>NW_026870900.1:0-2400000 GCF_033118175.1 Dama dama
CACCTTTTGAAAATCTTCAGTTTTTTCACACCTTTTCATGCTCTTCATGTTTTCAACACCGATTCATGCTCCTCCTATTTTTCAGACCGTTTCATGCTCCTCCTATTTTTCAGAACTTCATGCTCCTCATATTTTGACACCTTTTGAAGCTCTTCATATTTTTCACACCTTTTCAGGCTCTTCATGTTTTTCAACACCGCTTCATGGTCCTCCTATTTTTCAGACCGTTTCATGCTCCTCATGTATTTCACACCTTTTGAAGCTCTTCATATTTTTCACATCTTTTCAGGCTCTTCATGTTTTTGAACACCGCTTCATGCTCCTCTTATTTTTCCGACCGCTTCATGCTCCTTCTATTTTTCAGACCATTTCATGCTCCTCATATTTTTGACAATTTTGGAAGCTCTTCATATTTTTCACACCTTTTCATGCTCTTCATGTTTTTGAACACCGTTTCATGCCCCTCCTAATTTTCAGACCGTTTCATGCTCCTCATGTTTTTGACAGCTTTTGAAGCTTTTAATATTTTTCACACCTTTTAAGGCTCTTCATGATTTTGAACACCACTTCATGCTTCTCTTAATTTTCAGGCCTTTTCATGTTCCTCATATTTTTGACACCTTTTGAAGCTCTTCATATTTTTCACACCTTTTCAGGCTCTTCATATTTTTGAACACACCTTCCTGCTCCTCCTATTTTTCAGACCGTTTCATGTTCCTCATGTATTTCACACCTTGTGAAGCTCTTCATATTTTTCACATCTTTTCAGTCTCTTCATGTATTTGAACACGATTTCATGCTCCTCCTATTTTTCAGACCGTTTCATGCTCCTCATATTTTTGAAACCTTTTGAAGCTCTTCATATTTTTCACACCTTTTCAGGTTCTTCATGTTTTTCAACACCGTTTCATGCTCCTCCTATTTTACAGACCGTTTCATGCTCATCTCATTTTTGACACCTATTGAAGCTCTTCATATTTTTCACACCTATGAAGCTCTTCATATTTTTCACACCTTTTCAGGCTCTTCATGGTTTTGAACAACGTTTCATGCTCTTCCTATTTTTCAGACCATTTCATGCTACTCTCATTTTTGACACCGTTTGAAGCACTTCATATTTTTGACACCTTTTGAAGCTCTTCATATTTTTCACACCTTTTCAGGCTCTTCATATTTTTGAACACACCTTCATGCTCCTCCTATTTTTCAGACCGTTTCATGTTCCTCATGTATTTCACACCTTGTGAAGCTCTTCATATTTTTCACATCTTTTCAGTCTCTTCATGTATTTGAACACGATTTCATGCTCCTCCTATTTTTCAGACCGTTTCATGCTCCTCATTTTTTTGAAAACTTTTGAAGCTCTTCATATTTTTCACACCTTTTCAGGTTCTTCATGTTTTTCAACACCGTTTCATGCTCCTCCTATTTTTCAGACCGTTTCATGCTCATCTCATTTTTGACACCTTTTGAAGCTCTTCATATTTTTCACACCTATGAAGCTCTTCATATTTTTCACACATTTTCAGGCTCTTCATGTTTTTCAACACCGCTTCATGCTCCTCCTATTTTTCAGACCGCTTCATGCTCCTCATATATTTGACACGGTTTGAGGCTCTTCATAATTTTCACACCATTCCAGGCTCTTCATGTTTTTGAACACGGCTTCATGCTCCTCCTATTTTTGAGACCGTTTCATGCTCCTCATATTTTTGACCCCTTTTGAAGCTCTTCATATTTTTCACACCTTTTCAGGCTCTTCACGTTTTTCAACACCACTTCATGCTCCTCCTATTTTTCAGAACGTTTCATGCTCCTCATATTTGACACGATTTGAAGCTCTTCATATTTTTCACACCTTTTCAGGCTCTTCAAGTTTTTGAATACCGCTTCATGCTCCTCCTATTTTACAGACCGTTTCATGCTCATCTCATTTTTGACACCTTTTGAAGCTCTTCATATTTTTCACACCTATGAAGCTCTTCATATTTTTCACACCTTTTCAGGCTCTTCATGTTTTTGAACAACGTTTCATGCTCTTCCTATTTTTCAGACCATTTCATGCTACTCTCATTTTTGACACCGTTTGAAGCACTTCATATTTTTGACACCTTTTGAAGCTCTTCTTATTTTTCACACCTTTTCAGCCTATTCATGTTGTTTAACACCCTTCATGCTCCTCCTATTTTTCAGACCGTTTCATGCTCCTCATATTTTTGACACCTTTGAAGCTCTTCATATATTTCACTCCTTTTCAGGCTCTTCATGTTTCGGAACACCACTTCATGCTCGTCCTATTTTCAGACCGTTACATGCTCATGTCATTTTTGACACCTTTTGAAGTTTTTCATATTTTTCACACCTTTCGAAGCTCTTCATATTTTTCACACGTTTTCAGGCTCTTCATGTTTTTCAACACCGCTTCTTGCTCCTCCTATTTTTGAGACCATTTCATGCTTCTCACATTTTTGACACGATTTGAAGCTCTTCATATTTTTCACACCTTTTCAACCTTTAATGTTTTGGAACATCAATTCATGCTCCACCGATTTTTCAGACCGATTCATTCTCTTCATATTTTTGACACGTTTTGAAGGTCTTCATATTTTTCACACCTTTTCAGCATCTTCATGTTTTTCAACACCGATTCATGCTCCTCCTATTTTTCAGACCGTTTCATGCTCCTCCTATTTTTCAGACCGTTTAATGCTCCTCATATTTTGACACCTTTTGAAACTCTTCATATTTTTCACACCTTTTAATGCTCTTCATGTTTTTCAACAGCTCTTCATTCCCCTCTATTTTTTAGACCGTTTCATGCTCCTCATTTATTTGACACCTTTTGAAGCTCTTCATATTTTTCACACCTTTTCATGCTCTGCATTTTTTTCAACACCAATTCATGCTCCTCCTATTTTTCAGACAATTTCATGCTCCTCATATTTTTGACACCTTTTGAAAATCTTCAGTTTTTTCACACCTTTTCATGCTCTTCATGTTTTCAACACCGATTCATGCTCCTCCTATTTTTCAGACCGTTTCATGCTCCTCCTATTTTTCAGAACTTCATGCTCCTCATATTTTGACACCTGTTGAAGCTCTTCATATTTTTCACACCTTTTCAGGCTCTTCATGTTTTTCAACACCGCTTCATGGTCCGCCTATTTTTCAGACCGTTTCATGCTCCTCATGTATTTCACGCTTTTTGAAGCTCTTCATATTTTTCACAACTTTTCAGGCTCTTCATGTTTTTGAACACCGTTTCATGCTCCTCCAATTTTTCAGATCGTTTCATGCTCCTCCTATTTTTCAGACCGTTTCAGGCTCCTCATATTTTTGACACCTTTTGAAAATCTTCAGTTTTTTCACACCTTTTCATGCTCTTCATGTTTTCAACACCGATTCATGCTCCTCCTATTTTTCAGACCGTTTCATGCTCCTCCTATTTTTCAGAACTTCATGCTCCTCATATTTTGACACCTTTTGCAGCTCTTCATATTTTTCACACCTTTTCAGGCTCTTCATGTTTTTCAACACCGCTTCATGGTCCTCCTGTTTTTCAGACCGTTTCATGCTCCTCATGTATTTCACACTTTTTGAAGCTCTTCATATTTTTCACAACTTTTCAGGCTCTTCATGTTTTTGAACACCGTTTCATGCTCCTCCAATTTTTCAGACCGTTTCATGCTCCTCCTATTTTTCAGACCGTTTCATGCTCATCTCATTTTTTACACCTTTTGAAGCTCTTCATATTTTTCACACCTTTTGAAACTCTTCATATTTTTCACACGTTTTCAGGCTCTTCATGTTTTTCAACACCGCTTCATGTTCCTCCTATTTATCAGACCGTTTCATGCTCCTCATATATTTGACACGTTTTGAGGCTCTTCATATTTTTCACACCTTTCCAGGCTCTTCAAGTTTTTGAACACCGCTTCATGCTCCTCCTATTTTTCAGACCATTTCATGCTCCTCACATTTTTCACCCCTTTTGAAGCTCTTCATACTTTTCACACCTTTTCAGGCTATTCATGTTTTTGAGAACAGCTTCATGCTCCTCGTATTTTTCAGAACTTTTCATGCTCCTCATATTTTGACACCATTTAAACTCTTCACATTTTTCACATCTTTTCAGGCTCTTCATGTTTTTGAACACCGCTTCATGCTCCTCTTATTTTGCCGACCGCTTCATGCTCCTTCTATTTTTCAGACCATTTCATGCTCCTCATATTTTTGACAATTTTGGAAGCTCTTCATATTTTTCACACCTTTTCATGCTCTTCATGTTTTTGAACACCACTTCATGCACCTCCTATTTTTCAGACAGTTTCATGCTCCTCATGTATTTCACACCTTTTGAAGCTCTTCAGATTTTTCACACCTTTTCGGGCTCTTCATATTTTTCAACACTAATTCATGCCTCTCCTATTTTTCAGACCGTTTCATGCTCCTCATATTTTGACTTCTTTTGAACCTCTTCATATTTTTCACACCTTTTGAAGCTCTTCATATTTTTCACACGTTTTTAGGATCTTCATGATTTTGAACACGGCTTCATGCTCCTCCTCCTTTTCAGACCGTTTCATGCTCCTCATGTATTTCACACATTTTGAAGCTCTTAATATTTTTCACACCTTTTCAGGCTCTTCATGTTTTTGAACACGATTTCATGCTCCTCTTATTTTTCAGACCGTTTCATGCTCCTCACGTTTTTGACACCTTTGAAGTTCTTCATATTTTTCACAACTTTTCAGACTCTTCATGTTTTTCAACACCGCTTCATGATCGTCCAATTTTTCAGACCGTTTCATGCTCCTCTTATTTTTGACACGTTTTGAGGCTCTTCATATATTTCACACCTTTTCAGGCTCTTCATTTTTTTGAACACCGCTTCATGCTCCTCCTATTTTTCAGAACGTTTCATGCTCCTCATATATTTGACAGCTTTTGAAGCCCTTCATAGTTTTCACACCTTTTCAGGTTTTCATGTTTTTCAACACAGCGTCATGCTCCTCCTATTTTTCAGACCGTTTCATGCTCCTCATGTATTTCACACATTTTGAAGCTCTTAATATTTTTCACACCTTTTCAGGCTCTTCATGTTTTTGAACACGATTTCATGCTACTCCTATTTTTCAGACCGTTTCATGCTCCTCACATTTTTCACACCTTTGAAGTTCTTCATATTTTTCACAACTTTTCCGACTCTTCATGTTTTTCAACACCGCTTCATGCTCCTCCTATTGTTCAGACCGTTTCATGTTCCTCTTATTTTTGACACGTTTTGAGGCTCTTCATATATTTCACACCTTTTCAGGCTCTTCATTTTTTTGAACACCGCTTCATGCTCCTCCTATTTTTCAGACCGTTTCATGCTCCTCATATATTTGACACCTTTTGAAGCCCTTCATATTTTTCACACCTTTTCAGGCTTTCATGTTTTTCAACACCGCTTCATGCTTCTCCTATTTTTCAGACCGTTTCATGCTCCTCATGTATTTCACATCTTTTGAAGTTCTTCATATTTTTCACACCTTTTGAAGCTCTTCATATTTTTCACTCCTTTTGAAGCTCTTCATATTTTTCACACCTTTTCAGGCTCTTCATGTTTTTGAACACCGTTTCATGCTCCTCCTATATTTCAGACCGTTTCATGCTCCACATATTTTTGACACCTTTTGATGCTCTTCATATTTTTCACCCCTTTTCAGGCTCTTCATGTTTTTCAACACCGCTTCATGCTCCTCCTATTTTTCAAAATATTTCATGCTCCTCATATTTTTGACACCTTTTGAAGCTCTTCATATTTTTCACCCCTTTTCAGGCTCTTCATGTTTTTCAACACCGCTTCATGCTCCTCCTATTTTTCAAAACGTTTCATGCTCCTCATATTTTTGACACATTTTCAAGCTCTTCATATTTTTCACACCTTTACAGGCTCTTCATGTTTTTAAACAACACTTCATGATCCTCCTATTTTTGAGACCGTTTCATTCTCCTCATATTGTTGTCACCTTTTGAAGCTCTTCATATTTTTCACACCTTTTGAATCTCTTCATATATTTCACACTTATTCAGGCTCTTCATGTTTTTCAACACCACTTCATGCTCCTTCTATATTTCAGACCGTTTCATGCTCATCTAATTTTTGACAGCTTTTGAAGCTCTTCATATTTTTCACACCTTTTCAGGCTCTTCATGTTTTTCAACACGGCTTCATGCTCCTCTTATTTTTTAGACCGTTTCGTGCTCCTCATATTTTTCACACCTTTTGAAGCTCTTCATAATTTTCACACCTTTTCAGGCTCTTCATGTTTTTCAACAACGCTTCATGCTCCTCCTATTTTTCAGACCGTTTCATGCTCCTCATGTATTTCACACATTTTGAAGCTCTTCATATTTTTCACAGCTTTTCAGGCTTCTCATCTTTTTGAACACCGTTTCATGCTCCTACTATTTTTCAGACCGTTTCATGCTCCTTATATTTTTGAAACCTTTTGAAGCTCTTCATATTTTTCACACCTTTTCAGGCTCTTCATATTTTTCAACACCGCTTCATGCTCCTCCTATTTTACAGACCTTTTCATGCTCCTCATAATTTTGACACCTTTTGAAGCTCTTCATATTTTTCACACCTTTTGAAGCTCTTCATATATTTCACACTTTTTCAATCTCTTCATGTTTTTCAACACCACTTCATGCTTCTCCTATTTCTCAGACCGTTTCATGCTCATCTCATTTTTGAAAGGTTTGAAGTTCTTCATATTTTTCACTTCTTTTGAAACTATTCATATTTTTCACACCTTTTCAGACTCTTCATGTTTTTCAACACCGCTTCATGCTCCTCCTATTTTTCAGACCGTTTCATGCTCCTCTCATTTCTGAAATCTTTTGAAGCTCTTCATATATTTCACACATTTTCAGGCTCTTAATGTTTTTCAACACCATTCATGCTCCTCCTATTTTTCAGACCGTTTCATGCTCATCTCATTTTTGACACCTTCTGAAGCGCTTCATAATTTTCACAAATTTTCAAGCTCTTCACATTTTTGAACACCGCTTCATGCTCCTCCTATTTTTCAGACCGTTTCATGGTCCTCATGTATTTCACACATTTTGCGGCTCTTCATATTTTACACACCTTTTCAGGTTCTTCATGATTTTCAACACCACTTCATACTCCTCCTATGTTTCAGACCGTTTCATGTTCCTTATATTTTTGACACCTTTTGAAGCTCTTCATATTTTTTACACCATTCCAGGCTCTTCATGTTTTTCAACACGGCTTCATGCTCCTCCTATTTTTCAGACCGTTTCATGCTCCTCATGTATTTCACACCTTTTGAAGCTCTTCATATTTTTCACACCTTTTCAGGCTCTTCATGTTTTTGAACACCGTTTCATGCTCCTCATATTTTTCAGACTGTTTCATGCGCCTCATATTTTTGAAACCTTTTGAAGCTCTTCATATTTTTCACACCTTTTCAGGCTCTTCATGTTTTTTAACACCGCTTCATGATCCTCCTATTTTTCTGACCATTTCATGCTCCTCATATTTTTGACACCTTTTGTAGCTCTTCATATTTTTCACACCTTTTCAGGCTCTTCATGTTTTTCAACACCGTTTCCTGCTCCTTCTATTTTCAGACCGTTTCTTGCTCCTCATAATTTTGACACCTTTGAATGTCTTCATATTTTTCACATCTTTTGAAGCTGTTCATATTTTTCACACCTTTTCAGACTCTTCATGTTTTTTAACACCGCTTCATGATCCTCCTATTTTTCAGATCGTTTCATGTTCCTCCTATTTTTCAGATCATTTCATTCTCCTCATATTTTGGCACCTGTTGAAGCTCCTCATATTTTTCACTCCTTTTCAGGCTCTTCGTGTTTTTCAACACCGCTTCATACTCCTCCTATTTTTCAGACCGTTTCATGGTCATCTCATTTTTGACATCTTTTGAAGCTCTTCATATTTTTCACACCTTTTCAGACTCTTCATGTTTTTGAACACACTTCATGCTCCTCCTATTTTTCAGACAGTTTCATGTTCCTCCTATTTTTCAGATCATTTCATGCTCCTCATATTTTTGACACCTTTTGAAGCTCTTCATATTTTTCACTCCTTTTCGGGCTCTTCATATTTTTCAACAACGTGTCATGCTCCTCCTATTTTTCACACGGTTTCATGCTCCTCATATTTTTCACACCTTTAAAGCTCTTCATATCTTTCTCACATTTTAAGGCTCTTCGTGTGTTTCAACACCGTTTCATGCTCCTCCTATTTTTCAGACCTTTTCATAATCCTCATGTATTTCACACCTTTTGAAGCTCTTCGTATTTTTCACACGTTTTCAGGCTCTTCATGTTTTTGAACACTGCTTCATGCTCCTCCTATTTTTCCGACCGTTTCATGCTCCTCATATTTTTGACACCTTTTGAAGCTCTTCATATTTTTCACACCTTTACAGGCTCTTCATGTTTTTCCACAACATTTCATGCTTCTCCTATTTTTCAGACCTTTTCATGATCCTCATGAATTTCACACCTTTTGAAGCTCTTCATATTTTTCACACCTTTTCAGGCTCTTCATGTTTTTCAACACCGTTACATGATCCTCCTATTTTTCAGACCGTTTCATGCTCATCTCATTTTTGACCCCTTTTGAAGCTTTTCATATTTTTCACAACTTTTTAGGCTCTTCATGTTTTTCAACACCGCTTCATACTCCTCCTATTTTTCAGACCGTTTCATGCTCATCTCATTTTTGACACCTTGTGAAGCTCTTCATATTTCTCACAACTCTTTAGGCTCTTCATGTTTTTGACACCGCTTCATGCTCCTCCTATTTTTCAGAGAGTTTCATGCTCCTCATGTATTTCACATCTTTTGAAGCTCTTCATATTTCTCACAACTTTTTAGGCTCTGCATGTTTTTCCACACCACTTCATGCTTCTCCTATTTTTTGGCCTGTTTCCTGCTCCTCATATTTTTGACTCCTTTTAAAGCTCTTCATATTTTTCACACCTTTTCAGCCTCTTCATGTTTTTCAACACCGCTTCATGCTCCTCCTATTTTTCAGACCGTTTCATGCTCCTCGTATTTTTGATACGTTTTGAAGCTCTTCATATATTTCACATCTTTTCAGGCTCTTCATGTTTTTCAACACCGCTTCATGCTCCTCCTATTTTTCAGTCCGTTGCATGCTCATAATATTTTTGACACCATTTGAAGCTTTTCATATTTTTGATACCTTTTGATGCTCTTCATGTTTTTCAACACCGCTTCATGCTCATCATATTTTCAGACAGTTTCTTGCTCCTCATATTTTTGACATCTTTTGAAGCTCTTCATTTATTTCACTCCTTTACAGGCTCTTCATGTTTTTCAGCACAGCTTCAGGCTCCTCGTATTTTTTAGAGCGTTTCATGCTCCTCATATATTACACACCTTTTGAAGCTCTTCATATTTTTCACACTTTTCCAGGCTCTTCATGTTTTTCAACACCGTGTCATGCTCCTCCTATTTTTCAGACGGTATCATGCTATTCATAATTTTCACACCTTTAAAGCTCTTCATATTTTTCACGCCTTTTAAGGCTCATCATATTTTTGAACACCACTTCATGCTCCTCCTATTTTTCAGACCGTTTCATATTCCTGCTATTTTTCAGATCATTTCATGCTCCTCATATTTTTGACTCCTTTTGAAGCTCTTCATATTTTTCACACCTTTTCAGGCTCTTCATGTTTTTCAACACCGCTTCATGCTCCTCCTATTTTTCAGCCCTTTTTATGCTCCTCATATTTTTGACTCCTTTTGAAGCTCTTCATATTTTTCACACCTTTTCAGGCTCTTCATCTTTTTCAACACCACTTCATGCTCCTCCTATTTTTTAGACCATTTCAGGCTCCTCATATTTTTGACAGCTTTAGAATCTCTTCATATTTTTCACACATTTTAAGGCTCTTCATGTTTTTCAACACCGTGTCATGCTCCTCCTATTTTTCAGACGGTTTCTTGCTCCTCATAATTTTCACACCTTTAAAGCTCTTCATATTTTCACACCTTTTAAGGCTCCTCATGTTTTTGAACACCACTTCATGCTACTCCTATTTTTCAGACCGTTTCATGCTCCTCATATTTTTGACACCTTTTGAAGCTCCTCATATTTTTAACACCTTTTCAGACTCTTCATGTTTTTGAACACCGCTTCATGCTCCTCCTATTTTTCAGACCTTTTCATACTCCTCCTATTTTTCAGGCAGTTTCATGCTCCTCATATTTTGACACCTTTTGAAGCTCTTCATATTTTTCACACCTTTCCAGGCTCTTCATGTTTTTTAACACGGCTTCATGCTCCTCCTATATTTCAGACCGTTTCATGCTCCTTATATTTTTGAGACCTTTTGAAGCTCTTCATATTTTTCACACCTTTTCACGCTCTTCATGGTTTTCAACACTGCTTCATGCTCCTCCTTTTTTTCAGACAGTTTCATTCTCCTCCTTTTTTTGACACCTTTTAAAGCTCTTCATATATTTCACACCTTTTCAAGCTCTTCATGTTTTTGAACACAGCTTCATGCTTCTCCTATTTTTCAGATGGTTTCTTGCTCCTCAAATTTTTGACACATTTTGAAGCTCTTCAAATTTTTGACACCTTTTCATGCTCTTCATGTTTTCAACACCGATTCATGCTCCTCCTATTTTTCAGATCGTTTCATGCTCCTCCTATTTTTCAGGCCTTTTCATGCTCCTCATATCTTGACAAGTTTTGAAGCTCTTCCTATGTTTCACACCATTTCAGGCTCTTCATGTTTTGAACACGGCTTCATGCTCCTCCTTTATTTCAGACAGTTTCATTCTCCTCCCATTTTTTACACCTTTTGAAGCTCTTATTATATTTCACACCTTTTCAAGCTCGTCATGTTTTTGAACACTGCTTCATTCTCCTCCTCTTTTTCTGACCGTTTCATGGTCCTCGTATTTTTCACACCTTTTGAAGCTCTTCATATTTTTCACACCTTTTCAGGCTCTTCATGTTTTTGAACACCGCTTCATGCTCCTCCTACTTTTCAGACCGTTTCATGCTCCTCATATTTTTGACTCCTTTTGAAGCTCTTCATATTTTTCACACCTTTTCAGGCTCTTCATGTTTTTCAACACCGCTTCATGCTCCTCCTAATTTTCAGACCTTTTCATGCTCCTCATATTTTTGACTCCTTTTGAAGCTCTTCATATTTTTCACACCTTTTCAGGCTCTTCATCTTTTTCAACACCACTTCATGCTCCTCCTATTTCTCAGACCGTTTCAGGCTCCTCATATTTTTGACAGCTTTTGAATCTCTTCATATTTTTCACACCTTTTCATGCTCTTCATGTTTTCAACACTGATTCATGCTCCTCCTATTTTTCAGACCGTTTCTTGCTCCACATATTTTTGACACGTTTTGAAGCTCTTCATATATTTCACACCTTTTCAGGCTCTTCATGTTTTTCAACACTGATTCATGCTCCTCCTATTTTTCAGACCGTTTCTTGCTCCACATATTTTTGACACCTTTTGAAGCTCTTCATATTTTTCACACCTTTTCAGGCTCTTCATGTTTTTCAACACCGTGTCATGCTCCTCCTATTTTTCAGACGGTATCATGCTATTCATAATTTTCACACCTTTAAAGCTCTTCATATTTTTCACGCCTTTTAAGGCTCATCATATTTTTGAACACCACTTCATGCTCCTCCTATTTTTCAGACCGTTTCATATTCCTGCTATTTTTCAGATCATTTCATGCTCCTCATATTTTTGACTCCTTTTGAAGCTCTTCATATTTTTCACACCTTTTCAGGCTCTTCATGTTTTTCAACACCGCTTCATGCTCCTCCTATTTTTCAGCCCTTTTTATGCTCCTCATATTTTTGACTCCTTTTGAAGCTCTTCATATTTTTCACACCTTTTCAGGCTCTTCATCTTTTTCAACACCACTTCATGCTCCTCCTATTTTTTAGACCGTTTCAGGCTCCTCATATTTTTGACAGCTTTAGAATCTCTTCATATTTTTCACACATTTTAAGGCTCTTCATGTTTTTCAACACCGTGTCATGCTCCTCCTATTTTTCAGACGGTTTCTTGCTCCTCATAATTTTCACACCTTTAAAGCTCTTCATATTTTCACACCTTTTAAGGCTCTTCATGTTTTTGAACACCACTTCATGCTACTCCTATTTTTCAGACCGTTTCATGCTCCTCATATTTTTGACACCTTTTGAAGCTCCTCATATTTTTAACACCTTTTCAGACTCTTCATGTTTTTGAACACCGCTTCATGCTCCTCCTATTTTTCAGACCTTTTCATACTCCTCCTATTTTTCAGGCAGTTTCATGCTCCTCATATTTTGACACCTTTTGAAGCTCTTCATATTTTTCACACCTTTCCAGGCTCTTCATGTTTTTTAACACGGCTTCATGCTCCTCCTATATTTCAGACCGTTTCATGCTCTTTATATTTTTGAGACCTTTTGAAGCTCTTCATATTTTTCACACCTTTTCACGCTCTTCATGGTTTTCAACACTGCTTCATGCTCCTCCTTTTTTTCAGACAGTTTCATTCTCCTCCTTTTTTTGACACCTTTTAAAGCTCTTCATATATTTCACACCTTTTCAAGCTCTTCATGTTTTTGAACACAGCTTCATGCTTCTCCTATTTTTCAGATGGTTTCTTGCTCCTCAAATTTTTGACACATTTTGAAGCTCTTCAAATTTTTGACACCTTTTCATGCTCTTCATGTTTTCAACACCGATTCATGCTCCTCCTATTTTTCAGATCGTTTCATGCTCCTCCTATTTTTCAGGCCTTTTCATGCTCCTCATATCTTGACAAGTTTTGAAGCTCTTCCTATGTTTCACACCATTTCAGGCTCTTCATGTTTTGAACACGGCTTCATGCTCCTCCTTTATTTCAGACAGTTTCATTCTCCTCCCATTTTTTACACCTTTTGAAGCTCTTATTATATTTCACACCTTTTCAAGCTCGTCATGTTTTTGAACACTGCTTCATTCTCCTCCTCTTTTTCTGACCGTTTCATGGTCCTCGTATTTTTCACACCTTTTGAAGCTCTTCATATTTTTCACACCTTTTCAGGCTCTTCATGTTTTTGAACACCGCTTCATGCTCCTCCTACTTTTCAGACCGTTTCATGCTCCTCATATTTTTGACTCCTTTTGAAGCTCTTCATATTTTTCACACCTTTTCAGGCTCTTCATGTTTTTCAACACCGCTTCATGCTCCTCCTAATTTTCAGACCTTTTCATGCTCCTCATATTTTTGACTCCTTTTGAAGCTCTTCATATTTTTCACACCTTTTCAGGCTCTTCATCTTTTTCAACACCACTTCATGCTCCTCCTATTTCTCAGACCGTTTCAGGCTCCTCATATTTTTGACAGCTTTTGAATCTCTTCATATTTTTCACACCTTTTCATGCTCTTCATGTTTTCAACACTGATTCATGCTCCTCCTATTTTTCAGACCGTTTCTTGCTCCACATATTTTTGACACGTTTTGAAGCTCTTCATATATTTCACACCTTTTCAGGCTCTTCATGTTTTTCAACACTGATTCATGCTCCTCCTATTTTTCAGACCGTTTCTTGCTCCACATATTTTTGACACCTTTTGAAGCTCTTCATATTTTTCACACCTTTTCAGGCTCTTCATGTTTTTCAACACCGCTTCATACTCCTCCTATATTTCAGACCGTTTCTTGCTCCTCATATTTTTGACACCTTTTGAAACTCTTCATTTATTTCACTCCTTTACAGGCTCTTCATGGTTTTCAACACAGCTTCATGCTCCTCCTATTTTTTAGAGCGTTTCATGCTCCTCATATATTACACACCTTTTGAAGCTCTTCATATTTTTCACACATTTCCAGGCTCTTCATGTTTTTGAACACCGTTTCATGCTCCTCCTATTTTTCAGACCGTTTCCTGCTCCTAATATTTTTGACACGTTTTGAAGCTCTTCATATTTTTCACACCTTTTCAGGCACTTCATGTTTTTAAACACCGCTTCATGCTCCTCCTTTTTTTCAGACCGTTTCGTGCTCCTCATGTATTTCAATCCTTTTGAAGCTCTTCATATTTTTCACACCTTTTCAGGCCCTCCATGTTTTTCAACCCGGCTTCATGCTCCTCCTTTTTTTCAGACCGTTTTATGCTCCTCCTATGTTTGACACCTTTTGCAGCTCTTCATATTTTTCACACCTCTTCAGGCTCTTCATGGTTTTCAACACAGCTTCATGCTCCTCCTTTATTTCAGACAGTTTCATTCTCCTCCTATTTTTGACACCTTTTGAAGCTCTTCATATATTTCACACCTTTTCAATCTCTTCATGTTTTTGAACACCGATTCATGCTCCTCCTATTTTTCATACCGTTTCATGCTCCTGCTATTTTTCAGGCCGTTTCATGCTCCTCATATATTACACACCTTTTGAAGCTCTTCATATTTTTCACACATTTCCAGGCTCTTCATGTTTTTGAACACCGTTTCATGCTCCTCCTATTTTTTAGACCGTTTCCTGCTCCTAATATTTTTGACACGTTTTGAAGCTCTTCATATTTTTCACACCTTTTCAGGCACTTCATGTTTTTGAACACCACTTCATGCTCCTCATATTTTTCAGACGTTTCATGCTCATCTCATTTTGACACCTTTTGAAGCTCTTCATATTTTTCACACCTTTTCTTTATCTTCATGATTTTCAACACCGCTTCATGCTCCTCCTATTTTTCAGACGTTTCATGCTCATCTCATTTTTGACACATTTTGAAGCTCTTCATATTTTTCACACATTTTGAAGCTCTTCATATTTGTCACATTTTTGAAGCTCTTCATATTTTTCACACGAATTCCGACTCTTCATGTTTTTCCACACCACTTCATGCTTCTGCTATTTATCATACCGTTTCATACTCCTCATATTTTTGACAACTTTTGAGGATCTTCATATTATTCACACCTTTTCAGGCTCTTCATGTTTTTGATCACTGTTCCATGATCCTCCTATTTTTCAGACCGTTTCATGCTCCTCATATTTGACACCTTTTGAAGCTCTTCCTATTTTTCATACCTTTTCATGCTCATCAGGTTTTTGAACACCACTACATGATCCTCCTATTTTGCAGACCGTTTCATGCTCCTCATATTTTTGACACCTTTTGAAGCTCTTCATATTTTTCACACCTTTTCAGGCTCTTCATCTTTTTCAACACCACTTCATGCTCCTCCTATTTTTCAGACCGTTTCATGCTCCTCATATTTTTGACACCGTTAGAAGCTCTTCATATTTTTCACACCTATTCAGGCTCTTCATTTTTTTCAACACCGCTTCATGCTCCTCCTATTTTTCAGACGGTTTCATTCTCCTCATATTTTTGACACCTTTTGAAGCTCTTCATATTTTGCACACCTTTTCAGCCTCTTCATGTTTTTCAACACCACTTAATGCTCCTCCTATTTTTCAGTCCGTTTCATGCTCCTCATATTTTTGACACGTTTTGAATCTCTTCATATTTTTCACATCTTTTGAAGCTTTTCATATTTTTCACACCTTTTCAGGCTCTTTATGTTTTTGAACACCACTTCATGCTCCTCCTCTTTTTCAGACCATTTCATGCTCCTCCTATTTTTCAGACCGTTTCATGCTCCTCATATTTTTGACACCTTTTGAAGCTCTTCATATTTTTCACACATTTTCAGGCTCTTCATGTTTTTCAACACCACTTCATGCTTCTCCTATTTTTCAGCCCGTTTCATGCTCCTCATGTATTTCACACCTTTTGAAGCTCTTCTTATTTTTCACACCTTTTGAGGCTCTTCATGTTTTTGAACACCGCTTCATGCTCCTCATATTTATCAGACCGTTTAATGCTCCTCATTTATTTCACACCTTTTGAAACTCTTCATATTTTTCACACCTTTTCAGTCTCTTCATGTTTTTGAACACTGCTTCATGCTCCTCCTATTTATCAGACCGTTTCATGCTTCTCATGTATTTCACACCTTTTGAAGCTCTTCATATTTTTCACACCTTTTCAGCCTCTTCATGTTTTTGAACACCGCTTCATGCTCCTCCTATTTTTCAGACCGTTTCTTGCACCTCATATATTTCACACCCTTTGAAGCTCTTCATATTTTTCACACATTTTCAGGCTTTTCATGTTTTTAACACCACTTCATGCTCCTCATATTTTTCAGACGTTTCATGCTCATCTCATTTTGACACCTTTTGAAGCTCTTCATATTTTTCACACCTTTTCTTTATCTTCATGATTTTCAACACCGCTTCATGCTCCTCCTATTTTTCAGACGTTTCATGCTCATCTCATTTTTGACACATTTTGAAGCTCTTCATATTTTTCACACATTTTGAAGCTCTTCATATTTGTCACATTTTTGAAGCTCTTCATATTTTTCACACGCATTCCGACTCTTCATGTTTTTCCACACCACTTCATGCTTCTGCTATTTATCATACCGTTTCATACTCCTCATATTTTTGACAACTTTTGAGGATCTTCATATTATTCACACCTTTTCAGGCTCTTCATGTTTTTGATCACTGTTCCATGATCCTCCTATTTTTCAGACCGTTTCATGCTCCTCATATTTGACACCTTTTGAAGCTCTTCCTATTTTTCATACCTTTTCATGCTCATCAGGTTTTTGAACACCACTACATGATCCTCCTATTTTGCAGACCGTTTCATGCTCCTCATATTTTTGACACCTTTTGAAGCTCTTCATATTTTTCACACCTTTTCAGGCTCTTCATCTTTTTCAACACCACTTCATGCTCCTCCTATTTTTCAGACCGTTTCATGCTCCTCATATTTTTGACACCGTTAGAAGCTCTTCATATTTTTCACACCTATTCAGGCTCTTCATTTTTTTCAACACCGCTTCATGCTCCTCCTATTTTTCAGACGGTTTCATTCTCCTCATATTTTTGACACCTTTTGAAGCTCTTCATATTTTGCACACCTTTTCAGCCTCTTCATGTTTTTCAACACCACTTAATGCTCCTCCTATTTTTCAGTCCGTTTCATGCTCCTCATATTTTTGACACGTTTTGAATCTCTTCATATTTTTCACATCTTTTGAAGCTTTTCATATTTTTCACACCTTTTCAGGCTCTTTATGTTTTTGAACACCACTTCATGCTCCTCCTCTTTTTCAGACCATTTCATGCTCCTCCTATTTTTCAGACCGTTTCATGCTCCTCATATTTTTGACACCTTTTGAAGCTCTTCATATTTTTCACACATTTTCAGGCTCTTCATGTTTTTCAACACCACTTCATGCTTCTCCTATTTTTCAGCCCGTTTCATGCTCCTCATGTATTTCACACCTTTTGAAGCTCTTCTTATTTTTCACACCTTTTGAGGCTCTTCATGTTTTTGAACACCGCTTCATGCTCCTCATATTTATCAGACCGTTTAATGCTCCTCATTTATTTCACACCTTTTGAAACTCTTCATATTTTTCACACCTTTTCAGTCTCTTCATGTTTTTGAACACTGCTTCATGCTCCTCCTATTTATCAGACCGTTTCATGCTTCTCATGTATTTCACACCTTTTGAAGCTCTTCATATTTTTCACACCTTTTCAGCCTCTTCATGGTTTTCAACACTGCTTCATGCTCCTCCTTTTTTTCAGACAGTTTCATTCTCCTTCTTTTTTTGACACCTTTTAAAGCTCTTCATATATTTCACACCTTTTCAAGCTCTTCATGTTTTTGAACACAGCTTCATGCTTCTCCTATTTTTCAGATGGTTTCTTGCTCCTCAAATTTTTGACACATTTTGAAGCTCTTCAAATTTTTGACACCTTTTCATGCTCTTCATGTTTTCAACACCGATTCATGCTCCTCCTATTTTTCAGATCGTTTCATGCTCCTCCTATTTTTCAGGCCTTTTCATGCTCCTCATATCTTGACAAGTTTTGAAGCTCTTCCTATGTTTCACACCATTTCAGGCTCTTCATGTTTTGAACACGGCTTCATGCTCCTCCTTTATTTCAGACAGTTTCATTCTCCTCCCATTTTTTACACCTTTTGAAGCTCTTATTATATTTCACACCTTTTCAAGCTCGTCATGTTTTTGAACACTGCTTCATTCTCCTCCTCTTTTTCTGACCGTTTCATGGTCCTCGTATTTTTCACACCTTTTGAAGCTCTTCATATTTTTCACACCTTTTCAGGCTCTTCATGTTTTTGAACACCGCTTCATGCTCCTCCTACTTTTCAGACCGTTTCATGCTCCTCATATTTTTGACTCCTTTTGAAGCTCTTCATATTTTTCACACCTTTTCAGGCTCTTCATGTTTTTCAACACCGCTTCATGCTCCTCCTAATTTTCAGACCTTTTCATGCTCCTCATATTTTTGACTCCTTTTGAAGCTCTTCATATTTTTCACACCTTTTCAGGCTCTTCATCTTTTTCAACACCACTTCATGCTCCTCCTATTTCTCAGACCGTTTCAGGCTCCTCATATTTTTGACAGCTTTTGAATCTCTTCATATTTTTCACACCTTTTCATGCTCTTCATGTTTTCAACACTGATTCATGCTCCTCCTATTTTTCAGACCGTTTCTTGCTCCACATATTTTTGACACCTTTTGAAGCTCTTCATATTTTTCACACCTTTTCAGGCTCTTCATGTTTTTCAACACTGATTCATGCTCCTCCTATTTTTCAGACCGTTTCTTGCTCCACATATTTTTGACACCTTTTGAAGCTCTTCATATTTTTCACACCTTTTCAGGCTCTTCATGTTTTTCAACACCGCTTCATACTCCTCCTATATTTCAGACCGTTTCTTGCTCCTCATATTTTTGACACCTTTTGAAACTCTTCATTTATTTCACTCCTTTACAGGCTCTTCATGGTTTTCAACACAGCTTCATGCTCCTCCTATTTTTTAGAGCGTTTCATGCTCCTCATATATTACACACCTTTTGAAGCTCTTCATATTTTTCACACATTTCCAGGCTCTTCATGTTTTTGAACACCGTTTCATGCTCCTCCTATTTTTCAGACCGTTTCCTGCTCCTAATATTTTTGACACGTTTTGAAGCTCTTCATATTTTTCACACCTTTTCAGGCACTTCATGTTTTTAAACACCGCTTCATGCTCCTCCTTTTTTTCAGACCGTTTCGTGCTCCTCATGTATTTCAATCCTTTTGAAGCTCTTCATATTTTTCACACCTTTTCAGGCCCTCCATGTTTTTCAACCCGGCTTCATGCTCCTCCTTTTTTTCAGACCGTTTTATGCTCCTCCTATGTTTGACACCTTTTGCAGCTCTTCATATTTTTCACACCTCTTCAGGCTCTTCATGGTTTTCAACACAGCTTCATGCTCCTCCTTTATTTCAGACAGTTTCATTCTCCTCCTATTTTTGACACCTTTTGAAGCTCTTCATATATTTCACACCTTTTCAATCTCTTCATGTTTTTGAACACCGATTCATGCTCCTCCTATTTTTCATACCGTTTCATGCTCCTGCTATTTTTCAGGCCGTTTCATGCTCCTCATATATTACACACCTTTTGAAGCTCTTCATATTTTTCACACATTTCCAGGCTCTTCATGTTTTTGAACACCGTTTCATGCTCCTCCTATTTTTTAGACCGTTTCCTGCTCCTAATATTTTTGACACGTTTTGAAGCTCTTCATATTTTTCACACCTTTTCAGGCACTTCATGTTTTTGAACACCACTTCATGCTCCTCATATTTTTCAGACGTTTCATGCTCATCTCATTTTGACACCTTTTGAAGCTCTTCATATTTTTCACACCTTTTCTTTATCTTCATGATTTTCAACACCGCTTCATGCTCCTCCTATTTTTCAGACGTTTCATGCTCATCTCATTTTTGACACATTTTGAAGCTCTTCATATTTTTCACACATTTTGAAGCTCTTCATATTTGTCACATTTTTGAAGCTCTTCATATTTTTCACACGAATTCCGACTCTTCATGTTTTTCCACACCACTTCATGCTTCTGCTATTTATCATACCGTTTCATACTCCTCATATTTTTGACAACTTTTGAGGATCTTCATATTATTCACACCTTTTCAGGCTCTTCATGTTTTTGATCACTGTTCCATGATCCTCCTATTTTTCAGACCGTTTCATGCTCCTCATATTTGACACCTTTTGAAGCTCTTCCTATTTTTCATACCTTTTCATGCTCATCAGGTTTTTGAACACCACTACATGATCCTCCTATTTTGCAGACCGTTTCATGCTCCTCATATTTTTGACACCTTTTGAAGCTCTTCATATTTTTCACACCTTTTCAGGCTCTTCATCTTTTTCAACACCACTTCATGCTCCTCCTATTTTTCAGACCGTTTCATGCTCCTCATATTTTTGACACCGTTAGAAGCTCTTCATATTTTTCACACCTATTCAGGCTCTTCATTTTTTTCAACACCGCTTCATGCTCCTCCTATTTTTCAGACGGTTTCATTCTCCTCATATTTTTGACACCTTTTGAAGCTCTTCATATTTTGCACACCTTTTCAGCCTCTTCATGTTTTTCAACACCACTTAATGCTCCTCCTATTTTTCAGTCCGTTTCATGCTCCTCATATTTTTGACACGTTTTGAATCTCTTCATATTTTTCACATCTTTTGAAGCTTTTCATATTTTTCACACCTTTTCAGGCTCTTTATGTTTTTGAACACCACTTCATGCTCCTCCTCTTTTTCAGACCATTTCATGCTCCTCCTATTTTTCAGACCGTTTCATGCTCCTCATATTTTTGACACCTTTTGAAGCTCTTCATATTTTTCACACATTTTCAGGCTCTTCATGTTTTTCAACACCACTTCATGCTTCTCCTATTTTTCAGCCCGTTTCATGCTCCTCATGTATTTCACACCTTTTGAAGCTCTTCTTATTTTTCACACCTTTTGAGGCTCTTCATGTTTTTGAACACCGCTTCATGCTCCTCATATTTATCAGACCGTTTAATGCTCCTCATTTATTTCACACCTTTTGAAACTCTTCATATTTTTCACACCTTTTCAGTCTCTTCATGTTTTTGAACACTGCTTCATGCTCCTCCTATTTATCAGACCGTTTCATGCTTCTCATGTATTTCACACCTTTTGAAGCTCTTCATATTTTTCACACCTTTTCAGCCTCTTCATGTTTTTGAACACCGCTTCATGCTCCTCCTATTTTTCAGACCGTTTCTTGCACCTCATATATTTCACACCCTTTGAAGCTCTTCATATTTTTCACACATTTTCAGGCTTTTCATGTTTTTAACACCACTTCATGCTCCTCATATTTTTCAGACGTTTCATGCTCATCTCATTTTGACACCTTTTGAAGCTCTTCATATTTTTCACACCTTTTCTTTATCTTCATGATTTTCAACACCGCTTCATGCTCCTCCTATTTTTCAGACGTTTCATGCTCATCTCATTTTTGACACATTTTGAAGCTCTTCATATTTTTCACACATTTTGAAGCTCTTCATATTTGTCACATTTTTGAAGCTCTTCATATTTTTCACACGAATTCCGACTCTTCATGTTTTTCCACACCACTTCATGCTTCTGCTATTTATCATACCGTTTCATACTCCTCATATTTTTGACAACTTTTGAGGATCTTCATATTATTCACACCTTTTCAGGCTCTTCATGTTTTTGATCACTGTTCCATGATCCTCCTATTTTTCAGACCGTTTCATGCTCCTCATATTTGACACCTTTTGAAGCTCTTCCTATTTTTCATACCTTTTCATGCTCATCAGGTTTTTGAACACCACTACATGATCCTCCTATTTTGCAGACCGTTTCATGCTCCTCATATTTTTGACACCTTTTGAAGCTCTTCATATTTTTCACACCTTTTCAGGCTCTTCATCTTTTTCAACACCACTTCATGCTCCTCCTATTTTTCAGACCGTTTCATGCTCCTCATATTTTTGACACCGTTAGAAGCTCTTCATATTTTTCACACCTATTCAGGCTCTTCATTTTTTTCAACACCGCTTCATGCTCCTCCTATTTTTCAGACGGTTTCATTCTCCTCATATTTTTGACACCTTTTGAAGCTCTTCATATTTTGCACACCTTTTCAGCCTCTTCATGTTTTTCAACACCACTTAATGCTCCTCCTATTTTTCAGTCCGTTTCATGCTCCTCATATTTTTGACACGTTTTGAATCTCTTCATATTTTTCACATCTTTTGAAGCTTTTCATATTTTTCACACCTTTTCAGGCTCTTTATGTTTTTGAACACCACTTCATGCTCCTCCTCTTTTTCAGACCATTTCATGCTCCTCCTATTTTTCAGACCGTTTCATGCTCCTCATATTTTTGACACCTTTTGAAGCTCTTCATATTTTTCACACATTTTCAGGCTCTTCATGTTTTTCAACACCACTTCATGCTTCTCCTATTTTTCAGCCCGTTTCATGCTCCTCATGTATTTCACACCTTTTGAAGCTCTTCTTATTTTTCACACCTTTTGAGGCTCTTCATGTTTTTGAACACCGCTTCATGCTCCTCATATTTATCAGACCGTTTAATGCTCCTCATTTATTTCACACCTTTTGAAACTCTTCATATTTTTCACACCTTTTCAGTCTCTTCATGTTTTTGAACACTGCTTCATGCTCCTCCTATTTATCAGACCGTTTCATGCTTCTCATGTATTTCACACCTTTTGAAGCTCTTCATATTTTTCACACCTTTTCAGCCTCTTCATGTTTTTGAACACCGCTTCATGCTCCTCCTATTTTTCAGACCGTTTCTTGCACCTCATATATTTCACACCCTTTGAAGCTCTTCATATTTTTCACACATTTTCAGGCTTTTCATGTTTTTAACACCACTTCATGCTCCTCATATTTTTCAGACGTTTCATGCTCATCTCATTTTGACACCTTTTGAAGCTCTTCATATTTTTCACACCTTTTCTTTATCTTCATGATTTTCAACACCGCTTCATGCTCCTCCTATTTTTCAGACGTTTCATGCTCATCTCATTTTTGACACATTTTGAAGCTCTTCATATTTTTCACACATTTTGAAGCTCTTCATATTTGTCACATTTTTGAAGCTCTTCATATTTTTCACACGAATTCCGACTCTTCATGTTTTTCCACACCACTTCATGCTTCTGCTATTTATCATACCGTTTCATACTCCTCATATTTTTGACAACTTTTGAGGATCTTCATATTATTCACACCTTTTCAGGCTCTTCATGTTTTTGATCACTGTTCCATGATCCTCCTATTTTTCAGACCGTTTCATGCTCCTCATATTTGACACCTTTTGAAGCTCTTCCTATTTTTCATACCTTTTCATGCTCATCAGGTTTTTGAACACCACTACATGATCCTCCTATTTTGCAGACCGTTTCATGCTCCTCATATTTTTGACACCTTTTGAAGCTCTTCATATTTTTCACACCTTTTCAGGCTCTTCATCTTTTTCAACACCACTTCATGCTCCTCCTATTTTTCAGACCGTTTCATGCTCCTCATATTTTTGACACCGTTAGAAGCTCTTCATATTTTTCACACCTATTCAGGCTCTTCATTTTTTTCAACACCGCTTCATGCTCCTCCTATTTTTCAGACGGTTTCATTCTCCTCATATTTTTGACACCTTTTGAAGCTCTTCATATTTTGCACACCTTTTCAGCCTCTTCATGTTTTTCAACACCACTTAATGCTCC
Source organism: Dama dama (assembly GCF_033118175.1). Lineage (NCBI taxonomy): Eukaryota > Metazoa > Chordata > Mammalia > Artiodactyla > Cervidae > Dama > Dama dama. Next base: position 23,784 of record NW_026870900.1, read on the forward strand.
TCCTATTTTTCAGACCGTTTCATGCTCCTCATATTTTTGACACGTTTTGAATCTCTTCATATTTTTCACATCTTTTGAAGCTTTTCATATTTTTCACACCTTTTCAGGCTCTTTATGTTTTTGAACACCACTTCATGCTCCTCCTCTTTTTCAGACCATTTCATGCTCCTCCTATTTTTCAGACCGTTTCATGCTCCTCATATTTTTGACACCTTTTGAAGCTCTTCATATTTTTCACACATTTTCAGGCTCTTCATGTTTTTCAACACCACTTCATGCTTCTCCTATTTTTCAGCCCGTTTCATGCTCCTCATGTATTTCACACCTTTTGAAGCTCTTCTTATTTTTCACACCTTTTGAGGCTCTTCATGTTTTTGAACACCGCTTCATGCTCCTCATATTTATCAGACCGTTTAATGCTCCTCATTTATTTCACACCTTTTGAAACTCTTCATATTTTTCACACCTTTTCAGTCTCTTCATGTTTTTGAACACTGCTTCATGCTCCTCCTATTTATCAGACCGTTTCATGCTTCTCATGTATTTCACACCTTTTGAAGCTCTTCATATTTTTCACACCTTTTCAGCCTCTTCATGTTTTTGAACACCGTTTCATGCTCCTCCTAATTTTCAGACCGTTTCATGCTCATCTATTTTTTGACCCTTTTTGAAACTCTTCATATTTTTCACACCTTTTGAAACTCTTCACATTTTTCACACCTTTTCAGGCTCTTCCTGTTTTTGAACACCGTTACATGCTCCTCCTATTTTTCAGAATGTTTTATGCTCCTCATATTTTTGACACCTTTTGAAGCTCTTCATATTTTTCAAACCTTTTCAGGCTCTTCATATTTTTGAACACCGTTTCCTGCTCCTCCTATTTTTCAGTACGTTTCATGCTCCTCATATTTTTTCACACCTTTTGAATCTCTTCATATTTTTCACACCTTTTCAGGCTCTTCATGTTTCTGACCACCGCTTCATGCTCCTCCTATTTTTCAGACCGTTTCATGCTCCTCATATTTTTTCACACCTTTTGAATCTCTTCATATCTTTCACACCTTTTCAGGCTCTTCATGTTTCTGAACACTGCTTCATGCTCCGCCTATTTTATAGGCCGTTTCATTCTCTTCATTATTTTGACACCTTTTAAAGCTCCTCCTATATTTCTCACCTTTTCAGGCTTTTCATTTTTTTCAACACCACACCATGTTCCTCCTATTTTTCAGACCGTTTCATGCTCCTCATATTTTTGACATCTTTTGATGCTCTTCATATTTTTCACACCTTTTCAGGGTCTCCAAGTTTATGAACACCGCTTCGTGCTCCTCCTATTTTTCAGACCGTTGCATGCTCCTCATATTTTTGACACCCTTTGAAGCTCTTCATATTTTTCACACATTTTCAGGCTCTTCATATTTTTCAACACCGCTTCATGCTCCGCCTATTTTTCATACCGTTTCATGCTCCTCATATTTTTGACACCTTTTGAAGCTCTTCTTATTTTTCAAACCCTTTCAGGATCTTCATGATTTTGCCGACTGCTTCATGCTCCTCCTATATTTCAGACCGTTTCATGCTCCTCATATTTTTGACACCTTTGAAGCTCTTCATATTTTTCACACCTTTTCAGGCTCTTCATGTTTCTGAACATCGCTTCATGCTCCTCCTATTTTTCAGACCGTTTAATCCTCCTAATGTATTTCACACCTTTTGAAGCTCTTCATATTTTTCACACCTTTTCAGGCTCTTCATGTTTTTGAACACCGCTTCATGCTCCACCTATTTTGCAGACCGTTTCATTCTCTTCATTTTTTTGACACCTTTTAAAGCTCCTCCTATATTTCACACCTTTGCAGGCTTTTCATTTTTTTCAACACGACTTCATGATCCTCCTATTTTTCAGACAGTTTCATGCTCATCTCATTTTTGACACCTTTTGAAGCTCTTCATATTTTTCACACCTTTTGAAGCTCTTCATATTTTTCACACCTTTTCAGGCTCTTCATGTTTTTCAACACTGCTTCATGCTCCTCCTATTTTTCATACCATTTCATGCTCCTTATATTTTTGACACCTTTTGAAGCTCTTCATATTTTTCACAGCTTTTCAGACTCTTCATGTTTTTAGACACCGCTTCATGCTCCTCCTATTTTTCAGACCGTTTCATGCTCCTCATATTTTTTCACACCTTTTGAAGCTCTTCATATTTTTCACACCTTTTCAGGCTCTTCATGTTTTTGAACACCGCTTCATGCTCCTCATATTTATCAGACCGTTTAATGCTCCTCATTTATTTCACACCTTTTGAAACTCTTCATATTTTTCACACCTTTTCAGTCTCTTCATGTTTTTGAACACTGCTTCATGCTCCTCCTATTTATCAGACCGTTTCATGCTTCTCATGTATTTCACACCTTTTGAAGCTCTTCATATTTTTCACACCTTTTCAGCCTCTTCATGTTTTTGAACACCGTTTCATGCTCCTCCTAATTTTCAGACCGTTTCATGCTCATCTATTTTTTGACCCTTTTTGAAACTCTTCATATTTTTCACACCTTTTGAAACTCTTCACATTTTTCACACCTTTTCAGGCTCTTCCTGTTTTTGAACACCGTTACATGCTCCTCCTATTTTTCAGAATGTTTTATGCTCCTCATATTTTTGACACCTTTTGAAGCTCTTCATATTTTTCAAACCTTTTCAGGCTCTTCATATTTTTGAACACCGTTTCCTGCTCCTCCTATTTTTCAGTACGTTTCATGCTCCTCATATTTTTTCACACCTTTTGAATCTCTTCATATTTTTCACACCTTTTCAGGCTCTTCATGTTTCTGACCACCGCTTCATGCTCCTCCTATTTTTCAGACCGTTTCATGCTCCTCATATTTTTTCACACCTTTTGAATCTCTTCATATCTTTCACACCTTTTCAGGCTCTTCATGTTTCTGAACACTGCTTCATGCTCCGCCTATTTTATAGGCCGTTTCATTCTCTTCATTATTTTGACACCTTTTAAAGCTCCTCCTATATTTCTCACCTTTTCAGGCTTTTCATTTTTTTCAACACCACACCATGTTCCTCCTATTTTTCAGACCGTTTCATGCTCCTCATATTTTTGACATCTTTTGATGCTCTTCATATTTTTCACACCTTTTCAGGGTCTCCAAGTTTATGAACACCGCTTCGTGCTCCTCCTATTTTTCAGACCGTTGCATGCTCCTCATATTTTTGACACCCTTTGAAGCTCTTCATATTTTTCACACATTTTCAGGCTCTTCATATTTTTCAACACCGCTTCATGCTCCGCCTATTTTTCATACCGTTTCATGCTCCTCATATTTTTGACACCTTTTGAAGCTCTTCTTATTTTTCAAACCCTTTCAGGATCTTCATGATTTTGCCGACTGCTTCATGCTCCTCCTATATTTCAGACCGTTTCATGCTCCTCATATTTTTGACACCTTTGAAGCTCTTCATATTTTTCACACCTTTTCAGGCTCTTCATGTTTCTGAACATCGCTTCATGCTCCTCCTATTTTTCAGACCGTTTAATCCTCCTAATGTATTTCACACCTTTTGAAGCTCTTCATATTTTTCACACCTTTTCAGGCTCTTCATGTTTTTGAACACCGCTTCATGCTCCACCTATTTTGCAGACCGTTTCATTCTCTTCATTTTTTTGACACCTTTTAAAGCTCCTCCTATATTTCACACCTTTGCAGGCTTTTCATTTTTTTCAACACGACTTCATGATCCTCCTATTTTTCAGACAGTTTCATGCTCATCTCATTTTTGACACCTTTTGAAGCTCTTCATATTTTTCACACCTTTTGAAGCTCTTCATATTTTTCACACCTTTTCAGGCTCTTCATGTTTTTCAACACTGCTTCATGCTCCTCCTATTTTTCATACCATTTCATGCTCCTTATATTTTTGACACCTTTTGAAGCTCTTCATATTTTTCACAGCTTTTCAGACTCTTCATGTTTTTAGACACCGCTTCATGCTCCTCCTATTTTTCAGACCGTTTCATGCTCCTCATATTTTTTCACACCTTTTGAAGCTCTTCATATTTTTCACACATTTTCAGGCTCTTCATGTTTCTGAACATCGCTTCATGCTCCTCCTATTTTTCAGACCGTTTAATCCTCCTAATGTATTTCACACCTTTTGAAGCTCTTCATATTTTTCACACCTTTACAGGCTCTTCATGTTTTTGAACACCGCTTCATGCTCCGCCTATTTTACAGACCGTTTCATTCTCTTCACTTTTTTGACACCTTTTAAAGCTCCTCCTATATTTCACACCTTTTCAGGCTTTTCATTTTTTTCAACAACATTTCATGCTCCTCCTATTTTTGAGACCGTTTCATGCTCATCTCATTTTGACCCGTTATGAAGCTCTTCATATTTTTCACATCTTTTGAAGCTGTTCATATTTTTCACACCTTTTCAGGCTCTTCATGATTTTCAACACCGCTTCATGCTCCTGCTATTTTTCAGACCGTTTCATGCTCCATATATTTTTCACCCCTTTTGAAGCTCTTCATATTTTTCACACCTTTTCAGGCTCTTCATTTTTTTGAACACCGCTTCATGCTCCTCCTAATTTTCAGACCGTTTCATGCTCCTCATATTTTTGACATCTTTTGATGCTCTTCATATTTTTCACACCTTTTCAGGCTCTTCATGTTTCTGAACATTGCTTCATGCTCCTCCTATTTTTCAGACCGTTTAATCCTCCTAATGTATTTCACACCTTTTGAAGCTCTTCATATTTTTCACACCTTTTCAGGATCTTCATGTTTTTAAACAACATTTCATGCTCCTCCTATTTTTCAGACCGCTTCATGTTCCTCATATTTATCACACCTTTTGAAGGTCTTCATATTTTTCACATCTTTTCAGCCTCCTCATGTTTTTGAACACCGCTTCATCCTCCTCCTATTTTTCAGATCGTTACATGCTCCTAATATTTTTGACACCTTATGAAGCTCTTCATATTTTTCACACTTTTTCAGGCTTTTCATGTTTTCCAACACCGCTTCATGCTCTTCCTATTTTTCAGACCGTTTCATGCTCATCTCATTTTTGACACCTTTTGAAGCTTTTCATATTTTTCAAAACATTTCAGCTCTTCATGTTTTTGAAAACCGCTTCATGCTCCTCCTATTTTTCAGAGAGTTTCATGCTCCTCATATATTTCACACCTTTTGAAGCTCTTCAAATTTTTCACACCTTTTCAGGCTCTTCATGTTTTTCCACTCCACTTCATGCTTCTCCTACTTTTCATCCCCTTTCATGCTCCTCATGTATTTCACAACTTTTGAAGCTCTTCATATTTTTCACACCTTTTCAGGCTCTTCATGTTTTTGATCACCGTTTCATGATCCTCCTATTTTTCAGACGGTATCATGCTCCTCATATTTTTCACACCTTTTGAACCTCTTCATATATTTCACAACGTTTCAGGCTCTTCATGTTTTTGAACACCACTTATTGCACCTCCTATTTTTCAGACAGTTTCATGCTCCTCATATATTTCAGACCTTTTGAAGCTCTTCATATATTTCACACCTTTTCAGGCTCTTCATGTTTTTCAACACAACTTCATGCCTCTCCTATATTTCACACCGTTTCATGCTCCTCTTATTTTTGACATCTTTTGAAGCTCTTCATATTTTTAACATCTTTTGAAGCTCTTCATATTTTTCACACGGTTTCAGGATCTTCATGTTTTTCCACACAACTTCATGCTTCTCCTATTTTTCAGCCTGTTTCATGCTCCTCATGTATTTCACACCTTTTGAAGCTCTTCATATTTTTCACACATTTTCAGGCTCTTCATGTTTTTGATCACTGTTCCATGCTCCTCCTATTTTTCAGACCGTTTCATGCTCCTCTCATTTTGACCCTTTTTGAAGCTCTTCATATTTTTCACATCTTTCGAAGCTGTTCATATTTTTCACGCCTTTTCAGGCTCTTCATGATTTTCAACACTGCTTCATGCTGCTGCTATTTTTCAAACCGTTTCATGCTCCTCATATTTTTGACACCTTTTGAAGCTCTTCATATTTTTCACACCTTTTCAGGCTCTTCATGTTTTTGAACACTGGTTCATGCTCCTCCTATTTTTCAGAACGTTTCTTGATCCTCATATTTTTGACACTTTTTGAAGCTCTTCATATTTTTCACACCTTTTCAGGTTTTTCATGTTTTTGAACACCGCTTCATGATCCTCCTATTTTTCAGAACGTTTCATGCTCCTCATATTTTTGACACCTTTTGAAGCTCTTCATATTTTTCACACCTTTTCAGGTTTTTCATGTTTTTGAACACCGCTTCATGATCCTCCTATTTTTCAGACCGTTTCATGCTCCTCATATTTTTGACACCTTTTGAAGCTCTTCATATTTTTCACACCTTTTCTGGCTGTTCTTTTTTTTCTACACTACTTCTTGCTCCTCCAAATTTTCAGACAGATTCATACTAATATAATTTTTGACACCTTTTGAAGCTCTTCATATTTTTCACACCTTTTGAAGGTCTTCATATTTTCACACCTTTTCAGACACTTCATGTTTTTGAACACCGCTTCATGCTCCTTCTATTTTTCAGAGAGTTTCATGCTCCTCATGTCTTTCTCAACTTTTGAAGCTCTTCATATTTTTCACACCTTTTCAGGCTCTTCATGTTTTTCCACACCACTTCATGCTTCTCCTATTTTTCAGCCCCTTTCATGCTCCTCATGTATTTCACACCTTTTGAAGCTCTTCATATTTTTCACACCTTTTCAGGCTCTTCATGTTTTTCAACACCACTTCATGCTCCTCCTATATTTCAGACCATTTCATGCTCCTCATATTTTTCACATCTTTTGAAGCTCTTCATAATATTCACACCCTTTCAGGCTCTTCATGTTTTTCAACAACACTTCATGCTCCTCCTATTTTTCAGACCGTTTCATGCTCCTAATATTTTTGACACCTTTTGAAGCTCTTCATATTTTTCACACCTTTTCAGGCTCTTCATGTTTTTGAACACCGCTTCATGCTTCTTCTATTTTTCAGAGAGTTTCATGCTCCTCATGTATTTCACACCTTTTGAAGCTCTTCATATTTTTCACACCTTTTCAGGCTCTTCATGTTTTTCCACACCACTTCATGCTTCTCCTATTTTTCAGCCCGTTTCCTGCTCCTCATGTAGTTCACACCTTGTGAAGCTCTTCATATTTTTCACTCCTTTTCAGGCTCTTCACGTTTTGATCACCATTTAATGCTCCTCTTATTTTTCAGACCGTTTCATGCTCATCTCATTTTTGACACCTTTTGAAGCTCTTCATATATTTCACACATTTTCAACTCTTCATATTGTTCACACTTTTTCACTCTCTCTAGGTTTTTGAACACCGCTTCATGTTCCTCCTATTTTTGAGACCGTTTAATGCTCCTCATATGTTTGACACGTTTTGAAGCTCTTCATATTTTTCACACCTTTTCAGGCTCTTCTTGTTTTTCAACACAGCTTTATTCTCCTCCTATTTTAAGACCGTTTCATGCTCCTCATGTTTTTGACACCTTTTGAAGCACTTCATATTTTTCACACTTTTCAGGCTCTTCATGTATTTGAAAACCGCCTCATGCTCCTCCTATTTTTCAGACCGTTTCATGTCCAAATTTATTTCACACCTTTTGAAGCTCTTTATATTTTTCAAAACTTTTCATGCCCTTCATGTGTTTGTTCAGCATTTCATGCTCCTCCTATTTTTCAGACCGTTTCATGCTCATCTCATTTTTTACACCTTTTGAAGCTCTTCATATTTTTCACACCTTTTGAAGCTCTTCATATTTTCCAACGTTTTCAGGCTCTTCATGTTTTTGAACATCGCTTCATGCTCCTCATATTTTTCAGACCGTTTCGTGCTCCTCATATTCTTGACACCTTATGAAGCTCTTCATGTTTTTCACACCTTTTCAGGCTCTTCATGTTTTTGAACACCGCTTCATGCTCCTCCTATATTTCAGACCGTTTAATTCTCCTCATAGATTTCACACCTTTTGAAGCTCTTCATATTTTTCACACCTTTTCAGTCTCTTCATGTTTTTGAACACCGTTTCCTGCTCCTCCTATTTTTCAGATCGTTTCATGCTCATCTCATTTTTGACACCTTTTGAAGCTTTTCATAATTTTGACAACTTTTCAGGCTCTTCATGTTTTGAACACCGCTTCATGCTCCTCCTATTTTTCAGACCATATCATGCTCCTCATATTTTTTAACACTTTTTGAAGCTCTTCATATTTTTCACGCCTTTTCAGGCTCTTCATGTTTTTGAACAACTCTTCATGCTCCTCCTATTTTTCAGACCGTTTCATGCTCCTCATATTTTTGACACCTTTTGAAGCTCTTCATATTTTTCACACCTTTTCAGTCTCTTCATGTTTTTGAACACCGTTTCTCGCTCCTCCTATTTTTCAAACCGTTTAATGCTCATCTCATTTTTGACACCTTTTGTAGCTCTTCATATTTTTCACACGTTTTCTGGCTCTTCATGTTTTTCAACACCGTTTCTTGATCCTCCTATTTTTCAGACCGTTTCATGCTCATCTCATCTTTAACACCTTTAGAAGCTTTTCATATTTTTCACAACATTTCAGGCTCTTCATGTTATTGAACACCGCTTCATGCTCCTCCTATTTTTCAGAGAGTTTCATGCTCCTCATGAATTTCACACCTTTTGAAGCTCTTCATATTTTTCATACCTTTTCAGGCTCTTCAGGTTTTTCAACACCGCTTCATGCTCCTCCTATTTTTCAGACCGTTTCATACTCCTCATATTTTTGACACCTTTTGAAACTCTTCATATTTTTCACAACTTTTCAGGCTCTTCATATTTTTGAACACCGCTTCATGCTCCTCCTATTTTTCAGACCGTTTCATGCTCCTCATATTTTTGACACCTTTTGAAGCTCCTCATATTTTTCACAACTTTTCAGGCTCTTCATAATTTTGAACACCGCTTCATGCTCCTCCTATTTTTCAGACCGTTTCATGCTCGTCTCATTTTTGACACCTTTTGAAACTCTTCATATTCTTCACACCTTTTGAAGCTTTTCATATTTTTTCACACGTTTTCAGGCTCTTCATGTTTTTCAACACCGCTTCATGCTCCTCCTATTTTTCAGACCGTTTCATGCTCCTCATATTTTTGACACCTTTTGAAGCTCTTCATATTTTTCACACTTTTCTGGCTCTTAATGTTTTTCAACACCACTTCATGCTCCTCCTATTTTTCAGACCTTCATGCTCCTCATATTTTTGACACCTTTAGTAGCCCTTCATATTTTTCACACCTTTTCAGGCTCTTCATGTTTTTCCAAACCACGTCATGCTTCTCCTATTTTTCGGCCTGTTTCATGCTCCTCATGTATTTCACACCTTTTGAAGCTCTTCATATATTTCACACCTTTTCAGGCTCTTCATGTTTTTAATCACCGTTTCATCCTCCTCCTTTTTTTCAGACCGTTTCATGCTCCTCATATATTTGACACATTTTGAAGCTCTGAATATTTTTCACACATGTTCAGGCTCTTCATGTTTTTGAACACTGCTTCATGATCCTCCTATTTTTCAGACATTTTCATGCTCTTCATATGTTTGACACCTTTTGAAGCTCTTCATATTTTTCACACCTTTTCAGGCTCTTCATGTTTGTCAACACCACTTCATGCTTCTCCTAATTTTCAGACCGTTTCATGCTCCTCATGTATTTCACACCTTTTGAAGCTCTTCATATTTTTCACACCTTTTCAGCTCTTCATGTTTTTGAACACCATTTCATGCCATATCTATTTTTCAGACCGTTTCATGCTCCTCATATTTTTCACACCTTTTGAAGCTCTTCATATTTTTCACATCTTTTCAGGCTCTTCAAATTTTTGAACACCGCTTCTCGCTCCTCCTCTTTTTCAGACCGTTTCATTCTCATCTCATTTTTGACACCTTTTGTAGCTCTTCATATTTTTCACACTTTTTCAGGCTCTTCATGTTTTTCAACACCGTTTCTTGATCCTCCTATTTTTCAGACCGTTTCATTCTCATCTCATTTTTGACACCTTTTGTAGCTCTTCATATTTTTCACACTTTTTCAGGCTCTTCATGTTTTTCAACACCGTTTCTTGATCCTCCTATTTTTCAGACCGTTTCATTCTCATCTCATTTTTAACACCTTTTGAAGCTTTTCATATTTTTCACAACTTTTCAGGCTCTTCATGTTTTTGAACACCGCTTCATGCTCCTCCTATTTTTCAGAGAGTTTCATGCTCCTCACGTATTTCACACATTTTGAAGGTCTTCATATTTTTCACACCTTTTCAGGCTCTTCATCTTTTTCCACACCACTTCATGCTTCTCCTATTTTTCAGCCCGTTTCATGCTCCTCATGTATTTCACACCTTTTGAAGCTCTTCATATTTTTCACACCTTTTCAGGCTCTTCATGTTTTTCAACACCGCTTCATGCTCCGCCTATTTTTCAGACCGTTTCATGCTTCTCATATTTTTGACACCTTTTGAAGCTCTTCATATTTTTCACACCTTTTCAGGCTCTTCATGTTTTTGAACACCGCTTCATGCTCCTCTTATTTTTCAGACCGTTTCATGCTCATCTCATTTTTGACACCTTTTGAAGCTCTTCATATTTTTCACACCTTTCAGGCTCATCATGTTTTTCAACACCGTTTTATGATCCTCCTATTTTTAAGACCTTTTCATGCTCATCTCATTTTTGACACCTTTTGAAGCTTTTCATGTTTTTAACAAATTTTCAGGCTCTTCATATTTTTGAACCACACTTCATGCTCCTCTTATTTTTCAGAGAGTTTCATGCTCCTCATGTATTTCACACCTTTTGAAGCTCTTCATATTTTTCACACCTTTTCAGGCTCTTCATGTTTTTCAACACCGCTTCATGCTCCGCCTATTTTTCAGACCGTTTCTTGATCCTCATATTTTTGACACTTTTTGAAGCTCTTCATATTTTTCACACCTTTTCAGGTTTTTCATGTTTTTGAACACCGCTTCATGATCCTCCTATTTTTCAGACCGTTTCATGCTCCTCATATTTTTGACACCTTTTGAAGCTCTTCATATTTTTCACACCTTCAGGCTCTTCATGTTTTTCAACACCACTTCATGCTCCTCCTATTTTTCAGATCGATTCATGCTCCTCATATTTTTCACACCTTTAGAAGCTCTTCATATTTTTCACACCTTTTCAGGCTCTTCATGTTTTTCAACACTACTTCTTGCTCCTCCAATTTTTCAGACCGTTTCATGCTCATCTAATTTTTGACACCTGTTGAAGCTCTTCATATTTTTCACACCTTCTGAAGCTCTTCATATTTTTCACACTTTTTCAGGCTCTTCATGTTTTTCAACACCACTTCATGCTTCTCCTATTTTTCAGCCCCTTTCATGCTCCTCATGTTTCTCACACCTTTTTAAGCTCGTCATATTTTTCACACCTTTTCAGGCTGTTCATGTTTTTGATCACCGTTTCTTGCTCCTCCTATGTTTCAGACCGTTACATGCTCCTCATATTTTTGACACCTTTTGAAGCTCTTCATATTTTTTACACCTTTTCAGGCTCCTCATGTTTTTGAACACCGCTTCATGCTCCTCCTATTTTTCTGACCGTTTCATGCTCCTCATATTTTTCACATCTTTAGAAACTCTTCATATCTTTCACACCTTTTCAGACTCTTCATGTTTTTCAACACAGCTTCATGCTCCTCCTATTTTTCAGACCGTTTCATGCTCATCTCATTTTTGACACCTTTTGAAGCTCTTCATATTTTTCACAAGTTCTCTGGCTCCTCATGTTTTTCAACACCGCTTCATGCCCCTCCTATTTGTCAGACCGTTTCATGCTTCTCATATTTTTGACACCTTTTGAAGCTCTTCATATTTTTCACACCTTTTCAAGCTCTTCATGTTTTTCAACACCGCTTCATGCTCCTGCTATTTTTCAGACCGTTTCATGCTCCTCATATTTTTGACACCTTTTGAAGCTTTTCATATTTTTCACACCTTTTCAGGCTCTTCATGTTTTTACACACCACTTCATGCTTCTCCTATTTTTCAGCCCGTTTCATGCTCCTCATGTAGTTCACACCTTTTGAAGCTCTTCATATTTTTCACTCCTTTTCAGGCTCTTCACGTTTTGATCACCGTTTCATGCTCCTCTTATTTTTCAGACCGTTTCATGTTCATCTCATTTTTGACACCTTTTGAAGCTCTTCATATATTTCACACATTTTCAGCTCTTCATATTTTTCACACTTTTTCACTCTCTCTAGGTTTTTGAACACCGCTTCATGTTCCTCCTATTTTTGACCCCGTTTCATGCTCCTCATATTTTTGACACCTTTTGAAGCTCTTCATATATTTCACACTTTTTCAGACTCTTGATGTTTTTGAACACCGCTTCTTGCTCCTCCTATTTTTCATACCGTTTCATGCTGCTCATATTTTTGACACCTTTTGAAGCTCTTCATATATTTCACACCTTTTCAGGCTCTTCATGTTTTTGAACATCGCTTCATGCTCCTCCTATTTTTCAGACCGTTTCATGCTGCTCATATTTTTGACACCTTTTGAAGCTCTTCATATATTTCACACCTTTTCAGACTCTTGATGCTTTTGAACACCGCTTCTTGCTCCTCCTATTTTTCATACCGTTTCATGCACCTCATGTATTTGATACCTTGTGAAGCTCTTCAAATATTTTACACCTTTTCAGGCTCTTCATATTTTTGAACACCGCTTCATGCTCCTCCTATTTTTCAGACCGTTTCATGCTCCTCATATTTTTGACACCTTTTGAAGCTCCTCATATTTTTCACAACTTTTCAGGCTCTTCATAATTTTGAACACCGCTTCATGCTCCTCCTATTTTTCAGACCGTTTCATGCTCGTCTCATTTTTGACACCTTTTGAAACTCTTCATATTCTTCACACCTTTTGAAGCTTTTCATATTTTTTCACACGTTTTCAGGCTCTTCATGTTTTTCAACACCGCTTCATGCTCCTCCTATTTTTCAGACCGTTTCATGCTCCTCATATTTTTGACACCTTTTGAAGCTCTTCATATTTTTCACACTTTTCTGGCTCTTAATGTTTTTCAACACCACTTCATGCTCCTCCTATTTTTCAGACCTTCATGCTCCTCATATTTTTGACACCTTTAGTAGCCCTTCATATTTTTCACACCTTTTCAGGCTCTTCATGTTTTTCCAAACCACGTCATGCTTCTCCTATTTTTCGGCCTGTTTCATGCTCCTCATGTATTTCACACCTTTTGAAGCTCTTCATATATTTCACACCTTTTCAGGCTCTTCATGTTTTTAATCACCGTTTCATCCTCCTCCTTTTTTTCAGACCGTTTCATGCTCCTCATATATTTGACACATTTTGAAGCTCTGAATATTTTTCACACATGTTCAGGCTCTTCATGTTTTTGAACACTGCTTCATGATCCTCCTATTTTTCAGACATTTTCATGCTCTTCATATGTTTGACACCTTTTGAAGCTCTTCATATTTTTCACACCTTTTCAGGCTCTTCATGTTTGTCAACACCACTTCATGCTTCTCCTAATTTTCAGACCGTTTCATGCTCCTCATGTATTTCACACCTTTTGAAGCTCTTCATATTTTTCACACCTTTTCAGCTCTTCATGTTTTTGAACACCATTTCATGCCATATCTATTTTTCAGACCGTTTCATGCTCCTCATATTTTTCACACCTTTTGAAGCTCTTCATATTTTTCACATCTTTTCAGGCTCTTCAAATTTTTGAACACCGCTTCTCGCTCCTCCTATTTTTCAGACCGTTTCATTCTCATCTCATTTTTGACACCTTTTGTAGCTCTTCATATTTTTCACACTTTTTCAGGCTCTTCATGTTTTTCAACACCGTTTCTTGATCCTCCTATTTTTCAGACCGTTTCATTCTCATCTCATTTTTGACACCTTTTGTAGCTCTTCATATTTTTCACACTTTTTCAGGCTCTTCATGTTTTTCAACACCGTTTCTTGATCCTCCTATTTTTCAGACCGTTTCATTCTCATCTCATTTTTAACACCTTTTGAAGCTTTTCATATTTTTCACAACTTTTCAGGCTCTTCATGTTTTTGAACACCGCTTCATGCTCCTCCTATTTTTCAGAGAGTTTCATGCTCCTCACGTATTTCACACATTTTGAAGGTCTTCATATTTTTCACACCTTTTCAGGCTCTTCATCTTTTTCCACACCACTTCATGCTTCTCCTATTTTTCAGCCCGTTTCATGCTCCTCATGTATTTCACACCTTTTGAAGCTCTTCATATTTTTCACACCTTTTCAGGCTCTTCATGTTTTTCAACACCGCTTCATGCTCCGCCTATTTTTCAGACCGTTTCATGCTTCTCATATTTTTGACACCTTTTGAAGCTCTTCATATTTTTCACACCTTTTCAGGCTCTTCATGTTTTTGAACACCGCTTCATGCTCCTCTTATTTTTCAGACCGTTTCATGCTCATCTCATTTTTGACACCTTTTGAAGCTCTTCATATTTTTCACACCTTTCAGGCTCATCATGTTTTTCAACACCGTTTTATGATCCTCCTATTTTTAAGACCTTTTCATGCTCATCTCATTTTTGACACCTTTTGAAGCTTTTCATGTTTTTAACAAATTTTCAGGCTCTTCATATTTTTGAACCACGCTTCATGCTCCTCTTATTTTTCAGAGAGTTTCATGCTCCTCATGTATTTCACACCTTTTGAAGCTCTTCATATTTTTCACACCTTTTCAGGCTCTTCATGTTTTTGAACACTGGTTCATGCTCCTCCTATTTTTCAGAACGTTTCTTGATCCTCATATTTTTGACACTTTTTGAAGCTCTTCATATTTTTCACACCTTTTCAGGTTTTTCATGTTTTTGAACACCGCTTCATGATCCTCCTATTTTTCAGACCGTTTCATGCTCCTCATATTTTTGACACCTTTTGAAGCTCTTCATATTTTTCACACCTTTTCAGGTTTTTCATGTTTTTGAACACCGCTTCATGATCCTCCTATTTTTCAGACCGTTTCATGCTCCTCATATTTTTGACACCTTTTGAAGCTCTTCATATTTTCCACACCTTCAGGCTCTTCATGTTTTTCAACACCACTTCATGCTCCTCCTATTTTTCAGATCGATTCATGCTCCTCATATTTTTCACACCTTTAGAAGCTCTTCATATTTTTCACACCTTTTCAGGCTCTTCATGTTTTTCAACACTACTTCTTGCTCCTCCAATTTTTCAGACCGTTTCATGCTCATCTAATTTTTGACACCTGTTGAAGCTCTTCATATTTTTCACACCTTCTGAAGCTCTTCATATTTTTCACACTTTTTCAGGCTCTTCATGTTTTTCAACACCACTTCATGCTTCTCCTATTTTTCAGCCCCTTTCATGCTCCTCATGTTTCTCCCACGTTTTTAAGCTCGTCATATTTTTCACACCTTTTCAGGCTGTTCATGTTTTTGATCACCGTTACTTGCTCCTCCTATGTTTCAGACCGTTACATGCTCCTCATATTTTTGACACCTTTTGAAGCTCTTCATATTTTTTACACCTTTTCAGGCTCCTCATGTTTTTGAACACCGCTTCATGCTCCTCCTATTTTTCTGACCGTTTCATGCTCCTCATATTTTTCACATCTTTAGAAACTCTTCATATCTTTCACACCTTTTCAGACTCTTCATGTTTTTCAACACAGCTTCATGCTCCTCCTATTTTTCAGACCGTTTCATGCTCATCTCATTTTTGACACCTTTTGAAGCTCTTCATATTTTTCACAAGTTCTCTGGCTCCTCATATTTTTCAACACCGCTTCATGCTCCTCCTATTTGTCAGACCGTTTCATGCTTCTCATATTTTTGACACCTTTTGAAGCTCTTCATATTTTTCACACCTTTTCAAGCTCTTCATGTTTTTCAACACCGCTTCATGCTCCTCCTATTTTTCAGACCGTTTCATGCTCCTCATATTTTTGACACCTTTTGAAGCTTTTCATATTTTTCACACCTTTTCTGGCTGTTCATTTTTTTCTACACTACTTCTTGCTCCTCCAAATTTTCAGACAGATTCATACTAATCTAATTTTTGACACCTTTTGAAGCTCTTCATATTTTTCACACCTTTTGAAGCTCTTCATATTTTCACACCTTTTCAGGCACTTCATGTTTTTGAACACCGCTTCATGCTCCTTCTATTTTTCAGAGAGTTTCATGCTCCTCATGTCTTTCTCAACTTTTGAAGCTCTTCATATTTTTCACACCTTTTCAGGCTCTTCATGTTTTTCCAAACCACTTCATGCTTCTCCTATTTTTCAGCCCCTTTCATGCTCCTCATGTATTTCACACCATTTGAAGCTCTTCATAATTCTCACACCCTTTCAGGCTCTTCATGGTTTTCAACACCACTTCATGCTCCTCCTATTTTTCAGACCGTTTCATGCTCCTCATATTTTTGACACCTTTTGAAGCTCTTCATATTTTTCACACCCTTTCAGGCTCTTCATGTTTTTCCACACCACTTCATGCTTCTCATATTTTTCAGCCCGTTTCATGCTCCTCATGTAGTTCACACCTTGTGAAGCTCTTCATATTTTTCACTCCTTTTCAGGCTCTTCACGTTTTGATCACCATTTCATGCTCCTCTTATTTTTCAGACCGTTTCATGCTCATCTCATTTTTGACACCTTTTGAAGCTCTTCATATATTTCACACATTTTCAGCTCTTCATATTTTTCACACTTTTTCACTCTCTCTAGGATTTAGAACACCGCTTCTGTTCCTCCTATTTTTGAGACCGTTTCATGCTCCTCATATTTTTGACACCTTTTGAAGCTCTTCATATTTTTCACACCTTTTCAGGCTCTTCATGTTTTTCAACACCGCTTCATGCTCCGCCTATTTTTCAGACCGTTTCATGCTCCTCATATTTTTGACACCTTTTGAAGCTCTTCATATTTTTCACACCTTTTAAGGCTCTTCATGTTTTTCAACACTGGTTCATGCTCCTCCTATTTTTCAGAACGTTTCTTGATCCTCATATTTTTGACACTTTTTGAAGCTCTTCATATTTTTCACACCTTTTCAGGTTTTTCATGTTTTTGAACACCGCTTCATGATCCTCCTATTTTTCAGACCGTTTCATGCTCCTCATATTTTTGACACCTTTTGATGCTCTTCATATTTTTCACACCTTTTCAGGTTTTTCATGTTTTTGAACACCGCTTCATGATCCTCCTATTTTTCAGACCGTTTCATGCTCCTCATATTTTTGAAACCTTTTGAAGCTCTTCATATTTTTCACACCTTCAGGCTCTTCATGTTTTTCAACACCACTTCATGCTCCTCCTATTTTTCAGATCGATTCATGCTCCTCATATTTTTCACACCTTTAGAAGCTCTTCATATTTTTCACACCTTTTCAGGCTCTTCATGTTTTTCAACACTACTTCTTGCTCCTCCAATTTTTCAGACCGTTTCATGCTCATCTAATTTTTGACACCTGTTGAAGCTCTTCATATTTTTCACACCTTCTGAAGCTCTTCATATTTTTCACACTTTTTCAGGCTCTTCATGTTTTTCAACACCACTTCATGCTTCTCCTATTTTTCAGCCCGTTTCATGCTCCTCATGTTTCTCACACCTTTTTAAGTTCGTCATATTTTTCACACCTTTTCAGGCTGTTCATGTTTTTGATCACCGTTTCTTGCTCCTCCTATGTTTCAGACCGTTTCATGCTCCTCATATTTTTGACACCTTTTGAAGCTCTTCATATTTTTTACACCTTTTCAGGCTCTTCATGTTTTTCAACATCGCTTCATGCTCCTCCTATTTTTCAGACCGTTTCATGCACCTCATATTTTTGACATCTTTAGAAACTCTTCATATCTTTCACACCTTTTCAGACTCTTCATGTTTTTCAACACAGCTTCATGCTCCTCCTATTTTTCAGACCGTTTCATGCTCATCTCATTTTTAACACCTTTTGAAGCTCGTCAAATTTTTCACAAGTTCTCTGGCTCCTCATGTTTTTCAACACCGCTTCATGCTCCTCCTATTTTTCAGACCGTTTCATGCTTCTCATATTTTTGACATCTTTTGAAGCTCTTCATATTTTTCACACCTTTTCAAGCTCTTCATGTTTTTCAACACCGCTTCATGCTCCTGCTATTTTTCAGACCGTTTCATGCTCCTCATATTTTTGACACCTTTTGAAGCTTTTCATATTTTTCACACCTTTTCAGGCTGTTCATTTTTTTCAACACTACTTCTTGCTTCTCCAAATTTTCAGACCGATTCATACTCATCTAATTTTTGACACCTTTTGAAGCTCTTCATATTTTTCACACCTATTGAAGCTCTTCATCTTTTTCACACCTTTTGAAGCTCTTCATATTTTCACACCTTTTCAGGCACTTCATGTTTTTGAACACCGCTTCATGCTCCTTCTATTTTTCAGAGAGTTTCATGCTCCTCATGTCTTTCTCAACTTTTGAAGCTCTTCATATTTTTCACACGTTTTCAGGCTCTTCATGTTTTTCCACACCACTTCATGCTTCTCCTATTTTTCAGCCCCTTTCGTGCTCCTCATGTATTTCACACCTTTTGAAGCTCTTCATAATTCTCACACCCTTTCAGGCTCTTCATGTTTTTCAACACCACTTCATGCTCCTCCAATTTTTCAGACCATTTCATGCTCCTCATATTTTTGACACCTTTTGAAGCTCTTCATAATATTCACACCCTTTCAGGCTCTTCATGTTTATCAACACCACTTCATGCTCCTCCTATTTTTCAGACCGTTTCATGCTCCTAATATTTTTGACACCTTTTGAAGCTCTTCATATTTTTCACACCTTTTCAGGCTCTTCATGTTTTTGAACACCGCTTCATGCTCCTTCTATTTTTCAGAGAGTTTCATGCTCCTCATGTATTTCACACCTTTTGAAGCTCTTCATATTTTTCACACCTTTTCAGGCTCTTCATGTTTTTACACACCAGTTCATGCTTCTCCTATTTTTCAGCCCGTTTCATGCTCCTCATGTAGTTCACACCTTTTGAAGCTCTTCAAATATTTTACACCTTTTCAGGCTCTTCATGTTTTTACACACCAGTTCATGCTTCTCCTATTTTTCAGCCCGTTTCATGCTCCTCATGTAGTTCACACCTTTTGAAGCTCTTCAAATATTTTACACCTTTTCAGACTCTTGATGTTTTTGAACACCACTTCTTGCTCCTCCTATTTTTCATACCGTTTCATGCACCTCATGTATTTGACACCTTGTGAAGCTCTTCAAATATTTTACACCTTTTCAGGCTCTTCATATTTTTGAACACCGTTTCATTCTCCTCCTATTTTTCAGACCGTTTCATGCTTCTCATACTTTTCACATCTTTTGAAGCTCTTCATATTTTTCACACCTTTTCAGGCTCTTCATGTTTTTAAACACCGCTTCATGCTCCTCCTATTTTTCAGGCCGTTTCATGCTCATTTCATTTTTGACACCTTTGGAATCTCGTCATATGTTTCACACATGTTCAGGCTCTTCATGTTTTTGAACACCTCTTCATGCTCCTCCTATTTTTCAGTCCGTTTCATGCTTATTTCATTTTTGACAGCTTTTGAAGCTCTTCATATTTTTCACACCTTTTGAAGCTCTTCATATTTTTCACACGTTTTGGGGCTCTTCATGTTTTTCCACACCGCTTCATGCTCGTCTTATTTTTCACACCATTTGAATCTCTTAATATTTTTCACACTTTTTCAGGCTCTTCATATTTTTGAACACCACTTCATGCTCCTTCTATTTTTCAGACCGTTTCATGCTCCTCATGTATTTCACACCTCGTGCATCTCTTCATATTTTTCACACCTTTTCAGGCTCTTAATGTTTTTGAACACCGTTTCATGCGCCTCCCATTTTTCAGACCGTTTTATGGTCCTCATGTCTTTCACACCTTTTGAAGCTCTTCATATTTTTCACACCTTTTCAGGCTCTTCATGTTTTTGAACACCGCATCATGTTTCTCCTATTTTTCAGACCGTTTCATGCTCCTCATATTTTTGACAGCTTTTGAAGCTCTTCATATATTTCACACCTTTTCAGGCTCTTCATGTTTTTGAACACCGTTTCATGCTCCTCCAATTTTTCAGACCGTTTCCTGCTCCTCATGTATTTCACACCTTCTGAAGCTCTTCGAATTTTTCACAGCTTTTCAGGCTCTTCATGTTTTTTTACACCACTTCATGCTCCTCCAATTTTTCAGACCGTTTCATGCTCCTCATATTTTTGACAGCTTTTGAAGCTCTTCATATATTTCACACCTTTTCAGAGTCTTAAAGGTTTTGAACACTGCTTCATGCTCCTCCTTTTTTTCAGACCGTTTCATGCTCCTCATGTATTTCACACATTTTGAAGCTCTTCAAATTTTTCACACCTTTTCAGTCTCTTCATGTTTTTGAACACCGCTTCATGCTCCTCCTATTTTTCAGACCGTTTCATGCTCCTCATATTTTTGACACCTTTTGTAGCTCTTCATATTTTTCACAACTTTTCAGGTTCTTCATGTTTTTCAAAATCGCTTCATGGTCCTCCTATTTTTCAGAAGGTTACATACTTCTCATATTTTTGACACCTTTTGAAGCTCTTCATATTTTTCACACCTTTTCAGGCTCTTCGTCTTTTTCAACACCACTTCATGCTTCTCCTATTTTTCAGAACGTTTCAGGCTCCTCATATTTTTGACAGTTTTTGAATCTCTTCCTATTTTTCACACCTTTTCATGCTCTTCATATTTTTCAACACCGTGTCATGCTCCTCCTATTTTTCTGACGGTTTCATGCTCCTCATATTTTTCACACCTTTAAAGCTCTTCATATTTTTCTCACATTTTAAGGCTCTTCATGTTTTTCAACACCGTGTCATGCTTCTCATATTTTTCAGACGGTTTCATGCTCCTCATAATTTTCACACCTTTAAAGCTCTTCATTTTTTTCACACCTTTTCAGTCTCTTCATGTTTTGAATACTGCTTCATTATCCTCCTATTTTTCAGACCGTTTAATGCTCCTCATACTTTTGTCACATTTTGCAGCTCTTTATATTTTTCACACCTTTTCAGGTTCTTCATGTTTTTGAACACCGTTTCATGCTCCTCCTATTTCTCAGACCGTTTCATGTTCCTCATGTTTTTCAGATCATTTCATGATCCTCATATTTTTGACACCTTTTGAAGCTCTTCATATTTTTCACACCTTTTCAGGCTCTTCATCTATTTCATCACCGCTTCATGCTTCTCCTATTTTTCAGCCCGTTTCAGGCTCCTCATGTATTTCACACGTTTTGAAGCTCTTCATATTTTTCACACCTTTTCAGGCTCTTCATCTTTTTCAACATCACTTCATGCTCCTCCTATTTCTCAGACCATTTCAGGCTCCTCATATTTTTGACACCTTTTGAAGCTCTTCATATTTTTCACACCTTTTCATGATCTTCATGTTTTTCAACACCGTGTCATGCTCCTCCTATTTTTCAGACCGTTTCATGCTCCTCATATTTTTGACACCTTTTGAAGCTCTTCATATTTTTAACACCTTTTCAGGCTCTTCATGTTTTTGAACAACATTTCATGCTCCTCATATTTTGACTACTATTGAAACGCTTCATATTTTTCAGACCGTTTCATGCTCCTCATATTTTTGACACATTTTCAAGCTCTGCATATATTTCACAGATTTCCAGGCTCTTCAGGTTTTTGAACATCGTTTCATGATCCTCCTATTTTTCAGAACGTTCCATGCTCCTAATATTTTTCACAGCTTTTTCAGCTCTTCATTTTTTCACACCTTTTCTGTCTCTTCATATTTTTAAACACCACTTAATGCTCCTCCTATGTTTAGAACGTTTAATGCTCCTCATAATTTTGACACCTTTTGCAGCTCTTCATATTTTTCACACTTTTTCTGTCTCTTCATATTTTTCAACACCACTTCATGCTCCTCCTATGTTTAGAACGTTTAATGCTCCTCATAATATAGACACCTTTTGAAGCTCTTCATATTTTTCACACGTTTTCAGTCTCTTCATGTTTTTCACCACCACTTCATGCTCCTGCTATTTTTCAGACCATTTCATACTCCTCATATTCTTCACACTTTTTGAAGCTCTTCATATTTTTCACATTTTTGAAGCTCTTCATATTTTTCACACCTTTTCAGGCTCTTCATGATTTTCACACTTTTTCAGACTCTTCATGTTTTTCATCACCGCTTCATGCTCCTGTTATTTTTCAGACCCCTTCATGCTCCTCATATTTTTCACACCTTTTGAAGCTCCTCATATTTTTCACATTTTTGAAGCTCTTCATATTTTTCACATCTTTTCAGGCTCTTCATGTTTTTCAACACCGCTTCATGCTCCTCCTCTTTTTCAGACCATTTCATGCTCCTCATATTTTTGACATCTTTTGAAGCTTTTCATATTTTTCACACCTTTTCAGTCTCTTCATGTTTTTCAAAAACGCTTCTTGCTCCTCCTATTTTTCAGACCGTTTCATGCTCATCTCATTTTTGACAAGTTTTGAAGCTCTTCATATTTTTCACAGCTTTTGAAGCTCTTCATATTTTTCACACGTTTTCAGGCTCTTCATGTTTTTGAACACCGCTTCTTGCGACTCCTATTTTTCAGACTGTTTCATGCTCCTCATATTTTTGACACCTCTTGAAGCTCTTCATATTTTTCACACCTTTTCCGGCTTTTCATGTTTTTCAACACTGCTTCATGCTCCTCCTATTTTTCAGACCGTTTCATGCTCCTCATATTTTTGACACCTTTTGAAGCTCTTCATATGTTTCACACCTTTTCAGCTCTTCATTTTTGTCAACACCAATTCATGCTCCTCCTATTTTTCAGACCGTTTCATTCTCCTCATATATTTGACACCTTTTGAAACTCTTCATATATTTCACACATTTTCAGGCTCTTCATCTTTTTGCACACCGCTTCATGCTCCTCCTATTTTTCACACCGTTTCATGCTCCTCTCATTATTGACACATTTCAAAGCTATTCATATTTTTCACACCTTTGGAAGCTCTTCATGTTTTTCACACATTTTCAGGCTTTTCATGTTTTCAACACCGCTTCATACTCCTCCTTTTTTTCAGACCGTTTCATGCTCTTCATTTTTTGACACCTTTTAATGCTCTTCACATTTTTCACACCTTTTCAGGCTCTTCATGTTTTTCAACACTGCTTCATGCTTCTCCTATTTTTCAGACTCTTTCATGCTCCTCATATTTTTGACACCTTTTGAAGCTCTTCATATTTTTCACACCTTTTCAGGCTCTACATGATTTTCAACCGTGCTTCATGTTCCTCCTATTTTTCAGATCGTTTCATGCTCCTCATATTTTTGACACCTTTTGAAGATCTTAATATTTTTCACACCTTTTCAGGCTCTTCATGTTTTAGAACACCATTTCATGCTCCTCCTTTTTTTTGACACATTTTGAAGGTCTTCATAATTTTCACACCTTTTCAGGCTCTTCATGTTTTTCAACACCGTTTCATGCTCCTCCTATTTTTCAGATCATTTCATGCTCCTCTTATATTTCACATCTTTTGTAGCTCTTCATATTTTTCACACCTTTTCAGACTCTTCAGGTTTCTCAACATCACTTCATGCTTCTCCTATTTTTCACACCGTTTCATGCTCCTCATATTTTTGAAACCTTTTCAAGCTCTTTATATATTTCCCACCTTTTCAGGCTCTTAATGTTTTCAACACCGCTTCATGCTCATCCTATTTTTCGGACCGCTTCATGCTCCTCATATTTTTGACATCTTTTGAAGCTCTTCATATTTTTCACACCTTTTCAGGCTCTTCATGTTTTCAACACCGTTTCATGCTCCACCTATTTTTCAGACCGTTTCACGCTCCTCATATTTTTAACACCTTTTGAAGCTCTTCATATTTTTCACACCTTTTCAGGCTCTTCATGTTTTTGCACACCGCTTCATGCTCCTCCTATTTTTCACACCATTTCATGCTCCTCTCATTATTGACACATTTCTAAGCAATTCATATTTTTCACACCTTTGGAAGCTCTTCATATTTTTCACACATTTTCAAGCTTTTCATGTTTTCAACACCGCTTCATGCTCCTCCTTTTTTTCAGACCGTTTCATGCTCCTCTCATTATTGACACATTTCTAAGCAATTCATATTTTTCACACCTTTGGAAGCTCTTCATATTTTTCACACATTTTCAGGCTTTTCATTTTTTCAACACCGCTTCATGCTCCTCCTTTTTTTCAGACCGTTTCATGCTCCTCATATTTTTGACACCTTTTGAACCTCCTCATTTTTTCACAACTTTTGAAGCTCTTCATATATTTCACACCTTTTCAGGCATTTCATGATTTTCACGACCACTTCATGTTCCTCCTATATTTCAGACCGTTTCATGCTCAGCTCATTTTTGACACCTTTGGAAGCTCTTCATATTTTTCACACCTTTTGAAGCTCTTCATATTTTTCACACGTTTTCAGGCTCTTCATGTTTTTCAACACCGCTTCATGCTCCTCCTATTTTTCAGACCGTTCATGCTCCTCATATTTTGACACTTTTTGAAGCTCTTCATTTTTTCACACCGTTTCAGGCTGTTCAAGCTTTTGAACAACGCTTCAATGCTCCTTCTATTTTTCAGACCGTTTCAAGCTCCTCATATTTTTGACAACTTTTGAAGCTATTCATATTTTTCACACCTTTTAAAGCTCTTTATATTTTTCCCACCTTTTCAGGCTCTTCATGCTTTTCAACACCACTTCAAGCTCCTCCTATTTTTCAGACCTCTTCATGATCATCACATTTTTGACACCTTTGAAGCTCTTCATAATTTTCACACCTTTTGAAGCTCTTCATATTTTTCACACCTTTTGAAGCTCCTCATATTTTTCACACCTTTTCAGGCTCTTCATGTTTTTGAACACCGTTTCATGCTCCTCCCATTTTTCAGAACTTTTCATGCTCCTCATATTTTTGACACATTTTCAAGCTTCTTCATATTTTTCACAACTTTTCAGGCTCTTCTGGTTTTTGAACACCGCTTCATGCTCCTCCTATTTTTCACACTGTTTCATGCTGCTCATATTTTTGACACCTTTGAAGCTCTTCATATATTTCACACCGTTTCAGGCTCTTCATTTGTTTGAACACCGCTTCATGCTCTTCCTATTTTTCAGACTGTTTCATGCTCCTCATATTTTTGACACCTTTTGTAGCTCTTCATATTATTCACACCTTTTCATGCACTTCATTTTTTTGAACACAACTTCATGCTCCTCCTATTTTTCAGACCGTTTCATGGTCGTCATATTTTTGACACCTTTTCAAGCTCTTCATATTTTTCACACATTTTTGGGCTCTTCATGTTTTTGAACAACGTTTCATGCTCCTCCTATTTTTCAGATCGTTTCATGATCCTCATATTTATGACACCTTTTGAAGATCTTCGTATTTTTCACACCTTTTCAGGCTCTTCATGTTTTTGAACACCCCTTCATGCTCCTCCTATTTTTCAGACCGTTTTATGCTCATCTCATATTTGACAACTTTGGAAGCTCTTCATATTATTCACATTTTTTGAAGCTCCTCATATTTTTCACACCTTTTCAGGCTCTTCATGTTTTTCAACACCGCTTCATGATCCTCTTATTTTTCAGACCGTTTCATGCTCCTCATATTTTTGACACCTTTTGAAGTCTTTATATTTTTCACACGTTTTCAGGCTCTTCATGTTTTTAAACACCACTTCATGCTCCTCCTATATTTCAGACCGTTTCATGCTCCCCTTATTTTTGACACATTTTGAAGCTCTTCATATTTTTCACACCTTTTCAGGCTCTTCATGTTTTTCAACACCGTTTCATGTTCCTCCTATTTTCCAGACCGTTTCATGCTTCTCATATTTTGATACCTTTTGAAGCTCTTCAAATTTTTCACACCTTTTCAGGCTCTTCATGTTTTGAACACCGCTTCATGCTCCTCCTATTTTTCACACCTTTTGAAGCTCCTCATATTTTTCACACCTTTTCAGGCTCTTCATGTTTTTGAACACCATTTCATGCTCCTCCCATTTTTCAGAACTTTTCATGCTCCTCATATTTTTGACACATTTTCAAGCTCTTCATATTTTTCACAACTTTTCAGGCTCTTCTGGTTTTTGAACACCGCTTCATGCTCCTCCTATTTTTCACACTGTTTCATGCTGCTCATATTTTTGACACCTTTGAAGCTCTTCATATATTTCACACCGTTTCAGGCTCTTCATTTGTTTGAACACCGCTTCATGCTCTTCCTATTTTTCAGACTGTTTCATGCTCCTCATATTTTTGACACCTTTTGTAGCTCTTCATATTATTCACACCTTTTCATGCACTTCATTTTTTTGAACACAACTTCATGCTCCTCCTATTTTTCAGACCGTTTCATGGTCGTCATATTTTTGACACCTTTTCAAGCTCTTCATATTTTTCACACATTTTTGGGCTCTTCATGTTTTTGAACAACGTTTCATGCTCCTCCTATTTTTCAGATCGTTTCATGATCCTCATATTTATGACACCTTTTGAAGATCTTCGTATTTTTCACACCTTTTCAGGCTCTTCATGTTTTTGAACACCCCTTCATGCTCCTCCTATTTTTCAGACCGTTTTATGCTCATCTCATATTTGACAACTTTGGAAGCTCTTCATATTATTCACATTTTTTGAAGCTCCTCATATTTTTCACACCTTTTCAGGCTCTTCATGTTTTTCAACACCGCTTCATGATCCTCTTATTTTTCAGACCGTTTCATGCTCCTCATATTTTTGACACCTTTTGAAGTCTTTATATTTTTCACACGTTTTCAGGCTCTTCATGTTTTTAAACACCACTTCATGCTCCTCCTATATTTCAGACCGTTTCATGCTCCCCTTATTTTTGACACATTTTGAAGCTCTTCATATATTTCACAGCTTTTCAGGCTCTTCATGTTTTTCAACACCGCTTCATGCTCCTCCTATTTTTCAGACCGTTTAGTGCTCCTCATATTTTTGACACCTTTTGAAGCTCTTCATATATTTCACACCTTTTCAGGCTCTTAATGTTTTTCAACACCACTTCATGCTCCTTCTATTTTTCAGACCGTTTCATGCTCATCTCATATTTGACAACTTTGTAAGCTTTTCATATTTTTCACACCTTTTGAATCTCTTCATATTTTTCACACCTTTTCATGCTCTTCATATTTTTCAACGCCGCTTCATGCTCCTCATACTTTTGACAGCTTTTGAAGTCTTCATGCTTTTCACACTTTTTCAGGCTCTTCAAGTTTTTCAACACCGCTTCATGCTCCTCCTATTTTTCAAACCGTTTCATGCTCATCTCATATTTGACAACTTTGGAAGCTTTTCATATTTTTCACACCTTTTGAAGCTCTTCATATATTTCACACCTTTTCAGGCACTTCCTGTTTTTCAACACCACTTATGCTCCTCCTTTTTTTCAGACCGTTTCATGGTCATCTCATTTTTGACTCCTTTGGAACCTCTTCATATTTTTCACACCTTTTGAAGCTCTTCATATTATTCACACCTTTTCAGGCTCTTCATGTTTTTGAACACCGTTTCATGCTCCTCCTATTTTTTCGAACTTTTCATGCTCCTCATATTTTTGACACCTTTTGAAGCTCTTCCTACTTTTGACGCCATTTCAGGCTCTTCATGTTTTTCAACACCGCTTCATGCTCCTCCTATTTTTCAGACCGTTTCATGCTCCTCATATTTTTCACACCTCTTGAAACTCTTCATATTTTTCACACATTTTCAGGCTCTTCATGTTTTTGAGAACCGCTTCATGTTCCTCGTATTTTTCAGATGTTCCATGCTCCTCATGTATTTCAGTCCTTTTGAAGCTCTTCATATTTTTTACATATCTTCAGGCTCTATATGTTTTTTAACACCGTTTCATGCTCCTCCTATTTTTCAGACCGTTTCAGGCTCCTCATATTTTTGACACCTTTTGATGCTCCTCTTATTTTTCACACCTTTTGAAAGTCTTCATATATTTCACACCTTTTCAGGCACTTTATGTTTTTCAACGCCACTTCATGCTCCTCCTATTTTTCAGACCGCTTCATGCTCCTCATATACTTGACAGCCTTTGAAGCTCTTCATATATTTCAAACCTTTCAGGCTCTTCATGTTTTTGGACACCGTTTCATGCTCCTCCTATTTTTCAGACCGTCTCATGCTCCTCCTATTTTACAGACCATTTCATTTTCCTCATATTTTTCACACCTTTTCAGGCTCTTCATGTTTTTCAACACCACTTCATGCTCCTCTTATTTTTCAGACCGTTTCAGGCTCCTCATATTTTGACAGGTTTTGAAGCTCCTCCTATTTTTCACACCCATTCAGGCTCTTCAATTTTTTCAACACCACTTCATGCTCCTCCTATTTTTCAGACCGTTTCATGCTCCTCATATATTTGACACGTTTTGAGGCTCTTCATATTTTTCACACCTTTCCAGGCTCTTCATGTTTTTGAACACCATTTCAAGCTCCTCCTATTTTTTAGTGCGTATCATGCTCCTCATATTTTTGACAATTTTTGAAGCTCTTCATAATTTTCACACCTTTTCAGGCTCTTCAAGTTTTTGAACACCGCTTCATGCTCCTCCTATTTTTCAGACCATTTCATGCTCCTCATATTTTTCACCCCTTTTGAAGCTCTTCATATTTTTCACAACTTTTCAGGCTATTCATGTTTTTGACCACAGCTTCATTCTCCTCATATTTTTCAGAACGTTTCATGCTCCTCATATTTTGACACCTTTTAAACTCTTCACATTTTTCACAACTTTTCTGGCTCTTCATGTTTTTGAACACCGCTTCATGCTCCTCCTATTTTTCCGACCGCTTCATGCTCCATCTATTTTTCAGACCGTTTCATGCTCCTCATATTTTTGACAATTTTGGAAGCTCTTCATATTTTTCACACCTTTTCATGCTCTTCATGTTTTTGAACACCGTTTCATGCCCCTCCTAATTTTCAGAACGTTTTATGCTCCTCATGTTTTTGACAGCGTTTGAAGCTTTTAATATTTTTCACACCTTTTCAGGCTCTTCATGATTTTGAACACCGCTTCATGCTTCTCCTAATTTTCAGGCCTTTTCATGTTCCTCATATTTTTGACACCTTTTGAAGCTCTTCATATTTATCACACCTTTTCAAGCTCTTCATATTTTTGAACACACCTTCATGCTCCTCCTATTTTTCAGACCGTTTCATGCTCATCTCATTTTTGACACCTTTTGAAGCTCTTCATATTTTTCACACCTATGAAGCTCTTCATATTTTTCACACATTTTCAGGCTCTTCATGTTTTTCAACACCGCTTCATGCTCCTCCTATTTTTCAGACCGTTTCATGCTCCTCATATATTTGACACGGTTTGAGGCTCTTCATAATTTTCACACCATTCCAGGGTCTTCATGTTTTTGAACACCGCTTCATGCTCCTCCTATTTTTGAGACCGTTTCATGCTCCTCATATTTTTGACACCTTTGGAAGCTCTTCATATTTTTCACACTTTTTCAGCCTCTTCATGTTTTTCAACACCGTTTGATGCTCCTCCTATTTTTTAGACCATTTCATGCTCCTCATATACTTGACACAATTTGAAGCTCTTCATATTTTTCACAGCTTTTCAGGCTCTTCATGTCTTTGAACACCGCTTCATGCTACTCCTCTGTTTCAGACCGTTTCATGCTCCTCGTATTTTTCACACCTTTTGAAGCTCTTCATATTTTTCACACCATTTCAGGCTCTTCATGTTTTTGAACAGCACTTCATGCTCCTCCTATTTTTCAGACCGTTTCATGCTCCTCATATTTTGACACCTTTTGAAGCTCCTCCTATTTTTCACACCTTTTCAGGCTCTTCATGTTTTTCAACACCGTTTCATGCTCCTCCTATTTTTCTGACAGTTTCATGCTCCTTCTATTTTTCAGGCCGTTTCATGCTCCTCATATTTTTGACTATTTTGGAAGCTCTTCATATATTTCACACCTTTTCAGGCCTTCATTTTTTTGAACACCACTTCATGCTCCTCTTATTTTGTAGACCGTTTCATGCTCCTCATATTTTGGACACCTTTTGAAGCTCTTAATATATTTGACGCCTTTTCAGGCTCTTCATGTTTTTCAAGACCACTTCATGCTTCTCCTATTTTTCAGACCTTTTCATGCTACTCTCATTTTTGACACCGTTTGAGCTCTTCATATTTTTGACACCTTTTGAAGCTCTTCATATTTTTCACACCTTTTCAGGCTCTTCATGTTTTTCAACACCGCTTCATGGTCCTCCTATTTTTCAGACCATTTCATGCTCCTCATGTATTTCACACTTTTTGAAGCTCTTCATATTTTTCACACCTTTTCAGGCTCTTCATGTTTTTGAACACCGTTTCATGCTCCTCCAATTTTTCAGACCGTTTCATGCTTCTCCTATTTTTCAGACCGTTTATGCTCATCTCATTTTTTACACCTTTTGAAGCTCTTCATATTTTTCACACCTTTTGAAACTCTTCATATTTTTCACACCTTTTCAGGCTCTTCATGTTTTTGAACACCTGTTCATGCTCCTCCTATTTTTCAGACCGTTTCATGCTCCTCCTATTTTTCAGACCGTTTCATGCTCCTCATATACTTGACAGCCTTTGAAGCTCTTCATATATTTCAAACCTTTCAGGCTCTTCATGTTTTTGGACACCGTTTCATGCTCCTCCTATTTTTCAGACCGTCTCATGCTCCTCCTATTTTACAGACCATTTCATTTTCCTCATATTTTTCACACCTTTTCAGGCTCTTCATGTTTTTCAACACCACTTCATGCTCCTCTTATTTTTCAGACCGTTTCAGGCTCCTCATATTTTGACAGGTTTTGAAGCTCCTCCTATTTTTCACACCCATTCAGGCTCTTCAATTTTTTCAACACCACTTCATGCTCCTCCTATTTTTCAGACCGTTTCATGCTCCTCATATATTTGACACGTTTTGAGGCTCTTCATATTTTTCACACCTTTCCAGGCTCTTCATGTTTTTGAACACCATTTCAAGCTCCTCCTATTTTTTAGTGCGTATCATGCTCCTCATATTTTTGACAATTTTTGAAGCTCTTCATAATTTTCACACCTTTTCAGGCTCTTCAAGTTTTTGAACACCGCTTCATGCTCCTCCTATTTTTCAGACCATTTCATGCTCCTCATATTTTTCACCCCTTTTGAAGCTCTTCATATTTTTCACAACTTTTCAGGCTATTCATGTTTTTGACCACAGCTTCATTCTCCTCATATTTTTCAGAACGTTTCATGCTCCTCATATTTTGACACCTTTTAAACTCTTCACATTTTTCACAACTTTTCTGGCTCTTCATGTTTTTGAACACCGCTTCATGCTCCTCCTATTTTTCCGACCGCTTCATGCTCCATCTATTTTTCAGACCGTTTCATGCTCCTCATATTTTTGACAATTTTGGAAGCTCTTCATATTTTTCACACCTTTTCACGCTCTTCATGTTTTTGAACACCGTTTCATGCCCCTCCTAATTTTCAGAACGTTTTATGCTCCTCATGTTTTTGACAGCGTTTGAAGCTTTTAATATTTTTCACACCTTTTCAGGCTCTTCATGATTTTGAACACCGCTTCATGCTTCTCCTAATTTTCAGGACTTTTCATGTTCCTCATATTTTTGACACCTTTTGAAGCTCTTCATATTTATCACACCTTTTCAAGCTCTTCATATTTTTGAACACACCTTCATGCTCCTCCTATTTTTCAGACCGTTTCATGCTCATCTCATTTTTGACACCTTTTGAAGCTCTTCATATTTTTCACACCTATGAAGCTCTTCATATTTTTCACACATTTTCAGGCTCTTCATGTTTTTCAACACCGCTTCATGCTCCTCCTATTTTTCAGACCGTTTCATGCTCCTCATATATTTGACACGGTTTGAGGCTCTTCATAATTTTCACACCATTCCAGGGTCTTCATGTTTTTGAACACCGCTTCATGCTCCTCCTATTTTTGAGACCGTTTCATGCTCCTCATATTTTTGACACCTTTGGAAGCTCTTCATATTTTTCACACTTTTTCAGCCTCTTCATGTTTTTCAACACCGTTTGATGCTCCTCCTATTTTTTAGACCATTTCATGCTCCTCATATACTTGACACAATTTGAAGCTCTTCATATTTTTCACAGCTTTTCAGGCTCTTCATGTCTTTGAACACCGCTTCATGCTACTCCTCTGTTTCAGACCGTTTCATGCTCCTCGTATTTTTCACACCTTTTGAAGCTCTTCATATTTTTCACACCATTTCAGGCTCTTCATGTTTTTGAACAGCACTTCATGCTCCTCCTATTTTTCAGACCGTTTCATGCTCCTCATATTTTGACACCTTTTGAAGCTCCTCCTATTTTTCACACCTTTTCAGGCTCTTCATGTTTTTCAACACCGTTTCATGCTCCTCCTATTTTTCTGACAGTTTCATGCTCCTTCTATTTTTCAGGCCGTTTCATGCTCCTCATATTTTTGACTATTTTGGAAGCTCTTCATATATTTCACACCTTTTCAGGCCTTCATTTTTTTGAACACCACTTCATGCTCCTCTTATTTTGTAGACCGTTTCATGCTCCTCATATTTTGGACACCTTTTGAAGCTCTTCATATTTTTCATACTTTTTAAGGCTCTTCATTTTTTTCAACACCTCTTCATGCTCCTCCTATTTTACAGACCGTTTCATGCTTCTCGTGTTTTTGACACCTCTTGAAGCTCTTCATATTTTTCACACCTTTTCATGCTCTTCATCTTTTTCAAAACCGTTTCAGGCTCGTCCAATTTTTCAGGCTGTTTTATGCTCCTCATATTTTTGACGCCTTTGAAGCTCTTCATATTTGTCACACCTTTTCAAGCTCTTCATATTTTACTACAGCGCTTCATGCTCCTCCTATTTTTCAGTCGTTTCATGCTTCTCATATTTTTGACACCTGTTGAAGCTCTTCATATTTTTCACATCTTTTCAGGCTCTTCAATTTTTCAAACACAGCTTCAGGCTCCTCCTGTTTTTAACACTGTTTCATGCTCCTCATATTTTTCACACCTTTTGAGACTCTTCATGTTTTTGACCAGCATTTCATGCTGCTCCTATTTTTCATACCGTTTCATGCTCCTCATATTTTTGACAAATTTTGAAGCTCTTCATATTTTTCACACCTTTTCAGGCTCTTCATATTTTTGAACACCACTTCATGCTCCTCCTATTTTTCAGAACGTTTCATGCTCCTCATATTTTTGACACGTTTTGAAGTTCTTCATATTTTCCACACCTTTTCAGGCTCTTCATGTTTTTCAACACCTCTTCATGCTCCTCCTATTTTTCAGTCGTTTCATGCTTCTCATATTTTTGACACCTTTTGAAGCTCTTCATATTTTTCACACCTTTTCATGCTCTTCATCTTTTTCAGAACCATTTCTGCTCTTCCAATTTTCAGGCTGTTTCATGCTCCTCATAGTTTTGACACCTTTTGAAGCTCTTCATATTTATCACACCTTTTCAGGCTCTTCATGTTTTCAACACCGCTTCATGCTCCTCCTATTTTTCAGACCGTTTCATGCTCCTCATATTTTTGACACCTTTTGAAGATCTTCATATTTTCCACACCTTTTCAGGCTCTTCATGTTTTTAATCACCGCTTCATTCTCCTCCTATATTACAAACTGTTTCATGCTCCTCATATTTTTGACACCTTTTGAAGCTCTTCATATTTTTCACACCTTTTCAGGCTCTTCATGTTTTTGAACACCACATCATGCTCCTCCTATTTTTCAGACCATTTCATGCTCCTCATATTTTTGACACCTTTTGAAGCTCTTCATATTTTTCACACCTTTTCATTCGCTTCATCTGTTTCAGAACCGTTTCATGCTCTTCCAATCTCAAAGCTGTTTCATGCTCCTCATATTTTTGACACCTTTTGAAGCTCTTCATATTTTTCACACGTTTTAAGGCTCTTCATGTTTTCAACACCACTTCATGCTCCTCCTATTTTTCAGACTGTTTAATGCGCCTCATGTATTTCACATCTTTTGAAGCTCTTCATATTTTTTACACCTTTTGAAGCTCGTCATATTTTTAACTCTTTTTCAGGCTCTTCATGTTTCTGAACAATGTTTCAGGCTTCTCCTATTTTTCAGACCGTTTCATGCTCCTCATATTTTTGACACCTTTTGAAGCTCTTCATATTTTTGACAACTTTTCAGGCTCTTCATGTTTTTGAACACCACTTCATGTTCCTCCTATTTTTCAGACCGTTTATGCTCCTCATGCATTTCACACCTTTTGAAGCTCTTTATATTTTTCACAACTTTTCAGGCTCTTCAGGTTTTTGAACACCGTTTCATGCTCCTCCTATTTTTCAGACCGTTTCATGGTCCTCTTATTTTTGACACCTTTTGAAGCTCTTCATATTTTTCACACCTTTTCAGGCTCTTCATGTTTTTGAACACCGCTTCATGCTCCTCCTATTTTTCAGACCTTTCAATGCTCCTCATGTATTTCACATCTTTTGAAGCTCTTCATATTTTTCACACCTTTTCAGGCTCGTCATGTTTTTGAACTCATTTCAATCTCCTCCTATTTTTCAGACTGTATAATGCTCCTCATTTTTTCACACCTTTTGACGCTCTTCATATTTTTCACACCTTTTCAGGCTTTTCATGTTTTTCAACACCACTTCATGCTCCTCCTATTTTTCACACCGTTTCATTCTCCTCATATTTTTGACACCTTTTGAAGCTCTTCAAAATTTTCACACCTTTTTAGACTCTTCATGTTGTCAACACCGCTTCATGCTCCTCCTATTTTTCGGACCGTTTCATGTTCCTCGTGTATTTCACACCTTTAGAAGCTCTTCATATTTTTCACACATTTTTAGGCTCCTCATGTTTTTCAACACCGCTTCATGCTCCTCCTATTTTTCAGACCGTTTCATGCTCATCTAATTTTTGACACCTTTTGAAGCTCTTCATATTTTTCACACATTTTGAAGCTCTTCATATTTTTGACACGTTTTCAGGCTCTTCGTGTTTTTGAACTCCGTTTCATGCTCCTCCTATTTTTCAGACCGTTTAATGCTCTTCATGTATTTCACATCTTTTGAACCCTTCATATTTTTCACACCTTTTCAGGCTCTTCATGTTTTTCAACACCGCTTCATGCTCCTCCTATTTTCAGACCGTTTCATGCTCCTCATATTTTTGACACCTTTAGAAGCTCTTCATATTTTTCACACCTTTTCAGGCTCTTCATGTTTTTCAACACCGCTTCATGCTCCTCAAATTTTTCAGACCGTTTCATGCTCCTCATATTTTTGACACCTTTTGAAGCTCTTCATATTTTTCACACCTTTTCAGACTCTTTATATTTTTGAACTCCGCTTCATGTTCCTCCTATTTTTCATGCTCCTCATATTTTTGACACCTTTTGAAGCTCTTCATATTTTTCACACCTTTTCAGGCTCTTCATGTTTTTGAACATCGCTTCATGTTCCGCCTATTTTTCACACCGTTTCATACTCCTCATATTTTGACACCTTTTGAAGCTCCTCATATTTTTCAACCCTTTTCTGGCTCTTCATGTTTTTCAACACCTCTTCATGCTCCTCCTATTTTTCAGACTGTATCATGCTCCTCATATTTTTGACACCTTTTGAAGCTCTTCATATTTTTCACACCTTTTCAGGCTCTTCATGTTTTTGAACACCGCTTCATGCTCCTCCTATTTTTCAGACCTTTCAATGCTCCTCATGTATTTCACATCTTTTGAAGCTCTTCATATTTTTCACACCTTTTCAGGCTCGTCATGTTTTCGAACTCCATTTCAATCTCCTCCTATTTTTCAGACTGTATAATGCTCCTCATTTTTTCACACCTTTTGAAGCTCTTCATATTTTTCACACCTTTTCAGGCTTTTCATGTTTTTCAACACCACTTCATGCTCCTCCTATTTTTCACACCGTTTCATTCTCCTCATATTTTTGACACCTTTTGAAGCTCTTCAAAATTTTCACACCTTTTCAGACTCTTCATGTTGTCAACACCGCTTCATGCTCCTCCTATTTTTCGGACCGTTTCATGTTCCTCGTGTATTTCACACCTTTAGAAGCTCTTCATATTTTTCACACATTTTTAGGCTCCTCATGTTTTTCAACACCGCTTCATGCTCCTCCTATTTTTCAGACCGTTTCATGCTCATCTAATTTTTGACACCTTTTGAAGCTCTTCATATTTTTCACACATTTTGAAGCTCTTCATATTTTTGACACGTTTTCAGGCTCTTCGTGTTTTTGAACACCGTTTCATGCTCCTCCTATTTTTCAGACCGTTTAATGCTCTTCATGTATTTCACATCGTTTGAACCCTTCATATTTTTCACACCTTTTCAGGCTCTTCATGTTTTTCAACACCGCTTCATGCTCCTCCTATTTTCAGACCGTTTCATGCTCCTCATATTTTTGACACCTTTAGAAGCTCTTCATATTTTTCACACCTTTTCAGGCTCTTCATGTTTTTCAACACCGCTTCATGCTCCTCAAATTTTTCAGACCGTTTCATGCTCCTCATATTTTTGACACCTTTTGAAGCTCTTCATATTTTTCACACCTTTTCAGACTCTTTATATTTTTGAACTCCGCTTCATGTTCCTCCTATTTTTCATGCTCCTCATATTTTTGACACCTTTTGAAGCTCTTCATATTTTTCACACCTTTTCAGGCTCTTCATGTTTTTGAACATCGCTTCATGTTCCGCCTATTTTTCACACCGTTTCATACTCCTCATATTTTGACACCTTTTGAAGCTCCTCATATTTTTCACACCTTTTCTGGCTCTTCATGTTTTTCAACACCTCTTCATGCTCCTCCTATTTTTCAGACCGTATCATGCTCCTCATATTTTTGACACCTTTTGAAGCTCTTCATATTTTTCACACCTTTTCAGCGTCTTCATGTTTTTCAACACCACTTCATGCTCCTAATATTTTTCAGACCTTTTCATGCTCCTCTCATTTTTCACACCTTTTGAAGCTCTTCATATTTTTCACAGATTTTCATCGTCCTCATGTTTTTAACAACGTTTCAGGCTCCTCCTAATTTTCAGACCGCTTCATGCTCCTCATATTTTTGATGCCTTTTGAAGCTCTTCATAAATTTCACACCTGTTCAGGCTCTTCATGTTTTTCAGCACCGCTTCATGCTCCTCTTATTTTTCAGACCGATTCATGCCTCTAAATATTTGAAACCTTTTGAAGCTCTTCATATTTTTCACAGATTTTCATGGTCTTCATGTTTTTTAACAAGGTTTCTGGCTCCTCCTTTTTTTCAGATCGTTTCATGCTCCTCATGTATTTCACACCGTTTGAAGCTCTTCATATTTTTCACACCTTTTCAATCTCTTCATGTTTTTGAACACCGTTTCATGCTCCTCCTATTTTTCCGACCGTTTCATGCTCCTCATATTTTTGACACCTTTTGAAGCTCTTCATATTTTTTAAACCTTTTCAGGCTCTTCATGTTTTGCAACACCACTTCACGCTCCTCCTATTTTACAGACGGTTTGATGCTCCTCATATTTTTGACACCTTTTGAAGCTCTTCATATTTTTTAAACCTTTTCAGGCTCTTCATGTTTTTCAACACCACTTCATGCTCCTCCTATTTTTCAGATCGATTCATGCTCCTCATATTTTTCACACCTTTAGAAGCTCTTCATATTTTTCACACCTTTTCAGGCTCTTCATGTTTTTCAACACTACTTCTTGCTCCTCCAATTTTTCAGACCGTTTCATGCTCATCTAATTTTTGACACCTGTTGAAGCTCTTCATATTTTTCACACCTTCTGAAGCTCTTCATATTTTTCACACTTTTTCAGGCTCTTCATGTTTTTCAACACCACTTCATGCTTCTCCTATTTTTCAGCCCCTTTCATGCTCCTCATGTTTCTCACACCTTTTTAAGCTCGTCATATTTTTCACACCTTTTCAGGCTGTTCATGTTTTTGATCACCGTTTCTTGCTCCTCCTATGTTTCAGACCGTTTCATGCTCCTCCTCTTTTTCAACCGTTTCATGCCCCTTATATTTCTGACACCTATTGAAGCTCTTCATATTTTTCACACATTTTCAGGCTCTTCATGTTTTTCAACACCGCTTCAGGCTCCTCCTATTTTTCAGGCCATTACATGCTCCTCATATTTTTGACACCTTTTGAAGCTCTTCATATTTTTCACACATTTTCAGGCTTTTCATGTTTTTCAATACCGCTATATGCTCCTCCTATTTTTCAGAACGTTTCATGCTCCTCATATTTTTCACTCCTTTTGAAGCTCTTCATATTTTCCACACCTATTCAGGCTCTTCATATTTTTGAACCCCATTTCTTGGTCCTCCTATTTCACAGACCGTTTCATGCTCCTCATATTTTTGACACCTTTTGAAGCTCTTCATATTTTTCACACCTTGTCATGCTCTTCATCTTTTTCAAAACAGTTTCATTCTCATTCTAATTTTCAGACTGTTTCATGCTCCTCATATTTTTGATAAATTTTGAAGCCCTTCATATTTTTCACACCTTTTCAGGCTCTTAATATATTTGACGACCGCTTCATGCTGCTCCTATTTTTCAGACCGTTTCATGCTCCTCATATTTTTGACACCTTTTGAAGTTCTTCATATTTTTCACGCCTTTTCAGGCTCTTAATATATTTGACGGCCGCTTCATGCTGCTCCTATTTTTCAGACCGTTTCATGCTTCTCATATTTTTGACACCTTTTGAAGCTCTTCATATTATTCACACCTTTCTGACTCTTCATGTTTTTCAACACCGTTTCATGCTTCTCCTATATTTCAGACTGTATCATGCTCCTAGTATTTTTCAGATCCTTTCATGCTCCTCATATTTTTCACACCTTTTTAAGATCTTCATATTTTTCACACCATTTCAGGCTCTTCATGTTTTTAACACCACTTCATGCTCTCCTATTATTCAGACCATTTTCTGCTCATCGATTTTTGACACGTTTTGAAGCTCTTTATATATTTCACACCATTTCAGGCTCTTCACGTTTTTCAACACCGCTTCATGCTCCTCATATTTTTCAGACCGTTTCATGCTCCTCATATATTTGACACGTTTTGAAGCTTTTCATATTTTTCACAACTTTTCAGGCTCTTCATGTTTCTGAACACCGCTTCATCCTCCTCCTATTGTTCAGA
Organism: Dama dama; assembly: GCF_033118175.1. NCBI lineage: Eukaryota > Metazoa > Chordata > Mammalia > Artiodactyla > Cervidae > Dama > Dama dama. Next base: position 63,274 of record NW_026870900.1, read on the forward strand.
CCGTTTCATGCTCCTCATATTTTTGACACTTTTTGAATCTCCTCATATGTTTCACAAATTTTGAAGCTCTTCATATGTTTCACACCATTTCAGGATCTTCATGTTTTTCAACACCACTTCATGCTCCTCCTATTTTTCAGACCGTTTCATGCTCCTCATAATTTTGACACCTTTTGAAGCTCTTCATATTTTTCACGTGTTTTCATACTCTTCAAGTTTTTAACAACACTTCATGCTTCTCCTATTTTTCAGACCATTTCTTGCTCATCGATTTTTGACACATTTTGAAGCACTTCATATTTTTCACACCTTTTGAAGCTCTTCATATTTTTCACACTTTTCAGGCTCTTCATGTTTTTGAACACCGCTTCATGCTCCTCATATTTTTCAGACCGTTTCATGCTCCTCATGTATTTCACATCTTTTGAAGCTCTTCATATTTTTCACACTTTTTCAGGCTCTTCATCTTTTTCCACACCACTTCATGCTTCTCCTATTTTTCAGACTGTTTCATGCTCCTCATGTATTTCACACCTTTTGAAGCTCTTCATATTTTTCACACATTTTCAGGCTCTTCATGTTTTGAACACCGCTTCATGCTCCTCCTATTTTTCAGAACGTTTCATGCTCCTCATATTTTTGACACCTTATGAAGCTCTTCATATTTTTCACACTTTTCAAGCTCTTCATGTTTTTCAACACCACTTCATGCTCCTCCTATTTTTCAGACCTTTTCATGCTCCTCATATTTTTGACACCTTTAGAAGATCTTCACATTTTTCACACCTTTTCAGGCTCTTCATTTTTTTCAACACCTCTTCATGCTCCTCGTATTTTTCAACACCGCTTCATGCTCCTCCTATTTTTCAGACCGTTTCATGCTCCTCATATTTTTGACACCTTATGATGCTCTTCATATTTTTCACACTTTTCAGGCTCTTCATGTTTTTCAACACCACTTCATGCTCCTCCTATTTTTCAGACCTTTTTATGCTCCTCATATTTTTGACACCTTTAGAAGATCTTCATATTTTTCACACCTTTTCAGGCTCTTCATTTTTTTCAACACCTCTTCAGGCTCCTCGTATTTTTCAACACCGCTTCATGCTCCTCCTATTTTTCAGACCGTTTCATGCTCCTCATAATTTTGACACTTTTTGAAGCTCCTCATATTTTTCACACGTTTTGAAGGTCTTCATATATTTCATACCATTTCAGGCTCTTCATGTTTGTCAACACCACTTCATGCTCCTCCTATTTTTCAGACCATATCATGCTCATCGAATTTTTGACACCTTTTGAAGCTATGCATATTTTTCACAACTCTTCAGGCTCTTCATGATTTTCAACACCACTGCATGCTCCTCCTATTTTTCAGACAGTATCATGCTATTCATATTTTTCACACCTTTTGAAGCTCTTCATATTTTTTAAATCTTTTCAGGCTCTTCATGTTTTTGAACACCACCTCATGCTCCTCCTATTTTTCAGAGATTTTCATGCTCCTCATGTATTTCACACCTTTGGAAGCTCTTCATATTTTTCACACCTTTTCAGGCTCTTCTTGTTTTTGAACACCGCTTCTTGCTCCTCCTATATTTCAGACCGTTTCATGCTTCTCCTATTTTTCCGACTGTTTCATGCACGTCTTATTATTGACACCTTTTGAAGTTTTTCATATTTTTCACACCTTTTCAGGCTCTTCATGTTTTTCAACACCGCTTCATGCTCCTCCTATTTTTCAGACCGTTTCATGCTCCTCATGTATTTCACACCTTTTGAAGCTCTTCATATTTTCCATAACTTTTCAGGCTCTTCATATTTTGCAAAACCGCTTCATGCTCCTCCTATTTTTCAGACCGTTTCATGCTCCTCATATTTTTGAAACCTTTTGAAGCTCTTCATATTTTTCACACCATTTCAGGCTCTTCATGTTTTTCAACACCACTTCATGCTCCTCCTATTTTTCAGACCGTTTCATGCTCCTCATAATTTTGACACCTTTTGAAGCTCTTCATATTTTTCACGTGTTTTCATACTCTTCAAGTTTTTAACAACACTTCATGCTTCTCCTATTTTTCAGACCATTTCTTGCTCATCGATTTTTGACACATTTTGAAGCACTTCATATTTTTCACACCTTTTGAAGCTCTTCATATTTTTCACACTTTTCAGGCTCTTCATGTTTTTGAACACCGCTTCATGCTCCTCATATTTTTCAGACCGTTTCATGCTCCTCATGTATTTCACATCTTTTGAAGCTCTTCATATTTTTCACACTTTTTCAGGCTCTTCATCTTTTTCCACACCACTTCATGCTTCTCCTATTTTTCAGAGCGTTTCATGTTCCTCATATTTTTGACACCTTTTGAAGCTCTTCATATTTTTCACACCTTTTCATCCTCTTCATGTTTTTGCACAGTGCTTCATTTTCCTCATATTTTTCAGACAGTTTCATGCTCATTTCATTTTTGATACCTTTTGAAGCTCTTCATATTTTTGACACCTTTTGTCGCTCTTCATATTTTTCACATTTTTGAAGCTCGTCATATTTTTCACACGTTTTCAGACTCTTCATGTTTTTCAACACCGCTTCATGCTCCTGCTATTTTTCCGACCTTTTCATACTCCTCATATTTTTGACACCTTATGAAGCTCTTCATATTTTTCACACCTTTTCAGGCTGTGCATATTTTTGAACATCGCTTGTGCTCGTCCTATTTTTCAGACCGTTTCATGCTCCTCATATTTTTGACACCTTTTGAAGCTCTTCATATTTTTCACACCTTTTCAGGCTCTTCATGGTTTTCAACACCACTTCATGCTCCTCGTATTTTTCAGACCGTTTCATGCTCCTCATATTTTTGACACCTTTTGAAGCTCTGCTTATTTTTCACACCTTTTCAGGCTCTTCATGATTTTCAACACCACTTCATGCTCCTCCTATTTTTCAGACCGTTTCATGCTCCTCATATTTTTGACACATTTTGAGGCTCTTCATATTTTTCACACCTTTTCAGCCTCTTCATGTTTTGAACACTGTTTCATGATCCTCCTATTTTTCAGAACGTTTCATGCTCCTCATATTTTTGACACCTTTTAAAGCTATTCATATTTTTCACACCTTTTCAGGCTCTTCATGTTTTTGAACACCGCTTCAGGCTCCTCCTATTTTTCAGAACGTTTCATGCTCCTCATATTTTTGACACCTTTTAAAGCTATTCATATTTTTCACACCTTTTCAGGCTCTTCATGTTTTTGAACACCGCTTCATGGTCCTCCTATTTTTCAGAACGTGTCATGCTCCTCATGTATTTCACACCTTTTGAAGCTCTTCATATTTTTCACACCTTTTGAAACTCTTCATATATTTCACACCTTTTCAAGCTCTTCACGTTTTTCAACACCGATTCATGATCCTGCTACTTTTCAGACCTGTTCATGCTAATCTAATTTTTGACACCTTTTGAAGCTCTTCATATTTTTCACACCTTTTCAGGCTCTTCATGTTTTTGAACACCGCTTCATTCTCCTCCTAATTTTCAGACCGTTTCATGCTCCTCATATTTTTGACACCTTTTGAAGCTCTTCATATATTTCACACCTTTTCAGGCTCTTCATGGTTTTGAACACAGCTTCATGCTCCTGCTAATTTCCAGACCATTTCATACTCCTCATATTTTTGACACGTTTTGAGGCTCTTAATATTTTTCACAGCTTTTCAAGGTCGTCATGTTTTTGAACAACGTTTCATTATCTTAATATTTTTCAGAACGTTTCATGCTCCTCATATTTTTGACATCTTTTGAAGCTCTTCATATTTTTCACACCTTTTGAAGCTCTTCATATTTTTCACAAGTTTTCAGGCTCTTCATGTTTTTCAACACCGCTTCATGCTCCTCCTATTTTTCAGACCGTTTCTTGCTACTCATATTTTTGACACCTTTTGAAGCTCTTCATATTTTTCACACCTTTTCAGGTTCTTCATGTTTTTCAACAACGCTTCATGCACCTCCTATTTTTCAGAACGTTTCATGCTCCTCATATTTTTGACACCTTTTGAAGCTCTTCATATTTTTCACACCTTTTCAGGCTCTTCATGTTTTTCAACAACGCTTAATGCTCCTCCTATTTTTCAGACCGTTTCTTGCACCTCATATATTTCACACCTTTTGAAGCTCTTCATATTTTTCACACCTTTTCAGGCTCTTCATGTTTTTCAACACCGCTTCATGCTCCTCGTATTTTTCAGAGCGTTTCATGTTCCTCATATTTTTGACACCTTTTGAAGCTCTTCATATTTTTCACACCTTTTCATCCTCTTCATGTTTTTGCACAGTGCTTCATTTTCCTCATATTTTTCAGACAGTTTCATGCTCATTTCATTTTTGATACCTTTTGAAGCTCTTCATATTTTTGACACCTTTTGTCGCTCTTCATATTTTTCACATTTTTGAAGCTCGTCATATTTTTCACACGTTTTCAGACTCTTCATGTTTTTCAACACCGCTTCATGCTCCTGCTATTTTTCCGACCGTTTCATACTCCTCATATTTTTGACACCTTATGAAGATCTTCATATTTTTCACACCTTTTCAGGCTGTGCATGTTTTTGAAGATCGCTTGTGCTCGTCCTATTTTTCAGACCGTTTCATGCTCCTCATATTTTTGACACCTTTTGAAGCTCTTCATATTTTTCACACCTTTTCGGGCTCTTCATGGTTTTCAACACCACTTCATGCTCCTCGTATTTTTCAGACCGTTTCATGCTCCTCATATTTTTGACACCTTTTGAAGCTCTGCATATTTTTCACACCTTTTCAGGCTCTTAATGATTTTCAACACCACTTCATGCTCCTCCTATTTTTCAGACCGTTTCATGCTCATCTCATTTTTGACATCTTTTGAAGCTCTTCATATTTTTTACACCTTTTGAAACTCTTCATAATTTTCATATTTTTGAAGCTCTTCATATTTTTCACACTTTTTCAGGCTCTTCATGTTTTTCAACACCACTTCAGGCTCCTCCTATTTTTCAGACCCTTTCATGCTAATCTAATTTTTGACACTTTTTGAAGCTCTTCATATTTTTCACACCTTTTCAGTCTCTGCATGTTTTTGAACACCGTTTCATGCTCCTCATATATTTCACACCTTTTGAAGCTCTTCATATTTTTCACACCTTTTCAGGCTCTTCATATTTTTAAACACCGCTTCATCCTCCTCCTATTTTTCAGACCGTTTCATGCTCCTCATATTTTTCACACATTTTGAAGCTGTTCATATTTTTCACACCTTTTCAGGCTCTTCATGTTTTTGAAGACCGCTTCATGCTCCTCCTATTTTTAAGACCGTTTCATGTTCCTCATGTATTTCACACCTTTTGAAGCTCTTCACATTTTTCACACCTTCTCAGGTTCTTCATGTTTTTCAACACCGCTTCATGCTCCTCCTTTTTTTCAGACCATTTCATGCTCCTCATATTTTTGACACATTTTGAAGCTCTTCATATTTGTCACACCTTTTCAGGCTCTTCATGTTTTTGAACACCGTTTCATAATCCTCCTATTTTTCAGACCGTTTCATGCTCCTCATAATTTGACACCTTTTGAAGCTCTTCATATTTTTCACACCTTTTCAGGCTCTTCATGTTTTTCAACACCGATTCATGATCCTCCTATTTTTCAGAAGGTTTCATGCTCCTCATATTTTTGACACCTTTTGAAGCTCTTCATATTTTTCACACTTTTCAGGCTCTTCATGTTTTTCAACACCGCTTCATGCTCCTCCTATTTTTCAGACCGTTTCATGCTCCTCATAATTTGACACCTTTTGAAGATCTTCATATTTTTCACACCTTTTCAGGCTCTTCATGTTTTTCAACACTGATTCATGATCCTCCTATTTTTCAAAAGGTTTCATGCTCCTCATATTTTTGACACCTTTTGAAGCTCTTCATATTTTTCACACTTTTCAGGCTCTTCATGTTTTTCAACACCACTTCATGCTCCTCCTATTTTTCAGACCGTGTCATGCTCCTCATATTTTTGACACCTTTAGAAGCTCTTCATACTTTTCACACTTTTCAGGCTCTTCATGTTTTTCAACACCGCTTCATGCTCCTCTTAATTTTCAGACCGTTTCAAGCTCTTCTCATTTTTGAAACCTTTTGAAGCTCTTCATATTTTTTGCATTTTTGAAGCTCTTCATAATTTTCATATTTTTGAAGCTCTTCATATTTTCACACTTTTTCAGGTTCTTCATGTTTTTCAACACCACTCAGGCTCCTCCTATTTTTCAGACCCTTTCATGCTAATCTAAGTTTTGACACTTTTTGAAGCTCTTCATAATTTTCACACCTTTTCAGGCTCTTCATGTTTTTGAACACCGCTTCATGCTCGTCCAATTTTTCAAACCGTTTCATGCTCCTCATATTTTTGACACCTTTTGAAGCTCTTCAATTTTTCACACCTTTTCAGGCTCTTCATTTTTTTCAACACACTTCATGCTCCTTCTATTTTTCAGACCGTTTCCTGCAGATCTCCTTTTTGACACCTTTTGAAGCTCTTCATATTTTTCACACCTTTTCAGGCTCTTCATGTTTTTCACACGTTTTCAGGCTCTTCATGTTTTTCAACACCGCTTCATGCTCCTCCTATTTTTCAGACCGTTTCATGCTCCTCATATTTTTGACACCTTTTGAAGCTCTATATATTTTTCACACCTTTTCAGGCTCTTCATGTTTTTCAACACCGCTTCATGCTCCTCCTTTTTTTCAGAAAGTTTCATGCTCCTCATATATTTGACACCTTTTGAAGCTCTTCATATTTTTCACACCTTTTCAAGCTCTTCATGTTTTTCAACACCGCTTCATGCTCCACCTAATTTTCAGTCCGTTTGATGCTCCTCATATTTTTGACACCATTTGAAGCTTTTCATATTTCTCACTCATTTTTAGGCTCTTCATGTTTTTGAAAATCACTTCATGCTCCTCCTATTTTTCAGACCGTTTCATGCTCCTCATGTATTTCCCACCTTTTGAAGCTCTTCATATTTTTCACACCTTTTCAGGCTCTTCATGTTTTTGAACCCCGGTTCAGGCTCCTCCTATTTTTCAGACCGTTTCATGCTCCTCATATTTTTCACACCTTTTGAAACTCTTCATATATTTCACACCTTTTCAGGCTCTTCATGTTTTTGAACACCGCTTCATGATCCTACTATTTTTCAGACCGTTTCATGCTCCTCATATTTTTACACCTTTTGAAGCTCTTCATATATTTCACGCCTTTTCAGGCGCTTCATTTTTTTCAACACCGCTTCATGCTCCTCCTATTATTCAGACCGTTTCATGCTCATTTCATTTTTGACACCTTTAGAAGCTCTTCATATTTTTCACACCTTTTCAGGTTCTTCATGTTTTTGAACACCGCTTCATGGTCCTCCTATTTTTCAGAACATTTCATGCTCCTCATATAATTCACACCTTTTGAAGCTCTTCATATATTTCACACCTTTTCAGGCTCTTCATGTTTTTCAACACCGTTTCATGCTCCTCCTATTTTTCAGACCGTTTCATGCTCCCCATATTTTTGACACCTTTTGAAGCTCTTCATATTTTTCACACCTTTTGAAGTTGTTCATATATTTCACACCTTTTCAGGCTCTTGATGTTTTTCAACACCACTTCATGCTCCTCCTATTGTTCACACCCTTTCAAGCTAATCTAATTTTTGACACCTTTTGAAGCTCTTCATATTATACACACCTTTTGAATGTCTTCATATTTTTCACACCTTTTCAGGCTGTTCTTGTTTTTGAACACCGCTTATGCTCGTCCTATTTTTCGGACCATTTCATGCTCCTCATATTTTTGACACCTTTTGAAGCTCTTCATATTTTTCACACCTTTTGAAGCTCTTCATATTTTTCACACCTTTTCAGGCTGTGCATGTTTTTGAACATCGCTTGTGCTCGTCCTATTTTTCAGACCGTTTCATGCTCCTCATATTTTTGACACCTTTTGAAGCTCTTCATATTTTTCACACCTTTTCAGGCTCTTCATGTTTTTCAACACCGCTTCATGAACCTCCTATTTGTCGGACCGATTCATGCACCTCATATTTTTGACACCTTTTGAAGCTCTTCATATTTTTCACACCTTTTCCGGCTCTTCATGGTTTTCAACACCACTTCATGTCCTCGTATTTTTCAGACCATTTCATGCTCCTCATATTTTTGACACCTTTTGAAGCTCTGCATATTTTTCACACCTTTTCAGGCTCTTCATGATTTTCAACACCACTTCATGCTCCTCCTCTTTTTCAGACCGTTTCATGCTCATCTCATTTTTGACATCTTTTGAAGCTCTTCATATTTTTTACATTTTTGAAGCTCTTCATAATTTTCATATTTTTGAAGCTCTTCATATTTTTCACACTTTTTCAGGTTCTTCATGTTTTTCAACACCACTCAGGCTCCTCCTATTTTTCAGACCCTTTCATGCTAATCCAATTTTTGACACCTTTTGAAGCTCTTCATAATTTTCACACCTTTTCAGGCTCTTCATGTTTTTCAACACCGCTTCATGCTCCTCCTATTTTTCAGACCGTTTCATGCTCCTCATATATTTGACACCTTTTGAAGCTCCATATATTTTTCACACCTTTTCAGTCTCTTCATGTTTTTCAACACCGTTTCATGATCCTCCTATTTTTCAGAATGTTTCATGCTCCTCATATTTTTGACATATTTTGAACTTCTTCATATTTTTCACACATTTTCAGGCTCTTCATGTTTTTCAACACCGTTTCATGCTCCTCATAATTTTGACACCTTTTGAAGCTCTTCATATTTTTCACACCTTTTGAAGTTGTTCATATATTTCACACCTTTTCAGGCTCTTGATGCTTTTCAACACCACTTCATGCTCCTCCTATTTTTCAGACCCTTTCATGCTAATCTAATTTTTGACACCTTTTGAAGCTCTTCATATTTTTCACACCTTTTGAAGGTCTTCATATTTTTCACACCTTTTCAGGCTGTTCATGTTTTTCAACACCGTTTCATGCTCCTCCTATTTTTCAGACCCTTTCATGCTAATCTAATTTTTGACACCTTTTGAAGCTCTTCTTATTTTTCAAAACTTTTGAAGCTCTTCATATTTTTCACACGTTTTCAGGCTCTTCATGTTTTTCAACACCGTTTCATGCTTCTCCTATTTTTCAGGCCGTTTCATGCAACTCATATTTTTGACACCTTTTGAAGCTCTTCATATTTTTCAAACATTTTGAATCTCTTCATATTTTCCACACGTTTTCAGGCTCTTCATGTTTTTCAACACTGCTTCTTGCTCCTCCTATTTTCCCGACCGTTTCATGCTCCTCATATTTTTGACATCTTTTGAAGCTCTATATATTTTTCACACCTTTTCAGCCTCTTCATGTTTTTCAACACCGCTTCATGCTCCTCCTATTTTTCAGAATGTTTCATGCTCCTCATAATTTTGACACCTTTTGGAGCTCTTCATATTATTCACACCTTTTCAGGTTCTTCATGTTTTTCAACACCGCTTCATGCTCCTCCTATTTTTCAGACCGTTTCATGCTCATCTAATTTTTGACTCCTTTTGAAGCTCTTCATATATTTCACACCTTTTGAAGCTCTTCAGATTTTTCACATTTTTGAAACTCTTCATATTTTTCACACTTTTTCAGGCTCTTCATGTTTTTCATCACCGCTTCATGCTCCTGCGATTTTTCACACCGCTTCATACTTCTCATATTTTTGACACGTTTTGAGGCTCTTCATATATTTCACACCTTTTGAAGCTCCTCATATTTTTCCATTTTTGCAGCTCTTCATATTTTTCACACCTTTTCAGGCTCTTCATGTTTTTCAACACCACTTCATGCTCCTCCTATTTTTCAGACCGTTTCGTGCTCCTCATATTTTTCACACCTTTTGAAGCTCGTCATATTTTTCACACCTTTTCAGGCTCTTCATGTTTTTCAACACCACTTCATGCTTCTCCTAATTTTCAGACCGTTTCATGCTCCTCATGTATTTCACACCTTTTGAAGCTCTTCATATATTTCACACCTTTTCAGGCTCTTCATGTTTTTCAACACCACTTCATGCTTCTCCTAATTTTCAGACCGTTTCATGCTCCTCATATTTTTCACACCTTTTGAAGCTCGTCATATTCTTCACACCGTTTCAGGCTATTCATGTTTTTCAACACCACTTCATGCTCCTCCTATTTTTCAGGCCGTTTCTTGCTCCTCATATTTTTGACAGTTTTTGAAGCTCTTCATATTTTTCACACCTTTTCAGGTTCTTCATGTTTTTGAACACCGCTTCATGATCCTCCTATTTTTCAGACCGTTTCATGCTCCTCATATTTTTGACACCTTTTGAAGCTCTTCATATTTTTCACACCTTTTCAGGCTCTTCATGTTTCTCAACACAGCTTCATGCTCCTCCTATTTTTCAGACCCTTTCATTCTCCTCATATTTTTGACACCTTTTGAAGCTCTTCATATATTTCACAACTTTTCAATCTCTTCTTTTTTTTCAACACCACTTCATGCTCCTCCTATATTTCAGACCGTTTGATGCTCATCTCATTTTTGACACCTTTTGAAGCTCTTCATATATTTCACATCTTTTCAGGCTTTTCAGGTTTTTGAACACCGCTTCATGATCCTCCTATTTTTCAGACCGTTTCATGCTCCTCATATTTTTGACAACTTTTGAAGCTCTTCATATTTTTCACACTTTTTCAGGCTCTTCATGTTTTTGAACACCGCTTCATGATCCTCCTATTTTTCAGACCGTTTCATGCTCTTCAAATATTTGACACCTTTTGAAGCTCTTCATATTTTTCACACCTTTTCATGCTCTTCATGTTTTTCAACACCGTTTCATGCTGATTCTATTTTTCAGACCATTTCATGCTCCTCATATTTTTCACACCTTTTGAAGCTCTTCATATTTTTCACACCTTTCAAGCTCTTCATGTTTTTCTACACCGTTTCATGCTGCTTCTATTTTTCAGACCGTTTCATGAGCCTCATATTTTTCACACGTTTTGAAGATCTTCATGTTTTTCACACGTTTTCAGGCTCTACATGTTTTTGAACACAGCTTCATGCTCCTCCTATTTTTCAGACCGTTTCATGCTCATCTCATTTTTGACAACTTTTGAAGTTCTTCATATTTTTCACATATTATGAAGCTCTTCACATTTTACAAACCTTTTCAGGCTTTTCATGTTTTTCAACACCGCTTCATGCTCCTCCTTTTTTCAGGCCGTTTGATGCTCCTCATATTTTTGGCACCTTTTAAAGCTCTTCATATTTTTCACACCTTTTCAGGTCTTCATGTTTTTGAACACCATTTCATGCTCCTCGTAATTCTCAGACCGTTTCATGGTCCTCATATTTTTGACACCTTTTGATGCTCTTCATATTTTTCACACCTTTTCAGGCTCTTCATGATTTTCAACACCGCTTCATGCTCCTCCTGTGTTTCAGATCGTTTTATGCTCCTCATATATTTGACACCTTTTAAAGCTCTTCATATTTTTCACACCTTTTCATGCTCTTCATGTTTTTGAACACCATTTCATGCTCCTCCTATTTTTTAAACCGTTTCATGCTCCTCATAATTTTGACACCTTTTGGTGCTCTTCATATATTTCACACCTTTTCAGGCTCTTCATATTTTTGAACACTGCTTCATGCTCCTCCTATTTTTCAGACCGTTTCATGCTTCTCATAATTTTGACACCTTTTGAAGCTCTTCATATATTTCACAGCTTTTCAGGCTCTTCATGTTTTTCAAATCCTCCTCATGCTCCTCGTATATTTCAGTCGTTTCATGCTCCTCATATTTTGACACCTTTTGAAGCTCTTCATATATTTCACACCTTTTCAGGCTCTTCATGCTTTTCAACACCACTGTATGATCCTACTATTTTTCAGACCGTTTCATGCTCATCTCATTTTTGACACGTTTTGAAGCTCTTCATAGTTTTCACACCTTTTCAGGCTCTTCATGTTTTCGAAAACCGCTTCATGCTCCTCCTATTTTTGAGACCGTTTTATGCTCCACATGTATTTCACAGCTTTTGAATCTCTTCATATTTTTCACACCTTTTCAGGCTCTTCATGTTTTTCAACACCACTGCATGATCCTACTATTTTTCAGACCGTTTCATGCTCCTCTCAATTTTGACTCCTTTTGAAGCTCTTCATATTTTTCACACCTTTTCAGGCTATTCATGTTTTTGAACACCTTTTCATGCTCCTCGTATTTTTCTGTCCATTTCATGCTCCTCATATTTTTGACCCTTTTTGAAACTACTCATATTTTTCGCACCTTTTGAACCTCTTCATATATTTCACATCATTTCAGGCTCTTCATTTTTTCAAGAACACTTCATGCTCCTCCTATTTTTCAGACCGTTTCATGCTCCTCATAATTTTGATACGTTTTGAAGCTCTTCAAATTTTTCACACCTTTTCAGGCTCTTCATCTTTTTCAACACCACTTCATGCTCCTCCTGTTTTCCAGAGCGTTTCATTGTCCTCATATTTTTGACACCTTTAGAAGCTCTTTATATTTTTCACAACTTTTCAGGCTCTTCATGTTTTTCACAACCGCTTCATGCTCCTCCTATTTTTCACACAGTTTCATTCCTCTCATGTATTTCACACCTTTTGAAGCTCTTCATATTTTTCACACATTTTCAGGCTCTTCATGTTTTTGAACACCACTTCATACTCCTCCTATTTTACACACAGTTTCATGCTCCTCATGTATTTCACACCTTTTGAAGCTCTTCTTATTTTTCACACCTTTTCAGGCTCTTCATTTGTTTGAACACCGTTTCATGCTGCTCCTAATTTTCAGACCGTTTCATTCTCATCTCATTTTGACAGCTTTTGAAGCTCTTCATATTTTCACTCCTTTTGAAGCTCTTCATATATTTCACACCTTTTCAGGCTCTTCATTTTTTTCAAAACCACTTCATGCTCCTCCTAATTTTCAGACCGTTTCATGATCATCTTATTTTGACAGCTTTTGAAGCTCTTCATATTTTCACACCTTTTGAAGCTCTACATATTATTCACACCTTTTCAGGCTTTTAATGATTTTCAACACCGCTTCATACTCATCCTATTTTTCAGACTGTTTCATGCTCATCTCATTTTTGACACCTTTGGAAACTCTTCATATTTTTTCACACGTTTTCAGGCTCTTAAAGTTTTTCAACAACATTTCATGCTCCTCCTATTTTTCAGACCGTTTCATGCTCCTCATATTTTTGACACGTTTTGAGGCTCTTCATATTTTTCACACCTTTTCAGGCTCTTCATGTTTTTGATCAGCGTTTCATGCTCCTCCTATTTTTCAGACCGTTTAATGCTCCTCATATTTTTTACACCTTTTGAAGCTCTTCATATTTTTCACAACTTTTCAGCCTCTTCATCTTTTTCCACACCACTTCATGCTCCTCCTATTTTTCACACCGTTTCATGCTCCTCATGTATTTGACTCCTTTTGAAGCTCTTCATATTTTTCACACCTTTTCAGGCTCTTCATGTTTTTCAACACCACTGCATCATCCTACTATTTTTCAGACCGTTTCATGCTCATCTCATTTTTGACACATTTTGAAGCTCTTCATAGTTTTCACACCTTTTGAAGCTCTTCATATTTTTCACACCTTTTCAGGCTCTTCATGTTTGTGAATACCGCTTCATGCTCCTCCTATTTTTCAGACCGTTACTTGCTCCTCATATTTTTGACACCTTTAAAACTCTTCATATATTTCTCACCTATCAGGCACTTCATGTTTTTGAACATCGCTTCATGCTCCTCCTATTTTTCAGACAGTAGAATACTCCTCATATTTTTGACATCTTTAGAAACTCTTCATATATTTCACACCTTTCAGGCTCTTCATGTTTTTGAACACCGCTTCATGCTCCTCCTATTTTTCAGACCGTTACATGCTCCTCATATTTTTGACACCTTTAGAAAGTCTTCATATATTTCACACCTTTCAGGCTCTTCATGTTTTTGAACACCGTTTCACGATCCTCCTATTTTTCAGACCGTTACATGCTCCTCATAATTTTGACACCTTTAGAAGCTCTTCATATTTTTCACACCTTTTCAGGCTCTTCATGTTTTTCAACACCGCTACATGCTCCTCCTCTTTTTCAGACCGTTTCATGCTCCTCATATTTTTCACACCATTTGAAGATCTTCATATTTCTCCCACCTATTCAGGTTCTTCATGTTTTTCAACACCCTTTCTTGCTCCTCCTATTTTTCAGACCGTTAATAGCTCCTCATATTTTTGACACCATTAGAAACTCTTCATATATTTCACACCTTTCAGGCTCTTCATGTTTTTGAACACCGCTTCATGGTCCTACTATTTTTCAGACCGTTACATGCTCCTCATATTTTTGACACCTTTAGAAGCTCTTCATATATTTCACACCTTTTCAGGCTCTTCATGATTTTAACACCACTTCATGCTCCTCCTATTTTTCAGACCATTTCCTGCTCATCGATTTTTGACACCTTTTGAAGCTCTTCATATTTTTCACACCTTTTGAAGCTCTTAATATTTTTCACACGTTTTCAGGCTCTTCACGTTTTTCAACACCGCTTCATGCTCCTCCTATTTTTCAGACCGTTACATGCTCCTCATATATTTGACACGTTTTGAAGCTCTTCATATTTTTCACACCTTTTCAGGCTCTTCATGTTTTTCAACACCGCTTCATGCTCCTCCTATTGTTCAGACCGTTTAATCCTCCTCATATTTTTGACACCTTTAGAAGCTCTTCATATTTTTCACACCTTTTCTGGCTCTTCAGGTTTTTCAACACCACTTCATGCTCCTCCTATTTTTCAGACCGTTTCATGCTCATCTAACTTTTGACACCTTTTGAAGCTCTTCATATATTTCACACCTTTTGAAGCTCTTCAAATTTTGCACATTTTTGAAGCTCTTCATATTTTTCACACGTTTTCAGGCTCTTCATGTTTTTCAACACCACTTCATGCTCCTCCTATTTTTCAGAACGTTTCATGGTCCTCATATATTTGACACATTTAGAAGCTCTTCATATTTTCACACCTTTTCAGGCTCTTCATATTTTTCAACACCGCTTCATGCTTCTCCTATTTTTCAGCCCGTTTCATGCTCCTCATGTATTTCACACCTTTTGAAGCTCTTCATATTTTTCACACCTTTTCAGGCTCTTCATGTTTTTCAACACCACTTCATGCTCCTCCTATTTTTCAGAACGTTTCATGGTCCTCATATATTTGACACATTTAGAAGCTCTTCATATTTTCACACCTTTTCAGGCTCTTCATATTTTTCAACACCACTTCATGCTCCTCCTATTTTTCAGACGGTTTCATGTTGATCTCATTTTTGACACCTTTTGAAGCTCTTCATATTTTTCACACCTTTTGAAACTCTTCATATTTTTCACACCTTTTCAGGCCCTTCATGATTTTCAACACCGCTTCATGCTCCTCCTATTTTTAAGACCGTTTCATGCTCCTCATATTTTTGACACCTTTAGAAGATCTTCATATTTTCACACCTTTTCAGGCTCTTCATGTTTTTGACGACCGCTTCATGCTCCTCCTATTTTTCAGACCATTTGATGCTCCTCATATTTTTTGACACCTTTTGAAGCTGTTCATATTTTTCACACCTTTTAGGCTCTTCATGATTTTCAACACCGTTTCATGATCTTCCTATTTTTCAGACCGTTTCATTCTCATCTCATTTTTGACACCTTTTGTAGCTCTTCATATTTTTCACACCTTCTCAGGCTCTTCATGTTTTTCCACACCACTTCATGCTTCTCCTAATTTTCAGACGGTTTCATGCTCCTCATGTATTTCACACCTTTTGAAGCTCTTCATATTTCTCACACCTTTTCAGGCTCTTCATGTTTTTCCACACCACTTCATGCTTCTCCTATTTTTCAGCCCGTTTCATGCTCCTCATGTATTTCACACCTTTTGAAGCTCTTCATATTTTTCACACCTTTTCAGGCTTTTCATTTTTTTCAACACCCCTTCATGCTCCTCTTATTTTTCAGACCGTTTCATGCTCATCTCATTTTGACACCTTTTGAAGCTCTTCATATTTTTCACATCTTTTGAAGCTCTTCATAGTTTTCACAACTTTTCAGGCTATTTATGATTTTCAACACCGCTTCATGCTCCTCCTAATTTTCAGAACTTTTCATGCTCATCTCATTTTGACACCTTTTGAAGCTCTTCATATTTTTCACACCTTTTGAAGCTCTTCATATTTTTCATATTTTTGAAGCTCTTCATATTTTACACGTTTTCAGACTCTTCATGTTTTTCAACACCGCTTCATGCTCCTGCTATTTTTCAAACCGTTTCATGCTCCTCATATTTTTGACAGGTTTTGAAGCTTTTCATATTTTTCCCAACTTTTCATGCTCTTCATGTTTTTGATAACTGTTTCATGCTCATCCTATTTTTCAAACCGTTCATGCTCCTCAAATTTTTAACACCCTTTGAATCTCTTAATATTTTTACCACCTTTTCAGGCTCTTCATGTTTTTGATAACTGTTTCATGCTCCTCCTATTTTTCAGACCTTTTCATGCTCCTCATATTTTTGACACCTTTTGAAGCTCTTCATATTATTCACATCTTTTCGGGCTCTTCCTGTTTTTGACGACCACTTCATGCTCCTCATATTTTCAGATCGTTTCATGCTCCTCATATTTTTCACACCTTTAGAAGCTCTTCATATTTTTCACACCTTTTCAGGCTCTTCATGTTTTTGACGACCGCTCGATGCTCCTCATATTTTTCAGACCGTTTCCTGCTCTTCATATTTTTCAGACCTTTTGAAGCTCTTCATATTTTTCAAACCTTTTCAGGCTCTTCATGTTTTTGATCACCGTTTCATGCTCCTTCTATTTTTCAGACCGTTTCATGCTCCTCATATTTTTGACACTTTTTGAAGCTCTTCATATTTTTCACACCTTTTCAGTCTCTTCATGTTTTTCAACACCACTTCATGCTCCTCCTATTTTTCAGAACGTTTCATGGTCCTCATATATTTGACACATTTAGAAGCTCTTCATATTTTCACACCTTTTCAGGCTCTTCATATTTTTCAACACCGCTTCATGCTCCTCCTATTTTTCAGACGGTTTCATGTTGATCTCATTTTTGACACCTTTTGAAGCTCTTCATATTTTTCACACCTTTTGAAACTCTTCATATTTTTCACACCTTTTCAGGCCCTTCATGATTTTCAACACCGCTTCATGCTCCTCCTATTTTTAAGTTCGTTTCATGCTCCTCATATTTTTGACACCTTTAGAAGATCTTCATATTTTTCACACCTTTTCAGTCTCTTCATGTTTTTGACGACCGCTTCATGCTCCTCCTATTTTTCAGACCATTTGATGCTCCTCATATTTTTTGACACCTTTTGAAGCTGTGCATATTTTTCACACCTTTTAGCCTCTTCATGTTTTTCAACACCGTTTCATGATCTTCCTATTTTTCAGACCGTTTCATTCTCATCTCATTTTTGACACCTTTTGTAGCTCTTCATATTATTCACACCTTCTCAGGCTCTTCATGTTTTTCCACACCATTTCATGCTTCTCCTAATTTTCAGACGGTTTCATGCTCCTCATGTATTTCACACCTTTTGAAGCTCTTCATATTTCTCACACCTTTTCAGGCTCTTCATGTTTTTCCACACCACTTCATGCTTCTCCTATTTTTCAGCCCGTTTCATGCTCCTCATGTATTTCACACCTTTTGAAGCTCTTCATATTTTTCACACCTTTTCAGGCTTTTCATTTTTTCAACACCCCTTCATGCTCCTCTTATTTTTCAGACCGTTTCATGCTCATCTCATTTTGACACCTTTTGAAGCTCTTCATATTTTTCACATCTTTTGAAGCTCTTCATAGTTTTCACAACTTTTCAGGCTATTTATGATTTTCAACACCGCTTCATGCTCCTCCTAATTTTCAGAACTTTTCATGCTCATCTCATTTTGACACCTTTTGAAGCTCTTCATATTTTTCACACCTTTTGAAGCTCTTCATATTTTTCATATTTTTGAAGCTCTTCATATTTTTACACGTTTTCAGACTCTTCATGTTTTTCAACACCGCTTCATGCTCCTGCTATTTTTCAAACCGTTTCATGCTCCTCATATTTTTGACAGGTTTTGAAACTTTTCATATTTTTCCCACCTTTTCATGCTCTTCATGTTTTTGATAACTGTTTCATGCTCCTCCTATTTTTCAGACCTTTTCATGCTCCTCATATTTTTGACACCTTTTGAAGCTCTTCATATTATTCACATCTTTTCGGGCTCTTCCTGTTTTTGACGACAACTTCATGCTCCTCATATTTTTCAGATCGTTTCATGCTCCTCATATTTTTCACACCTTTAGAAGCTCTTCATATTTTTCACACCTTTTCAGGCTCTTCATGTTTTTGACGACTGCTCGATGCTCCTCATATTTTTCAGACCGTTTCCTGCTCCTCATATTTTTCAGACCTTTTCAAGCTCTTCATATATTTCACACTTTTTCAGGCTCTTCATGTTTTTCAACAACACTTCATGTTCCTCCTATTCTTCAGACCGTTTTATGCTTCTCATAACTTTGACAAATTTTGAAGCTCTAAATATTTTTCACATCTTTTCATGCTCTTCATCTTTAAAAACCGTTTCATGCTCATCCTATTTTTCAGACAGTTTCACGCTCCTCATATTTTTGACACCTTTTGAAGCTCTTCATATTTTTCACAACTTTTCAGGCTCTTCATGTTTATTAACACCGCTTCATGATCCTCCTATTTTTCAGACCGTTTCATGCTCCTCATATTTTTGACACTTTTTGAAGCTCTTCATATATTTCACACCTTTTCAGGCTCTTCATGTTTTTCAACACCACTTCATGCTCCTCCTATTTTTCAGACCGATTCATGCTCCTCATATTTTTCACAACGTTTGAAGCTCTTCATATTTTTCACACCTTTTCAGGCTCTTCATGTTTTTGAACACCGTTTCATCCTTCTCCTATTTTTCAGACCGTTTCCTGCTCCTCATATTTTTGACACTTTTTGAAGCTCTTCCTATTTTTCACACCTTTTAGACTCTTCATATTTTTCAACACCGCTTCGTGCTCCTCCTATTTTTCAGACCGTTTCTTGCTAATCAAGTATTTCACACCTTTTGAAGCTCTTCATATTCTTCACACCTTTTCAGTCTCTTCATGTTTTTGAACACCGCTTCATGCTCCTCCTATTTTTTAGACCATTTCATGCTCATCTCATTTTTGACACCTTTTGAAGCTCTTCATATTTTTTACAGATTTTGAAGCTGTTCATATTTTTCACACCTTTTCAGACTCTTCATGATTTTGAACACCGTTTCATGATCCTCCTATTTTTCAGACCGTTTCATGCTCATCTCATTTTTGACACCTTTTGAAGCTTTTCATAATTTTCACTACTTTTTAGGCTCTTGATGTTTTTGAACACCGCTTCATGCGCCTCCAATTTTTCAGATAGTTTCATGCTCCTCATGTATTTCACAACTTTTGAAGCTCTTCATATTTTTCACACCTTTTCAGGCTGTTCATGTTTTTTAACACCGCTTCATGATTCTCCTATTTTTCAGACCGTTTCATGCTCTTCATATTTTTGACACATTTTGAAGCTCTTCATAATTTTCACAGCTTTTCAGGCTCTTCATGTTTTTCCACACCACTTCATGCTTCTCCTAATTTTCAGACCGTTTCATGCTCCTCATGTATTTCACACCTTTTGAAGCTCTTCATATTTTTCACACCTTTTCAGGCTCTTCATGGTATTCCACACCACTTCATGCTTCTCCTATTTTTCAGCCCGTTTCATGCTCCTCATGTATTTCACACCTTTTGAAGCTCTTCATATTTTTCACACCTTTTCAGGCTCTTCATGTTTTTCAACACCACTTCATGCTCCTCCTATTTTTCAGAACGTTTCATGGTCCTCATATATTTGACACATTTAGAAGCTCTTCATATTTTCACACCTTTTCAGGCTCTTCATATTTTTCAACACCACTTCATGCTCCTCCTATTTTTCAGACGGTTTCATGTTGATCTCATTTTTGACACCTTTTGAAGCTCTTCATATTTTTCACACCTTTTGAAACTCTTCATATTTTTCACACCTTTTCAGGCCCTTCATGATTTTCAACACCGCTTCATGCTCCTCCTATTTTTAAGACCGTTTCATGCTCCTCATATTTTTGACACCTTTAGAAGATCTTCATATTTTCACACCTTTTCAGGCTCTTCATGTTTTTGACGACCGCTTCATGCTCCTCCTATTTTTCAGACCATTTGATGCTCCTCATATTTTTTGACACCTTTTGAAGCTGTTCATATTTTTCACACCTTTTAGGCTCTTCATGATTTTCAACACCGTTTCATGATCTTCCTATTTTTCAGACCGTTTCATTCTCATCTCATTTTTGACACCTTTTGTAGCTCTTCATATTTTTCACACCTTCTCAGGCTCTTCATGTTTTTCCACACCACTTCATGCTTCTCCTAATTTTCAGACGGTTTCATGCTCCTCATGTATTTCACACCTTTTGAAGCTCTTCATATTTCTCACACCTTTTCAGGCTCTTCATGTTTTTCCACACCACTTCATGCTTCTCCTATTTTTCAGCCCGTTTCATGCTCCTCATGTATTTCACATCTTTTGAAGCTCTTCATAGTTTTCACAACTTTTCAGGCTATTTATGATTTTCAACACCGCTTCATGCTCCTCCTAATTTTCAGAACTTTTCATGCTCATCTCATTTTGACACCTTTTGAAGCTCTTCATATTTTTCACACCTTTTGAAGCTCTTCATATTTTTCATATTTTTGAAGCTCTTCATATTTTACACGTTTTCAGACTCTTCATGTTTTTCAACACCGCTTCATGCTCCTGCTATTTTTCAAACCGTTTCATGCTCCTCATATTTTTGACAGGTTTTGAAGCTTTTCATATTTTTCCCAACTTTTCATGCTCTTCATGTTTTTGATAACTGTTTCATGCTCATCCTATTTTTCAAACCGTTCATGCTCCTCAAATTTTTAACACCCTTTGAATCTCTTAATATTTTTACCACCTTTTCAGGCTCTTCATGTTTTTGATAACTGTTTCATGCTCCTCCTATTTTTCAGACCTTTTCATGCTCCTCATATTTTTGACACCTTTTGAAGCTCTTCATATTATTCACATCTTTTCGGGCTCTTCCTGTTTTTGACGACCACTTCATGCTCCTCATATTTTCAGATCGTTTCATGCTCCTCATATTTTTCACACCTTTAGAAGCTCTTCATATTTTTCACACCTTTTCAGGCTCTTCATGTTTTTGACGACCGCTCGATGCTCCTCATATTTTTCAGACCGTTTCCTGCTCTTCATATTTTTCAGACCTTTTGAAGCTCTTCATATTTTTCAAACCTTTTCAGGCTCTTCATGTTTTTGATCACCGTTTCATGCTCCTTCTATTTTTCAGACTGTTTCATGCTCCTCATATTTTTGACACTTTTTGAAGCTCTTCATATTTTTCACACCTTTTCAGGCTCTTCATGTTTTTCAACACCACTTCATGCTCCTCCTATTTTTCAGAACGTTTCATGGTCCTCATATATTTGACACATTTAGAAGCTCTTCATATTTTCACACCTTTTCAGGCTCTTCATATTTTTCAACACCGCTTCATGCTCCTCCTATTTTTCAGACGGTTTCATGTTGATCTCATTTTTGACACCTTTTGAAGCTCTTCATATTTTTCACACCTTTTGAAACTCTTCATATTTTTCACACCTTTTCAGGCCCTTCATGATTTTCAACACCGCTTCATGCTCCTCCTATTTTTAAGTTCGTTTCATGCTCCTCATATTTTTGACACCTTTAGAAGATCTTCATATTTTTCACACCTTTTCAGTCTCTTCATGTTTTTGACGACCGCTTCATGCTCCTCCTATTTTTCAGACCATTTGATGCTCCTCATATTTTTTGACACCTTTTGAAGCTGTGCATATTTTTCACACCTTTTAGCCTCTTCATGTTTTTCAACACCGTTTCATGATCTTCCTATTTTTCAGACCGTTTCATTCTCATCTCATTTTTGACACCTTTTGTAGCTCTTCATATTATTCACACCTTCTCAGGCTCTTCATGTTTTTCCACACCATTTCATGCTTCTCCTAATTTTCAGACGGTTTCATGCTCCTCATGTATTTCACACCTTTTGAAGCTCTTCATATTTCTCACACCTTTTCAGGCTCTTCATGTTTTTCCACACCACTTCATGCTTCTCCTATTTTTCAGCCCGTTTCATGCTCCTCATGTATTTCACACCTTTTGAAGCTCTTCATATTTTTCACACCTTTTCAGGCTTTTCATTTTTTCAACACCCCTTCATGCTCCTCTTATTTTTCAGACCGTTTCATGCTCATCTCATTTTGACACCTTTTGAAGCTCTTCATATTTTTCACATCTTTTGAAGCTCTTCATAGTTTTCACAACTTTTCAGGCTATTTATGATTTTCAACACCGCTTCATGCTCCTCCTAATTTTCAGAACTTTTCATGCTCATCTCATTTTGACACCTTTTGAAGCTCTTCATATTTTTCACACCTTTTGAAGCTCTTCATATTTTTCATATTTTTGAAGCTCTTCATATTTTTACACGTTTTCAGACTCTTCATGTTTTTCAACACCGCTTCATGCTCCTGCTATTTTTCAAACCGTTTCATGCTCCTCATATTTTTGACAGGTTTTGAAACTTTTCATATTTTTCCCACCTTTTCATGCTCTTCATGTTTTTGATAACTGTTTCATGCTCCTCCTATTTTTCAGACCTTTTCATGCTCCTCATATTTTTGACACCTTTTGAAGCTCTTCATATTATTCACATCTTTTCGGGCTCTTCCTGTTTTTGACGACAACTTCATGCTCCTCATATTTTTCAGATCGTTTCATGCTCCTCATATTTTTCACACCTTTAGAAGCTCTTCATATTTTTCACACCTTTTCAGGCTCTTCATGTTTTTGACGACCGCTCGATGCTCCTCATATTTTTCAGACCGTTTCCTGCTCCTCATATTTTTCAGACCTTTTCAAGCTCTTCATATATTTCACACTTTTTCAGGCTCTTCATGTTTTTCAACAACACTTCATGTTCCTCCTATTCTTCAGACCGTTTTATGCTTCTCATAACTTTGACAAATTTTGAAGCTCTAAATATTTTTCACATCTTTTCATGCTCTTCATCTTTAAAAACCGTTTCATGCTCATCCTATTTTTCAGACAGTTTCACGCTCCTCATATTTTTGACACCTTTTGAAGCTCTTCATATTTTTCACAACTTTTCAGGCTCTTCATGTTTATTAACACCGCTTCATGATCCTCCTATTTTTCAGACCGTTTCATGCTCCTCATATTTTTGACACTTTTTGAAGCTCTTCATATATTTCACACCTTTTCAGGCTCTTCATGTTTTCAACACCACTTCGTGCTCCTCCTATTTTTCAGACCGATTCATGCTCCTCATATTTTTCACAACGTTTGAAGCTCTTCATATTTTTCACACCTTTTCAGGCTCTTCATGTTTTTGAACACCGTTTCATCCTTCTCCTATTTTTCAGACCGTTTCCTGCTCCTCATATTTTTGACACTTTTTGAAGCTCTTCCTATTTTTCACACCTTTTAGACTCTTCATATTTTTCAACACCGCTTCGTGCTCCTCCTATTTTTCAGACCGTTTCATGCTAATCAAGTATTTCACACCTTTTGAAGCTCTTCATATTCTTCACACCTTTTCAGTCTCTTCATGTTTTTGAACACCGTTTCATGCTCCTCATATTTTTCACACCGTTTCATGTTCATCTCATTTTTGACACCTTTTGAACCTCTTCATATTTTTCACACCTTTTCAGACTCTTCATGATTTTGAACACCGCTTCATGCTCCTCCTATTTTTTAGACCATTTCATGCTCATCTCATTTTTGACACCTTTTGAAGCTCTTCATATTTTTTACAGATTTTGAAGCTGTTCATATTTTTCACACCTTTTCAGGCTCTTCATGTTTTTGAACACCGCTTCATGCTCCTCCTATTTTTCTGACTGTTTCATGCTCCTCATATTTCTGACACCTTTTGAAGCTCCTCCTATTTTTCACACGTTTTCAGGCTCTTCATGTTTTTCAACACCGTGTCATGCTCCTCCTATTTTTCCTACCGTTTCATGCTCCTCCTATTTTTCAGACCGTTTCATGCTCCTCATATTTTTGACAATTTTGGAAGCTCTTCATCTTTTTCACACCTTTTCAGGCTCTTCATGTTTTTCAACACCGCTATATGCTCCTACTAATTTTCAGACTGTTTCATGCTCCTCATATTTTTCACACCTTTTGAAGCTCTTCATATTTTTCACACCTTTTCAGGCTCTTCATGTTTTGGAGCACACCTTCATGCTCCTCCCATTTTTCCGACCGTTTCATGCTCCTCATGTGTTTCACACCATTTGAAGCAATTCATATTTTTCACACCTTTTCAGTCTCTTCATATTTTTCAACACCACTTCATGTTCCTCCTATTATTCAGACCGTTTCATGCTCATCTCATTTTTGACACCTTTTGAAGCTCTTGATATTTTTCACACCATTTGTAGCTCTTCATATTTTTCACACCTTTTCAGTATCTGCATGTTTTTAAAAACCGCTTCATGCTCCTCCTATTTTTCAGACATTTTCATGCTCCTCATATTTTTCAAACCTTTTGAAGCTCTTCATATTTTTCGCACCTTTCCAGGCTCTTCATGTTTTTGAACACTGCTTCATGCTTCTGCTATTTTACAGACCGTTACATTCTCCTCATGTATTTCACACCTTTTCAAGCTCTTCCTATTTTTCAAAACTTTTCAGGCTCTTCATGTTTTTCAACACCGTTTCATGCTCCTCCTATTTTTCAGACTGTTTCATGCTCCTCATATTTTGACACCTTTTGAAGCTCTTCATATTTTTCACAACTCTTCAGGCTCTTCATGTTTTCAACACCACTACATCCTCCTCCAATTTTTCAGACCGTTTCATGCTCATCTCATTTTTGACACCTTTGAAGCTCTTCATATATTTCACACCTTTTCAGGCTCTTCATGTTTTCAACATCGCTTCATGCTCCTCCAATTTTTCAGACCGTTTCATGCTCCTCATATCTTTGATACTTTTGAAGCTCTTCATATATTTCATACCTTTTCATGCTCTTCATGTTTTCAACACCACTTCATCCTCCTCCTATTTTTCAGACCGTTTCATGCTCATTTCATTTTTGACACCTTTTGAAGCTCTTCATATTTTTCACAGCTTTTGAAACTCTTCATATTTTTCACACCTTTTCAGGATCTTCATGTTTTTGAACACCGTTTCATGCTCCTCCTATTTTTCTGACCGTTTCCTGTTCCTCATATTTTTGACACCTTTTGAAGCTCTTCATATTTTTCACACCTTTTCTGGTTCTTCAAGTTTTTCAACACCGTTTCATGCTCCTCGTGTTTTTCAGAGCGTTTCATGCTCCTCCTATATTTGACACCTTTTGAAGCTCTTCCTATTTTCCACACATTTTCAGGCTCTTCATGTTTTAGAACACCGCTTCATGCTCCTTCTATTTTTCATACCGTTTCATGCTCCTCTCATTTTTCACACCTTTTGAAGCTCTTCCTAATTTTCACACCTTTTGAAGCTCTTCATATTTTTCACACCTTTTCAGGCTGTTCATGTTTTGGAGCACACCTTCATGCTCCTCCCATTTTTCAGACAGTTTCATGCTCCTCATCTATTTCACACCATTTGAAGCACTTCATATTTTTCACACCTTTTCAGTCTCTTCATGTTTTTCAACACCACTTCATGTTCCTCCTATTATTCAGACCGTTTCATGCTCATCTCATTTTTGACACCTTTTGAAGCTCTTCATATTTTTTACAGATTTTGAAGCTGTTCATATTTTTCACACCTTTTCAGGCTCTTCATGTTTTTGAACACCGCTTCATGCTCCTCCTATTTTTCTGACTGTTTCATGCTCCTCATATTTCTGACACCTTTTGAAGCTCCTCCTATTTTTCACACGTTTTCAGGCTCTTCATGTTTTTCAACACCGTGTCATGCTCCTCCTATTTTTCCTACCGTTTCATGCTCCTCCTATTTTTCAGACCGTTTCATGCTCCTCATATTTTTGACAATTTTGGAAGCTCTTCATCTTTTTCACACCTTTTCAGGCTCTTCATGTTTTTCAACACCGCTATATGCTCCTACTAATTTTCAGACTGTTTCATGCTCCTCATATTTTTCACACCTTTTGAAGCTCTTCATATTTTTCACACCTTTTCAGGCTCTTCATGTTTTGGAGCACACCTTCATGCTCCTCCCATTTTTCCGACCGTTTCATGCTCCTCATGTGTTTCACACCATTTGAAGCAATTCATATTTTTCACACCTTTTCAGTCTCTTCATATTTTTCAACACCACTTCATGTTCCTCCTATTATTCAGACCGTTTCATGCTCATCTCATTTTTGACACCTTTTGAAGCTCTTGATATTTTTCACACCATTTGTAGCTCTTCATATTTTTCACACCTTTTCAGTATCTGCATGTTTTTAAAAACCGCTTCATGCTCCTCCTATTTTTCAGACATTTTCATGCTCCTCATATTTTTCAAACCTTTTGAAGCTCTTCATATTTTTCGCACCTTTCCAGGCTCTTCATGTTTTTGAACACTGCTTCATGCTTCTGCTATTTTACAGACCGTTACATTCTCCTCATGTATTTCACACCTTTTCAAGCTCTTCCTATTTTTCAAAACTTTTCAGGCTCTTCATGTTTTTCAACACCGTTTCATGCTCCTCCTATTTTTCAGACTGTTTCATGCTCCTCATATTTTGACACCTTTTGAAGCTCTTCATATTTTTCACAACTCTTCAGGCTCTTCATGTTTTCAACACCACTACATCCTCCTCCAATTTTTCAGACCGTTTCATGCTCATCTCATTTTTGACACCTTTGAAGCTCTTCATATATTTCACACCTTTTCAGGCTCTTCATGTTTTCAACATCGCTTCATGCTCCTCCAATTTTTCAGACCGTTTCATGCTCCTCATATCTTTGATACTTTTGAAGCTCTTCATATATTTCATACCTTTTCATGCTCTTCATGTTTTCAACACCACTTCATCCTCCTCCTATTTTTCAGACCGTTTCATGCTCATTTCATTTTTGACACCTTTTGAAGCTCTTCATATTTTTCACAGCTTTTGAAACTCTTCATATTTTTCACACCTTTTCAGGATCTTCATGTTTTTGAACACCGTTTCATGCTCCTCCTATTTTTCTGACCGTTTCCTGTTCCTCATATTTTTGACACCTTTTGAAGCTCTTCATATTTTTCACACCTTTTCTGGTTCTTCAAGTTTTTCAACACCGTTTCATGCTCCTCGTGTTTTTCAGAGCGTTTCATGCTCCTCCTATATTTGACACCTTTTGAAGCTCTTCCTATTTTCCACACATTTTCAGGCTCTTCATGTTTTAGAACACCGCTTCATGCTCCTTCTATTTTTCATACCGTTTCATGCTCCTCTCATTTTTCACACCTTTTGAAGCTCTTCCTAATTTTCACACCTTTTGAAGCTCTTCATATTTTTCACACCTTTTCAGGCTGTTCATGTTTTGGAGCACACCTTCATGCTCCTCCCATTTTTCAGACAGTTTCATGCTCCTCATCTATTTCACACCATTTGAAGCACTTCATATTTTTCACACCTTTTCAGTCTCTTCATGTTTTTCAACACCACTTCATGTTCCTCCTATTATTCAGACCGTTTCATGCTCATCTCATTTTTGACACCTTTTGAAGCTCTTGATACCTCTCACACCTTTTGAAGCTCTTCATATTTTTCACACCTTTTCAGGCTCTTCATGTTTTTAAACACCGCTTCATGCTCCTAATATTTTTCAGACCTTTTCATGCTCCTCATATTTTTCAAATCTTTTGAAGCTCTTCATATTTTTCGCACCTTTCCAGGCTCTTAATGTTTTTAAACACCGCTTCATGCTCCTCCTATTTTACAGACCGTTTCATTCTCCTCAAGTATTTCACACCTTTTGAAGCTCTTCCTATTTTTCAAAACTTTTCAGGCTCTTCATGTTTTTCAACACCTTTTCATGCTCCTCCTATTTTTCAGACTGTTTCATGCTCCTATATTTTGACAACTTTAGAAGCTCTTCATATTTTTCACAGCTTTTCAGGCTCTTCATGTTTTTCAACACTGCTATATGCTCCTACTAATTTTCAGACTGTTTCATGCTCCTCATATTTTTGACACCTTTTGAAGCTCTTCATATTTTTCACACCTTTTCAAGCTCTTCATGTTTTTCAACACTGCTTCATGCTCCTCCTATTTTTTAGACCGTTTCATGCTCCTCATATTTTCACACGTTTTGAAGCTCTTCATATTTTTCACACCTTTTCAGGCTCTTCATGTTTTTCAACACCGCATCAAGCTCCTCCTATTTTTCAGACTGTTTCATGCTCCTCATATTTTTCACACGTTTTGAAGCTCTTCATATTTTTCACACCTTTTCAGTCTCTTCATGTTTTTGAACACAGCTTCATGCTCCTCCTATTTTTTAGACCGTTCATGCCCCTCATATTTTTGAAATATTTTGAAGATCTTCATATTTTTCACACCTTTTCAGGCTCTTCATGTTTTTCAACGCCACTTCCTGCTCCTAGTGTTTTTCAGACCGTTCATGCTATCATATTTTTGACACCTTTTGAAGCTCTTCATATTTTTCACACCTTTTCAGGCTCTTCATGTTTTCCAACACCACTTCATGCTCCTCCTATTTTTCAGACCGTTTCATGCTCATCTCATATTTACACCTTTTGAACCTGTTCATATTTTTCACACATTTTGAAGCTCTTCATATTTTTCACACCTTTTCAGGCTCTTCATATTTTTGAACACTGCTTCATGCTCCTCCTATTTTTCCGACCGTTTCATGCTCCTCATGTATTTCACACCTTTTGAACCTCTTCATATTTTTCACACCTTTTCAGGCTCTCAAGTTTTTGAAAACAGCTTCCTGCTCCTCCTATTTTTCTGACCGTTTCATGCTCCTCATGGATTTCACACCTTTTGAAGCTCTTCAAATTTTTCACACCTTTTCATGCTATTCATGTTTTTGAACACCGCTTCATGCTCTTCCTATTTTTCAGACCGTTTCATGTTCCTCCTATTTTTCAGATCATTTCATGCTCCTCATATTTTTGACACCTTTTGAAGCTCTTCATATTTTTCACACCTTTTCAGGCTCTTCGTGTTTTTGAACACCGCTTCATGCTCCTCCTATTTTTCTGACCGTTTCATGCTCCTCATGGATTTCACACCTTTTGAAGCTCTTCATATTTTTCACACCTTTTCAAGCTCTTCATGTTTTTGAACACAACTTCATGCAACTCCTATTTTTCAGACGGTTTCATGCTCCTTATATTTTTGACACATTTTGAAGCTCTTCATATTTTTCACACCTTTTGAGGCTCTTCATGTTTTTGAACACCACTTCATTCTCCTCCTATTTTTCAGACCGTTTCATGCTCATCTCAATTTTGACAGCTTTTGAAGCTCTTAATATTTTTCACACCTTTTGAAGTTCTTCTATTTTTCACACCTTTTCAGGCTCTTCATGTTTTTGAACACCGTTTCATGCTCCTCCTATGTTTCAGACATTTTCCTCCTCCTCATATTTTTGACACCTTTTGAAGCTCCTCATATTTTTCACACCTTTTGAAGCTCTTCATATATTTCACACTTTTTCAGGCTTTTCATGTTTTTCAACACCACTTCATGCTCCTCCTATTTTTCAGACCGCTTCATGCTCATCTCATTTTTGACACCTTTTGAAGCTGTTCATATTTTTCACACCTTTTGAAGCTCTTCATGTTTTTCACACTTTTTCATGCTCTTCATGTTTTTCAACACCACCTCATGCTCCTCCTGTTTTTCAGAGCATTTCAAGCTCCTCATATATTTCACACCTTTTGAAGCTCTTCATAATTTTCACACCTTTTCAGGCTCTTCATGTTTTTCAACACCGCTTCATGAACCTCCTAATTTTCAGATACGTTTCCTGCTCCACATAATTTTCAAATCTTTTGAAGCTCTTCATATATTTCACACCTTTTCAGGCTCTTCAAGTTTTTCAACACCGCTTCATGCTCCTCCTAGGTTTCAGACCGTTTCATGCTCATCATATTTTTGACACTTTTTGAAGCTCTTCATATAATTCACACCTTTTCATGCCCTTCATGTTTTCAACACCACTTCATCCTCCTCCTATTTTTCAGACCGTTTCAGGCTCATCTCATTTTTGACACCTTTTGAAGCTCTTCATGTATTTCACACCTTTTAAGGCTCTTCATGTTTTCAACACTGCTTCATGCTCCTCCTATTTTTGAGACCGTTTCATGCTCTTCATATTTTTGATACCTTTTGAAGCTCTTCATATATTCAACACCTTTTCATGCTCTTCATGTTTTCAACACCACTTCATCCTCCTCCTATTTTTCAGACCGTTTCATGCTCATCTCATTTTTGACACCTTTTGAAGCTCTTCATATTTTTTACAGATTTTGAAGCTGTTCATATTTTTCACACCTTTTCAGGCTCTTCATGTTTTTGAACACCGTTTCATCCTTCTCCTATTTTTCAGACCGTTTCCTGCTCCTCATATTTTCTACACCTTTTGAAGCTCTTCATATTTTTCACACCTTTTCAGGTTCTTCAAGTTTTTCAACACCGTTTCATGCTCCTCGTATATTTCAGACCGTTTCATGCTCCTCATATTTTTGACACCTTTTGAAGCTCTTCCTATTTTCCACACCTTTTCAGGCTCTTCATGTTTTAGAACACCGCTTCATGCTCCTTCTATTTTTCATACCGTTTCATGCTTCTCTCTTTTTTCACACCTTTTGAAGCTCTTCATATTTTTCACACCTTTTCAGGCTCTTCATGTTTTTGAACACCGCTTCATGCTCCTCCTATTTTTCTGACCGTTTCATGCTCCTCATATTTCTGACACCTTTTGAAGCTCCTCCTATTTTTCACACGTTTTCAGGCTCTTCATGTTTTTCAACACCGTTTCATGCTCCTCCTATTTTTCCTACCGTTTCATGCTCCTCCTATTTTTCAGACCCTTTCATGCTCCTCATATTTTTGACAATTTTGGAAGCTCTTCATGTTTTTCACACCTTTTCAGGCTCTTCATGTTTTTCAACACCGCTATATGCTCCTACTAATTTTCAGACTGTTTCATGCTCCTCATATTTTTCACACCTTTTGAAGCTCTTCATATTTTTCACACCTTTTCAGGCTCTTCATGTTTTAGAGCACACCTTCATGCTTCTCCCATTTTTCTGACCGTTTCATGCTCCTCATGTGTTTCACACCATTTGAAGCACTTAATATTTTTCACACCTTTTCAGTCTCTTCATGTTTTTCAACACCACTTCATGTTCCTCCTATTATTCAGACCGTTTCATGCTCATCTCATTTTTGACACCTTTTGAAGCTCTTGATATTTTTCACACCATTTGTAGCTCTTCATATTTTTCACACCTTTTCAGGCTCTTCATGTTTTTAAACACCGCTTCATGCTCCTCCTACTTTCCAGACCGTTTCATGCTCCACATATATTTGACACCTTTAGAAGCTCTTCATGTTTTTCACACCTTTTCAGGCTCTTCATGTTTTTCAACACCGCTTCATGCTCCTCCTATTTTTCAGCCCGTATTATGCTCCTCATATTTTTGAAACCCTTGAAGCTCTTCATATTTTTCACACCTTTTCAGGCTCTTCATAATTTTGAACACCGCTTCATGCTCCTCCTATTTTTCAGACCGTTTCATGCTCATCTCAATTTGACACCTTTTGAAGCTCTTCATATTTTCCACACCTTTTCAGGCTCTTCATATTTTTGAACACCGCTTCATGCTCCTCCTATTTTTCACACCGTTTCATGCTCCTCATATTTTTGACACCTTGTGAAGGTCTTCATATTTTTCACACCTTTTCATGCTCTTCATGTTTTTTCAACACCGTTTCATGCTCCTCATATTTTTCAGACCATTTCATGCTTCTCAAATTTTGACACCGTTTGAAAATCTTCATATTTTTCACACCTTTTCATGCTCATCATATTTTTCAACACAGTTTCACACTCCTTTTATTTTTGACACGTTTTGAAGCTCTGCATATTTTTCACACCTTTTCAGGCTATTCATGTTTTTCAACACCGCTTCATGCTCCTCCTATTTTTCAGACCGTTTCATGCTCCTCATATTTTGACCCCTTTTGAAGCTCTTCATATATTTCATAACTTTTCAGGCTCTCCATATTTTTCAAAACTGCTTCATGATCCTCCTCTTTTTCAGACCGTTTCATGCTCTTCATATTTTTGCTACATTTTGAAGCTCTTCATATTTTTCACAACTTTTCATGCTCTTCATGTTTTTTCAACACCGTTTCATGCTCCTCATATATTTGAGACCATTTCATGCTTCTCAAATTTTGACACGTTTTGAAGATCTTCATATTTTTCACACCTTTTCATTCTTGTCATGTTTTTCAACACAGTTTCACACTCCTCATATTTTTGACACGTTTTGAACTCTTCATATTTTTCACACCTTTTCAGGCTCTTCATGTTTTTGATCACCGCTTCATGCTCCTCCTATTTCAGACCGTTTCATGCTCCTCATAATTTTGACACGTTTTGAAGCTCTTCATATTTTTCACACCTTTTCAGGCTCTTCTTGTTTTTGAACACCGATTCATGCTCCTCCTATTTTTAAGACCGTTTCATGCTCCTCATATTTTTGACACCTTTTGAATCTTTTCATACTTTTCACACCTTTTCAGGCTCTTCATGTTTTTCAACACCACTTCATGCTCCTCCTTTTCTGCAGATCGTTTCATGCTCCTCATAATTTTGACATCTTTTGAAGCTCTTCAATTTTTCACACTTTTTCAGGCTCTTCATGTTTTTTAACACCACTTCATGCTCCTTCTATTTTTCAGACCGTTTCATGCTCCTCATGTATTTCACACCTTTTGAAGCTCTTCATATTTTTCACACCTTTTACGGCTCCTCATGTTTTTCATCACCGTTTCATGCTCCTCCTATTTTTCAGACCGTTTCATGCTCCTCATATTTTTGAAACCTTTTGAAGCTCTTCATATTTTTCACACCTTTTCAGGCTCTTCATGTTTTTGAACACCGTTTTATGTTCCTCCTATTTTTCAGACCGTTTCATGCTCCTCATATTTTTGACACCTTTTGAAGCTCTTCATATTTTTCACAACTTTTCAGGCTCTTCATGTTTTTGAACACCGTTTTATGTTCCTTCTATTTTTCAGACCGTTTCATGCTCCTCATATTTTTGACACCTTTTGAAGCTCTTCATATTTTTCACAACTTTTCCGGCTCTTCATGATTTTCAACACCGCTTCATGCTCCTCCTATTTTTCAGACCGTTTCATTCTCATCTCATTTTTGACACCTTTTGATGCTCTTCATATTTTTCACACCTTTTTAAGCTCTTCTTAATTTTCACACGTTTTCAGGCTCTTCATGTTTTTCAACATCGCTTCATGATCCTCCTATTTTTCACACCATTTCAAGCTCCTCATATTTTTGACACCTTTTGAAGCTCTTCATATTTTTCTCACCTTTTCAGGCTCTTCATGTTTTTGAACACCGCTTCATGGTCCTCCTATTTTTAAACCGTTTCATACTCCTCATATTTTTGACACCTTTTGAAGCTCTTCATATTTTTCACACCTTTTCAGGCTCTTCATGTTTTTGAACACCGCTTCATGCTCCTCCTATTTTTCAGACCGTTTAATGCTCCTCATGTATTTCACACCTTTTGAAGCTCCTCATATTTTTCACGCCTTTTCAGGCTCTTCATGTTTTTGAACACAGCTTCATGCTTCTCCTATTTTTCAGACCGTTTCATGCTCCTCATATATTTGAGACCATTTCATGCTTCTCAAATTTTGACACGTTTTGAAGATCTTCATATTTTTCACACCTTTTCATTCTTGTCATGTTTTTCAACACAGTTTCACACTCCTCATATTTTTGACCCCTTGTGAACTCTTCATATTTTTCACACCTTTTCAGGCTCTTCATGTTTTTGATCACCGTTTCGTGCTCCTCCTATTTTCCAGACCGTTTCATGCTCATCTCATTTTTGACACCTTTTGAAACTCTTCATATATTTCACACCTTTAAGGCTCTTCAGGTTTTTGGAGACCGCTTCATGCTCCTCCTCTTTTTCAGACCATTTTTGCTCCTCATAATTTTGACACCATATGAAGCTCTTCATATTTCTCACCACTTTTCTGGTTCTTCATGTATTTCAACACCGCTTCATGCTCCTCCTATTTTTCAGACCATATCATGCTCATCTAATTTTTGAGACCTTTTGAAGCTCTTCATATTTTTCCACATCTTTTGAAGCTCTTCATATTTTTCACGCGTTTTCAGGCTCTTCATGTTTTTCAACACCCCTTCTTGGTCCTCCTATTTTTCAGACCGTTTCATGCTCCTCATATTTTTGACACCTTTTGAAGCTCTTCATATTTTTCACACCTATTCAGGCTCTTCATGATTTTGAACACCGCTTCATGCTCCTCCTATTTCAGACCGTTTCATGCTCCTCATAATTTTGACACCTTTTGAAGGTCTTCATATTTTTCACACCTATTCAGGCTCTTCATGTTTTTGAACACCGCTTCATGCTCCTCCTATTTCAGACCGTTTCATGCTCCTCATAATTTTGACACGTTTTGAAGCTCTACATATTTTTCACACCTTTTCAGGCTCTTCTTGTTTTTGAAACCCGATTCATGCTCCTCCTATTTTTAAGACCGTTTCATGCTCCTCATAATTTTGACACGTTTTGAAGCTCTTCATGTATTTCACACCTTTTCAGGCTTTTCATTTTTTTCAACCCCACTTCATTCTCCTCCTATTTTTCAGACCGTTTCATGCTTATCTCATTTTGACACATTTTGAAGCTCTTCATATTTTTCACATCTTTTGAAGCTTTTCATATTTTTCACACCTTTTCAGGCTCTTCATGATTTTCAACACCGCTTCATGCTCCTCCTAATTTTCAGACCGTTTCATGCTCATCTCTTTTTTGACACCCTTTGAAGCTCTTCATGTTTTTCACAATTTGAAGTTCTTCATATTTTTCATATTTTTGAAGCTCCTCATATTTTCACACGTTTTCAGACTCTTCATGTTTTTCAACACCGCTTCATGCTCCTGAAATTTTTCAGACCGTTTCATGCTCCTCATATTTTTGACACCATTTGAAGCTCTTCATATTTCTCACACCTTTTCAGGCTCTTCATGTTTTTCAACACCGCTTCATGCTCCTCCTGTTTTTCAGACCATTTCATGCTCATCTCATTTTTCACACCTTTTGAAGGTTTTCATATTTTTCACACCTTTTCAGGCTCTTCATGTTTTAGAACACTGCTTCATGCTCCTCCTATTTTTCAGACCGTTTAATGCTCCTCATGTATTTCACACCTTTTGAAGCTCTTCATATTTTTCACACCTTTTCAGGCTCTTCATGTTTTGGAACACCGTTTCATGCTCCTCCGATTTTTCAGACCGTTTCATGCTCCTCATATATTTGACACCTTTTGAAGCTCTTCATATTTTTCACACCTTTTCAGGCTCTTCCATTTTTTCAACACCGCTTCATGCTCCTCCTATTTTTCAGACCGTTTCATGCTCCTCATATTTTTGACACCTTGTGAAGGTCTTCATATTTTTCACACCTTTTCATGCTCTTCATGTTTTTTCAACACCGTTTCATGCTCCTCATATTTTTCAGACCATTTCATGCTTCTCAAATTTTGACACTGTTTGAAAATCTTCATATTTTTCACACCTTTTCATGCTCATCATGTTTTTCAACACAGTTTCACACTTCTTTTATTTTTGACACGTTTTGAAGCTCTGCATATTTTTCACACCTTTTCAGGCTCTTCATGTTTTTCAACACCGCTTCATGCTCCTCCTCTTTTTCAGACCGTTTCATGCTCCTCATATTTTGACCCCTTTTGAAGCTCTTCATATATTTCATAACTTTTCAGGCTCTTCATATTTTTCAAAACTGCTTCATGATCCTCCTCTTTTTCAGACCGTTTCATGCTCTTCCTATTTTTGCTGCATTTTGAAGCTCTTCATATTTTTTACAACTTTTCATGCTCTTCATGTTTTTTCAACACCGTTTCATGCTCCTCATATATTTGAGACCATTTCATGCTTCTCAAATTTTGACACGTTTTGAAGATCTTCATATTTTTCACACCTCTTCATTCTTGTCATGTTTTTCAACACAGTTTCACACTCCTCATATTTTTGACACCTTTTGAACTCTTCATATTTTTCACACCTTTTCAGGCTCTTCATGTTTTTGATCACCGCTTCATGCTCCTCCTAATTTTCAGACCGTTTCATGCTCCTCATAATTTTGACACCATATGAAGCTCTTCATATTTCTCACAACTTTTCTGGTTCTTCATGTATTTCAACACCGCTTCATGCTCCTCCTATTTTTCATACCGTTTCATGCTCTTCTCATTTTAGACAACTTTTGAAGCTTTTCATATTTTTCACAACTTTTCAGGCTCTTCATGTTTTTGAACACCGCTTCATGCTCCTCCTATTTTTCAGACCGTATCATGCTCCTCATAAATTTCACACCTTTTGAAGCTCTTCATATTTTTCACACCTTTTCAGGCTCTTCATGTTTTTTAACACCACTTCATGCTCCTTCTATTTTTCAGAGAGTTTCATGCTCCTCATGTATTTCACACCTTTTGAAGCTCTTCATATTTTTCACACCTTTTCAGGCTCTTCATGTTTTTGAACACCGCTTCATGCTCCTCCTATTTTTCAGACCGTTTAATGCTCCTCATGTATTTCACACCTTTTGAAGCTCCTCATATTTTTCACGCCTTTTCAGGCTCTTCATGTTTTTGAACACCGATTCATGCTCCTCCTATTTTTAAGACCGTTTCATGCTCCTCATAATTTTGACATGTTTTGAAGCTCTTCATATTTTTCACACCTTTTCAGGCTCTTCTTGTTTTTGAACACCGATTCATGCTCCTCCTATTTTTAAGACCGTTTCATGCTCCTCATAATTTTGACACCTTTTGAAGCTTTTCATACTTTTCACACCTTTTCAGGCACTTCATGTTTTTCAACACCACTTCATGCTCCTCCTTTTCTGCAGACCGTTTCATGCTCCTCATATTTTTGACACCTTTTGAAGCTCTTCATATTTTTCACGCGTTTTCCGGCTCTTCATGTTTTTCAACACCCCTTCTTGGTCCTCCTATTTTTCAGACCGTTTCATTCTCATCTCATTTTTGACACCTTTTGATGCTCTTCATATTTTTCGCACCTTTTGAAGCTCTTCATAATTTTCACACGTTTTCAGGCTCTTCATGTTTTTCAACATCACTTCATGATCCTCCTATTTTTCAGACCGTTTCAAGCTCCTCATATTTTTGACACCTTTTGAAGCTCTTCATATTTTTCTCACCTTTTCAGGCTCTTCATGTTTTTGAACAGCGCTTCATGCTCCTCCTATTTTTAAACCGTTTCATACTCCTCATATTTTTGACACCTTTTGAAGCTCTTCATATTTTTCACACCTTTTCAGGCTCTTCATGTTTTTGAACACCGCTTCATGCTCCTCCTATTTTTCAGACCGTTTAATGCTCCTCATATATTTCAGACCTTTTGAAGCTCCTCATATTTTTCTCGCCTTTTCAGGCTCTTCATGTTTTTGAACACAGCTTCATGCTCCTCCTATTTTTCAGACCGTTTCATGCTCCTCATATTTTTGACACCTTTTGAAGCTCTTCATATTTTTCACACATTTTCAAGCTCTTCTTTTTTTTGAACGCCGCTTCATGCTCCTCCTATTTTTGAGACAGTTTCATGCTCCTCATATTTTTGACACCTTTTGAAGCTTTTCATACTTTTCACACCTTTTCAGGCTCTTCATGTTTTTCAACACCGCTTCATGCTCCTCCTATTTTTCATACCGTTTCATGCTCTTCTCATTTTAGATAACTTTTGAAGCTTTTCATATTTTTCACAACTTTTCAGGCTCTTCATGTTTTTGAACACCGCTTCATGTTCCTCCTATTTTTCAGACCGTTTCAAGCTCCTCATATTTTTGACACCTTTTGAAGCTCTTCATATTTTTCTCACCTTTTCAGGCTCTTCATGTTTTTGAACAGCGCTTCATGCTCCTCCTATTTTTAAACCGTTTCATACTCCTCATATTTTTGACACCTTTTGAAGCTCTTCATATTTTTCACACCGTTTCAGGCTCTTCATGTTTTTTAACACCACTTCATGCTCCTTCTATTTTTCAGAGAGTTTCATACTCCTCATATTTTTGACACCTTTTGAAGCTCTTCATATTTTTCACACCTTTTCAGGCTCCTCATGTTTTTCATCACCGTTTCATGCTCCTCCAATTTTTCAGACTGTTTCATGCTTCTCATATTTTTGAAACCTTTTGAAGCTCTTCATATTTTTCACACCTTTTCAGGCTCTTCATGTTTTTGAACACCGTTTCATGTTCCTCCTATTTTTCAGACCGTTTCATGCTCCTCATATTTTTGACACCTTTTGAAGCTCTTCATATTTTTCACAACTTTTCCGGCTCTTCATGATTTTCAACACCGCTTCATGCTCCTCCTATTTTTCAGACCGTCTCATTCTCATCTCATTTTTGACACCTTTTGATGCTCTTCATATTTTTCACACCTTTTGAAGCTCTTCATAATTTTCACACGTTTTCAGGCTCTTCATGTTTTTCAACATCGCTTCATGATCCTCCTATTTTTCAGACCGTTTCAAGCTCCTCATATTTTTGACACCTTTTGAAGCTCTTCATATTTTTCTCACCTTTTCAGGCTCTTCATGTTTTTGAACAGCGCTTCATGCTCCTCCTATTTTTAAACCGTTTCATACTCCTCATATTTTTGACACCTTTTGAAGCTCTTCATATTTTTCACACCTTTTCAGGCTCTTCATGTTTTTGAACACCGCTTCATGCTCCTCCTATTTTTCAGACCGTTTAATGCTCCTCATATATTTCAGACCTTTTGAAGCTCCTCATATTTTTCTCGCCTTTTCAGGCTCTTCATGTTTTTGAACACAGCTTCATGCTCCTCCTATTTTTCAGACCGTTTCATGCTCCTCATATTTTTGACACCTTGTGAAGCTCTTCATATTTTTCACACATTTTCAAGCTCTTCTTTTTTTGAACGCCGCTTCATGCTCCTCCTATTTTTGAGACAGTTTCCTGCTCCTCATATTTTTGACACCTTTTGAAGCTCTTCATATTTTTCACACCTTTTCAGGCTCGTCATGTTTTTCAACACATCTTCATGCTCCTCATATTTTTCTGACCGTTTCATGCTCCTCATATTTTTGACACCTTTTGAAGCTCTTCATATTTTTCTCACCCTTTGAAGCTCTTCATATTTTTCATATTTTTGAAGCTCTTCATATTTTCACACCTTTTCAGGCTCTTCATGTTTTTGAACACCACTTTATGCTCCTTCTATTTTTCAGAGAGTTTCATGCTCCTCATGTATTTCACACCTTTTGAAGCTCTTCATATTTTTCACACCTTTTCAGGCTCTTCATGTTTTTGATCACCATCTCATGCTCCTCCCATTTTTCAGGCCATTTCATGCTCCTCATATTTTTGAAACCTTTGAATCTCTTCATAATTTTCACACCTTTTCAGAATCTTCATGTTTTTGA
Organism: Dama dama; assembly: GCF_033118175.1. Lineage (NCBI taxonomy): Eukaryota > Metazoa > Chordata > Mammalia > Artiodactyla > Cervidae > Dama > Dama dama. The sequence goes on from NW_026870900.1 coordinate 103,340, forward strand.
ACATCGCTTCATGCACCTCCTATTTTTCAGACCGTTTCATGCTCCTCATATTTTTGACACCTTTTGAAGCTCTTCATATATTTCACACCTTTTCAATCTCTTCATGTTTTTCACACCTTTTCAGGCTCTTCATGTTTTTCAACACCCCATCATGCTCCTCCTATTTTTCAGACCTTTTCATGCTGCTCATATTTTTGACACCTTTTGAAGCTCTTCGTATATGTCACACCTTTTCAGGCTCTTCTTGTTTTTTACACCTTTTCAGGCTCTTCATGTTTTTCAACACCGCTTCATGCTCCTCATATTTTTCAACCGTTTCATGCTCCTCATATTTTTGACACCTTTTGAAGCTCTTCATATTTTTCATACCTTTTCAAGTTCTTCATGTTTTTGAACACCCCTTCATGCTCCTCATATTTTAAACACCTTTTGAAGCTCTTCATTTTTTTCACACCATTTCATGCTCTTCATTTTTTTCAACACCGCTTCATGCTCCTCCTATTTTTCAGACTGTTTCATGCTCCTCATATTTTTGTCACCTTTTGAAGCTCTTCATATTTTTCAAACCTTTAGAGGCTCTTCATATATTTCAACACCGCTTCATGCTCCTCCAATTTTTCAGACCGTTTCATGCTCGTCATATTTTTCAAACCTTTTAAAGCTCTTCATAATTTTCACACCTATTCATGCTCTTCATTTTTTCCACACTGTTTCCTGCTCCTCCAATTTTTCAGACCGTTTCATGCTCATCTCATTTTTGACACCTTTAGAAGCTCTTCATATATTTCACACCACTTCATGTTTCTCCTATTTTTCAGCCCGTTTCATGCTCCTCATGTATTTCACACCTTTTGAAGCTCTTCATATTTTTCACACCTTTTGAAGCTCTTCATATTTTTCACACGTTTTCAGGCTCTTCATGTATTTCAACACCGCTTCATGCTCCTCCTATTTTTCAGAACGTTTCATGCTCCTCATATTTTTGACACCTTTTGAAGCACTTCATATTTTTCTCACCCTTTGAAGCTCTTCATATTTTTCATATTTTTGAAGCTCTTCATATTTTCACACCTTTCCAGGCTCTTCATGTTTTTGAACACCGCTTCATGCTCCTTCTATTTTTCAGACCGTTTCATGCTCCCCATATTTTTGACACATTTTGAAGCTCCTTCAATTTTTCACACCTTTTCAGGCTCTTCATGTTTTTGAACACCGCTTGATGCTCCTCCTATTTTAGAGACCGTTTTATTCTCCTCATGTATTTCACACCTTTTGAAGCTCTTCATATATTTCACACATTTTAAGGCTCTTCTTTTTTTTTCAACACAACATCATGCTCCTCCTATTTTTCAGACCGTTTCATGCTCATCTCATTTTTGACACCTTTTGAAGCTCTTCATATTTTTCGCACCTTTTCAGGCTCTTCATGTTTTTCAACACCGCTTCATGCTCCTCCTATTTTTCAGACCGTTCCATGCTCCTCATGAATTTCACACCTTTTGAAGCTCTTCATATTTTTCACACCTTTTCAGGCTCTTCATGTTATTGATCACCGTTTCATGCTCCTCCTATTTTTCAGACCGTTTCATTCTCCTCATATTTTTGACACCTTTTGTAGCTCTTCATATAGTTCACACCTTTTCAGGCTCTTCATGTTTTTGAACACCACTTCATGCTCCTTCTATTTTTCAGAGAGTTTCATGCTCCTCATATTTTTGACACCTTTTGAAGCCTTCATATTTTTCACACCTTTTCAGTCACTTCATGTTTTTCAACACCCTTTCTTGCTCTTCCTTTGTTCAGACCGTGTCATGCTCCTCATATTTTTGACACGTTTGAATCTCTTCATATTTTTCACACCATTTCAGGCTCTTCATGTTTTTGAACACCGCTTCATGCTCCTCCTATTTTTCAAACCGTTTCATGTTCCTCACATTTTTGACACCTTTTGAAGCTCTTCATATTTTTCACACCTTTTCAGGCTCTTCATGTTTTTGAAGACCGTTTCATGCTCCTTCTATTTTTCAGACCATTTCTTGCTCCTCATATTTTTCACACCTTTTGAAGCTCTTCATATTTTTCACACCTTTTCAGGCTCTTCATGTTTTTGAACACCGCTTCATGCTCCTCCTATTTTTCAGACCTATTCATGCTCTTCATATATTTGACAACTTTTGAAGCTCTTCATATTTTTCACACCTTTTCAGGCTCTTCATGTTTTTCAACACCATTTCATGCTGCTTCTATTTTTCAGACCTTTTCATGCTCCTCATATTTTTCACACCTTTTGAAGCTCTTCATATTTTTCACACCTTTTCAGGCTCTTCAGGTTTTTCAACACCACTTCATGCTTCTCCTTTTTTCAGACCGTTTCATCCTCCTCATATTTTTGACACCTTTAGAAGCTCTTCATTATTTCACAACTTTTCAGGCTCTTCATGTGTTTTAGCACCACTTCATGCTCGTCCTATTTTTCAGACCTTTCATGCTCCTCATATTTTTGACACCTTTTGAAGCTCTTCATATTTTTCACACCTTTTCAGACTCTTCATGTTTTTGATCACCGTTTCATGCTCCTCCTATCTTTCAGACCGTTTCATGCTCATCTCATTTTTGACACCTTTTGAAGCTCTTCATATTTTCCACTCCTTTTCAGGCTCTTCATGTTTTTCAACACCACTTCATGGTCCTCCTATTTTTCAGACAGTTTCATGCTCATCTCATTTTTGACACCTTTTGAAGCTTTTCAAATTTTTCACAACATTTCAGGCTCTTCATGTTTTTGAACACCGCTTCATGCTCCTCCTATTTTTCAGAGAGTTTCATGCACTTCATGTATTTCACACCTTTTGAACCTCTTCATATTTTTCACGCATTTTCAGGCTCTTCATGTTTTGCACCACCACTTCATGCTCCTCCTATTTTTCAGACCGTTTCATACTCATCTCATTTTTGAAACCTTTAGAATCTCTTCATATTTTTCACACCTTTCAGGCTCTTCATGTTTTTCAACACCGCTTCATGCTCCTCCTATTTTTCAGACTGTTTCATGCTCATCTCATTTTTGACACCTTTTCAAACTTTTCACATTTTTCACACCTTATCAGGCTCTTCATATTTTTGAACACCGCTTCATCCTCCTCCTATTTTTCAGAGAGTTTCATGCTCCTAATATATTTCACTCCTTTTGAAGCTCTTCATATTTTTCACACCTTTTCAGGGTCTTCATGTTTTTCAACACCATTTCATGCCGCATTTATCTTTCAGACCGTTTCATTCTTCTCATATTTTGACACCATTTGAAGCTCTTCATATTTTTCACACCTTTTCAGGCTCTTCATGTTTTTGAACACCGCTCATGATCCTCCAAATTTTCAGACCGTTTCATGCTCTTCATATTTTTAACACCTTTTGAAGCTCTTCATATTTTTCACACCTTTTCAGGCTCTTGAGGTTATTCAACACCACTTCATGCTACTCCTGTTTTTCAGACCGTTTCATGCTCCTCATATTTTTGACACCTTTAGAAGCTCTTCATATGTTTAACACCTTTTCAGGCTCTTCATGTTTTTAACACCGCTTCTTGCTCCTCCTATATTTCAGACCGTTTCATGCTCCTCATTTATTTCACACCTTTTGAAGCTCTTCATATTTTTCACACCTTTTCAGGCTCGTCATGTTTTTGAACACCGCTTCATGCTCCTCCTATTTTTCAGACCATTTCATGCTCCTCATATTTTTCACACCATTTGAAGCTCTTCATATTTCTCACAGCTTTTCATGCTCTTCGTGTTTTTGAACACCATTTCATGCTCCTCCTATTTTGCAGACCGTTTCTTTCTCCTCATATTTTTAACACCTTTTGAAGCTCTTCAAATATTTCAAACCTTTTCAGGCTTTTCATTTTTTTGAACAACACTTCATGCTCCTCCTATTTTTCAGACCGTTTCATGCTCATCTCATTTTCACATCTTTTGATGCTCTTCATATTTTTCACATCTTTTGAAGCTCTTCATATTTTTCACACCTTTTCAGCCTTTTCATGATTTTCAACACACCTTCATGCTCCTCGTATTTTTCAGACCATTTGATGCTCATCTCATTTTTGACACCTTTTGAAGCTCTTCATATTTTTCACATCTTTGGAAGCTCTTCATATTTTTCACACCTTTTCAGTATCTTCATGTTTTTCAACACCCTTTCTTGCTCTTCCTTTTTTCAGACCGTTTCATGCTCCTCATATTTTTGACACGTTTTGAATCTCTTCATATTTTTCACACCATTTCAGGCTCTTCATGTTTTTGAACACCGCTTCATGCTCCTCCTATTTTTCAGACCGTTTCATGCTCCTCACATTTTTGACACCTTTTGAAGCTCTTCATATTTTTCACACCTTTTCAGACTCTTCATGTTTTTGAAGACCGTTTCATGCTCCTTCTATTTTTCAGACAATTTCTTGCTCCTCATATTTTTGACACCTTTTGTAGCTCTTCATATTTTTCACACCTTTTCAGGCTCTTCATGTTTTTGAACACCGCTTCATGCTCCTACTATTTTTCAGACCTATTCATGCTCCTCATATATTTGACAACTTTTGAAGCTCTTCATATTTTTCACACCTTTTCAGGCTCTTCAAGTTTTTGAACAACGCTTCATGCTCCTCCTATTTTTCAGACCGTTTCATGCTCATCTAATTTTTGACACTTTTTGAGCTCTTCATATTATTCACACCTTTTGAAGCTCTTCATATTTTTCACACCTTTTCAGGCTCTTCATGTTTTTGAACACCGCTTCATGCTGCTTCTATTTTTCAGACCGTTTCATGCTCCTCGTAATTTTGACACCTTTTGAAGCTCTTCATATTTTTCACACCTTTTCAGGCTCTTCACGATTTTGAACAACGCTTCATGCTCCTCCTAATTTTCAGACCGTTTCATGCTCCTCGTATTTTTGACACCTTTTGAAGCTCTTCATATTTTTCACAACTTTTCAGGCTCTTCATGTTTTTGAACACCACTTCATGCTCCTCCTATTTTTCAGACAATTTCATGCTCCTCATATTTTTCACACCTTTTCAGGCTCTTCATGTTTTTGAACACAGCTTCATGCTCCTCCCATTTTTCAGACAGTTTCATGCTCCTCATATTATTGACACCTTTTGAATCTCTTCATATTTTCCACACCTTTTCAGGCTCTTCATGTTTTTCAACACCGCCTTATGCTCCTCCATTTTTTTCAGTCTTTTTCATGCTCCTCATGTAATTCACACCTTTTGAAGCTCTTTATATTTTTCACACCTTTTCAGGCTCTTCATGTTTTTCAACACCACTTCATGCTCCTCCTATTTTTCAGACCGTTTCATGCTCTTCTAATTTTTAACACCTTTTGAAACTCTTCATATGTTTCACACCTTTTGAAGCTCTTCATATTTTTCACATTTTTGAAGCTCTTCATATTTTTCACACCTTTTCAGGCTCTTCATGTTTTTCAACACCATTTCATGCTAGTTCTATTTTTCAGAACTTTTCATGCTCCTCATATTTTTCCCACCTTTTGAAGCTCTTCATATTTTTCACAACTTTTCAGGCTCTTCATGTTTTTGAACACAGCTTCACGCTTCTCCTATTTTTCAGACCGTTTCATGCTCCTCATGTTTTTGACACCTTTTGAAGCTCTTCATAATTTTCACACCTTTTCAGGCTCTTCATGTTTTTCAACACCACTTCATGCTCCTCCTATTTTTCAGACCGTTTCATGCCCCTAATAGTTTTGACACCTTTTGAAGCTCTTCATATTTTTCACATCTTTGGAAGCTCTTCATATTTTCACTCGTTTTCAGTCTCTTCATGTTTTTCAACACCCTTTCTTGCTCTTCCTTTTTTCAGACAGTTTCATGCTCCTCATATTTTTGACACATTTTGAATCTCTTCATATTTTTCACACCATTTCAGGCTCTTCATGTTTTTGAACACCGCTTCATGCTACTCCTATTTTTCAGACGGTTTCATGCTCCTCACGTTTTTGACACCTTTTGAAGCTCTTCATATTTTTCACATCTTTTCAGGCTCTTCATGTTTTTGAAGACTGTTTCATGCTCCTTCTATTTTTCAGACCATTTCTTGCTCCTCATATTTTTGACACCTTTTGAAGCTCTTCATATTTTTCACACTTTTTCAGGCTCTTCATGTTTTTGAACACCGCTTCATGCTCCTCCTATTTTTCAGACCTATTCATGCTCCTCATATTTTTGACACCTTTTGAAGCTCTTCATATTTTTAACACCTTTTCAGGATCTTCATGTTTTTGAACACCATTTCATGCTCCTCCTATTTTGCAGACCGTTTCATTCTCCTCATATTTTTGACACCTTTTGAAGCTCTTCATATATTTCACACCTTTTCAGGCTCCTCATGTTTTTCAACACCACTTCATGCTCCTCCTATTTTGCAGACCGTTTCATGCTCATGTCATTTTGACACCTTTTGAAGCTCTTCATATTTTTCACATCTTTTGAAGCTCTTCATATTTTTCACACCTTTTCAGGCTCTTCATGTTTTTCAACACCGCTTCATGCTCCTCCTCTTTTTCAGACCGTTTCATGCTCCTTATATTTTTGACACCTGTGAAAGTTCTTCATATTTCTCACACCTTTTCAGGTTCTTCATGTTTTTCAACACCGCTTCATGCTCCTCCTATATTTCAGACCGTTTCATGCTCATCTCATTTTTCACACCTTTTGAAGCTCTTCATATTTTTCACATCTTTTGAAGCTCTTCATATTTTTCACACGTTTTCAGGCTCTTCATGTTTTTCAACACCGCTTCTTGCTCCTCCTATTTTTCAGATCGTTTCATGCTCCTCATATTTTTGACACGTTTTGAAGCTCTTCATATTTTTCACACGTTTTCAGGCTCTTCATGTTTTTCCACAGCACTTCATGCTCCTCCTATTTTTCAGACCGTTTCATGCTCCTCATATTTTTGACACCGTTAGAAGCTCTTCATATTTTTCACACCTTTTCAGGCTCTTCATTATTTTCAACACCACTTCATGTTCCTCCTATTTTTCAGACCCTTTCATGCTCATCTAATTTTTGACACCTTTTGAAGCTCTTCATATTTTTCACACCTTTTGAAGCTCTTCATATTTTTCAGACCTTTTCAGGCTCTTCATGTTTCTGATCACCGTTTCATGCTCCTCCTATCTTTCAGACCGTTTCATGCTTCTCATATTTTTGACACCATTTGAAGCTCTTCATATTTTTCACACCTTTTCAGGCTCCTCATGTTTTTGAACACCGCTCATGATCCTTCAAATTTTCAGACCGTTTCATGCTCTTCATATTTTTGACACCTTTTGATACTCTTCATATTTTTCACACGTTTTCAGGTTCTTCATGTTTTTCCACACCACTTCATGCTTCTCATATTTTTCAGACCGTTTCATGCTCCTCATTAATTTCACACCTTTTGAAGCTCTTCATATTTTTCCCATTTTTGAAGCTCTTCATATTTTTCACACGATTTCAGACTCTTCATGTTTTTCAACACCGGTTCATGCTCCTGCTATTTATCATACCGTTTCATGTTCCTCATATTTTTGACACGTTTTGAGGCTCTTCATATTTTTCACACCTTTTCAGGCTATTCATGTTTTTGAACACCGTTTCATAATCCTCCTATTTTTCAGACCGTTTCATGCTCCTCATATTTTTGACACCTTTTAAAGCTCTTCATATTTTTCACACCTTTTCATCCTCTTCAAGTTTTTGAACACCGCTTCATCCTCCTCCTATTTTTAAGACCGTTTCATGCTCCTCATATTTTTGACACCTTTTGAAGCTCTTCATATTTTTCACACCTTTTCATCCTCTTCAAGTTCTTGAACACCGCTTCATCCTCCTCCTATTTTTAAGACCGTTTCATGCTCCTCATATTTTTGACACCTTTTGAAGCTCTTCATAATTTTCACACCTTTTCAGGCTCTTCATATTTTTCAACACCGCTTCATGCTCCTCCTATTTTTCAGACCGTTTCATGCTCCTCATGTATTTCACACCTTTTGAAGCTGTTCATATTTTTCACACCTTTTCAGGCTCTTCATGTTTTTCAACACCGCTTCATGCTCCTCGTATTTTTCAGACCGTTTCATGCTCCTCATATTTTTGACACCTTTTGAAGCTCTTCATATTTTTCACTACTTTTCAGGCTCTTCATATTTTTAAACACTGCTTCATGCTCCTCCTATTTTGCAGACCCTTTCATGCTCCTCATATTTTTCACACCTTTTGAAGCTCTTCATACATTTCACATTTTTCAGTCTCTTGATGTTTTTCAACACCGCTTCATGCTCCGCCTATTTTTCAGGCCGTTTCATGCTCCTCATATTTTTGACACCTTTAGAAGCTCTTCATATTATTCACACCTTTTCAGGCTCTTCATGTTTTTGATTACCGCTTCATGCTCCGCCTATTTTTCAGACCGTTTCATTCTCCTCATATATTTGACACATTTTGAAGCTCTTCAGATATTTCACACCTTTTCAGGCTCTTCATTTTTTTCAACACCAATTCATGATCCTCCTATTTTTCAAATCGTTTCATGCTCATCTCATTTTGACACCTTTTGAAGCTCTTTATATATTTCACACCTTATGAAACTCTTCATATTTTTCATACCTTTTCAGGCTCTAAATGATTTTCAACACCGCTTCATGCTCCTTGTATTTTTCAGACCTTTTCATGCTCATCTCTTTTTTGACACCTTTTGAAGCTCTTCATATTTTTCACACCTTTTGAAGCTCTTCATATTTTTCACATTTTTGAAGCTCTTCATATTTTTCACACCTTTTGAAGCTCTTCATATTTTTCACATTTTTGAAGCTCTTCATATTTTTCACACCTTTTCAGGCTCTTCATGTTTTTGAACACCGCTTCATGCTCCTACTATTTTTCAGACCTATTCATGCTCCTCATATATTTGACAACTTTTGAAGCTCTTCATATTTTTCACACCTTTTCAGGCTCTTCAAGTTTTTGAACAACGCTTCATGCTCCTCCTATTTTTCAGACCGTTTCATGCTCATCTAATTTTTGACACTTTTTGAGCTCTTCATATTATTCACACCTTTTGAAGCTCTTCATATTTTTCACACCTTTTCAGGCTCTTCATGTTTTTGAACACCGCTTCATGCTGCTTCTATTTTTCAGACCGTTTCATGCTCCTCTTAATTTTGACACCTTTTGAAGCTCTTCATATTTTTCACACCTTTTCAGGCTCTTCACGTTTTTGAACAACGCTTCATGCTCCTCCTAATTTTCAGACCCTTTCATGCTCCTCGTATTTTTGACACCTTTTGAAGCTCTTCATATTTTTCACAACTTTTCAGGCTCTTCATGTTTTTGAACACCACTTCATGCTCCTCCTATTTTTCAGACAATTTCATGCTCCTCATATTTTTCACACCTTTTCAGGCTCTTCATGTTTTTGAACACAGCTTCATGCTCCTCCCATTTTTCAGACAGTTTCATGCTCCTCATATTATTGACACCTTTTGAATCTCTTCATATTTTCCACACCTTTTCAGGCTCTTCATGTTTTTGAACACCGCTTCATGCTCCTACTATTTTTCAGACCTATTCATGCTCCTCATATTTTTGACACCTTTTGATGCTCTTCATATTTTTCACACATTTTGAAGCTGTTTATATATTTCACACCATTTCAGGCTCTTCATGTTTTCAACATCACTTCATGCGCCTCCTATTGTTCAGACCCTTTCATGCTAAACTAATTTTGACACCTTATGAAGCTCTTCGTATTTTTCACACCTTTTCAGGCTCTTCATGTATTTGAACACCGCTTCATGCTCGTCCTATTTGCAGACCCTTTCATGCTCCTCATAATTTGACACCTTTTGAAGCTCTTCATATTTTTCACACCTTTTCAGTCTCTGCATTTATTTGAACACCGCTTCATGATCCTCCTATTTTTAAGACCGTTTCATGCTCCACATGTCTTTCACACCTTTTGTGCTCTTCATATTTTGCACACATTTTCAGGCTCTTCATGTTTTTCACAACCACTTCATGCTCCTCCTACTTTTCCGACCGTTTCCTGCTCCTCATATTTTTGACACCTTTTGAAATTCCTCATATTTTTCACACCTTTTCAGGCTCTTCATGTTTTTGAACACCGCTTCATGCTCCTCGTATTTTTCAGACAGTTTCATGCTCCTCATAATTTTCACACCTTTTGAAGCTCTTCATATTTTTCAGACCTTTTCAGGCTCTTCATGTTTCTGATCACCGTTTCATGCTCCTCCTATCTTTCAGACCGTTTCATGCTTCTCATATTTTTGACACCATTTGTAGCTCTTCATATTTTTCACACCTTTTCAGGCTCCTCGTGTTTTTGAACACCGCTCATGATCCTTCAAATTTTCAGACCGTTTCATGCTCTTCATATTTTTGACACCTTTTGATACTCTTCATATTTTTCACACGTTTTCAGGTTCTTCATGTTTTTCCACACCACTTCATGCTTCTCGTATTTTTCAGACCGTTTCATGCTCCTCATTAATTTCACACCTTTTGAAGCTCTTCATATTTTTCCCATTTTTGAAGCTCTTCATATTTTTCACACGATTTCAGTCTCTTCATGTTTTTCAACACCGGTTCATGCTCCTGCTATTTATCATACCGTTTCATGTTCCTCATATTTTTGACACGTTTTGAGGCTCTTCATATTTTTCACACCTTTTCAGGCTATTCATGTTTTTCAACACCGTTTCATAATCCTCCTATTTCTCAGACCGTTTCATGCTCCTCATATTTTTGACACCTTTTAAAGCTCTTCATATTTTTCACACCTTTTCATCCTCTTCAAGTTTTTGAACACCGCTTCATCCTCCTCCTATTTTTAAGACCGTTTCATGCTCCTCATATTTTTGACACGTTTTAAAGCTCTTCATATTTTTCACACCTTTTCATCCTCTTCAAGTTTTTGAACACCGCTTCATCCTCCTCCTATTTTTAAGACCGTTTCATGCTCCTCATATATTTGACACGTTTTAAAGCTCTTCATATTTTTCACACCTTTTCATCCTCTTCAAGTTTTTGAACACCGCTTCATCCTCCTCCTATTTTTAAGACTGTTTCATGCTCCTCATATTTTTGACACCTTTTGAAGCTCTTCATAATTTTCACACCTTTTCAGTCTCTTCATCTTTTTGAACACCGCTTCATGCTCCTCCTATTTTTCAGACCGTTTCATGCTCCTCATATTTTTGACACCTTTTGATGCTCTTCATATTTTTCACACATTTTGAAGCTGTTTATATATTTCACACCATTTCAGGCTCTTCATGTTTTCAACATCACTTCATGCGCCTCCTATTGTTCAGACCCTTTCATGCTAAACTAATTTTGACACCTTATGAAGCTCTTCGTATTTTTCACACCTTTTCAGGCTCTTCATGTATTTGAACACCGCTTCATGCTCGTCCTATTTGCAGACCCTTTCATGCTCCTCATAATTTGACACCTTTTGAAGCTCTTCATATTTTTCACACCTTTTCAGTCTCTGCATTTATTTGAACACCGCTTCATGATCCTCCTATTTTTAAGACCGTTTCATGCTCCACATGTCTTTCACACCTTTTGTGCTCTTCATATTTTGCACACATTTTCAGGCTCTTCATGTTTTTCACAACCACTTCATGCTCCTCCTATTTTTCCGACCGTTTCCTGCTCCTCATATTTTTGACACCTTTTGAAGTTCTTCATATTTTTCACACCTTTTCAGGCTCTTCATGTTTTTGAACACCGCTTCATGCTCCTCGTATTTTTCAGACAGTTTCATGCTCCTCATATTTTTCACACCTTTTGAAGCTCTTCATATTTTTCAGACCTTTTCAGGCTCTTCATGTTTCTGAACAACGCTTCATGCTCCTCCTAATTTTCAGACCGTTTAATGATCCTCATGTGTTTCACACCTTTTGAAGCTCTTCATATTTTTCACAACTTTTCAGGCACTTTACGTTTTTCAACACCACTTCCTGCTCCTCCTATTTTTCAGACCATTTCATGCTCCTCATATATTTGACACGTTTTGAGGCTCTTTATATTTTTCACAGCTTTTCAGGCTCTTCATGTTTTTCAACACCGCTTCATGCTCCTCCTATTTTTCAGACCGCTTCATGCTCCTCATGTATTTCACACCTTTTGAAGCTCTTCATATTTTTCTCACCTTTTCAGGCTCTGCATGTTTTTCAGGACCGCTTCATGCTCCTCCTATTTTTCAGACCGTTTCATTCTCCTCATATTTTTAACACCTTTTGTAGCTCTTCATATTTTTCTCACCTTTTCAGGCTCTGCATGTTTTTCAACACCACTTCATGCTCCTCCTTTTTTTCAGACCGTTTCATTCTCATCTCATTTTTGACACCTTTTGAAGCTCTTCATATTTTTCACTCTTTTTGAAGCTCTTCAAATTTTTCACACGTTTTCAGGCTCTTCATGTTTTCCAACACCGCATCATGCTCCTCATATATTTCTGACCGTTTCTTGCTCTTCATATTTTTCATACCTTGTGAAGCTCGTCATATTTTTCACTCGTTTTAAGGCTCTTCATGTTTTTCAACACCGCTTCATGCTCCTCCTACTTTTCAGACCGTTTCATGCTCCTCATATTTTTGACACCTTTTGAAGCTCTTCATATTTTTCACACCTTTTCAGGCTCTTCATGTTTTTCAACACCGCTTCATGCTCTTCCTATTTTTCAGACCGTTTCATGCTCATCTCATTTTTGACACCTTTTGAGCTCTTCATATTTTTCACACCTTCTGAAGCTCTTCATATTTTTCACACGTTTTCTGGCTCTTCATGTTTTTGAACACCGCTTCATGCTGCTTCTATTTTTCAGACCGTTTCATGCTCCTCATATTTTTGACACGTTTTAAAGCTCTTCATATTTTTCACACCTTTTCAGGCTCTTCACGTTTTTGAACAACGCTTCATTCTCCTCCTATTTTTCAGACCGTTTCATGCTCCTCGTATTTTTGACACCTTTTGAGCTCTTCATATTTTTCACACCTTCTGAAGCTCTTCATATTTTTCACACCTTTTCAGGCTCTTCATGTTTTTGAACACAGCTTCATGCTCCTCCCATTTTTCTGACCGTTTCATGCTCCTCATATTATTGACACCTTTTGAATCTCTTCATATTTTTCTCACCTTTTCAGGCTCTTCATGTTTTTCAAGACCGCCTTATGCTCCTCCTTTTTTTGAGACTCTTTCATGCTCCTCATGTAATTCACACCTTTTGAAGCTCTTTATATTTTTCACATTTTTGAAGCTCTTCATATTTTTCACACCTTTTCAAGCTCTTCATGTTTTTCAACACCATTTCATGCTGCTTCTATTTTTCAGACCGTTTCATGCATCTCATATTTTTCACACCTTTGGAAGCTCTTCATATTTTTCACACCTTTTCAGACTCTTCATGTTTTTGATCACCGTTTCATGCTCCTCATATTTTTCAGACCGTTTCATGCTCCTCATATTTTTGACACTTATTGAAGCTCTTCATATTTTTCACTCCTTTTCAGGCTCTTCATGTTTTTCAACACCGCTTCACGGTCCTCCTATTTTTCAGACAGTTTCATGCTCATCTCATTTTTGACACCTTTTGAAGCTTTTCAAATTTTTCACAACATTTCAGGCTCTTCATGTTTTTGAACACCGCTTCATGCTCCTCCTATTTTTCAGAGAGTTTCATGCTCCTCATGTATTTCACACATTTTGAACCTCTTCATATTTTTCACGCATTTTCAGGCTCTTCATGGTTTGCACCACCACTTCATGCTCCTCCTATTTTTCAGACCGTTTCATGCTCATCTCATTTTTGAAACCTTTAGAATCTCTTCATATTTTTCACACCTTTTCAGGCTCTTCATGTTTTTCAACACCGATTCATGCTCCTCCTATTTTTCAGACCGTTTCATGCTCATCTCATTTTTGACACCTTTTCAAACTTTTCTTTTTTTTCACACCTTTTCAGGCTCTTCATGTTTTTGAACACTGCTTCATGCCTCTACTGTTTTTCACACCGTATACAGCTCCTCATATTTTTCACACTTATTGAAGCTCTTCATATTTTTCACACCTTTTCAGACTCTTCATGTTTTTGAACACCACTTCATGCTCCTCCTATTTTTCAGAGAGTTTCATGCTCCTCATGTATTTCACACCTTTTCAAGCTCTTCATATTTTTCACATCTTTTCAGGCTCTTCATGTTTTTCCACACCACTTCATGCTTCTATTTTTCAGACCGTTTCATGCTCCTCATGAATTTCAGACCTTTTGAAGCTCTTCATATTTTTCACAACTTTTCAGGCCCTTCATGTTTCTGCTCACCGTTTCATGCTCCTCCTATCTTTCAGACCGTTTCATGCTCCTCATATTTTTGACACCATTTAAAGCTCTTCATATTTTTCACACCTTTTCAGGCTCCCCATGTTTTTGAACACTGCTCATGATCCTCCGAATTTTCAGACCGTTTCATGCTCTTCATAATTTTGACACCTTTTGAAACTCTTCATATTTTTCACACCTTTTCAGGTTCTTCATGTTTTTCCACACCACTTCATGCTTCTCATATTTTTCAGACCATTTCATGCTCCTCATTAATTTCACACCTTTTGAAGCTATTCATATTTTTCACACCTTTTCAGGCTCTTCATGTTTTTCCACACCACTTCATGCTTCTCATATTTTTCAGACCGTTTCATGCTCCTCATGAATTTGACACCTTTTGAAGCACTTCATATTTTTCACACGTTTTCAGGCTCTTCATGATTTTGAACACCGCTTCATGAACCTCCTATTTTACAGACCGTTTCATGCTCTTTATATTTTTGATCCCTTTTGAAGCTCTTCATATTTTTCACACCTTTTCAGGCTCTTCACATTTTTCAACACCGTAACATGCTGCTTCTATTTTTCAGGCCGTTTCATGCTCCTCATATTTTTGACACCTTTTGAAGCTCTTCATATTTTTCACACCTTTTCAGGCTCGTCATGTTTTTCCACACCACTTCATGCTTCTCATATTTTTCAGATCGTTTCATGCTCCTCATGAATTTCACACCTTTTGAAGCTCTTCATATTTTCACAACTTTTCTGGCTCTTCATGTTTCTGATCACCGTTTCATGCTCCTCCTATCTTTCAGACCTTTTTATGCTTCTCATATTTTTGACACCATTTGAAGCTCTTCATATTTTTCACACCTTTTCAGGCTCCTCATTTTTTTGAACACTGCTCATGATCCTCCGAATTTTCAAACCGTTTCATGCTCTTCATATTTTTCACACCTTTTGAATCTCTTCATATTTTTCACACCTTTTCAGGCTCTTCATGTTTTTGAACACTGCATTATGCTCCTCCTTTTTTTCAGACTTTTTCATGCTCCTCATGTAATTCACACCTTTTGAAGCTCTTTATATTTTTCACACCTTTTCAGGCTCTTCATGTTTTTCAACACCACTTCATGCTCCTCCTATTTTTCAGTCTTTTCATGCTCATCTAATTTTTAACACCTTTTGAAACTCTTCATATATTTCACTTCATTTGAAGCTATTCATATTTTTCACATTTTTGAAGCTCTTCATATTTTTCACACCTTTTCAGGCTCTTCATGTTTTTCAACACCATTTCATGCTGCTTCTATTTTTCAGACCTTTCCTGCTCCTCATATTTTTCACACCTTTTGAAGCTCTTCATATTTTTCACACCTTTCCGGGCTCTTCGTGTTTTTGAACATTTTTTCATTCTCCTCCTATTTTGCAGACCGTTTCATGCTCCTCATATTTTTCACACCATTTGAAGCTCTTCATAATATTCACACCTTGTCAGGCTCTTGATGTTTTTCAACACCGTTTCATGCTCCACCTATTTTTCAGCCCGTTTCATGCTCCTCATATTTTTGACACCATTGAAGCTCTTAATATTTTTCACACCTTCTCAGGCTCTTCACGTTTTTGAACACCGCTTCATGCTACTCATATTTTTCAAAACGTTTCATGCTCTTCATATATTTGACACCTTTTGAAGCTCTTCATATTATTCACAAAATTTCAGGCTCTTCATGTTTTTCAAAACCGTTTCATGCTCCTCCTATTGTTCAGACCGTTTCATGCTCCTCATATTTTTTCCCCTTTGAAGCTCTTCATATTTTTCACACCTATTCAGGCTCTTCATGCTTTTCAACACCGTTTCATGCTCCTCGTATTTTCAGACTGTTTCATGCTGCTATATTTTTGACACCTTTTGAAGCTCTCCATATTTTTCACACCTTTTCAGGCTCTTGATGTTTTTGAACACCGCTTCATGATCCTCCTATTTTTCAGACCGTTTCATTCTCCTCATATATTTGACACCTTTTGAAGCTTTTCATATTTTTCACACTTTTTCAGGCTCTTTATATTTTTGAACAACACTTCTTTCTCCTCATTTTTTGCAGTTCGTTTCATACTCCTCTTATTTTTGACACCTTTTGAAGCTCTTCATATTTCTCACAGCTTTTCAGGCTCTTCATATTTTGAACACCGTTTCTTGCTCCTCCTATTTTTCAGACCGTTTCATGCTCCTCAAGTATTTCAGACCGTTTGAAGCTCTTCATATTTTTCACACCTTTTCAGTCTCTTCATGTTTTTGAACACAATTTCATGTTCCTCCTATTTTTCAGACCGTTTAAGCCTCCTCATATTTTTGACACTTTTTGAAGCTCTTCATATTTTTCACACGTTCTGAGGCTCTTCATGTTTTTCAACACCGCTTCATGCTCCTCCTATTTTTCAGACCGTTTCTTGCTCCTCATGTATTTCACACATTTTGAAGCTCTTCATATTTTTCACACCTTTTCAGTCTCTTCATGTTTTTCAACACCGCATCATGCTCCTCCTGTTTGTCAGACCGTTTCATGCTCATCTCTTTTTTGACACCTTTTGAAGCTCTTCCTATTTTTCATACCTTTTGAAGCTCTTCATATTTTTCACACTTTTTCAGGGTCATCATGTTTTTGAACACAGCTTCA
Source organism: Dama dama (assembly GCF_033118175.1). Lineage (NCBI taxonomy): Eukaryota > Metazoa > Chordata > Mammalia > Artiodactyla > Cervidae > Dama > Dama dama. Next base: position 120,435 of record NW_026870900.1, read on the forward strand.
TGATCCTCTTATTTTTCAGACCGTTTCATGCTCATATCATTTTTGACACCTTTTGAAGCTCTTCATATTTTTCACACGTTTTCAGGCTCTTCATGTTTTTCAACACCGCATCATGCTCCTCCTGTTTGTCAGACCGTTTCATGCTCATCTCATTTTTGACACCTTTTGAAGCTCTTCATATCCTTCACTCCTTTTGAAGCTCTTCATATTTTTCACACTTTTTGAAGCTCTTCATATTTCTCACACCTTTTCAGGCTCTTCATGTTTTTGAACACCGTTTCATGCTGCTCCTATTTTTAAGACCATTTCATGCTCCTCATATTTTTGACACCTTTTGAAGCTCTTCGTATTTTTCACATCTTTTCAGGCTCTTCATGTTTTTGAACTCCTTTTCAGGCTCCTCCTCTTGTTCAGACCGTTTCATGCTCCTCATATTTTTGACACATTTTGAAGCTCTTCATATTTTTCACACCTTTTCAGTCGCTTCCTGTTTTTCAACACTGCTTCATGCTCCTCATACTTTTCAGACCGTTTCATGCTCCTCATATTTTTGACACCTTTTGAAGCTCTTCATGTTTTTCAACACCGTTTCATGCTCCTCCTATTTTTAAGACCTTTCCTGCTCCTCATATTTTTCACACCTTTTGAAGCTTTTCATATTTTTCACAGCTTTTCAGGTTCTTCATGTTTTTCAACACCGCTTAATGCTCCTCCTATTTTTCAGACCAATTCATGCTCCTCATATTTTTGACACCTTTTGAAGCTCTTCATATTTTTCACACCTTTTCAGGCTCTTCTTGTTTTTCAACACCACTTCATGCTCCTCTTATTTTTCAGACCGTTTCATGCTCCTCATATTTTTGACACCTTTTGAAGCTCTTCATATTTTTCACACATTTTCAATCTCTTCATGTTTTTCAACACAGTTTCATGCTCCTCTTTTTTTTTCAGTCTGTTTCATGCTCCTCATATTTTTGACACCTTTTGAAGCTCTTCATATTTTTCACACCTTTATCAGGTTCTTCACGTTTTTAAACAACGATTCATGCTCCTCCTATTTTTCAAAACTTTTCATGCTCCTCATATTTTTGACAACTTTTGAAGCTCTTCATATTTTCAACACCTTTCATTCTCTTCATGTTTTTCCAAAGAGCTTCATGATCCCCCTCTTTTACAGACCGTTTCATCCTCCTCATATTTTTGAAACCTTTTGAAGCTCATCATATTTTTCACATCTTTTCATTCTCTTCATGTTTTTCAGCACAGCTTCATGCTCGTACTATTTTTGAGACCGTTTCATGCTCCTCATATTTTTGACACCTTTTGAAGCTCTTCATATATTTCACACCTTTTCAACCTCTTCATGTTTCTCAACACCGCTTCATGCTCCTCCTATTTTTAAGACCGTTTCCTGCTCCTCATATTTTTCACACCTTTTGAAGCTTTTCATATTTTTCACAGCTTTTCAGGTTCTTCATGTTTTTCAACACCGCTTAATGCTCCTCCTATTTTTCAGACCGATTCATGCTCCTCATATTTTTGACACCTTTTGAAGCTCTTCATATTTTTCACACCTTTTCAGGCTCTTCATGTTTTTCAACAACACTTCATGCTCCTCCTATTTTTCAGACCGTTTCATGCTCCTCATATTTTTGACACCTTCTGAAGATCTTCATATTTTTCACACCTTTCCAAGTCTTCATGTTTTTGAACACCATTTCATGCTCCTCCTACTTTTCTGACTGTTTCATGCTCCTCATATTTTTTACACCTTTTCATGCTCTTCATATTTTTCACACCTTTTCAGGTTCTTCATGTTTCTCAACACCGTTTTATGCTTCTCCTCTTTTTCAGACCGTTTCATGCTCCTCATATTTTTGACACCTTTTGAAGCTCTTCATATTTTCACACCTTTTCAGGCTCTTCATGTTAATCAACACCACTTCATTCTACTCCTATATTTCAGACCATTTCATGCTCCTCATATTTTTGACACCTTATGAAGCTCTTCATATATTTCGCACCTTTACACGCTCTTCATGTTTTTCAAAACGGCTTCTTGCTCCTCTTTTTCAGACCGTTTCATGCTCCTCACATTTTTGACACCATTTGAAGCTCTTCATATTTTTTCACACCTTTTCATGCTCCTCACATTTTTCACACATTTTGAAGCTTTTCATATTTTTCACAGCTTTTCAGGCTCTTCATGTTTTTCACACCTTTTCAGGCTCTTCATATTTTTCACACCTTTTCAGGCTCTTCATATTTTGAACACCGTTTCATGCTCCTCCTATTTTTCAGACCGTTTCATGCTCCTCATGTTTTTGAGACGTTTTGAAGCTCTACATATTTTTCGTACCTTTCAGGCTCTTCATATTTTTGAACACCGTTACATGTTCCTCCTATTTTTCATACCATTTAATGCTCCTCATATTGTTGACACCTTTTGAAGCTCTTCATATTTTTCACAACTTTTCAGGCTCTTCATGTTTTTGAACACAGTTTCATGCTCCGCATATTTTTCACACATTTTCATGCTCTTCATATTTTTCACACATTTTCAGGCTCTTCATGTTTTTCAACACCTCTTCATGCTCCTTCTATATTTCAGACCATTTCATGCTCCTCATATTTTGACACGTTTTGAAGCTCTTCATATTTTTCACACCTTTTCAGTCTCTTCATGTTTTTGAACACTCCTTCATGCTCCTCCTATTTTTCAGTCCGATTCCTGCTGCTCATATATTTGACACGTTTTGAAGCTCTTCATATTTTTCACACCTTTTCAGGCTCTTCATGTTTTTGAACACCGCTTAATGCTCCTCCTATTTTTCAGATTGTTTCATGCTCCTCATATTTGTGACACCTTTGAAGATCTTCATATTTTTCACACCCTTTTCGGCTCTTCATGTTCTTCATCACCGTTTCATGCTCCTTCTATTTTTCAAACTGTTTCAGGCTCCTCATATTTTTCACACCTTTTGAAGCTCTTGATATTTTTCACACCTTTTCAGGCTCTTCATGTTTTTCAACACCGCTTCATGCTCCTCCTATATATCAGACCGTTTCATGCTCCTCATACATTTGACACGTTTTGAAGCTCTTCACATTTTTCACACATTTTCAGGCTCTTCATGCTTTTGAACACCGCTTCATCCTTCTCCAATTTTTCAGACCGTTTCATGCTCCTCATATATTTTACACCTTTTGTAGCTCTTCATATTTTTCACAGCTTTTCAGGCTCTTCATGTTTTTCAACAACTTTTGATGCTCCTCCTATTTCAGACCGTTTCATGCTCCTCATATTTTTGACACATTTTGAAGCTCTTCATATTTTTCACATCTTTTCAGTCTCTTCATGTTTTTCAACACCAATTCATTCTCCTATTTTTCAGATCGATTCATGCTCCACATATTTTTCACACCTTTTGAAGATAATCATATTTTTCACACATTTTCAGGCTTTTCATGTTTTTGAACACCGATTCATGCTCCTCATATTTTTGACACATTTTGAAGCTCTTCATATTTATCACAATTTTTCAGGCTCTTCATGTTTTTAAACAACGCTTCATGCTCCTCCTAATTTTCAGACCGTTTCATGATCCTCATATTTTTGACACCTTTTGAAGCTCTTCATATTTTTCACACCTTTTCAGGCTCTTCATGTTTTTGAACACCGTTTCATGCTCCTCCTATTTTTCAGACTGTTTCATGCTCCTCGTATTTTTGACACCTTTTGAAGCTCTTCATATTTTTCACACCTTTTCAGGCTCTTCATATTATTGAACACCGTTTCATGCTCCTCCGATATTTCAGACCGTTTCATGCTCCTCATATTTTTGACACCTTTTGAAGCTCTTCATATTTTTCACACCTTTTCAGGCTCTTCATGTTTTTGAACACCGCTTCATGCTCCTTCTATTTTCAGACCGTTTCATGCTCCTGATGTTTTTGAGACATTTTGACGCTCTTCATATTTTTCACACCTTTTCACGCTCTTCATTTTTTTCAACACCACTTCATGCTCCTCCTATTTTTCACACTGTTTCATACTCCTCATATTTTTGACACGATTTGAAGCTCTTCATATTTTTCACACCTTTTCAGGCTCTTCATGTTTTTCAAGACTATTTCATGCTCCTCCTATTTTTGACAACTTTTAAAGCTCTTCATATTTATCACACCATTTCAGGCTCTTCATGTTTTTCACCACCGTTTCTTGCTCCTCCTATTTTTCAGACCGTTTCATTCTCCTCATATTTTTGACAGCTTTTGAAGCTCTTCATATTTTTCACACCTTTCTATGTCTTCATGTTTTTGAACACCACTCATGCTCCTCCTATTTTTCAGACCGTTTCATGCTTCTCATATGTTTGACACATTTTGAAGCTCTTCATATTTTTCACACCTTTCCTGGTTCTTCATGTTTTTGAACACCGCTTCATGCTCCTCCTATTTTTCAGACCGTTTCATGCTCCTCATTGTTTTGACACCTTTTGAAACTCTTCATATTTTTCACACCTTTTCAGGCTCTTCATGTTTTTCAACACTGCTTCATGCTCCTCTCTTTTTCAGACCGTTTCATGCTCCTCATTGTTTTGACACCTTTTGAAGCTCTTCATATTTTTCACATCTTTCAGGATCTTCATGTTTTTCAACACCGATTCTTACTCCTCCTATTTTTCAGACCGTTTCATGCTCCTCCTATCTTTGAGACCGTTTCATGCTCCTTGTATTTCTGACACCTTGTGAAGATCTTCATATTTTTCACACCTTTTCAGGCACTTCCTGTTTTTCAACACTGGTTCATGCTCCTCCTATTTTTCAGACCGTTTCATGCTCCTCATATTTTTGAAACCTTTTGAAGCTCTTCATATTTTTCACATCTTTTCATTCTCTTCATGTTTTTCAGCACAGCTTCATGCTCGTACTATTTTTGAGACCGTTTCATGCTCGTCATATTTTTGACACCTTTTGAAGCTCTTCATGTATTTCACACCTTTTCAACCTCTTCATGTTTCTCAACACCGCTTCATGCTCCTCCTATTTTTAAGACCGTTTCCTGCTCCTCATATTTTTCACACCTTTTGAAGCTTTTCATATTTTTCACAGCTTTTCAGGTTCTTCATGTTTTTCAACACCGCTTAATGCTCCTCCTATTTTTCAGACCGATTCATGCTCCTCATATTTTTCACACCTTTTGAAGCTCTTCATATATTTCGCACCTTTACACGCTCTTCATGTTTTTCAAAACGGCGTCTTGCTCCTCTTTTTCAGACCGTTTCATGCTCCTCACATTTTTGACACCATTTGAAGCTCTTCATATTTTTTCACACCTTTTCATGCTCCTCACATTTTTCACACATTTTGAAGCTTTTCATATTTTTCACAGCTTTTCAGGCTCTTCATGTTTTTCACACCTTTTCAGGCTCTTCATATTTTTTACACCTTTTCAGGCTCTTCATATTATTGAACACCGTTTCATGCTCCTCCTATATTTCAGACAGGTTCATGCTCCTCATATTTTTGACACCTTTTGAAGCTCTTCATATTTTTCACACCTTTTCAGGCTCTTCATGTTTTTGAACACCGCTTCATGCTCCTTCTATTTTCAGACCGTTTCATGCTCCTGATGTTTTTGAGACATTTTGACGCTCTTCATATTTTTCACACCTTTTCACGCTCTTCATGTTTTTCAACACCGCTTCATGCTCCTCCTATTTTTCACACTGTTTCATACTCCTCATATTTTTGACACGATTTGAAGCTCTTCATATTTTTCACACCTTTTCAGGCTCTTCATGTTTTTCAAGACTATTTCATGCTCCTCCTATTTTTCGGATCGTTTCATGCTAATCCTATTTTTGACAACTTTTGAAGCTCTTCATATTTTTCACACCATTTCAGGCTCTTCATGTTTTTCACCACCGTTTCTTGCTCCTCCTATTTTTCAGACCGTTTCATTCTCCTCATATTTTTGACAGCTTTTGAAGCTCTTCATATTTTTCACACCTTTCCATGTCGTCATGTTTTTGAACACCACTCATGCTCCTCCTATTTTTCAGACCGTTTCATGCTTCTCATATGTTTGACACATTTTGAAGCTCTTCATATTTTTCACACCTTTCCTGGTTCTTCATGTTTTTGAACACCGCTTCATACTCCTCCTATTTTTCAGACCGTTTCATGCTGCTCATATTTTGACACCTTTTGAAGCTCTTCATATTTTTCACACCTTTTCAGACTCTTCATATTTTTCAACACAACTTCATGCTCCTCCTATTTTTCAGACCGATTAATGCGCCTCATATTTTTGACACCTTTTGAATCTCTTCGTATTTTTCACACATTTTCAGGCTCTTCAGGTTTTTCAACACCGCTTCATGCTCCTCCTATTTTTCATACCATCTCATGCTCTTCCTATTTTTGACACCTTTTGAAGCTAATCATATATTTCACACCTTTTCAGGATTTTCAGGTTCTTCAACACTGCTTCATGCCCCTCCTATTTTTCAGACAATTTCATGCTCCTAATATTTCTGACACCATTTGAAACTCTTCATATTTTTGACAACTTTTCATGCTCTTCATGTTTTTCAACACCGCTTCATGCTTCTCCTATTTTTCAGACGGTTTCTTGTCCCTCATATTTTTGACACCTTTTGAAGCTCTTCATATATTTCAAGCTTTTTCAGGCTCTTCAGGTTTTTCAACACCGCTTCATGCTCCTCCTATTTTTCAGACCGTTTCAAGCTCCTGCTATTTTTCAGGCGGTTTCATGCTCCTCATATTTTGACACCTTTTGAAACTCTTCATATTTTTGACACCTTTTCAGGCTCTTCATGTTTTTCACCACTGCTTCATGCTCCTCCTCTTTTTCAGACCGTTTCATGCTCCTCATTGTTTTGACACCTTTTGAAGCTCTTCATATTTTTCACATCTTTTCAGGATCTTCATGTTTTTCAACACCAATTCTTACTCCTCCTATTTTTCAGACCGTTTCATGCTCCTCCTATTTTTGAGACCGTTTCATGCTCCTTGTATTTCTGACACCTTGTGAAGATCTTCATATTTTTCACACCTTTTCAGGCACTTCCTGTTTTTCAACACCGCTTCATGCTCCTCCTATTTTTCAGACCGTTTCATGCTCCTCATATTTTTGACACCTTTTGAAGCTCTTCATATTTTTCACATCTTTTCAGGCTCTTCATGTTTTTGAACTCCTTTTCAGGCTCCTCCTCTTGTTCAGACCGTTTCATGCTCCTCATATTTTTGACACATTTTGAAGCTCTTCATATTTTTCACACCTTTTCAGTCGCTTCCTGTTTTTCAAAACTGCTTCATGCTCCTCCTACTTTTCAGACCGTTTCATGCTCCTCATATTTTTGACACCTTTTGAAGCTCTTCATGTTTTTCAACACCGTTTCATGCTCCTCCTATTTTTAAGACCTTTCCTGCTCCTCATATATTTTACACCTTTTGAAGCTTTTCATATTTTTCACAGCTTTTCAGGTTCTTCATGTTTTTCAACACCGCTTAATGCTCCTCCTATTTTTCAGACCAATTCATGCTCCTCATATTTTTGACACCTTTTGAAGCTCTTCATATTTTTCACACCTTCTCAGGCTCTTCATGTTTTTGAACACCGTTTCTTGCAGCTACTATTTTTCAGACCTTTTCATGCTCCAAATATTTTTGACACCTTTTGAAGCCTTTCATTTTTTTCACACCTTTTCAGGCTCTTCTTGTTTTTCAACACCACTTCATGCTCCTCTTATTTTTCAGACCGTTTCATGCTCCTCATATTTTTGACACCTTTTGAAGCTCTTCATATTTTTCACACATTTTCAATCTCTTCATGTTTTTCAACACAGTTTCATACTCCTCTTTTTTTTTCAGTCTGTTTCATGCTCCTCATATTTTTGACACCTTTTGAAGCTCTTCATATTTTTCACACCTTTTCAGGTTCTTCACGTTTTTAAACAACGATTCATGCTCCTCCTATTTTTCAAAACTTTTCATGCTCCTCATATTTTTGACAACTTTTGAAGCTCTTCATATTTTTAACACCTTTCATTCTCGTCATGTTTCTCCAAAGAGCTTCATGCTCCCCCTCTTTTACAGACCGTTTCATCCTCCTCATATTTTTGAAACCTTTTGAAGCTCATCATATTTTTCACATCTTTTCATTCTCTTCATGTTTTTCAGCACAGCTTCATGCTCGTACTATTTTTGAGACCGTTTCATGCTCCTCACATTTTTCACACATTTTGAAGCTTTTCATATTTTTCACAGCTTTTCAGGCTCTTCATGTTTTTCACACCTTTTCAGGCTCTTCATATTTTTCACAGCTTTTCAGGCTCTTCATATTTTGAACACCGTTTCATGCTCCTCCTATTTTTCAGACCGTTTCATGCTCCTCATGTTTTTGAGACGTTTTGAAGCTCTACATATTTTTCATACCTTTCAGGCTCTTCATATTTTTGAACACCGTTACATGCTCCTCCTATTTTTCATACCATTTAATGCTCCTCATATTGTTGACACCTTTTGAAGCTCTTCATATTTTTCACAACTTTTCAGGCTCTTCATGTTTTTGAACACAGTTTCATGCTCCGCATATTTTTCACACATTTTCATGCTCTTCATATTTTTCACACCTTTTCAGGCTCTTCATGTTTTTCAACACCTCTTCATGCTCCTTCTATATTTCAGACGGTTTCATGCTCCTCATATTTTGACACGTTTTGAAGCTCTTCATATTTTTCACACCTTTTCAGTCTCTTCATGTTTTTGAACACTGCTTCATGCTCCTCCTATTTTTCAGTCCGATTCACGCTCCTCATATATTTGACACGTTTTGAAGCTCTTCATATTTTTCACACCTTTTCAGGCTCTTCATGTTTTTGAACACCGCTTAATGCTCCTCCTATTTTTCAGATTGTTTCATGCTCCTCATATTTTTGACACCTTTGAAGATCTTCATATTTTTCACACCCTTTTCGGCTCTTCATGTTCTTCATCACCGTTTCATGCTCCTTCTATTTTTCAAACTGTTTCAGGCTCCTCATATTTTTCACACCTTTTGAAGCTCTTCATATTTTTCACACCTTTTCAGGCTCTTCATGTTTTTCAACACCGCTTCATGCTCCTCCTATATATCAGACCGTTTCATGCTCCTCATACATTTGACACGTTTTGAAGCTCTTCACATTTTTCACACATTTTCAGGCTCTTCATGCTTTTGAACACCGCTTCATCCTTCTCCAATTTTTCAGACCGTTTCATGCTCCTCATATATTTTACACCTTTTGTAGCTCTTCATATTTTTCACATCTTTTCAGTCTCTTCATGTTTTTCAACACCAATTCATTCTCCTTCTATTTTTCAGATCGTTTCATGCTCCACATATTTTTCACACCTTTTGAAGATAATCATATTTTTCACACCTTTTCAGGCTTTTCATGTTTTTGAACACCGATTCATGCTCCTCATATTTTTGACGCATTTTGAAGCTCTTCATATTTTTCACAATTTTTCAGGCTCTTCATGTTTTTAAACAACGCTTCATGCTCCTCCTAATTTTCAGACCGTTTCATGATCCTCATATTTTTGACACCTTTTGAAGCTCTTCATATTTTTCACACCTTTTCAGGCTCTTCATATTATTGAACACCGTTTCATGCTCCTCCTATTTTTCAGACTGTTTCATGCTCCTCGTATTTTTGACACCTTTTGAAGCTCTTCATATTTTTCACACCTTTTCAGGCTCTTCATATTATTGAACACCGTTTCATGCTCCTCCTATATTTCAGACAGTTTCATGCTCCTCATATTTTTGACACCTTTTGAAGCTCTTCATATTTTTCACACCTTTTCAGGCTCTTCATGTTTTTGAACACCGCTTCATGCTCCTTCTATTTTCAGACCGTTTCATGCTCCTGATGTTTTTGAGACATTTTGACGCTCTTCATATTTTTCACACCTTTTCACGCTCTTCATGTTTTTCAACACCGCTTCATGCTCCTCCTATTTTTCACACTGTTTCATACTCCTCATATTTTTGACACGATTTGAAGCTCTTCATATTTTTCACACCTTTTCAGGCTCTTCATGTTTTTCAAGACTATTTCATGCTCCTCCTATTTTTCAGATCGTTTCATGCTCCTCCTATTTTTGACAACTTTTGAAGCTCTTCATATTTTTCACACCATTTCAGGCTCTTCATGTTTTTCACCACCGTTTCTTGCTCCTCCTATTTTTCAGACCGTTTCATTCTCCTCATATTTTTGACAGCTTTTGAAGCTCTTCATATTTTTCACACCTTTCTATGTCTTCATGTTTTTGAACACCACTCATGCTCCTCCTATTTTTCAGACCGTTTCATACTTCTCATATGTTTGACATATTTTGAAGCTCTTCATATTTTTCACACCTTTCCTGGTTCTTCATGTTTTTGAACACCGCTTCATGCTCCTCCTATTTTTCAGACCGTTTCATGCTGCTCATATTTTGACACCTTTTGAAGCTCTTCATATTTTTCACACCTTTTCAGACTCTTCATATTTTTCAACACAACTTCATGCTCCTCCTATTTTTCAGACCGATTAATGCGCCTCATATTTTTGACACCTTTTGAATCTCTTCGTATTTTTCACACATTTTCAGGCTCTTCAGGTTTTTCAACACCGCTTCATGCTCCTCCTATTTTTCATACCATCTCATGCTCTTCCTATTTTTGACACCTTTTGAAGCTAATCATATATTTCACACCTTTTCAGGATTTTCAGGTTCTTCAACACTGCTTCATGCCCCTCCTATTTTTCAGACAATTTCATGCTCCTAATATTTCTGACACCATTTGAAACTCTTCATATTTTTGACAACTTTTCATGCTCTTCATGTTTTTCAACACCGCTTCATGCTTCTCCTATTTTTCAGACGGTTTCTTGCCCCTCATATTTTGGACACCTTTTGAAGCTCTTCATATATTTCAAGCTTTTTCAGGCTCTTCAGGTTTTTCAACACCGCTTCATGCTCCTCCTATTTTTCAGACCGTTTCAAGCTCCTGCTATTTTTCAGGCGGTTTCATGCTCCTCATAATTTGACACCTTTTGAAACTCTTCATATTTTTCACACCTTTTCAGGCTCTTCATGTTTTTCAACACTGCTTCATGCTCCTCCTATTTTTCAGACCGTTTCATGCTCCTCTTTGTTTTGACACCTTTTGAAGCTCTTCATATTTTTCACATCTTTTCAGGATCTTCATGTTTTTCAACACCGATTCTTACTCCTCCTATTTTTCAGACCGTTTCATGCTCCTCCTATTTTTCAGACCGTTTAATGCTCCTCATATTTTGACACCTTATGAAACTCTTCATATTTTTCACACCTTTTAATGCTCTTCATGTTTTTCAACAGCACTTCATTCCCCTCTATTTTTTAGACCGTTTCATGCTCCTCATATATTTGACACTTTTTGAAGCTCTTCATATTTTTCACACCTTTTCAAGCTCTTCATGTTTTTCAACACTGCTTCATGCTCCTCCTATTTTTCAGACCGTTTCATGCTCATCATATTTTTGACACCTTTTGTAGCTCTTCATACATTTCACACCTTTTCAGGCTATTCATGTTTTTCAACACCGCTTCATGCTCCTCCTATTTTTCAGACCGTTTCATGCTCCTCCTATTTTTGACACCTTTTGAAGCTCTTCATATATTTCACACCTTTTCAGGCTCTTCAGGTTTTTCAACACAGTTTCATGTTCCTCCTATTTTTCAGACTGTTTCATGCTCCTCCTAATTTTGACACCTTTTGAAGCTCTTCATATATTTCACGCCTTTTCAGGCTCTTCAGGTTTTTCAACACTGCTTCATGCTCCTCCTATTTTTTAGACCGTTTCATGCTCCTCCTATTTTTCAGGCCGTTTCATGCTCCTCATAATTTTGACACCTTTTGAAACTCTTCATATTTTTCACACCTTTTCATGCTCTTCATGTTTTTGAACACGGCTTCATGCTCCTCCTATTTTTCAGACCGTTTCATGGTCCTTATAGTTTTGACACCTTTTGAAGCTCTTCAAATTTTTCACATCTTTTCAGGATCTTCATGTTTTTCAACACCGATTCATGCTCCTCCTATTTTTCAGACCGTTTCATGCTCCTCCTATTTTTCAGACCGTTTAATGCTCCTCATATTTTGACACCTTTTGAAACTCTTCATATTTTTAACACCTTTTCAGGCTCTTCATGTTTTTGAACATGGCTTCATGCTCCTCCTATTTTTCTGACCGTTTCATGCTCCTCATATTGGACACGATTTGAAGCTCTTCATATATTTCACACCTTTCCAGGCACTTCATGATTTTCAACACCGCTTCATGCTCCTCCTAATTTTCAGACCGTTTCATGCTCCTCCTATTTTTCAGACCGTTTAATGCTCCTCATATTTTGACACCTTATGAAACTCTTCATATTTTTCACACCTTTTAATGCTCTTCGTGTTTTTCAACAGCGCTTCATTCCCCTCTATTTTTTAGACCGTTTCATGCTCCTCATATATTTGACACCTTTTGAAGCTCTTCATATTTTTCACACATTTTCAGGCTCTTCAAATTTTTCACACGTTTTCTGGCTCTTCATGTTTTTCAACACCACCTCATGCTTCTACTATTTTTCAGATCGATTCATGCTCCTCATGTTTTTCACACCTTTTGAAGCTCTTCATATTTTTCACACCTTTTCAGGCTCTTCATGTTTTTCAACACCGTTTCATGCTCCTCCTATTTTTCAGACCGTTTCATGCTCCTCATATTTTGACACCTTTGAAACTCTTCATATTTTTCACACCTTTTCAGGCTCTTCATGTTTTTGAACACCGCTTCATGCTCCTACTATTTTTCAGAACGTTTCATGCTCCTCATATTTGACACGATTTGAAACTCTTCATATATTTCACACCTTTTCAGGCTCTTCATGTTTTGATCACCGCTTTATTCTCCTCCTATTTTTCAGACCGTTTCTTGCTCCTCATATTTTTCACACACTTTGAAACTCTACATATTTTTCACACCTTTTCAGTCTCTTCATATTTTTCAAGAACGTTTCTTGCTCCTCCTATTTTTCAGAACGTTTCATGCTCCTCCTATTTTTCAGACCGTTTAATGCTCCTCATATTTTGACTCCTTTTGAAACTCTTCATATTTTTCACACCTTTTAATGCTTTTCATGTTTTTCAACAGCGCTTCATTCCCCTCTATTTTTTAGACCGTTTCATGCTCCTCATATATTTGACACCTTTTGAAGCTCTTCATATTTTTCACACCTTTTCATGCTCTGCATTTTTTTCAACACCGCTTCATGCTCCTCCTATTTTTCAGACCGTTTCATGCTCTTCATAGTTTTCACACCTTTTGAAGCTCTTCATATTTTTCACACCTTTTCAGGCTCTTCATATTTTTCAACACTGCTTCCTGCTCCTCCTAATTTTCAGTCCGTTTCATGCGCCTCATATTTTTGACACCTTTTGAAGCTCTTCATATTTTTCACACATTTTCAGGCTCTTCATGTTTTTCAACACCGCTTCATGATCCTCCTATTTTTCAGACCGTTTCATGCTCCTCATATTTTTGACACATTTTGAAGCTCTTCATATTTTTCACACCTTTTAATGCTCTTCATGTTTTTGAACACCACTTCATGCTCCTCCTATTTTTCAGAGCGTTTCTTGCTCCTCATATTTTTGACACATTTTGAAGCTCTTCATATTTTTGACACCTTTTCAAGCTCTTCACGTTTTTCAACACCGCTTCATGCTCCTCCTATTTTTGAGACCGTTTCTTGCTCCTCATAGATTTGACAGCTTTTGAAGCTCTTCATTTTTTCACACCTTTTCAGGCTCTTCATCTTTTTCAACACCGCTTCTTGCTCCTCCTATTTTTCAGACCGATTAATGCGCCTCATATTTTTGACACCTTTAGAATCTCTTCGTATTTTTCACACATTATCAGGCTCTTCAGGTTTTTCAACAGCGCTTCATGCTTCTCCTATTTTTCATACCGTCTCATGCTCCTCCTATTTTTGACACCTTTTGAAGCTAATCATATATTTCACACCTTTTCAGGATTTTCAGGTTCTTCAACACTGCTTCATGCCCCTCCTATTTTTCAGACAATTTCATGCTCCTAAAATTTCTGACACCATTTGAAACTCTTCATATTTTTGACAACTTTTCATGCTCTTCATGTTTTTCAACACCGCTTCATGCTTCTCCTATTTTTCAGACGGTTTCTTGCCCCTCATATTTTTGACACCTTTTGAAGCTCTTCATATATTTCAAGCTTTTTCAGGCTCTTCAGGTTTTTCAACACCGCTTCATGCTCCTCCTTTTTTTCAGACCGTTGAATGCTCCTCATATTTTTCACACCTTTTGAAGCTCTTCATATTTTTCACAACTTTTCAGTCTCTGCAGGTTTTTGAACACCGCTTCATGACTGTCCTCTTTGTCAGACCGTTTCATCTCCTCATGAATTTCACACCTTTTGATGCTCTTCATATTTTGCACACCTTTTCAGGCTCTTGAAGTTTTTCACAACCACTTCATGCTCCTCCTACTTTTCAGACCATTTCATGCTCCCCATATTTTTGACACCTTTTGAATCTCTTCATATTTTTCACACCTTTTCAGGCTCTTCATGTTTCTCAACACCGCTTCATGCTCCTCCTAGTTTTCAGACCGTTTCATGCTCCTCATATTTTTGACACCTTTTGAAGCTCTTCCTATATTTCACACATTTTCAGGCTCTTCATGTTTTTCAACATCACTTCATGCTCCTCCTATATTTCAGTCCGTTTCATGCACATCTCATTTTTAACAACTTTTGAAGCTCTTCATATTTTTCACATTTTTGAAGCTCTTCATATTTTTCACTGGTTTCAGGCTCTTCATGTTTTTCAACACCGCTTCTTGCTCCTCCTATTTTTGAGACCATTTCATACTCCTTATATTTTTGACATTTTTTGAGGCTCTTCATGTTTTTCACACCTTTCAGGCTCTTCATGTTTTTGAACACCGTTTCATGATCCTCCTATTTTTCAGAACGTTTCATGCTCCTCATATTTTGACACCTTTTAAAGCTCTTCATATTTTTCACACCTTTTGTGGCTCTTCATGTTTTTGAACACCGCTTCATGCTCCTCCTATTTTTCAGACCGTTTCATTCTACTCATATTTTTCACACCTTTTGAAGCTCTTCATATTTTTCACACCTTTTCAGGCTCCTCATGTTTTCAAAACAACTTCATGCTTCTCCTATTTTTCAGACCGTATCATGCTCCTCATGTATTTCACACCTTTTGAAGCTCTTCATATTTTTCACACCTTTTCTTGCTCTTCATTTTTTGAACACCGTTTCGAGCTCCTCCTATTTTTCGAACTGTTTCATGCTCCTCATATTTTTGCAACCTTTTTAAGCTCTTCATATTTTCCACACCTTTTCAGGCTCTACATGTTTTTCAAAACTGCTTCATAATTTTCCTTTTTTTCAGACTGTTTCATGCTCTTCATATTGTTGACACTTTTTGAAGATCTTCATTTTTTTCACAACTTTTCAGGCTCTTCATGTTTCTGAACACCGTTTCATGCTCCTCCTATTTTTCAGACCGTTTATTGCTCCTCATATTTTTGACACATTTTTAAGCTCTTCATATATTTCACACGTTTTCAAGCTCTTCATATTTTTCACACCTTTTCAGGCTCTTCATGTTTTTCACACCGCTTCATTCTCCTCCTATTTTTCAGATCGTTTCATGCTCATCTCATATTTGACACCTTTTGAAGCTCTTCATATTTTTCACACCTTTTCAGGCACTTCATGTTTTTCAACATCGTTTCATGATCATCCTATTTTTCAGACCTTTTCATGCTCCTCATATATTTGACACCTTTTGAAGCTCTTCTTATATTTCACACCTTTTCAGGCTCTTCATGTTTTTCAACACCACTTCATGGTCCTCGTATTTTTAAGACCGTTTCATGCTCGACATATTTTTGACACCTTTAGAAGCTCTTCATATTTTTCACACCTTTTCAGGCTCTTCATGTTTTTCAACACCGCTTCATGATCCTCATATTTTTGACACATTTTTAAGCTCTTCATATTTTTCACACCTTTTCAGGCTCTTCATGATTTTGAACACCATTTCATGCTCCTCCTATTTTGCAGACCGTTTCATGCTGATCTCATTTTGACACCTTTTGAAGCTCTTCATATTTTTCACACCTTTTGAAGCTCTTCATATTTTTCATATTTTTGAAGTTCTTCATATTTTCACACGTTTTCAGACTCTTCATGTTTTTCAACACGGCTTCATGCTCCTCCTATGTTTCAAACTGTATCATGCTCCTCATATTTTTCTCACCTTTTGAAGCTCTTCATATTTTTCACACCTTTACAGGCTCTTCTTGTTTTTGAACACCACTTCATGCTATTTCTATTTTTCAGAGAGTTTCATGCTCCTCATGTATTTCACACCTTTTGAAGCTCTTCATATTTTTCACACCTTTTCAGGCTCTTCATGTTTTTCAACACCGCTTCATGCTCCTCCTATTTTTCAGACCGTTTCATGCTCCTCATATTTCTGAAAGCTTTTGAAGCTCTTCATATTTTTCACACGTTTTCAGGCTCTTCTTGGTTTTCAAGACCGCTTCATGCTCCTCCTATTTTTCAGACAGTTTCATGCTCCTCATATTTTTCAGGACGTTTCATGCACCTCTTATTATTGACACCTTTTGAAGCTCTTCATATTTTTCACACCTTTTGAAGCTCTTCATGTTTTTCAACAGCGTTTCATGCTCCTCCTATTTTTCAGACCGTTTCATGCTCCTCATATTTTTGACACCGTTTGAAGCTCCTCATATTTTTTACAACTTTTCAGGATCTTCATGTTTTTGAACACAAATTCATGCTCCTCCTATTTTTTAGACCTTTTCATGCTCCTCATATTTTTCACATCTTTTGAAGCTCTTCGTATTTTTCACACCTTTCCAGGCTCTTCATGTTTTTGAACACCGCTTCATGCTCCTCCTATTTTAGAGACCGTTTCATTCTCCTCATGTATTTCACACCTTTTGAAGCTCTTCCTATTTTTCACACCTTTTCAGGCGCTTCATGTTTTTGAACACCGTTTCTTGCTCCTCCTATTTTTCAGACCGTTTCATGCTCCTCATATTTTTCAGACCGTTTCATGCTCCTCATATTTTTGACACCTTCTAAGCTCTTCATATATTTCACACCTTTTCAGGCTCTTCATGTCTTTGAACACCGCTTCATGCTCCTCCTATTTTTCAGACCGTTTCATGCGCCTCATATTTTTGACACCTTTTGAAGCTCTTTATATTTTCACACCTATTCAGACTCTTCATGTTTTTCAACAGCACTTCATGCACCTTGTATTTTTCAGACCGTTTCATGCTCCTCATATTTTTGACTCCTTTAGAAACTCTTCATATTTTTCACACCTTGTCAGGCTCTTCATGTTTTTCAACACCGATTCATGCTCCTCCTATTTTTCACACCGTTTCATTTTCCTCATATTTTTGACACCTTTTGAAGCTTTTCATATATTTCACACCTTTTCAGGCTCTTCATTTTTTTCAACACCACTTCATGCTCCTCCTATTTTTCAGGCAGTTTCATGCTCATCAATTTTTTGACACCTTTTGAAGCTCTTCATATTTTTCACACCTCTTGAAGCTCTTCCTATTCCTCACACTTTCTCAGGCTCTTCATGTTTTTCAACACCGCTTGATGCTCCTCCTACTTTTCAGACCGTTTCATGCTCCTCATATTTTTGACACCTTTTGAAGCTCTTCATATTTTTCACACCTTTTAAGGCTCTTCATGTTTTTGAACACCGCTTCATGCTCCTCCTATTTTTCAGACCGTTTCATGCTCCTCATATTTTTGACACCTTTTGAAGCTCTTCATATTTTTCACATCTTTTCAGGCTCTTCACATTTTTCAACACCACTTCATGCTCCTCCTATTTTTCAGACCGTTTCATGCTCTTCATATTTTTGACACCTTTTGAAGCTCTTCATATTTTTCACATCTTTTCAGGCTCTACATTTTTTTCAACGCTACTTCTTGCTCCTCGAATTTTTCAGACCGTTTCATGCTCATCTTTTTTTTGACACCTTTTGAAGCTTTGCATATTGTTCACAACTTTTCAGGCTCTTCATGTTTTTGAACACCGCTTCATACTCCTCCTATTTCTCAGACAATATCACGCTATTCATATTTTTCACCCCTTTTGAAGCTCTTCATATTTTTCACATTTTTTTCAGGCTCTTCATGTTTTTGAACTCCAATTCATGCTCCTCCTATTTTTCAGAGAGTTTCATGCTCCTCATGTATTTCACACCTTTTGAAGCTCTTCATATTTTTCACACCTTATCAGGCTCTTCATGTTTTTCCACACCACTTCATGCTTCTACTATTTTTCAGCCCGTTTCAGGCTCCTCATGTATTTCACATCTTTTGAAGCTCTTCATATATTTCACACCTTTTCAGGCTCTTCATGTTTTTGAACACCGCTTCATACTCCTCCTATTTTTCAGACGGATTCATGCTCCTCATATTTTTGACACCTTTTGAAGCTCTTCATATTCTTCACACCTTTTCAGGCTCTTCATGTTTTGAACACCGCTTCATGCTCCTCCTATTTTTCAGATCGTTTAATCCTCCTGATGTATTTCACACCTTTTGAAGCTCTTAATATATTTCACACCTTTTCATGCTCTTCATGTTTTTGAACACCATTTCATGCTCTTCCTATTTTGCAGACCGTTTCATTCTCCTCATATTTTTACACCTTTTGAAGCTCTTCATATATTTCACACCTTTTCAGGCTTTTCATTTTTTCAACACCACTTCATGCTCCTCCTATTTTTCAGACCGTTTCATGCTCATCTCATTTTGACACCTTTTGAAGCTCTTCAGATTTTTCACACCTTTTCAAGCTCTTCATATTTTTCATATTTTTGAAGTTCTTCATATTTTCACACGTTTTCAGACTCTTCATGTTTTTCAACACCGCTTCAATTTCCTGCTATTTTTCAGACCGTTTCCTGCTCCTCATAATATTGACACCTTTTGAAGCTCTTCATATTTTTCACACCTTTTCAGGCTCTTCATGTGTTTGAGCCCAGCTTCATGCTCTTCCTATTTTTCAAGCCGTTTCATGCTCCTCATATATTTCACATCCTTTGAAGCTCTTCATATTTTTCACACCTTTTCAGGCTTTTCATCTTTTTGAACAAATCTTCATGCTCCTCCTATTTTTCAGACCGTGTCATGCTCATCTCATTTTTGATACCTTTGAAGCTCTTCATATTTTTCACAGCTTTTGAAGCTCTTCATATTTCTCACAGCTTTTAAGGCACTTCATGATTTTGAACACCGCTTCATGCTCCTCCTATTTTTCAGACCGTTTCATGCTCATCTATTTTTGACACCTTTTGAAGCTCTTCATATTTTGCACACCTTTTCAGGCTCTTCAGGTTTTTGAACACCGCTTCATGCTTCTCCAAATTTTCAGACCGTTTCATGCTCCTCATATTTTTCACACTTTTTGAAGCTCTTCATATTTTTCAAACCTTTTCAGGCTTTCATGTTTTTCAGCACCAGTTCATGCTCCTCCTATTTTTCAGACCGTTTCATGCTCCTCATGTTCTTGACACCTTTTGAAACTCTTCATATTTTGCACACCTTTTCAGGCTCTTCATGTTTTTCAGCACCAGTTCATGCTCCTCCTATTTTTCAGTCCGTTTCATGCTCATCTCAATTTTTACACCTTTTGAAGCTCTTCATATTTTGCACACCTTTTCAGGCTCTTCAGGTTTTTCAGCTCCACTTCATGCTCCTCCTATTTTTCAGACCGTTTCATGCTCCTCATAATTTTCACACCTTTTGAAACTCTTCATATTTTGCACACCTTTTCAGGCTCTTCATGTTTTGAACACCGCTTCATGCTCCTCCTATTTTTCAGATCGTTTAATCCTCCTGATGTATTTCACACCTTTTGAAGCTCTTAATATATTTCACACCTTTTCATGCTCTTCTGTTTTTGAACACCGCTTCATGCTCCTCCTATTTCTCAGACAATATCATGCTATTCATATTTTTCACCCCTTTTGAAGCTCTTCATATTTTCACACCTTTTCTAGCTCTTCATATTTTTCATATTTTTGAAGTTCTTCATATTTTCACACGTTTTCAGACTCTTCATGTTTTTCAACACCGCTTCATTCTCCTGCTATTTTTCAGACCGTTTCATGCTCTTCATAATTTTGACAGGTTTTTAGGCTTTTCATATTTTTCACACCTTTTCAGGCTCTTCATGTTTTTGAACACCGCTTCATGCTCCTCCTATTTTTCAAACCGTTTCATGCGCCTCATATTTTGAAACATTTTGAAGCTCTTCATATATTTCACACCTTTTCAGGCTCTTCCGGTTTTTCAACACCACTTCATGCTACTCCTATTTTTCAGACCGTTTCCTGCTCCTCATAATATTGACACATTTTGAAGCTCTTCATATTTTTCACACCTATTCAGGCTCTTCATGTGTTTGAGCCCAGCATCATGCTCTTCCTATTTTTCAAGCCATTTCATGCTCCTCATATATTTCACATCCTTTGAAGCTCTTCATATTTTCACACCTTTTCAGGCTCTTCATCTTTTTGAACAAAGCTTCATGCTCCTCCTATTTTTCAGACCGTTTCATGCTCATCTCAATTTTGATACCTTTGAAGCTCTTCATATTTTTCACAGCTTTAGAAGCTCTTCATATTTCTCACACCTTTTCAGGCTCTTCATGTTTTTGAACACCGCTTCAGACTTCTCCTATTTTTCAGACCGTTTCATGGTCCTCATATTTTTCACACCTTTTGAAGCTCTTCATATTTTGCACACCTTTTCAGGCTCTTCAGGTTTTCAGCTCCACTTCATGCTCCTCCTATTTTTCAGACCGTTTCATGCTCCTCATATTCTTGACACCTTTTGAAACTGTTCATATTTTGCACACCTTTTCAGGCTCTTCATGTTTTTCAGCTCCACTTCATGCTCCTCCTATTTTTCAGACCATTTCATGCTGCTCTCATTTTTTACACCTTTTGAAGCTCTTCATATTTTGCACACCTTTTCAGGCTCTTCATGTTTTTCAGCACTAGTTCATGCTCCTCCTATTTTTCAGACCGTTTCATGCTCATCTCATTTGACAGCTTTTGAAGCTCTTCATTTTTTTCACACCTTTTGAAGCTCTTCATATTTTTCACACATTTTCAGGCTCTTCATGTTTTTCAACACCGCTTCTTGCTCCTCCTATTTTTCAGACCGTTTCATGCTCCTCATATTTTGACACGTTTTGAAGCTCTTCATATTTTTCACACCTTTTCAGGCTCTTCATGTTTTTGAACACCGTTTCATGCTCCGCCTATTTTTCAGACCGTTTCATTCTCCTCATATTTTTGACACCTTTTGAAGCTCTTCATATTTTTCACACCTTTTGAAGCTCTTCATATTTTTCACACCTTTTCAGGCTCTTCATGTTTTTCAATACCGCTTCATGCTCCTGCTATTTTTCAGACCGTTTCATACTCCTCATATTTTTGACATTTTTTAAGGCTCTTCATATTTTTCACACCTTTTCAGGCTCTTCATGTTTTTGAACACGGTTTCATGATCCTCCTATTTATCAGAAAGTTTCATGCTCCTCATATTTTTGACACCTTTTAAACCTCTTCATATTTTTCACACCTTTTCAGGCTCTTCATGTTTTTCAACACCGGTTCATGCTCCTCCTCTTTTTCAGAAAGTTTCATGCTCCTCATATTTTTGAAACCTTTTGAAGCTCTTCATATTTTTCTCAAATTTTCAGGCTCTTCCTGTTTTTCAACACCATTTCATGCTCCTCTTATTTTTCAGACCGTTTCATGTTGCTCCTATTTTTCAGACCGTTTCATGATCCTCATATTTTTGAAAACTTTTGAAGCTCTTCATATTTTTCAGACCTTTTCAAGCTCTTCAAGGTTTTCAACAACGCTTCATGCTTCTCCTTTTTTTCAGACCGTTTCATGCTCATCTCATTTTTGACAGCTTTTGAAGCTCTTCATATTTTTCACACCTTTTCAGGCTCTTCATGTTTTTGAACACCGCTTCATGCTCCTCCTTTTTTTCAGACCGTTTCTTTCTCCTCATATATTTGACACTTTTTGAAGCTCTTCATATTTTTCACACCTTTTCAGGCTCTTCATATTTTTGAACACCGCTTCATGCTCCTCCTTTTTTTCAGACCGTTTCTTTCTCCTCATATATTTCACACCTTTTAAAGCTCTTCATATTTTTCACACCTTTTCAGGCTCTTCATGTTTTTCAGCACCAATTCATGCTCCTCCTATTTTTCAGACCGTTTCATGCTCATCTCATTTTTACACCTTTTAAAGCTCTTCATATTTTTCACACCTTTTCAGGCTCTTCATGTTTTTCAGCACCAGTTCATGCTCCTCCTATTTTTCAGACCGTTTCATGCTCATCTCATTTTTTACACCTTTTGAAACTCTTCATATTTTTCACACCTTTTCAGGCTCTTCATGTTTTTCAACACAGCTTCATGCTCCTCCTATTTTTCAGACCGTTTCATTCTCCTCAAGTTTTTGATACCTGTTGAAGCTCTTCACATTTTTCACACCTTTTCAGGCTCTTCACGATTTTCAACACCGCTTCATGATCCTCCTATTTTTCAGACCGTTTCATGCTCTTCCTATTTTTCAGACCGTTTCATGCTCCTCCTATTTTTCAGACCGTTTCATTCTCCTCATATATTTGACACATTTTGAAGCTCTTCCTATTTTTCCACACCTTTTCAGGCTCTTCATGATTTTCAACACCGCTTAATGCTCCTCCTATTTTTCAGACCGTTTCATGCTCATCTCATTTTTGACACCTTTTGAAGCTCTTCATATTTTTCACACCTTTTCAGGCTCTTCATATTTTTCGCACCTTTTCAGGTTCTTCATGTTGTTGAACACAGCTTCATGCTCCTCCTATTTTTCAGACCGTTTCATACTCCTCATATTTTTGACATTTTTTAAGGCTCTTCATATTTTTCACACCGTTTCAGGATCTTCATGTTTTTGAACACGGTTTCATGATCCTCCTATTTTTCAGAAAGTTTCATGCTCCTCATATTTTTGACACCTTTTGAAGCTCTTCGTATTTTTCACATTTTTGAAGCTCTTCATATTTTTCACATTTTTTCAGGCTCTTCATGATTTTCAACACCGCTTAATGCTCCTCCTATTTTTCAGACCGTTTCATGCTCATCTCATTTTTGACACCTTTTGAAGCTCTTCATAATTTTCATACCTTTTCAGGCTCTTCATATTTTTCGCACCTTTTCAGTCTCTTCATGTTGTTGAACACAGCTTCATGCTTCTCCTATTTTTCAGACCGTTTAATGCTCCTCATAATTTTGACACCTTTTTAAGCTCTTCATATTTTTCACCCCTTTTCAGGCTCTTCATGTTTTTGAACACCGCTTCATGCTCCTGCTATTTTTCAGACCGTTTCATGCTCATCTCATTTGACAGCTTTTGAAGCTCTTCATATTTTTCACACCTTTTGAAGCTCTTCATATTTTTCACACATTTTCAGGCTCTTCATGTTTTTCAACACCGCTTCTTGCTCCTCCTATTTTTCAGACCGTTTCATGCTCCTCATATTTTGACACGTTTTGAAGCTCTTCATATTTTTCACACCTTTTCAGGCTCTTCATGCTTTTGAACTCCGTTTCATGCTCCGCCTATTTTTCAGACCGTTTCATTCTCCTCATATTTTTGACACCATTTAAACCTCTTCATATTTTTCACACCTTTTGAAGCTCTTCATATTTTTCACACCTTTTCAGGCTCTTCATGTTTTTCAACATCGCTTCATGCTCCTGCTATTTTACAGACCATTTCATACTCCTCATATTTTTGACATTTTTTAAGGCTCTTCATATTTTTCACACCTTTTCAGGATCTTCATGTTTTTGAACACGGTTTCATGATCCTCCTATTTTTCAGAAAGTTTCATGCTCCTCATATTTTTGACACCTTTTAAACCTCTTCATATTTTTTACACCTTTTCAGGCTCTTCATGTTTTTCAACACCGGTTCATGCTCCTCCTCTTTTTCAGAAAGTTTCATGCTCCTCATATTTTTGAAACCTTTTGAAGCTCTTCATATTTTTCACACCTTTTCAGGCTCTTCATGTTTTTCAGCACCAGTTCATGCTCCTCCTATTTTTCAGACCGTTTCATGCTCATCTCATTTTTTACACCTTTTGAAGCTGTTCATATTTTGCACACCTTTTCACGCTCTTCATGTTTTTCAACACAGCTTCATGCTCCTCCTATTTTTCAGATCGTTTCATGCTACTCCTATTTTTCAGACCGTTTCTTGCTCCTCATATTTTTGACACTTTTTGAAGCTCTTCATATTTTTCACACCTTTTCTGGCTTTTCATGTTTTTGAACACAGCTTCATGCTCCTCCTATTTTTCAGACCGTTTCATTCTCCTCAAGTTTTTGACACCTGTTGAAGCTCTTCACATTTTTCACACCATTTCAGGCTCTTCACGATTTTCAACACCGCTTCATGATCCTCCTATTTTTCAGACTGTTTCATGCTCTTCCTATTTTTCAGACCGTTTCATGCTCCTCCTATTTTTCAGAAAGTTTTATTCTCCTCATATATTTGACACATTTTGAAGCTCTTCCTATATTCCACACCTTTTCAGGCTCTTCATGTTTTTCCTCACCGTTTAATGCTCCTCCTATTTTTCAGACCGTTTCATGCTCATCTAATTTTTGAGACCTTTTGAAGCTCTTCGTATTTTTCACATTTTTGAAGCTCTTCATAATTTTCACAACTTTTCAGGCTCTTCATGATTTTCAACACCGCTTAATGCTCCTCCTATTTTTCAGACCGTTTCATGCTCATCTCATTTTTGACACCTTTTGAAGCTCTTCATAATTTTCACACCTTTTCAGGCTCTTCATATTTTTCGCACCTTTTCAGTCTCTTCATGTTGTTGAACACAGCTTCATGCTCCTCCTATTTTTCAGACCGTTTAATGCTCCTCATAATTTTGACACCTTTTTAAGCTCTTCATATTTTTCACCCCTTTTCAGGCTCTTCATGTTTTTGAACACCGCTTCATGCTCCTGCTATTATTCAGACCGTTTCATGCTCATCTCATTTGACAGCTTTTGAAGCTCTTCATAATTTTCACACCTTTTGAAGCTCTTCATATTTTTCACACATTTTCAGGCTCTTCATGTTTTTCAACACCGCTTCTTGCTCCTCCTATTTTTCAGACCGTTTCATGCTCCTCATATTTTGACACCTTTTGAAGCTCTTCATATTTTTCACACCTTTTCAGGCTCTTCATGTTTTTGAACACCGTTTCATGCTCCGCCTATTTTTCAGACCGCTTCATTCTCCTCATATTTTTGACACCTTTTGAAGCTCTTCATATTTTTCACACCTTTTGAAGCTCTTCATATTTTTCACACCTTTTCAGGCTCTTCATGTTTTTCAACACCGCTTCATGCTCCTGCTATTTTACAGACCATTTCATACTCCTCATATTTTTGACATTTTTTAAGGCTCTTCATATTTTTCACACCTTTTCAGGATCTTCATGTTTTTGAACACGGTTTCATGATCCTCCTATTTTTCAGAAAGTTTCATGCTCCTCATATTTTTGACACCTTTTAAACCTCTTCATATTTTTCACACCTTTTCAGGCTCTTCTTGTTTTTCAACACCGGTTCATGGTCCTCCTCTTTTTCAGAAAGTTTCATGCTCCTCATTTTTGAAACCTTTTGAAGCTGTTCATTTTTTTCTCACATTTTCAGGCTCTTCCTGTTTTTCAACACCATTTCATGCTCCTCTTATTTTTCAGACCGTTTCATGTTGCTCCTATTTTTCAGACCGTTTCATGATCCTCATATTTTTGAAACCTTTTGAAGCTCTTCATATTTTTCACACCTTTTCAAGCTCTTCAAGATTTTCAACAACGCTTCATGCTCCTCCTTTTTTTCAGACTGTTTCATGCTCATCTCATTTTTGACAGCTTTTGAAGCTCTTCATATTTTTCACACCTTTTCAGGCCCTTCATGTTTTTGAACACCGATCCATGCTCCTCCTATTTTTCAGACCGTTTCATGCTCCTCATATATTTCACACCTTTTGAAGCTCTTCATATTTTTAACACCTTTTCAGGCTCTTCAGGTTTTTCAGCACCAGTTCATGCTCCTCCTATTTTTCAGACCGTTTCATGCTGCTCAAATTTTTTACACCTTTTGAAGCTCTTCATATTTTGCACACCTTTTCAGGCTCTTCATGTTTTTGAACACAGCTTCATGCTCCTCCTATTTTTCAGACCGTTTCATGCCCCTCATATTTTTGACACCTTTTGAAGCTCTTCATATATTTCACACCTTTTCAGGTTCTTCATGTTCTTTAACACCGCTTCATGCTCCTACTATTTTTCAGACCGTTTCCTGCTCCTCATATTTTTCACATCTTTTGAAGCTTGACATAATTTCACAGCTTTTCAGGCTCTTCATGTTTTTGAATACCGCTTCATGCTCCTCCTATTTTTCAGACCGTTTCATGCCCCTCATATTTTTGACACCTTTTGAAGCTCTTCATATTTTTCACACATTTTCAGGCTCTTCAATGTTTTCAACACCGCTTCATGCTCATCCTATTTTTCAGACAGTTTCATGCTCCTCATAGTTTTCACACCTTTTGAAGCTTGACATAATTGCACAGCTTTTCAGGCTCTTCATGTTTTTGAATACCGCTTCATGCTCCTCCTATTTTTCAGACCGTTTCATGCTCCTTATATTTTTGACACCTTTTGAAGCTCTTCATATTTTTCACACCTTTTCAGGCACTTCATGTTTTTCAACAACACTTCATTCTTCTCCTATTTTTCAGACCGTTTCATGCTCCTCATATTTTTGACACCTTTTGAAGCTCTTGATATATTTCCCACTTTTTCAGGCTCATCATATTTTTCAACACCACTTCATGCTCCTCCTATTTTTCCTGCCGTTTCATGCTCATCTCATTTTTGACACCTTTTGAAGCTCTTCATATTTTTCACATCTTTAGAAGCTCTTCATATTTTTCACACGTTCTCAGGCTCTTCATGTTTTTCAACACTGCTTCATGCACCTCCTTTTTTTCAGACCGTTTCATGCTCATCTCTTTTTTGACACGTTTTGAAGGTCTTCATATTTTTCACAAATTTTCATGCTCTTCATGTTTTCAAACACCGTTTCATGCTCCTCCTATTTTTCAGACCGTTTCATGCTCCTCATATTTTTCACACCTTTTGAACCTCTTCATATTTTACACATTTTTAGGCTCTTCACGTTTTTCAACACAACTTCATGCTCCTCCTATTTTTCAGACAGTTTCATGCTCCTAATATTTTTGACACTTTATGAAGCTCTTAATATTTTCCACAACTTTTCAGACTCTTCATGCTTTTCAAAACCGCTTCATGCTCCTCCTGTTTTTCAGACAGGTTCATGTTCCTCATATTTTTCACATCTTTTGATGCTCTTCATATTTTTCACACATTTTCAGGCTCTTCATGTTTTTAAACATCACTTCTTGCTCCTCCTATTTTTCAGACCATTTCATGCTCCTCATATTTTTGACACATTTTGAAGATCTTCATATTTCTCACACCTTTTCAGGCTCTTCATGTTTTTCAACACCGCTTCATGCCCCTCCTATCTTTCAGACCATTTCATGCTCATCTCATTTTTGACACCTTTTGAAGCTCTTCATATATTTCACACCTTTTGAAGCTCTTCATAATTTTCACACGTTTTCAGGCTCTTCATGTTTTTCAACAAGATTTCTTGCTCCTCCTATTTTTCAGACCGTTTCAAGCTCCTCATGTATTTCGCACCATTTGAAGCTCTTCATATTTTTCACACCTTTTCAGGCTCTTCATGTTTTTCAACACCGCTTCATGCTCCTCCTATCTTTCAGACCATTTCATGCTCATCTCATTTTTGACACCTTTTGAAGCTCTTCATATATTTCACACCTTTTGAAGCTCTTCAGAATTTTCACACGTTTTCAGGCTCTTCATGTTTTTCAACACGGCTTCATGCTCCTCCTATTTTTCTGATCGTTTCCCGCTTCTCATATGTTTCACACCTTTTGAAGCTCTTCATATGTTTCACACCTTTTGAAGCTCTTCATATTTTTCACACCTTTTCTGGCTCTTCATGTTTCTGAACTCCGTTTCTTGCTCCTCCAATATTTCAGACCGTTTCATTCTCCTCATATTTTTGACACCTTTTGAAGCTCTTTATATTTTTCACACCTTTTCAGGCTCTTCATGTTTTTGAATACCGCTTCATGCTGGTCCTACTTTCCAGACCGTTTCATGCTCATCTCATTTTTGACATCTTTTGAAGCTCTTCATATTTTTCACACCTTTTGAATCTTTTCATATTTTTCATATTTTTGAAGCTCTTCATATTTTTCACACTTTTTCAGGCTCTTCATGTTTTTCAACATCACTTCATGCTCCCCCTGTTTTTCAGACCGTTACATGCTCCTCATATTTTTGACAACTTTTCAAGCTCTTCATATTTTTCACCCCTTTTCAGGCTCTTCCTGTTTTTGAACACCACTTCATGCTCTTCCTAATTTTCAGACTGTTTCATGCTCGTCATATTTTTGACACCTTTGGAGCTCTTCATATTTTTCACTCCTTTTCAGGCTCTTCATGTTTTTCAACAGCGCTTCATGCTCCTCCTATTTTTCAGAACGTTTCATGCTCCTTATATTTTTCACACCTTTTGAAGCTCTTCATATTTTTCAGAACTTTTCAGGCTCTTCATGTTTTTGAACACCGTTTCATGCTCCTCCTATTTTTCAGACCGTTTCATGCTCTCCATATATTTGACACCTTTTGACGCTCTTCATATTTTTCACACCTTTTAAGGCTCTTCATGTTTTGAACACTGCTTCATGCTCCTCCTATTTTTCAGACCGTTTCATGCTCCTCAAATTTCTGACACCTTTTGAAGCTCTTCATATTTTTCACACCTTTTCAGGCTCTTCATGTTTTTGAACATCGTTTCATGCTCCTCATATTTTTCAGAACTTTTAATGCTCCTCATGTATTTCACATCTTTTGAAACTCTTCTTATGTTTCACACATTGTGAAGCTCTTCCTTTTTTTTAACACCGCTTCATGCTCCTCGTATTTTTCAGACCTTTTCATGCTCCTCATATTTTTCACACCTTTTGAAGCTTGTCTTAATTTCACAGATTTTCAGGCACTTCATGTTTTTGAACACCGCTTAATGCTCCTCCTATTTTTCAGACCGTTTCATGCTCCTCATATTTTTGACACCTTTTGAAGCTCTTCAGAATTTTCACACCTTTTCAGGTTCTTCATGTTTTTCAACACCGCTTCATGCTCCTCCTATCTTTCAGACCATTTCATGCTCATCTCATTTTTGACACCTTTTGAAGCTCTTCATATATTTCACACCTTTTGAAGCTCTTCAGAATTTTCACACGTTTTCAGGCTCTTCATGTTTTTCAACACGGCTTCATGCTCCTCCTATTTTTCTGATCGTTTCCCGCTTCTCATATGTTTCACACCTTTTGAAGCTCTTCATGTTTTTTAACACCTTTTCATGCTCCTCCTATATTTCAGACAGTTTCATGCTCCTCATATTTTGACACCTTTTGAAGCTCTTCATATTTTTCACACCTTTTCAGGTTCTTCATGTTTTTCAACACAAATTCATGCTCCTCCTATTTTTCAGACCGTTTCATGCTCCTCATATTTTTGAAACCTTTTGAAGCTCTTCATATATTTCACACCTCTTCAGGCTCTTCATGTATTTCAACACCGTTTCATGCTACTCCTATTTTTCAGACCGTTTCATGCTCCTCATATTTTTGCCACCTTTTGAAGCTCTTCATATTTTTCACACCTTTTCAGGCTCTTCTTGTTTTTCAAAACCGCTTCATGCTCCTCCTATTTTTCAGACCGTTTCATGCTCCTCATATATATGACACCTTTTGATGCTCTTCATATTTTTCACACCTTTTCAGGCTCTTCATGTTTTTGAACACCGCTTCATGCTCCTCCTATTTTTCAGACCATTCATGCTCCTCATATTTTTGACAACATTTGAAGCTATTCATATTTTTCACACCTTTTCTGGCTCTTCATGTTTCTGAACTCCGTTTCTTGCTCCTCCAATATTTCAGACCGTTTCATTCTCCTCATATTTTTGACACCTTTTGAAGCTCTTTATATTTTTCACACCTTTTCAGGCTCTTCATGTTTTTGAATACCGCTTCATGCTGGTCCTACTTTCCAGACCGTTTCATGCTCATCTCATTTTTGACATCTTTTGAAGCTCTTCATATTTTTCACACCTTTTGAATCTTTTCATATTTTTCATATTTTTGAAGCTCTTCATATTTTTCACACTTTTTCAGGCTCTTCATGTTTTTCAACATCACTTCATGCTCCCCCTGTTTTTCAGACCGTTACATGCTCCTCATATTTTTGACAACTTTTCAAGCTCTTCATATTTTTCACCCCTTTTCAGGCTCTTCCTGTTTTTGAACACCACTGCATGCTCTTCCTAATTTTCAGACTGTTTCATGCTCGTCATATTTTTGACACCTTTGGAGCTCTTCATATTTTTCACTCCTTTTCAGGCTCTTCATGTTTTTCAACAGCGCTTCATGCTCCTCCTATTTTTCAGAACGTTTCATGCTCCTTATATTTTTCACACCTTTTGAAGTTCTTCATATTTTTCAGAACTTTTCAGGCTCTTCATGTTTTTGAACACCGTTTCATGCTCCTCCTATTTTTCAGACCGTTTCATGCTCTCCATATATTTGACACCTTTTGACGCTCTTCATATTTTTCACACCTTTTAAGGCTCTTCATGTTTTGAACACTGCTTCATGCTCCTCCTATTTTTCAGACCGTTTCATGCTCCTCAAATTTCTGACACCTTTTGAAGCTCTTCATATTTTTCACACCTTTTCAGGCTCTTCATGTTTTTGAACATCGTTTCATGCTCCTCATATTTTTCAGAACTTTTAATGCTCCTCATGTATTTCACATCTTTTGAAACTCTTCTTATGTTTCACACATTGTGAAGCTCTTCCTTTTTTTTAACACCGCTTCATGCTCCTCGTATTTTTCAGACCTTTTGAAGCTTATCTTAATTTCACAGATTTTCAGGCACTTCATGTTTTTGAACACCGCTTAATGCTCCTCCTATTTTTCAGACCGTTTCATGCTCCTCATATTTTTGACACCTTTTGAAGCTCTTCATATTTTTCACAACTTTTCAGGTTCTTCATGTTTTTCAACACCGCTTCATGCTCCTCCTATTTTTCATACCGTTTCCTGCTCCTCATATGTTTCACACCTTTTGAAGCTCTTCATGTTTTTTAACACCTTTTCATGCTCCTCCTATATTTCAGACAGTTTCATGCTCCTCATATTTTGATACCTTTTGAAGCTCTTCATATTTCTCACACATTTTCTGGCTCTTTATGTTTTTGAACACCATTTCTTGCTCCTCCTATTTTTCAGACCGTTTCATGCTCCTCATATTTTTGACACCTTTTGAAGCTCATCATATTTTTCACACCTTTTCAGGCTCTTCATGTTTTTCAACACCGCTTCATGCTCCTTCTATTTTTCAGACCGTTCATGCTCCTCATATATTTGACAACTTTTGTAGCTCTTCATATTTTTCACACCTTTTCTGGCTCTTCAAGTTTTTGAACTCCATTTCTTGCTCCTCCAATTTTTCAGACCGTTTCATGCCCCTCATATTTTTGACACCTTTTGAAGCTCTTCATATTTGTCACACATTTTCAGTCTCTTCATGTTTTTCAACACCGCTTCATGCTCCTCCTATTTTTCAGACCGTGTCATGCTCCTCATATTTTTGACACCTTTTGAAGCTCTTCATATGTTTCACATCTTTTGAAGCTCTTCATGTTTTTTAACACCGTCTCATGCTCCTCCTATTTTTCTGATCGTTTCCCACTCCTCATATGTTTCTCACCTTTTGAAGCTCTTCATGTTTTTTAACACATTTTCATGCTCCTCCTACATTTCAGACAGTTTCATGCTCCTCATATTTTGACACCTTTTGAAGCTCTTCATATTTTTCACACCTTTTCAGGGTCTTCATGTTTTTCTACACCACTTCATTCTCCTCCTATTTTTCAGACCGTTTCCTGCTCCTCATATTTTTGACACTTTTTGAAGCTCTTTATATTTTTCACACCTTTTGAATCTCTTCATGTTTTTAAACACCGTTTCATGCTCCTCCTATTTTTCAGACCGTTTCATGCCCCTCATATTTTTGACACCTTTTGAAGCTCTTCATATATTTCACACCTTTTCAGGCTCTTCATGTTCTTTAACACCGCTTCATGCTCCTCCTATTTTTCAGACCGTTTCCTGCTCCTCATATTTTTCACACCTTTTGAAGCTTGACATAATTTCACAGCTTTTCAGGCTATTCATGTTTTTGAACACCACTTGTGGTCCTCCTATTTTTCAGACCGTTTCCTGCTCCTCATATTTTTCACACCTTTTGAAGCTTGACATTATTTCACAGCTTTTCAGGCTATTCATGTTTTTGAACACCACTTGTGGTCCTCCTATTTTTCTCACCGTTTCATGCTCTTCATATTTTTGACACCTTTTGAAGCTCTTCATATTTTTCACACCATTTCACGCTCTTCATGTTTTGAACACCGCTTCATGCTCCTCCTGGATTTCAGACCGTTTCATGCTCCTCCTATTTTTGACACCTTTTGAAGCTCTTCATATTTTTCACACCATTTCAGGCTCTTCATGTTTTTGAACACCGTTTAATGCTCCTAATATTTTTCAGACCGTTTCATGCTCCTCATATTTTTGACACCTTTTGAAGCTCTTCATAGTTTACCCACCTTTTCAGGCTGTTTATGTTTACAACACCGTTTAATGCTCCTCCTATTTTTCAGACCGTTTCATGCTCCTCATATTTTTTACAACTTTTGAAGCTCTTCATATATTTCACACCTTTTGAAGCTCTTCATATTTTTCACACCTTTTCAGGCTCTTCCTGTTTTTCAACATCACTTCATGCTCCTCCTATTTTTCAGACCGTTTCATGCCATCTAATTTTTGACACCTTTTGAAGCTCTTCATATATTTCACACCTTTTGAAGCTCTTCATATTTTTCACATTTTTGAAGCTCTTCAAATTTTTCACACGTTTTCAGGCTCTTCATGTTTTTGAACACCGCTTCATGCTCCTCATATATTTCAGACCGTTTCATGCTCCTCTTATTTGTGACACCTTTTGAAGCTCTTCGTATTTTTCACACATTTTCAGGCTCTTCATGTTTTTCAACATGACTTCATGCTCTTCCTATTTTTCAGACCGTTTCATGCTCCTCATATTTTTGACACCTTTTGAAATCTTCATATATTTCCCACCTTTTCAGGCTCTTCATTGTTTAAAAACAACTTCATGGTCCTATTTTTCAGACCGTTTCATGGTCATCTCATTTTTAACACCTTTTGAAGCTCTTCATATTTTTCTCACCTTTTCAGGCTTTCATGTTTTTGAACACCTTTTCATGCTCCTCCTATTTTTCAGACCGTTTCATGCTCCGCATGTATTTCACAGCTTTTGAAGCTCTTTATATTTTTCACACCATTTCCGGCTCTTCATGTTTTTGAACACCGTTTAATGCTCCTCCTATTTTTCAGACCGTTTCATGCTCCTCATATTTTTTACAACTTTTGAAGCTCTTCATATATTTCACACCTTTTGAAGCTCTTCATATTTTTCACACCTTTTCAGGCTCTTCCTGTTTTTCAACATCACTTCATGCTCCTCCTATTTTTCAGACCGTTTCATGCCATCTAATTTTTGACACCTTTTGAAGCTCTTCATATATTTCACACCTTTTGAAGCTCTTCATATTTTTCACAACTTTTCAGACTCTTCTTGTTTTTCAACACCGCTTCATGATCCTCCAATTTTTCAGACCGTTTCATGCTCCTCATATTTGTGACATCTTTTGAAGCTTTTCTTATTTTTCACAAGTTTTAGGCTCTTCATGTTTTTAAGCACCACTTCATGCTCCTCCTATTTCTTAGACAGTTTCATGCTCCTCATATTGTGGACACCTTTTGAAGCTCTTCATATTTTTCACATCTTTTCAGGCTCTTCATGTTTTTCAACACCACTTCATGCTCGTCCTATTTTCCAAACCGTTACATGCTCCTCATATTTTTGACACCTTTTGAATCTCTTCATATATTTCACACCTTTTCAGGCTCTTCATGTTTTTTACACGGTTTCATGCTCCTCCTATTTTTCAGACCGTTTCATGTTCCTCACATTTTTGACACCTTTTGAAGCTCTTCATATTTTTCACAACTTTTCAGACTCTTCATGTTTTTCAACACCGCTTCATGATCCTCCAATTTTTCAGACCGTTTCATTCTCCTCCTATTTGTGACATCTTTTGAAGCTTTTCTTATTTTTCACACCTTTTAGGCTCTTCATGTTTTTCAGCACCACTTCATGCTCCTCCTATTTCTCAGACAGTTTCTTGCTCCTCATATTGTGGAAACCTTTTGAAGCTCTTCATATTTTTCACATCTTTTCAGGCTCTTCATGTTTTTCAGCACCACTTCATGCTCCTCCTATTTCTCAGACAGTTTCTTGCTCCTCATATTTTTGACACCTTTTGAATCTCTTCATATATTTCACACCTTTTCAGGCTCTTCATGTTTTTCAACACCACTTCATGCTCCACCTATTTTTCAGACCGTTTCATGCTCATCTCATTTTTGACACCTTTTGAAGCTCTTCATATTTTCCACACCTTTTGAAGCTCTTTATGTTTTTCACACGTTTTCAGGCTCTTCATGTTTTTCAACACCGCTTCATGCTCTTCCTATTATTCAGAACGTTTCATTCTCCTCACATTTTTAACACCTTTTGAAGGTCTCATATATTTCACACCTTTTCAGCCTCTTCTTTTTTTTCAACACAACTTCATGCTCCTCTTATTTTTCAGACCATTTCATGCTCATCTCATTTTTGACACATTTGAAGCTCTTCATATTTTTCACACCTTTTGAAGCTCTTCATATTTTTCACAACTTTTCATACTCTTCATGTTTTTCAACAATGCTTCATGCTCCTCCTATTTTTCAGACCGTTTCATGCTCCTCATATTTTGACACATTTTTAAGCTCTTCATATTATTCACACCTTTTCAGGCTCTTCATGTTTTTGAACACCGCTTCATGCTCCTCCTATTTTTCAGACCGTTTCATGCTCCGCATATTTTTACCACCTTTTGAAGCTTTTCATATTTTTCACACATTTTCTGGCTGTTCAAGTTTTTCAACACCACTTCATGCTTCTCCTTTTTTGCAGACCGTTTCATGCTCCCCATATTTTTTACACCTTTTGAAGCTCTTCATATTTTTCACACGTTTTCAGGCTCTTCATGTTTTTCAAGACCGCTTCATGCTCCTCCTATTTTTCAGACCGTTTCATGCTCCTCATATTTTTGACACTTTTTGAAGCTCTTCATATTTCTCACACCTTTTCAGACTCTTCAGGTTTTTGAACACCACTACATGCTCCTCCTATTTGTCAGAGAGTTTCATGCTCTTCATGTATTTCACACCTTTTGAAGCTCTTCATATTTTTCACACCTTTTCAGGCTCTTCATATTTTCCACACCACTTCATGCTTCTCCTATTTTTCAGACCGTTTCATGATCCTCATGAATTTCATGCCTTTGAAGCTCTTCATATTTTTCACACCTTTTCAGGCTCTTCATGTTTCTGATCACCGTTTCATGCTCCTCCTATTTTTCAGACCGTTCATGCTCATCTCATTTTTGACACCTTTTGAAGCTCTTCATATATTTCACACCTTTTGAAGTTCTTCATATATTTCACACGTTTGCAGGCTCTTCATGTTTTTCAACACCGTTTTATGCTGCTTCTGTTTTTCAGACGGTTTCATGCTCCTCATATTTTTCACAGCTTTTAAAGCTCTTCATATTTTTCACACCTTTTCAGGCTCTTCATGTTTTTAACACAGCTTCATGCTCCTCCTATTTTTCAGAGAGTTTCATGCTCCTCATGTATTTCACACCTTTTGAAGCTCTTCATATTTTTCACACCTTTTCAGTCTCTTCATGTTTTTCCACACCACTTCATGCTCCTCCTTTTTTTCAGACCGTTTCATGCTCCTCATATTTTTGACACTTTTTGAAGCTCTTCATATTTTCACACCTTTTCAGGCTTTTCATGTTTTTAAACATGGCTTCATGATCCTCCTATTTTTCAGACCGTTTCATGCTCCTCATATTTTTGACACCTTTAGAAGCTCTTCATATTTTTCACACCTTTTCAGGCTCTTCATGATTTTCACCACCACTTCATGCTCCTCTTATTTTTCAGACCGTTTCATGCTCTTCTCATTTTTGAAACCTTTAGAATCTCTCCATATTTTTCACACTTTTTCAGGCTCTTCATGTTTTTCAACACCGCTTCATGCTCCTCCTATTATTCAGACCGTTTCATTCTCCTCATATTTTTGACACCTTTTGAAGTTCTTCTTATATTCACATCTTTTCAGGCTCTTCTTTTTTTTTCAACTCCACTTCATGCTCCTCTTATTTTTCAGACCGTTTCATGCTCATCTCATTTTTGACACATTTGAAGCTCTTCATATTTTTCACACCTTTTGAAGCTCTTCATATTTTTCACACGTTTTCAGGCTCTTCATGTTTTTCAACACCGCTTCATGCTCTTCCTATTATTCAGAACATTTCATTCTCCTCATATTTTTGACACCTTTTGAAGGTCTTCATATATTTCACACCTTTTCAGCCTCTTCTTTTTTTTCAACACCACTTCATGCTCCTCTTATTTTTCAGACCTATTCATGCTCATCTCATTTTTGACACATTTGAAGCTCTTCATATTTTTCACACCTTTTGAAGCTCTTCATATTTTTCACAACTTTTCAGGCTCTTCATGTTTTTCAACAACGCTTCATGCTCCTCCTATTTTTCAGACCGATTCATGCTCCTCATATTTTTGACACTTTTTGAAGCTCTTCATATTTTTCACACCTTTTTAGGCTCTTCATGTTTTTCAACACCGATTCATGCTCCTCCTCTTTTTTAGACCGTTTCATGCTCCTCATAATATGACACATTTTGAAGCTCTTCATATTTCTCACACATTTTCAGGCTCTTCATGTTTTTGAACACCGGTTCATGCTCCTCCGATTTTTCAGACCGTTTCGTGCTCCGCATATTTTTACCACCTTTTGAAGCTTTTCATATTTTTCACACATTTTCTGGCTGTTCAAGTTTTTCAACACCACTTCATGCTCCTCCTTTTTTGCAGACCGTTTCATGCTCCCCATATTTTTTAAACATTTTGAAGCTCTTCATATTTTTCACACGTTTTCAGGCTCTTCATGTTTTTCAAGACCGCTTCATGCTCCTCCTATTTTTCAGATCGTTTCATGCTCCTCATATTTTTGACACCTTTTGAATCTCTTCATATTTTTCACACCTTTTCAGGCTCCTCATGTTTTTCAACACCTCTTCATGCTCCTCCTATTTTTCAGACCGTTTCATACTCCTCATTTTTGACACCTTTTGATGTTCTTCATATATTTCACGCCTTTTCAGGCTCTTCATTTTTTTAAACTCCACTTCATGCTCCTCTTATTTTTCAGACCGTTTCATGCTCATCTCATTTTTGACACATTTGAAGCTCTTCATATTTTTCACACCTTTTGAAGCTCTTCATATTTTTCACAATTTTTCAGGCTCTTCATGTTTTTCAACAACGCTTCATGCTCCTCCTATTTTTCAGACCGTTTCATGCTCCTCATATTTTGACATATTTTTAAGCTCTTCATATTTTTCACACGTTTTCAGGC
Source organism: Dama dama (assembly GCF_033118175.1). Taxonomy (NCBI): domain Eukaryota; kingdom Metazoa; phylum Chordata; class Mammalia; order Artiodactyla; family Cervidae; genus Dama; species Dama dama. The sequence continues at coordinate 158,586 of NW_026870900.1, forward strand.
TCTTCATGTTTTTCAAGACCGCTTCATGCTCCTCCTATTTTTCAGACCGTTTCATGCTCCTCATATTTTTGACACTTTTTGAAGCTCTTCATATTTTTCACACCTTTTCAGACTCTTCATGTTTTTGAAAACCGCTTCATGCTCCTCCTTTTTTTCAGACCGTTTAATGCTCCTCATGTATTTCACACCTTTTGAAGCTCTTCATATTTTTCACACCTTTTCAGGCTCTTGATGATTTTCAACACCGCTTCATTCTCCTCCTGTTTTTCAGACCGTTTCATGCTCCTCAAATTTCTGACACCTTTTGAAGCTTTTCATATTTTTCACACCTTTTGAAGCTCTTCATATTTTTCACACCTTTTGAAGCTCTTCATATTTTTCATATTTTTGAAGCTCTTCATATTTTTCACACCTTTTCAGGCTCTTCATGTTTTTGAACACCACTTCATGCTCCTCCTCTTTTTCAGACCGTTTCATGCTCCTCCTATTTTTCAGACCGTTTCATGCTCCTCATATTTTTGACAACTTTTTAAGCTCTTCATATTTTTCACACTTTTTCAGGCTCTTCGTGTTTTTCAACACCACTTCATGCTCCTCCTATTTTTCAGACCGTTTCATGCTCCTCATAATTTTGACACCTTTTGAAGCTTTTCATATTTTTCACACCTTTTCAGGCTCTTCATGTTTTTCCACACCACTTCATGCTTCTCCTATTTTTCAGCCCGTTTCATGCTCCTCATGTATTTCACACCTTTTGAAGCTCTTCATATTTTTCACACCTTTTCAGGCTCTTCATGTTTTTGATCACCGTTTCATGTTCCTCCTATTTTTCAGACCGTTTCATGCTCCTCATAATTTTGACACCTTTTGAAGCTTTTTATATTTTTCACACCTTTTCAGGCTCGTCATGTTTTTGAACACCGCTTCATGCTCCTCCTATTTTTCAGACCGTTTCATGCTCCTCATATTTTTCACACATTTTGAAGCTCTTCATATTTTTCACACCTTTTCAGGCTCTTCATGTTTTTCAACACCAGTTCATGCTCCTCATATTTTTGACACCTTTAGAAAGTCTTCATATTTTTCACACCTTTTGAAGCTCTTCATATTTGTCACACCTTTTCATGCTCTTCATATTTTTCATATTTTTGAATCTCTTCATATTTTCACACCTTTTCAGGCTCTTCATGTTTTTCAACACTGCTTCATGCTCCTCCTATTTTTCAGACCGTATCATGCTCCTCATAGTTTTCACACCTTTTGAAGCTCTTCATACTTTTCATATTTTTGAAGATCTTCATATTTTTCACACGATTACAGGCTCTTCATTGTTTTCAACACCACTTCATGCTCCTCCTATTTTTCACACCGTTTCATGCAGATCTCATTTTTGAAACCTTTTGAAGCTCTTCGTATTTTCCAAACCTTTTGAAGCTCTTCATATTTTTCACACGTTTTCAGGCTCTTCATGTTTTTCAAAACCGCTTCATGCTCCTCCTATTTTTCAGACCGTTTCATGCTCCTCATATTTTTGACATCTTTTGAAGCTCTATATATTTTTCACACCTTTTCAGGCTCTTCATGTTTTTCAACACCGCTTCATGCTCCTCCTATTTTTCAGAATGTTTCATGCTCCTCATATTTTTGACACCTTTTGAAGCTCTTCATATTTTTCACACCTTTTCATGCTCTTCATGTTTTTGAACACCTCTTCATGGTTCTCCTACTTTTCAGAACTTTTCATGCTCTTCGTATAATTCACACCTTTTGAAGCTCTTCATATTTTTCACACCTTTTCAGGCTCTTCATGTTTTTCAACACCGTTTCATGCTCCTCCTATTTTTCAGACCGTTTCATGCTCCTCATATATTTGACACTTTTTGAAGCTGTTCATATTTTTCACACCTTTTCAGGCTCTTCATGTTTTTCAACACCGTTTCATGCTCCTCATATATTTGACACCTTTTGAATCTCTTCATATTTTTCACACCTTTTCAGGCTCTTCATGTTTTTCAACACCCCTTCATACTCTTCCTATTTTTCAGACCGTTTCATACTCCTCATATTTTTGACACCTTTGGAAGGTCTTCATATATTTCACACGTTTTCAGGCTCTTCTTTTTTTCCAACTCCATTTCATGCTCCGCTTATTTTTCAAACCGTTTCATGCTCATCTCATTTTTGACACATTTGAAGCTCTTCGTATTTTTCACACCTTTTCAGGCTCTTCAAGTTTTTAACACAGCTTCATGCTCCTCCTATTTTTCAGAGAGTTTCATGCTCCTCATACATTTCACACCTTTTGAAGCTCTTCATATTTTCACACGTTTTCAGGCTCTTCATGTTTTTGAACAGTGCTTCTTACTCCTCCTAATTTTCAGAGAGTTTCATGTACCTCATGTATTTCACACCTTTCGAAGCTCTTCATATTTTTCACACCTTTTCAGGCTCTTCATGATTTTCAACACCACTTCATGCTCCTCCTATTTTTCAGACCGTTTCATGCTCATCTCATTTTTGACATCTTTTGAAGCTCTTCAGATTTTTCACACCTTTTAAGTCTCTGCATGTTTTTCAACACCTTTTCATGCTCCTCATGTATTTCACTCCTTTTGAAGCTCTTCATATTTTGCACACATTTTCAGGCTCTTCATGTTTTTGAACACCGCTTCATCCTCCTCCTATTTTTAAGAGGGTTTCATCCTTGTCATACTTTTGACACATTTTGAAGCTCTTCATATTTTTCACACCTTTTCAGGCTCTTCATGTTTTTGAACACCGCTTCATGCTCCTCCTATTTTTCAGACCGTTTCATGCTCCTCATATTTTTGACACCTTTTGAAGCTTTCATATTTTTCACACCTTTTCAAGCTCTTCATGTTTTTCAACACCACTTCATGCTCCTCCTTTTTTGCACACCGTTTCAGGCTCCTCATAATTTTCACACCTTTTGAAGCTCTTCATATTTCTCACACCTTTTCAGGCGCTTCATGTTTTTCAACACCGCTTCATGCTCCTCCTATTTTTCAGAATGTTTCATGCTCCTCATATTTTTGACACCTTTTGAAGCTCTTCATATTTTTCACACCTTTTCATGCTCTTCATGTTTTTAAACACCTCTTCATGGTTCTCCTATTTTTCAGAACTTTTCATGCTCTTCGTATAATTCACACATTTTGAAGCTCTTCATATTTTTCACACCGTTTCAGGCTCTTCATGTTTTTCAACACCGTTTCATGCTCCTCCTATTTTTCAGACCGTTTCATGCTCCTCATATTTTTGACACCTTTTGAAGCTCTTCATATTTTTCACACCTTTTGAAGCTGTTCATATATTTCACACCTTTTCAGGCTCTTGATGTTTTTCAACACCACTTCATGTTCCTCCTATATTTCACACCCTTTCATGCTAATCTGATTTTTGACACCTTTTGAAGCTCTTCATATTTTTCACACCTTTTCAGGCTCTTCATGTTTTTAAACACCGTTTCATGCTCCTCCTATTTTTCAGGCCATTTCATGCTCCTCATATTTTTGACACCTTTTGAAGCTCTTCATATTTTTCACACCTTTTCAGGCTCTTCATGTTTTTCAACACCGCTTCATGCTCCTCCTATTTTTCAGACCGTTTCATGCTCCTCATATTTTTGATATCTTTGAAGCTCTTCATATAATTCACATCTTTTCAGGCTCTTCATTTTTTTCAACACCACTTTATGCTCCTCCTATTTTTCAGACCGTTTCATCAGGTCTCATTTTTGACACCTTTTGAAGCTCTTCATCTTTTTCAAACCTTTTGAAGCTCTTCATATTTTCACACGTTTTCAGGCTTTTATGTTTTTCAACACCGCATCATGCTCCTCCTATTTTTCAGACCGTTTCATGCTCCTCATATTTTTGACCTCTTTTGAAGCTCTATATATTTTTCACATCTTTTCTGGCTGTTCATGTTTTTCAACACCGCTTCATGCTCCTCCTATTTTCAGAATGTTTCATGCTCCTCATATTTTTGACACCTTTTGAAGCTCTTCATATTTTTCACACCTTTTCAGGCTCTTCATGTTTTTCAACACCGCTTCATGCTCCTCCTATATTTCACACCGTTTCTTGCAACCTCATATATTTCACACCTTTTGAAGCTCTTTATATTTTTCACACCTTTTCAGGCTCTTCATGTTTCTCAACATCGCTTCATGCTCCTCCTATTTTACAGACCGTTTCATGCTCCTCATATTTTTGACACCTTTTGAAGCTCTTCATATTTTTCACACCTTTTGAAGCTGTTCATATATTTCACACCTTTTCAGGCTCTTGATGTTTTTCAACACCACTTCATGCTCCTCCTATTTTTCACACCCTTTCATGCTAATCTAATTTTTGACACCTTTTGAAGCTCTTCATATTTTTCACACCTTTTGAAGGTCTTCATATTTTTCACACCTTTTCAGGCTGTTCATGTTTTTGAACACCGCTTATGCTCGTCCTATTTTTCAGACCACATCATGCTCCTCATATTTTTGACACCTTTTGAAGCTGTTCATATTTTTCACACCTTTTCAGGCTCTTCATGTTTTTCAACACTGCTTCATGATCCTCCTATTTTTCGGACCATTTCATGCTCCTCATATTTTTGATACCTTTTGAAGCTCTTCATATTTTTCACACCTTTTCAGGCTCTTCATGTTTTTCAACAACACTTCATGCTCCTCGTATTTTTCAGACGGTTTCATTCTCCTCATATTTTTGACACTTTTTGAAGCTCTGCATATATTTCACACCTTTTCAGGCTCTTCATGATTTTCAACACCACTTCATGCTCCTCCTATTTTTCAGACCGTTTCATGCTATCTCATTTTTGACATCTTTTGAAGCTCTTCATATTTTTCACACCTTTTAAGTCTCTGCATGTTTTTCAACACCTTTTCATGCTCCTCATGTATTTCACTCCTTTTGAAGCTCTTCATATTTTGCACACATTTTCAGGCTCTTCATGTTTTTGAACACCGCTTCATCCTCCTCCTATTTTTAAGAGGATTTCATGCTTGTCATATTTTTGACACATTTTGAAGCTCTTCATATTTTTCACACCTTTTCAGGCTCTTCATGTTTTTGAACACCGCTGCATGCTCCTCCTATTTTTCAGACCGTTTCATGCTCCTCATATTTTTGACACCTTTTGAAGCTTTCATATTTTTCACACCTTTTCAAGCTCTTCATATTTTTTAACACCACTTCATGCTCCTCCTTTTTTGCAGACCGTTTCAGGCTCCTCATAATTTTCACACCTTTTGAAGCTCTTCATATTTCTCACACCTTTTCAGGCTCTTCATGTTTTTCAACACCACTTCATGCTCCTCCTATTTTTCAGACCGTTTCATGCTCATCTCAGTTTTGACACCTTTTGAAGCTTTGCATATTTTTCACAGCTTTTCAGGCTCTTCATGTTTTTGAACACCTCTTCATGCTCCTCCTATGTTTCAGACCGTTTCAGACTCCTCATAATTTTCACACCTTTTGAAGGTCTTCATATTTCTCACACCTTTTCAGGCTCTTCATGTTTTTGAACACCGCTTCATGCTCCTCCTATTTTTCAGACCGTATCATGCTCCTCATATTTTTCACACCTTTTGAAGCTCTTCATATTTTTCACACCTTTTCAGGCTCTTCATATTTTTAAACACGACTTCATGCTCCTCTTTTTCTTCGGACCGTTTCATGCTCATCTCATTTTTGACACCTTTTGAAGCTTTGCATATTTTTCACATCTTTTCAAGCTATTCATATTTTTCACATTTTTGAAACTCTTCATATTTTTCACATGATTTCAGACTCTTCATGTTTTACAACACCGGTTCATGCTCCTGCTATTTATCATACCTTTTCATACTCCTCATATTTTTGACTCGTTTTGAGGCTCTTCATATTTTTCACACCTTTTCAGGCTCTTCATGTTTTTGAACACCGTTTCATAATCCTCCTATTTTCAGACCGTTTCATGCTCCTCATATTTTTGACACCTTTTAAAGCTCTTCATATTTTTCACACCTTTAAATCCTCTTCAAGTTTTTGAACACCGCTTCATCCTCCTCCTATTTTTAAGACCGTTTCATGCTCCTCATATTGTTGACACCTTTTGTTTTTTTTTTTTTTGGTAATAAATTTTTTTTTTCTTTTTTAATTTTTATTATTATTATTTTTTTTTCCCAGTGGGTTTTGTCATACATTGATATGAATCAGCCATGGATTTACATGTATTCCGAATCCCGATCCCCCCTCCCACCTCCCTCTCCACCCGATTCCTCTGGGTCTTCCCAGTGCACCAGGCCCGAGCACTTGTCTCGTGCATCCCACCTGGGCTGGTGATCTGTTTCACCATAGATAGTATACATGCTGTTCTTTTCAAATATCCCACCCTCACATTCTCCCACAAAGTTCAAAAGTCTGTTCTGTGTTTCTGTGTCTCTTTTTCTGTTCTGCATATAGGGTTATCGTTATCACCTTTCTAAATTCCATATACATGTGTCAGTATGCTGTAATGTTCTTTATCTTTCTGGCTTACTTCACTCTGTATAATGGGCTCCAGCTTCATCCATCTCATTAGGACTGGTTCAAATGAATTCTTTTTAATGGCTGAGTAATATTCCATGGTGTATATGTACCACAGCTTCCTTATCCATTCATCTGCTGATGGGCATCTAGGTTGCTTCCATGTCCTGGCTATTATAAACAGTGCTGCGATGAACATTGGGGTGCACGTGTCTCTTTCAGATCTGGTTTCCTCAGTGTGTATGCCCAGAAGTGGGATTGCTGGGTCATATGGCAGTTCTATTTCCAGTTTTTTAAGAAATCTCCACACTGTTTTCCATAGCAGCTGTACTAGTTTGCATTCCCACCAACAGTGTAAGAGGGTTCCCTTTTCTCCACACCCTCTCCAGCATTTATTGCTTGTAGACTTTTGGATAGCAGCCATCCTGACTGGCGTGTAATGGTACCTCATTGTGGTTTTGATTTGCATTTCTCTGATAATGAGTGATGTTGAGCATCTTTTCATGTGTTTGTTAGCCATCTGTATGTCTTCTTTGGAGAAATGTCTGTTTAGTTCTTTGGCCCATTTTTTGATTGGGTCATTTATTTTTCTGGAATTGAGCTGCAGGATTTGCTTGTATATTTTTGAGATTAATCCTTTGTCTGCTTCTTCATTTGCTATTATTTTCTCCCAATTTGAGGGCTGTCTTTTCACCTTACTTATAGTTTCCTTTGTAGTGCAAAAGCTTTTAAGTTTCATTAGGTCCCATTTGTTTAGTTTTGCTTTTATTTCCAATATTCTGGGAGGTGGGTCATAGAGGATCTTGCTTTGATTTATGTCGGAGAGTGTTTTGCCTATGTTCTCCTCTAGGAGTTTTAAATATATATGCACCCAACATAGGAGCACCGCAATATGTACGGCAAACGCTAACAAGTATGAAAGAGGAAATTAATAGTAACACAATAATAGTGGGAGACTTTAATACCCCACTCACAACTGTGGATAGATCAACTAAACAGAAAATTAACAAGGAAACACAAACCTTAAATGACACAATGGACCAGCTAGACCTAATTGATATCTATAGGACATTTCACCCCAAAACAATCAACTTCACCTTTTTCTCAAGTGCACACGGAACATTCTCCAGAATAGATCACATCCTGGGCCATAAATCTGGTCTTGGAAAATTCAAAAAAATTGAAATCATTCCAGTCATCTTTTCTGACCACAGTGCAGTAAGATTAGATCTCAATTACAGGGAAAAAATTGTTAAAACTTCAAACATATGGAGGCTAAATAACACGCTTCTGAATAACCAACAAATCATAGAAGAAATCAAAAAAGAAATCAAAATATGTATAGAAATGAATGAAAATGAAAACACAACAACCCAAAACCTATGGGACACTGTAAAAGCAGTGCTAAGGGGAAGGTTCATAGCATTACAGGCTTACATCAAGAAACAGGAAAAAAACCAATTAAATAACCTAACTCTACACCTAAAGCAATTAGAGAAGGAAGAAATGAAGAACCCCAGAGTTAGCAGAAGGAAAGAAATCTTAAAAATCAGGGCAGAAATAAATGCAAAAGAAACTAAAGAGACCATAGCAAAAATCAACAAAGCTAAAAGCTGGTTTTTTGAAAAAATAAACAAAATTGACAAACCATTAGCAAGACTCATTAAGAAACAAAGAGAGAAAAACCAAATTGACAAAATTAGAAATGAAAATGGAGAGATCACAACAGACAACACTGAAATACAAAGGATCATAAGAGACTACTACCAGCAGCTCTATGCCAATAAAATGGACAACTTGGATGAAATGGACAAATTCTTAGAAAAGTATAACTTTCCAAAACTGAACCAGGAAGAAATAGAAGATCTTAACAGACCCATCACAAGCAAGGAAATCGAAACTGTCATCAAAAATCTTCCAGCAAACAAAAGCCCAGGACCAGATGGCTTCACAGCTGAATTCTACCAAAAATTTAGAGAAGAGCTAACACCTATCTTACTCAAACTCTTCCAGAAAATTGCAGAAGAAGGTAAGCTTCCAAACTCATTCTATGAGGCCACCATCACCCTAATTCCAAAACCAGACAAAGATGCCACAAAAAAAGAAAACTACAGGCCAATATCACTGATGAACATAGATGCAAAAATCCTTAACAAAATTCTAGCAAACAGAATCCAACAACATATTAAAAAAATCATACACCATGACCAAGTGGGCTTTATCCCAGGAATGCAAGGATTCTTTAATATCCGCAAATCAATCAATGTAATACACCACATTAACAAATTGAAAGATAAAAACCATATGATTATCTCAATAGATGCAGAGAAAGCCTTTGACAAAATTCAACACTCATTTATGATTAAAACTCTCCAAAAAGCAGGAATAGAAGGAACATACCTCAACATAATAAAAGCTATATATGACAAACCCACAGCAAGCATCACCCTCAATGGTGAAAAATTGAAGGCATTTCCCCTGAAATCAGGAACAAGACAAGGGTGCCCACTCTCACCACTACTATTCAACATAGTGTTGGAAGTGCTGGCCACAGCAATCAGAGCAGAAAAAGAAGTAAAAGGAATCCAGATAGGAAAAGAAGAAGTGAAACTCTCACTGTTTGCAGATGACATGATCCTCTACATAGAAAACCCTAAAGACTCTACCAGAAAATTACTAGAGCTAATCAATGAATATAGTAAAGTTGCAGGATATAAAATTAACACACAGAAATCCCTTGCATTCCTATATACTAACAATGAAAAAACAGACAGAGAAATTAAGGAAACAATACCATTCACCATTGCAACAAAAAGAATAAAATACTTAGGAGTATATCTACCTAAAGAAACAAAGGACCTATACATAGAAAACTATAAAACACTGATGAAAGAAATCAAAGAGGACACAAACAGATGGAGAAACATACCGCGTTCATGGATTGGAAGAATTAATATTGTCAAAATGGCTATTCTACCCAAAGCAGTCTATAGATTCAATGCAAGCCCTATCAAGCTACCAACGGTATTTTTCACAGAACTAGACCAAAGAATTTCACAATTTGTATGGAAATACAAAAAACCTCGAATAGCCAAAGTAATCTTGAGAAAGAAGAATGGAACTGGAGGAATCAACCTGCCTGACTTCAGACTCTACTACAAAGCCACAGTCATCAAGACAGTATGGTACTGGCACAAAGACAGAAATATAGATCAATGGAACAGAATAGAAAGCCCAGAGATAAATCCACGAACCTATGGACACCTTATTTTTGACAAAGGAGGCAAGGATATACAATGGAAAAAAGACAACCTCTTTAACAAGTGGTGCTGGGAAAACTGGTCAACCACTTGTAAAAGAATGAAACTAGAACACTTTCTAACACCATACACAAAAATAAACTCAAAATGGATTAAAGATCTAAATGTTGACACCTTTTGAAGCTCTTCATATGTCTCACACCTTTTCAGTCTCTTCATATTTTTCAACATCGCTTCATGCTCCTCCTAATTTTCAGACCGTTTCATGCTCTTCTCATTTTTGACACCTTTTGAAGCTTTTCATATTATTCACACCTTTTCAGGCTCTTCATGTTTTTGAACTCCGCTTCATGCTCCTCCTATTTTTTCGACCGTATCATGCTCCTCATATTTTTCACCCCTTTTGAAGCTCTTCATATTTTTCTCACCTTTTCAGGCTCTTCATGTTTTTGTACAGCACTTCATGCTCCTCCTATTTTTCAGAGAGTTTCATGCTCGTCATGTATTTCATACCTTTTGAAGCTCTTCATGCATTTCACACCTTTTCAGGCTCTTCATGTTTTTCCACACCACTTCATGCTCCTCCTATTTTTCAGAGAGTTTCATGCTCGTCATATATTTCACACCTTTTGAAGCTCTTCATACTTTTCACATCTTTTCAGGCTCTTCATGTTTTTAAACACCGCTTCATGCTACGCCTATGTTTCAGACCGTTTAATCCTCCTCATGTATTCCACACCTTTTGAATCTCTTCATATTTTTCACACCTTTTCAGGCTCTTCATGTTTTTGAACACCATTTCATGCTCCTCCTATTTTGCAGACCGTTTCATGCTCATCTCTGTTTTGACACCTTTTGAAGCTTTGCATATTTTTCACAGCTTTTCAGGCTCTTCATGTTTTTGAACACCTCTTCATGCTCCTCCTATTTTACAGACCGTTTCAGACTCCTCATAATTTTCACACCTTTTGAATCTCTTCATATTTCTCACACCTTTTCAGGCTCTTCATGTTTTTGAACACCGTTTCATAATCCTCCTATTTTCCATACCGTTTCATGCTCCTCATATTTTTGACACCTTTTAAAGCTCTTCATATTTTTCACACCTTTTCATCCTCTTCAAGTTTTTGAACACCGCTTCATCCTCCTCCTATTTTTAACACCGTTTCATGCTCCTCATATTGTTGACACCTTTTGAAGCTCTTCATATATCTCACACATTTTCAGTCTCTTCATATTTTTCAACATCGCTTCATGCTCCTCCCAATTTTCAGACCGTTTCATGCTCTTCTCATTTTTGACACCTTTTGAAGCTTTTCATAATATTCACACCTTTTCAGGCTCTTCATGTTTTTGAACTCTGCTTCATGCTCCTCCTATTTTTTCGACCGTATCATGCTCCTCATATTTTTCACCCCTTTTGAAGCTCTTCATATTTTTCTCACCTTTTCAGGCTCTTCATGTTTTTGTACAGCACTTCATGCTCCTCCTATTTTTCAGAGAGTTTCATGCTCGTCATGTATTTCACACCTTTTGAAGCTCTTCATAGTTTTCACACCTTTTCAGGCTCTTCATGTTTTTCCACACCACCTCATGCTCCTCCTATCTTTCAGACCGTTTCATGCTTCTCATATTTTTGACACCATTTGAAGCTCTTCATATTTATCACACCTTTTCAGGCTCTTCATGCTTTTCCACAGCACTTCATGCTCCTCCTATCTTTCAGACCGTTTCATGCTCCTCATGTATTTCACAACTTTTGAAGCTCTTCATATTTTTCACATCTTTTCAGGCTCCTCATGTTTTGATCACCGCTCATGATCCTCCAAATTTTCAGACAGTTTCATGCTCTTCATATTTTTGACCCCTTTTGAAGCTCTTCATATTTTTCACACCTTTTCAGGCTCTTCATGTTTTTGAACACCGCTCATGATCCTCCAAATTTTCAGACCGTTTCATGCTCTTCATATTTTTGACACCTTTTGAAGCTCTTCATATTTTTCACACCTTTTCAGGCTCTTCATGTTTTTGAACACCACTTCATGCTTCTCCTATTTTTCAGACCGTTTCATGCTCCTCATGAATTTCACACCATTTGAAGCTCTTCATATTTTTCACACCTTTTCAGGCTCCTCATGTTTTTGATCACCGTTTTATGCTCCTTCTATTTTTCAGAACGTTACATGGTCCTCATATTTTTGACACCATTTGAAGCTCTTCATATTTTTCAAACCTTTTCAGGCTCTTCATGTTTTTGAACACCGCTTCATGCTCCTCCTATCTTTCAGACCGTTTCATGCTTCTCATATTTTTGACACCTTTTGAAGCTCTTCATATTGTTCACACCTTTTCAGGCTCTTCATGTTTTTGAACACCGCTCATGATCCTCCAAATTTTCAGACCGTTTCATGCTCATCATATTTTTAACACCTTTTGAAGCTCATCATATTTTTCACACCTTTTCAGGCTCTTCATGTTTTTCCACACCACTTCATGCTTCTCATATTTTTCAGACCGTTTCATGCTCCTCATGAATTTCACACCTTTTGAAGCTCTTCATATTTTTAACACCTTTTCAGGCTCTTCATGATGTTGAACACCGCTTCATGATGCTCCTATTTTTCAGAATGTTTCATGCTCCTCATATTTTTGACAACTTTTGAAGCTTTTCATATTTTTCACAACTTTTCAGGCTCTTCATGTTTTTGAACAGAGCTTCATGCTCCTCTTATTTTTCACACCGTATCATACTCGTCATATTTTTCACACCTTTTGAACCTCTTCATATTTTTCACACCTTTTCAGTCTCTTCATGTTTTTCAACACAACTTCATGCTCATCCTATTTTCCAGACCGTTTCATGTTCCTCATGAATTTTACACCTTTTGAAGCTCTTCATATTTTTCTCACCTTTTCAGGCTCTTCTTGCATTTGAACACCTTTTCATGCTCCTCCTATTTTGCAGACCGTTTCATGCTCCTCATATTTTTGACACCTTTTGAAGCTCTTAATATATTTCACACCTTTTCAGACTCTTCATGATTTCCAACACCGCTTCATGCTCCTCATATTTTTCAGACCGTTTCATGCTCATCTCATTTTTATCACCTTTTGAAGCTCTTCATATTTTTCACACCTTTTGAAGCTCTTCATATTTTTCACACCTTTTCAGGCTCTTGATGTTTTTCAACACCACTTCCTGTTTCTCCTATTTTTCAGACCGTTTCATGATCCTCATATTTTTGACACATTTTGAAGCTCTTCATATTTTTCACACCTTTTCAGGCTCTTCATGTTTTTCAACACCGCTTCATGCTCCTCCTCTTTTTCAGACCGTTTCATGCTCCTCATATTTTTGACACCTTTTGATGCTCTTCATATTTTTCACACCTTTTCAGACTCTTCATGATTTTCAAAACGGCTTCATGCTCCTCATATTTTCACTCCATTTCATGCTCATCTCTTTTTTGACACCTTTTGAAGCTCCTCTACTTTTGACCCCTTTAGAAGCTCTTCATATTTTTGACAACTTTTCAGGATCTTCATGTTTTTCAACACCGCTTCATGCTCCCCCTAATTTTCAGACCGTTTCATGACACTCATATTTTTGACACCTTTTCAAGCTCCTCCTATATTTCATACCTTTTCAGACTCTTCATGATTTCCAACACCGCTTCATGCTCCTCATTTTTTTCACACCGTTTAATGCTCATCTCATTTTTGACACCTTTTTAAGCTCTTCATATTTTTGACACCTTTAGAAGCTCTTCATATTTTTTACACCTTTTCAGGCTCTTCATATTTTTCAACACTGCTTATTGCTCCTCCTATTTTTCAGACCGTTTCATGCTCATCTCATTTTTGACAACTTCTGAAGCTCTTCATATTTTTCACATATTTTGAAGCTCTTCATATTTTACACACCTTTTCAGACTCTTCATGTTTTTGAACACTGCTTCATGCTCCTCCTATATTTCAGACCGTTTCATGCTCCTCCTATTTTTCAGACCGTTTCATGCTTCTCATATTTTGACACCTTTTGAAGCTCTTCATATTTTTCACAACTTTTCAGGCTCTTCATGTTTTTCAACACCGCTTCATGCTCCTCCACTTTGTCAGACCGTTTCATGCTCCTCATATTTTTGGCACCTTTTGAAGCTCTTCATATTTTTCACACCTTTTCAGGTCTTCATGTTTTTGAACACCATTTCATGCTCCTCCTATTTTTCAGACCGTTTCATGTTCTTCATATTTTTGGCACCTTTTGAAGCTCTTCATATTTTTCACACCTTTTCAGGCTCTTCATGTTTTTCAACACCACTTCATGCTCCTCCTGTGTTTCAGACCGTTTTTTGCTCCTCATATATTTGACACCTTTTGAAGCTCTTCATAATTTCCACACCTTTTCAGGCTCTTCATGTTTTTGAACACCATTTCATGCTCCTCTTATTTTTTTTTTTATTGTTATTTTTTTTTAATTTTTTTTTATTATTTTTATTTTTTTTCCCAGTCGGTTTTGTCATACATTGATATGAATCAGCCATGGATTTACATGTATTCCAAATCCCAATCCCCCCTCCCACCTCCCTCTCCACCCGATTCCTCTCGTTCTTCCCAGTGCACCAAGCCGAAGCACTTGTCTCGTGCATTCTACCTGGGCTGGTGATCTGTTTCACCATACATAGCATACATGCTGTTCTTTTGAAATATCCCAACCTCGCATTCTCCCACAAAGTTCAAAAGTCTGTTCTGTATTTCTGTGTCTCTTTTTCTGTTCTGCATATAGGGTTATCGTTATCACCTTTCTAAATTCCATATACATGTGTCAGCATGCTCTAATGTTCTTTATCTTTCTGGCTTACTTCACTCTGTATAATGGGCTCCAGCTTCATCCATCTCATTAGGACTGATTCAAATGAATTCTTTTTAATGGCTGAGTAATATTCCATGGTGTATATGTACCACAGCTTTCTTATCCATTCATCTGCTGACGGGCATCTAGGTTGCTTCCATGTCCTGGCTATTATAAACAGTGCTGCGATGAACATTGGGGTGCACGTGTCTCTTTCAGACGAACCTATGGACACCTTATCTTTGACAAAGGAGGCAAGGATATACAATGGAAAAAAGACAACCTCTTTAACAAGTGGTGCTGGGAAAACTGGTCAACCACTTGTAAAAGAATGAAAATAGAACACTTTCTAACACCATACACAAAAATAAACTCAAAATGGATTAAAGATCTAAATGTAAGACCAGAAACTATAAAACTCCTAGAGGAGAAGATAGGCAAAACACTCTCCGACATAAATCAAAGCAAGATCCTCTATGACCCACCTCCCAGAATATTGGAAATAAAAGCAAAACTAAACAAATGGGACCTAATGAAACTTAAAAGCTTTTGCACTACAAAGGAAACTATAAGTAAGGTGAAAAGACAGCCCTCAAATTGGGAGAAAATAATAGCAAATGAAGAAACAGACAAAGGATTAATCTCAAAAATATACAAGCAAATCCTGCAGCTCAATTCCAGAAAAATAAATGACCCAATAAAAAATGAGCCAAAGAACTAAACAGACATTTCTCCAAAGAAGACATACAGATGGATAACAAACACATGAAAAGATGCTCAACATCACTCATTATTAGAGAAATGCAAATCAAAACCACAATGAGGTACCATTACATGCCAGTCAGGATGGCTGCTATCCAAAAGTCTACAAGCAATAAATGCTGGAGATGGTGTGGAGAAAAGGGAACCCTCTTACACTGTTGGTGGGAATGCACACTAGTACAGCCCCTATGGAAAACAGTGTGGAGATTTCTTAAAAAACTGGAAATAGAACTGCCATATGACCCAGCAATCCCACTTCTGGGCATACACACTGAGGAAACCAGATCCTCTTATTTTTCAGACCGTTTCAAGCTCCTCATATTTTTTACACCTTTTGAAGCTCTTCATATATTTCACACCTTTTCAGGCTCTTCATGCTTTTCAAATCCGCTTCATGCTCCTCCTATTTTTCAGACTGTTTCATGCTCCTCATATTTTTGACACCTTTTGAAGCTCTTCATATTTTTCACACGTATTCAAGCTCTTCATCTTTTTCAACACCGCTTCATGCTCCTCCTATTTTACAGACCGTTTCATGCTTCTCATATTTTTGACACCTTTTGAATCTCTTCATATTTTTCACACCTTTTCAGGTTCTTCATGTTTTTGAACACCGCTTCATGCTCCTCCCATTTTTCAGACCGTTTCATACTCCTCATATATTTGACACCTTTTGAAGCTCTTCATATTTTTCACAACTTTTCAGGTTCTTCATGTTTTCAACACCACTTCATGCTCCTCCTATATTTCTGAACCGTGTCATGCTCCTCATATTTTTGACATCTTTTGAAGCTCTTCATATTTTTCACGCCTTTTCATACTCTTCATGTTTTTCTACACCGCTTCATGCTCCTCCTATTTTTGACTTCTTTTGAAGCTCTTCATATATTTCACACCTTTTCAGGGTTTTCATGTTTTTGAACACCGTTTCATGCTCCTCATATTTTTCAGACCGTTTCATGCTCCTCATATTTTTGACACCTTTTGAAGCTCTTCATATTTTTCACACCTTTTCAGGCTCTTCATGTTTTCAACACCGTTTCATGCTCCTTCTATTTTTCAGACCGTTTCATGCTCCTCATATTTTGACACCTTTTGAAGCTCTTCATATATTTCACACCTTTTCAGGCTCTTCATATTTTTCAACAAGGTTTCATGCTCCTCCTATTTTTCATACAGTTCCATGCCCCTCATATTTTTGACACCTTTTCAAGCTCTTCACATTTTTCAAACCTTTTCAGGCTGTTCATGTTTTTCAACACCACTTCATGCTCCTCCTATTTTTCAGACCGTTTCATGCTCCTCATGTATTTCACACCGTTTGAAGCTCTTTATATTTTTCACACCTTTTTAGGCTCTTCATGTTTTTGAACACGATTTCAGGCTCCTCCTATTTTTCGGACTGTTTCATGCTCATCTCATTTTTGACACCTTTTGAAGCTCTTCATATTTTTCACACCTTTTCAGGCTCTTCATGTCTTTTAACACCGTTTCATGCTGCTCCTATTTTTCAAATAGTTTCATGCTCCTCATATTTTTGACAGATTTTGAAGCTCTTCATTTTTTCACACCTTTTGAAGCTCTTCATATTTTTCACACCTTTTCAGGCTCTTCATGTTTTTCAACACCGCTTCATGCTCCTCCTATTTTTCAGACCTTTTCATACTCCTCATATTTTTGACACCTTTTGAAGCTCTTCATATTTTTCACACGTTTTCAGACTCTTCATGTTTTTCAACACCGCTTCATGCGTCTCCTATATTTCAGACCGTTTCATGCTCCTCATATTTTTGACACCTTTTGAAGCTCTTCATATTTTTCACACCTTTTCATGCTCTTCATGTTTTTCAACAACGTTTCAGGCTCCTCCTATTTTTGACATTTTTTGAATCTCTTCGTATTTTTCACACCTTTTAAGGCTCTTCACGATTTTGAACACCGTTTCTCTCTCCTGATATTTTTGACACGTTTTGAAGCTCTTCATATATTTGACAACATTTCATGCTCTTCATGTTCTTCAACACTGCTTCATGCTCCTCCTACTTTTCAGACCATTTCATGCTCCTCATTCTTTTGACAGGTTTTGAAGCTCTTCATATTTTTCACACCTTTTCAAGCTCTTCATGTTTTGAATACCGTTTCATGCTCTTCCTGTTTTTCAGAACGTTTCATGCTCCTCATATTTTAGACACCTGTTGAAGCTCTTCATATTTTTCACACCTTTTCAGGCTCTTCATGTTTCTCAACACCACTTAATGTTCCTCCTATTTTTCAGACCATTTCCTGCACCTCATATTTTTGACAACTTGTGAAGCTCCTCATATTTTTCACACCTTTTGAAGCTCTTCATATTTTTCACACCTTTTCAAGCTCTTCATGTTTTGAATACCGTTTCATGCTCCTCCTGTTTTTCAGACCGTTTCATGTTCGTCATGTATTTCACACCTTTTGAAGCTCCTCATATTTTTCACACCTTTTTAGGCTCTTCGTGTTTTTGAACAACGTTTCATGCTCCTCCTATTTTTCAGACAGTTTCATGCTCCTCATATTATTGGCACCTTTTGAAGTTCTTCATATTTTTCACACCTTTTCAGGTTCTTCATGTTTTTCAACACTGCTTCATGCTCCTCCTATTTTTCAGAACGTTTCATGCTCCTCTTGTATTTCACAACTTTTGAAGCTCTTCACATTTTCACACCTTTTCAGGCTCTTCATGTTTTTGAACACCGCTTCATGCTCCTCCTATTTTACAGACCGCTTCATTCTCCTCATATTTATCACACTTTTTGAAGCGCTTCATATTTTTCACACCTTTTCTGGCTCTTCATGTTTTTCAACACCACTTCATGCTCCTCCTATTTTTCAGACAGTTTCATGCTCCTCATATTTTTGACACCTTTTGAAGCTCTTCATATTTTTCAGACCTTTTCAGGCTCTTCATGTTTTTCAACACCGCTTCATTATCCTCCTATTTTTCAGAGCGTTTCATGCTCCTCATATTTTTGACTCCTTTTGAATCTCTTCATATATTTCACACCTTTTCAGTCTCTTCATGTTTTTGAACACCGCTTCATGCTCCTCCTATATTTCAGACTGTTTCCTGCTCCTCATGTATTTCACACCTTTTGAAGCTCTTCATATATTTCACACCTTTTGAAACTCTTCATATATTTCACAGCTTTTCAGGCTCTTCATGTTTTTGAACACCGTTTCATGCTGCTCCTATTTTTCAGACCGTTTCATGCTCCTCTTTATTTCAGACCGTTTCATGCTCCTCATATTTTTGGCACCTTTTGAAGTTCTTCATATTTTTCGAACCTTTTCAGGTTCTTCATATTTTTCAACACCGCTTTATGCTCCTCCATTTTTTCAGACCGTTTCATGCTCCTCTTGTATTTCACACCTTTTGAAGCTCTTCACATTTTTCACACATTTTCAGGCTCTTCATGTTTTTGAACACCGCTTCATGCTCCTCATATTTTTCAGACCACTTCTTGTTCCTCATGTTTATCACACCTATTGAAGCTCTTCATGTTTTTCACACCTTTTCAGGCTCTTCATGTTTTTCAACACCGCTTCATGCTCCTCCTATTTTTCAGACCGTTTCATGCTCCTCATGTATTTCACACATTTTGAAGCTCTTTATATTTTTCACACGTTTTCAGGCTCCTCATGTTTTTGAACATGATTTCATGCTCCTCCTATTTTTCAGACCGTTTCATGCTCCTCATATTTTTGACACTTTTTGAAGCTCTTCATATTTTTCACACCTTTTAATGCTCTTCATGATTTTGAACACCGCTTGATGCTTCTCCTATTTTTCAGACAATTCCAAACTCCTCATATTTTTGACACCTTTTGAAGCTCTTCATATTTTGACACCTTTTAAAGCTCTTCATATTTTTCACACTTTTTCAAGCTCTTCATGTTTTTCCACACCGCTTCAAGCTCATCGTATTTTTCAAACAGATTCGTGTGCCTCCTCTTTTGAACACCTTTTGAAGGTCTTCATATTTTTCACATCTTTATAGGCTCTTCTTGTTTTTCCGCACCGCTTCATGATCTTCCTTTTTTTCAGACCGTTCCATGCTCCTCATATTTTTGACACCTTTTGAAGCTCTTCATATTTTTCAAATATTTTCATGTTCTTCATGTTTTTCAACACCGCTTCATGCTCCTCCTATTTTTCAGATAGTTTCATGCCCCCTCTATTTTTGACACTTTTTGAAGCTCTTCATATATTTCACACCTTTTCAGGATCTTCATGTTTTTGAACACCGTTTCATGCTCCTCATATTTTTGACACCTTTGAAGCTCTTCAAAATTTTGACACCTTTTGAAGCTCTTCATATTTTTCACACCTTTTCAGGCTCTTCATGTTTTTCAACACCGCTTCATGCTCCTCCTATTTTCAGACCGTTTCATGCTCCTCATGTATTTCATACCTTTTGAAGCTCTTAATATTTTTCACACCTTTTCAGGCTCTTCATGTTTTTGAACACGGTTTCATGCTCCTCCTATTTTTCAGACCGTTTCATGCTCGTCATATTTTTCACACCTTTTGAAGCTCTTCATATTTTTCACACCTTTTCAGGCTCTTCATGTTTTTCAACACCACTTCTTGCTCCTCCTATTTTTCAGACCATTTCATGCTCCACATGTATTTCACACCTTTTGAAGCTCTTCATATTTTTCACACCTTTTCAAGCTCTTCATGTTTTTGAACACGGTTTCATGCTCTTCCTGTTTTTCAGACAGTTTCTTGCTCCTCATATTTTTGACACCTTTTGAAACTCTTCATATTTTTCACACCTTTTCAGGCTTTTCATGTTTTTCAACACCGCTTCATGATCCTCATATTTTTCAGAGCGTTTCATGCTCCTCATATTTTTGACACCTTTTGAATCTCTTCATATATTTCACAACTTTTCAGGCTCTTCATGTTTTTGAACACCGCTTCATGCTCCTCCTATTTTTCAGACCGTTTCATGCTTCTCATCTGTTTCACAGCTTTTGAAGCTCTTCATATTTTTTAAACCTTTTGAAGCTCTTCATATTTTTCACAGCTTTTCAGGCACTTCATGTTTTTGAACACCGTTTCATGCTCCTCCTATTTTTAAGAACTTTTCATGCTCCTCATATTTTTGACACCTTTTGAAGCTCTTTATATATTTCACACCTTTTCTGGCTCTTCATGTTTTTCAACACCACTTCATGCTCCTCCTATTTTTCAGACCGTTTCATGCTCCTCATATTTTTGACACCTTTTGAAGCTCTTCATATATTTCCTACATTTTCAGGCTCTTCATGTTTTTCAACAAAGCTTCATGCTCCTCCTATATTTCAGTCCGTTTCATGCTCCTCATATTTTTCACATCTTTTGAAGCACTTCATATTTTTCACACCTTTTCAGGCTCTTCATTTTTTTGAACACCGCTTCATGCTCCTTTTATTTTTAGTCCGTTTCATGCTCCTCATATTTTTCACACCTTTTGAAGCTCTTCATATTTTTCACACCTTTTCAGGCTCTTCATGTTTTCCACACCGCTTCATGTTCCTCCTATTTTTCAGACCGTCTCATGCTCCTCATATTTTTGACACCTTTTGAAGCTCTTCATATTTTTCACACCTTTTCAAGCTCTTCATGTTTTTGAACACCGTTTCATGCTCCTCCTATTTTTCATACCGTTTAATGCTCCTCATATTTTTGACACCTTTGAATCTCTTCATAGTTTTCACACTTTTTGACGCTCTTCATATATTTCACACGTTTTCAGGCCCTTCATGTTTTTGAACACCGTTTTATGTTCCTCCTATTTTTCAGACCTTCTCATGCTCCTCATAATTTGACACCTTTTGAAGCTCCTCATATTTTTCACACATTTTCAGTCTCTTCATTTTTTTGAACACCGCTTCATGCTCCTCCTATTTTTCAGACCGTTTCAGGCTCCTCATATTTTTGACACATTTTGAAGCTCTTCATATTTTTCACACCTTTTCAGGCTCTTCATTTTTTTGAACACCGCATCATGCTCCTCCTATTTTTCACACCGTTTCATGCTCCTCATATTTTTCACACCTTTTGAAGCTCTTCATATTTTTCACACCTTTTCAGGCTCTTCATGTTTTTGAACACCGTTTCATGCTCCTCCTATTTTTCAGACGGTTTCATGCTCCTCATATTTTTCACACCTGTTGAAGCTCCTCGTATTTTTCACACCTTTTGAAGCTGTTCATATATTTCACACTTTTTCAGGCATTTCATGTTTTTCACAACCGCTTCATGCTCCTCCTATTTTTCAGACCGTTTCATTCTCCTCATTTTTTTGAAACCTTTTGAAGCTCTTCATATTTTTTACACCTTTTCATTCTCTTCATGTTTTTCAACACAGCTTCATGCTCCTTCTATTTTTCAGACCATTTCACGCTTCTCATGTATTTCACACCTTTTGAAGCTCTCATATTTTTCACACCTTTTCAGGCTCTTCATGTTTTTGAACACCGTTTCATGCTCCTCCTATTTTACAGACCGTTTCATGCTCTCTCATTTCTGACACCTTTTGAAGTTCTTCATATATTTCACACCTTTTCAGGCTCTTCATGTTTTTCAACACCGCTTCATGCTCATCCTATTTTTCAGACCGTTTCATGCTCCTCTCATTTCTGACACCTTTTGAAGCTCTTCATATTTTTCACACCGATTCAAGCTCTTCATATTTTTCAAACGTTTTCAGGCTCTTCATGTTTTTGAACACCGCTTCTTGCTCCTCTTATTTTTCAGACCGTTTCATACTCCTCATATTTTTTACACCTTTTGAAGCTCTTCATATTTTTCACCCCTTTTCAGGCTCTTCATGTTTTTCAGCACCGCTTCATGTTCCTCCTATTTTTCAGACCGTTTCATGCTCCTCATATTTTGGACACCTTTTGAAACTCTTCATATATTTCACACCTTTTCAGGCTCTTCATATTTTTCAACACCGTTTTAAGCTCGTCCCATTTTCTAGACCGATGCATGCTTCTCATAATTTTGACACATTTTGAAGCTCTTCATATACTTCACACCTTTTCAGGCTCTTCATGTTTTTAAACACCGCTTCATGCTCCTGCTATTTTTCAGACAGTTTCATGCTCCTCTTATTTTTGACACCTTTTGAAGCTCCTCATATATTTGACACCTTTTGAAGCTCTTCATATATTTAACACTTTTTTAGGCTCTTCACGTTTTTCAACTCCACTTCATGCTCCTCCTATTATTCAGACCGTTTCATGCTCCTCATAATTTTGACACCTTTTGAAGCTCTTCATATTTTTCACACCTTTTCAGGCTCTTCATGTATTTCAACACCGATTCATGCTCCTCCTATTTTTCAGACATTTTCATGCTGCTCATGTATTTCACACTTGTTGACGCTCTGCATATTTTTCACACCTTTTCAGGCTCTTCATGTTTTTGAACACTGCTTGTTGATCCTCCTATTTTTCAGACTGCTTCATGGTCCTCAAATGTTTGACACTTTTTGTAGCTCTTCATATTTTTCACATCATTTCAGGCTGTTCATGGTTTTCTACACCGCTTCATGATCCTCCTATTTTTCAGACCGTTTCATGCTCGTCATACTTTTGACACCTTTTGAAGCTCTTCATGTTTTTGAACACCTTTTCATGCTCCTCCTATATTTCAGAATGTTTCATGCTCCTCATGTATTTCACACCTTTTGAAGCTCTTCATTTTTTCACACTTTTCAAGCTCTTCATGTTTTTCAACACCGCTTCATGCTCCTCCTATTTTTCAGACCGTTTCATCCTCCTCATCTTTTTGACACCTTTTGAAGCTCTTCATATATTTCACACTTTTTCAGGTTCTTCATGTTTTTCAACAACGCTTCATGCTCCTCCTATTTTTCAGACCGTTTCATGGTCCCCATATTTTTGACACCTTTTGAAGCTCTTCATATTTTTCAACCCTTTTCAGTCTCTTCATGTTTTTCAACACCGCCTGATGCTCCTCCAATTTTTCAGACCGTTTCATGCTCCTCATATTTTTCACAGGTTTTGAAGCTCTTCATATATTTCACACCTTTTCAGGCTCTTCATGTTTTTCAACACCGCTTCATGCTTTTCCTATTTCTCAGACCGGTTCATGCTCCTCATATTTTTGACACCTTTTGAAGCTCTTCATATTTTTTTCACCTTTTCAGGCACTTCATGTTTTTCAACAACGATTCATGCTCCTCCTATTTTTCGGTCCTTTTCATGCTCCTCATATTTTTGACACCTTTTGAAACTCTTCATATTTTTCACACATTTTCAGGCTCTTCATGTTTTTCAACACCGCCTGATGCTCCTCCAATTTTTCAATCCGTTTCATGCTCCTCATATTTTTCACAGGTTTTGAAGCTCTTCATATATTTCACACCTTTTCAGGCTCTTCATGTTTTTCAACACCACTTCATCCTTTTCCTATTTCTCAGACCGGTTCATGCTCCTCATATTTTTGACACCTTTTGTAGCTCTTCATATTTTTTTCACCTTTTCAGGCACTTCATGTTTTTCAACAACGATTCATGCTCCTCCTATATTTTGGTCCTTTTCATGCTCCTCATATTTTTGACACCTTTTGAAACTCTTCATATTTTTCACACATTTTCAGGCACTTCATGTTTTTCAACACCGCTTCATTCTTTTCCTATTTCTCAGACCGGTTCATGCTCCTCATATTCTTGACACCTTTTGTAGCTCTTCATATTTTTTTCACCTTAACAGGCACTTCATGTTTTTCAACAACGATTCATGCTCCTCCTATATTTCGGTCCTTTTCATGCTCCTCATATTTTTGACACCTTTTGAAACTCTTCATATATTTCACACCTTTTCAGGCTCTTCATATTTTTCAACACTGTTTTAAGCTCGTCCAATTTTCTAGACCGTTGCATGCTTCTCATAATTTTGACACATTTTGAAGCTCTTCATATACTTCACACCTTTTCAGGCTCTTCATGTTTTTAAACACCGCTTCATGCTCCTGCTATTTTTCAGACCGTTTCATGCTCCTCTTATTTTTGACACCTTTTGAAGCTCCTCATATATTACACACCTTTTGAAGCTCTTCATATATTTAACACTTTTTTAGGCTCTTCACGTTTTTCAACTCCACTTCATGCTCCTCCTATTATTCAGACCGTTTCATGCTCCTCATAATTTTGACACATTTTGAAGCTCTTCATATTTTTCACAAGTTCTCTGGCTCCTCATGTCTTTGAACACCGCTTCATGCTCCTTCTATTTTTCAGACCGTTTCATGCTCCTCATATTTTTGACACCTTTTGAAGCTCTTCATATTTTTCACACCTTTTCAGGCTCTTCATGTTTTTCAACACCGCTTCAGGCTCCTCCTATTTTTCAGACCGTTTCATGCTCCTCATGTATTTCACACCTTTTGAAGCTCTGCATATTTTTCACACCTTTTCAGGCTCTTTATGTTTTTCAACACGGCTTCATGATCCTCCTATTTTTCAGACCGTTTTAGGGTCCTCATATTTTTCAGACTGTTTCATGCTCCTCATGTATTTCACACCTTTTGAAGCTATTCATTTTTTTCACACCTTTTCAGGCTCTTCATGTTTATGAACATAGTTTCATGCTCCTCCTATTTTTCAGAACGTTTCATGCTCCTCCTATTTTTCAGACTGTTTCATGCTCCTCATGTATTTCACACCTTTTGAAGCTCTTCATATTTTTCACACGTTTTCAGGCTCTTCATGTTTTTGATCACCGTTTCATGCTCCTCCTATTTTTCAGACCGTTTCATGCTCCTCATATTTTTCACACTTTTTGAAGCTCTTCTTATTTTTCACACATTTTTAGGCTCTTCACGTTTTTGAACACCGTTTCATGCTGCTTCTATTTTTCACACCTTTTGATGCTGTTCATATCTTTCACACCTTTTCAGGCTCTTCATGTTTTTGAACACCGCTTCATGCTCCGCCTTTTTTTCAGACCGTATATTGCTCCTCATGTATTTCACACCTTTTGAAGCTCTCATATTTTTCACATCTTTGTAGGCTCTTCATATTTTTGAACACCGTTTCATGCTCCTCCTATTTTTCAGACCGTTTCATGCTCCTCATATTTTTGACACCTTTTAAAGCTCTTCATATTTTTCACACCTTTTCAGGCTCTTCATGTTTTTGAACACTACTTCATGCTCCTCCAATTTTTCAGACCGTTTCATGCTCCTCATATTTTACAGCTTTTGAAGCTCTTCATATTTTTCACAACTTTTCAGGCTCTTCGTGTTTTTGAATACCGTTTCATGCTCCTCCAGTTTTTCAGACCGTTTCACGCTCTTCATATTTTTCACACTTCTTGAAGCTCTTCATATTTTTCACACCTTTTCAGGCTCGTCATGTTTTTGAACACCACTTCATGCTCCTCATATTTTTCAGATCATTTCATGCTCCTCATAATTTTGACACCTTTTGAACCTCTTCATATTTTTCACAACTTTTCACGCTCTTCATGTTTTTGCACACAGCTTCATGTTCCTATTATTTTCAGACCGTTTCATGCTCCTCATGTATTTCACACCTTTTGAAGCTCCTCATATTTTTCACACCTTTTCAGGCTCTTCATGTTTTTGAACACCATTTCATGCTGCTCCTATTTTTCAGACCGTTTCATGCTCATCTCATTTTTGACACCTTTTGAAGCTCTTCATATTTTTCACACCTTTGCAGGCTCCTCATGTTTTTGAACACCGCCTCATGCTACTCATATTTTTCAGATCGTTTCATGCTCCTCATACATTTGACACATTTTGAAGCCCTTCATGTTTTTGAACACTTTTTCATGCTCCTCCTATTTTTCAGAATGTTTCATGCTCCTCATGTATTTCACACGTTTTGAAGCTCTTCGTATTTTCACATCTTTTCAGGCTCTTCATGTTTTTGAACACCGTTTCATGCTCCTCCTATTTTTCCGGCCGTTTCGTGCTCCTCATGTTTTTGACACCTTTTGAAGCTCTTCATATATTTCACACTTTTTCAGGTTCTTCATGTTTTTCAACAACGCTTCATGCTCCTCCTATTTTTCAGACCGTTTCATGGTCCCCATATTTTTGACATCTTTTGAAGCTCTTCATATTTTTCAACCCTTTTCAGTCTCTTCATGTTTTTCAACAACGCCTGATGCTCCTCCAATTTTTCAGACCGTTTCATGCTCCTCATATTTTTCACAGGTTTTGAAGCTCTTCATATATTTCACACCTTTTCAGGCTCTTCATGTTTTTCAACACCGCTTCATCCTTTTCCTATTTCTCAGACCGGTTCATGCTCCTCATATTTTGACACCTTTTGAAGCTCTTCTTATTTTTTTCACCTTTTCAGGCACTTCATGTTTTTCAACAACGATTCATGCTCCTCCTATTTTTCGGTCCTTTTCATGCTCCTCATATTTTTGACACCTTTTGAACCTCTTCATATTTTTCACACATTTTCAGGCTCTTCATGTTTTTCAACACCGCCTGATGCTCCTCCAATTTTTCAGATCTTTGCATGCTCCTCATAATTTTCACACATTTTGAGCTCTTCATATATTTCACAGCTTTTCACGCTCTTCATGTTTTTAAGCACTGCTTCATGCTCTTCCTATTTTTCAGACCGTTTCATGCTCCTCATATTTTTGACACCTTTGGAAGCTCTTCATATTTTTCACACCTTTTCATGCTCTTCATGTTTTTCAACACCGCTTCTTGCTCTTCCTATTTTTCAGACAGTTTCATGCTCCTCATATTTTTGACACCTTTTGAAGCTCCAGATATTTTTCACACCTTTTGAGCTCTTCATATATTTCACACTTTTTCAGGCCCTTCATGTTTTTCAACACCACTTCATGCTCCTCCTGTTTTTCAGACCATTTCATGCTCATCTCATTTTTGACAGCTTTTGAAGATTTTCATATTTTTCACACGTTTTGAAGCTCTTCATTTTTTTCACACCTTTTCAGCCTCTTCATGTTTTTCAACACCGCTTCATGCTGCTCTTATTTTTCAGACCGTTTCATGCTCCTCATATTTTTGACACCTTTTGAAGCTCTTCATATATTTCACACATTTTCAGGCTCTTCATGTTTTTCAACACCGTTTTATTGTAGTCCTATTTTCTAGACCGTTGCATGCTCCTCATAATTTTGACACCATTTGAAGCTCTTCATATTTTTCACACCTTTTCAGGCTCTACATGTTTTTAAACACCCTTCATGATCCTCCTATTTTTCAGACCGTTTCATTCTCCTCATTTTTTTGAAACCTTTTGAAGCTCTTCATATTTTTTACACCTTTTCATTCTCTTCATGTTTTTCAACACAGCTTCATGCTCCTTCTATTTTTCAGACCATTTCACGCTTCTCATGTATTTCACACCTTTTGAAGCTCTCATATTTTTCACACCATTTCAGGCTCTTCATAATTTTGAACACCGTTTCATGCTCCTCCTATTTTTCAGACCGTTTCATGCTCTCTCATTTCTGACACCTTTTGAAGCTCTTCATATATTTCACACCTTTTCAGGCTCTTCATGTTTTTCAACACCGCTTCATGCTCATCCTATTTTTCAGACCGTTTCATGCTCCTCTCATTTCTGACACCTTTTGAAGCTCTTCATATTTTTCACACCGATTCAAGCTCTTCATATTTTTCAAACGTTTTCAGGCTCTTCGTGTTTTTGAATACCGTTTCATGCTCCTCGTATTTTTCAGACCATTTCATGCTCCTCATATATTTGACACCATTAAATCTATTCATATTTTTCACACATTTTGAAGCTCTTCATATATTTTACACCTTTTCAGGCTCTTCATGTTTTTGAACACCGTTTCCTGCTCCTCCTATTTTTCAGACCGTTTCATGCTCCTCATATTATAGACACCTTTGAATCTCTTCATATTTTCACACGTATTGAAGCTCTTCATATTTTCCACACGTTTTCAAGCTCTTCATGTTTTTCAACACCGCTTCATGCTCCTCCGATTTTTCAGAACGTTTCATTCTCCTCATATTTTTCACACTTTTTGAAGCTCTTCATATATTTCACACCTTTTCAAGCTCTTCATGTTCTCCACACCACTTCATGCTTCTCCTATTTTTCAGCCGGTTTCATGCTCCTCATGTATTTCACACCTTTTGAAGCTCTTCATATTTTTCACACCTTTTCAAGCTCTTCATGTTCTCCACACCACTTCATGCTTCTCCTATTTTTCAGCCGGTTTCATGCTCCTCATGTATTTCACACCTTTTCAAGCTCTTCATATTTTTCACTCCTTTTCAGGCTCTTCATGTTTTTGATCACTGTTTCATGCTACTCCTATTTTTCAGACCGTTTCATGCTCCTCATATTTTTGACCCCTTTTGAAGCTCTTCATATTTTTCACGCCTTTTCAGGCTCTTCATGTTTTTGAACACCGCTTCATGATCCTCCTATTTTTCAGACCGTTTCATGATCCCCATATTTTTGACACCTTTTGAAGCTCTTCATATTTTTCACACCTTTTCAGGCTCTTCTTGTTTTTCAACACCACTTCATGCTCCTCCTATTTTTCAGGCCGTTTCATGCTCCTCATATTTTTGACACCTTTTGAAGCTCTTCATATTTTTCACACGTTTTCAGGCTCTTCATGTTTTTCAACACCGCTTCATGTTCCTCCTATTTTTCAGAAAGTTTCATTCTCCTCATATTTTTGACACCTTTTGAAGCTCTTCATATTTTTCACACCATTTCAGGCTCTTCATATTTTTAATACCACTTCATGCTCCTCCTATTTTTCATACCATTTCTTGCTCATCGATTTTTGACACCTTTTGAAGCTCTTCATATATTTCACACGTTTTCAGGCTCTTCACGTTTTTCAACACCGCTTCATGCTCCTCCTATTTTTCAGACCGTTTCATGCTCCTCATATTTTTGACACGTTTTGAAGCTCTTCATATTTTTAACACCTTTTAAGGCTCTTCGTGTTTTTGAAAACCGTTTCATGCTCCTCTTATATTTCATATTGTTTCAAGCTTCTCCTATTTTTCACACCTTTTGAAGCTCTTCATATCTTTCACACCTTTTCAGGCTCTTCATGTTTTTGAACACCGCTTCATGCTCCTCCTATTTTTCAGACCGTATAAAGCTCCTCATGTATTTCACACCTTTTGAAGCTCTTCATATCTTTCACAGCTTTTCAGGCTCTTCATGTTTTTGAACACCGCTTCATGCTCCTCCTTTTTTTCAGACCGTATATTGCTCCTCATGTATTTCACAACTTTTGAAGCTCTTAATATTTTTCACATCTTTTCAGGCTCTTCATGTTTTTGAACACCATGTCATGCTCCTCATATTTTTGACACCTTTTGATGCTCTTCATATTTATCACACCTTTTCATGCTCTTCATGTTTATGAACAACGCTTCATGCTCCTCCTTTTTCGACTCCTTTTGAAGCTCTTCATATTTTTCACACCTTTTCAGGCTCTTCATGTTTTTGCACACCGCTTCATGCTCTACCAATTTTTCATACCGTTTAATGCTCCTCATGTATTTCCGCGTTTTGAAGCTCTTCATATTTCTCACACCTTTTCAGGCTCTTCATGTTTTTGAACACCGCTTCATTATCCTCCTTTTTTTCAGACAGTTTAATGCTCCTCATATTTTTGACCCCTTTTAAAGCTCTTCATATTTTTCACACTTTTTAAGGCTCTTCTTGTTTTTGAACACCGCTTCATACTCCTCCTGCTTTTCAGACCGTTTAATGCTCCTCATGTATTTCCCGCGTTTTGAAGCTCTTCATATTTCTCACAGCTTTTCAGGCTCTTCATGTTTTTGAACACCGCTTCATTATCCTCCTATTTTTCAGATCTTTTCATGCTCCTCATATTTTTGACACCTTTTGAAGCTCTTCATATTTTTCACACCTTTTCAGGCTCTTCATGTTTTTGAACAACGCTTCATGCTCCTCCTATTTTTCACACCTTTTGAAGCTCTTCATTTAT
The DNA here is from genome assembly GCF_033118175.1 of Dama dama. Classification (NCBI taxonomy): domain Eukaryota; kingdom Metazoa; phylum Chordata; class Mammalia; order Artiodactyla; family Cervidae; genus Dama; species Dama dama. The sequence continues at coordinate 189,035 of NW_026870900.1, forward strand.
TTCATTCCTTTACAGGCTCTTCACCTTTTTCAACACGGCTTCACCTCCTCCTATTTTTTAGACCGTTTCATGCTCCTCATATATTACACACCTTTTGATGCTCTTCATATTTTTCACACCTTTTCAGGCTCTTCATGTTTTGGAACACCGTTTCATGCTCCTACTATTTTTCAGACCGTTTCAAGCTCCTCATAATTTTGACACCATTTGAAGCTCTTCATATATTTCACACCTTCTCAGGCTCTTCATGTTTTTGAACACCGCTTCTTGCTCCTCCTATATTTCAGACCGTTTCATGCTCCTCATATTTTTGACACCTTTTGAAGCTCATCATATATTTCACATCTTTTCAGACTCTTCAAGTTTTTGAACACTGCTTCATGCTCCTACTTTTTTTCAGATCGTTTCATGCTCCTCATGTATTTCACACCTTTTGAAGCTCTTCAAATTTTTCACAACTTTTCAGGCTCTTCATGTTTTTGATCACCGCTTCATGCTCCTCCTATTTTTCAGACCTTTTCCTATTCCTCCTATTTTTCAGATCATTTCATGTTCCTCATATTTTTGACACCTTTTGAAGCTCTTCATGTTTTTCCACACCATTCCATGCTGCCTCTATTTTTCAGACCGTTTAATGCTACTCCTGTTTTTCAAACCGTTTCATTCTCCTCATATTTTTGACACATTTTGAAGCTCTTCATGTCTTTCAACACCGTTTCATGCTGCTCCTATTTTTCAGACCATTTCATGATCCTCTTATTTTTCAGGCCGTTTCATGCTCCTCATATTTTTGACACTTTTGAAGCTCTTCATGTCTTTCAACACTGTTTCATGCTGCTCCTATTTTTCAGACGGTTTCATGCTCCTCCTATTTTGCAGAACGTTTCATGTTCCTCATATTTTTCACAACTTTTGAACCTCCTCATTTTTTCACAACTCTTGAAGCTCTTCATATTTTTCACACCTTTTCAGGCTCTTCATGTTTTGGAACACCGTTTCATGCTCCTACTTTTTTTCAGACCGTTTCATGCTCCTCATATATTTCACACCTTTTGAAGCTCTTCCTATTTTTCACACCTTTTCAGGCTCTTCATGCTTTTGAACACCGCTCCATGCTCCTCCTATTTTTCAGACCGTTTCATGCTCCTCGTATTTTTCAGACCGTTTCAGGGTGTCCATGTTTTTGAAAACCACTTCATGCTCCTATTTTTCAGACCGTTTCATACACCTCATGAATTTCACACCTTTTGAACCTCTTCATATTTTTCACATATTTGAAGCTCTTCATATAATTCACACCTTTTCAGTCTCTTCTTTTTTTGCAACACCACTTCATGCCCCTGCTATTTTTCAGACCGTTTCATGCTCCTCATATTTTTGACAGGTTTTGAGGCTTTTCATATTTTTCACACCTTTTCAGGCTCTTCATGTTTTTGAACACCTTTTCATAATCCGCCTATTTTTAAGACTGTTTCATGCTCCTCATATTTTTGACACCTTTAGAACCTCTTCATATTTTACACAGCTTTTCAGGCTCTTCATGTTTTTCAACACCGCTTCATGCTCCTCCTCTTTTACAGGACGTTTCATGCTCCTCATATATTTGACACCCTTTGAAGCTCCTCATATTTTTCACACCTTTTGAAGCTCTTCATATTTTTCACATTTATGAATCTCTTCATATTTTCCACACGTTTTCAGAAAATTCATGTTTTTCAACACCGCTTCATGCTCCTCCTATTTTTCAGACCGTTTCGTCTCCTCATATTTTTGACACCTTTTGAAGCTCTTCATATATTTCACACATTTTCAGACTTTTCCTTTTTTTCAACATGACTTCATACTCCTCCTACTTTTCAGACCGTTTCATTCTCATCTCATTTTGACACCTTTTGAAGCTCTTCATGTTTTTCACATCTTTTGAAGCTCTTCATATTTTTCACAACTTTTCAGGCTCTTTCTGATTTTCAACAGCGCTTCATGCTCCTCCTATTTTTCAGACCGTTTCATGCTCCTCATAATTTTGACACCTTTTGAAGCTTTCATATTTTTAACACCTTTTCAGGCTCTTCATCTTTTTCAACACCACTTCATGCTCCTCCTTTTTGCAGACCGTTTCATGCTACTCATATTTTTAACACCTTTTGAAGCTCTTCATATTTTTCACATCTTTTCAGGCTCTTCAACTTTTTCAACACCGCTTCATGCACGTCCTATTTTTCAGACTGTTTCATGCTCATCTCATTTTTGACACCTTTTGAAGTTTTTCATATTTTTCACAACTTTTCAGGCTCTTCATGTTTTTGAAGACCGCTTCATGCTAATCCTATTTTTCAAACCATATCATGCTCCTCATATTTTTCACACCTTTTGAAGCTCTTCATATATTTCACACCTTTTCAGGCTCTTCATGTTTTTGAACACCACTTCATGCTCCTTCTCTTTTTCAGAGAGTTTGATGTTCCTCATGTATTTCACACCTTTTGAAGCTCTTCATATTTTTCACACCTTTTCAGGCTCTTCATGTTTTTCAACACCACTTCATGCTGCTCATATTTTTTCAGACCGTTTCATGCTCCTCATATTTTTGACACGTTTTGACGCTCTTCATATTTTTCAAAACTTTTCAGGTTCTTCATGTTTTTCAACACCGCTTCATGTTCCTCATCTTTTTCAGACCGTTAATGCTACTCATATTTTTCACACCTCTTGAGGCTCTTCATGTTTTTGATCACCGTTTCATGATCCTCCTATATTTCAGACCGTTTCATGTTCCTCATATTTTTCACACCTTTTGAGGCTCTTCATGGTTTTGATCACCGTTTCATGCTCCTCCTATTTTTCAGACCGTATCGTGTTCCTCATACTTTTTACGCCTTTGAAGCTCTTCATATTTTTCACACCTTTTCAGGCTCCTCATGTTTTTGAAAACCGCCTCATCCTCCTCCTATTTTTCACACCTTTTGAAACTCTTCATATTTTTCACACCTTTCAGGCTCTTCATATTTTTCAAACCTTTTGAAGCTCTTCATATTTTTCACACTTATTCAGGCTCTTCATGTTTTGAACACCGCTTCATGCTCCTCCTATTTTTAAGACCGTTTCATGCTCCTCATATTTTTGAAACTTTTTGAAGCTCTTAGTATTTTTCAAACCTTTTCAGGCTCCTCATGTTTTTGAAAACCGCCTCATCCTCCTCCTATTTTTCACACCTTTTGAAGCTCTTCATATTTTTCACACCTTTTCAGGCTCTTCATGTTTTTCCACACCGCTTCATGCACCTCAATTTTTCAGACTGTTTCATGCTCATCTCAATTTTGACACCTTTTGAAGCTTTTCATATTTTTCTCAACTTTTCAGGCTCTTCATGTTTTTGAACACCGCTTCATGCTCCTCCTATTTTTCAGACCGTTTCCTGCTCCTCATATTTTTGACACCTTTTGAAGGTCTTCATATTTTTCACACCTTTTCAGACTCTTCATGTTTTTCAACACCGCTTCATGCTCCTGTTTTTTTCAGACCGTTTCATGCTCCTCATGTATTTCACACCTTTTGAAGCTCTTCATATTTTTCACACCTTTTGAAGCTCTTCATATTTTTCACATTTTTGAAGCTCTTCATATTTTCCACACGTTTTCAGGCTCTTCATGTTTTTCAACATCGCTTCATGCTCCTCCTATTTTTCAGACCGTTTCATGCTCCTCATATTTTTACACCTTTTGAAGCTCTTCATATTTTTCACACCTTATCAGGCTCTTCATGTTTTTGAACACCGCTTCATGCTCCTCCTATTTTTCAGACCGTTTCCTGCTCCTCATATTTTTGACACCTTTGAAGCTCTTCATATATTTCACAACTTTTCAGACTTTTCCTTTTTTTCAACACGACTTCATGCTCCTCCTATTTTTCAGACCGTTTCATGCTCCTCATATTTTGACACCTTTTGAAGCTCTTCATATTTTTCACACCTTTTCAGGCTCTTCATGTTTTTCAACACCGCTTCATGCACCTCTATTTTTCAGACCGTTTCATGTTCCTCATATTTTTGACACCTTTTCAAGCTCTTCATATTTTTCACACCTTTTCAGGCTCTTCATGTTTTTCAACAGCGATTGATGATCCTGCTACTTTTCAGACCTGTTCATGCTAATCTAATTTTTGACACCCTTTGAAGCTCTTCATATTTTTCACACCTTTTCAGGCTCTTCATGTTTTTGAACACCGCTTCATGCTCCTCCTAATTTTCAGACCGTTTCATGCTCCTCATATTTTTGACACCTTTTGAGCTCTTCATATTTTTCACACCTTTTCAGGCTCTTCATGTTTTTGAACACCGCTTCATGCTTCTGCTAATTTCCAGAGCATTTCATACTCCTCATATTTTTGACACGTTTTGAGGCTCTTCATATTTTTCACACCTTGTCAAGCTCTTCATGTTTTTGAACAACGTTTCATGATCTTAATATTTTTCAGAACGTTTCATGCTCCTCATATTTTTGACACCTTTTGAAGCTCTTCATATTTTTCACACCTTTTGAAGCTCTTCATATTTTTCACACGTTTTCACGCTCTTCATGTTTTTCAACACCGCTTCATGCTCCTCCTTTTTTTCAGACCATTCCTTGCTACTCATATTTTTGACACCTTTTGAAGCTCTTCATATTTTTCACACCTTTTCAGGCTCTTCATGTTTTTCAACAACGTTTCATGCACCTCCTATTTTTCAGAACGTTTCATGCTCCTCATATTTTTGACACCTTTTGAAGCTCTTCATATTTTTCACACCTTTTGAAGCTCTTCATATTTTTCACACGTTTTCACGCTCTTCATGTTTTTCAACACCGCTTCATGCTCCTCCTTTTTTTCAGACCATTCCTTGCTACTCATATTTTTGACACCTTTTGAAGCTCTTCATATTTTTCACACCTTTTCAGGCTCTTCATGTTTTTCAACAACGCTTAATGCTCCTCCTATTTTTCAGACCGTTTCTTGCACCTCATATATTTCACACCTTTTGAAGCTCTTCATATATTTCACACATTTTCAGGCTCTTCATGTTTTTCAACACCGCTTCATGCTCCTCCTATTTTTCAGACCATTCCTTGCTACTCATATTTTTGACACCTTTTGAAGCTCTTCATATTTTTCACACCTTTTCTTTATCTTCATGATTTTCAACACCGCTTCATGCTCCTCCTATTTTTCAGACCGTTTCATGCTCATCTAATTTTTGACACCTTTTGAAGCTCTTCATATTTTTGACAACTTTTCAGGCTCTTCATGTTTTTGAACATTTCTTCATGCTCCTCCTCTTTTTCAAACCGTTTCATGCTTCTCATATTTTTGACACCTTTTGAAGCTCTTCATATTTTTCACACCTTTTAAAGCTCTTCATATTTGTCACATTTTTGAAGCTCTTCATATTATTCACACGATTTCCGACTCTTCATGTTTTTCAACACCGCTTCATGCTCCTGCTATTTATCATACCGTTTCATACTCCTCATATTTTTGACATCTTTTGAGACACTTCATATTATTCACACCTTTTCAGGTTCTTCATTTTTTTCAACACCACTTCAAGCTCCTCCTATTTTTCAGACCGTTTCATGCTCATCTAATTTTTGACAGCTTTTGAAGCTCTTCATATTTTTCACACCTTTTGAAGCTCTTCATATTTTTCACACCTTTTCAGGCTCTTCATGTTTTTCAACACCACTTCAAGCTCCTCCTATTTTTCAGACCGTTTCATGCTCATCTAATTTTTGACACCTTTTGAAGCTCTTCATATTTTTGACACCTTTTGAAGCTCTTCATATTTTTCACACCTTTTGAAGCTCTTCATATTTTTCACACCTTTTCAGGCTCTTCATGTTTTTCAACACCGCTTCATGCTCCTCCTATTTTTCAGACCGTTTCATGCTCCTCATATTTTTGACACCTTTTGAGGCTCTTCATATTTTTCACAACTTTTCAGCCTCTTCATGTTTTTAAACACCGCTTCATGCTCCTCATATTTTTCAGAACGTTTCATTCTCCTCATATTTTTCAAACCTTTTGAAGCTCTTCATATTTTTCACAACTTTTCAGGCTCTTCATGTTTTTGAATATCGCTTCATGCTCCTCCTATTTTTCAGAACGTTTCATACTCCTCATATTTTTGACATCTTTTTAACCTCTTCATATTTTTCACACCTTTTCAGGCTCTTCATGTTTTTCAACACCGCTTCATGCTCCACCTATTTTTCAGGCCGTTTCATGCTCGTCATATTTTTAACACCTTTTGAAGCTCATCATATTTTTCACACCTTTTCAGGCTCTTCATGTTTTTCCACACCACTTCATGCTTCTCATATTTTTCAGACCGGTTCATGCTCCTCATGAATTTCACACTTTTGAAGCTCTTCATATTTTTCACACCGTTTCAGGCTTCTCATGTTTTTGATCCCCGTTTCATGCTCCTCCTATTTTTCAGACCGTTTCATGCTCTTCATATTTTTGACGCCTTTTGAAGCTCTTCATATTTTTCACACCTTTTCAGGCTGTTCATGTTTTCCACACCGTTTCCTGCAGCTTCTATTTTTCAGGCCGTTTCATGCTCCTCATATTTTTCACACCTTTTGAAGCTCTTCATATTGTTCACACCTTTTCAGGCTCTTCATGTTTTTCCACACCACTTCATGCTTTTCCTATTTTTCAGCCCGTTTCATGCTCCTCATATATTTCACCCCTTTTGAAACTGTTCATATTTTTCACACCTTTTCAGGCTCTTGATTTTATTCAACACCACTTCATGCTACTCCTCTTTTTCAGACCGTTTCATGCTCCTCATATATTTGACACCTTTAGAAGCTCATCATATTTTTAACACCTTTTCAGGCTCTTCATGTTTTTGAACACCGCTTCATGCTCCTCCTATATTCCAGACCGTTTCATGCTCCTCATTTATTTCACAGCTTTTGAAGCTCTTCATATTTTTCACACCTTTTCAGGCTCGTCATGTTTTTGAACACCGCTTCAAGCTCCTCCTATTTTTCAGACCGTTTCATGCTCCTCATATTTTTCACACCTTTTGAAGCTCTTCATATTTTACACACCTTTTCAGGCTCTTCATATTTTTGAACACAGCTTCATGCTCCTCCTATTTTTCAGACCGTTTCATGCTCCTCATATTTTTAACACCATGTGAAGCTCTTCAAATTTTTCACACCTTTTCAGGCTCTTCATGTTTTTGAACACCGTTTCATGCTCCTCCTATTTTTCAGACCGTTTCATGCTCCTCTTATTTTTGACACCTTTTGAAGCTCTTCATATTTTTCACACCTTTTCAGGCTCTTCATGTTTTTCAAAGCCACTTCATGCTTCTCCTATTTTTCAGACCGTTTCATGCTCCTCTCATTTCTGACACCTTTTGAAGCTCTTCATATATTTCACACATTTTCAGGCTCTTCATGTTTTTCAACACCACTTCATGCTCCTCCTATTTTTCAGACCGTTTCATGCTCCTCATGTATTTCACACCTTTTGAAGCTCTTTATATTTTTCACACCTTTTTAGGCTCTTCATGTTTTTGAACACGATTTCAGGCTCCTCCTATTTTTCGGACTGTTTCATGCTCATCTCATTTTTGACACCTTTTGAAGTTCTTCATATTTTTCACACCTTTTGAATCTCTTCATATTTCTCAAACATTTTCAGGCTCTTCATGTTTTTCAACACCCCTTCTTGCTCATTCTATTTTTCAGACCGTTTCATGCTTCTATCATTTCTGACACCTTTTGAAGCTCTTCATATATTTCACACATTTTCAGGCTCTTCATGTTTTTCAACACTACTTCATGCTCCTCAGATTTTTCAGACCGTTTCATCCTCCTCATCTTCTTGACACCTTTTGAAGCTCTTCATATTTTTCACACCTTTTCAGGCTTTTCACGTTTTTCAACACCGATTCATGCTCCTCCTATATTTCAGTCCAGTTCATGCTCCTCATATTTTTGACACCTTTTGAAGCTCTTCATATTTTTCACACCTTTTCAGGCTCTTCATGTTTTTCAACACCGTTTCATGCTCCTCGTATTTTTCAGCCCGTTTCATGCTCCTCATATTTTTGACACCTTTTGAAGCTCTTCATATTTTTCACACCTTTTCAGGTTCTCCATGTTTTTCAACACCGCTTCATGCTCCTCCTATTTTTCAGACCGTTTCATGCTCCTCATATTTTTAACAAGTTTTGAAGCTCTTCATATTTTTCACACATTTTCAGGCTCTCCATGTTTCTCAACACCGCTTCATTCTCCTTCTATTTTTCAGACCGTTTCATGCTTCTCATGTATTTCACACCTTTTGACGCTCTCATATTTTCCACACCTTTTCAGGCTCTTCATGTTTTTGAACACCATTTATGTTCCTCCTATTTTTCAGACCGTTTCATGCTCCTAATATTTTTGACACCTTTTGAAGCCCTTCATATCTTTCACACCTTTTCAGGCTCTTCATTTTTTTGAACACCGCTTCATGCTCCTTTTATTTTTCAGACCGTTTCTTGCTCCTCATATTTTTGACAACTTTTGAAGCTCCTCATATTTTTCGCACCTTTTCAGGCTCTTCATGTTTTTGAACACCTCTTCATGCTCCTCTTCTTTTTCAGACCGTTTCTTGCTCCTCATATTTTTCACACCTTTTGAAGCTCTTCATAATTTTCACACCTTTTCAGGCCCTTCATGTTTTGAACACCGTTTCATGCTCCTCCTATTTTTCTGACCATTTCATGCTCGTCATATTTTTGACACCTTTTGAAGCTCCTCATATTTTTCACACCTTTAGAAGCTCTTCATATATTTCACACTTTTTCAAGCTCTTCATGTTTTCCAAACCGCTTCATGCTCCTCCTATTTTTCAGACCGTCTCATGTTCATCTCTTTTTTGACAGCTTTTGAAGCTCATCATATTTTTCACACCTTTTGAAGCTCTTCATATATTTCACACCTTTTCAATCTCTTCATGTTTTCCACACCGCTTCATGCTCCTCCTATTTTTCAGACTGTCTCATGCTCCTCATGTATTTCACACCTTTTCAAGCTCTTCATATTTACCCACATTTTGAGGCTCTTCATGAATTTCAATACCACTTCATGCTCCTCCTATTGTTGAGACCGTTTCATGTTCCTCATATATTTGACACCTTTTGAAGCTCTTCATATTTTTCACACCTTTTGAAACTCTTCTTATTTTTCACACGTTTTCAGTCTCTAAATGCTTTTCAACACCGCTTCATGTTCCTCCTATTTTTCAGACCGCATCATGCTCCTCATATTTTTGACACGTTTTGAGGCTTTTCATATATTTCACACCTTTTCAGGCCCTTCATGTTTTTGAACACCGTTTTATGTTCCTCCTATTTTTCAGACCGTTTCATGCTCCTCATAATTTGACACCTTTTGAAGCTCCTCATATTTTTCACACATTTTCAGTCTCTTCATTTTTTTGAACAGCGCTTCATGCTCCTCCTATTTTTCAGACCGTTTCATGCTCCTCTTGTATTTCACACGTTTTGAAGCTCTTCATATTTTTCACACATTTTCAGGCTCTTCATGTTTTTCAACACCGCTTCATTCTCTTCCTATTTTTCAGACCATTTCATGCTCCTCCTTTTGTTCAGACCGTTTCATGCTCCTCACATTTTTGACACCTTTTGAAGCTCTTCATGTATTTCACAACTTTTCATGCTCTTCATGTTTTTCAACACCGCTTCATGCTCCTCCAATTTTCAGACCGTTTCATGCTCCTTATATTTTTGACAACTTCTGAAGCTCTTCATATTTTTCACACCTTTCACGCTCATCATGTTTTTCAACACCACTTCATGCTCCTCCTAATTTTCAGATCGTTTCATGCTCCTCCTATTTTTGCCACCTTTTGAAGCTCTTCATATTTTTTAACATTTTCAGTCTCTTCATTTTTTTGAACAGCGCTTCATGCTCCTCCTGTTTTTCAGACCGTTTCAGGCTCCTCATATTTTTGACACCTTTTGAAGCTCTTCATATTTTTCAATACCTTTTCAGGCTCTTCATGTTTCTCACCACCTCTTCATGCTCCTCCTATTTTTCAGACCGTTTTATGCTCCTCTAATTTCTGACACCTTTTGAAGCTCTTCATATATTTCACACCTTTTCAGGCTCTTCATGTTTTTCAACACCGCTTCATGCTCCTCCTATTTTTCAAACCGTTTCATGCTCATCTCATTTTTGACACCTTCTGAAGCTCTTCATATTTTTCACACCTTTTGAAGCTCTTCATATTTTTCACACCTTTTCAGTCTCTTCATGTTTTTCGACACAGCTTCATGCTCCTTCTATTTTTCAAACCGTTTCATGCTTCTCATATATTTCACACCTTTTGAAGCTCATCATATTTTTTAAACGTTTTCAGGCTCTTCATATTTTGAACACCATTCATGCTCCTGCTATTTTTCAGACCATCTCATGCTCCTTATATTTTTGACACATTTTGAATCTCTTCATATTTTTCACACCTTTCAAGGCTCTTCATGTTTTTCAAAACCGCTTCATGCTCCTCCTATTTTTCAGACCGTTTCATGCTCCTCTTGTATTTCACACCTTTTGAAGCTCTTCATATTTTTCACACATTTTCAGGCTCTTCATGTTTTTCAACACCGCTTCATTCTCTTCCTATTTTTCAGACCATTTCATGCTCCTCATAGTTTTGATACCATTCGAAGCTCTTCATATTTTTGACACCTTTTCATGCTCTTCATGTTATTCAACACCGCTTCATGCTCCTACTATTTTTCAGAACATTTCATGCTCCTCCTTTTTTTCAGACCGTTTCATGCTCCTCATATTTTTGACACCTTTTGAAGCTCTTCATGTATTTCACAACTTTTCAGGCTCTTCATGTTTTTCAACACCGCTTCATGCTCCTCCAATTTTCAGACCGTTTCATGCTCCTTATATTTTTGACAACTTCTGAAGCTCTTCATATTTTTCACACCTCACGCTCATCATGTTTTTCAACACCACTTCATGCTCCTCCTAATTTTCAGAACGTTTCATGCTCCTCCTATTTTTGCCACCTTTTGAAGCTCTTCATATTTTTCGCAACTTTTCAGGCTCTTCATGTTTTTGAACACGGTTTCATGCTCCTCCTATTTTTCAGACCGTTTCATGCTCCTCATGTATTTCACACCTTCTGAAGCTCTTCATATTTTTCACACGTTTTGAAGCTCTTCATATTTTTACACGTTTTCAGGCTCTTCATGTTTTTCACAACCGCTTCATGCTCCTCCTATTTTTCAAACCGTTTCATGCTCCTCGTATTTTTGACACGTTTGAGGCTCCTCATATTTTTCACACCTTTTCAGTCTCTTCATGTTTTTGAACACTGTTTCATGATCCTCCTATTTTTCAAACCGTTTCATGCTCCTCATGTATTTCACACCTTCTGGAGCTCTTCATATTTTTCACACGTTTTGAAGCTCTTCATATTTTTCACAGCTTTTCAGGCTCTTCATGTTTTTGAACACGGTTTCATGCTGCTCCGATTTTTCAGACCGTTTCATGCTCATTTAATTTTTGAGAGCTTTTGAAGCTCTTCATATTTTTCACATCTTTTGAAACTCTTCATATTTTTCACACCTTTTCAGCCTCTTCATGTCTTTGAACCCCGTCATGCTCCTCCTATTTTTCAGACCGTCTCATGCTCCTCATATTTTTGACACGTTTTGAGGCTCTTCATATTTTTCACACCTTTTCAGGCTCTTCATGTTTCTCAACACCGCTTCATGATCCTCCTATTTTTCAGACCGTTTCATTCTCCTCATTTTTTGAAACCTTTTGAAGCTCTTCATATTTTTTACACCTTTTCAGTCTCTTCATGTTTTTCAACACAGCTTCATTCTCCTTCTATTTTTCAAACCGTTTCATGCTTCTCATGTATTTCACACGTTTTGAAGCTCTCATATTTTTCACACCTTTTCAGGCTCTTCATGTTTTTGAACACCGTTTCATGCTCCTCCTATTTTTCAGACCGTTTCATGCTCATTTAATTTTTGAGAGCTTTTGAAGCTCTTGATATTTTTCCCATCTTTTGAAACTCTTCATATTTTTCACACCTTTTCAGGCTTTTCATGTTTTTGAACCCCGTCATGCTCCTCCTATTTTTCAGACCGTCTCATGCTCCTCATATTTTTGACACCTTTTCAATCTCTTCATTTATTTCACACCTTTTCAGGCTCTTCATGTTTCTGAACACCGCTTCATGCTCCTCCTATTTTTCAGACCGTTTCATGCTCCTCATGTATTTCACACCTTTTGAATCTCTTCATATTTTTCACACATGTTCAGTCTCTTCATGTGTTTCAACACTGTTTCATGCTCCTCCTATTTTTCAGACTGTTTCATGCTCCTCATATTTTGACACGTTTTGAGGCTCTTCATATATTTCACACCTTCAGGCCCTTCATGTTTTTGAACACCATTTATGTTCCTCCTATTTTTCAGACCGTTTCATGCTCCTAATATTTTTGACACCTTTTGAAGCCCTTCATATCTTTCACACCTTTTCAGGCTCTTCATTTTTTTGAACACCGCTTCATGCTCCTTTTATTTTTCAGACCGTTTCTTGCTCCTCATATTTTTGACAACTTTTGAAGTTCTTCATATTTTTCGCACATTTTCAAGCTCTTCATGTTTTTGAACACCTCTTCATGCTCCTCTTCTTTTTCAGACCGTTTCATGCTCCTCATATTTTTCACACCTTTTGAAGCTCTTCATATTTTTCACACCTTTTCAGGCCCTTCATGTTTTGAACACCGTTTCATGCTCCTCCTATTTTTCTGACCATTTCATGCTCGTCATATTTTTGACACCTTTTGAAGCTCCTCATATTTTTCACACCTTTAGAAGCTCTTCATATATTTCACACTTTTTCAAGCTCTTCATGTTTTCCAAACCGCTTCATGCTCCTCCTATTTTTCAGACCGTCTCATGTTCATCTCATTTTTGACAGCTTTTAAAGCTCATCATATTTTTCACACGTTTTGAAGCTCTTCATATATTTCACACCTTTTCAAGCTCTTCATGTTTTCCACACCGCTTCATGCTCCTCCTATTTTTCAGACTGTCTCATGCTCTTCATGTATTTCACACCTTTTCAAGCTCTTCATATTTACACACATTTAGAGGCTATTCATGAATTTCAATACCACTTCATGCTCCTCCTATTGTTGAGACCGTTTCATGTTCCTCATATATTTGACACCTTTTGAAGCTCTTCATATTTTTCACACCTTTTGAAACTCTTCTTATTTTTCACACGTTTTCAGTCTCTAAATGTTTGTCAACACCGCTTCATGTTCCTCCTATTTTTCAGACCGTTTCATGCTCCTCATATTTTTGACACGTTTTGAGGCTTTTCATATATTTCACACCTTTTCAGGCCCTTCATGTTTTTGAACTCCATTTTATGTTCCTCCTATTTTTCAGACGGGTTCATGCTCATCTCATTTTTGACACCTTTTGAAGCTCTTCATATTTTTCACACCTTTTCAGGCTCTTCATGTTTTTGATCACCGTTTCATGCTCCTCCTATTTTTCAGACCGTTTCATGCTCCTCATATTTTTGACACCTTTTGAAGCTCTTCATATTTTTCACACCTTTTCAGGCTCTTCATGTTTTTGAACACCGCTTCATGATCCTCCTGTTTTTCAGACCGTTTCATGCTCTTCATATTTGTGAAACATTTTGAAGCTCTTCATATTTTTCACACCTTTTCAGTCTCTTCATGTTTTTCACCACCACTTCATGCTCCTCCTATTTTTCAGACCGTATCTTGCTCATCTCATTTTTGTCACCTTTGAAGCTCTTTATAATTTTCACACCTTTTGAAGCTCTTCATATTTTTCACACGTTTTCAGGCTCTTCATATTTTTCAACACCGTTTCATGCTGCTTCTATTTTTCAGACCGTTTCATGCTCCTCATATTTTTCACACCTTTTGAAGCTCTTTATATTATTCACACCTTTTCAGGATCTTCATGTTTTGGAACACAGCTTCATGCTCATCCTATTTATCAGACCGTTTCATGCTCCTCATATTTTTGACACCTTTTGAAGCTCTTTATATTTTTCACAGTTTTTCAGGCCCTTCATGATTTTCAACACCGTTTCATGTTATTCCTATTTTTCAGACCGTTTCATGCTCATCTCATTTTTGACACCTTTTGAAGCTTTTCATATTTTTCACACCTTTTCAAGCTCTTCGTATTTTTAAACACCACTTCATGCTTCTCCTATTTTTCAGCCCATTTCATGCTCCTCATGTTTTTCACACCTTTTGAAGCTCTTCATATTTTTCACAGCTTTTCAGGCTCTTCATGTTTTTCCACAGCACTTCATGCTTCTCTTATTTTTCAGCCCGTTTCATGCTCCTCATGTATTTCACACCTTTTGAAGCTCTTCATATTTTTCACACCTTTTCAGGCTCTTCATGTTTTTGATCACCGTTTCATGCTCCTCCTATTTTTCAGACCGTTTCATGCTCCTCATATTTTTGACACCTTTTGAAGCTCTTCATATTTTTCACACCGTTTCAGGCTCTTCATGTTTTTGAACACCGCTTCATGATCCTCCTGTTTTTCAGACCGTTTCATGCTCTTCATATTTTTGAAACATTTTGAAGCTCTTCATATTTTTCACACCTTTTCAGTCTCTTCATGTTTTTCACCACCACTTCATGCTCCTCCTATTTTTCAGACCGTATCATGCTCATATCATTTTTGTCACCTTTGAAGCTCTTTATATTTTTCACACCTTTTGAAGCTCTTCATATTTTTCACACGTTTTCAGGCTCTTCATATTTTTCAACACCTTTTCATGCTGCTTCTATTTTTCAGACCGTTTCATGCTCCTCATATTTTTCACACCTTTTGAAGCTCTTCATATTTTTCACACCTTTTCAGGATCTTCATGTTTTGGAACACAGCTTCATGCTCCTCCTACTTATCAGACCGTTTCATGCTCCTCATATATTTGACACCTTTTGAAGCTCTTTATATTTTTAACAGTTTTTCAGGCTCTTCATGATTTTCAACACCATTTAATGTTATTCCTACTTTTCAGACCGTTTAATGCTCATCTCATTTTTGACACCTTTTGAAGCTCTTCATATTTTTCACACCTTGTCAGGCTCTTCATGTCTTTCAACACCGCTTCATGCTCCTCCTAATTTTCAGACGGGTTCATGCTCATCTCATTTTTGACACCTTTTGAAGCTTTTCATATTTTTCACACCTTTTCAGGCTCTTCATGTTTTTGAACACAGGTTGATGCTCCTCATATTTTTCAGAACGTTTCATGCTCCTCATATTTTTGACACCTTTTGAAGCTCTTCATATTTTTCACATCTGTTCAGGCTCTTCATGTTTTTCAACACCGCTTCATGATCCTCCTGTTTTTCAGACCGTTTCATGCTCTTCATATTTGTGAAACATTTTGAAGCTCTTCATATTTTTCACACCTTTTCAGTCTCTTCATGTTTTTCACCACCACTTCATGCTCCTCCTATTTTTCAGACCGTATCATGCTCATCTCATTTTTGTCACCTTTGAAGCTCTTTATAATTTTCACACCTTTTGAAGCTCTTCATATTTTTCACACGTTTTCAGGCTCTTCATATTTTTCAACACCGTTTCATGCTGCTTCTATTTTTCAGACCGTTTCATGCTCCTCATATTTTTCACACCTTTTGAAGCTCTTCATATTTTTCACACCTTTTCAGGATCTTCATGTTTTGGAACACAGCTTCATGCTCATCCTATTTATCAGACCGTTTCATGCTCCTCATATTTTTGACACCTTTTGAAGCTCTTTATATTTTTCACAGTTTTTCAGGCTCTTCATGATTTTCAACACCGTTTCATGTTATTCCTATTTTTCAGACCGTTTCATGCTCATCTCATTTTTGACACCTTTTGAAGCTTTTCATATTTTTCACCCCTTTTCAAGCTCTTCGTATTTTTAAACACCAATTCATGCTTCTCCTATTTTTCAGCCCATTTCATGCTCCTCATGTATTTCACACCTTTTGAAGCCCTTCATATTTTTCACAGCTTTTCAGGCTCTTCATGTTTTTCCACAGCACTTCATGCTTCTCTTATTTTTCAGCCCGTTTCATGCTCCTCATGTATTTCACACCTTTTGAAGCTCTTCATATTTTTCACACATTTTCAGGCTCTTCATGTTTTTGATCACCGTTTCATGCTCCTCCTTTTTTTCAGACCGTTTCATGCTCCTCATATTTTTGACACCTTTTGAAGCTCTTCATATTTTACACACCTTTTCAGGCTCTTCATGTTTTTGAACACCGCTTCATGATCCTCCTGTTTTTCAGACCGTTTCATGCTCTTCATATTTGTGAAACATTTTGAAGCTCTTCATATTTTTCACACCTTTTCAGTCTCTTCATGTTTTTCACCACCACTTCATGCTCCTCCTATTTTTCAGACCGTATCATGCTCATCTCATTTTTGTCACCTTTGAAGCTCTTTATATTTTTCACACCTTTTGAAGCTCTTCATATTTTTCACACGTTTTCAGGCTCTTCATATTTTTCAACACCGTTTCATGCTGCTTCTATTTTTCAGACCGTTTCTTGCTCCTCATATTTTTCACACCTTTTGAAGCTCTTCATATTTTTCACACCTTTTCAGGATCTTCAAGTTTTGGAACACAGCTTCATGCTCCTCCTACTTATCAGACCGTTTCATGCTCCTCATATTTTTGACACCTTTTGAAGCTCTTTATATTTTTAACAGTTTTTCAGGCTCTTCATGATTTTCAACACCGTTTCATGTTATTCCTATTTTTCAGACCGTTTAATGCTCATTTCATTTTTGACACCTTTTGAAGCTTTTCATATTTTTCACACCTTGTCAGGCTCTTCATGTTTTTCAACACATCTTCATGCTCCTCCTAATTTTCAGACGGGTTCATGCTCATCTCATTTTTGACACCTTTTGAAGCTTTTCATATTTTTCACACCTTTTCAGGCTCTTCATGTTTTTGAACACAGGTTGATGCTCCTCCTATTTTTCAGAACGTTTCATGCTCCTCATATTTTTGACACCTTTTGAAGCTCTTCATATTTTTCACATCTTTTCAGGCTCTTCATGATTTTCAACACCGTTTCATGATCCTCCTATCTTTCAGACCGTTTCATGCTCATCTCATTTTTGACACCTTTTGAAGCTTTTCATATTTTTCACACATTTTCAGGCTCTTCATATTTTTAAACACCACTTCATGCTTCTCCTATTTTTCAGCCCATTTCATGCTCCTCATGTATTTCACAGCTTTTGATGCTCGTCATATTTTTCACAGCTTTTCAGGCTCTTCATGTTTTTCCACAGCACTTCATGCTTCTCTTATTTTTCAGCCCGTTTCATGCTCCTCATGTATTTCACACCTTTTGAAGCTCTTCATATTTTTCACACATTTTCATGCTCTTCATGTTTTTGATCACCGTTTCATGCTCCTCCTATTTTTCAGACCGTTTCATGCTCCTCATATTTTTGACACCTTTTGAAGCTCTTCATATTTTTCACACCTTTTCAGGCTCTTCATGTTTTTCAACACCGCTTCATGATCCTCCTGTTTTTCAGACCGTTTCATGCTCTTCATATTTGTGAAACATTTTGAAGCTCTTCATATTTTTCACACCTTTTCAGTCTCTTCATGTTTTCACCACCACTTCATGCTCCTCCTATTTTTCAGACCGTATCATGCTCATCTCATTTTTGTCACCTTTGAAGCTCTTTATAATTTTCACACCTTTTGAAGCTCTTCATATTTTTCACACGTTTTCAGGCTCTTCATATTTTTCAACACCGTTTCATGCTGCTTCTATTTTTCAGACCGTTTCATGCTCCTCATATTTTTCACACCTTTTGAAGCTCTTCATATTTTTCACACCTTTTCAGGATCTTCATGTTTTGGAACACAGCTTCATGCTCATCCTATTTATCAGACCGTTTCATGCTCCTCATATTTTTGACACCTTTTGAAGCTCTTTATATTTTTCACAGTTTTTCAGGCTCTTCATGATTTTCAACACCGTTTCATGTTATTCCTATTTTTCAGACCGTTTCATGCTCATCTCATTTTTGTCACCTTTGAAGCTCTTTATATTTTTCACACCTTTTGAAGCTCTTCATATTTTTCACACGTTTTCAGGCTCTTCATATTTTTCAACACCGTTTCATGCTGCTTCTATTTTTCAGACCGTTTCATGCTCCTCATATTTTTCACACCTTTTGAAGCTCTTCATATTTTTCACACCTTTTCAGGATCTTCATGTTTTGGAACACAGCTTCATGCTCCTCCTACTTATCAGACCGTTTCATGCTCCTCATATTTTTGACACCTTTTGAAGCTCTTTATATTTTTAACAGTTTTTCAGGCTCTTCATGATTTTCAACACCGTTTCATGTTATTCCTATTTTTCAGACCGTTTAATGCTCATCTCATTTTTGACACCTTTTCAAGCTCTTCATATTTTTCACACCTTTTGAAGCTGTTCATATATTTCACACCTTTTCAGGCTCTTGATGTTTTTCAACACCACTTCATGCTCCTCCTATTTTTCACACCCTTTCATGCTAATATGATTTTTTGACACCTTTTGAAGCTCTTCATATTTTTCACACCTTTTCAGGCTGTTCATGTTTTTGAACACCGCTTATGCTCGTCCTATTTTTCAGACCGTTTCATGCTCCTCATATTTTTGACACCTTTTGAAGCTCTTCATATTTTACACACCTTTTCAGGCTCTTCATGTTTTTCAACACCGCTTCATGATCCTCCCATTTTTCGGACCGTTTCATGCTCCTCACATTTTTGACACCTTTTGAAGCTCTTCATATTTTTCACACCTTTTCAGGCTCTTCATGTTTTTCAACAACACTTCATGCTCCTCGTATTTTTCAGACGGTTTCATTTTCCTCATATTTTTGACACCTTTTGAAGCTCTGCATATATTTCACACCTTTTCAGGCTCTTCATGTTTTTCAACACCGCTTCATGCTCCTCCTAATTTTCAGACGGGTTCATGCTCATCTCATTTTTGACACCTTTTGAAGCTTTTCATATTTTTCACACCTTTTCAGGCTCTTCATGTTTTTGAACACAGGTTGATGCTCCTCATATTTTTCAGAACGTTTCATGCTCCTCATATTTTTGACACCTTTTGAAGCTCTTCATATTTCTCACATCTGTTCAGGCTCTTCATGTTTTTCAACACCGCTTCATGATCCTCCTGTTTTTCAGACCGTTTCATGCTCTTCATATTTGTGAAACATTTTGAAGCTCTTCATATTTTTCACACCTTTTCAGTCTCTTCATGTTTTTCACCACCACTTCATGCTCCTCCTATTTTTCAGACCGTATCATGCTCATCTCATTTTTGTCACCTTTGAAGCTCTTTATAATTTTCACACCTTTTGAAGCTCTTCATATTTTTCACACGTTTTCAGGCTCTTCATATATTTCAACAACGTTGCTTGCTGCTTCTATTTTTCAGACCGTTTCATGCTCCTCATATTTTTCACACCTTTTGAAGCTCTTCATATTTTTCACACCTTTTCAGGATCTTCATATTTTGGAACACATCTTCATGCTCATCCTATTTATCAGACCGTTTCATGCTCCTCATATTTTTGACACCTTTTGAAGCTCTTTATATTTTTCACAGTTTTTCAGGCTCTTCATGATTTTCAACACCGTTTCATGTTATTCCTATTTTTCAGACCGTTTCATGCTCATCTCATTTTTGACACCTTTTGAAGCTTTTCATATTTTTCACCCCTTTTCAAGCTCTTCGTATTTTTAAACACCACTTCATGCTTCTCCTATTTTTCAGCCCATTTCATGCTCCTCATGTATTTCACACCTTTTGAAGCCCTTCATATTTTTCACAGCTTTTCAGCTCTTCATGTTTTTCCACAGCACTTCATGCTTCTCTTATTTTTCAGCCCGTTTCATGCTCCTCATGTATTTCACACCTTTTGAAGCTCTTCATATTTTTCACACATTTTCAGGCTCTTCATGTTTTTGATCACCGTTTCATGCTCCTCCTATTTTTCAGACCGTTTCATGCTCCTCATATTTTTGACACCTTTTGAAGCTCTTCATATTTTTCACACCTTTTCAGGCTCTTCATGTTTTTGAACACCGCTTCATGATCCTCCTGTTTTTCAGACCGTTTCATGCTCTTCATATTTGTGAAACATTTTGAAGCTCTTCATATTTTTCACACCTTTTCAGTCTCTTCATGTTTTTCACCACCACTTCATGCTCCTCCTATTTTTAGACCGTATCATGCTCATCTCATTTTTGTCACCTTTGAAGCTCTTTATAATTTTCACACCTTTTGAAGCTCTTCATATTTTTCACACGTTTTCAGGCTCTTCATATTTTTCAACACCGTTTCATGCTGCTTCTATTTTTCAGACCGTTTCATGCTCCTCATATTTTTCACACCTTTTGAAGCTCTTCATATTTTTCACACCTTTTCAGGATCTTCATGTTTTGGAACACAGCTTCATGCTCATCCTATTTATCAGACCGTTTCATGCTCCTCATATTTTTGACACCTTTTGAAGCTCTTTATATTTTTCACAGTTTTTCAGGCTCTTCATGATTTTCAACACCGTTTCATGTTATTCCTATTTTTCAGACCGTTTCATGCTCATCTCATTTTTGTCACCTTTGAAGCTCTTTATATTTTTCACACCTTTTGAAGCTCTTCATATTTTTCACACGTTTTCAGGCTCTTCATATTTTTCAACACCGTTTCATGCTGCTTCTATTTTTCAGACCGTTTCATGCTCCTCATATTTTTCACACCTTTTGAAGCTCTTCTTATTTTTCACACCTTTTCAGGATCTTCATGTTTTGGAACACAGCTTCATGCTCCTTCTACTTATCAGACCGTTTCATGCTCCTCATATTTTTGACACCTTTTGAAGCTCTTTATATTTTTAACAGTTTTTCAGGCTCTTCATGATTTTCAACACCGTTTCATGTTATTCCTATTTTTCAGACCGTTTAATGCTCATCTCATTTTTGACACCTTTTGAAGCTCTTCATATTTTTCACACCTTTTGAAGCTGTTCATATATTTCACACCTTTTCAGGCTCTTGATGTTTTTCAACACCACTTCATGCTCCTCCTATTTTTCACACCCTTTCATGCTAATCTGATTTTTTGACACCTTTTGAAGCTCTTCATATTTTTCACACCTTTTCAGGCTGTTCATGTTTTTGAACACCGCTTATGCTCGTCCTATTTTTCAGACCGTTTCATGCTCCTCATATTTTTGACACCTTTTGAAGCTCTTCATATTTTACACACCTTTTCAGGCTCTTCATGTTTTTCAACACCGCTTCATGATCCTCCCATTTTTCGGACCGTTTCATGCTCCTCATATTTTTGACACCTTTTGAAGCTCTTCATATTTTTCACACCTTGTCAGGCTCTTCATGTTTTTCAACAACACTTCATGCTCCTCGTATTTTTCAGACGGTTTCATTCTCCTCATATTTTTGACACCTTTTGAAGCTCTGCATATATTTCACACCTTTTCAGGCTCTTCATGATTTCCAACACCACTTCATGCTTCTCCTATTTTTCAGATCATTTCATGCTCAACTCATTTTTGACATCTTTTGAAGCTATTCATATTTCTGACACCTTTTCAGGCTCTTCATGTTTTTCAACATCGCTTCATGCTCCTTCTATTTTTCAGGCCGTTTCATGCTCCTCATATTTTTGACACCTTTTGAAGCTCTTCATATTTTTCACACCTTTTCAGGCTCTTCATGTTTTTGAACACCGTTTCATGCTCCTCCTATTTTTCAGGCCGTTTCATGCTCCTCATATTTTTGACACCTTTTGAAGCTCTTCATATTTTTGACACCTTTTCAGGCTCTTCATGTTTTTCAACACCGCTTCATGCTCCTCCTATTTTTCAGACCGTTTCATGCTCCTCATATTTTTGATATCTTTGAAGCTCTTCATGTAATTCACACCTTTTCAGGCTCTTCATTTTTTTCAACACCACTTCATGCTCCTCCTATTTTTCAGACCGTTTCATCAGGTCTCATTTTTGACACCTTTTGAAGCTCTTCATCTTTTTCAAACCTTTTGAAGCTCTTCATATTTTCACACGTTTTCAGGCTTTTATGTTTTTCAACACCGCATCATGCTCCTCCTATTTTTCAGACCGTGTCATGCTCCTCATATTTTTGACCTCTTTTGAAGCTCTATATATTTTTCACATCTTTTCTGGCTGTTCATGTTTTTCAACACCGCTTCATGCTCCTCCTATTTTCAGAATGTTTCATGCTCCTCATATTTTTGACACCTTTTGAAGCTCTTCATATTTTTCACACCTTTTCAGGCTCTTCATGTTTTTCAACACCGCTTCATGCTCCTCCTATATTTCACACCGTTTCTTGCAACCTCATATATTTCACACCTTTTGAAGCTGTTCATATATTTCACACCTTTTCAGGCTCTTGATGCTTTTCAACACCACTTCATGCTCCTCCTATTTTTCACACCCTTTCATGCTAATCTAATTTTTGACACCTTTTGAAGCTCTTCATATTTTTCACACCTTTTGAAGGTCTTCATATTTTTCACACCTTTTCAGGCTGTTCATGTTTTTGAACACCGCTTATGCTCGTCCTATTTTTCAGACCACATCATGCTCCTCATATTTTTGACACCTTTTGAAGCTGTTCATATTTTTCACACCTTTTCAGGCTCTTCATGTTTCTGATCACCGTTTCATGCTCCTCCTATCTTTCAGACCGTTTCATGCTTCTCATATTTTTGACACAATTTGAAGCTCTTCATATTTATCACACCTTTTCAGGCTCCTCATGTTTTTGATCACTGTTTCATGCTCCTCCTATTTTTCAGAACGTTACATGCTCCTCATATTTTTGACACCATTTGAAGCTCTTCATATTTTTCACACCTTTTCAGGCTCTTCATGTTTTTCCACACCGTTTCATGCAGCTTCTATTTTTCAGGCCGTTTCATGCTCCTCATATTTTTCACACCTTTTGAAGCTCTTCATATTGTTCACACCTTTTCAGGCTCTTCATGTTTTTCCACACCACTTCATGCTTCTCCTATTTTTCAGCCCGTTTCATGCTCCTCATGTATTTCACCCCTTTTGAAGCTCTTCATATTTTTTACACCTTTTCAGGCTCTTGATTTTATTCAACACCACTTCATGCTACTCCTCTTTTTCAGACCGTTTCATGCTCCTCTTATTTTTGACACCTTTAGAAGCTCTTCATATTTTTAACACCTTTTCAGGCTCTTCATGTTTTTGAACACCGCTTCATGCTCCTCCTATATTCCAGACCGTTTCATGCTCATCTCATTTTTGACACCTTTTGAAGCTTTTCATATTTTTCACAACTCTTTAGGCTCTTCAGGTTTTTGAACAGCGCTTCATGCTCCTCATATTTTTCAGAGAGTTTCATGCTCCTAATGTATTTCACTCCTTTTGAAGCTCTTCATATTTTTCACACCTTTTCAGGCTCTTCATGTTTTTCCACACCACTTCATGCTTCTTTTTTTCAGCTCATTTCATGCTCCTCGTGTATTTCACACGTTTTGAAGCTCTACATATTTTTCACAACTTTTCAGGCTCTTCATGTTTTTCAACACCATTTCATGCCGCATCTATTTTTCAGACCGTTTCATGCTCCTCATATTTTTGACACATTTTGAAGCTCTTCATATTTTTCACACCTTTTCAGGTCTTCATGTTTTTGAACACCATTTCATGCTCCTCCTATTTTTCAGACCGTTTCATGCTCTTCATATTTTTGGCACCTTTTGAAGCTCTTCATATTTTTCACACCTTTTCAGGCTCTTCATGTTTTTCAACACCGCTTCATGCTCCTCCTGTGTTTCAGACCGTTTTTTGCTCCTCATATATTTGACACCTTTTGAAGCTCTTCATAATTTCCACACCTTTTCAGGCTCTTCATGTTTTTGAACACCATTTCATGCTCCTCTTATTTTTTTTTATTCTTATTTTTTTTAAATTTTTTTTTATTATTTTTATTTTTTTTCCCAGTCGGTTTTGTCATACATTGATATGAATCAGCCATGGATTACATGTATTCCCAATCCCAATCCCCCCTCCCACCTCCCTCTCCACCCGATTCCTCTCGGTCTTCCCAGTGCACCAAGCCGAAGCACTTGTCTCGTGCATTCTACCTGGGCTGGTGATCTGTTTCACCATACATAGCATACATGCTGTTCTTTTGAAATATCCCAACCTCGCATTCTCCCACAATGTTCAAAAGTCTGTTCTGTATTTCTGTGTCTCTTTTTCTGTTCTGCATATAGGGTTATCGTTATCACCTTTCTAAATTCCATATACATGTGTCAGCATGCTCTAATGTTCTTTATCTTTCTGGCTTACTTCACTCTGTATAATGGGCTCCAGCTTCATCCATCTCATTAGGACTGATTCAAATGAATTCTTTTTAATGGCTGAGTAATATTCCATGGTGTATATGTACCACAGCTTTCTTATCCATTCATCTGCTGACGGGCATCTAGGTTGCTTCCATGTCCTGGCTATTATAAACAGTGCTGCGATGAACATTGGGGTGCACGTGTCTCTTTCAGACGAACCTATGGACACCTTATCTTTGACAAAGGAGGCAAGGATATACAATGGAAAAAAGACAACCTCTTTAACAAGTGGTGCTGGGAAAACTGGTCAACCACTTGTAAAAGAATGAAAATAGAACACTTTCTAACACCATACACAAAAATAAACTCAAAATGGATTAAAGATCTAAATGTAAGACCAGAAACTATAAAACTCCTAGAGGAGAAGATAGGCAAAACACTCTCCGACATAAATCAAAGCAAGATCCTCTATGACCCACCTCCCAGAATATTGGAAATAAAAGCAAAACTAAACAAATGGGACCTAATGAAACTTAAAAGCTTTTGCACTACAAAGGAAACTATAAGTAAGGTGAAAAGACAGCCCTCAAATTGGGAGAAAATAATAGCAAATGAAGAAACAGACAAAGGATTAATCTCAAAAATATACAAGCAAATCCTGCAGCTCAATTCCAGAAAAATAAATGACCCAATAAAAAATGAGCCAAAGAACTAAACAGACATTTCTCCAAAGAAGACATACAGATGGATAACAAACACATGAAAAGATGCTCAACATCACTCATTATTAGAGAAATGCAAATCAAAACCACAATGAGGTACCATTACATGCCAGTCAGGATGGCTGCTATCCAAAAGTCTACAAGCAATAAATGCTGGAGATGGTGTGGAGAAAAGGGAACCCTCTTACACTGTTGGTGGGAATGCACACTAGTACAGCCCCTATGGAAAACAGTGTGGAGATTTCTTAAAAAACTGGAAATAGAACTGCCATATGACCCAGCAATCCCACTTCTGGGCATACACACTGAGGAAACCAGATCCTCTTATTTTTCAGACCGTTTCAAGCTCCTCATATTTTTTACACCTTTTGAAGCTCTTCATATATTTCACACCTTTTCAGGCTCTTCATGCTTTTCAAATCCGCTTCATGCTCCTCCTATTTTTCAGACTGTTTCATGCTCCTCATATTTTTGACACCTTTTGAAGCTCTTCATATTTTTCACACGTATTCAAGCTCTTCATCTTTTTCAACACCGCTTCATGCTCCTCCTATTTTTCAGACCGTTTCATGCTTCTCATATTTTTGACACCTTTTGAATCTCTTCATATTTTTCACACCTTTTCAGGTTCTTCATGTTTTTGAACACCGCTTCATGCTCCTCCCATTTTTCAGACCGTTTCATACTCCTCATATATTTGACACCTTTTGAAGCTCTTCATATTTTTCACAACTTTTCAGGTTCTTCATGTTTTCAACACCACTTCATGCTCCTCCTATATTTCTGAACCGTGTCATGCTCCTCATATTTTTGACATCTTTTGAAGCTCTTCATATTTTTCACGCCTTTTCAGACTCTTCATGTTTTTCTACACCGCTTCATGCTCCTCCTATTTTTGACACATTTTGAAGCTCTTCATATATTTCACACCTTTTCAGGGTTTTCATGTTTTTGAACACCGTTTCATGCTCGTCCTATTTTTCAGACCGTTTCATGCTCCTCATATTTTTGACACCTTTTGAAGCTCTTCATATTTTACACACCTTTTCAGGCTCTTCATGTTTTTCAACACCGCTTCATGATCCTCCCATTTTTCGGACCGTTTCATGCTCCTCATATTTTTGACACCTTTTAAAGCTCTTCATATTTTTCACACCTTGTCAGGCTCTTCATGTTTTTCAACAACACTTCATGCTCCTCGTATTTTTCAGACGGTTTCATTCTCCTCATATTTTTGACACCTTTTGAAGCTCTGCATATACTTCACACCTTTTCAGGCTCTTCATGATTTCCAACACCACTTCATGCTTCTCCTATTTTTCAGATCATTTCATGCTCAACTCATTTTTGACATCTTTTGAAGCTATTCATATTTCTGACACCTTTTCAGGCTCTTCATGTTTTTCAACATCGCTTCATGCTCCTTCTATTTTTCAGGCCGTTTCATGCTCCTCATATTTTTGACACCTTTTGAAGCTCTTCATATTTTTCACACCTTTTCAGGCTCTTCATGTTTTTGAACACCGTTTCATGCTCCTCCTATTTTTCAGGCCGTTTCATGCTCCTCATATTTTTGACACCTTTTGAAGCTCTTCATATTTTTGACACCTTTTCAGGCTCTTCATGTTTTTCAACACCGCTTCATGCTCCTCCTATTTTTCAGACCGTTTCATACTCCTCATATTTTTGATATCTTTGAAGCTCTTCATGTAATTCACACCTTTTCAGGCTCTTCATTTTTTTCAACACCACTTCATGCTCCTCCTATTTTTCAGACCGTTTCATCAGGTCTCATTTTTGACACCTTTTGAAGCTCTTCATCTTTTTCAAACCTTTTGAAGCTCTTCATATTTTCACACGTTTTCAGGCTTTTATGTTTTTCAACACCGCATCATGCTCCTCCTATTTTTCAGACCGTGTCATGCTCCTCATATTTTTGACCTCTTTTGAAGCTCTATATATTTTTCACATCTTTTCTGGCTGTTCATGTTTTTCAACACCGCTTCATGCTCCTCCTATTTTCAGAATGTTTCATGCTCCTCATATTTTTGACACCTTTTGAAGCTCTTCATATTTTTCACACCTTTTCAGGCTCTTCATGTTTTTCAACACCGCTTCATGCTCCTCCTATATTTCACACCGTTTCTTGCAACCTCATATATTTCACACCTTTTGAAGCTGTTCATATATTTCACACCTTTTCAGGCTCTTGATGCTTTTCAACACCACTTCATGCTCCTCCTATTTTTCACACCCTTTCATGCTAATCTAATTTTTGACACCTTTTGAAGCTCTTCATATTTTTCACACCTTTTGAAGGTCTTCATATTTTTCACACCTTTTCAGGCTGTTCATGTTTTTGAACACCGCTTATGCTCGTCCTATTTTTCAGACCACATCATGCTCCTCATATTTTTGACACCTTTTGAAGCTGTTCATATTTTTCACACCTTTTCAGGCTCTTCATGTTTCTGATCACCGTTTCATGCTCCTCCTATCTTTCAGACCGTTTCATGCTTCTCATATTTTTGGCACAATTTGAAGCTCTTCATATTTATCACACCTTTTCAGGCTCCTCATGTTTTTGATCACTGTTTCATGCTCCTCCTATTTTTCAGAACGTTACATGCTCCTCATATTTTTGACACCATTTGAAGCTCTTCATATTTTTCACACCTTTTCAGGCTCTTCATGTTTTTCCACACCGTTTCATGCAGCTTCTATTTTTCAGGCCGTTTCATGCTCCTCATATTTTTCACACCTTTTGAAGCTCTTCATATTGTTCACACCTTTTCAGGCTCTTCATGTTTTTCCACACCACTTCATGCTTCTCCTATTTTTCAGCCCGTTTCATGCTCCTCATGTATTTCACCCCTTTTGAAGCTCTTCATATTTTTTACACCTTTTCAGGCTTTTGATTTTATTCAACACCACTTCATGCTACTCCTCTTTTTCAGACCGTTTCATGCTCCTCATATTTTTGACACCTTTAGAAGCTCTTCATATTTTTAACACCTTTTCAGGCTCTTCATGTTTTTGAACACCGCTTCATGCTCCTCCTATATTCCAGACCGTTTCATGCTCATCTCATTTTTGACACCTTTTGAAGCTTTTCATATTTTTCACAACTCTTTAGGCTCTTCAGGTTTTTGAACAGCGCTTCATGCTCCTCATATTTTTCAGAGAGTTTCATGCTCCTAATGTATTTCACTCCTTTTGAAGCTCTTCATATTTTTCACACCTTTTCAGGCTCTTCATGTTTTTCCACACCACTTCATGCTTCTTTTTTTCAGCTCATTTCATGCTCCTCATGTATTTCACACGTTTTGAAGCTCTACATATTTTTCACACGTTTTCACTCTCTTCATGTTTTTCAACACCATTTCATGCCGCATCTATTTTTCAGACCGTTTCATGATCCTCATATTTTTGACACATTTTGAAGCTCTTCATATTTTTCACACCTTTTCAGGCTCTTCATGTTTTTCAACACCGCTTCATGCTCCTCCTCTTTTTCAGACCGTTTCATGCTCCTCATATTTTTGACACCTTTTGATGCTCTTCATAATTTTCACACCTTTTCAGACTCTTCATGATTTTCAAAACGGCTTCATGCTCCTCATATTTTCACTCCATTTCATGCTCATCTCATTTTTGACACCTTTTAAAGCTCTTCATATTTTTCACACCTTGTCAGGCTCTTCATGTTTTTCAACAACACTTCATGCTCCTCGTATTTTTCAGACGGTTTCATTCTCCTCATATTTTTGACACCTTTTGAAGCTCTGCATATACTTCACACCTTTTCAGGCTCTTCATGATTTCCAACACCACTTCATGCTTCTCCTATTTTTCAGATCATTTCATGCTCAACTCATTTTTGACATCTTTTGAAGCTATTCATATTTCTGACACCTTTTCAGGCTCTTCATGTTTTTCAACATCGCTTCATGCTCCTTCTATTTTTCAGGCCGTTTCATGCTCCTCATATTTTTGACACCTTTTGAAGCTCTTCATATTTTTCACACCTTTTCAGGCTCTTCATGTTTTTGAACACCGTTTCATGCTCCTCCTATTTTTCAGGCCGTTTCATGCTCCTCATATTTTTGACACCTTTTGAAGCTCTTCATATTTTTGACACCTTTTCAGGCTCTTCATGTTTTTCAACACCGCTTCATGCTCCTCCTATTTTTCAGACCGTTTCATACTCCTCATATTTTTGATATCTTTGAAGCTCTTCATGTAATTCACACCTTTTCAGGCTCTTCATTTTTTTCAACACCACTTCATGCTCCTCCTATTTTTCAGACCGTTTCATCAGGTCTCATTTTTGACACCTTTTGAAGCTCTTCATCTTTTTCAAACCTTTTGAAGCTCTTCATATTTTCACACGTTTTCAGGCTTTTATGTTTTTCAACACCGCATCATGCTCCTCCTATTTTTCAGACCGTGTCATGCTCCTCATATTTTTGACCTCTTTTGAAGCTCTATATATTTTTCACATCTTTTCTGGCTGTTCATGTTTTTCAACACCGCTTCATGCTCCTCCTATTTTCAGAATGTTTCATGCTCCTCATATTTTTGACACCTTTTGAAGCTCTTCATATTTTTCACACCTTTTCAGGCTCTTCATGTTTTTCAACACCGCTTCATGCTCCTCCTATATTTCACACCGTTTCTTGCAACCTCATATATTTCACACCTTTTGAAGCTGTTCATATATTTCACACCTTTTCAGGCTCTTGATGCTTTTCAACACCACTTCATGCTCCTCCTATTTTTCACACCCTTTCATGCTAATCTAATTTTTGACACCTTTTGAAGCTCTTCATATTTTTCACACCTTTTGAAGGTCTTCATATTTTTCACACCTTTTCAGGCTGTTCATGTTTTTGAACACCGCTTATGCTCGTCCTATTTTTCAGACCACATCATGCTCCTCATATTTTTGACACCTTTTGAAGCTGTTCATATTTTTCACACCTTTTCAGGCTCTTCATGTTTCTGATCACCGTTTCATGCTCCTCCTATCTTTCAGACCGTTTCATGCTTCTCATATTTTTGGCACAATTTGAAGCTCTTCATATTTATCACACCTTTTCAGGCTCCTCATGTTTTTGATCACTGTTTCATGCTCCTCCTATTTTTCAGAACGTTACATGCTCCTCATATTTTTGACACCATTTGAAGCTCTTCATATTTTTCACACCTTTTCAGGCTCTTCATGTTTTTCCACACCGTTTCATGCAGCTTCTATTTTTCAGGCCGTTTCATGCTCCTCATATTTTTCACACCTTTTGAAGCTCTTCATATTGTTCACACCTTTTCAGGCTCTTCATGTTTTTCCACACCACTTCATGCTTCTCCTATTTTTCAGCCCGTTTCATGCTCCTCATGTATTTCACCCCTTTTGAAGCTCTTCATATTTTTTACACCTTTTCAGGCTTTTGATTTTATTCAACACCACTTCATGCTACTCCTCTTTTTCAGACCGTTTCATGCTCCTCATATTTTTGACACCTTTAGAAGCTCTTCATATTTTTAACACCTTTTCAGGCTCTTCATGTTTTTGAACACCGCTTCATGCTCCTCCTATATTCCAGACCGTTTCATGCTCATCTCATTTTTGACACCTTTTGAAGCTTTTCATATTTTTCACAACTCTTTAGGCTCTTCAGGTTTTTGAACAGCGCTTCATGCTCCTCATATTTTTCAGAGAGTTTCATGCTCCTAATGTATTTCACTCCTTTTGAAGCTCTTCATATTTTTCACACCTTTTCAGGCTCTTCATGTTTTTCCACACCACTTCATGCTTCTTTTTTTCAGCTCATTTCATGCTCCTCATGTATTTCACACGTTTTGAAGCTCTACATATTTTTCACACGTTTTCACTCTCTTCATGTTTTTCAACACCATTTCATGCCGCATCTATTTTTCAGACCGTTTCATGATCCTCATATTTTTGACACATTTTGAAGCTCTTCATATTTTTCACACCTTTTCAGGCTCTTCATGTTTTTCAACACCGCTTCATGCTCCTCCTCTTTTTCAGACCGTTTCATGCTCCTCATATTTTTGACACCTTTTGATGCTCTTCATAATTTTCACACCTTTTCAGACTCTTCATGATTTTCAAAACGGCTTCATGCTCCTCATATTTTCACTCCATTTCATGCTCATCTCATTTTTGACACCTTTTGAAGCTCCTCTACTTTTGACCCCTTTAGAAGCTCTTCATATTTTTGACAACTTTTCAGGATCTTCATGTTTTGGAACACCGCTTCATGCTCCCCCTAATTTTCAGACCGTTTCATGACACTCATATTTTTGACACCTTTTGAAGCTCCTCCTATATTTCATACCTTTTCAGACTCTTCATGATTTCCAACACCGCTTCATGCTCCTCATTTTTTTCACACCGTTTAATGCTCATCTCATTTTTGACACCTTTTTAAGCTCTTCATATTTTTGACACCTTTAGAAGCTCTTCATATTTTTTACACCTTTTCAGGCTCTTCATATTTTTCAACACTGCTTATTGCTCCTCCTATTTTTCAGACCGTTTCATGCTCATCTCATTTTTGACAACTTCTGAAGCTCTTCATATTTTTCACATATTTTGAAGCTCTTCATATTTTACACACCTTTTCAGGCTCTTCATGTTTTTCAACACCGCTTCATGCTCCTCCTATTTTTCAGACCGTTTCATGCTCCTCATATTTTTGACACCTTTGAAGCTCTTCATATTTTTCACACCTTTTCAGACTCTTCATGTTTTTGAACACTGCTTCATGCTCCTCCTATTTTTCAGACCGTTTCATGCTCCTCCTATTTTTCAGACCGTTTCATGCTTCTCATATTTTGACACCTTTTGAAGCTCTTCATATTTTTCACAACTTTTCAGGCTCTTCATGTTTTTCAACACCGCTTCATGCTCCTCCACTTTGTCAGACCGTTTCATGCTCCTCATATTTTTGGCACCTTTTGAAGCTCTTCATATTTTTCACACCTTTTCAGGTCTTCATGTTTTTGAACACCATTTCATGCTCCTCCTATTTTTCAGACCGTTTCATGCTCTTCATATTTTTGGCACCTTTTGAAGCTCTTCATATTTTTCACACCTTTTCAGGCTCTTCATGTTTTTCAACACCGCTTCATGCTCCTCCTGTGTTTCAGACCGTTTTTTGCTCCTCATATATTTGACACCTTTTGAAGCTCTTCATAATTTCCACACCTTTTCAGGCTCTTCATGTTTTTGAACACCATTTCATGCTCCTCTTATTTTTTTTTTATTGTTATTTTTTTAAAATTTTTTTTTATTATTTTTATTTTTTTTCCCAGTCGGTTTTGTCATACATTGATATGAATCAGCCATGGATTACATGTATTCCCAATCCCAATCCCCCCTCCCACCTCCCTCTCCACCCGATTCCTCTCGGTCTTCCCAGTGCACCAAGCCGGAGCACTTGTCTCGTGCATTCTACCTGGGCTGGTGATCTGTTTCACCATACATAGCATACATGCTGTTCTTTTGAAATATCCCAACCTCGCATTCTCCCACAATGTTCAAAAGTCTGTTCTGTATTTCTGTGTCTCTTTTTCTGTTCTGCATATAGGGTTATCGTTATCACCTTTCTAAATTCCATATACATGTGTCAGCATGCTCTAATGTTCTTTATCTTTCTGGCTTACTTCACTCTGTATAATGGGCTCCAGCTTCATCCATCTCATTAGGACTGATTCAAATGAATTCTTTTTAATGGCTGAGTAATATTCCATGGTGTATATGTACCACAGCTTTCTTATCCATTCATCTGCTGACGGGCATCTAGGTTGCTTCCATGTCCTGGCTATTATAAACAGTGCTGCGATGAACATTGGGGTGCACGTGCCTCTTTCAGACGAACCTATGGACACCTTATTTTTGACAAAGGAGGCAAGGATATACAATGGAAAAAAGACAACCTCTTTAACAAGTGGTGCTGGGAAAACTGGTCAACCACTTGTAAAAGAATGAAAATAGAACACTTTCTAACACCATACACAAAAATAAACTCAAAATGGATTAAAGATCTAAATGTAAGACCAGAAACTATAAAACTCCTAGAGGAGAAGATAGGCAAAACACTCTCCGACATAAATCAAAGTAAGATCCTCTATGACCCACCTCCCAGAATATTGGAAATAAAAGCAAAACTAAACAAATGGGACCTAATGAAACTTAAAAGCTTTTGCACTACAAAGGAAACTATAAGTAAGGTGAAAAGACAGCCCTCAAATTGGGAGAAAATAATAGCAAATGAAGAAACAGACAAAGGATTAATCTCAAAAATATACAAGCAAATCCTGCAGCTCAATTCCAGAAAAATAAATGACCCAATAAAAAATAAGCCAAAGAACTAAACAGACATTTCTCCAAAGAAGACATACAGATGGATAACAAACACATGAAAAGATGCTCAACATCACTCATTATTAGAGAAATGCAAATCAAAACCACAATGAGGTACCATTACATGCCAGTCAGGATGGCTGCTATCCAAAAGTCTACAAGCAATAAATGCTGGAGATGGTGTGGAGAAAAGGGAACCCTCTTACACTGTTGGTGGGAATGCACACTAGTACAGCCCCTATGGAAAACAGTGTGGAGATTTCTTAAAAAACTGGAAATAGAACTGCCATATGACCCAGCAATCCCACTTCTGGGCATACACACTGAGGAAACCAGATCCTCTTATTTTTCAGACCGTTTCAAGCTCCTCATATTTTTTACACCTTTTGAAGCTCTTCATATATTTCACACCTTTTCAGGCTCTTCATGCTTTTCAAATCCGCTTCATGCTCCTCCTATTTTTCAGACTGTTTCATGCTCCTCATATTTTTGACACCTTTTGAAGCTCTTCATATTTTTCACACGTATTCAAGCTCTTCATCTTTTTCAACACCGCTTCATGCTCCTCCTATTTTACAGACCGTTTCATGCTTCTCATATTTTTGACACCTTTTGAATCTCTTCATATTTTTCACACCTTTTCAGGTTCTTCATGTTTTTGAACACCGCTTCATGCTCCTCCCATTTTTCAGACCGTTTCATACTCCTCATATATTTGACACCTTTTGAAGCTCTTCATATTTTTCACAACTTTTCAGGTTCTTCATGTTTTCAACACCACTTCATGCTCCTCCTATATTTCTGAACCGTGTCATGCTCCTCATATTTTTGACATCTTTTGAAGCTCTTCATATTTTTCACGCCTTTTCAGACTCTTCATGTTTTTCTACACCGCTTCATGCTCCTCCTATTTTTGACATCTTTTGAAGCTCTTCATATATTTCACACCTTTTCAGGGTTTTCATGTTTTTGAACACCGTTTCATGCTCCTCATATTTTTCAGACCGTTTCATGCTCCTCATATTTTTGACACCTTTTGAAGCTCTTCATATTTTTCACACCTTTTCAGGCTCTTCATGTTTTCAACACCGTTTCATGCTCCTCCTATTTTTCAGACCGTTTCATGCTCCTCATATTTTGACACCTTTTGAAGCTCTTCATATTTTTCACACCTTTTCAGGCTCTTCATATTTTTCAACAAGGTTTCATGCTCCTCCTATTTTTCATACAGTTCCATGCCCCTCATATTTTTGACACCTTTTCAAGCTCTTCACATTTTTCAAACCTTTTCAGGCTGTTCATGTTTTTGAACACCGTTTCTTTCACCTCCTATTTTTCAGACCGTTTCATGCTCCTCATATTTTGACTCCTTTTGAAGCTCTTCATATTTTTCACACCTTTTCAGGCTCTTCATGTTTTTCAACACTGCTTCTTGCTCATCCTCTTTTTCAGACCGTTTCATGGCCCTCATATTTTTGAAACCTTTTCAAGCTCTTCACATTTTTCAAACCTTTTCAGGCTCTTCATGTTTTTGAACAACGTTTCATGCTCCTCCTATTTTTATAGACAGTTTCATGCCCCTCATATTTTTGACACCTTATCAAGCTCTTCACATTTTTCAAACCTTTTCAGGCTCTTCATGTTTTGAACACCGTTTCATCCTCCTCCTAATTTTCAGACCGTTTCATGCTCTTAATATATTTGACACCTTTTGAAGGTCTTCATATTTTTCACAACTTTTCAGGTTCTTCATGTTTTCAACACCACTTCATGCTCCTCCTATATTTCTGACCGTGTAATACTCCTCATATTTTTGACAAGTTTTGAAGCTCTTCATATTTTTCACACCTTTTCATGCTCTTCATGTTTTTCTACACCGCTTCATGCTCCTCCTATTTTTGACATCTTTTGAACCTCTTCATATATTTCACACCTTTTCAGGGTTTTCATGTTCTTGAACACCGTTTCATGCTCCTCAAATTTTTCAGACCGTTTCATGCTCCTCCTATTTTTCAAACTGTGTCATGATCATCTCATTTTTAACAACTTTTGAAGCTCTTCATATTTTTCACACCTTTTGAAGCTCTTCATATTTCTCAAACGTTTTCAGGCTCTTCATGTTTTTCAACACCCCTTCTTGCTCCTCCTGTTTTTCACACCGTTTCATGATCCTCCTATTTTTGACACCTTTAGAAGCTCTTCATATTTTTCACACCTTTTCTGTCTCTTCATGTTTTTCTACACCACTTCATGCTCCTCCTATTTTTCAGACAGTTTCATGTGCCTCCTCTTTTTGACACCTTTTGTAGCTCTTCATATATGTCACACCTTTTAGGGCTCTTCATGTTTCTCAACACCGTTTCATGCTCCTCCTATTTTAAAGACAGTTTCATGCTCCTCATATATTTGAAAACTTTTGAAGCTATTCATATTTTTCACACCTTTTCAGCCTCTTCATGTTTCTCAACACCACTTCATGCTCCTCCTGTTTTTCACACCGTTTCATGATCATCATATTTTTGACACCTTTAGAAGCTCTTCATATTTTTCACACCTTTTCAGTCTCTTCATGTTTTTCTACACCACTTCATGCTCCTCCTATTTTTCAGACCGTTTCATGCTCCTCCTATTTTTGACACATTTTGAAGCTCTTCCTATATTTCACACCTTTTCAGGCTGTTCATGTTTTTCAACACCACTTCATGCTCCTCCTATTTTTCAGACCGTTTCATGCTCCTCATATATTTCACACCGTTTGAAGCTCTTTATATTTTTCACACCTTTTTAGGCTCTTCATGTTTTTGAACACGATTTCAGGCTCCTCCTATTTTTCGGACTGTTTCATGCTCATCTCATTTTTGACACCTTTTGAAGCTCTTCATATTTTTCACACCTTTTCAGGCTCTTCATGTCTTTGAACACCGTTTCATGCTGCTCCTATTTTTCAAATAGTTTCATGCTCCTCATATTATTGACAGATTTTGAAGCTCTTCATTTTTTCACACCTTTTGAAGCTCTTCATATTTTTCACAACTTTTCAGGCTCTTCATGTCTTTGAACACCGTTTCATGCTGCTCCTATTTTTCAGATCGTTTCATGCTCCTCATATTTTTGACAGATTTTGAAGCTCTTCATTTTTTTCACACCTTTTGAAGCTCTTCAAATTTTTCACACTTTTTCAGGCTCTTCATGTTTTTCCACACCGCTTCATGCTCCTCCTATTTTTCAGACAGTTTCATGTGCCTCCTCTTTTTGACACCTTTTGAAGGTCTTCATATTTTTCAACCTTTTCAGGCTCTTCATGTTTCTCAACACCGTTTCATGCTCCTCCTATTTTAAAGATAGTTTCATGCTCCTCATATATTTGAAAACTTTTGAAGCTATTCATATTTTTCACACCTTTTCAGCCTCTTCATGTTTCTCAACACCATTTCATGCTCCTCCTGTTTTTCACACCGTTTCATGATCCTCATATTTTTGACACCTTTAGAAGCTCTTTATATTTTTCACACCTTTTCAGTCTCTTCATGTTTTTCTACACCACTTCATGCTCCTCCTATTTTTCAGACCTTTTCATGATACTCATATTTTTGACACCTTTTGAAGCTCTTCATATTTTTCACACCTTTTCAGGCTCTTCATGCTTTTCAACACCGCTTCATGCTCCTCCTATTTTCAGACCGTTTCATGCTCCTCCTATTTTTGACACCTTTTGAAGCTCTTCATATATTTCACACCTTTTCTGGCTCTTCATGTTTTTCAACACCGCTTCGTGCTCCTCGTATTTTTCAGACCCTCTCATGCTCCTCATATTTTTGACACCATTTGAAGCTCTTCATATTTTTCACACCTTTTCATGCTCTACATGTTTTTCAACACTGCTTCATGCTCCTTCTATTTTTCAGACCCTTTCATGCTCATCATATTTTTGACACGTTTTGTAGCTCTTCATATTTTTCACACCTTTTCAGGCTCTTCATGTTTTTCCACACCGCTTCATGCTGCTCCTATTTGTCAGATCGTTTCATGCTCCTGATATTTTTGACACATTTTGAAGCTCCTCATATTTTTCACACCTTTTAATGCTCTTCATGATTTTGAACACCGCTTGATGCTCCTCCTATTATTCAGACCGTTCCATACTCCTCATATTTTTGACACCTTTTAAAGCTCTTCATATTTTTGACAACTTTTGAAGCTCTTCATATTTTTCACACTTTTTCAGGCTCTTCATGTTTTTCAACATCACTTCATGCTCCTCCTATTTTTCAGACCGTTTCATGCTCCTCTCATTTCTGACACCTTTTGAAGCTCTTCATATATTTCACACATTTTCAGGCTCTTCATGTTTTTCAATACCACTTCATGCTCCTCCTATTTTTCAGACTGTTTCATGCTCATCTCATTTTTGACACCTGTTGAAGCTCTTCATATATTTCACACCTTTTGAAGCTCTTCATATTTCTCAAACGTTTTCAGGCTCTTCATGTTTTTCAACACCCCTTCTTGCTCATCCTATTTTTCAGACCGTTTCATGCTTCTCTCATTTCTGACACCTTTTGAAGCTCTTCATATATTTCACACCTTTTGAAGCTCTTCATATTTCTCAAACGTTTTCAGGCTCTTCATGTTTTTCAACACCCCTTCTTGCTCATCCTATTTTTCAGACCGTTTCATACTCCTCATATTTTTGACACCTTTTGAAGCTCTTCATATACTTCACACCTTTTCAGGTTCTTCATGTTTTTGAACACCTTTTCATGCTCCTCCTATTTTTCAGACCGTTTCATGCTTCTCATATTTTTCACACCTTTTGAATCTCTTCATATTTTTCACATCTTTTCAGGTTCTTCATGTTTTTCAACTTCGCTTCATGCTCCTCGTATTTTTCAGACCGTTCATCCTCCTCATCTTCTTGACACCTTTTGAAGCTCTTCATATTTTTCACACCTATTCAGGCTTTTCATGGTTTTCAACACCGCTTCATGCTCCTCCTTCTTTTCAGTCCAGTTGATTCTCCTCATATTTTTGACACCTTTTGAAGCTCTTCATATTTTTCACACCTTTTCAGGCTCTTCATGTTTTTCAACACCGTTTCATGCTCCTCGTATTTTTCAGCCCGTTTCATGCTCCTCATATATTTGACACCTTTTGAAGCTCTTCATATTTTTCACACCTTTTCAGGCTCTTCATGTTTTTCAACACCGCTTCATGCTCTTCCTATTTTTCAGACCGTTTCATGCTCCTCATATTTTTGACAACTTTTGAAGCTCTTCATATTTTTCACACATTTTCAGGCTCTCCATGTTTCTCAACACCGCTTCATGCTCCGCCTATTTTTCAGACCGTTTCATGCTCCTCATGTATTTCACACCTTCTGAAGCACTTCATATTTTTCACACCTTTTCAGGCTCTCCATGTTTCTCAACACCGCTTCATGCTCCTCCTATTTTTCAGACCGCTTTATGCTCGTCATATTTTTCACACCTTTTGAAGCTTTTCATATTTTTCACACCTTTTCAAGCTCTTCATGTTTTTCAACACCACTTCATGCTCCTCCTATTTTTCAGACCATTTCATGCTCCTCATGTATTTCACACTTTTGAAGCTCTTCATATTTTTCACACCTTTTCAAGCTCTTCATGTTTTTGAACACGGTTTCATGCTCTTCCTGTTTTTCAGACAGTTTCATGCTCCTCATATTTTTGACACCTTTTGAAGCTCTTCATATTTTACACACCTTTTCAGGCTCTTCATGTTTTTCAACACCGCTTCATGATCCTCCTATTTTTCAGAGCGTTTTATGCTCCTCATATTTTTGACACCTTTTGAATCTCTTCATATATTTCACAACTTTTCAGGCTCTTCATGTTTTTGAACACCGCTTCATGCTCCTCCTATTTTTCAGACCGTTTCATGCTCCTCATATTTTTGACACCTTTTGAAGCTCTTCATATATTTCCTACATTTTCAGGCTCTTCATGTTTTTCAACAAAGCTTCATGCTCCTTTTATTTTTCAGACCGTTTCATGCACCTCATATTTTTCACACCTTTTGAAGCTCTTCATATTTTTCACACCTTTTCAGGCTCTTCATGTTTTTCAACACCGCTTCATGCTTCTCCTATTTTTCAGACCGTTTCATGCTCCTCATATTTTTCACATCTTTTGAAGCTCTTCATATTTTTCACACCTTTTCAGGCTCTTCATGTTTTTCAACACCGCTGCATGCTCCTCCTATTTTTCAGATCTTAACATGCTCCTCATATATTTGACACCTTTTGAAGCTCTTCATATTTTTCACACCTTTTCCGGCTTTTCATGTTTTTCAACACCGCTTCATGCTCCTCCTATTTTTCAGACCTTTTCATACTCCTCATATTTTTGACACCTTTTGAAGCTCTTCATATTTTTCACACGTTTTCAGACTCTTCATGTTTTTCAACACCGCTTCATGCGTCTCCTATATTTCAGACCGTTTCATGCTCCTCATATTTTTGACACCTTTTGAAGCTCTTCATATTTTTCACACCTTTTCCTGCTCTTCATGTTTTTCAACAACGTTTCAGGCTCCTCCTATTTTTGACATCTTTTGAATCTCTTCGTATTTTTCACACCTTTTAAGGCTCTTCACGATTTTGAACACCGTTTCTCTCTCCTGATATTTTTGACACCTTTTGAAGCTCTTCATATATTTGACAACTTTTCAGGCTCTTCATGTTCTTCAACACTGCTTCATGCTCCTCCTACTTTTCAGACCATTTCATGCTCCTCATTCTTTTGACAGGTTTTGAAGCTCTTCATATTTTTCACACCTTTTCAAGCTCTTCATGTTTTGAATACCGTTTCATGCTCCTCCTGTTTTTCAGACCGTTTCATGTTCGTCATGTATTTCACACCTTTTGAAGCTCCTCATATTTTTCACAACTTTTTAGGCTCTTCGTGTTTTTGAACAACGTTTCATGCTCCTCCTATTTTTCAGACAGTTTCATGCTCCTCATGTATTTCACACCTTTTGAAGCTCTTCATATATTTCACACCTTTTGAAACTCTTCATATATTTCACACCTTTTCAGGCTCTTCATGTTTTTGAACACCGTTTCATGCTCCTCATATTTTTGACACCTT
Organism: Dama dama; assembly: GCF_033118175.1. Classification (NCBI taxonomy): domain Eukaryota; kingdom Metazoa; phylum Chordata; class Mammalia; order Artiodactyla; family Cervidae; genus Dama; species Dama dama. Next base: position 229,802 of record NW_026870900.1, read on the forward strand.
TGAAGCTCTTCAAAATTTTGACACCTTTTGAAGCTCTTCATATATTTCACACGTTTTCAGTCTCTTCATGTTTTTCAATGCCACTTCATGCTCCTGCTATTTTTCAGACCGTTTCATGCTCCTCATATTTTTGACACCTTTTGAATCTCTTCATATATTTCACACCTTTTCAGGCTCTTCATGTTTTTCACCACCACTTCATGCTCCTCCTATTTTTCAGATCTTTTCATGCTCCTCATGAATTTGACAGCGTTTGAAGCTCTTCATATTTTTCACACCTTTTGAAGCTCTTCATATTTTTCACGGCTTATCAGGCTCTTCGAGTTTTTGAACACCGTTTCATGTTCCTCCTATTTTTCAGACCGTTTCATGCTCCTCATATTGTTGACACCTTTTGAAGCTCTTCATATATTTCACACCTTTTCTGGCTCTTCCTGTTTTTTAACAAAGCTTCATGCTCCTCCTATTTTTCAGACCGTTTCATGCTCCTCATATTTTTCACACATTTTGAAGCTTTTCATATTTCTCACACCTTTTCAGACTCTTCCTGTTTTTCAACACCGCTTCATGCTTCTCCTATTTTTCAGACCGTTTCATGGTCCTCATATTTTTCACACCTTTTGAAGCTCTTCATATTTATCACACCTTTTCAGGCTCTTCATGTTTTTCAACACCGCTTCATGCTCCTCCTATTTTCAGACCGTTTCATGCTCCTCATGTATTTCATACCTTTTGAAGCTTTTAATATTTTTCACACCTTTTCAGGCTCTTCATGTTTTTGAACACGGTTTCATGCTCCTCCTATTTTTCAGACCGCTTCATGCTCGTCATATTTTTCACACCTTTTGAAGCTCTTCATATTTTTCACACCTTTTCTGGCTCTTCATGTTTTTCAACACCACTTCTTGCTCCTCGTATTTTTCAGACCATTTCATGCTCCACATGTATTTCACACCTTTTGAAGCTCTTCATATTTTTCACACCTTTTCAAGCTCTTCATGTTTTTGAACACGGTTTCATGCTCTTCCTGTTTTTCAGGCAGTTTCATGCTCCTCATATTTTTGACACCTTTTGAAACTCTTCATATTTTTCACACCTTTTCAGGCTTTTCATGTTTTTCAACACCGCTTCATGATCCTCATATATTTCAGAGCGTTTCATGCTCCTCATATTTTTGACACCTTTTGAATCTCTTCATATATTTCACAACTTTTCAGGCTCTTCATGTTTTTGAACACAGCTTCATGCTCCTCCTATTTTTCAGACCGTTTCATGCTTCTCATCTATTTCACAGCTTTTGAAGCTCTTCATATTTTTTAAACCTTTTGAAGCTCTTCATATTTTTCACAGCTTTTCAGGCACTTCATGTTTTTGAACACCGTTTCATGCTCCTCCTATTTTTAAGAACTTTTCATGCTCCTCATATTTTTGACACCTTTTGAAGCTCTTTATATATTTCACACTTTTTCTGGCTCTTCATGTTTTTCAACACCACTTCATGCTCCTCCTATTTTTCAGACCGTTTCATGCTCCTCATATTTTTGACACCTTTTGAAGCTCTTCATATATTTCCTACATTTTCAGGCTCTTCATGTTTTTCAACAAAGCTTCATGCTCCTCCTATATTTCAGTCCGTTTCATGCTCCTCATATTTTTCACATCTTTTGAAGCACTTCATATTTTTCACACCTTTTCAGGCTCTTCATTTTTTTGAACACCGCTTCATGTTCCTTTTATTTTTAGTCCGTTTCATGCTCCTCATATTTTTCACACCTTTTGAAGCTCTTCATATTTTTCACAACTTTTCAGGCTCTTCATGTTTTTGAACACCGCTTCATGCTCCTCTTCGTTTTCAGACCGTTTCATGCTCCTCATATTTTTCACAATTTTGTAGCTCTTCATATTTTTCACACCTTTTCAGGCTCTTCATGTTTTTGAACAACGTTTTATTCTGCTCCTATTTTTCAGAAAATTTCATGCTCCTCATATTTTTGACACCTTTTGAAGCTCCTCATATTTTTCACACCTTTTGAAGCTCTTCATATATTTCACACCTTTTGAAGCTCTTCATGTTTTTGAACATTGCTTCATGCTCCTCCTATGTTTCAGACCGTTTCATGCCCCTCATATTTTTGACACCTTTTGAAGCTCTTCATATATTTCACACGTTTTCAGGCCCTTCATGTTTTTGAACACCGTTTTATGTTCCTACTATTTTTCAGACCTTTTCATGCTCCTCATAATTTGACACCTTTTGAAGCTCCTCATATTTTTCACACATTTTCAGTCTCTTCATTTTTTTGAACACCGCTTCATGCTCCTCCTATTTTTCAGACCGTTTCAGGCTCCTCATATTTTTGACACATTTTGAAGCTCTTCATATTTTTCACACCTTTTCAGGCTCTTCATTTTTTTGAACACCGCATCATGCTCCTCCTGTTTTTCACACCGTTTCATGCTCCTCATATTTTTCACACCTTTTGAAGCTCTTCATATTTTTCACACCTTTTCAGGCTCTTCATGTTTTTGAACACCGTTTCATGCTCCTCCTATTTTTCAGATAGTTTCATGCTCCTCATATTTTTCACACCTGTTGAAGCTCCTCGTATTTTTCACACCTTTTGAAGCTGTTCATATATTTCACACTTTTTCAGGCATTTCATGTTTTTCACAACCGCTTCATGCTCCTCCTATTTTTCACCGTTTCATTCTCCTCATTTTTTGAAACCTTTTGAAGCTCTTCATATTTTTTACACCTTTTCATTCTCTTCATGTTTTTCAACACAGCTTCATGCTCCTTCTATTTTTCAGACCATTTCACGCTTCTCATGTATTTCACACCTTTTCAGGCTCTTCATGTTTTTGAACACCGTTTCATGCTCCTCCTATTTTACAGACCATTTCATGCTCTCTCATTTCTGACACCTTTTGAAGTTCTTCATATATTTCACACCTTTTCAGGCTCTTCATGTTTTTCAACACCGCTTCATGCTCATCCTATTTTTCAGACCGTTTCATGCTCCTCTCATTTCTGACACCTTTTGAAGCTCTTCATATTTTTCACACCGATTCAAGCTCTTCATATTTTTCAAACGTTTTCAGGCTCTTCATGTTTTTGAACACCGCTTCTTGCTCCTCTTATTTTTTGGACCGTTTCATACTCCTCATATTTTTTACACCTTTTGAAGCTCTTCATATTTTTCACCCCTTTTCAGGCTCTTCATGTTTTTCAGCACCGCTTCATGCTCCTCCTATTTTTCAGACCGTTTCATGCTCCTCATATTTTGGACACCTTTTGAACTTCTTCATATATTTCACACCTTTTCAGGCTCTTCATATTTTTCAACACTGTTTTAAGCTCGTCCCATTTTCTAGACCGTTGCATGCTTCTCATAATTTTGACACATTTTGAAGCTCTTCATATACTTCACACCTTTTCAGGCTCTTCATGTTTTTAAACACCGCTTCATGCTCCTGCTATTTTTCAGACCGTTTCATGCTCCTCTTATTTTGACACCTTTTGAAGCTCCTCATATATTACACACCTTTTGAAGCTCTTCATATTTTTGAATACCTTTTCATGCTCCTCCTATTTTTCAGACTGTTTCATGCTCCTCATGTATTTCACACCTTTTGAAGCTCTTCATATTTTTCACACGTTTTCAGGCTCTTCATGTTTTTGATCACCGTTTCATGCTCCTCCTATTTTTCAGACCGTTTCATGCTCCTCATATTTTTCACACTTTTTGAAGCTCTTCTTATTTTTCACACATTTTTAGGCTCTTCACGTTTTTGAACACCGTTTCATGCTGCTTCTATTTTTCACACCTTTTGATGCTGTTCATATCTTTCACACCTTTTCAGGCTCTTCATGTTTTTGAACACCGCTTCATGCTCCGCCTTTTTTTCAGACCGTATATTGCTCCTCATGTATTTCACACCTTTTGAAGGTCTCATATTTTTCACATCTTTGTAGGCTCTTCATATTTTTGAACACCGTTTCATGCTCCTCCTATTTTTCAGACCGTTTCATGCTCCTCATATTTTTGACACCTTTTAAAGCTCTTCATATTTTTCACACCTTTTCAGGCTCTTCATGTTTTTGAACACTACTTCATGCTCCTCCAATTTTTCAGACCGTTTCATGCTCCTCATATTTTTGACACCTTTTGAAGCTCTTCATATATTTCAAACCTTTTCAGTCTCTTCATTTTTCTGAACACCACTTCATGCTCCTCCTATTTTTCAGAACATTTCATGCTCATCTCTTTTTGACTCCTATTCAAGCTCTTAATATCATTCTTCCCTTTTGAAGCTCTTCATATTTTTCACAAGTTTTCATGCTCTTCATGATTTTCAGCACAGTTTCATGCTCCTCCTATTTTTCAGACCGTTTCATGCTCCTCATATTTTTGACACGTTTTGAAGCTCATCATATTTTTCACACCTTTTCAGGCTCTTCATGTTTTTGACCACCGAATCATTCTCCTCCTATTTTTCAGTCGTTTCATGCCTCTCATATTTTTCACACCTTTTGAAGCTCTTCATATATTTCACACTTTTTCAGGCTTTTCATGTTTTTCAACACCACTTCATGCTCCTCCTATTTTTCAGACCGCTTCATGCTCATCTCATTTTTGACACCTTTTGAAGCTGTTCATATTTTTCACACCTTTTCAAGCTCTTCATATTTTTCACACCTTTTCAGGCTCTTCATGTTTTTCAACCCCACTTCATGCTCCTCCTATTTTTCAGTCCGTTTCATGCTCACATCATTTCTGACACCTTTTGAAGCTCTTCTTATTTTTCACATCTTTTGAAACTCTTCATATTTTTCACACGTTTTCAGGTTCTTCATGTTTTTCAACACCGTTTCATGCTCCTCCTATTTTTCAGACCGTTTCATGCTCCTTATATGTTTGTCTCCTTTTGAAGCTCTTCATATATTTCACACCTTTGGAAGCTCTTCATATTTTTCACACCTTTTCAGGCTCTTCATGGTTTTCAACAGCGCTTCATGCTCCTCCAGTTTTTCAGACCGCTTCATTATCATCTCATTTTTGACACCTTTTGAAGCTCTTCATATATTTCACACCTTTTCAGACTCTTCTTGTTTTTCAACACAGCTTCTTGCTCCTCCTATTTTGCAGACCGTTTCATGCTCCTCATATTTTTGACACCTTTTTAAGCTCTTCATATTTTTGACACCTTTTGAAGCTCTTCATATTTTTCACACTTTTTCATGCTCTTCCTGTTTTTCAACACTTCTTCATGCTCCTCCTGTTTTTCAGAGCGTTTCAAGCTTCTCATATATTTCACACCTTTTGAAGCTCTTCCTATTTTTCACACCTTTTCAGGCTCTTCATGCTTTTGAACACCGCTCCATGCTCCTCCTATTTTTCAGACCGTTTCATGCTCCTCGTATTTTTCAGACCGTTTCAGGGTGTCCATGTTTTTGAAAACCACTTCATGCTCCTATTTTTCAGACCGTTTCATACACCTCATGAATTTCACACCTTTTGAACCTCTTCATATTTTTCACATATTTGAAGCTCTTCATATAATTCACACCTTTTCAGTCTCTACTTTTTTTGCAACACCACTTCATGCCCTGCTATTTTACAGACCGTTTCATGCTCCTCATATTTTTGACAGGTTTTGAGGCTTTTCATATTTTTCACACCTTTTCAGGCTCTTCATGTTTTTGAACACCGTTTCATAATCCGCCTATTTTTTAGACTTTTTCATGCTCCTCATATTTTTGACACCTTTAGAACCTCCTCATATTTTACACAGCTTTTCAGGGTCTTCATGTTTTTCAACACCGCTTCATGCTCCTCCTCTTTTTCAGGACGTTTCATGCTCCTCATATATTTGACACCTTTTGAAGCTCTTCATATTTTTCACACGTTTTCAGGCTCTTCATGATGTTCAACACAGCTTCATGCTCCTGCTATTTTTCAGACCGTTTCATGCTCCTCTTATTTTGACACCTTTTGAAGCTCCTCATATATTACACACCTTTTGAAGCTCTTCATATTTTTGAATACCTTTTCATGCTCCTCCTATTTTTCAGACTGTTTCATGCTCCTCATGTATTTCACACCTTTTGAAGCTCTTCATATTTTTCACACGTTTTCAGGCTCTTCATGTTTTTGATCACCGTTTCATGCTCCTCCTATTTTTCAGACCGTTTCATGCTCCTCATATTTTTCACACTTTTTGAAGCTCTTCTTATTTTTCACACATTTTTAGGCTCTTCACGTTTTTGAACACCGTTTCATGCTGCTTCTATTTTTCACACCTTTTGATGCTGTTCATATCTTTCACACCTTTTCAGGCTCTTCATGTTTTTGAACACCGCTTCATGCTCCACCTTTTTTTCAGACCGTATATTGCTCCTCATGTATTTCACACCTTTTGAAGCTCTCATATTTTTCACATCTTTGTAGGCTCTTCATATTTTTGAACACCGTTTCATGCTCCTCCTATTTTTCAGACCGTTTCATGCTCCTCATATTTTTGACACCTTTTAAAGCTCTTCATATTTTTCACACCTTTTCAGGCTCTTCATGTTTTTGAACACTACTTCATGCTCCTCCAATTTTTCAGACCGTTTCATGCTCCTCATATTTTACAGCTTTTGAAGCTCTTCATATTTTTCACAACTTTTCAGGCTCTTCGTGTTTTTGAATACCGTTTCATGCTCCTCCAGTTTTTCAGACCGTTTCACGCTCTTCATATTTTTCACACTTTTTGAAGCTCTTCATATTTTTCACACCTTTTCAGGCTCGTCATGTTTTTGAACACCACTTCATGCTCCTCATATTTTTCAGATCATTTCATGCTCCTCATAATTTTGACACCTTTTGAACCTCTTCATATTTTTCACAACTTTTCACGCTCTTCATGTTTTTGAACACAGCTTCATGTTCCTATTATTTTCAGACCGTTTCATGCTCCTCATGTATTTCACACCTTTTGAAGCTCCTCATATTTTTCACACCTTTTCAGGCTCTTCATGTTTTTGAACACCATTTCATGCTGCTCCTATTTTTCAGACCGTTTCATGCTCATCTCATTTTTGACACCTTTTGAAGCTCTTCATATTTTTCGCACCTTTGCAGTCTCCTCATGTTTTTGAACACCGCCTCATGCTACTCATATTTTTCAGATCGTTTCATGTTCCTCATACATTTGACACATTTTGCAGCCCTTCATGTTTTTGAACACTGTTTCATGCTCCTCCTATTTTTCAGAATGTTTCATGCTCCTCATGTATTTCACACGTTTTGAAGCTCTTCATATTTTCACATCTTTTCAGGCTCTTCATGTTTTTGAACACCGTTTCATGCTGCTCCTATTTTTCCGGCCGTTTCATGCTCCTCATCTTTTTGACACCTTTTGAAGCTCTTCATATATTTCACACTTTTTCAGGTTTTTCATGTTTTTCAACAATGCTTCATGCTCCTCCTATTTTTCAGACCGTTTCATGGTCCCCATATTTTTGACATCTTTTGAAGCTCTTCATATTTTTCAACCCTTTTCAGTCTCTTCATGTTTTACAACACCGCCTGATGCTCCTCCAATTTTTCAGACCGTTTCATGCTCCTCATATTTTTCACAGGTTTTGAAGCTCTTCATATATTTCACACCTTTTCAGGCTCTTCATGTTTTTCAACACCGCTTCATCCTTTTCCTATTTCTCAGACTGGTTCATGCTCCTCATATTTTTGACACCTTTTGAAGCTCTTCATATTTTTTTCACCTTTTCAGGCACTTCATGTTTTTCAACAACGATTCATGCTCCTCCTATTTTTCGGTCCTTTTCATGCTCCTCATATTTTTGACACCTTTTGAAACTCTTCATATTTTTCACACCTTTTCAGGCTCTTCATGTTTTCGAACACTGATTCATATTACTCCTATTTTTCAGACCGTTTAATGCTCCTCATATTTTTGACACCTTTTGAAGCTCTTCATATAGTTCACACCTTTGAGTCTCTTCATATATTTCACACCTTTTCAGGCTCTTCATGTTTTTCACCACCACGTCATGCTCCTCCTATTTTTCAGACCGTTTCATGCTCCTCATATTATTGACACCTTTTGAAGCTCTTCATATATTTCAAACCTTTTCAGTCTCTTCATTTTTCTGAACACCACTTCATGCTCCTCCTATTTTTCAGAACATTTCATGCTCATCTCTTTTTGACTCCTATTCAAGCTCTTAATATCATTCTTCCCTTTTGAAGCTCTTCATATTTTTCACAAGTTTTCATGCTCTTCATGATTTTCAGCACAGTTTCATGCTCCTCCTATTTTTCAGACCGTTTCATGCTCCTCATATTTTTGACACGTTTTGAAGCTCATCATATTTTTCACACCTTTTCAGGCTCTTCATGTTTTTGACCACCGAATCATTCTCCTCCTATTTTTCAGACCGTTTCATGCTCCTCATATTTTTGACACCTTTTGAAGCTCTTCATATTTTTCACAACTTTTCAGGCTCTACATGTTTTTCAACACCGCTTCATGCACGTCCTATTTTTCAGACCGTTTAATGCTCATCTCATTTTTGACACCTTTTGAAGTTTTTCATATTTTTCACAACTTTTCAGGCTCTTCATGTTTTTGAACACCGCTTCATGCTAATCCTATTTTTCAAACCATATCATGCTCCTCATATTTTTCACACCTTTTGAAGCTCGGCATATATTTCACATCTTCTCAGGCTCTTCATGTTTTTGAACACCACTTCATGCTCCTTCTCTTTTTCAGAGAGTTTTATGCTCCTCATGTATTTCACACCTTTTGAAGCTCTTCATATTTTTCACACCTTTTCAGGCTCTTCATGTTTTTGAACACCGTTTCATGCTCCTCCTATTTTTCAGACCGTTTCTTGCTCCTCATATTTTTGACACCTTTTGAAGCTTTGCATATTTTTCAGAACTTTTCAGACTCTTCATGTTTTTGAACACTGCTTCATGCTCCTCCTATTTTTCAGACCATATCATGCTCCTCATATTTTTCACACCTTTTGAAGATCTTCATTTTTTCACACCTTGTCAGACTCTTCATATTTTGAACACGACTTCTTGCTCCTCCTATTTTTCAGACCGTTTCATGCTCCTCTCATTTTTGACACATTTTGAAACTTTGCATATTTTTCACAACTTTTCCGGCTCTTCATGTTTTTGATCACCGCTTCATGCTCCTCCTATTTTTCAGACCGTATCATGCTCCTCATATTTTTCACAATTTTTGAAGTTCTTCATTTTTTTCACACCTTTTCAGGCTCTTCATTTTTTTCTACACTACTTGTTGCTCCTCCTATTTTTTAGAACGTTTCATACTCATCTAATTTTTGACACCTTTTGAGGCTCTTCATATTTTTTACACCTTTTGAAGCTCTTCATATTTTGCACATTTTTGAAGCTCTTCATATTTTTCACACGATTTAAGACTCTTCATGTTTTTCAAAACCACTTCATGCTCCTGCTATTTATCATACCGTTTCATACTCCTCATATTTTTGACACGTTTTGAGGCTCTTCATATTTTTCACACCTTTTCAGGCTCTTCATGTTTTTGAACACAGCTTCATGCTCCTCCTATTTTTTCTACCGTATCATGCTCCTCATATTTTTCACACCTTTTGAAGCTCTTCATATTTTTCACACCTTTTCAGGCTCTTCATGTTTTTGAACAGCACTTCATGCTTCTCCTTTTTTTCAGACCGTTTCATACTCCTCATATTTTTGATACCTTTTGAAGCTCTTCATATTTTTCACACCTTTTCAGTCTCTTCATGTTTTCAACACCGCTTCATGCTCCTCCTATTTTTCAGACCGTCTCATGCTCCTCATATTTTTGACACCTTTTGAATCTCTTGATATATTTCACACCTTTTCAGGCTCTTCATGTTTTTGAACACCGCTTCATGCTCCTCCTATTTTTCAGACCGTTTCATGCTCCTCATGTATTTCACACCTTTTGAATCTCTTCATATTTTTCACACGTGTTCAGTCTCTTCATGTGTTTCAACACTGTTTCATGCTCCTCCTATTTTTCAGACTGTTTCATGCTCCTCATATTTTGACACGTTTTGAGGCTCTTCATATATTTCACACCTTTTCAGGCCCTTCATGTTTTTGAACACCATTTATGTTCCTCCTATTTTTCAGACCGTTTCATGCTCCTAATATTTTTGACACCTTTTGACGCTCTTCATATTTTTCAAACCTTTTCAGGCTCTTCATTTTTTTGAACACCTCTTCATGCTCCTCTTCTTTTTCAGACCATTTCATGCTCCTCATATTTTTCACACCTTTTTGAAGCTCTTCACATTTTTCACACCATTTCAGGCTCTTCATGTTTTTCAACACCGCTTCCTGATCCTCCTATATTTCAGACCGTTTCATGCTCCTCATATTTTTGACACGGTTTGAAGCTCCTCATATTTTTCACACCTTTTCAGGCTCTTCATGTTTTTGAACACTGCTTCATGCTCCTCATATTTTTCAGATCGTTTCATGCTCCTCATATTTTTGACACCTTGTGACGCTCTTCATATTTTTCACACCTTTTCAGGCTCTTCATGCTTTTGAACACCGCTCCATGCTCCTCCTATATTTCAGACCGTTTCATGCTCCTCGTATTTTTCAGACCGTTTCAGGGTGTCCATGTTTTTGAACACCATTTCATGCTCCTCCTATATTTCAGACAGTTTCATGCTCCTCATACTTTTGACATGTTTTGAAGCTCTTCATATTTTTCACAACTTTTCAGGCTCTTCATGTTTTTGAACACAGTTTCATGCTCCTCCTATTTTTCAGACCGTTTCTTGCTCCTCATGTTTTTGACACCTTTGAAGCTCTTCATAATTTTCACACCTTTTCATGCTTCTCATGTTTTTGAACACCGCTTCATGATCCTCATATTTTTCAGATCGTTTCATGCTCCTCATATTTTTGACACCTTTTGACGCTCTTCATATTTTTCACACCTTTTCAGGCTCTTCATTTTTTTGAACACCACTTCATACTTCTACTATTTTCAGACCGTCTAATGCTCCTCATGTATTTCACACCTTTTGACGCTCTTCATTTTTTTCACACCTTTTCAGGCTCTTCATTTTTTTCAACACCGTTTCATGCTCCTCCTTTATTTCTGACCGTTTCATGCTCCTCATATTTTTGACACCTTTTGAATCTCTTGATATATTTCACACCATTTCAGGCTCTTCATGTTTTCCACACCGCTTCATGCTCCTCCTATTTTTCAGACTGTCTCATGCTCCTCATGTATTTCACACCTTTTCAAGCTCTTCATATTTACACACATTTTGAGGCTCTTCATGAATTTCAATACCACTTCATGCTCCTCCTATTGTTGAGACCGTTTCATGTTCCTCATATATTTGACACCTTTTGAAGCTCTTCATATTTTTCACACCTTTTGAAACTCTTCTTATTTTTCACACGTTTTCAGTCTCTAAATGTTTTTCAACACCGCTTCATGTCCCTCCTATTTTTCAGACCGTTTCATGCTCCTCATATTTTTGACACGTTTTGAGGCTTTTCATATATTTCACACCTTTTCAGGCCCTTCATGTTTTTGAACACCGTTTTATGTTCCTCCTATTTTTCAGACGGGTTCATGCTCATCTCATTTTTGACACCTTTTGAAGCTTTTCATATTTTTCACACCTTGTCCGGCTCTTCATGTCTTTCAACACGGCTTCTTGCTCCTCCTATTTTTCAGACGGGTTCATGTCATCTCATTTTTGACACCTTTTGAAGCTTTTCATATTTTTCACACCTTTTCAGGCTCTTCATGTTTTTGAACACAGGTTGATGCTCCTCCTATTTTTCAGAACGTTTCATGCTCCTCATAGTTTTGACACCTTTTGAAGCTCTTCATATTTTTCACATCTTTTCAGGCTCTTCATGTTTTTCAACACCGTTTCATGCTGCTTCTATTTTTCAGACCGTTTCATGCTCCTCATATTTTTCACATCTTTTGAAGCTCTTCATATTTTTCACACCTTTTCAGGATCTTCAGGTTTTGGAACACAGCTTCATGCTCATCCTATTTATCAGACCGTTTCATGCTCCTCATATTTTTGACACCTTTTGAAGCTCTTTATATTTTTCACAGTTTTTCAGGCTCTTCATGATTGTCAACACCGTTTCTTGATCCTCCTATTTTTCAGACCTTTTCATGCTCATCTCATTTTTGACACCTTTTGAAGCTTTTCATATTTTTCACACCTTTTCAAGCTCTTCGTATTTTTAAACACCACTTCATGCTTCTCCTATTTTTCAGCCCATTTCATGCTCCTCATGTATTTCACACCTTTTGAAGCTCTTCATATTTTTCACAGCTTTTCAGGCTCTTCATGTTTTTCCACAGCACTTCATGCTTCTCTTATTTTTCAGCCCGTTTCATGCTCCTCATGTATTTCACACCTTTTGAAGCTCTTCATATTTTTCACACCTTTTCAGGCTCTTCATGTTTTTGAACACCGCTTCATGATCCTCCTTTTTTTCAGTCCGTTTCATGCTCTTCATATTTTTCAAACCATTTGAAGCTCTTCATATTTTTCACACCTTTTCAGGCTCTTCATGTTTTTCACCACCACTTCATGCTCCTCCTATTTTTCAGACTGTATCATGCTCATCTCATTTTTGTCACCTTTGAAGCTCTTTATATTTTTCACACCTTTTGAAGCTCTTCATATTTTTCACACGTTTTCAGGCTCTTCATATTTTTCAACACCGTTTCATGCTGCTTCTATTTTTCAGACCGTTTCATGCTCCTCATATTTTTCACACCTTTTGAAGCTCTTCATATTTTTCACACCTTTTCAGGATCTTCATGTTTTGGAACACAGCTTCATGCTCCTCCTATTTATCAGACCGTTTCATGCTCCTCATATTTTTGACACCTTTTGAAGCTCTTTATATTTTTCACACTTTTTCAGGCTCTTCATGATTTTCAACACCGTTTCATGTTATTCCTATTTTTCAGACCGTTTAATGCTCATCTCATATTTGACACCGTTTGAAGCTTTTCATATTTTTCACACGTTTTCAGGCTCTTCATATTTTTCATCACCGCTTCATGCTCCTACTATTTTTCAGACCGTTTCATGTTCATCTCATTTTTGCCACCTTTTGAATCTCTTCATATTTTTCACACCTTTTGAACCTCTTCATATTTTTCACATTTTTGAAGCTCTTCATATATTTCACACCTTTTCAGTCTCTTCTTTTTTTTCAACACCACTTCATGCTCCGCCTATTTTTCAGACCGTTTCATGTTCATCTCATTTTTGCCACCTTTTGAAGCTCTTCATAGTTTTCACACCTTTTGAAGCTCTTCATATTTTTCACACGTTTTCAGGCTCTTCATATTTTTCATCACCGCTTCATGCTCCTCCTATTTTTCAGACCGTTTAATGCTCCTCATGTATTTCACACCTTTTGAAGCTCTTCCTATTTTTCACACCTTTCAGGCTCTTCATGTTTTGAAAACCGTTTCATGTTATTCCTATTTTTCAGACCGTTTCATGCTCCTCATATTTTTTACGCCTTTGAAGCTCTTCATATTTTTCACACCTTTTCAGGCTCCTCATGTTTTTGAACACCGCTTCCTTATCCTCCTATATTTCAGACCGTTTCATGCTCCTCATATTTTTGACACGTTTTGAAGCTCTTCGTATTTTTCACACCTTTTCAGAATCTTCATGTTTATCAACACCGCTTCATGCGCTTCATATTTTTCAGACCGTTTTATGCTCATATCATTTTTGACACCTTGTCAAGCTCTTCATATTTTTCACACCTTTTGAAGCTCTTCATATTTTTCACAAGTTTTCAGGCTCTTCATGTTTTTCAACACCGCTTCATGCTCCTCCTATTTTTCAGACCGTTTCATGCTCCTCATATTTTTGACACCTTTTGAAGCTCTTCATATTTTTCACACCTTTCAGGCTCTTCATATTTTTCAAACCTTTTGAAGCTCTTCATATTTTTCACACTTATTCAGGCTCTTCATGTTTTGAACACCGCTTCATGCTCCTCCTATTTTTCAGACCGTTTCATGCTCCTCATATTTTTGACACGTTTTGAGGCTTTTCATATATTTCACACCTTTTCAGGCCCTTCATGTTTTTGAACACCGTTTTATGTTCCTCCTATTTTTCAGACGGGTTCATGCTCATCTCATTTTTGACACCTTTTGAAGCTTTTCATATTTTTCACACCTTGTCCGGCTCTTCATGTCTTTCAACACGGCTTCTTGCTCCTCCTATTTTTCAGACGGGTTCATGTCATCTCATTTTTGACACCTTTTGAAGCTTTTCATATTTTTCACACCTTTTCAGGCTCTTCATGTTTTTGAACACAGGTTGATGCTCCTCCTATTTTTCAGAACGTTTCATGCTCCTCATAGTTTTGACACCTTTTGAAGCTCTTCATATTTTTCACATCTTTTCAGGCTCTTCATGTTTTTCAACACCGTTTCATGCTGCTTCTATTTTTCAGACCGTTTCATGCTCCTCATATTTTTCACATCTTTTGAAGCTCTTCATATTTTTCACACCTTTTCAGGATCTTCAGGTTTTGGAACACAGCTTCATGCTCATCCTATTTATCAGACCGTTTCATGCTCCTCATATTTTTGACAGCTTTTGAAGCTCTTTATATTTTTCACAGTTTTTCAGGCTCTTCATGATTTTCAACACCGTTTCTTGTTCCTCCTATTTTTCAGACCTTTTCATGCTCATCTCATTTTTGACACCTTTTGAAGCTTTTCATATTTTTCACACCTTTTCAAGCTCTTCGTATTTTTAAATACCACTTCATGCTTCTCCTATTTTTCAGCCCATTTCATGCTCCTCATGTATTTCACACCTTTTGAAGCTCTTCATATTTTTCACAGCTTTTCAGGCTCTTCATGTTTTTCCACAGCACTTCATGCTTCTCTTATTTTTCAGCCCGTTTCATGCTCCTCATGTATTTCACACCTTTTGAAGCTCTTCATATTTTTCACACCTTTTGAAGCTCTTCATATTTTTCACACCTTTTCAGGCTCTTCATGTTTTTGAACACCGCTTCATGATCCTCCTGTTTTTCAGCCCGTTTCATGCTCCTCATGTATTTCACACCTTTTGAAGCTCTTCATATTTTTCACACCTTTTCAGGATCTTCATGTTTTGGAACACAGCTTCATGCTCCTCCTATTTATCAGACCGTTTCATGCTCCTCATATTTTTGACACCTTTTGAAGCTCTTTATATTTTTCACACTTTTTCAGGCTCTTCATGATTTTCAACACCGTTTCATGTTATTCCTATTTTTCAGACCGTTTAATGCTCATCTCATATTTGACACCGTTTGAAGCTTTTCATATTTTTCACAAGTTTTCAGGCTCTTCATATTTTTCATCACCGCTTCATGCTCCTACTATTTTTCAGACCGTTTCATGTTCATCTCATTTTTGCCACCTTTTGAATCTCTTCATATTTTTCACACCTTTTGAACCTCTTCATATTTTTCACATTTTTGAAGCTCTTCATATATTTCACACCTTTTCAGTCTCTTCTTTTTTTTCAACACCACTTCATGCTCCGCCTATTTTTCAGACCGTTTCATGTTCATCTCATTTTTGCCACCTTTTGAAGCTCTTCATAGTTTTCACACCTTTTGAAGCTCTTCATATTTTTCACACGTTTTCAGGCTCTTCATATTTTTCATCACCGCTTCATGCTCCTCCTATTTTTCAGACCGTTTAATGCTCCTCATGTATTTCACACCTTTTGAAGCTCTTCCTATTTTTCACACCTTTCAGGCTCTTCATGTTTTGAAAACCGTTTCATGTTATTCCTATTTTTCAGACCGTTTCATGCTCCTCATATTTTTTACGCCTTTGAAGCTCTTCATATTTTTTACACCTTTTCAGGCTCCTCATGTTTTTGAACACCGCTTCCTTATCCTCCTATATTTCAGACCGTTTCATGCTCCTCATATTTTTGACACGTTTTGAAGCTCTTCGTATTTTTCACACCTTTTCAGAATCTTCATGTTTATCAACACCGCTTCATGCGCTTCATATTTTTCAGACCGTTTTATGCTCATATCATTTTTGACACCTTGTCAAGCTCTTCATATTTTTCACACCTTTTGAAGCTCTTCATATTTTTCACAAGTTTTCAGGCTCTTCATGTTTTTCAACACCGCTTCATGCTCCTCCTATTTTTCAGACCGTTTCATGCTCCTCATATTTTTGACACCTTTTGAAGCTCTTCATATTTTTCACACCTTTCAGGCTCTTCATATTTTTCAAACCTTTTGAAGCTCTTCATATTTTTCACACTTATTCAGGCTCTTCATGTTTTGAACACCGCTTCATGCTCCTCCTATTTTTCAGACCGTTTCATGCTCCTCATATTTTTGAAACCTTTTGAAGCTCTTCATATTTTTCACACCTTTTCAGGCTCTTCATGTTTTGAACACCGTTTCATGCTGCTCCTATTTTTCAGACTGTTTCATGCTCCTCATATTTTTGACACTTTTTGAAGCTCTTCGTATATTTCAAACCTTTTCAGGCTCTTCATGTTTTTGAAAACCGCCTCATCCTCCTCTTATTTTTCACACCTGTTGAAGCTCTTCATATTTTTCAAACCTTTTCAGGCTTTTCAAGTTTTTCAACACCGCTTCCTGCTCCTCCTATTTTTCAGACCGTTTCATGCTCCTCATGTATTTCACACCTTCTGGAGCTCTTCATATTTTTCACACGTTTTGAAGCTCTTCATATTTTTCACACCTTTTCATGCTCTTCATGTATTTGACCACCGCTTCATGCTCCTCCTATTTTTCAGACCGTTTCATGCTCCTCATATTTTTGACACCTTTTGAAGCTCTTCGTATTTTTCACAAGTTTTCAGGTTCTTCATGATTTTCAACACGACTTCATGCTCCTCCTATTTTTCAGACTGTTTCATGCTCCTCATATATTTGACACCTTTTGAAGCTCTTCACATATTTCAAACAATTTCAGAATCTTCATCTTTTTCAGAACCGTTTCATTCTCCTCCTATTTTTCAGACCGTTTCATGCTCCACATATTTTTGTCACCTTTTGAAGCTCTTCATATTTTTCACACCTTTTCAGGATCTTCATGTTTTTAAACACCGCTTCATGCTCTTCCTATTTTTCAGAGCTTTTCATTCTCCTCCCATTTTTGACACATTTTGAAGCTCTTCATATTTTTCACAATTTTTCAGGCTCTTCATATTTTTGAACACCGCTTCATGCACCTCCTATTTTTCAGACCCTTTCAGATTCCTCATATTTTTGACACCTTTTGAAGCTCTTCATATATTTCACACCTTGTCAGGCTCTTCATGTTTTTCAACACCGCTTCATGCTCCTCCTATTTTTCAGACCATTTCATGCTCCTCATATTTTTGACACCTTTTGAAGCTCTTCATAATTTTCACACCTTTTCAGGCTCTTCATGTTTTTCAACACCGCTTTGTGCTCCTCCTATTTTTCACTCATTTCATGCTTCTCATATTTTTGACACCTTTTGAAGTTCTTCATATTTTTCACAGATTTTAATTCTCTTCATCTTCTTCAAAACCATTTCATGCTCATCCTATTTTTCAGACTGTTTCATGCTCCTCATATATTTGACAATTTTTGAGGCTCTTCATATTTTTCACACCGTTTCAGGCTCTTCATGTTTCTCATCAAAGCTTCAGGCTCCTCCTATTTTTCAGACCGTTTCATGCTCCTCATATTTTTGAGAACTTTTGAAGCTCTTCATGTTTTCACACCTTTTCAGGCTCTTCATGTTTTTGAGCCCAGCTTCATGCTCCTCAGATTTTTCAGACCGTTTCATGCTCCTCATATTTTTGACACCTTTGAAGCTGTTCATATATTTCAAACCTTTTCAGGCTCTTCATGTTTTTCAACACCGCTTCATTCTCCACCTATTTTTCAGTCGTTTCATGCTTCTCATATTTTGGACACCTTTTGAAGCTCTTCATATTTTCACACCTTTTCATGCTCTTCATCTTTTTCAAAACCGTTTCATGCTCATCCTATTTTTCAGGCTGTTTCGTGCTCCTCATATTTTTGACACATTTTGACGCTCTTCATATTTTTCAAACCTTTTCAGGATCTGCATGTTTTGAAGACCGATTCATGCTCCTCCTATTTTTCAGACCGTTTCATGCTCCTCATATTTTTGACACCTTTTGAAGCTCTTCATATATTTCACACCTTTTCAGGATTTCATGTTTTTCAACACCGCTTCATGCTGCTTCTATTTTCATACCGTTTCATGCTTCTCATATTTTTGATAACTTTTGAACCTCTTCATAGTTTTCACACGTTTTCTTACTCTTCATCTTTTTCAAAACAGTTTCATTCTCATCCTAATTTTCAGACTGTTTCATGCTCCTCATATTTTTCACAACTTTTGAAGCTCTTCATATTTTTCACACCTTTTCAGGCTCTTCATGTTTTTCAACACCGCTTTGTGCTCCTCCTATTTTTCAGTCATTTCATGCTTCTCATATTTTTGACACCTTTTGAAGCTCTTCATATTTTTCACAGCTTTTCAGGCCATTCATGTTTTTCAGCACCGCTTCATGCTCCTCCTATTTTTCAGTCATTTGATGCTTCTCATATATTTGACACATTTTGAAGCTCTTCATATTTTTCACACCTTTTCAGGCTCTTCATGTTTTTGAACCCCACTTCATGCACCTCATATTTTTCAGACCGTTTCAGGCTTCTCCTAATTTTGACACCTTTTGAAGCGTTTCATATATTTCACACCTTGTCATGCTATTCATGTTTTTCAACATCGCTTATTGCTCCTCCTCTTTTTCAGACCGTTTCATGCTCCTCATATTTTTCACAACTTTTGAAGCTCTTCATATTTTTCATACATTTTCAGGCTCTTCATGTTCTTGACCACCGCTTCATGCTCCTCCTATTTTTCAGAACGTTTCATGCTCCTCGTATTTTTGACACCTTTTCAAGCTCTTCATATTTTTCACACGTTTTCAATCTCTTCATGTTTTTCAACACCACTTCATGCTCCTCCTATTTTTCAGACTGTTTCATGCTCCTCATATTTTTCACACCTTTTGAAGCTCTTCATATTTTTCACACCTTTTCAGGCTCTTCACCTTTTTCAAAACCGTTTCTTGCCCATAGTATTTTTCAGACCGTTTCGTGCGTCTCATGTTTTTGACAACTTTTGAAGCTCTTCATATTTTTCTTTTTTTTTGAAGCTCTTCATATTTTTCACACGTTTTCAGTCTCTTCATGTTTTTCAACACCGCTTCATGCTTCTCCTCTTTTTCAGACCGTTTCATGCTCCTCCTATTTTTGACACGTTTTGAAGCCCTTCATATTTTTTTCACCTTTTAGGCTCTTCATGTTTTCCAACACAGTTTCATGCTCCTCCTATGTTTCAGACCGTTTCATGCTCCTCATAATTTTGACAACTTTTGAAGATCGTCATATTTTTCACACCTTTTCAGGCTCTTCATGTTTTTGAACACCACTTCATGTTCCTCTTGTTTTTCAGACCGTTTCACGCTCCTCATATTTTTGACACATTTTGAAGCTCTTCATATTTTTCACACCTTTTCAGGCTCTTCATGTTTTTGAACACCGCTTCATGCTCCTCATATTTTTCATATCGTTTCCTGCTCTTCATATTTTTGACACCTTTTGAAGCTCTTCATATTTTTCACACCTTTTCAGTCTCTTCATGTTTTTCAACACCGGTTCTTGCTCCTCCTGTTTTGCAGACCGTTTAACGCTTCTCATATTTTTGACACGTTTTGAAGCTCTTCATATTTTTCACACCTTTTCAGGCTTTCATATATTTGACTACCGTTTCATGTTCCTCCTATTTTTCAGACCGTTTCATGCTTCTCATATTTTTGACAATTTTGAAGCTCTTCATATTTTTCACACCTTTTCAGACTCTTCATGTTTTTTATCACTTCTTCATGCTCCTCCTATTTTTCAGTTCGTTTCATGCTCCTCATATTTTTGACATCTTTTGAGCTCTTCATATTTTTCAAACCATTTCAGGCTCTTCATGTTTTTGAACACTGCTTCATGCTCTTCGTATTTTTCAAACCGTTTCATTGTCGTCATGTATTTCACACCTTTGAACCTCTTCATATTTTTCACACCTTTTCAGTCTCTTTGTGTATTTCAACACTACTTCATGTTCCTCCTATTTTTCAGACCATTCCATTGTCCTCGTATTTTTCACACCTTTTAAAGCTCTTCATATTTTTCACATTTTTTCAGGCTCTTAATGTTTTTTCACACCGCTTCATGCTCCTCCTTTTTTTCAGACCGTTTCATGCTCCTCATGTATTTCACACCTTTTGAAGCTCTTCATATTTTTCACACCTTTTCAGGCTTTCATGTTTTTGAACACAACTTCATGCTCCTCCTATTTTTCAGACCGTTTCATGCTCCTCATGTATTTCACAACTTTTGAAGCTCTTTCTATATTTCACAACTTTTCAGACTCTTCATGTTTTTCAAAACCATTTCATGCTCATCCTATTTTTCAGACCATTTCATGCTCCTCATATTTTTGACACCTTGAATCTCTTCCTAATTTTCACACCTTTTCAGACTCTTCATGTTTTTCAAAACCGTTTCATGCTGCTCCTATTTTTCAGACCATTTCATGCTACTCATATATTTGCCACCTTTTGAAGCACTTCATATTTTTCACACCTTTTCAGGCTGTTCATGTTTTTCAACACCACTGCATGATTCTCCTATTTTTTAGACCGTTTCATGCTCCTCATATTTTTGACACCTTTTGAAGCTGTTCATATTTTTCACACCTTTTCATGCTCTTCATGTTTTTCGACACCAATTCATGCACCTCCTATTATTCAGAACGTTCATGCTCCTCATATTTTTGACACATTTTGAAGCTCCTCATATATTTCACACTTGTTCATGCTCTTCATGGTTTTCAACTCCACTTCTTGCTCGTCCTATATTTCAGACCGTTTCATGCTCCTCCTATATTTGACACCTTTTGAAGCTCTTCATATTTTTCACACCTTTTCAGGCTCTTCATGTTTTTCAACATCACTTCATGCTCCTCCTATATTTCAGACCATTTCATGCTCGTCATATTTTTGACACCTTTTGAAGCTCCTCATATATTTCACACCATTTCAGGCTCTTCATGTTTTTCAACACCACTTCATGCTCCTCCTATTTTTCATACCGTTTCATTCTCATCTCATTTTTGACACCTTTTGAAGCTCTTTATATTTTGCACATCTTTTGAAGCTCTTCACATTTTTCACACGTTTTCAGGCTCTTCATATTTTTCAACACCGCTTCATGCTCCTCCTATATTTCAGACCATTTCATGCTCCTCATATTTTTGACACCTTTTGAAACTCTTCATATTTTTCACACCTTTTCAGGCTCTTCATGTTTCTGAACACCGCTTCATGATCCTCCTGCTTTTCAGACCGTTTCATGCTCTTCATATTTGTGAAACATTTTGAAGCTCTTCATATTTTTCGCACCTTTTCAGGCTCTTCATGTTTTTCACCACCACTTCATGCTCCTCCTATTTTTCAGACCGTATCATGCTCATCTCATTTTTGTCACCTTTGAAGCTCTTTATATTTTTCACACCTTTTGAAGCTCTTCATATTTTTCACACCTTTTCAGGATCTTCATGTTTTGGAACACAGCTTCATGCTCATCCTATTTATCAGACCGTTTCATGCTCCTCATATTTTTGACACCTTTTGAAGCTCTTTATATTTTTCACAGTTTTTCAGGCTCTTCATGATTTTCAACACCGTTTCATGTTATTCCTATTTTTCAGACCGTTTCATGCTCATCTCATTTTTGTCACCTTTGAAGCTCTTTATATTTTTCACACCTTTTGAAGCTCTTCATATTTTTCACACGTTTTCAGGCTCTTCATATTTTTCAACACCGTTTCATGCTGCTTCTATTTTTCAGACCGTTTCATGCTCCTCATATTTTTCACACCTTTTGAAGCTCTTCATATTTTTCACACCTTTTCAGGATCTTCATGTTTTGGAACACAGCTTCATGCTCATCCTATTTATCAGACCGTTTCATGCTCCTCATATTTTTGACACCTTTTGAAGCTCTTTATATTTTTCACAGTTTTTCAGGCTCTTCATGATTTTCAACACCGTTTCATGTTATTCCTATTTTTCAGACCGTTTCATGCTCATCTCATTTTTGTCACCTTTGAAGCTCTTTATCTTTTTCACACCTTTTGAAGCTCTTCATATTTTTCACACGTTTTCAGGCTCTTCATATTTTTCAACACCGTTTCATGCTGCTTCTATTTTTCAGACCGTTTCATGCTCCTCATATTTTTCACACCTTTTGAAGCTCTTCATATTTTTCACACCTTTTCAGGATCTTCATGTTTTGGAACACAGCTTCATGCTCCTCCTACTTATCAGACCGTTTCATGCTCCTCATATTTTTGACACCTTTTGAAGCTCTTCATATTTTTCACATCTTTTCAGGCTCTTCATGATTTTCAACACCGTTTCATGTTATTCCTATTTTTCAGACCGTTTAATGCTCATCTCATTTTTGACACCTTTTGAAGCTTTTCATATTTTTCACACCTTGTCAGGCTCTTCATGTCTTTCAACACCGCTTCATGCTCCTCCTAATTTTCAGACGGGTTCATGCTCCTCATATTTTTGACACCTTTTGAAGCTCTTTATATTTTTCACAGTTTTTCAGGCTCTTCATGATTTTCAACACCGTTTCATGTTATTCCTATTTTTCAGACCGTTTCATGCTCATCTCATTTTTGTCACCTTTGAAGCTCTTTATCTTTTTCACACCTTTTGAAGCTCTTCATATTTTTCACACCTTTTCAGGATCTTCATGTTTTTGAACACCTCTTCATGCTCCTCTTCTTTTTCAGACCGTTTCATGCTCCTCATATTTTTCACACCTTTTGAAGCTCTTCATATTTTTCACAGCTTTTCAGGCCCTTCATGTTTTGAACACCGTTTCATGCTCCTCCTATTTTTCTGACCATTTCATGCTCGTCATATTTTTGACACCTTTTGAAGCTCCTCATATTTTTCACACCTTTAGAAGCTCTTCATATATTTCACGCTTTTTCAAGCTCTTCATGTTTTCCAAACCGCTTCATGCTCCTCCTATTTTTCAGACCGTTTCATGCTCCTCTTGTATTTCACACCTTTTGAAGCTCTTCATATTTTTCACACATTTTCAGGCTCTTCATGTTTTTCAACACCGCTTCATTCTCTTCCTATTTTTCAGACCATTTCATGCTCCTCATAGTTTTGATACCATTCGAAGCTCTTCATATTTTTGACACCTTTTCATGCTCTTCATGTTATTCAACACCGCTTCATGCTCCTACTATTTTTCAGAACATTTCATGCTCCTCCTATTTTTCAGACCGTTTCATGCTCCTCATATTTTTGACACCTTTTGAAGCTCTTCATGTATTTCACAACTTTTCAGGCTCTTCATGTTTTTCAACACCGCTTCATGCTCCTCCAATTTTCAGACCGTTTCATGCTCCTTATATTTTTGACAACTTCTGAAGCTCTTCATATTTTTCAGACCTTTCACGCTCATCATGTTTTTCAACACCACTTCATGCTCCTCCTAATTTTCAGAACGTTTCATGCTCCTCCTATTTTTGCCACCTTTTGAAGCTCTTCATATTTTTCGCACCTTTTCAGGCTCTTCATGTTTTTGAACACGGTTTCATGCTCCTCCTATTTTTCAGACCGTTTCATGCTCCTCATGTATTTCACACCTTCTGAAGCTCTTCATATTTTTCACACGTTTTGAAGCTCTTCATATTTTTACACGTTTTCAGGCTCTTCATGTTTTTCACAACCGCTCCATGCTCCTCCTATTTTTCAAACCGTTTCATGCTCCTCGTATTTTTGACACGTTTGAGGCTCCTCATATTTTTCACAGCTTTTCAGGCTCTTCATGTTTTTGAACACCGTTTCATGATCCTCCTATTTTTCAAACCGTTTCATGCTCCTCATGTATTTCACACCTTCTGGAGCTCTTCATATTTTTCACACGTTTTGAAGCTCTTCATATTTTTCACACCTTTTCATGCTCTTCATGTATTTGACCACCGCTTCATGCTCCTCCTATTTTTCAGACCGTTTCATGCTCCTCATATTTTTGACACCTTTTGAAGCTCTTCGTATTTTTCACAAGTTTTCAGGTTCTTCATGATTTTCAACACGACTTCATGCTCCTCCTATTTTTCAGACTGTTTCATGCTCCTCATATATTTGACACCTTTTGAAGCTCTTCACATATTTCAAACAATTTCAGAATCTTCATCTTTTTCAGAACCGTTTCATTCTCCTCCTATTTTTCAGACCGTTTCATGCTCCACATATTTTTGTCACCTTTTGAAGCTCTTCATATTTTTCACACCTTTTCAGGATCTTCATGTTTTTAAACACCGCTTCATGCTCTTCCTATTTTTCAGAGCTTTTCATTCTCCTCCCATTTTTGACACATTTTGAAGCTCTTCATATTTTTCACAATTTTTCAGGCTCTTCATATTTTTGAACACCGCTTCATGCACCTCCTATTTTTCAGACCCTTTCAGATTCCTCATATTTTTGACACCTTTTGAAGCTCTTCATATATTTCACACCTTGTCAGGCTCTTCATGTTTTTCAACACCGCTTCATGCTCCTCCTATTTTTCAGACCATTTCATGCACCTCATATTTTTGACACCTTTTGAAGCTCTTCATAATTTTCACACCTTTTCATGCTCTTCATCTTTTTCAAAACAGTTTCACTCTCATCCTAATTTTCAGACTGTTTCTTGCTCCTCATATTTTTGACAGTTTCTGAAGCTCTTCATATTTTTCACACCTTGTCAGGCTCTTCATGTTTTTCAACACCGCTTTGTGCTCCTCCTATTTTTCAGTCATTTCATGCTTCTCATATATTTGACACCTTTTGAAGCTCTTCATATTTTTCACACCTTTTCAGGCTCTTCATGTTTTTCAACACCGCTTTGTGCTCCTCCTATTTTTCACTCATTTCATGCTTCTCATATTTTTGACACCTTTTGAAGTTCTTCATATTTTTCACAGATTTTCATTCTCTTCATCTTCTTCAAAACCATTTCATGCTCATCCTATTTTTCAGACTGTTTCATGCTCCTCATATATTTGACAATTTTTGAGGCTCTTCATATTTTTCACACCGTTTCAGGCTCTTCATGTTTCTCATCAAAGCTTCAGGCTCCTCCTATTTTTCAGACCGTTTCATGCTCCTCATATTTTTGAGAACTTTTGAAGCTCTTCATGTTTTCACACCTTTTCAGGCTCTTCATGTTTTTGAGCCCAGCTTCATGCTCCTCAGATTTTTCAGACCGTTTCATGCTCCTCATATTTTTGACACCTTTGAAGCTGTTCATATATTTCAAACCTTTTCAGGCTCTTCATATTTTTCGACACAGCTTCATGCTCCTTCTATTTTTCAAACCGTTTCATGCTTCTCATGTATTTCACACCTTTTGAAGCTCATCATATTTTTCAAACGTTTTCAGGCTCTTCATTTTTTGAACACCATTCATGCTCCTGCTATTTTTCAGACCATCTCATGCTCCTTATATTTTTGACACATTTTGAAGCTCTTCATATTTTTCACACCTTTTAAGGCTCTTCATGTTTTTCAACACCGCTTCATGCTCCTCCTATTTTTCAGACCGTTTCATGCTCCTCTTGTATTTCACACCTTTTGAAGCTCTTCATATTTTTCACACATTTTCAGGCTCTTCATGTTTTTCAACACCGCTTCATTCTCTTCCTATTTTTCAGACCATTTCATGCTCCTCATAGTTTTGATACCATTCGAAGCTCTTCATATTTTTGACACCTTTTCATGCTCTTCATGTTATTCAACACCGCTTCATGCTCCTACTATTTTTCAGAACATTTCATGCTCCTCCTATTTTTCAGACCGTTTCATGCTCCTCATATTTTTGACACCTTTTGAAGCTCTTCATGTATTTCACAACTTTTCAGGCTCTTCATGTTTTTCAACACCGCTTCATGCTCCTCCAATTTTCAGAACGTTTCATGCTCCTTATATTTTTGACTACTTCTGAAGCTCTTCATATTTTTCAGACCTTTCACGCTCATCATGTTTTTCAACACCACTTCATGCTCCTCCTAATTTTCAGAACGTTTCATGCTCCTCCTATTTTTGCCACCTTTTGAAGCTCTTCATATTTTTCGCACCTTTTCAGGCTCTTCATGTTTTTGAACACGGTTTCATGCTCCTCCTATTTTTCAGACCGTTTCATGCTCCTCATGTATTTCACACCTTCTGAAGCTCTTCATATTTTTCACACGTTTTGAAGCTCTTCATATTTTTACACGTTTTCAGGCTCTTCATGTTTTTCACAACTGCTTCATGCTCCTCCTATTTTTCAAACCGTTTCATGCTCCTCGTATTTTTGACACGTTTGAGGCTCCTCATATTTTTCACAGCTTTTCAGGCTCTTCATGTTTTTGAACACCGTTTCATGATCCTCCTATTTTTCAAACCGTTTCATGCTCCTCATGTATTTCACACCTTCTGGAGCTCTTCATATTTTTCACACGTTTTGAAGCTCTTCATATTTTTCACACCTTTTCATGCTCTTCATGTATTTGACCACCGCTTCATGCTCCTCCTATTTTTCAGGCCGTTTCATGCTCCTCATATTTTTGACACCTTTTGAAGCTCTTCGTATTTTTCACAAGTTTTCAGGTTCTTCATGATTTTCAACACGACTTCATGCTCCTCCTATTTTTCAGACTGTTTCATGCTCCTCATATATTTGACACCTTTTGAAGCTCTTCACATATTTCAAACAATTTCAGAATCTTCATCTTTTTCAGAACCGTTTCATTCTCCTCCTATTTTTCAGACCGTTTCATGCTCCACATATTTTTGTCACCTTTTGAAGCTCTTCATATTTTTCACACCTTTTCAGGATCTTCATGTTTTTAAACACCGCTTCATGCTCTTCCTATTTTTCAGAGCTTTTCATTCTCCTCCCATTTTTGACACATTTTGAAGCTCTTCATATTTTTCACAATTTTTCAGGCTCTTCATATTTTTGAACACCACTTCATGCACCTCCTATTTTTCAGACCCTTTCAGATTCCTCATATTTTTGACACCTTTTGAAGCTCTTCATATATTTCACACCTTGTCAGGCTCTTCATGTTTTTCAACACCGCTTCATGCTCCTCCTATTTTTCAGACCATTTCATGCTCCTCATATTTTTGACACCTTTTGAAGCTCTTCATAATTTTCACACCTTTTCATGCTCTTCATCTTTTTCAAAACAGTTTCACTCTCATCCTAATTTTCAGACTGTTTCTTGCTCCTCATATTTTTGACAGCTTTTGAAGCTCTTCATATTTTTCACACCTTGTCAGGCTCTTCATGTTTTTCTACACCGCTTTGTGCTCTTCCTATTTTTCAGTCATTTCATGCTTCTCATATATTTGACACCTTTTGAAGCTCTTCATATTTTTCACACCTTTTCAGGCTCTTCATGTTTTTCAAGACCGCTTTGTGCTCCTCCTATTTTTCACTCATTTCATGCTTCTCATATTTTTGACACCTTTTGAAGTTCTTCATATTTTTCACAGATTTTCATTCTCTTCATCTTCTTCAAAACCATTTCATGCTCATCCTATTTTTCAGACTGTTTCATGCTCCTCATATATTTGACAATTTTTGAGGCTCTTCATATTTTTCACACCGTTTCAGGCTCTTCATGTTTCTCATCAAAGCCTCAGGCTCCTCCTATTTTTCAGACCGTTTCATGCTCCTCATATTTTTGAGAACTTTTGAAGCTCTTCATGTTTTCACACCTTTTCAGGCTCTTCATGTTTTTGAGCCCAGCTTCATGCTCCTCAGATTTTTCAGACCGTTTCATGCTCCTCATATTTTTGACACCTTTGTAGCTGTTCATATATTTCAAACCTTTTCAGGCTCTTCATGTTTTTCAACACCGCTTCATTCTCCACCTATTTTTCAGTCGTTTCATGCTTCTCATATTTTGGACACCTTTTGAAGCTCTTCATATTTTCACACCTTTTCATGCTCTTCATCTTTTTTAAAACCGTTTCATGCTCATCCTATTTTTCAGGCTGTTTCGTGCTCCTCATATTTTTGACACATTTTGACGCTCTTCATATTTTTCAAACCTTTTCAGGATCTGCATGTTTTTGAAGACCGATTCATGCTCCTCCTATTTTTCAGACCGTTTCATGCTCCTCATATTTTTGACTCCTTTTGAAGCTCTTCATATATTTCACACCTTTTCAGGATTTCATGTTTTTCAACACCGCTTCATGCTGCTTCTATTTTCATACCGTTTCATGCTTCTCATATTTTTGATAACTTTTGAACCTCTTCATAATTTTCACACTTTTTCTTACTCTTCATCTTTTTCAAAACAGTTTCATTCTCATCCTAATTTTCAGACTGTTTCATGCTCCTCATATTTTTCACAACTTTTGAAGCTCTTCATATTTTTCACACCTTTTCAGGCTCTTCATGTTTTTCAACACTGCTTTGTGCTCCTCCTATTTTTCAGTCATTTCATGCTTCTCATATTTTTGACACCTTTTGAAGCTCTTCATATTTTTCACACCTTTTCAGGCCATTCATGTTTTTCAGCACCGCTTCATGCTCCTCCTATTTTTCAGTCATTTGATGCTTCTCATATATTTGACACATTTTGAAGCTCTTCATATTTTTCACACCTTTTCAGGCTCTTCATGTTTTTGAACCCCGCTTCATGCACCTCATATTTTTCAGACCGTTTCAGGCTTCTCCTAATTTTGACACCTTTTGAAGCGTTTCATATATTTCACACCTTGTCATGCTATTCATGTTTTTCAACACCGCTTATTGCTCCTCCTCTTTTTCAGACCGTTTCATGCTCCTCATATTTTTCACAACTTTTGAAGCTCTTCATATTTTTCATACATTTTCAGGCTCTTCATGTTTTTGAACACCACTTCATGTTCCTCTTGTTTTTCAGACCGTTTCACGCTCCTCATATTTTTGACACCTTTTGAAGCTCTTCATATTTTTCACACCTTTTCAGGCTCTTCATGTTTTTCAACACAACTTCAATCTCCTCATATTTTTCAGACTGTTTCATGCTCATCTCATTTTTGACACATTTTGAAGCTCTTCATATTTTTCACACCTTTTGAAGCTCCTCATATTTTTCACACCTTTTCAGGCCTTCATGTTTTTGAACACCGGTTCATGCTCCTAATATATATTTCAGACCGTTTCATGCTCCTCATATTTTTGACACCTTTTGAAATCTTCATATTTTTCATACCTTTTGAAGCTCTTCATATTTTTCACACCTTTTCAGGCTCTTCATATTTTTCAACAACGCTTCATGCTCCTCCTATTTTTCAGACCGTTTCATTCTCCTCATAATTTTGACACCCTTTGAAGCTCTTCTTATATTTCAAACATGTTCTGGCTCTTCATGTTTTTGAACACCGCTTCATGTTCCTCCTATTTTTCCTACCGTTTCATGCTCCTCTTATACTTGACACCTTTTGAAACTCTTCATATTTTTCACACCTTTTCAGGCTCTTCATGTTTTTGAACACCCCATCATGCTCCTCCTATTTTTTAGACCGTTTCATACATCTCATTAATTTCACACCTTTTGAACCTCTTCATATTTTTCACACCTTTTCAGGCTCTTCATGTTTTTCAACACCGCTTCATGCTCCTCCTATTTTTTCAGAACGTTTAATGCTCTTCCTATTTTTGACACGTTTTGAAGCTCTTCATATTTTTCACACCTTTTCAGGCACTTCATGTTTTCGAACACCGCTTCATGCTCCTCCTATTTTTGAGACCGTTTTATGCTCCACATGTATTTCACACCTTTTGAACCTCTTCATATTTTTCACACCTTTTCAGGCTCTTCATGTTTTTCAACACCGCTTCATGCTCCTCCTATTTTTTCAGAACGTTTAATGCTCTTCCTATTTTTGACACGTTTTGAAGCTCTTCATATTTTTCACACCTTTTCAGGCACTTCATGTTTTCGAACACCGCTTCATGCTCCTCCTATTTTTGAGACCGTTTTATGCTCCACATGTATTTCACAGCTTTTGAATCTCTTCATATTTTTCACACCTTTTCATGCTCTTCATGTTTTTGAACACCGTTTCAAGCTCCTCCTATTTTTCAAACCGTTTCATACTCCTCATATTTTTGACACCTTTTGAAGCTCTCCATATTTTTCATACCTTTTCAGGCTCTTCATGTTACTGAACACTTCTTCATGCTCCTCCTACTTTTCAGACCGTTTCATGCTCCTCATGTATTTCACACCTTTTGAATCTCTTCATAATTTTCCCACCTTTCAGGATCTTCATGTTTTTGAACACCGTTTCATGGTCTTCCTATTTTTCAGACCGTTTCATACTCCTCATATTTTTGACACCTTTAGAAACTCTTCATATTTTTCACACCTTTTCGGGTTCTTCATGTTTTTGAACACCGTTTCATGCTCCTCCTATTTTTCAGACCATTTCATGCTCCTCATATTTTTGAGACATTTTGAAGCTCTTCATATTTTTCACACCTTTTCAGGCTCTTCATGTTTTTGAACACCGCTTCAAGCTCCTCCTATTTTTCAGACCGTTTCATGCTATTCATGTATTTAACACCTTTTGAAGCTCTTCATATTTTTCACACCTTTTCAGGCTCTTCATGTTTTTCAACACCACTTTATGCTCCTCCTATTTTTTAGACCGTTTCATGCTCCTCATAATTTTGACACCTTTTGAAGCTCTTCAAATTTTTCACACCTTTTCAGGCTCTTCATCTTTTTCAATACCACTTCATGCTCCTCCTATTTCCAGAGCGTTTCATTGTCCTCATATTTTTGACACCTTTAGAAGCTCTTTATATTTTTCACAACTTTTCACGCTCTTCATGTTTTTCACAACCGCTTCATGCTCCTCCTATTTTTCAGACAGTTTCGTTCCTCTCATGTATTTCACACCTTTTGAAGGCTCTTCATATTTTTCACACCTTTTCAGGCTCTTCATGTTTTTCAACACCGTTTCATGCTCCTGCGATTTTTCATACGGTTTTATGCTACTCATATTTTTGACTCGTTTTGAAGCTCTTCATATTTTTCCCACCTTTTCAGGCTCTTCATGTTTTTAAACAACGCTTCATTCTCCTCCTATTTTTCAGACCGTTTCACCTTCCTCATATTTTTGACACCTTTTGAAGCTCTTCATATTGTTCACAGCGTTTCAGGCTCTTCATGTTTTGGACCACCGCTTCATGCTGCTCCTTTTTTTCAGACCATTTCATGCTTCTCATAATTTTGACACATTTTGAAGCTCTTCATATTTTTCACACCTTTTCAGGCTCTTCATATTTTTCAAACCTCTTCATGCTCCTCCTATTTTTCGATCATTTCATGCTTCTCATATTTTTGACACCTTTTGAAGCTCTTCATAATTTTCACACCTTTTCATTCTATTCATCTTTTTCAAAACCGTTTCATGCTTATCCAATTTTTCAGGTTGTTTCATGCTTCTCATATTTTTGACACCTTTTGAAGCTCTTCATGTTTTTCACACCTTTTCAGGCTCTTCATGTTTTTAAACACCGCTTCATGCTCCTCCTATTTTTCAGACCGTTTCATGCTCCTCATATATGTGACACCTTTTGAAGTTCTTCATATATTTCACACCTTTTCATGCTCTTCATGTTTTTCAAAACCATTTCATGATCATCCTATTTTTCAGACCGTTTCATGCTCCTCATATGTTTGACTACTTTTGAAGCCCTTCATATTTTTCACACCTTTTCAGGCTCTTCATGTTTTTCAACACCGTTTCATGCTTCCCCTTTTTTCAGACAGTTTCATGCTCCTATATTTTTGACACCTTTTGAAGCTCTTCATATTTTTCACACCTTTTGAAGCTCTTCATATTTTTCACAACATTTCAGGCTCTTCATGTTTTTGAACACCATTTCATGCTCCTCCTATATTTCAGACCATTTCATGCTCCTCATATTTTTGACACCTTTTGAAGCTCTTCATATTTTTCACATCTTTTCAGGCTCTTCATGTTTTTCAACACCGCTTCATGCTCCTCCTATTTTTCATACCGTTTCATGCTCCTCAAATTTTTGACACCATTTGAAACTCTTCATATTTTTTACCCCTATCATGCTCTTTATGTTTTTCAAAACCATTTCATGCTCTTCCTATTTTTCAGACTTTTTCATGCTCCTCAAATTTTTGACACCCTTTGAAGCTCTTTATATTCTTCACACCTTTTCAGGCTCTTGATGTTTTTCAACAGTGTTTCATGCTCCTCCTATTTTTCAGACCGTTTCATGCTCCTGATACTTTTGACACCTTTTGAAGCTCTTCATATTCTTCACACCTTTTCAGGCTCTTCATGTTTTTCAACACTGGTTCATGCTCCTCCTATTTTTCAGACCGTTTCATGCTCCTCATATTTTTGCCACCTTTTGAAGCTCTTCATATTTTTCACACATTTTCAGGCTCTTCATGTTTTTGAACACCGCTTCAATGCTCATCCTATTTTTCGGACCATTTCATGCTCCTCATAGTTTTTAACACGTTTTGTAGCTCTTCATATTTTTCACAACTTTTCAGGCTCTTCATGTTTTTGAACACCGCTTCATGCTCCTCCTATTTTACAGACCGCTTCATGCTCCTACTTTTTTTCAGACCGCCCCATGCTCCTCCTATTTTTCAGACCGCTTCATGCTCCTCCTATTTTTCAGACCGCTTCATGCTCCTCCTATTTTTCAGACCGCTTCATGCTCCTACTTTTTTTCAGACCGCTTCATGCTCCTCATATATTTGACACCTTTTGAAGCTCTTCATATTTTGACGACTTTTGAAGCTCTTCATATTTCTCACACGTATTCAGGCTCTTCATGTTTTTCAACCCCGCTTCATGCTCCTCCCATTTTTCAGACCGTTTCATGCTCCTCATATTTTTGAAACCTTTTGAAGCTCTTCATATATTTCACACCTTTTCAGGCTCTTCATTTTTTTGAACATCACTTCATGCTCCTCCTATTTTTCAGACCGTTTCATGCTCATCTCATTTTTGACACCTTTTGAAGCTCTTCATATTTTTCACACCTTTTGAAGCTCTTCATATTTTTCACACGTTTTCAGGCTCTTCATGTTTTTCAACACCACTTCATGCTTCTCCTATTTTTCAGACCGTTTCATGCTCCTCATATTTTTGACACCTTTTGAAGCTCTTCATATTTTTCACACCTTTTCAGGCTCTTCATATTATTGAACACAGTTATATGCTCCTCGTATTTTTCAGACCTTTTCATGCTCCTCATATTTTTGACACCTTTTGAAGCTCTTCATATTTTTCACAGCTTTTCAGACTCTTCATGATTTTGAACACCTTTTCATGCTCCTCCTATTTTTCTCACTGTTTCATGCTCCTCATATTTTTGACATCTTTTGAAGCTCTTCATATTTTTCACACTTTTTCAGGCTCTTCATGTTTTTGAAGACCGCTTCATGCTTCTCCTATTTTTCAGACCGTTTCATGCTCCTCATGTATTTCACACCCTCTGAAGCTCTTCATATATTTCACACCTTTTCAGGCTCTTCATGTTTTTCAACACCGTTTTATGATCCTCCTATTTTTCATACCGCGTCATGCTCCTCTTGTATTTCCCACCTTTTGAAGGTCCTCATATTTTTCACGACTTTTCAGACTGTTCATGTTTTTGAACACCGATTCATACTACTACTATTTTTCAGACCTTTTTACTCCTCATATATTTCACACCTTTTGAAGCACTTCATAAGTTTCACACATTTTCAGGCTCTTCATGTTTTGAACAACGCTTCATGCTCTTCTAATTTTCAGACCGTTTCATGCTCTTCTTATTGTAGAAACCTTTTGAAAGTCCTCATATATTTCACACATTTTCAGGCACTTCAAGTTTTTGAACACCGCTTCACGCTCCTCCTATTTTTCAGACCGTTTCATGCTCCTCTTATATTTCACACTTTTGATGCTCTTGCTATTTTTCACACCTTTTCAGTCTCTTCATGTTTTTGAACACAGTTTCATGCTACTCGTATTTTTCAGACCGTTTCATGCTCCTCATCTTTTTGACACCTTTTGAAGCTCTTCATATTTTTCACACCTTTTCAGG
The DNA here is from genome assembly GCF_033118175.1 of Dama dama. Classification (NCBI taxonomy): domain Eukaryota; kingdom Metazoa; phylum Chordata; class Mammalia; order Artiodactyla; family Cervidae; genus Dama; species Dama dama. Next base: position 264,181 of record NW_026870900.1, read on the forward strand.
CTCTTCATGTTTTTGGACACCGTTTCATGCTCCTCCTATTTTCAGACCGTTTCATGCTCCTCATATTTTTGGCACCGTTTGAAGCTCTTCATATTTTTCACAAGTTTTCAGGCTCTTCATCTTTTTCAACACCACTTAATGCACCTCGTATTTTTGAGTCCGTTTCATGCTCTTCATGTATTTCTGACTTTTTGAAGCTCTTCATATTTTTCACACGTTTTCAGGCTCTTCATGTTTTTGAACACCGCTTCATGCTCCTCCTATTTTTCTGATCACTTCATGCTCATCTCTTTTTTGACACCTTTTGAAGCTGTTCATATTTTTCACACCTTTTGAAGCTCTTCATATTTTTCACACGTTTTCAGGCTCTTCATGTTTTTTTTTTATATTTTTTTAATTTATTTTTATTTTTTTTTTCATGTTTTTGAACACCGCTTCATGCTCCTCCTATTTTTCAGACCGTTTCATGCTCCTCATGTATTTCACACATTTTGAAGCTCTTCATATTTTTCACACGTTTTCAGGCTCTTCAAGTTTTGAACACAGCTTCATGCACCTCCTCTTTTTCAGACCGTTTCATGCTCCTCATGTATTTCACACCTTTTGAAGCTCTTGATATTTTTCACACCTTTTCAGGCTCTTCTTGTTTTTGAACACCGTTTCATGCTCCTCCTATTTTTCAGACCGTTTCATGCTCTTCATGTATTTCACACCTTTTGAAGTTCTTCCTATTTTTCACACCTTTTCAGGCTCTCATGTTTTTGAACACAGCTTCATGCTCCTCCTATTTTTCAGACCGTTTCATGCTCCTCATGTATTTCACACCTTTTCAAGCTCTTCCTGTTTTTGAAGACCGTTTCATACTCCTCCTATTTTTCATACCATTTCATGCTCTTCATATTTTTGACACCTTTTGAAGCTCTTCATATTTTTCACACCTTTTCCGGCTCTTCATGTTTTTCAACACCGCTTCCTGCTCCTAATATTTTTCAGACCAAACGTTAATGCTCCTCATATTTTTGACAAGTTTTGAGGCTATTCATATTTTTCACAGCTTTTCAGGCTCTTCATATATTTCAACACCGTTTCATGTTCGTCCTATTTTTCAGACCGTTTCATGCTCCTCATATTTTTGACACCTTTTGAAGCTCTTCATATTTTTCACACCTTTTCAGGCTCTTCATGATTTTAACACCACTTCGTGCTCCTCCTATTTTTCACACCGTTTCATGCTCCTCATGTATTTCACACCTTTTGAAGCTCTTCATATTTTTCACACGTTTTCAGGATCTTCAAGTTTTTGAACACAACTACAGGCACCTACTATTTTTCAGACCGTTTCATGTTCCTTATGTATTTCACACCTTTTGAAGCTCTTCATATTTTTCACACCTTTTCAGGCTCTTAAGTTTTTGAACACCGCTTCACGCTCCTCCTATTTTTCAGACCGTTTCATGCTCATCTCATTTTTGCCACCTTTTGAAACTCCTCATATTTTTAACACCTTTGAAGCTCTTCATATTTTTCACACCTTTTCAGGCTCTTCATATTTTTCAACACCGCTTCATGGTCCTCCTATTTTTCAGACCGTTTCATGCAGCTCATATTTTTGACACCTTTTGAAGCTCTTCATATATTTCACACCTTTTCAGTCTCTTAATGTTTTTCAACACCGCTTCATGCTGCTCCTATTTTTCAGACAGTTTCATGCTCCTCATATATTTGACACGTTTTGAAGCTCTTCATATTTTTCACAAGTTTTCAGGCTCTTCATGTTTTTCAACACCGCTTCATGCTCCTCCTATTTTTGAGACCATTTCTTGCTTCTAATATTTTTGACACGTTTTGAAGCTCCTCATATTTTCCACACCTTTTCAAGCTTTCATGTTTTGGAACATCGTTTCATGCTCCTCCTATTTTTCAGACCGTTTCTTGCTACTCATATTTGACACATTTCGAAGCTCTTCATATTTTTCACACCTTTTCAGACTCTTCATGTTTTGAACACCACTTCATGCTCCTCCTATGTTTCAGAGCGTTTCATGCTCCTCATATTTTTCACACCTTTTTGAAGCTCTTTATATTTTCACACCTTTTCATGCTCTTCATGTTTTTGAACACCACTTCATTCTCCTCCTATTTTTCAGACCGTTTCATTCTCCTCATCTGTTTGACACCTTTGAAGCTCTTCATATATTTCATACCTTTTCAGGCTTTTCATGTTTATCAACACCACTTCATGCTCCTCCTATTTTTCGGTCGTTTCATGCTTCTCATATTTTTGACACTTTTTGAAGCTCTTCATAATTTTCACACCTTTTCATTCTATTCATCTTATTCAAAACCGTTTCATGCTTATCCAATTTTTCAGGCTGTTTCATGCTTCTCATATTTTTGACACCTTTTGAAGCTCTTCATATTTTTCACACCTTTTCAGTCTCTTCATGTTTTTAAACACCGCCTCATGCTCCTCGTTTTTTTCAGACCGTTTCATGCTCCTCAAATTTTTTACAATTTTGAACCTCTTCATATTTTTCACACCTTTTCATGCCCTACTTCTTTTAAAAAAACGATTTCATGCTCATCCAATTTTTCAGACTGTTTCATGCCTCTCATATGTTTGACATCTTTTGAAGCTCTTCATATTATTCACACCTTTTCATGCTGTTCAGATTTTTGACCACCGCTTCATGCTCCTCCTATTTTTCAGACCGTTTCATTCTCCTCATGTATTTCACACCTTTTGAAGCTCTTCATACTTTTCACACGTTTTCAGGCACTTCAAGTTTTGAACACAGCTTCATGCACCTCCTATTTTTCAGACCATTTAATGCTCCTCATGTATTTCACACCTTTTGAAGCTCTTGATATTTTTCACACCTTTTCAGGCTCTTCTTGTTTTTGAACACCGTTTCATGCTCCTCCTATTTTTCAGACCGTTTCATGCTCTTCATGTATTTCACACCTATTGAAGCTCTTCCTATTTTTCACACCTTTTCAGGCTCTCATGTTTTTGAACACAGCTTCATGCTCCTCCTATTTTTCAGACAGTTTCATCCTCCTTATGTATTTCACACCTTTTGAAGCTCTTCATATTTTTCACACCTTTTCAAGCTCTTCCTGTTTTCGAACACCGTTTCATGCTCCTCCTATTTTTCAGACCGTTTCTTGCTCCTCATATTTTGACACCTTTTGAAGCTCTTTATATTTTCCACACCTTTTCTGGCTCCTCATGTTTTTGAAAACCGCTTCATTCTCCTCCTATTTTTCAGATCGTTTCATGCTCTTCATATTTTTGACACCTTTTGAAGCTCTTCATATTTGTCACAGTTTTTCAGGCTCTTCATGTTTTTCAGCACCGCATCATGATCCTCCCTTTTTCAGACCGTTTAATGCTCCTCATATTTGACAACTTTTGAAGCTTGTCATATTTTTCACACCTTTTCAAGCTCTTCATTTTTTTGAACACCGCATTATGCTCCTCCTATTTTTCAGACCGTTTCATGCTCCTCATGTATTTCACACGTTTTGAAGCTCTTCATATTTTGCACACCTTTTCAGGCTCTTCATGTTTTTGAACACCGCTTCATGCTCCTCCTATTTTTCAGACCGCTTCTTGCTCCTCATATTTTTCAGACGGTTTCATGCTCCTCATATATTTCACACTTTGTGAAGTCTTGCTATTTTTCACACCTTTTCAGTCTCTTCATGTTTTTGAACACCTTTTCATGCTCCTCGTATTTTTCAGACCGTTTCATGCTCCTCACATTTTTGATGCCTTTTGAATCTCTTCATGTTTTTCACACATTTTCAGGATTTTCATGTTTTTGAACACCGCTTCATGTTCCTCCTATTTTTCAGACCGTTTCATGCTCCTCATATTTTTGACACCTTTTGAAGCTCTTCATATTTTTCACACCTTTTCAGGCTCCACATGTTTTTGAAAATCGCTTCATTCGCCTCCGATTTTTCATAGCCTTTCATGCTCCTCTTATTTTTGACACCTTTGGAAGCTCCTCAAATTTTTCACACCTTTTCAGGCTGTCCATGTTTTTCAACACCGCTTCATGATCCTCCTAATTTTCAGACCGTTTCATGCTCCTCATATTTTTGACACCTTTTGAAGCTCTTCATATTTTTCACACCTTTTCAGGCTCTTTATATTTTTCAACACCACTTCAGGCTCCTCCTATTTTTCAGATCGCTTCATGCTCATATCATTTTTTACACCTTTTGAAACTGTTCATATTTTTCACACCTTTTGAAGATCTTCATATTTTTCACACGTTTTCAGGCTCTTCATGTTTTTCAACACCCCCTGATGCTCCTCCTATTTTTCAGACTGTTTCATGCTCCTCATATTTTTGACACGTTTTAAAGCTCTTCATATTTTTCACACCATTTCAGGCACTTTATGTATTTGAACACCGTTTCATGCTCCTCCTATTTTTCAGACCGTTTCATGCTCCTCATATTTTTGACACCTTTTGAAGCTCTTCATATTTTTCACACCTTTTCAGGCTCTACATGTTTTTGAAAACTGCTTCATGTTCCTCCTATTTTTCAGACAGTTTCATGCCCCTCATATTTTTGACACCATTTGAAGCTCCTCATATTTTTCACACCTTTTGAAGCTCTTCATATTTTTACAACTTTTCAGACTCTTCAAGTTTTTGAACACCGTTTCATGCTCCTCCTATTTTTCAGACCGTTTCATGCTCCTCATGTATTTCACAACTTTTGAACCTCTTCATATTTTTCACACTTTTTCAGGCTCTCATGTTTTTGAACACAGCTTCCTGCTCCTCCTATTTTTCAGGCCGTTTCATGCTCCTCATGTATTTCACACCTTTTGAAGCTCTTCATATTTTTCACAACTTTTCAGTCTCTTCATGTTTTTGAAGACCGTTTCCTGCTCCTCACATTTTTGACACATTTTGAATTCTTCATATTTTTCACACCTTTTCAGCCTCCTCATGTTTTTGAACACCGCTTCATGCTCCTCCTATTTTTCAGTCCGTTTCATGCTCCTCATGTATTTCCCACTTTTGAAGCTCTTCATATTTTTCACACCTTTTGACGCTCTTCATTTTTTTCAACATCGCCTCATGCTCCTCCTTTTATTCAGACCATTTCATGCCCCTCATATTTTTGACACCTTTTGAAGCTCTTGATATTTTTCACACTTTTTCAGGCTCTCCAAGTTTTTGAACACTGCTTCATGCTCTTCCTATTTTTCAGATCGTTTCATGCTCCTCATGTATTTCACACATTTTTAAGCTCTTCATATTTTTCACACCTTTTCAGGCTCCTCATGTTTTTCAACACCACTATATGCTTCTCCTATTTTTCAGACCGTTTCATGCTCCTCATATTTTTCACACCTTTTGAAGCTCTTCATATTTTTGAACACTGCTTCATGCTCCTCTTCTTTTTCAGACCGTTTCACGCTCCTCATATTTTTGACACCTTTTGAAGCTCTTCATATTTTTCACTCCTTTTCAGGCTCTTCATGTTTTTCAACACCGCTTCTTGCTCCTCCTGTTTTTCAGACCGTTTCATGCTCATCTCTTTTTTGACAGCCTTTGAAGCTCATGATATTTATCACACCTTTTGAAGCTCTTCATATATTTCACACCTTTTCATGCTCTTAATGTTTTCATCACCGACTCATGCTCCTCCTATTTTTCAGACCGTTTCATGCTCCTCCTATTTTTCAGGCCGTTTCATGCTCCTCATATTTTGACAACTTTTGAAGCTCTTCATATTTTTCACACCTTTTCAGGCTCTTCATGTTTTTCAACACCGCTTCATGCTCCTCCTCTTTTTCAGACCCTTTCATGCTCGTCATATTTTTGACACCTTTAGAAGCTCTTCATATTTTTCACACCTTTTCATGACCTACTTCTTTTAAAAAACCGTTTCATGCTCATCCTATTTTTCAGACTGTTTCATGCTCCTCATATGTTTGACACCTTTTGAAGCTCTTCATATTTTTCACAGCTTTTCAGGCTCTTCATATTTTCGACCACCGCTTCATGCCCCTCCTATTTTTCAGACCGTTTCATGCTCCTGATATATTTTACACCTTTTGAAGCTCTTCATATTTTGCACTCCTTTTCAGGCTCTTCATGTTTTTGAACACAGTTTCATACTCCTACTATTTTTCAGACTGTTTAATGCTCCTCATATTTTTGACACGTTTTGAAGCTCTTCAGATTCTTCACACCTTTTCAGGCTCTTCATGTTTTACAACACCGCTTCATGCTCCTCTTATTTTTCATACCATTTCATGCTTCTCATATTTTTGACACCTTTTGAAGCTCTTCATATTTTTCACACCTTTTCATGCTCTTCATCTTTTAAAAAACGGTTCATGCTCCTCGTATTTTTCAGACAGTTTTATGCTCCTCATAATTTTGTCTCCTTTTGAAGCTCTGCATATTTTACACACCTTTTCAGGCTCTTCATGTATTTGACGACCGCTTATTGCTCCTCCTGTTTTTCAGACCGTTTCATGCTCCTCATATTTTTGACACCTTTTTAAGCTCTTCATATTGTTCACACTTTTTCAGGCTCTTTTGTGTTTCAACACCGCTTAATTCTCATCGTATTTTTCAGAATCTTTCTTGCTCCTCATATTTTTGACACCTTTTGAAGCTCTTCATATTTTTCAAACCTTTTCAGGCTCTTCATATTTTTCACCACCGCTTCATGCTGCTCCTATTTTTCTGACCGTTTCATGCTCCTCATATTTTTGAGACCTTTTGAAGCTCTTCATTTATTTCATACCTTTTCAGGATCTTCATGTTTTTTAACACGGCTTTATGCTCCTCCTCTTTTTCAGACCGTTTCATTCCCTCATATTTTTGACACCTTTGAAGCTCTTCATATATTTCAAAACTTTTAAGGCTCTTCATGTTTTTCAACACCGCTTCATGCTCCTCCTATTTTTCAGACCGTTTCATGCTCCTCATATGTTTGACTACTTTTGAAGCTCTTCATATTTTTCACACCTTTTCATGCTCTTCATCTTTTAAAAAACCGTTTCATGCTCATCCTATTTTTCAGACTGTTTCATGCTCCTCATATTTTTGACACCTTTTGAAGCTCTTCATATTTTTCACACCTTTTCATGCTCTTCATCTTTTTGACCACCTCTTCATGCTGCTCTTATTTTTCAGGCGGTTTCATGCTCCTCAAATTTTTGACACCTTTTGAAGCTCTTCATGTATTTCACACCTTTTCAGGCTCTTCATGTTTTTCAACACAGCTTCATGCTCCTCCTATTTTTCAGTCGTTTCATGCTTCTCATATTTTTGACACCATTTGAAGCTCTTCATCTTTTTTACCCCTTATCATGCTCTTCATGTTTTTCAAAACCATTTCATGCTCTTCCTATTTTTCAGACTGTTTCATGCTCCTCAAATTTTTGACACCCTTTGAAGCTCTTTATATTCTTCACACCTTTTCAGGCTCTTGATGTTTTTCAACACTGGTTCATGCTCTTCCTATTTTTCAGACCGTTTCATGCTCCTCATATTTTTGACACCTTTTGAAGCTCTTCATATTCTTCACACCTTTTCAGGCTCATCATGTTTTTCAACACTGGTTCATGCTCCTCCTATTTTTCAGACCGCTTCATGCTCCTCCTATTTTTCAGACCGCTTCATGCTCCTCCAATTTTTCAGACCGTTTTATGCTCATCTCATTTTTGACAACGTTTGAAGCTCTTCATATTTTTGACACCTTTTGAAGCTCTTCATATTTTTCACACGTTTTCAGGCTCTTCATGTTTTTCAACACCGCTTCATGCTCCTAATATTTTGAAAAACGTTTCATGTTCATCTCATTTTTGACACCTTTTGAAGCTCTTCATATTTTCCACACCTTTTGAAGCTCTTCATATGTTTCACACGTTTTCAGGCTCTTCATGTTTTTCAACACCGCTTCATGCTCCTTCTATTTTTCAGACCGTTTCATGCTCCTCATATTTTTGACACCTTTTGAAGCTCTTCATATTTTTCACACATTTTCAGGCTCTTCATATTTTTGAACCCCGCTTCAATGCTCATCCTATTTTTCAGACCATTTCATGCTCCTCATAGTTTTTGACACGTTTTGTAGCTCTTCATATTTTCCACAACTTTTCAGGCTCTTCATGTTTTTGAACACCGCTTCATGCTCCTCCTATTTTACTGACCGTTTCAGTCTCCTCCTGTATTTCACACCATTTGAAGCTCTTCATATTTTTCCCACCTTTTCAGGCTCTTCATGGTTTTGAACACCGCTTCATGCTCCTCCTATTTTTCAGACCGTTTCATGCTCCTCATATTTTTGACACGATTTGAAGCTCTTCATATTTTTCACACCTTTTCAGGCTCTTCATGTTTTTCAACACCGCTTCATGCTCCTCCTATTTATCAGACCGTTTCATGCCCCTCATATTTTTCACACCTCTTGAAGCTCTTCATATTTTTCACACCTTTTAAAGCTCTTCATATTTTTCACAACATTTCAGGCTCTTCATGTTTTTGAACACCGTTTCATGCTCCTCCTATATTTCAGACCATTTCATGCTCCTCATATTTTTGACACCTTTTGAAGTTCTTCATATTTTTCACACCTTTTCAGGCTCTTCATGTTTTTCAACACCACTTCATGTTCCTCCTATTTTTCAGACCGTTTCATGCTCATCTCATTTTTGACATCTTTTGAAGCTCTTCATATTTTTCACAACTTTTGAAGCTTTTCATATATTTCACACATTTTCAGGCTCTTCAGGTTTTTCAACACCGCTTCTAGCTCCTCCTAATTTTCAGACCGTTTCATGCTCCTCATATTTTTGACACCTTTTGAAGTTCTTCATATTTTTCACACCTTTTCAAAATCTCATGTTTTTGAACAGAGCTTGATGCTCGTCCTGTTTTTAAGGTTGTTTCATGCTCCTCATGTATTGCACACCTTTTGAAGCTCTTCATATATTTCACACCTTTTCAGGCTCTTCATGTTTTTGAACACCGCTTCATGCTCCTCCTATTTTTCAGACCGCTTCATGCTCCTCCTATTTTTCAGACCGCTTCATGCTTCTCATAATTTTGACACCTTTTGAAGCTCTTCATATTTTTCACACCTGTTCAGGCTCTTCATGTTTTTGACCACCGGTTCATGCTCCTCGTATTTTTCAGACAGTTTTATACTCCTCATAATTTTGTCTCCTTTTTAAGCTCTGCATATTTTTCACACCTTTTCAGTCTCTTCATGTATTTGAGGACCGCTTCATGCTTCTCCTGTTTTTCAGACCGTTTCATGCTCCTCATATTTTTGACACCTTTTTAAGCTCTTCATATTTTTCACACTTTTTCAGGCTCTTCATGTGTTTCAACACCACTTAATTCTCACCGTATTTTTCAGAATCTTTCTTGCTCCTCATATTTTTGACACCTTTTGAAGCTCTTCATATTTTTCAAACCTTTTCAGGCTCTTCATATTTTTCACCACCGCTTCATGCTGCTCCTGTTTTTCTGACCGTTTCATGCTCCTCATATTTTTGAGAACTTTTGAAGCTCTTCATATATTTCAAACCTTTTCAGGATCTTCCTGTTTTTTTACACGGCTTCATGCTCCTCCTATTTTTCAGACCGTTTCATTCCCCTCATATTTTTGACACCTTTGAAGCTCTTCACATATTTCACAACTTTTAAGGCTCCTCATGTTTTTCAAAACCACTTCATGCTCCTCCTATTTTTCAGTCGTTTCATGCTTGTCATATTTTTGACACCTTTTGAAGATCTTCATATTTTTCACACCTTTTCAGGATCTTCATATTTTTGACGTCTGCTTCATGCCCCTGCTATTTTTCAGAATGTTTCATGCTCCTCATATTTTTGAAACCTTTTGAAGCTCTTCATATTTTTCACACCTTTTCAGGCTCTTCATGTTTTTCAACACCGCTTCATGCTCCTCCTATTTTTCACATCGTTTTATGATCCTCCTATTTTTGACACATTATGAAGCTCTTCATATTTTTCACACCTTTTCAGGCTCTTCATGTTTTTGAACACCGCTTCATGCTCCTCCTATTTGTCAGACCGATTCATGCTCCTCATATTTTTGACACCTTTTGAAGCTTTTCAGATATTTCACACCTTTTCAGGCTCTTCATGTTGTTTAACACCGCTTTTTGCTCCTCTATTTTTCAGATAGTTTCATGTTCCTCCTATTGTTCAGACCGTTTCATTCACCTCATATTTTTCACACCTTTTGAAGCTCTTCATGTTTTTCACACCTTTTCAGGCTCTTCATGTTTTTCAACACAGCTTCATGCTCCTCCTATTTTTCAGACCGTTTCATGCACCTCATATTTTTCACACCTTTTGAAGCTCTTCATATTTTTCACACCTTTTCAGGCTCTTCATGTTTTTGAACACCGCTTCATGCTCCTCCTATTTTTAGACCGTTTCATGCTCCACATAGTTTTGACACCTTTTGAAGCTCTTTATATTTTTCACATCTTTTCAGGCTCTTCATGTTTTTCAACACCGCTTCATGCTCCTACTATTTTTCAGACCGTTTCATGCTCCGCATACTTTTGACATCTTTTGAAGCTCTTCATATTTCTCACACCTTTTCAGGCTCTTCATGTTTTTCAACACTGCTTCATGGTGCTCCTATTTTTCAGACCATTTCATGCTCCTTATATGTTTGACACGTTTTGAAGCTCTTCATATTTTTCACACTTTTTCAGGCTCTTCATGTTTTTCAACACCGTTTCATGCTCCTCCTAATTTTCAGACTCTTTCATGCACCTCATATTATTGACACCTTTTGAAGCTCTTCATATTTTTCACACTTTTTCAGGCTTTTTATATTTTTCAACACCGTTTAATGAGCCTCCTATTTTTCAGACCGTTTCATGCTCCTCATATTTTTGAGACCTTTTGAAGCTCTTCATAATTTTGACACCTTTTCAGGCTCTTAATTTTTTTCAGCACCGCTTCATGCTCCTCCTATATTTCAGACCGTTTCATGCTCCTCATATTTTTAACACTTTTTAAGCTCTTCATATATTTCAAACCTTTTCAGGCTCTTCATGTTTTTGAACACCGCTTCATGCTCCTCGTATATTTCAAACAGTTTCATGCTCCTCATATTTTTGACACCTTTTGATGCTCTTCATATTTTTCACACCTTTTCAGGCTCTTCATGTTTTTCAACACCGCTTCATGCTCCTCGTATTTTTCAGACCGTTTCATGCTTCTCATAATTTTGACACCTTTTCTAGCTCTTCATATATTTCACACCTTTTCATGCTCTTCATGTTTTTCAACACCGTTTCATGCTCCTGCTATTTTTCATACGGTTTTATCCTACTCATATTTTTGACTCGTTTTGAAGCTCTTCATATTTTTCACACCTTTTCAGGCTCTTCATGTTTTTAAACACCGCTTCATTCTCCTCCTATTTTTCAGAACTTTTCATCCTCCTCATATTTTTGACACCTTTTGAAGCTCTTCATATTTTTCACAGTGTTTCAGGCTCTTCATGTTTTGGACCACCGCTTCATGCTGCTCCTTTTTTTCAGACCGTTTCATGCTCCTCATAATTTTGACACCTTTTGAAGCTCTTCATATTTTTCACACCTTTTCAGGCTCTTCATGTTTTGCAAACCTCTTCATGCTCCTCCTATTTTTCGATCGTTTAATGCTTCTCATATTTTTGACACCTTTTGAAGCTCTTCATAATTTTCACACCTTTTCATTCTATTCATCTTTTTCAAAACCTTTTCATGCTTATCCAATTTTTCAGGTTGTTTCATGCTTCTCATATTTTTGACACCTTTTGAAGCTCTTCATGTTTTTCACACCTTTTCAGGCTCTTCATGTTTTTAAACACCGCTTCATGCTCCTCCTATTTTTTAGACCGTTTCATGCTCCTCATATATGTGACACCTTTTGAAGTTCTTCATATATTTCACACCTTTTCATGCTCTTCATGTTTTTCAAAACCATGTCATGCTCATCCTATTTTTCAGACCGTTTCATGCTCCTCATATGTTTGACTACTTTTGATGTTCTTCATATATTTCACACCTTTTCATGCTCTTCATGTTTTTCAACACCGTTTCATGCTCCTGCTATTTTTCATACGGTTTTATCCTACTCATATTTTGACTCGTTTTGAAGCTCTTCATATTTTTCACACCTTTTCAGGCTCTTCATGTTTTTCAACACCGCTTCATGCTCCTACTATTTTCAGACCGTTTCATGCTCCTCATATTTTTGGCACCGTTTGAAGCTCTTCATATTTTTCACACCTTTTGAAGCTCTTCATATTTTTCACACGTTTTCAGGCTCTTCATGTTTTTTTTATATTTTTTTAATTTATTTTTATTTTTTTTTTCATGTTTTTGAACACCGCTTCATGCTCCCCCTATTTTTCATTCCGTTTCATGCTCCTCATATATTTCACACCTTTTGAAGCTCTTCATATTTTTCACACGTTTTCAGGCACTTCAAGTTTTGAACACAGCTTCATGCACCTCCTATTTTCAGACCGTTTAATGCTCCTCATGTATTTCACACCTTTTGAAGCTCTTGATATTTTTCACACCTTTTCAGGCTCTTCTTTTTTTTGAACACCGTTTCATGCTCCTCCTATTTTTCAGACCGTTTCATGCTCTTCATGTATTTCACACCTATTGAAGCTCTTCCTATTTTTCACACCGTTTCAGGCTCTCATGTTTTTGAACACAGCTTCATGCTCCTCCTATTTTTCAAAAGTTTCATGCTCCTCATGTATTTCACACCTTTTGAAGCTCTTCATATTTTTCACACCTTTTCAGGCTCTTCATGTTTTTGAACACCGTTTCATGCTCCTCCTATTTTTCAGACCTTTTCATGCTCCTCATATTTTGACACTTTTTGAAGCTCTTTATATTTTCCACACCTTTTGAATTTCTTCATATTTTTCGCACCATTTCAGGCTCTTCATGTTTTTCAGCACCGCATCATGATCCTCCTTTTTTCAGATCGTTTCATGCTCCTCATATTTGACAACTTTTGAAGCTTGTCATATTTTTCACACCTTTTCAAGCTCTTCATTTTTTTGAACACCGCATCATGCTCCTCCTATTTTTCAGACCGTTTCATGCTCCTCATGTATTTCACACGTTTTGAAGCTCTTCATATTTTGCACACCTTTTCAGGCTCTTCATGTTTTTGAACACCGCTTCATGCTCTTCCTATTTTTCAGACCGCTTCTTGCTCCTCATATTTTTCAGACCGTTTCATGCTCCTCATATATTTCACACTTTCTGTAGTTTTTGCTATTTTTCACACCTTTTCAGTCTCTTCATGTTTTTGGACACCTTTTCATGCTCCTCGTATTTTTCAGACCGTTTCATGCTCCTCACATTTTTGACACCTTTTGAAGCTCTTCATGTTTTTCACACATTTTCAGGCTTTTCATGTTTTTGAACACCGCTTCATGCTCCTCCTATTTTTCAGACCGTTTCATGCTCCTCATATTTTTGACACCTTTTGAAGCTCTTCGTATATTTCACACCTTTTCATGCTCTTCATGTTTATCAACACCACTTCATGCTCCTCCTATCTTTCAGACCGTTTCATGCTAATCTCATTTTTGACATCTATTGAAGCTCTTCATATTTTTCAAACCTTTTGAAGTTCTTCATATTTTTCGCACCATTTCAGGCTCTTCATGTATTTCAACACCGTTTAATGCTCCTCTTAATTTTCAAACCTTTTCATGCTCATCATATTTTTGACACCTTTTGAAGCTCTTCATATTTTTCACACCTTTTCAGGCTCTCATGTTTTTGAACACAGCTTCATGCTCCTCCTATTTTTCAAACCGTTTCATGCTCCTCATATTTTGAAAACTTTTGAAGTTCTTCATATTTCTCACTCCTTTTCAGGCTCCTCATGTTTTTGAAAATCGCTTCATTCGCCTCAAATTTTTCATAGCCTTTCATGCTCCTCATTTTTTGCCACCTTTGGAAGCTCTTCAAATTTTTCACACCTTTTCAGGCTGTCCATGTTTTTCAACACCGCTTCATGATCCTTCTAATTTTCAGACCGTTTCATGCTCCTCATATTTTTGACACCTTTTGAAGCTCTTCATATTTTTCACACGTTTTCAGGCTCTTCATGTTTTTTTTTTATATTTTTTTTATTTATTTTTATATTTTTTCATGTTTTTGAACACCGCTTCATGCTCCTCCTATTTTTCAGACCATTTCATGCTCCTCATATTTTTCACACCATTTGAAGCTCTTCATATTTTTCACACCTTTTCAGACTCTTCATGTTTTTCAACACCGCTTCATGCTCCTCCTATTTTTCAGACCGCTTCATGCTCCTCATGTATTTCACACCTTTTGAAGCTCTTCATATTTTTCACATCTTTTCAGGCTCTTCAAATTTTTCAACACCGCTTCATGCTCCTCCTATATTTCAGACCGTTTCATGCTCCTCATATTATTGACACGTTTTGAAGCTCTTCATATTTTTCACACCTTTTCAGGCTCTTCATGTTTGTCAACACCGCTTCATGCTCATCCTATTTTTCAGACCGTTTCATGCTCCTCATGAATTTCACACGTTTTGAAGCTCTTCATATTTTTCACAACTTTTCAGGCTCTTCATGTTTTTCAAACCGCTTCATGCTTGTCCTATTTTCCAGACCATTTCATGCTCCTCATATTTTTGAAACCTTTTGAATCTCTTCATATATTTCACACCTTGTGAGGCTCTTCATGTTTTTCAACACCACTTCATACTCCTCCTATTTATCAGTCCTTTTCATGCTCATCTCATTATTCACACCTTTTGAAGCACTTCATATTTTTCACACGTTTTCAGTCTCTTAATGTTTTTCAATGCCATTTCATGTTCCTCATATTTTTTAGACCGTTTCATGATCCTCATATTTTTGACACCTTTTGAAGCTCTTCATATTTTTCACAGCTTTTCAGGCTCTTCATGATTTTGAACACCTTTTCATGCTCCTCATATTTTTCTGACCGTTTCATGCTCCTCATATGTTTATACCTTTTGAAGCTCTTCATATTTTTCACTCCTTTTCAGGCTCTTCATATTTTTGAACACCACTTCATGCTCCTCCTATTTTTCAGACCGTTTCATGTTCCTCATATTTTTGACACGTTTTGAAGCTCTTCATATTTTTCACACTTTTTCAGGCTCTTCATGTTTTTGAAGACCGCTTCATGCTCCTCCTATTTTTCAGACCGTTTCATGTTCCTCATGAATTTCACACCCTTTGAAGCTCTTCATATATTTCACACCTTTTCAGGCTCTTCATGTTTTTCAACACCGTTTTATGATCCTCCTATTTTTCATACCGCGTCATGCTCCTCTTGTGTTTCCCACCTTTTGAAGGTCTTCATATTTTTCACAACTTTCCAGGCTGTTCATGTTTTTGAACACCTCTTCATGGTCCTACTATTTTTCAGACCGTTTTTGCTCCTCATATATTTCACACCTTTTGAAGCACTTCATATGTTTCACACATTTTCAGGCTCTTCATGTTTTGAACACCGCTTCATGCTCCTCTATTTTTCAGACCGTTTCATGCTCCTCATATTTTTGACTCCTTTTGAAGCTCTTCATATTTTTCACACCTTTTCAGGCTCTTCATGTTTTTGAACACCACTTCATGCTCCTCCTATTTTTCAGACCGTTTCATGCTCCTCATGTATTTCACACTTTTTGAAGCTCTTCATATTTTTCACACCTTTTCAACCTCTCATGTTTTTGAACACAGCTTCTTGCTCCTCCTATTTTTCAGATTGCTTCATGCTCATCTCATTTTTGACACCTTTTGAAGCTGTTCATATTTTTCACACCTTCTGAAGATCTTCATATTTTTCACACCTTTTCAGGCTCTTCATGATTTTGAACACTGCTTCATGCTCCTACTATTTTCAGACCGTTTCAAGCTCCTCATGTATTTCACACCTTTTGAAGCTCTTCATATTTTTCACACCTTTTCAGGCTCTTGTTGTTATTAAACACCGTTTCATGCTGCTCCTACTTTTCAATCCGTTTCATACTCCTCATATTTTTGACACATTTTAAAGCTCTTCATATATTTCACACCTTTTCAGGCTCTTCATGTTTTTCAACACCACTTCATGCTCCTCCTATTTTTCAGATTGCTTCATGCTCATCTCATTTTTGACACCTTTTGAAGCTGTTCATATTTTTCACACCTTGTGAAGCTCTTCATATTTTTCACAGATTTTCAGGCTCTTCAAGTTTTTGAACACCGCTTCATGCTACTCCTATTTTTCAGACCGTTTCATGCTCCTCATATTTTTGACAACTTTTGAAGATCTTCATATATTTCCCTCTTTTCAGGCTCTTCATGTTTTTCAACACGGCTTCATGCTCCTCTTATTTCAGACCGTTTCATGCTCCTCATATGTTTGTCACCTTTTGAAGCTCTTTATATATTTCACATCTTTTCAGGCTCTTCAAGTTTTTGAACACCGTTTCATGCTCCTCCTATTTTTCAGACCATTTCCTGCTCCTCATATTTTTGACAACTTTTGGAGCTCTTCATATATTTCACACCTGTTGAGGCTCTTCATGTTTTTCAACACCGCTTCATGCTCCTCCTATTTTTCAGAACGTTTCAGGCTCCTCATATTTTTGACAGCTATTGAAGCGCTTCATATATTTCACACTTTTTCAGGCTCTTCATGCTTTTCAACACCGCATCATGCTCCTCCTATATTTCAGAGCGTTTCATGGTCCTCAAATTTTTGACACCTTTTGAAGCTCTTCATTTATTTCACACCTTTTCAGTCTCTTCATGTTTTTCAACACGGCTTCATGCTCCTCCTATTTTTCAGACCGTTTCATGCTCCTCATATTTTTGACACCTTTTGAACTCTTCATATTTTTCAGGCCTTTTCAGGCTCTTCATGTTTTTTACACCGTTTCATGCTCCTCCTATTTTTCAGACCGTTTCATGCTCCTCATATTTTTGACACCTTTTGAAGCTCTTCATATATTTCACACCTTTTCAGGCTTTTCATGGTTTTGAACACGACTTCATGTTCCTCCTATTTTTCAAACTGTTTCATGCTCCTCATATTTTTGACACCTTTTGAAACTCTTCATATTTTTCACACCTTTTCAGGCTCTTCGTGTTTTTCAATACCTTTTCATGCTCCTACTATTTTTTAGACTGTTTCATGCTCCTCATATTTTTGACACCTTTTGAAGCTCTTCTTATTTTTCACACATTTTCAGGCTCTTCATGTTTTCAACACCGCTTCATGCACCTCCTATTTTTCAGATTGTATCATGCACCTCATATTTTTTACAGCTTTTGAAGCTCTTCATATATTTCACACCTTTTCAGGCTCTTCATGTTTTTGAACAACGCGTCATGCTTTTCCTATTTTTCAGACTGTTTCATGCACCTCATATTTTTGACACGTTTTGAAGCTCTTCATATTTTTCACACCTTTTCAGGCTCTTCATGTTTTTGAACACCGTTTCATGTTCCTC
The DNA here is from genome assembly GCF_033118175.1 of Dama dama. Taxonomy (NCBI): domain Eukaryota; kingdom Metazoa; phylum Chordata; class Mammalia; order Artiodactyla; family Cervidae; genus Dama; species Dama dama. The sequence continues at coordinate 281,745 of NW_026870900.1, forward strand.
CAATATTTCAGACCGTTTCATGCTTCTTATGTTTTTGACTTCTTTTGAACCTCTTCATATTTTCCTATCCTTTTCAGGCTCTTCATGTTTTTCAACACTGTTTAATCCTCCTCCTATTTTTCAGACCGTTTCATGCTCCTCATATTTTTGACACCGTTTGATGCTCTTCATATTTTTCACACCTTTTCATGCTCTTCATGTTTTGAGCACCGTTTCATGTTCCTCCAATATTTCAGACCGTTTCATGCTCCTCATATTTTTGACACTTTTTGAACCTCTTCATATTTTCCAATCCTTTTCAGGCTCTTCGTGTTTTTCAACACTTTCTCATGCTCCGCCTGTTTTTCAGAACGTTTCGTGATCCTCTTATTTTTCAGACCGTTTCATGCTCCTCATATTTTTACACCTTTTGAAGCTCTTCACATTTTTCGCACTTTTTAATGCTCTTCATATTCTTGAAAACCGCTTCATGCTCCTCATATTTTTGACACCTTTTGAAGCTCTTCATATTTTTCACACTTTTTCAGGCTCTTCATGTTTTTGAACACAGCTTCATGCTCCTCCTATTTTTCAGACCGTTTCATGCTCCACATATTTTTGACACCTTTTGAAGCTCTTCTTATTTTTCACACCTTTTCAGGCTCTTAATGATTTTGAACACCGTTTCATTTTCCTCCTATTTTTCAGACCTTTTCATGCTCCTCATATTTTTCACACCTTCTGAAGCTCTTCATATTTTTCACAACTTTTCAGGCTCTTCATGTTTTTGAACACCGTTTCATGGTCCTCCTATTTTTCATACCGTTTCATGCTCCTCATATTTTTGCCACTTTTTGAAGCTCTTCATATTTTTCACCCCTGTTCAGTATCTTCAAGTTTTTGATAACCGCTTCATGCTTCTCATATTTTTCACACCTTCTGAAGCTCTTCATATTTTTCACACCTTTTCAGGCTCTTAATGATTTTGAACACCGTTTCAATTTCCTCCTATTTTTCAGATCGTTTCATGCTTCTCATATTTTTGACACCTTTTGAAGCGCTTCATATTTTTCACATGTTTTCAGGATCTTCATGTTTTTGAACACCATTTCATGCTCCTCCTATTTTTCAGACCGTTTCATGCTCTTCATGTTTTTCAAGACCGTTTCATGCTCCTCCTATTTTTCAGACCGTTTCATGCTCCTCATATTTTTCACACGTTTTGAAGCTCTTCAAATATTTCACACCTTTTCAGGCTCTTCATGTTTTTGAACACCGTTTCATGCTACACCTATTTGGCACATTTTGAAGCTCTTCATATTTTTCACAGTTTTTCAGGCTCTTCATGTTTTTGAACACCGTTTCATGCTCCTTTTAGTTTTCAGACCGTTTCATGCTCCTCATGTTTTTAACATCTTTTGAAGCTCTTCATAATTTTCACACCTTTTCAGGCTCTTCATGATTTTCACACGTTTTCAGGATCTTCATGTTTTTGAACACCGTTTCATGCTCCTCCTAGTTTTCAGACCGTTTCATGCTCCTCATATATTTGACACCTTTTGAAGCTCTTCATATTTTTCACACATTTTCAGGCTCTTCATATTTTTCAACAACACTTCATACTCCTCCTGTTTTTCGGACCGTTTCATGCTCATCTCATTTTTTGACACCTTTTGAAACTCTTCATATATTTCACACCTTTTCAGGCTCTTCATGTTTTTCTACACCACCTCATGCTCCTCCTATTTTTCAGACCGTTTCATGCTCATCTTATTTTTGACACCTTTTGAAGCTCTTCATATATTTTACACCTTTTCAGTCTCTTCATGTTTTTCAACACCGCTTTATGATCCTCCTATTTTTCAGACCGTTTCATGCTCCTCCTATTTTTCTGACCGTTTCATGCTCCTCATATTTTTGACACTTTATGAGGCTCTTCGTATATTTCACACATTTTCAGGCTCTTCATGTTTTTCAACACCACTTCATGCTCCTCCTATTTTTCAGACCGTTTCATGCTCATCTCATTTTTGACACCTTTTGAAGCTCTTCATGTTTTTCACAGCTTTTGAAGCTCTTCATATTTTTCACATCTTTTCAGGCTCTTCAAATTTTTCAACACCGCTTCATGCTCCTCCTATATTTCAGACCGTTTCATGCTCCTCATATTATTGACACGTTTTGAAGCTCTTCATATTTTTCACACCTTTTCAGGCTCTTCATGTTTGTCAACACCGCTTCATGCTCATCCTATTTTTCAGACCGTTTCATGCTCCTCATGAATTTCACACGTTTTGAAGCTCTTCATATTTTTCACAACTTTTCAGGCTCTTCATGTTTTTCAAACCGCTTCATGCTTGTCCTATTTTCCAGACCATTTCATGCTCCTCATATTTTTGAAACCTTTTGAATCTCTTCATATATTTCACACCTTGTGAGGCTCTTCATGTTTTTCAACACCACTTCATACTCCTCCTATTTATCAGTCCTTTTCATGCTCATCTCATTATTCACACCTTTTGAAGCACTTCATATTTTTCACACGTTTTCAGTCTCTTAATGTTTTTCAATGCCATTTCATGTTCCTCATATTTTTTAGACCGTTTCATGATCCTCATATTTTTGACACCTTTTGAAGCTCTTCATATTTTTCACAGCTTTTCAGGCTCTTCATGATTTTGAACACCTTTTCATGCTCCTCATATTTTTCTGACCGTTTCATGCTCCTCATATGTTTATACCTTTTGAAGCTCTTCATATTTTTCACTCCTTTTCAGGCTCTTCATATTTTTGAACACCACTTCATGCTCCTCCTATTTTTCAGACCGTTTCATGTTCCTCATATTTTTGACACGTTTTGAAGCTCTTCATATTTTTCACACTTTTTCAGGCTCTTCATGTTTTTGAAGACCGCTTCATGCTCCTCCTATTTTTCAGACCGTTTCATGTTCCTCATGAATTTCACACCCTTTGAAGCTCTTCATATATTTCACACCTTTTCAGGCTCTTCATGTTTTTCAACACCGTTTTATGATCCTCCTATTTTTCATACCGCGTCATGCTCCTCTTGTGTTTCCCACCTTTTGAAGGTCTTCATATTTTTCACAACTTTCCAGGCTGTTCATGTTTTTGAACACCTCTTCATGGTCCTACTATTTTTCAGACCGTTTTTGCTCCTCATATATTTCACACCTTTTGAAGCACTTCATATGTTTCACACATTTTCAGGCTCTTCATGTTTTGAACACCGCTTCATGCTCCTCTATTTTTCAGACCGTTTCACGCTCCTCATATTTTTGACTCCTTTTGAAGCTCTTCATATTTTTCACACCTTTTCAGGCTCTTCATGTTTTTGAACACCACTTCATGCTCCTCCTATTTTTCAGACCGTTTCATGCTCCTCATGTATTTCACACTTTTTGAAGCTCTTCATATTTTTCACACCTTTTCAACCTCTCATGTTTTTGAACACAGCTTCTTGCTCCTCCTATTTTTCAGATTGCTTCATGCTCATCTCATTTTTGACACCTTTTGAAGCTGTTCATATTTTTCACACCTTCTGAAGATCTTCATATTTTTCACACCTTTTCAGGCTCTTCATGATTTTGAACACTGCTTCATGCTCCTACTATTTTCAGACCGTTTCAAGCTCCTCATGTATTTCACACCTTTTGAAGCTCTTCATATTTTTCACACCTTTTCAGGCTCTTGTTGTTATTAAACACCGTTTCATGCTGCTCCTACTTTTCAATCCGTTTCATACTCCTCATATTTTTGACACATTTTAAAGCTCTTCATATATTTCACACCTTTTCAGGCTCTTCATGTTTTTCAACACCACTTCATGCTCCTCCTATTTTTCAGATTGCTTCATGCTCATCTCATTTTTGACACCTTTTGAAGCTGTTCATATTTTTCACACCTTGTGAAGCTCTTCATATTTTTCACAGATTTTCAGGCTCTTCAAGTTTTTGAACACCGCTTCATGCTACTCCTATTTTTCAGACCGTTTCATGCTCCTCATATTTTTGACAACTTTTGAAGATCTTCATATATTTCCCTCTTTTCAGGCTCTTCATGTTTTTCAACACGGCTTCATGCTCCTCTTATTTCAGACCGTTTCATGCTCCTCATATGTTTGTCACCTTTTGAAGCTCTTTATATATTTCACATCTTTTCAGGCTCTTCAAGTTTTTGAACACCGTTTCATGCTCCTCCTATTTTTCAGACCATTTCCTGCTCCTCATATTTTTGACAACTTTTGGAGCTCTTCATATATTTCACACCTGTTGAGGCTCTTCATGTTTTTCAACACCGCTTCATGCTCCTCCTATTTTTCAGAACGTTTCAGGCTCCTCATATTTTTGACAGCTATTGAAGCGCTTCATATATTTCACACTTTTTCAGGCTCTTCATGCTTTTCAACACCGCATCATGCTCCTCCTATATTTCAGAGCGTTTCATGGTCCTCAAATTTTTGACACCTTTTGAAGCTCTTCATTTATTTCACACCTTTTCAGTCTCTTCATGTTTTTCAACACGGCTTCATGCTCCTCCTATTTTTCAGACCGTTTCATGCTCCTCATATTTTTGACACCTTTTGAACTCTTCATATTTTTCAGGCCTTTTCAGGCTCTTCATGTTTTTTACACCGTTTCATGCTCCTCCTATTTTTCAGACCGTTTCATGCTCCTCATATTTTTGACACCTTTTGAAGCTCTTCATATATTTCACACCTTTTCAGGCTTTTCATGGTTTTGAACACGACTTCATGTTCCTCCTATTTTTCAAACTGTTTCATGCTCCTCATATTTTTGACACCTTTTGAAACTCTTCATATTTTTCACACCTTTTCAGGCTCTTCGTGTTTTTCAATACCTTTTCATGCTCCTACTATTTTTTAGACTGTTTCATGCTCCTCATATTTTTGACACCTTTTGAAGCTCTTCTTATTTTTCACACATTTTCAGGCTCTTCATGTTTTCAACACCGCTTCATGCACCTCCTATTTTTCAGATTGTATCATGCACCTCATATTTTTTACAGCTTTTGAAGCTCTTCATATATTTCACACCTTTTCAGGCTCTTCATGTTTTTGAACAACGCGTCATGCTTTTCCTATTTTTCAGACTGTTTCATGCACCTCATATTTTTGACACGTTTTGAAGCTCTTCATATTTTTCACACCTTTTCAGGCTCTTCATGTTTTTGAACACCGTTTCATGTTCCTCCAATATTTCAGACCGTTTCATGCTTCTTATGTTTTTGACTTCTTTTGAACCTCTTCATATTTTCCTATCCTTTTCAGGCTCTTCATGTTTTTCAACACTGTTTAATCCTCCTCCTATTTTTCAGACCGTTTCATGCTCCTCATATTTTTGACACCGTTTGATGCTCTTCATATTTTTCACACCTTTTCATGCTCTTCATGTTTTGAGCACCGTTTCATGTTCCTCCAATATTTCAGACCGTTTCATGCTCCTCATATTTTTGACACTTTTTGAACCTCTTCATATTTTCCAATCCTTTTCAGGCTCTTCGTGTTTTTCAACACTTTCTCATGCTCCGCCTGTTTTTCAGAACGTTTCGTGATCCTCTTATTTTTCAGACCGTTTCATGCTCCTCATATTTTTACACCTTTTGAAGCTCTTCACATTTTTCGCACTTTTTAATGCTCTTCATATTCTTGAAAACCGCTTCATGCTCCTCATATTTTTGACACCTTTTGAAGCTCTTCATATTTTTCACACTTTTTCAGGCTCTTCATGTTTTTGAACACAGCTTCATGCTCCTCCTATTTTTCAGACCGTTTCATGCTCCACATATTTTTGACACCTTTTGAAGCTCTTCTTATTTTTCACACCTTTTCAGGCTCTTAATGATTTTGAACACCGTTTCATTTTCCTCCTATTTTTCAGACCTTTTCATGCTCCTCATATTTTTCACACCTTCTGAAGCTCTTCATATTTTTCACAACTTTTCAGGCTCTTCATGTTTTTGAACACCGTTTCATGGTCCTCCTATTTTTCATACCGTTTCATGCTCCTCATATTTTTGCCACTTTTTGAAGCTCTTCATATTTTTCACCCCTGTTCAGTATCTTCAAGTTTTTGATAACCGCTTCATGCTTCTCATATTTTTCACACCTTCTGAAGCTCTTCATATTTTTCACACCTTTTCAGGCTCTTAATGATTTTGAACACCGTTTCAATTTCCTCCTATTTTTCAGATCGTTTCATGCTTCTCATATTTTTGACACCTTTTGAAGCGCTTCATATTTTTCACATGTTTTCAGGATCTTCATGTTTTTGAACACCATTTCATGCTCCTCCTATTTTTCAGACCGTTTCATGCTCTTCATGTTTTTCAAGACCGTTTCATGCTCCTCCTATTTTTCAGACCGTTTCATGCTCCTCATATTTTTCACACGTTTTGAAGCTCTTCAAATATTTCACACCTTTTCAGGCTCTTCATGTTTTTGAACACCGTTTCATGCTACACCTATTTGGCACATTTTGAAGCTCTTCATATTTTTCACAGTTTTTCAGGCTCTTCATGTTTTTGAACACCGTTTCATGCTCCTTTTAGTTTTCAGACCGTTTCATGCTCCTCATGTTTTTAACATCTTTTGAAGCTCTTCATAATTTTCACACCTTTTCAGGCTCTTCATGATTTTCACACGTTTTCAGGATCTTCATGTTTTTGAACACCGTTTCATGCTCCTCCTAGTTTTCAGACCGTTTCATGCTCCTCATATATTTGACACCTTTTGAAGCTCTTCATATTTTTCACACATTTTCAGGCTCTTCATATTTTTCAACAACACTTCATACTCCTCCTGTTTTTCGGACCGTTTCATGCTCATCTCATTTTTTGACACCTTTTGAAACTCTTCATATATTTCACACCTTTTCAGGCTCTTCATGTTTTTCTACACCACCTCATGCTCCTCCTATTTTTCAGACCGTTTCATGCTCATCTTATTTTTGACACCTTTTGAAGCTCTTCATATATTTTACACCTTTTCAGTCTCTTCATGTTTTTCAACACCGCTTTATGATCCTCCTATTTTTCAGACCGTTTCATGCTCCTCCTATTTTTCTGACCGTTTCATGCTCCTCATATTTTTGACACTTTATGAGGCTCTTCGTATATTTCACACATTTTCAGGCTCTTCATGTTTTTCAACACCACTTCATGCTCCTCCTATTTTTCAGACCGTTTCATGCTCATCTCATTTTTGACACCTTTTGAAGCTCTTCATGTTTTTCACAGCTTTTGAAGCTCTTCATATTTTTCACATCTTTTCAGGCTCTTCAAATTTTTCAACACCGCTTCATGCTCCTCCTATATTTCAGACCGTTTCATGCTCCTCATATTATTGACACGTTTTGAAGCTCTTCATATTTTTCACACCTTTTCAGGCTCTTCATGTTTGTCAACACCGCTTCATGCTCATCCTATTTTTCAGACCGTTTCATGCTCCTCATGAATTTCACACGTTTTGAAGCTCTTCATATTTTTCACAACTTTTCAGGCTCTTCATGTTTTTCAAACCGCTTCATGCTTGTCCTATTTTCCAGACCATTTCATGCTCCTCATATTTTTGAAACCTTTTGAATCTCTTCATATATTTCACACCTTGTGAGGCTCTTCATGTTTTTCAACACCACTTCATACTCCTCCTATTTATCATTCCTTTTCATGCTCTTCTCATTATTCACACCTTTTGAAGCACTTCATATTTTTCACACGTTTTCAGTCTCTTAATGTTTTTCAATGCCATTTCATGTTCCTCATATTTTTTAGACCGTTTCATGATCCTCATATTTTTGACACCTTTTGAAGCTCTTCATATTTTTCACAGCTTTTCAGGCTCTTCATGATTTTGAACACCTTTTCATGCTCCTCATATTTTTCTGACCGTTTCATGCTCCTCATATGTTTATACCTTTTGAAGCTCTTCATATTTTTCACTCCTTTTCAGGCTCTTCATATTTTTGAACACCACTTCATGCTCCTCCTATTTTTCAGACCGTTTCATGTTCCTCATATTTTTGACACGTTTTGAAGCTCTTCATATTTTTCACACTTTTTCAGGCTCTTCATGTTTTTGAAGACCGCTTCATGCTCCTCCTATTTTTCAGACCGTTTCATGTTCCTCATGAATTTCACACCCTTTGAAGCTCTTCATATATTTCACACCTTTTCAGGCTCTTCATGTTTTTCAACACCGTTTTATGATCCTCCTATTTTTCATACCGCGTCATGCTCCTCTTGTGTTTCCCACCTTTTGAAGGTCTTCATATTTTTCACAACTTTCCAGGCTGTTCATGTTTTTGAACACCTCTTCATGGTCCTACTATTTTTCAGACCGTTTTTGCTCCTCATATATTTCACACCTTTTGAAGCACTTCATATGTTTCACACATTTTCAGGCTCTTCATGTTTTGAACACCGCTTCATGCTCCTCTATTTTTCAGACCGTTTCATGCTCCTCATATTTTTGACTCCTTTTGAAGCTCTTCATATTTTTCACACCTTTTCAGGCTCTTCATGTTTTTGAACACCACTTCATGCTCCTCCTATTTTTCAGACCGTTTCATGCTCCTCATGTATTTCACACTTTTTGAAGCTCTTCATATTTTTCACACCTTTTCAACCTCTCATGTTTTTGAACACAGCTTCTTGCTCCTCCTATTTTTCAGATTGCTTCATGCTCATCTCATTTTTGACACCTTTTGAAGCTGTTCATATTTTTCACACCTTCTGAAGATCTTCATATTTTTCACACCTTTTCAGGCTCTTCATGATTTTGAACACTGCTTCATGCTCCTACTATTTTCAGACCGTTTCAAGCTCCTCATGTATTTCACACCTTTTGAAGCTCTTCATATTTTTCACACCTTTTCAGGCTCTTGTTGTTATTAAACACCGTTTCATGCTGCTCCTACTTTTCAATCCGTTTCATACTCCTCATATTTTTGACACATTTTAAAGCTCTTCATATATTTCACACCTTTTCAGGCTCTTCATGTTTTTCAACACCACTTCATGCTCCTCCTATTTTTCAGATTGCTTCATGCTCATCTCATTTTTGACACCTTTTGAAGCTGTTCATATTTTTCACACCTTGTGAAGCTCTTCATATTTTTCACAGATTTTCAGGCTCTTCAAGTTTTTGAACACCGCTTCATGCTACTCCTATTTTTCAGACCGTTTCATGCTCCTCATATTTTTGACAACTTTTGAAGATCTTCATATATTTCCCTCTTTTCAGGCTCTTCATGTTTTTCAACACGGCTTCATGCTCCTCTTATTTCAGACCGTTTCATGCTCCTCATATGTTTGTCACCTTTTGAAGCTCTTTATATATTTCACATCTTTTCAGGCTCTTCAAGTTTTTGAACACCGTTTCATGCTCCTCCTATTTTTCAGACCATTTCCTGCTCCTCATATTTTTGACAACTTTTGGAGCTCTTCATATATTTCACACCTGTTGAGGCTCTTCATGTTTTTCAACACCGCTTCATGCTCCTCCTATTTTTCAGAACGTTTCAGGCTCCTCATATTTTTGACAGCTATTGAAGCGCTTCATATATTTCACACTTTTTCAGGCTCTTCATGCTTTTCAACACCGCATCATGCTCCTCCTATATTTCAGAGCGTTTCATGGTCCTCAAATTTTTGACACCTTTTGAAGCTCTTCATTTATTTCACACCTTTTCAGTCTCTTCATGTTTTTCAACACGGCTTCATGCTCCTCCTATTTTTCAGACCGTTTCATGCTCCTCATATTTTTGACACCTTTTGAACTCTTCATATTTTTCAGGCCTTTTCAGGCTCTTCATGTTTTTTACACCGTTTCATGCTCCTCCTATTTTTCAGACCGTTTCATGCTCCTCATATTTTTGACACCTTTTGAAGCTCTTCATATATTTCACACCTTTTCAGGCTTTTCATGGTTTTGAACACGACTTCATGTTCCTCCTATTTTTCAAACTGTTTCATGCTCCTCATATTTTTGACACCTTTTGAAACTCTTCATATTTTTCACACCTTTTCAGGCTCTTCGTGTTTTTCAATACCTTTTCATGCTCCTACTATTTTTTAGACTGTTTCATGCTCCTCATATTTTTGACACCTTTTGAAGCTCTTCTTATTTTTCACACATTTTCAGGCTCTTCATGTTTTCAACACCGCTTCATGCACCTCCTATTTTTCAGATTGTATCATGCACCTCATATTTTTTACAGCTTTTGAAGCTCTTCATATATTTCACACCTTTTCAGGCTCTTCATGTTTTTGAACAACGCGTCATGCTTTTCCTATTTTTCAGACTGTTTCATGCACCTCATATTTTTGACACGTTTTGAAGCTCTTCATATTTTTCACACCTTTTCAGGCTCTTCATGTTTTTGAACACCGTTTCATGTTCCTCCAATATTTCAGACCGTTTCATGCTTCTTATGTTTTTGACTTCTTTTGAACCTCTTCATATTTTCCTATCCTTTTCAGGCTCTTCATGTTTTTCAACACTGTTTAATCCTCCTCCTATTTTTCAGACCGTTTCATGCTCCTCATATTTTTGACACCGTTTGATGCTCTTCATATTTTTCACACCTTTTCATGCTCTTCATGTTTTGAGCACCGTTTCATGTTCCTCCAATATTTCAGACCGTTTCATGCTCCTCATATTTTTGACACTTTTTGAACCTCTTCATATTTTCCAATCCTTTTCAGGCTCTTCGTGTTTTTCAACACTTTCTCATGCTCCGCCTGTTTTTCAGAACGTTTCGTGATCCTCTTATTTTTCAGACCGTTTCATGCTCCTCATATTTTTACACCTTTTGAAGCTCTTCACATTTTTCGCACTTTTTAATGCTCTTCATATTCTTGAAAACCGCTTCATGCTCCTCATATTTTTGACACCTTTTGAAGCTCTTCATATTTTTCACACTTTTTCAGGCTCTTCATGTTTTTGAACACAGCTTCATGCTCCTCCTATTTTTCAGACCGTTTCATGCTCCACATATTTTTGACACCTTTTGAAGCTCTTCTTATTTTTCACACCTTTTCAGGCTCTTAATGATTTTGAACACCGTTTCATTTTCCTCCTATTTTTCAGACCTTTTCATGCTCCTCATATTTTTCACACCTTCTGAAGCTCTTCATATTTTTCACAACTTTTCAGGCTCTTCATGTTTTTGAACACCGTTTCATGGTCCTCCTATTTTTCATACCGTTTCATGCTCCTCATATTTTTGCCACTTTTTGAAGCTCTTCATATTTTTCACCCCTGTTCAGTATCTTCAAGTTTTTGATAACCGCTTCATGCTTCTCATATTTTTCACACCTTCTGAAGCTCTTCATATTTTTCACACCTTTTCAGGCTCTTAATGATTTTGAACACCGTTTCAATTTCCTCCTATTTTTCAGATCGTTTCATGCTTCTCATATTTTTGACACCTTTTGAAGCGCTTCATATTTTTCACATGTTTTCAGGATCTTCATGTTTTTGAACACCATTTCATGCTCCTCCTATTTTTCAGACCGTTTCATGCTCTTCATGTTTTTCAAGACCGTTTCATGCTCCTCCTATTTTTCCGACCATTTCATGCTCCTCATATTTTTGACACCTTTTGAAGCTTCTCATATTTTTCATACCCTTTGAAGCTCTTCATATATTTCACACTTTTTCAGGCTCTTCATATTTTTCAACACCACTTCATGCTCCTCCAATTTTTCAGACCGTTTCATGCTCATCTCATTTTTGACACCTTTTGAAGCTCTTCATATTTTTCACACCTTTTGAAGCTCTTCAAATTTTTCACACCTTTTGAAGCTCTTCATATTTTTCACAGCTTTTCAGGTTCTTCATGTGATTGAACACCGCTTCATGCTCCTCCTATTTTTCAGACCGTTTCATGCTCCTCATATTTTGACACCTCTTGAAGCTCTTCATATTTTTCACACATTTTCAGGCTCTTCATATTTTTCAACAACACTTCATACTCCTCCTGTTTTTCGGACCGTTTCATGCTCATCTCATTTTTTGACACCTTTTGAAACTCTTCATATATTTCACACCTTTTCAGGCTCTTCATGTTTTTCTACACCACCTCATGCTCCTCCTATTTTTCAGACCGTTTCATGCTCATCTTATTTTTGACACCTTTTGAAGCTCTTCATATATTTTACACCTTTTCAGTCTCTTCATGTTTTTCAACACCGCTTTATGATCCTCCTATTTTTCAGACCGTTTCATGCTCCTCCTATTTTTCTGACCGTTTCATGCTCCTCATATTTTTGACACTTTATGAGGCTCTTCGTATATTTCACACATTTTCAGGCTCTTCATGTTTTTCAACACCACTTCATGCTCCTCCTATTTTTCAGACCGTTTCATGCTCATGTCATTTTTGACACCTTTTGAAGCTCTTCATGTTTTTCACAGCTTTTGAAGCTCTTCATATTTTTCACATCTTTTCAGGCTCTTCAAATTTTTCAACACCGCTTCATGCTCCTCCTATATTTCAGACCGTTTCATGCTCCTCATATTATTGACACGTTTTGAAGCTCTTCATATTTTTCACACCTTTTCAGGCTCTTCATGTTTGTCAACACCGCTTCATGCTCATCCTATTTTTCAGACCGTTTCATGCTCCTCATGAATTTCACACGTTTTGAAGCTCTTCATATTTTTCACAACTTTTCAGGCTCTTCATGTTTTTCAAACCGCTTCATGCTTGTCCTATTTTCCAGACCATTTCATGCTCCTCATATTTTTGAAACCTTTTGAATCTCTTCATATATTTCACACCTTGTGAGGCTCTTCATGTTTTTCAACACCACTTCATACTCCTCCTATTTATCATTCCTTTTCATGCTCTTCTCATTATTCACACCTTTTGAAGCACTTCATATTTTTCACACGTTTTCAGTCTCTTAATGTTTTTCAATGCCATTTCATGTTCCTCATATTTTTTAGACCGTTTCATGATCCTCATATTTTTGACACCTTTTGAAGCTCTTCATATTTTTCACAGCTTTTCAGGCTCTTCATGATTTTGAACACCTTTTCATGCTCCTCATATTTTTCTGACCGTTTCATGCTCCTCATATGTTTATACCTTTTGAAGCTCTTCATATTTTTCACTCCTTTTCAGGCTCTTCATATTTTTGAACACCACTTCATGCTCCTCCTATTTTTCAGACCGTTTCATGTTCCTCATATTTTTGACACGTTTTGAAGCTCTTCATATTTTTCACACTTTTTCAGGCTCTTCATGTTTTTGAAGACCGCTTCATGCTCCTCCTATTTTTCAGACCGTTTCATGTTCCTCATGAATTTCACACCCTTTGAAGCTCTTCATATATTTCACACCTTTTCAGGCTCTTCATGTTTTTCAACACCGTTTTATGATCCTCCTATTTTTCATACCGCGTCATGCTCCTCTTGTGTTTCCCACCTTTTGAAGGTCTTCATATTTTTCACAACTTTCCAGGCTGTTCATGTTTTTGAACACCTCTTCATGGTCCTACTATTTTTCAGACCGTTTTTGCTCCTCATATATTTCACACCTTTTGAAGCACTTCATATGTTTCACACATTTTCAGGCTCTTCATGTTTTGAACACCGCTTCATGCTCCTCTATTTTTCAGACCGTTTCATGCTCCTCATATTTTTGACTCCTTTTGAAGCTCTTCATATTTTTCACACCTTTTCAGGCTCTTCATGTTTTTGAACACCACTTCATGCTCCTCCTATTTTTCAGACCGTTTCATGCTCCTCATGTATTTCACACTTTTTGAAGCTCTTCATATTTTTCACACCTTTTCAACCTCTCATGTTTTTGAACACAGCTTCTTGCTCCTCCTATTTTTCAGATTGCTTCATGCTCATCTCATTTTTGACACCTTTTGAAGCTGTTCATATTTTTCACACCTTCTGAAGATCTTCATATTTTTCACACCTTTTCAGGCTCTTCATGATTTTGAACACTGCTTCATGCTCCTACTATTTTCAGACCGTTTCAAGCTCCTCATGTATTTCACACCTTTTGAAGCTCTTCATATTTTTCACACCTTTTCAGGCTCTTGTTGTTATTAAACACCGTTTCATGCTGCTCCTACTTTTCAATCCGTTTCATACTCCTCATATTTTTGACACATTTTAAAGCTCTTCATATATTTCACACCTTTTCAGGCTCTTCATGTTTTTCAACACCACTTCATGCTCCTCCTATTTTTCAGATTGCTTCATGCTCATCTCATTTTTGACACCTTTTGAAGCTGTTCATATTTTTCACACCTTGTGAAGCTCTTCATATTTTTCACAGATTTTCAGGCTCTTCAAGTTTTTGAACACCGCTTCATGCTACTCCTATTTTTCAGACCGTTTCATGCTCCTCATATTTTTGACAACTTTTGAAGATCTTCATATATTTCCCTCTTTTCAGGCTCTTCATGTTTTTCAACACGGCTTCATGCTCCTCTTATTTCAGACCGTTTCATGCTCCTCATATGTTTGTCACCTTTTGAAGCTCTTTATATATTTCACATCTTTTCAGGCTCTTCAAGTTTTTGAACACCGTTTCATGCTCCTCCTATTTTTCAGACCATTTCCTGCTCCTCATATTTTTGACAACTTTTGGAGCTCTTCATATATTTCACACCTGTTGAGGCTCTTCATGTTTTTCAACACCGCTTCATGCTCCTCCTATTTTTCAGAACGTTTCAGGCTCCTCATATTTTTGACAGCTATTGAAGCGCTTCATATATTTCACACTTTTTCAGGCTCTTCATGCTTTTCAACACCGCATCATGCTCCTCCTATATTTCAGAGCGTTTCATGGTCCTCAAATTTTTGACACCTTTTGAAGCTCTTCATTTATTTCACACCTTTTCAGTCTCTTCATGTTTTTCAACACGGCTTCATGCTCCTCCTATTTTTCAGACCGTTTCATGCTCCTCATATTTTTGACACCTTTTGAACTCTTCATATTTTTCAGGCCTTTTCAGGCTCTTCATGTTTTTTACACCGTTTCATGCTCCTCCTATTTTTCAGACCGTTTCATGCTCCTCATATTTTTGACACCTTTTGAAGCTCTTCATATATTTCACACCTTTTCAGGCTTTTCATGGTTTTGAACACGACTTCATGTTCCTCCTATTTTTCAAACTGTTTCATGCTCCTCATATTTTTGACACCTTTTGAAACTCTTCATATTTTTCACACCTTTTCAGGCTCTTCGTGTTTTTCAATACCTTTTCATGCTCCTACTATTTTTTAGACTGTTTCATGCTCCTCATATTTTTGACACCTTTTGAAGCTCTTCTTATTTTTCACACATTTTCAGGCTCTTCATGTTTTCAACACAGCTTCATGCACCTCCTATTTTTCAGATTGTATCATGCACCTCATATTTTTTACAGCTTTTGAAGCTCTTCATATATTTCACACCTTTTCAGGCTCTTCATGTTTTTGAACAACGCGTCATTCTTTTCCTATTTTTCAGACTGTTTCATGCACCTCATATTTTTGACACGTTTTGAAGCTCTTCATATTTTTCACACCTTTTCAGGCTCTTCATGTTTTTGAACACCGTTTCATGTTCCTCCAATATTTCAGACCGTTTCATGCTTCTTATGTTTTTGACTTCTTTTGAACCTCTTCATATTTTCCTATCCTTTTCAGGCTCTTCATGTTTTTCAACACTGTTTAATCCTCCTCCTATTTTTCAGACCGTTTCATGCTCCTCATATTTTTGACACCGTTTGATGCTCTTCATATTTTTCACACCTTTTCATGCTCTTCATGTTTTGAGCACCGTTTCATGTTCCTCCAATATTTCAGACCGTTTCATGCTCCTCATATTTTTGACACTTTTTGAACCTCTTCATATTTTCCAATCCTTTTCAGGCTCTTCGTGTTTTTCAACACTTTCTCATGCTCCGCCTGTTTTTCAGAACGTTTCGTGATCCTCTTATTTTTCAGACCGTTTCATGCTCCTCATATTTTTACACCTTTTGAAGCTCTTCACATTTTTCGCACTTTTTAATGCTCTTCATATTCTTGAAAACCGCTTCATGCTCCTCATATTTTTGACACCTTTTGAAGCTCTTCATATTTTTCACACTTTTTCAGGCTCTTCATGTTTTTGAACACAGCTTCATGCTCCTCCTATTTTTCAGACCGTTTCATGCTCCACATATTTTTGACACCTTTTGAAGCTCTTCTTATTTTTCACACCTTTTCAGGCTCTTAATGATTTTGAACACCGTTTCATTTTCCTCCTATTTTTCAGACCTTTTCATGCTCCTCATATTTTTCACACCTTCTGAAGCTCTTCATATTTTTCACAACTTTTCAGGCTCTTCATGTTTTTGAACACCGTTTCATGGTCCTCCTATTTTTCATACCGTTTCATGCTCCTCATATTTTTGCCACTTTTTGAAGCTCTTCATATTTTTCACCCCTGTTCAGTATCTTCAAGTTTTTGATAACCGCTTCATGCTTCTCATATTTTTCACACCTTCTGAAGCTCTTCATATTTTTCACACCTTTTCAGGCTCTTAATGATTTTGAACACCGTTTCAATTTCCTCCTATTTTTCAGATCGTTTCATGCTTCTCATATTTTTGACACCTTTTGAAGCGCTTCATATTTTTCACATGTTTTCAGGATCTTCATGTTTTTGAACACCATTTCATGCTCCTCCTATTTTTCAGACCGTTTCATGCTCTTCATGTTTTTCAAGACCGTTTCATGCTCCTCCTATTTTTCCGACCATTTCATGCTCCTCATATTTTTGACACCTTTTGAAGCTTCTCATATTTTTCATACCCTTTGAAGCTCTTCATATATTTCACACTTTTTCAGGCTCTTCATATTTTTCAACACCACTTCATGCTCCTCCAATTTTTCAGACCGTTTCATGCTCATCTCATTTTTGACACCTTTTGAAGCTCTTCATATTTTTCACACCTTTTGAAGCTCTTCAAATTTTTCACACCTTTTGAAGCTCTTCATATTTTTCACAGCTTTTCAGGTTCTTCATGTGATTGAACACCGCTTCATGCTCCTCCTATTTTTCAGACCGTTTCATGCTCCTCATATTTTGACACCTCTTGAAGCTCTTCATATTTTTCACACCTTTTCAGGCTCTTCATGTTTTTGAACACCGCTTCATGCTTCTCCTATTTTTCAGACCATTTCAGGCTCCTCATGTATTTCACACCTTTTTAAGCTCTTCATATTTTTCACACCTTTTCAGGCTCTTCATGTTTTTGAACACCGCTTCATGTTCCTCCTATTTTTTAGACCGTTTCATGCTCCTCATATTTTTAACACCTTTTGAAGCTCTTCATATTTTTCACACCTTTTCAAGCTCTTCATGTTTTTGAAAACCGCTTCATGCTCATCCTATTTTTCAAACCGTTTCGTGCTCCTCATATTTTTCACATCTTTTGAACCTCTTCATATTTTTCACACCTTTTCATTCTCTTCATGATTTTGATGACCGCTTCATGCTCTTACTATATTTCAGACCTTTTCATGCTCCTCATATTTTGACACCTTTTGAAGCTCTTCATATTTTTCACACCTTTTCAGGGTCCTCATATTTTTCAACACCGCTTCATGCTCCTCCTATATTTCAGACTGTTTCATGCTCCTCATATTTTTGACAACTTTTGAAGCTCATTATATTTTTCACACCTTTTTATGCTCTTCCTGTTTTTCAGAACAGTTTCATTGTCATCCTATTTTTCATAATGTTTCATGCTCCTCATATTTTTGACAACTTTTGAAGCTCTTCATATTATTTACACCTTTTAAGATCTTCATCTTTTAACCACCGCTTCATGCTCCTCCTATTTTTTAGACCGTCATGCTCCTCATATTTTTGACACCTTTTGAAGCTCTTCATATTTTTCACACCTTTTCAGGCTCTTCATGTTTTACAGCACCGCTTCATGCTCCTCCTATTTTTCAATCATTTCATGCTTCTCATATTTTTGACACCTTTTGAAGTTCTTCATATTTTTCAGACCTTTTCATGCTCTTCATGTATTTGACCACCGCTTCATGCTCCTCCTATTTTTCAGACTGTTTCATGCTCCTCATATTTTTGGCACCTTTTGAAGCTATTCGTATTTTTCACATGTTTTCAGTTTCTTCATGATTTTCAAAACCGCTTCATTCTCCTCCTATTTTTCAGACCGTTTCCTGCTTCTCATGTTTTTGACACCTTTTGAAGCTCTTCATATTTTTCACAGCTTTTCATGCTTTTCATATTTTTCAACACCGCTTCATGCTCCTCCTATTTTTCAGACTGTTTCATGGTCTTCATATTTTTCACGCCTTTGAAGCTCTTCATATTTTTCACATCTTTTCAGGCTCTTCATGTTTTTCAACACCAGTTCATGTTCCTCCTATTTTTCAGACCGTTTCATGCTCCTCATATTTTTGACAAGTTTTGAGGCTCTTCATGTTTTTGAACAACGCTTCATGCTCCTCATATTTTTCAGACCGTTTCATGCTCCTCATGTATTTCACACCTTTTGAAGCTCTTCATATTTTTCACACCTTTTCAGGCTCTTTATGTTCTTGAACACCGCTTCATGCTCCTCCTTTTTTTTAGACCATTTCATGCTCCTCATATTTTTCACACCTTTTGAAGCTCTTCATATTTTTCACACCTTTTCAGGCTCTTCATGTTTTTGAGGACTGCTTCATGCTCCTCCTATTTTTCACACCGTTTCATGCTGCTCATATTTTTGAGACCTTTTGAAGCTCTTCATATATTTCAAACATTTTCAGGATCTTCATCTTTTTTCAAAACCGTTTCATTCTCATCCTATTTTTCAGACTGTTTCATGTCCCTCATATTTTTTACAGCTTTTGAAGCTCTTCATATATTTCACACCTTTTCAGGCTCTTCATGTTTTTCAACATCGCTTCATGCTCCTCAAATTTTTCAGACCGTTTCATGCTCCTCATATATTTGACAAATTTTGAAGCTCCTCATATTTCTCATACCCTTTGAAGCCCTTCATATATTTCACACTTTTTCAGGCTCTTCATATTTTTCAACACCACTTCATGCTCCTCCGATTTTTCAGACCGTTTCATGCTCATCTCATTTTTGACATCTTTTGAAGCTCTTCATATTTTTCACACATTTTGAAGCTCTTCATATATTTCACACCTTTTGAAGCTCTTCATATTTTTCACAGCTTTTCAGGCTCTTCATGTTATTGAACGCCGCTTCATGCTCCTCCTATTTTTCAGACCGTTTCATGCTCCTCATAATTTTGACACCTCTTGAAGCTCTTCATATTTTTCACACCTTTTCAGGCTCTTCATGTTTTTGAACATCGCTTCATGCTCCTCCTATTTTTTAGACTGTTTCATGCTCCTCATATTTTTGACACCTTTTGAAGCTCTTCATATTTTTCACACCTTTTCACACTCTTCATGTTTTACAACACAGCTTCATGCTTCTCTTATTTTTCAGACCGTTTCATGCTCCTCATATATTTGACACCTTTTGAAGCTCTTCATATTTTTCACACCTTTTCAGGCTCTTCGTGTTTTTGACGACCGCTTCATGCTCCTTTTATTTTTCAGACCACTTCATGCTCCTCATATTTTTGACACCTTTTCAAGCTCTTCATATTTTTCACAGCTTTTCAGGCTCTTCATGTATATGACCACCGCTTCATGCTCCTTCTATTTTTCAGACCGTTTCATGCTCCTTATATTTTTGACATTTTTAGAAACTCTTCATATTTTTCACACCTTTTCAGGCTCTATATGTTTTTAAACACAGCTTCATGCTACTCCTATTTTTCAGACCGTTTCATGCTCCTCATATTTTTGACACCTTTTGAAGCTCTTCATATTTTTCACACCTTTTCAAGCTCTTTGTGTTTTTCAACATCGCTTCATGCTCCTCCTATTTTTCCGACCATTTCATGCTCCTCATATTTTTGACACCTTTTGAAGCTTCTCATATTTTTCATACCCTTTGAAGCTCTTCATATATTTCACACTTTTTCAGGCTCTTCATATTTTTCAACACCACTTCATGCTCCTCCAATTTTTCAGACCGTTTCATGCTCATCTCATTTTTGACACCTTTTGAAGCTCTTCATATTTTTCACACCTTTTGAAGCTCTTCAAATTTTTCACACCTTTTGAAGCTCTTCATATTTTTCACAGCTTTTCAGGTTCTTCATGTGATTGAACACCGCTTCATGCTCCTCCTATTTTTCAGACCGTTTCATGCTCCTCATATTTTGACACCTCTTGAAGCTCTTCATATTTTTCACACCTTTTCAGGCTCTTCATGTTTTTGAACACCGCTTCATGCTTCTCCTATTTTTCAGACCATTTCAGGCTCCTCATGTATTTCACACCTTTTTAAGCTCTTCATATTTTTCACACCTTTTCAGGCTCTTCATGTTTTTGAACACCGCTTCATGTTCCTCCTATTTTTTAGACCGTTTCATGCTCCTCATATTTTTAACACCTTTTGAAGCTCTTCATATTTTTCACACCTTTTCAAGCTCTTCATGTTTTTGAAAACCGCTTCATGCTCATCCTATTTTTCAAACCGTTTCGTGCTCCTCATATTTTTCACATCTTTTGAACCTCTTCATATTTTTCACACCTTTTCATTCTCTTCATGATTTTGATGACCGCTTCATGCTCTTACTATATTTCAGACCTTTTCATGCTCCTCATATTTTGACACCTTTTGAAGCTCTTCATATTTTTCACACCTTTTCAGGGTCCTCATATTTTTCAACACCGCTTCATGCTCCTCCTATATTTCAGACTGTTTCATGCTCCTCATATTTTTGACAACTTTTGAAGCTCATTATATTTTTCACACCTTTTTATGCTCTTCCTGTTTTTCAGAACAGTTTCATTGTCATCCTATTTTTCATAATGTTTCATGCTCCTCATATTTTTGACAACTTTTGAAGCTCTTCATATTATTTACACCTTTTAAGATCTTCATCTTTTAACCACCGCTTCATGCTCCTCCTATTTTTTAGACCGTCATGCTCCTCATATTTTTGACACCTTTTGAAGCTCTTCATATTTTTCACACCTTTTCAGGCTCTTCATGTTTTACAGCACCGCTTCATGCTCCTCCTATTTTTCAATCATTTCATGCTTCTCATATTTTTGACACCTTTTGAAGTTCTTCATATTTTTCAGACCTTTTCATGCTCTTCATGTATTTGACCACCGCTTCATGCTCCTCCTATTTTTCAGACTGTTTCATGCTCCTCATATTTTTGGCACCTTTTGAAGCTATTCGTATTTTTCACATGTTTTCAGTTTCTTCATGATTTTCAAAACCGCTTCATTCTCCTCCTATTTTTCAGACCGTTTCCTGCTTCTCATGTTTTTGACACCTTTTGAAGCTCTTCATATTTTTCACAGCTTTTCATGCTTTTCATATTTTTCAACACCGCTTCATGCTCCTCCTATTTTTCAGACTGTTTCATGGTCTTCATATTTTTCACGCCTTTGAAGCTCTTCATATTTTTCACATCTTTTCAGGCTCTTCATGTTTTTCAACACCAGTTCATGTTCCTCCTATTTTTCAGACCGTTTCATGCTCCTCATATTTTTGACAAGTTTTGAGGCTCTTCATGTTTTTGAACAACGCTTCATGCTCCTCATATTTTTCAGACCGTTTCATGCTCCTCATGTATTTCACACCTTTTGAAGCTCTTCATATTTTTCACACCTTTTCAGGCTCTTTATGTTCTTGAACACCGCTTCATGCTCCTCCTTTTTTTTAGACCATTTCATGCTCCTCATATTTTTCACACCTTTTGAAGCTCTTCATATTTTTCACACCTTTTCAGGCTCTTCATGTTTTTGAGGACTGCTTCATGCTCCTCCTATTTTTCACACCGTTTCATGCTGCTCATATTTTTGAGACCTTTTGAAGCTCTTCATATATTTCAAACATTTTCAGGATCTTCATCTTTTTTCAAAACCGTTTCATTCTCATCCTATTTTTCAGACTGTTTCATGTCCCTCATATTTTTTACAGCTTTTGAAGCTCTTCATATATTTCACACCTTTTCAGGCTCTTCATGTTTTTCAACATCGCTTCATGCTCCTCAAATTTTTCAGACCGTTTCATGCTCCTCATATATTTGACAAATTTTGAAGCTCCTCATATTTCTCATACCCTTTGAAGCCCTTCATATATTTCACACTTTTTCAGGCTCTTCATATTTTTCAACACCACTTCATGCTCCTCCGATTTTTCAGACCGTTTCATGCTCATCTCATTTTTGACATCTTTTGAAGCTCTTCATATTTTTCACACATTTTGAAGCTCTTCATATATTTCACACCTTTTGAAGCTCTTCATATTTTTCACAGCTTTTCAGGCTCTTCATGTTATTGAACGCCGCTTCATGCTCCTCCTATTTTTCAGACCGTTTCATGCTCCTCATAATTTTGACACCTCTTGAAGCTCTTCATATTTTTCACACCTTTTCAGGCTCTTCATGTTTTTGAACATCGCTTCATGCTCCTCCTATTTTTTAGACTGTTTCATGCTCCTCATATTTTTGACACCTTTTGAAGCTCTTCATATTTTTCACACCTTTTCACACTCTTCATGTTTTACAACACAGCTTCATGCTTCTCTTATTTTTCAGACCGTTTCATGCTCCTCATATATTTGACACCTTTTGAAGCTCTTCATATTTTTCACACCTTTTCAGGCTCTTCGTGTTTTTGACGACCGCTTCATGCTCCTTTTATTTTTCAGACCACTTCATGCTCCTCATATTTTTGACACCTTTTCAAGCTCTTCATATTTTTCACAGCTTTTCAGGCTCTTCATGTATTTGACCACCGCTTCATGCTCCTCCTATTTTTCAGACCGTTTCATGCTCCTTATATTTTTGACATCTTTAGAAACTCTTCATATTTTTCACACCTTTTCAGGCTCTTCATGTTTTTAAACACAGCTTCATGCTACTCTTATTTTTCAGACCGTTTCATGCTCCTCATATTTTTGACACCTTTTGAAGCTCTTCCTATTTTTCACACCTTTTCAGGCTCTTCATGTTTTTCAACATCGCTTCATTCTCCTCCTATTTTTCCGACCGTTTCATGCTCCTCATATTTTTGACACCTTTTGAAGCTCCTCATGTTTTTCATACCCTTTGATGCTCTTCATATATTTCACACTTTTTCAGGCTCTTCATATTTTTCAACACCACTTCATGCTCCTCCTATTTTTCAGACCGTTTCATGCTCCTCCTAATTTTCAGACCGTTTCATGCTCCTCATATATTTGACAGCTTTTGAAGCTCTTCATATTTTCCACAACTTTTCAGGCTCTTCATGTTTTTGAACACAGCTTCATGCTCCTCCTATTTTTCAGACCGTTTCTTGCTCCTCATATTTTTGACATTTTTTGAAGCTCTTCATATATTTCACACCTTTTCAGGCTCTTCATGTTTTTCAACACCAGTTCATGTTCCTCCTATTTTTCAGACCGTTTCATGCTCCTCATATTTTTGACAAGTTTTGAGGCTCTTCATGTTTTTGAACAACGCTTCATGCTCCTCATATTTTTCAGACCGTTTCATGCTCCTCATGTATTTCACACCTTTTGAAGCTCTTCATATTTTTCACACCTTTTCAGGCTCTTTATGTTCTTGAACACCGCTTCATGCTCCTCCTATTTTTTAGACCATTTCATGCTCCTTATATTTTTCACACATTTTGAAGCTCTTCATATTTTTCACACCTTTTCAGGCTCTTCATGTTTTTGAAGACTGCTTCATGCTCCTCCTATTTTTCAGACCGTTACATGCTCCACATATTTTTGACACCTTTTGAAGCTCTTCATGTTTTTCACACCTTTTCAGGCTCTTCATGGTTTTCAACACCGCTTCATGCTCCTCGTATTTTTCAGACCGTTTTATGCTGCTCATATTTTTGACACCTTTTGAAGCTCTTCATATATTTCAAACATTTTCAGGATGTTCTTCTTTTTTCAAAACCGTTTCATTCTCATCCTGTTTTTCAGACTGTTTCATGTCCCTCATATTTTTTACAGCTTTTGAAGCTCTTCATATATTTCACACCTTTTCAGGCTCTTCATGTTTTTCAACATCGCTTCATGCTCCTCAAATTTTTCAGACCGTTTCATGCTCCTCATATATTTGACAAATTTTGAAGCTCCTCATATTTCTCATACCCTTTGAAGCCCTTCATATATTTCACACTTTTTCAGGCTCTTCATATTTTTCAACACCACTTCATGCTCCTCCGATTTTTCAGACCGTTTCATGCTCATCTCATTTTTGACATCTTTTGAAGCTCTTCATATTTTTCACACATTTTGAAGCTCTTCATATATTTCACACCTTTTGAAGCTCTTCATATTTTTCACAGCTTTTCAGGCTCTTCATGTTATTGAACGCCGCTTCATGCTCCTCCTATTTTTCAGACCGTTTCATGCTCCTCATAATTTTGACACCTCTTGAAGCTCTTCATATTTTTCACACCTTTTCAGGCTCTTCATGTTTTTGAACATCGCTTCATGCTCCTCCTATTTTTTAGACTGTTTCATGCTCCTCATATTTTTGACACCTTTTGAAGCTCTTCATATTTTTCACACCTTTTCACACTCTTCATGTTTTACAACACAGCTTCATGCTTCTCTTATTTTTCAGACCGTTTCATGCTCCTCATATATTTGACACCTTTTGAAGCTCTTCATATTTTTCACACCTTTTCAGGCTCTTCGTGTTTTTGACGACCGCTTCATGCTCCTTTTATTTTTCAGACCACTTCATGCTCCTCATATTTTTGACACCTTTTCAAGCTCTTCATATTTTTCACAGCTTTTCAGGCTCTTCATGTATTTGACCACCGCTTCATGCTCCTCCTATTTTTCAGACCGTTTCATGCTCCTTATATTTTTGACATCTTTAGAAACTCTTCATATTTTTCACACCTTTTCAGGCTCTTCATGTTTTTAAACACAGCTTCATGCTACTCTTATTTTTCAGACCGTTTCATGCTCCTCATATTTTTGACACCTTTTGAAGCTCTTCCTATTTTTCACACCTTTTCAGGCTCTTCATGTTTTTCAACATCGCTTCATGCTCCTCCTATTTTTCCGACCGTTTCATGCTCCTCATATTTTTGACACCTTTTGAAGCTCCTCATGTTTTTCATACCCTTTGATGCTCTTCATATATTTCACACTTTTTCAGGCTCTTCATATTTTTCAACACCACTTCATGCTCCTCCTATTTTTCAGACCGTTTCATGCTCCTCCTAATTTTCAGACCGTTTCATGCTCCTCATATATTTGACAGCTTTTGAAGCTCTTCATATTTTCCACAACTTTTCAGGCTCTTCATGTTTTTGAACACAGCTTCATGCTCCTCCTATTTTTCAGACCGTTTCTTGCTCCTCATATTTTTGACATTTTTTGAAGCTCTTCATATATTTCACACCTTTTCAGGCTCTTCATGTTTTTCAACACCAGTTCATGTTCCTCCTATTTTTCAGACCGTTTCATGCTCCTCATATTTTTGACAAGTTTTGAGGCTCTTCATGTTTTTGAACAACGCTTCATGCTCCTCATATTTTTCAGACCGTTTCATGCTCCTCATGTATTTCACACCTTTTGAAGCTCTTCATATTTTTCACACCTTTTCAGGCTCTTTATGTTCTTGAACACCGCTTCATGCTCCTCCTATTTTTTAGACCATTTCATGCTCCTTATATTTTTCACACATTTTGAAGCTCTTCATATTTTTCACACCTTTTCAGGCTCTTCATGTTTTTGAAGACTGCTTCATGCTCCTCCTATTTTTCAGACCGTTACATGCTCCACATATTTTTGACACCTTTTGAAGCTCTTCATGTTTTTCACACCTTTTCAGGCTCTTCATGGTTTTCAACACCGCTTCATGCTCCTCGTATTTTTCAGACCGTTTTATGCTGCTCATATTTTTGACACCTTTTGAAGCTCTTCATATATTTCAAACATTTTCAGGATGTTCTTCTTTTTTCAAAACCGTTTCATTCTCATCCTGTTTTTCAGACTGTTTCATGTCCCTCATATTTTTTACAGCTTTTGAAGCTCTTCATATATTTCACACCTTTTCAGGCTCTTCATGTTTTTCAACATCGCTTCATGCTCCTCAAATTTTTCAGACCGTTTCATGCTCCTCATATTTTTGACAAATTTTGAAGCTCCTCATATTTTTCATACCCTTTTAAGCCCTTCATATATTTCACACTTTTTCAGTCTCTTCATATTTTTCAACACCACTTCATGCTCCTCCGATTTTTCAGACCGTTTCATGCTCATCTCATTTTTGACATCTTTTGAAGTTCTTCATATTTTTCACACATTTTGAAGCTCTTCATATTTTTCACACCTTTTGAAGCTCTTCATATTTTTCACAGCTTTTCAGGTTCTTCATGTATTTGACCACCGCTTCATGCTCCTCCTATATTTCAGACCGTGTCATGCTCCTTATATTTTTGACATCTTTAGAAACTCTTCATATTTTTCACACATTTTCAGGCTCTTCATGTTTTTAAACACAGCTTCATGCTACTCCTATTTTTCAGACCGTTTCATGCTCCTCATATTTTTCACACCTTTTGAACCTCTTCATATTTTTCACACCTTTTCATTCTCTTCATGATTTTGACAACCGCTTCATGCTCATCCTATTTTTCAAACCGTTTCGTGCTCCTCATATTTTTACACCTTTTGAACCTCTTCATATTTTTCACACCTTTCATTCTCTTCTTGATTTTGAAGACCGCTTCATGCTCTTCCTATTTTTCAGACCGTTTTATGCTCCTCATATTTTGACACCTTTTGAAGCTCTGCATATTTTTCACACCTTTTCAGGCTCCTCTTGTTTTTCAACACCGCTTCATGCTCCTCCTATTTTTCAGACTGTTTCATGCTCCTCATATTTTTGACAACTTTTGAAGCTCTTCATATTTTTCACACCTTTTTATGCTCTTCCTGTTTTTCAGGACCGTTTCATTCTCATCCTATTATTCAGAATGTTTCATGCTCCTCATATTTTTGACAACTTTTGAATCTCTTCATATTATTTACACCTTTTAAGGTCTTCATCTTTTAACCACCGCTTCATGCCTCTCCTATTTTTCCGACCTTTTCATGCGCCTCATATTTTTGACACCGTTTGAAGCTCTTCATATTTTTCAAAATTTTCAGGATCTTCATGTTTTTAAACACTGCTTCTTGCTCCTCCTATTTTTCAGACTGTTTCATGCTCCTCATATTTTTGACACCTTTTGAAGCTCTTCATATTTTTCACACCTTTTCAGGCTCTTCATGTTTTTCAGCACCGCTTCATGCTCCTCCTATTTTTCAATCATTTCATGCTTCTCATATTTTTGACACCTTTTGAAGTTCTTCATATTTTTCACACCTTTTCATGCTCTTCATGTATTTGACCACCGCTTCATGCTCCTCCTATTTTTCAGACCGTTTCATGCTCCTCATATTTTTGACACCTTTTGAAGCTCTTCGTATTTTTCACAAGTTTTCAGGTTCTTCATGATTTTCAACACGACTTCATGCTCCTCCATTTTTCAGACTGTTTCATGCTCCTCATATATTTGACACCTTTTGAAGCTCTTCACATATTTCAAACAATTTCAGGATCTTCATCTTTTTCAGAACCGTTTCATTCTCCTCCTATTTTTCAGACCGTTTCATGCTCCACATATTTTTGTCACCTTTTGAAGCTCTTCATATTTTTCACACCTTTTCAGGATCTTCATGTTTTTAAACACCGCTTCATGCTCTTCCTATTTTTCAGAGCTTTTCATTCTCCTCCCATTTTTGATACTTTTTGAAGCTCTTCATATTTTTCACAATTTTTCAGGCTCTTCATATTTTTGAACACCGCTTCATGCACCTCTATTTTTCAGACCCTTTCAGATTCCTCATATTTTGACACCTTTTGAAGCTCTTCATATATTTCACACCTTGTCAGGCTCTTCATGTTTTTGAACACAGTTTCATGCTCCTCCTATTTTTCAGACCGTTTCATGCTCCTCCTAATTTTCAGACCGTTTCATGCTCCTCATATATTTGACAGCTTTTGAAGCTCTTCATATTTTCCACATCTTTTCAGGCTCTTCATGTTTTTGAACACAGCTTCATGCTCCTCCTATTTTTCAGACCGTTTCATGCTCCTCCTAATTTTCAGACTGTTTCATGCTCCTCATATATTTGACAGCTTTTGAAGCTCTTCATATATTTCACACCTTTTCAGGCTCTTCATGTTTTTCAACACCAGTTCATGTTCCTCCTATTTTTCAGACCGTTTCATGCTCCTCATATTTTTGACAAGTTTTGAGGCTCTTCATGTTTTTGAACAACGCTTCATTCTCCTCATATTTTTCAGACCGTTTCATGCTCCTCATGTATTTCACACCTTTTGAAGCTATTCATATTTTTCACACCTTTTCAGGCTCTTTATGTTCTTGAACACCGCTTCATGCTCCTCCTATTTTTTAGACCATTACATGCTCCTCATATTTTTCACACCTTTTGAAGCTCTTCATATTTTTCACACCTTTTCAGGCTCTTCATGTTTTTGAGGACTGCTTCATGCTCCTCCTATTTTTCAGACCGTTTCATGAGGCTCATATTTTTTACACCTTTTGAAGCTCTTCATATATTTCAAACATTTTCAGGATCTTCATCTTTTTTCAAAACCGTTTCATTCTCATCCTATTTTTCAGACTGTTTCATGTCCCTCATATTTTTTACAGCTTTTGAAGCTCTTCATATATTTCACACCTTTTCAGGCTCTTCATGTTTTTCAACATCGCTTCATGCTCCTCAAATTTTTCAGACCGTTTCATGCTCCTCATATTTTTGACAAATTTTGAAGCTCCTCATATTTCTCATACACTTTGAAGCCCTTCATATATTTCACACTTTTTCAGGCTCTTCATATTTTTCAACACCACTTCATCCTCCTCCGATTTTTCAGACCGTTTCATGCTCATCTCATTTTTGACATCTTTTGAAGCTCTTCATATTTTTCACACATTTTGAAGCTCTTCATATATTTCACACCTTTCGAAGCTCTTCATATTTTTCACAGCTTTTCAGGCTCTTCATGTTATTGAACGCCGCTTCATGCTCCTCCTATTTTTCAGACCGTTTCATGCTCCTCATAATTTTGACACCTCTTGAAGCTCTTCATATTTTTCACACCTTTTCATGCTCTTCGTGTTTTTCAACATCGCTTCGTGCTCCTCCTATTTTTCCGACTGTTTCATGCTCCTCATATTTTTGACACCTTTTGAAGCTCCTCATGTTTTTCATACCCTTTGAAGCTCTTCATATATTTCACACTTTTTCAGGCTCTTCATATTTTTCAACACCACTTCATGCTCCTCCTATTTTTCAGACCGTTTCATGCTCCTCCTAATTTTCAGACCGTTTCATCCTCCTCATATATTTGACAGCTTTTGAAGCTCTTCATATTTTCCACAACTTTTCAGGCTCTTCATGTTTTTGAACACAGCTTCATGCTCCTCCTATTTTTCAGACCGTTTCTTGCTCCTCATATTTTTGACATTTTTTGAAGCTCTTCATATATTTCACACCTTTTCAGGCTCTTCATGTTTTTCAACACCAGTTCATGTTCCTCCTATTTTTCAGACCGTTTCATGCTCCTCATATTTTTGACAAGTTTTGAGGCTCTTCATGTTTTTGAACAACGCTTCATGCTCCTCATATTTTTCAG
Organism: Dama dama; assembly: GCF_033118175.1. Taxonomy (NCBI): domain Eukaryota; kingdom Metazoa; phylum Chordata; class Mammalia; order Artiodactyla; family Cervidae; genus Dama; species Dama dama. Next base: position 311,568 of record NW_026870900.1, read on the forward strand.
ACCGTTTCATGCTCCTCATGTATTTCACACCTTTTGAAGCTCTTCATATTTTTCACACCTTTTCAGGCTCTTTATGTTCTTGAACACCGCTTCATGCTCCTCCTATTTTTTAGACCATTTCATGCTCCTCATATTTCTCACACCTTTTGAAGCTCTTCATATTTTTCACACCTTTTCAGGCTCTTCCTGTTTTTGAGGATTGCTTCATGCTCCTCCTATTTTTCAGACCGTTTCATGCTCCTCATATTTTTGACACCTCTTGAAGCTCTTCATATTTTTCACACCTTTTCAGGCTCTTCATGTTTTTGAACACCGCTTCATGCTCCTCCTATTTTTTAGACCGTTTCATGCTCCTCATATTTTTCACACCTTTTGAAGCTCTTCATATTTTTCACACCTTTTCAGGCTCTTCATGTTTTTGACGACCGCTTCATGCTCCTCCTATTTTTCAGACCATTTCATGCTCCTCATATTTTTGACACCTTTTCAAGCTCTTCATATTTTTCACAGCTTTTCAGGCTCTTCATGTATTTGACCACCGCTTCATGCTCCTCCTATTTTTCAGACCGTGTCATGCTCCTTATATTTTTGACATCTTTAGAAACTCTTCATATTTTTCACACCTTTTCAGGCTCTTCATGGTTTTAAACACAGCTTCATGCTACTCCTATTTTTCAGACCGTTTCATGCTCCTCATATTTTTCACACCTTTTGAACCTCTTCATATTTTTCACACCTTTTCATTCTCTTCATGATTTTGACGACCGCTTCATGCTGATCCTATTTTTCAAACCGTTTCGTGCTCCTCATATTTTTCACACCTTTTGAACCTCTTCATATTTTTCACACCTTTTCATTCTCTTCATGATTTTGACGACCGCTTCATGCTCTTCCTATTTTTCAGACCGTTTCATGCTCCTCATATTTTGACACCTTTTGAAGCTCTTCATATTTTTCACACCTTTTCAGGCTCCTCATGTTTTTGAACACCGCTTCATGCTCCTCTTATTTTTCAGACCGTTTCATGCTCCTCATATATTTGACACCTTTTGAAGCTCTTCATATTATTCACACCTTTTCAGGATCTTCATGTTTTTGAACACTGCTTCATGCTCCTCCTATTTTTCAGACCGTTTCATGCTCCTCATATTTTTGACACCTTTTGAAGCTCTTCATATTTTTCACACCTTTACAGGCTCTTCGTGTTTTTGACGACCGCTTCATGCTCCTCCTATTTTTCAGACCACTTCATGCTCCTCATATTTTTGACACCTTTTCAAGCTCTTCATATTTTTCACAGCTTTTCATGTTCTTCATGTATTTGACCACCGCTTCATGCTCCTCCTATTTTTCAGACCGTTTCATGCTCCTTATATTTTTGACATCTTTAGAAACTCTTCATATTTTTCACACCATTTCAGGCTCTTCATGTTTTTCAACATCGCTTCATGCTCCTCCTATTTTTCCGACCGTTTCATGCTCCTCATATTTTTGACACCTTTTGAAGCTCCTCATGTTTTTCATACCCTTTGAAGCTCTTCATATATTTCACACTTTTTCAGGCTCTTCATATTTTTCAACACCACTTCATGCTCCTCCTATTTTTCAGACCCTTTCATGCTCCTCCTAATTTTCAGACCGTTTCCTGCTCCTCATATTTTTGACATTTTTTGAAGCTCTTCATATATTTCACACCTTTTCAGGCTCTTCATGTTTTTCAACACCAGTTCATGTTCCTCCTATTTTTCAGACCGTTTCATGCTCCTCATATTTTTGACAAGTTTTGAGGCTCTTCATGTTTTTGAACAACGCTTCATGCTCCTCATATTTTTCAGACCGTTTCATGCTCCTCATGTATTTCACACCTTTTGAAGCTCTTCATATTTTTCACACCTTTTCAGGCTCTTTATGTTCTTGAACACCGCTTCATGCTCCTCCTATTTTTTAGACCATTTCATGCCCCTCATATTTCTCACACCTTTTGAAGCTCTTCATATTTTTCACACCTTTTCAGGCTCTTCATGGTTTTCAACACCGCTTCATGCTCCTCGTATTTTTCAGACCGTTTCATGCTGCTCATATTTTTGACACCTTTTGAAGCTCTTCATATATTTCAAACATTTTCAGAATCTTCATCTTTTTTCAAAACCGTTTCATTCTCATCCTATTTTTCAGACTGTTTCATGTCCCTCATATTTTTTACAGCTTTTGAAGCTCTTCATATATTTCACACCTTTTCACGCTCTTCATGTTTTTCAACATCGCTTCATGCTCCTCCGATTTTTCAGACCGTTTCATGCTCCACATATTTTTGTCACCTTTTGAAGCTCTTCATATTTTTCACACCTTTTCAGGATCTTCATGTTTTTAAACACCGCTTCATGCTCTTCCTATTTTTCAGAGCTTTTCATTCTCCTCCCATTTTTGACACTTTTTGAAGCTCTTCATATTTTTCACAATTTTTCAGGCTCTTCATATTTTTGAACACCGCTTCATGCACCTCCTATTTTCAGACCCTTTCAGATTCCTCATATTTTTGACACCTTTTAAAGCTCTTCATATATTTCACACCTTGTCAGGCTCTTCATGTTTTTGAACACAGCTTCATGCTCCTCCTATTTTTCAGACCGTTTCATGCTCCTCCTAATTTTCAGACCGTTTCATGCTCCTCATATATTTGACAGCTTTTGAAGCTCTTCATATTTTCCACAACTTTTCAGGCTCTTCATGTTTTGGAACACAGCTTCATGCTCCTCCTATTTTTCAGACCGTTTCTTGCTCCTCATATTTTTGACATTTTTTGAAGCTCTTCATATATTTCACACCTTTTCAGGCTCTTCATGTTTTTCAACACCAGTTCATGTTCCTCCTATTTTTCAGACCGTTTCATGCTCCTCATATTTTTGACAAGTTTTGAGGCTCTTCATGTTTTTGAACAACGCTTCATGCTCCTCATTTTTTTCAGACCGTTTCATGCTCCTCATGTATTTCACACCTTTTGAAGCTCTTCATATTTTTCACACCTTTTCAGGCTCTTTATGTTCTTGAACACCGCTTCATGCTCCTCCTATTTTTTAGACCATTTCATGCTCCTCATATTTTTCACACCTTTTGAAGCTCTTCATATTTCTCACACCTTTTCAGGCTCTTCATGTTTTTGAGGACTGCTTCATGCTCCTCCTATTTTTCAGACCGTTTCATGCTGCTCATATTTTTGACACCTTTTGAGGCTCTTCATGTTTTTGAACAACGCTTCATGCTCCTCATTTTTTTCAGACCGTTTCATGCTCCTCATGTATTTCACACCGTTTGAAGCTCTTCATATTTTTCACACCTTTTCAGGCTCTTTATGTTCTTGAACACCGCTTCATGCTCCTCCTATTTTTTAGACCATTTCATGCTCCTCATATTTTTCACACCTTTTGAAGCTCTTCATATTTCTCACACCTTTTCAGGCTCTTCATGTTTTTGAACACAGCTTCATGCTCCTCCTATTTTTCAGACCGTTTCTTGCTCCTCATATTTTTGACATTTTTTGAAGCTCTTCATATATTTCACACATTTTCAGGCTCTTCATGTTTTTCAACATTGCTTCATGCTCCTCCTATTTTTCAGACCGTTTCATGCTCCTCATATTTTTGACAAATTTTGAAGCTCCTCATATTTTTCATACCCTTTGAAGCCCTTCATATATTTCACACTTTTTCAGGCTCTTCATATTTTTCAACACCACTTCATGCTCCTCCGATTTTTCAGACCGTTTCATGCTCATCTCATTTTTGACATCTTTTGAAGCTCTTCATATTTTTCACACATTTTGAAGCTCTTCATATTTTTCACACATTTTGAAGCTCTTCATATTTTTCACAGCTTTTCAGGCTCTTCATGTTATTGAACGCCGCTTCATGCTCCTCCTATTTTTCAGACCATTTCATGCTCCTCATATTTTTGACACCTCTTGAAGCTCTTCATATTTTTCACACCTTTTCAGGCTCTTCATGTTTTTGAACACCGCTTCATGCTCCTCCTATTTTTTAGACCGTTTCATGCTCCTCATATTTTTCACACCTTTTGAAGCTCTTCATATTTTTCACACCTTTTCAGGCTCTTCATGTTTTTGACGACCGCTTCATGCTCCTCCTATTTTTCAGACCATTTCATGCTCCTCATATTTTTGACACCTTTTCAAGCTCTTCATATTTTTCACAGCTTTTCAGGCTCTTCATGTATTTGACCACCGCTTCATGCTCCTCCTATTTTTCAGACCGTTTCATGCTCCTTATATTTTTGACATCTTTAGAAACTCTTCATATTTTTCACACCTTTTCAGGCTCTTCATGTTTTTAAACACAGCTTCATGCTACTCCTATTTTTCAGACCGTTTCATGCTCCTCATATTTTTCACACCTTTTGAACCTCTTCATATTTTTCACACCTTTTCATTCTCTTCATGATTTTGACGACCGCTTCATGCTCATCCTATTTTTCAGTCCGTTTCATGCTCCTCATATTTTTCACACCTTTTGAAGCTCTTCATATTTTTCACACCTTTTCAGGCTCCTCATGTTTTTCAACACAGCTTCATGCTACTCCTATTTTTCAGACCGTTTCATGCTCCTCATATTTTTCACACCTTTTGAACCTCTTCATATTTTTCACACCTTTTCATTCTCTTCATGATTTTGACGACCGCTTCATGCTCATCCTATTTTTCAAACCGTTTCGTGCTCCTCATATTTTTCACACCTTTTGAACCTCTTCATATTTTTCACACCTTTTCATTCTCTTCATGATTTTGACGACCGCTTCATGTTCTTCCTATTTTTCAGACCGTTTCATGCTCCTCATATTTTGACACCTTTTGAAGCTCTTCTATTTTTCACACCTTTTCAGGCTCCTTATGTTTTTCAACACCACTTCATGCTCCTCCTAATTTTCAGACTGTTTCATGCTCCTCATATTTTTGACAACTTTTGAAGCTCTTCATATTTTTCACACCTTTTTATGCTCTTCCTGTTTTTAAACACAGCTTCATGCTACTCCTATTTTTCAGACCGTTTCATGCTCCTCATATTTTTCACACCTTTTGAACCTCTTCATATTTTTCACACCTTTTCATTCTCTTCATGATTTTGACGGCCGCTTCATGCTCATCCTATTTTTCAAACCGTTTCGTGCTCCTCATACTTTTCACACCTTTTGAACCTCTTCATATTTTTCACACCTTTTCATTCTCTTCATGATTTTGACGAACGCTTCATGCTCTTCCTACTTTTCAGACCGTTTCATGCTCCTCATGTTTTGACACCTTTTGAAGCTCTTCATATTTTTCACACCTTTTCAGGCTCCTCATGTTTTTCAACACCGCTTCATTCTCATCCTATTTTTCAGAATGTTTCATGCTCCTCATATTTTTGACAACTTTTGAATCTCTTCATATTATTTACACCTTTTAAGGTCTTCATCTTTTAACCACCGCTTCATGCCTCTCCTATTTTTCTGACGTTTTCATGCGCCTCATATTTTTGACACCGTTTGAAGCTCTTCATATTTTTCAAAATTTTCAGGATCTTCATGTTTTTAAACACTGCTTCTTGCTCCTCCTATTTTTCAGACTGTTTCATGCTCCTCATATTTTTGACACCTTTTGAAGCTCTTCATATTTTTCACACCTTTTCAGGCTCTTCATATTTTTCAGCACCGCTTCATGCTCCTCCTATTTTTCAATCATTTCATGCTTCTCATATTTTTGACACCTTTTGAAGTTCTTCATATTTTTCACACCTTTTCATGCTCTTCATGTATTTGACCACCGCTTCATGCTCCTCCTATTTTTCAGACCGTTTCATGCTCCTCATATTTTTGACACCTTTTGAAGCTCTTCGTATTTTTCACAAGTTTTCAGGTTCTTCATGATTTTCAACACGACTTCATGCTCCTCCTATTTTTCAGACTGTTTCATGCTCCTCATATATTTGACACCTTTTGAAGCTCTTCACATATTTCAAACAATTTCAGGACCTTCATCTTTTTCAGAACCGTTTCATTCTCCTCCTATTTTCCGACCATTTCATGCTCCATATATTTTTGTCACCTTTTGAAGCTCTTCATATTTTTCACACCTTTTCAGGATCTTCATGTTTTTAAACACCGCTTCATGCTCTTCCTATTTTTCAGAGCTTTTCATTCTCCTCCCATTTTTGACACTTTTTGAAGCTCTTCATATTTTTCACAATTTTTCAGGCTCTTCCTATTTTTGAACACCGCTTCATGCACCTCCTATTTTTCAGACCCTTTCAGATTCCTCATATTTTTGACACCTTTTGAAGCTCTTCATATATTTCACACCTTGTCAGGCTCTTCATGTTTTTGAACACAGCTTCATGCTCCTCCTATTTTTCAGACCGTTTCATGCTCCTCCTAATTTTCAGACCGTTTCATGCTCCTCATATATTTGACAGCTTTTGAAGCTCTTCATATTTTCCACAACTTTTCAGGCTCTTCATGTTTTGGAACACAGCTTCATGCTCCTCCTATTTTTCAGACCGTTTCTTGCTCCTCATATTTTTGACATTTTTTGAAGCTCTTCATATATTTCACACCTTTTCAGGCTCTTCATGTTTTTCAACACCAGTTCATGTTCCTCCTATTTTTCAGACCGTTTCATGCTCCTCATATTTTTGACAAGTTTTGAGGCTCTTCATGTTTTTGAACAACGCTTCATGCTCCTCATTTTTTTCAGACCGTTTCATGCTCCTCATGTATTTCACACCTTTTGAAGCTCTTCATATTTTTCACACCTTTTCAGGCTCTTTATGTTCTTGAACACCGCTTCATGCTCCTCCTATTTTTTAGACCATTTCATGCTCCTCATATTTTTCACACCTTTTGAAGCTCTTCATATTTCTCACACATTTTCAGGCTCTTCATGTTTTTGAGGACTGCTTCATGTTCCTCCTATTTTTCAGACCGTTTCATGCTGCTCATATTTTTGACACCTTTTGAGGCTCTTCATGTTTTTGAACAACGCTTCATGCTCCTCATTTTTTTCAGACCGTTTCATGCTCCTCATGTATTTCACACCGTTTGAAGCTCTTCATATTTTTCACACCTTTTCAGGCTCTTTATGTTCTTGAACACCGCTTCATGCTCCTCCTATTTTTTAGACCATTTCATGCCCCTCATATTTCTCACACCTTTTGAAGCTCTTCATATTTTTCACACCTTTTCAGGCTCTTCATGGTTTTCAACACCGCTTCATGCTCCTCGTATTTTTCAGACCGTTTCATGCTGCTCATATATTTAACACCTTTTGAAGCTCTTCATATATTTCAAACATTTTCAGGATCTTCATCTTTTTTCAAAACCGTTTCATTCTCATCCTATTTTTCAGACTGTTTCATGTCCCTCATATTTTTTACAGCTTTTGAAGCTCTTCATATATTTCACACCTTTTCACGCTCTTCATGTTTTTCAACATCGCTTCATGCTCCTCAAATTTTTCAGACCGTTTCATGCTCCTCATATTTTTGACAAATTTTGAAGCTCCTCATATTTTTCATACCCTTTGAAGCCCTTCATATATTTCACACTTTTTCAGGCTCTTCATATTTTTCAACACCACTTCATGCTCCTCCGATTTTTCAGACCGTTTCATGCTCATCTCATTTTTGACATCTTTTGAAGCTCTTCATATTTTTCACACATTTTGAAGCTCTTCATATTTTTCACAGCTTTTCAGGCTCTTCATGTTATTGAATGCCGCTTCATGCTCCTCCTATTTTTCAGACCGTTTCATGCTCCTCATATTTTTGACACCTCTTGAAGCTCTTCATATTTTTCACACCTTTTCAGGCTCTTCATGTTTTTGAACACCGCTTCATGCTCCTCCTATTTTTTAGACCGTTTCATGCTCCTCATATTTTTCACACCTTTTGAAGCTCTTCATATTTTTCACACCTTTTCAGGCTCTTCATGTTTTTGACGACCGCTTCATGCTCCTCCTATTTTTCAGACCGTTTCATGCTCCTTATATTTTTGACATCTTTAGAAACTCTTCATATTTTTCACACCTTTTCAGGCTCTTCATGTTTTTAAACACAGCTTCATGCTACTCCTATTTTTCAGACCGTTTCATGCTCCTCATATTTTTCACACCTTTTGAACCTCTTCATATTTTTCACACCTTTTCATTCTCTTCATGATTTTGACGACCGCTTCATGCTCATCCTATTTTTCAGTCCGTTTCATGCTCCTCATATTTTTCACACCTTTTGAAGCTCTTCATATTTTTCACACCTTTTCAGGCTCCTCATGTTTTTCAACACAGCTTCATGCTACTCCTATTTTTAAGACCGTTTCATGCTCCTCATATTTTTCACACCTTTTGAACCTCTTCATATTTTTCACACCTTTTCATTCTCTTCATGATTTTGACGACCGCTTCATGCTCATCCTATTTTTCAAACCGTTTCGTGCTCCTCATATTTTTCACACCTTTTGAACCTCTTCATATTTTTCACACCTTTTCATTCTCTTCATGATTTTGACGACCGCTTCATGTTCTTCCTATTTTTCAGACCGTTTCATGCTCCTCATATTTTGACACCTTTTGAAGCTCTTCATATTTTTCACACCTTTTGAGGCTCCTCATGTTTTTCAACACCACTTCATGCTCCTCCTATTTTTCAGACTGTTTCATGCTTCTCATATTTTTGACAACTTTTGAAGCTCTTCATATTTTTCACACCTTTTTATGCTCTTCCTGTTTTTAAACACAGCTTCATGCTACTCCTATTTTTCAGACCGTTTCATGCTCCTCATATTTTTCACACCTTTTGAACCTCTTCATATTTTTCACACCTTTTCATTCTCTTCATGATTTTGACGACCGCTTCATGCTCATCCTATTTTTCAAACCGTTTCGTGCTCCTCATATTTTTTACACCTTTTGAACCTCTTCATATTTTTCACACCTTTTCATTCTCTTCATGATTTTGACGAACGCTTCATGCTCTTCCTACTTTTCAGACCGTTTCATGCTCCTCATGTTTTGACACCTTTTGAAGCTCTTCATATTTTTCACACCTTTTCAGGCTCCTCATGTTTTTCAGCACCGCTTCATTCTCATCCTATTTTTCAGAATGTTTCATGCTCCTCATATTTTTGACAACTTTTGAATCTCTTCATATTATTTACACCTTTTAAGGTCTTCATCTTTTAACCACCGCTTCATGCCTCTCCTATTTTTCCGACCTTTTCATGCGCCTCATATTTTTGACACCGTTTGAAGCTCTTCATATTTTTCAAAATTTTCAGGATCTTCATGTTTTTAAACACTGCTTCTTGCTCCTCCTATTTTTCAGACTGTTTCATGCTCCTCATATTTTTGACACCTTTTGAAGCTCTTCATATTTTTCACACCTTTTCAGGCTCTTCATGTTTTTCAGCACCGCTTCATGCTCCTCCTATTTTTCAATCATTACATGCTTCTCATATTTTTGACACCTTTTGAAGTTCTTCATATTTTTCACACCTTTTCATGCTCTTCATGTATTTGACCACCGCTTCATGCTCCTCCTATTTTTCAGACCGTTTCATGCTCCTCATATTTTTGACACCTTTTGAAGCTCTTCGTATTTTTCACAAGTTTTCAGGTTCTTCATGATTTTCAACACGACTTCATGCTCCTCCTATTTTTCAGACTGTTTCATGCTCCTCATATATTTGACACCTTTTGAAGCTCTTCACATATTTCAAACAATTTCAGGATCTTCATCTTTTTCAGAACCGTTTCATTCTCCTCCTATTTTCCGACCGTTTCATGCTCCACATATTTTGTCACCTTTTGAAGCTCTTCATATTTTTCACACCTTTTCAGGATCTTCATGTTTTTAAACACCGCTTCATGCTCTTCCTATTTTTCAGAGCTTTTCATTCTCCTCCCATTTTTGACACTTTTTGAAGCTCTTCATATTTTTCACAATTTTTCAGGCTCTTCATATTTTTGAACACCGCTTCATGCACCTCCTATTTTTCAGACCCTTTCAGATGCCTCATATTTTTGACACCTTTTGAAGCTCTTCATATATTTCACACCTTGTCAGGCTCTTCATGTTTTTGAACACAGTTTCATGTTCCTCCTATTTTTCAGACCGTTTCATGCTCCTCCTAAGTTTCAGACCGTTTCATGCTCCTCATATATTTGACAGCTTTTGAAGCTCTTCATATTTTCCACAACTTTTCAGGCTCTTCATGTTTTGGAACACAGCTTCATGCTCCTCCTATATTTCAGACCGTTTCTTGCTCCTCATATTTTTGACATTTTTTGAAGCTCTTCATATATTTCACACCTTTTCAGGCTCTTCATGTTTTTCAACACCAGTTCATGTTCCTCCTATTTTTCAGACCGTTTCATGCTCCTCATATTTTTGACAAGTTTTGAGGCTCTTCATGTTTTTGAACAACGCTTCATGCTCCTCATTTTTTTCAGACCGTTTCATGCTCCTCATGTATTTCACACCTTTTGAAGCTCTTCATATTTTTCACACCTTTTCAGGCTCTTTATGTTCTTGAACACCGCTTCATGCTCCTCCTATTTTTTAGACCATTTCATGCTCCTCATATTTTTCACACCTTTTGAAGCTCTTCATATTTCTCACACCTTTTCAGGCTCTTCATTTTTTTGAGGACTGCTTCATGCTCCTCCTATTTTTCAGACCATTTCATGCTGCTCATATTTTTGACACCTTTTGAAGCTCTTCATATATTTCAAACATTTTCAGGATCTTCATCTTTTTTCAAAACCGTTTCATTCTCATCCTATTTTTCAGACTCTTTCATGTCCCTCATATTTTTTACAGCTTTTGAAGCTCTTCATATATTTCACACCTTTTCACGCTCTTCATGTTTTTCAACATCGCTTCATGCTCCTCAAATTTTTCAGACCGTTTCATGCTCCTCATATTTTTGACAAATTTTGAAGCTCCTCATATTTTTCATACCCTTTGAAGCCCTTCATATATTTCACACTTTTTCAGGCTCTTCATATTTTTCAACACCACTTCATGCTCCTCCGATTTTTCAGACCGTTTCATGCTCATCTCATTTTTGACATCTTTTGAAGCTCTTCATATTTTTCACACATTTTGAAGCTCTTCATATATTTCACACCTTTTGAAGCTCTTCATATTTTTCACAGCTTTTCAGGCTCTTCATGTTATTGAACGCCGCTTCATGCTCCTCCTATTTTTCAGACCGTTTCATGCTCCTCATAATTTTGACACCTATTGAAGCTCTTCATATTTTTCACAACTTTTCAGACTCTTCATGTTTTTCAACACCGCTTTGTGCTCCTCCTATTTTTCTCTCATTTCATGCTTCTCATATTTTTGACACCTTTTGAAGTTCTTCATATTTTTCACAGATTTCATTCTCTTCATCTTCTTCAAAACCATTTCATGCTCATCCTATTTTTCAGACTGTTTCATGCTCCTCATATTTTTGACATTTTTTAAGCTCTTCATATTTTTCACACCGTTTCAGGCTCTTCATGTTTCTCATCAAAGCTTCAGGCTCCTCCTATTTTTCAGACCGTTTCATGCTCCTCATATTTTTGAGAACTTTTGAAGCTCTTCATATTTTTCACACCTTTTCAGGCTCTTCATGTTTTTGAGCCCAGCTTCATGCTCCTCAGATTTTTCAGACCGTTTCATGCTCCTCATATTTTTGACACCTTTGAAGCTGTTCATATATTTCAAACCTTTTCAGGCTCTTCATGTTTTTCAACACCGTTTCATGCTCCACCTATTTTTCAGTCGTTTCATGCTTCTCATATTTTGGACACCGTTTGAAGCTCTTCATATTTTCACACCTTTTCATGCTCTTCATCTTTTTCAAAACCGTTTCATGCTCATCCTATTTTTCAGACCGTTTCATGCTCCTCATATTTTTGAAAACTTTTGAAGCTCTTCATATTTTTCACACCTTTTCAGGCTCTTCATGTTTTTCAACACCGCTTTGTGCTCCTCCTATTTTTCGCTCATTTCATGCTTCTCATATTTTTGACACATTTTGATGATCTTCATATTTTTCAAACCTTTTCAGGATCTGCATGTTTTTAAACACCGATTCATGCTCCTCCTATTTTTCAGACCGTTTCATGCTCCTCATATTTTTGACACCTTTTGAAGCTCTTCATATATTTCACAGCTTTTCAGGATTTCATGTTTTTCAACACCGCTTCATGCTGCTTCTATTTTCATACCATTTCATGCTTCTCATATTTTTGATAACTTTTGAACCTCTTCATAATTTTCACACGTTTTCTTGCTCTTCATCTTTTTCAAAACAGTTTCATTCTCATCCTAATTTTCAGACTGTTTCATGCTCCTCATATTTTTGACAACTTTTGAAGCTCTTCATATTTTTCACACCTTTTCAGGCTCTTCATGTTTTTCAACACTGCTTTGTGCTCCTCCTATTTTTCAGTCATTTCATGCTTCTCATATTTTTGACACCTTTTGAAGCTCTTATATTTTTCACACCTTCTCAGGCCATTCATGTTTTTCAACACCGCTTCATGCTCCTCCTATTTTTCAGTCATTTGATGCTTCTCATATATTTGACACATTTTGAAGCTCTTCATATTTTTCACACCTTCTCATTCTCTTTATCTTCTTCAAAACCATTTCATGCTCATCCTATTTTTCAGACTGTTTCATGCTCCTCATATTTTTGACACTTTTTGAAGCTCTTCATATTTTTCACACCTTTTCAGGCTCTTCATGTTTCTCATCAAAGCTTCAGGCTCCTCCTATTTTTCATACCGTTTCATGCTCCTCATAATTTGACACCTTTTGAAGCTCTTCATACTTTTCAAACCTTTTCAGGATCTTCATGTTTTGACGACCGCTTCATGCTCCTCCTATTTTTCAGACCGTTTCCTGCTTCTCATGTTTTTGACAACTTTTGAAGCTCTTCATATTTTCACACCTTTTCAGGCTCTTCAGGTTTTTCAACACCGCTTCATGCTCCTCCTATTTTTCAGACTGTTTCATGCTCCTCATATTTTTAACACCTTTTGAAGGTCTTCATATTTTTCACACCTTTTCAGGATCTTCATGTTTTTGAAAACCGTTTCATGCTCATCCTATTTTTCAGACCGTTTCATGCTCCTCATATTTTTCACACCTTTTGAACATCTTCATATTTTTCACACCTTTTCAGGCTCTTCATGATTTTGACGACCGCTTCATGCTCCTCCTATTTTTCACACCGTTTCATGGTCCTCATATTTTTGACACCTTTTGAAGCTCTTCGTATTTTTCACACGTTTTCAGGCTCTTCATGTTTTTCAACAGCACTTCATGCTCCTCCTATTTTTCTGACCGTTTCATGCTCCTCATATTTTTGACACCTTTTGAAGCTCCTCATATTTTTCACACCTTTTCAGGGATTCATGTTTTTGAACACCGGTTCATGCTCCTAATATATATTTCAGAACGTTTCATGCGCCTCATATTTTTGACACCTTTTGAAGCTCTTCGTATTTTTTCCCACCTTTTCAGGCTCTTCATTTTTTTCAACATCACTTCATGCTCCTCCTATTTTTCAGACCGTTTCATGCTCCTCATATTTTTGACACATTTTTAATCTTCATATATTTCACACCTTTTCAGGCTCTTCATTTTTTGAACAAAACTTCATGCTCCTCCTATTTTTCAGACCGTTTCATGCTCATCTCTTTTTTGACACCTTTTGAAGCTCTTCATATTTTTCATACCTTTTGAAGATCTTTATATTTTTCACACGTTTTCAGGCTCCTCATATTTTTCAACACCGCATCATGCTCCTCCTATTTTTCTGACCGTTTCATGCTCCTCATAGTTTTGACACCTTTTGAAGCTCTTCATATTTTTCACACCTCTTCAAGCTCTTCATGTTTTTCAACACTGTTTCATGCTCCTCTAATTTTTCAGACCGTTTCATGCTCCTCATAATTTTGACACACTTTGAAGCTCTTCTTATATTTCAAACCTGTTCAGGCTCTTCATGTTTTTGAACACCGCTTCACGTTCCTCCTATTTTTCCTACCCTTTCATGCTCCTCATATACTTGACACCTTTTGAAGCTCTTCATATTTTTCACACGTTTTCAGGCTCTTCATGTTTTTGAACACAACTTTCTTGCTTCTCCTATTTTTCAGACCGTTCCATACACCTCATGAATTTCACACCTTTTGAACCTCTTCATATTTTACACACCTTTTCAGGCTCCTCATGTTTTTGAACACCGTTTCATACTGCTCCTATTTTTCAGAATGTTTCATGCTCCTCATGTATTTCACACCTTTTGAAGCTCTTCATATTTTTCACACCTTTCATGCTCTTCATGTTTTTGAACACCACTTCATGCTCCTCCTATTTTACACACAGTTTCATGCTCCTCATGTATTTCACACCTTTTGAAGCTTTTCTTATTTTTCACACTTTTTTAGGCTCTTCATTTTTTTCAACACCACTTCATGCTCCTCCTAATTTTCAGACCGTTTCATGATCATCTTATTTTGACAGCTTTTGAAACTCTTCATATTTTCACACCTTTTGAAGCTCTAAATATTATTCACACCTTTTCAGGCTCTTCATGATTTTCAACACCACTTCATGCTCATCCTATTTTTCAGACTGTTTCATGCTCATCTCATTTTTGACACCTTTGGAGACTCTTCATATTTTTTCACACGTTTTCAGGCTCTTCAAGTTTTTCAACAACATTCCATGCTCCTCCTATTTTTCAGACCGTTTCATGCTCCTCATATTTTTGACACGTTTTGAGGCTCTTCATATTTTTCACACCTTTTCAGGCTCTTCATGTTTTTGATCAGCGTTTCATGCTCCTCCTATTTTTCAGACCGTTTAATGCTCCTCATATTTTTTACAACTTTTGAAGCTCTTCATATTTTTCACAACTTTTCAGCCTCTTCATCTTTTTCCACACCACTTCATGCTCCTCCTATTTTTCAGACCGTTTCATGCTCCTCATGTATTTGACTCCTTTTGAAGCTCTTCATATTTTTCACACCTTTTCAGGCTCTTCATGTTTTTCAACACCACTGCATGATCCTACTATTTTTCAGACCGTTTCATGCTCATCTCATTTTTGACACATTTTGAAGCTCTTCATAGTTTTCACACCTTTTGAAGCTCTTCTTATTTTTCACACCTTTTCAGGCTCTTCATGTTTTTGAATACCGCTTCATGCTCCTCCTATTTTTCAGACCGTTACTTGCTCCTCATATTTTTGACACCTTTAAAACTCTTCATATATTTCTCACCTATCAGGCACTTCATGTTTTTGAACACCGCTTCATGCTCCTCCTATTTTTCAGACAGTTAAATACTCCTCATATTTTTGACACCTTTAGAAAGTCTTCATATATTTCACACCTTTCAGGCTCTTCATGTTTTTGAACACCGCTTCATGCTCCTCCTATTTTTCAGAACGTTACATGCTCCTCATAATTTTGACACCTTTAGAAGCTCTTCATATTTTTCACACCTTTTCAGGCTCTTCATGTTTTTCAACACCGCTACATGCTCCTCCTCTTTTTCAGACCGTTTCATGCTCCTCATATTTTTCACACCATTTGAAGATCTTCATATTTCTCCCACCTATTAAGGTTCTTCATGTTTTTCAACACCCCTTCTTGCTCCTCCTATTTTTCAGACCGTTAAATGCTCCTCATATTTTTGACACCATTAGAAACTCTTCATATATTTCACACCTTTCAGGCTCTTCATGTTTTTGAACACCGCTTCATGGTCCTACTATTTTTCAGACCGTTATATGCTCCTCATATTTTTGACACCTTTAGAAAGTCTTCATATATTTCACACCTTTCAGGCTCTTCATGTTTTTGAACACCGCTTCATGCTCCTCCTATTTTTCAGAAAGTTACATGCTCCTCATAATTTTGACACCTTTAGAAGCTCTTCATATATTTCACACCTTTTCAGGCTCTTCATGATTTTAACACCACTTCATGCTCCTCCTATTTTTCAGACCATTTCCTGCTCATCGATTTTTGACACCTTTTGAAGCTCTTCATATTTTTCACACCTTTTGAAGCTCTTAATATTTTTCACACGTTTTCAGGCTCTTCACGTTTTTCAACACCGCTTCATGCTCCTCCTATTTTTCAGACCGTTTCATGCTCCTCATATATTTGACACGTTTTGAAGCTCTTCATATTTTTCACACCTTTTCAGGATTCATGTTTTTCAACACCACTTCAAGTTCCTCCTATTTTTCAGATCGTTTCATGCTCCTCATATTTTTGACACCTTTAGAAGCTCTTCATATTTTTCACACCTTTTCAGGCTCTTCATGTCTTTGAACACCGCTTCATGCTCCTCCTAATGTTCAGACCGTATAATCCTCCTCATATTTTTGACACCTTTAGAAGCTCTTCATATTTTTCACACCTTTTCTGGCTCTTCAGGTTTTTCAACACCACTTCATGCTCCTCCTATTTTTCAGGCCGTTTCATGCTCATCTAATTTTTGACAACTTTTGAAGCTCTTCATATATTTCACACCTTTTGAAGCTCTTCAAATTTTGCAAATTTTTGAAGCTCTTCATATTTTTCACACGTTTTCATGCTCTTCATGTTTTTCAACACCGCTTCATGCTCCTGCTAATTTTCAGACCATTTTATACTCCTCATATTTTTGAAACGTTTCGAGGCTCTTCATATTTTTCACACCTTTTCAGGCTCTTCATGTTTTTGAACACCGTTTCATGATCCTCCTATTTTTCAGAACGTTTCATGCTCCTCATATTTTTGACACCTTTTGAAGCTCTTCATATTTTTCACACCTTTTCAGGCTCTTCATGTTTTTCAAACACCACTTCATGTTCCTCCTATTTTTCAGATCCTTTCATGCTCCTCATATTTTTGACACCTTTAGAAGCTCTTCATATTTTTCACACCTTTTCAGGCTCTTCATGTTTTTCAACACAGCTTCATGCTCCTCCTATTTTTCAGAGCGTTTCATTATCCTCATATTTTTGACACCTTTTGAAGCTCTTCATATATTTCACACCTTTTCAGTCTCTTCTTTTTTTTCAGCACCACTTCATGCTCCTCCTATTTTTCAGACCGTTTCATGCTCATCTCAATTTTGACACCTTTTGAAGCTCTTCATATTTTTCACACCTTTTCAGGCTCTTCATGTTTTTGAACACCTTTTCATGCTCCTCGTATTTTTCTGTCCGTTTCATGCTCCTCATATTTTTGACCCTTTTTGAAACTCCTCATATTTTTCGCACCTTTTGAACCTCTTCATATATTTCACATCATTTCAGGCTCTTCATGTTTTTCAAGAACACTTCATGCTCCTCCTATTTTTCAGAACGTTTCATGCTCCTCATAATTTTGACACCTTTTGAAGCTCTTCAAATTTTTCACACCTTTTCAGGCTCTTCATCTTTTTCAACACCACTTCATGCTCCTCCTGTTTTCCAGAGCGTTTCATTGTCCTCATATTTTTGACACCTTTAGAAGCTCTTTATATTTTTCACAACTTTTCAGGCTCTTCATGTTTTTCACAACCGCTTCATGCTCCTCCTATTTTTCAGACAGTTTCATTCCTCTCATGTATTTCACACCTTTTGAAGCTCTTCATATTTTTCACACCTTTTCAGGCTCTTCATGTTTTTGAACAGCACTTCATGCTCCTCCTA
The DNA here is from genome assembly GCF_033118175.1 of Dama dama. Lineage (NCBI taxonomy): Eukaryota > Metazoa > Chordata > Mammalia > Artiodactyla > Cervidae > Dama > Dama dama. The sequence goes on from NW_026870900.1 coordinate 329,313, forward strand.
TTTTACACACAGTTTCATGCTCCTCATATATTTCACACCTTTTGAAGCTCTTCATATTTTTCACACCTTCTCAGGCTCTTCATGTTTTTCAACACCACTTCATGCTCCTCGTATTTTTTAGACAGTTTCATGCTCCTCATATTTTTGACACCTTTAGAAGCTCTTCATATTTTTCACACCTTTTCAGGCTCTTCATGTTTTTCAACACCACTTCATGCTCCTCCTCTTTTTCAGACCGTTTCATTCTCCTCATATTTTTGACACCTTTTGAAGCTCTTCGTATTTTTAACACCTTTTCAGGTTCTTCATGTTTTTCCACACCGCTTCATGCTCCTACACATTTTCAGACCGTTTCATGCTCATCTCATTTTTGACACCTTTTGAAGCTCTTCATATTTTTCACATCTTTTGAAGCTCTTCATATTTTCACACCTTGTCAGGCTCTTCATGTTTTTCAACACCGATTCATGCTCCTCCTATGTTTCAGACCGTTTCATTCTCCTAATATGTTTGACACCTTTTGAAGCTCTTCATATATTTCACAACTTTTCAGGCTCTTCATTTTTTTCAACACCACTTCATGGTCCTTCTATTTTTCAGACCGTTTCATGCTCCTCATATTTTTGATACGTTTTGAAGCTCTTCATATTTTTCACACCTTTTCAGGCTTTTCATTTTTTTCAACGCCACTTCATGCTCCTCCTATTTTTCAGACCGTTTCATGCTCATCTCATTTTGACACCTTTTGAAGCTCTTCATATTTTTCACACCTTTTGAAGCTCTTCATATTTTTCATATTTTTGAAGCTCTTCATATTTTTACACGTTTTCAGACTCTTCATGTTTTTCAACACCGCTTCATGCTCCTGCTCTTTTTCAAACCGTTTCATGCTCCTCATATTTTTGACAGGTTTTGAAGCTTTTCATATTTTTCCCAAATTTTCATGCTCTTCATGTTTTTGATAACTGTTTCATGCTCATCCTATTTTTCAGACCGTTCATGCTCCTCAAATTTTTAACACCCTTTGAATCTCTTAATATTTTTACCACCTTTTCAGGCTCTTCATGTTTTTGATAACTGTTTCATGCTCCTCCTATTTTTCAGACCTTTTCATGCTCCTCATATTTTTGACAACTTTTGAAGCTCTTCATATTATTCACATCTTTTCGGGCTCTTCCTGTTTTTGCCGACCACTTCATGCTCCTCATATTTTTCAGATCGTTTCATGCTCCTCATATTTTTCAAACCTTTAGAAGCTCTTCATATTTTTCACACCTTTTCAGGCTCTTCATGTTTTTGACGACCGCTCGATGCTCCTCATATTTTTCAGACCGTTTCCTGCTCCTCATCTTTTTCAGACCTTTTGAAGCTCTTCATATATTTCACACTTTTTCAGGCTCTTCATGTTTTTCAACAACACTTCATGTTCCTCCTATTCTTCAGACCGTTTTATGCTTCTCATAACTTTGACAAATTTTGAAGCTCTACATATTTTTCAAATCTTTTCATGCTCTTCATCTTTAAAAACCGTTTCATGCTCATCCTATTTTTCAGACAGTTTCACGCTCCTCATATTTTTGACACCTTTTGAAGCTCTTCATATTTTTCACACCTTTTCAGGCTCTTCATGTTTTTCAACACCGCTTCATGCCCCTGCTATTTTTCAGACCGTTACATGCTCCTCATATTTTTGACACCTTTTGAAGCTCTTCATATTTTTCACAACTTTTCAGGCTCTTCATGTTTTTCAACACCATTTCATGCTCCTCTTATTTCTCAGACCGTTTCATACTCCTCATATTTTTGACACCTTTTGAAGCTCTTCGTATTTTTCACACCTTTTCGGGCTCTTCAAGTTTTTCAACACCACTTCATGCTCCTCCTATTTTTCAGACTGTTTCATCCTCATCCTATTTTTGACACCTTTTGAAGATCTTCATATATTTCTTAGCATTTCAATCTCTTCCTGTTTTTCAACACTACTTCATGTTCCATCTATTTTTCAGTCGTTTCATGCTTTTCATATTTTGACACATTTTGAAGCTCTTCATATTTTTCACACCTTTTCATGCTCTTCATCTTTTTCAGAACAGTTTCATGCTCATCCTATTTTTCAGACCGTTTCGTGCTCCTCATATTTTTCACACCTTTTGAAGCTCTTAATAATTTTCACACCTTTTCAGGCTCTTCATGTTTTTCAACACCACATCATGATCTTCCTATTTTTCAGACGGTTTCATGCTCTTCATATTTTTGACACTTTTTGAAGCTCTTCATATTTTTCACACCTTTTCAGGTTCTTCTTGTTTTTCAACACCACTTCATGCTCCTCCTATTGTTCAGACCGTTTCATACTCCTCATATTTTTAAAAATTTTTGAACCTCCTCATATTTTTCACACTTTTTGAAGCTCTTCATATATTTCACACCTTTTCAGGCTCTTCAAGTTTTTCAATACCACTTCATGCTCCTCCTATTTTTCAGACCGTTTCATGCTAATCTCATTTTTAACACCTTTACAAGCTCTACATATTTTTCACACCTTTTGAAGCTCTTCATATTTACACACCTTTTCAGGCTCTTCATGTTTTTCAACACGACTTCATGCTCCCCCTATTTTTCAGACCGTTTCATGCTCCTCATATTTTTCACACCTTTTGAATTTCTTCGTATTTTTCACATTTTTTAAGCTCTTCATATTTTTCTCACGTTTTCAGGCTCTTCATGTTTTTCAACACCGCTTCATGCTCCTGCTATTTTTCAGACCGTTTCATACTCCTCATATTTTTGACATTTTTTGAGGCTCTTCATATTTTTCACACCTTTTCAGGCTCTTCATGTTTTTGAACACGGTTTCTTGATCCTCCTAATTTTCAGAACGTTTCATGCTACTCATATTTTTGAAACCTTTTAAAGCTCTTCATATTTTTCACACCTTTTCAGGCTCTTCATGTTTTTGAACACCGCTTCATGCTCCTCCTATTTTTTAGACCGTTTCATGCTCCTCATATTTTTCACACCTTTTGAAGCTCTTCATATTTTTCACACCTTTTCAGGCTCTTCATGTTTTTGACGACCGCTTCATGCTCCTCCTATTTTTCAGACCGTTTCATGCTCCTTATATTTTTGACATCTTTAGAAACTCTTCATATTTTTCACACTTTTTCAGGCTCTTCATGTTTTTAAACACAGCTTCATGCTACTCCTATTTTTCAGACCGTTTCATGCTCCTCATATTTTTCACACCTTTTGAACCTCTTCATATTTTTCACACCTTTTCATTCTCTTCATGATTTTGACGACCGCTTCATGCTCATCCTATTTTTCAAACCGTTTCGTGCTCCTCATATTTTTCACACCTTTTGAACCTCTTCATATTTTTCACACCTTTTCATTCTCTTCATGATTTTGACGACCGCTTCATGTTCTTCCTATTTTTCAGACCGTTTCATGCTCCTCATATTTTGACACCTTTTGAAGCTCTTCATATTTTTCACACCTTTTGAGGCTCCTCATGTTTTTCAACACCACTTCATGCTCCTCCTATTTTTCAGACTGTTTCATGCTCCTCATATTTTTGACAACTTTTGAAGCTCTTCATATTTTTCACACCTTTTTATGCTCTTCCTGTTTTTAAACACAGCTTCATGCTACTCCTATTTTTCAGACCGTTTCATGCTCCTCATATTTTTCACACCTTTTGAACCTCTTCATATTTTTCACACCTTTTCATTCTCTTCATGATTTTGACGACCGCTTCATGCTGATCCTATTTTTCAAACCGTTTCGTGCTCCTCATATTTTTCACACCTTTTGAACCTCTTCATATTTTTCACACCTTTTCATTCTCTTCATGATTTTGACGAACGCTTCATGCTCTTCCTACTTTTCAGACCGTTTCATGCTCCTCATGTTTTGACACCTTTTGAAGCTCTTCATATTTTTCACACCTTTTCAGGCTCCTCATGTTTTTCAACACCGCTTCATTCTCATCCTATTTTTCAGAATGTTTCATGCTCCTCATATTTTTGACAACTTTTGAATCTCTTCATATTATTTACACCTTTTAAGGTCTTCATCTTTTAACCACCGCTTCATGCCTCTCCTATTTTTCCGACCTTTTCATGCGCCTCATATTTTTGACACCGTTTGAAGCTCTTCATATTTTTCAAAATTTTCAGGATCTTCATGTTTTTAAACACTGCTTCTTGCTCCTCCTATTTTTCAGACTGTTTCATGCTCCTCATATTTTTGACACCTTTTGAAGCTCTTCATATTTTTCACACCTTTTCAGGCTCTTCATGTTTTTCAGCACCGCTTCATGCTCCTCCTATTTTTCAATCATTACATGCTTCTCATATTTTTGACACCTTTTGAAGTTCTTCATATTTTTCACACCTTTTCATGCTCTTCATGTATTTGACCACCGCTTCATGCTCCTCCTATTTTTCAGACCGTTTCATGCTCCTCATATTTTTGACACCTTTTGAAGCTCTTCGTATTTTTCACAAGTTTTCAGGTTCTTCATGATTTTCAACACGACTTCATGCTCCTCCTATTTTTCAGACTGTTTCATGCTCCTCATATATTTGACACCTTTTGAAGCTCTTCACATATTTCAAACAATTTCAGGATCTTCATCTTTTTCAGAACCGTTTCATTCTCCTCCTATTTTCCGACCGTTTCATGCTCCACATATTTTGTCACCTTTTGAAGCTCTTCATATTTTTCACACCTTTTCAGGATCTTCATGTTTTTAAACACCGCTTCATGCTCTTCCTATTTTTCAGAGCTTTTCATTCTCCTCCCATTTTTGACACTTTTTGAAGCTCTTCATATTTTTCACAATTTTTCAGGCTCTTCATATTTTTGAACACCGCTTCATGCACCTCCTATTTTTCAGACCCTTTCAGATTCCTCATATTTTTGACACCTTTTGAAGCTCTTCATATATTTCACACCTTGTCAGGCTCTTCATGTTTTTGAACACAGTTTCATGTTCCTCCTATTTTTCAGACCGTTTCATGCTCCTCCTAAGTTTCAGACCGTTTCATGCTCCTCATATATTTGACAGCTTTTGAAGCTCTTCATATTTTCCACAACTTTTCAGGCTCTTCATGTTTTGGAACACAGCTTCATGCTCCTCCTATTTTTCAGACCGTTTCTTGCTCCTCATATTTTTGACATTTTTTGAAGCTCTTCATATATTTCACACCTTTTCAGGCTCTTCATGTTTTTCAACACCAGTTCATGTTCCTCCTATTTTTCCGACCGTTTCATGCTCCTCATATTTTTGACAAGTTTTGAGGCTCTTCATGTTTTTGAACAACGCTTCATGCTCCTCATTTTTTTCAGACCGTTTCATGCTCCTCATGTATTTCACACCTTTTGAAGTTCTTCATATTTTTCACACCTTTTCAGGCTCTTTATGTTCTTGAACACCGCTTCATGCTCCTCCTATTTTTTAGACCATTTCATGCTCCTCATATTTTTCACACCTTTTGAAGCTCTTCATATTTCTCACACCTTTTCAGGCTCTTCATTTTTTTGAGGACTGCTTCATGCTCCTCCTATTTTTCAGACCATTTCATGCTGCTCATATTTTTGACACCTTTTGAAGCTCTTCATATATTTCAAACATTTTCAGGATCTTCATCTTTTTTCAAAACCGTTTCATTCTCATCCTATTTTTCAGACTGTTTCATGTCCCTCATATTTTTTACAGCTTTTTTAGCTCTTCATATATTTCACACCTTTTCACGCTCTTCATGTTTTTCAACATCGCTTCATGCTCCTCAAATTTTTCAGACCGTTTCATGCTCCTCATATTTTTGACAAATTTTGAAGCTCCTCATATTTTTCATACCCTTTGAAGCCCTTCATATATTTCACACTTTTTCAGGCTCTTCATATTTTTCAACACCACTTCATGCTCCTCCGATTTTTCAGACCGTTTCATGCTCATCTCATTTTTGACATCTTTTGAAGCTCTTCATATTTTTCACACATTTTGAAGCTCTTCATATATTTCACACCTTTTGAAGCTCTTCATATTTTTCACAGCTTTTCAGGCTCTTCATGTTATTGAACGCTGCTTCATGCTCCTCCTATTTTTCAGACCGTTTCATGCTCCTCATAATTTTGACACCTATTGAAGCTCTTCATATTTTTCACAACTTTTCAGACTCTTCATGTTTTTCAACACCGCTTTGTGCTCCTCCTATTTTTCTCTCATTTCATGCTTCTCATATTTTTGACACCTTTTGAAGTTCTTCATATTTTTCACAGATTTCATTCTCTTCATCTTCTTCAAAACCATTTCATGCTCATCCTATTTTTCAGACTGTTTCATGCTCCTCATATTTTTGACATTTTTTAAGCTCTTCATATTTTTCACACCGTTTCAGGCTCTTCATGTTTCTCATCAAAGCTTCAGGCTCCTCCTATTTTTCAGACCGTTTCATGCTCCTCATATTTTTGAGAACTTTTGAAGCTCTTCATATTTTTCACACCTTTTCAGGCTCTTCATGTTTTTGAGCCCAGCTTCATGCTCCTCAGATTTTTCAGACCGTTTCATGCTCCTCATATTTTTGACACCTTTGAAGCTGTTCATATATTTCAAACCTTTTCAGGCTCTTCATGTTTTTCAACACCGTTTCATGCTCCACCTATTTTTCAGTCGTTTCATGCTTCTCATATTTTGGACACCGTTTGAAGCTCTTCATATTTTCACACCTTTTCATGCTCTTCATCTTTTTCAAAACCGTTTCATGCTCATCCTATTTTTCAGACCGTTTCATGCTCCTCATATTTTTGAAAACTTTTGAAGCTCTTCATATTTTTCACACCTTTTCAGGCTCTTCATGTTTTTCAACACCGCTTTGTGCTCCTCCTATTTTTCGCTCATTTCATGCTTCTCATATTTTTGACACATTTTGACGATCTTCATATTTTTCAAACCTTTTCAGGATCTGCATGTTTTTAAACACCGATTCATGCTCCTCCTATTTTTCAGACCGTTTCATGCTCCTCATATTTTTGACACCTTTTGAAGCTCTTCATATATTTCACAGCTTTTCAGGATTTCATGTTTTTCAACACCGCTTCATGCTGCTTCTATTTTCATACCATTTCATGCTTCTCATATTTTTGATAACTTTTGAACCTCTTCATAATTTTCACACGTTTTCTTGCTCTTCATCTTTTTCAAAACAGTTTCATTCTCATCCTAATTTTCAGACTGTTTCATGCTCCTCATATTTTTGACAACTTTTGAAGCTCTTCATATTTTTCACACCTTTTCAGGCTCTTCATGTTTTTCAACACTGCTTTGTGCTCCTCCTATTTTTCAGTCATTTCATGCTTCTCATATTTTTGACACCTTTTGAAGCTCTTATATTTTTCACACCTTCTCAGGCCATTCATGTTTTTCAACACCGCTTCATGCTCCTCCTATTTTTCAGTCATTTGATGCTTCTCATATATTTGACACATTTTGAAGCTCTTCATATTTTTCACACCTTCTCATTCTCTTTATCTTCTTCAAAACCATTTCATGCTCATCCTATTTTTCAGACTGTTTCATGCTCCTCATATTTTTGACACTTTTTGAAGCTCTTCATATTTTTCACACCTTTTCAGGCTCTTCATGTTTCTCATCAAAGCTTCAGGCTCCTCCTATTTTTCATACCGTTTCATGCTCCTCATAATTTGACACCTTTTGAAGCTCTTCATACTTTTCAAAACTTTTCAGGATCTTCATGTTTTGACGACCGCTTCATGCTCCTCCTATTTTTCAGACCGTTTCATGCTCCTCATATTTTTAACACCTTTTGAAGGTCTTCATATTTTTCACACCTTTTCAGGATATTCATGTTTTTGAAAACCGTTTCATGCTCATCCTATTTTTCAGACCGTTTCATGCTCCTCATATTTTTCACACCTTTTGAACATCTTCATATTTTTCACACCTTTTCAGGCTCTTCATGATTTTGACGACCGCTTCATGCTCCTCCTATTTTTCACACCGTTTCATGGTCCTCATATTTTTGACACCTTTTGAAGCTCTTCGTATTTTTCACACGTTTTCAGGCTCTTCATGTTTTTCAACAGCACTTCATGCTCCTCCTATTTTTCTGACCGTTTCATGCTCCTCATATTTTTGACACCTTTTGAAGCTCTTCATATTTTTCACACCTTTTGAAGCTCCTCATATTTTTCACACCTTTTCAGGGATTCATGTTTTTGAACACCGGTTCATGCTCCTAATATATATTTCAGAACGTTTCATGCGCCTCATATTTTTGACACCTTTTGAAGCTCTTCGTATTTTTTCCCACCTTTTCAGGCTCTTCATGTTTTTCAACATCACTTCATGCTCCTCCTATTTTTCAGACCGTTTCATGCTCCTCATATTTTTGACACATTTTTAATCTTCATATATTTCACACCTTTTCAGGCTCTTCATTTTTTGAACAAAACTTCATGCTCCTCCTATTTTTCAGACCGTTTCATGCTCATCTCTTTTTTGACACCTTTTGAAGCTCTTCATATTTTTCATACCTTTTGAAGATCTTTATATTTTTCACACGTTTTCAGGCTCCTCATATTTTTCAACACCGCATCATGCTCCTCCTATTTTTCTGACCGTTTCATGCTCCTCATAGTTTTGACACCTTTTGTAGCTCTTCATATTTTTCACACCTCTTCAAGCTCTTCATGTTTTTCAACACTGTTTCATGCTCCTCTAATTTTTCAGACCGTTTCATGCTCCTCATAATTTTGACACACTTTGAAGCTCTTCTTATATTTCAAACCTGTTCAGTCTCTTCATGTTTTTGAACACCGCTTCACGTTCCTCCTATTTTTCCTACCGTTTCATGCTCCTCATATACTTGACACCTTTTGAAGCTCTTCATATTTTTCACACGTTTTCAGGCTCTTCATGTTTTTGAACACAACTTTCTTGCTTCTCCTATTTTTCAGACCGTTCCATACACCTCATGAATTTCACACCTTTTGAACCTCTTCATATTTTACACACCTTTTCAGGCTCTTCATGTTTTTGAACACCGCTTCATGCTCCTCCTATTTTTCAGAACGTTACATGCTCCTCATAATTTTGACACCTTTAGAAGCTCTTCATATTTTTCACACCTTTTCAGGCTCTTCATGTTTTTCAACACCGCTACATGCTCCTCCTCTTTTTCAGACCGTTTCATGCTCCTCATATTTTTCACACCATTTGAAGATCTTCATATTTCTCCCACCTATTAAGGTTCTTCATGTTTTTCAACACCCCTTCTTGCTCCTCCTATTTTTCAGACCGTTAAATGCTCCTCATATTTTTGACACCATTAGAAACTCTTCATATATTTCACACCTTTCAGGCTCTTCATGTTTTTGAACACCGCTTCATGGTCCTACTATTTTTCAGACCGTTACATGCTCCTCATATTTTTGACACCTTTAGAAAGTCTTCATATATTTCACACCTTTCAGGCTCTTCATGTTTTTGAACACCGCTTCATGCTCCTCCTATTTTTCAGAACGTTACATGCTCCTCATAATTTTGACACCTTTAGAAGCTCTTCATATATTTCACACCTTTTCAGGCTCTTCATGATTTTAACACCACTTCATGCTCCTCCTATTTTTCAGACCATTTCCTGCTCATCGATTTTTGACACCTTTTGAAGCTCTTCATATTTTTCACACCTTTTGAAGCTCTTAATATTTTTCACACGTTTTCAGGCTCTTCACGTTTTTCAACACCGCTTCATGCTCCTCCTATTTTTCAGACCGTTTCATGCTCCTCATATATTTGACACGTTTTGAAGCTCTTCATATTTTTCACACCTTTTCAGGATTCATGTTTTTCAACACCACTTCAAGTTCCTCCTATTTTTCAGATCGTTTCATGCTCCTCATATTTTTGACACCTTTAGAAGCTCTTCATATTTTTCACACCTTTTCAGGCTCTTCATGTCTTTGAACACCGCTTCATGCTCCTCCTAATGTTCAGACCGTATAATCCTCCTCATATTTTTGACACCTTTAGAAGCTCTTCATATTTTTCACACCTTTTCTGGCTCTTCAGGTTTTTCAACACCACTTCATGCTCCTCCTATTTTTCAGGCCGTTTCATGCTCATCTAATTTTTGACACCTTTTGAAGCTCTTCATATATTTCACACCTTTTGAAGCTCTTCAAATTTTGCAAATTTTTGAAGCTCTTCATATTTTTCACACGTTTTCATGCTCTTCATGTTTTTCAACACCGCTTCATGCTCCTGCTAATTTTCAGACCATTTTATACTCCTCATATTTTTGAAACGTTTCGAGGCTCTTCATATTTTTCACACCTTTTCAGGCTCTTCATGTTTTTGAACACCGTTTCATGATCCTCCTATTTTTCAGAACGTTTCATGCTCCTCATATTTTTGACACCTTTTGAAGCTCTTCATATTTTTCACACCTTTTCAGGCTCTTCATGTTTTTCAAACACCACTTCATGTTCCTCCTATTTTTCAGATCCTTTCATGCTCCTCATATTTTTGACACCTTTAGAAGCTCTTCATATTTTTCACACCTTTTCAGGCTCTTCATGTTTTTCAACACAGCTTCATGCTCCTCCTATTTTTCAGAGCGTTTCATTATCCTCATATTTTTGACACCTTTTGAAGCTCTTCATATATTTCACACCTTTTCAGTCTCTTCTTTTTTTTCAGCACCACTTCATGCTCCTCCTATTTTTCAGACCGTTTCATGCTCATCTCAATTTTGACACCTTTTGAAGCTCTTCATATTTTTCACACCTTTTCAGGCTCTTCATGTTTTTGAACACCTTTTCATGCTCCTCGTATTTTTCTGTCCGTTTCATGCTCCTCATATTTTTGACCCTTTTTGAAACTCCTCATATTTTTCGCACCTTTTGAACCTCTTCATATATTTCACATCATTTCAGGCTCTTCATGTTTTTCAAGAACCCTTCATGCTCCTCCTATTTTTCAGAATGTTTCATGCTCCTCATAATTTTGACACCTTTTGAAGCTCTTCAAATTTTTCACACCTTTTCAGGCTCTTCATCTTTTTCAACACCACTTCATGCTCCTCCTGTTTTCCAGAGCGTTTCATTGTCCTCATGTTTTTGACACCTTTAGAAGCTCTTTATATTTTTCACAACTTTTCAGGCTCTTCATGTTTTTCACAACCGCTTCATGCTCCTCCTATTTTTCAGACAGTTTCATTCCTCTCATGTATTTCACACCTTTTGAAGCTCTTCATATTTTTCACACCTTTTCAGGCTCTTCATGTTTTTGAACAGCACTTCATGCTCCTCCTATTTTACACACAGTTTCATGCTCCTCATATATTTCACACCTTTTGAAGCTCTTCATATTTTTCACACCTTCTCAGGCTCTTCATGTTTTTCAACACCACTTCATGCTCCTCGTATTTTTTAGACAGTTTCATGCTCCTCATATTTTTGACACCTTTAGAAGCTCTTCATATTTTTCACACCTTTTCAGGCTCTTCATGTTTTTCAACACCACTTCATGCTCCTCCTCTTTTTCAGACCGTTTCATTCTCCTCATATTTTTGACACCTTTTGAAGCTCTTCGTATTTTTAACACCTTTTCAGGTTCTTCATGTTTTTCCACACCGCTTCATGCTCCTACACATTTTCAGACCGTTTCATGCTCATCTCATTTTTGACACCTTTTGAAGCTCTTCATATTTTTCACATCTTTTGAAGCTCTTCATATTTTCACACCTTGTCAGGCTCTTCATGTTTTTCAACACCGATTCATGCTCCTCCTATGTTTCAGACCGTTTCATTCTCCTAATATGTTTGACACCTTTTGAAGCTCTTCATATATTTCACAACTTTTCAGGCTCTTCATTTTTTTCAACACCACTTCATGGTCCTTCTATTTTTCAGACCGTTTCATGCTCCTCATATTTTTGATACGTTTTGAAGCTCTTCATATTTTTCACACCTTTTCAGGCTTTTCATTTTTTTCAACGCCACTTCATGCTCCTCCTATTTTTCAGACCGTTTCATGCTCATCTCATTTTGACACCTTTTGAAGCTCTTCATATTTTTCACACCTTTTGAAGCTCTTCATATTTTTCATATTTTTGAAGCTCTTCATATTTTTACACGTTTTCAGACTCTTCATGTTTTTCAACACCGCTTCATGCTCCTGCTCTTTTTCAAACCGTTTCATGCTCCTCATATTTTTGACAGGTTTTGAAGCTTTTCATATTTTTCCCAAATTTTCATGCTCTTCATGTTTTTGATAACTGTTTCATGCTCATCCTATTTTTCAGACCGTTCATGCTCCTCAAATTTTTAACACCCTTTGAATCTCTTAATATTTTTACCACCTTTTCAGGCTCTTCATGTTTTTGATAACTGTTTCATGCTCCTCCTATTTTTCAGACCTTTTCATGCTCCTCATATTTTTGACACCTTTTGAAGCTCTTCATATTATTCACATCTTTTCGGGCTCTTCCTGTTTTTGCCGACCACTTCATGCTCCTCATATTTTTCAGATCGTTTCATGCTCCTCATATTTTTCAAACCTTTAGAAGCTCTTCATATTTTTCACACCTTTTCAGGCTCTTCATGTTTTTGACGACCGCTCGATGCTCCTCATATTTTTCAGACCGTTTCCTGCTCCTCATCTTTTTCAGACCTTTTGAAGCTCTTCATATATTTCACACTTTTTCAGGCTCTTCATGTTTTTCAACAACACTTCATGTTCCTCCTATTCTTCAGACCGTTTTATGCTTCTCATAACTTTGACAAATTTTGAAGCTCTACATATTTTTCAAATCTTTTCATGCTCTTCATCTTTAAAAACCGTTTCATGCTCATCCTATTTTTCAGACAGTTTCACGCTCCTCATATTTTTGACACCTTTTGAAGCTCTTCATATTTTTCACACCTTTTCAGGCTCTTCATGTTTTTCAACACCGCTTCATGCCCCTGCTATTTTTCAGACCGTTACATGCTCCTCATATTTTTGACACCTTTTGAAGCTCTTCATATTTTTCACAACTTTTCCGGCTCTTCATGTTTTTCAACACCATTTCATGCTCCTCTTATTTCTCAGACCGTTTCATACTCCTCATATTTTTGACACCTTTTGAAGCTCTTCGTATTTTTCACACCTTTTCGGGCTCTTCAAGTTTTTCAACACCACTTCATGCTCCTCCTATTTTTCAGACTGTTTCATCCTCATCCTATTTTTGACACCTTTTGAAGCTCTTCATATATTTCTTACCATTTCAATCTCTTCCTGTTTTTCAACACTACTTCATGTTCCATCTATTTTTCAGTCGTTTCATGCTTTTCATATTTTGACACATTTTGAAGCTCTTCATATTTACACACCTTTTCAGGCTCTTCATGTTTTTCAACACGACTTCATGCTCCCCCTATTTTTCAGACCGTTTCATGCTCCTCATATTTTTCACACCTTTTGAATTTCTTCGTATTTTTCACATTTTTTAAGCTCTTCATATTTTTCTCACGTTTTCAGGCTCTTCATGTTTTTCAACACCGCTTCATGCTCCTGCTATTTTTCAGACCGTTTCATACTCCTCATATTTTTGACATTTTTTGAGGCTCTTCATATTTTTCACACCTTTTCAGGCTCTTCATGTTTTTGAACACGGTTTCTTGATCCTCCTAATTTTCAGAACGTTTCATGCTACTCATATTTTTGAAACCTTTTAAAGCTCTTCATATTTTTCACACCTTTTCAGGCTCTTCATGTTTTTGAACACCGCTTCACCCTCCTCCTTTTTTTCAGACCGTATCATGCTCCTCATATTTTTGACAAGTTTTGAAACTCTTCATATTTTTCACACATTTTCAGGCTTTTCATGTTTTTTAACACCGCTTCATGCTCCTCCTATTTTTCAGACCGTTTCATGCTCCTTATATTTTTCACACTTTTGAAGCTCTTCATATTTTTCACCCCTTTTCAGGCTCTTCCTGTTTTTGAACACCGCTTCATGCTCCCCCTATTTTTCAGACCGTATCATGCGCCTCATATTTTTGACAACTTTTGAAGCTCTTCATATTTTTCACCGTTTTCAGGCTCTTCTTCTTTTTGAACACCGCTTCATGCTCCTCCTATTTTTCAGACCGTTTCAAGCTCCTCATATTTTTGACACCTTTTGAAACTCTTCATATTTTTCACACCTTTTCATGTTCTTCTTGTTTTTCAACACCACTTCATGCTCCTCTTATTTTTCAGACAGTTTCAAGCTCCTCATATTTTTGACACCTTTTGAAGCTCTTCATATTTTTCACAACTTTTCAGGCTCTTCATGTTTGTCAACACCGCTTCATGATCCTCCGATTTTTCAGACCATTTCATGCTCCTCATATTTTTGACAGCTTTTGAAACTCTTCATATTTTTCACTCATTTACAGTCTTTTCATTATTTTCAACACCGCTTCATGCTCCTCCTATTTTTCAGACCGTTTCATGCTCTTCATATTTTAGACACCTTTTGAGGCTCTTCATATTTCTCATACCTTTTCAGGCTCTCCGTATTTTTGAACACCGCTTCGTGCTCCTCCTAATTTTGAGACGGTTTCATGCTCCTCATATTTATGACACATTTTGAAACTCTTCATATTATTCACACCTTTTCAGGCTCTTCATGGTTTTGAACACCGTTTCATGCTCCTCCTATTTTTCAGACCGTTTCATGCTCATCTCATTTTTGACACCTTTCCAGGCTCTTCATATTTTTCAAACATTTTGAAGCTCTTCATATTTTTCACACTTTTTCAGGCTCTTCATGTTTTTGAACACCTCTTCATGCTGCTCCTATTTTTCAGACCGTTTCATGCTTCTCATATTTTTGACACGATTTGAAGCTCTTCATATTTTTCACAAATTTACAGTCTCTTCATGTTTTTCAACACCACTTCATGCTCCTCCTGTTTTTCAGACCGTTTCATGCTCCTCATATTTTTGACACCTTTTGAAGCTCTTCATATTTTTAACACCTTTTCAGGTTCTTCATGTTTTTCAACACCGCTTCATGCTCCTCCTATTTTTCTGACCCTTTCATGCTCCTCATGTATTTCACACCTTTTGAAGCTCTTCATATTTTTCACACCTTTTGAAGCTCTTCATATTTTTAACACCTTTTCACGTTCTTCATGTTTTTCAACACCGCTTCATGCTCCTCCTATTTTTCTGACCATTTCATGCTCCGCATGTATTTCACAGCTTTTGAAGCTCTTTATATTTTTCACACCATTTCAGGCTCTTCATGTTCTTGAACACCTTTTAATGCTACTCCTATTTTTCAGACCATTTCATGCTCCTCATATTTTTGACACCTTTAGAAGCTCTTCATATTTTTCACACCTTTTGAAGCTCTTCATATTTTTCACACCTTTTCAGGCTCTTCATGTTTTTGAACACCGTTTCATGAAGCTCCTATTTTTCAGACCGTTTTATGCTTCTCATATTTTTGACACGTTTTGAAGCTCTTCATATTTTTCTCACCGTTTCAGGCTCTTCATGGTTTTCAACACCACTTCATGCTCCTCCTATTTTTCAGACCATTTCCTGCTCATCGATTTTTGACACCTTTTGAAGCTCTTCATATTTTTCACACCTTTTGAAGCTCTTAATATTTTTCACACGTTTTCAGGCTCTTCACGTTTTTCAACACCGCTTCATGCTCCTCCTATTTTTCAGACCGTTTCATGCTCCTCATATATTTGACACGTTTTGAAGCTCTTCATATTTTTCACACCTTTTCAGGATTCATGTTTTTCAACACCACTTCAAGTTCCTCCTATTTTTCAGATCGTTTCATGCTCCTCATATTTTTGACACCTTTAGAAGCTCTTCATATTTTTCACACCTTTTCAGGCTCTTCATGTCTTTGAACACCGCTTCATGCTCCTCCTAATGTTCAGACCGTATAATCCTCCTCATATTTTTGACACCTTTAGAAGCTCTTCATATTTTTCACACCTTTTCTGGCTCTTCAGGTTTTTCAACACCACTTCATGCTCCTCCTATTTTTCAGGCCGTTTCATGCTCATCTAATTTTTGACACCTTTTGAAGCTCTTCATATATTTCACACCTTTTGAAGCTCTTCAAATTTTGCAAATTTTTGAAGCTCTTCATATTTTTCACACGTTTTCATGCTCTTCATGTTTTTCAACACCGCTTCATGCTCCTGCTAATTTTCAGACCATTTTATACTCCTCATATTTTTGAAACGTTTCGAGGCTCTTCATATTTTTCACACCTTTTCAGGCTCTTCATGTTTTTGAACACCGTTTCATGATCCTCCTATTTTTCAGAACGTTTCATGCTCCTCATATTTTTGACACCTTTTGAAGCTCTTCATATTTTTCACACCTTTTCAGGCTCTTCATGTTTTTCAAACACCACTTCATGTTCCTCCTATTTTTCAGATCCTTTCATGCTCCTCATATTTTTGACACCTTTAGAAGCTCTTCATATTTTTCACACCTTTTCAGGCTCTTCATGTTTTTCAACACAGCTTCATGCTCCTCCTATTTTTCAGAGCGTTTCATTATCCTCATATTTTTGACACCTTTTGAAGCTCTTCATATATTTCACACCTTTTCAGTCTCTTCTTTTTTTTCAGCACCACTTCATGCTCCTCCTATTTTTCAGACCGTTTCATGCTCATCTCAATTTTGACACCTTTTGAAGCTCTTCATATTTTTCACACCTTTTCAGGCTCTTCATGTTTTTGAACACCTTTTCATGCTCCTCGTATTTTTCTGTCCGTTTCATGCTCCTCATATTTTTGACCCTTTTTGAAACTCCTCATATTTTTCGCACCTTTTGAACCTCTTCATATATTTCACATCATTTCAGGCTCTTCATGTTTTTCAAGAACACTTCATGCTCCTCCTATTTTTCAGAACGTTTCATGCTCCTCATAATTTTGACACCTTTTGAAGCTCTTCAAATTTTTCACACCTTTTCAGGCTCTTCATCTTTTTCAACACCACTTCATGCTCCTCCTGTTTTCCAGAGCGTTTCATTGTCCTCATATTTTTGACACCTTTAGAAGCTCTTTATATTTTTCACAACTTTTCAGGCTCTTCATGTTTTTCACAACCGCTTCATGCTCCTCCTATTTTTCAGACAGTTTCATTCCTCTCATGTATTTCACACCTTTTGAAGCTCTTCATATTTTTCACACCTTTTCAGGCTCTTCATGTTTTTGAACAGCACTTCATGCTCCTCCTATTTTACACACAGTTTCATGCTCCTCATATATTTCACACCTTTTGAAGCTCTTCATATTTTTCACACCTTCTCAGGCTCTTCATGTTTTTCAACACCACTTCATGCTCCTCGTATTTTTTAGACAGTTTCATGCTCCTCATATTTTTGACACCTTTAGAAGCTCTTCATATTTTTCACACCTTTTCAGGCTCTTCATGTTTTTCAACACCACTTCATGCTCCTCCTCTTTTTCAGACCGTTTCATTCTCCTCATATTTTTGACACCTTTTGAAGCTCTTCGTATTTTTAACACCTTTTCAGGTTCTTCATGTTTTTCCACACCGCTTCATGCTCCTACACATTTTCAGACCGTTTCATGCTCATCTCATTTTTGACACCTTTTGAAGCTCTTCATATTTTTCACATCTTTTGAAGCTCTTCATATTTTCACACCTTGTCAGGCTCTTCATGTTTTTCAACACCGATTCATGCTCCTCCTATGTTTCAGACCGTTTCATTCTCCTAATATGTTTGACACCTTTTGAAGCTCTTCATATATTTCACAACTTTTCAGGCTCTTCATTTTTTTCAACACCACTTCATGGTCCTTCTATTTTTCAGACCGTTTCATGCTCCTCATATTTTTGATACGTTTTGAAGCTCTTCATATTTTTCACACCTTTTCAGGCTTTTCATTTTTTTCAACGCCACTTCATGCTCCTCCTATTTTTCAGACCGTTTCATGCTCATCTCAATTTTGACACCTTTTGAAGCTCTTCATATTTTTCACACCTTTTCAGGCTCTTCATGTTTTTGAACACCTTTTCATGCTCCTCGTATTTTTCTGTCCGTTTCATGCTCCTCATATTTTTGACCCTTTTTGAAACTCCTCATATTTTTCGCACCTTTTGAACCTCTTCATATATTTCACATCATTTCAGGCTCTTCATGTTTTTCAAGAACACTTCATGCTCCTCCTATTTTTCAGAACGTTTCATGCTCCTCATAATTTTGACACCTTTTGAAGCTCTTCAAATTTTTCACACCTTTTCAGGCTCTTCATCTTTTTCAACACCACTTCATGCTCCTCCTGTTTTCCAGAGCGTTTCATTGTCCTCATATTTTTGACACCTTTAGAAGCTCTTTATATTTTTCACAACTTTTCAGGCTCTTCATGTTTTTCACAACCGCTTCATGCTCCTCCTATTTTTCAGACAGTTTCATTCCTCTCATGTATTTCACACCTTTTGAAGCTCTTCATATTTTTCACACCTTTTCAGGCTCTTCATGTTTTTGAACAGCACTTCATGCTCCTCCTATTTTACACACAGTTTCATGCTCCTCATATATTTCACACCTTTTGAAGCTCTTCATATTTTTCACACCTTCTCAGGCTCTTCATGTTTTTCAACACCACTTCATGCTCCTCGTATTTTTTAGACAGTTTCATGCTCCTCATATTTTTGACACCTTTAGAAGCTCTTCATATTTTTCACACCTTTTCAGGCTCTTCATGTTTTTCAACACCACTTCATGCTCCTCCTCTTTTTCAGACCGTTTCATTCTCCTCATATTTTTGACACCTTTTGAAGCTCTTCGTATTTTTAACACCTTTTCAGGTTCTTCATGTTTTTCCACACCGCTTCATGCTCCTACACATTTTCAGACCGTTTCATGCTCATCTCATTTTTGACACCTTTTGAAGCTCTTCATATTTTTCACATCTTTTGAAGCTCTTCATATTTTCACACCTTGTCAGGCTCTTCATGTTTTTCAACACCGATTCATGCTCCTCCTATGTTTCAGACCGTTTCATTCTCCTAATATGTTTGACACCTTTTGAAGCTCTTCATATATTTCACAACTTTTCAGGCTCTTCATTTTTTTCAACACCACTTCATGGACCTTCTATTTTTCAGACCGTTTCATGCTCCTCATATTTTTGATACGTTTTGAAGCTCTTCATATTTTTCACACCTTTTCAGGCTTTTCATTTTTTTCAACGCCACTTCATGCTCCTCCTATTTCTCAGACCGTTTCATGCTCATCTCAATTTTGACACCTTTTGAAGCTCTTCATATTTTTCACACCTTTTCAGGCTCTTCATGTTTTTGAACACCTTTTCATGCTCCTCGTATTTTTCTGTCCGTTTCATGCTCCTCATATTTTTGACCCTTTTTGAAACTCCTCATATTTTTCGCACCTTTTGAACCTCTTCATATATTTCACATCATTTCAGGCTCTTCATGTTTTTCAAGAACACTTCATGCTCCTCCTATTTTTCAGAACGTTTCATGCTCCTCATAATTTTGACACCTTTTGAAGCTCTTCAAATTTTTCACACCTTTTCAGGCTCTTCATCTTTTTCAACACCACTTCATGCTCCTCCTGTTTTCCAGAGCGTTTCATTGTCCTCATATTTTTGACACCTTTTGAAGCTCTTCATATATTTCACACCTTTTCAGGCTCTTCATGTTTTTGAACAGCACTTCATGCTCCTCCTATTTTACACACAGTTTCATGCTCCTCATATATTTCACACCTTTTGAAGCTCTTCATATTTTTCACACCTTTTCAGGCTCTTCATGTTTTTGAACAGCACTTCATGCTCCTCCTATTTTACACACAGTTTCATGCTCCTCATATATTTCACACCTTTTGAAGCTCTTCATATTTTTCACACATTTTCAGGCTTTTCATGTTTTTTAACACCGCTTCATGCTCCTCCTATTTTTCAGACCGTTTCATGCTCCTTACATTTTTCACACTTTTGAAGCTCTTCATATTTTTCACCCCTTTTCAGGCTATTCCTGTTTTTGAACACCGCTTCATGCTCCCCCTATTTTTCAGACCGTATCATGCGCCTCATATTTTTGACAACTTTTGAAGCTCTTCATATTTTTCACCGTTTTCAGGCTCTTCTTCTTTTTGAACACCGCTTCATGCTCCTCCTATTTTTCAGACCGTTTCAAGCTCCTCATATTTTTGACACCTTTTGAAACTCTTCATATTTTTCACACCTTTTCAGGTTCTTCTTGTTTTTCAACACCACTTCATGCTCCTCTTATTTTTCAGACAGTTTCAAGCTCCTCATATTTTTGACACCTTTTGAAGCTCTTCATATTTTTCACAACTTTTCAGGCTCTTCATGTTTGTCAACACCGCTTCATGATCCTCCGATTTTTCAGACCATTTCATGCTCCTCATATTTTTGACAGCTTTTGAAACTCTTCATATTTTTCACTCATTTACAGTCTTTTCATTATTTTCAACACCGCTTCATGCTCCTCCTATTTTTCAGACCGTTTCATGCTCTTCATATTTTAGACACCTTTTGAGGCTCTTCATATTTCTCATACCTTTTCAGGCTCTCCGTATTTTTGAACACCGCTTCGTGCTCCTCCTAATTTTGAGACGGTTTCATGCTCCTCATATTTATGACACATTTTGAAGCTCTTCATATTATTCACACCTTTTCAGGCTCTTCATGGTTTTGAACACCGTTTCATGCTCCTCCTATTTTTCAGACCGTTTCATGCTCATCTCATTTTTGACACCTTTCCAGGCTCTTCATATTTTTCAAACATTTTGAAGCTCTTCATATTTTTCACACTTTTTCAGGCTCTTCATGTTTTGAACACCGCTTCATGCTCCTCCTATTTTTCAGACCGTTTCATGCTCCTCATAATTTTGAAACCTGTTGAAGCTCTTCATATATTTCACACCTTTTGAAGCTCTTCATATTTTCACTCCTTTTCAGACTCTTCATGTTTTTCAACACTGCTTCATGCTACTCCTATTTTTCAGACCGATTAATGCTCCTCATGTATTTCACACCTTTTGAAGCTCTTCATATTTTTCACACGATTTCAGGCTCTTTATGTTTTTCAACAACACTTCATGCTCCACCATTTTTGAGACCTCTTCATGCTCATCTCATTTTTGACACTTTTTGAAGCTGTTCATATTTTTCACACCTTTTGAAGCTCTTCATGTTTTTCACAAGTTTTCAGGCTCTTCATGTTTTTCAACACCGCTTCATGCTTCTCCTATTTTTCACACCTTTTGAAGCTCTTCATATTTTTCACACGTTTTCAGGCTCTTCATGTTTTTGAACACCTCTTCATGCTGCTCCTATTTTTCAGACCGTTTCATGCTTCTCATATTTTTGACACGATTTGAAGCTCTTCATATTTTTCACAAATTTACAGTCTCTTCATGTTTTTCAACACCACTTCATGCTCCTCCTATTTTTCAGACCGTTACATGCTCCTCATATTTTTGACACCTTTTGAAGCTCTTCATATTTTTAACACCTTTTCAGGTTCTTCATGTTTTTCAACACCGCTTCATGCTCCTCCTATTTTTCTGACCCTTTCATGCTCCTCATGTATTTCACACCTTTTGAAGCTCTTCATATTTTTCACACCTTTTGAAGCTCTTCATATTTTTAACACCTTTTCAGGTTCTTCATGTTTTTCAACACCGCTTCATGCTCCTCCTATTTTTCTGACCATTTCATGCTCCGCATGTATTTCACAGCTTTTGAAGCTCTTTATATTTTTCACACCATTTCAGGCTCTTCATGTTCTTGAACACCTTTTCATGCTACTCCTATTTTTCAGACCATTTCATGCTCCTCATATTTTTGACACCTTTAGAAGCTCTTCATATTTTTCACACCTTTTGAAGCTCTTCATATTTTTCACACCTTTTCAGGCTCTTCATGTTTTTGAACACCGTTTCATGAAGCTCCTATTTTTCAGACCGTTTTATGCTTCTCATATTTTTGACACGTTTTGAAGCTCTTCATATTTTTCTCACCGTTTCAGGCTCTTCATGGTTTTCAACACCACTTCATGCTCCTCCTATTTTTCAGACCGTTTCATGCTCCCATATTTTTGACACCTTTTGAAGCTCTTCATATTTTACACAGCTTTTCATGCTCTTCATGTTTTTCAACACCACTTCATGATCCTCCAATTTTTCAGACCGTTTCATGCTCCTCATATTTGAGACATCTATTGAAGCTTTTCATATTTTTCACACCTTTTAGGCTCTTCATGATTTTCACACCATTTCAGGCTCTTCATGTTTTTGAACACGGCTTCATCCTCTTCCTATTTTTGAGACCGTTTCATGCTCCTCATATTTTTGACACCTTTTGAAGCTCTTCATATTTTCACACCTTTTCTGTCTCGTAATGTTTGTGAACACCGCTTCATGCTCATCCTATTTTTCAGATCGTTTCATGCTCCTCATATTTTTGACAACTTTTGAAGCTCTTCATATTTTTAACACCTTTTCAGGCTCTTCATGTTTGTGAACACCGTTTCATGCTGCTCCTATTTTTCAGACCGTTTCATACTCCTCATAGTTTTGACACCTTTTGAAGCTCTTCATATTTTTCACACCTTTTCAGGCTCTTCATATATTTCAACACCACTTCATGCTCCTCCTATTTTTCAGACCGTTTCATGCTCCTCATATTTTTGACACCTTTTGAAGCTCTTCATATATTTCACACCTTGTCAGGCTGTACATGTTTTTGAACACCTCTTCATGCTCTTCCTATTTTTCAGACCGTTTCATGCTCATGTCAATTTTCACACCTTTTCAGGCTCTTCTTATTTTTCAAACCAGTGAAACTATTCATATTTTTCACACTTTTTCAGGCTTTTCATGTTTAGCACACCGCTTCATGCTACTCCTATTTTTCAGACCGTCATGCTCATCTCATTTTTGACACCTTTTCAGGCTCTTCATATTTTTCAAACCTTTTGAAGCTCTTCATATTTTTCACACTTTTTCAGGCTCTTCATGTTTTGAACACCGCTTCATGCTCCTCCTATTTTTCAGACCGTTTCATGCTCCTCATATTTTTGAAACCTGTTGAAGCTCTTCATATATTTCACACCTTTTGAAGCTCTTCATATTTTTCACTCCTTTTCAGGCTCTTCATGTTTTTCAACACCGCTTCATGCTACTCTTATTTTTCAGACCGTTTAATGCTCCTCATGTACTTCACACCTTTTGAAGCTCTTCATATTTTTCACACGATTTCAGGCTCTTCATGTTTTTCAACAACACTTCATGCTCCAGCATTTTTGAGACCGCTTCATGCTCATCTCATTTTTGACACTTTTTGAAGCTGTTCATATTTTACACACCTTTTGAAGCTCTTCATGTTTTTCACACGTTTTCAGGCTCTTTGTGTTTTTTAACACCGCTTCATGCTTCTCCTATTTTTCACACCTTTTGAAGCTCTTCATATTTTTCAGACGTTTTTAGGCTCTTCATGATTTTGAACACGGCTTCATGCTCCTCCTCCTTTTCAGACCGTTTCATGCTCCTCATGTATTTCACACATTTTGAAGCTCTTCATATTTTTCACACCTTTTCAGGTTCTTTATGTTTTGAAGACCGTTTCATGGTCCTCCTATTTTTCAGACCGTTTCATTCTCCTCATGTATTTAACACCTTTTGAAGCTCTTCATATTTTTCTCACCTTTTCAGGCTTTCATGTTTTTGAACACCTTTTCATGCTCCTCCTATTTTTCAGACCGTTTCATGCTCCGCAAGTATTTCACAGCTTTTGAAGCTCTTTATATTTTTCACACCTTTTCAGGCTCTTCATGTTTTTGAACACCGTTTCATGCTGCTCCTATTTTTCAGACCGTTTCATGCTCATCTCATTTTTGACACCATTTTAAGCTCTACATATTTTTCACACCTTTTGAACCTCTTCATATTTTTCACACGTTTTCACGCTCTTCATGTTTTTCAACACCGCTTCTTGATCCACCTATATTTCAGACCGTTTCATGCTCCTCATATTTTTGACACGTTTTGAAGCTCTTCGTATTTTACACACATTTTCAGGCTCTTCATGTTTTTGAGCACCGCTTCATGCTCCTCCTATTTTTAACACCTTTTGAAGCTCTTCATATATTTTATACTTTTTCAGGCTCTTCATGTTTTTCAACACCACTTCATGCTCCTCTTATTTTTCAGACCGTTTCATGCTCATCTCATTTTTGACACCTTTTGAAGCTGTTCATATTTTTCACACCTTTTGAAGCTCTTCATATTTTTCACACGTTTTCAGGCTCTTCATGTGTTTTTTTTATATTTTTTTTATTTTTTTTTCATGTTTTTGAACACCGCTTCATGCTCCTCCTATTTTTCAGACCGTTTCATGCTCTTAATTTTTTTGACATCTTTTGAAGCTCTTCATATTTGTCACAGCTTTTCAGGCTCTTCATGTTTTTCAGCACCGCATCATGATCCTCCTCTTTTCAGACCGTTTCATGCTCCTCATATCTGACAGCTTTTGAAGCTTGTCATATTTTTCACACCTTTTGAAGCTCTTCATTTTTTTGAACACTGCTTCATGCTCCTCCTATTTCTCAGACCGTTTCATGCTAATCTCATTTTTGACACCTATTGAAGCTCTTCATATTTTTCCCACCTTTTGAAGCACTTCATATTTTTCACACCATTTCAGGCTCTTCATGTATTTCAATACCGTTTCATGCTCCTCTTAATTTTCAGACCGTTTCATGCTCTTCATGTATTTCACACCTTTTGAAGCTCTTCATATTTCTCACACCTTTTCAGGCTCTCATGTGTTTGAACACAGCTTCATGCTCCTCCTATTTTTCAGGCCGTTTCAGGCTCCTCATATGTTTCACACCTTCTGAAGCTCTGCATATTTTTCACACCTTTTCAGGCTCTTCATGTTTTTGAACACTGTTTCATGATCCTCCTAATTTTCAGACCGTTTCATGCTCCTCATATTTTTGACACCTTTTGAAGCTCTTCATATTTTTCACACCTTTTCAGGCTCTTCATATTTTTCAACACCACTTCATGCTCCTCCTATTTTTCAGATCGCTTCATGCTCATCTCATTTTTTACACCTTTTGAAGCTGTTCATTTTTTTCACACCTTTTGAAGATCTTCATATTTTTCACACCTTTTCAGGCTCTTCATATTTTTGAAAACCGCTTCATGCTCCTCGTATTTTTCAGACCGTTCCATGCTCCTCATGTATTTCACGCCTTTTGAAGCTCTTCATATTTTTCACACTTTTTCAGGCTCTTCATGTTTTTGAACACCGCTTCATGCTCCTACTATTTTTCTGATCACTTCATGCTCATCTCATTTTTGACACCTTTTGAAGCTGTTCATATTTTTGACACCTTTTCAAGCTTTTCATATTTTTCACACGTTTTCAGGCTCTTCATGTTTTGAACACCGTTTCATGCCTCTCTAATTTTTCACACCGTTTCATGCTCCTCATATTTTTCACACCTTCTGAAGCTCTTCATATTTTTGATACATTTTGAGGCTCTTCATATTTTTCAGACATTTTCAGTCTCTTCATGTTTTTGAACACAGTTTCATGCTCCTCACATTTTTGACACCTTTTGTAGCTCTTCATATTTTTCACACCTTTTCAGGCTCCTCATGTTTTTGAACACCGCTTCATGCTCCTCCTATTTTTCAGACCGTTTCATGCGCCTCATATTTTTGACACCTTTTGAAGCTCATCATATTTTTCACACCTTTTAAGGTACTTCATGTTTTTGAACACCGCTTCATACTCCTCCTATTTTTCAGACCGTTTCATGCTCCCCATATTTTTCACACATTTTGAAGCTCTTCATATTTTTCACACCTTTTCAGGCTCTTCATATTTTTGAACACAGCTTCCTGCTCCTCCTATTTTTCAGGCCGTTTCATGCTCCTCATGTATTTCACAACTTTTGAAGCTCTTCATATGTTTCACACCTTTTCCGGCTCTTCATGTTTTTGAACACCGTTTCATGCTCCTCCTATTTTTCAGACCGTTTCATGCTCCTCATGTATTTCACACCTTTTGAACCTCTTCATATGTTTCACACCTTTTCAGGCTCTTCATTTTCTTCAACACCACTTCATGCCCCTCTTTTTTTTCAGACCGTTTCATTCTCATCTAAATTTTGACACCTTTTTAAGCTCTTCATATTTTTCACACCTTTTGAAGCTCTTCATATTTTTCACACATTTTCAGGCTCTTCATGTTTTTGAACACCATTTCATGCTCCTCCTATTTTGCAGACCGTTTCATTCTCCTCATATTTTTGACACCTTTTGAAGCTCTTCATGTATTTCACACCTTTTCAGGCTTTTCATTTTTTTCAACACCACTTCTTTCTCCTCCTATTTTTCAGACCGTTTCATGCTTGTCTCATTTTGACAAATTTTGAAGCTCTTCATATTTTTCACATCTTTTGAAGCTTTTCATATTTTTCACACCTTTTCAGGCTCTTCATGATTTGCAACACCGCTTCATGCTCCTCCTAATTTTCAGACCGTTTCATGCTCATCTCTTTTTTGACACCCTTTGAAGCTCTTCATATTTTTCACAATTTGAAGTTCTTCATATTTTTCATATTTTTGAAGCTCTTCATATTTTCAAACGTTTTCAGACTCTTCATGTTTTTCAACACCGCTTCATGCTCCTGAAATTTTTCAGACCGTTTCATGCTCCTCATACTTTTGACACATTTTGAAGCTCTTCATATTTCTCACACCTTTTCAGGCTCTTCATGTTTTTCAACACCACTTCATGCTCCTCCTATTTTTCAGACCATTTCATGCTCATCTCATTTTTGACACCTTTTGAAGATTTTCATATTTTTCACACCTTTTCAGCCTCTTCATGTTTTTGAACACCGCTTCATGCTCCTCCTATTTTTCAGACCGTTTCATGATCCTCATTTTTTTCGTACCTTTTGAAGCTCTTCATATTTTTCACACCTTTTCAGGCTCTTCATGTTTTAGAACACCGCTTCATGCTCCTCCGATTTTTCAGACCGTTTCATGCTCCTCATATATTTGACACCTTTTGAAGCTCTTCATATTTTTCACACCTTTTCAGCCTCTTCCATTTTTTCAACACCGCTTCATGCTCCTCCTATTTTTCAGACCGTTTCATGCTCCTCATATTTTTGACACCTTGTGAAGGTCTTCATATTTTTCACACCTTTTCATGCTCTTCATGTTTTTTCAACACCGTTTCATGCTCCTCATATTTTTCAGACCATTTCATGCTTCTCAAATTTTGACACCATTTGAAAATCTTCATATTTTTCACACCTTTTCATGCTCATCATATTTTTCAACACAGTTTCACACTCCTTTTATTTTTGACACGTTTTGAAGCTCTGCATATTTTTCACACCTTTTCAGGCTCTTCATGTTTTTCAACACCACTTCATGCTCCTCCTATTTTTCAGACCGTTTGATGCTCCTCATATTTTGACCCCTTTTGAAGCTCTTCATATATTTCATAACTTTTCAGGCTCTTAATATTTTTCAAAACTGCTTCATGATCCTCCTCTTTTTCAGACCGTTTCATGCTCTTCATATTTTTGCTACATTTTGAAGCTCTTCATATTTTTCACAACTTTTCATGCTCTTCATGTTTTTTCAACACCGTTTCATGCTCCTCATATATTTGAGACCATTTCATGCTTCTCAAATTTTGACACGTTTTGAAGATCTTCATATTTTTCACACCTTTTCATTCTTGTCATGTTTTTCAACACAGTTTCACACTCCTCATATTTTTGACACCTTTTGAACTCTTCATATTTTTCACACCTTTTCAGGCTCTTCATGTTTTTGATCACCGTTTCATGGTCCTCCTATTTTTCAGACCGTTTCATGCTCATCTCATTTTTGACACCTTTTGAAACTCTTCATATATTTCACACCTTTAAGGCTCTTCAGGTTTTTGGAGACCGCTTCATGCTCCTCCTAATTTTCAGACCGTTTCATGCTCCTCATATTTTTGACACCAGTAGAAGCTCTTCATATTTTTCACACCTTTTCAGGCTCTTCATGTTTTTCAACACCGCTTCATGCTCCTCCTCTTTTTCAGACCATTTTTGTTCCTCATAATTTTGACACCATATGAAGCTCTTCATATTTCTCACAACTTTTCTGGTTCTTCATGTATTTCAACACCGCTTCATGCTCCTCCTATTTTTCAGACCGTATCATGCTCATCTAATTTTTGAGACCTTTTGAAGCTCTTCATATTTTTCCACATCTTTTGAAGCTCTTCATATTTTTCACGCGTTTTCAGGCTCTACATGTTTTTCAACACCGCTTCTTGGTCCTCCTATTTTTCAGACCGTTTCATGCTCCTCATATTTTTGACACCTTTTGCAGCTCTTCATATTTTTCACACCTATTCAGGCTCTTCATGTTTTTGAACACCGCTTCATGCTCCTCCTATTTCAGACCGTTTCATGCTCCTCATAATTTTGACACCTTTTGAAGCTCTTCATATTTATCACACCTTTCCAGGCTCTTCTTGTTTTTGAACACCGATTCATGCTCCTCCTATTTTTAAGACCGTTTCATGCTCCTCATAATTTTGACACGTTTTGAAGCTCTTCATATTTTTCACACCTTTTCAGGCTCTTCATGTTTTTCAACACCACTTCATGCTCCTCCTTTTCTGCAGACCGTTTCATGCTCCTCATATTTTTGACACCTTTTGAAGCTCTTCATATTTCTCACACCTTTTAAGGCTCTTCATAATTTTCAACACCGCTTCATGCTCCTCCTCTTTTTCAGACCGTTTAATGCTCCTCATATTTTTGACACATTTTGAAGCTATTCATATATTCCACACCTTTTCAGGCTCTTCATATTTTTGAACACCGCTTCATGCTCCTCCTATTTTTCAGACCATTTCATGCTCATCTCATTTTTGACACCTTTTGAAGCTCCTCATATTTCTCACACTTTTTCAGGCTCTTCATGTTTTTCAACACCGCTTCATGCTCCCCTATTTTTCATACCGTTTCATGCTCTTCACATTTTAGACAACTTTTGAAGCTTTTCATATTTTTCACAACTTTTCAGGCTCTTCATGTTTTTCAACACCGCTTCATGCTCCTCCTATTTTTCAGACCGTATCATGCTCCTCATAAATTTCACACTTTTTGAAGCTCTTAATATTTTTCACACCTTTTCAGGCTCTTCATGTTTTTTAACATCACTTCATGCTCCTTCTATTTTTCAGAGAGTTTCATGCTCCTCATGTATTTCACACCTTTTGAAGCTCTTCATGTTTTTCACACCTTTTCAGGCTCCTCAGGTTTTTCATCACCGTTTCATGCTCCTCCTATTTTTCAGACCATTTCATGCTCCTCATATTTTTGAAACCGTCTGAAGCTCTTCATATTTTTCACACCTTTTCAGGCTCTTCATGTTTTTGAACACCGTTTCATGTTCTTCCTATTTTTCAGACCGTTTCATGCTCCTCATATTTTTGACAGCTTTTGAAGCTCTTCATATTTTTCACAACTTTTCCGGCTCTTCATGATTTTCAACACTGCTTCATGCTCCTCCTATTTTTCAGACCGTTTCATTCTCATCTCATTTTTGACACCTTTTGATGCTCTTCATATTTTTCACACCTTTTGAAGCTCTTCATAATTTTCACACGTTTTCAGGCTCTTCATGTTTTTCAACATCGGTTCATGATCCTCCTATTTTTAAACCGTTTCATACTCCTCATAATTTTGACACCTTTTGAAGCTCTTCATATTTTTCACACCTTTTCAGGCTCTTCATGTTTTTGAACACCGCTTCATGCTCCTCCTATTTTTGAGAACGTTTAATGCTCCTCATGTATTTCACACCGTTTGAAGCTCCTCATATTTTTCACGCCTTTTCAGGCTCTTCATGTTTTTGAACACAGCTTCATGCTCTTCCTATTTTTCAGACCGTTTCATGCTCCTCATATTTTTGACACCTTTTGAAGCTCTTCATATTTTTCACACATTTTCAAGCTCTTCTTGTTTTTGAACGCCGCTTCATGCTCCTCCTATTTTTGAAAGTTTCATGCTCCTCATATTTTTGACACCTTTTGAAGCTTTTCATATTTTTCACAACTTTTCAGGCCCTTCATTTTCTTCAACACCACTTCATGCCCCTCTTTTTTTTCAGACCGTTTCATTCTCATCTAATTTTTGACACCTTTTGAAGCTCTTCATATTTTTCACACCTTTTGAAGCTCTTCATATTTTTCACACAATTTCAGGCTCTTCATGTTTTTGAACACCATTTCATGCTCCTCCTATTTTGCAGACCGTTTCATTCTCCTCATATTTTTGACACCTTTTGAAGCTCTTCATGTATTTCACACCTTTTCAGGATTTTCATTTTTTTCAACACCACTTCATTCTCTTCCTATTTTTCAGACCGTTTCATGCTTATCTCATTTTACACATTTTGAAGCTCTTCATATTTTTCACATCTTTTGAAGCTTTTCATATTTTTCACACCTTTTCAGGCTCTTCATGATTTTCAACACCGCTTCATACTCCTCCTAATTTTCAGACCGTTTCATGCTCATCTCTTTTTTGACACCCTTTGAAGCTCTTCAATTTTTTCACAATTTGAAGTTCTTCATATTTTTCATATTTTTGAAGCTCTTCATATTTTCACACGTTTTCAGACTCTTCATGTTTTTCAACATCGCTTCATGCTCCTGAAATTTTTCAGACCGTTTCATGCTCCTCATATTTTTGACACCTTTTGAAGCTCTTCATATTTCTCACACATTTTCAGGCTCTTCATGTTTTTCAACACCGCTTCATGCTCCTCCTATTTTTCAGACCATTTCATGCTCATCTCATTTTTGACACCTTTTGAAGGTTTTCATATTTTTCACACCTTTTCAGGCTCTTCATGTTTTAGAACACCGCTTCATGCTCCTCCTATTTTTCAGACCGTTTAATGCTCCTCATGTATTTCACACCTTTTGAAGCTCTTCATATTTTTCACACCTTTTCAGGCTCTTCATGTTTTGGAACACCGTTTCATGCTCCTCCGATTTTTCAGACCGTTTCATGCTCCTCATATATTTGACACCTTTTGAAGCTCTTCATATTTTTCACACCTTTTCAGGCTCTTCCATTTTTTCAACACCGCTTCATGCTCCTCCTATTTTTCAGATCATTTCATGCTCCTCATATTTTTGACACCTTTTGAAGCTCTTCATATTTCTCACACCTTTTAAGACTCTTCATATTTTTCAACACCGCTTCATGCTCCTCCTATTTTTCAGACCGTTTAATGCTCCTCATATTTTTGACACATTTTGAAGCTCTTCATATTTTCCACACCTTTTCAAGCTCTTCATAATTTTGAACACCGCTTCATGCTCCTCCTATTTTTCAGACCGTTTCATGCTCATCTCATTTTTGACACTTTTTGAAGCTCCTCATATTTCTCACACTTTTTCAGGCTCTTGATGTTTTTCAACACCGCTTCATGCTCCTCCTATTTTTCATACCGTTTCATGCTCTTCTCATTTTAGACAACTTTTGAAGCTTTTCATATTTTTCACAACTTTTCAGGCTCTTCATGTTTTTGAACACCGCTTCATGCTCCTCCTATTTTTCAGACCGTATCATGCTCCTCATGAATTTCACACCTTTGAAGCTCTTCATATTTTTCACACCTTTTCAGGCTCTTCATGTTTTTTAACACCACTTCATGCTCCTTCTATTTTTCAGAGAGTTTCATGCTCCTCATGTATTTCACACCTTTTGAAGCTCTTCATATTTTTCACACCTTTTCAGGCTCCTCATGTTTTTCATCACCGTTTCATGCTCCTCCTATTTTTCAGACCATTTCATGCTCCTCATATTTTTGAAACCGTTTGAAGCTCTTCATATTTTTCACACCTTTTCAGGCTCTTCATGTTTTTGAACACCGTTTCATGTTCCTCCTATTTTTCAGTCCGTTTCTTGCTCCTCATATTTTTGACAGCTTTTGAAACTCTTCATAGTTTTCACAACTTTTCCGGCTCTTCATGATTTACAACACCGCTTCATGCTCCTCCTATTTTTCAGATCGTTTCATTCTCATCTCATTTTTGACACCTTTTGATGCTCTTCATATTTTTCACACCTTTTGAAGCTCTTCATAATTTTCATACGTTTTCAGGCTCTTCATGTTTTTCAACATCGCTTCATGATCCTCCTAATTTTCAGACCGTTTCAAGCTCCTCATATTTTTGACACCTTTTGAAGCTCTTCATATTTTTCTCACCTTTTCAGGCTCTTCATGTTTTTGAACACCGCTTCATGGTCCTCCTATTTTTAAACCATTTCATACTCCTCATATTTTTGACACCTTTTGAAGCTCTTCATATTTTTCACACCTTTTCAGGCTCTTCATGTTTTTGAACACCGCTTCATGCTCCTCCTATTTTTCAGACCGTTTAATGCTCCTCATGTATTTCACACCTTTTGAAGCTCCTCATATTTTTCACGCCTTTTCAGGCTCTTCATGTTTTTGAACACAGCTTCATGCTCTTCCTATTTTTCAGACCGTTTCATGCTCCTCATATTTTTGACACCTTTTGAAGCTCTTCATATTTTTCACACATTTTCAAGCTCTTCTTGTTTTTGAACGCCGCTTCATGCTCCTCCTATTTTTGACAGTTTCATGCTCCTCATATTTTTGACACCTTTTGAAGCTTTTCATATTTTTCACAACTTTTCAGGCTCTTCATTTCCTTCAACACCACTTCATGCAGATCTTTTTTTTCAGACCGTTTCATTCTCATCTAATTTTTGACACCTTTTGAAGCTCTTCATATTTTTCACACCTTTTGAAGCTCTTCATATTTTTCAAATATTTTCAGGCTCTTCATGTTTTTGAACACCATTTCATGCTCCTCCTATTTTTCAGACCGTTTCATGCTCCTCATATATTTGACACCTTTTGAAGCTCTTCATATTTTTCACACCTTTTCAGGCTCTTCCATTTTTTCAACACCGCTTCATGCTCCTCCTATTTTTCAGACCGTTTCATGCTCCTCATATTTTTGACAACTTGTGAAGGTCTTCATATTTTTCACACCTTTTCATGCTCTTCATGTTTTTTCAACACCGTTTCATGCTCCTCATATTTTTCAGACTATTTCATGCTTCTCAAATTTTGACACCATTTGAAAATCTTCATATTTTTCACACCTTTTCATGCTCATCATGTTTTTCAACACAGTTTCACACTCCTTTTATTTTTGACACGTTTTGAAGCTCTGCATATTTTTCACACCTTTTCAGGCTCTTCATGTTTTTCACCACCGCTTCATGCTCCTCCTATTTTTCAGACCGTTTCGTGCTCCTCATATTTTGACCCCTTTTGAAGCTCTTCATATATTTCATATATTTTCAGGCTCTTCATATTTTTCAAAACTGCTTCATGATCCTCCTCTTTTTCAGACCGTTTCATGCTCTTCATATTTTTGCTACACTTTGAAGATCTTCATATTTTTCACAACTTTTCATGCTCTTCATGTTTTTTCAACACCGTTTCATGCTCCTCATATATTTGAGACCATTTCATGCTTCTCAAATTTTGACAGGTTTTGAAGATCTTCATATTTTTCACAGCTTTTCATTCTTGTCATGTTTTTCAACACAGTTTCACAATCCTCATATTTTTGACACCTTTTGAACTCTTCATATTTTTCACACCTTTTCAGGCTCTTCATGTTTTTATCACCGTTTCATGGTCCTCCTATTTTTCAGACCGTTTCATGCTCATCTCATTTTTGACACCTTTTGAAACTCTTCATATATTTCACACCTTTAAGGCTCTTCAGGTTTTTTGAGACCGCTTCATGCTCCTCCTAATTTTCAGACCGTTTCATGCTCCTCATATTTTTGACACCATTAGAAGCTCTTCATATTTTTCACACCTTGTCAGGCTCTTCATGTTTTTCAACACCGCTTCATGCTCCTCATTTATTTCAGACCATTTTTGCTCCTCATAATTTTGACACCATATGAAGCTCTTCATATTTCTCACCACTTTTCTGGTTCTTCATGTATTTCAACACCGCTTCATGCTCCTCCTATTTTTCAGACCGTATCATGCTCCTCATGAATTTCACACCTTTTGAAGCTCTTCATATTTTTCACACCTTTTCAGGGTCTTCATGTTTTTTAACACCACTTCATGCTCCTTCTATTTTTCAGAGAGTTTCATGCTCCTCATGTATTTCACACCTTTTGAAGCTCTTCATGTTTTTCACACCTTTTCAGGCTCCTCATGTTTTTCATCACCGTTTCATGCTCCTCCTATTTTTCAGACCGTTTCATGCTCCTCATATTTCTGAAACCTTTTGAAGCTCTTCATATTTTTCACACCTTTTCAGGCTCCTCATGTTTTTCATCACCTTTTCATGCTCCTCCTATTTTTCAGACCTTTTCATGCTCCTCGTATTTTTGACACCTTTTGAAGCTCTTCATATTTTTCACAACTTTTCCGGCTCTTCATGATTTTCAACACCGCTTCATGCTCCTCCTATTTTTCAGACCATTTCATTCTCATCTCATTTTTGACACCTTTTGATGCTCTTCATATTTTTCACACCTTTTGAAGCTCTTCATATTTTTCACACGTTTTCAGGCTCTTCATGTTTTTCAACATCGCTTCATGATCCTCCTATTTTTCAGACCGTTTCAAGGTCCTCATATTTTTGACACCTTTTGAAGCTCTTCATATTTTTCTCACCTTTTCAGGCTCTTCATGTTTTTGAACACCGCTTCATGGTCCTCCTATTTTCAAACCGTTTCATACTCCTCATATTTTTGACACATTTTGAAGCTCTTCATATTTTTCACACCTTTTCAGGCTCTTCATGTTTTTGAACACCGCTTCATGCTCCTCCTATTTTTCAGACCGTTTAATGCTCCTCATGTATTTCACACCTTTTGAAGCTCCTCATATTTTTCACGCCTTTTCAGGCTCTTCATGTTTTTGAACACAGCTTCATGTTCCTCCTATTTTTCAGACCGTTTCATGCTCCTCATATTTTTGACACCTTGTGAAGGTCTTCATATTTTTCACACCTTTTCATGCTCTTCATGTTTTTTCAACACCGTTTCATGCTCCTCATATTTTTCAGACCATTTCATGCTTCTCAAATTTTGACACCATTTGAAAATCTTCATATTTTTCACACATTTTCATGCTCATCATGTTTTTCAACACGGTTTCACACTCCTTTTATTTTTGACACGTTTTGAAGCTCTGCATATTTTTCACACCTTTTCAGGCTCTTCATGTTTTTCAACACCGCTTCATGCTCCTCCTATTTTTCAGACCGTTTCATGCTCATCTCATTTTTGACACCTTTTGAAACTCTTCATATATTTCACACCTTTAAGGCTCTTCAGGTTTTTGGAGACCGCTTCATGCTTCTCCTAATTTTCAGACCGTTTCATGCTCCTCATATTTTTCACACCATTAGAAGCTCTTCATATTTTTCACACCTTTTCAGGCTCTTCATGTTTTTCAACACCGCTTCATGCTCCTCCTCTTTTTCAGACCATTTTCGCTCCTCATAATTTTGACACCATATGAAGCTCTTCATATTTCTCACAACTTTTCTGGTTCTTCATGTATTTCAACACCGCTTCATGCTCCTCCTATCTTTCAGACCGTATCATGCTCATCTAATTTTTGAGACCTTTTGAAGCTCTTCATATTTTTCCACATCTTTTGAAGCTCTTCATATTTTTCACGCGTTTTCAGGCTCTTCATGTTTTTCAACACCCCTTCTTGGTCCTCCTATTTTTCAGACCGTTTCATGCTCCTCATATTTTTGACACCTTTTGCAGCTCTTCATATTTTTCACACCTATTCAGGCTCTTCATGTTTTTGAACACCGCTTCATGCTCCTCCTATTTCAGACCGTTTCATGCTCCTCATAATTTTGACACCTTTTGAAGCTCTTCATATTTTTCACACCTCTTCAGGCTCTTCATGTTTTTGAACACCGCTTCATGCTACTCCTATTTCAGACCGTTTCATGCTCCTCATAATTTTGACACGTTTTGAAGCTCTTCATATTTTTCACACCTTTTCAGGCTCTTCTTGTTTTTGAACACCGATTCATGCTCCTCCTATTTTTAAGACCGTTTCATGCTCCTCATAATTTTGACACCTTTTGAAGCTTTTCATACTTTTCACACCTTTTCAGGCTCTTCATGTTTTTCAACACCACTTCATGCTCCTCCTTTTCTGCAGACCGTTTCATGCTCCTCATATTTTTGACACCTTTTGAAGCTCTTCATATTTCTCACAGCTTTTAAGGCTCTTCATATTTTTCAACACCGCTTCATGCTCCTCCTATTTTTCAGACCGTTTAATGCTCCTCATATTTTTGACACATTTTGAAGCTCTTCATATTTTCCACACCTTTTCAGGCTCTTCATGTTTTTTAACACCACTTCATGCTCCTTCTATTTTTCAGAGAGTTTCATGCTCCTCATGTATTTCACACCTTTTGAAGCTCTTCATATTTTTCACACCTTTTCAGGCTCCTCATGTTTTTCATCACCGTTTCATGCTCCTCCTATTTTTTAGACCGTTTCATGCTCCTCATATTTTTGAAACCTTTTGAAGCTCTTCATATTTTTCACACCTTTTCAAGCTCTTCATGTTTTTGAACACCGTTTCATGTTCCTCCTATTTTTCAGACCGTTTCATGCTCCTCATATTTTTGACATCTTTTGAAGCTCTTCATATTTTTCACAACTTTTCCGGCTCTTCATGATTTTCAACACCGCTTCATGCTCCTCCTATTTTTCAGACCGTTTCATTCTCATCTCATTTTTGACACCTTTTGATGCTCTTCATATTTTTCACACCTTTTGAAGCTCTTCATAATTTTCACACGTTTTCAGGCTCTTCATGTTTTCAACATCGCTTCATGATCCTCCTATTTTTCATACCGTTTCAAGCTCCTCATATTTTTGACACCTTTTGAAGCTCTTCATATTTTTCACACCTTTTCAGGCTCTTCATGTTTTTGAACACCGCTTAATGGTCCTCCTATTTTTAAACCGTTTCATATTCCTCATATTTTTGACACCTTTTGAAGCTCTTCATATTTTTCACACCTTTTCAGGCTCTTCATGTTTTTGAACACCGCTTCATGCTCCTCCTATTTTTCAGACCGTTTAATGCTCCTCATGTATTTCACACCTTTTGAAGCTCCTCATATTTTTCACGCCTTTTCAGGCTCTTCATGTTTTTGAACACAACTTCATGCTCCTCCTAGTTTTCAGACCGTTTCATGATCCTCATATTTTTGACACCTTTTGAAGCTCCTCATATTTTTCACGCCTTTTCAGGCTCTTCATGTTTTTGAACACAGCTTCATGCTCCTCATATTTTTCAGACCATTTCATGCTTCTCAAATTTTGACACCATTTGAAAATCTTCATATTTTTCACACCTTTTCATGCTCATCATGTTTTTCAACACCGTTTCACACTCCTTTTATTTTTGACACGTTTTGAAGCTCTGCATATTTTTCCCACCTTTTCAGGCTCTTCATGTTTTTCAACACCGCTTCATGCTCCTCCTATTTTTCAGACCGTTTCATGCTCCTCATATTTTTGACACCTTTTGAAGCTCTTCATATTTTTCACAACTTTTCCGGCTCTTCATGATTTTCAACACCGCTTCATGCTCCTCCTACTTTTCAGACCGTTTCATTCTCATCTAATTTTTGACACCTTTTGAAGCTCTTCATATTTTTCACACCTTTTGAAGCTCTTCATATTTTTCACACATTTTCAGGCTCTTCATGTTTTTGAACACCATTTCATGCTCCTCCTATTTTGCAGACCGTTTCATTCTCCTCATATTTTTGACACCTTTTGAACTCTTCATATTTTTCACACCTTTTCAGGCTCTTCATGTTTTAGAACACCGCTTCATGCTCCTCCTATTTTTCAGACTGTTTAATGCTCCTCATGTATTTCACACCTTTTGAAGCTCTTCATATTTTTCACACCTTTTCAGGCTCTTCATGTTTTGGAACACTGTTTCATGCTCCTCCGATTTTTCAGACCATTTCATGCTCCTCATATATTTGACACCTTTTGAAGCTCTTCATATTTTTCACACGATTTCAGACTCTTTATGTTTTTCAACACCGCTTCATGCTCCTGCTATTTATCATAACGTTTCATACTCCTCATATTTTTGACACTTTTTGAATCTCTTTGTATTTTTCACACCTTTTCAGCTCTTCATGTTTTTGAACACCGTTTCATAATCCTCCCATTTTTCATACCGTTTCATGCTCCTCATATTTTTGAAACCTTTTGAAGCTCTTCATATTTTTCACACCTTTTCAGGCTCTTCAAGTTTTTGAACACCGCTTCATCCTCCTCCTATTTTTCAGACCGTATCATGCTCCTCATATTTCTCACAACTTTTGAAGCTCTTCATATTTTTCACACCTTTTCAGCCTCTTAATGTTTTTCAACACCAGTTCATGCTCCTCCTAATTTTCAGACCGTTTCATGCTCCTCATATTTTTAACACCTTTAGAAACTCTTCATATTTTTCACACCTTTTCAGGCTCTTCATGTTTTTGAACACCGTTTCATAATCCTCCCATTTTTCATACCGTTTCATGCTCCTCATATTTTTGACACCTTTTGAAGCTCTTCATATTTTTCACTCCTTTTCAGGCTCTTCATGTTTTTGAACACCGCTTCATGCTCCTCCTATTTTTGACACCTTTTGAAGCTCTTCAGAAATTTCACTCCTTTTCAGGTTCTTCATTTTTTTCAACACCGCTTCATGCTCCTCCTATTTTTCAGACCGTTTCGTTCTCCTCATATTTTTGAGACCTTTCGAAGCTCTTCATATTTTTCACACCTTTTCAGGATCTTCATGATTTTCCACACCACTTCATGCTCCTCCTTTTTTGCAGACCGTTTCATGCTCCTCATGTATTTCACGCCTTTGGAAGCTCTTCATATTTTTCCCACCATTTCAGGCTCTCCATGTTTTTGATCACCTTTTCATGCTTCTCCTATTTTTCAGACCGTTTCATGCTCCTCATGTATTTCACACCTTTTGAAGCTCTTCATATTTTTCACACGTTTTCTGACTCCTCATGTTTTTCCACATCGCTTCATGCTCCTGCTATTTTTCCGACCGTTTCATACTCCTCATATTTTTGACACGTTTTGAGCCTCTTCATATTTTTCACACCTTTTCAGGCTCTTCATATTTTTGAACACCGCTTCATGCTCCTCCTATTTTTCAGACCGTTTCATGCTCCTCATATATTTGACACCTTTTGAAGCTCTTCATATTTTTCACACCTTTTCAGGTTCTTAATATTTTTGAACACCACTTTATACTCCTCCTAGTTTTCAGACCGTATCATGCTCCTCATGTATTTCACACCTTTTGAAGCTCTTCATATATTTCACACCTTTTCAGGCTCTTCATGTTTTTCCACACCACTTTATGCTTCTCCTATTTTTCAGGCCGTTTCATTCTCCTCATGTATTTCACGCCTTTTGAAGCTCTTCATATTTTTCACACCTTTTCAGTCTCTCCATGTTTTTGATCACCGTTTCATGCTCCTCCTATTTTTCAGACCGTTTCATGCTCCTCCTATATTTGACACCTTTTGAAGCTCTTCATACTTTTCACAACTTTTCAGGCTCTTCATGTTTTTCAACACCGCTTCTTGGTCCTCCTATTTTTCAGAGATTTTCATGCTCCTCATATTTTTCACACCGTTTGAAGCTCTTCAAATTTTTAACAATTTTTCATGTTCTTCATGTTTTTCTACACCTCTTCATCCTCCTCCTAATTTTCAGCCCGTTTCATGCTCCTCATGTATTTCACACCTTTTGAAGCTCTTCATATTTTGCACACGTTTTCAGGCTCTTCATGTTTTTGAATACTGCTTCATGCTCCTCCTATTTTTCAGGTCATTTCATGCTCCTCATATTTTTGAAACCTTTTGAAGCTCTTCATATTTTTCACTCCTTTTCAGGCTCCACATGTTTTTGAACAGCGCATCATGCTCCTGCTATTTTCAGACCGTTCCATGCTCCTCATATTTTTGACACCTTTTGAAGCTCTTCATAAATTTCACACCTATTCAGGCTCTTCATGTTTTTCAACACCACTTCATCCTCCAAATATTTTTCAGACGGCTTCATGCTCATCTCATTTTTGACAACTTTTGAAACTCTTCATATTTTTCACAGCGTTTGAAGCTCTTCAAATATTTCACACATTTTCAGGCTATTAATGTTTTTCAACACAAATTCATGCTCCCCCTATTTTTCAGGCCGTTTCATGCTCTTCTCATTTTTGACAACTTTTGAAACTCTTCATATTTTTCACAGCTTTTGAAGCTCTTCATATTTTTCACACGTTTTCAGGCTCTTTATGATTTTCAACACCGCTTTTTGCTCCTCCTAATTTTCAGACCGTTTCATGCTCCTTATATTTTTGACACCTTTTGAAGCTCTTCATATTTTTCACTCCTTTTCAGGCTCTTCATGTTTTTGAACACCGCTTCATGCTCCTCCTATTTTTGACACCTTTTGAAGCTCTTCATATTTTTCACACATTTTCAGGCTCTTCATGTTTTTGAACAGCGCTTCATGCTCCTCCTATTTTTCAAACCGTTTCATGCTCCTCATGTATTTCACACCTTTTGAAGCTCTTCATATGTTTCACACCTTTTCAGGCTCTTCATGTTTTTCAACACGGCTTCATGCTCCTCCTATTTTTCAAACCGTTTCATGCTCCTCATATTTTTCACACCTTTTGAAGCTCTTCATATTTTTCACACCTTTTCAGGCTCTTCATGTTTGTGAACACCGCTTCATGCTCCTCCTATTTTTCACACGTTTTGAATCTCTTCATATTTTTTCACACCTTTTCGGACTCTTCATGTTTTTGAACACTGCTTCATGCTCCTCCTATTTTTCAGACCGTAAAATGATCCTCATGTATTTGACAACTTTTGAAGCTCTTCAAATTTTCCACACTTTTTCAGGCTCTTCATTATTCTGAACACCGCTTCTTGCTCCTCCTATTTTTAAGACCATTTCATGCTCCTGATATTTCTGACACCTTTTGAAGCTCTTCATATTTTTCACACCTTTTCAGCTCTTCATGTTTTTGAACACCGCTTCATGCTCCTCCTATTTTTCAGACCGTTTCATGCTCCACTTGTATTTCACCCCTTTTGAAGCTCTTCATATATTTCACTCCTTTTCAGGCTCCTCATGTTTTTGAACAGCGTTTCATGCTCCTTCTATTCTTCATACCATTTCATGCTCTTCATATTTTTGACACCTTTTGAAGCTCTTCAATTTTTTCACACCTTTTCAGGTTCTTCATGTTTTTCAACACCACTTCATGCTCCTCCTATTTTTCATACTGTTTCTTGCTTCTCTTGTATTTCACACCTTTTGAAGCTCTTCATATTTTTCACACCTTTTCAGGCTCTTCATGTGGTTGAACACCGCTTCATGCTCCTCTTCTTTTTCAGACAGTTTCATGCTCCTCATATTTTTCACACGTTTTGAAGCTCTTCATATTTTTCACACCTTTTCATGCTCTTCATGTTTTTCAACACCCCTTCTTGCTTCTCCTATTTTTCAGACCGATTAATGCTCCTCATTTTTTTGACACCTTTTGAAGCTCTTCATATTTTTCACACCTTTTCAGGCTCTTCATGTTTTTGAACACAGCTTCATGCTCCACTATTTTTCAGACCGTTTCATGCTCCTCATATTTTTGACACCTTTTGAAGCTCTTCATATATTTCACACCTTTTCAGGCTCTTCATATTTTTCAACACCACTGCATGCTCTTCGTATTTTTCAGACCGTTTCTTGCCCCTCATATTTTTGTCACCTTTTGAAGATCTTCATATTTTTCACACTTTTCAGGCTTTTCATGTTTTTTAACACCACTTCATGCTCCTCCTATTTTTCAGACTGTTTCATGCTCATCTCATATTTGACACCTTTAGAAGCTCTTCTTATTTTCACACCTTTTCAGGCTCTTCATGTTTTTGAACTCCGCCTCATGCTCCTCCTATTTTGTCTACTGTAATATGCTCCTCATATTTTTCACACCTTTTGTAGCTCTTCATATTTTTCTCACCTTTTCAGGCTCTTCATGTTTTTCCACACCACTTCATGCTTTTCCTATTTTTTCAGACCGATTCATGCTCCTCATGTATTTCACACCCTTTGAAGCTCTGCATATTTATTATACCTTTTCAGGCTCTTCATGTTTTTGAACACAGCTGCATGCTCCTCCTATTTTTCAGAAATTTTCATACTCCTCATATTTTTGACACCTTTTGAAGCTCGTCATATTTTTCACACCTTTTCAGGCTCTTCATGTTTTTTAACACCACTTCATGCTCCTTCTATTTTTCAGAGAGTTTCATGCTCCTCATGTATTTCACACCTTTTGAAGCTCTTCATATTTTTCACACCTTTTCAGGCTCCTCATGTTTTTCATCACCGTTTCATGCTCCTCCTATTTTTTAGACCGTTTCATGCTCCTCATATTTTTGAAACCTTTTGAAGCTCTTCATATTTTTCACACCTTTTCAAGCTCTTCATGTTTTTGAACACCGTTTCATGTTCCTCCTATTTTTCAGACCGTTTCATGCTCCTCATATTTTTGACACCTTTTGAAGCTCTTCATATTTTTCACAACTTTTCCGGCTCTTCATGATTTTCAACACCACTTCATGCTCCTCCTATTTTTCAGACCGTTTCATTCTCATCTCATTTTTGACACCTTTTGATGCTCTTCATATTTTTCACACCTTTTGAAGCTCTTCATAATTTTCACACGTTTTCAGGCTCTTCATGTTTTCAACATCGCTTCATGATCCTCCTATTTTTCATACCGTTTCAAGCTCCTCATATTTTTGACACCTTTTGAAGCTCTTCATATTTTTCACACCTTTTCAGGCTCTTCATGTTTTTGAACACCGCTTAATGGTCCTCCTATTTTTAAACCGTTTCATATTCCTCATATTTTTGACACCTTTTGAAGCTCTTCATATTTTTCACACCTTTTCAGGCTCTTCATGTTTTTGAACACCGCTTCATGCTCCTCCTATTTTTCAGACCGTTTAATGCTCCTCATGTATTTCACACCTTTTGAAGCTCCTCATATTTTTCACGCCTTTTCAGGCTCTTCATGTTTTTGAACACAACTTCATGCTCCTCCTAGTTTTCAGACCGTTTCATGATCCTCATATTTTTGACACCTTTTGAAGCTCCTCATATTTTTCACGCCTTTTCAGGCTCTTCATGTTTTTGAACACAGCTTCATGCTCCTCATATTTTTCAGACCATTTCATGCTTCTCAAATTTTGACACCATTTGAAAATCTTCATATTTTTCACACCTTTTCATGCTCATCATGTTTTTCAACACCGTTTCACACTCCTTTTATTTTTGACACGTTTTGAAGCTCTGCATATTTTTCCCACCTTTTCAGGCTCTTCATGTTTTTCAACACCGCTTCATGCTCCTCCTATTTTTCAGACCGTTTCATGCTCCTCATATTTTTGAAACCTTTTGAAGCTCTTCATATTTTTCACACCTTTTCAGGCTCTTCATGTTTTTGAACACCGCTTCATGCTCCTCCTATTTTTCAGACCGTTTCATGCTCCTCATATTTTTGACACCTTTTGAAGCTCTTCATATTTTTCACAACTTTTCCGGCTCTTCATGATTTTCAACACCGCTTCATGCTCCTCCTATTTTTCAGACCGTTTCATTCTCATCTAATTTTTGACACCTTTTGAAGCTCTTCATATTTTTCACACCTTTTGAAGCTCTTCATATTTTTCACACATTTTCAGGCTCTTCATGTTTTTGAACACCATTTCATGCTCCTCCTATTTTGCAGACCGTTTCATTCTCCTCATATTTTTGACACCTTTTGAAGCTCTTCATGTATTTCACACCTTTTCAGGCTTTTCATTTTTTTCAACACCACTTCATTCTCCTCCTATTTTTCAGACCGTTTCATGCTTGTCTCATTTTGACACATTTTGAAGCTCTTCATATTTTTCACATCTTTTTAAGCTTTTCATATTTTTCACACCTTTTCAGGCTCTTCATGATTTTCAACACCGCTTCATGCTCCTCCTAATTTTCAGACCGTTTCATGCTCATCTCTTTTTTGACACCCTTTGAAGCTCTTCATATTTTTCACAATTT
Organism: Dama dama; assembly: GCF_033118175.1. Taxonomy (NCBI): domain Eukaryota; kingdom Metazoa; phylum Chordata; class Mammalia; order Artiodactyla; family Cervidae; genus Dama; species Dama dama. Next base: position 373,717 of record NW_026870900.1, read on the forward strand.
GAAGTTCTTCATATTTTTCATATTTTTGAAGCTCTTCATATTTTCACACGTTTTCAGACTCTTCATGTTTTTCAACACCGCTTCATGCTCCTGAAATTTTTCAGACCGTTTCATGCTCCTCATATTTTTGACACCTTTTGAAGCTCTTCATATTTCTCACACCTTTTCAGGCTCTTCATGTTTTTCAACACCGCTTCATGCTCCTCCTATTTTTCAGATCATTTCTTGGTCATCTCATTTTTGACACCTTTTGAAGGTTTTCATATTTTTCACACCTTTTCAGGCTCTTCATGTTTTAGAACACCGCTTCATGCTCCTCCTATTTTTCAGACCGGTTAATGCTCCTCATGTATTTCACACCTTTTGAAGTTCTTCATATTTTTCACACCTTTTCAGGCTCTTCATGTTTTGGAACACCGTTTCATGCTCCTCCGATTTTTCAGACCGTTTCATGCTCCTCATATATTTGACACCTTTTGAAACTCTTCATATTTTTCACACCTTTTCAGGCTCTTCCATTTTTTCAACACCGCTTCATGCTCCTCTTATTTTTCAGACCGTTTCATGCTCCTCATATTTTTGACACCTTGTGAAGGTCTTCATATTTTTCACACCTTTTCATGCTCATCATGTTTTTCAACACAGTTTCACACTCCTTTTATTTTTGACACGTTTTGAAGCTCTGCATATTTTTCACACCTTTTCAGGCTCTTCATGTTTTTCAACACCGCTTCATGCTGCTCCTATTTTTCAGACCGTTTGATGCTCCTCATATTTTGACCCCTTTTGAAGCTCTTCATATATTTCATAACTTTTCAGGCTCTTCATATTTTTCAAAACTGCTTCATGATCCTCCTCTTTTTCAGACCGTTTCGTGCTCTTCATATATTTGCTACATTTTGAAGCTCTTCATATTTTTAACAACTTTTCATGCTCTTCATGTTTTTTCAACACCGTTTCATGCTCCTCATATATTTGAGACCATTTCATGCATCTCAAATTTTGACACGTTTTGAAGATCTTCATATTTTTCACACCTTTTCATTCTTGTCATGTTTTTCAACACAGTTTCACACTCCTCATATTTTTGACACCTTTTGAACTCTTCATATTTTTCACACCTTTTCAGGCTCTTCATGTTTTTGATCACCGTTTCATGCTCCTCGTATTTTTCAGACCGTTTCATGCTCATCTCATTTTTGACACCTTTTGAAACTCTTCGTATATTTCACACCTTTAAGGCTCTTCAGGTTTTTGGCGACCGCTTCATGCTCCTCCTAATTTTCAGACCGTTTCATGCTCCTCATATATTTGACACCATTAGAAGATCTTCATATTTTTCACACCTTTTCAGGTTCTTCATGTTTTTCAACACCGCTTCATGCTCCTCCTCTTTTTCAGACCATTTTTGCTCCTCATAATTTTGACACCATATGAAGCTCTTCATATTTCTCACAACTTTTCTGGTTCTTCATGTATTTCAACACCGCTTCATGCTCCTCCTATTTTTCAGACCGTATCATGCTCATCTAATTTTTGAGACCTTTTGAAGCTCTTCATATTTTTCCACATCTTTTGAAGCTCTTCATATTTTTCACGCGTTTTCAGGCTCTTCATGTTTTTCAACACCCCTTCTTGGTCCTCCTATTTTTCAGACCGTTTCATGCTCCTCATATTTTTGACACCTTTTGCAGCTCTTCATATTTTTCACACCTATTCAGGATTTTCATGTTTTTGAACACCGCTTCATGCTCCTCCTATTTCAGACCGCTTCATGCTCCTCATAATTTTGACACCTTTTGAAGCTCTTCATATTTTTCTCACCTTTTCAGGCTCTTCGTGTTTTTGAACACCGCTTCATGGTCCTCCTATTTTTAAACCGTTTCATACTCCTCATATTTTTGACACCTTTTGAAGCTCTTCATATTTTTCACACCTTTTCAGGCTCTTCATGTTTTTGAACACCGCCTCATGCTCCTCCTATTTTTCAGACCGTTTAATGCTCCTCATGTATTTCACACCTTTTGAAGCTCCTCATATTTTTCACACATTTTCAGGTTCTTCATGTTTTTGAACACCATTTCATGCTCCTCCTATTTTCCAGACCGTTTCATTCTCCTCATATTTTTGACACCTTTTGAAGCTCGTCATGTAGTTCACATCTTTTCAGGCTTTTCATTTTTTTCAACACCACTTCATTCTCCTCCTATTTTTCACCGTTTCATACTTATCTCATTTTGACACATTTTGAAGCTCTTCATATTTTTCACATCTTTTGAGGCTTTTCATATTTTTCACACCTTTTCAGGCTCTTCATGATTTTCAACACCGCTTCATGCTCCTCCTAATTTTCAGACCGTTTCATGCTCATCTCTTTTTTGACACCCTTTGAAGCTCTTCATATTTTTCACAATTTGAAGTTCTTCATATTTTTCATATTTTTGAAGCTCTTCATATTTTCACACGTTTTCAGACTCTTCATGTTTTTCAACACCGCTTCATGCTCCTGAAATTTTTCAGACCGTTTCATGCTCCTCATATTTTTGACGCCTTTTGAAACTCTTCATATTTCTCACACCTTTTCAGGCTCTTCATGTTTTTCAACACCGCTTCATGCTCCTCCTATTTTTCAGACCATTTCATGCTCATCTCATTTTTGACACCTTTTGAAGGTTTTCATATTTTTCACACCTTTTCAGGCTCTTCATGTTTTAGAACACCGCTTCATGCTCCTCCTATTTTTCAGACCGGTTAATGCTCCTCATGTATTTCACACCTTTTGAAGCTCTTCATATTTTTCACACCTTTTCAGGCTCTTCATGTTTTGGAACACCGTTTCATGCTCCTCCGATTTTTCAGAGCGTTTCATGCTCCTCATATATTTGACACCTTTTGAAGCCCTTCATATTTTTCACACCTTTTCAGGCTCTTCCATTTTTTCAACACCGCTTCATGCTCCTCCTATTTTTCAGACCGTTTCATGCTCCTCATATTTTTGACCCCTTGTGAAGGTCTTCATATTTTTCACACCTTTTCATGCTCTTCATGTTTTTTCAACACCGTTTCATGCTCCTCATATTTTTCAGACCATTTCATGCTTCTCAAATTTTGACACCGTTTGAAAATCTTCATATTTTTCACACCTTTTCAGGCTCTTCATGTTTTTCAACACCGCTTCATGCTCCTCCTATTTTTCAGACCGTTTCATGCTCATCTCATTTTTGACACCTTTTGAAACTCTTCATATATTTCACACCTTTAATGCTCTTCAGGTTTTTGGAGACCGCTTCATGCTCCTCCTAATTTTCAGACCGTTTCATGCTCCTCATATTTTTGACACCATTAGAAGCTCTTCATATTTTTCACACCTTTTCAGGCTCTTCATGTTTTTCAACACCGCTTCATGCTCCTCCTCTTTTTCAGACCATTTTCGCTCCTCATAATTTTGACACCATATGAAGCTCTTCATATTTCTCACAACTTTTCTGGTTCTTCATGTATTTCAACACCGCTTCATGCTCCTCCTATCTTTCAGACCGTATCATGCTCATCTAATTTTTGAGACCTTTTGAAGCTCTTCATATTTTTCCACATCTTTTGAAGCTCTTCATATTTTTCACGCGTTTTCAGGCTCTTCATGTTTTTCAACACCCCTTCCTGGTCCTCCTATTTTTCAGACCGTTTCATGCTCCTCATATTTTTGACACCTTTTGCAACTCTTCATATTTTTCACACCTATTCAGGCTCTTCATGTTTTTGAACACCGCTTCATGCTCCTCCTATTTCAGACGGTTTCATGCTCCTCATAATTTTGACACCTTTTGAAGCTCTTCATATTTTTCACACCTATTCAGGCTCTTCATGTTTTTGAACACCGCTTCATGCTACTCCTATTTCAGACCGTTTCATGCTCCTCATAATTTTGACACGTTTTGAAGCTTTTCATACTTTTCACACCTTTTCAGGCTCTTCATGTTTTTCAACACCACTTCATGCTCCTCCTTTTCTGCAGACCGTTTCATGCTCCTCATATTTTTGACACCTTTTGAAGCTCTTCATATTTCTCACAGCTTTTAAGGCTCTTCATATTTTTCAACACCGCTTCATGCTCCTCCTATTTTTCAGACCGTTTAATGCTCCTCATATTTTTGACACATTTTGAAGCTCTTCATATTTTCCACACCTTTTCAGGCTCTTCATATTTTTTAACACCACTTCATGCTCCTTCTATTTTTCAGAGAGTTTCATGCTCCTCATGTATTTCACACCTTTTGAAGCTCTTCATATTTTTCACACCTTTTCAGGCTCCGCATGTTTTTCATCACCGTTTCATGCTCCTCCTATTTTTTAGACCGTTTCAAGCTCCTCATATTTTTGAAACCTTTTGAGGCTCTTCATGTTTTTCACACCTTTTCAAGCTCTTCATGTTTTTGAACACCGTTTCATGTTCCTCCTATTTTTCAGACCGTTTCATGCTCCTCATATTTTTGACACCTTTTGAAGCTCTTCATATTTTTCACAACTTTTCCGGCTCATCATGATTTTCAACACCGCTTCATGCTCCTCCTATTTTTCAGACCGTTTCATTCTCATCTCATTTTTGACACCTTTTGATGCTCTTCATATTTTTCACACCTTTTGAAGCTCTTCATAATTTTCACACGTTTTCAGGCTCTTCATGTTTTTCAACATCGCTTCATGATCCTCCTATTTTTCATACCGTTTCAAGGTCCTAATATTTTTGACACCTTTTGAAGCTCTTCATATTTTTCACACCTTTTCAGGCTCTTCATGTTTTTGAACACCGCTTAATGGTCCTCCTATTTTTAAACCGTTTCATATTCCTCATATTTTTGACACCTTTTGAAGCTCTTCATGTATTTCACACCTTTTCAGGCTTTTCATTTTTTTCAACACCACTTCATTCTCCTCCTATTTTTCAGACTGTTTCATGCTTATCTCATTTTGACACATTTTGAAGCTCTTCATATTTTTCACATCTTTTTAAGCTTTTCATATTTTTCACACCTTTTCAGGCTCTTCATGATTTTCAACACCGCTTCATGCTCCTCCTAATTTTCAGACCGTTTCATGCTCATCTCTTTTTTGACACCCTTTGAAGCTCTTCATATTTTTCACAATTTGAAGTTCTTCATATTTTTCATATTTTTGAAGCTCTTCATATTTTCACACGTTTTCAGACTCTTCATGTTTTTCAACACCGCTTCATGCTCCTGAAATTTTTCAGACCGTTTCATGCTCCTCATATTTTTGACAAGTTTTGAAGCTCTTCATATTTCTCACACCTTTTCAGGCTCTTCATATTTTTCAACAGCGCTTCATGCTCCTCCTATTTTTCAGATCATTTCATGCTCATCTCATTTTTGACACCTTTTGAAGGTTTTCATATTTTTCACACCTTTTCAGGCTCTTCATGTTTTAGAACACCGCTTCATGCTCCTCCTATTTTTCAGACCGTTTTCTGCTCCTCATATTTTTGACACCTGTTGAAGCTCTTCATATATTTCACACCTTTTCAGGCTCTTCTTGTTTTTACACCTTTTCAGGCTCTTCATGTTTTTCAACACCGCTTCATGCTCCTCCTATTTTTCAGACCGTTTTGTGCTCCTCATCTTTTTGACACGTTTTGAAGCTCTTCATATATTTCACACCTTTTCAGGCTCTTCATGTTTTTCAACACCGCCTCATTCTCCTCCTATTTTTCATACCGTTTCATGCTACTCATATTTTTGACACCTTTTGAAGCTCTTCATATTTTTCACACCTTTTCAGACTCTTCAAGTTTTTGAACATCGTTTCATGCTCCTCCTATTTTTCAGACCTTATCATGCTCCTCATATTATTGACACGTTTTGAGGCTCTTCTTATTTTTCATACCTTTTCAGGCTCTTTAAGTTTTTGCCACCGCTTCATGCTCCTAGTATTTTTCAGACCGCTTCATGCTCCTCATATTTTTGACACGTTCTGAACCTATTCATGTATTTCACACCTTTTCAGGCTCTTCATGTTTTTCAACAAGCTTCATGCTCCTCCTATTTTTCAGACCGTTTCATGCTCCTCATATTTTTGACACGTTCTGAAGCTATTCATGTATTTCACACCTTTTCAGGCTCTTCATGTTTTTCAACACCCCTTCTTGCTTCTCCTATTTTTCAGACCGATTAATGCTCCTCATTTTTTTGACACCTTTTGAAGCTCTTCATATTTTTCACACCTTTTCAGGCTCTTCATGTTTTTGAACACAGCTTCATGCTCCTCCTAATTTTCAGACCGTTTCATACTCCTCATGAATTTCACACATTTTGAACCTCTTCATATTTTTCACACCTTTTCAGGCTCTTCAAGTTTTTGAACACTGGTACATGCTCCGCCTATTTTTCACACCTTTTGAAGCTCTTCAAATTTGTCGCACCTTTTCTAGCTCTTCATGTTGTCAACACCGTTTCATGCTCCTCCTATTTTTCAGACCGTTTCATGCTCCTCATATTTTTCACACCTGTTGAAGCTCTTCATATATTTCACACCTTTTCAGGCTCTTCATGTTTTTAAACACCGCTTCATGCTAATCCTATTTTCAGACCGATTCATGCTCCTGATGTATTTCACACCTTTTGAAGCTCTTCACATTGTTCACACCTTTTCAGGCTCTTCATGTTTCTGAACACCGTTTCAAGCTGTTCCTAATTTTCAGACCGTTTCATGTTCCTCATATTTTTGACACCTTTTGAAGCTCTTCATATATTTCACACCTTTTCAGGCTCTTCATGTTTTTCAACACCACTTCCTCTTCCTCCTATTTTTCAGACCGCTTCATGCTCCTCTCATTTTTGACACCTTTTGAAGCTCTTCATATTTTTGACAACTTTTGAGGCTCTTCATATTTCTCACACGTTTTCAGGCTCTTCATGTTTTTCAACACCGCTTCATGCTCCTCCTCTTTTTCAGACCGTTTAATGCTCATCTCATTTTTGAAACTTTTTGAAGGTCTTCATATTTTCACACCTTTTCATGCTCTTCATGTTTTTCAACAACATTTCATGCTCTTCTTGTTTTTCAACACAGTTTCATGCTCCTCATATGTTTGACACCTTTTGAATCTCTTCATATTATTCACTCCTTTCCAGGCTCTTCATGATTTTCAACACCGCTTCATGCTCCTCATATTTTTGAGACCGTTTCATGCTCCTAATATTGTTCACACCTTTTCAAGATCTTCATGTTATTCAACACCGCTTCATGCTCTTCCTATTTTTCAGACCGTTTCCTGCTCCTCATATTTTTGATACCTTTGAAGCTCTTCATATTTTTCACATCTTTTCAGGCTCTTCATGTTTTGAACACCATTTCATGCTCCTCCTTTTTTTCAGACCGTTTCATGCTCCTCATATTTTTGACAACTTTTGAAGCTCCCCATATTTTTCACACCTTTTCACGCTCTTCATGTTTTTCAACACACTTTCATGCTCCTCATATGTTTGACACCTTTTGAATCTGTTCATATTATTCACACCTTTTCCGGCTCTTCATGATTTTCAACACCGCTTCATGCTCCCCATATTTTTGAGACCGTTTTATGCTACTCCTATTTTTGACACCTTTTGAAGCTCTTCGTATATTTCACACGTTTTCAGGCTCTTCATGTTTTTCAACACCGCTTCATGCTCCTCCTATTTTTCAGACCGTGTCATGCTCCTCTTATTTTTCACACCTTTTGAAGCTCTTCATATTTTTCAAACCTTTACAGGCTCTTCATGTATTTCAACACCGCTTCATGCTCCTCCAATTTTTCAGACAATTTCATGCTCGTCATATTTTTCAAACCTTTTAAAGCTCTTCATAATTTTCACACCTATTCATGCTCTTCATTTTTTCCACACTGTTTCATGCTCCTCCTATTTTTCAGACCGTTTCATGCTCTTCATATTTTTCACACCTTTTCAGGCTCTTCATATATTTGAACACCGTTTGCTGCTCCTCCTATTTTGAGAACGTTTCATGCTCCTCATATTTTTGACACGTTTTGCAGCTCTTAATATTTTTCACACCTTTTCAGGCTCTTCATGTTTTTCAACACGGTTTATGCTACTCCTATTTTTGATACATTTTGAAGCTCCTCATATTCTTCAAACCATTTCATGCTCTTCTTTTTTTTCATCACCGCTTCATGCTCCTCCATTTTTCATATTGTTTCATGCTCATCATATTTTTGACACCTTTTGAAGCACTTCATATATTTCCACATTTTCAGGCTCTTAATGATTTTGAACACGGTTTCATTCTCCTCCTATTTTTCAGGCCATTTCATGCTCCTCATATTTTTGACACCTTTTGAATCTCTTCATAATTTTCACACCTTTTCAGGCTCTTCAATTTTTCAACACCGCTTCATGCTCCTCCTATTTTTCAGACCGTTTTCTGCTCCTCATATTTTTGACACCTGTTGAAGCTCTTCATATATTTCACACCTTTTCAGGCTCTTCTTGTTTTTACACCTTTTCAGGCTCTTCATGTTTTTCAACACTGCTTCATGCTCCTCCTATTTTTCAGACCGTTTTCTGCTCCTCATATTTTTGACACCTGTTGAAGCTCTTCATATATTTCACACCTTTTCAGGCTCTTCTTGTTTTTACACCTTTCCAGGCTCTTCATGTTTTTCAATTCCACTTCATGCTTCTCCTATTTTTCAGCCCGTTTCATGCTCTTCATGTATTTCACACCTTTTGAAGCTCTTCATATTTTCACACCTTTTCAGGCTCTTCATGTTATTGATCACCGTTTCATGCTCCTCCTATTTTTCAGACCGTTTCATTCTCCTCATATTTTTGACACCTTTTGAAGCTCTTCATATATTTCACACCTTTTCAGGCTCTTCATGTTTTTGAACACTGCTTCATGCTCCTCTTATTTTTCAGACCGTTTCATGCTCCTCATATTTTTGACACCTTTTGAAGCCTTCATATTTTTCAGACTTTTTCAGGCTCTTCATGTTTTTCAACACCGCTTCATGATCCTCCTATTTTTCGGACCGTTTCATGCTACTCATAATTTTGACACCTTTTGAAGCTCTTCATATTTTTCACACCTTTTCAGGCTGTTCATGTTTTTCAACACCACTTCATGTACCTCCTGTTTTTCAGGCCGTTTCTTTCTCCTCATATTTTTGACACTTTTGTAGCTCGGCATATTTTTCACACCTTTTCAGGCTCTTCATGATTTTCAACACCGCTTCATGCTCCTCCTATTTTTCAGACCGTTTCAAGCTCATCTCATTTTTGACATCTTTTGAAGCTCTTCATATTTTTCACACCTTTTGAATCTCTTCATATTTTTCATATTTTTGAAGCTCTTCATATTTTTCACACCTTTTCAGGCTCTTCATGTTTTTAACAACCACTTCATGCTCCTCCTATTTTTTAGACCGTTTCATGCATATCTCATTTTTGACACCTTTCGAAGCTCTTCATATTTTTCACACTTTTTCAGGATCTTCATGTATTTGAACACCGCTTCATGGTCCTCTTATTTGTCAGATCGTTTCATGCTCCTCATGTATTTCACACGTTTTGAAACTCTTCATATATTTCACACCTTTTCATGCTCTTCATGTTTTTGAACACCGTTTCATGCTCCGCTTATTTTTCAGACCGTTTCATGCTCCTCATATTTTTGACACCTTTTGAAGCTCTTCATATTTTTCACACCTTTTGAAGCTCTTCATATATTTCACACTTTTTCAGGCTCTTCATGTTTTTCAACACCATTTCATGCTCCTCCTATTTTTCAGACCGTTTCATGCTCATCTAAATTTTTACACCTTTGGTAGCTCTTCATTTTTTCACACCTTTTGAAACTCTTCATATTTTTCACACCTTTTCAGGCTCTTCTTGTTTTTGAACACCGCTTCATGCTCCTCCTATTTTTCAGAACGTTTCATGCTCCTCATATTTTTGACACCTTTTGAAGCTCTTCATATTTTTCACACCTTTTCAGGCTGTTCATGTTTTTAAACACCGCTTCATTGTCCTCCTATTTTTCAGACCGTTTCATTCTCCTCTTGTATTTCACACCTTTTGAAGCTCTTCATATTTTTCACACCTTTTCAGGCTCTTCATGTTTTTGAACACCGCTTCATGCTCCTGTTAATTTCCAAAACATTTCATACTCCTCATATATTTGACACGTTTTGAGGCTCTTCATATTTTTCACACCTTTTGAAGCTCTTCATGTTTTTGAACAACGTTTCATGATCTTAATATATTTCAGAACGTTTCATGTTCCTCATTTTTTTGACATCTTTTAAAGCTCTTCATATTTTTCACACCTTTCAAGCTCTGTGTGTTTTTGAACACCGCTTCATGCTCCTCCTATTTTTCAGACCGTTTCATGCTCCTCATATTTTTGACACCTTTTGAAGCTCTCATATTTTTCACACTTTTTCAGGCTCTTCATGTTTTTGAGCACCGCTTCATTCTTCTCCTATTTTTCAGACCGTTTCCTGCTCCTCATATATTTGATACCTTTTGAAGCTCTTCATAGTTTTCACACCTTTTCAGGCTCTTCATGTTTTTGAACACCGCTTCATGCTCCTCCTCTTTTTCAGACCGTTTCATGCTCCTCCTATTTTTCACACCTTTTGAAGCTTTTCATATATTTCACACCTCTTCAGGCTCTTCATGTTTTTGAATATCGTTTGCTGGTCCTCCTATTTCTCAGACCGTTTCATGCTCCACATATATTTGACACCTTTTGAAGCTCTTCATATATTTCACACCTTTTCAGACTCTTCATGATTTCCAACACTGCTTCAGGCTCCTCATATTTTTCAGACCGTTTCATGCTCATCACATTTTTGTCACCTTTTGAAGCTCTTCATATTTTTCACACCTTTTCAGGCTCTTCATGTTTTTAACAACCACTTCATGCTCCTCCTATTTTTCAGACCTTTTCTTGCATATCTCATTTTTGACACCTTTTACAGCTCTTCATATTTTTCACACCTTTCAAGCTCTTCGTGTTTTTGAACACCGCTTCATGCTCCTCCGATTTTTCAGACCGTTTCATGCTCCTCATATTTTTGACACCTTTTGAAGCTCTCATATTTTTCACACCTTTTCAGGCTCTACATGTTTTTGATCACCGCTTCATGCTCCTCCTATTTTTCAGACCGTTTCCTGTTCCTCATATATTTGATACATTTTGAAGCACTTCACATTTTTCACACCTTTTCAGGCTCTTCATGTTTTTGAACACCGCTTCATGCTTCTCCTATTTTTCAGACCGTTTCATGCTCCTCCTATTTTTCACACCTTTTGAAGCTCTTCATATTTTTCACACCTTTTCAGGCTCTTCATGTTTTTGAACACGACTTCATGCTCCTCCTATTTTTCAGACCGTTTCATGCTCCTCATATTTTTGACACCTTTTGAAGCTCTCATATTTTTCACACCTTTTCAGGCTCTTCATGTTTTTGAACACCGCTTCATGCTTCTCCTATTTTTCAGACCGATTCATGCTCCTCCTATTTTTCACACCTTTTGAAGCTCTTCATATTTTTCACACCTTTTCAGGCTCTTCATGTTTTTGAACACGACTTCATGCTCCTCCTATTTTTCAGACCGTTTCATGCTCCTCATATTTTTGACACCTTTTGAAGCTCTCATATTTTTCACACCTTTTCAGGCTCTACATGTTTTTGATCACCGCTTCATGCTCCTCCTATTTTTCAGACCGTTTCCTGCTCCTCATATATTTGATACATTTTGAAGCACTTCACATTTTTCACACCTTTTCAGGCTCTTCATGTTTTTGAACACCGCTTCATGCTCCTCCTAGTTTTCAGACCTTTTCATGCTCCTCATATTTTTCACAACTTTTGAAGCTCTTCATATTTTTGAAACCTTTTGAAGCTCTTCATATTTTTCAAACCTTTTTCGGCTCTTTATGAATTTTAAAACCGCTTCATGCTGCTCCTATTTTTCACACCGTTTCATGCTCATCTCATTTTTGACAACTTTTGAGGCTCTTCATATTTTTCACACCTTTTGAAGCTCTTCATATTTTTCACATTTTTGAAGCTCTTCATATTTTTCACACGTTTTCAGGCTCTTCATGTTTTGCAACACCGCCTCATGCTCCTGCTCTTTTTCAGACCGTTTGATACTCGTCATATTTTTGACAAGTTTTGAGGCTCTTCATATTTTTCAAACCTTTTCAGGCTCTTCATGTTTTTAAACACCGCTTCATGCTCCTCCGATTTTTCAGACCGTTTCATGCTCCTCATATTTTTGACACCTTTTGAAGCTCTCATATTTTTCACACCTTTTCAGGCTCTTCATGTTTTTGAACACCGCTTCATGCTCCTCCAATTTTTCAGACCATTTCCTGCTCCTCATATATTTGATACATTTTGAAGCACTTCACAGTTTTCACACCTTTTCAGGCTCTTCATGTTTTTGAACACCGCTTCATGCTTCTCCTATTTTTCAGACCGTTTCATGCTCCTCCTATTTTTCACATCTTTTGAAGCTCTTCATATTTTTCACACCTTTTCAGGCTCTTCATGTTTTTGAACACCACTTCATGCTCCTCCTATTTTTCAGACCGTTTCATGCTCCTCATGTATTTCACACCTTTTCATGCTTTTCATATGTTTCACACCTTTTCAGGCTCTTCATGTTTTTGAACACCGCTTCATGCTCCTCCTATTTTTCAGACCGTCATGCTCCTCATAATTTTGACACCTTTTGAAGCTCTTCATATTTTTCACACCTTTTCAGGCTCTTCATGTTTTTGAACAACGCTTCATGCTCCTCCTATTTTTCAGACCGTCATGCTCCTCATATTTTTGACACCTTTTCAAGCGCTTCATATTTTTCACAGCTTTTCAGGCTCTTCATGTTTTTGAACACCGCTTCATGCTCCTCCTATTTTTCAGACCTTTTCATGCTCCTCATATTTTTCACAACTTTGAAGCTCTTCATATTTTTGACACCTTTTGAAGCTCTTCATATTTTTCAAACCTTTTCTGCTCTTTATGAATTTTAAAACCGCTTCATGCTGCTCCTATTTTTCACAACGTTTCATGCTCATCTCATTTTTGACAACTTTTGAGGCTCTTCATATTTTTCACACCTTTTGAAGCTCTTCATATTTTTCACATTTTTGAAGCTCTTCATATTTTTCACACGTTTTCAGGCTCTTCATGTTTTGCAACACCGCCTCATGCTCCTGCTGTTTTTCAGACCGTTCCATACTCCTCATATTTTTGACAAGTTTTGAGGCTCTTCATATTTTTCAAACCTTTTCAGGCTCTTCATGTTTTTGAACACCGCTTCATGCTCCTCCTATTTTTCAGACCGTTTCATGCTCCTCATGTATTTCACAGCTTTTGAAGCTCTTCATATTTTGCACACCATTTCAGGCTCTTCATGTTTTTCACAACCACTTCATGCTCCTACTATTTTTCAGACCGTTTCATGCACTTCTCATTGTTTACACCTTTTGAAGCTCTTCATATTTTTCACAGCTTTTGAAGCTCTTCATATTTTTCACACCTTTTCAGGCTGTTCATGTTTTCAACACCGCTTCTTGCCTCTCCTATATTTCAGACTGTTTCATGCTCCTCATATTTTTGACACGTTTTGAAGCTCTTCATATTTTTCACACTTTTTAGGCTCTTCATATTTTTGAACACCACTTCATGCTCCGCTAATATTTCAGACCGTTTCATGCTACTCATATTTTTCACACCTTTTGAAGCTCTTCATATTTTTCACACCTTTTCAGGCTTTTCATGTTTTTGAACACCGCTTCATGCTCCTCCTATTTTTCAGACCGTTTCATGCTCCTCATGTATTTCACACGTTTTGAAGCTCTTCATATTTTTCACACCTTTTCAGGCTCTTCATGTTTTTGAACCCCGTTTCATGCTCCTCCTGTTTTTCAGACCGTTTCATGCTCCTCATATTTTTCACAACTTTGAAGCTCTTCATATTTTTGACACCTTTTGAAGCTCTTCATATTTTTCAAACCTTTTTCGGCTCTTTATGAATTTTAAAACCGCTTCATGTTGCTCCTATTTTTCACACCGTTTCATGCTCATCTCATTTTTGACAACTTTTGAGGCTCTTCATATTTTTCACACCTTTTGAAGCTCTTCATATTTTTCACATTTTTGAAGCTCTTCATATTTTTCACACGTTTTCAGGCTCTTCATGTTTTGCAACACCGCCTCATGCTCCTGCTATTTTTCAGACCGTTTCATACTCGTCATATTTTTGACAAGTTTTGAGGCTCTTCATATTTTTCAAACCTTTTCAGGCTCTTCATGTTTTTAAACACCGCTTCATGCTCCTCCGATTTTTCAGACCGTTTCATGCTCCTCATATTTTTGACACCTTTTGAAGCTCTCATATTTTTCACACCTTTTCAGGCTCTTCATGTTTTTGAACACCGCTTCATGCTCCTCCTATTTTTCAGACCGTTTCCTGCTCCTCATATATTTGATACATTTTGAAGCACTTCACAGATTTCACACCTTTTCAGGCTCTTCATATTTTTGAACACCGCTTCATGCTTCTCCTATTTTTCAGACCGTTTCATGCTCCTCCTATTTTTCACACCTTTTGAAGCTCTTCATATTTTTCACACCTTTTCAGGCTCTTCATGTTTTTGAACACCACTTCATGCTCCTCCTATTTTTCAGACCGTTTCATGCTCCTCATGTATTTCACACCTTTTCATGCTTTTCATATGTTTCACACCTTTTCAGGCTCTTCATGTTTTTGAACACCGCTTCATGCTCCTCATATTTTTCAGACCGTCATGCTCCTCATAATTTGGCACCTTTTGAAGCTCTTCATATTTTTCACACCTTTTCAGGCTCTTCATGTTTTTGAACAACGCTTCATGCTCCTCCTATTTTTCAGACCGTCATGCTCCTCATATTTTTGACACCTTTTCAAGCTCTTCATATTTTTCACAGCTTTTCAGGCTCTTCATGTTTTTGAACACCGCTTCATGCTCCTCCTATTTTTCAGACCTTTTCATGCTCCTCATATTTTTCACAATTTTTGAAGCTCTTCATATTTTTGACACCTTTTGAAGCTCTTCATATTTTTCAAACCTTTTTCTGCTCTTTATGAATTTTAAAACCGCTTCATGCTGCTCCTATTTTTCACACCGTTTCATGCTCATCTCATTTTTGACAAATTTTGAGGCTCTTCATATTTTTCACACCTTTTGAAGCTCTTCATATTTTTCACATTTTTGAAGCTCTTCATATTTTTCACACGTTTTCAGGCTCTTCATGTTTTGCAACACCGCCTCATGCTCCTGCTATTTTTCAGACCGTTTCATACTCCTCATATTTTTGACAAGTTTTGAGGCTCTTCATATTTTTCAAACCTTTTCAGGCTCTTCATGTTTTTAAACACCGCTTCATGCTCCTCCGATTTTTCAGACCGTTTCATGTTCCTCATGTATTTCACAGCTTTTGAAGCTCTTCATATTTTGCACACCTTTTCAGGCTCTTCATGTTTTTCACAACCACTTCATGCTCCTACTATTTTTCAGACCGTTTCATGCATATCTCATTTTTGACACCTTTTGAAGCTCTTCATATTTTTCACACTTTTTCAGGATCTTCATGTATTTGAATACCGCTTCATGGTCCTCCTTTTTTTCAGATCGTTTCATGCTCCTCATGTATTTCACACGTTTTGAAACTCTTCATATTTTCACACCTTTTCAAGCTCTTTATGTTTTTGAACACCGTTTCATGCTCCGCTTATTTTTCAGACCGTTTCATGCTCCTCATATTTTTGACACCTTTTGAAGCTCTTCATATTTTTCACACCTTTTGAAGCTCTTCATATATCACACCTTTTCAGGCTCTTCATGTTTTTCAACACCGTTTCATGCTCCTCCAATTTTTCAGACCGTTTCATGCTCATCTAAATTTTTACACCTTTTGTAGCTCTTCATATTTCTCACACCTTTTGAAGCTCTTCATAGTTTTCACACCTTTTCAGGCTCTTCATGTTTTTGAACACTGCTTCATGCTCCTGCAAATTTCCAGACCGTTTCATACTCCTCATATTTTTGACACGTTTTGAGGCTCTTCAAATTTTTCACACCTTTTCAAGCTCTTCATTTTTTTGAACAACGTTTCATGATCTTCCTATTTTTCAGAACGTTTCATGCTCCTCATATTTTTGACACCTTTTAAAGCTCTTCATATTTTTCACACCTTTCAAGATCTTCGTGTTTTTGAACACCGCTTCATGCTCCTCCTATTTTTCAGACCGTTTCATGGTCCTCATATTTTTGACACCTTTTGAAGCTCTCATATTTTTCACACCATTTCAGGCTCTTCATGTTTTTGAACACCGCTTCATGCTCCTCCTATTTTTCAGACCGTTTCCTGCTCCTCATATATTTGATACATTTTGAAGCTCTTCATATTTTTCACACCTTTTCAGGCTCTTCATGATTTTGAACACCGCTTAATGCTCCTCGTATTTTTTAGACCGTTTCATGGTCCTCATATTTTTGACACCCTTTGAAGCTCTTCATATTTTTCACAACTTTTGAAGCTCTTCATATATCACAGATTTTCAGGCTCTTCATGTTTTTCAACACCGTTTCATGCTCCTCCAATTTTTCAGACCGTTTCATGCTCATCTAAATTTTTACACCTTTTGTAGCTCTTCATATTTTTCACACCTTTTGAAGCTCTTCATAGTTTTCACACCTTTTCAGGCTCTTCATGTTTTTGAACACTGCTTCATGCTCCTGCAAATTTCCAGACCGTTTCATACTCCTCATATTTTTGACACGTTTTGAGGCTCTTCATATTTTTCACACCTTTTCAAGCTCTTCATTTTTTTGAACAACGTTTCATGATCTTCCTATTTTTCAGAACGTTTCATGCTCCTCATATTTTTGACACCTTTTAAAGCTCTTCATATTTTTCACACCTTTCAAGATCTTCGTGTTTTTGAACACCGCTTCATGCTCCTCCTATTTTTCAGACCGTTTCATGCACTTCTCATTGTTTACACCATTTGAAGCTCTTCATATTTTTCACAGCTTTTGAAGCTCTTCATATTTTTCACACCTTTTCAGGCTGTTCATGTTTTCAACACCGCTTCTTGCCTCTCCTACATTTCAGACTGTTTCATCCTCCTCATATTTTTGACACGTTTTGAAGCTCTTCATATTTTTCATACCTTCTCAGGCTCTTCATGTTTTTGAACACCGTTTCATGCTTCTCCTATTTTTCAGACCGTTTCATGCTCCTCATATTTTTGACACGTTTTGAAGCTCTTCATATTTTTCACACCTTTTCAGGCTCTTCATGTTTTTGAACACAGTTTCATGCTTCTCCTATTTTTCAGACCGTTTCATGCTCCTCATATTTTTTACACGTTTTGAAGCTCTTCATATTTTTCACACCTTTTCAGGCTTTTCATGTTTTTGACCACCGCTTCATGCTCCTCCTATTTTTAAGACCGTATCATGCTCGTCATATTTTTCACACCTTTTGAACCTCTTCATATTTTTCACACCTTTTCAGGCTCTTCACGTTTTTCAACACAACTTCATGCT
The DNA here is from genome assembly GCF_033118175.1 of Dama dama. Lineage (NCBI taxonomy): Eukaryota > Metazoa > Chordata > Mammalia > Artiodactyla > Cervidae > Dama > Dama dama. The sequence goes on from NW_026870900.1 coordinate 391,348, forward strand.
TCTCCTATTTTTCAGACCGTTCCATGCTCCTCATGTATTTCACACCTTTTGAAGCTCTTCGTATATTTCACACCTCTTCAGGCTCTTCATGTTTTTGAATATCGTTTCATGCTCCTCCTATTTTTCAGACCATTTCATGCTCCTCATATTTTTGACACCTTTTGAAGCTCTTCATATATTTCACATCTTTTCAGACTCTTCATGATTTCCAACACCGCTTCATGCTCCTCATATTTTTCAGACCGTTTCATGCTCATCACATTTTTGTCACCTTTTGAAGCTCTTCAATTTTTCACACCTTTTCAGGCTCTTCATGTTTTTAACAACCACTTCATGCTCCTACTATTTTTCAGACTGTTTCATGCATATCTCATTTTTGACACCTTTTGAAGCTCTTCATATTTTTCACACTTTTTCAGGATCTTCATGTATTTGAATACCGCTTCATGGTCCTCCTTTTTTTCAGATCGTTTCATGCTCCTCATGTATTTCACACGTTTTGAAACTCTTCATATATTTCACACCTTTTCAAGCTCTTTATGTTTTTGAACACCGTTTCATGCTCCGCTTATTTTTCAGACCGTTTCATGCTCCTCATATTTTTGACACCTTTTGAAGCTCTTCATATATTTCACACCTTTTCAGACTTTTCATGTTTTTGAACACTGCTTCATGCTCCTGCAAATTTCCAGACCGTTTCATACTCCTCATATTTTTGACACGTTTTGAGGCTCTTCAAATTTTTCACACCTTTTCAAGCTCTTCATTTTTTTGAACAACGTTTCATGATCTTCCTATTTTTCAGAACGTTTCATGCTCCTCATATTTTTGACACTTTTTAAAGCTCTTCATATTTTTCACACCTTTCAAGCTCTTCGTGTTTTTGAACACCGCTTCATGCTCCTCCTATTTTTCAGACCGTTTCATGCTCCTCATATCTTTGACACCTTTTGAAGCTCTCATATTTTTCACACCATTTCAGGCTCTTCATGTTTTTGAACACCGCTTCATGCTCCTCCTATTTTTCAGACCGTTTCCTGCTCCTCATATATTTGATACATTTTGAAGCTCTTCATATTTTTCACACCTTTTCAGGCTCTTCATGATTTTGAACACCGCTTAATGCTCCTCGTATTTTTTAGACCGTTTCATGCTCCTCATATTTTTGACACCCTTTGAAGCTCTTCATATTTCTCACATCTTTTGAAGCTCTTCATATTTTCTCATCTTTTAAAGCTCTTCATATTTTTCACACTTTTTCAGGCTCTTCATGTTTTTGAACACCGCTTCATGCTCCTCCTATTTTTCAGACCGTCATGCTCCTCATATTTTTGACACCGTTTGAAGCTCTTCATATTTTTCACAACTTTTCAGGCTCTTCATGTTTTTGAACAACGCTTCATGGTCTTCCTATTTTTCAGACCGTTTCATGCTCCTCATGTATATCACACCTATTGAAGCTCTTCATATTTTTCACACCTTTTCAGGCTCTTCATGTTTTTGAACCCGTTTCATGCTCCTCCTGTTTTTCAGACCGTTTCATGCTCCTCATATTTTTCACAACTTTTGAAGCTCTTCATATTTTTCACACCTTTTGAAGCTCTTCATATATTTCACACCTTCACAGGCTCTTCATGTTTTTCAACATCACTTCATGCTCCTCCTATTTTTCAGACCCTTTCATGCTAATCAAATTTTTGACACCTTTTGAAGCTCTTCATATTTTTCTCACCTTTTGAAGCTCTTCATATTTTTCACACCTTTTCAGGCTCTTCATGTTTTTGAACACCGCTTCATGCTCCTCCTGTTTTTCAGACCGTTTCATGCTCCTCATATTTTTCACAACTTTGAAGCTCTTCATATTTTTGACACCTTTTGAAGCTCTTCATATTTTTCAAACCTTTTTCGGCTCTTTATGAATTTTAAAACCGCTTCATGCTCCTCCTATTTTTCACACCGTTTCATGCTCCTCTCATTTTTGACACCTTTTGAAGCTCTTCATATTTTTCACAGCTTTTCAGGCTCTTCCATTTTTTCGACACCGCTTCATGCTCCTCCTATTTTTCAGATCATTTCATGCTCCTCATATTTTTGACACCTTTTGAAGCTCTTCATATTTCTCACACCTTTTAAGGCTCTTCATATTTTTCAACACCGCTTCATGCTCCTCCTATTTTTCAGACCGTTTAATGCTCCTCATATTTTTGACACATTTTGAAGCTCTTCATATTTTCCACACCTTTTCAGGCTCTTCATATTTTTGAACACCGCTTCATGCTCCTCCTATTTTTCAGACCGTTTCATGCTCATCTCATTTTTGACACCTTTTGAAGCTCCTCATATTTCTCACACCTTTGCAGGCTCTTCATGTTTTTCAACACCGCTTCATGCTCCTCCTATTTTTCATACCGTTTCATGCTCTTCTCATTTTAGACAACTTTTGAAGCTTTTCATATTTTTCACAACTTTTCAGGCTCTTCATGTTTTTGAACACCGCTTCATGCTCCTCCTATTTTTCAGACCGTTTCATGCTCCTCATGAATTTCACACCTTTTGAAGCTCTTCATATTTTTCACACCTTTTCAGGCTCTTCATGTTTTTTAACACCACTTCATGCTCCTTCTATTTTTCAGAGAGTTTCATGCTCCTCATGTATTTCACACCTTTTGAAGCTCTTCATATTTTTCACACCTTTTCAGGCTCTTCATGTTTTTGAACACCGCTTCATGCTCCTCCTATTTTTCAGACCGTTTAATGCTCCTCATGTATTTGACACCTTTTGAAGCTCCTCATATTTTTCACGCCTTTTCAGGCTCTTCATGTTTTTGAACACAGCTTCATGCTCCTCCTATTTTTCAGACCCTTTCATGCTCCTCATATTTTTGACACCTTTTGAAGCTCTTCATATTTTTCACACATTTTCAAGCTCTTCTTGTTTTTGAACGCCGCTTCATGCTCCTCCTATTTTTGACAGTTTCATGCTCCTCATATTTTTGACACCTTTTGAAGCTTTTCATATTTTTCACAACTTTTCAGGCTCTTCATTTTCTTCAACACCACTTCATGCAGCTCTTTTTTTTCAGACCGTTTCATTCTCATCTAATTTTTGACACCTTTTGAAGCTCTTCATATTTTTCACACCTTTTGAAGCTCTTCATATTTTTCACATATTTTCAGGCTCTTCATGTTTTTGAACACCATTTCATGCTCCTCCTATTTTTCAGACCGTTTCATGCTCCTCATATATTTGACACCGTTTGAAAATCTTCATATTTTTCACACCTTTTCATGCTCATCATGTTTTTCAACACAGTTTCACACTCCTTTTATTTTTGACACGTTTTGAAGCTCTGCATATTTTTCACACCTTTTCAGGCTCTTCATGTTTTTCAACACCGCTTCATGCTGCTCCTATTTTTCAGACCGTTTCATGCTCCTCATATTTTGACCCCTTTTGAAGCTCTTCATATATTTCATAACTTTTCAGGCTCTGCATATTTTTCAAAACTGCTTCATGATCCTCCTCTTTTTCAGACCGTTTCGTGTTCTTCATATATTTGCTACATTTTGAAGCTCTTCATATTTTTCACAACTTTTCATGCTCTTCATGTTTTTTCAACACCGTTTCATGCTCCTCATATATTTGAGACCATTTCATGCTTCTCAAATTTTGACACGTTTTGAAGATCTTCATATTTTTCACACCTTTTCATTCTTGTCATGTTTTTCAACACAGTTTCACACTCCTCATATTTTTGACACCTTTTGAACTCTTCATATTTTTCACACCTTTTCAGGCTCTTCATGTTTTTGATCACCGTTTCATGCTCCTCCTATTTTTCAGACCGTTTCATGCTCATCTCATTTTTGACACCTTTTGAAACTCTTCATATATTTCACACCTGTAAGGCTCTTCAGGTTTTTGGAGACCGCTTCATGCTCCTCCTAATTTTCAGACCGTTTCATGCTCCTCATATTTTTGACACCATTAGAAGATCTTCATATTTTTCACACCTTTTCAGGCTCTTCATGTTTTTCAACACCGCTTCATGCTCCTCCTCTTTTTCAGACCATTTTTGCTCCTCATAATTTTGACACCATATGAAGCTCTTCATATTTTTCACACCTTTTCAGGCTCTTCATGTTTTTGAACACCGTTTCATGTTCCTCCTATTTTTCAGACCGTTTCATGCTCCTCATATTTTTGAAACCTTTTGAAGCTCTTCATATTTTTCACAACTTTTCCGGCTCTTCATGATTTTCAAAACCGCTTCGTGCTCCTCCTATTTTTCAGACCGTTTCATTCTCATCTCATTTTTGACACCTTTTGATGCTCTTCATATTTTTCACACCTTTTGAAGCTTTTCATAATTTTCACACGTTTTCAGGCTCTTCATGTTTTTCAACACCGCTTCATGCTCCTCCTATTTTTCAGACCGTTTCATGCTCCTCATATTTTTGACACCTTTTGAAGCTCTCATATTTTTCACACCTTTTCAGGCTCTTCATGTTTTTGAACACTGCTTCATGCTCCTCCTATTTTTCAGACCGTTTCCTGCTCCTCATATATTTGATACATTTTGAAGCACTTCATATTTTTCACACCTTTTCAGGCTCTTCATGATTTTGAACACCGCTTAATGCTCCTCGTATTTTTTAGACCGTTTCATGCTCCTCATATTTTTGACACCCTTTGAAGCTCGTCATATTTTTCACATCTTTTGAAGCTCTTCGTATTTTCACATCTTTTAAAGCTCTTCATATTTTTCACACGTTTTCAGGCTCTTCATGTTTTTGAACACCGCTTCATGCTCCTCCTATTTTTCAGACCGTCATGCTCCTCATATTTTTGACACCTTTTGAAGCTCTTCATATTTTTCACACCTTTTCAGGCTCTTCATGTTTTTGAACAACGCTTCATGGTCTTCCTATTTTTCAGACCATTTCATGCTCCTCATGTATATCACACCTATTGAAGCTCTTCATATTTTTCACACCTTTTCAGGCTCTTCATGTTTTTGAACCCCGTTTCATGCTCCTCCTGTTTTTCAGACCGTTTCATGCTCCTCATATTTTTCACAACTTTGAAGCTCTTCATATTTTTGACACCTTTTGAAGCTCTTCATATTTTTCAAACCTTTTTCGGCTCTTTATGAATTTTAAAACCGCTTCATGCTCCTCCTATTTTTCACACCGTTTCATGCTCATCTCATTTTTGACACCTTTTGAAGCTCTTCATATTTTTCACACCTTATGAAGCTGTTCATATTTTTCACATTTTTGAGGCTCTTCATATTTTTCAAACCTTTTCAGGCTCTTCATGTTTTTGAACACCGCTTCATGCTCCTCCTATTTTTCAGACCGTTTCATGCTCCTCATGTATTTCACAGCTTTTGAAGCTCTTCATATTTTGCACACCTTTTCAGGCTCTTCGTGTTTTTCACAACCACTTCATGCTCCTCCTATTTTTCAGACCGTTTCATGCACTTCTCATTGTTTACACCTTTTGAAGCTCTTCATATTTTTCACAGCTTTTCAGTCTCACCATGTTTTTCAACACCACTTCATGCTTCTCTTATTTTTCAGAAGGTTTCATGCTCATCTCATTTTTGACACCTTTGAAGCTCTTCATATTTTTCACACCTTTTGAAGCTCTTCATATTTTTCACACCTTTTCAGGCTCGTCATGTTTTTGAACACAGCTTCATGCTCCTCCTATTTTTCAGACCGTTCCATGCTCCTCATATTTTTGACACCTTTTGAAGCTCTTCATATTTTTTACACCTTTTCAGGCTCTTCATGTTTTTGAACACAGTTTCATGATCCTCCTATTTTTCAGACCTTTTCATGCACTTCATATTTTTGACACCTTTTGAAGCTCTTTATATTTTTCACACCTTTTCAGGCTCTTTATATTTTTGAACACCGCTTCATGCTCCTCTTATTTTTCAGACCGTTTCATGCTCATCTCATTTTTGACACCTTTTGAAGCTCTTCATATTTTTCACACATTTTCAGGCTCTTCATGTTTTTCAGCACCGTTTCATGATCCTCCTATTGTTAAGACCTTTTCATGCTCATCTCATTTTTGACACCTTTTGAAGCATTTCATATTTTCACAACTTTTCAGGCTCTTCATGTTTTTCAACACCGCTTCATGCTCCTCCTATTTTTCAGCCCGTTTCATGCTCCTCATATTTTTGAACACCTTTTGAAGCTCTCATATTTTTCACACCTTTTCAGGCTCTTCATGTTTTTGAACACCGCTTCATGCTCCTCCTATTTTTCAGACCGTTTCCTGCTCCTCATATATTTGATACATTTTGAAGCACTTCATAGTTTTCACACCTTTTCAGGCTCTTCATGTTTTTGAACACCTCTTCATGCTCCGCCTATTTTTCAGACCGTTTCATGCTCCTCCTATTTTTCACACCTTTTGAAGCTCTTCATGTTTTTCACACCTTTTCAGGCTCTTCATGTTTTTGAACACCGCTTCATGCTCCTCCTATTTTTCAGACCGTTTCATGCTCCTCATATATTTCACACCTTTTGAAGCTCTTCATATTTTTCACACCTTTCAGGCTCTTCATGTTTTTTAACAATACTTCATGCTCCTCCTATTTTTCAGACCGTCATGTTCCTCATATTTTTGACACCTTTTCAAGCTCTTCATATTTTTCACACCTTTTCAGGCTCTTCATGTTTTTGAACACCGCTTCATGCTCCTCCTATTTTTCAGACCTTTTCATGCTCCTCATATTTTTCACAACTTTTGAAGCTCTTCATATTTTTGACACCTTTTGAAGCTCTTCATATTTTTCACACTTTTTAGGCTCTTCATATTTTTGAACACCTCTTCATGCTCCGCTAATATTTCAGACCGTTTCATGCTCCTCATATTTTTGACACCTTTTGAAGCTCTTCATATTTTTCACACCTTTTGAAGCTCTTCATATATCACACCTTTTCAGGCTCTTCATGTTTTTCAACACCGTTTCATGCTCCTCCAATTTTTCAGACCGTTTCATGCTCATCTAAATTTTTACACCTTTTGTAGCTCTTCATATTTTTCACACCTTTTGAAGCTCTTCATAGTTTTCAAACCTTTTCAGGCTCTTCATGTTTTTGAACACTGCTTCATGCTCCTGCAAATTTCCAGACCGTTTCATACTCCTCATATTTTTGACATGTTTTGAGGCTCTTCATATTTTTCACACCTTTTCAAGCTCTTCATTTTTTTGAACAACGTTTCTTGATCTTCCTATTTTTCAGAACGTTTCATGCTCCTCATATTTTTGACACCCTTTAAAGCTCTTCATATTTTTCACACCTTTCAAGCTCTTCGTGTTTTTGAACACCGCTTCATGCTCCTCCTATTTTTCAGACCGTTTCATGCTGCTCATATTTTTGACACCTTTTGAAGCTCTCATATTTTTCACACCATTTCAGGCTCTTCATGTTTTTGAACACCACTTCATGCTCCTCCTATTTTTCAGACCGTTTCCTGCTCCTCATATATTTGATACATTTTGAAGCTCTTCATATTTTTCACACCTTCTCAGGCTCTTCATGATTTTGAACACCGCTTAATGCTCCTCGTATTTTTTAGACCGTTTCATGCTCCTCATATTTTTGACACCCTTTGAAGCTCTTCATATTTTTCACATCTTTTGAAGCTCTTCGTATTTTCACATCTTTTACAGCTCTTCATATTTTTCACACGTTTTCAGGCTCTTCATGTTTTTGAACACCGCTTCATGCTCCTCCTATTTTTCAGACCGTCATGCTCCTCATATTTTTGACACCTTTTGAAGCTCTTCATATTTTTCACACCTTTTCAGGCTCTTCATATTTTTCAACAACGCTTCATGGTCTTCCTATTTTTCAGACCGTTTCATGCTCCTCATGTATATCACACCTATTGAAGCTCTTCATATTTTTCACACCTTTTCAGGCTCTTCATGTTTTTGAACCCCGTTTCATGCTCCTCCTGTTTTTCAGACCGTTTCATGCTCCTCATATTTTTCACAACTTTTGAAGCTCTTCATATTTTTCACACCTTTTGAAGCTCTTCATATATTTCACACCTTCACAGGCTCTTCATTTTTTCAACATCACTTCATGCTCCTCCTATTTTTCAGACCCTTTCGTGCTAATCTAATTTTTGACACCTTTTGAAGCTCTTCATATTTTTCTCACCTTTTGAAGCTCTTCATATTTTTCACACCTTTTCAGGCTCTTCATGTTTTTGAACACCGCTTCATGCTCCTCCTGTTTTTCAGACCGTTTCATGCTCCTCATATTTTTCACAACTTTGAAGCTCTTCATATTTTTGACACCTTTTGAAGCTCTTCATATTTTTGAAACCTTTTTCGGCTCTTTATGAATTTTAAAACCGCTTCATGCTCCTCCTATTTTTCACACCGTTTCATGCTCATCTCATTTTTGACACCTTTTGAAGCTCTTCATATTTTTCACACCTTATGAAGCTGTTCATATTTTTCACATTTTTGAGGCTCTTCATATTTTTCAAACCTTTTCAGGCTCTTCATGTTTTTGAACACCGCTTCATGCTCCTCCTATTTTTCAGACCGTTTCATGCTCCTCATGTATTTCACAGCTTTTGAAGCTCTTCATATTTTGCACACCTTTTCAGGCTCTTCGTGTTTTTCACAACCACTTCATGCTCCTCCTATTTTTCAGACCGTTTCATGCACTTCTCATTGTTTACACCTTTTGAAGCTCTTCATATTTTTCACAGCTTTTCAGTCTCACCATGTTTTTCAACACCACTTCATGCTTCTCTTATTTTCAGAAGGTTTCATGCTCATCTCATTTTTGACACCTTTGAAGCTCTTCATATTTTTCACACCTTTTGAAGCTCTTCATATTTTTCACACCTTTTCAGGCTCTTCATGTTTTTGAACACAGCTTCATGCTCCTCCTATTTTTCAGACCGTTCCATGCTCCTCATATTTTTGACACCTTTTGAAGCTCTTCATATTTTTCACACCTTTTGAAGCTCTTCATATTTTTCACAACTTTTGAAGCTCTTCATATTTTTCACACCTTTTGAAGCTCTTCATATTTTTCACACCTTTTCAGGCTCTTCATGTTTTTGAACACAGCTTCATGCTCCTCCTATTTTTCAGACCGTTCCATGCTCTTCATATTTTTGACACCTTTTGAAGCTCTTCATATTTTTCACACCTTTTCAGACTCTTTATATTTTTGAACACCGCTTCATGCTCCTCTTATTTTTCAGACCGTTTCATGCTCATCTCATTTTTGACACCTTTTGAAACTCTTCATATTTTTCACACCTTTTCAGGCTCTTCATGTTTTTCAACACCGTTTCATGATCCTCCTAGTTTTTAGACCGTTTCATGCTCATCTCATTTTTGACACCTTTTGAAGCTCTTCATATTCTTCACACTTTTCAGGCTCTTCATGTTTTTGAACACCGCTTCATGCTCCTCCTATTTTTCAGACCGTTTCATGCTCCTCATATTTTTCACACCTATTGAAGCTCTTCATATTTTCACAACTTTTCAGGCTCTTCTTGTTTTTCAACACCGTCTCATGCTACTCCTATTTTTCAGACCGTTTCATGCTCCTCATGTATTTCACACCTTTTGAAGCTCTTCATATTTTTCACACCTTTTCAGGCTCTTCATGTTTTTCAACACCGCTTCATGCTTCTCCTATTTTTCAGACCGTTTCATGCACATCATGTATTTCACACCTTTTGAAACTCTTCATATTTTTCAAACCTTTTCAGGCTCTTCATGTTTTTCAACACCACTTCATGCTCCTCCTAGTTTTCAGACCGTTTCATGCTCATCTCATTTTTGACAGCTTTTGAAGCTCTTCATATTTTTGACACCTTTTAAATCTCTTCATATTTTTCACACCTTTTCAAGCTCTTCAAGCTTTTCAACACCGCTTCATGCTCCTGCTATATATCAGATCGTATCATGCTTCTCCTATTTTTAACACCTTTTGAAGCTCTTCATATTTTTCACACGTTTTCAGGCTCTTCATGTTTTTCAACACCGCTTCATGCTGCTCCTCTTTTTCATTCCGATTCATGCTCCTCATATTTTTGACACCTTTTGAAGCTCTTCATATTGTTCACACCTTTTCAGGCTTTTCATGTTTTTGAACACCGCTCTATGCTCCTCCTATTTTTCAGATCGTTTCATGCTCCTCATAATTTTGACACCTTTTGAAGCTCTTCATATTTTTCACATCTTTTCAGGCTCTTGATGTTTTTCAACACCGCTTCATGCTCCTGTTTTTTTTCAGACCGTTTCATGCTCCTCATGTATTCCACACCTTTTGAAGCTGTTCATATATTTCACCCCTTTTCAGGCTCTTCATGTTTTGAACACCGTTTCATGCTGCTCTTATTTTTCAGACCATTTCATGTTCCTCATATTTTTGACATTTTTTGAGGCTCTTCATATTTTTCACACCTTTTCAGGCTCTTCATGTTTTTGAACACCGTTTCATGCTCCTCCTATTTTTCAGATCGTTTCATGCTCCTCATGTATTTCACACCTTTTGAAGCTCTTCATATATTTCAAAGCTTTTCAAGCTCTTCATATTTTTTAACATAGCTTCATGCTCCTCATATTTTTCAGACCGTTTCATGCTCCTCATATTTTTTATACCTTTTGAAGCTCTTCATATTTTTCACACCTTTTCAGACTCTTCATGTTTTTCAACACTGCTTCATGCTCCTATGATTTTTCAGACCGTTTCATGCTCCTCATATTTTTGACACCATTTGAAGCTCTTCATATTTTTCACACCTTTTCAGGCTCCTCATGTGTTTGAACACCGCTCATGATCCTTCAAATTTTCAGACCGTTTCATGCTCTTCATATTTTTGACACCTTTTGATACTCTTCATATTTTTCACACGTTTTCAGGTTCTTCATGTTTTTCCACACCACTTCATGCTTCTCATATTTTTCAGACCGTTTCATGCTCCTCATTAATTTCACACCTTTTGAAGCTCTTCATATTTTTCCCATTTTTGAAGCTCTTCATATTTTTCACACGATTTCAGACTCTTCATGTTTTTCAACACCGGTTCATGCTCCTGCTATTTATCATACCGTTTCATGTTCCTCATATTTTTGACACGTTTTGAGGCTCTTCATATTTTTCACACCTTTTCAGGCTATTCATGTTTTTGAACACCGTTTCATAATCCTCCTATTTTTCAGACCCTTTCATGCTCCTCATATTTTAGACACCTTTTGAAGCTCTTCATATTTTTCACTACTTTTCAGGCTCTTCATGTTTTTAAACACTGCTTCATGCTCCTCCTATTTTTCAGACCCTTTCATGCTCCTCATATTTTTCACACCTTTTGAAGCTCTTCATACATTTCACACTTTTCAGTCTCTTGATGTTTTTCAACACCGCTTCATGCTCCGCCTATTTTTCAGGCCGTTTCATGCTCCTCATATTTTTGACACCTTTAGAAGCTCTTCATATTATTCACACCTTTTCAGGCTCTTCATGTTTTTGATCACCGCTTCATGCTCCGCCTATTTTTCACACCATTTCATTCTCCTCATATATTTGACACATTTTGAAGCTCTTCAGATATTTCACACCTTTTCAGGCTCTTCATTTTTTTCAACACCAATTCATGATCCTCCTATTTTTCAAATCGTTTCATGCTCATCTCATTTTGACACCTTTTGAAGCTCTTTATATATTTCACACCTTATGAAGCTCTTCATATTTTTCATACCTTTTCAGGCTCTTCATGATTTTCAACACCGCTTCATGCTCCTCCTATTTTTCAGACCGTTTCATGCTCATCTCTTTTTTGACACCTTTTGAAGCTCTTCATATTTTTCACACCTTTTGAAGCTCTTCATATTTTTCACATTTTTGAAGCTCTTCATATTTTTCACACCTTTTGAAGCTCTTCATATTTTTCACACCGTTTCAGACTCTTCATGTTTTTGAACACCACTTCATTCTCCTCCTATTTTTCAGAGAGTTTCATGCTCCTCATGTATTTCACACCTTTTCAAGCTCTTCATATTTTTCACACCTTTTCAGGCTCTTCATGTTTTTCCACACTACTTCATGCTTCTATTTTTCAGACCGTTTCATGCTCCTCATGAATTTCAGACCTTTTGAAGCTCTTCATGTTTTTCACAACTTTTCAGGCCCTTCATGTTTCTGATCACCGTTTCATGCTCCTCCTATCTTTCAGACCGTTTCATGCTCCTCATATTTTTGACACCATTTAAAGCTCTTTATATTTTTCACACCTTTTCAGGCTCCCCATGTTTTTGAACACTGCTCATGATCCTCCGAATTTTCAGACCGTTTCATGCTCTTCATATTTTTGACACCTTTTGAAACTCTTCATATTTTTCACACCTTTTCAGGTTCTTCATGTTTTTCCACACCACTTCATGCTTCTCATATTTTTCAGACCATTTCATGCTCCTCATGAATTTCACACCTTTCGAAGCTATTCATATTTTTCACACCTTTTCAGGCTCTTCATGTTTTTCCACACCACTTCATGCTTCTCATATTTTTCAGACCGTTTCATGCTCCTCATGAATTTGACACCTTTTGAAGCTCTTCATATTTCTCCCACCTTTTCAGGCTCCTCATGTTTTTGATCACCGTTTCATGCTCCTCCTATTTTTCAGAACGTTTCATGCTCCTCATATTTTTGACACCTTTTGAAGCACTTCATATTTTTCACACGTTTTCAGGCTCTTCATGATTTTGAACACCGCTTCATGAACCTCCTATTTTACAGACCGTTTCATGCTCTTTATATTTTTGATCCCTTTTGAAGCTCTTCATATTTTTCACACCTTTTGAAGCTCTTCATATTTTTCACATTTTTGAAGCTCTTCATATTTTTCACACCTTTTGAAGCTCTTCATATTTTTCACATTTTTGAAGCTCTTCATATTTTTCACACCTTTTCAGGCTTTTCATGTTTTTGAACACCGCTTCATGTTCCTCTTATTTTTCAGACCGTTTCATGCTCCTCATATTTTTGACACCTTTTGAATCTCTTCATATATTTCACACCTTTTCAGGTTCTTCATATTTTTGAACACCGCTTCATGCTCCTCCTATTTTTGAGATTGTTTCATGCTCCTCATATTTTTGACACCTTTTGAAGCTCTTCATATTTTTCACAACTTTTCAGGTTCTTCATATTTTTGAACACCGCTTCATGCTCCTCCTATTTTTGAGATTGTTTCATGCTCCTCATATTTTTGACACCGTTTGAATCTCTTCATATATTTCACACCTTTTCAGGTTCTTCATATTTTTGAACAACGCTTCATTCTCCTCCTATTTTTCAGACCGTTTCATGCTCCTCGTATTTTTGACACCTTTTGAAGCTCTTCATATTTTTCACAACTTTTCAGTCTCTTCATGTTTTTGAACACCACTTCATGCTTCTCCTATTTTTCAGACAATTTCATTCTCCTCATATTTTTCACACCTTTTCAGGCTCTTCATGTTTTTGAACACAGCTTCATGCTCCTCCCATTTTTCTGATCGTTTCATGCTCCTCATATTATTGACACCTTTTGAATCTCTTCATATTTTTCTCACCTTTTCAGGCTCTTCATGTTTTTCAAGACCGCCTTATGCTCCTCCTTTTTTTGAGACTGTTTCATGCTCCTCATGTAATTCACACCTTTTGAAGCTCTTTATATTTTTCACATTTTTGAAGCTCTTCATATTTTTCACACCTTTTCAGGCTCTTCATGTTTTTCAACACCATTTCATGCTGCTTCTATTTTTCAGACCGTTTCATGCATCTCATATTTTTCACACCTTTGGAAGCTCTTCATATTTTTCACACCTTTTCAGACTCTTCATGTTTTTGATCACCGTTTCATGCTCCTCATATTTTTCAGACCGTTTCATGCTCCTCATATTTTTGACACTTATTGAAGCTCTTCATATTTTTCACTCCTTTTCAGGCTCTTCATGTTTTTCAACACCGCTTCACGGTCCTCCTATTTTTCAGACAGTTTCATGCTCATCTCATTTTTGACACCTTTTGAAGCTTTTCAAATTTTTCACAACATTTCAGGCTCTTCATGTTTTTGAACACCGCTTCATGCTCCTCCTATTTTACAGAGTTTCATGCTCCTCATGTATTTCACACATTTTGAACCTCTTCATATTTTTCACACATTTTCAGGCTCTTCATGGTTTGCACCACCACTTCATACTCCTCCTATTTTTCAGACCGTTTCATGCTCATCTCATTTTTGAAACCTTTAGAATCTCTTCATATTTTTCACACCTTTTCAGGCTCTTCATGTTTTTCAACACCACTTCATGCTCCTCCTATTTTTCAGACCGTTTCATGCTCACCTCATTTTTGACACCTTTTCAAACTTTTCATATTTTTCACACCTTTTCAGGCTCTTCATGTTTTTGAACACCGCTTCATGCCTCTACTGTTTTTCACAAGGTATACAGCTCCTCATATTTTTCACACCTATTGAAGCTCTTCATATTTTTCACACCTTTTCAGACTCTTCATGTTTTTGAACACCACTTCATTCTCCTCCTATTTTTCAGAGAGTTTCATGCTCCTCATGTATTTCACACCTTTTCAAGCTCTTCATATTTTTCACACCTTTTCAGGCTCTTCATGTTTTTCCACACTACTTCATGCTTCTATTTTTCAGACCGTTTCATGCTCCTCATGAATTTCAGACCTTTTGAAGCTCTTCATGTTTTTCACAACTTTTCAGGCCCTTCATGTTTCTGATCACCGTTTCATGCTCCTCCTATCTTTCAGACCGTTTCATGCTCCTCATATTTTTGACACCATTTAAAGCTCTTTATATTTTTCACACCTTTTCAGGCTCCCCATGTTTTTGAACACTGCTCATGATCCTCCGAATTTTCAGACCGTTTCATGCTCTTCATATTTTTGACACCTTTTGAAACTCTTCATATTTTTCACACCTTTTCAGGTTCTTCATGTTTTTCCACACCACTTCATGCTTCTCATAATTTTCAGACCATTTCATGCTCCTCATGAATTTCACACCTTTCGAAGCTATTCATATTTTTCACACCTTTTCAGGCTCTTCATGTTTTTCCACACCACTTCATGCTTCTCATATTTTTCAGACCGTTTCATGCTCCTCATGAATTTGACACCTTTTGAAGCTCTTCATATTTCTCACACCTTTTCAGGCTCCTCATGTTTTTGATCACCGTTTCATGCTCCTCCTATTTTTCAGAACGTTTCATGCTCCTCATATTTTTGACACCTTTTGAAGCACTTCATATTTTTCACACGTTTTCAGGCTCTTCATGATTTTGAACACCGCTTCATGAACCTCCTATTTTACAGACCGTTTCATGCTCTTTATATTTTTGATCCCTTTTGAAGCTCTTCATATTTTTCACACCTTTTTGGGCTCTTCATATTTTTCAACACCGTAACATGCTGCTTCTATTTTTCAGGCCGTTTCATGCTCCTCATATTTTTGACACCATTTGAAGCTCTTCATATTTTTCACACCTTTTCAGGCTCCTCATGTTTTTGAACACTGCTCATGATCCTCCGAATTTTCAAACCGTTTCATGCTCTTCATATTTTTCTCACCTTTTGAATCTCTTCATATTTTTCACACCTTTTCAGGTTCTTCATATTTTTGAACACCGCTTCATGCTCCTCCTATTTTTGAGATTGTTTCATGCTCCTCATATTTTTGACACCTTTTGAAGCTCTTCATATTTTTCACAACTTTTCAGGTTCTTCATATTTTTGAACACCGCTTCATGCTCCTCCTATTTTTGAGATTGTTTCATGCTCCTCATATTTTTGACACCTTTTGAATCTCTTCATATATTTCACACCTTTTCAGGTTCTTCATATTTTTGAACAATGCTTCATTCTCCTCCTATTTTTCAGACCGTTTCATGCTCCTCGTATTTTTGACACCTTTTGAAGCTCTTCATATTTTTCACAACTTTTCAGTCTCTTCATGTTTTTGAACACCACTTCATGCTTCTCCTATTTTTCAGACAATTTCATTCTCCTCATATTTTTCACACCTTTTCAGGCTCTTCATGTTTTTGAACACAGCTTCATGCTCCTCCCATTTTTCTGACCGTTTCTTGCTCCTCATATTATTGACACCTTTTGAATCTCTTCATATTTTTCTCACCTTTTCAGGCTCTTCATGTTTTTCAAGACCGCCTTATGCTCCTCCTTTTTTTGAGACTGTTTCATGCTCCTCATGTAATTCACACCTTTTGAAGCTCTTTATATTTTTCACATTTTTGAAGCTCTTCATATTTTTCACACCTTTTCAGGCTCTTCATGTTTTTCAACACCATTTCATGCTGCTTCTATTTTTCAGACCGTTTCATGCATCTCATATTTTTCACACCTTTGGAAGCTCTTCATATTTTTCACACCTTTTCAGACTCTTCATGTTTTTGATCACCGTTTCATGCTCCTCATATTTTTCAGACCGTTTCATGCTCCTCATATTTTTGACACTTATTGAAGCTCTTCATATTTTTCACTCCTTTTCAGGCTCTTCATGTTTTTCAACACCGCTTCACGGTCCTCCTATTTTTCAGACAGTTTCATGCTCATCTCATTTTTGACACCTTTTGAAGCTTTTCAAATTTTTCACAACATTTCAGGCTCTTCATGTTTTTGAACACCGCTTCATGCTCCTCCTATTTTACAGAGTTTCATGCTCCTCATGTATTTCACACATTTTGAACCTCTTCATATTTTTCACGCATTTTCAGGCTCTTCATGGTTTGCACCACCACTTCATGCTCCTCCTATTTTTCAGACCGTTTCATGCTCATCTCATTTTTGAAACCTTTAGAATCTCTTCATATTTTTCACACCTTTTCAGGCTCTTCATGTTTTTCAACACCACTTCATGCTCCTCCTATTTTTCAGACCGTTTCATGCTCACCTCATTTTTGACACCTTTTCAAACTTTTAATATTTTTCACACCTTTTCAGGCTCTTCATGTTTTTGAACACCACTTCATGCCTCTACTGTTTTTCACAAGGTATACAGCTCCTCATATTTTTCACACCTATTGAAGCTCTTCATATTTTTCACACCTTTTCAGACTCTTCATGTTTTTGAACACCACTTCATGCTCCTCCTATTTTTCAGAGAGTTTCATGCTCCTCATGTATTTCACACCTTTTCAAGCTCTTCATATTTTTCACAGCTTTTCAGTCTCTTCATGTTATTCCACACTACTTCATGCTTCTATTTTTCAGACCGTTTCATGCTCCTCATGAATTTCAGACCTTTTGAAGCTCTTCATGTTTTTCACAACTTTTCAGGCCCTTCATGTTTCTGATCACCGTTTCATGCTCCTCCTATCTTTCAGACCGTTTCATGCTCCTCATATTTTTGACACCATTTAAAGCTCTTCATATTTTTCACACCTTTTCAGGCTCCCCATGTTTTTGAACACTGCTCATGATCCTCCGAATTTTCAGACCGTTTCATGCTCTTCATATTTTTGACACCTTTTGAAACTCTTCATATTTTTCACACCTTTTCAGGTTCTTCATGTTTTTCCACACCACTTCATGCTTCTCATATTTTTCAGACCATTTCATGCTCCTCATGAATTTCACACCTTTCGAAGCTATTCATATTTTTCACACCTTTTCAGGCTCTTCATGTTTTTCCACACCACTTCATGCTTCTCATATTTTTCAGACCGTTTCATGCTCCTCATGAATTTGACACCTTTTGAAGCTCTTCATATTTCTCACACCTTTTCAGGCTCCTCATGTTTTTGATCACCGTTTCATGCTCCTCCTATTTTTCAGAACGTTTCATGCTCCTCATATTTTTGACACCTTTTGAAGCACTTCATATTTTTCACACGTTTTCAGGCTCTTCATGATTTTGAACACCGCTTCATGAACCTCCTATTTTACAGACCGTTTCATGCTCTTTATATTTTTGATCCCTTTTGAAGCTCTTCATATTTTTCACACCTTTTTGGGCTCTTCATATTTTTCAACACCGTAACATGCTGCTTCTATTTTTCAGGCCGTTTCATGCTCCTCATATTTTTGACACCATTTGAAGCTCTTCATATTTTTCACACCTTTTCAGGCTCCTCATGTTTTTGAACACTGCTCATGATCCTCCAAATTTTCAAACCGTTTCATGCTCTTCATATTTTTCTCACCTTTTGAATCTCTTCATATTTTTCACACCTTTTCAGGCTCTTCATGTTTTTGAACACCGCCTTATGCTCCTCCTTTTTTTCAGACTTTTTCATGCTCCTCATTTAATTCACACCTTTTGAAGCTCTTTATATTTTTCACACCTTTTCAGGCTCTTCATGTTTTTCAACACCACTTCATGCTCCTCCTATTTTTCAGTCGTTTCATGCTCATCTAATTTTTAACACCTTTTGAAACTCTTCATATATTTCACATCATTTGAAGCTATTCATATTTTTCACATTTTTGAAGCTCTTCATATTTTTCACACCTTTTCAGGCTCTTCATGTTTTTCAACACCATTTCATGCTGCTTCTATTTTTCAGACCTTTTCATGCTCCTCATATTTTTCACACCTTTTGAAGCTCTTCATATTTTTCACACCTTTTCAGGCTATTCATGTTTTTGAACACAGCTTCACGCTTCTCCTATTTTTCAGACCGTTTCATGCTCCTCATATTTTTGACACCTTTTGAAGCTCTTCATAATTTTCACACCTTTTCAGGCTCTTCATGTTTTTCAACACCACTTCATGCTCCTCGTATTTTTCAGACCGTTTCATGCCCCTAATATATTTGACACCTTTTGAAGCTCTTCATATTTTTCACACGTTTTCAGACTCTTCATGTTTTTGAACACCACTTCATGCTCCTCCTATTTTTCAGACCGTTTCATGCTCCTCATATTTTTGACACATTTTGAAGCTCTTCATATTTTTCACACCTTTTCAGGCTCTTCAGGTTTTTCAACACCACTTCATGCTCCTCCTATTTTTCAGACCGTTTCATCCTCCTCATATTTTTGACACCTTTAGAAGCTCTTCATTATTTCACAACTTTTCAGGCTCTTCATGTGTTTTAGCACCACTTCATGCTCGTCCTATTTTTCAGACCTTTCATGCTCCTCATATTTTTGACACCGTTTGAAGCTCTTCATATATTTGACACCTTTGAAGCTCTTCATATTTTTCACATTTTTGAACCTCTTCATATTTTTCACACCTTTTCAGGCTCTTCATGTTTTTCAACACGGCTTCATGCTCCTCCTATTTTTCAGATAGTTTCATATCTCTCATGTATTTCACACCTTTAGAAGCTCTTCATATTTTCACACCTTTTCAGGCTCTTCATGTTTTTGAACACCACTTCATCCTCCTCCTATTTTTCAGACAGTTTCATGCTCCTCATGTATTTCACACCTTTTGAAGCTCTTCATATTTTTCACACGTTCTCAGGCTCTTCATGTTTTTGAACACCGATTCATGCTCCTCCTATTTTTCAGACCGTTTCATGCTCGTCATACTTTTCACACCTTTTGATGCTCTTCATATTTTTGACATCTTTTCAGGCTATTCATGTGTTGGAACACCGTTTCATGCAACTCCTATTTTTCAGATTTTTTCATGCTCCTCATATTTTTGACACCTTTTGAAGCTCTTCATATTTTTCACAACTTTTCAGGCTGTTCATGTTTTGGAACACCGTTTCATGTTCCTCCTACTTTTCAGACCGTTTCATGCTCCTCATATCTTTGACACCTTTTGAAGCTCTATATTTTTCACACATTTTAGGATCTTCATGTTTTTGAACACCGCTTCATGCTACTCCTATTTTTCAGACCGATTCATGCTCCTCATAATTTTGACACCTTTTGAAGGTCTTCATATTTTTCACAGCTTTTCAGGCTCTTCTTATTTTTGAACACCATTTGATTCTCTTCCTATTTTTCAGACCGTTTCATGCTCCTCATGTATTTCAGACCGTTTGAAGGTCTTCATATTTTTCAAACCTTTTCAGGCTCTTCATGTTTTTGAACACCGCTTCATGCTCCTCCTGTTTTTCACACTTTTTGAAGCTCTTCATATTTTTCACACCTTTTCAGGCTCTTCATGTTTTTGAACACCGCTTCATGTTCCTCCTATTTTTCAGAACGTTTAATGTTCCTCATGTATTTCACACCTTTTGAAGCTCTTCATATTTTTCACACATTTTCAGGCTCTTCTTTTTTTTCAACACCACTTCATGCTCCTTCTATTTTTCATACCGTTTCATACTTCTTTCATTTTTCACACCTTTTGAAGCTCTTCATATTTTTCACACCTTTTCAGGCTCTTCATGTTTTTGCACGCCGCTTCTTTCTCCTCCTATTTTTCAGACCGTTTAATGCTCCTCATATTTTTGACACCTTTTGAAGCTCCTCCTATTTTTCACACGTTTTCAGGCTCTTCATGTTTTTCAACACCGTTTCAATGTCCTCCTTTTTTTCCGACTGTTTCAGGCTCGTCCTATTTTTCATACCGTTTCATGCTCCTCATATTTTTGACAATTTTGGAAGCTCTTCATATTTTTCACACCTTTTCAGGCTCTTCATGTTTTTCAACACCGCTTCATGCTCCTACTATTTTTCAGACTGTTTCATGCTCCTCATAATTTTCACAGCTTTTGATGCTCTTCATATTTTTCACACCTTTTCACGCTCTCCATATTTTTAACACCGCTTCATGCTCCTCCTATTTTTGAGACCGTTTCATGCTCCTCATATTTTTGACACTTTTTGAAGCCCTTCATATTTTTCAAACCTTTTCAGGCTCTTCATGTTTTTGAACACTGCTTCATGCTCCTCCTATTTTTCAGACCGTTTCATGATCCTCTCATTTTTCACACCTTTTGAAGCTCTTCATATTTTTCACATCTTTTCAGGCTCTTCATGTTTTTGAACACCGCTTCATGCTCCTCCTATTTTTCAGACCGCTTCATGCTCATATCATTTTTGACACCTTTTGAAGCTCTTCATATTTCTGACACCTTTTGAAGCTCTTCATATTTTTCACACCTTTTCAGGCTCTTCATGTTTTTGAACACCACTTCATGCTCCTCCTATTTTTCCGACGGTTTAATGCTCATCTCATTTTTGACACCTTCTGAAGCTCTTCATTTTTTTCAAAACTTTTGAGCTCTTCACATTCTTCACACGTTTTCAGGCTCTTCATGTATTTCAATAACGGTTCTTACTAATCCTATTTTTCAGAACGTTCCATGCTTCTCATATTTTTGACACGTTTTGAAGCTCTTCATATTTTTCACACCTTTTCAGGCTCTTCATGTTTTTCAACACCACTTCATGCTCCTCCTATTTTTCAGACCGTTTCATGCTCCTCCTATTTTTCACACCTTTTGAAGCTCTTCATATTTTTCACACCTTTTCAGGCTGTACATGTTTTTGAACACCACTTCATGCTCCTCCTATTTTTCAGACCGTTTCTTGCTCCTCATGTATTTCACACATTTTGAAGCTCTTCATATTTTTCACACCTTTTCAGTCTCTTCATGTTTTTCAACAGCGCATCATGCTCCTCCTGTTTGTCAGACCGTTTCATGCTCATCTCTTTTTTGACACCTTTTGAAGCTCTTCCTATTTTTCATACCTTTTGAAGCTCTTCATATTTTTCACACTTTTTCAGGGTCTTCATGTTTTTGAACACAGCTTCATGATCTTCTTATTTTTGAGACCGTTTCATGCTCATATCATTTTTGACACCTTTTGAAGCTCTTCATATTTTTCACACGTTTTCAGGCTCTTCATGTTTTTCAACACCGCATCATGCTCCTCCTGTTTGTCAGACCGTTTCATGCTCATCTCATTTTTGACACCTTTTGAAGCTCTTCATATTCTTCACTCCTTTTGAAGCTCTTCATATTTTTCACACCTTTTGAAGCTCTTCATATTTCTCACACCTTTTCAGGCTCTTCATGTTTTTGAACACCGTTTCATGCTGCTCCTATTTTTAAGACCGTTTCATGCTCCTCATATTTTTGACACCTTTTGAAGCTCTTCGTATTTTTCACACCTTTTCAGGCTCTTCTTGTTTTTGAACAACGTTTCATGGTCCTCCTATTTCTAAGACCGTTTCATGCTCCTCATATTTTTGACACCTTTTGAAGCTCTTCATATTTTTCACAACTTTTCAGGCTCTTCATGTTTTTGAACACAGTTTCATGCTCCGCATATTTTTCACACATTTTCATGCTCTTCATATTTTTCACACCTTTTCAGGCTCTTCATGTTTTTCAACACCTCTTCATGCTCCTTCTATATTTCAGACCTTTTCATGCTCCTCATATTTTGACACGTTTTGAAGCTCTTCATATTTTTCACACCCTTTTCGGCTCTTCATGTTGTTCATCACCGTTTCATGCTCCTTCTATTTTTCAAACTGTTTCAGGCTCCTCATATTTTTCACACCTTTTGAAGCTCTTCATATTTTTCACACCTTTTCATGCTCTTCATGTTTTTCAACACTGATTCATGCTCCTCCTTTTTTTCAGACCGTTTCATGCTCCTCATATTTTTGACACCTTTTGAAGCTCTTCATATTTTTCACATGTTTTCAGGCTCTTCATGTTTTTCCACACCTCTTCATGCTCGTCCTATTTTACAGACCGTTTCATGCTTCTCATATTTTTGACACTTTTCGACACTCTTCATATATTTTACACCTTTTGAATCTCTTCATATATTTCACATCTTTTCAGGCTCTTTGTGTTTTCAACGCCACTTCATACTCCTCCTATTTTTCAGACCGCTTCATGCTCATCTCATTTTTGACACCTTTGGAAGCTCTTCATATTTTTCACACCTTTTGAATCTCTTCATATTTTTCACACTTTTTCAGGCTCTTCATGTTTTTCAACACCGTTTCATGTTCCTCCTATTTTTCAGACCGTTTCATGCTTCTCATATTTTGAAACCTTTTGAAGCTCTTCAAAATTTTCACACCTTTTCAGACTCTTCATGTTTTGAACACCGCTTCATGCTCCTCTTATTTTTTACACCTTTTGAAGCTCCTCATATTTTTCACACCTTTTCAGGCTCTTCATGTTTTTGAACACCGTTTCATGCTCGTCCCATTTTTCAGACCGTTTCATGCTCCTCATATTTTTGACACCTTTTGAAGCTCTTCATATTATTCACACCTTTTCACGCTCTTCATTTTTTTGAACACCACTTCATGCTCCTCCTATTTTTCAGACTGTTTTATGCTCATTTCTTTTTTGACACCTTTTAAAACTCTTCATATTTTTCACACCATTTGAAACTCTTCATATTTTTCCACGTTTTCAAGCTCTTCATGTTTTTCAACACCACTTCAGCCTCCTCCTATTTTTCAGGCCGTTTCATGGTCGTCATATTTTTGACACGTTTTGAAGCTCTTTATACTTTTCACACCTTTTCAGGCTCTTCATGTTTTTAAACACCGCTTCATGCTCCTCCTATTTTTCAGACCATTTCATGCTCCTCCTATTTTTGACACCTTTTGAAGCTCTTCATATATTTCAAACCTTTTCAGCCTTTTCATGTTTTTGAACACGGCTTCATGCTCCTGCTATTTTTTCAGATCGTTTCATGATTCTCATATTTTTGACAGCTTTTGAATCCCTTCATATTTTTCACACCTTTTCAGGCTCTTCATGTTTTTCAACATCGCTTCCTGCTCCTCCTATTTTTCAGACCGTTTCATGCTCCACTTTATTTTTAACACCTTTTGAAGCTCTTCATATTTTTCACACCTTTTCAGGCTCTTCATGTTTTTCAACACCGCTTCATGCTCATCCTATTTTTCAGACCGTTTCATGCTCCTCATATTTTTGACACCTTTTGAAGCTCTTCATATTTTTCACACCTTTTGAAGCTCTTCAAATTTTTCACACGTTTTCTGGCTCTTCATGTTTTTCAACACCACCTCATGCTTCTACTATTTTTCAGATCGATTCATGCTCCTCATGTTTTTCACACCTTTTGAAGCTCTTCATATTTTTCACACCTTTTCAGGCTCTTCATGTTTTTCAACACCGTTTCATGCTCCTCCTATTTTTCAGACCGTTTCATGCTCCTCCTATTTTTCAGACCGTTTAATGCTCCTCATATTTTGACACCTTTTGAAACTCTTCATATTTTTCACACCTTTTCAGGCTCTTCATGTTTTTGAACACCGCTTCATGCTCCTACTATTTTTCAGACCGTTTCATGCTCCTCATGTATTTCACAACTTTTGAAGCTCTTTATATTTTTCACACCTTTTTAGGCTCTTCATATTCTTCAACACGGTTTCATGCTCCTCCTATTTTTCAGACTGTTTCATGCTCATCTCATTTTTGACACCTGTTGAAGCTCTTCATATATTTCACACCTTTTGAAGCTCTTCATATTTCTCAAACGTTTTCAGGCTCTTCATGTTTTTCAACACCCCTTCTTGCTCATCCTATTTTTCAGACCGTTTCATGCTTCTCTCATTTCTGACACCTTTTGAAGCTCTTCATATATTTCACACCTTTTGAAGCTCTTCATATTTCTCAAACGTTTTCAGGCTCTTCATGTTTTTCAACACCCCTTCTTGCTCATCCTATTTTTCAGACCGTTTCATGCTCCTCATATTTTTGACACCTTTTGAAGCTCTACATATACTTCACACCTTTTCAGGTTCTTCATGTTTTTGAACACCTTTTCATGCTCCTCCTATTTTTCAGACCGTTTCATGCTTCTCATATTTTTCACACCTTTTGAATCTCTTCATATTTTTCACATCTTTTCAGGTTCTTCATGTTTTTCAACTTCGCTTCATGCTCCTCGTATTTTTCAGACCGTTCATCCTCCTCATCTTCTTGACACCTTTTGAAGCTCTTCATATTTTTCACACCTTTTCCGGCTTTTCACGTTTTTCAACACCGCTTCATGCTCCTCCTACTTTTCAGTCCAGTTGATTCTCCTCATATTTTTGACAACTTTTGAAGCTCTTCATATTTTTCACACATTTTCAGGCTCTCCATGTTTCTCAACACCGCTTCATGCTCCGCCTATTTTTCAGACCGTTTCATGCTCCTCATGTATTTCACACCTTCTGAAGCACTTCATATTTTTCACACCTTTTCAGGCTCTCCATGTTTCTCAACACCGCTTCATGCTCCTCCTATTTTTCAGACCGCTTTATGCTCGTCATATTTTTTACACCTTTTGAAGCTTTTCATATTTTTCACACCTTTTCAAGCTCTTCATGTTTTTCAACACCACTTCATGCTCCTCCTATTTTTCAGACCATTTCATGCTCCTCATGTATTTCACACTTTTGAAGCTCTTCATATTTTTCACACCTTTTCAAGCTCTTCATGTTTTTGAACACGGTTTCATGCTCTTCCTGTTTTTCAGACAGTTTCATGCTCCTCATATTTTTGACACCTTTTGAAACTCTTCATATTTTTCACACCTTTTCAGGCTTTTCATGTTTTTCAACACCGCTTCATGATCCTCCTATTTTTCAGAGCGTTTTATGCTCCTCATATTTTTGACACCTTTTGAATCTCTTCATATATTTCACAACTTTTCAGGCTCTTCATGTTTTTGAACACCGCTTCATGCTCCTCCTATTTTTCAGACCGTTTCATGCTCCTCATATTTTTGAAACCTTTTGAAGCTCTTCATATATTTCCTACATTTTCAGGCTCTTCATGTTTTTCAACAAAGCTTCATGCTACTCCTATTTTTCAGACCGTTTCATGCACCTCATATTTTTCACACCTTTTGAAGCTCTTCATATTTTTCACACCTTTTCAGGCTCTTCATGTTTTTCAACACCACTGCATGCTCCTCCTATTTTTCAGATCTTAACATGCTCCTCATATATTTGACACGTTTTGAAGCTCTTCATATTTTTCACACCTTTTCAGGCTTTTCATGTTTTTCAACACCGCTTCATGCTCCTCCTATTTTTCAGACCTTTTCATACTCCTCATATTTTTGACACCTTTTGAAGCTCTTCATATTTTTCACACGTTTTCAGACTCTTCATGTTTTTCAACACCGCTTCATGCGTCTCCTATATTTCAGACCGTTTCATGCTCTTCATATTTTTGACACCTTTGAAGCTCTTCATATTTTTCACACCTTTTCATGCTCTTCATGTTTTTCAACAACGTTTCAGGCTCCTCCTATTTTGACATCTTTTGAATCTCTTCGTATTTTTCACACCTTTTAAGGCTCTTCACGATTTTGAACACCGTTTCTCTCTCCTGATATTTTTGACACCTTTTGAAGCTCTTCATATATTTGACAACTTTTCAGGCTCTTCATGTTCTTCAACACTGCTTCATGCTCCTCCTACTTTTCAGACCATTTCATGCTCCTCATTCTTTTGACAGGTTTTGAAGCTCTTCATATTTTTCACACCTTTTCAAGCTCTTCATGTTTTGAATACCGTTTCATGCTCTTCCTGTTTTTCAGAACGTTTCATGCTCCTCATATTTTAGACACCTGTTGAAGCTCTTCATATTTTTCACACCTTTTCAGGCTCTTCATGTTTCTCAACACCACTTAATGTTCCTCCTATTTTTCAGACCATTTCATGCACCTCATATTTTTGACAACTTGTGAAGCTCCTCATATTTTTCACACCTTTTGAAGCTCTTCATATTTTTCACACCTTTTCAAGCTCTTCATGTTTTGAATACCGTTTCATGCTCCTCCTGTTTTTCAGACCGTTTCATGTTCATCATGTATTTCACACCTTTTGAAGCGCCTCATATTTTTCACACCTTTTTAGGCTCTTCGTGTTTTTGAACAACGTTTCATGCTCCTCCTATGTTTCAGACCGTTTCATGCCCCTCATATTTTTGACACCTTTTGAAGCTCTTCATATTTTTCACACCTTTTCAGGCTCTCCATGTTTCTCAACACCGCTTCATGCTCCTCCTATTTTTCAGACCGCTTTATGCTCGTCATATTTTTCACACCTTTTGAAGCTTTTCATATTTTTCACACCTTTTCAAGCTCTTCATGTTTTTCAACACCATTTCATGCTCCTCCTATTTTTCAGACCATTTCATGCTCCTCATGTATTTCACACTTTTGAAGCTCTTCATATTTTTCACACCTTTTCAAGCTCTTCATGTTTTTGAACACGGTTTCATGCTCTTCCTGTTTTTCAGACAGTTTCATGCTCCTCATATTTTTGACACCTTTTGAAACTCTTCATATTTTTCACACCTTTTCAGGCTTTTCATGTTTTTCAACACCGCTTCATGCTCCTCCTATTTTTCAGACCTTTTCATACTCCTCATATTTTTGACACCTTTTGAAGCTCTTCATATTTTTCACACGTTTTCAGACTCTTCATGTTTTTCAACACCGCTTCATGCGTCTCCTATATTTCAGACCGTTTCATGCTCTTCATATTTTTGACACCTTTTGAAGCTCTTCATATTTTTCACACCTTTTCATGCTCTTCATGTTTTTCAACAACGTTTCAGGCTCCTCCTATTTTTGACATCTTTTGAATCTCTTCGTATTTTTCACACCTTTTAAGGCTCTTCACGATTTTGAACACCGTTTCTCTCTCCTGATATTTTTGACACCTTTTGAAGCTCTTCATATATTTGACAACTTTTCAGGCTCTTCATGTTCTTCAACACTGCTTCATGCTCCTCCTACTTTTCAGACCATTTCATGCTCCTCATTCTTTTGACAGGTTTTGAAGCTCTTCATATTTTTCACACCTTTTCAAGCTCTTCATGTTTTGAATACCGTTTCATGCTCTTCCTGTTTTTCAGAACGTTTCATGCTCCTCATATTTTAGACACCTGTTGAAGCTCTTCATATTTTTCACACCTTTTCAGGCTCTTCATGTTTCTCAACACCACTTAATGTTCCTCCTATTTTTCAGACCATTTCATGCACCTCATATTTTTGACAACTTGTGAAGCTCCTCATATTTTTCACACCTTTTGAAGCTCTTCATATTTTTCACACCTTTTCAAGCTCTTCATGTTTTGAATACCGTTTCATGCTCCTCCTGTTTTTCAGACCGTTTCATGTTCATCATGTATTTCACACCTTTTGAAGCGCCTCATATTTTTCACACCTTTTTAGGCTCTTCGTGTTTTTGAACAACGTTTCATGCTCCTCCTATGTTTCAGACCGTTTCATGCTCCTCATATTTTTGACACGTTTTGACGCTCTTCATATTTTTCAAACCTTTTCAGGCTCTTTATGTTTTTCAACACCGCTTCATGCTCCTCCTATTTTTCAGAACGTTTCATGCTCCTCATATTTTTGACACCTTTTGAAGCTCTTCATATTTTTCACACATTTTCAGGCTCTTCATGTTTTTCAACTCCGCTTCATGCTCCTCCGATTTTTCAGACCGTTTCATGCTCCTCATATTTTTCACACCTTTTGAAGCCTTTCATATTCTTCACAACTTTTCAGGCTCTTCATGTTTTTGAACATCACTTCATGCTCCTCCTATTTTTCAGACCGTTTCATGCTCATCTCATTTTTGACACCTTTGGTAGCTCTTCATATTTTTCAAAGCTTTTGAAGCTCTTCATATTTTTCACACCTTTTCAGGCTCTTCATGTTTTTGAACACCGCTTCATGATCCTCCTGTTTTTCAGAACGTTTCATGCTCCTCATATATTTGACACCTTTTGAAGCTCTTGATATTTCTCACACCTTTTCAGGTTCTTCCTGTTTTTCAACACCGCTTCATGCTCCTCCTATTTTTCAGACCGTTTCATGCTCATCTCATTTTTGACACCTTTTGAAGCTCTTCATATTTTTCACATCTTTTGAAGCTCTTTATATTTTTCACACATTTTCAGGCTCTTCATGTTTTTGAACACCGCTTCATGCTCCTGCTATTTTTCAGACCGGTTCATGCTCCTCATATTTTTGACACCTTTTGAAGCTCTTCATATTTTTCACACCTTTTCAGGCTCTTCATGTTTTTGAACACCGCTTCATGCTCCTCCTATTTTTCAGACCGTTTCATGCTCCTCATATTTTTGACACCTTTTGAAGCTCTTCATATTTTTCACAACTTTTCAGGCTCTTCATGTTTTTCAACACCGCTTCATGCACGTCCTATTTTTCAGACCGTTTAATGCTCATCTCATTTTTGACACCTTTTGAAGGTTTTCATATTTTTCACAACTTTTCAGGCTCTTCATGTTTTTGAACACCGCTTCATGCTAATCCTATTTTTCAAACCATATCATGCTCCTCATATTTTTCACACCTTTTGAAACTCTTCATAAATTTCACATCTTTTCAGGCTCTTCATGTTTTTGAACACCACTTCATGCTCCTTCTCTTTTTCAGAGAGTTTTATGCTCCTCATGTATTTCACACCTTTTGAAGCTCTTCATATTTTTCACAAATTTTCAGGCTCTTCATGTTTTTGAACACCGTTTCATGCTCCTCCTATTTTTCAGACCGTTTCTTGCTCCTCATATTTTTGACAGCTTTTGAAGCTTTGCATATTTTTCAGAACTTTTCAGACTCTTCATGTTTTTGAACACCGCTTCATGCTCCTCCTATTTTTCAGACCATATCATGCTCCTCATATTTTTCACACCTTTTGAAGATCTTCATTTTTTCACACCTTGTCAGACTCTTCATATTTTTGAACACGACTTCTTGCTCCTCCTATTTTTCAGACCGTTTCATGCTCCTCTCATTTTTGACACATTATGAAACTTTGCATATTTTTCACAACTTTTCCAGCTCTTCATGGTTTTGAGCACCGCTTCATGCTCCTCCTATTTTTCAGACCTTATCATGCTCCTCATATTTTTCACAACTTTTGAAGTTCTTCATTTTTTTCACACCTTTTCAGGCTCTTCATTTTTTTCAACACTACTTGTTGCTCCTCCTATTTTTTAGAACGTTTCATACTCATCTAATTTTTGACACCTTTTGAGGCTCTTCATATTTTTTACACCTTTTGAAGCTCTTCATATTTTTCACATTTTTGAAGCTCTTCATATTTTTCACACGATTTCAGACTCTTCATGTTTTTCAAAACCACTTCATGCTCCTGCTATTTATCATACCGTTTCATACTCCTCATATTTTTGACACCTTTTGAAGCTCTTCATATTTTCCACACCTTTTCAGGCTCTTCATGTTTCTGATCACCGTTTCATGCTGCTCCTACTTTTCAGACCGTTTCATGCTCCTCATATTTTTGACAACTTTTGAAGATCTTCATATTTTTCACACCTTTTCAGACACTTCATATTTTTCAACATCGCTACATGCTCCTCCTATTTTTCAGACCGTTTCATACTCCTCATATTTTTGACACCTTTTGAAGCTCTTCATATTTTCCACACCTTTTCTGGCTCTTCATGTTTTTCAACACCGCTTCATGATCCTCCTATTTTTCAGATCGTTTCAAGCTGCTCATATTTTGACACCTTTTGAAGCACTTCATATTTTTCACACCTTTTCAGGCTCTTCATGTTTTTGAACACTTCTTCATACTCCTCGTATTCTTCAGACCGTTTCATGCTCCTCATATTTTTGACACCTTTTGAAGGTCTTCCTATTTTTCACACCTTTTCAGGCTATTCATGTATTTCAACACCACTTCACGCTCCTCCTTTTTTTCAGACCGTTTCAGGCTCCTCATATTTTTCACACCTTTTGAAGCCGTTCATAATTCTCACACCTTTTCAGGCTCTTCATGTTTTTCAACACCGCTTCATGCTCCTCCTATTTTTCAGAACGTTTCATGCTCATCTCATTTTTCACACCATTTGAAGCTTTGCATATTTTTCACAACTTTTCAGGGTCTTCATGTTTTTGAACACCGCCTCATGCTCCTCCTATTTTTCAGACCGTATCATGCTCCTCATATATTTCACACATTTTGAAGCTCTTCATATTTTTCACACCTTTTCAGGCTCTTCATATTTATGAACTCGACTTCATGCTCCTCCTATTTTTCAGACCATTTCATGGTCCTCTCATTTTTGACACCTTTTGAAGCTTTGCATATTTTTCACAACTTTTAAGGCTCTTCATGTTTTTGAACACTGCTTCATGCTCCTCCTGTTTTTCAGACCGTATCATGCTCATCTAATTTTTGACACCTTTCGAAGCTCTTCATATTTTTCACATTTTTGAAGCTCTTCATATTTTTCACACAATTTCAGACTCTTCATGTTTTTCAACACCGCTTCATGCTCCTTCTATTTATCATACCGTTTCATACTCCTCATATTTGACACGTTTTGAGGCTCTTCATATTTTTCACACCATTTCAGGCTCTTCATGTTTTTGAACTCCGCTTCATGCTCCTCCTGTTTTTTCGATCGTATCATGCTCCTCATATTTTTCACACCTTTTGCAGCTCTTCATATTTTTCTCACCTTTTCAGGCTCTTAATGTTTTTGAACATACTTCATGCTCCTCCTCTTTTTCAGAGAGTTTCGTGCTCCTCATGTATTTCACACCTTTTGAAGCTCTTCATATTTTTCACACCTTTTCAGGCTCTTCATGTTTTTCCACACCACTTCATGCTTCTCCTATTTTTCATCCGTTTCATGCTCCTCATGTATTTCACACATTTTGAAGCTCTTCATATTTTTCACACCTTTTCAGGCTCTTCATGTTTTTGATCACCGCTTCATGCTCCTCCTATTTTTCAGACCGTTTCCTGCTCCTCATATTTTTGACACCTTTTGAAGCTCTTCATATTTTTCACACCTTTTCAGACTCTTCATGTTTTTCAACACTGCTTCATGCTCCTCTTATTTTCAGACCGTTTCATGCTCCTCATGTATTTCACACCTTTTGAAGCTCTTCATATTTTTCACACCTTTTGAAGCTCTTCATATTTTTCACATTTTTGAAGCTCTTCATATTTTCCACACGTTTTCAGACTCTTCATGTTTTTCAACATCGCTTCATGCTCCTCCTATTTTTCAGACCGTTTCATGCTCCTCATATTTTTACACCTTTTGAAGCTCTTCATATTTTTCACACCTTTTCAGGCTCTTCATGTTTTTGAACACCGCTTCATGCTCCTCCTATTTTTCAGACCGTTTCCTGCTCCTCATATTTTTGACACCTTTGAAGCTCTTCATATATTTCACAACTTTTCAGACTTTTCCTTTTTTTCAACACGACTCATGCTCCTCCTATTTTTCAGACCGTTTCATGCTTCTCATATTTTGACACCTTTTGAAGCTCTTCATATTTTTCACACCTTTTCAGGCTCTTCATGTTTTTCAACACCGTTTCATGCACCTCTATTTTTCAGACCGTTTCATGCTCCTCATATTTTGACACCTTTTCAAGCTCTTTATATTTTTCACACCTTTTCAGGCTCTTCATGTTTTTCAACACCGATTCATGATCCTGCTACTTTTCAGACCTGTTCATGCTAATCTAATTTTTGACACCTTTTGAAGCTCTTCATATTTTTCACACCTTTTCAGGTTCTTCATGTTTTTGAACACCGCTTCATGCTCCTCCTAATTTTCAGACCGTTTCATGCTCCTCATATTTTTGACACCTTTTGAAGCTCTTCATATTTTTCACACCTTTTCAGGCTCTTCATGTTTTGAACACCGCTTCATGCTAATCCTATTTTTCAAACCATATCATGCTCCTCATGTATTTCACACCTTTTGAAGCTCTTCATATTTTTCACAAATTTTCAGGCTCTTCATGTTTTTGAACACCGTTTCATGCTCCTCCTATTTTTCAGACCGTTTCTTGCTCCTCATATTTTGACACCTTTTGAAGCTTTGCATACTTTTCAGAACTTTTCAGACTCTTCATGTTTTTGAACACCGCTTCATGCTCCTCCTATTTTTCAGACCATACATGCTCCTCATATTTTTCACACCTTTTGAAGATCTTCATTTTTTCACACCTTGTCAGACTCTTCATATTTTTGAACACGACTTCTTGCTCCTCCTATTTTTCAGACCGTTTCATGCTCCTCTCATTTTTGACACATTTTGTAACTTTGCATATTTTTCACAACTTTTCCAGCTCTTCATGTTTTTGAACACCGCTTCATGCTCCTCCTATTTTTCAGACCGTATCATGCTCCTCATATTTTTCACAACTTTTGAAGTTCTTCATTTTTTTCACACCTTTTCAGGCTCTTCATTTTTTTCAACACTACTTGTTGCTCCTCCTATTTTTTAGAACGTTTCATACTCATCTAATTTTTGACACTTTTTGAGGCTCTTCATATTTTTTACACCTTTTGAAGCTCTTCATATTTTTCACATTTTTGAAGCTCTTCATATTTTTCACACAATTTCAGACTCTTCATGTTTTTCAAAACCACTTCATGCTCCTGCTATTTATCATACCGTTTCATACTCCTCATATTTTTGACACGTTTTGAGGCTCTTCATATTTTTCACACCTTTTCAGGCTCTTCATGTTTTTGAACACAGCTTCATGCTCCTCCTATTTTTTCTACCGTATCATGCTCCTCATATTTTTCACACCTTTTGAAGCTCTTCATATTTTTCACACCTTTTCAGGCTCTTCATGTTTTTGAACAGCACTTCATGCTTCTCCTATTTTTCAGACCGTTTCATACTCCTCATATTTTTGATACCTTTTGAAGCTCTTCATATTTTTCACACCTTTTCAGTCTCTTCATGTTTTCAACACCGCTTCATGCTCCTCCTATTTTTCAGATCGTTTCATGCTCCTCATATTCTGACACCTTTTGAAGCTCTTCATATTTTTCACACCTTTTCAGGCTCTTCATGTTTTTGAACACTTCTTCATGCTCCTCCTCTTTTTCAGACAGTTTCATGCTCCTCATATTTTTGACACCTTTTGAAGCTCTTCATATTTTTCACACCTTTTCAGGCTCTTCAAGTTTTTCCACATCACTTCATGCTTCTCCTATTTTTCTGACCGTTTCATGCTCCTCATGTATTTCATACATTTTGAAGCTCTTCATATTTTTCACACCTTTTCAGGCTCTTCATGTTTCTGATCACCGTTTCATGCTGCTCCTACTTTTCAGACCGTTTCATGCTCCTCATATTTTTGACAACTTTTGAAGATCTTCATATTTTTCACACCTTTTCAGACACTTCATATTTTTCAACATCGCTACATGCTCCTCCTATTTTTCAGACCGTTTCATACTCCTCATATTTTTGACACCTTTTGAAGCTCTTCATATTTTCCACACCTTTTCTGGCTCTTCATGTTTTTCAACACCGCTTCATGATCCTCCTATTTTTCAGATCGTTTCATGCTCCTCATATTTTGACACCTTTTCAAGCTCTTCATATTTTTCACACCTTTTCAGGCTCTTCATGTTTTTGAACACTTCTTCATACTCCTCGTATTTTTCAGACCGTTTCATGCTCCTCATATTTTTGACACCTTTTGAAGGTCTTCCTATTTTTCACACCTTTTCAGGCTCTTCATGTATTTCAACACCACTTCTCGCTCCTCCTTTTTTTCAGACCGTTTCAGGCTCCTCATATATTTCACACCTTTTGAAGCCGTTCATATTTCTCACACCTTTTCAGGCTCTTCATGTTTTTCAACACCGCTTCATGTTCCTCCTATTTTTCAGAACGTTTCATGCTCATCTCATTTTTCACACCATTCGAAGCTTTGCATATTTTTCACAACTTTTAAGGCTCTTCATGTTTTTGAACACCGCTTCATGCTCCTCCTATTTTTCAGACCGTATCATGCTCATCTAATTTTCGACACCTTTCGAAGCTCTTCATATTTTTCACATTTTTGAAGCTCTTCATATTTTTCACACAATTTCAGACTCTTCATGTTTTTCAACACTGCTTCATGCTCCTTCTATTTATCATACCGTTTCATACTCCTCATATTTTGACACGTTTTGAGGCTCTTCATATATTTCACACGATTTCAGGCTCTTCATGTTTTTGAACTCCGCTTCATGCTCCTCCTGTTTTTTCGATTGTATCATGCTCCTCATATTTTTGACACCTTTTGCAGCTCTTCATATTTTTCTCACCTTTTCAGGCTCTTAATGTTTTTGAACAGCACTTCATGCTCCTCCTCTTTTTCAGAGAGTTTCATGCTCCTCATGTATTTCACACCTTTTGAAGCTCTTCCTATTTTTCACACCTTTTCAGGCTCTTCATGTTTTTCCACACCACTTCATGCTTCTCCTATTTTTCATCCGTTTCATGCTCCTCATGTATTTCACACATTTTGAAGCTCTTCATATTTTTCACACCTTTTCAGGCTCTTCATGTTTTTGATCACCGCTTCATGCTCCTCCTATTTTTCAGACCGTTTCCTGCTCCTCATATTTTTGACACCTTTTCAAGCTCTTCATATTTTTCACACCTTTTCAGACTCTTCATGTTTTTCCACACCGCTTCATGCACCTCAGTTTTTCAGACCGTTTCATGCTCATCTCAATTTTGACACCTTTTGAAGCTCTTCATATTTTTCACACCTTTTCAGGCTCTTCATGTTTTTCAACAACGCTTAATGCTCCTCCTATTTTTCAGACCGTTTCTTGCACCTCATATATTTCACACCTTTTGAAGCTCTTCATATTTTTCACACATTTTCAGGCTTTTCATGTTTTTCAAACCACTTCATGCTCCTCCTATTTTTCAGACGTTTCATGCTCATCTCATTTTGACACCTTTTGAAGCTCTTCATATTTTTCACACCTTTTCTTTATCTTCATGATTTTCAACACCGCTTCATGCTCCTCCTATTTTTCAGACCGTTTCATGCTCATCTAATTTTTGACACCTTTTGAAGCTCTTCATATTTTTCACACCTTTTCAGGCTCTTCATGTTTTTGAACATTTCTTCATGCTCCTCCTCTTTTTCAAACCGTTTCATGCTTCTCATATTTTTGACACCTTTTGAAGCTCTTCATATTTGTCACATTTTTGAAGCTCTTCATATTTTTCACACGATTTCCGACTCTTCATGTTTTTCAACACCGCTTCATGCTCCTGCTATTTATCATACCGTTTCATAGTCCTCATATTTTTGACATCTTTTGAGACACTTCATATTATTCACACCTTTTCAGGTTCTTCATTTTTTTCAACACCACTTCAAGCTCCTCCTATTTTTCAGACCGTTTCATGCTCATCTAATTTTTGACACCTTTTGAAGCTCTTCATATTTTTCACACCTTTTGATGCTCTTCATAATTTTCACACCTTTTCAGGCTCTTCATGTTTTTCAACACCACTTCAAGCTCCTCCTATTTTTCAGACCGTTTCATGCTCATCTAATTTTTGACACCTTTTGAAGCTCTTCATATTTATCACACCTTTTGAAGCTCTTCATATTTTTCACACCTTTTGAAGCTCTTCATATTTTTCACACCTTTTCAGGCTCTTCATGTTTTTCAACACCGCTTCATGCTCCTCCTATTTTTCAGACCGTTTCCTGCTCCTCATATTTTTGACACCTTTGAAGCTCTTCATATATTTCACAACTTTTCAGGCTTTTCCTTTTTTTCAACACGACTTCATGCTCCTCCTATTTTTCAGACCGTTTCATGCTCCTCATATTTTGACACCTTTTGAAGCTCTTCATATTTTTCACCCCTTTTCAGGCTCTTCATGTTTTTCAACACCGATTCATGATCCTGCTACTTTTCAGACCTGTTCATGCTAATCTAATTTTTGACACCCTTTGAAGCTCTTCATATTTTTCACACCTTTTCAGGCTCTTCATGTTTTTGAACACCGCTTCATGCTCCTCCTAATTTTCAGACCGTTTCATGCTCCTCATATTTTTGACACCTTTTGAAGCTCTTCATATTTTTCATACCTTTTCAGGCTCTTCATGTTTTTGAACACCGCTTCATGCTCCTGCTAATTTCCAGACCATTTCATACTCCTCATATTTTTGACACGTTTTGAGGCTCTTCATATTTTTCACACCTTGTCAA
Source organism: Dama dama (assembly GCF_033118175.1). NCBI lineage: Eukaryota > Metazoa > Chordata > Mammalia > Artiodactyla > Cervidae > Dama > Dama dama. The sequence continues at coordinate 428,379 of NW_026870900.1, forward strand.
GCTCTTCATGTTTTTGAACAACGTTTCATGATCTTAATATTTTTCAGAACGTTTCATGCTCCTCATATTTTTGACACCTTTTGAAGCTCTTCATATTTTTCACACCTTTTGAAGCTCTTCATATTTTTCACACGTTTTCCGGCTCTTCATGTTTTTCAACACCGCTTCATGCTCCTCCTATTTTTCAGACCATTCCTTGCTACTCATATTTTTGACACCTTTTGAAGCTCTTCATATTTTTCACACCTTTTCAGGCTCTTCATGTTTTTCAACAACGCTTCATGCACCTCCTATTTTTCAGAACGTTTCATGCTCCTCATATTTTTGACACCTTTTGAAGCTCTTCATATTTTTCACACCTTTTCAGGCTCTTCATGTTTTTCAACAACGCTTAATGCTCCTCCTGTTTTTCAGACCGTTTCTTGCACCTCATATATTTCACACCTTTTGAAGCTCTTCATATTTTTCACACATTTTCAGGCTTTTCATGTTTTTCAAACCACTTCATGCTTCTCCTATTTTTCAGACGTTTCATGCTCATCTCATTTTGACACCTTTTGAAGCTCTTCATATTTTTCACACCTTTTCTTTATCTTCATGATTTTCAACACCGCTTCATGCTCCTCCTATTTTTCAGACCGTTTCATGCTCATCTAATTTTTGACACCTTTTGAAGCTCTTCATATTTTTCACAGCTTTTCAGGCTCTTCATGTTTTTGAACATTTCTTCATGCTCCTCCTCTTTTTCAAACCGTTTCATGCTTCTCATATTTTTGACACCTTTTGAAGCTCTTCATATTTGTCACATTTTTGAAGCTCTTCATATTTTTCACACGATTTCCGACTCTTCATGTTTTCCACACCGTTTCCTGCAGCTTCTATTTTTCAGGCCGTTTCATGCTCCTCATATTTTTCACACCTTTTGAAGCTCTTCATATTGTTCACACCTTTTCAAGCTCTTCATGTTTTTCCACACCACTTCATGCTTCTCCTATTTTTCAGCCCGTTTCATGCTCCTCATGTATTTCACCCCTTTTGAAACTATTCATATTTTTCACACCTTTTCAGGCTCTTGATTTTATTCAACACCACTTCATGCTACTCCTCTTTTTCAGACCGTTTCATGCTCCTCATATTTTTGACACCTTTAGAAGCTCTTCATATTTTTAACACCTTTTCAGGCTCTTCATGTTTTTGAACACCGCTTCATGCTCCTCCTATATTCCAGACCGTTTCATGCTCCTCATTTATTTCACACCTTTTGAAGCTCTTCATAATTTTCACACCTTTTCAGGCTCGTCATGTTTTTGAACACCGCTTCAAGCTCCTCCTATTTTTCAGACCGTTTCATGCTCCTCATATTTTTCACACCTTTTGAAGCTCTTCATATTTTTCACACCTTTTCAGGCTCTTCATATTTTTGAACACAGCTTCATGCTCCTCCTATTTTTCAGACCGTTTCATGCTCCTCATATTTTTGACACCTTTTGAAACTCTTCATATTTTTCACACCTTTTCAGGCTCTTCATGTTTTTCAACACCTTTTCATGATCCTCCTATTTTTCAGACCGTTTCATGCTCATCTCATTTTTGACACCTTTTGAAGCTTTTCATATTATTCACAACTCTTTAGGCTCTTCAGGTTTTTGAACACCGCTTCATGCTCCTCCTATTGTAAAGAGAGTTTCATGCTCCTAATGTATTTCACTCCTTTTGAAGCTCTTCATATTTTTCACACCTTTTCAGGCTCTTCATGTTTTTCCACACCACTTCATGCTTCCTTTTTCAGCTCGTTTCATGCTCCTCATGTATTTCACACGTTTTGAAGCTCTACATATTTTTCACACGTTTTCACTCTCTTCATGTTTTTCAACACCATTTCATGCCGCATCTATTTTTCAGACCGTTTCATGCTCTTCATATTTTTGACACCTTTTGAAGCTTTTCATATTTTTCACAACTTTTCAGGCTCTTCATGTTTCTGATCACCGTTTCATGATCCTCCTATCTTTCAGACCGTTTCATGCTTCTCATATTTTTGACACCATTTGAAGCTCTTCATATTTTTCACACCTTTTCAGGCTCCTCATGTTTTTGATCACCGTTTCAACCTCCTTCTATTTTTCAGAACGTTACATGGTCCTCATATATTTGACACCATTTGAAGCTCTTCATATTTTTCACACCTTTTCAGGCTCTTCATGTTTTTCCACACCACTTCATGCTTTTCATATTTTTCAGACCGTTTCATGCTCCTCATGTATTTCACAACTTTTGAAGCTCTTCATATTTTGCACATGTTTTCAGGCTCCTCATGTTTTGATCACCACTCATGATCCTCCATATTTTCAGACCGTTTCATGCTCTTCATATTTTTGACACCTTTTGAAGCTCTTCATATTTTTCACACCTTTTCAGGCTCTTCTTGATTTTGAACACCGCTTCATGCTCCTCCTATCTTTCAGACCGTTTCATGCTTCTCATATTTTTGACACCATTTGAAGCCCTTCATATTGTTCACACCTTTTCAGGCTCTTCATGTTTTTGAACACCGCTCATGATCCTCCAAATTTTCAGACCGTTTCATGTTCGTCATATTTTTAACACCTTTTGAAGCTCATCATATTTTTCACAACTTTTCAGGCTCTTCATGTTTTTCCACACCACTTCATGCTTCTCATATTTTTCAGACCGTTTCATGCTCCTCATGAATTTCACACCTTTTGAAGCTCTTCATATTTTTCACACCTTTTTAGGCTTCTCATGTTTTTGATCCCCGTTTCATGCTCCTCCTATTTTTCAGACCGTTTCATGCTCTTCATATTTTGACGCCTTTTGAAGCTCTTCATATTTTTCACACCTTTTCAGGCTCTTCATGTTTTCCACACCGTTTCATGCTGCTTCTATTTTTCAGGCCATTTCATGCTCCTCATAATTTTCACACCTTTTGAAGCTCTTTATATTTTTCAAACCTTTTCAGGCTCTTCATGTTTTTGAACACCGTTTCATGCTCCCCCTATATTTAATACCCTTTCATCCTCATCTCATTTTTGATACATTTTGAAGCTCTTCATATTTTTCACACCTTTTCAGGCTCTTCATGTTTTTGAACACCGCTTCATGTCCTCCTATTTTTCAGAACGTTTCATGCTCCTCCTGTATTTCACACCTTTTGAAGCTCTTTATATTTTTCAAACCTTTTCAGGCTCTTCATGTTTTTGAACACCGTTTCATGCTCCCCCTATTTTTCAGACCGTTTCATGCTCTTCATATTTTTGACACTTTTTGAATCTCTTCATATTTTTGACACCTTTTGAAGCTCTTCATATATTTCACACCATTTCAGGCTCTTCATGTTTTCAACACCACTTCATGCTCCTCCTATTTTTCAGACTGTTTCATGCTCATCTAATTTTTTACACATTTTGAAGCTCTTCATATATTTCACACCTTTTGAAGCTCTTCATATTTTTCACACTTTTGAACCTCTTCATATTTTTCACACTTTTTCAGGCTCTTCATGCTTTTCAACACCGCTTCATGCTCCTGCTATTATTCACACCGTTTCATACTCATCATATTTTTGACAAGTTTTGAGGCTCTTCATATATTTCACACCTTTTGAAGCTCTTCATATTTTTCACATTTTTGCAGCTCTTCATATTTTTCACACCTTTTCAGGCTCTTCATGTTTTTCAACACCGCTCATGCTCCTCCTATTTTTCAGACCGTTTCATTCTCCTCATATTTTTGACGCCTTTTGAAGCTCTTCATGTTTTTCACACTTTTTCAGGCTCTTCATCTTCTCTAACACCGCTTCACACTCCTCCTATTTTTCAGACCGTTTCGTGCTCCTCCTATTCTTGACCGCTTTTGAAGCTCTTCATATTTTCACACGTTTTCAGCCTCTTCATGTTTTTCAACACCGCTTCATGCTCCTCCTATTATTCAGAGCGTTTCATGCTCCTCATATTTTTCACACCTTTTGAAGCTTTTCATATTTTTCACACTTTTCAGGCTCCTCATGTGTTTCAACACCATTTCATGCTCCTCCTATTTTTCACACATTGTGAAGCTCTTTATATATTTCACTCCATTTCAGGATCTTCATGTTTTTCAACACCACTTCATGCTCCTCCTATTTTTCAGACCGTTTCATTCTCCTCATATTTTTGACACCTTTTGAAGCTTTTCATATTTTTCACACTTTTCAGGCTCCTCATGTGTTTCAACACCATTTCATGCTCCTCCTATTTTTCACACATTGTGAAGCTCTTTATATATTTCACACCTTTTCAGGCTCTTCATGTTTTTAACACCACTTCATGCTCCTCCTATTTTTCAGACTTTTTCCTGCTCATCGATTTTTGACACCTTTTGAAGCTCTTCATATTTTTCACACCTTTTGAAGCTCTTAATATTTTTCACACCTTTTCAGGCTCTTCATGTTTTTGAACACCGCTTCATGCTCCTCCTATTTTTCAACCCTTTCATGCTAATCTAATTTTTGACACCTTTTGAAGGTCTTCATATTTTTCACACCTTTTGAAGCTCTTCATATTTTTCACACCTTTTCAGGCTCTTCATGTTTTTGAACACCGCTTCATGCTCCTCCCTTTTTTCAGACCGTTTCATGCTCCTCATATTTTTGACACCTTTTGAAGCTCTTCATATTTTTCAAACCTTTTCAGGCTCTTCATGTTTTTGAACACCGCTTCATGCTCCTCCTATTTTTCAGACCGTTCCATGCTCCTCATATTTTTGACACCTTTTGAAGCTTTTCATATTTTTCACAACTTTTCAGGCTCTTCATGTTTTTGAACACCGCTTCATGCTCCTCCTATTTTTCAGACCGTATCATGCTCCTCATAGGTTTCACACCTTTTGAACCTCCTCATAATTTTCACACGTTTTCAGCCTCTTCATGTTTTTCAACACCACTTCATGCTCCTCCTGTATTTCAGAGAATTTCATCCTCCTCATGTATTTCACACCTTTTGAAGCTCTTCATATTTTTCACACCTTTTCAGGCTCTTCATGTTTTTCAACACAACTTCATGCTCCTCCTATTTTTCAGACCGTTCCATGCTCCTCATATTTTTGACACCTTTGAAGCTCTTCATGTTTTTCACACCTTTTCAGACTCTTCATGTTTTTCAACACTGCTTCATGCTCCTCCTATTTTTCAGACCGTTTCATGCTCCTCCTATTTTTCAGACCGTTTCATGCTTCTCATATTTTGACACCTTTTCAAGCTCTTCATATTTTTCACAACTTTTCAGGCTCTTTATGTTTTTCAACACCGCTTCATGCTCCTCCACTTTGTCAGACCGTTTCATGCTCCTCATATTTTTGGCACCTTTTGAAGCTCTTCATATTTTTCACACCTTTTCAGGTCTTCATGTTTTTGAACACCATTTCATGCTCCTCCTATTTTTCAGACCGTTTCATGCTCTTCATATTTTTGGCACCTTTTGAAGCTCTTCATATTTTTCACACCTTTTCAGGCTCTTCATGATTTTCAACACCGCTTCATGCTCCTCCTGTGTTTCAGACCGTTTTATGCTCCTCATATATTTGACACCTTTTGAAGCTCTTCATAATTTCCACACCTTTTCAGGCTCTTCATGTTTTTGAACACCATTTCATGCTCCTCTTATTTTTTTTTATTGTTATTTTTTTTAAATTTTTTTTATTATTTTTATTTTTTTTTCCTAGTCGGTTTTGTCATACATTGATATGAATCAGCCATGGATTTACATGTATTCCCAATCCCAATCCCCCCTCCCACCTCCCTCTCCACCCGATTCCTCTCGGTCTTTCCAGTGCACCAAGCCAGAGCACTTGTCTCGTGCATCCTACCTGGGCTGGTGATCTCTTTCACCATAGATAGCATACATGCTGTTCTTTTGAAATATCCCAACCTCGCATTCTCCCACAAAGTTCAAAAGTCTGTTCTGTATTTCTGTGTCTCTTTTTCTGTTCTGCATATAGGGTTATCGTTATCACCTTTCTAAGTTCCATATACATGTGTCAGCATGCTCTAATGTTCTTTATCTTTCTGGCTTACTTCACTCTGTATAATGGGCTCCAGCTTCATCCATCTCATTAGGACTGATTCAAATGAATTCTTTTTAATGGCTGAGTAATATTCCATGGTGTATATGTACCTCAGCTTTCTTATCCATTCATCTGCTGACGGGCATCTAGGTTGCTTCCATGTCCTGGCTATTATAAACAGTGCTGCGATGAACATTGGGGTGCACGTGTCTCTTTCAGACGAACCTATGGACAACTTATCTTTGACAAAGGAGGCAAGGATATACAATGGAAAAAAGACAACCTCTTTAACAAGTGGTGCTGGGAAAACTGGTCAACCACTTGTAAAAGAATGAAAATAGAACACTTTCTAACACCATACACAAAAATAAACTCAAAATGGATTAAAGATCTAAATGTAAGACCAGAAACTATAAAACTCCTAGAGGAGAAGATAGGCAAAACACTCTCCGACATAAATCAAAGCAAGATCCTTTATGACCCACCTCCCAGAATATTGGAAATAAAAGCAAAACTAAACAAATGGGACCTAATGAAACTTAAAAGCTTTTGCACTACAAAGGAAACTATAAGTAAGGTGAAAAGACAGCCCTCAAATTGGGAGAAAATAATAGCAAATGAAGAAACAGACAAAGGATTAATCTCAAAAATATACAAGCAAATCCTGCAGCTCAATTCCAGAAAAATAAATGACCCAATAAAAAATGAGCCAAAGAACTAAACAGACATTTCTCCAAAGAAGACATACAGATGGATAACAAACACATGAAAAGATGCTCAACATCACTCATTATTAGAGAAATGCAAATCAAAACCACAATGAGGTACCATTACATGCCAGTCAGGATGGCTGCTATCCAAAAGTCTACAAGCAATAAATGCTGGAGATGGTGTGGAGAAAAGGGAACCCTCTTACACTGTTGGTGGGAATGCACACTAGTACAGCCCCTATGGAAAACAGTGTGGAGATTTCTTAAAAAACTGGAAATAGAACTGCCATATGACCCAGCAATCCCACTTCTGGGCATACACACTGAGGAAACCAGATCCTCTTATTTTTCAGACCGTTTCAAGCTCTTCATATTTTTACACCTTTTGAAGCTCTTCATATATTTCACACCTTTTCAGGCTCTTCATGTTTTTCTTCACCTCTTCATGCTCCTCCTATTTTTGACACCTTCTGAAGCTCTTCATATATTTCACACCTTTTCAGGCTTTTCATGTTTTTGAACACCGTTTCATGCGCCTCATATTTTTGACAGCTTTTGAAGTTCTTCATATTATTCACACCTTTTCAGGCTCTTCACGATTTGAAAACCGTTTCATTCTCCTCCTATTTTTCAGACCGTTTCATGCTCCTCATATTTCTGAAACCTTTTGAAATGCTTCAGATTTTTCACATGTTTTCAGGCTTTTCATGTTTTTCAAAACCGCTTCATGCTCCTCCTATTTTTCAGACCCTTTGATGCTCTTCATATTTTTGACATCTTTTGAAGCTCTTCATATTTTTCACACCTTTTCAGGCTCTTCATGTTTTTCAACACCGTTTCATGCTCCTCCTACTTTTCAGACCGTTTTATCTTCCTCATATTTTTGACACCTTTTGAAGCTCTTCATATATTTCACACCTTTTCAGGCTCTTCATGTTTTTCAACACCACTTCATGCTCCTCCTACTTTTCAGTCCGTTTCATGCTCCACATATTTTTGACACCTTTTGAAGCTCTTCATATATTTCACAACTTTTCAGGTTCTTCATGATTTTCAACACGACTTCATGCTCCTCTTATTGTTCAAACTGATTCATGCTCGTCATATTTTGACACCTTTTGAAGCTCTTCATAATTTTCACAACTTTTCAGGCTCTTCATGTTTTTCAACACCACTTGATGCTCCTCATATTTTTGAGACCGATTCATGCTCCTCACATTTTTGACACCTTTTGAATCTCTTCATATTTTTCACACCTTTTCAGGCTCTTCATGGTTTTCAACACCACTTCATGCTTCTTCTATTTTTCAGACCGTTTTATGCTCCCCGTATTTTTCACACCTTTTGAAGCTCTTCATATTTTTCACACCTTTTCAGACTCTTTATGTTTTTAAACACCGCTTCATGGTCCTCCTATTTTTCAGACCCTTTGATGCTCTTCATATTTTTGACACCTTTTGAAGCTCTTCATATATTTCACATCTTTTCAGGCTCTTAATGTTTTTCAACACCGCTTCATGCTTCTCCTATTTTTCAGACCGATTCATGCTCCTCATATTTATGACGATTTTGAAGCTCTTCATATATTTCACACCTTTTCAAGCTGTTCATGTTTTTCAACACCGTTTCATGCTCCTCCTATTTTTCAGACTGTTTCATGCTCCTCATATTTTTGACATCTTTTGAAGCTCTTCATATTTTTCACACCTTTTTATGCCCTTCATGTTTTTCATCAGTGTTTCATTCTCCTCCTATTTTTCAGACTGTTTCAGGCTACTCATATTTTTGACAACTTTTGAAGCTCCTCATATATTTCACACCTTTTCATGTTTTTGAACACCATTTCATGCTCCTCATATTTTTCACACCTTTTGAGGCTCTTCATATTTTGCACGCCTTTTCATGCTCTTCATGTTTTTCAACACCAATTCATCCTCTTCCTATTTTTTAGACCGTTTCATGCTCCTCATATTTTTCACACCTTTTCAGGCTCCTCATGGTTTTGAACACCGATTCATTCTCCTCCTATTTTTCAGACCTTTTGATGATCTTCATATTTTTGACACCTTTTCATGCTCTTCATGTTCTTCATCACCGTTTCATTCTCCTCCTATTTTTCAGACCGTTTCAGGCTACTCATATTTTTCACACCTTTTGAAGCTCTTCATATTTTTCACACCTTTTCAGGCTCTTCAGGTTTTTCAACACCGCTTCATTCTACTCCTATATTTCAGACCGTTTTATGCTCCTCATATTTTTAACACCATGTGAAGCTCTTCATATTTTTCACAGCTTTTCAGGCTCTTCAAGTTTTTGAAAACCATTTCTTGCTCCTCCTATTTTTCAGATCGTTTCATGCTCCTCATATTTTTGACACCTTTTGAAGCTCTTCATATTTTTCACACCTTTTCATGCTCTTCATGTTTTTGAACACCGTTTCATGCTCCTCCTATTTTTCAGACCGTTTCATGCTCCTCATATTTTTGACACCTTTTAAAGCTCTTCATATTTTTCACACCTTTTCAGGCTCTTCATGTTTTTCAAAGCCACTTCATGCTTCTCCTATTTTTCAGACCGTTTCATGCTCCTCTCATTTCTGACACCTTTTGAAGCTCTTCATATATTTCACACATTTTCAGGCTCTTCATGTTTTTCAACACCACTTCATGCTCCTCTTATTTTTCAGACCGTTTCATGCTCCTCATGTATTTCACACCTTTTGAAGCTCTTTATATTTTTCACACCTTTTTAGGCTCTTCATGTTTTTGAACACGATTTCAGGCTCATCCTATTTTTCGGACTGTTTCATGCTCATCTCAATTTTGACACCTTTTGAACCTCTTCATATTTTTCACCCCTTTTGAATCTCTTCATATTTCTCAAACGTTTTCAGGCTCTTCATGTTTTTCAACACCCCTTCTTGCTCATCCTATTTTTCAGACCGTTTCATGCTTCTATCATTTCTGACACCTTTTGAAGCTCTTCATATATTTCACACATTTTCATGCTCTTCATGTTTTTCAACACCAATTCATCCTCCTCCTATTTTTTAGACCGTTTCATGCTCCTCATATTTTTCACACCTTTTCAGTCTCTTCATATTTTTGAACACCGCTTCATTCTCTTCCTATTTTTCAGAAGGTTTGATGATCTTCATATTTTTGACACCTTTTCATGCTCTTCATGTTCTTCATCACCGTTTCATTCTCCTCCTATTTTTCAGACCGTTTCAGGCTACTCATATTTTTCACACCTTTTGAAGCTCTTCATATTTTTCACACCTTTTCAGGCTCTTCAGGTTTTTCAACACCGCTTCATTCTACTCCTATATTTCAGACCGTTTCATACTCCTCATATTTTTGACAGCTTTTGAAGTTCTTCATATTATTCACACCTTTTCAGGCTCTTCACGATTTGAAAATCGTTTCATGCTCCTCCTATTTTTCAGACCGTTTCATGCTCCTCATATTTCTGAAACCTTTTGAAATGCTTCAGATTTTTCACATGTTTTCAGGCTTTTCATGTTTTTCAAAACCGCTTCATGCTCCTCCTATTTTTCAGACCCTTTGATGCTCTTCATATTTTTGACATCTTTTGAAGCTCTTCATATTTTTCACACCTTTTCAGGCTCTTCATGTTTTTCAACACCGTTTCATGCTCCTCCTACTTTTCAGACCATTTTATCTTCCTCATATTTTTGACAACTTTTGAAGCTCTTCATATATTTCACACCTTTTCAGGCTCTTAATGTTTTTCAACACCACTTCATGCTCCTCCTACTTTTCAGACCGTTTCATGCTCCACATATTTTTGACACCTTCTGAAGCTCTTCATATATTTCACAACTTTTCAGGTTCTTCATGATTTTCAACACCACTTCATGCTCCTCTTATTGTTCACACTAATTCATGCTCGTCATATTTTGACACCTGTTGAAGCTCTTCATAATTTTCACACCTTTTCAGGCTCTTCATGTTTTTCAACACCACTTGATGCTCCTCATATTTTTGAGACCGATTCATGCTCCTCACATTTTTGACACCTTTTGAATCTCTTCATATTTTTCACACCTTTTCAGGCTCTTCATGTTTTCAAACACCACTTGTGGTCCTCCTATTTTTCAGACCGTTTCATGCTCCTCATAATTTTGACACCTTTTGAAGCTCTTCATATATTTCACACGTTTTCAGGCTCTTCATGGTTTTCAACACCACTTCATGCTTCTTCTATTTTTCAGACCGTTTTATGTTCCTCATATTTTTCACACCTTTTGAAGCTCTTCATATTTTTCACACCTTTTCAGACTCTTCATGTTTTTGAACACCGCTTCATGGTCCTCCTATTTTTCAGACCCTTTGATGCTCTTCATATTTTTGACACCTTTTGAAGCTCTTCATATATTTCACATCTTTTCAGGCTCTTAATGTTTTTCAACACCGCTTCATGCTTCTCCTATTTTTCAGACTGTTTCATGCTTCTCATATTTTTGACATCTTTTGAAGCTCTTCATATTTTTCACACCTTTTTATGCCCTTCATGTTTTTCATCAGTGTTTCATTCTCCTCCTATTTTTCAGACTGTTTCAGGCTACTCATATTTTTGACAACTTTTCAAGCTCCTCATACATTTCACACCTTTTCATGTTTTTGAACACCATTTCATGCTCCTCATATTTTTCACACCTTTTGAGGCTCTTCATATTTTGCACGCCTTTTCATGCTCTTCATGTTTTTCAACACCAATTCATCCTCTTCCTATTTTTTAGACCGTTTCATGCTCCTCATATTTTTCACACCTTTTCAGGCTCCTCATGGTTTTGAACACCGCTTCATTCTCCTCCTATTTTTCAGACCTTTTGATGATCTTCATATTTTTGACACCTTTTCATGCTCTTCATGTTCTTCATCACCGTTTCATTCTCCTCCTATTTTTCAGACCGTTTCAGGCTACTCATATTTTTCACACCTTTTGAAGCTCTTCATATTTTTCACAACTTTTCAGGCTCTTCAGGTTTTTCAACACCGCTTCATTCTACTCCTATATTTCAGACCGTTTCATGCTCCTCATATTTTTAACACCATGTGAAGCTCTTCATATTTTTCACAGCTTTTCAGGCTCTTCATGTTTTTGAAAACCATTTCTTGCTCCTCCTATTTTTCAGACCGTTTCATGCTCCTCATATTTTTGACACGTTTTGAAGCTCTTCATATTTTTCACACCTTTTCATGCTCTTCATGTTTTTGAACACCGTTTCATGCTCCTCCTATTTTTCAGACCGTTTCATGCTCCTCATATTTTTGACACCTTTTAAAGCTCTTCATACTTTTCACACCTTTTCAGGCTCTTCATGTTTTTCAAAGCCACTTCATGCTTCTCCTATTTTTCAGACCGTTTCATGCTCCTCTCATTTCTGACACCTTTTGAAGCTCTTCATATATTTCACACATTTTCAGGCTCTTCATGTTTTTCAACACCACTTCATGCTCCTCTTATTTTTCAGACCGTTTCATGCTCCTCATGTATTTCACACCTTTTGAAGCTCTTTATATTTTTCACACCTTTTTAGGCTCTTCATGTTTTTGAACACGATTTCAGGCTCATCCTATTTTTCGGACTGTTTCATGCTCATCTCAATTTTGACATCTTTTGAAGCTCTTCATATTTTTCACACCTTTTGAATCTCTTCATATTTCTCAAACGTTTTCAGGCTCTTCATGTTTTTCAACACCCCTTCTTGCTCATCCTATTTTTCAGACCGTTTCATGCTTCTATCATTTCTGACACCTTTTGAAGCTCTTCATATATTTCACACATTTTCATGCTCTTCATGTTTTTCAACACCAATTCATCCTCCTCCTATTTTTTAGACCGTTTCATGCTCCTCATATTTTCCACACCTTTTCAGGCTCTTCATGTTTTTGAACACCGCTTCATTCTCCTCCTATTTTTCAGACCCTTTGATGATCTTCATATTTTTGACACCTTTTCATGCTCTTCATGTTCTTCATCACCGTTTCATTCTCCTCCTATTTTTCAGACTGTTTCAGGCTACTCATATTTTTCACAACTTTTGAAGCTCTTCATATTTTTCACACCTTTTCAGGCTCTTCAGGTTTTTCAACACCGCTTCATTCTACTCCTATATTTCAGACCGTTTCATGCTCCTCATATTTTTAACACCATGTGAAGCTCTTCATATTTTTCACACCTTTTCAGGCTCTTCATGTTTTTGAACACCGTTTCATGCTCCTCATATTTTTGACACCTTTTGAAGCTCTTCATATTTTTCACACCTTTTCAGGCTCTTCATGTTTTTCAAAGCCACTTCATGCTTCTCCTATTTTTCAGACCGTTTCATCCTCCTCTCATTTCTGACACCATTTGAAGCTCTTCATATATTTCACACATTTTCAGGCTCTTCATGTTTTTCAACACCACTTCATGCTCCTCCTATTTTTCAGACCGTTTCATGCTCCTCATGTATTTCACACCTTTTGAAGCTCTTTATATTTTTCACACCTTTTTAGGCTCTTCATGTTTTTGAACACGATTTCAGGCTCCTCCTATTTTTCGGACTGTTTCATGCTCATCTCATTTTTGACACCTTTTGAAGTTCTTCATATTTTTCACACCTTTTGAATCTCTTCATATGTCTCAAACATTTTCAGGCTCTTCATGTTTTTCAACACCCCTTCTTGCTCATCCTATTTTTCAGACCGTTTCATGCTTCTATCATTTCTGACACCTTTTGAAGCTCTTCATATATTTCACACATTTTCAGGCTCTTCATGTTTTTCAACACCACTTCATGCTCCTCAGATTTTTCAGACCGTTTCATGCTCATCTCACTTTTGACACATTTTGAAGCTCTTCATATTTTCCACACCTTTTGAAGCTCTTCATATTTTTCAAACGTTTCCAGGCTCTTCATTTTTTTCAACACCGCTTCTTGCTCCTCCTATTTTTCAGATCGTTTCATGCTCCTCATATTTTTGACACCTTTTGAAGCTCTTCATATTTTTCACACCTTTTCAGGCTCTTCATGTCTTTGAACACCGTTTCATGCTGCTCCTATTTTTCAGATCGTTTCATGCTCCTCATATTTTTGACACATTTTGAAGCTCTTCATTTTTTTCACACCTTTTGAAGCTCTTCATATTTTTCACACCTTTTAAGGCTCTTCATGATTTTGAACACCACTTGATGCTCCTCCTCTTATTCATACCGTTTCATTCTCCTCGTTATTTTTGACACCTTTTGAAGCTCTTCATATTTTTCACACTTTTTCAGGCTCTTCATGTTTTTCCACACCGCTTCATGCTCCTCCTATTTTTCAGACCGTTTCATGCTACTCATATTTTTGACAACTTTTGAAGCTATTCATATTTTTCACACCTTTTCAGTCTCTTCATGTTTCTCAACACAACTTCATGCTCCTCCTGTTTTTCACACCGTTTCAGGATCCTCCTATTTTTGACACCTTTAGAAGCTCTTCATATTTTTCACAGCTTTTCAGTCTCTTCATGTTTTTCTACACCACTTCATGCTCCTCCTATTTTTCAGACAGTTTCATGTGCCTCCTCTTTTTGACACCTTTTGCAGCTCTTCATATTTTTCACATCTTTTCAGGCTCTTCATGTTTTTCAAAGCCACTTCATGCTTCTCCTATTTTTCATACCGTTTCATGCTCCTCTCATTTCTGACACCTTTTGAATCTCTTCATATTTTTCACATCTTTTCAGGTTCTTCATGTTTTTCAACTTCGCTTCATGCTCCTCGTATTTTTCAGACCGTTTCATGCTCCTCATATTTTTGACACCTTTTGAAGCTCTTCATATTTTTCACACCTTTTCAGGCTCTTCATGTTTTTCAACACCGTTTCATGCTCCTCGTATTTTTCAGCCCGTTTCATCCTCCTCATCTTCTTGACACCTTTTGAAGCTCTTCATATTTTTCACACCTTTTCAGGCTTTTCACGTTTTTCAACACCGCTTCATGCTCCTCCTATATTTCAGTCCAGTACATGCTCCGCATATTTTTGACACCTTTTGAAGCTCTTCATATTTTTCACACCTTTTCAGGCTCTTCATGTTTTTCAACACCGTTTCATGCTCCTCGTATTTTTCAGCCCGTTTCATGCTCCTCATATTTTTGACACCTTTTGAAGCTCTTCATACTTTTCACACCTTTTCAGGTTCTCCATGTTTCTCAACACCGCTTCATGCTCGTCGTATTTTTCAGACCGTTTCATGCTCCTCATATTTTTAACAACTTTTGAAGCTCTTCATATTTTTCACACATTTTCAGGCTCTCCATGTTTCTCAACACCGCTTCATGCTCCTCCTATTTTTCAGACCGTTTCATGCTCCTCATGTATTTCACACCTTTTGAAGCTCTTCATATTTTTCACACCTTTTCAAGCTCATCATGGTTTTGAACACGGTTTCATGCTCTTCCTGTTTTTCAGACAGTTTCATGCTCCTCATATTTTTGACACCTTTTGAAACTCTTCATATTTTTCACACCTTTTCAAGCTCTTCATGTTTTTGAACACCGCTTCATGCTCCTCCTATTTTTCAGACCGTTTCATGCTCCTCATCTATTTCACAGCTTTTGAAGCTCTTCATATTTTTTAAACCTTTTGAAGCTCTTCATATTTTTCACAGCTTTTCAGGCACTTCATGTTTTTGAACACCGTTTCATGCTCCTCCTATTTTTCAGAACGTTTCATGCTCCTCATATTTTTGACACCTTTTGAAGCTCTTCATATATTTCACACCTTTTCTGTCTCTTCATGTTTTTCAACACCACTTCATGCTCCTCCTATTTTTCAGACCGTTTCATGCTCCTCATATTTTTGACACCTTTTGAAGCTCTTCATATATTTCCTACATTTTCAGGCTCTTCATGTTTTTCAGCAAAGCTTCATGCTCTTCCTATGTTTCAGACCGTTTCATGCACCTCATATTTTTCACACCTTTTGAAGTTCTTCATGTTTTTCACACCTTTTCAGGCTCTTCATGTTTTTCAACACCGCTGCATGCTCCTCCTATTTTTCAGATCTTAAAATGCTCCTCATATATTTGACACGTTTTGAAGCTCTTCATATTTTTCACACCTTTTCAGGCTTTTCATGTTTTTCAACACCGTTTCATGCTCCTCCTGTTTTTCAGAACGTTTCATGCTCCTCATATTTTTGACACCTGTTGAAGCTCTTCATATTTTTCACACCTTTTCAGGCTCTTCATGTTTCTCAACACCCCTTAATGTTCCTCCTATTTTTCAGACCATTTCATGCACCTCATATTTTTGACAACTTGTGAAGCTCCTCATATTTTTCACACCTTTTCAAGCTCTTCATGTTTTGAATACCGTTTCATGCTCCTCCTATTTTTCAGACCGTTTCATGTTCGTCATGTATTTCACACCTTTTGAAGCTCCTCATATTTTTCACACCTTTTTAGGCTCTTCATGTTTTTGAACAACGTTTCATGCTCCTCCTATTTTTCAGACCGTTTCATGCTCCTCTTTATTTCAGACCGTTTCATGCTCCTCATATTTTTGAAACGTTTTGAAGCTCTTCACGTTTTTCAAACCTTTTCAGGCTCTTCATGTTTTTGAACACCGCTTAATGCTCCTCCATTTTTTCAGACCGTTTCATGCTCCTCTTGTATTTCACACCTTTTGAAGCTCTTCACATTTTTCACACATTTTCAGGCTCTTCATGTTTTTGAACACCGCTTCATGCTCCTCCTATTTTTCAGACCACTTCTTGTTCCTCATGTTTATCACACCTATTGAAGCTCTTCATATTTTTCACACCTTTTCAGGCTCTTCAGGTTTGTCAACACCGCTTCATGCTCCTCCTATTTTTCAGACCGTTTCATGCTCCTCATGTATTTCATACATTTTGAAGCTCTTTATATTTTTCACACGTTTTCAGGCTCCTCATGTTTTTGAACACGATTTCATGCTCCTCCTATTTTTCAGACCGTTTCATGCTCCTCATATTTTTGACACCTTTTGAAGCTCTTCATATTTTTCACACCTTTTAATGCTCTTCATGATTTTGAACACCGCTTGATGCTTCTCCTATATTTCAGACAATTCCATGCTCCTCATATTTTTGACACCTTTTGAAGCTCTGCATATTTTTGACACCTTTTGAAACTCTTCTTATTTTTCACACCTTTTCAGTCTCTAAATGTTTTTCAACACCGCTTCATGCTCCTCCTATTTTTCAGACCGTTTCATGCTCCTCATATTGTTGACACCTTTTGAAGCTCTTCATATATTTCACACCTTTTCTGGCTCTTCATGTTTTTCAGCACCGCTTCCTGCTCTTCCTATTTTTCAGACGGTTTCATGCTCCTCATATATTTGACACCTTTTGAAGCTCTTCATATTTTTTACCTCTTTTCAGGCTCTTCATGTTTTTGAACACGGCTTTATGCTCCTCCTATTTTTCACACCGTTTCATGCTCCTCATATTTTTGACACCTTTGAATCTCTTCATATTTTTCACACCTTTTGAAACTCTTCTTATTTTTCACACCTTTTCAGTCTCTAAATGTTTTTCAACACCGCTTCATGCTCCTCCTATTTTTCAGACCGTTTCATGCTCCTCATATTTTTGACACGTTTTGAGGATCTTCATATATTTCACACCTTTTCAGGGTCTTCATGTTTTTGAACACCGCTTCATGCTCCTCCTCTTTTTCAGACCGTTTCATTCTCCTCATTTTTTTGAAACCTTTTGAAGCTCTTCATATTTTTTACACCTTGTCAGTCTCTTCATGTTTTTCAACACAGCTTCATTCTCCTTCTATTTTTCAGACCGTTTCATGCTTCTCATGTATTTCACACCTTTTGACGCTCTCATATTTTCCACACCTTTTCAGGCTCTTCATGTTTTTGAACACCATTTATGTTCCTCCTATTTTTCAGACCCTTTTATGCTCCTAATATTTTTGACACCTTTTGAAGCCCTTCATATCTTTCACACCTTTTCAGGCTCTTCATTTTTTTGAACACCGCTTCATGCTCCTTTTATTTTTCAGACCGTTTCTTGCTCCTCATATTTTTGACAACTTTTGAAGCTCTTCATATTTTTCGCACCTTTTCAGGCTCTTCATGTTTTTGAACACCTCTTCATGCTCCTCTTCTTTTTCAGACCGTTTCATGCTCCTCATATTTTTCACACCTTTTGAAGCTCTTCATATTTTTCACACCTTTTCAGGCCCTTCATGTTTTGAACACCGTTTCATGCTCCTCCTATTTTTCTGACCATTTCATACTCGTCATATTTTTGACACCTTTTGAAGCTCCTCATATTTTTCACACCTTTAGAAGCTCTTCATATATTTCACACTTTTTCAAGCTCTTCATGTTTTCCAAACCGCTTCATGCTCCTCCTATTTTTCAGACCGTCTCATGTTCATCTCTTTTTTGACAGCTTTTGAAGCTCATCATATTTTTCACACCTTTTGAAGGTCTTCATATATTTCACACCTTTTCAAGCTCTTCATGTTTTCCACACCGCTTCATGCTCCTCCTATTTTTCAGACTGTCTCATGCTCCTCATGTATTTCACACCTTTTCAAGCTCTTCATATTTACACACATTTTGAGGCTCTTCATGAATTTCAATACCACTTCATGCTCCTCCTATTGTTGAGACCGTATCATGTTCCTCATATATTTGACACCTTTTGAAGCTCTTCATATTTTTCACACCTTTTGAAACTCTTCTTATTTTTCACACCTTTTCAGGCTCTTCATGTTTTTCAACACCGCTGCATGCTCCTCCTATTTTTCAGATCTTAACATGCTCCTCATATATTTGACACGTTTTGAAGCTCTTCATATTTTTCACACCTTTTCAGGCTTTTCATGTTTTTCAACACCGTTTCATGCTCCTCCTGTTTTTCAGAACGTTTCATGCTCCTCATATTTTTGACACCTGTTGAAGCTCTTCATATTTTTCACACCTTTTCAGGCTCTTCATGTTTCTCAACACCCCTTAATGTTCCTCCTATTTTTCAGACCATTTCATGCACCTCATATTTTTGACAACTTGTGAAGCTCCTCATATTTTTCACACCTTTTCAAGCTCTTCATGTTTTGAATACCGTTTCATGCTCCTCCTATTTTTCAGACCGTTTCATGTTCGTCATGTATTTCACACCTTTTGAAGCTCCTCATATTTTTCACACCTTTTTAGGCTCTTCATGTTTTTGAACAACGTTTCATGCTCCTCCTATTTTTCAGACCGTTTCATGCTCCTCTTTATTTCAGACCGTTTCATGCTCCTCATATTTTTGAAACGTTTTGAAGCTCTTCACGTTTTTCAAACCTTTTCAGGCTCTTCATGTTTTTGAACACCGCTTAATGCTCCTCCATTTTTTCAGACCGTTTCATGCTCCTCTTGTATTTCACACCTTTTGAAGCTCTTCACATTTTTCACACATTTTCAGGCTCTTCATGTTTTTGAACACCGCTTCATGCTCCTCCTATTTTTCAGACCACTTCTTGTTCCTCATGTTTATCACACCTATTGAAGCTCTTCAAGTTTTTCACACCTTTTCAGGCTCTTCATGTTTTTCAACACCGCTTCATGCTCCTCCTATTTTTCAGACCGTTTCATGCTCCTCATGTATTTCATACATTTTGAAGCTCTTTATATTTTTCACACGTTTTCAGGCTCCTCATGTTTTTGAACACGATTTCATGCTCCTCCTATTTTTCAGACCGTTTCATGCTCCTCATATTTTTGACACCTTTTGAAGCTCTTCATATTTTTCACACCTTTTAATGCTCTTCATGATTTTGAACACCGCTTGATGCTTCTCCTATATTTCAGACAATTCCATGCTCCTCATATTTTTGACACCTTTTGAAGCTCTGCATATTTTTGACACCTTTTGAAGCTCTTCATATTTTTCACACTTTTTCAGGCTCTTCATGTTTTTCCACACCGCTTCAAGCTCCTCGTATTTTTCAGACAGTTTCATGTGCCTCTTCTTTTTAACACCTTTTGAAGGTCTTCATATTTTTCACATCTTTCCAGGCTCTTCATGTTTTTCCGCACCGCTTCATGCTCCTCCGTTTTTTCAGGCCGTTCCATGCTCTTCATATTTTTGACACCTTTTGAAGCTCTTCATATTTTTCACACCTTTTCATGTTCTTCATGTTTTTCAACACCGCTTCATGCTCCTCCTATTTTTCAGATAGTTTCATGCCCCCTCTATTTTTGACACCTTTTGAAGCTCTTCATATATTTCACACCTTTTCAGGCTCTTCATGTTTTTGAACACCGTTTCATGCTCCTCATATTATTGACACCTTTGAAGCTCTTCAAAATTTTGACACCTTTTGAAGCTCTTCATATATTTCACACCTTTTCGGTCTCCTCATGTCTTTCAATGCCACTTCAGGCTCCTCCTATTTTTCAGACCGTTTCATGCTCCTCATATTTTTGACACCTTTTGAATCTCTTCATATATTTCACACCTTTTCAGGCTCTTCATGTTTTTGAACACCGCTTCATGCTCCTCCTATTTTTCAGATCGTTTCATGCTCCTCATGTATTTCACAGCATTTGAAGCTCTTCATAGTTTTCACACCTTTTGAAGCTCTTCATATTTTTCACGGCTTATCAGGCTCTTCATGTTTTTGAACACCGTTTCATGCTCCTCCTATTTTTCAGACCGTTTCATGCTCCTCATATTGTTGACACCTTTTGAAGCTCTTCATATATTTCACACCTTTTCTGGCTCTTCATGTTTTTCAGCACCGCTTCCTGCTCTTCCTATTTTTCAGACGGTTTCATGCTCCTCATATATTTGACACCTTTTGAAGCTCTTCATATTTTTTACCTCTTTTCAGGCTCTTCATGTTTTTGAACACGGCTTTATGCTCCTCCTATTTTTCACACCGTTTCATACTCCTCATATTTTTAACACCTTTGAATCTCATCATATTTTTCACACCTTTTGAAACTCTTCTTATTTTTCACACCTTTTCAGTCTCTAAATGTTTTTCAACACCGCTTCATGCTCCTCCTATTTTTCAGACCGTTTCATGCTCCTCATATTTTTGACACGTTTTGAGGATCTTCATATATTTCACACCTTTTCAGGGTCTTCATGTTTTTGAACACCGCTTCATGCTCCTCCTATTTTTCAGACCGTTTCATTCTCCTCATTTTTTTGAAACCTTTTGAAGCTCTTCATATTTTTTACACCTTGTCAGTCTCTTCATGTTTTTCAACACAGCTTCATTCTCCTTCTATTTTTCAGACCGTTTCATGCTTCTCATGTATTTCACACCTTTTGACGCTCTCATATTTTCCACACCTTTTCAGGCTCTTCATGTTTTTGAACACCATTTATGTTCCTCCTATTTTTCAGACCGTTTCATGCTCCTAATATTTTTGACACCTTTTGAAGCCCTTCATATCTTTCACACCTTTTCAGGCTCTTCATTTTTTTGAACACCGCTTCATGCTCCTTTTATTTTTCAGACCGTTTCTTGCTCCTCATATTTTTGACAACTTTTGAAGCTCTTCATATTTTTCGCACCTTTTCAGGCTCTTCATGTTTTTGAACACCTCTTCATGCTCCTCTTCTTTTTCAGACCGTTTCATGCTCCTCATATTTTTCACACCTTTTGAAGCTCTTCATATTTTTCACACCTTTTCAGGCCCTTCATGTTTTGAACACCGTTTCATGCTCCTCCTATTTTTCTGACCATTTCATACTCGTCATATTTTTGACACCTTTTGAAGCTCCTCATATTTTTCACACCTTTAGAAGCTCTTCATATATTTCACGCTTTTTCAAGCTCTTCATGTTTTCCAAACCGCTTCATGCTCCTCCTATTTTTCAGACCGTCTCATGTTCATCTCTTTTTTGACAGCTTTTGAAGCTCATCATATTTTTCACACCTTTTGAAGCTCTTCATATATTTCACACCTTTTCAAGCTCTTCATGTTTTCCACACCGCTTCATGCTCCTCCTATTTTTCAGACTGTCTCATGCTCCTCATGTATTTCACACCTTTTCAAGCTCTTCATATTTACACACATTTTGAGGCTCTTCCTGAATTTCAATACCACTTCATGCTCCTCCTATTGTTGAGACCGTTTCATGTTCCTCATATATTTGACACCTTTTGAAGCTCTTCATATTTTTCACACCTTTTGAAACTCTTCTTATTTTTCACACCTTTTCAGGCTCTTCATGTTTTTCAACACCGCTGCATGCTCCTCCTATTTTTCAGATCTTAACATGCTCCTCATATATTTGACACGTTTTGAAGCTCTTCATATTTTTCACACCTTTTCAGGCTTTTCATGTTTTTCAACACCGTTTCATGCTCCTCCTGTTTTTCAGAACGTTTCATGCTCCTCATATTTTTGACACCTGTTGAAGCTCTTCATATTTTTCACACCTTTTCAGGCTCTTCATGTTTCTCAACACCCCTTAATGTTCCTCCTATTTTTCAGACCATTTCATGCACCTCATATTTTTGACAACTTGTGAAGCTCCTCATATTTTTCACACCTTTTCAAGCTCTTCATGTTTTGAATACCGTTTCATGCTCCTCCTATTTTTCAGACCGTTTCATGTTCGTCATGTATTTCACACCTTTTGAAGCTCCTCATATTTTTCACACCTTTTTAGGCTCTTCATGTTTTTGAACAACGTTTCATGCTCCTCCTATTTTTCAGACCGTTTCATGCTCCTCTTTATTTCAGACCGTTTCATGCTCCTCATATTTTTGAAACGTTTTGAAGCTCTTCACGTTTTTCAAACCTTTTCAGGCTCTTCATGTTTTTGAACACCGCTTAATGCTCCTCCATTTTTTCAGACCGTTTCATGCTCCTCTTGTATTTCACACCTTTTGAAGCTCTTCACATTTTTCACACATTTTCAGGCTCTTCATGTTTTTGAACACCGCTTCATGCTCCTCCTATTTTTCAGACCACTTCTTGTTCCTCATGTTTATCACACCTATTGAAGCTCTTCAAGTTTTTCACACCTTTTCAGGCTCTTCATGTTTTTCAACACCGCTTCATGCTCCTCCTATTTTTCAGACCGTTTCATGCTCCTCATGTATTTCATACATTTTGAAGCTCTTTATATTTTTCACACGTTTTCAGGCTCCTCATGTTTTTGAACACGATTTCATGCTCCTCCTATTTTTCAGACCGTTTCATGCTCCTCATATTTTTGACACCTTTTGAAGCTCTTCATATTTTTCACACCTTTTAATGCTCTTCATGATTTTGAACACCGCTTGATGCTTCTCCTATATTTCAGACAATTCCATGCTCCTCATATTTTTGACACCTTTTGAAGCTCTTCATATTTTTCACACTTTTTCAGGCTCTTCATGTTTTTCCACACCGCTTCAAGCTCCTCGTATTTTTCAGACAGTTTCATGTGCCTCTTCTTTTTAACACCTTTTGAAGGTCTTCATATTTTTCACATCTTTTCAGGCTCTTCATGTTTTTCCGCACCGCTTCATGCTCCTCCTTTTTTTCAGGCCGTTCCATGCTCTTCATATTTTTGACAGCTTTTGAAGCTCTTCATATTTTTCACACCTTTTCAGGCTCTTTATGTTTTTCAACACCACTTCATGCTCCTCCTATTTTTTATACTGTTTCATGCTCCTCTTATTTTTGACACCTTTTGAAGCTCTTCATATTTTTCAAACATTTTCATGTTCTTCATGTTTTTCAACACCGCTTCATGCTCCTCCTATTTTTCAGATAGTTTCATGCCCCCTCTATTTTTGACACCTTTTGAAGCTCTTCATATATTTCACACCTTTTCAGGCTCTTCATGTTTTTGAACACCGTTTCATGCTCCTCATATTTTTGACACCTTTGAAGCTCTTCAAAATTTTGACACCTTTTGAAGCTCTTCATATATTTCACACCTTTTCAGTCTCCTCATGTCTTTCAATGCCACTTCAGGCTCCTCCTATTTTTCAGACCGTTTCATGCTCCTCATATTTTTGACACCTTTTGAATCTCTTCATATATTTCACACCTTTTCAGGCTCTTCATGTTTTTGAACACCGCTTCATGCTCCTCCTATTTTTCAGATCGTTTCATGCTCCTCATGTATTTCACAGCATTTGAAGCTCTTCATAGTTTTCACACCTTTTGAAGCTCTTCATATTTTTCACGGCTTATCAGGCTCTTCATGTTTTTGAACACCGTTTCATGCTCCTCCTATTTTTCAGACCGTTTCATGCTCCTCATATTGTTGACACCTTTTGAAGCTCTTCATATATTTCACACCTTTTCTGGCTCTTCATGTTTTTCAGCACCGCTTCCTGCTCTTCCTATTTTTCAGACGGTTTCATGCTCCTCATATATTTGACACCTTTTGAAGCTCTTCATATTTTTTACCTCTTTTCAGGCTCTTCATGTTTTTGAACACGGCTTTATGCTCCTCCTATTTTTCAGACCGTTTCATGCTCCTCATATTTTTCACACCTATTGAAGCTCTTCATATTTTTCACACCTTTTACGGCTCTTCATGTTTTTGAACAGCGTTTCATGCTCCTCCTATTTTTCACACCGTTTCATGCTCCTCATATTTTTGACACCTTTGAATCTCTTCATATTTTTCACACCTTTTGAAACTCTTCTTATTTTTCACACGTTTTCAGTCTCTAAATGTTTTTCCACACCGCTTCATGCTCCTCCTATTTTTCAGACCGTTTCATGCTCCTCATATTTTTGACACGTTTTGAGGATCTTCATATATTTCACACCTTTTCAGGGTCTTCATGTTTTTGAACACCGCTTCATGCTCCTCCTATTTTTCAGACCGTTTCATTCTCCTCATTTTTTTGAAACCTTTTGAAGCTCTTCATATTTTTTACACCTTGTCAGTCTCTTCATGTTTTTCAACACAGCTTCATTCTCCTTCTATTTTTCAGACCGTTTCATGCTTCTCATGTATTTCACACCTTTTGACGCTCTCATATTTTCCACACCTTTTCAGGCTCTTCATGTTTTTGAACACCATTTATGTTCCTCCTATTTTTCAGACCGTTTCATGCTCCTAATATTTTTGACACCTTTTGAAGCCCTTCATATCTTTCACACCTTTTCAGGCTCTTCATTTTTTTGAACACCGCTTCATGCTCCTTTTATTTTTCAGACCGTTTCTTGCTCCTCATATTTTTGACAACTTTTGAAGCTCTTCATATTTTTCGCACCTTTTCAGGCTCTTCATGTTTTTGAACACCTCTTCATGCTCCTCTTCTTTTTCAGACCGTTTCATGCTCCTCATATTTTTCACACCTTTTGAAGCTCTTCATATTTTTCACACCTTTTCAGGCCCTTCATGTTTTGAACACCGTTTCATGCTCCTCCTATTTTTCTGACCATTTCATACTCGTCATATTTTTGACACCTTTTGAAGCTCCTCATATTTTTCACACCTTTAGAAGCTCTTCATATATTTCACGCTTTTTCAAGCTCTTCATGTTTTCCAAACCGCTTCATGCTCCTCCTATTTTTCAGACCGTCTCATGTTCATCTCTTTTTTGACAGCTTTTGAAGCTCATCATATTTTTCACACCTTTTGAAGCTCTTCATATATTTCACACCTTTTCAAGCTCTTCATGTTTTCCACACCGCTTCATGCTCCTCCTATTTTTCAGACTGTCTCATGCTCCTCATGTATTTCACACCTTTTCAAGCTCTTCATATTTACACACATTTTGAGGCTCTTCCTGAATTTCAATACCACTTCATGCTCCTCCTATTGTTGAGACCGTTTCATGTTCCTCATATATTTGACACCTTTTGAAGCTCTTCATATTTTTCACACCTTTTGAAACTCTTCTTATTTTTCACACCTTTTCAGGCTCTTCATGTTTTTCAACACCGCTGCATGCTCCTCCTATTTTTCAGATCTTAACATGCTCCTCATATATTTGACACGTTTTGAAGCTCTTCATATTTTTCACACCTTTTCAGGCTTTTCATGTTTTTCAACACCGTTTCATGCTCCTCCTGTTTTTCAGAACGTTTCATGCTCCTCATATTTTTGACACCTGTTGAAGCTCTTCATATTTTTCACACCTTTTCAGGCTCTTCATGTTTCTCAACACCCCTTAATGTTCCTCCTATTTTTCAGACCATTTCATGCACCTCATATTTTTGACAACTTGTGAAGCTCCTCATATTTTTCACACCTTTTCAAGCTCTTCATGTTTTGAATACCGTTTCATGCTCCTCCTATTTTTCAGACCGTTTCATGTTCGTCATGTATTTCACACCTTTTGAAGCTCCTCATATTTTTCACACCTTTTTAGGCTCTTCATGTTTTTGAACAACGTTTCATGCTCCTCCTATTTTTCAGACCGTTTCATGCTCCTCTTTATTTCAGACCGTTTCATGCTCCTCATATTTTTGAAACGTTTTGAAGCTCTTCACGTTTTTCAAACCTTTTCAGGCTCTTCATGTTTTTGAACACCGCTTAATGCTCCTCCATTTTTTCAGACCGTTTCATGCTCCTCTTGTATTTCACACCTTTTGAAGCTCTTCACATTTTTCACACATTTTCAGGCTCTTCATGTTTTTGAACACCGCTTCATGCTCCTCCTATTTTTCAGACCACTTCTTGTTCCTCATGTTTATCACACCTATTGAAGCTCTTCAAGTTTTTCACACCTTTTCAGGCTCTTCATGTTTTTCAACAACGCTTCATGCTCCTCCTATTTTTCAGACCGTTTCATGCTCCTCATGTATTTCATACATTTTGAAGCTCTTTATATTTTTCACACGTTTTCAGGCTCCTCATGTTTTTGAACACGATTTCATGCTCCTCCTATTTTTCAGACCGTTTCATGCTCCTCATATTTTTGACACCTTTTGAAGCTCTTCATATTTTTCACACCTTTTAATGCTCTTCATGATTTTGAACACCGCTTGATGCTTCTCCTATATTTCAGACAATTCCATGCTCCTCATATTTTTGACACCTTTTGAAGCTCTTCATATTTTTCACACTTTTTCAGGCTCTTCATGTTTTTCCACACCGCTTCAAGCTCCTCGTATTTTTCAGACAGTTTCATGTGCCTCTTCTTTTTAACACCTTTTGAAGGTCTTCATATTTTTCACATCTTTTCAGGCTCTTCATGTTTTTCCGCACCGCTTCATGCTCCTCCTTTTTTTCAGGCCGTTCCATGCTCTTCATATTTTTGACAGCTTTTGAAGCTCTTCATATTTTTCACACCTTTTCAGGCTCTTTATGTTTTTCAACACCACTTCATGCTCCTCCTATTTTTTATACCGTTTCATGCTCCTCTTATTTTTGACACCTTTTGAAGCTCTTCATATTTTTCAAACATTTTCATGTTCTTCATGTTTTTCAACACCGCTTCATGCTCCTCCTATTTTTCAGATAGTTTCATGCCCCCTCTATTTTTGACACCTTTTGAAGCTCTTCATATATTTCACACCTTTTCAGGCTCTTCATGTTTTTGAACACCGTTTCATGCTCCTCATATTTTTGACACCTTTGAAGCTCTTCAAAATTTTGACACCTTTTGAAGCTCTTCATATATTTCACACCTTTTCAGTCTCCTCATGTCTTTCAATGCCACTTCAGGCTCCTCCTATTTTTCAGACCGTTTCATGCTCCTCATATTTTTGACACCTTTTGAATCTCTTCATATATTTCACACCTTTTCAGGCTCTTCATGTTTTTGAACACCGCTTCATGCTCCTCCTATTTTTCAGATCGTTTCATGCTCCTCATGTATTTCACAGCATTTGAAGCTCTTCATAGTTTTCACACCTTTTGAAGCTCTTCATATTTTTCACGGCTTATCAGGCTCTTCATGTTTTTGAACACCGTTTCATGCTCCTCCTATTTTTCAGACCGTTTCATGCTCCTCATATTGTTGACACCTTTTGAAGCTCTTCATATATTTCACACCTTTTCTGGCTCTTCATGTTTTTCAGCACCGCTTCCTGCTCTTCCTATTTTTCAGACGGTTTCATGCTCCTCATATATTTGACACCTTTTGAAGCTCTTCATATTTTTTACCTCTTTTCAGGCTCTTCATGTTTTTGAACACGGCTTTATGCTCCTCCTATTTTTCAGACCGTTTCATGCTCCTCATATTTTTCACACCTATTGAAGCTCTTCATATTTTTCACACCTTTTACGGCTCTTCATGTTTTTGAACAGCGTTTCATGCTCCTCCTATTTTTCACACCGTTTCATGCTCCTCATATTTTTGACACCTTTGAATCTCTTCATATTTTTCACACCTTTTGAAACTCTTCTTATTTTTCACACGTTTTCAGTCTCTAAATGTTTTTCCACACCGCTTCATGCTCCTCCTATTTTTCAGACCGTTTCATGCTCCTCATATTTTTGACACGTTTTGAGGATCTTCATATATTTCACACCTTTTCAGGGTCTTCATGTTTTTGAACACCGCTTCATGCTCCTCCTATTTTTCAGACCGTTTCATTCTCCTCATTTTTTTGAAACCTTTTGAAGCTCTTCATATTTTTTACACCTTGTCAGTCTCTTCATGTTTTTCAACACAGCTTCATTCTCCTTCTATTTTTCAGACCGTTTCATGCTTCTCATGTATTTCACACCTTTTGACGCTCTCATATTTTCCACACCTTTTCAGGCTCTTCATGTTTTTGAACACCATTTATGTTCCTCCTATTTTTCAGACCGTTTCATGCTCCTAATATTTTTGACACCTTTTGAAGCCCTTCATATCTTTCACACCTTTTCAGGCTCTTCATTTTTTTGAACACCGCTTCATGCTCCTTTTATTTTTCAGACCGTTTCTTGCTCCTCATATTTTTGACAACTTTTGAAGCTCTTCATATTTTTCGCACCTTTTCAGGCTCTTCATGTTTTTGAACACCTCTTCATGCTCCTCTTCTTTTTCAGACCGTTTCATGCTCCTCATATTTTTCACACCTTTTGAAGCTCTTCATATTTTTCACACCTTTTCAGGCCCTTCATGTTTTGAACACCGTTTCATGCTCCTCCTATTTTTCTGACCATTTCATACTCGTCATATTTTTGACACCTTTTGAAGCTCCTCATATTTTTCACACCTTTAGAAGCTCTTCATATATTTCACGCTTTTTCAAGCTCTTCATGTTTTCCAAACCGCTTCATGCTCCTCCTATTTTTCAGACCGTCTCATGTTCATCTCTTTTTTGACAGCTTTTGAAGCTCATCATATTTTTCACACCTTTTGAAGCTCTTCATATATTTCACACCTTTTCAAGCTCTTCATGTTTTCCACACCGCTTCATGCTCCTCCTATTTTTCAGACTGTCTCATGCTCCTCATGTATTTCACACCTTTTCAAGCTCTTCATATTTACACACATTTTGAGGCTCTTCATGAATTTCAATACCACTTCATGCTCCTCCTATTGTTGAGACCGTTTCATGTTCCTCATATATTTGACACCTTTTGAAGCTCTTCATATTTTTCACACCTTTTGAAACTCTTTTTATTTTTCACACCTTTTCAGGCTCTTCATGTTTTTCAACACCGCTGCATGCTCCTCCTATTTTTCAGATCTTAACATGCTCCTCATATATTTGACACGTTTTGAAGCTCTTCATATTTTTCACACCTTTTCAGGCTTTTCATGTTTTTCAACACCGTTTCATGCTCCTCCTGTTTTTCAGAACGTTTCATGCTCCTCATATTTTTGACACCTGTTGAAGCTCTTCATATTTTTCACACCTTTTCAGGCTCTTCATGTTTCTCAACACCCCTTAATGTTCCTCTTATTTTTCAGACCATTTCATGCACCTCATATTTTTGACAACTTGTGAAGCTCCTCATATTTTTCACACCTTTTCAAGCTCTTCATGTTTTGAATACCGTTTCATGCTCCTCCTATTTTTCAGACCGTTTTATGTTCGTCATGTATTTCACACCTTTTGAAGCTCCTCATATTTTTCACACCTTTTTAGGCTCTTCATGTTTTTGAACAACGTTTCATGCTCCTCCTATTTTTCAGACCGTTTCATGCTCCTCTTTATTTCAGACCGTTTCATGCTCCTCATATTTTTGAAACGTTTTGAAGCTCTTCACGTTTTTCAAACCTTTTCAGGCTCTTCATGTTTTTGAACACCGCTTAATGCTCCTCCATTTTTTCAGACCGTTTCATGCTCCTCTTGTATTTCACACCTTTTGAAGCTCTTCACATTTTTCACACATTTTCAGGCTCTTCATGTTTTTGAACACCGCTTCATGCTCCTCCTATTTTTCAGACCACTTCTTGTTCCTCATGTTTATCACACCTATTGAAGCTCTTCAAGTTTTTCACACCTTTTCAGGCTCTTCATGTTTTTCAACACCGCTTCATGCTCCTCCTATTTTTCAGACCGTTTCATGCTCCTCATGTATTTCATACATTTTGAAGCTCTTTATATTTTTCACACGTTTTCAGGCTCCTCATGTTTTTGAACACGATTTCATGCTCCTCCTATTTTTCAGACCGTTTCATGCTCCTCATATTTTTGACACCTTTTGAAGCTCTTCATATTTTTCACACCTTTTAATGCTCTTCATGATTTTGAACACCGCTTGATGCTTCTCCTATATTTCAGACAATTCCATGCTCCTCATATTTTTGACACCTTTTGAAGCTCTGCATATTTTTGACACCTTTTGAAGCTCTTCATATTTTTCACACTTTTTCAGGCTCTTCATGTTTTTCCACACCGCTTCAAGCTCCTCGTATTTTTCAGACAGTTTCATGTGCCTCTTCTTTTTAACACCTTTTGAAGGTCTTCATATTTTTCACATCTTTTCAGGCTCTTCATGTTTTTCCGCACCGCTTCATGCTCCTCCTTTTTTTCAGGCCGTTCCATGCTCTTCATATTTTTGACAGCTTTTGAAGCTCTTCATATTTTTCACACCTTTTCAGGCTCTTTATGTTTTTCAACACCACTTCATTCTCCTCCTATTTTTTATACCGTTTCATGCTCCTCTTATTTTTGACACCTTTTGAAGCTCTTCATATTTTTCAAACATTTTCATGTTCTTCATGTTTTTCAACACCGCTTCATGCTCCTCCTATTTTTCAGATAGTTTCATGCCCCCTCTATTTTTGACACCTTTTGAAGCTCTTCATATATTTCACACCTTTTCAGGCTCTTCATGTTTTTGAACACCGTTTCATGCTCCTCATATTTTTGACACCTTTGAAGCTCTTCAAAATTTTGACACCTTTTGAAGCTCTTCATATATTTCACACCTTTTCAGTCTCCTCATGTCTTTCAATGCCACTTCAGGCTCCTCCTATTTTTCAGACCGTTTCATGCTCCTCATATTTTTGACACCTTTTGAATCTCTTCATATATTTCACACCTTTTCAGGCTCTTCATGTTTTTGAACACCGCTTCATGCTCCTCCTATTTTTCAGATCGTTTCATGCTCCTCATGTATTTCACAGCATTTGAAGCTCTTCATAGTTTTCACACCTTTTGAAGCTCTTCATATTTTTCACGGCTTATCAGGCTCTTCATGTTTTTGAACACCGTTTCATGCTCCTCCTATTTTTCAGACCGTTTCATGCTCCTCATATTGTTGACACCTTTTGAAGCTCTTCATATATTTCACACCTTTTCTGGCTCTTCATGTTTTTCAGCACCGCTTCCTGCTCTTCCTATTTTTCAGACGGTTTCATGCTCCTCATATATTTGACACCTTTTGAAGCTCTTCATATTTTTTACCTCTTTTCAGGCTCTTCATGTTTTTGAACACGGCTTTATGCTCCTCCTATTTTTCAGACCGTTTCATGCTCCTCATATTTTTCACACCTATTGAAGCTCTTCATATTTTTCACACCTTTTACGGCTCTTCATGTTTTTGAACAGCGTTTCATGCTCCTCCTATTTTTCACACCGTTTCATGCTCCTCATATTTTTGACACCTTTGAATCTCTTCATATTTTTCACACCTTTTGAAACTCTTCTTATTTTTCACACGTTTTCAGTCTCTAAATGTTTTTCCACACCGCTTCATGCTCCTCCTATTTTTCAGACCGTTTCATGCTCCTCATATTTTTGACACGTTTTGAGGATCTTCATATATTTCACACCTTTTCAGGGTCTTCATGTTTTTGAACACCGCTTCATGCTCCTCCTATTTTTCAGACCGTTTCATTCTCCTCATTTTTTTGAAACCTTTTGAAGCTCTTCATATTTTTTACACCTTGTCAGTCTCTTCATGTTTTTCAACACAGCTTCATTCTCCTTCTATTTTTCAGACCGTTTCATGCTTCTCATGTATTTCACACCTTTTGACGCTCTCATATTTTCCACACCTTTTCAGGCTCTTCATGTTTTTGAACACCATTTATGTTCCTCCTATTTTTCAGACCGTTTCATGCTCCTAATATTTTTGACACCTTTTGAAGCCCTTCATATCTTTCACACCTTTTCAGGCTCTTCATTTTTTTGAACACCGCTTCATGCTCCTTTTATTTTTCAGACCGTTTCTTGCTCCTCATATTTTTGACAACTTTTGAAGCTCTTCATATTTTTCGCACCTTTTCAGGCTCTTCATGTTTTTGAACACCTCTTCATGCTCCTCTTCTTTTTCAGACCGTTTCATGCTTCTCATATTTTTCACACCTTTTGAAGCTCTTCATATTTTTCACACCTTTTCAGGCCCTTCATGTTTTGAACACCGTTTCATGCTCCTCCTATTTTTCTGACCATTTCATACTCGTCATATTTTTGACACCTTTTGAAGCTCCTCATATTTTTCACACCTTTAGAAGCTCTTCATATATTTCACACTTTTTCAAGCTCTTCATGTTTTCCAAACCGCTTCATGCTCCTCCTATTTTTCAGACCGTCTCATGTTCATCTCTTTTTTGACAGCTTTGAAGCTCATCATATTTTTCACACCTTTTGAAGCTCTTCATATATTTCACACCTTTTCAAGCTCTTCATGTTTTCCACACCGCTTCATGCTCCTCCTATTTTTCAGACTGTCTCATGCTCCTCATGTATTTCACACCTTTTCAAGCTCTTCATATTTACACACATTTTGAGGCTCTTCATAAATTTCAATACCACTTCATGCTCCTCCTATTGTTGAGACCGTTTCATGTTCCTCATATATTTGACACCTTTTGAAGCTCTTCATATTTTTCACACCTTTTGAAACTCTTCTTATTTTTCACACGTTTTCAGTCTCTAAATGTTTTTCAACATCGCTTCATGTTCCGCCTATTTTTCAGACCGCATCATGCTCCTCATATTTTTGACACGTTTTGAGGCTTTTCATATATTTCACACCTCTTCAGGCCCTTCATGTTTTTGAACACCGTTTTATGTTCCTCCTATTTTTCAGACCGTTTCATGCTCCTCATAATTTGACACCTTTTGAAGCTCCTCATATTTTTCACACATTTTCAGTCTCTTCATTTTTTTGAACAGCTCTTCATGCTCCTCCTATTTTTCAGACCGTTTCAGGCTCCTCATATTTTTGACCCCTTTTGAAGCTCTTCATATTTTTCAATACCTTTTCAGGCTCTTCATGTTTCTCACCAGCGCTTCATGCTCCTCCTATTTTTCAGACCGTTTCATGCTCCTCATGAATTTCACACCTTCTGGAGCTCTTCATATTTTTCACACCTTTTGAAGCTGTTCATATTTTTCACACCTTTTCAGGCTCTTCATGTTTTTGAACACGGTTTCATGCTGCTCCTATTTTTCAGACCCTTTCATGCTCATTTAATTTTTGAGAGCTTTTGAAGCTCTTCATATTTTTCACATCTTTTGAAACTCTTCATATTTTTCACACCTTTTCAGGCTCTTCATGTTTTTGAACCCCGTCATGCTCCTCCTATTTTTCAGACCGTCTCATGCTCCTCATATTTTTGACACGTTTTGAGGCTCTTCATATTTTTCACACCTTTTCAGGCTCTTCATGTTTCTCAACACCACTTCATGATCCTCCTATTTTTCAGACCGTTTCATGCTCCTCATATTTTTGACAACGTTTGAAGCTCTTCATTTTTCACACCTTTTCAGGCTTTTCATGTTTTTCACAACCGCTTCATGATCCTCATATTTTTCAGACCGTTTCATGCTCCTCATATTTTTGACACCTTTTGAATCTCTTCATATATTTCACACCTTTTCAGGCTCTTCATGTTTTTGAACACCGCTTCATGCTCCTCCTATTTTTCAGACCGTTTCATGCTCCTCATGTATTTCACACCTTTTGAATCTCTTCATATATTTCACACCTTTTCAGGATCTTCATGTTTTGGAACACAGCTTCATGCTCATCCTATTTATCAGACCGTTTCATGCTCCTCATATTTTTGACACCTTTTGAAGCTCTTCATATTTTTTACCTCTTTTCAGGCTCTTCATGTTTTTGAACACGGCTTTATGCTCCTCCTATTTTTCACACCGTTTCATGCTCCTCATATTTTTGACACCTTTGAATCTCTTCATATTTTTCACACCTTTTGAAACTCTTCTTATTTTTCACACCTTTTCAGTCTCTAAATGTTTTTCAACACCGCTTCATGCTCCTCCTATTTTTTAGACCGTTTCATGCTCCTCATATTTTTGACACGTTTTGAGGATCTTCATATATTTCACACCTTTTCAGGGTCTTCATGTTTTTGAACACCGCTTCATGCTCCTCCTATTTTTCAGACCGTTTCATTCTCCTCATTTTTTTGAAACCTTTTGAAGCTCTTCATATTTTTTACACCTTGTCAGTCTCTTCATGTTTTTCAACACAGCTTCATTCTCCTTCTATTTTTCAGACCGTTTCATGCTTCTCATGTATTTCACACCTTTTGACGCTCTCATATTTTCCACACCTTTTCAGGCTCTTCATGATTTTGAACACCATTTATGTTCCTCCTATTTTTCAGACCGTTTCATGCTCCTAATATTTTTGACAACTTTTGAAGCCCTTCATATCTTTCACACCTTTTCAGGCTCTTCATTTTTTTGAACACCGCTTCATGCTCCTTTTATTTTTCAGACCGTTTCTTGCTCCTCATATTTTTGACAACTTTTGAAGCTCTTCATATTTTTCGCACCTTTTCATGCTCTTCATGTTTTTGAACACCTCTTCATGCTCCTCTTCTTTTTCAGACCGTTTCATGCTCCTCATATTTTTCACACCTTTTGAAGCTCTTCATATTTTTCACACCTTTTCAGGCCCTTCATGTTTTGAACACCGTTTCATGCTCCTCCTATTTTTCTGACCATTTCATACTCGTCATATTTTTGACATCTTTTGAAGCTCCTCATATTTTTCACACCTTTAGAAGCTCTTCATATATTTCACACTTTTTCAAGCTCTTCATGTTTTCCAAACCGCTTCATGCTCCTCCTATTTTTCAGACCGTCTCATGTTCATCTCTTTTTTGACAGCTTTTGAAGCTCATCATATTTTTCACACCTTTTGAAGCTCTTCATATATTTCACACCTTTTCAAGCTCTTCATGTTTTCCACACCGCTTCATGCTCCTCCTATTTTTCAGACTGTCTCATGCTCCTCATGTATTTCACACCTTTTTAAGCTCTTCATATTTACACACATTTTGAGGCTCTTCATGAATTTCAATACCACTTCATGCTCCTCCTATTGTTGAGACCGTTTCATGTTCCTCATATATTTGACACCTTTTGAAGCTCTTCATATTTTTCACACCTTTTGAAACTCTTCTTATTTTTCACACCTTTTCAGGCTCTTCATGTTTTTCAACACCGCTGCATGCTCCTCCTATTTTTCAGATCTTAACATGCTCCTCATATATTTGACACGTTTTGAAGCTCTTCATATTTTTCACACCTTTTCAGGCTTTTCATGTTTTTCAACACCGTTTCATGCTCCTCCTGTTTTTCAGAACGTTTCATGCTCCTCATATTTTTGACACCTGTTGAAGCTCTTCATATTTTTCACACCTTTTCAGGCTCTTCATGTTTCTCAACACCCCTTAATGTTCCTCTTATTTTTCAGACCATTTCATGCACCTCATATTTTTGACAACTTGTGAAGCTCCTCATATTTTTCACACCTTTTCAAGCTCTTCATGTTTTGAATACCGTTTCATGCTCCTCCTATTTTTCAGACCGTTTCATGTTCGTCATGTATTTCACACCTTTTGAAGCTCCTCATATTTTTCACACCTTTTTAGGCTCTTCATGTTTTTGAACAACGTTTCATGCTCCTCCTATTTTTCAGACCGTTTCATGCTCCTCTTTATTTCAGACCGTTTCATGCTCCTCATATTTTTGAAACGTTTTGAAGCTCTTCACGTTTTTCAAACCTTTTCAGGCTCTTCATGTTTTTGAACACCGCTTAATGCTCCTCCATTTTTTCAGACCGTTTCATGCTCCTCTTGTATTTCACACCTTTTGAAGCTCTTCACATTTTTCACACATTTTCAGGCTCTTCATGTTTTTGAACACCGCTTCATGCTCCTCCTATTTTTCAGACCACTTCTTGTTCCTCATGTTTATCACACCTATTGAAGCTCTTCAAGTTTTTCACACCTTTTCAGGCTCTTCATGTTTTTCAACACCGCTTCATGCTCCTCCTATTTTTCAGACCGTTTCATGCTCCTCATGTATTTCATACATTTTGAAGCTCTTTATATTTTTCACACGTTTTCAGGCTCCTCATGTTTTTGAACACGATTTCATGCTCCTCCTATTTTTCAGACCGTTTCATGCTCCTCATATTTTTGACACCTTTTGAAGCTCTTCATATTTTTCACACCTTTTAATGCTCTTCATGATTTTGAACACCGCTTGATGCTTCTCCTATATTTCAGACAATTCCATGCTCCTCATATTTTTGACACCTTTTGAAGCTCTGCATATTTTTGACACCTTTTGAAGCTCTTCATATTTTTCACACTTTTTCAGGCTCTTCATGTTTTTCCACACCGCTTCAAGCTCCTCGTATTTTTCAGACAGTTTCATGTGCCTCTTCTTTTTAACACCTTTTGAAGGTCTTCATATTTTTCACATCTTTTCAGGCTCTTCATGTTTTTCCGCACCGCTTCATGCTCCTCCTTTTTTTCAGGCCGTTCCATGCTCTTCATATTTTTGACAGCTTTTGAAGCTCTTCATATTTTTCACACCTTTTCAGGCTCTTTATGTTTTTCAACACCACTTCATGCTCCTCCTATTTTTTATACCGTTTCATGCTCCTCTTATTTTTGACACCTTTTGAAGCTCTTCATATTTTTCAAACATTTTCATGTTCTTCATGTTTTTCAACACCGCTTCATGCTCCTCCTATTTTTCAGATAGTTTCATGCCCCCTCTATTTTTGACACCTTTTGAAGCTCTTCATATATTTCACACCTTTTCAGGCTCTTCATGTTTTTGAACACCGTTTCATGCTCCTCATATTTTTGACACCTTTGAAGCTCTTCAAAATTTTGACACCTTTTGAAGCTCTTCATATATTTCACACCTTTTCAGTCTCCTCATGTCTTTCAATGCCACTTCAGGCTCCTCCTATTTTTCAGACCGTTTCATGCTCCTCATATTTTTGACACCTTTTGAATCTCTTCATATATTTCACACCTTTTCAGGCTCTTCATGTTTTTGAACACCGCTTCATGCTCCTCCTATTTTTCAGATCGTTTCATGCTCCTCATGTATTTCACAGCATTTGAAGCTCTTCATAGTTTTCACACCTTTTGAAGCTCTTCATATTTTTCACGGCTTATCAGGCTCTTCATGTTTTTGAACACCGTTTCATGCTCCTCCTATTTTTCAGACCGTTTCATGCTCCTCATATTGTTGACACCTTTTGAAGCTCTTCATATATTTCACACCTTTTCTGGCTCTTCATGTTTTTCAGCACCGCTTCCTGCTCTTCCTATTTTTCAGACGGTTTCATGCTTCTCATATATTTGACACCTTTTGAAGCTCTTCATATTTTTTACCTCTTTTCAGGCTCTTCATGTTTTTGAACACGGCTTTATGCTCCTCCTATTTTTCAGACCGTTTCATGCTCCTCATATTTTTCACACCTATTGAAGCTCTTCATATTTTTCACACCTTTTACGGCTCTTCATGTTTTTGAACAGCTTTTCATGCTCCTCCTATTATTCACACCGTTTCATGCTCCTCATATTTTTGACACCTTTGAATCTCTTCATATTTTTCACACCTTTTGAAACTCTTCTTATTTTTCACACGTTTTCAGTCTCTAAATGTTTTTCCACACCGCTTCATGCTCCTCCTATTTTTCAGACCGTTTCATGCTCCTCATATTTTTGACACGTTTTGAGGATCTTCATATATTTCACACCTTTTCAGGGTCTTCATGTTTTTGAACACCGCTTCATGCTCCTCCTATTTTTCAGACCGTTTCATTCTCCTCATTTTTTTGAAACCTTTTGAAGCTCTTCATATTTTTTACACCTTGTCAGTCTCTTCATGTTTTTCAACACAGCTTCATTCTCCTTCTATTTTTCAGACCGTTTCATGCTTCTCATGTATTTCACACCTTTTGACGCTCTCATATTTTCCACACCTTTTCAGGCTCTTCATGTTTTTGAACACCATTTATGTTCCTCCTATTTTTCAGACCGTTTCATGCTCCTAATATTTTTGACACCTTTTGAAGCCCTTCATATCTTTCACACCTTTTCAGGCTCTTCATTTTTTTGAACACCGCTTCATGCTCCTTTTATTTTTCAGACCGTTTCTTGCTCCTCATATTTTTGACAACTTTTGAAGCTCTTCATATTTTTCGCACCTTTTCAGGCTCTTCATGTTTTTGAACACCTCTTCATGCTCCTCTTCTTTTTCAGACCGTTTCATGCTCCTCATATTTTTCACACCTTTTGAAGCTCTTCATATTTTTCACACCTTTTCAGGCCCTTCATGTTTTGAACACCGTTTCATGCTCCTCCTATTTTTCTGACCATTTCATACTCGTCATATTTTTGACACCTTTTGAAGCTCCTCATATTTTTCACACCTTTAGAAGCTCTTCATATATTTCACACTTTTTCAAGCTCTTCATGTTTTCCAAACCGCTTCATGCTCCTCCTATTTTTCAGACCGTCTCATGTTCATCTCTTTTTTGACAGCTTTTGAAGCTCATCATATTTTTCACACCTTTTGAAGCTCTTCATATATTTCACACCTTTTCAAGCTCTTCATGTTTTCCACACCGCTTCATGCTCCTCCTATTTTTCAGACTGTCTCATGCTCCTCATGTATTTCACACCTTTTCAAGCTCTTCATATTTACACACATTTTGAGGCTCTTCATAAATTTCAATACCACTTCATGCTCCTCCTATTGTTGAGACCGTTTCATGTTCCTCATATATTTGACACCTTTTGAAGCTCTTCATATTTTTCACACCTTTTGAAACTCTTCTTATTTTTCACACGTTTTCAGTCTCTAAATGTTTTTCAACATCGCTTCATGTTCCTCCTATTTTTCAGACCGCATCATGCTCCTCATATTTTTGACACGTTTTGAGGCTTTTCATATATTTCACACCTCTTCAGGCCCTTCATGTTTTTGAACACCGTTTTATGTTCCTCCTATTTTTCAGACCGTTTCATGCTCCTCATAATTTGACACCTTTTGAAGCTCCTCATATTTTTCACACATTTTCAGTCTCTTCATTTTTTTGAACAGCTCTTCATGCTCCTCCTATTTTTCAGACCGTTTCAGGCTCCTCATATTTTTGACCCCTTTTGAAGCTCTTCATATTTTTCAATACCTTTTCAGGCTCTTCATGTTTCTCACCAGCGCTTCATGCTCCTCCTATTTTTCAGACCGTTTCATGCTCCTCATGAATTTCACACCTTCTGGAGCTCTTCATATTTTTCACACCTTTTGAAGCTGTTCATATTTTTCACACCTTTTCAGGCTCTTCATGTTTTTGAACACGGTTTCATGCTGCTCCTATTTTTCAGACCCTTTCATGCTCATTTAATTTTTGAGAGCTTTTGAAGCTCTTCATATTTTTCACATCTTTTGAAACTCTTCATATTTTTCACACCTTTTCAGGCTCTTCATGTTTTTGAACCCCGTCATGCTCCTCCTATTTTTCAGACCGTCTCATGCTCCTCATATTTTTGACACGTTTTGAGGCTCTTCATATTTTTCACACCTTTTCAGGCTCTTCATGTTTCTCAACACCGCTTCATGATCTTCCTATTTTTCAGACCGTTTCATGCTCCTCATATTTTTGACAACGTTTGAAGCTCTTCATTTTTCACACCTTTTCAGGCTTTTCATGTTTTTCACAACCGCTTCATGATCCTCATATTTTTCAGACCGTTTCATGCTCCTCATATTTTTGACACCTTTTGAATCTCTTCATATATTTCACACCTTTTCAGGCTCTTCATGTTTTTGAACACCGCTTCATGCTCCTCCTATTTTTCAGACCGTTTCATGCTCCTCATGTATTTCACACCTTTTGAATCTCTTCATATATTTCACACCTTTTCAGGATCTTCATGTTTTGGAACACAGCTTCAGGCTCATCCTATTTATCAGACCGTTTCATGCTCCTCATATTTTTGACACCTTGTGAAGCTC
Organism: Dama dama; assembly: GCF_033118175.1. Classification (NCBI taxonomy): domain Eukaryota; kingdom Metazoa; phylum Chordata; class Mammalia; order Artiodactyla; family Cervidae; genus Dama; species Dama dama. The sequence continues at coordinate 468,770 of NW_026870900.1, forward strand.
TTTATATTTTTCACAGTTTTTCAGGCTCTTCATGATTTTCAACACCGTTTCATGTTATTCCTATTTTTCAGACCGTTTCATGCTCATCTCATTTTTGACACCTTTTGAAGCTTTTCATATTTTTCACACCTTTTCATGCTCTTCATGTTTTTGAACACAGGTTGATGCTCCTCCTATTTTTCAGAACGTTTCATGCTCCTCATATTTTTGACACCTTTTGAAGCTCTTCATATTTTTCACATCTTTTCAGGCTCTTCATGTTTTTCAACACCGTTTCATGATCCTCCTATCTTTCAGACCGTTTCATGCTCATCTCATTTTTGACACCTTTTGAAGCTTTTCATATTTTTCACACCTTTTCAAGCTCTTCATATTTTTAAACACCACATCATGCTTCTCCTATTTTTCAGCCCATTTCATGCTCCTCATGTATTTCACACCTTTTGAAGCTCTTCATATTTTTTACAGCTTTTCAGGCTCTTCATGTTTTTCCACAGCACTTCATGCTTCTCTTATTTTTCAGCCCGTTTCATGCTCCTCATGTATTTCACACCTTTTGAATCTCTTCATATTTTTCACACCTTTTCAGGCTCTTCATGTTTTTGATCACCGTTTCATGCTCCTCCAATTTTTCAGACCGTTTCATGCTCCTCATATTTTTGACACCTTTTGAAGCTCTTCATATTTTTCACACCTTTTCAGGCTCTTCATGTTTTTAATCACCGTTTCATGCTCCTCCTATTTTTCAGACCGTTTCATGCTCTTCATATTTGTGAAACATTTTGAAGCTCTTCATATTTTTCACACTTTTTCAGTCTCTTCATGTTTTCACCACCACTTCATGCTCCTCCTATTTTTCAGACCGTATCATGCTCATCTCATTTTTGTCACCTTTGAAGCTCTTTATAATTTTCACACCTTTTGAAGCTCTTCATATTTTTCAACACCGTTTCATGCTGCTTCTATTTTTCAGACCGTTTCATGCTCCTCATATTTTTCACACCTTTTGAAGCTCTTCATATTTTTCAAACCTTTTCAGGATCTTCATGTTTTGGAACACAGCTTCATGCTCATCCTATTTATCAGACCGTTTCATGCTCCTCATATTTTTGACACCTTTTGAAGCTCTTTATATTTTTCACAGTTTTTCAGGCTCTTCATGATTTTCAACACCGTTTCATGTTATTCCTATTTTTCAGACCGTTTCATGCTCATCTCATTTTTGTCACCTTTGAAGCTCTTTATATTTTTCACACCTTTTGAAGCTCTTCATATTTTTCACACGTTTTCAGGCTCTTCATATTTTTCAACACCGCTTCATGCTCCTCCTAATTTTCAGACGGGTTCATGCTCATCTCATTTTTGACACCTTTTGAAACTCTTCATATTTTTCACACCTTGTCAGGCTCTTCATGTCTTTCAACACCGCTTCATGCTCCTCCTAATTTTCAGACGGGTTCATGCTCATCACATTTTTGACACCTTTTGAAGCTTTTCATATTTTTCACACCTTTTCATGCTCTTCATGTTTTTAAACACAGGTTGATGCTCCTCCTATTTTTCAGAACGTTTCATGCTCCTCATATTTTTGACACCTTTTGAAGCTCTTCATATTTTTCACATCTTTTCAGGCTCTTCATGTTTTTCAACACCGCTTCATGATCCTCCTGTTTTTCAGACCGTTTCATGCTCTTCATATTTGTGAAACATTTTGAAGCTCTTCATATTTTTCACACCTTTTCAGTCTCTTCATGTTTTTCACCACCACTTCATGCTCCTCCTATTTTTCAGACCGTATCATGCTCATCTCATTTTTGTCACCTTTGAAGCTCTTTATAATTTTCACACCTTTTGAAGCTCTTCATATTTTTCACACGTTTTCAGGCTCTTCATATTTTTCAACACCGTTTCATGCTGCTTCTATTTTTCAGACCGTTTCATGCTCCTCATATTTTTCACACCTTTTGAAGCTCTTCATATTTTTCACACCTTTTCAGGATCTTCATGTTTTGGAACACAGCTTCATGCTCATCCTATTTATCAGACCGTTTCATGCTCCTCATATTTTTGACACCTTTTGAAGCTCTTTATATTTTTCACAGTTTTTCAGGCTCTTCATGATTTTCAACACCGTTTCATGTTATTCCTATTTTTCAGACCGTTTCATGCTCATCTCATTTTTGACACCTTTTGAAGCTTTTCATATTTTTCACACCTTTTCAAGCTCTTCGTATTTTTAAACACCACTTCATGCTTCTCCTATTTTTCAGCCCATTTCATGCTCCTCATGTATTTCACACCTTTTGAAGCCCTTCATATTTTTCACAGCTTTTCAGGCTCTTCATGTTTTTCCACAGCACTTCATGCTTCTCTTATTTTTCAGCCCGTTTCATGCTCCTCATGTATTTCACACCTTTTGAAGCTCTTCATATTTTTCACACCTTTTCAGGCTCTTCATGTTTTTGATCACCGTTTCATGCTCCTCCTATTTTTCAGACCGTTTCATGCTCCTCATATTTTTGACACCTTTTGAAGCTCTTCATATTTTACACACCTTTTCAGGCTCTTCATGTTTTTGAACACCGCTTCATGATCCTCCTGTTTTTCAGACCGTTTCATGCTCTTCATATTTGTGAAACATTTTGAAGCTCTTCATATTTTTCACACCTTTTCAGTCTCTTCATGTTTTTCACCACCACTTCATGCTCCTCCTATTTTTCAGACCGTATCATGCTCATCTCATTTTTGTCACCTTTGAAGCTCTTTATATTTTTCACACCTTTTGAAGCTCTTCATATTTTTCACACGTTTTCAGGCTCTTCATATTTTTCAACACCGTTTCATGCTGCTTCTATTTTTCAGACCGTTTCATGCTCCTCATATTTTTCACACCTTTTGAAGCTCTTCATATTTTTCACACCTTTTCAGGATCTTCATGTTTTGGAACACAGCTTCATGCTCCTCCTACTTATCAGACCGTTTCATGCTCCTCATATTTTTGACACCTTTTGAAGCTCTTTATATTTTTAACAGTTTTTCAGGCTCTTCATGATTTTCAACACCGTTTCATGTTATTCCTATTTTTCAGACCTTTTAATGCTCATCTCATTTTTGACACCTTTTGAAGCTTTTCGTATTTTTCACACCTTGTCAGGCTCTTCATGTTTTTCAACACCTCTTCATGCTCCTCCTAATTTTCAGATGGGTTCATGCTCATCTCATTTTTGACACCTTTTGAAGCTTTTCATATTTTTCACACCTTTTCAGGCTCTTCATGTTTTTGAACACAGGTTGATGCTCCTCCTATTTTTCAGAACGTTTCATGCTCCTCATATTTTTGACACCTTTTGAAGCTCTTCATATTTTTCACATCTTTTCAGGCTCTTCATGTTTTTCAACACCGTTTCATGATCCTCCTATCTTTCAGACCGTTTCATGCTCATCTCATTTTTGACACCTTTTGAAGCTTTTCATATTTTTCACACCTTTTCAAGCTCTTCATATTTTTAAACACCACTTCATGCTTCTCCTATTTTTCAGCCCATTTCATGCTCCTCATGTATTTCACACCTTTTGAAGCTCTTCATATTTTTCACAGCTTTTCAGGCTCTTCATGTTTTTCCACAGCACTTCATGCTTCTCTTATTTTTCAGCCCGTTTCATGCTCCTCATGTATTTCACACCTTTTGAAGCTCTTCATATTTTTCACACCTTTTCAGGCTCTTCATGTTTTTGATCACCGTTTCATGCTCCTCCTATTTTTCAGACCGTTTCATGCTCCTCATATTTTTGACACCTTTTGAAGCTCTTCATATTTTTCACACCTTTTCAGGCTCTTCATGTTTTTGAACACCGCTTCATGATCCTCCTGTTTTTCAGACCGTTTCATGCTCTTCATATTTGTGAAACATTTTGAAGCTCTTCATATTTTTCACACCTTTTCAGTCTCTTCATGTTTTCACCACCACTTCATGCTCCTCCTATTTTTCAGACCGTATCATGCTCATCTCATTTTTGTCACCTTTGCAGCTCTTTATAATTTTCACACCTTTTGAAGCTCTTCATATTTTTCACACGTTTTCAGGCTCTTCATATTTTTCAACACCGTTTCATGCTGCTTCTAATTTTCAGACCGTTTCATGCTCCTCATGTTTTTCACACCTTTTGAAGCTCTTCATATTTTTCACACCTTTTCAGGATCTTCATGTTTTGGAACACAGCTTCATGCTCATCCTATTTATCAGACCGTTTCATGCTCCTCATATTTTTGACACCTTTTGAAGCTCTTTATATTTTTAACAGTTTTTCAGGCTCTTCATGATTTTCAACACCGTTTCATGTTATTCCTATTTTTCAGACCGTTTCATGCTCATCTCATTTTTGTCACCTTTGAAGCTCTTTATATTTTTCACACCTTTTGAAGCTCTTCATATTTTTCACACGTTTTCAGGCTCTTCATATTTTTCAACACCGTTTCATGCTGCTTCTATTTTTCAGACCGTTTCATGCTCCTCATATTTTTCACACCTTTTGAAGCTCTTCATTTTTTTCACACCTTTTCAGGATCTTCATGTTTTGGAACACAGCTTCATGCTCCTCCTACTTATCAGACCGTTTCATGCTCCTCATATTCTTGACACCTTTTGAAGCTCTTTATATTTTTAACAGTTTTTCAGGCTCTTCATGATTTTCAACACCGTTTCATGTTATTCCTATTTTTCAGACCGTTTAATGCTCATCTCATTTTTGACACCTTTTGAAGCTCTTCATATTTTTCACACCTTTTGAAGCTGTTCATATATTTCACACCTTTTCAGGCTCTTGATGTTTTTCAACAGCACTTCATGCTCCTCCTATTTTTCACACCCTTTCATGCTAATCTGATTTTTTGACACCTTTTGAAGCTCTTCATATTTTTCACACCTTTTGAAGGTCTTCATATTTTTCACACCTTTTCAGGCTGTTCATGTTTTTGAACACCGCTTATGCTCGTCCTATTTTTCAGACCGTTTCATGCTCCTCATATTTTTGACACCTTTTGAAGCTCTTCATATTTTACACACCTTTTCAGGCTCTTCATGTTTTTCAACACCGCTTCATGATCCTCCCATTTTTCGGACCGTTTCATGCTATCTCATTTTTGACATCTTTTGAAGCTCTTCATATTTTTCACACCTTTTAAGTCTCTGCATGTTTTTCAACACCTTTTCATGCTCCTCATGTATTTCACTCCTTTTGAAGCTCTTCATATTTTGCACACATTTTCAGGCTCTTCATGTTTTTGAACACCGCTTCATCCTCCTCCTATTTTTAAGAGGGTTTCATGCTTGTCATATTTTTGACACATTTTGAAGCTCTTCATATTTTTCACACCTTTTCAGGCTCTTCATGTTTTTGAACACCGCTTCATGCTCCTCCTATTTTTCAGACCGTTTCATGCTCCTCATATTTTTGACACCTTTTGAAGCTTTCATATTTTTCACACCTTTTCAAGCTCTTCATATTTTTCAACACCACTTCATGCTCCTCCTTTTTTGCAGACCGTTTCAGGCTCCTCATAATTTTCACACCTTTTGAAGCTCTTCATATTTCTCACACCTTTTCAGGCTCTTCATGTTTTTCAACACCACTTCATGCTCCTCCTATTTTTCAGACCGTTTCATGCTCATCTCAGTTTTGACACCTTTTGAACCTTTGCATATTTTTCACAGCTTTTCAGGCTCTTCATGTTTTTGAACACCTCTTCATGCTCCTCGTATGTTTCAGACCGTTTCAGACTCCTCATAATTTTCACACCTTTTGAAGGTCTTCATATTTCTCCGACCTTTTCAGGCTCTTCATGTTTTTGAACACCGCTTCATGCTCCTCCTATTTGTCAGACCGTATCATGCTCCTCATATTTTTCACACCTTTTGAAGCTCTTCATATTTTTCACACCTTTTCAGGCTCTTCATATTTTTAAACACGACTTCATGCTCCTCTTTTTCTTCGGACCGTTTCATGCTCATCTCATTTTTGACACCTTTTGAAGCTTTGCATATTTTTCACATCTTTTCAAGCTCTTCATATTTTTCACACCTTTTGAAGCTCTTCATATTTTTCACACGTTTTCAGGCTCTTCATGTTTTTCAACACCACTTCCTGCTTCTCCTATTTTTCAGACCGTTTCATGATCCTCATATTTTTGACACATTTTGAAGCTCTTCATATTTTTCACACCTTTTCAGGCTCTTCATGTTTTTCAACACCGCTTCATGCTCCTCCTCTTTTTCAGACCGTTTCATGCTCCTCATATTTTTGACACCTTTTGATGCTCTTCATATTTTTCACACCTTTTCAGACTCTTCATGATTTTCAAAACGGCTTCATGCTCCTCATATTTTCACTCCATTTCATGCTCATCTCATTTTTGACACCTTTTGAAGCTCCTCTACTTTTAACCCCTTTAGAAGCTCTTCATATTTTTGACAACTTTTCAGGCTCTTCATGTTTTAACACCGCTTCATGCTCCCCCTAATTTTCAGACCGTTTCATGACACTCATATTTTTGACACCTTTTGAAGCTCCTCCTATATTTCATTCCTTTTCAGACTCTTCATGATTTCCAACACCGCTTCATGCTCCTCATTTTTTTCACACCGTTTAATGCTCATCTCATTTTTGACACCTTTTGAAGCTCTTCATATTTTTGACACCTTTAGAAGCTCTTCATATTTTTTACACCTTTTCAGGCTCTTCATATTTTTCAGCACCGCTTATTGCTCCTCCTATTTTTCCGACCGTTTCATGCTCATCTCATTTTTGACAATTTTTGAAGCTCTTCATATTTTTCACATATTTTGAACCTCTTCATATTTTACACACCTTTTCAGGCTCTTCATGTTTTTCAACACCGCTTCATGCTCCTCCTATTTTTCAGACCGTTTCATGCTCCTCATATTTTTGACACCTTTGAAGCTCTTCATATTTTTCACACCTTTTCAGACTCTTCATGTTTTTCAACACTGCTTCATGCTCCTCCTATTTTTCAGACCGTTTCATGCTCCTCCTATTTTTCAGACCGTTTCATGCTTCTCATATTTTGACACCTTTTCAAGCTCTTCATATTTTTCACAACTTTTCAGGCTCTTTATGTTTTTCAACACCGCTTCATGCTCCTCCACTTTGTCAGACCGTTTCATGCTCCTCATATTTTTGGCACCTTTTGAAGCTCTTCATATTTTTCACACCTTTTCAGGTCTTCATGTTTTTGAACACCATTTCATGCTCCTCCAATTTTTCAGACCGTTTCATGCTCTTCATATTTTTGGCACCTTTTGAAGCTCTTCATATTTTTCACACCTTTTCAGGCTCTTCATGATTTTCAACACCGCTTCATGCTCCTCCTGTGTTTCAGACCGTTTGATGCTCCTCATATATTTGACACCTTTTGAAGCTCTTCATAATTTCCACACCTTTTCAGGCTCTTCATGTTTTTGAACACCATTTCATGCTCCTCTTATTTTTTTTTTATTGTTATTTTTTTAAAATTTTTTTTATTATTTTTATTTTTTTTTCCTAGTCGGTTTTGTCATACATTGATATGAATCAGCCATGGATTTACATGTATTCCCAATCCCAATCCCCCCTCCCACCTCCCTCTCCACCCGATTCCTCTCGGTCTTTCCAGTGCACCAAGCCGGAGCACTTGTCTCGTGCATCCTACCTGGGCTGGTGATCTCTTTCACCATAGATAGCATACATGCTGTTCTTTTGAAATATCCCAACCTCGCATTCTCCCACAAAGTTCAAAAGTCTGTTCTGTATTTCTGTGTCTCTTTTTCTGTTCTGCATATAGGGTTATCGTTATCACCTTTCTAAGTTCCATATACATGTGTCAGCATGCTCTAATGTTCTTTATCTTTCTGGCTTACTTCACTCTGTATAATGGGCTCCAGCTTCATCCATCTCATTAGGACTGATTCAAATGAATTCTTTTTAATGGCTGAGTAATATTCCATGGTGTATATGTACCACAGCTTTCTTATCCATTCATCTGCTGACGGGCATCTAGGTTGCTTCCATGTCCTGGCTATTATAAACAGTGCTGCGATGAACATTGGGGTGCACGTGTCTCTTTCAGACGAACCTATGGACAACTTATCTTTGACAAAGGAGGCAAGGATATACAATGGAAAAAAGACAACCTCTTTAACAAGTGGTGCTGGGAAAACTGGTCAACCACTTGTAAAAGAATGAAAATAGAACACTTTCTAACACCATACACAAAAATAAACTCAAAATGGATTAAAGATCTAAATGTAAGACCAGAAACTATAAAACTCCTAGAGGAGAAGATAGGCAAAACACTCTCCGACATAAATCAAAGCAAGATCCTCTATGACCCACCTCCCAGAATATTGGAAATAAAAGCAAAACTAAACAAATGGGACCTAATGAAACTTAAAAGCTTTTGCACTACAAAGGAAACTATAAGTAAGGTGAAAAGACAGCCCTCAAATTGGGAGAAAATAATAGCAAATGAAGAAACAGACAAAGGATTAATCTCAAAAATATACAAGCAAATCCTGCAGCTCAATTCCAGAAAAATAAATGACCCAATAAAAAATGAGCCAAAGAACTAAACAGACATTTCTCCAAAGAAGACATACAGATGGATAACAAACACATGAAAAGATGCTCAACATCACTCATTATTAGAGAAATGCAAATCAAAACCACAATGAGGTACCATTACATGCCAGTCAGGATGGCTGCTATCCAAAAGTCTACAAGCAATAAATGCTGGAGATGGTGTGGAGAAAAGGGAACCCTCTTACACTGTTGGTGGGAATGCACACTAGTACAGCCCCTATGGAAAACAGTGTGGAGATTTCTTAAAAAACTGGAAATAGAACTGCCATATGACCCAGCAATCCCACTTCTGGGCATACACACTGAGGAAACCAGATCCTCTTATTTTTCAGACCGTTTCAAGCTCTTCATATTTTTTACACCTTTTGAAGCTCTTCATATATTTCACACCTTTTCAGGCTCTTCATGTTTTTCTTCACCTCTTCATGCTCCTCCTATTTTTGACACCTTCTGAAGCTCATCATATATTTCACACCTTTTCAGGCTTTTCATGTTTTTGAACACCGTTTCATGCGCCTCATATTTTTGACAGCTTTTGAAGTTCTTCATATTATTCACACCTTTTCAGGCTCTTCACGATTTGAAAACCGTTTCATGCTCCTCCTATTTTTCAGACCGTTTCATGCTCCTCATATTTCTGAAACCTTTTGAAATGCTTCAGATTTTTCACATGTTTTCAGGCTTTTCATGTTTTTCAAAACCGCTTCATGCTCCTCCTATTTTTCAGACCCTTTGATGCTCTTCATATTTTTGACATCTTTTGAAGCTCTTCATATTTTTCACACCTTTTCAGGCTCTTCATGTTTTTCAACACCGTTTCATGCTCCTCCTACTTTTCAGACCGTTTTATCTTCCTCATATTTTTGACAACTTTTGAAGCTCTTCATATATTTCACACCTTTTCAGGCTCTTAATGTTTTTCAACACCACTTCATGCTCCTCCTACTTTTCAGACCGTTTCATGCTCCACATATTTTTGACACCTTTTGAAGCTCTTCATATATTTCACAACTTTTCAGATTCTTCATGATTTTCAACACCACTTCATGCTCCTCTTATTGTTCAAACTGATTCATGCGCGTCATATTTTGACACCTTTTGAAGCTCTTCATAATTTTCACACCTTTTCAGGCTCTTCATGTTTTTCAACACCACTTGATGCTCCTCATATTTTTGAGACCGATTCATGCTCCTCACATTTTTGACACCTTTTGAATCTCTTCATATTTTTCACACCTTTTCAGGCTCTTCATGTTTTCAAACACCACTTGTGGTCCTCCTATTTTTCAGACCGTTTCATGCTCCTCATATTTTTGACACCTTTTGAAGCTCTTCATATATTTCACACGTTTTCAGGCTCTTCATGGTTTTTAACACCACTTCATGCTTCTTCAATTTTTCAGACCGTTTTATGCTCCTCGTATTTTTCACACCTTTTGAAGCTCTTCATATTTTTCACACCTTTTCAGACTCTTCATGTTTTTGAACACCGCTTCATGGTCCTCCTATTTTTCAGACCCTTTGATGCTCTTCATATTTTTGACACCTTTTGAAGCTCTTCATATATTTCACATCTTTTCAGGCTCTTAATGTTTTTCAACACCGCTTCATGCTTCTCCTATTTTTCAGACCGATTCATGCTCCTCATATTTATGACGATTTTGAAGCTCTTCATATTTTTCACACCTTTTCAAGCTGTTCATGTTTTTCAACACCGTTTCATGCTCCTCCTATTTTTCAGACTGTTTCATGCTCCTCATATTTTTGACATCTTTTGAAGCTCTTCATATTTTTCACACCTTTTTATGCCCTTCATGTTTTTCATCAGTGTTTCATTCTCCTCCTATTTTTCAGACTGTTTCAGGCTACTCATATTTTTGACAACTTTTCAAGCTCCTCATATATTTCACACCTTTTCATGTTTTTGAACACCATTTCATGCTCCTCATATTTTTCACACCTTTTGAGGCTCTTCATATTTTGCACGCCTTTTCATGCTCTTCATGTTTTTCAACACCAATTCATCCTCTTCCTATTTTTTAGACCGTTTCATGCTCCTCATATTTTTCACACCTTTTCAGGCTCTTCATGTTTTTGAACACCGCTTCATTCTCCTCCTATTTTTCAGACCCTTTGATGATCTTCATATTTTTGACACCTTTTCATGCTCTTCATGTTCTTCATCACCGTTTCATTCTCCTCCTATTTTTCAGACCGTTTCAGGCTACTCATATTTTTCACACCTTTTGAAGCTCTTCATATTTTTCACACCTTTTCAGACTCTTCAGGTTTTTCAACACCGCTTCATTCTACTCCTATATTTCAGACCGTTTCATGCTCCTCATATTTTTAACACCATGTGAAGCTCTTCATATTTTTCACAGCTTTTCAGGCTCTTCATGTTTTTGAAAACCATTTCTTGCTCCTCCTATTTTTCAGACCGTTTCATGCTCCTCATATTTTTGACACCTTTTGAAGCTCTTCATATTTTTCACACCTTTTCATGCTCTTCATATTTTTGAACACCGTTTCATGCTCCTCCTAATTTTCAGACCGTTTCATGCTCCTCATATTTTTGACACCTTTTAAAGCTCTTCATATTTTTCACACCTTTTCAGGCTCTTCATGTTTTTCAAAGCCACTTCATGCTTCTCCTATTTTTCAGACCGTTTCATGCTCCTCTCATTTCTGACACCTTTTGAAGCTCTTCATATATTTCACACATTTTCAGGCTCTTCATGTTTTTCAACACCACTTCATGCTCCTCTTATTTTTCAGACCGTTTCATGCTCCTCATGTATTTCACACCTTTTGAAGCTCTTTATATTTTTCACACCTTTTTAGGCTCTTCATGTTTTTGAACACGATTTCAGGCTCATCCTATTTTTCGGACTGTTTCATGCTCATCTCAATTTTGACACCTTTTGAAGCTCTTCATATTTTTCACAACTTTTGAATCTCTTCATGTTTCTCAAACGTTTTCAGGCTCTTCATGTTTTTCAACACCCCTTCTTGCTCATCCTATTTTTCAGACCGTTTCATGCTTCTATCATTTCTGACACCTTTTGAAGCTCTTCATATATTTCACACATTTTCATGCTCTTCATGTTTTTCAACACCAATTCATCCTCCTCCTATTTTTTAGACCGTTTCATGCTCCTCGTATTTTTCACACCTTTTCAGGCTCTTCATGTTTTTGAACACCGCTTCATTCTCCTCCTATTTTTCAGACGGTTTGATGATCTTCATATTTTTGACACCTTTTCATGCTCTTCATGTTCTTCATCACCGTTTCATTCTCCTCCTATTTTTCAGACCGTTTCAGGCTACTCATATTTTTCACACCTTTTGAAGCTCTTCATATTTTTCACACCTTTTCAGGCTCTTCAGGTTTTTCAACACCGCTTCATTCTACTCCTATATTTCAGACCGTTTCATACTCCTCATATTTTTGACAGCTTTTGAAGTTCTTCATATTATTCACACCTTTTCAGGCTCTTCACGATTTGAAAACCGTTTCATGCTCCTCCTATTTTTCAGACCGTTTCATGCTCCTCATATTTCTGAAACCTTTTGAAATGCTTCAGATTTTTCACATGTTTTCAGGCTTTTCATGTTTTTCAAAACCGCTTCATGCTCCTCCTATTTTTCAGACCCTTTGATGCTCTTCATATTTTTGACATCTTTTGAAGCTCTTCATATTTTTCACACCTTTTCAGGCTCTTCATGTTTTTCAACACCGTTTCATGCTCCTCCTACTTTTCAGACCGTTTTATCTTCCTCATATTTTTGACAACTTTTGAAGCTCTTCATATATTTCACACTTTTTCAGGCTCTTAATGTTTTTCAACACCACTTCATGCTCCTCCTACTTATCAGACCGTATCATGCTCCACATATTTGTGACACCTTTTGAAGCTCTTCATATATTTCACAACTTTTCAGATTCTTCATGATTTTCAACACCACTTCATGCTCCTCTTATTGTTCAAACTGATTCATGCGCGTCATATTTTGACACCTTTTGAAGCTCTTCATAATTTTCACACCTTTTCAGGCTCTTCATGTTTTTCAACACCACTTGATGCTCCTCATATTTTTGAGACCGATTCATGCTCCTCACATTTTTGACACCTTTTGAATCTCTTCATATTTTTCACACCTTTTCAGGCTCTTCATGTTTTCAAACACCACTTGTGGTCCTCCTATTTTTCAGACCGTTTCATGCTCCTCATATTTTTGACACATTTTGAAGCTCTTCATATATTTCACACGTTTTCAGGCTCTTCATGGTTTTCAACACCACTTCATGCTTCTTCTATTTTTCAGACCGTTTTATGCTCCCCGTATTTTTCACACCTTTTGAAGCTCTTCATATTTTTCACACCTTTTCAGGCTCTTCATGTTTTTCAAAGCCACTTCATGCTTCTCCTATTTTTCAGACCGTTTCATGCTCCTCTCATTTCTGACACCTTTTGAAGCTCTTCATATATTTCACACATTTTCAGGCTCTTCATGTTTTTCAACACCACTTCATGCTCCTCTTATTTTTCAGACCGTTTCATGCTCCTCATGTATTTCACACCTTTTGAAGCTCTTTATATTTTTCACACCTTTTTAGGCTCTTCATGTTTTTGAACACGATTTCAGGCTCATCCTATTTTTCGGACTGTTTCATGCTCATCTCAATTTTGTCACCTTTTGAAGCTCTTCATATTTTTCACACCTTTTGAATCTCTTCATATTTCTCAAACGTTTTCAGGCTCTTCATGTTTTTCAACACCCCTTCTTGCTCATCCTATTTTTCAGACCGTTTCATGCTTCTATCATTTCTGACACCTTTTGAAGCTCTTCATATATTTCACACATTTTCATGCTCTTCATGTTTTTCAACACCAATTCATCCTCCTCCTATTTTTTAGACCGTTTCATGCTCCTCATATTTTTCACACCTTTTCAGGCTCTTCATGTTTTTGAACACCGCTTCATTCTCCTCCTATTTTTCAGACCCTTTGATGATCTTCATATTTTTGACACCTTTTCATGCTCTTCATGTTCTTCATCACCGTTTCATTCTCCTCCTATTTTTCAGACCGTTTCAGGCTACTCATAGTTTTCACACCTTTTGAAGCTCTTCATATTTTTCACTCCTTTTCAGGCTCTTCATGTTTTTCAAAGCCACTTCATGCTTCTCCTATTTTTCAGACTGTTTCATGCTCCTCTCATTTCTGACACCTTTTGAAGCTCTTCATATATTTCACACATTTTCAGGCTCTTCATGTTTTTCAACACCACTTCATGCTCCTCCTATTTTTCAGACCGTTTCATGCTCCTCATGTATTTCACACCTTTTGAAGCTCTTCATATTTTTCACACCTTTTCAGGCTCTTCAGGTTTTTCAACACCGCTTCATTCTACTCCTATATTTCAGACCGTTTCATACTCCTCATATTTTTGACAGCTTTTGAAGTTCTTCATATTATTCACACCTTTTCAGGCTCTTCACGATTTGAAAACCGTTTCATGCTCCTCCTATTTTTCAGACCGTTTCATGCTCCTCATATTTCTGAAACCTTTTGAAATGCTTCAGATTTTTCACATGTTTTCAGGCTTTTCATGTTTTTCAAAACCGCTTCATGCTCCTCCTATTTTTCAGACCCTTTGATGCTCTTCATATTTTTGACATCTTTTGAAGCTCTTCATATTTTTCACACCTTTTCAGGCTCTTCATGTTTTTCAACACCGTTTCATGCTCCTCCTACTTTTCAGACCGTTTTATCTTCCTCATATTTTTGACAACTTTTGAAGCTCTTCATATATTTCACACCTTTTCAGGCTCTTAATGTTTTTCAACACCACTTCATGCTCCTCCTACTTTTCAGACCGTTTCATGCTCCACGTATTTTTGACACCTTTTGAAGCTCTTCATATATTTCACAACTTTTCAGGTTCTTCATGATTTTCAACACCACTTCATGCTCCTCTTATTGTTCAAACTGATTCATGCGCGTCATATTTTGACACCTTTTGAAGCTCTTCATAATTTTCACACCTTTTCAGGCTCTTCATGTTTTTCAACACCACTTGATGCTCCTCATATTTTTGAGACCGATTCATGCTACTCAAATTTTTGACACCTTTTGAATCTCTTCATATTTTTCACACCTTTTCAGGCTCTTCATGTTTTCAAACACCACTTGTGGTCCTCCTATTTTTCAGACCGTTTCATGCTCCTCATATTTTTGACACCTTTTGAAGCTCTTCATATATTTCACACGTTTTCAGGCTCTTCATGGTTTTCAACACCACTTCATGCTTCTTCTATTTTTCAGACCGTTTTATGCTCCCCGTATTTTTCACACCTTTTGAAGCTCTTCATATTTTTCACACCTTTTCAGACTCTTCATGTTTTTGAACACCGCTTCATGGTCCTCCTATTTTTCAGACCCTTTGATGCTCTTCATATTTTTGACACCTTTTGAAGCTCTTCATATATTTCACATCTTTTCAGGCTCTTAATGTTTTTCAACACCGCTTCATGCTTCTCCTATTTTTCAGACCGATTCATGCTCCTCATATTTATGACGATTTTGAAGCTCTTCATATTTTTCACACCTTTTCAAGCTGTTCATGTTTTTCAACACCGTTTCATGCTCCTCCTATTTTTCAGACTGTTTCATGCTCCTCATATTTTTGACATCTTTTGAAGCTCTTCATATTTTTCACACCTTTTTATGCCCTTCATGTTTTTCATCAGTGTTTCATTCTCCTCCTATTTTTCAGACTGTTTCAGGCTACTCATATTTTTGACAACTTTTCAAGCTCCTCATATATTTCACACCTTTTCATGTTTTTGAACACCATTTCATGCTCCTCATATTTTTCACACCTTTTGAGGCTCTTCATATTTTGCACGCCTTTTCATGCTCTTCATGTTTTTCAACACCAATTCATCCTCTTCCTATTTTTTAGACCGTTTCATGCTCCTCATATTTTTCACACCTTTTCAGGCTCTTCATGTTTTTGAACACCGCTTCATTCTCCTCCTATTCTTCAGACCCTTTGATGATCTTCATATTTTTGACACCTTTTCATGCTCTTCATGTTCTTCATCACCGTTTCATTCTCCTCCTATTTTTCAGACCGTTTCAGGCTACTCATATTTTTCACACCTTTTGAAGCTCTTCATATTTTTCACACCTTTTCAGACTCTTCAGGTTTTTCAACACCGCTTCATTCTACTCCTATATTTCAGACCGTTTCATGCTCCTCATATTTTTAACACCATGTGAAGCTCTTCATATTTTTCACAGCTTTTCAGGCTCTTCATGTTTTTGAAAACCATTTCTTGCTCCTCCTATTTTTCAGACCGTTTCATGCTCCTCATATTTTTGACACGTTTTGAAGCTCTTCATATTTTTCACACCTTTTCATGCTCTTCATGTTTTTGAACACCGTTTCATGCTCCTCCTATTTTTCAGACCGTTTCATGCTCCTCATATTTTTGACACCTTTTAAAGCTCTTCATATTTTTCACACCTTTTCAGGCTCTTCATGTTTTTCAAAGCCACTTCATGCTTCTCCTATTTTTCAGACCGTTTCATGCTCCTCTCATTTCTGACACCTTTTGAAGCTCTTCATATATTTCACACATTTTCAGGCTCTTCATGTTTTTCAACACCACTTCATGCTCCTCTTATTTTTCAGACCGTTTCATGCTCCTCATGTATTTCACACCTTTTGAAGCTCTTTATATTTTTCACACCTTTTTAGGCTCTTCATGTTTTTGAACACGATTTCAGGCTCATCCTATTTTTCGGACTGTTTCATGCTCATCTCAATTTTGACACCTTTTGAAGCTCTTCATATTTTTCACACCTTTTGAATCTCTTCATATTTCTCAAACGTTTTCAGGCTCTTCATGTTTTTCAACACCCCTTCTTGCTCATCCTATTTTTCAGACCGTTTCATGCTTCTATCATTTCTGACACCTTTTGAAGCTCTTCATATATTTCACACATTTTCATGCTCTTCATGTTTTTCAACACCAATTCATCCTCCTCCTATTTTTTAGACCGTTTCATGCTCCTCATATTTTTCACACCTTTTCAGGCTCTTCATGTTTTTGAACATCGCTTCATTCTCCTCCTATTTTTCAGACTGTTTCATGCTCCTCTCATTTCTGACACCTTTTGAAGCTCTTCATATATTTCACACATTTTCAGGCTCTTCATGTTTTTCAACACCACTTCATGCTCCTCCTATTTTTCAGACCGTTTCATGCTCCTCATGTATTTCACACCTTTTGAAGCTCTTCATATTTTTCACACCTTTTCAGGCTCTTCAGGTTTTTCAACACCGCTTCATTCTACTCCTATATTTCAGACCGTTTCATACTCCTCATATTTTTGACAACTTTTGAAGTTCTTCATATTATTCACACCTTTTCAGGCTCTTCACGATTTGAAAACCGTTTCATGCTCCTCCTATTTTTCAGACCGTTTCATGCTCCTCATATTTCTGAAACCTTTTGAAATGCTTCAGATTTTTCACATGTTTTCAGGCTTTTCATGTTTTTCAAAACCGCTTCATGCTCCTCCTATTTTTCAGACCCTTTGATGCTCTTCATATTTTTGACATCTTTTGAAGCTCTTCATATTTTTCACACCTTTTCAGGCTCTTCATGTTTTTCAACACCGTTTCATGCTCCTCCTACTTTTCAGACCGTTTTATCTTCCTCATATTTTTGACAACTTTTGAAGCTCTTCATATATTTCACACCTTTTCAGGCTCTTAATGTTTTTCAACACCACTTCATGCTCCTCCTACTTTTCAGACCGTTTCATGCTCCACATATTTTTGACACCTTTTGAAGCTCTTCATATATTTCACAACTTTTCAGGTTCTTCATGATTTTCAACACCACTTCATGCTCCTCTTATTGTTCAAACTGATTCATGCTCGTCATATTTTGACACCTTTTGAAGCTCTTCATAATTTTCACACCTTTTCAGGCTCTTCATGTTTTTCAACACCACTTGATGCTCCTCATATTTTTGAGACCGATTCATTCTCCTCACATTTTTGACACCTTTTGAATCTCTTCATATTTTTCACACCTTTTCAGGCTCTTCATGTTTTCAAACACCACTTGTGGTCCTCCTATTTTTCAGACCGTTTCATGCTCCTCATATTTTTGACACCTTTTGAAGCTCTTCATATATTTCACACGTTTTCAGGCTCTTCATGGTTTTCAACACAACTTCATGCTTCTTCTATTTTTCAGACCGTTTTATGCTCCCCGTATTTTTCACACCTTTTGAAGCTCTTCATATTTTTCACACCTTTTCAGACTCTTCATGTTTTTGAACACCGCTTCATGGTCCTCCTATTTTTCAGACCCTTTGATGCTCTTCATATTTTTGACACCTTTTGAAGCTCTTCATATATTTCACATCTTTTCAGGCTCTTAATGTTTTTCAACACCGCTTCATGCTTCTCCTATTTTTCAGGCCGATTCATGCTCCTCATATTTATGACGATTTTGAAGCTCTTCATATTTTTCACACCTTTTCAAGCTGTTCATGTTTTTCAACACCGTTTCATGCTCCTCCTATTTTTCAGACTGTTTCATGCTCCTCATATTTTTGACATCTTTTGAAGCTCTTCATATTTTTCACACCTTTTTATGCCCTTCATGTTTTTCATCAGTGTTTCATTCTCCTCCTATTTTTCAGACTGTTTCAGGCTACTCATATTTTTGACAACTTTTCAAGCTCCTCATATATTTCACACCTTTTCATGTTTTTGAACACCATTTCATGCTCCTCATATTTTTCACACCTTTTGAGGCTCTTCATATTTTGCACGCCTTTTCATGCTCTTCATGTTTTTCAACACCAATTCATCCTCTTCCTATTTTTTAGACCGTTTCATGCTCCTCATATTTTTCACACCTTTTCAGGCTCTTCATGTTTTTGAACACCGCTTCATTCTCCTCCTATTTTTCAGACCCTTTGATGATCTTCATATTTTTGACACCTTTTCATGCTCTTCATGTTCTTCATCACCGTTTCATTCTCCTCCTATTTTTCAGACCGTTTCAGGCTACTCATATTTTTCACACCTTTTGAAGCTCTTCATATTTTTCACACCTTTTCAGACTCTTCAGGTTTTTCAACACCGCTTCATTCTACTCCTATATTTCAGACCGTTTCATGCTCCTCATATTTTTAACACCATGTGAAGCTCTTCATATTTTTCACAGCTTTTCAGGCTCTTCATGTTTTTGAAAACCATTTCTTGCTCCTCCTATTTTTCAGACCGTTTCATGCTCCTCATATTTTTGACACGTTTTGAAGCTCTTCATATTTTTCACACCTTTTCATGCTCTTCATGTTTTTGAACACCGTTTCATGCTCCTCCTATTTTTCAGACCGTTTCATGCTCCTCATATTTTTGACACCTTTTAAAGCTCTTCATATTTTTCACACCTTTTCAGGCTCTTCATGTTTTTCAAAGCCACTTCATGCTTCTCCTATTTTTCAGACCGTTTCATGCTCCTCTCATTTCTGACACCTTTTGAAGCTCTTCATATATTTCACACATTTTCAGGCTCTTCATGTTTTTCAACACCACTTCATGCTCCTCTTATTTTTCAGACCGTTTCATGCTCCTCATGTATTTCACACCTTTTGAAGCTCTTTATATTTTTCACACCTTTTTAGGCTCTTCATGTTTTTGAACACGATTTCAGGCTCATCCTATTTTTCGGACTGTTTCATGCTCATCTCAATTTTGACACCTTTTGAAGCTCTTCATATTTTTCACACCTTTTGAATCTCTTCATATTTCTCAAACGTTTTCAGGCTCTTCAAGTTTTTCAACACCCCTTCTTGCTCATCCTATTTTTCAGACCGTTTCATGCTTCTATCATTTCTGACACCTTTTGAAGCTCTTCATATATTTCACACATTTTCATGCTCTTCATGTTTTTCAACACCAATTCATCCTCCTCCTATTTTTTAGACCGTTTCATGCGCCTCATATTTTTCACACCTTTTCAGGCTCTTCATGTTTTTGAACACCGCTTCATTCTCCTCCTATTTTTCAGACCCTTTGATGATCTTCATATTTTTGACACCTTTTCATGCTCTTCATGTTCTTCATCACCGTTTCATTCTCCTCCTATTTTTCAGACCGTTTCAGGCTACTCATATTTTTCACACCTTTTGAAGCTCTTCATATTTTTCACACCTTTTCAGACTCTTCAGGTTTTTCAACACCGCTTCATTCTACTCCTATATTTCAGACCGTTTCATGCTCCTCATATTTTTAACACCATGTGAAGCTCTTCATATTTTTCACACCTTTTCAGGCTCTTCATGTTTTTCAACACCGTTTCATGCTCCTCCTATTTTTCAGACCGTTTCATGCTCCTCATAGTTTTGACACCTTTTGAAGCTCTTCATATTTTTCACACCTTTTCAGGCTCTTCATGTTTTTCAAAGCCACTTCATGCTTCTCCTATTTTTCAGACTGTTTCATGCTCCTCTCATTTCTGACACCTTTTGAAGCTCTTCATATATTTCACACATTTTCAGGCTCTTCATGTTTTTCAACACCACTTCATGCTCCTCCTATTTTTCAGACCGTTTCATGCTCCTCATGTATTTCACACCTTTTGAAGCTCTTCATATTTTTCACACCTTTTCAGGCTCTTCAGGTTTTTCAACACCGCTTCATTCTACTCCTATATTTCAGACCGTTTCATACTCCTCATATTTTTGACAGCTTTTGAAGTTCTTCATATTATTCACACCTTTTCAGGCTCTTCACGATTTGAAAACCGTTTCATGCTCCTCCTATTTTTCAGACCGTTTCATGCTCCTCATATTTCTGAAACCTTTTGAAATGCTTCAGATTTTTCACATGTTTTCAGGCTTTTCATGTTTTTCAAAACCGCTTCATGCTCCTCCTATTTTTCAGACCCTTTGATGCTCTTCATATTTTTGACATCTTTTGAAGCTCTTCATATTTTTCACACCTTTTCAGGCTCTTCATGTTTTTCAACACCGTTTCATGCTCCTCCTACTTTTCAGACCGTTTTATCTTCCTCATATTTTTGACACCTTTTGAAGCTCTTCATATATTTCACAACTTTTCAGGTTCTTCATGATTTTCAACACCACTTCATGCTCCTCTTATTGTTCAAACTGATTCATGCGCGTCATATTTTGACACCTTTTGAAGCTCTTCATAATTTTCACACCTTTTCAGGCTCTTCATGTTTTTCAACACCACTTGATGCTCCTCATATTTTTGAGACCGATTCATGCTCCTCACATTTTTGACACCTTTTGAATCTCTTCATATTTTTCACACCTTTTCAGGCTCTTCATGTTTTCAAACACCACTTGTGGTCCTCCTATTTTTCAGACCGTTTCATGCTCCTCATATTTTTGACACCTTTTGAAGCTCTTCATATATTTCACACGTTTTCAGGCTCTTCATGGTTTTCAACACCACTTCATGCTTCTTCTATTTTTCAGACCGTTTTATGCTCCCCGTATTTTTCACACCTTTTGAAGCTCTTCATATTTTTCACACCTTTTCAGACTCTTCATGTTTTTGAACACCGCTTCATGGTCCTCCTATTTTTCAGACCCTTTGATGCTCTTCATATTTTTGACACCTTTTGAAGCTCTTCATATATTTCACATCTTTTCAGGCTCTTAATGTTTTTCAACACCGCTTCATGCTTCTCCTATTTTTCAGACCGATTCATGCTCCTCATATTTATGACGATTTTGAAGCTCTTCATATTTTTCACACCTTTTCAAGCTGTTCATGTTTTTCAACACCGTTTCATGCTCCTCCTATTTTTCAGACTGTTTCATGCTCCTCATATTTTTGACATCTTTTGAAGCTCTTCATATTTTTCACACCTTTTTATGCCCTTCATGTTTTTCATCAGTGTTTCATTCTCCTCCTATTTTTCAGACTGTTTCAGGCTACTCATATTTTTGACAACTTTTCAAGCTCCTCATATATTTCACACCTTTTCATGTTTTTGAACACCATTTCATGCTCCTCATATTTTTCACACCTTTTGAGGCTCTTCATATTTTGCACGCCTTTTCATGCTCTTCTTGTTTTTCAACACCAATTCATCCTCTTCCTATTTTTTAGACCGTTTCATGCTCCTCATATTTTTCACACCTTTTCAGGCTCTTCATGTTTTTGAACACCGCTTCATTCTCCTCCTATTTTTCAGACCCTTTGATGATCTTCATATTTTTGACACCTTTTCATGCTCTTCATGTTCTTCATCACCGTTTCATTCTCCTCCTATTTTTCAGACCGTTTCAGGCTACTCATATTTTTCACACCTTTTGAAGCTCTTCATATTTTTCACACCTTTTCAGACTCTTCAGGTTTTTCAACACCGCTTCATTCTACTCCTATATTTCAGACCGTTTCATGCTCCTCATATTTTTAACACCATGTGAAGCTCTTCATATTTTTCACAGCTTTTCAGGCTCTTCATGTTTTTGAAAACCATTTCTTGCTCCTCCTATTTTTCAGACCGTTTCATGCTCCTCATATTTTTGACACGTTTTGAAGCTCTTCATATTTTTCACACCTTTTCATGCTCTTCATGTTTTTGAACACCGTTTCATGCTCCTCCTATTTTTCAGACCGTTTCATGCTCCTCATATTTTTGACACCTTTTAAAGCTCTTCATATTTTTCACACCTTTTCAGGCTCTTCATGTTTTTCAAAGCCACTTCATGCTTCTCCTATTTTTCAGACCGTTTCATGCTCCTCTCATTTCTGACACCTTTTGAAGCTCTTCATATATTTCACACATTTTCAGGCTCTTCATGTTTTTCAACACCACTTCATGCTCCTCTTATTTTTCAGACCGTTTCATGCTCCTCATGTATTTCACACCTTTTGAAGCTCTTTATATTTTTCACACCTTTTTAGGCTCTTCATGTTTTTGAACACGATTTCAGGCTCATCCTATTTTTCGGACTGTTTCATGCTCATCTCAATTTTGACACCTTTTGAAGCTCTTCATATTTTTCACACCTTTTGAATCTCTTCATATTTCTCAAACGTTTTCAGGCTCTTCATGTTTTTCAACACCCCTTCTTGCTCATCCTATTTTTCAGACCGTTTCATGCTTCTATCATTTCTGACACCTTTTGAAGCTCTTCATATATTTCACACATTTTCATGCTCTTCATGTTTTTCAACACCAATTCATCCTCCTCCTATTTTTTAGACCGTTTCATGCGCCTCATATTTTTCACACCTTTTCAGGCTCTTCATGTTTTTGAACACCGCTTCATTCTCCTCCTATTTTTCAGACCCTTTGATGATCTTCATATTTTTGACACCTTTTCATGCTCTTCATGTTCTTCATCACCGTTTCATTCTCCTCCTATTTTTCAGACCGTTTCAGGCTACTCATATTTTTCACACCTTTTGAAGCTCTTCATATTTTTCACACCTTTTCAGGCTCTTCAGGTTTTTCAACACCGCTTCACTCTACTCCTATATTTCAGACCGTTTCATACTCCTCATATTTTTGACAGCTTTTGTAGTTCTTCATATTATTCACACCTTTTCAGGCTCTTCACGATTTGAAAACCGTTTCATGCTCCTCCTATTTTTCAGACCGTTTCATGCTCCTCATATTTCTGAAACCTTTTGAAATGCTTCAGATTTTTCACATGTTTTCAGGCTTTTCATGTTTTTCAAAACCGCTTCATGCTCCTCCTATTTTTCAGACCCTTTGATGCTCTTCATATTTTTGACATCTTTTGAAGCTCTTCATATTTTTCACACCTTTTCAGGCTCTTCATGTTTTTCAACACCGTTTCATGCTCCTCCTACTTTTCAGACCGTTTTATCTCCCTCATATTTTTGACAACTTTTGAAGCTCTTCATATATTTCACACCTTTTCAGGCTCTTAATGTTTTTCAACACCACTTCATGCTCCTCCTACTTTTCAGACCGTTTCATGCTCCACATATTTTTGACACCTTTTGAAGCTCTTCATATATTTCACAACTTTTCAGGTTCTTCATGATTTTCAACACCACTTCATGCTCCTCTTATTGTTCAAACTGATTCATGCTCGTCATATTTTGACACCTTTTGAAGCTCTTCATAATTTTCACACCTTTTCAGGCTCTTCATGTTTTTCAACACCACTTGATGCTCCTCATATTTTTGAGACCGATTCATGCTCCTCACATTTTTGACACCTTTTGAATCTCTTCATATTTTTCACACCTTTTCAGGCTCTTCATGTTTTCAAACACCACTTGTGGTCCTCCTATTTTTCAGACCGTTTCATGCTCCTCATATTTTTGACACCTTTTGAAGCTCTTCATATATTTCACACGTTTTCAGGCTCTTCATGGTTTTCAACACAACTTCATGCTTCTTCTATTTTTCAGACCGTTTTATGCTCCCCGTATTTTTCACACCTTTTGAAGCTCTTCATATTTTTCACACCTTTTCAGACTCTTCATGTTTTTGAACACCGCTTCATGGTCCTCCTATTTTTCAGACCCTTTGATGCTCTTCATATTTTTGACACCTTTTGAAGCTCTTCATATATTTCACATCTTTTCAGGCTCTTAATGTTTTTCAACACCGCTTCATGCTTCTCCTATTTTTCAGGCCGATTCATGCTCCTCATATTTATGACGATTTTGAAGCTCTTCATATTTTTCACACCTTTTCAAGCTGTTCATGTTTTTCAACACCGTTTCATGCTCCTCCTATTTTTCAGACTGTTTCATGCTCCTCATATTTTTGACATCTTTTGAAGCTCTTCATATTTTTCACACCTTTTTATGCCCTTCATGTTTTTCATCAGTGTTTCATTCTCCTCCTATTTTTCAGACTGTTTCAGGCTACTCATATTTTTGACAACTTTTCAAGCTCCTCATATATTTCACACCTTTTCATGTTTTTGAACACCATTTCATGCTCCTCATATTTTTCACACCTTTTGAGGCTCTTCATATTTTGCACGCCTTTTCATGCTCTTCATGTTTTTCAACACCAATTCATCCTCTTCCTATTTTTTAGACCGTTTCATGCTCCTCATATTTTTCACACCTTTTCAGGCTCTTCATGTTTTTGAACACCGCTTCATTCTCCTCCTATTTTTCAGACCCTTTGATGATCTTCATATTTTTGACACCTTTTCATGCTCTTCATGTTCTTCATCACCGTTTCATTCTCCTCCTATTTTTCAGACCGTTTCAGGCTACTCATATTTTTCACACCTTTTGAAGCTCTTCATATTTTTCACACCTTTTCAGACTCTTCAGGTTTTTCAACACCGCTTCATTCTACTCCTATATTTCAGACCGTTTCATGCTCCTCATATTTTTAACACCATGTGAAGCTCTTCATATTTTTCACAGCTTTTCAGGCTCTTCATGTTTTTGAAAACCATTTCTTGCTCCTCCTATTTTTCAGACCGTTTCATGCTCCTCATATTTTTGACACGTTTTGAAGCTCTTCATATTTTTCACACCTTTTCATGCTCTTCATGTTTTTGAACACCGTTTCATGCTCCTCCTATTTTTCAGACCGTTTCATGCTCCTCATATTTTTGACACCTTTTAAAGCTCTTCATATTTTTCACACCTTTTCAGGCTCTTCATGTTTTTCAAAGCCACTTCATGCTTCTCCTATTTTTCAGACCGTTTCATGCTCCTCTCATTTCTGACACCTTTTGAAGCTCTTCATATATTTCACACATTTTCAGGCTCTTCATGTTTTTCAACACCACTTCATGCTCCTCTTATTTTTCAGACCGTTTCATGCTCCTCATGTATTTCACACCTTTTGAAGCTCTTTATATTTTTCACACCTTTTTAGGCTCTTCATGTTTTTGAACACGATTTCAGGCTCATCCTATTTTTCGGACTGTTTCATGCTCATCTCAATTTTGACACCTTTTGAAGCTCTTCATATTTTTCACACCTTTTGAATCTCTTCATATTTCTCAAACGTTTTCAGGCTCTTCATGTTTTTCAACACCCCTTCTTGCTCATCCTATTTTTCAGACCGTTTCATGCTTCTATCATTTCTGACACCTTTTGAAGCTCTTCATATATTTCACACATTTTCACGCTCTTCATGTTTTTCAACACCAATTCATCCTCCTCCTATTTTTTAGACCGTTTCATGCGCCTCATATTTTTCACACCTTTTCAGGCTCTTCATGTTTTTGAACACCGCTTCATTCTCCTCCTATTTTTCAGACCCTTTGATGATCTTCATATTTTTGACACCTTTTCATGCTCTTCATGTTCTTCATCACCGTTTCATTCTCCTCCTATTTTTCAGACCGTTTCAGGCTACTCATATTTTTCACACCTTTTGAAGCTCTTCATATTTTTCACACCTTTTCAGGCTCTTCAGGTTTTTCAACACCGCTTCATTCTACTCCTATATTTCAGACCGTTTCATGCTCCTCATATTTTTAACACCATGTGAAGCTCTTCATATTTTTCACACCTTTTCAGGCTCTTCATGTTTTTGAACACCGTTTCATGCTCCTCCTATTTTTCAGACCGTTTCATGCTCCTCATAGTTTTGACACCTTTTGAAGCTCTTCATATTTTTCACACCTTTTCAGGCTCTTCATGTTTTTCAAAGCCACTTCATGCTTCTCCTATTTTTCAGACTGTTTCATGCTCCTCTCATTTCTGACACCTTTTGAAGCTCTTCATATATTTCACACATTTTCAGGCTCTTCATGTTTTTCAACACCACTTCATGCTCCTCCTATTTTTCAGACCGTTTCATGCTCCTCATGTATTTCACACCTTTTGAAGCTCTTCATATTTTTCACACCTTTTCAGGCTCTTCAGGTTTTTCAACACCGCTTCATTCTACTCCTATATTTCAGACCGTTTCATACTCCTCATATTTTTGACAGCTTTTGAAGTTCTTCATATTATTCACACCTTTTCAGGCTCTTCACGATTTGAAAACCGTTTCATGCTCCTCCTATTTTTCAGACCGTTTCATGCTCCTCATATTTCTGAAACCTTTTGAAATGCTTCAGATTTTTCACATGTTTTCAGGCTTTTCATGTTTTTCAAAACCGCTTCATGCTCCTCCTATTTTTCAGACCCTTTGATGCTCTTCATATTTTTGACATCTTTTGAAGCTCTTCATATTTTTCACACCTTTTCAGGCTCTTCATGTTTTTCAACACCGTTTCATGCTCCTCCTACTTTTCAGACCGTTTTATCTTCCTCATATTTTTGACAACTTTTGAAGCTCTTCATATATTTCACACCTTTTCAGGCTCTTAATGTTTTTCAACACCACTTCATGCTCCTCCTACATTTCAGACCGTTTCATGCTCCACGTATTTTTGACACCTTTTGAAGCTCTTCATATATTTCACAACTTTTCAGGTTCTTCATGATTTTCAACACCACTTCATGCTCCTCTTATTGTTCAAACTGATTCATGCGCGTCATATTTTGACACCTTTTGAAGCTCTTCATAATTTTCACACCTTTTCAGGCTCTTCATGTTTTTCAACACCACTTGATGCTCCTCATATTTTTGAGACCGATTCATGCTCCTCACATTTTTGACACCTTTTGAATCTCTTCATATTTTTCACACCTTTTCAGGCTCTTCATGTTTTCAAACACCACTTGTGGTCCTCCTATTTTTCAGACCGTTTCATGCTCCTCATATTTTTGACACCTTTTGAAGCTCTTCATATATTTCACACGTTTTCAGGCTCTTCATGGTTTTCAACACCACTTCATGCTTCTTCTATTTTTCAGACCGTTTTATGCTCCCCGTATTTTTCACACCTTTTGAAGCTCTTCATATTTTTCACACCTTTTCAGACTCTTCATGTTTTTGAACACCGCTTCATGGTCCTCCTATTTTTCAGACCCTTTGATGCTCTTCATATTTTTGACACCTTTTGAAGCTCTTCATATATTTCACATCTTTTCAGGCTCTTAATGTTTTTCAACACCGCTTCATGCTTCTCTTATTTTTCAGACCGATCCATGCTCTTCATATTTATGACGATTTTGAAGCTCTTCATATTTTTCACACCTTTTCAAGCTGTTCATGTTTTTCAACACCGTTTCATGCTCCTCCTATTTTTCAGACTGTTTCATGCTCCTCATATTTTTGACATCTTTTGAAGCTCTTCATATTTTTCACACCTTTTTATGCCCTTCATGTTTTTCATCAGTGTTTCATTCTCCTCCTATTTTTCAGACTGTTTCAGGCTACTCATATTTTTGACAACTTTTCAAGCTCCTCATATATTTCACACCTTTTCATGTTTTTGAACACCATTTCATGCTCCTCATATTTTTCACACCTTTTGAGGCTCTTCATATTTTGCACGCCTTTTCATGCTCTTCATGTTTTTCAACACCAATTCATCCTCTTCCTATTTTTTAGACCGTTTCATGCTCCTCATATTTTTCACACCTTTTCAGGCTCTTCATGTTTTTGAACACCGCTTCATTCTCCTCCTATTTTTCAGACCCTTTGATGATCTTCATATTTTTGACACCTTTTCATGCTCTTCATGTTCTTCATCACCGTTTCATTCTCCTCCTATTTTTCAGACCGTTTCAGGCTACTCATATTTTTCACACCTTTTGAAGCTCTTCATATTTTTCACACCTTTTCAGACTCTTCAGGTTTTTCAACACCGCTTCATTCTACTCCTATATTTCAGACCGTTTCATGCTCCTCATATTTTTAACACCATGTGAAGCTCTTCATATTTTTCACAGCTTTTCAGGCTCTTCATGTTTTTGAAAACCATTTCTTGCTCCTCCTATTTTTCAGACCGTTTCATGCTCCTCATATTTTTGACACGTTTTGAAGCTCTTCATATTTTTCACACCTTTTCATGCTCTTCATGTTTTTGAACACCGTTTCATGCTCCTCCTATTTTTCAGACCGTTTCATGCTCCTCATATTTTTGACACCTTTTAAAGCTCTTCATATTTTTCACACCTTTTCAGGCTCTTCATGTTTTTCAAAGCCACTTCATGCTTCTCCTATTTTTCAGACCGTTTCATGCTCCTCTCATTTCTGACACCTTTTGAAGCTCTTCATATATTTCACACATTTTCAGGCTCTTCATGTTTTTCAACACCACTTCATGCTCCTCTTATTTTTCAGACCGTTTCATGCTCCTCATGTATTTCACACCTTTTGAAGCTCTTTATATTTTTCACACCTTTTTAGGCTCTTCATGTTTTTGAACACGATTTCAGGCTCATCCTATTTTTCGGACTGTTTCATGCTCATCTCAATTTTGACACCTTTTGAAGCTCTTCATATTTTTCACACCTTTTGAATCTCTTCATATTTCTCAAACGTTTTCAGGCTCTTCATGTTTTTCAACACCCCTTCTTGCTCATCCTATTTTTCAGACCGTTTCATGCTTCTATCATTTCTGACACCTTTTGAAGCTCTTCATATATTTCACACATTTTCATGCTCTTCATGTTTTTCAACACCAATTCATCCTCCTCCTATTTTTTAGACCGTTTCATGCGCCTCATATTTTTCACACCTTTTCAGGCTCTTCATGTTTTTGAACACCGCTTCATTCTCCTCCTATTTTTCAGACCCTTTGATGATCTTCATATTTTTGACACCTTTTCATGCTCTTCATGTTCTTCATCACCGTTTCATTCTCCTCCTATTTTTCAGACCGTTTCAGGCTACTCATATTTTTCACACCTTTTGAAGCTCTTCATATTTTTCACACCTTTTCAGGCTCTTCAGGTTTTTCAACACCGCTTCATTCTACTCCTATATTTCAGACCGTTTCATGCTCCTCATATTTTTAACACCATGTGAAGCTCTTCATATTTTTCACACCTTTTCAGGCTCTTCATGTTTTTGAACACCGTTTCATGCTCCTCCTATTTTTCAGACCGTTTCATGCTCCTCATAGTTTTGACACCTTTTGAAGCTCTTCATATTTTTCACACCTTTTCAGGCTCTTCATGTTTTTCAAAGCCACTTCATGCTTCTCCTATTTTTCAGACTGTTTCATGCTCCTCTCATTTCTGACACCTTTTGAAGCTCTTCATATATTTCACACATTTTCAGGCTCTTCATGTTTTTCAACACCACTTCATGCTCCTCCTATTTTTCAGACCGTTTCATGCTCCTCATGTATTTCACACCTTTTGAAGCTCTTCATATTTTTCACACCTTTTCAGGCTCTTCAGGTTTTTCAACACCGCTTCATTCTACTCCTATATTTCAGACCGTTTCATACTCCTCATATTTTTGACAGCTTTTGAAGTTCTTCATATTATTCACACCTTTTCAGGCTCTTCACGATTTGAAAACCGTTTCATGCTCCTCCTATTTTTCAGACCCTTTCATGCTCCTCATATTTCTGAAACCTTTTGAAATGCTTCAGATTTTTCACATGTTTTCAGGCTTTTCATGTTTTTCAAAACCGCTTCATGCTCCTCCTATTTTTCAGACCCTTTGATGCTCTTCATATTTTTGACATCTTTTGAAGCTCTTCATATTTTTCACACCTTTTCAGGCTCTTCATGTTTTTCAACACCGTTTCATGCTCCTCCTACTTTTCAGACCGTTTTATCTTCCTCATATTTTTGACAACTTTTGAAGCTCTTCATATATTTCACACCTTTTCAGGCTCTTAATGTTTTTCAACACCACTTCATGCTCCTCCTACTTTTCAGACCGTTTCATGCTCCACGTATTTTTGACACCTTTTGAAGCTCTTCATATATTTCACAACTTTTCAGGTTCTTCATGATTTTCAACACCACTTCATGCTCCTCTTATTGTTCAAACTGATTCATGCGCGTCATATTTTGACACCTTTTGAAGCTCTTCATAATTTTCACACCTTTTCAGGCTCTTCATGTTTTTCAACACCACTTGATGCTCCTCATATTTTTGAGACCGATTCATGCTCCTCACATTTTTGACACCTTTTGAATCTCTTCATATTTTTCACACCTTTTCAGGCTCTTCATGTTTTCAAACACCACTTGTGGTCCTCCTATTTTTCAGACCGTTTCATGCTCCTCATATTTTTGACACCTTTTGAAGCTCTTCATATATTTCACACGTTTTCAGGCTCTTCATGGTTTTCAACACCACTTCATGCTTCTTCTATTTTTCAGACCGTTTTATGCTCCCCGTATTTTTCACACCTTTTGAAGCTCTTCATATTTTTCACACCTTTTCAGACTCTTCATGTTTTTGAACACCGCTTCATGGTCCTCCTATTTTTCAGACCCTTTGATGCTCTTCATATTTTTGACACCTTTTGAAGCTCTTCATATATTTCACATCTTTTCAGGCTCTTAATGTTTTTCAACACCGCTTCATGCTTCTCTTATTTTTCAGACCGATCCATGCTCTTCATATTTATGACGATTTTGAAGCTCTTCATATTTTTCACACCTTTTCAAGCTGTTCATGTTTTTCAACACCGTTTCATGCTCCTCCTATTTTTCAGACTGTTTCATGCTCCTCATATTTTTGACATCTTTTGAAGCTCTTCATATTTTTCACACCTTTTTATGCCCTTCATGTTTTTCATCAGTGTTTCATTCTCCTCCTATTTTTCAGACTGTTTCAGGCTACTCATATTTTTGACAACTTTTCAAGCTCCTCATATATTTCACACCTTTTCATGTTTTTGAACACCATTTCATGCTCCTCATATTTTTCACACCTTTTGAGGCTCTTCATATTTTGCACGCCTTTTCATGCTCTTCATGTTTTTCAACACCAATTCATCCTCTTCCTATTTTTTAGACCGTTTCATGCTCCTCATATTTTTCACACCTTTTCAGGCTCTTCATGTTTTTGAACACCGCTTCATTCTCCTCCTATTTTTCAGACCCTTTGATGATCTTCATATTTTTGACACCTTTTCATGCTCTTCATGTTCTTCATCACCGTTTCATTCTCCTCCTATTTTTCAGACCGTTTCAGGCTACTCATATTTTTCACACCTTTTGAAGCTCTTCATATTTTTCACACCTTTTCAGACTCTTCAGGTTTTTCAACACCGCTTCATTCTACTCCTATATTTCAGACCGTTTCATGCTCCTCATATTTTTAACACCATGTGAAGCTCTTCATATTTTTCACAGCTTTTCAGGCTCTTCATGTTTTTGAAAACCATTTCTTGCTCCTCCTATTTTTCAGACCGTTTCATGCTCCTCATATTTTTGACACGTTTTGAAGCTCTTCATATTTTTCACACCTTTTCATGCTCTTCATGTTTTTGAACACCGTTTCATGCTCCTCCTATTTTTCAGACCGTTTCATGCTCCTCATATTTTTGACACCTTTTAAAGCTCTTCATATTTTTCACACCTTTTCAGGCTCTTCATGTTTTTCAAAGCCACTTCATGCTTCTCCTATTTTTCAGACCGTTTCATGCTCCTCTCATTTCTGACACCTTTTGAAGCTCTTCATATATTTCACACATTTTCAGGCTCTTCATGTTTTTCAACACCACTTCATGCTCCTCTTATTTTTCAGACCGTTTCATGCTCCTCATGTATTTCACACCTTTTGAAGCTCTTTATATTTTTCACACCTTTTTAGGCTCTTCATGTTTTTGAACACGATTTCAGGCTCATCCTATTTTTCGGACTGTTTCATGCTCATCTCAATTTTGACACCTTTTGAAGCTCTTCATATTTTTCACACCTTTTGAATCTCTTCATATTTCTCAAACGTTTTCAGGCTCTTCATGTTTTTCAACACCCCTTCTTGCTCATCCTATTTTTCAGACCGTTTCATGCTTCTATCATTTCTGACACCTTTTGAAGCTCTTCATATATTTCACACATTTTCATGCTCTTCATGTTTTTCAACACCAATTCATCCTCCTCCTATTTTTTAGACCGTTTCATGCTCCTCATATTTTTCACACCTTTTCAGGCTCTTCATGTTTTTGAACACCGCTTCATTCTCCTCCTATTTTTCAGACCCTTTGATGATCTTCATATTTTTGACACCTTTTCATGCTCTTCATGTTCTTCATCACCGTTTCATTCTCCTCCTATTTTTCAGACCCTTTCAGGCTACTCATATTTTTCACACCTTTTGAAGCTCTTCATATTTTTCACACCTTTTCAGGCTCTTCAGGTTTTTCAACACCGCTTCATTCTACTCCTATATTTCAGACCGTTTCATGCTCCTCATATTTTTAACACCATGTGAAGCTCTTCATATTTTTCACACCTTTTCAGGCTCTTCATGTTTTTGAACACCGTTTCATGCTCCTCCTATTTTTCAGACCGTTTCATGCTCCTCATAGTTTTGACACCTTTTGAAGCTCTTCATATTTTTCACACCTTTTCAGGCTCTTCATGTTTTTCAAAGCCACTTCATGCTTCTCCTATTTTTCAGACTGTTTCATGCTCCTTTCATTTCTGACACCTTTTGAAGCTCTTCATATATTTCACACATTTTCAGGCTCTTCATGTATTTCAACACCACTTCATACTCCTCCTATTTTTCAGACCGTTTCATGATCCTCATGTATTTCACACCTTTTGAAGCTCTTTATATTTTTCACACCTTTTTAGGCTCTTCATGTTTTTCAACACCACTTCATGCTCCTCAGATTTTTCAGACCGTTTCATGCTCATCTCACTTTTGACACATTTTGAAGCTCTTCATATTTTCCACACCTTTTGAAGCTCTTCATATTTTTCAAACGTTTCCAGGCTCTTCATTTTTTTCAACACTGCTTCTTGCTCCTCCTATTTTTCAGATCGTTTCATGCTCCTCATATTTTTGACAGCTTTTGAAGCTCTTCATATTTTTCACACCTTTTCAGGCTCTTCATGTCTTTGAACACCGTTTCATGCTGCTCCTATTTTTCAGATCGTTTCATGCTCCTCATATTTTTGACACATTTTGAAGCTCTTCATTTTTTTCACACCTTTTGAAGCTCTTCATATTTTTCACACCTTTTAAGGCTCTTCATGATTTTGAACACCACTTGATGCTCCTCCTCTTATTCATACCGTTTCATTCTCCTCATTATTTTTGACACCTTTTGAAGCTCTTCATATTTTTGAACACCTTTTGAAGCTCTTCATATTTTTCACACTTTTTCAGGCTCTTCATGTTTTTCCACACCGCTTCATGCTCCTCCTATTTTTCAGACCGTTTCATGCTACTCATATTTTTGACAACTTTTGAAGCTATTCATATTTTTCACACCTTTTCAGTCTCTTCATGTTTCTCAACACAACTTCATGCTCTTCCTGTTTTTCACATCGTTTCAGGATCCTCCTATTTTTGACACCTTTAGAAGCTCTTCATATTTTTCACAGCTTTTCAGTCTCTTCATGTTTTTCTACACCACTTCATGCTCCTCCTATTTTTCAGACAGTTTCATGTGCCTCCTCTTTTTGACACCTTTTGCAGCTCTTCATATTTTTCACATCTTTTCAGGCTCTTCATGTTTTTCAAAGCCACTTCATGCTTCTCCTATTTTTCATACCGTTTCATGCTCCTCTCATTTCTGACACCTTTTGAATCTCTTCATATTTTTCACATCTTTTCAGGTTCTTCATGTTTTTCAACTTCGCTTCATGCTCCTCGTATTTTTCAGACCGTTTCATCCTCCTCATCTTCTTGACACCTTTTGAAGCTCTTCATATTTTTCACACCTTTTCAGGCTTTTCACGTTTTTCAACACTGCTTCATGCTCCTCCTATATTTCAGTCCAGTTCATGCTCCTCATATTTTAGACACCTTTTGAAGCTCTTCATATTTTTCACACCTTTCAGGCTCTTCATGTTTTTCAACACCGTTTCATGCTCCTCGTATTTTTCAGCCCGTTTCATGCTCCTCATATTTTTGACACCTTTTGAAGCTCTTCATATTTTTCACACCTTTTTAGGTTCTCCATGTTTCTCAAAACCGCTTCATGTTCCTCCTATTTTTCAGACCGTTTCATACTCCTCATATTTTTAACAACTTTTGAAGCTCTTCATATTTTTCACACATTTTCAGGCTCTCCATGTTTCTCAACACCGCTTCATGCTCCGCCTATTTTTCAGACCGTTTCATGCTCCTCATGTATTTCACACCTTTTGAAGCTCTTCATATTTTTCACACCTTTCAAGCTCTTCATGTTTTTGAACACGGTTTCATGCTCTTCCTGTTTTTCAGACAGTTTCATGCTCCTCATATATTTGACAACTTTTGAAAGTCTTCATATTTTTCACACCTTTTCAAGCTCTTCATGTTTTTGAACACCGCTTCATGCTCCTCCTATTTTTCAGACCGTTTCATGCTCCTCATCTATTTCACAGCTTTTGAAGCTCTTCATATTTTTTAAACCTTTTGAAGCTCTTCATATTTTTCACATCTTTTCAGGCACTTCATGTTTTTGAACACCGTTTCATGCTCCTCCTCTTTTTCAGAACGTTTCATGCTCCTCATATTTTTGACACCTTTTGAAGCTCTTCATATATTTCACACCTTTTCTGTCTCTTCATGTTTTTCAACACCACTTCATGCTCCTCCTATTTTTCCGACCGTTTCATGCTCCTCATATTTTTTGACACCTTTTGAAGCTCTTCATATATTTCCTACATTTTCAGGCTCTTCATGTTTTTCAGCAAAGCTTCATGCTCTTCCTATGTTTCAGACCGTTTCATGCACCTCATATTTTTCACACCTTTTGAAGTTCTTCATGTTTTTCACACCTTTTCAGGCTCTTCATGTTTTTCAACACCGCTGCATGCTCCTCCTATTTTTCAGATCTTAACATGCTCCTCATATATTTGACACGTTTTGAAGCTCTTCATATTTTTCACACCTTTTCAGGCTTTTCATGTTTTTCAACACCGTTTCATGCTCCTCCTGTTTTTCAGAACGTTTCATGCTCCTCATATTTTTGACACCTGTTGAAGCTCTTCATATTTTTCACACCTTTTCAGGCTCTTCATGTTTCTCAACACCCCTTAATGTTCTTCCTATTTTTCAGACCATTTCATGCACCTCATATTTTTGACAACTTGTGAAGCTCCTCATATTTTTCACACCTTTTCAAGCTCTTCATGTTTTGAATACCGTTTCATGCTCCTCCTATTTTTCAGACCGTTTCATGTTCGTCATGTATTTCACACCTTTTGAAGCTCCTCATATTTTTCACACCTTTTTAGGCTCTTCATGTTTTTGAACAACGTTTCATGCTCCTCCTATTTTTCAGACCGTTTCACGCTCCTCTTTATTTCAGACCGTTTCATGTTCCTCATATTTTTGAAACGTTTTGAAGCTCTTCACATTTTTCAAACCTTTTCAGGCTCTTCATGTTTTTGAACACCGCTTAATGCTCCTCCATTTTTTCAGACCGTTTCATGCTCCTCATATTTTTGACACCTTTTGAAGCTCTTCATATTTTTCACACCTTTTAATGCTCTTCATGATTTTGAACACCGCTTGATGCCTCTCCTAATTTTCAGACAATTCCATGCTCCTCATATTTTTGACACCTTTTGAAGCTCTGCATATTTTTGACACCTTTTGAAGCTCTTCATATTTTTCACACCTTTTAATGCTCTTCATGATTTTGAACACCGCTTGATGCTTCTCCTATATTTCAGACAATTCCATGCTCCTCATATTTTTGACAACTTTTGAAGCTCTGCATATTTTTGACACCTTTTGAAGCTCTTCATATTTTTCACACTTTTTCAGGCTCTTCATGTATTTCCACACCGCTTCAAGCTCCTCGTATTTTTCAGACAGTTTCATGTGCCTCTTCTTTTTAACACCTTTTGAAGGTCTTCATATTTTTCACATCTTTTCAGGCTCTTCATGTTTTTCCGCACCGCTTCATGCTCCTCCTTTTTTTCAGACCGTTCCATGCTCTTCATATTTTTGACAGCTTTTGAAGCTCTTCATATTTTTCACACCTTTTCAGGCTCTTTATGTTTTTCAACACCACTTCATGCTCCTCCTATTTTTTATACCGTTTCATGCTCCTCTTATTTTTGACACCTTTTGAAGCTCTTCATATTTTTCAAAGATTTTCATGTTCTTCATGTTTTTCAACACTGCTTCATGCTCCTCCTATTTTTCAGATAGTTTCATGCCCCCTCTATTTTTGACACCTTTTGAAGCTCTTCATATATTTCACACCTTTTCAGTCTCTTCATGTTTTTGAACACCGCTTCATGCTCCTCCTATTTTTCAGATCGTTTCATGCTCCTCATGTGTTTCATAGCATTTGAAGCTCTTCATAGTTTTCACACCTTTTGAATCTCTTCATATATTACACCTTTTCAGGCTCTTCATGTTTTTGAACACCGTTTCATGCTCCTCCTATTTTTCAGACCGTTTCATGCTCCTCATATTGTTGACACCTTTTGAAGCTCTTCATATATTTCACACCTGTTCTGGCTCTTCATGTTTTTCAGCACCGCTTCCTGCTCTTCCTATTTTTCAGACGGTTTCATGCTCCTCATATATTTGACACCTTTTGAAGCTCTTCATATTTTTTACCTCTTTTCAGGCTCTTCATGTTTTTGAACACGGCTTCATGCTCCTCCTATTTTTCAGACCGTTTCATGCTCCTCATATTTTTCACAGCTATTGAAGCTCTTCATATTTTTCACACCTTTATGGCTCTTCATGTTTTTGAACAGCGTTTCATGCTCCTCCTATTTTTCACACAGTTTCATGCTCCTCATATTTTTGACACCTTTGAATCTCTTCATATTTTTCACACCTTTTGAAACTCTTCATATTTTTCACACCTTTTCAGGCTCTTCATGTTTTTGAACCCCGTCATGCTCCTCCTATTTTTCAGACCCTCTCATGCTCCTCATATTTTTGACACGTTTTGAGGCTCTTCATATTTTGCACACCTTTTCAGGCTCTTCATGTTTCTCAACACCGCTTCATGATCCTCCTATTTTTCAGACCGTTTCATTCTCCTCATTTTTTTGAAACCTTTTGAAGCTCTTCATATTTTTTACACCTTTTCAGTCTCTTCATGTTTTTCAAAACAGCTTCATTCTCCTTCTATTTTTCAAACCGTTTCATGCCTCTCATGTATTTCACACGTTTTGAACCTCTCATATTTTTCACACCTTTTCAGGCTCTTCATGTTTTTGAACACCGTTTCATGCTCCTCCTATTTTTCAGACCGTTTCATGCTCATTTAATTTTTGAGAGCTTTTGAAGCTCTTGATATTTTTCACATCTTTTGAAACTCTTCATATTTTTCACACCTTTTCAGGCTCTTCATGTTTTTGAACCCCGTCATGCTCCTCCTATTTTTCAGACCGTCTCATGCTCCTCATATTTTTGACTCCTTTTGAAGCTCTTCATATATTTCACACCTTTTCAGGCTCTTCATGTTTTTGAACACCGCTTCATGCTCCTCCTATTTTTCACACCGTTTCATGCTCCTCATGTATTTCACACCTTTTGAATCTCTTCATATTTTTCACACGTGTTCAGTCTCTTCATGTGTTTCAACACTGTTTCATGCTCCTCCTATTTTTCAGACTGTTTCATGCTCCTCATATTTTGACACGTTTTGAGGCTCTTCATATATTTCAAACCTTTTCAGGCCCTTCATGTTTTTGAACACCATTTATGTTCCTCCTATTTTTCAGACCGTTTCATGCTCCTAATATTTTTGACACCTTTTGAAGCCCTTCATATCTTTCACACCTTTTCAGGCTCTTCATTTTTTTGAACACCGCTTCATGCTCCTTTTATTTTTCAGACCGTTTCTTGCTCCTCATATTTTTGACTACTTTTGAAGTTCTTCATATTTTTCGCACCTTTTCAGGCTCTTCATGTTTTTGAACACCTCTTTATGCTCCTCTTCTTTTTCAGACCGTTTCATGCTCCTCATATTTTTCACACATTTTGAAGCTCTTCATATTTTTCACACCTTTTCAGGCCCTTCATGTTTTGAACACCATTTCATGCTCCTCCTATTTTTCTGACCATTTCATGCCCGTCATATTTTTGACACCTTTTGAAGCTCCTCATATTTTTGACACCTTTAGAAGCTCTTCATATATTTCACGCTTTTTCAAGCTCTTCATGTTTTCCAAACCGCTTCATGCTCCTCCTATTTTTCAGACCGTCTCATGTTCATCTCATTTTTGACAGCTTTTAAAGCTCATCATATTTTTCACACCTTTTGAAGCTCTTCATATATTTCACACCTTTTCAAGCTCTTCATGTTTTCCACACCGCTTCATGCTCCTCCTATTTTTCAGACTGTCTCATGCTCCTCATGTATTTCACACCTTTTCAAGCTCTTCATATTTACACACATTTTGAGGCTCTTCATGAATTTCAATACCACTTCATGCTCCTCCTATTGTTGAGACCGTTTCATGTTCCTCATATATTTGACACCTTTTGAAGCTCTTCATATTTTTCACACCTTTTGAAACTCTTCTTATTTTTCACACGTTTTCAGTCTCTAAATGTTTTTCAACACCGCTTCATGTTCCTCCTATTTTTCAGACCGTTTCATGCTCCTCATATTTTTGACACCTTTTGAAGCTCTTCATATTTTTCACACGTTTTCAGGCTCTTCATGTCTTTCAACACTGCTTCATGCTCCTCCTATTTTTCAGAAGGGTTCATGCTCATCTCATTTTTGACACCTTTTGAAGCTTTTCATATTTTTCACACCTTTTCAGGCTCTTCATGTTTTTGAACACAGGTTGATGCTCCTCCTATTTTTCAGAACGTTTCATGCTCCTCATATTTTTGACACCTTTTGAAGCTCTTCATATTTTTCACATCTTTTCAGGCTCTTCATGTTTTTCAACACCGTTTCATGATCCTCCTATTTTTCAGACCGTTTCATGCTCATCTCATTTTTGACACCTTTTGAAGCTTTTCATATTTTTCACACATTTTCAGGCTCTTCATATTTTTAAACACCACTTCATGCTTCTCCTATTTTTCAGCCCATTTCATGCTCCTCATGTATTTCACAGCTTTTGATGCTCTTCATATTTTTCACAGCTTTTCAGGCTCTTCATGTTTTTCCACAGCACTTCATGCTTCTCTTATTTTTCAGCCCGTTTCATGCTCCTCATGTATTTCACACCTTTTGAAGCTCTTCATATTTTTCACACCTTTTCAGGCTCTTCATGTTTTTGATCACCGTTTCATGCTCCTCCTATTTTTCAGACCGTTTCATGCTCCTCATATTTTTGACACCTTTTGAAGCTCTTCATATTTTTCACACCTTTTCAGGCTCTTCATGTTTTTGAACACCGCTTCATGATCCTCCTGTTTTTCAGACGATTTCATGCTCTTCATATTTGTGAAACATTTTGAAGCTCTTCATATTTTTCACAACTTTTCAATCTCTTCATGTTTTTCACAACCACTTCATGCTCCTCCTATTTTTCAGACCGTATCCTGCTCATCTCATTTTTGTCACCTTTGAAGCTCTTTATAATTTTCACACCTTTTGAAGCTCTTCATATTTTTCACACGTTTTCAGGCTCTTCATATTTTTCAACACCGTTTCATGCTGCTTTTATTTTTCAGACCGTTTCATGCTCCTCATATTTTTCACACCTTTTGAAGCTCTTCATATTTTTCACACCTTTTCAGGCTCTTCAGGTTTTGGAACACAGCTTCATGCTCCACCTATTTATCAGACCGTTTCATGCTCCTCATATTTCTGACACCTTTTGAAGCTCTTTATATTTTTCACAGTTTTTCAGGCTCTTCATGATTTTCTACACCGTTTCATGTTAATCCTATTTTTCAGACCGTTTCATGCTCATCTCATTTTTGACACCTTTTGAAGCTTTTCATATTTTTCACACCTTTTCAAGCTCTTCGTATTTTTAAACACCACTTCATGCTTCTCATATTTTTCAGCCCATTTCATGCTCCTCATGTATTTCACACCTTTTGAAGCTCTTCATATTTTTCACAGCTTTTCAGGCTCTTCATGTTTTTCCACAGCACTTCATGCTTCTCTTATTTTTCAGCCCGTTTCATGCTCCTCATGTATTTCACACCTTTTGAAGGTCTTCATATTTTTCACACCTTTTCAGGCTCTTCATGTTTTGATCACCGTTTCATGCTCCTCCTATTTTTCAGAACGTTTCATGCTCCTCATATTTTTGACACCTTTTGAAGCTCTTCATATTTTTCACACCTTTTCAGGCTCTTCATGTTTTTGAACACCGCTTCATGATCCTCCTGTTTTTCAGACCGTTTCATGCTCTTCATATTTTTCAAACCATTTGAAGCTCTTCATATTTTTCACACCTTTTCAGGCTATTCATGTTTTTCACCACCACTTCATGCTCCTCCTATTTTTCAGACTGTATCATGCTCATCTCATTTTTGTCACCTTTGAAGCTCTTTATATTTTTCACACCTTTTGAAGCTCTTCATATTTTTCACACGTTTTCAGGCTCTTCATATTTTTCAACACCGTTTCATGCTGCTTCTATTTTTCAGACCGTTTCATGCTCCTCATATTTTTCACACCTTTTGAAGCTCTTCATATTTTTCACACCTTTTCAGGATCTTCATGTTTTGGAACACAGCTTCATGCTCCTCCTTCTTATCAGACCGTTTCATGCTCCTCATATTTTTGACACCTTTTGAAGCTCTTTATATTTTACACAGTTTTTCAGGCTCTTCATGATTTTCAACACCGTTTCATGTTATTCCTATTTTTCAGCCCGTTTCATGCTCATCTCATTTTTGACACCGTTTGAAGCTTTTCATATTTTTCACACGTTTTCAGGCTCTTCATGTTTTTCAACACCGTTTCATGCTCCTCCTATTTTTCAGACCGTTTCATGCTCCTTATATGTTTGTCTCCTTTTGAAGCTCTTCATATATTTCACACCTTTTGAAGCTCTTCATATTTTTCACATTTTTGAAGCTCTTCATATATTTCACACCTTTTCAGTCTCTTCTTTTTTTTCAACACCACTTCATGCTCCGCCTATTTTTCAGACCGTTTCGTGTTCATCTCATTTTTGCCACCTTTTGAAGCTCTACGTATTTTTCACACCGTTTGAAGCTCTTCATATTTTTCACACGTTTTCAGGCTCTTCATGTTTTTCAACACCGCCTATTGCTCCTCCTATTTTTCAGACCGTTTCATGCTCATCTCATTTTTGACACCTTTTGAAGCTTTTCATATTTTTCACACATTTTCAGGCTCTTCATATTTTTAAACACCACTTCATGCTTCTCATATTTTTCAGCCCATTTCATGCTCCTCATGTATTTCACAGCTTTTGATGCTCTTCATATTTTTCACAGCTTTTCAGGCTCTTCATGTTTTTCCACAGCACTTCATGCTTCTCTTATTTTTCAGCCCGTTTCATGCTCCTCATGTATTTCACACCTTTTGAAGCTCTTCATATTTTTCACACCTTTTCAGGCTCTTCATGTTTTTGATCACCGTTTCATGCTCCTCCTATTTTTCAGACCGTTTCATGCTCCTCATATTTTTGACATCTTTTGAAGCTCTTCATATTTTTCACACCTTTTCAGGCTCTTCATGTTTTTGAACACCACTTCATGATCCTCCTGTTTTTCAGACCATTTCATGCTCTTCATATTTGTGAAACATTTTGAAGCTCTTCATATTTTTCACAACTTTTCAATCTCTTCATGTTTTTCACAACCACTTCATGCTCCTCCTATTTTTCAGACCGTATCTTGCTCATCTCATTTTTGTCACCTTTGAAGCTCTTTATAATTTTCACACCTTTTGAAGCTCTTCATATTTTTCACACGTTTTCAGGCTCTTCATATTTTTCAACACCGTTTCATGCTGCTTCTATTTTTCAGACCGTTTCATGCTCCTCATATTTTTCACACCTTTTGAAGCTCTTCATATTTTTCACACCTTTTCAGGATCTTCATGTTTTGGAACACAGCTTCATGCTCATCCTATTTATCAGACCGTTTCATGCTCCTCATATTTTTGACACCTTTTGAAGCTCTTTATATTTTTCACAGTTTTTCAGGCTCTTCATGATTTTCAACACCGTTTCATGTTAATCCTATTTTTCAG
Source organism: Dama dama (assembly GCF_033118175.1). Classification (NCBI taxonomy): domain Eukaryota; kingdom Metazoa; phylum Chordata; class Mammalia; order Artiodactyla; family Cervidae; genus Dama; species Dama dama. Next base: position 511,552 of record NW_026870900.1, read on the forward strand.
ACCGTTTCATGCTCATCTCATTTTTGACACCTTTTGAAGCTTTTCTTATTTTTCACACCTTTTCAAGCTCTTCGTATTTTTAAACACCACTTCATGCTTCTCTTATTTTTCAGCCCGTTTCATGCTCCTCATGTATTTCACACCTTTTGAAGCTCTTCATATTTTTCACACCTTTTCAGGCTCTTCATGTTTTTGATCACCGTTTCATGCTCCTCCTATTTTTCAGACCGTTTCATGCTCCTCATACTTTTGACACCTTTTGAAGCTCTTCATATTTTTCACACGTTTTCAGGCTCTTCATGTTTTTCAACACCGTTTCATGCTCCTCCTATTTTTCAGACCGTTTCATGCTCCTTATATGTTTGTCTCCTTTTGAAGCTCTTCATATATTTCACACCTTTTGAAGCTCTTCATATTTTTCACACCTTTTCAGGCTCTTCATGGTTTTCAACAGCGATTCATGCTCCTCCAGTTTTTCTGACCGCTTCATTATCATCTCATTTTTGACACCTTTTGAAGCTCTTCATATATTTCACACCTTTTTAGACTCTTCTTGTTTTTCAACACAGCTTCTTGCTCCTCCTATTTTTCAGACCGTTTCATGCTCCTCATATTTTTGACACCTCTTTAAGCTCTTCATATTTTTCACACCTTTTGAAGCTCTTCATATTTTTCACACTTTTTCATGCTCTTCATGTTTTTCAACACTTCTTCATGCTCCTCCTGTTTTTCAGAGCGTTTCAAGCTCCTCATATATTTCACACCTTTTGAAGCTCTTCCTTTTTTTCACACCTTTTCAGGCTCTTCATGCTTTTGAACACCGCTCCATGCTCCTCCTATTTTTCAGACCGTTTCATGCTCCTCGTATTTTTCAGACCGTTTCAGGGTGTCCATGTTTTTGAACAACACTTCATGCTCCTATTTTTCAGACCGTTTCATACACCTCATGAATTTCACACCTTTTGAACCTCTTCATATTTTTCACATTTTTGAAGCTCTTCATATATTTCACACCTTTTCAGTCTCTTCTTTTTTTTCAACACCACTTCATGCTCCGCCTATTTTTCAGACCGTTTCGTGTTCATCTCATTTTTGCCACCTTTTGAAGCTCTACGTATTTTTCACACCGTTTGAAGCTCTTCATATTTTTCACACGTTTTCAGGCTCTTCATGTTTTTCAACACCGCCTATTGCTCCTCCTATTTTTCAGACCGTTTCATGCTCATCTCATTTTTGACACCTTTTGAAGCTTTTCATATTTTTCACACATTTTCAGGCTCTTCATATTTTTAAACACCACTTCATGCTTCTCCTATTTTTCAGCCCATTTCATGCTCCTCATGTATTTCACAGCTTTTGATGCTCTTCATATTTTTCACAGCTTTTCAGGCTCTTCATGTTTTTCCACAGCACTTCATGCTTCTCTTATTTTTCAGCCCGTTTCATGCTCCTCATGTATTTCACACCTTTTGAAGCTCTTCATATTTTTCACACCTTTTCAGGCTCTTCATGTTTTTGATCACCGTTTCATGCTCCTCCTATTTTTCAGACCGTTTCATGCTCCTCATATTTTTGACACCTTTTGAAGCTCTTCATATTTTTCACACCTTTTCAGGCTCTTCATGTTTTTGAACACCGCTTCATGATCCTCCTGTTTTTCAGACCGTTTCATGCTCTTCATATTTGTGAAACATTTTGAAGCTCTTCATATTTTTCACACCTTTTCAGTCTCTTCATGTTTTTCACCACCACTTCATGCTCCTCCTATTTTTCAGACCGTATCATGCTCATCTCATTTTTGTTCCCTTTGAAGCTCTTTATATTTTTCACACCTTTTGAAGCTCTTCATATTTTTCACACGTTTTCAGGCTCTTCATATTTTTCAACACCGTTTCATGCTGCTTCTATTTTTCAGACCGTTTCATGCTCCTCATATTTTTCACACCTTTTGAAGCTCTTCATATTTTTCATACCTTTTCAGGCTCTTCATGTTTTTGAACACAGGTTGATGCTCCTCCTATTTTTCAGAACGTTTCATGCTCCTCATATTTTTGACACCTTTTGAAGCTCTTCATATTTTTCACATCTTTTCAGGCTCTTCATGTTTTTCAACACCGTTTCATGATCCTCCTATCTTTCAGACCGTTTCATGCTCATCTCATTTTTGACACCTTTTGAAGCTTTTCATATTTTTCACACCTTTTCAAGCTCTTCATATTTTTAAACACCACTTCATGCTTCTCCTATTTTTCAGCCCATTTCATGCTCCTCATGTATTTCACACCTTTTGAAGCTCTTCATATTTTTCACAGCTTTTCAGGATCTTCATGTTTTTCCACAGCACTTCATGCTTCTCTTATTTTTCAGCCCGTTTCATGCTCCTCATGTATTTCACACCTTTTGAAGCTCTTCATATTTTTCACACCTTTTCAGGCTCTTCATGTTTTTGAACACCGCTTCATGCTCCTTTTATTTTTCAGACCTTTTCTTGCTCCTCATATTTTTGACAACTTTTGAAGTTCTTCATATTTTTCGCACCTTTTCAGGCTCTTCATGTTTTTGAACACCTCTTCATGCTCCTCTTCTTTTTCAGGCGGTTCCTGCTCCTCATATTTTTCACACCTTTTGAAGCTCTTCATATTTTTCACACCTTTTCAGGCCCTTCATGTTTTGAACATCATTTCATGCTCCTCCTATTTTTCTGACCATTTCATGCTCGTCATATTTTTGACACCTTTTGAAGCTCCTCATATTTTTCACACCTTTAGAAGCTCTTCATATATTTCACGCTTTTTCAAGCTCTTCATGTTTTCCAAACCGCTTCATGCTCCTCCTATTTTTCAGACCGTCTCATGTTCATCTCATTTTTGACAGCTTTTAAAGCTCATCATATTTTTCACACCTTTTGAAGCTCTTCATATATTTCACACCTTTTCAAACTCTTCATGTTTTCCACACCGCTTCATGCTCCTCCTATTTTTCAGACTGTCTCATGCTCCTCATGTATTTCACACCTTTTCAAGCTCTTCATATTTACACACATTTTGAGGCTCTTCATGAATTTCAATACCACTTCATGCTCCTCCTATTGTTGAGACCGTTTCATGTTCCTCATATATTTGACACCTTTTGAAGCTCTTCATATTTTTCACACCTTTTGAAACTCTTCTTATTTTTCACACGTTTTCAGTCTCTAAATGTTTTTCAACACCGCTTCATGTTCCTCCTATTTTTCAGACTGTTTCATGCTCCTCATATTTTTGACACGTTTTTAGGCTTTTCATATATTTCACACCTTTTCAGGCCCTTCATGTTTTTGAACACCGTTTTATGTTCCTCCTATTTTTCAGACGGGTTCATGCTCATCTCATTTTTGACACCTTTTGAAGCTTTTCATATTTTTCACACCTTTTCAGGCTCTTCATGTCTTTCAACACTGCTTCATGCTCCTCCTATTTTTCAGACAGGTTCATGCTCATCTCATTTTTGACACCTTTTGAAGCTTTTCATATTTTTCACACCTTTTCAGGCTCTTCATGTTTTTGAACACAGGTTGATGCTCCTCCTATTTTTCAGAACGTTTCATGCTCCTCATATTTTTGACACCTTTTGAAGCTCTTCATATTTTTCACATCTTTTCAGGCTCTTCATGTTTTTCAACACCGTTTCATGATCCTCCTATTTTTCAGACCGTTTCATGTTCATCTCATTTTTGACACCTTTTGAAGCTTTTCATATTTTTCACACATTTTCAGGCTCTTCATATTTTTAAACACCACTTCATGCTTCTCCTATTTTTCAGCCCATTTCATGCTCCTCATGTATTTCACAGCTTTTGATGCTCTTCATATTTTTCACAGCTTTTCAGGCTCTTCATGTTTTTCCACAGCACTTCATGCTTCTCTTATTTTTCAGCCCGTTTCATGCTCCTCATGTATTTCACACCTTTTGAAGCTCTTCATATTTTTCACACCTTTTCAGGCTCTTCATGTTTTTGATCACCGTTTCATGCTCCTCCTATTTTTCAGACCGTTTCATGCTCCTCATATTTTTGACATCTTTTGAAGCTCTTCATATTTTTCACACCTTTTCAGGCTCTTCATGTTTTTGAACACCGCTTCATGATCCTCCTGTTTTTCAGACGATTTCATGCTCTTCATATTTGTGAAACATTTGAAGCTCTTCATATTTTTCACAACTTTTCAATCTCTTCATGTTTTTCACAACCACTTCATGCTCCTCCTATTTTTCAGACCGTATCTTGCTCATCTCATTTTTGTCACCTTTGAAGCTCTTTATAATTTTCACACTTTTTGAAGCTCTTCATATTTTTCACACGTTTTCAGGCTCTTCATATTTTTCAACACCGTTTCATGCTGCTTCTATTTTTCAGACCGTTTCATGCTCCTCATATTTTTCACACCTTTTGAAGCTCTTCATATTTTTCACACCTTTTCAGGATCTTCAGTTTTTGGAACACAGCTTCATGCTCCACCTATTTATCAGACCGTTTCATGCTCCTCATATTTTTGACACCTTTTGAAGCTCTTTATATTTTTCACAGTTTTTCAGGCTCTTCATGATTTTCAACACCGTTTCATGTTAATCCTATTTTTCAGACCGTTTCATGCTCATCTCATTTTTGACACCTTTTGAAGCTTTTCATATTTTTCACACCTTTTCAAGCTCTTCGTATTTTTAAACACCACTTCATGCTTCTCATATTTTTCAGCCCATTTCATGCTCCTCATGTATTTCACACCTTTTGAAGCTCTTCATATTTTTCACAGCTTTTCAGGCTCTTCATGTTTTTCCACAGCACTTCATGCTTCTCTTATTTTTCAGCCCGTTTCATGCTCCTCATGTATTTCACACCTTTTGAAGCTCTTCATATTTTTCACACCTTTTCAGGCTCTTCATGTTTTGATCACCGTTTCATGCTCCTCCTATTTTTCAGAACGTTTCATGCTCCTCATATTTTTGACACCTTTTGAAGCTCTTCATATTTTTCACACCTTTTCAGGCTCTTCATGTTTTTGAACACCGCTTCATGATCCTCCTGTTTTTCAGACCGTTTCATGCTCTTCATATTTTTCAAACCATTTGAAGCTCTTCATATTTTTCACACCTTTTCAGGCTCTTCATGTTTTTCACCACCACTTCATGCTCCTCCTATTTTTCAGACTGTATCATGCTCATCTCATTTTTGTCACCTTTGAAGCTCTTTATATTTTTCACACCTTTTGAAGCTCTTCATATTTTTCACACGTTTTCAGGCTCTTCATATTTTTCAACACCGTTTCATGCTGCTTCTATTTTTCAGACCGTTTCATGCTCCTCATATTTTTCACACCTTTTGAAGCTCTTCATATTTTTCACACCTTTTCAGGATCTTCATGTTTTGGAACACAGCTTCATGCTCCTCATATTTATCAGACCGTTTCATGCTCCTCATATTTTTGACACCTTTTGAAGCTCTTTATATTTTACACAGTTTTTCAGGCTCTTCATGATTTTCAACACCGTTTCATGTTATTCCTATTTTTCAGCCCGTTTCATGCTCATCTCATTTTTGACACCGTTTGAAGCTTTTCATATTTTTCACACGTTTTCAGGCTCTTCATGTTTTTCAACACCGTTTCATGCTCCTCCTATTTTTCAGACCGTTTCATGCTCCTTATATGTTTGTCTCCTTTTGAAGCTCTTCATATATTTCACACCTTTTGAAGCTCTTCATATTTTTCACATTTTTGAAGCTCTTCATATATTTCACACCTTTTCAGTCTCTTCTTTTTTTTTCAACACCACTTCATGCTCCGCCTATTTTTCAGACCGTTTCGTGTTCATCTCATTTTTGCCACCTTTGAAGCTCTACGTATTTTTCACACCGTTTGAAGCTCTTCATATTTTTCACACGTTTTCAGGCTCTTCATGTTTTTCAACACCGCCTATTGCTCCTCCTATTTTTCAGACCGTTTCATGCTCATCTCATTTTTGACACCTTTTGAAGCTTTTCATATTTTTCACACCTTTTCAAGCTCTTCGTATTTTTAAACACCACTTCATGCTTCTCATATTTTTCAGCCCATTTCATGCTCCTCATGTATTTCACACCTTTTGAAGCTCTTCATATTTTTCACAGCTTTTCAGGCTCTTCATGTTTTTCCACAGCACTTCATGCTTCTCTTATTTTTCAGCCCGTTTCATGCTCCTCATGTATTTCACACCTTTTGAAGGTCTTCATATTTTTCACACCTTTTCAGGCTCTTCATGTTTTGATCACCGTTTCATGCTCCTCCTATTTTTCAGAACGTTTCATGCTCCTCATATTTTTCACACCTTTTGAAGCTCTTCATATTTTTCACACCTTTTCAGGCTCTTCATGTTTTTGAACACCGCTTCATGATCCTCCTGTTTTTCAGACCGTTTCATGCTCTTCATATTTTTCAAACCATTTGAAGCTCTTCATATTTTTCACACCTTTTCAGGCTCTTCATGTTTTTCACCACCACTTCATGCTCCTCCTATTTTTCAGACTGTATCATGCTCATCTCATTTTTGTCACCTTTGAAGCTCTTTATATTTTTCACACCTTTTGAAGCTCTTCATATTTTTCACACGTTTTCAGGCTCTTCATATTTTTCAACACCGTTTCATGCTGCTTCTATTTTTCAGACCGTTTCATGCTCCTCATATTTTTCACACCTTTTGAAGCTCTTCATATTTTTCACACCTTTTCAGGATCCTCATGTTTTGTAACACAGCTTCATGCTCCTCCTACTTATCAGACCGTTTCATGCTCCTCATATTTTTGACACCTTTTGAAGCTCTTTATATTTTACACAGTTTTTCAGGCTCTTCATGATTTTCAACACCGTTTCATGTTATTCCTATTTTTCAGCCCGTTTCATGCTCATCTCATTTTTGACACCGTTTGAAGCTTTTCATATTTTTCACACGTTTTCAGGCTCTTCATGTTTTTCAACACCGTTTCATGCTCCTCCTATTTTTCAGACCGTTTCATGCTCCTTATATGTTTGTCTCCTTTTGAAGCTCTTCATATATTTCACACCTTTTGAAGCTCTTCATATTTTTCACATTTTTGAAGCTCTTCATATATTTCACACCTTTTCAGTCTCTTCTTTTTTTTCAACACCACTTCATGCTCCGCCTATTTTTCAGACCGTTTCGTGTTCATCTCATTTTTGCCACCTTTTGAAGCTCTACGTATTTTTCACACCGTTTGAAGCTCTTCATATTTTTCACACGTTTTCAGGCTCTTCATGTTTTTCAACACCGCCTATTGCTCCTCCTATTTTTCAGACCGTTTCATGCTCATCTCATTTTTGACACCTTTTGAAGCTTTTCATATTTTTCACACATTTTCAGGCTCTTCATATTTTTAAACACCACTTCATGCTTCTCCTATTTTTCAGCCCATTTCATGCTCCTCATGTATTTCACAGCTTTTGATGCTCTTCATATTTTTCACAGCTTTTCAGGCTCTTCATGTTTTTCCACAGCACTTCATGCTTCTCTTATTTTTCAGCCCGTTTCATGCTCCTCATGTATTTCACACCTTTTGAAGCTCTTCATATTTTTCACACCTTTTCAGGCTCTTCATGTTTTTGATCACCGTTTCATGCTCCTCCTATTTTTCAGACCGTTTCATGCTCCTCATATTTTTGACATCTTTTGAAGCTCTTCATATTTTTCACACCTTTTCAGGCTCTTCATGTTTTTGAACACCGCTTCATGATCCTCCTGTTTTTCAGACCATTTCATGCTCTTCATATTTGTGAAACATTTTGAAGCTCTTCATATTTTTCACAACTTTTCAATCTCTTCATGTTTTTCACAACCACTTCATGCTCCTCCTATTTTTCAGACCGTATCTTGCTCATCTCATTTTTGTCACCTTTGAAGCTCTTTATAATTTTCACACCTTTTGAAGCTCTTCATATTTTTCACACGTTTTCAGGCTCTTCATATTTTTCAACACCGTTTCATGCTGCTTCTATTTTTCAGACCGTTTCATGCTCCTCATATTTTTCACACCTTTTGAAGCTCTTCATATTTTTCACACCTTTTCAGGATCTTCATGTTTTGGAACACAGCTTCATGCTCATCCTATTTATCAGACCGTTTCATGCTCCTCATATTTTTGACACCTTTTGAAGCTCTTTATATTTTTCACAGTTTTTCAGGCTCTTCATGATTTTCAACACCGTTTCATGTTAATCCTATTTGTCAGACCGTTTCATGCTCATCTCATTTTTGACACCTTTTGAAGCTTTTCTTATTTTTCACACCTTTTCAAGCTCTTCGTATTTTTAAACACCACTTCATGCTTCTCCTATTTTTCAGCCCATTTCATGCTCCTCATGTATTTCACAACTTTTGAAGCTCTTCATATTTTTCACAGCTTTTCAGGCTCTTCATGTTTTTCCACAGCACTTCATGCTTCTCTTATTTTTCAGCCCGTTTCATGCTCCTCATGTATTTCACAACTTTTGAAGCTCTTCATATTTTTCACACCTTTTCAGGCTCTTCATGTTTTGATCACCGTTTCATGCTCCTCCTATTTTTCAGACCGTTTCATGCTCCTCATATTTTTGACACCTTTTGAAGCTCTTCATATTTTTCACACGTTTTCAGGCTCTTCATGTTTTTCAACACCGTTTCATGCTCCTCCTATTTTTCAGACCGTTTCATGCTCCTTATATGTTTGTCTCCTTTTGAAGCTCTTCATATATTTCACACCTTTTGAAGCTCTTCATATTTTTCACACCTTTTCAGGCTCTTCATGGTTTTCAACAGCGATTCATGCTCCTCCAGTTTTTCAGACCGCTTCATTATCATCTCATTTTTGACACCTTTTGAAGCTCTTCATATATTTCACACCTTTTCAGACTCTTCTTGTTTTTCAACACAGCTTCTTGCTCCTCCTATTTTTCAGACCGTTTCATGCTCCTCATATTTTTGACACCTCTTTAAGCTCTTCATATTTTTCACACCTTTTGAAGCTCTTCATATTTTTCACACTTTTTCATGCTCTTCATGTTTTTCAACACTTCTTCATGCTCCTCCTGTTTTTCAGAGCGTTTCAAGCTCCTCATATATTTCACACCTTTTGAAGCTCTTCCTTTTTTTCACACCTTTTCAGGCTCTTCATGCTTTTGAACACCGCTCCATGCTCCTCCTATTTTTCAGACCGTTTCATGCTCCTCGTATTTTTCAGACCGTTTCAGGGTGTCCATGTTTTTGAACAACACTTCATGCTCCTATTTTTCAGACCGTTTCATACACCTCATGAATTTCACACCTTTTGAACCTCTTCATATTTTTCACATTTTTGAAGCTCTTCATATATTTCACACCTTTTCAGTCTCTTCTTTTTTTTCAACACCACTTCATGCTCCGCCTATTTTTCAGACCGTTTCGTGTTCATCTCATTTTTGCCACCTTTTGAAGCTCTACGTATTTTTCACACCGTTTGAAGCTCTTCATATTTTTCACACGTTTTCAGGCTCTTCATGTTTTTCAACACCGCCTATTGCTCCTCCTATTTTTCAGACCGTTTCATGCTCATCTCATTTTTGACACCTTTTGAAGCTTTTCATATTTTTCACACATTTTCAGGCTCTTCATATTTTTAAACACCACTTCATGCTTCTCCTATTTTTCAGCCCATTTCATGCTCCTCATGTATTTCACAGCTTTTGATGCTCTTCATATTTTTCACAGCTTTTCAGGCTCTTCATGTTTTTCCACAGCACTTCATGCTTCTCATATTTTTCAGCCCGTTTCATGCTCCTCATGTATTTCACACCTTTTGAAGCTCTTCATATTTTTCACACCTTTTCAGGCTCATCATGTTTTTGAGGATCGCTTCATGCTCCTCCTATTTTTCCGACCGTTTCATGCTCTTCATATTTGTGAAACATTTTGAAGCTCTTCATATTTTTCACACCTTTTCAGTCTCTTCATGTTTTTCACCACCACTTCATGCTCCTCCTATTTTTCAGACCGTATCATGCTCATCTCATTTTTGTTCCCTTTGAAGCTCTTTATATTTTTCACACCTTTTGAAGCTCTTCATATTTTTCACACGTTTTCAGGCTCTTCATATTTTTCAACACCGTTTCATGCTGCTTCTATTTTTCAGACCGTTTCATGCTCCTCATATTTTTCACACGTTTTGAAGCTCTTCATATTTTTCATACCTTTTCAGGCTCTTCATGTTTTTGAACACAGGTTGATGCTCCTCCTATTTTTCAGAACGTTTCATGCTCCTCATATTTTTGACACCTTTTGAAGCTCTTCATATTTTTCACATCTTTTCAGGCTCTTCATGTTTTTCAACACCGTTTCATGATCCTCCTATCTTTCAGACCGTTTCATGCTCATCTCATTTTTGACACCTTTTGAAGCTTTTCATATTTTTCACACCTTTTCAAGCTCTTCATATTTTTAAACACCACTTCATGCTTCTCCTATTTTTCAGCCCATTTCATGCTCCTCATGTATTTCACACCTTTTGAAGCTCTTCATATTTTTCACAGATTTTCAGGATCTTCATGTTTTTCCACAGCACTTCATGCTTCTCTTATTTTTCAGCCCGTTTCATGCTCCTCATGTATTTCACACCTTTTGAAGCTCTTCATATTTTTCACACCTTTTCAGGCTCTTCATGTTTTTGAACACCGCTTCATGATCCTCCTGTTTTTCAGACCGTTTCATGCTCTTCATATTTTTCAAACCATTTGAAGCTCTTCATATTTTTCACACCTTTTCAGGCTCTTCATGTTTTTCACCACCACTTCATGCTCCTCCTATTTTTCAGAGTGTATCATGCTCATCTCAATTTTGTCACCTTTGAAGCTCTTTATATTTTTCACACCTTTTGAAGCTCTTCATATTTTTCACAGATTTTCAGGATCTTCATGTTTTTCCACAGCACTTCATGCTTCTCTTATTTTTCAGCCCGTTTCATGCTCCTCATGTATTTCACACCTTTTGAAGCTCTTCATATTTTTCACACGTTTTCAGGCTCTTCATATTTTTCAACACCGTTTCATGCTGCTTCTATTTTTCAGACCGTTTCATGCTCCTCATATTTTTCACACCTTTTGAAGCTCTTCATATTTTTCACAACTTTTCAGGATCTTCATGTTTTGGAACACAGCTTCATGCTCCTCCTATTTATCAGACCGTTTCATGCTCCTCATATTTTTGACACCTTTTGAAGCTCTTTATATTTTTCACAGTTTTTCAGGCTCTTCATGATTTTCAACACCGTTTCATGTTATTCCTATTTTTCAGACCGTTTAATGCTCATCTCATTTTTGACACCGTTTGAAGCTTTTCATATTTTTCACACGTTTTCAGGCTCTTCATGTTTTTCAACACCGTTTCATGCTCCTCCTATTTTTCAGACCGTTTCATGCTCCTTATATGTTTGTCTCCTATTGAAGCTCTTCATATATTTCAAACCTTTTGAAGCTCTTCATATTTTTCACACCTTTTCAGGCTCTTCATGGTTTTCAACAGCGATTCATGCTCCTCCAGTTTTTCAGACCGCTTCATTATCATCTCATTTTTGACACCTTTTGAAGCTCTTCATATATTTCACACCTTTTCAGACTCTTCTTGTTTTTCAACACCGCCTATTGCTCCTCGTATTTTTCAGACCGTTTCATGCTCCTCATATTTTTCACACCTTTTCAAGCTCTTCATATTTTTCACACCTTTTCAGGCTATTCATTTTTTTCAAAACCGATTCATGATCCTCCTATTTTTCAGACCGTTTCATTCTCCTCATATTTTTGACAACTTTTGAAGCTCTTCATATTTTTCACACCTTTTCATGCTCTTCATATTTTTCAGCACTCCTTCATGCTCCTCCTATATTTCAGACCGTATCATGCTCCTCATATTTTTGATACCTTTCGAAGCTCTTCATATTTTTCACACCTTTTCAGGCTCTTCATGTTTTTCATCACCGCTTCATGCTCCTCCTATTTTTCAGACCGTTTCGTGCTCCTCATATTTTTGACATCTTTTGAAGCTCTTCATATTTCTCACACCTTGTCAGGCTCTTCATGTCTTTCAACACCGCTTCATGCTCCTCCTATTTTTTAGACGGGTTCATGCTCATCTCATTTTTGACACCTTTTGAAGCTTTTCATATTTTTCACACCCTTTCAGGCTCTTCATGTTTTTGAACACAGGTTGATGCTCCTCCTATTTTTCAGAACGTTTCATGCTCCTCATATTTTTGACACCTTTTGAAGCTCTTCATATTTTTCACATCTTTTCAGGCTCTTCATGTTTTTCAACACCTTTTCATGCTCCTCCTATTTTTCAGACCGTTTCATGCTCATCTCATTTTTGACACCTTTGGAAGATCTTCATATTTTTCAAAGCTTTTGAAGCTCTTCATATTTTTCACACCTTTTCAGGCTCTTCATGTTTTTCAACACCGTTTCATGCTCCTCCTATTTTTCAAACCGTTTCATGTTCCTCATTTTTTGACACCTTTTGAAGATCTTCATAATTTTCACACATTTTCAGGCTCTTCATGTGTTTGAACAACGCTTCATGTTCCTCCTATTTCTCAGACCGTTTCATGCTCCTCATATTTTTTACACCTTTTGAAGCTCTTCATATTTTTCATACCTTTTGAAGCTCTTCATGTTTTTGAACACTGCTTCATGCTCCTCGTATTTTTCAGATCGTTTCATGCTCCTCATATTTTTGACACTTTTTGAGGTCTTCATATTTTTCAAACCTTTTCACGCTCTTCATGTTTTCGAACTCTGCTTCATGCTCCTCCAATTTTTCAAACCGTTTCATGACACTCATGTATTTCACAACTTTGAACCTCTTCATATTTTTCACACCTTTTCATGCTCTTCAAGTTTTTCAACATCACTTCATGCTCCTACTTTTTTGCAGACCGTTTCATGCTCCTCATATTTTTGACACCTTTTGAAGCTCTTCATATTTCTCACACCTTTTCAGGCTCTTCATGTCTTTCAACACCGCTTCATGCTCCTCCTATTTTTCAGACGGGTTCATGCTCATCTCATTTTTGACACCTTTTGAAGCTTTTCATATTTTTCACACCTTTTCAGGCTCTTCATGTTTTTGAACACAGGTTGGTGCGCCTCCTATTTTTCAGAACTTTTCATGCTCCTTATATTTTTGACACCTTTTGAAGCTCTTCATATTTCTCACACATTTTCAGGCTCTTCATGTCTTTCAACACCACTTCATGCTCCTCCTATTTTTCAGACCGTTTCATGCTCCTCATATTTTTGACATCTTTTGAAGCTCTTCATATTTTTCACACCTTTTCAGGCTCTTCATGTTTTTTAACACCGCTTCATGATCCTCCTGTTTTTCAGACCATTTCATGCTCTTCATATTTGTGAAACATTTTGAAGCTCTTCATATTTTTCACAACTTTTCAATCTCTTCATGTTTTTCACAACCACTTCATGCTCCTCCTATTTTTCAGACCGTATCTTGCTCATCTCATTTTTGTCACCTTTGAAGCTCTTTATAATTTTCACACCTTTTGAAGCTCTTCATATTTTTCACACGTTTTCAGGCTCTTCATATTTTTCAACACCGTTTCATGCTGCTTCTATTTTTCAGACCGTTTCATGCTCCTCATATTTTTCACACCTTTTGAAGCTCTTCATATTTTTCACACCTTTTCAGGATCTTCATGTTTTGGAACACAGCTTCATGCTCATCCTATTTATCAGACCGTTTCATGCTCCTCATACTTTTGACACCTTTTGAAGCTCTTTATATTTTTCACAGTTTTTCAGGCTCTTCATGATTTTCAACACCGTTTCATGTTAATCCTATTTTTCAGACCGTTTCATGCTCATCTCATTTTTGACACCTTTTGAAGCTTTTCTTATTTTTCACACCTTTTCAAGCTCTTCGTATTTTTAAACACCACTTCATGCTTCTCCTATTTTTCAGCCCATTTCATGCTCCTCATGTATTTCACAACTTTTGAAGCTCTTCATATTTTTCACGGCTTTTCAGGCTCTTCATGTTTTTCCACAGCACTTCATGCTTCTCTTATTTTTCAGCCCGTTTCATGCTCCTCATGTATTTCACACCTTTTGAAGCTCTTCATATTTTTCACACCTTTTCAGGCTCTTCATGTTTTTGATCACCGTTTCATGCTCCTCCTATTTTTCAGACCGTTTCATGCTCCTCATATTTTTGACACCTTTTGAAGCTCTTCATATTTTTCACACGTTTTCAGGCTCTTCATGTTTTTCAACACAGTTTCATGCTCCTCCTATTTTTCAGACCGTTTCATGCTCCTTATATGTTTGTCTCCTTTTGAAGCTCTTCATATATTTCACACCTTTTGAAGCTCTTCATATTTTTCACACCTTTTCAGGCTCTTCATGGTTTTCAACAGCGATTCATGCTCCTCCAGTTTTTCTGACCGCTTCATTATCATCTCATTTTTGACACCTTTTGAAGCTCTTCATATATTTCACACCTTTTCAGACTCTTCTTGTTTTTCAACACAGCTTCTTGCTCCTCCTATTTTTCAGACCGTTTCATGCTCCTCATATTTTTGACACCTCTTTAAGCTCTTCATATTTTTCACACCTTTTGAAGCTCTTCATATTTTTCACACTTTTTCATGCTCTTCATGTTTTTCAACACTTCTTCATGCTCCTCCTGTTTTTCAGAGCGTTTCAAGCTCCTCATATATTTCACACCTTTTGAAGCTCTTCCTTTTTTTCACACGTTTTCAGGCTCTTCATGCTTTTGAACACCGCTCCATGCTCCTCCTATTTTTCAGACCGTTTCATGCTCCTCGTATTTTTCAGACCGTTTCAGGGTGTCCATGTTTTTGAACAACACTTCATGCTCCTATTTTTCAGACCGTTTCATACACCTCATGAATTTCACACCTTTTGAACCTCTTCATATTTTTCACATTTTTGAAGCTCTTCATATATTTCACACCTTTTCAGTCTCTTCTTTTTTTTCAACACCACTTCATGCTCCGCCTATTTTTCAGACCGTTTCGTGTTCATCTCATTTTTGCCACCTTTTGAAGCTCTACGTATTTTTCACACCGTTTGAAGCTCTTCATATTTTTCACACGTTTTCAGGCTCTTCATGTTTTTCAACACCGCCTATTGCTCCTCCTATTTTTCAGACCGTTTCATGCTCATCTCATTTTTGACACCTTTTGAAGCTTTTCATATTTTTCACACATTTTCAGGCTCTTCATATTTTTAAACACCACTTCATGCTTCTCCTATTTTTCAGCCCATTTCATGCTCCTCATGTATTTCACAGCTTTTGATGCTCTTCATATTTTTCACAGCTTTTCAGGCTCTTCATGTTTTTCCACAGCACTTCATGCTTCTCTTATTTTTCAGCCCGTTTCATGCTCCTCATGTATTTCACACCTTTTGAAGCTCTTCATATTTTTCACACCTTTTCAGGCTCTTCATGTTTTTGAGGACCGCTTCATGCTCCTCCTATTTTTCCGACCGTTTCATGCTCTTCATATTTGTGAAACATTTTGAAGCTCTTCATATTTTTCACACCTTTTCAGTCTCTTCATGTTTTTCACCACCACTTCATGCTCCTCCTATTTTTCAGACCGTATCATGCTCATCTCATTTTTGTTCCCTTTGAAGCTCTTTATATTTTTCACACCTTTTGAAGCTCTTCATATTTTTCACACGTTTTCAGGCTCTTCATATTTTTCAACACCGTTTCATGCTGCTTCTATTTTTCAGACCGTTTCATGCTCCTCATATTTTTCACACCTTTTGAAGCTCTTCATATTTTTCACAACTTTTCAGGATCTTCATGTTTTGGAACACAGCTTCATGCTCCTCCTATTTATCAGACCGTTTCATGCTCCTCATATTTTTGACACCTTTTGAAGCTCTTTATATTTTTCACAGTTTTTCAGGCTCTTCATGATTTTCAACACCGTTTCATGTTATTCCTATTTTTCAGACCGTTTAATGCTCATCTCATTTTTGACACCGTTTGAAGCTTTTCATATTTTTCACACGTTTTCAGGCTCTTCATGTTTTTCAACACCGTTTCATGCTCCTCCTATTTTTCAGACCGTTTCATGCTCCTTATATGTTTGTCTCCTTTTGAAGCTCTTCATATATTTCAAACCTTTTGAAGCTCTTCATATTTTTCACACCTTTTCAGGCTCTTCATGGTTTTCAACAGCGATTCATGCTCCTCCAGTTTTTCAGACCGCTTCATTATCATCTCATTTTTGACACCTTTTGAAGCTCTTCATATATTTCACACCTTTTCAGACTCTTCTTGTTTTTCAACACCGCCTATTGCTCCTCGTATTTTTCAGACCGTTTCATGCTCCTCATATTTTTCACACCTTTTCAAGCTCTTCATATTTTTCACACCTTTTCAGGCTATTCATTTTTTTCAAAACCGATTCATGATCCTCCTATTTTTCAGACCGTTTCATTCTCCTCATATTTTTGACAACTTTTGAAGCTCTTCATATTTTTCACACCTTTTCATGCTCTTCATATTTTTCAGCACTACTTCATGCTCCTCCTATATTTCAGACCGTATCATGCTCCTCATATTTTTGACACCTTTCGAAGCTCTTCATATTTTTCACACCTTTTCAGGCTCTTCATGTTTTTCATCACCGCTTCATGCTCCTCCTATTTTTCAGACCGTTTCGTGCTCCTCATATTTTTGACATCTTTTGAAGCTCTTCATATTTCTCACACCTTGTCAGGCTCTTCATGTCTTTCAACACCGCTTCATGCTCCTCCTATTTTTTAGACGGGTTCATGCTCATCTCATTTTTGACACCTTTTGAAGCTTTTCATATTTTTCACACCCTTTCAGGCTCTTCATGTTTTTGAACACAGGTTGATGCTCCTCCTATTTTTCAGAACGTTTCATGCTCCTCATATTTTTGACACCTTTTGAAGCTCTTCATATTTTTCACATCTTTTCAGGCTCTTCATGTTTTTCAACACCTTTTCATGCTCCTCCTATTTTTCAGACCGTTTCATGCTCATCTCATTTTTGACACCTTTGGAAGATCTTCATATTTTTCAAAGCTTTTGAAGCTCTTCATATTTTTCACACCTTTTCAGGCTCTTCATGTTTTTCAACACCGTTTCATGCTCCTCCTATTTTTCAAACCGTTTCATGTTCCTCATTTTTTGACACCTTTTGAAGATCTTCATAATTTTCACACATTTTCAGGCTCTTCATGTGTTTGAACAACGCTTCATGTTCCTCCTATTTTTCAGACCGTTTCATGCTCCTCATATTTTTTACACCTTTTGAAGCTCTTCATATTTTTCATACCTTTTGAAGCTCTTCATGTTTTTGAACACTGCTTCATGCTCCTCGTATTTTTCAGATCGTTTCATGCTCCTCATATTTTTGACACTTTTTGAGGTCTTCATATTTTTCAAACCTTTTCACGCTCTTCATGTTTTCGAACTCTGCTTCATGCTCCTCCAATTTTTCAAACCGTTTCATGACACTCATGTATTTCACAACTTTGAACCTCTTCATATTTTTCACACCTTTTCATGCTCTTCAAGTTTTTCAACATCACTTCATGCTCCTACTTTTTTGCAGACCGTTTCATGCTCCTCATATTTTTGACACCTTTTGAAGCTCTTCATATTTCTCACACCTTTTCAGGCTCTTCATGTCTTTCAACACCGCTTCATGCTCCTCCTATTTTTCAGACGGGTTCATGCTCATCTCATTTTTGACACCTTTTGAAGCTTTTCATATTTTTCACACCTTTTCAGGCTCTTCATGTTTTTGAACACAGGTTGGTGCGCCTCCTATTTTTCAGAACTTTTCATGCTCCTTATATTTTTGACACCTTTTGAAGCTCTTCATATTTCTCACACATTTTCAGGCTCTTCATGTCTTTCAACACCACTTCATGCTCCTCCTATTTTTCAGACCGTTTCATGCTCCTCATATTTTTGACATCTTTTGAAGCTCTTCATATTTTTCACACCTTTTCAGGCTCTTCATGTTTTTTAACACCGCTTCATGATCCTCCTGTTTTTCAGACCATTTCATGCTCTTCATATTTGTGAAACATTTTGAAGCTCTTCATATTTTTCACAACTTTTCAATCTCTTCATGTTTTTCACAACCACTTCATGCTCCTCCTATTTTTCAGACCGTATCTTGCTCATCTCATTTTTGTCACCTTTGAAGCTCTTTATAATTTTCACACCTTTTGAAGCTCTTCATATTTTTCACACGTATTCAGGCTCTTCATATTTTTCAACACCGTTTCATGCTGCTTCTATTTTTCAGACCGTTTCATGCTCCTCATATTTTTCACACCTTTTGAAGCTCTTCATATTTTTCACACCTTTTCAGGATCTTCATGTTTTGGAACACAGCTTCATGCTCATCCTATTTATCAGACCGTTTCATGCTCCTCATACTTTTGACACCTTTTGAAGGTCTTTATATTTTTCACAGTTTTTCAGGCTCTTCATGATTTTCAACACCGTTTCATGTTAATCCTATTTTTCAGACCGTTTCATGCTCATCTCATTTTTGACACCTTTTGAAGCTTTTCTTATTTTTCACACCTTTTCAAGCTCTTCGTATTTTTAAACACCACTTCATGCTTCTCCTATTTTTCAGCCCATTTCATGCTCCTCATGTATTTCACAACTTTTGAAGCTCTTCATATTTTTCACGGCTTTTCAGGCTCTTCATGTTTTTCCACAGCACTTCATGCTTCTCTTATTTTTCAGCCCGTTTCATGCTCCTCATGTATTTCACACCTTTTGAAGCTCTTCATATTTTTCACACCTTTTCAGGCTCTTCATGTTTTTGATCACCGTTTCATGCTCCTCCTATTTTTCAGACCGTTTCATGCTCCTCATATTTTTGACACCTTTTGAAGCTCTTCATATTTTTCACACGTTTTCAGGCTCTTCATGTTTTTCAACACAGTTTCATGCTCCTCCTATTTTTCAGACCGTTTCATGCTCCTTATATGTTTGTCTCCTTTTGAAGCTCTTCATATATTTCACACCTTTTGAAGCTCTTCATATTTTTCACACCTTTTCAGGCTCTTCATGGTTTTCAACAGCGATTCATGCTCCTCCAGTTTTTCTGACCGCTTCATTATCATCTCATTTTTGACACCTTTTGAAGCTCTTCATATATTTCACACCTTTTCAGACTCTTCTTGTTTTTCAACACAGCTTCTTGCTCCTCCTATTTTTCAGACCGTTTCATGCTCCTCATATTTTTGACACCTCTTTAAGCTCTTCATATTTTTCACACCTTTTGAAGCTCTTCATATTTTTCACACTTTTTCATGCTCTTCATGTTTTTCAACACTTCTTCATGCTCCTCCTGTTTTTCAGAGCGTTTCAAGCTCCTCATATATTTCACACCTTTTGAAGCTCTTCCTTTTTTTCACACGTTTTCAGGCTCTTCATGCTTTTGAACACCGCTCCATGCTCCTCCTATTTTTCAGACCGTTTCATGCTCCTCGTATTTTTCAGACCGTTTCAGGGTGTCCATGTTTTTGAACAACACTTCATGCTCCTATTTTTCAGACCGTTTCATACACCTCATGAATTTCACACCTTTTGAACCTCTTCATATTTTTCACATTTTTGAAGCTCTTCATATATTTCACACCTTTTCAGTCTCTTCTTTTTTTTCAACACCACTTCATGCTCCGCCTATTTTTCAGACCGTTTCGTGTTCATCTCATTTTTGCCACCTTTTGAAGCTCTACGTATTTTTCACACCGTTTGAAGCTCTTCATATTTTTCACACGTTTTCAGGCTCTTCATGTTTTTCAACACCGCCTATTGCTCCTCCTATTTTTCAGACCGTTTCATGCTCATCTCATTTTTGACACCTTTTGAAGCTTTTCATATTTTTCACACATTTTCAGGCTCTTCATATTTTTAAACACCACTTCATGCTTCTCCTATTTTTCAGCCCATTTCATGCTCCTCATGTATTTCACAGCTTTTGATGCTCTTCATATTTTTCACAGCTTTTCAGGCTCTTCATGTTTTTCCACAGCACTTCATGCTTCTCTTATTTTTCAGCCCGTTTCATGCTCCTCATGTATTTCACACCTTTTGAAGCTCTTCATATTTTTCACACCTTTTCAGGCTCTTCATGTTTTTGAGGACCGCTTCATGCTCCTCCTATTTTTCCGACCGTTTCATGCTCTTCATATTTGTGAAACATTTTGAAGCTCTTCATATTTTTCACACCTTTTCAGTCTCTTCATGTTTTTCACCACCACTTCATGCTCCTCCTATTTTTCAGACCGTATCATGCTCATCTCATTTTTGTTCCCTTTGAAGCTCTTTATATTTTTCACACCTTTTGAAGCTCTTCATATTTTTCACACGTTTTCAGGCTCTTCATATTTTTCAACACCGTTTCATGCTGCTTCTATTTTTCAGACCGTTTCATGCTCCTCATATTTTTCACACGTTTTGAAGCTCTTCATATTTTTCATACCTTTTCAGGCTCTTCATGTTTTTGAACACAGGTTGATGCTCCTCCTATTTTTCAGAACGTTTCATGCTCCTCATATTTTTGACACCTTTTGAAGCTCTTCATATTTTTCACATCTTTTCAGGCTCTTCATGTTTTTCAACACCGTTTCATGATCCTCCTATCTTTCAGACCGTTTCATGCTCATCTCATTTTTGACACCTTTTGAAGCTTTTCATATTTTTCACACCTTTTCAAGCTCTTCATATTTTTAAACACCACTTCATGCTTCTCCTATTTTTCAGCCCATTTCATGCTCCTCATGTATTTCACACCTTTTGAAGCTCTTCATATTTTTCACAGATTTTCAGGATCTTCATGTTTTTCCACAGCACTTCATGCTTCTCTTATTTTTCAGCCCGTTTCATGCTCCTCATGTATTTCACACCTTTTGAAGCTCTTCATATTTTTCACACCTTTTCAGGCTCTTCATGTTTTTGAACACCGCTTCATGATCCTCCTGTTTTTCAGACCGTTTCATGCTCTTCATATTTTTCAAACCATTTGAAGCTCTTCATATTTTTCACACCTTTTCAGGCTCTTCATGTTTTTCACCACCACTTCATGCTCCTCCTATTTTTCAGACTGTATCATGCTCATCTCATTTTTGTCACCTTTGAAGCTCTTTATATTTTTCACACCTTTTGAAGCTCTTCATATTTTTCACAGATTTTCAGGATCTTCATGTTTTTCCACAGCACTTCATGCTTCTCTTATTTTTCAGCCCGTTTCATGCTCCTCATGTATTTCACACCTTTTGAAGCTCTTCATATTTTTCACACGTTTTCAGGCTCTTCATATTTTTCAACACCGTTTCATGCTGCTTCTATTTTTCAGACCGTTTCATGCTCCTCATATTTTTCACACCTTTTGAAGCTCTTCATATTTTTCACAACTTTTCAGGATCTTCATGTTTTGGAACACAGCTTCATGCTCCTCCTATTTATCAGATTGTTTCATGCTCCTCATATTTTTGACACCTTTTGAAGCTCTTTATATTTTTCACAGTTTTTCAGGCTCTTCATGATTTTCAACACCGTTTCATGTTATTCCTATTTTTCAGACCGTTTTATGCTCATCTCATTTTTGACACCGTTTGAAGCTTTTCATATTTTTCACACGTTTTCAGGCTCTTCATGTTTTTCAACACCGTTTCATGCTCCTCCTATTTTTCAGACCGTTTCATGCTCCTTATATGTTTGTCTCCTTTTGAAGCTCTTCATATATTTCACACCTTTTAAAGCTCTTCATATTTTTCACACCTTTTCAGGCTCTTCATGGTTTTCAACAGCGATTCATGCTCCTCCAGTTTTTCAGACCGCTTCATTATCATCTCATTTTTGACACCTTTTGAAGCTCTTCATATTTTTCACACCTTTTCAGGCTCTTCAAGTTTTTCAACATCACTTCATGCTCCTACTTTTTTGCAGACCGTTTCATGCTCCTCATATTTTTGACACCTTTTGAAGCTCTTCATATTTCTCACACCTTTTCAGGCTCTTCATGTCTTTCAACACCGCTTCATGCTCCTCCTATTTTTCAGACGGGTTCATGCTCATCTCATTTTTGACACCTTTTGAAGCTTTTCATATTTTTCACACCTTTTCAGGCTCTTCATGTTTTTGAACACAGGTTGGTGCGCCTCCTATTTTTCAGAACGTTTCATGCTCCTTATATTTTTGACACCTTTTGAAGCTCTTCATATTTCTCACACATTTTCAGGCTCTTCATGTCTTTCAACACCACTTCATGCTCCTCCTATTTTTCAGACCGTTTCATGCTCATCTCAATTTTGACACCTTTTGAAGCTCTTCATATTTTTCACACATTTTAAGGCTCTTCATGTTTTTCAACACCGTTTCATGCTCTCCTATATTTCTGACCGTTTCATGCTCCTCATATTTTTGACACATTCGAAGATCTTCATATTTTTCACATCTTTTCAGACTCTTCATGTTTTTGATCACCGTTTCATGCTCCTCCTAATTTTCAGACCGTTTCCTGCTGCTCATATTTTTGACACCTTTTGAAGCTCTTCACATTTTTCACACCATTTCAGGCTCTTCATGTTTTTCAACACCGCTTCCTGATCCTCCTATATTTCAGACCGTTTCATGCTCCTCATATTTTTGACACGGTTTGAAGCTCTTTGTATTTTTCACACCTTTTCAGGCTCTTCATGTTTTTGAACACTGCTTCATGCTCCTCATATTTTTCAGATCGTTTCATGCTCCTCATATTTTTGACACCTTGTGACGCTCTTCATATTTTTCACACCTTTTCAGGCTCTTCATGCTTTTGAACACCGCTCCATGCTCCTCCTATTTTTCAGACCGTTTCATGCTCCTCGTATTTTTCAGACCGTTTCAGGGTGTCCATGTTTTTGAACACCATTTCATGCGCCTCCTATATTTCAGACAGTTTCATGCTCCTCATAATTTTGACATGTTTTGAAGCTCTTCATATTTTTCACAACTTTTCAGGCTCTTCATGTTTTTGAACACAGTTTCATGCTCCTCCTATTTTTCAGACCGTTTCATGCTCCTCATGTTTTTGACACCGTTGAAGCTCTTCATAATTTTCACACCTTTTCATGCTTCTCATGTTTTTGAACACCGCTTCATGATCCTCATATTTTTCAGATCGTTTCATGCTCCTCATATTTTTGACACCTTTTGACGCTCTTCATATTTTTCAAACCTTTTTAGGCTCTTCATGTTTTTGAACACCACTTCATACTTCTACTATTTTCAGACCGTCTAATGCTCCTCATGTAGTTCACACCTTTTGACGCTCTTCATATTTTTCAAACCTTTTCAGGCTCTTCATTTTTTTCAACACCGTTTCATGCTCCTCCTATATTTCTGACCGTTTCATGCTCCTCATAATTTTGACACATTCTGAAGATCTTCATATTTTTCACATCTTTTCAGACTCTTCATGTTTTTGATCACCGTTTCATGCTCCTCCTAATTTTCAGACCGTTTCCTGCTGCTCATATTTTTGACACCTTTTGAAGCTCTTCACATTTTTCACACCATTTCAGGCTCTTCATGTTTTTCAACACCGCTTCCTGATCCTCCTATATTTCAGACCGTTTCATGCTTTTCATATTTTTGACACGTTTTGAAGCTCTTCGTATTTTTCACACCTTTTCAGACTCTTCATGTTTTTCAACACCGCTTCATGCTCCTCCTATTTTTCAGAACGTTTCATGCTCCTCATATTTTTGACACGTTTTGGCGCTCTTCATATTTTTCACACCTTTTCAGGCTCTTCATGTTTTTGAACACTGCTTCATGCTACTCATATTTTTCAGATCGTTTCATGCTCCTCATGTTTTTGTCACCTTGTGACGCTCTTCATATTTTTCATACCTTTTTAAGCTCTTCATATTTTTCCCACGTTTTCAGTCTCTTCATGTTTTTCAACACCGTTTCATGCTCCTCCTATTTGTCAGACCGTTTCATGCTCTTCATATTTTTTACACCTTTTGAAGCTCTTCGTATTTTTCACACCTTTTCAGGCTCTTCATGTTTTTCAACATCACTTCATGCTCCTATTTTTCAGACCGTTTCATACACCTCATGAATTTCATACCTTTTGAACCTCTTCATATTTTTCACATTTTTGAAGCTCTTCATATATTTCACACCTTTACAGTCTCTTTTTTTTTTTCAACACCACTTCATGTTCCGCCTATTTTTCAGACCGTTTCATGTTCATCTCATTTTTGCCCCGTTTTGAAGCTCTTCATATTTTTCACACCTTTTGAAGCTCTTCATATTTTTCAAACGTTTTCAGGCTCTTCATGTTTTTCAACACCGCCTCATGCTCCTCCTATTTTTCAGACCGTTTCATGTTCCTCATATTTTTGACACCTTTTGAAGCTCTTCATATATTTCACATCTTTTCAGGCTCTTCATGTTTTTCAACACCGCTTCATGCTGCTCATATTTTTCAGACCATTTCATGCTCCTTATATTTTTGACACGTTTTGACGCTCTTCATATTTTTCAAACCTTTTCAGGCTCTTCATGTTTTTCAACACCGCTTCATGCTCCTCCTATTTTTCAGAACGTTTCATGCTCCTCATATTTTTGACACCTTTTGAAGCTCTTCATATTTTTCACACCTTTTAAGGCTCTTCATGTTTTTCAACACCGCTTCATGCTCCTCCAATTTTTCAGACCGTTTCATGCTCCTCATATTTTTGACACCTTTTGAAGCTCTTCATATTTTTCACACATTTTCAGGCTCTTCATGTTTTTGAACACAGCTTCATGCTCCTCCTATTTTTCAGACCGTATCATGCTCCTCATATTTTTCACACCTTTTGAAGCTCTTCATATTTTTCACACGTTTTCAGTCTATTCATGTTTTTGAACTCCATTTCAGGCTCCTCCTATTTTTCAGAGAGTTTCATGCTCCTCACGTATTTCACACCTTTTGAAGCTCTTCATATTTTTCACACCTTTTCAGGCCCTTCATGTTTTTCCACACCACTTCATGCTCCTCCTATTTTTCAGACCGTTTCATGCTCCTCATATTTTTGACACGTTTTGAAGCTCTTCGTATTTTTCACACCTTTTCAGGTTCTTCATGTTTTTCAACACCGCTTCATGCTCTTCCTATTTTTCAGACCGTTTTATGCTCATATCATTTTTGACACCTTGTCAAGCTCTTCATATTTTTCACACCTTTTGAAGCTCTTCATATATTTCACAAGTTTTCAGGCTCTTCATGTTTTTCAACACCGCTTCATGCTCCTCCTATTTTTCAGACCGTTTCATGCTCCTCATATTTTTGAAACCTTTTGAAGCTCTTCATATTTCTCACACCTTGTCAGGCTCTTCATGTCTTTCAACACCGCTTCATGCTCCTCCTATTTTTTAGACGGGTTCATGCTCATCTCATTTTTGACACCTTTTGAAGCTTTTCATATTTTTCACACCCTTTCAGGCTCTTCATGTTTTTGAACACAGGTTGATGCTCCTCCTATTTTTCAGAACGTTTCATGCTCCTCATATTTTTGACACCTTTTGAAGCTCTTCATATTTTTCACATCTTTTCAGGCTCTTCATGTTTTTCAACACCTTTTCATGCTCCTCCTATTTTTCAGACCGTTTCATGCTCATCTCATTTTTGACACCTTTGGAAGATCTTCATATATTTCAAAGCTTTTGAAGCTCTTCATATTTTTCACACCTTTTCAGGCTCTTCATGCTTTTCAACACCGTTTCATGCTCCTCCTATT
Organism: Dama dama; assembly: GCF_033118175.1. Classification (NCBI taxonomy): domain Eukaryota; kingdom Metazoa; phylum Chordata; class Mammalia; order Artiodactyla; family Cervidae; genus Dama; species Dama dama. The sequence continues at coordinate 537,416 of NW_026870900.1, forward strand.
TTTCAAACCGTTTCATGTTCCTCATTTTTTGACACCTTTTGAAGATCTTCATAATTTTCACACATTTTCAGGCTCTTCATGTGTTTGAACACCGCTTCATGTTCCTCCTATTTTTCAGACCGTTTCATGCTCCTCATATTTTTTACACCTTTTGAAGCTCTTTATATTTTTCATACCTTTTGAAGCTCTTCATGTTTTTGAACACTGCTTCATGCTCCTCGTATTTTTCAGATCGTTTCATGCTCCTCATATTTTTGACACCTTTTGAAGCTCTTCATATTTCTCACACCTTTTCAGGCTCTTCATGTCTTTCAACACCGCTTCATGCTCCTCCTATTTTTCAGACGGGTTCATGCTCATCTCATTTTTGACACCTTTTGAAGCTTTTCATATTTTTCACACCTTTTCAGGCTCTTCATGTTTTTGAACACAGGTTGGTGCGCCTCCTATTTTTCAGAACGTTTCATGCTCCTTATATTTTTGACACCTTTTGAAGCTCTTCATATTTCTCACACATTTTCAGGCTCTTCATGTCTTTCAACACCACTTCATGCTCCTCCTATTTTTCAGACCGTTTCATGCTCATCTCAATTTTGACACCTTTTGAAGCTCTTCATATTTTTCACACATTTTCAGGCTCTTCATGTTTTTCAACACCGTTTCATGCTCCTCCTATATTTCTGACCGTTTCATGCTCCTCATATTTTTGACACATTCGAAGATCTTCATATTTTTCACATCTTTTCAGACTCTTCATGTTTTTGATCACCGTTTCATGCTCCTCCTAATTTTCAGACCGTTTCCTGCTGCTCATATTTTTGACACCTTTTGAAGCTCTTCACATTTTTCACACCATTTCAGGCTCTTCATGTTTTTCAACACCGCTTCCTGATCCTCCTATATTTCAGACCGTTTCATGCTCCTCATATTTTTGACACGGTTTGAAGCTCTTCGTATTTTTCACACCTTTTCAGGCTCTTCATGTTTTTGAACACTGCTTCATGCTCCTCATATTTTTCAGATCGTTTCATGCTCCTCATATTTTTGACACCTTGTGACGCTCTTCATATTTTTCACACCTTTTCAGGCTCTTCATGCTTTTGAACACCGCTCCATGCTCCTCCTATTTTTCAGACCGTTTCATGCTCCTCGTATTTTTCAGACCGTTTCAGGGTGTCCATGTTTTTAACACCATTTCATGCGCCTCCTATATTTCAGACAGTTTCATGCTCCTCATAATTTTGACATGTTTTGAAGCTCTTCATATTTTTCACAACTTTTCAGGCTCTTCATGTTTTTGAACACAGTTTCATGCTCCTCCTATTTTTCAGACCGTTTCATGCTCCTCATGTTTTTGACACCGTTGAAGCTCTTCATAATTTTCACACCTTTTCATGCTTCTCATGTTTTTGAACACCGCTTCATGATCCTCATATTTTTCAGATCGTTTCATGCTCCTCATATTTTTGACACCTTTTGACGCTCTTCATATTTTTCAAACCTTTTTAGGCTCTTCATGTTTTTGAACACCACTTCATACTTCTACTATTTTCAGACCGTCTAATGCTCCTCATGTAGTTCACACCTTTTGACGCTCTTCATATTTTTCAAACCTTTTCAGGCTCTTCATTTTTTTCAACACCGTTTCATGCTCCTCCTATATTTCTGACCGTTTCATGCTCCTCATATTTTTGACACATTCTGAAGATCTTCATATTTTTCACATCTTTTCAGACTCTTCATGTTTTTGATCACCGTTTCATGCTCCTCCTAATTTTCAGACCGTTTCCTGCTGCTCATATTTTTGACACCTTTTGAAGCTCTTCACATTTTTCACACCATTTCAGGCTCTTCATGTTTTTCAACACCGCTTCCTGATCCTCCTATATTTCAGACCGTTTCATGCTTTTCATATTTTTGACACGTTTTGAAGCTCTTCGTATTTTTCACACCTTTTCAGACTCTTCATGTTTTTCAACACCGCTTCATGCTCCTCCTATTTTTCAGAACGTTTCATGCTCCTCATATTTTTGACACGTTTTGGCGCTCTTCATATTTTTCACACCTTTTCAGGCTCTTCATGTTTTTGAACACTGCTTCATGCTACTCATATTTTTCAGATCGTTTCATGCTCCTCATATTTTTGTCACCTTGTGACGCTCTTCATATTTTTCATACCTTTTTAATCTCTTCATATTTTTCCCACGTTTTCAGTCTCTTCATGTTTTTCAACACCGTTTCATGCTCCTCCTATTTGTCAGACCGTTTCATGCTCTTCATATTTTTTACACCTTTTGAAGCTCTTCGTATTTTTCACACCTTTTCAGGCTCTTCATGTTTTTCAACATCACTTCATGCTCCTATTTTTCAGACCGTTTCATACACCTCATGAATTTCACACCTTTTGAACCTCTTCATATTTTTCACATTTTTGAAGCTCTTCATATATTTCACACCTTTTCAGTCTCTTTTTTTTTTCAACACCACTTCATGTTCCGCCTATTTTTCAGACCGTTTCATGTTCATCTCATTTTTGCCCCGTTTTGAAGCTCTTCATATTTTTCACACCTTTTGAAGCTCTTCATATTTTTCAAACGTTTTCAGGCTCTTCATGTTTTTCAACACCGCCTCATGCTCCTCCTATTTTTCAGACCGTTTCATGTTCCTCATATTTTTGACACCTTTTGAAGCTCTTCATATATTTCACATCTTTTCAGGCTCTTCATGTTTTTCAACACCGCTTCATGCTGCTCATATTTTTCAGACCATTTCATGCTCCTTATATTTTTGACACGTTTTGACGCTCTTCATATTTTTCAAACCTTTTCAGGCTCTTCATGTTTTTCAACACCGCTTCATGCTCCTCCTATTTTTCAGAACGTTTCATGCTCCTCATATTTTTGACACCTTTTGAAGCTCTTCATATTTTTCACACCTTTTAAGGCTCTTCATGTTTTTCAACACCGCTTCATGCTCCTCCAATTTTTCAGACCGTTTCATGCTCCTCATATTTTTGACACCTTTTGAAGCTCTTCATATTTTTCACACATTTTCAGGCTCTTCATGTTTTTGAACACAGCTTCATGCTCCTCCTATTTTTCAGACCGTATCATGCTCCTCATATTTTTCACACCTTTTGAAGCTCTTCATATTTTTCACACGTTTTCAGTCTATTCATGTTTTTGAACAACATTTCAGGCTCCTCCTATTTTTCAGAGAGTTTCATGCTCCTCACGTATTTCACACCTTTTGAAGCTCTTCATATTTTTCACACCTTTTCAGGCCCTTCATGTTTTTCCACACCACTTCATGCTCCTCCTATTTTTCAGACCGTATCGTGTTCCTCATATTTTTGACACCTTTTGAAGCTCTTCATATTTTTCACACCTTTTCAGGTTCTTCATGTTTTTCAACACCGCTTCATGTTCCTCATCTTTTTCAGACCGTTTCATGCTCCTCATATTTTTCACACCTTTTGAGGCTCTTCATGTTTTGATCACCGTTTCATGATCCTCCTATTTTTCAGACCGTTTCATGCTCCTCATATTTTTGATGCCTTTTGAAGCTCTTCACATTTTTCACACCTTTTCAGGCTCTTCAAGTTTTTCAACACCGCTTCATGTTCCTCCTATTTTTCAGACCGTTTCATGCTCAACTCTTTTTTTGACACCTTTTGAAGCTCTTCATATTTTTCATACCTTTTGAAGCTCTTCATGTTTTTGAACACCGCTTCATGCTCCTCCTCTTTTTCAAACCTTTTGAAGCTCATCATATTTGTCACACCTTCTCAGGCTCTTCATGTTTTTGAACACCGCTTCATGCTCCTCCTATTTTTCAGACCGTTTCATGCTCCTCATATTTTTGAAACCTTTTGAAGCTCTTCATATTTCTCACACCTTGTCAGGCTCTTCATGTCTTTCAACACCGCTTCATGCTCCTCCTATTTTTTAGACGGGTTCATGCTCATCTCATTTTTGACACCTTTTGAAGCCTTTCATATTTTTCACACCCTTTCAGGCTCTTCATGTTTTTGAACACAGGTTGATGCTCCTCCTATTTTTCAGAACGTTTCATGCTCCTCATATTTTTGACACCTTTTGAAGCTCTTCATATTTTTCACATCTTTTCAGGCTCTTCATGTTTTTCAACACCTTTTCATGCTCCTCCTATTTTTCAGACCGTTTCATGCTCATCTCATTTTTGACACCTTTGGAAGATCTTCATATTTTTCAAAGCTTTTGAAGCTCTTCATATTTTTCACACCTTTTCAGGCTCTTCATGTTTTTCAACACCGTTTCATGCTCCTCCTTTTTTTCAAACCGTTTCATGTTCCTGATTTTTTGACACCTTTTGAAGATCTTCATAATTTTCACACATTTTCAGGCTCTTCATGTGTTTGAACACCGCTTCATTTTCCTCCTATTTTTCAGACCGTTTCATTCTCCTCATATTTTTTACACCTTTTGAAGCTCTTCATATTTTTCATACCTTTTGAAGCTCTTCATGTTTTTGAACACTGCTTCATGCTCCTCGTATTTTTCAGATCGTTTCATGCTCCTCATATTTTTGACACTTTTTGAGCTCTTCATATTTTTCAAACCTTTTCACGCTCTTCATGTTTTCGAACTCTGCTTCATGCTCCTCCAATTTTTCAAACCGTTTCATGACACTCATGTATTTCACAACTTTGAACCTCTTCATATTTTTCACACCTTTTCATGCTCTTCAAGTTTTTCAACATTACTTCATGCTCCTACTTTTTTGCAGACCGTTTCATGCTCCTCATATTTTTGACACCTTTTGAAGCTCTTCATATTTCTCACACCTTTTCAGTCTCTTCATGTCTTTCAACACCGCTTCATGCTCCTCCTATTTTTCAGACGGGTTCATGCTCATCTCATTTTTGACACCTTTTGAAGCTTTTCATATTTTTCACACCTTTTCAGGCTCTTCATGTTTTTGAACACAGGTTGGTGCGCCTCCTATTTTTCAGAACGTTTCATGCTCCTTATATTTTTGACACCTTTTGAAGCTCTTCATATTTCTCACACATTTTCAGGCTCTTCATGTCTTTCAACACCACTTCATGCTCCTCCTATTTTTCAGACCGTTTCATGCTCATCTCAATTTTGACACCTTTTGAAGCTCTTCATATTTTTCACACATTTTCAGGCTCTTCATGTTTTTCAACACCGTTTCATGCTCCTCCTATATTTCTGACCGTTTCATGCTCCTCATATTTTTGACACGGTTTGAAGCTCTTCGTATTTTTCACACCTTTTCAGGCTCTTCATGTTTTTGAACACTGCTTCATGCTCCTCATATTTTTCAGATCGTTTCATGCTCCTCATATTTTTGACACCTTGTGACGCTCTTCATATTTTTCACACCTTTTATGGCTCTTCATGCTTTTGAACACCGCTCCATGCTCCTCCTATTTTTCAGACCGTTTCATGCTCCCCGTATTTTTCAGACCGTTTCAGGGTGTCCATGTTTTTGAACACCATTTCATGCGCCTCCTATATTTCAGACAGTTTCATGCTCCTCATAATTTTGACATGTTTTGAAGCTCTTCATATTTTTCACAACTTTTCAGGCTCTTCATGTTTTTGAACACAGTTTCATGCTCCTCCTATTTTTCAGACCGTTTCATGCTCCTCATGTTTTTGACACCGTTGAAGCTCTTCATAATTTTCACACCTTTTCATGCTTCTCATGTTTTTGAACACCGCTTCATGATCCTCATATTTTTCAGATCGTTTCATGCTCCTCATATTTTTGACACCTTTTGACGCTCTTCATATTTTTCAAACCTTTTTAGGCTCTTCATGTTTTTGAACACCACTTCATACTTCTACTATTTTCAGACCGTCTAATGCTCCTCATGTAGTTCACACCTTTTGACGCTCTTCATATTTTTCAAACCTTTTCAGGCTCTTCATTTTTTTCAACACCGTTTCATGCTCCTCCTATATTTCTGACCGTTTCATGCTCCTCATATTTTTGACACATTCTGAAGATCTTCATATTTTTCACATCTTTTCAGACTCTTCATGTTTTTGATCACCGTTTCATGCTCCTCCTAATTTTCAGACCGTTTCCTGCTGCTCATATTTTTGACACCTTTTGAAGCTCTTCACATTTTTCACACCATTTCAGGCTCTTCATGTTTTTCAACACCGCTTCCTGATCCTCCTATATTTCAGACCGTTTCATGCTTTTCATATTTTTGACACGTTTTGAAGCTCTTCGTATTTTTCACACCTTTTCAGACTCTTCATGTTTTTCAACACCGCTTCATGCTCCTCCTATTTTTCAGAACGTTTCATGCTCCTCATATTTTTGACACGTTTTGGCGCTCTTCATATTTTTCACACCTTTTCAGGCTCTTCATGTTTTTGAACACTGCTTCATGCTACTCATATTTTTCAGATCGTTTCATGCTCCTCATATTTTTGTCACCTTGTGACGCTCTTCATGTTTTTCATACCTTTTTAAGCTCTTCATATTTTTCCCACGTTTTCAGTCTCTTCATGTTTTTCAACACCGTTTCATGCTCCTCCTATTTGTCAGACCGTTTCATGCTCTTCATATTTTTTACACCTTTTGAAGCTCTTCGTATTTTTCACACCTTTTCAGGCTCTTCATGTTTTTCAGCACTACTTCATCCTCCTCCTATATTTCAGACTGTATCATGCTCCTCATATTTTTGACACCTTTCGAAGCTCTTCATATTTTTCACAACTTTTCAGGCTCTTCATGTTTTTCAACACCGCTTCATGCTCCTCCTATTTTTCAGACCGTTTCGTGCTCCTCATATTTTTGACACCTTTTGAAGCTCTTCATATTTTTCATACCTTTTGAAGCTCTTCATATTTTTCACACGTTTTCAGGCTCTTCATGTTTTTCAACACCGCTTCATGCTTCTCCTCTTTTTCAGACCGTTTCATGCTCCTCATATTTTTGAACACCTTTTGAAGCTTTTCATATTTTTCACAACTTTTCAGGCTCTTCATGTTTTTGAACACCACTTCATGCTCCTCCTATTTTTCAGACCGTATCATGCTCCTCATGTTTTTCACACTTTTTGAACCTCTTCATATTTTTCACACCTTTTCAGGCTCTTCATGTTTTTGAACACAGGTTGGTGCGCCTCCTATTTTTCAGAACGTTTCATGCTCCTCATATTTTTGACACCTTTTGAAGCTCTTCATATTTCTCACAACTTTTCAGGCTCTTCATGTCTTTCAACACCACTTCATGCTCCTCCAATTTTTCAGACCGTTTCATGCTCATCTCAATTTTGACACCTTTTGAAGCTCTTCATATTTTTCACACATTTTCAGGCTCTTCATGTTTTTGAACACCGCTTCATCCTCCTCCTATTTTTCAGAGAGTTTCATGCTCCTCATGTATTTCACACTTTTTGAAGCTCTTCATATTTTTCACACCTTTTGATGGTCTTCATGTTTCTGAAAACCGCTTCATGATCCTCCTATTTTTCAGACCGTTTCATTCTCCTCATATATTTCACACCTTTTGAAGCTCTTCATATTTTGCACACCTTTTCAGGCTCTTCATGTTTTTCAACACAGCTTCATGCTCCTCCTATTTTTCAGACCGTTTCATTCTCCTAATATTTTTGACAGGTTTTGAAGCTCTTCATATATTTCACACCTTTTCAGGCTCTTCATGTTATTGAACACCGCTTCATGCTCCTCTTATTTTTCAGACCGTTTTATGCTCCTCATATTTTTGACACCTTTTTAAGCTTTTCATATTTTTCACACCTTTTCAGGCTCTTCAAGTTTTTCAACACCACTTCATGCTCCTCCTTTTTTGCAGACCGTTTCATGCTCCTCATATATTTGACACCTTTTGATGCTCTTCATATTTTTCACACCTTTTCAGGTTCTTCATTTTTCAACACTGCTTCATGCTCCTCCTATTTTTCAGACCGTTTCATGCTCATCTCATTTTTGACACCTTTTGAAGCTTGTCATATTTTTCACGACTTTTCAGGCTCTTCATGTCTTTCAACACCGTTTCAGGCTCCTCCTATTTTTCAGACCGTTTCATGCTCCTCATATTTTTGATACCTTTTGAAGCTCTTCATATTTTTCACACCTTTTCAGGCTCTTCATGTTTATGAACACCGCTTCATGATCCTCCTGTTTTTCAGACCGTTTCATGCTCTTCATATTTTTGAAACATTTTGAAGCTCTTCATATTTTTCACACCTTTTCAGGCTCTTCATGTTTTTCACACGTTTTCCGGCTCTTCATGTTTTTCAACACCGTTTCATGCTGCTTCTATTATTCAGACAGTTTCATGCTCCTCATATTTTTGACACCTTTAGAAACTCTTCATATTTTTCACACCTTTTTAGGCTCTTCATGTTTTTCACACGTTTTCAGACTCTTCATGTTTTTCAATAACGCTTCATGCTCCTGTTATTTTTCAGACCATTTCATGCTCCTCATATTTTAGACACCTTTAGAAACTTCATATTTTTCACACCTTTTTAGGCTCTTCATGTTTTTCACACGTTTTCAGACTCTTCATGTTTTTCAACACCGCTTCATGCTCCTGCTATTTGTCAGACCGTTTCATGCTCTTCATATTTTTGACACATTTTGAAGCTCTTCATATTTTTCACACCTTTTCAGGCTCTTCATGTTTTTCAACACCTTTTCATGCTGCTTCTATTATTCAGACAGTTTCATGCTCCTCATATTTTTGACACCTTTTGAAGCTCTTCATATTTTTCACATCATTGAAGCTCTTCATATTTTTCACGCCTTTTCAGGCTCTTCATGATTTTCAACACCGGTTCATGCTCTTCGTATTTTTCGGATCGTTTCATGCTCATCTCATTTTTGACACCTTTTGAAGCTCTTCATATTTTTCACACCTTTTGAAGCTCTTCATATATTTCATATGTTTGAAGCTGTTCATATTTTCACACGTTTTCAGACTCTTCATGTTTTTCAACACCGCTTCATGCCCCTGCTATTTTTCAGACCGTTTCATGCTCCTCATATTTTTGACAGGTTTTGAGGCTTTTCGTATTTTTCACACCTTTTCAGGCTCCTCATGTTTTTGAACACCGTTTCATAATCCGCCTATTTTTAAGACCGTTTCATGCTCCTTATATTTTTGACACCTTTAGAACCTCTTCATATTTTACACAGCTTTTCAGGCTCTTCATGTTTTTCAACACCGCTTCATGCTCCTCCTCTTTTTCAGAACGTTTCATGCTCCTCATATTTTTGACACCTTTTGCAGCTCTTTATATTTTTCACACTATTTCAGGCTCTTCATGATTTTCAACACCGTTTCATGTTATTCCTATTTTTCAGACCGTTTAATGCTCATCTCATTTTTGACACCTTTTGAAGCTTTTCATATTTTTCACAGCTTTTCAGGCTCTTCATGTTTTTGAACACCGCTTCATGCTCCTCCTATTTTTCAGAGAGTTTCATGCTCCTCATGTATTTCACACCTTTTGAAGCTCTTCATATTTTCAACACCTATTCAGGCTCTTCATGTGTTTGATCACTGTTTGATGCTCCTTCTATTTTTCAGATCGTTTCATGCTCCTCATATTTTTCACACCTTTTGAAGCTCTTCATATTTTTCACACCTTTTCAGTCTCTTCATGTTTTTCGACACAGCTTCATGGTCCTCCTATTTTTCAGACCGTTTCATTCTCCTCATATTTTTGACACCTTTTGAAGCTCTTCATATATTTCACACCTTTTCAGTCTCTTCTTTTTTTTCAACACGACTTCATGCTCCTCCTATTTTTTAGACCGTTTCATGCTCATCTCAATTTTGACACATTTTGAATCTCTTCATATTTTTCACACATTTTCAGGCTCTTCATGTTTTTGAACACCGCTTCATGCTCCTCCTATTTTTCAGAAAGTTTCATGCTCCTCATATTTTTCACACTTTTTGAAGCTCTTCATGTTTTGCACACCTTTTCAGGCTCTTCATGTTTTTCAACACAGCTTCATGCTCCTCCTATTTTTCAGACCGTTTCATTCTCCTAATATTTTTGACAGCTTTTGAATCTCTTCATATATTTCACACCTTTTCAGGCTCTTCATGTTTATGAACACCGCTTCATGATCCTCCTGTTTTTCAGACCGTATCATGCTCCTCATATTTTTCACACATTTTGAAGCTCTTCATATTTTTCACACCTTTTCAGGCTCTTCATTTTTTTGAAGACTACTTGTTGCTCCTCCTATTTTTTAGACCGTTACATGATCATCTAATTTTTGACACTTTTGAAGCTCTTCATATTTTTTACACCTTTTGAAGCTCTTCATATTTTTCACACGATTTCAGACTCTTCATATTTTTCAACACCGCTTCATGCTCCTGCTATTTATCACACCGTTGCATACTCCTCATATTTTTGACATGTTTTGAGGCTCTTCATATTTTTCACACCTTTTCAGGCTCTTCATTTTTTTGAAGACTACTTGTTGCTCCTCCTATTTTTTAGACCGTTTCATGATCATCTAATTTTTGACACTTTTGAAGCTCTTCATATTTTTTACACCTTTTGAAGCTCTTCATATTTTTCACACGATTTCAGACTCTTCATATTTTTCAACACCGCTTCATGCTCCTGCTATTTATCACACCGTTGCATACTCCTCATATTTTTGACATGTTTTGAGGCTCTTCATATTTTTCACATCTTTTCAGGCTCTTCATGTTTTTGAACTCCGCTTCATGCTCCTCCTATTTTTTTCGACCGTATCATGCTCCTCATATTTTTCACACCTTTTGAAGCTCTTTATATTGTTCTCACCTTTTCATTCTCTTCATGTTTTTGAACAGCACTTCATGCTCCTCCTATTTTTTAGAAAGTTTCATGCTCCTCATGTTTTTCACACCTTTTGAAGCTCTTCATATTTTTCACACCTTTTCAGGCTCTTCATGTTTTTCCACACCACTTCATGCTTCTCCTATTTTTCAGACCGTTTCATGCTCCTCATGTATTTCACACATTTTGAAGCTCTTTATATTTTTCACACCTTTTCAGGTTCTTCATGTTTTTGATCACCGTTTCATGCTCCTCCTATTTTTCAGACCCTTTAATGCTCCTCATATTTTTGACAACTTTTGATGCTTTTCATATTTTTCACACCTTTTCAGGCTCTTCATGTTTTTCAACACCGCTTCATGCTCCTGCTATTTTTCAGACCGTTTCATCCTCCTCATATTTTTGACAGGTTTTGAGGCTTTTCATATTTTTAACACCCATTCAGGCTCTTCATGTATTTGAACACCGTTTCATAATCATCCTATTTTTCAGACCGTTTCATGCTCCTCATATTTTTGACACCTTTTTAAGCTCTTCATATTTTTCACACCTTTTGAAGCTCTTCATATTTTTCACACGTTTTCAGGCTCTTCATGTTTTTCAATACTGCTTCATGCTCCTCCTATTTTTCAGACCGTTCCTTGCTACTCATTTTTTTGACACCTTTTGAAGCTCTTCATATTTTTCACACCTTTTCAGGCTCTTCATGTTTTTCAACAATGCTTCATGCACCTCCTATTTTTCAGAACGTTTCATGCTCCTCATATTTTTGACACCTTTTGAAGCTCTTCATATTTTTCACACATTTTCTGGCTCTTCATGTTTAAGAACATTGCCTCATGCTCCTCCTACTTTTCAGACCATTTCATGCTCCTCATGTATTTCACACATTTTGAAGCTCATTATAATTTTCCCACCTTTTCAGGCTCTTGATTTATTTGAAAACGGTTTCATGCACGTCCTATTTTTCAGACAGTTTCATGCTCCTCCTATTTTTGACACCTTTAGAAGCTCTTCATGTTTTTCACACCTTTTCAGGTTCTTCATGTTTTTGAAACCGTTTCATGCTCCTCCTATTTTTCAGACGGTTTAATGCTCCTCATATTTTTGACACATTTTGAAGCTCTTCATATTTTTCACACCTTTTCAGGCTCTTCATGTTTTTGAACACCGCTTCATGCTCCTCCTATTTTTCAGACCGTTTCATGCTCCTCATTTATTTAACACCTTTTGAAGCTCTTCATATTTTTCACACCTTTTCAGGCTCTTCATGTTTTTGAACAACTTTTCATGCTCCTCCTATTTTGCAGACCTTTTCATGCTCCTCATATTTTTGAAACCTTTAGAAACTCTTCATATTTTTTCCAGCTTTTCAGGCTCTTCATGTTTTTCAACACCACTTCATGCTCCGCCTATTTTTCAGGCCGTTTCATGCTCCTCATATATTTGACAGGTTTTGAGGCTTTTCATATTTTTAACACCCATTCAGGCTCTTCATGTTTTTGAACACCGTTTCATAATCTTCCTATTTTTCAGACCGTTTCATGCTCCTCATATTTTTGACACCTTTTGAAGCTCTTCATATATTTCACACCTTTTCAGACTCTTCATGGTTTTGAACACAGCTTCATGCTCCTGCTAATTTCCAGACCATTTCATACTCCTCATATTTTTGACACCTTTTGAAGCTCTTCATATCTTTCACACCTTTTCAGGCTCTTCATGTTTTTGAACACCGCTTCATGCTTCTTATAATTTTCAGACCGTTTCATGCTCCTCACATTTTTGACACCTTTTGAAGCTCTTCATATTTTTCACACCTTTTGAAGCTCTTCATATTTTTCACACGTTTTCAGGCTCTTCATATTTTTCAATACTGCTTCTTGCTCCTCCTGTTTTTCAGATCGTTTCATGCTCCTCATATTTTGACACCTTTTGAAGCTCTTCATATTTTTCACACCTTTACAGGCTCTTCATGTTTTTGAACACTTCTTCATGCTCCTCTTCTTTTTCAGACAGTTTCATGCTCCTCATATTTTTGACATCTTTTGAAGCTCTTCATATTTTTCACACCTTTTCAGGCTCTTCATGTTTTTAAACATCACTTCATGCTTCTCCTATTTTTCAGACCGTATCATGCTCATCTCATTTTGACACGTTTTGAAGCTCTTCATATTTTTCACACCTTTTGAAGCTCTTAATATTTGTCACATTTTTGAAGCTCTTCATATTTTTCACACGTTTTCAGGCCCTTCATGTTTTTGAACACCGCTTCATGTTCCTGCTATTTATCATACCGTATCATGCTCCTCATATTTTTGTCAACCTTTGAAGCTCTTCATGTTTTTCACACCTTTTCAGGTTCTTCATGTTTTTCAACACCGTTTCATGCTCCTCCTGTTTTTCAGACCGTTTCATGCTCATCTCATTTGTGACACCTTTTGAAGCTCTTCATATTTTTCACAACTTTTGAAGCTCTTCATATTTTTCACACTTTTTAAAGCTCTTCATATTTTTCACACCTTTTCAGGCTCTTCATGTTTTTCAACATCGTTTCATGCTCCTCCTATTTTTCCGACCGTTTCATGCTCCTTATATTTTTGACACCTTTTGAGGCTCTTCATATTTTTCACACCTTTTCAGGCTCTTCATGTTTTTGAACACCGCTTCATCCTCCTCCTATTTTTCAGACCGTTTCATACTCCTCATATTTTTGACACTTTTGAGGCTCTTCATATTTTTCACACATTTTCAGCCTCTTCATGTTTTTGAACACCGCTTCATGGTCCTCCTATTTTTCAGAACGTGTCATGCTCCTCATGTATTTCACACCTTTTGAAGCTCTTCATATTTTTCACACCTTTTGAAACTCTTCATATATTTCACACCTTTTCAAGCTCTTCATGTTTTTCAACACCGATTCATGATCCTGCTATTTTTCAGACCTGTTCATGCTAATCTAATTTTTGACACCTTTTGAAGCTCTTCATATTTTTCACACCTTTTCAGGCTCTTCATGTTTTTGAACACCGCTTCATGCTCCTCCTAATTTTCAGACCGTTTCATGCTCCTCATATTTTTGACACCTTTTGAAGCTCTTCATATATTTCACACCTTTTCAGACTCTTCATGGTTTTGAACACAGCTTCATGCTCCTGCTAATTTCCAGACCATTTCATACTCCTCATATTTTTGACACCTTTTGAAGCTCTTCATATATTTCACACGTTTTCAGGCTCTTCATGTTTTTCAACACCGCTTCATGCTCCTCCTATTTTTCAGACCGTTTCTTGCTACTCATATTTTTGACACCTTTTGTAGCTCTTCATATTTTTCACACCTTTTCAGGTTCTTCATGTTTTTCAACAACGCTTCATGCACCTCCTATTTTTCAGAACGTTTCATGCTCCTCATATTTTTGACACCTTTTGAAGCTCTTCATATTTTTCACACCTTTTCAGGCTCTTCATGTTTTTCAACAACGCTTAATGCTCCTCCTATTTTTCAGACCGTTTCTTGCACCTCATATATTTCACACCTTTTGAAGCTCTTCATATTTTTCACACCTTTTCAGGCTCTTCATGTTTTTCAACACCGCTTCATGCTCCTCGTATTTTTCAGAGAGTTTCATGTTCCTCATATTTTTGACACCTTTTGAAGCACTTCATATTTTTCACACCTTTTCATCCTCTTCATGTTTTTGCACAGTGCTTCATTTTCCTCATATTTTTCAGACAGTTTCATGCTCATTTCATTTTTGATACCTTTTGAAGCTCTTCATATTTTTGACACCTTTTGTCGCTCTTCATATTTTTCACATTTTTGAAGCTCGTCATATTTTTCACACGTTTTCAGACTCTTCATGTTTTTCAACACCGCTTCATGCTCCTGCTATTTTTCTGACCGTTTCATACTCCTCATATTTTTGACACCTTAGGAAGCTCTTCATATTTTTCACACCTTTTCAGGCTGTGCATGTTTTTGAACATCGCTGTGCTCGTCCTATATTTCAGACCGTTTCATGCTCCTCATATTTTTGACACCTTTTGAAGCTCTTCATATTTTTCACACCTTTTCATGCTCTTCATGGTTTTCAACACCACTTCATGCTCCTCCTATTTTTCAGACCGTTTCATGCTCTTCTCATTTTTGACATCTTTTGAAGCTCTTCATATTTTTTACACCTTTTGAAACTCTTCATAATTTTCATATTTTTGAAGCTCTTCATATTTTTCACACTTTTTCAGGCTCTTCATGTTTTTCAACACCACTTCAGGCTCCTCCTATTTTTCAGACCCTTTCATGCTAATCTAATTTTTGACACTTTTTGAAGCTCTTCATATTTTTCACACCTTTTCAGTCTCTGCATGTTTTTGAACACCGTTTCATGCTCCTCATATATTTCACACCTTTTGAAACTCTTCGTATTTTGCACACCTTTTCAGGCTCTTCATGTTTTTGAACACCGCTTCATGATCGTCCTATTTTTAAGAGGGTTTCATCCTCGTCATATTTTTGACATATATTGAAGCTCTTCATAATTTTCACACCTTTTCATGCTCCTCATATTTTTGACACCTTTTGAAGCTTTTCATATTTTTCACAACTTTTCAGGCTCTTCATGTTTTTGAACACCGCTTCATACTCCTCCTATTTTGAGACCGTTTCATTCTCCTCATATTTTTGACACCTTTTGATGCTCTTCATATTTTTCACACCTTTTCAGTCTCTTCTTTTTTTCAACACCACTTCATGCTCCTCCTATTTTTCAGACCGTTTCATGCTCATCTCATTTTTGACACATTTGAAGCTCTTCATATTTTTCACACCTTTTGAAGCTCTTCATATTTTTCACGCGTTTTCAGGCTCTTCACGTTTTTCAACACCGCTTCATGCTCCTCCTATTTTTCAGACCGTTTCATGCTCCTCATATTTTTGACACTTTTTGAAGCTGTTCATATTTTTCACACCTTTTCAGGCTCTTCATGTTTATCAACACCGTTTCATGCTCCTCATATTTTTGACACCTTTTGAATCTCTTCATATTTTTCACACCTTTTCAAGCTCTTCATGTTTCTGATCACCGTTTCATGCTCCTGCTATTTTTCAGACCGTTTCATGCTCATCTCATTTTTGACACCTTTTGAAGCTCTTCATATATTTCACACCTTTTGAAGCTCTTCATATTTTTCACACGTTTGGAGGCTCTTCATGTTTTTCAACACCGTTTCATGCTGCTTCTGTTTTTCAGACGGTTTCATGCTCCTCATATTTTTCACAGTTTTTAGAGCTCTTCATATTTTTCACACCTTTTCAGGCTCTTCATGTTTTTGAACACCGCTTCATGCTCCTCCTATTTTTAAGACCGTTTCATGTTCCTCATGTATTTCACACCTTTTGAAGCTCTTCACATTTTTCACACCTTCTCAGGTTCTTCATGTTTTTCAACACCGCTTCATGCTCCTCCTTTTTTTCAGACCATTTCATGCTCCTCATATTTTTGACACATTTTGAAGCTCTTCATATTTGTCACACCTTTTCAGGCTCTTCATGTTTTTGAACACCGTTTCATAATCCTCCTATTTTTCAGACCGTTTCATGCTCCTCATAATTTGACACCTTTTGAAGCTCTTCATATTTTTCACACCTTTTCAGGCTCTTCATATATTTCAACACCGATTCATGATCCTCCTATTTTTCAGAAGGTTTCATGCTCCTCATATTTTTGACACCTTTTGAAGCTCTTCATATTTTTCACACTTTTCAGGCTCTTCATGTTTTTCAACACCGATTCATGATCCTCCTATTTTTCAGAAGGTTTCATGCTCCTCATATTTTTGACACCTTTTGAAGCTCTTCATATTTTTCACACTTTTCAGGCTCTTCATGTTTTTCAACACAACTTCATGCTCCTCCTATTTTTCAGACCGTGTCATGCTCCTCATATTTTTGACACCTTTAGAAGCTCTTCATATTTTTCACACTTTTCAGGCTCTTCATGTTTTTCAACTCCGCTTCATGCTCCTCCTATTTTTCAGACGGTATCAAGTTCCTCATAGTTTTCACACCTTTTGAAGCTCTTCATACTTTTCATAATTTGAAGATCTTCATATTTTTCACACGATTTCAGACTCTTCCTTTTTTTTCAACACCGCTTCATACTCCTGCTATTTATCATACCGTTTCATACTTCTCATATTTTTGACACGTTTTGAGGCTCTTCATATTTTTCACACCTTTTCAGTCTCTGCATGTTTTTAAACACCGTTTCATGCTCCTCATGTATTTCACACCTTTTGAAGCTCTTCATATTTTGCACACCTTTTCAGGCTCTTCATGTTGTTGAACATCGCTTCTTCCTCCTCCTATTTTTAAGAGGGTTTCATGCTCGTCATATTTTTGACACATTTTGAAGCTCTTCATATTTTTCACACCTTTTGAAGCTGTTCATATATTTCACACCTTTTCAGGCTCTTCATGTTTTTCAACACCGCTTCATGCTCCTCCTATTTTTCAGAAAGTTTCATGCTCCTCATATTTTTGACACCTTTTGAAGCTCTTCATATTTTTCAAACCTTTTCAAGCTCTTCATGTTTTTCAACACCGCTTCATGCTCCTCCTAATTTTCAGTCCGTTTGATGCTCCTCATATTTTTGACACCATTTGAAGCTTTTCATATTTCTCACTCATTTTCAGGCTCTTCATGTTTTTGAAAATCACTTCATGCTCCTCCTATTTTTCAGACCGTTTCATGCTCCTCATATATTTGATACCTTTTGAAGCTCTATATATTTTTCACACCTTTTCAGTCTCTTCATGTTTTTCAACACCGCTTCATGCTCCTCCTATTTTTCAGAATGTTTCATGCTCCTCATATTTTTGACATATTTTGAAGTTCTTCATATTTTTCACACATTTTCAGGCTCTTCATGTTTTTCAACACCGTTTCATGCTCCTCATAATTTTGACACCTTTTGAAGCTCTTCATATTTTTCACACCTTTTGAAGCTGTTCATATATTTCACACCTTTTCAGGCTCTTGATGTTTTTCAACACCACTTCATGCTCCTCCTATTTTTCAGACCCTTTCATGCTAATCTAATTTTTGACAGCTTTTGAAGCTCTTCATATTTTTCACACCTTTTGAAGGTCTTCATATTTTTCACACCTTTTCAGGCTGTTCATGTTTTTGAACATCGCTTATGCTCGACCTATTTTACAGACCGTTTCATGCTCCTAATATTTTTGACATCTTTTGAAGCTCTTCATATTTTTCACACCTTTTCAGGCACTTCATGTTTTTCAACACCGCTTCATGATCCTCCTATTTTTCGGACCGTTTCATGCTCCTCATATTTTTGACACCTTTTGAAGCTCTTCATATTTTTCACACCTTTTCAGGCTCTTCATGTTTTTCAACAACACTTCATGCTCCTCGTATTTTTCAGACGGTTTCATTCTCCTCATATTTTTGACAACTTTTGAAGCTCTGCATATATTTCACACCTTTTCAGGCTCTTCATGATTTTCAATACCACTTCATGCTCCTCCTATTTTTCAGACCGTTTCATGCTCATCTCATTTTTGACATCTTTTGAAGCTCTTCATATTTTTCACACCTTTTGAAGCTCTTCATAATTTTCATATTTTTGAAGCTCTTCATATTTTTCACACTTTTTCAGGCTCTTCATGTTTTTCAACACCTCTTCAGGCTCCTCCTATTTTTCAGACCCTTTCATGCTAATCTAATTTTTGACACCTTTTGAAGATCTTCATATTTTTCACAACTTTTAAGTCTCTGCATGTTTTTGAACACCTTTTCATGCTCCTCATGTATTTCACTCCTTTTGAAGCTCTTCATAGTTTGCACACATTTTCAGGTTCTTCATGTTTTTCAACACCGTTTCATGCTCCTCCTGTTTTTCAGACCGTTTCATGCTCATCTCATTTGTGACACCTTTTGAAGCTCTTCATATTTTTCACAACTTTTGAAGCTCTTCATATTTTTCACACCTTTTAAAGCTCTTCATATTTTTCACACCTTTTCAGGCTCTTCATGTTTTTGAACACCGCTTCATCCTCCTCCTATTTTTCAGAAAGTTTCATACTCCTCATATTTTTGACACGTTTTGAGGCTCTTCATATTTTTCACACATTTTCAGCCTCTTCATGTTTTTGAACACCGCTTCATGGTCCTCCTATTTTTCAGAACGTGTCATGCTCCTCATGTATTTCACCCCTTTTGAAGCTCTTCATATTTTTCACACCTTTTGAAACTCTTCATATATTTCACACCTTTTCAAGCTCTTCATGTTTTTCAACACCGATTCATGATCCTGCTATTTTTCAGACCTGTTCATGCTAATCTAATTTTTGACACCTTTTGAAGCTCTTCATATTTTTCACACCTTTTCAAGCTTTTCATGTTTCTGATCACCGTTTCATGCTCCTGCTATTTTTCTGACCGTTTCATGCTCATCTCATTTTTGACACCTTTTGAAGCTCTTCATATATTTCACACCTTTTGAAGCTCTTCATATTTTTCACACTTTTGGAGGCTCTTCATGTTTTTCAACACCGTTTCATGCTGCTTCTGTTTTTCAGACGGTTTCATGCTCCTCATATTTTTCACAGTTTTTAGAGCTCTTCATATTTTTCACACCTTTTCAGGCTCTTCATGTTTTTGAACACCGCTTCATGCTCCTCCTATTTTTAAGACCGTTTCATGTTCCTCATGTATTTCACACCTTTTGAAGCTCTTCACATTTTTCACACCTTCTCAGGTTCTTCATGTTTTTCAACACCGCTTCATGCTCCTCCTTTTTTTCAGACCATTTCATGCTCCTCATATTTTTGACACATTTTGAAGCTCTTCATATTTGTCACACCTTTTCAGGCTCTTCATGTTTTTGAACACCGTTTCATAATCCTCCTATTTTTCAGACCGTTTCATGCTCCTCATAATTTGACACCTTTTGAAGCTCTTCATATTTTTCACACCTTTTCAGGCTCTTCATATATTTCAACACCGATTCATGATCCTCCTATTTTTCAGAAGGTTTCATGCTCCTCATATTTTTGACACCTTTTGAAGCTCTTCATATTTTTCACACTTTTCAGGCTCTTCATGTTTTTCAACACCGATTCATGATCCTCCTATTTTTCAGAAGGTTTCATGCTCCTCATATTTTTGACACCTTTTGAAGCTCTTCATATTTTTCACACTTTTCAGGCTCTTCATGTTTTTCAACACAACTTCATGCTCCTCCTATTTTTCAGACCGTGTCATGCTCCTCATATTTTTGACACCTTTAGAAGCTCTTCATATTTTTCACACTTTTCAGGCTCTTCATGTTTTTCAACTCCGCTTCATGCTCCTCCTATTTTTCAGACGGTATCAAGTTCCTCATAGTTTTCACACCTTTTGAAGCTCTTCATACTTTTCATAATTTGAAGATCTTCATATTTTTCACACGATTTCAGACTCTTCCTTTTTTTTCAACACCGCTTCATACTCCTGCTATTTATCATACCGTTTCATACTTCTCATATTTTTGACACGTTTTGAGGCTCTTCATATTTTTCACACCTTTTCAGTCTCTGCATGTTTTTAAACACCGTTTCATGCTCCTCATGTATTTCACACCTTTTGAAGCTCTTCATATTTTGCACACCTTTTCAGGCTCTTCATGTTGTTGAACATCGCTTCTTCCTCCTCCTATTTTTAAGAGGGTTTCATGCTCGTCATATTTTTGACACATTTTGAAGCTCTTCATATTTTTCACACCTTTTGAAGCTGTTCATATATTTCACACCTTTTCAGGCTCTTCATGTTTTTCAACACCGCTTCATGCTCCTCCTATTTTTCAGAAAGTTTCATGCTCCTCATATTTTTGACACCTTTTGAAGCTCTTCATATTTTTCAAACCTTTTCAAGCTCTTCATGTTTTTCAACACCGCTTCATGCTCCTCCTAATTTTCAGTCCGTTTGATGCTCCTCATATTTTTGACACCATTTGAAGCTTTTCATATTTCTCACTCATTTTCAGGCTCTTCATGTTTTTGAAAATCACTTCATGCTCCTCCTATTTTTCAGACCGTTTCATGCTCCTCATATATTTGATACCTTTTGAAGCTCTATATATTTTTCACACCTTTTCAGTCTCTTCATGTTTTTCAACACCGCTTCATGCTCCTCCTATTTTTCAGAATGTTTCATGCTCCTCATATTTTTGACATATTTTGAAGTTCTTCATATTTTTCACACATTTTCAGGCTCTTCATGTTTTTCAACACCGTTTCATGCTCCTCATAATTTTGACACCTTTTGAAGCTCTTCATATTTTTCACACCTTTTGAAGCTGTTCATATATTTCACACCTTTTCAGGCTCTTGATGTTTTTCAACACCACTTCATGCTCCTCCTATTTTTCAGACCCTTTCATGCTAATCTAATTTTTGACAGCTTTTGAAGCTCTTCATATTTTTCACACCTTTTGAAGGTCTTCATATTTTTCACACCTTTTCAGGCTGTTCATGTTTTTGAACATCGCTTATGCTCGACCTATTTTACAGACCGTTTCATGCTCCTAATATTTTTGACATCTTTTGAAGCTCTTCATATTTTTCACACCTTTTCAGGCACTTCATGTTTTTCAACACCGCTTCATGATCCTCCTATTTTTCGGACCGTTTCATGCTCCTCATATTTTTGACACCTTTTGAAGCTCTTCATATTTTTCACACCTTTTCAGGCTCTTCATGTTTTTCAACAACACTTCATGCTCCTCGTATTTTTCAGACGGTTTCATTCTCCTCATATTTTTGACAACTTTTGAAGCTCTGCATATATTTCACACCTTTTCAGGCTCTTCATGATTTTCAATACCACTTCATGCTCCTCCTATTTTTCAGACCGTTTCATGCTCATCTCATTTTTGACATCTTTTGAAGCTCTTCATATTTTTCACACCTTTTGAAGCTCTTCATAATTTTCATATTTTTGAAGCTCTTCATATTTTTCACACTTTTTCAGGCTCTTCATGTTTTTCAACACCTCTTCAGGCTCCTCCTATTTTTCAGACCCTTTCATGCTAATCTAATTTTTGACACCTTTTGAAGATCTTCATATTTTTCACAACTTTTAAGTCTCTGCATGTTTTTGAACACCTTTTCATGCTCCTCATGTATTTCACTCCTTTTGAAGCTCTTCATAGTTTGCACACATTTTCAGGTTC
Organism: Dama dama; assembly: GCF_033118175.1. Classification (NCBI taxonomy): domain Eukaryota; kingdom Metazoa; phylum Chordata; class Mammalia; order Artiodactyla; family Cervidae; genus Dama; species Dama dama. The sequence goes on from NW_026870900.1 coordinate 559,499, forward strand.
TTCATGTTTTTCAACACCGTTTCATGCTCCTCCTGTTTTTCAGACCGTTTCATGCTCATCTCATTTGTGACACCTTTTGAAGCTCTTCATATTTTTCACAACTTTTGAAGCTCTTCATATTTTTCACACCTTTTAAAGCTCTTCATATTTTTCACACCTTTTCAGGCTCTTCATGTTTTTGAACACCGCTTCATCCTCCTCCTATTTTTCAGAAAGTTTCATACTCCTCATATTTTTGACACGTTTTGAGGCTCTTCATATTTTTCACACATTTTCAGCCTCTTCATGTTTTTGAACACCGCTTCATGGTCCTCCTATTTTTCAGAACGTGTCATGCTCCTCATGTATTTCACCCCTTTTGAAGCTCTTCATATTTTTCACACCTTTTGAAACTCTTCATATATTTCACACCTTTTCAAGCTCTTCATGTTTTTCAACACCGATTCATGATCCTGCTATTTTTCAGACCTGTTCATGCTAATCTAATTTTTGACACCTTTTGAAGCTCTTCATATTTTTCACACCTTTTCAAGCTTTTCATGTTTCTGATCACCGTTTCATGCTCCTGCTATTTTTCTGACCGTTTCATGCTCATCTCATTTTTGACACCTTTTGAAGCTCTTCATATATTTCACACCTTTTGAAGCTCTTCATATTTTTCACACTTTTGGAGGCTCTTCATGTTTTTCAACACCGTTTCATGCTGCTTCTGTTTTTCAGACGGTTTCATGCTCCTCATATTTTTCACAGTTTTTAGAGCTCTTCATATTTTTCACACCTTTTCAGGCTCTTCATGTTTTTGAACACCGCTTCATGCTCCTCCTATTTTTAAGACCGTTTCATGTTCCTCATGTATTTCACACCTTTTGAAGCTCTTCACATTTTTCACACCTTCTCAGGTTCTTCATGTTTTTCAACACCGCTTCATGCTCCTCCTTTTTTTCAGACCATTTCATGCTCCTCATATTTTTGACACATTTTGAAGCTCTTCATATTTGTCACACCTTTTCAGGCTCTTCATGTTTTTGAACACCGTTTCATAATCCTCCTATTTTTCAGACCGTTTCATGCTCCTCATAATTTGACACCTTTTGAAGCTCTTCATATTTTTCACACCTTTTCAGGCTCTTCATGTATTTCAACACCGATTCATGATCCTCCTATTTTTCAGAAGGTTTCATGCTCCTCATATTTTTGACACCTTTTGAAGCTCTTCATATTTTTCACACTTTTCAGGCTCTTCATGTTTTTCAACACCGATTCATGATCCTCCTATTTTTCAGAAGGTTTCATGCTCCTCATATTTTTGACACCTTTTGAAGCTCTTCATATTTTTCACACTTTTCAGGCTCTTCATGTTTTTCAACACAACTTCATGCTCCTCCTATTTTTCAGACCGTGTCATGCTCCTCATATTTTTGACACCTTTAGAAGCTCTTCATATTTTTCACACTTTTCAGGCTCTTCATGTTTTTCAACTCCGCTTCATGCTCCTCCTATTTTTCAGATGGTATCAAGTTCCTCATAGTTTTCACACCTTTTGAAGCTCTTCATACTTTTCATAATTTGAAGATCTTCATATTTTTCACACGATTTCAGACTCTTCCTTTTTTTTCAACACCGCTTCATGCTCCTGCTATTTATCATACCGTTTCATACTTCTCATATTTTTGACACGTTTTGAGGCTCTTCATATTTTTCACACCTTTTCAGTCTCTGCATGTTTTTGAACACCGTTTCATGCTCCTCATGTATTTCACACCTTTTGAACCTCTTCATATTTTGCACACCTTTTCAGGCTCTTCATGTTGTTGAACATCGCTTCTTCCTCCTCCTATTTTTAAGAGGGTTTCATGCTCGTCATATTTTTGACACATTTTGAAGCTCTTCATATTTTTCACACCTTTTGAAGCTGTTCATATATTTCACACCTTTTCAGGCTCTTCATGTTTTTCAACACCACTTCATGCTCCTCCTATTTTTCAGACCCTTACATGCTAATCTAATTTTTGACACCTTTTGAAGCTCTTCATATTTTTCACACCTTTTGAAGCTCTTCATATTTTTCACACCTTTTCAGGCTGTGCATGTTTTTGAACATCGCTTGTGCTCGTCCTATTTTTCAGACCGTTTCATGCTCCTCATATTTTTGACACCTTTTGAAGCTCTTCATATTTTTCACACCTTTTCAGCCTCTTCATGGTTTTCAACACCACTTCATGCTCCTCGTATTTTTCAGACCATTTCATGCTAATCATATTTTTGACACCTTTTGAAGCTCTGCATATTTTTCACACCTTTTCAGGCTCTTCATGATTTTCAACACCACTTCATGCTCCTCCTATTTTTCAGACCGTTTCATGCTCATCTCATTTTTGACATCTTTTGAAGCTCTTCATATTTTTTACATTTTTGAAGCTCTTCATAATTTTCATATTTTTGAAGCTCTTCATATTTTTCACACTTTTTCAGGTTCTTCATGTTTTTCAACACCACTCAGGCTCCTCCTATTTTTCAGACCCTTTCATGCTAATCTAATTTTTGACACTTTTTGAAGCTCTTCATAATTTTCACACCTTTTCAGGCTCTTCATGTTTTTGAACACCGCTTCATGCTCGTCCAATTTTTCAAACCGTTTCATGCTCCTCATATTTTTGACACCTTTTGAAGCTCTTCATATTTTTCACACCTTTTCAGGCTCTTCATGTTTTTCAACACAACTTCATGCTCCTCCTATTTTTCAGACCGTTTCATGCAGATCTCCTTTTTGACACCTTTTGAAGCTCTTCATATTTTTCACACCTTTTCAGGCTGTTCATGTTTTTCACACGTTTTCAGGCTCTTCATGTTTTTCAACACCGCTTCATGCTCCTCCTAATTTTCAGACCGTTTCATGCTCCTCATATTTTTGACACCTTTTGAAGCTCTATATATTTTTCACACCTTTTCAGGCTCTTCATGTTTTTCAACACCGCTTCATGCTTCTTATAATTTTCAGACCGTTTCATGCTCCTCACATTTTTGACACCTTTTGAAGCTCTTCATATTTTTCACACCTTTTGAAGCTCTTCATATTTTTCACACGTTTTCAGGCTCTTCATGTTTTTCAATACTGCTTCTTGCTCCTCCTGTTTTTCAGATCGTTTCATGCTCCTCATATTTTGACACCTTTTGAAGCTCTTCATATTTTTCACACCTTTTCAGGCTCTTCATGTTTTTGAACACTTCTTCATGCTCCTCTTCTTTTTCAGACAGTTTCATGCTCCTCATATTTTTGACATCTTTTGAAGCTCTTCATATTTTTCACACCTTTTCAGGCTCTTCATGTTTTTAAACATCACTTCATGCTTCTCCTATTTTTCAGACCGTATCATGCTCATCTCATTTTGACACGTTTTGAAGCTCTTCATATTTTTCACACCTTTTGAAGCTCTTAATATTTGTCACATTTTTGAAGCTCTTCATATTTTTCACACCTTTTCAGGCCCTTCATGTTTTTGGACACCGCTTCATGCTCCTGCTATTTATCATACCGTATCATGCTCCTCATATTTTTGACAACCTTTGAAGCTCTTCATGTTTTTCACACCTTTTCAGGTTCTTCATGTTTTTCAACACCGTTTCATGCTCCTCCTGTTTTTCAGACCGTTTCATGCTCATCTCATTTGTGACACCTTTTGAAGCTCTTCATATTTTTCACAACTTTTGAAGCTCTTCATATTTTTCACACCTTTTAAAGCTCTTCATATTTTTCACACCTTTTCAGGCTCTTCATGTTTTTCAACATCGTTTCATGCTCCTCCTATTTTTCCGACCGTTTCATGCTCCTTATATTTTTGACACCTTTTGAGGCTCTTCATATTTTTCACACCTTTTCAGGCTCTTCATGTTTTTGAACACCGCTTCATCCTCCTCCTATTTTTCAGACCGTTTCATACTCCTCATATTTTTGACACGTTTTGAGGCTCTTCATATTTTTCACACATTTTCAGCCTCTTCATGTTTTTGAACACCGCTTCATGGTCCTCCTATTTTTCAGAACGTGTCATGCTCCTCATGTATTTCACACCTTTTGAAGCTCTTCATATTTTTCACACCTTTTGAAACTCTTCATATATTTCACACCTTTTCAAGCTCTTCATGTTTTTCAACACCGATTCATGATCCTGCTATTTTTCAGACCTGTTCATGCTAATCTAATTTTTGACACCTTTTGAAGCTCTTCATATTTTTCACACCTTTTCAGGCTCTTCATGTTTTTGAACACCGCTTCATGCTCCTCCTAATTTTCAGACCGTTTCATGCTCCTCATATTTTTGACACCTTTTGAAGCTCTTCATATATTTCACACCTTTTCAGACTCTTCATGGTTTTGAACACAGCTTCATGCTCCTGCTAATTTCCAGACCATTTCATACTCCTCATATTTTTGACACCTTTTGAAGCTCTTCATATATTTCACACGTTTTCAGTCTCTTCATGTTTTTCAACACCGCTTCATGCTCCTCCTATTTTTCAGACCGTTTCTTGCTACTCATATTTTTGACACCTTTTGTAGCTCTTCATATTTTTCACACCTTTTCAGGTTCTTCATGTTTTTCAACAACGCTACATGCACCTCCTATTTTTCAGAACGTTTCATGCTCCTCATATTTTTGACACCTTTTGAAGCTCTTCATATTTTTCACACCTTTTCAGGCTCTTCATGTTTTTCAACAACGCTTAATGCTCCTCCTATTTTTCAGACCGTTTCTTGCACCTCATATATTTCACACCTTTTGAAGCTCTTCATATTTTTCACACCTTTTCAGGCTCTTCATGTTTTTCAACACCGCTTCATGCTCCTCGTATTTTTCAGAGAGTTTCATGTTCCTCATATTTTTGACACCTTTTGAAGCACTTCATATTTTTCACACCTTTTCATCCTCTTCATGTTTTTGCACAGTGCTTCATTTTCCTCATATTTTTCAGACAGTTTCATGCTCATTTCATTTTTGATACCTTTTGAAGCTCTTCATATTTTTGACACCTTTTGTCGCTCTTCATATTTTTCACATTTTTGAAGCTCGTCATATTTTTCACACGTTTTCAGACTCTTCATGTTTTTCAACACCGCTTCATGCTCCTGCTATTTTTCTGACCGTTTCATACTCCTCATGTTTTTGACACCTTATGAAGCTCTTCATATTTTTCACACCTTTTCAGGCTGTGCATGTTTTTGAACATCGCTTGTGCTCGTCCTATTTTTCAGACCGTTTCATGCTCCTCATATTTTTGACACCTTTTGAAGCTCTTCATATTTTTCACACCTTTTCATGCTCTTCATGGTTTTCAACACCACTTCATGCTCCTCCTATTTTTCAGACCGTTTCATGCTCCTCATATTTTTGACACCTTTTGAAGCTCTTCATATTTTTCACACTTTTTCAGGCTCTTCATGTTTTTCAACACCACTTCAGGCTCCTCCTATTTTTCAGACCCTTTCATGCAAATCTAATTTTTGACACTTTTTGAAGCTCTTCATATTTTTCACACCTTTTCAGTCTCTGCATGTTTTTGAACACCGTTTCATGCTCCTCATATATTTCACACCTTTTGAAGCTCTTCGTATTTTGCACACCTTTTCAGGCTCTTCATGTTTTTGAACACCGCTTCATGATCGTCCTATTTTTAAGAGGGTTTCATCCTCGTCATATTTTTGACATATATTGAAGCTCTTCATAATTTTCACACCTTTTCATGCTCCTCATATTTTTGACACCTTTTGAAGCTTTTCATATTTTTCACAACTTTTCAGGCTCTTCATGTTTTTGAACACCGCTTCATACTCCTCCTATTTTGAGACCGTTTCGTTCTCCTCATATTTTTGACACCTTTTGATGCTCTTCATATTTTTCACACCTTTTCAGTCTCTTCTTTTTTTCAACACCACTTCATGCTCCTCCTATTTTTCAGACCGTTTCATGCTCATCTCATTTTTGACACATTTGAAGCTCTTCATATTTTTCACACCTTTTGAAGCTCTTCATATTTTTCACGCGTTTTCAGGCTCTTCACGTTTTTCAACACCGCTTCATGCTCCTCCTATTTTTCAGACCGTTTCATGCTCCTCATATTTTTGACACTTTTTGAAGCTGTTCATATTTTTCACACCTTTTCAGGCTCTTCATGTTTATCAACACCGTTTCATGCTCCTCATATTTTTGACACCTTTTGAATCTCTTCATATTTTTCACACCTTTTCAAGCTCTTCATGTTTCTGATCACCGTTTCATGCTCCTGCTATTTTTCAGACCGTTTCATGCTCATCTCATTTTTGACACCTTTTGAAGCTCTTCATATATTTCACACCTTTTGAAGCTCTTCATATTTTTCACACGTTTGGAGGCTCTTCATGTTTTTCAACACCGTTTCATGCTGCTTCTGTTTTTCAGACGGTTTCATGCTCCTCATATTTTTCACAGTTTTTAGAGCTCTTCATATTTTTCACACCTTTTCAGGCTCTTCATGTTTTTGAACACCGCTGCATGCTCCTCCTATTTTTAAGACCGTTTCATGTTCCTCATGTATTTCACACCTTTTGAAGCTCTTCACATTTTTCACACCTTCTCAGGTTCTTCATGTTTTTCAACACCGCTTCATGCTCCTCCTTTTTTTCAGACCATTTCATGCTCCTCATATTTTTGACACATTTTGAAGCTCTTCATATTTGTCACACCTTTTCAGGCTCTTCATGTTTTTGAACACCGTTTCATAATCCTCCTATTTTTCAGACCGTTTCATGCTCCTCATAATTTGACACCTTTTGAAGCTCTTCATATTTTTCACACCTTTTCAGGCTCTTCATATATTTCAACACCGATTCATGATCCTCCTATTTTTCAGAAGGTTTCATGCTCCTCATATTTTTGACACCTTTTGAAGCTCTTCATATTTTTCACACTTTTCAGGCTCTTCATGTTTTTCAACACCGATTCATGATCCTCCTATTTTTCAGAAGGTTTCATGCTCCTCATATTTTTGACACCTTTTGAAGCTCTTCATATTTTTCACACTTTTCAGGCTCTTCATGTTTTTCAACACAACTTCATGCTCCTCCTATTTTTCAGACCGTGTCATGCTCCTCATATTTTTGACACCTTTAGAAGCTCTTCATATTTTTCACACTTTTCAGGCTCTTCATGTTTTTCAACTCCGCTTCATGCTCCTCCTATTTTTCAGACGGTATCAAGTTCCTCATAGTTTTCACACCTTTTGAAGCTCTTCATACTTTTCATAATTTGAAGATCTTCATATTTTTCACACGATTTCAGACTCTTCCTTTTTTTTCAACACCGCTTCATGCTCCTGCTATTTATCATACCGTTTCATACTTCTCATATTTTTGACACGTTTTGAGGCTCTTCATATTTTTCACACCTTTTCAGTCTCTGCATGTTTTTGAACACCGTTTCATGCTCCTCATGTATTTCACACCTTTTGAAGCTCTTCATATTTTGCACACCTTTTCAGGCTCTTCATGTTGTTGAACATCGCTTCTTCCTCCTCCTATTTTTAAGAGGGTTTCATGCTCGTCATATTTTTGACACATTTTGAAGCTCTTCATATTTTTCACACCTTTTGAAGCTGTTCATATATTTCACACCTTTTCAGGCTCTTCATGTTTTTCAACACCACTTCATGCTCCTCCTATTTTTCAGACCCTTACATGCTAATCTAATTTTTGACACCTTTTGAAGCTCTTCATATTTTTCACACCTTTTCAGGCTGTGCATGTTTTTGAACATCGCTTGTGCTCGTCCTATTTTTCAGACCGTTTCATGCTCCTCGTATTTTTGACACCTTTTGAAGCTCTTCATATTTTTCACACCTTTTCAGCCTCTTCATGGTTTTCAACACCACTTCATGCTCCTCGTATTTTTCAGACCATTTCATGCTAATCATATTTTTGACACCTTTTGAAGCTCTGCATATTTTTCACACCTTTTCAGGCTCTTCATGATTTTCAACACCACTTCATGCTCCTCCTATTTTTCAGACCGTTTCATGCTCATCTCATTTTTGACATCTTTTGAAGCTCTTCATATTTTTTACATTTTTGAAGCTCTTCATAATTTTCATATTTTGGAAGCTCTTCATATTTTTCACACTTTTTCAGGTTCTTCATGTTTTTCAACACCACTCAGGCTCCTCCTATTTTTCAGACCCTTTCATGCTAATCTAATTTTTGACACTTTTTGAAGCTCTTCATAATTTTCACACCTTTTCAGGCTCTTCATGTTTTTGAACACCGCTTCATGCTCGTCCAATTTTTCAAACCGTTTCATGCTCCTCATATTTTTGACACCTTTTGAAGCTCTTCATATTTTTCACACCTTTTCAGGCTCTTCATGTTTTTCAACACAACTTCATGCTCCTCCTATTTTTCAGACCGTTTCATGCAGATCTCCTTTTTGACACCTTTTGAAGCTCTTCATATTTTTCACACCTTTTCAGGCTGTTCATGTTTTTCACACGTTTTCAGGCTCTTCATGTTTTTCAACACCGCTTCATGCTCCTCCTATTTTTCAGACCGTTTCATGCTCCTCATATTTTTGACACCTTTTGAAGCTCTATATATTTTTCACACCTTTTCAGGCTCTTCATGTTTTTCAACACCGCTTCATGCTCCTCCTATTTTTCAGAAAGTTTCATGCTCCTCATATTTTTGACACCTTTTGAAGCTCTTCATATTTTTCAAACCTTTTCAAGCTCTTCATGTTTTTCAACACCGCTTCATGCTCCTCCTAATTTTCAGTCCGTTTGATGCTCCTCATATTTTTGACACCATTTGAAGCTTTTCATATTTCTCACTCATTTTCAGGCTCTTCATGTTTTTGAAAATCACTTCATGCTCCTCCTATTTTTCAGACCGTTTCATGCTCCTCATATATTTGATACCTTTTGAAGCTCTATATATTTTTCACACCTTTTCAGGCACTTCATGTTTTTCAACACCGCTTCATGATCCTCCTATTTTTCGGACCGTTTCATGCTCCTCATATTTTTGACACCTTTTGAAGCTCTTCATATTTTTCACACCTTTTGAAGGTCTTCATATTTTTCACACCTTTTCAGGCTGTTCATGTTTTTGAACATCGCTTATGCTCGACCTATTTTACAGACCGTTTCATGCTCCTAATATTTTTGACACCTTTTGAAGCTCTTCATATTTTTCACACCTTTTCAGGCACTTCATGTTTTTCAACACCGCTTCATGATCCTCCTATTTTTCGGACCGTTTCATGCTCCTCATATTTTTGACACCTTTTGAAGCTCTTCATATTTTTCACACCTTTTCAGGCTCTTCATGTTTTTCAACAACACTTCATGCTCCTCGTATTTTTCAGACGGTTTCATTCTCCTCATATTTTTGACAACTTTTGAAGCTCTGCATATATTTCACACCTTTTCAGGCTCTTCATGATTTTCAATACCACTTCATGCTCCTCCTATTTTTCAGACCGTTTCATGCTCATCTCATTTTTGACATCTTTTGAAGCTCTTCATATTTTTCACACCTTTTGAAGCTCTTCATAATTTTCATATTTTTGAAGCTCTTCATATTTTTCACACTTTTTCAGGCTCTTCATGTTTTTCAACACCTCTTCAGGCTCCTCCTATTTTTCAGACCCTTTCATGCTAATCTAATTTTTGACACCTTTTGAAGATCTTCATATTTTTCACAACTATTAAATCTCTGCATGTTTTTGAACACCTTTTCATGCTCCTCATGTATTTCACTCCTTTTGAAGCTCTTCATAGTTTGCACACATTTTCAGGTTCTTCATGTTTTTCAACACCGTTTCATGCTCCTCCTGTTTTTCAGACCGTTTCATGCTCATCTCATTTGTGACACCTTTTGAAGCTCTTCATATTTTTCACAACTTTTGAAGCTCTTCATATTTTTCACACCTTTTAAAGCTCTTCATATTTTTCACACCTTTTCAGGCTCTTCATGTTTTTCAACATCGTTTCATGCTCCTCCTATTTTTCCGACCGTTTCATGCTCCTTATATTTTTGACACCTTTTGAGGCTCTTCATATTTTTCACACCTTTTCAGGCTCTTCATGTTTTTGAACACCGCTTCATCCTCCTCCTATTTTTCAGACCGTTTCATACTCCTCATATTTTTGACACGTTTTGAGGCTCTTCATATTTTTCACACATTTTCAGCCTCTTCATGTTTTTGAACACCGCTTCATGGTCCTCCTATTTTTCAGAACGTGTCATGCTCCTCATGTATTTCACACCTTTTGAAGCTCTTCATATTTTTCACACCTTTTGAAACTCTTCATATATTTCACACCTTTTCAAGCTCTTCATGTTTTTCAACACCGATTCATGATCCTGCTATTTTTCAGACCTGTTCATGCTAATCTAATTTTTGACACCTTTTGAAGCTCTTCATATTTTTCACACCTTTTCAAGCTCTTCATGTTTCTGATCACCGTTTCATGCTCCTGCTATTTTTCAGACCGTTTCATGCTCATCTCATTTTTGACACCTTTTGAAGCTCTTCATATATTTCACACCTTTTGAAGCTCTTCATATTTTTCACACGTTTGGAGGCTCTTCATGTTTTTCAACACCGTTTCATGCTGCTTCTGTTTTTCAGACGGTTTCATGCTCCTCATATTTTTCACAGTTTTTAGAGTTCTTCATATTTTTCACACCTTTTCAGGCTCTTCATGTTTTTGAACACCGCTTCATGCTCCTCCTATTTTTAAGAAAGTTTCATGTTCCTCATGTATTTCACACCTTTTGAAGCTCTTCACATTTTTCACACCTTCTCAGGTTCTTCATGTTTTTCAACACCGCTTCATGCTCCTCCTTTTTTTCAGACCATTTCATGCTCCTCATATTTTTGACACATTTTGAAGCTCTTCATATTTGTCACACCTTTTCAGGCTCTTCATGTTTTTGAACACCGTTTCATAATCCTCCTATTTTTCAGACCGTTTCATGCTCCTCATAATTTGACACCTTTTGAAGCTCTTCATATTTTTCACACCTTTTCAGGCTCTTCATGTATTTCAACACCGATTCATGATCCTCCTATTTTTCAGAAGGTTTCATGCTCCTCATATTTTTGACACCTTTTGAAGCTCTTCATATTTTTCACACTTTTCAGGCTCTTCATGTTTTTCAACACCGATTCATGATCCTCCTATTTTTCAGAAGGTTTCATGCTCCTCATATTTTTGACACCTTTTGAAGCTCTTCATATTTTTCACACTTTTCAGGCTCTTCATGTTTTTCAACACAACTTCATGCTCCTCCTATTTTTCAGACCGTGTCATGCTCCTCATATTTTTGACACCTTTAGAAGCTCTTCATATTTTTCACACTTTTCAGGCTCTTCATGTTTTTCAACTCCGCTTCATGCTCCTCCTATTTTTCAGACGGTATCAAGTTCCTCATAGTTTTCACACCTTTTGAAGCTCTTCATACTTTTCATAATTTGAAGATCTTCATATTTTTCACACGATTTCAGACTCTTCCTTTTTTTTCAACACCGCTTCATGCTCCTGCTATTTATCATACCGTTTCATACTTCTCATATTTTTGACACGTTTTGAGGCTCTTCATATTTTTCACACCTTTTCAGTCTCTGCATGTTTTTGAACACCGTTTCATGCTCCTCATGTATTTCACACCTTTTGAAGCTCTTCATATTTTGCACACGTTTTCAGGCTCTTCATGTTGTTGAACATCGCTTCTTCCTCCTCCTATTTTTAAGAGGGTTTCATGCTCGTCATATTTTTGACACATTTTGAAGCTCTTCATATTTTTCACACCTTTTGAAGCTGTTCATATATTTCACACCTTTTCAGGCTCTTCATGTTTTTCAACACCACTTCATGCTCCTCCTATTTTTCAGACCCTTACATGCTAATCTAATTTTTGACACCTTTTGAAGCTCTTCATATTTTTCACACCTTTTGAAGCTCTTCATATTTTTCACACCTTTTCAGGCTGTGCATGTTTTTGAACATCGCTTGTGCTCGTCCTATTTTTCAGACCGTTTCATGCTCCTCATATTTTTGACACCTTTTGAAGCTCTTCATATTTTTCACACCTTTTCAGCCTCTTCATGGTTTTCAACACCACTTCATGCTCCTCGTATTTTTCAGACCATTTCATGCTAATCATATTTTTGACACCTTTTGAAGCTCTGCATATTTTTCACACCTTTTCAGGCTCTTCATGATTTTCAACACCACTTCATGCTCCTCCTATTTTTCAGACCGTTTCATGCTCATCTCATTTTTGACATCTTTTGAAGCTCTTCATATTTTTTACATTTTTGAAGCTCTTCATAATTTTCATATTTTTGAAGCTCTTCATATTTTTCACACTTTTTCAGGTTCTTCATGTTTTTCAACACCACTCAGGCTCCTCCTATTTTTCAGACCCTTTCATGCTAATCTAATTTTTGACACTTTTTGAAGCTCTTCATAATTTTCACACCTTTTCAGGCTCTTCATGTTTTTGAACACCGCTTCATGCTCGTCCAATTTTTCAAACCGTTTCATGCTCCTCATATTTTTGACACCTTTTGAAGCTCTTCATATTTTTCACACCTTTTCAGGCTCTTCATGTTTTTCAACACAACTTCATGCTCCTCCTATTTTTCATACCGTTTCATGCAGATCTCCTTTTTGACACCTTTTGAAGCTCTTCATATTTTTCACACCTTTTCAGGCTGTTCATGTTTTTCACACGTTTTCAGGCTCTTCATGTTTTTCAACACCGCTTCATGCTCCTCCTATTTTTCAGACCGTTTCATGCTCCTCATATTTTTGACACCTTTTGAAGCTCTATATATTTTTCACACCTTTTCAGGCTCTTCATGTTTTTCAACACCGCTTCATGCTCCTCCTATTTTTCAGAAAGTTTCATGCTCCTCATATTTTTGACACCTTTTGAAGCTCTTCATATTTTTCAAACCTTTTCAAGCTCTTCATGTTTTTCAACACCGATTCATGCTCCTCCTAATTTTCAGTCCGTTTGATGCTCCTCATATTTTTGACACCATTTGAAGCTTTTCATATTTCTCACTCATTTTCAGGCTCTTCATGTTTTTGAAAATCACTTCATGCTCCTCCTATTTTTCAGACCGTTTCATGCTCCTCATATATTTGATACCTTTTGAAGCTCTATATATTTTTCACACCTTTTCAGTCTCTTCATGTTTTTCAACACCGCTTCATGCTCCTCCTATTTTTCAGAATGTTTCATGCTCCTCATATTTTTGACATATTTTGAAGTTCTTCATATTTTTCACACATTTTCAGGCTCTTCATGTTTTTCAACACCGTTTCATGCTCCTCATAATTTTGACACCTTTTGAAGCTCTTCATATTTTTCACACCTTTTGAAGCTGTTCATATATTTCACACCTTTTCAGGCTCTTGATGTTTTTCAACACCACTTCATGCTCCTCCTATTTTTCAGACCCTTTCATGCTAATCTAATTTTTGACACCTTTTGAAGCTCTTCATATTTTTCACAGCTTTTGAAGGTCTTCATATTTTTCACACCTTTTCAGGCTGTTCATGTTTTTGAACATCGCTAATGCTCGACCTATTTTACAGACCGTTTCATGCTCCTAATAATTTTGACACCTTTTGAAGCTCTTCATATTTTTCACACCTTTTCAGGCACTTCATGTTTTTCAACACCGCTTCATGATCCTCCTATTTTTCGGACCGTTTCATGCTCCTCATATTTTTGACACCTTTTGAAGCTCTTCATATTTTTCACACCTTTTCAGGCTCTTCATGTTTTTCAACAACACTTCATGCTCCTCGTATTTTTCAGACGGTTTCATTCTCCTCATATTTTTGACAACTTTTGAAGCTCTGCATATATTTCACACCTTTTCAGGCTCTTCATGATTTTCAATACCACTTCATGCTCCTCCTATTTTTCAGACCGTTTCATGCTCATCTCATTTTTGACATCTTTTGAAGCTCTTCATATTTTTCACACCTTTTGAAGCTCTTCATAATTTTCATATTTTTGAAGCTCTTCATATTTTTCACACTTTTTCAGGCTCTTCATGTTTTTCAACACCTCTTCAGGCTCCTCCTATTTTTCAGACCCTTTCATGCTAATCTAATTTTTGACACCTTTTGAAGATCTTCAAATTTTTCACAACTTTTAAGTCTCTGCATGTTTTTGAACACCTTTTCATGCTCCTCATGTATTTCACTCCTTTTGAAGCTCTTCATAGTTTGCACACATTTTCAGGCTCTTCATGTTTTTGAACACCGCTTCATCCTCCTCCTATTTTTAAGAGGGTTTCATGCTCGTCATATTTTTGACACATTTTGAAGCTCTTCATATTTTTCACACCTTTTCAGGCTCTTCATGTTTTTGAACACCGCTTCATGCACCTCCGATTTTTCAGACCGTTTCATGCTCCTCATATTTTTGACACCTTTTGAAGCTCTTCATATTTCTCAAAGCTTTTCAGGCTCTTCATGTTTTTCAACACCGCTTAATGCACCTCCGATTTTTCAGACCGTTTCATGCTCCTCATATTTTTGACACCTTTTGAAGCTCTTCATATTTTTCACACCTTTTCAGGCTCTTCATGTTTTCAACACCGCTTCTTGCTCCTCCTGTTTTTCAGATCGTTTCATGCTCCTCATATTTTGACACCTTTTGAAGCTCTTCATATTTTTCACACCTTTTCAGGCTCTTCATGTTTTTGAACACTTCTTCATGCTCCTCTTCTTTTTCAGACAGTTTCATGCTCCTCATATTTTTGACATCTTTTGAAGCTCTTCATATTTTTCACACCTTTTCAGGCTCTTCATGTTTTTAAACATCACTTCATGCTTCTCCTATTTTTCAGACCGTATCATGCTCATCTCATTTTGACACATTTTGAAGCTCTTCATATTTTTCACACCATTTGAAGCTCTTAATATTTGTCACATTTTTGAAGCTCTTCATATTTTTCACACCTTTTCAGGCCCTTCATGTTTTTGAACACCGCTTCATGCTCCTGCTATTTATCATACCGTTTCATGCTCCTCATATTTTTGACAACCTTTGAAGCTCTTCATGTTTTTCACACCTTTTCAGGTTCTTCATGTTTTTCAACACCGTTTCATGCTCCTCCTGTTTTTCAGACCGTTTCATGCTCATCTCATTTGTGACACCTTTTGAAGCTCTTCATATTTTTCACAACTTTTGAAGCTCTTCATATTTTTCACAACTTTTGAAGCTCTTCATATTTTTCACACCTTTTCAGGCTCTTCATGTTTTTCAACATCGTTTCATGCTCCTCCGATTTTTCCGACCGTTTCATGCTCCTTATATTTTTCACACCTTTTGAGTCTCTTCATATTTTTCACACCTTTTCAGGCTCTTCATGTTTTTGAACACCGCTTCATCCTCCTCCTATTTTTCAGACCGTTTCATACTCCTCATATTTTTGACACGTTTTGAGGCTCTTCATATTTTTCACACATTTTCAGCCTCTTCATGTTTTTGAACACCGCTTCATGGTCCTCCTATTTTTCAGAACGTGTCATGCTCCTCATGTATTTCACACCTTTTGAAGCTCTTCATATTTTTCACACCTTTTGAAACTCTTCATATATTTCACACCTTTTCAAGCTCTTCATGTTTTTCAACACCGATTCATGATCCTGCTATTTTTCAGACCTGTTCATGCTAATCTAATTTTTGACACCTTTTGAAGCTCTTCATATTTTTCACACCTTTTCAGGCTCTTCATGTTTTTGAACACCGCTTCATGCTCCTCCTAATTTTCAGACCGTTTCATGCTCCTCATATTTTTGACACCTTTTGAAGCTCTTCATATATTTCACACCTTTTCAGACTCTTCATGGTTTTGAACACAGCTTCATGCTCCTGCTAATTTCCAGACCATTTCATACTCCTCATATTTTTGACACGTTTTGAGGCTCTTCATATTTTTCACAGCTTTTCAAGCTCTTCATGTTTTTGAACGACGTTTCATTATCTTAATAATTTTCAGAACGTTTCATGCTCCTCATATTTTTGACACCTTTTGAAGCTCTTCATATTTTTCACACGTTTTCAGGCTCTTCATGTTTTTCAACACCGCTTCATGCTCCTCCTATTTTTCAGACCGTTTCTTGCTACTCATATTTTTGACACCTTTTGAAGCTCTTCATATTTTCACACCTTTTCAGGTTCTTCATGTTTTTCAACAACGCTTCATGCACCTCCTATTTTTCAGAACGTTTCATGCTCCTCATATTTTTGACACCTTTTGAAGCTCTTCATATTTTTCACACCTTTTCAGGCTCTTCATGTTTTTCAACACCGCTTCATGCTCCTGCAATTTTTCTGACCGTTTCATACTCCTCATATTTTTGACACCTTATGAAGCTCTTCATATTTTTCACACCTTTTCAGGCTGTGCATGTTTTTGAACATCGCTTGTGCTCGTCCTATTTTTCAGACCGTTTCATGCTCCTCATATTTTTGACACCTTTTGAAGCTCTTCATATTTTTCACACCTTTTCAGGCTCTTCATGGTTTTCAACACCACTTCATGCTCCTCGTATTTTTCAGACCGTTTCATGCTCCTCATATTTTTGACACCTTTTGAAGCTCTGCATATTTTTCACACCTTTTCAGGCTCTTAATGATTTTCAACACCACTTCATGCTCCTCCTATTTTTCAGACCGTTTCATGCTCTTCTCATTTTTGACATCT
Source organism: Dama dama (assembly GCF_033118175.1). Taxonomy (NCBI): domain Eukaryota; kingdom Metazoa; phylum Chordata; class Mammalia; order Artiodactyla; family Cervidae; genus Dama; species Dama dama. The sequence goes on from NW_026870900.1 coordinate 576,271, forward strand.
TTTGAAGCTCTTCATATTTTTTACACCTTTTGAAACTCTTCATAATTTTCATATTTTTGAAGCTCTTCATATTTTTCACACTTTTTCAGGCTCTTCATGTTTTTCAACACCACTTCAGGCTCCTCCTATTTTTCAGACCCTTTCATGCTAATCTAATTTTTGACACTTTTTGAAGCTCTTCATATTTTTCACACCTTTTCAGTCTCTGCATGTTTTTGAACACCGTTTCATGCTCCTCATATATTTCACACCTTTTGAAGCTCTTCGTATTTTGCACACCTTTTCAGCCTCTTCATGTTTTTGAACACCGCTTCATGATCGTCCTATTTTTAAGAGGGTTTCATCCTCGTCATATTTTTGACATATATTGAAGCTCTTCATAATTTTCACACCTTTTCATGCTCCTCATATTTTTGACACCTTTTGAAGCTTTTCATATTTTTCACAACTTTTCAGGCTCTTCATGTTTTTGAACACCGCTTCATACTCCTCCTATTTTGAGACCGTTTCATTCTCCTCATATTTTTGACACCTTTTGATGCTCTTCATATTTTTCACACCTTTTCAGTCTCTTCTTGTTTTCAACACCACTTCATGCTCCTCCTATTTTTCAGACCGTTTCATGCTCATCTCATTTTTGACACATTTGAAGCTCTTCATATTTTTCACACCTTTTGAAGCTCTTCATATTTTTCACGCGTTTTCAGGCTCTTCACGTTTTTCAACACCGCTTCATGCTCCTCCTATTTTTCAGACCGTTTCATGCTCCTCATATTTTTGACACTTTTTGAAGCTGTTCATATTTTTCACACCTTTTCAGGCTCTTCATGTTTATCAACACCGTTTCATGCTCCTCATATTTTTGACACCTTTTGAATCTCTTCATATTTTTCACACCTTTTCAAGCTCTTCATGTTTCTGATCACCGTTTCATGCTCCTGCTATTTTTCAGACCGTTTCATGCTCATCTCATTTTTGACACCTTTTGAAGCTCTTCATATATTTCACACCTTTTGAAGCTCTTCATATTTTTCACACGTTTGGAGGCTCTTCATGTTTTTCAACACCGTTTCATGCTGCTTCTGTTTTTCAGACGGTTTCATGCTCCTCATATTTTTCACAGTTTTTAGAGCTCTTCATATTTTTCACACCTTTTCAGGCTCTTCATGTTTTTGAAGACCGTTTCGTGCTCCTTCTATTTTTTAAACCGTTTCATGCTCCTCATATTTTTGACACCTTTTGAAGCTCTTCATATTTTTCACACCTTTTCAGGCACTTCATATTTTTGAAGACCGTTTCGTGCTCCTTCTATTTTTTAAACCGTTTCATGGTCCTCATATTTTTGACACCTTTTAAGCTCTTCATATTTTTCACACCTTTTCAGGTTTTCTGTTTTTCAATACCACTTCATGCTCCTCGTATTTTTCAGACTGTTTCATGCTCCTCATATTTTTGACACCTTTTGAAGCTCTTCATATTTTTCACACCTTTTCAGGCTCTTCATGTTTTTGAAGTCCGATTCATGCTCCTCCTATTTTTTAAACCGTTTCATGCTCCACATATTTTTGACACCTTTTGAAGCTCTTCATATTTTTCACACCTTTTCAGGCTCCTTCTGTTTTTCAATACCAAATCATGCTCCTCCTATTTTTCAGACCGTTTCATGCTCCTCATATTTTTGACACCTTTTGAAGCTCTTCATATTTTCACACCTTTTCAGGCTCTTCATGTTTGTCAAAACCACTTCATGCTCCTCCTATTTTTCAGACAGTTTCATGCTCCTCATATTTTTGACACCTTTTGTAGCTCTTCTTATATTGCACACCTTTTCATGCTCTTCACGTCTTTGAACACCATTTGATGCTCCTCCTATTTTTCAGACCGTTTCATGCTCGTCATATTTTTCACACCTTTTGAAGCTCTTCATATTTTTCACAACTTTTCAGGCTTTTCATGTTTTTTAACACCGTTTCATGCTCCCCATATTTTTGACACCTTTTGAAGCTCTTATTATATTGCACACCTTTTCATGCTCTTCACGTCTTTGAACACCATTTGATGCTCCTCCTGTTTTTCAGACCGTTTAATGCTCCCCATAATTTTGACACCTTTTGAAGCGCTTCATAATTGTCACACCTTTTCAGGCTCTTCATGTTTTTCAAATCCGCATCATCCTCCTCCTATATTTCTGACCGTGTCATGCTCCTCATAATTTTGACATCTTTTGAAGATCTTCATATTTTTCACAACGTTTCTTGCTCCTCATATTTTTCAGACCGTTTCATGCTCCTCCAATTTTTACCATATTTTGAAGCTCTTCATATATTTCACAACTTTTCAGGGTTTTCATGTTTTTGAACACCGTTTCATGCTCCTCATATTTTTCAGACCGTTTAATGCTCCTCGTATTTCTGACACCTTGTGAAGCTCTTCATATTTTTCAAAGCTTTTCATGCTGTTCATGTTTTTCAACACCCTTTCATGCTCCTCCTATTTTTGAGACCGTTTCATGCTCCTCGTATTTCTGACACCTTGTGAAGATCTTCATATTTTTCACACCTTTTCAGGCGCTTCCTGTTTTTCAACACCGCTTCATGCTCCTCCTATTTTTCAGACCGTTTCATGCTCCTCATATTTTTGACACCTTTTGAAACTCTTCATATGTTTCACATCTTTTCAGGCTCTTCATGTTTTTGAACTCCTTTTCAGGCTCCTCCTCTTGTTCATACCATTTCATGCTCCTCATATTTTTGACACATCTTGAAGCTCTTCATATTTTTCACACCTTTTCAGGCGCTTCCTGTTTTTCAACACCACTTCATGCTCCTCCTATTTTTCAGACCGTTTCATGCTCATCTAATTTTTGACACCTTTTGAAGCTCTTCATATATTTCACACCTTTTGAAGCTCTTCAAATTTTTCACACCTTTTCAGGCTCTTCATGTTTTTGAACACCGCTTCATGCTCCTCCGGTTTTTCAGAACGTTTCATGCTCCTCATATTTTTGACACCTTTTGAAGCTTTTCATATTTTTTACAACATTTCAGGCTTTTCATGTTTTTGAACACCTCTTCATGCTCCTCGTATTTTTCACACCTTTGAAGCTCTTCATATTTTTCACACCTTTTCAGGCTCTTCATGTTTTTCAACACCGCTTCATGCTACTCCTATTTTTCAGACCGTTTAATGCTCCTCCTGTACTTCACACCTTTTGTAGCTCTTCATATTTTTCTCACATTTTCCGGCTCTTCATGTTTTTCAACACCGCTTCATGCTACTCCTATTTTTCAGACCGATTAATTCTCCTCATGTATTTCACACCTTTTGAAGCTCTTCATATTTTTCACAAGATTTCAGGCGCTTCATGTTTTTCAACACCGCTTCATGCTCCTCCTATTTTTCAGACCATTTCTTGCTCCTCATATTTTTGACACCTTTTGAAGCTCTTCATATTCTTCACACCTTTGAGGCTCTTTATGTTTTTCAACACCACTTCATGTCCCTGCTATTTTTTAGACCGTTTCATGCTCCTCATATTTGTGACACCTTTTGAAGCTCTTCATATTTTTCCAAGTTTTCATGCTCTTCATGTTTTTGAACACTGCTTCATGCCCCTGCTGTTTTTCAGACCATTTCTTGGTCCTCATATTTCTGACACCTTTTGAAGCTCTTGATATTCTTCACACCTTTTGAGGCTCTTCATGTTTTTCAACACCACTTCATGACCCTGCTATTTTTCAGACCGTTTCATGCTCCTCATATTTTTGACAGCTTTTGAAGCTCTTCATATATTTCACACCTTTTCAGGCTTTTCATGTTTTTGAACACCGCTTCATGCTCCTCCTATTTTTCAGACCATTTCATGCTCCTCGTATTTTTCACACCTTTTGAAGCTCTTCATATTTTTCACAGCTTTTCAGGCCCTTCATGTTTTTGAAACCCGTTTCATGCTCCTCCTATTTTTCAAACCGTTTCATTCTCCTCATATTTTTGACACCTTTTGAAGCTCTTCATATTTTCACACCTTTTCAGGCTCTTCATGTTTCTCAACACCACTTCATTCTACTCCTATATTTCAGACCGATTCATGCTCCTCATATTTTTGGCACCTTTTGAAGCTCTTCATATATTTCGCACCTTTCCACGCTCTTCATGTTTTTCAAAACCGCTTCTTGCTCCTCCTCTTTTTCCGACCGTTTCATGCTCCTCAAATTGTTGACACCATTTGAAGCTCTTCATATTTTTTCACACCTTTTCAAGCTCTTCATGTTTGTGAACACCGTTTCATGCTGCTCCTATTTTTCAGACCGTTTCATACTCCTCATAGTTTTGACACCTTTTGAAGCTCTTCATATGTTTCACAATTTTTCAGGTTCTTCATGTTTTTCAACACCGCTTCATGCTCCTCCTATTTTTCAGACCCTTTCATACTCCTCATAGTTTTGACACCTTTTGAAGGTCTTCATATTTTTCGCAACTTTTCTGGCTCTTGCTGTTTTTCAACACCACATCATGCTCCACCTATTTTTCAGACCGTTTCATGCTCATCTCATTTTTGACACCATTTTAAGCTCTTCATATTTTTCACACCTTTTGAAGCTCTTCATATTTTTCACACGTTTTCACGCTCTTCATGTTTTTCAAGACTGATTCTTGATCCACCTATTTTTCAGACCGTTTCATGCTCCTCATATTTTTGACACGTTTTGAAGGTCTTCATATTTTACACACATTTTCAGGCTCTTCATGTTTTTGAACACCGCTTCATGCTCCTCCTATTTTTAACACCTTTTGAAGCTCTTCATATTTTTCACACCTTTTCAGTCTCTTCATGATTTTGAATACGGTTTCCTGCTCCTCCTTTTTTTCAGACCTTTTCATGCTCCTAATATTTTTGACACCTTTTGAATCTCTTCATATATTTCACACCTTTTCAGGCTCTTCATATATTTGAACAATGCTTCATGCTCCTTTTATTTTTCAGACGGTTTCATCCTCCTCATGTATTTCACACCTTTTGAACCTCTTCATATTTTTCACACCTTTTCAGGCTCTTCATGTTTTTAAACACTGCTTCATGCTCCACCTATTTTTCAGACCGTTTCATTCTCCTCATATTTTTGACACCTTTTGAAGCTCTTCATATTTTTCACATCTTTTCAGGCTCTTCATGTTTTTCAACACAGCTTCATGCTCCTTCTATTTTTCAGACCGTTTCATGCCCCTATGGATTTCACGCCTTTTGAAGCTCTTCATATTTTTCACACCTTTTCATGCCCTTCGTGTTTTTCAAAAGCGTTTCATGCTCCTCCTATTGTTCAGACCGTTTCATGCTCCTCATATTTTTGACCTCTTTTGAAGCTCCTAATATTTTTCACAAATTTTGAAACTCTTCATATATTTTACACTTTTTCAGGCTCTTCATGTTTTTCAACACCACTTCCTGCTCCTCCTATTTTTCAGACCGTTTCATGCTCATCTCATATTTGACAGCTTTTGAAGCTCTTCATATTTTTCACACCTTTTCAGGCTCTTCATGTTTATGAACACCGCTTCATGCTCCTCCTATAATTCAGAGGGTTTCATGCTCCTCATGTATTTCACTCCTTTTGAAGCTCTTCACATTTTACACACCTTTTCAGACTCTTCATGATTTTCAACCCCACTTCATGCTCCTCATATTTTTCAGACCGTTTCATGTTCCTTATATTTTTGACACCTTTTGAAGCTCTTCATGTTTTTTACACCTTTTCAGGCTCTTCATGTTTTTCAACACGGCTTCATGCTCCTCTTATTTTTTAGACCGTTGCGTGCTCCTCATATTTTTCACACCTTTTGAAGCTCTTTATAATTTTCACACCTTTTCAGGCTCTTCATGTTTTTCAACAACGCTTCATGCTCCTCCTATTTTTCAGACCGTTTCATGCTCCTCATGTATTTCACACATTTTGATGCTCTTCATATTTTTCACACCTTTTCAGGCTTCTCATCTTTTTAAACACCGTTTCATGCTCCTACTATTTTTCACACCGTTTCATGCTCCTTATATTTTTGAAACCTTTTGAAGCTCTTCATATTTTTCACACCTTTTCAGGCTCTTCATGTTTTTGAACACCCCTTCATGCTCCTCCTATTTTTCAGACCGTTTTATGCTCATCTCATATTTGACAACTTTGGAAGCTCTTCATATTATTCACATTTTTTGAAGCTCCTCATATTTTTCACACCTTTTCAGGCTCTTCATGTTTTTCAACACCACTTCATGCTTCTCGTATTTCTCAGACCGTTTCATGCTCATCTCATTTTTGACAGGTTTGAAGTTCTTCATATTTTTCACTTCTTTTGAAACTATTCATATTTTTCACACCTTTTCAGACTCTTCATGTTTTTCAACACCGCTTCATGCTCCTCCTATTTTTCAGACCGTTTCATGCTCCTCTCATTTCTGAAATCTTTTGAAGCTCTTCATATATTTCATACATTTTCAGGCTCTTAATGTTTTTCAACACCACTTCATGCTCCTCCTATTTTTCAGACCGTTTCATGCTCATCTCATTTTTGACACCTTCTGAAGCGCTTCATAATTTTCACAAATTTTCAGGCTCTTCACATTTTTGAACACCGCTTCATGCTCCTCCTATTTTTCAGACCGTTTCATGCTCCTCATGTATTTCACACATTTTGCGGCTCTTCATATTTTACACACCTTTTCAGGTTCTTCATGATTTTCAACACCACTTCATGCTCCTCCTATTTTTCAGACCGTTTCATGTTCCTTATATTTTTGACACCTTTTGAAGCTCTTCATATTTTTTACACCATTCCAGGCTCTTCATGTTTTTCAACACTCCTTCATGCTCTTCCTATTTTTCAGACCGTTTCATGCTCCTCATGTATTTCACACCTTTTGAAGCTCTTCATATTTTTCACACCTTTTCAGGCTCTTCATGTGTTTGAACACCGTTTCATGCTCCTCATATTTTTCAGACTGTTTCATGCGCCTCATATTTTTGAAACCTTTTGAAGCTCTTCATATTTTTCACAGCTTTTCAGGCTCTTCATGTTTTTTAACACCGCTTCATGATCCTCCTATTTTTCTGACCATTTCATGCTCCTCATATTTTTGACACCTTTTGTAGCTCTTCATATTTTTCACACCTTTTCAGGCTCTTCATGTTTTTCAACACCGTTTCCTGCTTTTTCTATTTTCAGACCGTTTCTTGCTCCTCATAATTTAAACACCTTTGAATGTCTTCATATTTTTCACATCTTTTGAAGCTGTTCATATTTTTCACACCTTTTCAGACTCTTCATGTTTTTTAACACCGCTTCATGATCCTCCTATTTTTCTGACCGTTTCATGCTCCTCATATTTTTGAAACTTTTTGAAGCTCTTCATATATTTCACACTTTTTCAGGATCTTCATGTTTTCAACACCACTTCATGCTCCTCTTATTTTTCAGACCGTTTCATGCTCATCTCATTTTGACACCTTTTGAAGCTCTTCATATTTCACACATTTTGAAGCTCTTCATATCTTTCACACCCTTTTCAACCTCTTCATGTTTTTGAATACCGTTTCATGCTCTTCCTATTTTTCAGATGGTTTCAAGCTGCTCATATTTTTGACACCTTTTGAAGCTCTTCATATTTTTCACACATTTTCAGGCTCTTCATGTTTTTCAACACCGCTTAATGATCCTCCTATTTTTCAGACCGTTTACTGCTCCTCATATTTTTGACACGTTTTGAAGCTCTTCATATTTTTCACCGCTTTTCAGGCTCTCCATGTTTTTCAACACCGCTTCATGCTCCTCCAATTTTTCAGACTCTTTCATGCTCCTCATATTTTTGACACGTTTTGAAGCTCTTCATATTTTTCACACCTTTTGAAGCTCTTCATATATTTCACACGTTTTCAGTCTCTTCAGGTTTTTCAACACCGCTTCATACTCCTCCTATATTACAGACAGTTTCATGCTCCTCATATTTTTGAAACCTTTTGAAGCTCTTCATATTTTTCACACATTTTCAAGCTCTTAATGTTTTTGAACACCGCTTCATGCTCCTCCTATTTTTCAGACAGTTTCATGTTCCTCCTATTTTTCAGATCATTTCATGCTCCTCATATTTATGACACCTTTTGAAGCTCTTCATATTTTTCACTCCTTTTCGGGCTCTTCATGTTTTTCAACACCGCTTCATGCTCCTCCTATTTTTCAGACCTTTTCATGCTCCTCATATTTTTGACTCCTTTTGAAGCTCTTCATATTTTTCACACCTTTTCATGCTCTTCATATTTTTCAACAACGTGTCATGCTCCTCCTATTTTTCACACGGTTTCATGCTCCTCATATTTTTCACACCTTTAAAGCTCTTCATATCTTTCTCACATTTTAAGGCTCTTCGTGTGTTTCAACACCGTTTCATGCTCCTCCTATTTTTCAGAAGGTTTCATGCTCCTCATAATTTTCACACCTTTAAAGCTCTTCATAATTTTCACACCTTTTAAGGCTCTTCATGTTTTTCAAAAACACTACATGCTCCTCCTATTTTTCAGACCGTTTCATGCTCCTCATATTTTTCAGATCATTTCATGCTCCTGATATATTTGACACCTTTTGAAGCTCTTCATATTTTTCACACCTTTTCCGGCTCTTCATGTTTTTGAACACCGCTTCATGCTCCTCCTATTTTTCAGACCGTTTCATGCTCCTCATATTTTTCAGATCATTTCATGCTCCTGATATATTTGACAACTTTTGAAGCTCTTCATATATTTCACACCTGTTCAGACTCTTCATGTTTTTGAAAACCGCTTCATGCTCCTCCTTTTTTTCAGACCGTTTCATGTTCCTCCTATTTTTCAGATCATTTCATGCTCCTCATATTTTTGACACCTTTTGAAGCTCTTCATATTTTTCACACCTTTTCAGGCTCTTCTTGTTTTTCATCACCGCTTCATGCTCATCCTATTTTTCACACGGTTTCATGCTCCTCATATTTTTCACACCTTTAAAGCTCATCATATTTTTCTCACATTTTAAGGCTCTTCATGTTTTTCAGCACCGTGTCATGCTCCTCCTATTTTTCAGACGGTTTCATGCTCCTCATAATTTTCACACCTTTAAAGCTCTTCATATTTTTCACACCTTTTCAGGCTCTTCATGTTTTTGAACACCACTTCATGCTCCTCCTATTTTTCAGACCGTTTCATGTTCCTCCTGTTTTTCAGATCATTTCATGCTCCTGATATTTTTGACACATTTTTTAGCTCTTCATATTTTTCACACCTTTTCATTCTCTTCATGTTTTTCAACACCGCTTCATGCTCCTCCTATTTTTCAGACCTTTTCATGCTCCTCACATTTTTGACTCCTTTTGAAGCTCTTCATATTTTTCACACCTTTTCAGACTCTTCATCTTTTTCAACCCCACTTCATGCTCCTCCTATTTTTCAGACCGTTTCAGGCTCCTCATATTTTTGACAGCTTTTGAATCTCTTCATATTTTTCACACATTTTCATGCTCTTCATGTTTTTCAACACCGTGTCATGCTCCTCCTATTTTTCAGACGGTTTCATGCTCCTCATATTTTTCACACCTTTAAAGCTCTTCATATTTTTCTCACATTTTAAGGCTCTTCATGTTTTTCAAAACCGTGCCATGCTCCTCCTATTTTTCAGACGGTTTCATGCTCCTCATAATTTTCACACGTTTAAAGCTATTCATATTTTTCACACCTTTTAAGGCTATTCATGCTTTTGAACACCAGTTCATGCTCCTCCTATTTTTCAGACCGTTTCATGCTCCTCATAATTTTGACAACTTTTGAAGCTCTTCACATTTTTAACACCTTTTCAGGCTCTCATGTTTCTGAACACCATTTAATGCTCCTCATATTTTTGACAACTATTGGATCTCTTCATATTTTTCAGACCGTTTCATGCTCCTCATATTTTTGACACCTTTTGAAGCTCTTCATATATTTCACATCTTTTCAGACTCTTAAAGTTTTTGAACACCGCTTCATTCTCCTCCTTTTTTTCAGACCGTTTCATGCTCCTCATGTATTTCACACCTTTTGAAGCTCTTCAAATTTTTCACACCTTTTCAGGCTCTTCATGTTTTTGAACACCGCTTCATGCTCCTCCTATTTTTCAGACCGTTTCATGCTCCTCATATTTTTGACACCTTTTGAATCTCTTCATATATTTCATACCTTTTCAGACTCTTCATGTTTTTGAACACCGCTTCAAGCTCCTCCTGTTTTTCAGAATGTTTCCTGTTCCTCCTTTTTTCAGATCATTTCATGCTCCTCATGTTTTGACACCTTTTGAAGCTCTTCATATTTTTCACACCTTTTCAGGCTCTTCATGTTTTTCAACACCGCTTCATGCTCCTCCTATTTTTCAGACCTTTTCATGTTCCTCATATTTTTGACTCCTTTTGAAGCTCTTCATATTTTTCACACATTTTCATGCTCTTCATATTTTTCAACACCGTGTCATGCTCCTGCTATTTATCAGACCGTTTCACGCTGCTCATATTTTTCACACCTTTAAAGCTCTTCATATTTTTCTCACATATTAAGGCTCTTCATGTTTTTCAACACCGTGTCATGCTCCTCCTATTTTTCAGACGGTATCATGCTATTCATAATTTTCACACCTTTAAAGCTCTTCATATTTTTCACGCCTTTTAAGGCTCGTCATTTTTTTTGAACACCACTTCATGCTCCTCCTATTTTTCAGAGCGTTTCATGTTCCTGCTATTTTTCAGATCATTTCATGCTCCTGATATTTTTGACACCTTTTGAAGCTCTTCATATTTTTCACACCATTTCAGGCTCTTCAAGTTTTTGAACACGGCTTCATGCTCCTCCTAATTTTCAGACTGTTTCTTGCTCCTCATATTTTTGACACCTTTTGAAGCTCTTCATATTTTTCACACCTTTTCAGGCTCTTCATGTTTTGGAACACCGTTTCATGTTTCTCCTATTTTTCACGCCGTTTCATGCTCCTCATATTTTTGACCGCTTTTGAAGCTCTTCATATTTTTCACACCTTTTCAGGCTCTTCATGTTTTTGAACACAGTTTCATGCTCCACATATTTTTCACACCTTTTCATGCTCTTCATGTTTTTCACACCTTTTCAGGCTCTTCATGTTTTCCACACCACTTCATGCTCCTCCTATTTTTCAGACCGTTTCATTCTCATCTCATTATTGACAGCTTTTGCAGCTCTTCATATATTTCACACCTTTTGAAGCTCTTCATATTTTTCACACCTTTTCAGGCTCTTTATGTTTTTGAACACCGTTTCATGCTCCTCCTATTTTTCAGACCGTTTCATGCTCCTCATGTATTTCACACCTTATGAAGCTTTTCATATTTTTCACAACTTTTCTGGTTCTTTATGTTTTTGAACACCATTTCATGCTCCTCCTATTTTTCAGACCGTTTAGTGCTCCTCATTTATTTGACACCTTTTGAAGCTCTTCATATTCTTCACACCTTTTCCGGCTCTTCATGATTTTGAACACCGCTTCATTCTCCTCCTATTTTTCAGAACGTTTCATGCTCCTCCTATTTTTCAGACTGTTTCATGCTCCTCATATTTTTGACACCTTTTGAAACCTTTCATATTTTTCACACCTTTTCAGGCTCTTCTTGTTTTTCCACACCACTTCATGTTCCTCTTATTTTTCAGACCGTTTCATGCTCCTCATATTTTTGACACCTTTTGAAGCTCTTCATATTTTTCACAACTTTTCAGGCTCTTCATGTTTTTGAACACCGCTTCATGCTCCTCCTGTTTCAGACCGTTTCATGCTCCTCATATTTTAGACACCTTTTGAAGCTCTTCATATTTTTCACACCTTTGCAGGCTCTTCATGTTTTTCCACAACATTTCATGCTTCTCCTATTTTTCAGACCTTTTCTTGATCCTCATGAATTTCACACCTTTTGAAGCTCTTCATATTTTTCACACCTTTTCATGCTCTTCATGTTTTTCAACACCGTTACATGATCCTCCTATTTTTCAGACCGTTTCATGCTCATCTCATTTTTGACCCCTTTTGAAGCTTTTCATATTTTTCACAACTTTTTAGGCTCTTCATGTTTTTCAACACCGCTTCATACTCCTCCTATTTTTCAGACCGTTTCATGCTCATCTCATTTTTGACACCTTGTGAAGCTCTTCATATTTCTCACAACTCTTTAGGCTCTTCATGTTTTTGAACACTGCTTCATGCTCCTCCTATTTTTCGGCCTGTTTCTTGCTCCTCATATTTTTGACTCCTTTTAAAGCTCTTCATATTTTTCACACCTTTTCAGCCTCTTCATGTTTTTCAACACCGCTTCATGCTCCTCCTATTTTTCAGACCGTTTCATGCTCCTCGTATTTTTGATACGTTTTGAAGCTCTTCATATATTTCACATCTTTTCAGGCTCTTCATGTTTTTCAACACCGCTTCATGCTCCTCCTATTTTTCAGTCCGTTGCATGCTCATAATATTTTTAACACCATTTGAAGCTCTTCATATTTTTGGTACCTTTTGATGCTCTTCATGTTTTTCAACACCGCTTCATGCTCATCATATTTTTCAGACAGTTTCTTGCTCCTCATATTTTTGACACCTTTTGAAGCTCTTCATTTATTTCACTCCTTTACAGGCTCTTCATGTTTTTCAGCACAGCTTCATGCTCCTCGTATTTTTTAGAGCGTTTCATGCTCCTCATATATTACACACCTTTTGAAGCTCTTCATATTTTTCACACTTTTCCAGGCTCTTCATGTTTTTCAACACCGTGTCATGCTCCTCCTATTTTTCAGACGGTATCATGCTATTCATAATTTTCACACCTTTAAAGCTCTTCATATTTTTCACGCCTTTTAAGGCTCATCATATTTTTGAACACCACTTCATGCTCCTCCTATTTTTCAGACCGTTTCATGTTCCTGCTATTTTTCAGATCATTTCATGCTCCTGATGTTTTTGACACCTTTTGAAGCTCTTCATATTTTTCACACCATTTCAGGCTCTTCAAGTTTTTGAACACGGCTTCATGCTCCTCCTAATTTTCAGACTGTTTCTTGCTCCTCATATTTTTGACACCTTTTGAAGCTCTTCATATTTTTCACACCTTTTCAGGCTCTTCATGTATTGGAACACCGTTTCATGTTTCTCCTATTTTTCACACCGTTTCATGTTCCTCATATTTTTGACCGCTTTTGAAGCTCTTCATATTTTTCACACCTTTTCAGGCTCTTCATGTTTTTGAACACATTTTCATGCTCCGCATATTTTTCACACCTTTTCATGCTCTTCATATTTTTCACACATTTCAGGCTCTTCATGTTTTCCACACCACTTCATGTTCCTCCTATTTTTCAGACCGTTTCATTCTCATCTCATTATTGACAGCTTTTGAAGCTCTTCATATATTTCACACCTTTTGAAGCTCTTCATATTTTTCACACGTTTTCAGGCTCTTTATGTTTTTGAACACCGTTTCATGCTCCTCCTATTTTTCAGACCGTTTCATGCTCCTCATGTATTTCACACCTTATGAAGCTTTTCATATTTTTCACAACTTTTCTGGCTCTTTATGTTTTTGAACACCATTTCATGCTCCTTCTATTTTTCAGACCGTTTAGTGCTCCTCATTTATTTACACCTTTTGAAGCTCTTCATATTCTTCACACCTTTTCAGGCTCTTCATGATTTTAGACACTGCTTCATTCTCCTCCTATTTTTCATAACGTTTCCTGCTCCTCCTATTTTTCAGACTGTTTCATGCTCCTCATATTTTTGACACCTTTTGAAACCTTTCATATTTTTCACACCTTTTCAGGCTCTTCTTGTTTTCCACACCACTTCATGCTCCTCTTATTTTTCAGACCATTTCATGCTCCTCATATTTTTGACACCTTTTGAAGCTCTTCATATTTTTCACAACTTTTCAGGTTCTTCATGTTTTTGAACACCGCTTCATGCTCCTCCTATTTCAGACAGTTTCATGCTCCTCATATTTTTGACACCTTTTGAAGCTCTTCATATTTTTCACATCTTTTCAGGCTCTTCATGTTTTTGAACACCGCTTCATGCTCCTCCTATTTCAGACAGTTTCATGCTCCTCAGATTTTTGACACCTTTTGAAGCTCTTCATATTTTTCACACCTTTTCAGGTTCTTCATGTTTTTCAACACCGCTTCATGGTCCTCCTATTTTTCAGAACGTTTCATGCTCCCATATTTTTGACATTTTTGAAGCTCTTCATATTTTTCTCACCTTTTCAGGTTCTTCATGTTTTTCAACACCGCTTCATGGTCCTCTTATTTTTCAGAACGTTTCATGCTCCCATATTTTTGACACTTTTGAAGCTCTTCATATTTTTCACACCTTTTCAGGTTCTTCATGTTTTTCAACACCGCTTCATGGTCCTCCTATTTTTCAGACGGTATCATGCTATTCATAATTTTCACACCTTTAAAGCTCTTCATATTTTTCACGCCTTTTAAGGCTCGTCATATTTTTGAACACCACTTCATGCTCCTCCTATTTTTCAGACCGTTTCATGTTCCTGCTATTTTTCAGATCATTTCATGCTCCTGATATTTTTGACACCTTTTGAAGCTCTTCATATTTTTCACACCATTTCAGGCTCTTCAAGTTTTTGAACACGGCTTCATGCTCCTCCAAATTTTCAGACTGTTCCTTGCTCCTCATATTTTTGACACCTTTTGAAGCTCTTCATATTTTTCACACCTTTTCAGGCTCTTCATGTATTGGAACACCGTTTCATGTTTCTCCTATTTTTCACACCGTTTCATGCTCCTCATATTTTTGACCGATTTTGAAGCTCTTCATATTTTTCACACCTTTTCAGGCTCTTCATGTTTTTGAACACAGTTTCATGCTCCGCATATTTTTCACACCTTTTCATGCTCTTCATATTTTTCACACCTTTTCAGGCTCTTCATGTTTTCCACACCACTTCATGCTCCTCCTATTTTTCAGACCGTTTCATTCTCATCTCATTATTGACAGCTTTTGAAGCTCTTCATATATTTCACACCTTTTGAAGCTCTTCATATTTTTCACACCTTTTCAGGCTCTTTATGTTTTTGAACACCGTTTCATGCTCCTCCTATTTTTCAGACCGTTTCATGCTCCTCATGTATTTCACACCTTATGAAGCTTTTCATATTTTTCACAACTCTTCTGGCTCTTTATGTTTTTGAACACCATTTCATGCTCCTCCTATTTTTCAGACCGTTTAGGGCTCCTCATTTATTTGACACCTTTTGAAGCTCTTCATATTCTTCCCACCTTTTCAGGCTCTTCATGATTTTGAACACCGCTTCATTCTCCTCCTATTTTTCAGAACGTTTCATGCTCCTCCTATTTTTCAGACTGTTTCATGCTCCTCATATTTTTGACACCTTTTGAAACCTTTCATATTTTTCACACCTTTTCAGGCTCTTCTTGTTTTTCCACACCACTTCATGCTCCTCTTATTTTTCAGACCATTTCATGCTCCTCATATTTTTGACAGCTTTTGAAGCTCTTCATATTTTTCACAACTTTTCAGGCTCTTCATGTTTTTGAACACCGCTTCATGCTCCTCCTATTTTTCAGACCGTTTCATGCTCCTCACATTTTTGACACCTTTTGAAGCTCTTCATATTTTTCACACCTTTCAGGCTCTTCATGTTTTTCAACACCGCTTCATGATCCTCCTATTTTTCATACCGTTTCATGCTCCTCGTATTTTTGACACCTTTTGAAGCTCATCATATTTTTCACACGTATTCAGGCTCTTCATGTTTTCAACACCACTTCATGCTTCTTCTATTTATCAGTCCGTTTCATGCTCAGCTCATTTTTGACAGCTTTTGAAGCTCTTCATATTTTCCACACGTTTTGAAGCTCTTCATATTTTTCACACATTTCAAGCTCTTCATGATTTTCAACACCGCTTCATGATGCTCATATTTTTCTGACCGTTTCATGCTCCTCATATTTTTGACACCTTTTGAAGCTCTTCATATTTTTGAAACCTTTTCAAGCTCTTCATGTTTTTCAACACCGCTTCATGCTCCTCCTATTTTTCAGTCCGTTTCGTGCTCCTCATAAATTTGACACCTTTTGAAACTCTTCATATTTTCACACCTTTTTAGGCTCTTCATGTTTTTCAACACCGCTTCTTGCTCCTCCTATTTTTCAGACCGATTCATGCGCCTCATATTTTTGACACCTTTTGAATCTCTTCATATTTTTCACACATTTTCAGGCTCTTCAGGTTTTTCAACACCGCTTCATGCTCCTCCTATTTTCATACCGTCTCATGCTCCTCCTATTTTTGACACCTTTTGAAGCTCGTCATATATTTCATACCTTTTCAGGCTCTTCAGGTTTTTCAACACCGCTTCATGCTCCTCCTATTTTCATACCGTCTCATGCTCCTCCTATTTTTGACACCTTTTGAAGCTCGTCATATATTTCATACCTTTTCAGGCTCTTCAGGTTTTTCAACACCGCTTCATGCTCCTCCTATTTTCATACCGTCTCATGCTCCTCCTATTTTTGACACCTTTTGAAGCTCGTCATATATTTCATACCTTTTCAGGCTCTTCAGGTTTTTCAACACTGCTTCATGCTCCTCCTATTTTTCAGACCGTTTCATGCTCCTCGTATTTTTGACACTTTTTGAAGCTCTTCATATATTGCACACCTTTTCAGGCTCTTCATGTTTCTGAACACCACTTCATGCTCCTCCTATTTTTCAGACCGTTTCATGCTCCTCATATTTTTGACTCCATTTGAAGCTCTTCATATTTTTCACACCTTTTCATGCTCTTCATGTTTTCAACACCCATTCATGCTCCTCCTATTTTTTAGACCGTTTCAGGCTCATCATATTTTTGACACCTTTTGTAGCTCTTCTTACATTTCACACCTTTTCAGGCTATTCATGTTTTTCAACACCGCTTCATGCTCCTCCTATTTTTCAGACCGTTTCATGCTCCTCCTATTTTTGACACCTTTTGAAGCTCTTCATATATTTCACGCCTTTTCAGGCTGTTCAGGTTTTTCAACACCGCTTCATGCTCCTCCTATTTTTCAGACCGTTTCATGCTCCTCCTATTTTTCAGGCCGTTTCATGTTCTTCATAGTTTTGACACCTTTTGAAACTCTTCATATTTTTCACATCTTTTCATGCTCTTCATGTTTTTGAACACCGCTTCGTGTTCCTCCTATTTTTCATAACATCTCATGCTCCTTCTATTTTTCAGGCCGTTTCATGCTCCTCAAAGTTTTCACACCTTTTGAAACTCTTCATATTTTTCACACCTTTTCATGCTCTTCATGTTTTTGAACACCTTTTCATGCTCCTCCTATTTTTCAGACCGTTTCATGCTCCTAATATTTTGACACCTTTTGAAACTCTTCATATTTTTCACACCTTTTCAGGCTCTTCATGTTTTGAACACCGTTTCATGCTCCTCCGATTTTTCAGACCATTTCATGCTCCTCATATTTTTGACACTTTTGAAGCTCTTCATATTTTTCACACCTTTTCAGGCTCTTCATGTTTTGGAACACCGTTTCATGCTCCTCCTATTTTTCAGACCGTTTCATGCTCCTCATATTTTTGACACCTTTTGTAGCTCTTCATACATTTCACACCTTGTCAGGCTACTCATGTTTTTCAACACCGCTTCATGCTCCTCCTATTTTTCAGACCGTTTCATGCTCCTCCTATTTTTGACACCTTTTGAAGCTCTTCATATATTTCATGCCTTTTCAGGCTCTTCAGGTTTTTCAACAGCGCTTCATGCTCCTCCTATTTTTCAGACCGTTTCATGCTCCTCCTATTTTTCAGGCCGTTTCATGCTCTTCATAGTTTTGACACCTTTTGAAACTATTCATATTTTTCACACCTTTTCATGCTCTTCAGATTTTTCAACACCGCTTCATATTCCTCCAATTTTTCAGAGCGTTTCATTCTCCTCCTATTGTTGACACCTTTTGAAGCTCTTCATATATTTCACGCCTTTTCAGGCTCTTCAGGTTTTTCAATACCGCTTCATGCTCCTCCTATTTTTCAGACCGTTTCATGCTCCTCCTATTTTTCAGGCCGTTTCATGCTCCTCATAGTTTTGATACCTTTTGAAACTCTTCATATTTTTCACACCTTTTCATGCTCTTCATGTTTTTGAACACCGATTCATGCTCCTCCTATTTTTCAGACCGTTTCATGCTCCTCATATTTTTGACACCTTTTGAAGCTCTTCATATTTTTCACACCTTTTCAGGATTTTCATGTTTTTCTACACCGATTCATGCTCCTCCTATTTTTCAGACCGTTTAATGCTCCTCATATTTTCACACCTTTTGAAACTCTTCATATATTTCACACCTTTTCAGGCTCTTCATGTTTTGAACACCGTTTCATGCTCCTCCGATTTTTCAGACAGTTTCATGCTCCTCATATTTTTGACACCTTTTGAAGCTCTTCATATTTTTCACACCTTTTGAGGCTCTTCATGTTTTGGAACACCGTTTCATGCTCCTCCTATTTTTTAGACCGTTTCATGCTCCTCACATTTTTGACACCTTTTGAAGCTCTTCATATTTTTCACACCTTTCAGGCTCTTCATGTTTTTCAACACCGCTTCATGATCCTCCTATCTTTCAGACCGTTTCATGCTCCTCGTATTTTTGACACCTTTTGAAGCTCATCATATTTTTCACACGTATTCAGGCTCTTCATGTTTTCAACACCACTTCATGCTTCTTCTATTTTTCAGTCCGTTTCATGCTCAGCTCATTTTTGACAGCTTTTGAAGCTCTTCATATTTTCCACACGTTTTGAAGCTCTTCATATTTTTCACACATTTCAAGCTCTTCATGTTTGTCAACACCGCTTCATGATGGTCATATTTTTCTGACCGTTTCATGCTCCTCATATTTTTGACACCTTTTGAAGCTCTTCATATATTTCACACCTTTTCATGCTCTTCATGTTTTTGAACACCGCTTCGTGCTCCTCCTATTTTTCATACCGTCTCATGCTCCTCCTATTTTTCAGACCGTTTCATGCGCCTCATATTTTTGACTCCTTTTGAAGCTCTTGATATTTTTCACACATTTTCAGGCTCTTCATGTTTTTCAACACCGCTTCATGATCCTCCTATTTTTCAGACCGTTTCATGCTCCTCATATTTTTGACACCTTTTGAAGCTCTTCATATTTTTGACACCTTTTCAAGCTCTTCATGTTTTTCAACACCGCTTCATGCTCCTCCTATTTTTCAGTCCGTTTCGTGCTCCTCATAAATTTGACACCTTTTGAAACTCTTCATATTTTCACACCTTTTTACGCTCTTCATGTTTTTCAACACCGCTTCTTGCTCCTCCTATTTTTCAGACCGATTCATGCTCCTCCTATTTTTCAGGCCGTTTCATGCTCCTCCTATTTTTCAGACCGTTTCATGCTCTACCTATTTTTCAGGCCGTTTCATGCTCCTCTTATTTTTCAGACCGTTTCATGCTCCTCCTATTTTTCAGGCCGTTTCATGCTCCTCCTATTTTTCAGGCCGTTTTATGCTCTTCATAGTTTTGACACCTTTTGAAACTCTTCATAATTTTCACACCTGTTCATGCTCTTCATGTTTTTGAACACCGCTTCGTGCTCCTCCTATTTTTCATACCGTCTCATGCTCCTCATATTTTGACACCTTTTGAAACTCTTCATATTTTTCACACCTTTTCAGGCTCTTCATGTTTTTGAACACGGCTTCATGCTTCTCCTATTTTTCAGACCGTTTCATGCTCCTCCTATTTTTCAGGCCGTTTCATGCTCCTCCTATTTTTCAGGCCGTTTCATGCTCTTCATAGTTTTGACACCTTTTGAAACTCTTCATATTTTTCACACCTTTTCATGCTCTTCAGGTTTTTCAACACCGCTTCATATTCCTCCTATTTTTCAGACCGTTTCATGTTCCTCCTATTGTTGACACCTTTGGAAGCTCTTCATATATTTCACGCCTTTTCAGGCTCTTCAGATTTTTCAACACCGCTTCATGCTCCTCCTATTTTTCAGACCGTTTCATGCTCCTCCTATTTTTCAGGCCGTTTCATGCTCCTCCTATTTTTCAGACCGTTTCATGCTCTACCTATTTTTCAGGCCGTTTCATGCTCCTCTTATTTTTCAGACCTTTTCATGCTCCTGCTATTTTTCAGGCCGTTTCATGCTCCTCCTATTTTTCAGGCCGTTTTATGCTCTTCATAGTTTTGACACCTTTTGAAACTCTTCATAATTTTCACACCTGTTCATGCTCTTCAGGTTTTACAACACCGCTTCATATTCCTCCTATTTTTCAGACCGTTTAATGCTCCTCATATTTTGACACCTTTTGAAACTCTTCATATTTTTCACACCTTTTCAGGCTCTTCATGTTTTTGAACACGGCTTCATGCTCCTCCTATTTTTCAGACCGTTTCATGCTCCTCCTATTTTTCAGGCCGTTTCATGCTCCTCCTATTTTTCAGGCCGTTTCATGCTCTTCATAGTTTTGACACCTTTTGAAACTCTTCATATTTTTCACACCTTTTCATGCTCTTCAGGTTTTTCAACACCGCTTCATATTCCTCCTATTTTTCAGACCGTTTCATGCTCCTCCTATTGTTGACACCTTTGGAAGCTCTTCATATATTTCACGCCTTTTCAGGCTCTTCAGGTTTTTCAACACTGCTTCATGCTCCTCCTATTTTTCAGACCGTTTCATGCTCCTCCTATTTTTCAGGCCGTTTCATGCTCCTCATAGTTTTGACACCTTTTGAAACTCTTCATATTTTTCACACCTTTTCATGCTCTTCATGTTTTTGAACACCGTTTCATGCTCCTCCTATTTTTCAGACCGTTTAATGCTCCTCATATTTTGACACCTTTTGAAACTCTTCATATTTTTCACACCTTTTCAGGCTCTTCATGTTTTGAACACCGTTTCATGCTCCTCCGATTTTTCAGACCGTTTCATGCTCCTCATATTTTTGACACCTTTTGAAGCTCTTCATATTTTTCACACCATTTGAAGCTCTTCATATTTTTCACACATTTCAAGCTCTTCATGTTTTTCAACACCGCTTCATGATGCTCATATTTTTCTGACCGTTTCATGCTCCTCATATTTTTGACACCTTTTGAAGCTCTTCATGTATTTCACACTTTTTTAGGCTCTTCATGTTTTCAACACCATTTCATGCTCCTCCTATTTTTCGGACCGTTTCATGCTCATCTCATTTTTGACACATTTTGAAGCTCTTCATATATTTCACACCTTTTCAGACTCTTCATGTTTTTGAACACCGCTTCATGCTATTCCTATTTTTCAGACCGTTTCATTC
Organism: Dama dama; assembly: GCF_033118175.1. NCBI lineage: Eukaryota > Metazoa > Chordata > Mammalia > Artiodactyla > Cervidae > Dama > Dama dama. Next base: position 597,696 of record NW_026870900.1, read on the forward strand.
TCATTTCATTTTTGACACCTTTGGAAGCTATTCATATGTTTCACACCTGTTCAGGCTCTTCATGTTTTAGAACACCTATTCATGCTCCTCTTATTTTTCAGACCGTTTCATGCTCATTTCATTTTTGACAGCTTTTGAAGCTCTTCATATTTTTCACATCTTTTGAAGCTCTTCATATTTTTCACACCTTTTCAGGCTCTTTACGATTTGGAACACCGTTTCATGTTCCTCCGATTTTTTCAGACCGTTTCATGCTCCTCATATTTTTGAAACCTTTTGAAGCTCTTCATATATTTCACACCTTTTCAGGCTTTTCAGGTTTTTGAACAACATTTCATGCTCCTCCTATTTTCCAGAACGTTCCATGCTCCTCATATTTTTCACACCTTTTGCAGCTCTTCATTATTTCACACGTTTTCAGTCTCTTCATGTTTTTCAAAACCGCTTCATGCTCCTCCTATTTTTCAGAACGTTTCATAGTTATCATAATTTTGACACCTTTTGAAGCTCTTCATATTTTTCACACCTTTTCAGCGTCTTCATGTTTTCATCCACCCCTTCAGGCTCCTCTTCTTTTTCAGACCATTTCATACTCCTCATATTGTTGACACCTTTTGAAGCTCTTCATATATTGCACACCTTTCCAGGCTCTTCATGTTTATCAACACTGCTTCATGCTCCTCCTATTTTTTAGACCGTTTCATGCTCCTCATATATTACACACCTTTTGATGCTCTTCATAGTTTTCACACCTTTCCAGGCTCTTCATGTTTTTGAACATGGCATCATGCTCCTCCTATTTTTCAGCCCGTTTCTTGCTCCTCATATTTTTGACACCTTTTGAAGCTCTTCATATTTTTCACACATTTTCATGCTCTTCATGTTTTTCAACACCGATTCGTGCTCCTGCTATTTTTCAGACCGTTTCATGCTCCTCCTATTTTTCAGGCCGTTTAATGCTCCTCATATTTTTGACACCTTTTGAAGCTCTTCATATTTTTCACACCTTTTCAGGCTCTTCATGTTTTTCAACACCGCTTCATGCTCCTCCTTTTTTTCAGACAGTTTCATGCTCCTCATATTTTTCACACCTTTTTAAAATCTTCAGTTTTTTCACACCTCTTCATGCTCTTCATGTTTTCAACACCGATTCATGCTCCTCCTATTTTTCAGACCGTTTCATGCTCCTCCTATTTATCAGAATTTCATGCTCCTCATATTTTGACACCTTTTGAAGCTCTTCATATTTTTGACACCTTTTCAGGCTTTTCATGTTTTTGAACACGGCTTCATGCTCCTCCTATATTTCAGACAGTTTCATGCTCCTCATATTTTTGACACCTTTTGTAACTCTTCATATATTTCACACCTTTTCAGGCTATTCATGTTTTTCAACACCGCTTCATGCTCCTCCTTTTTTTCAGACAGTTTCATGCTCCTCCTATTTTTGACACTTTTTGAAGCTCTTCATATATTTCACACTTTTTCAGGCTCTTCAGGTTTTTCAACACCGCTTCATGTTCCTCCTATTTTTCAGACCATTTCATGCTCCTCCTATTTTTGACACCTTTTGAAGCTCTTCATATATATCACGCCTTTTCAGGCTCTTCAGGTTTTTCAACACCGCATCATGCTCCTCCTATGTTTCAGAGCGTTTCATGCTCCTCCTATTTTTCAGGCCGTTTCATGCTCTTCATAGTTTTGACACCTTTGGAAACTCTTCGTATTTTTCACACCTTTTTATGCTCTTCAGGTTTTTCAACACCGCGTCATATTCCTCCTATTTTTCAGACCTTTTCATGCTCTTCCCATTGTTGACACCTTTTGAAGCTCTTCATATATTTCACGCCTTTTCAGGCTCTTCAGGTTTTTCAACACCGCTTCATGCTCCTCCTATTTTTCAGACCGTTTCATGCTCCTCCTATTTTTCAGGCCGTTTCATGCTCCTCATAGTTTTGACACCTTTTGAAACTCTTCATATTTTTCACACCTTTTCATTCTCTTCATGTTTTTGAACACGGCTTCATGCTCCTCCTCTTTTTCAGAACGTTTCATGCTCCTCATTGTTTTGACACCTTTTGAAGCTCTTCATATTTTTCACACCTTTTCACCATCTTCATGTTTTTCAACACCGATTCATGATCCTCCTATTTTTCAGACCGTTTCATGCTCCTCCTATTTTTCAGACCGTTTAATGCTCCTCATATTTTGACACCTTTTGAAACTCTTCATATTTTTCACACCTTTTCATGCTCTTCATGATTTTGAAAACGGCTTCATGCTCCTCCTATTTTTCAGGCCGTTTCATGCTCCTCATATTTTTGACACCTTTTGAAGCTATTCCTAATTTTGACGCCATTTCAGGCTCTTCATGTTTTTCAACACCACTTCATGCTCCTCCTATTTTTCAGACCGTTTCATGCTCCTCATGTATTTCACACCTCTTGAAGCTCTTCGTATTTTTCACACCTTTTCAGGCTCTTCATGTTTTTGAACAACGTTTCATGCTCGTCCTATTTTTCAGACCATTTCATGCTACTCTCATTTTTGACACCGTTTGTAGCACTTCATATTTTTGACACCTTTTGAAGCTCTTCTTATTTTTCACACCTTTTCAGCCTATTCATGTTGTTCAACACCCTTCATGCTCCTCCTATTTTTCAGACCGTTTCATGCTCCTCATATTTTTGACACCTTTGAAGCTCTTCATATATTTCACTCCTTTTCAGGCTCTTCATGTTTCGGAACACCACTTCATGCTCGTCCTATTTTTCAGACCGTTACATGCTCATGTCATTTTTGACACCTTTTGAAGTTTTTCATATTTTTCACACCTTTCGAAGCTCTTCATATTTTTCACACGTTTTCAGGCTCTTCATGTTTTTCAACACCGCTTCTTGCTCCTCCTATTTTTGAGACCATTTCATGCTTCTCACATTTTTGACACGATTTGAAGCTCTTCATATTTTTCACACCTTTTCAACCTTTAATGTTTTGGAACATCAATTCATGCTCCACCGATTTTTCAGACCGATTCATGCTCTTCATATTTTTGACACGTTTTGAAGGTCTTCATATTTTTCACACCTTTTCAGCATCTTCATGTTTTTCAACACCGATTCATGCTCCTCCTATTTTTCAGACCGTTTCATGCTCCTCCTATTTTTCAGACCGTTTAATGTTCCTCATATTTTAACACCTTTTGAAACTCTTCATATTTTTCACACCTTTTCAGGCTCTTCATATTTTTGAACACGGCTTCATGCTCCTCCTATTTTTCTGTCCGTTTCATGCTCCTGATATTTGACACGATATGAAGCTCTTCATATATTTCACACCTTTTCAGGCACTTCATGATTTTCAACACCGTTTCATGCTCCTCCTATTTTTCAGAACGTTTCATGCTCCTCATATTTGACACCATTTGAAGCTCTTCATATATTTCACACCTTTTCAGGCTCTTCATGTTTTGATCACCACTTCATGCTCCTCCTATTTTTCAGACCGTTTCATGCTCCTCATATTTTTGACACCATTTGAATCTCTTCATATTTTTGACAACTTTTCATGCTCTTCATGTTTTTCAACACCGCTTCATGCTTCTCCTATTTTTCAGACGGTTTTTTGCTCCTCATATTTTTGACACCTTTTGAAGCTCTTCATATATTTCAAGCCTTTTCAGGCTCTTCAGGTTTTTCACCACTGCTTCATTCTCCTTCTATTTTTCAGACATTTTCATGCTCCTCCTATTTTTCAGGCGGTTTCATGCTCCTCATAGTTTTGACACCTTTTGAAACTCTTCATATTTTTCACACCTTTTCATGCTCTTCATGATTTTGAAAACGGCTTCATGCTCCTCCTATTTTTCAGACCGTTTCATGCTCCTCATAGTTTTGACACCATTTGAAGCTCTTCATATTTTTCACATCTTTTCAGGATCTTCATGTATTTCAACACCGATTCTTGCTCCTCCTATTTTTCAGACCGTTTCATGCTCCTCCTATTTTTCAGACCGTTTAATACTCCTCATATTTTGACACCTTTTGAAACTCTTCATATTTTTCACACCTTTTAATGCTCTTCATGTTTTTCAACAGCGCTTCATTCCCCTCTATTTTTTAGACCGTTTCATGCTCCTCATTTATTTGACACCTTTTGAAGCTCTTCATATTTTTCACACCTTTTCATGCTCTGCATTTTTTTCAACACCGATTCATGCTCCTCCTATTTTTCAGACAATTTCATGCTCCTCATATTTTTGACACCTTTTGAAAATCTTCAGTTTTTTCACACCTTTTCATGCTCTTCATGTTTTCAACACCGATTCATGCTCCTCCTATTTTTCAGACCGTTTCATGCTCCTCCTATTTTTCAGAACTTCATACTCCTCATATTTTGACACCTTTTGAAGCTCTTCATATTTTTCACACCTTTTCAGGCTCTTCATGTTTTTCAACACCGCTTCATGGTCCTCCTATTTTTCAGACCGTTTCATGCTCCTCATGTATTTCACACTTTTTGAAGCTCTTCATATTTTTCACAACTTTTCAGGCTCTTCATGTTTTTGAACACCGTTTCATGCTCCTCCAATTTTTCAGACCGTTTCATGCTCCTCCTATTTTTCAGACCGTTTCATGCTCATCTCATTTTTTACACCTTTTGAAGCTCTTCATATTTTTCACACCTTTTGAAACTCTTCATATTTTTCACACGTTTTCAGGCTCTTCATGTTTTTCAACACCGCTTCATGTTCCTCCTATTTATCAGACCGTTTCATGCTCCTCATATATTTGACACGTTTTGAGGCTCTTCATATTTTTCACACCTTTCCAGGCTCTTCAAGTTTTTGAACACAGCTTCATGCTCCTCACATTTTTCACCCCTTTTGAAGCTCTTCATACTTTTCACACCTTTTCAGGCTATTCATGTTTTTGAGCACAGCTTCATGCTCCTCATATTTTTCAGAACTTTTCATGCTCCTCATATTTTGACACCATTTAAACTCTTCACATTTTTCACATCTTTTCAGGCTCTTCATGTTTTTGAACACCGCTTCATGCTCCTCTTATTTTTCCGACCGCTTCTTGCTCCTTCTATTTTTCAGACCATTTCATGCTCCTCATATTTTTGACAATTTTGGAAGCTCTTCATATTTTTCACACCTTTTCATGCTCTTCATGTTTTTGAACACCGTTTCATGCCCCTCCTAATTTTCAGACCGTTTCATGCTCCTCATGTTTTTGACAGCTTTTGAAGCTTTTAATATTTTTCACACCTTTTAAGGCTCTTCATGATTTTGAACACCGCTTCATGCTTCTCTTAATTTTCAGGCCTTTTCATGTTCCTCATATTTTTGACACCTTTTGAAGCTCTTCATATTTTTCACACCTTTTCAGGCTCTTCATATTTTTGAACACACCTTCATGCTCCTCCTATTTTTCAGACCGTTTCATGTTCCTCATGTATTTCACACCTTGTGAAGCTCTTCATATTTTTCACATCTTTTCAGTCTCTTCATGTATTTGAACACGATTTCATGCTCCTCCTATTTTTCAGACCGTTTCATGCTCCTCATATTTTTGAAACCTTTTGAAGCTCTTCATATTTTTCACACCTTTTCAGGTTCTTCATGTTTTTCAACACCGTTTCATGCTCCTCCTATTTTTCAGACCGTTTCATGCTCATCTCATTTTTGACACCTTTTGAAGCTCTTCATATTTTTCACACCTATGAAGCTCTTCATATTTTTCACACCTTTTCAGGCTCTTCATGTTTTTGAACAACGTTTCATGCTCTTCCTATTTTTCAGACCATTTCATGCTACTCTCATTTTTGACACCGTTTGAAGCACTTCATATTTTTGACACCTTTTGAAGCTCTTCATATTTTTCACACCTTTTCAGCGTCTTCATGTTTTCATCCACCCCTTCAGGCTCCTCTTCTTTTTCAGACCATTTCATACTCCTCATATTGTTGACACCTTTTGAAGCTCTTCATATATTGCACACCTTTCCAGGCTCTTCATGTTTATCAACACTGCTTCATGCTCCTCCTATTTTTTAGACCGTTTCATGCTCCTCATATATTACACACCTTTTGATGCTCTTCATATTTTTCACACCTTTCCAGGCTCTTCATGTTTTTGAACATGGCATCATGCTCCTCCTATTTTTCAGCCCGTTTCTTGCTCCTCATATTTTTGACACCTTTTGAAGCTCTTCATATTTTTCACACATTTTCATGCTCTTCATGTTTTTCAACACCGATTCATGCTCCTGCTATTTTTCAGACCGCTTCATGCTCCTCCTATTTTTGAGACCGTTTCATGCTCCTCATATTTTTGACCCCCTTTGAAGCTCTTCATATTTTTCACACCTTTTCAGGCTCTTCAAGTTTTTGAATACCGCTTCATGCTCCTCCTATTTTTCAGAACGTTTCATGCTCCTCATATTTGACACGATTTGAAGCTCTTCATATATTTCACACCTTTTCAGACTCTTCATGTTTTGATCACCACTTCATGCTCCTCCTATTTTTCAGACCGTTTCATGCTCCTCATATTTTTGACACCATTTGAATCTCTTCATATTTTTGACAACTTTTCATGCTCTTCATGTTTTTCAACACCGCTTCATGCTTCTCCTATTTTTCAGACGGTTTTTTGCTCCTCATATTTTTGACACCTTTTGAAGCTCTTCATATATTTCAAGCCTTTTCAGGCTCTTCAGGTTTTTAACCACTGCTTCATGCTCCTCCTATATTTCAGACATTTCCATGCTCCTCCTATTTTTCAGGCGGTTTCATGCTCCTCATAGTTTTGACACCTTTTGAAACTCTTCATATTTTTCACACCTTTTCATGCTCTTCATGATTTTGAAAACGGCTTCATGCTCCTCCTATTTTTCAGACCGTTTCATGCTCCTCATAGTTTTGACACCATTTGAAGCTCTTCATATTTTTCACATCTTTTCAGGATCTTCATGTATTTCAACACCGATTCTTGCTCCTCCTATTTTTCAGACCGTTTCATGCTCCTCCTATTTTTCAGACCGTTTAATACTCCTCATATTTTGACACCTTTTGAAACTCTTCATATTTTTCACACCTTTTAATGCTCTTCATGTTTTTCAACAGCGCTTCATTCCCCTCTATTTTTTAGACCGTTTCATGCTCCTCATTTATTTGACACCTTTTGAAGCTCTTCATATTTTTCACACCTTTTCATGCTCTGCATTTTTTTCAACACCGATTCATGCTCCTCCTATTTTTCAGACAATTTCATGCTCCTCATTTATTTGACACCTTTTGAAGCTCTTCATATTTTTCACACCTTTTCATGCTCTGCATTTTTTTCAACACCGATTCATGCTCCTCCTATTTTTCAGACAATTTCATGCTCCTCATATTTTTGACACCTTTTGAAAATCTTCAGTTTTTTCACACCTTTTCATGCTCTTCATGTTTTCAACACCGATTCATGCTCCTCCTATTTTTCAGACCGTTTCATGCTCCTCCTATTTTTCAGAACTTCATACTCCTCATATTTTGACACCTTTTGAAGCTCTTCATATTTTTCACACCTTTTCAGGCTCTTCATGTTTTTCAACACCGCTTCATGGTCCTCCTATTTTTCAGACCGTTTCATGCTCCTCATGTATTTCACACTTTTTGAAGCTCTTCATATTTTTCACAACTTTTCAGGCTCTTCATGTTTTTGAACACCGTTTCATGCTCCTCCAATTTTTCAGACCGTTTCATGCTCCTCCTATTTTTCAGACCGTTTCATGCTCATCTCATTTTTTACACCTTTTGAAGCTCTTCATATTTTTCACACCTTTTGAAACTCTTCATATTTTTCACACGTTTTCAGGCTCTTCATGTTTTTCAACACCGCTTCATGTTCCTCCTATTTATCAGACCGTTTCATGCTCCTCATATATTTGACACGTTTTGAGGCTCTTCATATTTTTCACACCTTTCCAGGCTCTTCAAGTTTTTGAACACAGCTTCATGCTCCTCACATTTTTCACCCCTTTTGAAGCTCTTCATACTTTTCACACCTTTTCAGGCTATTCATGTTTTTGAGCACAGCTTCATGCTCCTCATATTTTTCAGAACTTTTCATGCTCCTCATATTTTGACACCATTTAAACTCTTCACATTTTTCACATCTTTTCAGGCTCTTCATGTTTTTGAACACCGCTTCATGCTCCTCTTATTTTTCCGACCGCTTCTTGCTCCTTCTATTTTTCAGACCATTTCATGCTCCTCATATTTTTGACAATTTTGGAAGCTCTTCATATTTTTCACACCTTTTCATGCTCTTCATGTTTTTGAACACCGTTTCATGCCCCTCCTAATTTTCAGACCGTTTCATGCTCCTCATGTTTTTGACAGCTTTTGAAGCTTTTAATATTTTTCACACCTTTTAAGGCTCTTCATGATTTTGAACACCGCTTCATGCTTCTCTTAATTTTCAGGCCTTTTCATGTTCCTCATATTTTTGACACCTTTTGAAGCTCTTCATATTTTTCACACCTTTTCAGGCTCTTCATATTTTTGAACACACCTTCATGCTCCTCCTATTTTTCAGACCGTTTCATGTTCCTCATGTATTTCACACCTTGTGAAGCTCTTCATATTTTTCACATCTTTTCAGTCTCTTCATGTATTTGAACACGATTTCATGCTCCTCCTATTTTTCAGACCGTTTCATGCTCCTCATATTTTTGAAACCTTTTGAAGCTCTTCATATTTTTCACACCTTTTCAGGTTCTTCATGTTTTTCAACACCGTTTCATGCTCCTCCTATTTTTCAGACCGTTTCATGCTCATCTCATTTTTGACACCTTTTGAAGCTCTTCATATTTTTCACACCTATGAAGCTCTTCATATTTTTCACACCTTTTCAGGCTCTTCATGTTTTTGAACAACGTTTCATGCTCTTCCTATTTTTCAGACCATTTCATGCTACTCTCATTTTTGACACCGTTTGAAGCACTTCATATTTTTGACACCTTTTGAAGCTCTTCATATTTTTCACACCTTTTCAGCGTCTTCATGTTTTCATCCACCCCTTCAGGCTCCTCTTCTTTTTCAGACCATTTCATACTCCTCATATTGTTGACACCTTTTGAAGCTCTTCATATATTGCACACCTTTCCAGGCTCTTCATGTTTATCAACACTGCTTCATGCTCCTCCTATTTTTTAGACCGTTTCATGCTCCTCATATATTACACACCTTTTGATGCTCTTCATATTTTTCACACCTTTCCAGGCTCTTCATGTTTTTGAACATGGCATCATGCTCCTCCTATTTTTCAGCCCGTTTCTTGCTCCTCATATTTTTGACACCTTTTGAAGCTCTTCATATTTTTCACACATTTTCATGCTCTTCATGTTTTTCAACACCGATTCATGCTCCTGCTATTTTTCAGACCGCTTCATGCTCCTCCTATTTTTGAGACCGTTTCATGCTCCTCATATTTTTGACCCCCTTTGAAGCTCTTCATATTTTTCACACCTTTTCAGGCTCTTCAAGTTTTTGAATACCGCTTCATGCTCCTCCTATTTTTCAGAACGTTTCATTCTCCTCATATTTGACACGATTTGAAGCTCTTCATATATTTCACACCTTTTCAGACTCTTCATGTTTTGATCACCACTTCATGCTCCTCCTATTTTTCAGACCGTTTCATGCTCCTCATATTTTTGACACCATTTGAATCTCTTCATATTTTTGACAACTTTTCATGCTCTTCATGTTTTTCAACACCGCTTCATGCTTCTCCTATTTTTCAGACGGTTTTTTGCTCCTCATATTTTTGACACCTTTTGAAGCTCTTCATATATTTCAAGCCTTTTCAGGCTCTTCAGGTTTTTAACCACTGCTTCATGCTCCTCCTATATTTCAGACATTTCCATGCTCCTCCTATTTTTCAGGCGGTTTCATGCTCCTCATAGTTTTGACACCTTTTGAAACTCTTCATATTTTTCACACCTTTTCATGCTCTTCATGATTTTGAAAACGGCTTCATGCTCCTCCTATTTTTCAGACCGTTTCATGCTCCTCATAGTTTTGACACCATTTGAAGCTCTTCATATTTTTCACATCTTTTCAGGATCTTCATGTATTTCAACACCGATTCTTGCTCCTCCTATTTTTCAGACCGTTTCATGCTCCTCCTATTTTTCAGACCGTTTAATACTCCTCATATTTTGACACCTTTTGAAACTCTTCATATTTTTCACACCTTTTAATGCTCTTCATGTTTTTCAACAGCGCTTCATTCCCCTCTATTTTTTAGACCGTTTCATGCTCCTCATTTATTTGACACCTTTTGAAGCTCTTCATATTTTTCACACCTTTTCATGCTCTGCATTTTTTTCAACACCGATTCATGCTCCTCCTATTTTTCAGACAATTTCATGCTCCTCATATTTTTGACACCTTTTGAAAATCTTCAGTTTTTTCACACCTTTTCATGCTCTTCATGTTTTCAACACCACTTCATGCTCGTCCTATTTTTCAGACCGTTACATGCTCATGTCATTTTTGACACCTTTTGAAGTTTTTCATATTTTTCACACCTTTCGAAGCTCTTCATATTTTTCACACGTTTTCAGGCTCTTCATGTTTTTCAACACCGCTTCTTGCTCCTCCTATTTTTGAGACCATTTCATGCTTCTCACATTTTTGACACGATTTGAAGCTCTTCATATTTTTCACACCTTTTCAACCTTTAATGTTTTGGAACATCAATTCATGCTCCACCGATTTTTCAGACCGATTCATGCTCTTCAAATTTTGACACGTTTTGAAGGTCTTCATATTTTTCACACCTTTTCAGCATCTTCATGTTTTTCAACACCGATTCATGCTCCTCCTATTTTTCAGACCGTTTCATGCTCCTCCTATTTTTCAGACCGTTTAATGCTCCTCATATTTTGACACCTTTTGAAACTCTTCATATTTTTCACACCTTTTCAGGCTCTTCATGTTTTTGAACACGGCTTCATGCTCCTCCTATTTTTCTGTCCGTTTCATGCTCCTGATATTTGACACGATATGAAGCTCTTCATATATTTCACACCTTTTCAGGCACTTCATGATTTTCAACACCGCTTCATGCTCCTCCTATTTTTTCAGAACGTTTCATGCTCCTCATATTTGACACCATTTGAAGCTCTTCATATATTTCACACCTTTTCAGGCTCTTCATGTTTTGATCACCACTTCATGCTCCTCCTATTTTTCAGACCGTTTCATGCTCCTCATATTTTTGACACCATTTGAATCTCTTCATATTTTTGACAACTTTTCATGCTCTTCATGTTTTTCAACACCGCTTCATGCTTCTCCTATTTTTCAGACGGTTTTTTGCTTTTCATATTTTTGACACCTTTTGAAGCTCTTCGTATATTTCAAGCCTTTTCAGGCTCTTCAGGTTTTTAACCACTGCTTCATGCTCCTCCTATTTTTCAGACATTTTCATGCTCCTCCTATTTTTCAGGCGGTTTCATGCTCCTCATAGTTTTGACACCTTTTGAAACTCTTTATATTTTTCACACCTTTTCATGCTCTTCATGATTTTGAAAACGGCTTCATGCTCCTCCTATTTTTCAGACCGTTTCATGCTCCTCATAGTTTTGACACCATTTGAAGCTCTTCATATTTTTCACATCTTTTCAGGATCTTCATGTATTTCAACACCGATTCTTGCTCCTCCTATTTTTCAGACCGTTTCATGCTCCTCCTAATTTTCAGACCGTTTAATACTCCTCATATTTTGACACCTTTTGAAACTCTTCATATTTTTCACACCTTTTAATGCTCTTCATGTTTTTCAACAGCGCTTCATTCCCCTCTATTTTTTAGACCGTTTCATGCTCCTCATTTATTTGACACCTTTTGAAGCTCTTCATATTTTTCACACCTTTTCATGCTCTGCATTTTTTTCAACACCGATTCATGCTCCTCCTATTTTTCAATTTCATGCTCCTCATATTTTTGACACCTTTTGAAAATCTTCAGTTTTTTCACACCATTTCATGCTCTTCATGTTTTCAACACCGATTCATGCTCCTCCTATTTTTCAGACCGTTTCATGCTCCTCATGTATTTCACACTTTTTGAAGCTCTTCATATTTTTCACACCTTTTCAGGCTCTTCATGTTTTTCAACACCGCTTCATGGTCCTCCTATTTTTCAGACCGTTTCATGCTCCTCATGTATTTCACACTTTTTGAAGCTCTTCATATTTTTCACAACTTTTCAGGCTCTTCATGTTTTTGAACACCGTTTCATGCTCCTCCAATTTTTCAGACCGTTTCATGCTCATCTCATTTTTTACACCTTTTGAAGCTCTTCATATTTTTCACACCTTTTGAAACTCTTCATATTTTTCACACGTTTTAAGGCTCTTCATGTTTTTCAACACCGCTTCATGTTCCTCCTATTTTTCAGACCGTTTCATGCTCCTCATATATTTGACACGTTTTGAGGCTCTTCATATTTTTCACACCTTTCCAGGCTCTTCAAGTTTTTGAACACCGCTTCATGCTCCTCCTATTTTTCAGACCATTTCATGCTCCTCACATTTTTCACCCCTTTTGAAGCTCTTCATACTTTTCACACCTTTTCAGGCTATTCATGTTTTTGAGCACAGCTTCATGCTCCTCATATTTTTCAGAACTTTTCATGCTCCTCATATTTTGACACCATTTAAACTCTTCACATTTTTCACATCTTTTCAGGCTCTTCATGTTTTTGAACACCGCTTCATGCTCCTCTTATTTTTCCGACCGCTTCATGCTCCTTCTATTTTTCAGACCATTTCATTCTCCTCATATTTTTGACAATTTTGGAAGCTCTTCATATTTTTCACACCTTTTCATGCTCTTCATGTTTTTGAACACCGTTTCATGCCCCTCCTAATTTTCAGACCGTTTCATGGTCCTCATGTTTTTGACAGCTTTTGAAGCTTTTAATATTTTTCACACCTTTTAAGGCTCTTCATGATTTTGAACACCGCTTCATGCTTCTCTTAATTTTCAGGCCTTTTCATGTTCCTCATATTTTTGACACCTTTTGAAGCTCTTCATATTTTTCACACCTTTTCAGGCTCTTCATATTTTTGAACACACCTTCATGCTCCTCCTATTTTTCAGACCGTTTCATGTTCCTCATGTATTTCACACCTTGTGAAGCTCTTCATATTTTTCACATCTTTTCAGTCTCTTCATATATTTGAACACGATTTCATGCTCCTCCTATTTTTCAGACCGTTTCATGCTCCTCATATTTTTGAAACCTTTTGAAGCTCTTCATATTTTTCACACCTTTTCAGGTTCTTCATGTTTTTCAACACCGTTTCATGCTCCTCCTATTTTACAGACCGTTTCATGCTCATCTCATTTTTGACACCTTTTGAAGTTCTTCATATTTTTCACACCTATGAAGCTCTTCATATTTTTCACACCTTTTCAGGCTCTTCATGGTTTTGAACAACGTTTCATGCTCTTCCTATTTTTCAGACCATTTCATGCTACTCTCATTTTTGACACCGTTTGAAGCACTTCATATTTTGACACCTTTTGAAGCTCTTCATATTTTTCACACCTTTTCAGGCTCTTCATATTTTTGAACACACCTTCATGCTCCTCCTATTTTTCAGACCGTTTCATGTTCCTCATGTATTTCACACCTTGTGAAGCTCTTCATATTTTTCACATCTTTTCAGTCTCTTCATGTATTTGAACACGATTTCATGCTCCTCCTATTTTTCAGACCGTTTCATGCTCCTCATTTTTTTGAAACCTTTTGAAGCTCTTCATATTTTTCACACCTTTTCAGGTTCTTCATGTTTTTCAACACCGTTTCATGCTCCTCCTATTTTTCAGACCGTTTCATGCTCATCTCATTTTTGACACCTTTTGAAGCTCTTCATATTTTTCACACCTATGAAGCTCTTCATATTTTTCACACATTTTCAGGCTCTTCATGTTTTTCAACACCGCTTCATGCTCCTCCTATTTTTCAGACCGCTTCATGCTCCTCATATATTTGACACGGTTTGAGGCTCTTCATAATTTTCACACCATTCCAGGCTCTTCATTTTTTTGAACACCGCTTCATGCTCCTCCTATTTTTGAGACCGTTTCATGCTCCTCATATTTTTGACCCCTTTTGAAGCTCTTCATATTTTTCACACCTTTTCAGGCTCTTCAAGTTTTTGAATACCGCTTCATGCTCCTCCTATTTTTCAGAACGTTTCATGCTCCTCATATTTGACACGATTTGAAGCTCTTCATATATTTCACACCTTTTCAGGCTCTTCATGTTTTGATCACCACTTCATGCTCCTCCTATTTTTCAGACCGTTTCATGCTCCTCATATTTTTGACACCATTTGAATCTCTTCATATTTTTGACAACTTTTCATGCTCTTCATGTTTTTCAACACCGCTTCATGCTTCTCCTATTTTTCAGACGGTTTTTTGCTTTTCATATTTTTGACACCTTTTGAAGCTCTTCATATATTTCAAGCCTTTTCAGGCTCTTCAGGTTTTTAACCACTGCTTCATGCTCCTCCTATTTTTCAGACATTTTCATGCTCCTCCTATTTTTCAGGCGGTTTCATGCTCCTCATAGTTTTGACACCTTTTGAAACTCTTTATATTTTTCACACCTTTTCATGCTCTTCATGATTTTGAAAACGGCTTCATGCTCCTCCTATTTTTCAGACCGTTTCATGCTCCTCATAGTTTTGACACCATTTGAAGCTCTTCATATTTTTCACATCTTTTCAGGATCTTCATGTATTTCAACACCGATTCTTGCTCCTCCTATTTTTCAGACCGTTTCATGCTCATCTCATTTTTGACACCTTTTGAAGCTCTTCATATTTTTCACACCTATGAAGCTCTTCATATTTTTCACACATTTTCAGGCTCTTCATGTTTTTCAACACCGCTTCATGCTCCTCCTATTTTTCAGACCGCTTCATGCTCCACATATATTTGACACGGTTTGAGGCTCTTCATAATTTTCACACCATTCCAGGCTCTTCATTTTTTTGAACACCGCTTCATGCTCCTCCTATTTTTGAGACCGTTTCATGCTCCTCATATTTTTGACCCCTTTTGAAGCTCTTCATATTTTTCACACCTTTTCAGGCTCTTCAAGTTTTTGAATACCGCTTCATGCTCCTCCTATTTTTCAGAACGTTTCATGCTCCTCATATTTGACACGATTTGAAGCTCTTCATATTTTTCACACCTTTTCAGGCTCTTCAAGTTTTTGAATACCGCTTCATGCTCCTCCTATTTTACAGACCGTTTCATGCTCATCTCATTTTTGACACCTTTTGAAGCTCTTCATATTTTTCACACCTATGAAGCTCTTCATATTTTTCACACCTTTTCAGGCTCTTCATGTTTTTGAACAACGTTTCATGCTCTTCCTATTTTTCAGACCATTTCATGCTACTCTCATTTTTGACACCGTTTGAAGCACTTCATATTTTTGACACCTTTTGAAGCTCTTCTTATTTTTCACACCTTTTCAGCCTATTCATGTTGTTCAACACCCTTCATGCTCCTCCTATTTTTCAGACCGTTTCATGCTCCTCATATTTTTGACACCTTTGAAGCTCTTCATATATTTCACTCCTTTTCAGGCTCTTCATGTTTCGGAACACCACTTCATGCTCGTCCTATTTTTCAGACCGTTACATGCTCATGTCATTTTTGACACCTTTTGAAGTTTTTCATATTTTTCACACCTTTCGAAGCTCTTCATATTTTTCACACGTTTTCAGGCTCTTCATGTTTTTCAACACCGCTTCTTGCTCCTCCTATTTTTGAGACCATTTCATGCTTCTCACATTTTTGACACGATTTGAAGCTCTTCATATTTTTCACACCTTTTCAACCTTTAATGTTTTGGAACATCAATTCATGCTCCACCGATTTTTCAGACCGATTCATGCTCTTCATATTTTTGACACGTTTTGAAGGTCTTCATATTTTTCACACCTTTTCAGCATCTTCATGTTTTTCAACACCGATTCATGCTCCTCCTATTTTTCAGACCGTTTCATGCTCCTCCTATTTTTCAGACCGTTTAATGCTCCTCATATTTTGACACCTTTTGAAACTCTTCATATTTTTCACACCTTTTAATGCTCTTCATGTTTTTCAACAGCTCTTCATTCCCCTCTATTTTTTAGACCGTTTCATGCTCCTCATTTATTTTACACCTTTTGAAGCTCTTCATATTTTTCACACCTTTTCATGCTCTGCATTTTTTTCAACACCGATTCATGCTCCTCCTATTTTTCAGGCGGTTTCATGCTCCTCATAGTTTTGACACCTTTTGAAACTCTTTATATTTTTCACACCTTTTCATGCTCTTCATGATTTTGAAAACGGCTTCATGCTCCTCCTATTTTTCAGACCGTTTCATGCTCCTCATAGTTTTGACACCATTTGAAGCTCTTCATATTTTTCACATCTTTTCAGGATCTTCATGTATTTCAACACCGATTCTTGCTCCTCCTATTTTTCAGACCGTTTCATGCTCCTCCTAATTTTCAGACCGTTTAATACTCCTCATATTTTGACACCTTTTGAAACTCTTCATATTTTTCACACCTTTTAATGCTCTTCATGTTTTTCAACAGCGCTTCATTCCCCTCTATTTTTTAGACCGTTTCATGCTCCTCATTTATTTGACACCTTTTGAAGCTCTTCATATTTTTCACACCTTTTCATGCTCTGCATTTTTTTCAACACCGATTCATGCTCCTCCTATTTTTCAATTTCATGCTCCTCATATTTTTGACACCTTTTGAAAATCTTCAGTTTTTTCACACCTTTTCATGCTCTTCATGTTTTCAACACCGTTTCATGCTCCTCCTATTTTTCAGACCGTTTCATGCTCCTCATGTATTTCACACTTTTTGAAGCTCTTCATATTTTTCACACCTTTTCAGGCTCTTCATGTTTTTCAACACCGCTTCATGGTCCTCCTATTTTTCAGACCGTTTCATGCTCCTCATGTATTTCACACTTTTTGAAGCTCTTCATATTTTTCACAACTTTTCAGGCTCTTCATGGTTTTGAACACCGTTTCATGCTCCTCCAATTTTTCAGACCGTTTCATGCTCATCTCATTTTTTACACCTTTTGAAGCTCTTCATATTTTTCACACCTTTTGAAACTCTTCATATTTTTCACACGTTTTCAGGCTCTTCATGTTTTTCAACACCGCTTCATGTTCCTCCTATTTTTCAGACCGTTTCATGCTCCTCATATATTTGACACGTTTTGAGGCTCTTCATATTTTTCACACCTTTCCAGGCTCTTCAAGTTTTTGAACACTGCTTCATGCTCCTCCTATTTTTCAGACCATTTCATGCTCCTCACATTTTTCACCCCTTTTGAAGCTCTTCATACTTTTCACACCTTTTCAGGCTATTCATGTTTTTGAGCACAGCTTCATGCTCCTCATATTTTTCAGAACTTTTCATGCTCCTCATATTTTGACACCATTTAAACTCTTCACATTTTTCACATCTTTTCAGGCTCTTCATGTTTTTGAACACCGCTTCATGCTCCTCTTATTTTTCCGACCGCTTCATGCTCCTTCTATTTTTCAGACCATTTCATTCTCCTCATATTTTTGACAATTTTGGAAGCTCTTCATATTTTTCACACCTTTTCATGCTCTTCATGTTTTTGAACACCGTTTCATGCCCCTCCTAATTTTCAGACCGTTTCATGGTCCTCATGTTTTTGACAGCTTTTGAAGCTTTTAATATTTTTCACACCTTTTAAGGCTCTTCATGATTTTGAACACCGCTTCATGCTTCTCTTAATTTTCAGGCCTTTTCATGTTCCTCATATTTTTGACACCTTTTGAAGCTCTTCATATTTTTCACACCTTTTCAGGCTCTTCATATTTTTGAACACACCTTCATGCTCCTCCTATTTTTCAGACCGTTTCATGTTCCTCATGTATTTCACACCTTGTGAAGCTCTTCATATTTTTCACATCTTTTCAGTCTCTTCATATATTTGAACACGATTTCATGCTCCTCCTATTTTTCAGACCGTTTCATGCTCCTCATATTTTTGAAACCTTTTGAAGCTCTTCATATTTTTCACACCTTTTCAGGTTCTTCATGTTTTTCAACACCGTTTCATGCTCCTCCTATTTTACAGACCGTTTCATGCTCATCTCATTTTTGACACCTTTTGAAGTTCTTCATATTTTTCACACCTATGAAGCTCTTCATATTTTTCACACCTTTTCAGGCTCTTCATGGTTTTGAACAACGTTTCATGCTCTTCCTATTTTTCAGACCATTTCATGCTACTCTCATTTTTGACACCGTTTGAAGCACTTCATATTTTTGACACCTTTTGAAGCTCTTCATATTTTTCACACCTTTTCAGGCTCTTCATATTTTTGAACACACCTTCATGCTCCTCCTATTTTTCAGACCGTTTCATGTTCCTCATGTATTTCACACCTTGTGAAGCTCTTCATATTTTTCACATCTTTTCAGTCTCTTCATGTATTTGAACACGATTTCATGCTCCTCCTATTTTTCAGACCGTTTCATGCTCCTCATTTTTTTGAAACCTTTTGAAGCTCTTCATATTTTTCACACCTTTTCAGGTTCTTCATGTTTTTCAACACCGTTTCATGCTCCTCCTATTTTTCAGACCGTTTCATGCTCATCTCATTTTTGACACCTTTTGAAGCTCTTCATATTTTTCACACCTATGAAGCTCTTCATATTTTTCACACATTTTCAGGCTCTTCATGTTTTTCAACACCGCTTCATGCTCCTCCTATTTTTCAGACCGCTTCATGCTCCTCATATATTTGACACGGTTTGAGGCTCTTCATAATTTTCACACCATTCCAGGCTCTTCATTTTTTTGAACACCGCTTCATGCTCCTCCTATTTTTGAGACCGTTTCATGCTCCTCATATTTTTGACCCCTTTTGAAGCTCTTCATATTTTTCACACCTTTTCAGGCTCTTCAAGTTTTTGAATACCGCTTCATGCTCCTCCTATTTTTCAGAACGTTTCATGCTCCTCATATTTGACACGATTTGAAGCTCTTCATATATTTCACACCTTTTCAGGCTCTTCATGTTTTGATCACCACTTCATGCTCCTCCTATTTTTCAGACCGTTTCATGCTCCTCATATTTTTGACACCATTTGAATCTCTTCATATTTTTGACAACTTTTCATGCTCTTCATGTTTTTCAACACCGCTTCATGCTTCTCCTATTTTTCAGACGGTTTTTTGCTCCTCATATTTTTGACACCTTTTGAAGCTCTTCATATATTTCAAGCCTTTTCAGGCTCTTCAGGTTTTTAACCACTGCTTCATGCTCCTCCTATTTTTCAGACATTTTCATGCTCCTCCTATTTCTCAGGCGGTTTCATGCTCCTCATAGTTTTGACACCTTTTGAAACTCTTCATATTTTTCACACCTTTTCATGCTCTTCATGATTTTGAAAACGGCTTCATGCTCCTCCTATTTTTCAGACCGTTTCATGCTCCTCATAGTTTTGACAACATTTGAAGCTCTTCATATTTTTCACATCTTTTCAGGATCTTCATGTATTTCAACACCGATTCTTGCTCCTCCTATTTTTCAGACCGTTTCATGCTCCTCCTATTTTTCAGACCGTTTAATACTCCTCATATTTTGACACCTTTTGAAACTCTTCATATTTTTCACACCTTTTAATGCTCTTCATGTTTTTCAACAGCGCTTCATTCCCCTCTATTTTTTAGACCGTTTCATGCTCCTCATTTATTTGACACCTTTTGAAGCTCTTCATATTTTTCACACCTTTTCATGCTCTGCATTTTTTTCAACACCGATTCATGCTCCTCCTATTTTTCAGACAATTTCATGCTCCTCATATTTTTGACACCTTTTGAAAATCTTCAGTTTTTTCACACCTTTTCATGCTCTTCATGTTTTCAACACCGATTCATGCTCCTCCTATTTTTCAGACCGTTTCATGCTCCTCCTATTTTTCAGAACTTCATGCTCCTCATATTTTGACACCTTTTGAAGCTCTTCATATTTTTCACACCTTTTCAGGCTCTTCATGTTTTTCAACACCGCTTCATGGTCCTCCTATTTTTCAGACCGTTTCATGCTCCTCATGTATTTCACACTTTTTGAAGCTCTTCATATTTTTCACAACTTTTCAGGCTCTTCATGTTTTTGAACAACGTTTCATGCTCTTCCTATTTTTCAGACCATTTCATGCTACTCTCATTTTTGACACCGTTTGAAGCACTTCATATTTTTGACACCTTTTGAAGCTCTTCTTATTTTTCACACCTTTTCAGCCTATTCATGTTGTTCAACACCCTTCATGCTCCTCCTATTTTTCAGACCGTTTCATGCTCCTCATATTTTTGACACCTTTGAAGCTCTTCATATATTTCACTCCTTTTCAGGCTCTTCATGTTTCGGAACACCACTTCATGCTCGTCCTATTTTTCAGACCGTTACATGCTCATGTCATTTTTGACACCTTTTGAAGTTTTTCATATTTTTCACACCTTTCGAAGCTCTTCATATTTTTCACACGTTTTCAGGCTCTTCATGTTTTTCAACACCGCTTCTTGCTCCTCCTATTTTTGAGACCATTTCATGCTTCTCACATTTTTGACACGATTTGAAGCTCTTCATATTTTTCACACCTTTTCAACCTTTAATGTTTTGGAACATCAATTCATGCTCCACCGATTTTTCAGACCGATTCATGCTCTTCATATTTTTGACACGTTTTGAAGGTCTTCATATTTTTCACACCTTTTCAGCATCTTCATGTTTTTCAACACCGATTCATGCTCCTCCTATTTTTCAGACCGTTTCATGCTCCTCCTATTTTTCAGACCGTTTAATGCTCCTCATATTTTGACACCTTTTGAAACTCTTCATATTTTTCACACCTTTTAATGCTCTTCATGTTTTTCAACAGCTCTTCATTCCCCTCTATTTTTTAGACCGTTTCATGCTCCTCATTTATTTTACACCTTTTGAAGCTCTTCATATTTTTCACACCTTTTCATGCTCTGCATTTTTTTCAACACCGATTCATGCTCCTCCTATTTTTCAGGCGGTTTCATGCTCCTCATAGTTTTGACACCTTTTGAAACTCTTTATATTTTTCACACCTTTTCATGCTCTTCATGATTTTGAAAACGGCTTCATGCTCCTCCTATTTTTCAGACCGTTTCATGCTCCTCATAGTTTTGACACCATTTGAAGCTCTTCATATTTTTCACATCTTTTCAGGATCTTCATGTATTTCAACACCGATTCTTGCTCCTCCTATTTTTCAGACCGTTTCATGCTCCTCCTAATTTTCAGACCGTTTAATACTCCTCATATTTTGACACCTTTTGAAACTCTTCATATTTTTCACACCTTTTAATGCTCTTCATGTTTTTCAACAGCGCTTCATTCCCCTCTATTTTTTAGACCGTTTCATGCTCCTCATTTATTTGACACCTTTTGAAGCTCTTCATATTTTTCACACCTTTTCATGCTCTGCATTTTTTTCAACACCGATTCATGCTCCTCCTATTTTTCAATTTCATGCTCCTCATATTTTTGACACCTTTTGAAAATCTTCAGTTTTTTCACACCTTTTCATGCTCTTCATGTTTTCAACACCGATTCATGCTCCTCCTATTTTTCAGACCGTTTCATGCTCCTCATGTATTTCACACTTTTTGAAGCTCTTCATATTTTTCACACCTTTTCAGGCTCTTCATGTTTTTCAACACCGCTTCATGGTCCTCCTATTTTTCAGACCGTTTCATGCTCCTCATGTATTTCACACTTTTTGAAGCTCTTCATATTTTTCACAACTTTTCAGGCTCTTCATGGTTTTGAACACCGTTTCATGCTCCTCCAATTTTTCAGACCGTTTCATGCTCATCTCATTTTTTACACCTTTTGAAGCTCTTCATATTTTTCACACCTTTTGAAACTCTTCATATTTTTCACACGTTTTCAGGCTCTTCATGTTTTTCAACACCGCTTCATGTTCCTCCTATTTTTCAGACCGTTTCATGCTCCTCATATATTTGACACGTTTTGAGGCTCTTCATATTTTTCACACCTTTCCAGGCTCTTCAAGTTTTTGAACACTGCTTCATGCTCCTCCTATTTTTCAGACCATTTCATGCTCCTCACATTTTTCACCCCTTTTGAAGCTCTTCATACTTTTCACACCTTTTCAGGCTATTCATGTTTTTGAGCACAGCTTCATGCTCCTCATATTTTTCAGAACTTTTCATGCTCCTCATATTTTGACACCATTTAAACTCTTCACATTTTTCACATCTTTTCAGGCTCTTCATGTTTTTGAACACCGCTTCATGCTCCTCTTATTTTTCCGACCGCTTCATGCTCCTTCTATTTTTCAGACCATTTCATTCTCCTCATATTTTTGACAATTTTGGAAGCTCTTCATATTTTTCACACCTTTTCATGCTCTTCATGTTTTTGAACACCGTTTCATGCCCCTCCTAATTTTCAGACCGTTTCATGGTCCTCATGTTTTTGACAGCTTTTGAAGCTTTTAATATTTTTCACACCTTTTAAGGCTCTTCATGATTTTGAACACCGCTTCATGCTTCTCTTAATTTTCAGGCCTTTTCATGTTCCTCATATTTTTGACACCTTTTGAAGCTCTTCATATTTTTCACACCTTTTCAGGCTCTTCATATTTTTGAACACACCTTCATGCTCCTCCTATTTTTCAGACCGTTTCATGTTCCTCATGTATTTCACACCTTGTGAAGCTCTTCATATTTTTCACATCTTTTCAGTCTCTTCATATATTTGAACACGATTTCATGCTCCTCCTATTTTTCAGACCGTTTCATGCTCCTCATATTTTTGAAACCTTTTGAAGCTCTTCATATTTTTCACACCTTTTCAGGTTCTTCATGTTTTTCAACACCGTTTCATGCTCCTCCTATTTTACAGACCGTTTCATGCTCATCTCATTTTTGACACCTTTTGAAGTTCTTCATATTTTTCACACCTATGAAGCTCTTCATATTTTTCACACCTTTTCAGGCTCTTCATGGTTTTGAACAACGTTTCATGCTCTTCCTATTTTTCAGACCATTTCATGCTACTCTCATTTTTGACACCGTTTGAAGCACTTCATATTTTTGACACCTTTTGAAGCTCTTCATATTTTTCACACCTTTTCAGGCTCTTCATATTTTTGAACACACCTTCATGCTCCTCCTATTTTTCAGACCGTTTCATGTTCCTCATGTATTTCACACCTTGTGAAGCTCTTCATATTTTTCACATCTTTTCAGTCTCTTCATGTATTTGAACACGATTTCATGCTCCTCCTATTTTTCAGACCGTTTCATGCTCCTCATTTTTTTGAAACCTTTTGAAGCTCTTCATATTTTTCACACCTTTTCAGGTTCTTCATGTTTTTCAACACCGTTTCATGCTCCTCCTATTTTTCAGACCGTTTCATGCTCATCTCATTTTTGACACCTTTTGAAGCTCTTCATATTTTTCACACCTATGAAGCTCTTCATATTTTTCACACATTTTCAGGCTCTTCATGTTTTTCAACACCGCTTCATGCTCCTCCTATTTTTCAGACCGCTTCATGCTCCTCATATATTTGACACGGTTTGAGGCTCTTCATAATTTTCACACCATTCCAGGCTCTTCATTTTTTTGAACACCGCTTCATGCTCCTCCTATTTTTGAGACCGTTTCATGCTCCTCATATTTTTGACCCCTTTTGAAGCTCTTCATATTTTTCACACCTTTTCAGGCTCTTCAAGTTTTTGAATACCGCTTCATGCTCCTCCTATTTTTCAGAACGTTTCATGCTCCTCATATTTGACACGATTTGAAGCTCTTCATATATTTCACACCTTTTCAGGCTCTTCATGTTTTGATCACCACTTCATGCTCCTCCTATTTTTCAGACCGTTTCATGCTCCTCATATTTTTGACACCATTTGAATCTCTTCATATTTTTGACAACTTTTCATGCTCTTCATGTTTTTCAACACCGCTTCATGCTTCTCCTATTTTTCAGACGGTTTTTTGCTCCTCATATTTTTGACACCTTTTGAAGCTCTTCATATATTTCAAGCCTTTTCAGGCTCTTCAGGTTTTTAACCACTGCTTCATGCTCCTCCTATTTTTCAGACATTTTCATGCTCCTCCTATTTCTCAGGCGGTTTCATGCTCCTCATAGTTTTGACACCTTTTGAAACTCTTCATATTTTTCACACCTTTTCATGCTCTTCATGATTTTGAAAACGGCTTCATGCTCCTCCTATTTTTCAGACCGTTTCATGCTCCTCATAGTTTTGACAACATTTGAAGCTCTTCATATTTTTCACATCTTTTCAGGATCTTCATGTATTTCAACACCGATTCTTGCTCCTCCTATTTTTCAGACCGTTTCATGCTCCTCCTATTTTTCAGACCGTTTAATACTCCTCATATTTTGACACCTTTTGAAACTCTTCATATTTTTCACACCTTTTAATGCTCTTCATGTTTTTCAACAGCGCTTCATTCCCCTCTATTTTTTAGACCGTTTCATGCTCCTCATTTATTTGACACCTTTTGAAGCTCTTCATATTTTTCACACCTTTTCATGCTCTGCATTTTTTTCAACACCGATTCATGCTCCTCCTATTTTTCAGACAATTTCATGCTCCTCATATTTTTGACACCTTTTGAAAATCTTCAGTTTTTTCACACCTTTTCATGCTCTTCATGTTTTCAACACCGATTCATGCTCCTCCTATTTTTCAGACCGTTTCATGCTCCTCCTATTTTTCAGAACTTCATGCTCCTCATATTTTGACACCTTTTGAAGCTCTTCATATTTTTCACACCTTTTCAGGCTCTTCATGTTTTTCAACACCGCTTCATGGTCCTCCTATTTTTCAGACCGTTTCATGCTCCTCATGTATTTCACACTTTTTGAAGCTCTTCATATTTTTCACAACTTTTCAGGCTCTTCATGTTTTTGAACACCGTTTCATGCTCCTCCAATTTTTCAGACCGTTTCATGCTCCTCCTATTTTTCAGACCGTTTCATGCTCATCTCATTTTTTACACCTTTTGAAGCTCTTCATATTTTTCACACCTTTTGAAACTCGTCATATTTTTCACACCTTTCCAGGCTCTTCAAGTTTTTGAACACCGCTTCATGCTCCTCCTATTTTTCAGACCATTTCATGCTCCTCACATTTTTCACCCCTTTTGAAGCTCTTCATACTTTTCACACCTTTTCAGGCTATTCATGTTTTTGAGCACAGCTTCATGCTCCTCGTATTTTTCAGAACTTTTCATGCTCCTCATATTTTGACACCATTTAAACTCTTCACATTTTTCACATCTTTTCAGGCTCTTCATGTTTTTGAACACCGCTTCATGCTCCTCTTATTTTTCCGACCGCTTCATGCTCCTTCTATTTTTCAGACCATTTCATGCTCCTCATATTTTTGACAATTTTGGAAGCTCTTCATATTTTTCACACCTTTTCATGCTCTTCATGTTTTTGAACACCGTTTCATGCCCCTCCTAATTTTCAGACCGTTTCATGCTCCTCATGTTTTTGACAGCTTTTGAAGCTTTTAATATTTTTCACACCTTTTAAGGCTCTTCATGATTTTGAACACCACTTCATGCTTCTCTTAATTTTCAGGCCTTTTCATGTTCCTCATATTTTTGACACCTTTTGAAGCTCTTCATATTTTTCACACCTTTTCAGGCTCTTCATATTTTTGAACACACCTTCCTGCTCCTCCTATTTTTCAGACCGTTTCATGTTCCTCATGTATTTCACACCTTGTGAAGCTCTTCATATTTTTCACATCTTTTCAGTCTCTTCATGTATTTGAACACGATTTCATGCTCCTCCTATTTTTCAGACCGTTTCATGCTCCTCATATTTTTGAAACCTTTTGAAGCTCTTCATATTTTTCACACCTTTTCAGGTTCTTCATGTTTTTCAACACCGTTTCATGCTCCTCCTATTTTACAGACCGTTTCATGCTCATCTCATTTTTGACACCTATTGAAGCTCTTCATATTTTTCACACCTATGAAGCTCTTCATATTTTTCACACCTTTTCAGGCTCTTCATGGTTTTGAACAACGTTTCATGCTCTTCCTATTTTTCAGACCATTTCATGCTACTCTCATTTTTGACACCGTTTGAAGCACTTCATATTTTTGACACCTTTTGAAGCTCTTCATATTTTTCACACCTTTTCAGGCTCTTCATATTTTTGAACACACCTTCATGCTCCTCCTATTTTTCAGACCGTTTCATGTTCCTCATGTATTTCACACCTTGTGAAGCTCTTCATATTTTTCACATCTTTTCAGTCTCTTCATGTATTTGAACACGATTTCATGCTCTTCCTATTTTTCAGACCGTTTCATGCTCCTCATTTTTTTGAAACCTTTTGAAGCTCTTCATATTTTTCACACCTTTTCAGGTTCTTCATGTTTTTCAACACCGTTTCATGCTCCTCCTATTTTTCAGACCGTTTCATGCTCATCTCATTTTTGACACCTTTTGAAGCTCTTCATATTTTTCACACCTATGAAGCTCTTCATATTTTTCACACATTTTCAGGCTCTTCATGTTTTTCAACACCGCTTCATGCTCCTCCTATTTTTCAGACCGCTTCATGCTCCTCATATATTTGACACGGTTTGAGGCTCTTCATAATTTTCACACCATTCCAGGCTCTTCATGTTTTTGAACACGGCTTCATGCTCCTCCTATTTTTGAGACCGTTTCATGCTCCTCATATTTTTGACCCCTTTTGAAGCTCTTCATATTTTTCACACCTTTTCAGGCTCTTCAAGTTTTTGAATACCGCTTCATGCTCCTCCTATTTTTCAGAACGTTTCATGCTCCTCATATTTGACACGATTTGAAGCTCTTCATATTTTTCACACCTTTTCAGGCTCTTCAAGTTTTTGAATACCGCTTCATGCTCCTCCTATTTTACAGACCGTTTCATGCTCATCTCATTTTTGACACCTTTTGAAGCTCTTCATATTTTTCACACCTATGAAGCTCTTCATATTTTTCACACCTTTTCAGGCTCTTCATGTTTTTGAACAACGTTTCATGCTCTTCCTATTTTTCAGACCATTTCATGCTACTCTCATTTTTGACACCGTTTGAAGCACTTCATATTTTTGACACCTTTTGAAGCTCTTCTTATTTTTCACACCTTTTCAGCCTATTCATGTTGTTCAACACCCTTCATGCTCCTCCTATTTTTCAGACCGTTTCATGCTCCTCATATTTTTGACACCTTTGAAGCTCTTCATATATTTCACTCCTTTTCAGGCTCTTCATGTTTCGGAACACCACTTCATGCTCGTCCTATTTTTCAGACCGTTACATGCTCATGTCATTTTTGACACCTTTTGAAGTTTTTCATATTTTTCACACCTTTCGAAGCTCTTCATATTTTTCACACGTTTTCAGGCTCTTCATGTTTTTCAACACCGCTTCTTGCTCCTCCTATTTTTGAGACCATTTCATGCTTCTCACATTTTTGACACGATTTGAAGCTCTTCATATTTTTCACACCTTTTCAACCTTTAATGTTTTGGAACATCAATTCATGCTCCACCGATTTTTCAGACCGATTCATGCTCTTCATATTTTTGACACGTTTTGAAGGTCTTCATATTTTTCACACCTTTTCAGCATCTTCATGTTTTTCAACACCGATTCATGCTCCTCCTATTTTTCAGACCGTTTCATGCTCCTCCTATTTTTCAGACCGTTTAATGCTCCTCATATTTTGACACCTTTTGAAACTCTTCATATTTTTCACACCTTTTAATGCTCTTCATGTTTTTCAACAGCTCTTCATTCCCCTCTATTTTTTAGACCGTTTCATGCTCCTCATTTATTTGACACCTTTTGAAGCTCTTCATATTTTTCACACCTTTTCATGCTCTGCATTTTTTTCAACACCGATTCATGCTCCTCCTATTTTTCAGACAATTTCATGCTCCTCATATTTTTGACACCTTTTGAAAATCTTCAGTTTTTTCACACCTTTTCATGCTCTTCATGTTTTCAACACCGATTCATGCTCCTCCTATTTTTCAGACCGTTTCATGCTCCTCCTATTTTTCAGAACTTCATGCTCCTCATATTTTGACACCTGTTGAAGCTCTTCATATTTTTCACACCTTTTCAGGCTCTTCATGTTTTTCAACACCGCTTCATGGTCCGCCTATTTTTCAGACCGTTTCATGCTCCTCATGTATTTCACGCTTTTTGAAGCTCTTCATATTTTTCACAACTTTTCAGGCTCTTCATGTTTTTGAACACCGTTTCATGCTCCTCCAATTTTTCAGATCGTTTCATGCTCCTCCTATTTTTCAGACCGTTTCAGGCTCCTCATATTTTTGACACCTTTTGAAAATCTTCAGTTTTTTCACACCTTTTCATGCTCTTCATGTTTTCAACACCGATTCATGCTCCTCCTATTTTTCAGACCGTTTCATGCTCCTCCTATTTTTCAGAACTTCATGCTCCTCATATTTTGACACCTTTTGCAGCTCTTCATATTTTTCACACCTTTTCAGGCTCTTCATGTTTTTCAACACCGCTTCATGGTCCTCCTATTTTTCAGACCGTTTCATGCTCCTCATGTATTTCACACTTTTTGAAGCTCTTCATATTTTTCACAACTTTTCAGGCTCTTCATGTTTTTGAACACCGTTTCATGCTCCTCCAATTTTTCAGACCGTTTCATGCTCCTCCTATTTTTCAGACCGTTTCATGCTCATCTCATTTTTTACACCTTTTGAAGCTCTTCATATTTTTCACACCTTTTGAAACTCTTCATATTTTTCACACGTTTTCAGGCTCTTCATGTTTTTCAACACCGCTTCATGTTCCTCCTATTTATCAGACCGTTTCATGCTCCTCATATATTTGACACGTTTTGAGGCTCTTCATATTTTTCACACCTTTCCAGGCTCTTCAAGTTTTTGAACACCGCTTCATGCTCCTCCTATTTTTCAGACCATTTCATGCTCCTCACATTTTTCACCCCTTTTGAAGCTCTTCATACTTTTCACACCTTTTCAGGCTATTCATGTTTTTGAGCACAGCTTCATGCTCCTCGTATTTTTCAGAACTTTTCATGCTCCTCATATTTTGACACCATTTAAACTCTTCACATTTTTCACATCTTTTCAGGCTCTTCATGTTTTTGAACACCGCTTCATGCTCCTCTTATTTTGCCGACCGCTTCATGCTCCTTCTATTTTTCAGACCATTTCATGCTCCTCATATTTTTGACAATTTTGGAAGCTCTTCATATTTTTCACACCTTTTCATGCTCTTCATGTTTTTGAACACCACTTCATGCACCTCCTATTTTTCAGACAGTTTCATGCTCCTCATGTATTTCACACCTTTTGAAGCTCTTCAGATTTTTCACACCTTTTCGGGCTCTTCATATTTTTCAACACTAATTCATGCCTCTCCTATTTTTCAGACCGTTTCATGCTCCTCATATTTTGACTTCTTTTGAACCTCTTCATATTTTTCACACCTTTTGAAGCTCTTCATATTTTTCACACGTTTTTAGGATCTTCATGATTTTGAACACGGCTTCATGGTCCTCCTCCTTTTCAGACCGTTTCATGCTCCTCATGTATTTCACACATTTTGAAGCTCTTAATATTTTTCACACCTTTTCAGGCTCTTCATGTTTTTGAACACGATTTCATGCTCCTCTTATTTTTCAGACCGTTTCATGCTCCTCACGTTTTTGACACCTTTGAAGTTCTTCATATTTTTCACAACTTTTCAGACTCTTCATGTTTTTCAACACCGCTTCATGATCGTCCAATTTTTCAGACCGTTTCATGCTCCTCTTATTTTTGACACGTTTTGAGGCTCTTCATATATTTCACACCTTTTCAGGCTCTTCATTTTTTTGAACACCGCTTCATGCTCCTCCTATTTTTCAGAACCTTTCATGCTCCTCATATATTTGACAGCTTTTAAAGCCCTTCATATTTTTCACACCTTTTCAGGTTTTCATGTTTTTCAACACAGCGTCATGCTCCTCCTATTTTTCAGACCGTTTCATGCTCCTCATGTATTTCACACATTTTGAAGCTCTTAATATTTTTCACACCTTTTCAGGCTCTTCATGTTTTTGAACACGATTTCATGCTACTCCTATTTTTCAGACCGTTTCATGCTCCTCACATTTTTGACACCTTTGAAGTTCTTCATATTTTTCACAACTTTTCCGACTCTTCATGTTTTTCAACACCGCTTCATGCTCCTCCTATTGTTCAGACCGTTTCATGTTCCTCTTATTTTTGACACGTTTTGAGGCTCTTCATATATTTCACACCTTTTCAGGCTCTTCATTTTTTTGAACACCGCTTCATGCTCCTCCTATTTTTCAGACCGTTTCATGCTCCTCATATATTTGACACCTTTTGAAGCCCTTCATATTTTTCACAACTTTTCAGGCTTTCATGTTTTTCAACACCGCTTCATGCTTCTCCTATTTTTCAGACCGTTTCATGCTCCTCATGTATTTCACATCTTTTGAAGTTCTTCATATTTTTCACACCTTTTGAAGCTCTTCATATATTTCACTCCTTTTGAAGCTCTTCATATTTTTCACACCTTTTCAGGCTCTTCATGTTTTTGAACACCGTTTCATGCTCCTCCTATATTTCAGACCGTTTCATGCTCCACATATTTTTGACACCTTTTGATGCTCTTCATATTTTTCACCCCTTTTCAGGCTCTTCATGTTTTTCAACACCGCTTCATGCTCCTCCTATTTTTCAAAATATTTCATGCTCCTCATATTTTTGACACCTTTTGAAGCTCTTCATATTTTTCACCCCTTTTCAGGCTCTTCATGTTTTTCAACACCGCTTCATGCTCCTCCTATTTTTCAAAACGTTTCATGCTCCTCATATTTTTGACACATTTTCAAGCTCTTCATATTTTTCACACCTTTACAGGCTCTTCATGTTTTTAAACAACACTTCATGATCCTCCTATTTTTGAGACCGTTTCATTCTCCTCATATTGTTGTCACCTTTTGAAGCTCTTCATATTTTTCACACCTTTTGAATCTCTTCATATATTTCACACTTATTCAGGCTCTTCATGTTTTTCAACACCACTTCATGCTCCTTCTATATTTCAGACCGTTTCATGCTCATCTAATTTTTGACAGCTTTTGAAGCTCTTCATATTTTTCACACCTTTTCAGGCTCTTCATGTTTTTCAACACGGCTTCATGCTCCTCTTATTTTTTAGACCGTTTCGTGCTCCTCATATTTTTCACACCTTTTGAAGCTCTTCATAATTTTCACACCTTTTCAGGCTCTTCATGTTTTTCAACAACGCTTCATGCTCCTCCTATTTTTCAGACCGTTTCATGCTCCTCATGTATTTCACACATTTTGAAGCTCTTCATATTTTTCACACCTTTTCAGGCTTCTCATCTTTTTGAACACCGTTTCATGCTCCTACTATTTTTCAGACCGTTTCATGCTCCTTATATTTTTGAAACCTTTTGAAGCTCTTCATATTTTTCACACCTTTTCAGGCTCTTCATGTTTTTCAACACCGCTTCATGCTCCTCCTATTTTACAGACCTTTTCATGCTCCTCATAATTTTGACACCTTTTGAAGCTCTTCATATTTTTCACACCTTTTGAAGCTCTTCATATATTTCACACTTTTTCAAGCTCTTCATGTTTTTCAACACCACTTCATGCTTCTCCTATTTCTCAGACCGTTTCATGCTCATCTCATTTTTGAAAGGTTTGAAGTTCTTCAAATTTTTCACTTCTTTTGAAACTATTCATATTTTTCACACCTTTTCAGACTCTTCATGTTTTTCAACACCGCTTCATGCTCCTCCTATTTTTCAGACCGTTTCATGCTCCTCTCATTTCTGAAATCTTTTGAAGCTCTTCATATATTTCACACATTTTCAGGCTCTTAATGTTTTTCAACACCATTCATGCTCCTCCTATTTTTCAGACCGTTTCATGCTCATCTCATTTTTGACACCTTCTGAAGCGCTTCATAATTTTCACAAATTTTCAGGCTCTTCACATTTTTGAACACCGCTTCATGCTCCTCCTATTTTTCAGACCGTTTCATGGTCCTCATGTATTTCACACATTTTGCGGCACTTCATATTTTACACACCTTTTCAGGTTCTTCATGATTTTCAACACCACTTCATACTCCTCCTATTTTTCAGACCGTTTCATGTTCCTTATATTTTTGACACCTTTTGAAGCTCTTCATATTTTTTACACCATTCCAGGCTCTTCATGTTTTTCAACACGGCTTCATGCTCCTCCTATTTTTCAGACCGTTTCATGCTCCTCATGTATTTCACACCTTTTGAAGCTCTTCATATTTTTCACACCTTTTCAGGCTCTTCATGTTTTTGAACACCGTTTCATGGTCCTCATATTTTTCAGACTGTTTCATGCGCCTCATATTTTTGAAACCTTTTGAATCTCTTCATATTTTTCACACCTTTTCAGGCTCTTCATGTTTTTTAACACCGCTTCATGATCCTCCTATTTTTCTGACCATTTCATGCTCCTCATATTTTTGACACCTTTTGTAGCTCTTCATATTTTTCACACCTTTTCAGGCTCTTCATGTTTTTCAACACCGTTTCCTGCTCCTTCTATTTTCAGACCGTTTCTTGCTCCTCATAATTTTGACACCTTTGAATGTCTTCATATTTTTCACATCTTTTGAAGCTGTTCATATTTTTCACACCTTTTCAGACTCTTCATGTTTTTTAACACCGCTTCATGATCCTCCTATTTTTCAGATCGTTTCATGTTCCTCCTATTTTTCAGATCATTTCATTCTCCTCATATTTTGGCACCTGTTGAAGCTCCTCATATTTTTCACTCCTTTTCAGGCTCTTCGTGTTTTTCAACACCGCTTCATACTCCTCCTATTTTTCAGACCGTTTCATGGTCATCTCATTTTTAACATCTTTTGAAGCTCTTCATATTTTTCACACCTTTTCAGACTCTTCATGTTTTTGAACACACTTCATGCTCCTCCTATTTTTCAGACAGTTTCATGTTCCTCCTATTTTTCAGATCATTTCATGCTCCTCATATTTTTGACACCTTTTGAAGCTCTTCATATTTTTCACTCCTTTTCGGGCTCTTCATGTTTTTCAACACCGCTTCATGCTCCTCCTATTTTTCAGACCTTTTCATGCTCCTCATATTTTTGACTCCTTTTGAAGCTCTTCATATTTTTCACACCTTTTCATGCTCTTCATATTTTTCAACAACGTGTCATGCTCCTCCTATTTTTCACACGGTTTCATGCTCCTCATATTTTTCACACCTTTAAAGCTCTTCATATCTTTCTCACATTTTAAGGCTCTTCGTGTGTTTCAACACCGTTTCATGCTCCTCCTATTTTTCAGACCTTTTCATAATCCTCATGTATTTCACACCTTTTGAAGCTCTTCGTATTTTTCACACGTTTTCAGGCTCTTCATGTTTTTGAACACTGCTTCATGCTCCTCCTATTTTTCCGACCGTTTCATGCTCCTCATATTTTTGACACCTTTTGAAGCTCTTCATATTTTTCACACCTTTACAGGCTCTTCATGTTTTTCCACAACATTTCATGCTTCTCCTATTTTTCAGACCTTTTCATGATCCTCATGAATTTCACACCTTTTGAAGCTCTTCATATTTTTCTCACCTTTTCAGGCTCTTCATGTTTTTCAACACCGTTACATGATCCTCCTATTTTTCAGACCGTTTCATGCTCATCTCATTTTTGACCCCTTTTGAAGCTTTTCATATTTTTCACAACTTTTTAGGCTCTTCATGTTTTTCAACACCGCTTCATACTCCTCCTATTTTTCAGACCGTTTCATGCTCATCTAATTTTTGACACCTTGT
Organism: Dama dama; assembly: GCF_033118175.1. NCBI lineage: Eukaryota > Metazoa > Chordata > Mammalia > Artiodactyla > Cervidae > Dama > Dama dama. Next base: position 631,785 of record NW_026870900.1, read on the forward strand.
GAAGCTCTTCATATTTCTCACAACTCTTTAGGCTCTTCATGTTTTTGACACCGCTTCATGCTCCTCCTATTTTTCAGAGAGTTTCATGCTCCTCATGTATTTCACATCTTTTGAAGCTCTTCATATTTCTCACAACTTTTTAGGCTCTTCATGTTTTTCCACACCACTTCATGCTTCTCCTATTTTTCGGCCTGTTTCCTGCTCCTCATATTTTTGACTCCTTTTAAAGCTCTTCATATTTTTCACACCTTTTCAGCCTCTTCATGTTTTTCAACACCGCTTCATGCTCCTCCTATTTTTCAGACCGTTTCATGCTCCTCGTATTTTTGATACGTTTTGAAGCTCTTCATATATTTCACATCTTTTCAGGCTCTTCATGTTTTTCAACACCGCTTCATGCTCCTCCTATTTTTCAGTCCGTTGCATGCTCATAATATTTTTGACACCATTTGAAGCTTTTCATATTTTTGATACCTTTTGATGCTCTTCATGTTTTTCAACACCGCTTCATGCTCATCATATTTTTCAGACAGTTTCTTGCTCCTCATATTTTTGACATCTTTTGAAGCTCTTCATTTATTTCACTCCTTTACAGGCTCTTCATGTTTTTCAGCACAGCTTCAGGCTCCTCGTATTTTTTAGAGCGTTTCATGCTCCTCATATATTACACACCTTTTGAAGCTCTTCATATTTTTCACACTTTTCCAGGCTCTTCATGTTTTTCAACACCGTGTCATGCTCCTCCTATTTTTCAGACAGTATCATGCTATTCATAATTTTCACACCTTTAAAGCTCTTCATATTTTTCACGCCTTTTAAGGCTCATCATATTTTTGAACACCACTTCATGCTCCTCCTATTTTTCAGACCGTTTCATGTTCCTGCTATTTTTCAGATCATTTCATGCTCCTCATATTTTTGACTCCTTTTGAAGCTCTTCATATTTTTCACACCTTTTCAGGCTCTTCATGTTTTTCAACACCGCTTCATGCTCCTCCTATTTTTCAGCCCTTTTTATGCTCCTCATATTTTTGACTCCTTTTGAAGCTCTTCATATTTTTCACACCTTTTCAGGCTCTTCATCTTTTTCAACACCACTTCATGCTCCTCCTATTTTTTAGACCGTTTCAGGCTCCTCATATTTTTGACAGCTTTAGAATCTCTTCATATTTTTCACACATTTTAAGGCTCTTCATGTTTTTCAACACCGTGTCATGCTCCTCCTATTTTTCAGACGGTTTCTTGCTCCTCATGATTTTCACACCTTTAAAGCTCTTCATATTTTCACACCTTTTAAGGCTCTTCATGTTTTTGAACACCACTTCATGCTACTCCTATTTTTCAGACCGTTTCATGCTCCTCATATTTTTGACACCTTTTGAAGCTCCTCATATTTTTAACACCTTTTCAGACTCTTCATGTTTTTGAACACCGCTTCATGCTCCTCCTATTTTTCAGACCTTTTCATACTCCTCCTATTTTTCAGGCAGTTTCATGCTCCTCATATTTTGACACCTTTTGAAGCTCTTCATATTTTTCACACCTTTCCAGGCTCTTCATGTTTTTTAACACGGCTTCATGCTCCTCCTATATTTCAGACCGTTTCATGCTCCTCATATTTTTGAGACCTTTTGAAGCTCTTCATATTTTTCACACCTTTTCACGCTCTTCATGATTTTCAACACTGCTTCATGCTCCTCCTTTTTTTCAGACAGTTTCATTCTCCTCCTTTTTTTGACACCTTTTAAAGCTCTTCATATATTTCACACCTTTTCACGCTCTTCATGTTTTTGAACACAGCTTCATGCTTCTCCTATTTTTCAGATGGTTTCTTGCTCCTCAAATTTTTGACACATTTTGAAGCTCTTCAAATTTTTGACAGCTTTTCATGCTCTTCATGTTTTCAACACCGATTCATGCTCCTCCTATTTTTCAGATCGTTTCATGCTCCTCCTATTTTTCAGGCCTTTTCATGCTCCTCATATCTTGACAAGTTTTGAAGCTCTTCCTATGTTTCACACCATTTCAGGCTCTTCATGTTTTGAACACGGCTTCATGCTCCTCCTTTATTTCAGAAAGTTTCATTCTCCTCCCATTTTTTACACCTTTTGAAGCTCTTATTATATTTCACACCTTTTCAAGCTCGTCATGTTTTTGAACACTGCTTCATTCTCCTCCTCTTTTTCTGACCGTTTCATGGTCCTCGTATTTTTCACACCTTTTGAAGCTCTTCATATTTTTCACACCTTTTCAGGCTCTTCATGTTTTTGAACACCGCTTCATGCTCCTCCTACTTTTCAGACCGTTTCATGCTCCTCATATTTTTGACTCCTTTTGAAGCTCTTCATATTTTTCACACCTTTTCAGGCTCTTCATGTTTTTCAACACCGCTTCATGCTCCTCCTATTTTTCAGACCTTTTCATGCTCCTCATATTTTTGACTCCTTTTGAAGCTCTTCATATTTTTCACACCTTTTCAGGCTCTTCATCTTTTTCAACACCACTTCATGCTCCTCCTATTTCTCAGACCGTTTCAGGCTCCTCATATTTTTGACAGCTTTTGAATCTCTTCATATTTTTCACACCTTTTCATGCTCTTCATGTTTTCAACACTGATTCATGCTCCTCCTATTTTTCAGACCGTTTCTTGCTCCACATATTTTTGACACGTTTTGAAGCTCTTCATATATTTCACACCTTTTCAGGCTCTTCATGTTTTTCAACACTGATTCATGCTCCTCCTATTTTTCAGACCGTTTCTTGCTCCACATATTTTTGACACCTTTTGAAGCTCTTCATATTTTTCACACCTTTTCAGGCTCTTCATGTTTTTCAACAACGCTTCATACTCCTCCTATATTTCAGACCGTTTCTTGCTCCTCATATTTTTGACACCTTTTGAAACTCTTCATTTATTTCACTCCTTTACAGGCTCTTCATGGTTTTCAACACAGCTTCATGCTCCTCCTATTTTTTAGAGCGTTTCATGCTCCTCATATATTACACACCTTTTGAAGCTCTTCATATTTTTCACACATTTCCAGGCTCTTCATGTTTTTGAACACCGTTTCATGCTCCTCCTATTTTTCAGACCGTTTCCTGCTCCTAATATTTTTGACACGTTTTGAAGCTCTTCATATTTTTCACACCTTTTCAGGCACTTCATGTTTTTAAACACCGCTTCATGCTCCTCCTTTTTTTCAGACCGTTTCGTGCTCCTCATGTATTTCAATCCTTTTGAAGCTCTTCATATTTTTCACACCTTTTCAGGCCCTCCATGTTTTTCAACCCGGCTTCATGCTCCTCCTTTTTTTCAGACCGTTTTATGCTCCTCCTATGTTTGACACCTTTTGCAGCTCTTCATATTTTTCACACCTTTTCAGGCTCTTCATGGTTTTCAACACAGCTTCATGCTCCTCCTTTATTTCAGACAGTTTCATTCTCCTCCTATTTTTGACACCTTTTGAAGCTCTTCATATATTTCACACCTTTTCAATCTCTTCATGTTTTTGAACACCGATTCATGCTCCTCCTATTTTTCATACCGTTTCATGCTCCTGCTATTTTTCAGGCCGTTTCATGCTCCTCATATATTACACACCTTTTGAAGCTCTTCATATTTTTCACACATTTCCAGGCTCTTCATGTTTTTCAACACCGTTTCATGCTCCTCCTATTTTTTAGACCGTTTCCTGCTCCTACTATTTTTGACACGTTTTGAAGCTCTTCATATTTTTCACACCTTTTCAGGCACTTCATGTTTTTGAACACCGCTTCATGCTCCTCCTATTTTTCAGACCGTTTCTTGCACCTCATATATTTCACACCCTTTGAAGCTCCTCATATTTTTCACACATTTTCAGGCTTTTCATGTTTTTAACACCACTTCATGCTCCTCATATTTTTCAGACGTTTCATGCTCATCTCATTTTGACACCTTTTGAAGCTCTTCATATTTTTCACACCTTTTCTTTATCTTCATGATTTTCAACACCGCTTCATGCTCCTCCTATTTTTCAGACGTTTCATGCTCATCTCATTTTTGACACATTTTGAAGCTCTTCATATTTTTCACACATTTTGAAGCTCTTCATATTTGTCACATTTTTGAAGCTCTTCATATTTTTCACACGAATTCCGACTCTTCATGTTTTTCCACACCACTTCATGCTTCTGCTATTTATCATACCGTTTCATACTCCTCATATTTTTGACAACTTTTGAGGATCTTCATATTATTCACACCTTTTCAGGCTCTTCATGTTTTTGATCACTGTTCCATGATCCTCCTATTTTTCAGACCGTTTCATGCTCCTCATATTTGACACCTTTTGAAGCTCTTCCTATTTTTCATACCTTTTCATGCTCATCAGGTTTTTGAACACCACTACATGATCCTCCTATTTTGCAGACCGTTTCATGCTCCTCATATTTTTGACACCTTTTGAAGCTCTTCATATTTTTCACACCTTTTCAGGCTCTTCATGTTTTTCAACACCACTTCATGCTCCTCCGATTTTTCAGACCGTTTCATGCTCCTCATATTTTTGACACCGTTAGAAGCTCTTCATATTTTTCACACCTATTCAAGCTCTTTATGTTTTTGAACACCACTTCATGCTCCTCCTCTTTTTCAGACCATTTCATGCTCCTCCTATTTTTCAGACCGTTTCATGCTCCTCATATTTTTGACACCTTTTGAAGCTCTTCATATTTTTCACATATTTTCAGGCTCTTCATGTTTTTCAACACCACTTCATGCTTCTCCTATTTTTCAGCCCGTTTCATGCTCCTCATGTATTTCACACCTTTTGAAGCTCTTCTTATTTTTCACACCTTTTGAGGCTCTTCATGTTTTTGAACACCGCTTCATGCTCCTCATATTTATCAGACCGTTTAATGCTCCTCATTTATTTCACACCTTTTGAAACTCTTCATATTTTTCACACCTTTTCAGTCTCTTCATGTTTTTGAACACTGCTTCATGCTCCTCCTATTTATCAGACCGTTTCATGCTTCTCATGTATTTCACACCTTTTGAAGCTCTTCATATTTTTCACACCTTTTCAGCCTCTTCATGTTTTTGAACACCGTTTCATGCTCCTCCTAATTTTCAGACCGTTTCATGCTCATCTATTTTTTGACCCTTTTTGAAACTCTTCATATTTTTCACACCTTTTGAAACTCTTCACATTTTTCACACCTTTTCAGGCTCTTCCTGTTTTTGAACACCGTTACATGCTCCTCCTATTTTTCAGAATGTTTTATGCTCCTCATATTTTTGACACCTTTTGAAGCTCTTCATATTTTTCAAACCTTTTCAGGCTCTTCATATTTTTGAACACCGTTTCCTGCTCCTCCTATTTTTCAGTACGTTTCATGCTCCTCATATTTTTTCACACCATTTGAATCTCTTCATATTTTTCACACCTTTTCAGGCTCTTCATGTTTCTGAACACCGCTTCATGCTCCTCCTATTTTTCAGACCGTTTCATGCTCCTCATATTTTTTCACACCTTTTGAATCTCTTCATATCTTTCACACCTTTTCAGGCTCTTCATATTTCTGAACACTGCTTCATGCTCCGCCTATTTTATAGGCCGTTTCATTCTCTTCATTATTTTGACACCTTTTAAAGCTCCTCCTATATTTCTCACCTTTTCAGGCTTTTCATTTTCTTCAACACCACACCATGTTCCTCCTATTTTTCAGACCGTTTCATGCTCCTCATATTTTTGACATCTTTTGATGCTCTTCATATTTTTCACACCTTTTCAGGGTCTCCAAGTTTATGAACACCGCTTCGTGCTCCTCCTACTTTTCAGACCGTTGCATGCTCCTCATATTTTTGACACCCTTTGAAGCTCTTCATATTTTTCACACATTTTCAGGCTCTTCATATTTTTCAACACCGCTTCATGCTCCGCCTATTTTTCATACCGTTTCATGCTCCTCATATTTTTGACACCTTTTGAAGCTCTTCTTATTTTTCAAACCCTTTCAGGATCTTCATGATTTTGCCGACTGCTTCATGCTCCTCCTATATTTCAGACCGTTTCATGCTCCTCATATTTTTGACACCTTTGAAGCTCTTCATATTTTTCACACCTTTTCAAGCTCTTCATGTTTCTGAACATCGCTTCATGCTCCTCCTATTTTTCAGACCGTTTAATCCTCCTAATGTATTTCACACCTTTTGAAGCTCTTCATATTTTTCACACCTTTTCAGGCTCTTCATGTTTTTGAACACCGCTTCATGCTTCACCTATTTTGCAGACCGTTTCATTCTCTTCATTTTTTTGACACCTTTTAAAGCTCCTCCTATATTTCACACCTTTTCAGGCTTTTCATTTTTTTCAACACGACTTCATGATCCTCCTATTTTTCAGACAGTTTCATGCTCATCTCATTTTTGACACCTTTTGAAGCTCTTCATATTTTTCACACCTTTTGAAGCTCTTCATATTTTTCACACCTTTTCAGGCTCTTCATGTTTTTCAACACTGCTTCATGCTCCTCCTATTTTTCATACCATTTCATGCTCCTTATATTTTTGACACCTTTTGAAGCTCTTCATATTTTTCACAGCTTTTCAGACTCTTCATGTTTTTAGACACCGCTTCATGCTCCTCCTATTTTTCAGACCGTTTCATGCTCCTCATATTTTTTCACACCTTTTGAAGCTCTTCATATTTTTCACACCTTTTCAGGCTCTTCATGTTTTTCAACACTGCTTCATGCTCCTCCTATTTTTCATACCATTTCATGCTCCTTATATTTTTGACACCTTTTGAAGCTCTTCATATTTTTCACAGCTTTTCAGACTCTTCATGTTTTTAGACACCGCTTCATGCTCCTCCTATTTTTCAGACCGTTTCATGCTCCACATATTTTTCACACCTTTTGAAGCTCTTCATATTTTTCACACCTTTTCAGGCTCTTCATTTTTTTGAACACCGCTTCATGCTCCTCCTAATTTTCAGACCGTTTCATGCTCCTCATATTTTTGACATCTTTTGATGCTCTTCATATTTTTCACACCTTTTCAGGCTCTTCATGTTTCTGAACATTGCTTCATGCTCCTCCTATTTTTCAGACCGTTTAATCCTCCTAATGTATTTCACACCTTTTGAAGCTCTTCATATTTTTCACACCTTTTCAGGCTCTTCATGTTTTTGAACACCGCTTCATGCTCCACCTATTTTGCAGACCGTTTCATTCTCTTCATTTTTTTGACACCTTTTAAAGCTCCTCCTATATTTCACACCTTTTCAGGCTTTTCATTTTTTTCAACACGACTTCATGCTCCTCCTATTTTTCAGACAGTTTCATGCTCATCTCATTTTTGACACCTTTTGAAGCTCTTCATATTTTTCACACCTTTTGAAGCTCTTCATATTTTTCATATTTTTGAAGCTCTTCATATTTTCACACGTTTTCAGACTCTTCATGTTTTTCAACACCGCTTCATGCTCCTCCTATTTTTCAGATCGTTTCATGCTCCTCATATATTTGACACCTTTTGTAGCTCTTCTTATATTTCACACCTTTTCAGGATCTTCATGTTTTTAAACAACATTTCATGCTCCTCCTATTTTTCAGCCTGTTTCATGCTCCTCATGTATTTCACACCTTTTGAAGCTCTTCATATTTTTCACACATTTTCAGGCTCTTCATGTTTTTGATCACTGTTCCATGCTCCTCCTATTTTTCAGACCGTTTCATGCTCCTCTCATTTTGACCCTTTTTGAAGCTCTTCATATTTTTCACATCTTTCGAAGCTGTTCATATTTTTCACGCCTTTTCAGGCTCTTCATGATTTTCAACACTGCTTCATGCTGCTGCTATTTTTCAGACCGTTTCATGCTCCTCATATTTTTGACACCTTTTGAAGCTCTTCATGTTTTTAACAAATTTTCAGGCTCTTCATATTTTTGAACCACGCTTCATGCTCCTCTTATTTTTCAGAGAGTTTCATGCTCCTCATGTATTTCACACCTTTTGAAGCTCTTCATATTTTTCACACCTTTTCAGGCTCTTCATGTTTTTGAACACTGGTTCATGCTCCTCCTATTTTTCAGAACGTTTCTTGATCCTCATATTTTTGACACTTTTTGAAGCTCTTCATATTTTTCACACCTTTTCAGGTTTTTCATGTTTTTGAAAACCGCTTCATGATCCTCCTATTTTTCAGACCGTTTCATGCTCCTCATATTTTTGACACCTTTTGAAGCTCTTCATATTTTTCACACCTTTTCAGGTTTTTCATGTTTTTGAACACCGCTTCATGATCCTCCTATTTTTCAGACCGTTTCATGCTCCTCATATTTTTGACACCTTTTGAAGCTCTTCATATTTTTCACACCTTTTCTGGCTGTTCATTTTTTTCTACACTACTTCTTGCTCCTCCAAATTTTCAGACATATTCATACTAATATAATTTTTGACACCTTTTGAAGCTCTTCATATTTTTCACACCTTTTGAAGGTCTTCATATTTTCACACCTTTTCAGACACTTCATGTTTTTGAACACCGCTTCATGCTCCTTCTATTTTTCAGAGAGTTTCATGCTCCTCATGTCTTTCTCAACTTTTGAAGCTCTTCATATTTTTCACACCTTTTCAGGCTCTTCATGTTTTTCCACATCACTTCATGCTTCTCCTATTTTTCAGCCCCTTTCATGCTCCTCATGTATTTCACACCTTTTGAAGCTCTTCATATTTTTCACACCTTTTCAGGCTCTTCATGTTTTTCAACACCACTTCATGCTCCTCCTATATTTCAGACCATTTCATGCTCCTCATATTTTTCACATCTTTTGAAGCTCTTCATAATATTCACACCCTTTTAGGCTCTTCATGTTTTTCAACACCACTTCATGCTCCTCCTATTTTTCAGACCGTTTCATGCTCCTAATATTTTTGACACCTTTTGAAGCTCTTCATATTTTTCACACCTTTTCAGGCTCTTCATGTTTTTGAACACCGCTTCATGCTTCTTCTATTTTTCAGAGAGTTTCATGCTCCTCATGTATTTCACACCTTTTGAAGCTCTTCATATTTTTCACACCTTTTCAGGCTCTTCATGTTTTTCCACACCACTTCATGCTTCTCCTATTTTTCAGCCCGTTTCCTGCTCCTCATGTAGTTCACACCTTGTGAAGCTCTTCATATTTTTCACTCCTTTTCAGGCTCTTCACGTTTTGATCACCATTTAATGCTCCTCTTATTTTTCAGACCGTTTCATGCTCATCTCATTTTTGACACCTTTTGAAGCTCTTCATATATTTCACACATTTTCAGCTCTTCATATTGTTCACACTTTTTCACTCTCTCTAGGTTTTTGAACACCGCTTCATGTTCCTCCTATTTTTGAGACCGTTTCATGCTCCTCATATGTTTGACACGTTTTGAAGCTCTTCATATTTTCACACCTTTTCAGGCTCTTCATGTTTTTGAACACCGTTTCATGCTATTCCTATTTTTCAAACTGTTTCATGGTCCTCATATTTGTTACACCTTTTGAAGCTATTCATATATTTCACACCTTTTCAGGCTCTTCTTGTTTTTCAACACAGCTTTATTCTCCTCCTATTTTAAGACCGTTTCATGCTCCTCATGTTTTTTACACCTTTTGAAGCACTTCATATTTTTCACACTTTTCAGGCTCTTCATGTATTTGAAAACCGCCTCATGCTCCTCCTATTTTTCAGACCGTTTCATGTCCAAATTTATTTCACACCTTTTGAAGCTCTTTATATTTTTCAAAACTTTTCATGCCCTTCAAGTGTTTGATCAGCATTTCATGCTCCTCCTATTTTTCAGACCGTTTCATGCTCATCTCATTTTTGACACCTTTTGAAGCTCTTCATATTTTTCACACCTTTTGAAGCTCTTCATATTTTCCAACGTTTTCAGGCTCTTCATGTTTTTGAACATCGCTTCATGCTCCTCATATTTTTCAGACCGTTTCGTGCTCCTCATATTCTTGACACCTTATGAAGCTCTTCATATTTTTCACACCTTTTCAGGCTCTTCATGTTTTTGAACACCGCTTCATGCTCCTCCTATATTTCAGACCGTTTAATTCTCCTCATAGATTTCACACCTTTTGAAGCTCTTCATATTTTTCACACCTTTTCAGTCTCTTCATGTTTTTGAACACCGTTTCTCGCTCCTCCTATTTTTCAGATCGTTTCATGCTCATCTCATTTTTGACAACTTTTGAAGCTTTTCATAATTTTGACAACTTTTCAGGCTCTTCATGTTTTGAACACCGCTTCATGCTCCTCCTATTTTTCAGACCATATCATGCTCCTCATATTTTTTAACACTTTTTGAAGCTCTTCATATTTTTCACGCCTTTTCAGGCTCTTCATGTTTTTGAACAACTCTTCATGCTCCTCCTATTTTTCAGACCGTTTCATGCTCCTCATATTTTTGACACCTTTTGAAGCTCTTCATATTTTTCACACCTTTTCAGTCTCTTCATGTTTTTGAACACCGTTTCTCGCTCCTCCTATTTTTCAAACCGTTTCATGCTAATCTCATTTTTGACACCTTTTGTAGCTCTTCATATTTTTCACACGTTTTCTGGCTCTTCATGTTTTTCAACACCGTTTCTTGATCCTCCTATTTTTCAGACCGTTTCATGCTCATCTCATCTTTAACACCTTTAGAAGCTTTTCATATTTTTCACAACATTTCAGGCTCTTCATGTTATTGAACACCGCTTCATGCTCCTCCTATTTTTCAGAGAGTTTCATGCTCCTCATGAATTTCACACCTTTTGAAGCTCTTCATATTTTTCATACCTTTTCAGGCTCTTCAGGTTTTTCAACACCGCTTCATGCTCCTCCTATTTTTCAGACCGTTTCATGCTCCTCATATTTTTGACACCTTTTGAAACTCTTCATATTTTTCACAACTTTTCAGGCTCTTCATATTTTTGAACACCGCTTCATGCTCCTCCTATTTTTCAGACCGTTTCATGCTCCTCATATTTTTGACACCTTTTGAAGCTCCTCATATTTTTCACACTTTTTCAGGCTCAGCATGTTTTTGCACACCGCTTCATGTTCCTCATATTTTTCACACCGTTTCATGCTCCTCATATTTTTCACACCTTTTGATGCTCTTCATATATTTCACACCTTTTCAGGCTCTTTATGTTTTTGAACACCAATTCATGCTCCTCGTATTTTCAGACAGTTTCATGCTCCTCATATTTTTGACACGTTTTGGGGCTCTAATAATTTTCACACCATTCCAGGCTCTTCATATTTTTGAACACCGTTTCATGCTCCTCCTATTTTTCAGAACGTTTCATGCTCCTCATATTTTTGACACGTTTTGGGCTCTTCAAATTTTTCACACCATTTCAGGCTCTTCATATTTTTGAACACCGTTTCATACTCCTCCTATTTTTCAGACCGTTTCATGTTCCTCAAATTTTTGACACCTTTTGAAGCTCTTCATATTTTTCATACCTTTTCAGGCTCTCCATATTTTTGAACTCCGCTTCATGCTCCTCCTATTTTGAGACCGTTTCATGCTCCTCATATTTTTGACACCTTTTGAAGCTCTTCATATTTGTCACACCTTTTCAGGCCCTTCATGTTTTTGAACAATGCTTTATCCGCCTCCTATTGTTCAGACCGTACCCTGCTCTTGATATTTTTCAAACCGTTTGAAGCTGTTCATATTTTTCACACCTTTTCAGGCTCTTCATGTTTTTAAACACCGCTTCATGCTCCTTCTATTTTTCAGACCATTTCATGCTCCTCATATTTTTGACACCTTTTGAAGCTCTTCATATTTTACATACTTTTTCAGGCTCTCCATATTTTTGAACACCGCTTCATGCTCCTCCTATTTTTGAGACTGTTTCATGCTCCTCATATTTTTGACACCTTTTGAAACTCTTCATATTTGTCACACCTTTTCAGGCTCCTCATGTTTTTGAACACCGCTTTATCCTCCTCCTATTTTTCAGACCGTTCCATGCTCTTCATATTTTTCAAACCTTTTGAAGCTCTTCCTATTTTTCACACCTTTTCAGGCTCTTCATGTTTTTAAACACCGCTTCATGCTCTTCCTATTTTTCAGACCGTTTCATGCTCCTCATACTTTTCACACCTTTTGAAGCTCTTCATATTTTTCACACCTTTTCATGCTCTTCATGTTTTTCACACCATTTCATGCTCCTCCTATTTTTCAGACCGTTTCATGCTCCTCATATTTTTCACACATCTTGAAGCTCTTTATATTTGTCACACCTTCTCAGGCTCTTCATGTTTTTTAACACCGCTTCATGCTCCTCCTATTTTGAGACCGTTTCATGCTCCTCATATTTTTCACACCTTTTGAAGCTCTTCATATTTTTCGCACCTTCTCAGGCGCTTCATGTATTTGAGCACAGATTCATGCTACTCCTATTTTTCAGACCGTTTCATGCTCCTCATGTACTTCACACTTTTTGAAGGTCTTCATATTTTTCACACCTTTTCAGGTTCTTCTTGTTTTTCAACACCGCTTCATGCTCCACCTATTTTTCAGACCGTTTCATGCTCCTCATATTTTTGACACCTTTTGAAGCTCTTCATATTTGTCACACCTTTTCAGGCTCTCCATTTTTTTAATCAGCGATTCATGCTCCTCCTATATTTGAGGCCGTTTCATGCTCCTCATATTTTTGACACCTTTTGAAGCTCTTCATATTTTTCACACCTTTTCAGGCTCTCCATTTTTTTCATCAGCGATTCATGCTCCTCCTATATTTGAGGCCGTTTCATGCTCCTCATATTTTTGACACCTTTTGAAGCTCTTCATATTTTTCACACCTTTTCAGGTATTCATGTTTTTGATCACCGTTTCATGCTCCTCTTATTTTTCAGACCGTTTCATGCTCATCTCATTTTTGACACCTTTTGAAGCTCTTCATATTTTTCACACTTTTCAGGCTCATCATGTTTTTCAACACCGTTTTATGATCCTCCTATTTTTAAGACCTTTTCATGCTCATCTCATTTTTGACACCTTTTGAAGCTTTTCATGTTTTTAACAAATTTTCAGGCTCTTCATATTTTTGAACCACGCTTCATGCTCCTCTTATTTTTCAGAGAGTTTCATGCTCCTCATGTATTTCACACCTTTTGAAGCTCTTCATATTTTTCACACCTTTTCAGGCTCTTCATGTTTTTGAACACTGGTTCATGCTCCTCCTATTTTTCAGAACGTTTCTTGATCCTCATATATTTGACACTTTTTGAAGCTCTTCATATTTTTCACACCTTTTCAGGTTTTTCATGTTTTTGAACACCGCTACATGATCCTCCTATTTTTCAGACCGTTTCATGCTCCTCATATTTTTGACACCTTTTGAAGCTCTTCATATTTTTCACACCTTCAGGCTCTTCATGTTTTTCAACACCACTTCATGCTCCTCCTATTTTTCAGATCGATTCATGCTCCGCATATTTTTGATACTTTTTGAAGCTCTTCATATATTTCACACCTTTTCAGGCTCTTCATGTTTTTAACACCACTTCATGCTCTCCTATTATTCAGACCATTTTCTGCTCATCGATTTTTGACACGTTTTGAAGCTCTTTATATATTTCACACCATTTCAGGCTCTTCACGTTTTTCAACACCGCTTCATGCTCCTCATATTTTTCAGACCGTTTCATGCTCCTCATATATTTGACACGTTTTGAAGCTTTTCATATTTTTCACAACTTTTAAGGCTCTTCATGTTTCTGAACACCGCTTCATCCTCATCCTATTGTTCAGACCGTTTCATGCTCCTCATATTTTTGACACTTTTTGAATCTCCTCATATGTTTCACAAATTTTGAAGCTCTTCATATGTTTCACACCATTTCAGGATCTTCATGTTTTTCAACACCACTTCATGCTCCTCCTATTTTTCAGACCGTTTCATGCTCCTCATAATTTTGACACCTTTTGAAGCTCTTCATATTTTTCACGTGTTTTCATACTCTTCATGTTTTTAACAACACTTCATGCTTCTCCTATTTTTCAGACCATTTCTTGCTCATCGATTTTTGACACATTTTGAAGCTCTTCATATTTTTCACACCTTTTGAAGCTCTTCATATTTTTCACACTTTTCAGGCTCTTCATGTTTTTGAACACCGCTTCATGCTCCTCATATTTTTCAGACCGTTTCATGCTCCTCATGTATTTCACATCTTTTGAAGCTCTTCATATTTTTCACACTTTTTCAGGCTCTTCATCTTTTTCCACACCACTTCATGCTTCTCCTATTTTTCAGACTGTTTCATGCTCCTCATGTATTTCACACCTTTTGAAGCTCTTCATATTTTTCACACATTTTCAGGCTCTTCATGTATTGAACACCGCTTCATGCTCCTCCTATTTTTCAGAACGTTTCATGCTCCTCATATTTTTGACACCTTATGAAGCTCTTCATATTTTTCACACTTTTCAGGCTCTTCATGTTTTTCAACACCACTTCATGCTCCTCCTATTTTTCAGACCTTTTCATGCTCCTCATATTTTTGACACCTTTAGAAGATCTTCACATTTTTCACACCTTTTCAGGCTCTTCATTTTTTTCAACACCTCTTCATGCTCCTCGTATTTTTCAACACCGCTTCATGCTCCTCCTATTTTTCAGACCGTTTCATGCTCCTCATATTTTTGACACCTTATGATGCTCTTCATATTTTTCACACTTTTCAGGCTCTTCATGTTTTTCAACACCACTTCATGCTCCTCCTATTTTTCAGACCTTTTTATGCTCCTCATATTTTTGACACCTTTAGAAGATCTTCATATTTTTCACACCTTTTCAGGCTCTTCATTTTTTTCAACACCTCTTCAGGCTCCTCGTATTTTTCAACACCGCTTCATGCTCCTCCTATTTTTCAGACCGTTTCATGCTCCTCATAATTTTGACACTTTTTGAAGCTCCTCATATTTTTCACACGTTTTGAAGGTCTTCATATATTTCATACCATTTCAGGCTCTTCATGTGTGTCAACACCACTTCATGCTCCTCCTATTTTTCAGACCATATCATGCTCATCGAATTTTTGACACCTTTTGAAGCTATGTATATTTTTCACAACTCTTCAGGCTCTTCATGTTTTTCAACACCACTGCATGCTCCTCCTATTTTTCAGACAGTATCATGCTATTCATATTTTTCACACCTTTTGAAGCTCTTCATATTTTTTAAATCTTTTCAGGCTCTTCATGTTTTTGAACAACACTTCATGCTCCTCCTATTTTTCAGAGAGTTTCATGCTCCTCATGTATTTCACACCTTTGGAAGCTCTTCATATTTTTCACACCTTTTCAGGTTCTTCATGTTTTTCACACCACTGCATGCTCCTCCTATTTTCAGACAGTATCATGCTCTTCATATTTTTGACACCTTTTGAAGCTCTTCATTTTTTTCAAACGTTTTCAGGCTCTTCATGTTTTTCAACATCGCTTCATGCTCCTCTTATTTTTGAGACCGTTTCATGCTCCTCATATTTTTCACACGTTTTGAAGCTCTTTATATTTGTCACACCTTTTCAGGCTCTTCTTGTTTTTGAACACCGCTTCTTGCTCCTCCTATATTTCAGACCGTTTCATGCTTCTCCTATTTTTCCGACTGTTTCATGCACGTCTTATTATTGACACCTTTTGAAGTTTTTCATATTTTTCACACCTTTTCAGGCTCTTCATGTTTTTCAACACCGCTTCATGCTCCTCCTATTTTTCAGACCGTTTCATGCTCCTCATGTATTTCACACCTTTTGAAGCTCTTCATATTTTCCATAACTTTTCAGGCTCTTCATGTTTTGCAAAACCGCTTCATGCTCCTCCTATTTTTCAGACCGTTTCATGCTCCTCATATTTTTGAAACCTTTTGAAGCTCTTCATATTTTTCACACCATTTCAGGCTCTTCATGTTTTTCAACACAGTTTCATGCCCTCATGTTTTTCAGACTGTTCCATGCTCCTCCTATTTTTGAGACCGTATCATGCTCCTCATATTTTTGACACCTTTTGAAGCTCTTCATATTTTTCACACCTTTTCAGGCTCTCCATGTTTTTCATCAGCGATTCATGCTCCTCCTATATTTGAGGCCGTTTCATGCTCCTCATTTTTTGACACCTTTTGAAGCTCTTCATATTTTTCACACCTTTTCAGACTCTTCATGTTTTTGAACACCGTTTCATGCTCCTCCCATTTTTCAGATCGTTTCATGCTCCTAATATTTTTCACACCTTTTGAAGCTCTTCATATTTTTCACACTTTTTCAGGCTCAGCATGTTTTTGCACACCGCTTCATGTTCCTCATATTTTTCACACCGTTTCATGCTCCTCATATTTTTCACACCTTTTGATGCTCTTCATATATTTCACACCTTTTCAGGCTCTTTATGTTTTTGAACACCAATTCATGCTCCTCGTATTTTCAGACAGTTTCATGCTCCTCATATTTTTGACACGTTTTGGGGCTCTAATAATTTTCACACCATTCCAGGCTCTTCATATTTTTGAACACCGTTTCATGCTCCTCCTATTTTTCAGAACGTTTCATGCTCCTCATATTTTTGACACGTTTTGGGCTCTTCAAATTTTTCACACCATTTCAGGCTCTTCATATTTTTGAACACCGTTTCATACTCCTCCTATTTTTCAGACCGTTTCATGTTCCTCATATTTTTGACACCTTTTGAAGCTCTTCATATTTTTCATACCTTTTCAGGCTCTCCATATTTTTGAACTCCGCTTCATGCTCCTCCTATTTTTGAGACCGTTTCATGCTCCTCATATTTTTGACACCTTTTGAAGCTCTTCATATTTGTCACACCTTTTCAGGCCCTTCATGTTTTTGAACAATGCTTTATCCGCCTCCTATTGTTCAGACCGTTCCCTGCTCTTGATATTTTTCAAACCTTTTGAAGCTGTTCATATTTTTCACACCTTTTCAGGCTCTTCATGTTTTTAAACACCGCTTCATGCTCCTTCTATTTTTCAGACCATTTCATGCTCCTCATATTTTTGACACCTTTTGAAGCTCTTCATATTTTACATACTTTTTCAGGCTCTCCATATTTTTGAACACCGCTTCATGCTCCTCCTATTTTTGAGACTGTTTCTAGCTCCTCATATTTTTGACACCTTTTGAAACTCTTCATATTTGTCACACCTTTTCAGGCTCCTCATGTTTTTGAACAACGCTTTATCCTCCTCCTATTTTTCAGACCGTTCCATGCTCTTCATATTTTTCAAACCTTTTGAAGCTCTTCATATTTTTCACACCTTTTCAGGCTCTTCATATTTTTAAACACCGCTTCATGCTCTTCCTATTTTTCAGACCGTTTCATGCTCCTCATACTTTTCACACCTTTTGAAGCTCTTCATATTTTTCACACCTTTTCATGCTCTTCATGTTTTTCACACCGTTTCATGCTCCTCCTATTTTTCAGACCGTTTCATGCTCCTCATATTTTTCACACATCTTGAAGCTCTTTATATTTGTCACACCTTTTCAGGCTCTTCATGTTTTTTAACACCGCTTCATGCTCCTCCTATTTTGAGACCGTTTCATGCTCCTCATATTTTTCACACCTTTTGAAGCTCTTCATATTTTTTGCACCTTCTCAGGCGCATCATGTATTTGAGCACAGATTCATGCTACTCCTATTTTTCAGACCGTTTCATGCTCCTCATGTACTTCACACTTTTTGAAGGTCTTCATATTTTTCACACCTTTTCAGGTTCTTCTTGTTTTTCAACACCGCTTCATGCTCCACCTATTTTTCAGACCGTTTCATGCTCCTCATATTTTTGACACCTTTTGAAGCTCTTCATATTTGTCACACCTTTTCAGGCTCTCCATTTTTTTCATCAGCGATTCATGCTCCTCCTATATTTGAGGCCGTTTCATGCTCCTCATATTTTTGACACCTTTTGAAGCTCTTCATATTTTTCACACCTTTTCAGGCTCTCCATTTTTTTCATCAGCAATTCATGCTCCTCCTATATTTGAGGCCGTTTCATGCTCCTCATATTTTTGACACCTTTTGAAGCTCTTCATATTTTTCACACCTTTTCAGGCTCTTCATGTTTTTGAACACCGTTTCATGCTCCTCCTATTTTTCAGATCGTTTCATGCTCCTAATATTTTTCACACCATTTGAAGCTCTTCATATTTTTCACACCTTTTCAGGCTCATGATGTTTTTGCACACCGCTTCATGTACCTCCTATTTTTCAGACCGTTTCATGCCCCTCATATTTTTCACACCTTTTGAAGATCTTCATATATTTCACACCTTTTCAGGCTCTTCATGTTTTTGAACAAAACTTCATGCTTCTCCTATTTTTCAGAGCGTTTAATGCTCCTCATGTACTTCACACCTTTTGAAGGTCTTCATATTTTTCACACCTTTTCAGGCTCTTCTTGTTTTTCAACACCGATTCATGCTCCTCCTATTTGTCAGACCATTCATTCTCCTCATAATTTTGAAACATTTTGAAGCTCTTCTTATTTTTCACACCTTTTCAGGCTCTTTATGGTTTTCAAGACCGCTTCAAGCTCCTTCTATTTTCCAGACCTTTCATGCTCCTCATAATTTTGACACCTTTTGAAGCTCTTCATATTTTTCACACCTTTTCAGGCTCATCATGTTTTTCAACATCGCTTCATGCTCCTCCTATTTTTCAGACCGTTTCATGCTCCTCATATTTTTGACAACTTTTGAAGCTCTTCATATATTTCATGCTTTTTCAGGCTCATCATGTTTTTCAACACCACTTCTTGCTCCTCCTATTTTTCAGACCGTTTCATGCTCATCTCATTTTTGACACCTTTTGAAGCTCTTCATATTTTTCACACTTTTATAAGCTCTTCATATTTTTCACACCTTTTTAGGTTCTTCACCTTTTTCAACACCACTTCATGCTCCTCCTATTTTTCAGACAGTTTCATGTTCCTAATATTTTTGACACCTTATGAAGCTCTTCATATTTTTCACACCTTTTCAGACTCTTCATGCTTTTCAAAACCGCTTCATGCTCCTCCTATATTTCAGACCGGTTCATGCTCCTCATATTTTTCACATCTTTTGATGCTCTTCATATTTTTCACACCTTTTCAGGCTCTTCATGTTTTTAAACATCACTTCTTGCTCCTCCTATTTTTCAGACCGTTTCATGCTCCTCATATTTTTGACACATTTTGAAGATCTTCATATATCTCACACCTTTTCAGGCTTTTCATGTTTTTCAACACCGCTTCATGCCCGTCCTATCTTTCAGACCATTTCCTGCTCATCTCATTTTTGACACCTTTTGAAGCTCTTCATATATTTCACACCTTTTGAAGCTCTTCATAATTTTCACACGTCTTCATGCTCTTCATGTTTTTCAACAAGATTTCATGCTCCTCCTGTTTTTCAGACCGTTTCAAGCTTCTCATGTATTTCACACCATTTGAAGCTCTTCATATTTTTCACACCTTTTCAGGCTCTTCATGTTTTTCAACACCGCTTCATGCCCCTCCTATCTTTCAGACCATTTCATGCTCATCTCATTTTTGACACCTTTTGAAGCTCTTCATATATTTCACATCTTTTGAAGCTCTTCATAATTTTCACACGTTTTCAAGCTCTTCATATTTTTCAACACGGCTTCATGATCCTCCTATTTTTCATACCGTTCATGCATCTCATATTTTTGACACCTTTTGAAGTTCTTCGAATTTTTCACAACTCTTCATGCTCTTCATGTTTTTCGACACCGCTTCATGCTCCTCCTATTTTTCAGCCTGTTTCATGCTCCTCATATTTTTGAAACCATTTGAAGCTCTTCATATTTTTCACACCTTTTCCCGCTCTTCATGTTTGTTAAAACCGTTTCTTGCTCCTCCTATTTTTCAGACCGTTTCATGCTCCTCATATTTTTGACACCTTATGAAGCTCTTCATATTTCCCACTCCTTTTCAGATCTTTTGTTTTTCAACACCACTTCATGCTCCTCCTATTTTTCTGACCATTTCATGCTCCTCATATTTTTGACACCTTTTGTAGCTGTTCATATTTTTCACACCTTTTCAGGCTCTTCATGTTTTTCAACACCGCTTCATGCTCCTCCTATTTTTCAGACATTTTCATGCTCCTCATATTTTTGACACCTTTTGAAGCTCTTCATATTTTTGACACATTTTCAGGCTCTTCATGTTTTCCAACACCACGTCAAGCTCCTCCTATTTTTCAGACCATTTCATGCTCCTCATATTTTTGACACCTTTTGAAGCTCTTCATATTTTTTACACCTTTTCAGGCTCTTCATGTTTTTCAACACCGCTTCATGCTCCTCCTATTTTTCAGACATTTTCATGCTCCTCATATTTTTGACACCTTTTGAAGCTCTTCATATATTTCACACCTTTTCAAGCTCTTCATGTTTTTCAACACCGATTCATGATCCTGCTACTTTTCAGACCTGTTCATGCTAATCTAATTTTTGACACCTTTTGAAGCTCTTCATATTTGTCACACCTTTTCAGGCTCTTCATGTTTTTGAACACCGCTTCATGCTCCTCCTAATTTTCAGACCGTTTCATGCTCCTCATATTTTTGACACCTTTTGAAGCTCTTCATATATTTCACACCTTTTCAGGCTCTTCATGGTTTTGAACACAGCTTCATGCTCCTGCTAATTTCCAGACCATTTCATACTCCTCATATTTTTGACACGTTTTGAGGCTCTTCATATTTTTCACAGCTTTTCAAGCTCGTCATGTTTTTGAACAACGTTTCATTATCTTAATATTTTTCAGAACGTTTCATGCTCCTCATATTTTTGACACCTTTTGAAGCTCTTCATATTTTTCACACGTTTTCAGACTCTTCATGTTTTTCAACACCGCTTCATGCTCCTCCTATTTTTCAGACCGTTTCTTGCTACTCATATTTTTGACACCTTTTGAAGCTCTTCATATTTTTCACACCTTTTCAGGTTGTTCATGTTTTTCAACGACGCTTCATGCACCTCCTATTTTTCAGAACGTTTCATGCTCCTCATATTTTTGACACCTTTTGAAGCTCTTCATATTTTTCACACCTTTTCAGGCTCTTCATGTTTTTCAACAACGCTTAATGCTCCTCCTATTTTTCAGACCGTTTCTTGCACCTCATATATTTCACACCTTTTGAAGCTCTTCATATTTTTCACACCTTTTCAGGCTCTTCATGTTTTTCAACACCGCTTCATACTCCTCGTATTTTTCAGAGCGTTTCATGTTCCTCATATTTTTGACACCTTTTGAAGCTCTACATATTTTTCACACCTTTTCATCCTCTTCATGTTTTTGCACAGTGCTTCATTTTCCTAATATTTTTCAGACAGTTTCATGCTCATTTCATTTGTGACACCTTTTGAAGCTCTTCATATTTTTCACACCTTTTAAAGCTCTTCATATTTTTCACACCTTTTCAGACTCTTCATGTTTTTCAACATCGCTTCATGCTCCTTCTATTTTTCCGACCGTTTCATGCTCCTCATATTTTTGACACATTTTGAGGCTCTTCATATTTTTCACACCTTTTCAGGCTCTTCATGTTTTTGAACACCGCTTCATCCTCCTCCTATTTTTCAGACCGTTTCATACTCCTCATATTTTTGACACGTTTTGAGGCTCTTCATATTTTTCACACATTTTCAGCCTCTTCATGTTTTGAACACTGTTTCATGATCCTCCTATTTTTCAGAACGTTTCATGCTCCTCATATTTTTGACACCTTTTAAAGCTATTCATATTTTTCACACATTTTCAGGCTCTTCATGTTTTTGAACACCGCTTCAGGCTCCTCCTATTTTTCAGAAAGTTTCATGCTCCTCATATTTTTGACACCTTTTAAAGCTATTCATATTTTTCACACCTTTTCAGGCTCTTCATGTTTTTGAACACCGCTTCATGGTCCTCCTATTTTTCAGAACGTTTCATGCTCCTCATATTTTTGACACCTTTTGAAGCTCTTCATATTTTTCACACCTTTTCAGGTTTTTCATGTTTTTGAACACCGCTTCATGATCCTCCTATTTTTCAGACCGTTTCATGCTCCTCATATTTTTGACACCTTTTGAAGCTCTTCATATTTTTCACACCTTTTCTGGCTGTTCATTTTTTTCTACACTACTTCTTGCTCCTCCAAATTTTCAGACAGATTCATACTAATCTAATTTTTGACACCTTTTGAAGCTCTTCATATTTTTCACACCTTTTGAAGCTCTTCATATTTTCACACCTTTTCAGGCACTTCATGTTTTTGAACACCGCTTCATGCTCCTTCTATTTTTCAGAGAGTTTCATGCTCCTCATGTCTTTCTCAACTTTTGAAGCTCTTCATATTTTTCACACCTTTTCAGGCTCTTCATGTTTTTCCACACCACTTCATGCTTCTCCTATTTTTCAGCCCCTTTCATGCTCCTCATGTATTTCACACCTTTTGAAGCTCTTCATAATTCTCACACCCTTTCAGGTTCTTCATGTTTTTCAACACCACTTCATGCTCCTCCTATTTTTCAGACCGTTTCATGCTCCTCATATTTTTGACACCTTTTGAAGCTCTTCATATTTTTCACACCTTTTCAGGCTCTTCATGTTTTTCAACACCACTTCATGCTCCTCCTATTTTTCAGACCATTTCATGCTCCTCATATTTTTCACACCTTTTGAAGCTCTTCATAATATTCACACCTTTTCAGGCTCTTCATGTTTTTCAACACCACTTCATGCTCCTCCTATTTTTCAGACCGTTTCATGTCCAAATTTATTTCACACCTTTTGAAGCTCTTTATATTTTTCAAAACTTTTCATGCCCTTCATGTGTTTGTTCAGCATTTCATGCTCCTCCTATTTTTCAGACCGTTTCATGCTCATCTCATTTTTGACACCTTTTGAAGCTCTTCATATTTTTCACACCTTTTGAAGCTCTTCATATTTTCCAACGTTTTCAGGCTCTTCATGTTTTTGAACATCGCTTCATGCTCCTCATATTTTTCAGACCGTTTCGTGCTCCTCATATTCTTGACACCTTATGAAGCTCTTCATATTTTTCACACCTTTTCAGGCTCTTCATGTTTTTGAACACCGCTTCATGCTCCTCCTATATTTCAGACCGTTTAATTCTCCTCGTAGATTTCACACCTTTTGAAGCTCTTCATATTTTTCACACCTTTTCAGTCTCTTCATGTTTTTGAACACCGTTTCTCGCTCCTCCTATTTTTCAGATCGTTTCATGCTCATCTCATTTTTAACACCTTTTGAACCTTTTCATAATTTTGACAACTTTTCAGGCTCTTCATGTTTTGAACACCGCTTCATGCTCCTCCTATTTTTCAGACCATATCATGCTCCTCATATTTTTTAACACTTTTTGAAGCTCTTCATATTTTTCACGCCTTTTCAGGCTCTTCATGTTTTTGAACAACTCTTCATGCTCCTCCTATTTTTCAGACCGTTTCATGCTTCTCATATTTTTGACACCTTTTGAAGCTCTTCATATTTTTCACACCTTTTCAGTCTCTTCATGTTTTTGAACACCGTTTCTCGCTCTTCCTATTTTTCAGACCGTTTCATGCTCATCTCATTTTTGACACCTTAGTAGCTCTTCATATTTTTCACACGTTTTCTGGCTCTTCATGTTTTTCAACACCGTTTCTTGATCCTCCTATTTTTCAGACCGTTTCATGCTCATCTCATCTTTAACACCTTTAGAAGCTTTTCATATTTTTCACAACATTTCAGGCTCTTCATGTTATTGAACACCGCTTCATGCTCCTCCTATTTTTCAGAGAGTTTCATGCTCCTCATGAATTTCACACCTTTTGAAGCTCTTCATATTTTTCATACCTTTTCAGGCTCTTCAGGTTTTTCAACACCGCTTCATGCTCCTCCTATTTTTCAGACCGTTTCATGATCCTCATATTTTTGACACCTTTTGAAACTCTTCATATTTTTCACAACTTTTCAGGCTCTTCATATTTTTGAACACCGCTTCATGCTCCTCCTATTTTTCAGACCGTTTCATGCTCCTCATATTTTTGACACCTTTTGAAGCTCCTCATATTTTTCACAACTTTTCAGGCTCTTCATAATTTTGAACACCGCTTCATGCTCCTCCTATTTTTCAGACCGTTTCATGCTCATCTCATTTTTGACACCTTTTGAAACTCTTCATATTCTTCACACCTTTTGAAGCTTTTCATATTTTTTCACACGTTTTCAGGCTCTTCATGTTTTTCAACACCGCTTCATGCTCCTCCTATTTTTCAGACCGTTTCATGCTCCTCATATTTTTGACACCTTTTGAAGCTCTTCATATTTTTCACACTTTTCTGGCTCTTAATGTTTTTCAACACCACTTCATGCTCCTCCTATTTTTCAGACCTTCATGCTCCTCATATTTTTGACACCTTTAGTAGCCCTTCATATTTTTCACACCTTTTCAGGCTCTTCATGTTTTTACACACCACTTCATGCTTCTCCTATTTTTCAGCCCGTTTCATGCTCCTCATGTAGTTCACACCTTTTGAAGCTCTTCATATTTTTCACTCCTTTTCAGGCTCTTCACGTTTTGATCACCGTTTCATGCTCCTCTTATTTTTCAGACCTTTTCATGTTCATCTCATTTTTGACACCTTTTGAAGCTCTTCATATATTTCACACATTTTCAGCTCTTCATATTTTTCACACTTTTTCACTCTCTCTAGGTTTTTGAACACCGCTTCATGTTCCTCCTATTTTTGAGACCGTTTCATTCTCCTCATATTTTTGACACCTTTTGAAGCTCTTCATATATTTCACACCTTTTCAGACTCTTGATGTTTTTGAACACCGCTTCTTGCTCCTCCTATTTTTCATACCGTTTCTTGCTGCTCATATTTTTGACACCTTTTGAAGCTCTTCATATATTTCACACCTTTTCAGGCTCTTCATGTTTTTGAACATCGCTTCATGCTCCTCCTATTTTTCAGACTGTTTCATGCTGCTCATATTTTTGACACCTTTTGAAGCTCTTCATATATTTCACACCTTTTCAGACTCTTGATGTTTTTGAACACCGCTTCTTGCTCCTCCTATTTTTCATACCGTTTCATGCACCTCATGTATTTGACACCTTGTGAAGCTCTTCAAATATTTTACACCTTTTCAGGCTCTTCATATTTTTGAACACCGTTTCATTCTCCTCCTATTTTTCAGACCGTTTCATGCTTCTCATACTTTTCACATCTTTTGAAGCTCTTCATATTTTTCACACCTTTTCAGGCTCTTCATGTTTTTAAACACCGCTTCATGCTCCTCCTATTTTTCAGGCCGTTTCATGCTCATTTCATTTTTGACACCTTTGGAATCTCGTCATATGTTTCACACATGTTCAGGCTCTTCATGTTTTTGAACACCTCTTCATGCTCCTCCTATTTTTCAGTCCGTTTCATGCTTATTTCATTTTTGACAGCTTTTGAAGCTCTTCATATTTTTCACACCTTTTGAAGCTCTTCATATTTTTCACACATTTTGGGGCTCTTCATGTTTTTCCACACCGCTTCATGCTCGTCTTATTTTTCACACCATTTGAATCTCTTAATATTTTTCACACTTTTTCAGGCTCTTCATATTTTTGAACACCACTTCATGCTCCTTCTTTTTTTCAGACCGTTTCATGCTCCTCATGTATTTCACACCTCGTGCATCTCTTCATATTTTTCACACCTTTTCAGGCTCTTAATGTTTTTGAACACCGTTTCATGCGCCTCCCATTTTTCAGACCGTTTTATGGTCCTCATGTCTTTCACACCTTTTGAAGCTCTTCATATTTTTCACACCTTTTCAGGCTCTTCATGTTTTTGAACACCGCATCATGTTTCTCCTATTTTTCAGACCGTTTCATGCTCCTCATATTTTTGACAGCTTTTGAAGCTCTTCATATATTTCACACCTTTTCAGGCTCTTCATGTTTTTGAACACCGTTTCATGCTCCTCCAATTTTTCAGACCGTTTCCTGCTCCTCATGTATTTCACACCTTCTGAAGCTCTTCGAATTTTTCACAGCTTTTCAGGCTCTTCATGGTTTTTTACACCACTTCATGCTCCTCCAATTTTTCAGACCGTTTCATGCTCCTCATATTTTTGACAGCTTTTGAAGCTCTTCATATATTTCACACCTTTTCAGAGTCTTAAAGGTTTTGAACACTGCTTCATGCTCTTCCTTTTTTTCAGACCGTTTCATGCTCCTCATGTATTTCACACATTTTGAAGCTCTTCAAATTTTTCACACCTTTTCAGTCTCTTCATGTTTTTGAACACCGCTTCATGCTCCTCCTATTTTTCAGACCGTTTCATGCTCCTCATATTTTTGACACCTTTTGTAGCTCTTCATATTTTTCACAACTTTTCAGGTTCTTCATGTTTTTCAAAATTGCTTCATGGTCCTCCTATTTTTCAGAAGGTTACATACTTCTCATATTTTTGACACCTTTTGAAGCTCTTCATATTTTTCACACCTTTTCAGGCTCTTCGTCTTTTTCAACACCACTTCATGCTTCTCCTATTTTTCAGAACGTTTCAGGCTCCTCATATTTTTGACAGTTTTTGAATCTCTTCCTATTTTTCACACCTTTTCATGCTCTTCATATTTTTCAACACCGTGTCATGCTCCTCCTATTTTTCTGACGGTTTCATGCTCCTCATATTTTTCACACCTTTAAAGCTCTTCATATTTTTCTCACATTTTAAGGCTCTTCATGTTTTTCAACACCGTGTCATGCTTCTCATATTTTTCAGACGGTTTCATCCTCCTCATAATTTTCACACCTTTAAAGCTCTTCATTTTTTTCACACCTTTTCAGTCTCTTCATGTTTTGAATACTGCTTCATTATCCTCCTATTTTTCAGACCGTTTCATGCTCCTCATACTTTTGTCACATTTTGCAGCTCTTTATATTTTTCACACCTTTTCAGGTTCTTCATGTTTTTGAACACCGTTTCATGCTCCTCCTATTTCTCAGACCGTTTCATGTTCCTCATGTTTTTCAGATCATTTCATGATCCTCATATTTTTGACACCTTTTGAAGCTCTTCATATTTTTCACACCTTTTCAGGCTCTTCATCTATTTCATCACCGCTTCATGCTTCTCCTATTTTTCAGCCCGTTTCAGGCTCCTCATGTATTTCACACGTTTTGAAGCTCTTCATATTTTTCACACCTTTTCAGGCTCTTCATCTTTTTCAACATCACTTCATGCTCCTCCTATTTCTCAGACCATTTCAGGCTCCTCATATTTTTGACACCTTTTGAAGCTCTTCATATTTTTCACACCTTTTCATGATCTTCATGTTTTTCAACACCGTGTCATGCTCCTCCTATTTTTCAGACCGTTTCATGCTCCTCATATTTTTGACACCTTTTGAAGCTCTTCATATTTTTAACACCTTTTCAGGCTCTTCATGTTTTTGAACAACATTTCATGCTCCTCATATTTTGACTACTATTGAAACGCTTCATATTTTTCAGACCGTTTCATGCTCCTCATATTTTTGACACATTTTCAAGCTCTGCATATATTTCACAGATTTCCAGGCTCTTCAGGTTTTTGAACATCGTTTCATGATCCTCCTATTTTTCAGAACGTTCCATGCTCCTAATATTTTTCACAGCTTTTGCAGCTCTTCATATTTTTCACACCTTTTCTGTCTCTTCATATTTTTAAACACCACTTAATGCTCCTCCTATGTTTAGAACGTTTAATGCTCCTCATAATTTTGACACCTTTTGCAGCTCTTCATATTTTTCACACTTTTTCTGTCTCTTCATTTTTTTCAACACCACTTCATGCTCCTCCTATGTTTAGAACGTTTAATGCTCCTCATAATATAGACACCTTTTGAAGCTCTTCATATTTTTCACACGTTTTCAGTCTCTTCATGTTTTTCACCACCACTTCATGCTCCTGCTATTTTTCAGACCATTTCATACTCCTCATATTCTTCACACTTTTTGAAGCTCTTCATATTTTTCACATTTTTGAAGCTCTTCATATTTTTCACACCTTTTCAGGCTCTTCATGTTTTTCACACTTTTTCAGACTCTTCATGTTTTTCATCACCGCTTTATGCTCCTGTTATTTTTCAGACCCCTTCATGCTCCTCATATTTTTCACACCTTTTGAAGCTCCTCATATTTTTCACATTTTTGAAGCTCTTCATATTTTTCACATCTTTTCAGGCTCTTCATGTTTTTCAACACCGCTTAATGCTCCTCCTCTTTTTCAGACCATTTCATGCTCCTCATATTTTTGACATCTTTTGAAGCTTTTCATATTTTTCACACCTTTTCAGTCTCTTCATGTTTTTCAAAAACGCTTCTTGCTCCTCCTATTTTTCAGACCGTTTCATGCTCCTCATATTTTTGACACCTTTTGAAGCTCTTCATATATTTCACACCTTTTCAGCTCTTCATTTTTGTCAACACCAATTCATGCTCCTCCTATTTTTCAGACCGTTTCATTCTCCTCATATATTTGACACCTTTTGAAACTCTTCATATATTTCACACATTTTCAGGCTCTTCACCTTTTTGCACACCGCTTCATGCTCCTCCTATTTTTCACACCGTTTCATGCTCCTCTCATTATTGACACATTTCAAAGCTATTCATATTTTTCACACCTTTGGAAGCTCTTCATATTTTTCACACATTTTCAGGCTTTTCATGTTTTCAACACCGCTTCATACTCCTCCTTTTTTTCAGACCGTTTCATGCTCCTCATTTTTTGACACCTTTTAATGCTCTTCACATTTTTCACACCTTTTCAGGCTCTTCATGTTTTTCAACACTGCTTCATGCTTCTCCTATTTTTCAGACTCTTTCATGCTCCTCATATTTTTGACACCTTTTGAAGCTCTTCATATTTTTCACACCTTTTCAGGCTCTACATGATTTTCAACCGTGCTTCATGTTCCTCCTATTTTTCAGATCGTTTCATGCTCCTCATATTTTTGACACCTTTTGAAGATCTTAATATTTTTCACACCTTTTCAGGCTCTTCATGTTTTAGAACACCATTTCATGCTCCTCCTTTTTTTTGACACATTTTGAAGGTCTTCATAATTTTCACACCTTTTCAGGCTCTTCATGTTTTTCAACACCGTTTCATGCTCCTCCTATTTTTCAGATCATTTCATGCTCCTCTTATATTTCACATCTTTTGTAGCTCTTCATATTTTTCACACCTTTTCAGACTCTTCAGGTTTCTCAACATCACTTCATGCTTCTCCTATTTTTCACACCGTTTCATGCTCCTCATATTTTTGAAACCTTTTCAAGCTCTTTATATATTTCCCACCTTTTCAGGCTCTTAATGTTTTCAACACCGCTTCATGCTCATCCTATTTTTCGGACCGCTTCATGCTCCTCATATTTTTGACATCTTTTGAAGCTCTTCATATTTTTCACACCTTTTCAGGCTCTTCATGTTTTCAACACCGTTTCATGCTCCACCTATTTTTCAGACCGTTTCACGCTCCTCATATTTTTAACACCTTTTGAAGCTCTTCATATTTTTCACACCTTTTCAGGCTCTTCATGTTTTTGCACACCGCTTCATGCTCCTCCTATTTTTCACACCATTTCATGCTCCTCTCATTATTGACACATTTCTAAGCAATTCATATTTTTCACACCTTTGGAAGCTCTTCATATTTTTTACACCTTTTCAGGCTCTTCATATTATTGAATACCGCTTAATGCTCCTCTGATTTTTCAGACCGTTTCATGCTCCTCATGTGTTTCACATCTTTTGAAGCTCTTTATATGTTTCACACCTTTTCAGGCTCTTCAAGTTTTTGAACACCGTTTCATGCTGCTCCTATTTTTAGACCGTTTCATGCTCCTCATATTTTTGACACCTTTTGAAGCTCTTCATATTTTTCACACCTTTTCAGGCTTTTAATGTTTTTCAACACCACTTCATGCTCCTCTTATTTTTCAGACCTTTTCATGCTCTTCATATTTTTGACACTTTTTGAAGCTCTTCATATTTTTCACACCTTTTCAGGCTCTTCATGTTTCTCAACACCACTTCATGCTCCTCCTAATTTTCAGACCGTTTCATGATCATCTCATTTTTGACACCTTTTGAAGCTCTTCATATTTTTCACACTTTTCAGGCTCTTCATGTTTTTGAACACCGCTTCATGCTCCTCCTATTTTTCAGACCGTTTCATGCTCCTCATGTTTTTCACACCTTTTGAGGCTCTTCATATTTTTCACACATTTTCAGGCTCTTCATGTTGTTGAACACCGTTTCATGCTCCTCCTATTTTTCATACCGTTTCATGCTCCTCATATTTTTAACACCTTTTGAAGCTCTTCATATTTGTCACACCTTTTCAGGCTCTTTATGTTTTTGAACACCGTTTCATCTTCCTCCTATTTTTCAGACCGTTCCATGCTCCTCATATTTTTGACACCTTTTGAAGCTCTTCATATTTTTCACACCTTTTCAGGCTCTTCATGTTTTTGAACACCGCTTCATGCTCCTGCTATTTTTCAGACCGTTTCATGCTCCTCATATTTTTAACACCTTTTGAAGCTCTTCATATTTTTCACACCTTTTCAGGCTCTTCATGTTTTTGAACACCGCTTCATGCTCCTCCTATTTTTCAGACCGTTTCATGCTCCTCATATTTTTAACACCTTTTGAAGCTCTTCATATTTTTCACACCTTTTCAGGCTCTTCATGTTTTTGAACACCTCTTCATGCTCCTCCTATACTTCAGACCGTTTCATGCTCCTCATGTATTTCCCACTTTTGAAGCTCTTCTTATTTGTCACACCTTTTCAGCCTGTTCATGTTTTGAACACCGGTTCATGTTCCTCCTCTTTTTCAGACCGTTTCATGCTCATCTCATTTTTGACACCTTTTGAAGCCCTTCATATTTTTCACACATTTTGAAGCTCTTCATATTTTTCACACGTTTTCAGGCTCTTCATATTTGTGAACACTGCTTCATGCTCCTCCTATTTTTCAGACCGTTCATGCTCCTCATATTTTGACACTTTTTGAAGCTCTTCATTTTTTCACACCGTTTCAGGCTGTTCAAGCTTTTGAACAACGCTTCAATGCTCCTTCTATTTTTCAGACCGTTTCAAGCTCCTCATATTTTTGACAACTTTTGAAGCTCTTCATATTTTTCACACCTTTTAAAGCTCTTTATATTTTTCCCACCTTTTCAGGCTCTTCATGCTTTTCAACACCACTTCAAGCTCCTCCTATTTTTCAGACCTCTTCATGATCATCACATTTTTGACACCTTTGAAGCTCTTCATAATTTTCACACCTTTTGAAGCTCTTCATATTTTTCACACCTTTTGAAGCTCTTCATATTTTTCACAGCTTTTCAGGCACTTCATATTTTTCAACAGCACTTCATGCTCCTCCTATTTTTCAGACCGTTTCATGCTCCTCATATTGTTGACACTTTTTGAAGCTCTTCATATTTTTCACACCTTTTCAGGCTCTTCATATTTTTGACTACCGCTTAATGCTCCTCTTATTTTTCAGACCGTTTCATGCTCCTCATGTATTTCACACCTTTTGAAGCTCTTTATATGTTTCACACCTTTTCAGACTCTTCAAGTTTTTGAACAACGTTTCATGCTGCTCCAATTTTTTAGACCGTTTCATGCTCCTCATATTTTTAACACCTTTTGAAGCTCTTCATATTTTTCAAACCTTTTCAGGCTTTTAATGTTTTTCAACACCACTTCATGCTCCTCTTATTTGTCAGACTTTTTCTTGCTCTTCATATTTTTGACTCCTTTTGAAACTCTTCATATATTTCACACCTTTTCAGGATCTACATCTTTTCAACGCCACTTCATACTCCTCCTATTTTTCAGATCGCTTAATGCTCATCTCAATTTTGACACATTTTGAATCTCTTCATATTTTTCACACCTTTTGAAGCTCTTCATATTTTTCACACGTTTTCATGCTCTTCATGTTTTTCCACACCGCTTCATGCTCGTCCTATTTTCCAGACCGTTTCATGCTTCTCATATTTTTGACACTTTTTGACGATCTTCATATTTTTGACACCTTTTGAAGCTCTTCATATATTTCACACCTTTTCAGGCTCTTCGTCTTTTCAACGCCACGTCATGCTCCTCCTATTTTTCAGACCGCTTCATGCTCATCTCATTTTTGACACCTTTTGAAGCTCTTCATATTTTTCACACCTTTTGAATCTCTTCATATTTTTCACACCTTTTCAGGCTCTTCATATTTTTCAACACCGCTTCATGCTCCTCCAATTTTTCAGACCGTTTCAAGCTCCTCATATTTTTGACACGTTTTGAGGCTCTTCATATTTTTCACACCTTTTCAGGCTCTTCATGTTTTTCAACACCGTTTCATGTTCCTCCTATTTTCCAGACCGTTTCATGCTTCTCATATTTTGATACCTTTTGAAGCTCTTCAAATATTTCACACCTTTTCAGGCTCTTCATGTTTTGAACACCGCTTCATGCTCCTCCTATTTTTCACACCTTTTGAAGCTCCTCATATTTTTCACACCTTTTCAGGCTCTTCATGTTTTTGAACACCGTTTCATGCTCCTCCCATTTTTCAGAACTTTTCATGCTCCTCATATTTTTGACACATTTTCAAGCTCTTCATATTTTTCACAACTTTTCAGGCTCTTCTGGTTTTTGAACACCGCTTCATGCTCCTCCTATTTTTCACACTGTTTCATGCTGCTCATATTTTTGACACCTTTGAAGCTCTTCATATATTTCACACCGTTTCAGGCTCTTCATTTGTTTGAACACCGCTTCATGCTCTTCCTATTTTTCAGACTGTTTCATGCTCCTCATATTTTTGACACCTTTTGTAGCTCTTCATATTATTCACACCTTTTCATGCACTTCATTTTTTTGAACACAACTTCATGCTCCTCCTATTTTTCAGACCGTTTCATGGTCGTCATATTTTTGACACCTTTTCAAGCTCTTCATATTTTTCACACATTTTTGGGCTCTTCATGTTTTTGAACAACGTTTCATGCTCCTCCTATTTTTCAGATCGTTTCATGATCCTCATATTTATGACACCTTTTGAAGATCTTCGTATTTTTCACACCTTTTCAGGCTCTTCATGTTTTTGAACACCCCTTCATGCTCCTCCTATTTTTCAGACCGTTTTATGCTCATCTCATATTTGACAACTTTGGAAGCTCTTCATATTATTCACATTTTTTGAAGCTCCTCATATTTTTCACACCTTTTCAGGCTCTTCATGTTTTTCAACACCGCTTCATGATCCTCTTATTTTTCAGACCGTTTCATGCTCCTCATATTTTTGACACCTTTTGAAGTCTTTATATTTTTCACACGTTTTCAGGCTCTTCATGTTTTTAAACACCACTTCATGCTCCTCCTATATTTCAGACCGTTTCATGCTCCCCTTATTTTTGACACATTTTGAAGCTCTTCATATATTTCACAGCTTTTCAGGCTCTTCATGTTTTTCAACACCGCTTCATGCTCCTCCTATTTTTCAGACCGTTTAGTGCTCCTCATATTTTTGACACCTTTTGTAGCTCTTCATATATTTCACACCTTTTCAGGCTCTTAATGTTTTTCAACACCACTTCATGCTCCTCCTATTTTTCAGACCGTTTCATGCTCATCTCATATTTGACAACTTTGTAAGCTTTTCATATTTTTCACACCTTTTGAATCTCTTCATATTTTTCACACCTTTTCATGCTCTTCATATTTTTCAACGCCGCTTCATGCTCCTCATACTTTTGACAGCTTTTGAAGTCTTCATGCTTTTCACACTTTTTCAGGCTCTTCAAGTTTTTCAACACCGCTTCATGCTCCTCCTATTTTTCAAACCGTTTCATGCTCATCTCATATTTGACAACTTTGGAAGCTTTTCATATTTTTCACACCTTTTGAAGCTCTTCATATATTTCACACCTTTTCAGGCACTTCATGTTTTTCAACACCACTTATGCTCCTCCTTTTTTTCAGACCGTTTCATGGTCATCTCATTTTTGACTCCTTTGGAACCTCTTCATATTTTTCACACCTTTTGAAGCTCTTCATATTATTCACACCTTTTCAGGCTCTTCATGTTTTTGAACACCGTTTCATGCTCCTCCTATTTTTTCGAACTTTTCATGCTCCTCATATTTTTGACACCTTTTGAAGCTCTTCCTACTTTTGACGCCATTTCAGGCTCTTCATGTTTTTCAACACCGCTTCATGCTCCTCCTATTTTTCAGACCGTTTCATGCTCCTCATATTTTTCACACCTCTTGAAACTCTTCATATTTTTCACACATTTTCAGGCTCTTCATGTTTTTGAGAACCGCTTCATGTTCCTCGTATTTTTCAGACGTTCCATGCTCCTCATGTATTTCAGTCCTTTTGAAGCTCTTCATATTTTTTACATATCTTCAGGCTCTATATGTTTTTTAACACCGTTTCATGCTCCTCCTATTTTTCAGACCGTTTCAGGCTCCTCATATTTTTGACACCTTTTGATGCTCCTCTTATTTTTCACACCTTTTGAAAGTCTTCATATATTTCACACCTTTTCAGGCACTTTATGTTTTTCAACGCCACTTCATGCTCCTCCTATTTTTCAGACCGCTTCATGCTCATCTCATTTTTGACACCTTTTGAAGCTCTTCATATTTTTCACACCTTTTGAATCTCTTCATATTTGTCACACCTTTTCAGGCTCTTCATATTTTTCAACACCGCTTCATGCTCCTCCTATTTTTCAGACCGTTTCATGCTCCTCATATTTTTGACACGTTTTGATGCTCTTCATATTTTTCACACCTTTTCAGGCTCTTCATGTTTTTCAACACCGTTTCATGTTCCTCCTATTTTTCAGACCGTTTCATGCTTCTCATATTTTGAAACCTTTTGAAGCTCTTCAAATGTTTCACACCTTTTCAGGCTCTTCATGTTTTGAACACCGCTTCATGCTCCTCCTATTTTTCACACCTTTTGAAGCTCCTCATATTTTTCACACCTTTTCAGGCTCTTCATGTTTTTGAACACCGTTTCATGCTCCTCCCATTTTTCAGACCTTTTCATGCTCCTCATATTTTTGACACCTTTTCAACCTCTTCATATTTTTCACAACTTTTCAGGCTCTTCAGGTTTTTGAACACCGGTTCATGCTCCACCTATTTTTCAGACTGTTTCATGCTGCTCATATTTTTGACACCTTTGAAGCTCTTCATATATTTCACACCGTTTCAGGCTCTTCATTTGTTTAAACACCGCTTCATGCTCCTCCTATTTTTCAGACTGTTTCTTGCTCCTCATATTTTTGACACCTTTTGTAGCTCTTCATATTATTCACACCTTTTCATGCACTTCATTTTTTTGAACACCACTTCATGCTCCTCCTATTTTTCAGACCGTTTCATGGTCGTCATATTTTTGACACCTTTTCAAGCTCTTCATATTTTTCACACATTTTTGGGCTCTTCATGTTTTTGAACAACGTTTCATGCTCCTCCTATTTTTCAGATCGTTTCATGCTCCTCATATCTATGACACCTTTTGAAGATCTTGGTATTTTTCACACCTTTTCAGGCTCTTCATGTTATTGAACACCCCTTCATGCTCCTCCTATTTTTCAGACCGTTTTATGCTCATCTCATATTTGACAACTTTGGAAGCTCTTCATATTATTCACATTTTTTGAAGCTCCTCATATTTTTCACACCTTTTCAGGCTCTTCATGTTTTTCAACACCGCTTCATGATCCTCTTATTTTTCAGACCGTTTCATGCTCCTCATATTTTTGACACCTTTTGAAGTCTTTATATTTTTCACACGTTTTCAGGCTCTTCATGTTTTTCAACACCACTTCATGCTCCTCCTATATTTCAGACCGTTTCATGCTCCCCTTATTTTTGACACATTTTGAAGCTCTTCATATATTTCACAGCTTTACTGGCTCTTCACGTTTTTCAACACCGCTTTATGCTCCTCCTATTTTTCAGACCGTTTAGTGCTCCTCATATTTTTGACACCTTTTGAAGCTTTCATATATTTCACACCTTTTCAGGCTCTTAATGTTTTTGAACACCACTTCATGCTCCTCCTATTTTTCAGACCGTTTCATGCTCATCTCATATTTGACAACTTTGTAAGCTTTTCATATTTTTCACACCTTTTGAATCTCTTCATATTTTTCACACCTTTTCATGCTCTTCATATTTTTCAACGCCGCTTCATGCTCCTCATACTTTTGACAGCTTTTGAAGTCTTCATGCTTTTCACACTTTTTCAGGCTCTTCATGTTTTTCAACACCGCTTCATGCTCCTCCTATTTTTCAGACCGTTTCATGCTCATCTCATATTTGACAACTTTGTAAGCTTTTCATATTTTTCACACCTTTTGAATCTCTTCATATTTTTCACACCTTTTCATGATCCTCCTATTTTTCAGACCGTTTCATGCTCCTCATATTTTTGACACCTTTTGAAGCTCTTCATATTTTTCACACCTTTTTGTGCTTTTCATGATGTTCAACATCGCCTCATGCTCCTCCTATTTTTCAGACCGTTTCATGCTCCTCATATTTTTGACACCTTTTGAAGCTCTTCATATTTTTCACACCTTTTTGTGCTTTTCATGATGTTCAACATCGCCTCATGCTCCTCCTATTTTTCAGACCGTTTCATGCTCCTCATATTTTTCACCCCTTTTGAAGCTCTTCATATTTTTCACAACTTTTCAGGCTATTCATGTTTTTGACCACAGCTTCATTCTCCTCATATTTTTCAGAACGTTTCATGCTCCTCATATTTTGACACCTTTTAAACTCTTCACATTTTTCACAACTTTTCTGGCTCTTCATGTTTTTGAACACCGCTTCATGCTCCTCCTATTTTTCCGACCGCTTCATGCTCCATCTATTTTTCAGACCGTTTCATGCTCCTCATATTTTTGACAATTTTGGAAGCTCTTCATATTTTTCACACCTTTTCATGCTCTTCATGTTTTTGAACACCGTTTCATGCCCCTCCTAATTTTCAGAACGTTTTATGCTCCTCATGTTTTTGACAGCGTTTGAAGCTTTTAATATTTTTCACAGCTTTTCAGGCTCTTCATGATTTTGAACACCGCTTCATGCTTCTCCTAATTTTCAGGCCTTTTCATGTTCCTCATATTTTTGACACCTTTTGAAGCTCTTCATATTTATCACACCTTTTCAAGCTCTTCATATTTTTGAACACACCTTCATGCTCCTCCTATTTTTCAGACCGTTTCATGCTCATCTCATTTTTGACACCTTTTGAAGCTCTTCATATTTTTCACACCTAAGAAGCTCTTCATATTTTTCACACATTTTCAGGCTCTTCATGTTTTTCAACACCGCTTCATGCTCCTCCTATTTTTCAGACCGTTTCATGCTCCTCATATATTTGACACGGTTTGAGGCTCTTCATAATTTTCACACCATTCCAGGCTCTTCATGTTTTTGAACACCGCTTCATGCTCCTCCTATTTTTGAGACCGTTTCATGCTCCTCATATTTTTGACACCTTTGGAAGCTCTTCATATTTTTCACACCTTTTCAGGCTCTTCATATTTTTCAACACCGCTTCATGCTCCTCCAATTTTTCAGACCGTTTCAAGCTCCTCATATTTTTGACACGTTTTGAGGCTCTTCATATTTTTCACACCTTTTCAGGCTCTTCATGTTTTTCAACACCGTTTCATGTTCCTCCTATTTTCCAGACCGTTTCATGCTTCTCATATTTTGATACCTTTTGAAGCTCTTCAAATATTTCACACCTTTTCAGGCTCTTCATGTTTTGAACACCGCTTCATGCTCCTCCTATTTTTCACACCTTTTGAAGCTCCTCATATTTTTCACACCTTTTCAGGCTCTTCATGTTTTTGAACACCGTTTCATGCTCCTCCCATTTTTCAGAACTTTTCATGCTCCTCATATTTTTGACACATTTTCAAGCTCTTCATATTTTTCACAACTTTTCAGGCTCTTCTGGTTTTTGAACACCGCTTCATGCTCCTCCTATTTTTCACACTGTTTCATGCTGCTCATATTTTTGACACCTTTGAAGCTCTTCATATATTTCACACCGTTTCAGGCTCTTCATTTGTTTGAACACCGCTTCATGCTCTTCCTATTTTTCAGACTGTTTCATGCTCCTCATATTTTTGACACCTTTTGTAGCTCTTCATATTATTCACACCTTTTCATGCACTTCATTTTTTTGAACACAACTTCATGCTCCTCCTATTTTTCAGACCGTTTCATGGTCGTCATATTTTTGACACCTTTTCAAGCTCTTCATATTTTTCACACATTTTTGGGCTCTTCATGTTTTTGAACAACGTTTCATGCTCCTCCTATTTTTCAGATCGTTTCATGATCCTCATATTTATGACACCTTTTGAAGATCTTCGTATTTTTCACACCTTTTCAGGCTCTTCATGTTTTTGAACACCCCTTCATGCTCCTCCTATTTTTCAGACCGTTTTATGCTCATCTCATATTTGACAACTTTGGAAGCTCTTCATATTATTCACATTTTTTGAAGCTCCTCATATTTTTCACACCTTTTCAGGCTCTTCATGTTTTTCAACACCGCTTCATGATCCTCTTATTTTTCAGACCGTTTCATGCTCCTCATATTTTTGACACCTTTTGAAGTCTTTATATTTTTCACACGTTTTCAGGCTCTTCATGTTTTTAAACACCACTTCATGCTCCTCCTATATTTCAGACCGTTTCATGCTCCCCTTATTTTTGACACATTTTGAAGCTCTTCATATATTTCACAGCTTTTCAGGCTCTTCATGTTTTTCAACACCGCTTCATGCTCCTCCTATTTTTCAGACCGTTTAGTGCTCCTCATATTTTTGACACCTTTTGTAGCTCTTCATATATTTCACACCTTTTCAGGCTCTTAATGTTTTTCAACACCACTTCATGCTCCTCCTATTTTTCAGACCGTTTCATGCTCATCTCATATTTGACAACTTTGTAAGCTTTTCATATTTTTCACACCTTTTGAATCTCTTCATATTTTTCACACCTTTTCATGCTCTTCATATTTTTCAACGCCGCTTCATGCTCCTCATACTTTTGACAGCTTTTGAAGTCTTCATGCTTTTCACACTTTTTCAGGCTCTTCAAGTTTTTCAACACCGCTTCATGCTCCTCCTATTTTTCAAACCGTTTCATGCTCATCTCATATTTGACAACTTTGGAAGCTTTTCATATTTTTCACACCTTTTGAAGCTCTTCATATATTTCACACCTTTTCAGGCACTTCATGTTTTTCAACACCACTTATGCTCCTCCTTTTTTTCAGACCGTTTCATGGTCATCTCATTTTTGACTCCTTTGGAACCTCTTCATATTTTTCACACCTTTTGAAGCTCTTCATATTATTCACACCTTTTCAGGCTCTTCATGTTTTTGAACACCGTTTCATGCTCCTCCTATTTTTTCGAACTTTTCATGCTCCTCATATTTTTGACACCTTTTGAAGCTCTTCCTACTTTTGACGCCATTTCAGGCTCTTCATGTTTTTCAACACCGCTTCATGCTCCTCCTATTTTTCAGACCGTTTCATGCTCCTCATATTTTTCACACCTCTTGAAACTCTTCATATTTTTCACACATTTTCAGGCTCTTCATGTTTTTGAGAACCGCTTCATGTTCCTCGTATTTTTCAGACGTTCCATGCTCCTCATGTATTTCAGTCCTTTTGAAGCTCTTCATATTTTTTACATATCTTCAGGCTCTATATGTTTTTTAACACCGTTTCATGCTCCTCCTATTTTTCAGACCGTTTCAGGCTCCTCATATTTTTGACACCTTTTGATGCTCCTCTTATTTTTCACACCTTTTGAAAGTCTTCATATATTTCACACCTTTTCAGGCACTTTATGTTTTTCAACGCCACTTCATGCTCCTCCTATTTTTCAGACCGCTTCATGCTCATCTCATTTTTGACACCTTTTGAAGCTCTTCATATTTTTCACACCTTTTGAATCTCTTCATATTTGTCACACCTTTTCAGGCTCTTCATATTTTTCAACACCGCTTCATGCTCCTCCTATTTTTCAGACCGTTTCATGCTCCTCATATTTTTGACACGTTTTGATGCTCTTCATATTTTTCACACCTTTTCAGGCTCTTCATGTTTTTCAACACCGTTTCATGTTCCTCCTATTTTTCAGACCGTTTCATGCTTCTCATATTTTGAAACCTTTTGAAGCTCTTCAAATGTTTCACACCTTTTCAGGCTCTTCATGTTTTGAACACCGCTTCATGCTCCTCCTATTTTTCACACCTTTTGAAGCTCCTCATATTTTTCACACCTTTTCAGGCTCTTCATGTTTTTGAACACCGTTTCATGCTCCTCCCATTTTTCAGACCTTTTCATGCTCCTCATATTTTTGACACCTTTTCAACCTCTTCATATTTTTCACAACTTTTCAGGCTCTTCAGGTTTTTGAACACCGGTTCATGCTCCACCTATTTTTCAGACTGTTTCATGCTGCTCATATTTTTGACACCTTTGAAGCTCTTCATATATTTCACACCGTTTCAGGCTCTTCATTTGTTTAAACACCGCTTCATGCTCCTCCTATTTTTCAGACTGTTTCTTGCTCCTCATATTTTTGACACCTTTTGTAGCTCTTCATATTATTCACACCTTTTCATGCACTTCATTTTTTTGAACACCACTTCATGCTCCTCCTATTTTTCAGACCGTTTCATGGTCGTCATATTTTTGACACCTTTTCAAGCTCTTCATATTTTTCACACATTTTTGGGCTCTTCATGTTTTTGAACAACGTTTCATGCTCCTCCTATTTTTCAGATCGTTTCATGCTCCTCATATCTATGACACCTTTTGAAGATCTTGGTATTTTTCACACCTTTTCAGGCTCTTCATGTTATTGAACACCCCTTCATGCTCCTCCTATTTTTCAGACCGTTTTATGCTCATCTCATATTTGACAACTTTGGAAGCTCTTCATATTATTCACATTTTTTGAAGCTCCTCATATTTTTCACACCTTTTCAGGCTCTTCATGTTTTTCAACACCGCTTCATGATCCTCTTATTTTTCAGACCGTTTCATGCTCCTCATATTTTTGACACCTTTTGAAGTCTTTATATTTTTCACACGTTTTCAGGCTCTTCATGTTTTTCAACACCACTTCATGCTCCTCCTATATTTCAGACCGTTTCATGCTCCCCTTATTTTTGACACATTTTGAAGCTCTTCATATATTTCACAGCTTTACTGGCTCTTCACGTTTTTCAACACCGCTTTATGCTCCTCCTATTTTTCAGACCGTTTAGTGCTCCTCATATTTTTGACACCTTTTGAAGCTTTCATATATTTCACACCTTTTCAGGCTCTTAATGTTTTTGAACACCACTTCATGCTCCTCCTATTTTTCAGACCGTTTCATGCTCATCTCATATTTGACAACTTTGTAAGCTTTTCATATTTTTCACACCTTTTGAATCTCTTCATATTTTTCACACCTTTTCATGCTCTTCATATTTTTCAACGCCGCTTCATGCTCCTCATACTTTTGACAGCTTTTGAAGTCTTCATGCTTTTCACACTTTTTCAGGCTCTTCATGTTTTTCAACACCGCTTCATGCTCCTCCTATTTTTCAGACCGTTTCATGCTCATCTCATATTTGACAACTTTGTAAGCTTTTCATATTTTTCACACCTTTTGAATCTCTTCATATTTTTCACACCTTTTCATGATCCTCCTATTTTTCAGACCGTTTCATGCTCCTCATATTTTTGACACCTTTTGAAGCTCTTCATATTTTTCACACCTTTTTGTGCTTTTCATGATGTTCAACATCGCCTCATGCTCCTCCTATTTTTCAGACCGTTTCATGCTCCTCATATTTTTGACACCTTTTGAAGCTCTTCATATTTTTCACACCTTTTTGTGCTTTTCATGATGTTCAACATCGCCTCATGCTCCTCCTATTTTTCAGACCGTTTCATGCTCCTCATATTTTTCACCCCTTTTGAAGCTCTTCATATTTTTCACAACTTTTCAGGCTATTCATGTTTTTGACCACAGCTTCATTCTCCTCATATTTTTCAGAACGTTTCATGCTCCTCATATTTTGACACCTTTTAAACTCTTCACATTTTTCACAACTTTTCTGGCTCTTCATGTTTTTGAACACCGCTTCATGCTCCTCCTATTTTTCCGACCGCTTCATGCTCCATCTATTTTTCAGACCGTTTCATGCTCCTCATATTTTTGACAATTTTGGAAGCTCTTCATATTTTTCACACCTTTTCATGCTCTTCATGTTTTTGAACACCGTTTCATGCCCCTCCTAATTTTCAGAACGTTTTATGCTCCTCATGTTTTTGACAGCGTTTGAAGCTTTTAATATTTTTCACAGCTTTTCAGGCTCTTCATGATTTTGAACACCGCTTCATGCTTCTCCTAATTTTCAGGCCTTTTCATGTTCCTCATATTTTTGACACCTTTTGAAGCTCTTCATATTTATCACACCTTTTCAAGCTCTTCATATTTTTGAACACACCTTCATGCTCCTCCTATTTTTCAGACCGTTTCATGCTCATCTCATTTTTGACACCTTTTGAAGCTCTTCATATTTTTCACACCTATGAAGCTCTTCATATTTTTCACACATTTTCAGGCTCTTCATGTTTTTCAACACCGCTTCATGCTCCTCCTATTTTTCAGACCGTTTCATGCTCCTCATATATTTGACACGGTTTGAGGCTCTTCATAATTTTCACACCATTCCAGGCTCTTCATGTTTTTGAACACCGCTTCATGCTCCTCCTATTTTTGAGACCGTTTCATGCTCCTCATATTTTTGACACCTTTGGAAGCTCTTCATATTTTTCACACTTTTTCAGCCTCTTCATGTTTTTCAACACCGTTTGATGCTCCTCCTATTTTTTAGACCATTTCATGCTCCTCATATACTTGACACAATTTGAAGCTCTTCATATTTTTCACAGCTTTTCAGGCTCTTCATGTCTTTGAACACCGCTTCATGCTACTCCTCTGTTTCAGACCGTTTCATGCTCCTCGTATTTTTCACACCTTTTGAAGCTCTTCATATTTTTCACACCATTTCAGGCTCTTCATGTTTTTGAACAGCACTTCATGCTCCTCCTATTTTTCAGACCGTTTC
Organism: Dama dama; assembly: GCF_033118175.1. NCBI lineage: Eukaryota > Metazoa > Chordata > Mammalia > Artiodactyla > Cervidae > Dama > Dama dama. The sequence continues at coordinate 675,101 of NW_026870900.1, forward strand.
ATGCTCCTCATATTTTGACACCTTTTGAAGCTCCTCCTATTTTTCACACCTTTTCAGGCTCTTCATGTTTTTCAACACCGTTTCATGCTCCTCCTATTTTTCAGGCCGTTTCATGCTCCTCATATTTTTGACTATTTTGGAAGCTCTTCATATATTTCACACCTTTTCAGGCCTTCATTTTTTTGAACACCGCTTCATGCTCCTCTTATTTTGTAGACCGTTTCATGCTCCTCATATTTTGGACACCTTTTGAAGCTCTTCATATTTTTCATACTTTTTAAGGCTCTTCATTTTTTTCAACACCTCTTCATGCTCCTCCTATTTTACAGACCGTTTCATGCTTCTCGTGTTTTTGACACCTCTTGAAGCTCTTCATATTTTTCACACCTTTTCATGCTCTTCATCTTTTTCAAAACCGTTTCAGGCTCGTCCAATTTTTCAGGCTGTTTTATGCTCCTCATATTTTTGACGCCTTTGAAGCTCTTCATATTTGTCACACCTTTTCAAGCTCTTCATATTTTACTACAGCGCTTCATGCTCCTCCTATTTTTCAGTCGTTTCATGCTTCTCATATTTTTGACACCTGTTGAAGCTCTTCATATTTTTCACATCTTTTCAGGCTCTTCAATTTTTCAAACACAGCTTCAGGCTCCTCCTGTTTTTAACACTGTTTCATGCTCCTCATATTTTTCACACCTTTTGAGACTCTTCATGTTTTTGACCAGCATTTCATGCTGCTCCTATTTTTCATACCGTTTCATGCTCCTCATATTTTTGACAAATTTTGAAGCTCTTCATATTTTTCACACCTTTTCAGGCTCTTCATATTTTTGAACACCACTTCATGCTCCTCCTATTTTTCAGAACGTTTCATGCTCCTCATATTTTTGACACGTTTTGAAGTTCTTCATATTTTCCACACCTTTTCAGGCTCTTCATGTTTTTCAACACCTCTTCATGCTCCTCCTATTTTTCAGTCGTTTCATGCTTCTCATATTTTTGACACCTTTTGAAGCTCTTCATATTTTTCACACCTTTTCATGCTCTTCATCTTTTTCAGAACCATTTCTGCTCTTCCAATTTTCAGGCTGTTTCATGCTCCTCATAGTTTTGACACCTTTTGAAGCTCTTCATATTTATCACACCTTTTCAGGCTCTTCATGTTTTCAACACCGCTTCATGCTCCTCCTATTTTTCAGACCGTTTCATGCTCCTCATATTTTTGACACCTTTTGAAGATCTTCATATTTTCCACACCTTTTCAGGCTCTTCATGTTTTTAATCACCGCTTCATTCTCCTCCTATATTACAAACTGTTTCATGCTCCTCATATTTTTGACACCTTTTGAAGCTCTTCATATTTTTCACACCTTTTCAGGCTCTTCATGTTTTTGAACACCACATCATGCTCCTCCTATTTTTCAGACCATTTCATGCTCCTCATATTTTTGACACCTTTTGAAGCTCTTCATATTTTTCACACCTTTTCATTCGCTTCATCTGTTTCAGAACCGTTTCATGCTCTTCCAATCTCAAAGCTGTTTCATGCTCCTCATATTTTTGACACCTTTTGAAGCTCTTCATATTTTTCACACGTTTTAAGGCTCTTCATGTTTTCAACACCACTTCATGCTCCTCCTATTTTTCAGACTGTTTAATGCGCCTCATGTATTTCACATCTTTTGAAGCTCTTCATATTTTTTACACCTTTTGAAGCTCGTCATATTTTTAACTCTTTTTCAGGCTCTTCATGTTTCTGAACAATGTTTCAGGCTTCTCCTATTTTTCAGACCGTTTCATGCTCCTCATATTTTTGACACCTTTTGAAGCTCTTCATATTTTTGACAACTTTTCAGGCTCTTCATGTTTTTGAACACCACTTCATGTTCCTCCTATTTTTCAGACCGTTTATGCTCCTCATGCATTTCACACCTTTTGAAGCTCTTTATATTTTTCACAACTTTTCAGGCTCTTCAGGTTTTTGAACACCGTTTCATGCTCCTCCTATTTTTCAGACCGTTTCATGGTCCTCTTATTTTTGACACCTTTTGAAGCTCTTCATATTTTTCACACCTTTTCAGGCTCTTCATGTTTTTGAACACCGCTTCATGCTCCTCCTATTTTTCAGACCTTTCAATGCTCCTCATGTATTTCACATCTTTTGAAGCTCTTCATATTTTTCACACCTTTTCAGGCTCGTCATGTTTTTGAACTCCATTTCAACCTCCTCCTATTTTTCAGACTGTATAATGCTCCTCATTTTTTCACACCTTTTGAAGCTCTTCATATTTTTCACACCTTTTCAGGCTTTTCATGTTTTTCAACACCACTTCATGCTCCTCCTATTTTTCACACCGTTTCATTCTCCTCATATTTTTGACACCTTTTGAAGCTCTTCAAAATTTTCACACCTTTTCAGACTCTTCATGTTGTCAACACCGCTTCATGCTCCTCCTATTTTTCGGACCGTTTCATGTTCCTCGTGTATTTCACACCTTTAGAAGCTCTTCATATTTTTCACACATTTTTAGGCTCCTCATGTTTTTCAACACCGCTTCATGCTCCTCCTATTTTTCAGACCGTTTCATGCTCATCTACTTTTTGACACCTTTTGAAGCTCTTCATATTTTTCACACATTTTGAAGCTCTTCATATTTTTGACACGTTTTCAGGCTCTTCGTGTTTTTGAACACCGTTTCATGCTCCTCCTATTTTTCAGACCGTTTAATGCTCTTCATGTATTTCACATCTTTTGAACCCTTCATATTTTTCACACCTTTTCAGGCTCTTCATGTTTTTGAACACCGTTTCATGCTCTTCCTATTGTTCAGACCGTGTAATGCTCCTCATGTATTTCACATCTTTTGAAGCGCTTCATAATTTTCACACCTTTTCAGGCTCTTCATGTTTTTCACACGTTTTCAGGCTCTTCATGTTTTTGAACACCGTTTCATGCTCCTCCTATTTTTCAGACCGTTTCATGCTCCTCATATTTTTGACACCTTTTGAAGCTCTTCGTATTTTTCACACCTTTTCAGGGTCTTCATGTTTTTCAACACCGCTTCCTGCTCCTCCTATTTTTCAGACCGTTTCATGTTCCTCATATTTTTGACACCTTTTGAAGCTCTTCATATATTTCACACATTTTCAGCCTCTTCATTTTTTTCAAAACCATTTCATGCTCCTCCTATTTTTCAGACCGTTTAATGCTCCTCAAGCATTTCACACCTTTTGCAGCTCTTTATATATTTCACGACTTTTCAGGCTCTTCAGGTTTTTGAACAACGCTTCATGCTCCTCCTGTTTTTCAGACCGTTTCATGCTCTTCATATTTTTGACACCGTTTGAAGCTCTTCATATTTTTCACAACTTTACAGGCTCTTCATATTTGTGAACACCAATTCATGCTCCTCCTATTTTCAGACCGTTTCATGCTCCTCATATTTTTGACACCTTTAGAAGCTCTTCATATTTTTCACACCTTTTCAGGCTCTTCATGTTTTTCAACACCGCTTCATGCTCCTCAAATTTTTCAGACCGTTTCATGCTGCTCATATTTTTGACACCTTTTGAAGCTCTTCATATTTTTCACACCTTTTCAGACTCTTTATATTTTTGAACTCCGCTTCATGTTCCTCCTATTTTTCATGCTCCTCATATTTTTGACACTTTTTGAAGCTCTTCATATTTTTCACACCTTTTCAGGCTCTTCATGTTTTTGAAAATCGCTTCATGTTCCGCCTATTTTTCACACCGTTTCATACTCCTCATATTTTGACACCTTTTGAAGCTCCTCATATTTTTCACACCTTTTCTGGCTCTTCATGTTTTTCAACACCTCTTCATGCTCCTCCTATTTTTCAGACCGTATCATGCTCCTCATATTTTTGACACCTTTTGAAGCTCTTCATATTTTTCACACCTTTTCAGGGTCTTCATGTTTTTCAACACCACTTCATGCTCCTAATATTTTTCAGACCTTTTCATGCTCCTCTCATTTTTCACACCTTTTGAAGCTCTTCATATTTTTCACAGATTTTCAACGTCCTCATGTTTTTAACAACGTTTCAGGCTCCTCCTAATTTTCAGACCGCTTCATGCTCCTCATATTTTTGATGCCTTTTGAAGCTCTTCATAAATTTCACACCTGTTCAGGCTCTTCATGTTTTTCAGCACCGCTTCATGCTCCTCTTATTTTTCAGACCGATTCATGCCTCTAAATATTTGAAACCTTTTGAAGCTCTTCATATTTTTCACAGATTTTCATGGTCTTCATGTTTTTTAACAAGGTTTCTGGCTCCTCCTTTTTTTCAGATCGTTTCATGCTCCTCATGTATTTCACACCGTTTGAAGCTCTTCATATTTTTCACACCTTTTCAGGCTCTTCATGTTTTTGAACACCGCTTCATGCTCCTCTTATTTTTCAGACCGTTTCATGCTCATCTCATTTTTGACACCTTTTGAAGCTCTTCATATTTTTCACACCTTTCAGGCTCATGATGTTTTTCAACACCGTTTTATGATCCTCCTATTTTTAAGACCTTTTCATGCTCATCTCATTTTTGACACCTTTTGAAGCTTTTCATGTTTTTAACAAATTTTCAGGCTCTTCATATTTTTGAACAACGCTTCATGCTCCTCTTATTTTTCAGAGAGTTTCATGCTCCTCATGTATTTCACACCTTTTGAAGCTCTTCATATTTTTCACACCTTTTCAGGCTCTTCATGTTTTTGAACACTGGTTCATGCTCCTCCTATTTTTCAGAACGTTTCTTGATCCTCATATTTTTGACACTTTTTGAAGCTCTTCATATTTTTCACACCTTTTCAGGTTTTTCATGTTTTTGAACACCGCTTCATGATCCTCCTATTTTTCAGACCGTTTCATGCTCCTCATATTTTTGACACCTTTTGAAGCTCTTCATATTTTTCACACCTTTTCAGGTTTTTCATGTTTTTGGACACCGCTTCATGATCCTCCTATTTTTCAGACCGTTTCATGCTCCTCATATTTTTGACACCTTTTGAAGCTCTTCATATTTTTCACACCTTCAGGCTCTTCATGTTTTTCAACACCACTTCATGCTCCTCCTATTTTTCAGATCGATTCATGCTCCTCATATTTTTCACACCTTTAGAAGCTCTTCATATTTTTCACACCTTTTCAGGCTCTTCATGTTTTTCAACACTACTTCTTGCTCCTCCAATTTTTCAGACCGTTTCATGCTCATCTAATTTTTGACACCTGTTGAAGCTCTTCATATTTTTCACACCTTCTGAAGCTCTTCATATTTTTCACACTTTTTCAGGCTCTTCATGTTTTTCAACACCACTTCATGCTTCTCCTATTTTTCAGCCCCTTTCATGCTCCTCATGTTTCTCACACCTTTTTAAGCTCGTCATATTTTTCACACCTTTTCAGGCTGTTCATGTTTTTAATCACCGTTTCTTGCTCCTCCTATGTTTCAGACCGTTTCATGCTCCTCCTCTTTTTCAACCGTTTCATGCCCCTTATATTTCTGACACCTATTCAAGCTCTTCATATTTTTCACACATTTTCAGGCTCTTCATGTTTTTCAACACCGCTTCAGGCTCCTCCTATTTTTCAGGCCATTACATGCTCCTCATATTTTTGACACCTTTTGAAGCTCTTCATATTTTTCACACATTTTCAGGCTTTTCATGTTTTTCAATACCGCTATATGCTCCTCCTATTTTTCAGAGCGTTTCATGCTCCTCATATTTTTCACTCCTTTTGAAGCTCTTCATATTTTCCACACCTATTCAGGCTCTTCATATTTTTGAACCCCATTTCTTGGTCCTCCTATTTCTCAGACCGTTTCATGCTCCTCATATTTTTGACACCTTTTGAAGCTCTTCATATTTTTCACACCTTGTCATGCTCTTCATCTTTTTCAAAACAGTTTCATTCTCATTCTAATTTTCAGACTGTTTCATGCTCCTCATATTTTTGATAAATTTTGAAGCCCTTCATATTTTTCACACCTTTTCAGGCTCTTAATATATTTGACGACCGCTTCATGCTGCTCCTATTTTTCAGACCGTTTCATGCTCCTCATATTTTTGACACCTTTTGAAGTTCTTCATATTTTTCACGCCTTTTCAGGCTCTTAATATATTTGACGGCCGCTTCATGCTGCTCCTATTTTTCAGACCGTTTCATGCTTCTCATATTTTTGACACCTTTTGAAGCTCTTCATATTATTCACACCTTTCCGACTCTTCATGTTTTTCAACACCGTTTCATGCTTCTCCTATATTTCAGACTGTATCATGCTCCTAGTATTTTTCAGACCCTTTCATGCTCCTCATATTTTTCACACCTTTTTAAGATCTTCATATTTTTCACACCATTTCAGGCTCTTCATGTTTTTAACACCACTTCATGCTCTCCTATTATTCAGACCATTTTCTGCTCATCGATTTTTGACACGTTTTGAAGCTCTTTATATATTTCACACCATTTCAGGCTCTTCACGTTTTTCAACACCGCTTCATGCTCCTCATATTTTTCAGACCGTTTCATGCTCCTCATATATTTGACACGTTTTGAAGCTTTTCATATTTTTCACAACTTTTCAGGCTCTTCATGTTTCTGAACACCGCTTCATCCTCCTCCTATTGTTCAGACCGTTTCATGCTCCTCATATTTTTGACACTTTTTGAATCTCCTCATATGTTTCACAAATTTTGAAGCTCTTCATATGTTTCACACCATTTCAGGATCTTCATGTTTTTCAACACCACTTCATGCTCCTCCTATTTTTCAGACCGTTTCATGCTCCTCATAATTTTGACACCTTTTGAAGCTCTTCATATTTTTCACGTGTTTTCATACTCTTCATGTTTTTAACAACACTTCATGCTTCTCCTATTTTTCAGACCATTTCTTGCTCATCGATTTTTGACACATTTTGAAGCTCTTCATATTTTTCACACCTTTTGAAGCTCTTCATATTTTTCACACTTTTCAGGCTCTTCATGTTTTTGAACACCGCTTCATGCTCCTCATATTTTTCAGACCGTTTCATGCTCCTCATGTATTTCACATCTTTTGAAGCTCTTCATATTTTTCACACTTTTTCAGGCTCTTCATCTTTTTCCACACCACTTCATGCTTCTCCTATTTTTCAGACTGTTTCATGCTCCTCATGTATTTCACACCTTATGAAGCTCTTCATATTTTTCACACATTTTCAGGCTCTTCATGTTTTGAACATCGCTTCATGCTCCTCCTATTTTTCAGAACGTTTCATGCTCCTCATATTTTTGACACCTTATGAAGCTCTTCATATTTTTCACACTTTTCAAGCTCTTCATGTTTTTCAACACCACTTCATGCTCCTCCTATTTTTCAGACCTTTTCATGCTCCTCATATTTTTGACACCTTTAGAAGATCTTCACATTTTTCACACCTTTTCAGGCTCTTCATTTTTTTCAACACCTCTTCATGCTCCTCGTATTTTTCAACACCGCTTCATGCTCCTCCTATTATTCAGACCGTTTCATGCTCCTCATATTTTTGACACCTTATGATGCTCTTCATATTTTTCACACTTTTCAGGCTCTTCATGTTTTTCAACACCACTTCATGCTCCTCCTATTTTTCAGACCTTTTTATGCTCCTCATATTTTTGACACCTTTAGAAGATCTTCATATTTTTCACACCTTTTCAGGCTCTTCATTTTTTTCAACACCTCTTCAGGCTCCTCGTATTTTTCAACACCGCTTCATGCTCCTCCTATTTTTCAGACCGTTTCATGCTCCTCATAATTTTGACACTTTTTGAAGCTCCTCATATTTTTCACACGTTTTGAAGGTCTTCATATATTTCATACCATTTCAGGCTCTTCATGTTTGTCAACACCACTTCATGCTCCTCCTATTTTTCAGACCATATCATGCTCATCGAATTTTTGACACCTTTTGAAGCTATGCATATTTTTCACAACTCTTCAGGCTCTTCATGATTTTCAACACCACTGCATGCTCCTCCTATTTTTCAGACAGTATCATGCTATTCATATTTTTCACACCTTTTGAAGCTCTTCATATTTTTAAATCTTTTCAGGCTCTTCATGTTTTTGAACACCACCTCATGCTCCTCCTATTTTTCAGAGATTTTCATGCTCCTCATGTATTTCACACCTTTGGAAGCTCTTCATATTTTTCACACCTTTTCAGGCTCTTCATGTTTTTCACACCACTGCATGCTCCTCCTATTTTCAGACAGTATCATGCTCTTCATATTTTTGACACCTTTTGAAGCTCTTCATTTTTTTCAAACGTTTTCAGGCTCTTCATGTTTTTCAACATCGCTTCATGCTCCTCTTATTTTTGAGACCGTTTCATGCTCCTCATATTTTTCACACGTTTTGAAGCTCTTTATATTTGTCACACCTTTTCAGGCTCTTCTTGTTTTTGAACACCGCTTCTTGCTCCTCCTATATTTCAGACCGTTTCATGCTTCTCCTATTTTTCCGACTGTTTCATGCACGTCTTATTATTGACACCTTTTGAAGTTTTTCATATTTTTCACACCTTTTCAGGCTCTTCATGTTTTTCAACACCGCTTCATGCTCCTCCTATTTTTCAGACCGTTTCATGCTCCTCATGTATTTCACACCTTTTGAAGCTCTTCATATTTTCCATAACTTTTCAGGCTCTTCATATTTTGCAAAACCGCTTCATGCTCCTCCTATTTTTCAGACCGTTTCATGCTCCTCATATTTTTGAAACCTTTTGAAGCTCTTCATATTTTTCACACCATTTCAGGCTCTTCATGTTTTTCAACACAGTTTCATGCCCTCATGTTTTTCAGACTGTTCCATGCTCCTCCTATTTTTGAGACCGTATCATGCTCCTCATATTTTTGACACCTTTTGAAGCTCTTCATATTTTTCACACCTTTTCAGGCTCTTCATGTTTTTGAACACCACTTCATGCTCCTCCTAATTTTCAGACCGTTTCATGCTCCTCATATTTTTGACACCTTTTGAAGCTCTTCATATTTTTCACACCTTTTCAGACTCTTCATGTTTTTGAACACCACTTCATGCTCCTCCTAATTTTCAGACCGTTTCATGCTCCTCATATTTTTGACACCTTTTGAAGCTCTTCATATTTTCACGCCTTTTCAGGCTCTTCATGTTTTTGAACACCGCTTCATGTTCCTCATATTTTTCACACCGTTTCTTGCTCCTCATATTTTTCACACCTTTTGATGCTCTTCATATATTTCACACCTTTTCAGGCTCTTTATGTTTTTGAACACCAATTCATGCTCCTCGTATTTTCAGACAGTTTCATGCTCCTCATATTTTTGACACGTTTTGGGGCTCTAATAATTTTCACACCATTCCAGGCTCTTCATATTTTTGAACACCGTTTCATGCTCCTCCTATTTTTCAGAACGTTTCATGCTCCTCATATTTTTGACACGTTTTGGGCTCTTCAAATTTTTCACACCATTTCAGGCTCTTCATATTTTTGAACACCGTTTCATACTCCTCCTATTTTTCAGACCGTTTCATGTTCCTCATATTTTTGACACCTTTTGAAGCTCTTCATATTTTTCATACCTTTTCAGGCTCTCCATATTTTTGAACTCCGCTTCATGCTCCTCCTATTTTTGAGACCGTTTCATGCTCCTCATATTTTTGACACCTTTTGAAGCTCTTCATATTTGTCACACCTTTTCAGGCCCTTCATGTTTTTGAACAATGCTTTATCCGCCTCCTATTGTTCAGACGGTTCCCTGCTCTTGATATTTTTCAAACCTTTTGAAGCTGTTCATATTTTTCACACCTTTTCAGGCTCTTCATGTTTTTAAACACCGCTTCATGCTCCTTCTATTTTTCAGACCGTTTCATGCTCCTCATATTTTTGACACCTTTTGAAGCTCTTCATATTTTACATACTTTTTCAGGCTCTCCATATTTTTGAACACCGCTTCATGCTCCTCCTATTTTTGAGACTGTTTCATGCTCCTCATATTTTTGACACCTTTTGAAACTCTTCATATTTGTCACACCTTTTCAGGCTCCTCATGTTTTTGAACACCGCTTTATCCTCCTCCTATTTTTCAGACCGTTCCATGCTCTTCATATTTTTCAAACCTTTTGAAGCTCTTCATATTTTTCACACCTTTTCAGGCTCTTCATGTTTTTAAACACCGCTTCATGCTCTTCCTATTTTTCAGACCGTTTCATGCTCCTCATACTTTTCACACCTTTTGAAGCTCTTCATATTTTTACACCTTTTCATGCTCTTCATGTTTTTCACACCGTTTCATGCTCCTCCTATTTTTCAGACCGTTTCATGCTCCTCATATTTTTCACACATCTTGAAGCTCTTTATATTTGTCACACCTTTTCAGGCTCTTCATGTTTTTTAACACCGCTTCATGCTCCTCCTATTTTGAGACCGTTTCATGCTCCTCATATTTTTCACACCTTTTGAAGCTCTTCATATTTTTCGCACCTTCTCAGGCGCTTCATGTATTTGAGCACAGATTCATGCTACTCCTATTTTTCAGACCGTTTCATGCTCCTCATGTACTTCACATTTTTTGAAGGTCTTCATATTTTTCACACCTTTTCAGGTTCTTCTTGTCTTTCAACACCGCTTCATGCTCCTCCTATTTTTCAGACCGTTTCATGCTCCTCATATTTTTGACACCTTTTGAAGCTCTTCATATTTGTCACACCTTTTCAGGCTCTCCATTTTTTTCATCAGCGATTCATGCTCCTCCTATATTTGAGGCCGTTTCATGCTCCTCATATTTTTGACACCTTTTGAAGCTCTTCATATTTTTCACACCTTTTCAGGCTCTCCATTTTTTTCATCAGCGATTCATACTCCTCCTATATTTGAGGCCGTTTCATGCTCCTCATATTTTTGACACCTTTTGAAGCTCTTCATATTTTTCACATCTTTTCAGGCTCTTCATGTTTTTCAACACCGCTTCATGCTCCTCCTATTTTTCAGACCGTTTCATGCTCCTCATATTTTTGACAACTTTTGAAGCTCTTCATATTTTTCTCAATTTTTCAGGCTCTTCATGTTTTTGCACACCGCTTCATGATCTTCATATTTGGCACACCGTTTCATGCTCCTCATATTTTTGACACCTTTTGAAGCTCTTCATATTTTTCACACCTTTTCAGGCTCTCCATTTTTTTCATCAGCAATTCATGCTCCTCCTATATTTGAGGCCGTTTCATGCTCCTCATATTTTTGACACCTTTTGAAGCTCTTCATATTTTTCACACCTTTTCAGGCTCTTCATGTTTTTGAACACCGTTTCATGCTCCTCCTATGTTTCAGATCGTTTCATGCTCCTAATATTTTTCACACCGTTTGAAGCTCTTCATATTTTTCACACTTTTTCAGGCTCATCATGTTTTTGCACACCGCTTCATGTACCTCGTATTTTTCAGACCGTTTCATGCCCCTCATATTTTTCACACCTTTTGAAGATCTTCATATATTTCACACATTTTCAGGCTCTTCATGTTTTTGAACAAAACTTCATGCTTCTCCTATTTTTCAGAGCGTTTAATGCTCCTCATGTACTTCACACCTTTTGAAGGTCTTCATATTTTTCACACCTTTTCAGGCTCTTCTTGTTTTTCAACACCGCTTCATGCTCCTCGTATTTTTCAGACCATTCATTCTCCTCATAATTTTGAAACATTTTGAAGCTCTTCTTATTTTTCACACCTTTTCAGGCTCTTTATGGTTTTCAAGACCGCTTCAAGCTCCTTCTATTTTCCAGACCTTTCATGCTCCTCATAATTTTGACACCTTTTGAAGCTCTTCATATTTTTCACACCTTTTCAGGCTCTTCATGTTTTTCAACATCGCTTCATGCTCCTCCTATTTTTCAGACCGTTTCATGCTCCTCATATTTTTGACAACTTTTGAAGCTCTTCATATATTTCATGCTTTTTCAGGCTCATCATGTTTTTCAACACGACTTCTTGCTCCTCCTATTTTTCAGACCGTTTCATGCTCATCTCATTTTTGACACCTTTTGAAGCTCTTCATATTTTTCACACTTTTATAAGCTCTTCATATTTTTCACACCTTTTTAGGTTCTTCACGTTTTTCAACACCACTTCATGCTCCTCCTATTTTTCAGACAGTTTCATGCTCCTAATATTTTTGACACCTTATGAAGCTCTTCATATTTGTCACACCTTTTCAGACTCTTCATGCTTTTCAAAACCGCTTCATGCTCCTCCTATATTTCAGACCGGTTCATGCTCCTCATATTTTTGACACCTTTTGAAGCTCTTCATATATTTCACACCTTTTGAAGCTCTTCATAATTTTCACACGTCTTCATGCTCTTCATGTTTTTCAACAAGATTTCATGCTCCTCCTGTTTTTCAGACCGTTTCAAGCTTCTCATGTATTTCACACCATTTGAAGCTCTTCATATTTTTCACACCTTTTCAGGCTCTTCATGTTTTTCAACACCGCTTCATGCCCCTCCTATCTTTCAGACCATTTCATGCTCATCTCATTTTTGACACCTTTTGAAGCTCTTCATATATTTCACATCTTTTGAAACTCTTCATAATTTTCACACGTTTTCAAGCTCTTCATATTTTTCAACACGGCTTCATGATCCTCCTATTTTTCATACCGTTCATGCTTCTCATATTTTTGACACCTTTTGAAGTTTTTCGAATTTTTCACAACTCTTCATGCTCTTCATGTTTTTCGACACCGCTTCATGCTCCTCCTATTTTTCAGCCTGTTTCATGCTCCTCATATTTTTGAAACCTTTTGAAGCTCTTCATATTTTTCACACCTTTTGCCACTCTTCATGTTTGTTAAAACCGTTTCTTGCTCCTCCTATTTTTCAGACCGTTTCATGCTCCTCATATTTTTGACACCTTATGAAGCTCTTCACATTTCCCACTCCTTTTCAGATCTTTTGTTTTTCAACACCACTTCATGCTCCTCCTATTTTTCTGACCATTTCATGCTCCTCATATTTTTGACACCTTTTGTAGCTGTTCATATTTTTCACACCTTTTCAGGCTCTTCATGTTTTTCAACACCGCTTCATGCTCCTCCTATTTTTCAGACATTTTCATGCTCCTCATATTTTTGACACCTTTTGAAGCTCTTCATATTTTTCACAAATTTTCAGGCTCTTCATGTTTTCCAACACCACGTCAAGCTCCTCCTATTTTTCAGACCATTTCATGCTCCTCATATTTTTGACACCTTTTGAAGCTCTTCATATTTTTCACACCTTTTCAGGCTCTTCATGTTTTTCAACACCGCTTCATGCTCCACCTATTTTTCAGACATTTTCATGCTCCTCATATTTTTGACACCTTTTGAAGCTCTTCATATATTTCACACCTTTTCAAGCTCTTCATGTTTTTCAACACCCATTCATGATCCTGCTACTTTTCAGACCTGTTCATGCTAATCTAATTTTTGACACCTTTTGAAGCTCTTCATATTTTTCACACCTTTTCAGGCTCTTCATGTTTTTGAACACCGCTTCATGCTCCTCCTAATTTTCAGACCGTTTCATGCTCCTCATATTTTTGACACCTTTTGAAGCTCTTCATATATTTCACACCTTTTCAGGCTCTTCATGGTTTTGAACACAGCTTCATGCTCCTGCTAATTTCCAGACCATTTCATACTCCTCATATTTTTGACACGTTTTGAGGCTCTTCATATTTTTCACAGCTTTTCAAGCTCGTCATGTTTTTGAACAACGTTTCATTATCTTAATATTTTTCAGAACGTTTCATGCTCCTCATATTTTTGACACCTTTTGAAGCTCTTCATATTTTTCACACCTTTTGAAGCTCTTCATATTTTTCACACGTTTTCAGACTCTTCATGTTTTTCAACACCGCTTCATGCTCCTCCTATTTTTCAGACCGTTTCTTGCTACTCATATTTTTGACACCTTTTGAAGCTCTTCATATTTTTCACACCTTTTCAGGTTCTTCATGTTTTTCAACGACGCTTCATGCACCTCCTATTTTTCAGAACGTTTCATGCTCCTCATATTTTTGACACCTTTTGAAGCTCTTCATATTTTTCACACCTTTTCAGGCTCTTCATGTTTTTCAACAACGCTTAATGCTCCTCCTATTTTTCAGACCGTTTCTTGCACCTCATATATTTCACACCTTTTGAAGCTCTTCATATTTTTCACACCTTTTAAGGCTCTTCATGTTTTTCAACACCGCTTCATGCTCCTCGTATTTTTCAGAGCGTTTCATGTTCCTCATATTTTTGACACCTTTTGAAGCTCTTCATATTTTTCACACCTTTTCATCCTCTTCATGTTTTTGCACAGTGCTTCATTTTCCTCATATTTTTCAGACAGTTTCATGCTCATTTCATTTTTGATACCTTTTGAAGCTCTTCATATTTTTGACACCTTTTGTCGCTCTTCATATTTTTCACATTTTTGAAGCTCGTCATATTTTTCACACGTTTTCAGACTCTTCATGTTTTTCAACACCGCTTCATGCTCCTGCTATTTTTCCGACCGTTTCATACTCCTCATATTTTTGACACCTTATGAAGCTCTTCATATTTTTCACACCTTTTCAGGCTGTGCATATTTTTGAACATCGCTTGTGCTCGTCCTATTTTTCAGACCGTTTCATGCTCCTCATATTTTTGACACCTTTTGAAGCTCTTCATATTTTTCACACCTTTTCAGGCTCTTCATGGTTTTCAACACCACTTCATGCTCCTCGTATTTTTCAGACCGTTTCATGCTCCTCATATTTTTGACACCTTTTGAAGCTCTGCTTATTTTTCACACCTTTTCAGGCTCTTCATGATTTTCAACACCACTTCATGCTCCTCCTATTTTTCAGACCGTTTCATGCTCATCTCATTTTTGACATCTTTTGAAGCTCTTCATATTTTTTACACCTTTTGAAACTCTTCATAATTTTCATATTTTTGAAGCTCTTCATATTTTTCACACTTTTTCAGGCTCTTCATGTTTTTCAACACCACTTCAGGCTCCTCCTATTTTTCAGACCCTTTCATGCTAATCTAATTTTTGACACTTTTTGAAGCTCTTCATATTTTTCACACCTTTTCAGTCTCTGCATGTTTTTGAACACCGTTTCATGCTCCTCATATATTTCACACCTTTTGAAGCTCTTCATATTTTGCACACCTTTTCAGGCTCTTCATGTTTTTGAACACCGCTTCATGATCGTCCTATTTTTAAGAGGGTTTCATCCTCGTCATATTTTTGACATATTTTGAAGCTCTTCATAATTTTCACACCTTTTCATGCTCCTCATATTTTTGACACCTTTTGAAGCTTTTCATATTTTTCACAACTTTTCAGGTTCTTCATGTTTTTGAACACCGCTTCATACTACTCCTATTTTGAGACCGTTTCATACTCCTCATATATTTGACACCTTTTGAGGCTCTTCATATTTTTCACACCTTTCAGTCTCTTCTTTTTTTCAACACCACTTCATGCTCCTCCTATTTTTCAGACCGTTTCATGCTCATCTCATTTTTGACACATTTGAAGCTCTTCATATTTTTCACACCTTTTGAAGCTCTTCATATTTTTCACGCGTTTTCAGGCTCTTCACGTTTTACAACACCTGTTCATGCTCCTCCTATTTTTCAGACCGTTTCATGCTCCTCATATTTTTGACACTTTTTGAAGCTGTTCATATTTTTCACACCTTTTCAGGCTCTTCATGTTTTTCAACACCGTTTCATGCTCCTCATATTTTTGACATCTTTTGAATCTCTTCATACTTTTCACACCTTTTCAGACTCTTCATGTTTCTGATCACCGTTTCATGCTCCTCCTATTTTTGAGACCGTTTCATGCTCATCTCATTTTTGACACCTTTTGAAGCTCTTCATATATTTCACACCTTTTGAAGCTCTTCATATTTTTCACACGTTTGGAGGCTCTTCATGTTTTTCAACACCGTTTCATGCTGCTTCTGTTTTTCAGACGGTTTCATGCTCCTCATATTTTTCACAGCTTTTAGAGCTCTTCATATTTTTCACACCTTTTCAGGCTCTTCATATTTTTGAACACCGCTTCATCCTCCTCCTATTTTTCAGACCGTTTCATGCTCCTCATATTTTTCACACATTTTGAAGCTGTTCATATTTTTCACACCTTTTCAGGCTCTTCATGTTTTTGAACACCGCTTCATGCTCCTCCTATATTTAAGACCGTTTCATGTTCCTCATGTATTTCACACCTTTTGAAGCTCTTCACATTTTTCACACCTTCTCAGGTTCTTCATGTTTTTCAACACCGCTTCATGCTCCTCCTTTTTTTCAGACCATTTCATGCTCCTCATATTTTTGACACATTTTGAAGCTCTTCATATTTGTCACACCTTTTCAGGCTCTTCATGTTTTTGAACACCGTTTCATAATCCTCCTATTTTTCAGACCGTTTCATGCTCCTCATAATTTGACACCTTTTGAAGCTCTTCATATTTTTCACACCTTTTCAGGCTCTTCATGTTTTTCAACACCGATTCATGATCCTCCTATTTTTCAGAAGGTTTCATGCTCCTCATATTTTTGACACCTTTTGAAGCTCTTCATATTTTTCACACTTTTCAGGCTCTTCATGTTTTTCAACACCGCTTCATGCTCCTCCTATTTTTCAGACCGTTTCATGCTCCTCATAATTTGACACCTTTTGAAGATCTTCATATTTTTCACACCTTTTCAGGCTCTTCATGTTTTTCAACACTGATTCATGATCCTCCTATTTTTCAAAAGGTTTCATGCTCCTCATATTTTTGACACCTTTTGAAGCTCTTCATATTTTTCACACTTTTCAGGCTCTTCATGTTTTTCAACACCACTTCATGCTCCTCCTATTTTTCAGACCGTGTCATGCTCCTCATATTTTTGACACCTTTAGAAGCTCTTCATACTTTTCACACTTTTCAGGCTCTTCATGTTTTTCAACACCGCTTCATGCTCCTCTTAATTTTCAGACCGTTTCAAGCTCTTCTCATTTTTGAAACCTTTTGAATCTCTTCATATTTTTTGCATTTTTGAAGCTCTTCATAATTTTCATATTTTTGAAGCTCTTCATATTTTCACACTTTTTCAGGTTCTTCATGTTTTTCAACACCACTCTGGCTCCTCCTATTTTTCAGACCCTTTCATGCTAATATAAGTTTTGACACTTTTTGAAGCTCTTCATAATTTTCACACCTTTTCAGGCTCTTCATGTTTTTGAACACCGCTTCATGCTCGTCCAATTTTTCAAACCGTTTCATGCTCCTCATATTTTTGACAGCTTTTGAAGCTCTTCAATTTTTCACACCTTTTCAGGCTCTTCATTTTTTTCAACACACTTCATGCTCCTTCTATTTTTCAGACCGTTTCATGCAGATCTCCTTTTTGACACCTTTTGAAGCTCTTCATATTTTTCACACCTTTTCAGGCTCTTCATGTTTTTCACACGTTTTCAGGCTCTTCATGTTTTTCAACACCGCTTCATGCTCCTCCTATTTTTCAGACCGTTTCATGCTCCTCATATTTTTGACACCTTTTGAAGCTCTATATATTTTTCACACCTTTTCAGGCTCTTCATGTTTTTCAACACCGCTTCATGCTCCTCCTTTTTTTCAGAAAGTTTCATGCTCCTCATATATTTGACACCTTTTGAAGCTCTTCATATTTTTCACACCTTTTCAAGCTCTTCATGTTTTTCAACACCGCTTCATGCTCCACCTAATTTTAAGTCCGTTTGATGCTCCTCATATTTTTGACACCATTTGAAGCTTTTCATATTTCTCACTCATTTTCAGGCTCTTCATGTTTTTGAAAATCACTTCATGCTCCTCCTATTTTTCAGACCGTTTCATGCTCCTCATGTATTTCCCACCTTTTGAAGCTCTTCATATTTTTCACACCTTTTCAGGCTCTTCATGTTTTTGAACCCCGGTTCAGGCTCCTCCTATTTTTCAGACCGTTTCATGCTCCTCATATTTTTCACACCTTTTGAAACTCTTCATATATTTCACACCTTTTCAGGCTCTTCATGTTTTTGAACACCGCTTCATGATCCTCCTATTTTTCAGACCGTTTCATGCTCCTCATATTTTTACACCTTTTGAAGCTCTTCATATATTTCACGCCTTTTCAGGCGCTTCATTTTTTTCAACACCGCTTCATGCTCCTCCTATTATTCAGACCGTTTCATGCTCATCTCATTTTTGACACCTTTAGAAGCTCTTCATATTTTTCACACCTTTTCAGGTTCTTCATGTTTTTGAACACCGCTTCATGGTCCTCCTATTTTTCAGAACATTTCATGCTCCTCATATAATTCACACCTTTTGAAGCTCTTCATATATTTCACACCTTTTCAGGCTCTTCATGTTTTTCAACACCGTTTCATGCTCCTCCTATTTTTCAGACCGTTTCATGCTCCCCATATTTTTGACACCTTTTGAAGCTCTTCATATTTTTCACACCTTTTGAAGTTGTTCATATATTTCACACCTTTTCAGGCTCTTGATGTTTTTCAACACCACTTCATGCTCCTCCTATTGTTCACACCCTTTCAAGCTAATCTAATTTTTGACACCTTTTGAAGCTCTTCATATTATACACACCTTTTGAAACTCTTCATATATTTCACACCTTTTCAGGCTCTTCATGTTTTTGAACACCGCTTCATCCTCCTCCTATTTTTAAGAGGGTTTCATGCTCGTCATATTTTTGACACATTTTGAAGCTCTTCATATTTTTCACAACTTTTCAGGCTCTTCATGTTTTTGAACACCGCTTCATCCTCCTCCTATTTTTAAGAGGGTTTCATGCTCGTCATATTTTTGACACATTTTGAAGCTCTTCATATTTTTCACAACTTTTCAGGCTCTTCATGTTTTTGAACACCGCTTCATCCTCCTCCTATTTTTAAGAGGGTTTCATGCTCGTCATATTTTTGACACATTTTGAAGCTCTTCATATTTTTCACACCTTTTCAGGCTCTTCATGTTTTTGAACACCATTTCATTCTCCTCCTATTTTTCAGACCGTTTCATGCTCCTCATATTTTTGACACCTTTTGAAGCTTTCATATTTTTCACACATTTTCAAGCTCTTCATGTTTTTCAACACCACTTCATGCTCCTCCTTTTTTGCAGACCGTTTCATGCTACTCATATATTTGACACCTTTTGAAGCTCTTCATATTTTTCACACCTTTTCAGGCTCTTCATGTTTTTCAACACCGCTTCAGGCACCTCCGATTTTTCAGACCGTTTCATGCTCCTCATATTTTTGACACCTTTTGAAGCTCTTCATATTTCTCAAACCTTTTCAGGCTCTTCATGTTTTTCAACACCGCTTAATGCACCTTCTATTTTTCAGACCGTTTCATGCTCATCTCATTTTTGACACCTTTTGAAGCTCTTCATATTTTTCACACCTTTTGAAGCTCTTCATATTTTTCACAAGTTTTCAGGCTCTTCATGTTTTTCAACACCGCTTCATGCTCCTCCTATTTTTCAGACCGTTTCTTGCTACTCATATTTTTGACACCTTTTGAAGCTCTTCATATTTTTCACACCTTTTCAGGTTCTTCATGTTTTTCAACAACGCTTCATGCACCTCCTATTTTTCAGAACGTTTCCTGCTCCTCATATTTTTGACACCTTTTGAAGCTCTTCATATTTTTCACACCTTTTCAGGCTCTTCATGTTTTTCAACAACGCTTAATGCTCCTCCTATTTTTCAGACCGTTTCTTGCACCTCATATATTTCACACCTTTTGAAGCTCTTCATATTTTTCACACCTTTTCAGGCTCTTCATGTTTTTCAACACCGCTTCATGCTCCTCGTATTTTTCAGAGCGTTTCATGTTCCTCATATTTTTGACACCTTTTGAAGCTCTTCATATTTTTCACACCTTTTCATCCTCTTCATGTTTTTGCACAGTGCTTCATTTTCCTCATATTTTTCAGACAGTTTCATGCTCATTTCATTTTTGATACCTTTTGAAGCTCTTCATATTTTTGACACCTTTTGTCGCTCTTCATATTTTTCACATTTTTGAAGCTCGTCATATTTTTCACACGTTTTCAGACTCTTCATGTTTTTCAACACCGCTTCATGCTCCTGCTATTTTTCCGACCGTTTCATACTCCTCATATTTTTGACACCTTATGAAGCTCTTCATATTTTTCACACCTTTTCAGGCTGTGCATGTTTTTGAACATCGCTTGTGCTCGTCCTATTTTTCAGACCGTTTCATGCTCCTCATATTTTTGACACCTTTTGAAGCTCTTCATATTTTTCACACCTTTTCAGGCTCTTCATGATTTTCAACAACACTTCATGCTCCTCCTATTTTTCAGACCGTTTCATGCTCATCTCATTTTTGACATCTTTTGAAGCTCTTCATATTTTTTACACCTTTTGAAACTCTTCATAATTTTCATACTTTTGAAGCTCTTCATATTTTTCACACTTTTTCAGGCTCTTCATGTTTTTCAACACCACTTCAGGCTCCTCCTATTTTTCAGACCCTTTCATGCTAATCTAATTTTTGACACTTTTTGAAGCTCTTCATATTTTTCACACCTTTTCAGTCTCTGCATGTTTTTGAACACCGTTTCATGCTCCTCATATATTTCACACCTTTTGAAGCTCTTCATATTTTGCACACCTTTTCAGGCTCTTCATGTTTTTGAACACCGCTTCATGATCGTCCTATTTTTAAGAGGGTTTCATCCTCGTCATATTTTTGACATATTTTGAAGCTCTTCATAATTTTCACACCTTTTCATGCTCCTCATATTTTTGACAACTTTTGAAGCTTTTCATATTTTTCACAACTTTTCAGGCTCTTCATGTTTTTGAACACCGCTTCATACTACTCCTATTTTGAGACCGTTTCATTCTCCTCATATATTTGACAACTTTTCAGGCTCTTCATATTTTTCACACCTTTTCAGTCTCTTCTTTTTTGCAACACCACTTCATGCTCCTCCTATTTTTCAGACCGTTTCATGCTCATCTCATTTTTGACACATTTGAAGCTCTTCATATTTTTCACACCTTTTGAAGCTCTTCATATTTTTCACGCGTTTTCAGGCTCTTCACGTTTTACAACACCGCTTCATACTCCTACTATTTTTCAGACCGTTTCATGCTCCTCATATTTTTGACACTTTTTGAAGCTGTTCATATTTTTCACACCTTTTCAGGCTCTTCATGTTTTTCAACACCGTTTCATGCTCCTCATATTTTTGACACCTTTTGAATCTCTTCATACTTTTCACACCTTTTCAGACTCTTCATGTTTCTGATCACCGTTTCATGCTCCTCCTATTTTTGAGACCGTTTCATGCTCATCTCATTTTTGACACCTTTTGAAGCTCTTCATATATTTCACACCTTTTGAAGCTCTTCATATTTTTCACACGTTTGGAGGCTCTTCATGTTTTTCAACACCGTTTCATGCTGCTTCTGTTTTTCAGACGGTTTCATGCTCCTCATATTTTTCACAGCTTTTTGAGCTCTTCATATTTTTCACACCTTTTCAGGCTCTTCATGTTTTTGAACACCGCTACATCCTCCTCCTATTTTTCAGATCGTTTCATGCTCCTCATATTTTTCACACATTTTGAAGCTGTTCATATTTTTCACACCTTTTCAGGCTCTTCATGTTTTTGAACACCGCTTCATGCTCCTCCTATTTTTAAGACCGTTTCATGTTCCTCATGTATTTCACACCTTTTGAAGCTCTTCACATTTTTCACACCTTCTCAGGTTCTTCATGTTTTTCAACACCGCTTCATGCTCCTCCTTTTTTTCAGACCATTTCATGCTCCTCATATTTTTGACACATTTTGAAGCTCTTCATATTTGTCAGACCTTTTCAGGCTCTTCATGTTTTTGAACACCGTTTCATAATTCTCCTATTTTTCAGACCGTTTCATGCTCCTCATAATTTGACACCTTTTGAAGCTCTTCATATTTTTCACACCTTTTCAGGCTCTTCATGTTTTTCAACACCGATTCATGATCCTCCTATTTTTCAGAAGGTTTCATGCTCCTCATATTTTTGACACCTTTTGAAGCTCTTCATAATTTTCACACCTTTTCAGGCTCTTCATGTTTTTCAACACCGCTTCATGCTCCTCCTATTTTTCAGATCGTTTCATGCTCCTCATATATTTGACACCTTTTGAAGCTCCATATATTTTTCACACCTTTTCAGTCTCTTCATGTTTTTCAAAACCATTTCATGATCCTCCTATTTTTCAGAATGTTTCATGCTCCTCATATTTTTGACATATTTTGAAGTTCTTCATATTTTTCACATATTTTCAGGCTCTTCATGTTTTTCAACAACGTTTCATGCTCCTCATAATTTTGACACCTTTTGAAGCTCTTCATATTTTTCACACCTTTTGAAGTTGTTCATATATTTCACACCTTTTCAGGCTCTTGATGTTTTTCAACACCACTTCATGCTCCTCCTATTTTTCAGACCCTTTCATGCTAATCTAATTTTTGACACCTTTTGAAGCTCTTCATATTTTTCACACCTTTTGAAGGTCTTCATATTTTTCACACCTTTTCAGGCTGTTCATGTTTTTCAACACCGTTTCATGCTCCTCCTATTTTTCAGACCCTTTCATGCTAATCTAATTTTTGACACCTTTTGAAGCTCTTCTTATTTTTCAAAACTTTTGAAGCTCTTCATATTTTTCACACGTTTTCAGGCTCTTCATGTTTTTCAACACCGTTTCATGCTCCTCCTATTTTTCAGGCCGTTTCATGCTCCTCATATTTTTGACATCTTTTGAAGCTCTATATATTTTTCACACCTTTTCAGCCTCTTCATGTTTTTCAACACCGCTTCATGCTCCTCCTATTTTTCAGAATGTTTCATGCTCCTCATAATTTTGACACCTTTTGAAGCTCTTCATATTATTCACACCTTTTCAGGTTCTTCATGTTTTTCAACACCGCTTCATGCTCCTCCTATTTTGCAGACCGTTTCATGCTCATCTAATTTTTGACTCCTTTGAAGCTCTTCATATATTTCACACCTTTTGAAGCTCTTCAGATTTTTCACATTTTTGAAACTCTTCATATTTTTCACACTTTTTCAGGCTCTTCATGTTTTTCATCACCGCTTCATGCTCCTGCGATTTTTCACACCGCTTCATACTTCTCATATTTTTGACACGTTTTGAGGCTCTTCATATATTTCACACATTTTGAAGCTCCTCATATTTTTCCATTTTTGCAGCTCTTCATATTTTTCACACCTTTTCAGGCTCTTCATGTTTTTCAACACCACTTCATGCTCCTCCTATTTTTCAGACCGTTTCGTGCTCCTCATATTTTTCACACCTTTTGAAGCTCGTCATATTTTTCACACCTTTTCAGGCTCTTCATGTTTTTCAACACCACTTCATGCTTCTCCTAATTTTCAGACCGTTTCATGCTCCTCATGTATTTCACACCTTTTGAAGCTCTTCATATATTTCACACCTTTTCAGGCTCTTCATGTTTTTCAACACGACTTCATGCTTCTCCTAATTTTCAGACCGTTTCATGCTCCTCATATTTTTCACACATTTTGAAGCTCGTCATATTCTTCACACCGTTTCAGGCTATTCATGTTTTTCAACACCACTTCATGCTCCTCCTATTTTTCAGGCCGTTTCTTGCTCCTCATATTTTTGACACTTTTTGAAGCTCTTCATATTTTTCACACCTTTTCAGGTTCTTCATGTTTTTGAACACCGCTTCATGATCCTCCTATTTTTCAGACCGTTTCATGCTCCTCATATTTTTGACACTTTTTGAAGCTCTTCATATTTTTCACACCTTTTCAGGCTCTTCATGTTTCTCAACACAGCTTCATGCTCCTCCTATTTTTCAGACCCTTTCATTCTCCTCATATTTTTGACACCTTTTGAAGCTCTTCATATATTTCACAACTTTTCAATCTCTTCTTTTTTTTCAACACCACTTCATGCTCCTCCTATATTTCAGACCGTTTGATGCTCATCTCATTTTTGACACCTTTTGAAGCTCTTCATATATTTCACATCTTTTCAGGCTTTTCATGTTTTTGAACACCGCTTCATGATCCTCCTATTTTTCAGACCGTTTCATGCTCCTCATATTTTTGACAACTTTTGAAGCTCTTCATATTTTTCACACTTTTTCAGGCTCTTCATGTTTTTGAACACCGCTTCATGATCCTCCTATTTTTCAGACCGTTTCATGCTCTTCAAATATTTGACACCTTTTGAAGCTCTTCATATTTTTCACACCTTTTCATGCTCTTCATGTTTTTCAACACCGTTTCATGCTGATTCTATTTTTCAGACCATTTCATGCTCCTCATATTTTTCACACCTTTTGAAGCTCTTCATATTTTTCACACCTTTCAAGCTCTTCATGTTTTTCTACACCGTTTCATGCTGCTTCTATTTTTCAGACCGTTTCATGAGCCTCATATTTTTCACACGTTTTGAAGATCTTCATATTTTTCACACGTTTTCACGCTCTACATGTTTTTGAACACAGCTTCATGCTCCTCCTATTTTTCAGACCGTTTCATGCTCATCTCATTTTTGACAACTTTTGAAGTTCTTCATATTTTTCACATATTATGAAGCTCTTCACATTTTACAAACCTTTTCAGGCTCTTCATGTTTTTCAACACCGCTTCATGCTCCTCCTTTTTTCAGGCCGTTTGATGCTCCTCATATTTTTGGCACCTTTTTAAGCTCTTCATATATTTCACACCTTTTCAGGCTCTTCATGTTTTTCAACACCGCTTCAGCTCCTCCTATTTTTCAGACCGTTTCATGCTCATCTAATTTTTGACAACTTTTGAAGCTCTTCATATTTTTCACACCTTTTCAGGCTCTTCATATTTTTCAACACAACTTCATGCATCTCCTATTTTTCGGACCGTTTCATGCTCCTCATGTTTTTCAAACCTTTTGAAGCTCTTCATATTATTCACACCTTTTCAGGCTCTTCATTTGTTTAAACACCGTTTCATGCTCCTTCTACTATTCAGACCGTTTCATGCTCCTCTTATTTTTGACACCTTTTGAAGCTCTTCATATTTTTCACACCTTATCAGGCTCTTCATGTTTTTGAACACCGCTTCATGCTCCTCCTGTTTTTCAGACCGTTTCATGCTCCTCCTATTTTTGACACATTTAGAAGCTATTCATATTTTTCTCACGTTTTCAGGCTCTTCATGTTTTTGAACACCGCTTCATGCTCCTCCTAATTTACAGACCGTTTCATGCTCCTCATGTATTTCACACCTTTTGTAGCTCTTCATATTTTTCACACCTTCTGAAGCTCTTCATATTTTTCACACCTTTTCAGGTCTTCATGTTTTTGAACACCGTTTCATACTCCCCTATTTTTCAGACCGTTTCATGCTCCTCATATTTTTGACACCTTTTGAAGCTCTTCATAATTTTCAAACCTCTTCCGGCTCTTCATGATTTTCAAAACCGCTTCATGCGCCTCCTATTTTTCACACCATTTCATGCTCATCTCATTTTTGACACCTTTTGAAGCTCTTCATATTTTTCACACCTTTTCAGGCTCTTCATGTTTTTGAACACAGCTTCATGCTCCTCCTATTTTTCAGACCGTTTCATACTCCTCATATTTTTGACACGTTTTGAGGCTCTTCATATATTTCACACATTTTGAAGCTCTTCATATTTTTCACATTTTTGAACTTCTTCATATTTTTCACACCTTTTCAGGCTCTTCATTTTTTTTAACACCACTTCATGCTCCTCCTATTTTTCAGACCGTTTCATGCTCATCTAATTTTTGACTCCTTTTGAAGCTCTTCATATATTTCACACCTTTTGAAGCTCTTCAGATTTTTCACATTTTTGAAACTCTTCATATTTTTCACACTTTTTCAGGCTCTTCATGTTTTTCATCACCGCTTCATGCTCCTGCGATTTTTCACACCGCTTCATACTTCTCATATTTTTGACACGTTTTGAGGCTCTTCATATATTTCACACATTTTGAAGCTCCTCATATTTTTCCATTTTTGCAGCTCTTCATATTTTTCACACCTTTTCAGGCTCTTCATGTTTTTCAACACCACTTCATGCTCCTCCTATTTTTCAGACCGTTTCGTGCTCCTCATATTTTTCACACCTTTTGAAGCTCATCATATTTTTCACACCTTTTCAGGCTCTTCATGTTTTTCAACACCACTTCATGCTTCTCCTAATTTTCAGACCGTTTCATGCTCCTCATGTATTTCACACCTTTTGAAGCTCTTCATATATTTCACACCTTTTCAGGCTCTTCATGTTTTTCAACACCACTTCATGCTTCTCCTAATTTTCAGACCGTTTCATGCTCCTCATATTTTTCACACCTTTTGAAGCTCGTCATATTCTTCACACCGTTTCAGGCTATTCATGTTTTTCAACACCACTTCATGCTCCTCCTATTTTTCAGGCCGTTTCTTGCTCCTCATATTTTTGACACTTTTTGAAGCTCTTCATATTTTTCACACCTTTTCAGGTTCTTCATGTTTTTGAACACCGCTTCATGATCCTCCTATTTTTCAGACCGTTTCATGCTCCTCATATTTTTGACACCTTTTGAAGCTCTTCATATTTTTCACACCTTTTCAGGCTCTTCATGTTTCTCAACACAGCTTCATGCTCCTCCTATTTTTCAGACCCTTTCATTCTCCTCATATTTTTGACACCTTTTGAAGCTCTTCATATATTTCACAACTTTTCAATCTCTTCTTTTTTTTCAACACCACTTCATGCTCCTCCTATATTTCAGACCGTTTGATGCTCATCTCATTTTTGACACCTTTTGAAGCTCTTCATATATTTCACATCTTTTCAGGCTTTTCATGTTTTTGAACACCGCTTCATGATCCTCCTATTTTTCAGACCGTTTCATGCTCCTCATATTTTTGACAACTTTTGAAGCTCTTCATATTTTTCACACTTTTTCAGGCTCTTCATGTTTTTGAACACCGCTTCATGGTCCTCCTATTTATCAGACCGTTTCATGCTCTTCAAATATTTGACACCTTTTGAAGCTCTTCATATTTTTCACACCTTTTCATGCTCTTCATGTTTTTCAACACCGTTTCATGCTGATTCTATTTTTCAGACCATTTCATGCTCCTCATATTTTTCACACCTTTTGAAGCTCTTCATATTTTTCACACCTTTCAAGCTCTTCATGTTTTTCTACACCGTTTCATGCTGCTTCTATTTTTCAGACCGTTTCATGAGCCTCATATTTTTCACACGTTTTGAAGATCTTCATGTTTTTCACACGTTTTCAGGCTCTACATGTTTTTGAACACAGCTTCATGCTCCTCCTATTTTTCAGACCGTTTCATGCTCATCTCATTTTTGACAACTTTTGAAGTTCTTCATATTTTTCACATATTATGAAGCTCTTCACATTTTACAAACCTTTTCAGGCTTTTCATGTTTTTCAACACCGCTTCATGCTCCTCCTTTTTTCAGGCCGTTTGATGCTCCTCATATTTTTGGCACCTTTTAAGCTCTTCATATTTTTCACACCTTTTCAGGTCTTCATGTTTTTGAACACCATTTCATGCTCCTCATAATTCTCAGACCGTTTCATGGTCCTCATATTTTTGACACCTTTTGATGCTCTTCATATTTTTCACACCTTTTCAGGCTCTTCATGATTTTCAACACCGCTTCATGCTCCTCCTGTGTTTCAGATCGTTTTATGCTCCTCATATATTTGACACCTTTTAAAGCTCTTCATATTTTTCACACCTTTTCATGCTCTTCATGTTTTTGAACACCATTTCATGCTCCTCCTATTTTTTAAACCGTTTCATGCTCCTCATATTTTTCACACCTTTTGAAGCTCTTCATATTTTTCACACCTTTTCAAGCTCTTCATATTTTTCAACAAGGTTTCATGCTCCTCCTATTTTTCAGACCGTTTAATGCTCCCCATAATTTTAACACCTTTTGAAGCGCTTCATAATTATCACACCTTTTCAGGTTCTTCATGTTTTTCAAATCTGCATCTGCTCCACCTATTTTTCAGACTGTTTCATGCTCCTCATATTATTGACACCTTTTGAAGCTCTTCATATTTTTCACACCTTTTCAGGCTCTTCATGCTTTTGAACACCGATTCATGCTCCTCATATTTTTCAGACCGTTTCAGGCTCCTCATATTTTTGACATCTTTTGAAGCTCTTCATATTTTTCACACCTTTTCAGGCTCTTCATGTTTTTGAACACCACCTCATGCTCCTCCTAATTTTCAGACCGTTACATGCTCCTCATATATTTGATATCTTTTGAAGCTCTTCATATTTTTCACACATTTTATGCACTTCTTGTTTTCAACACCACATCATGCTCCTTCTATTTTTCAAACCGTTTCATGCTCCTCATATTTTGGATATCTTTTGAAGCTCGTCATATTTCTAACAACTTTTCAGGCTCTTCATGTTTTCAACACAGTTTCATGCTCCTCCGATTTTTCAGACCGTTTCATGCTCCTCATATTCTTGACACCTTTTGAAGCTCTTCATTTTTTTCACAACTTTTCAGGCTCTTCATGTGTTCAAAACCACTTCATGCTACTCCAATTTTCAGACCGTTTCATGCTCCTCATATTTTTCAAACCTTTTGAAGCTCTTCATATTTTTCACACCTTTTCATGCTCTTCATATTTTCAACAACGTTTCATGCTCCTCCTATTTTTCACGTGGTTTCATGCTCCTCATATTTTTGACACCTTTTGAAGATCTTCATATTTTCCACAACTTTTCATGCTCTTCATGTTTTTCAACACCGTTTCATGCTCCTCCTATTTTTCAGAGTGTTTCATGCTCCTCATATTTTTGACACTTTTTGAAGCTCTTCATATTTTTCACACCTTTTCATGCTCTTCATATTTTGAACACCATTTCATGCTCCTCCTATTTTTCAGACCGTTTCATGCTCCTCATATTTTTGACTCTTTTTGAAGCTCTTCATATTTTTCATAACTTTTCAGACTATTCATGTTTTCAAAACCACTTCATGCTCCTCCTATTTTTCAGACCGTGTCATGCTCCTCCTATTTTTCAGACCGTTTCATGCTCCTCATATTTTTGACACGTTTTGTAGCTTTTCATATTTTTCAAAACTTTTCAGGCTCTTCATGTTTTTGATCACCGTGTCATGCTCCACCTATTTTTCAGACCGTTTCATGCTCCTCATAAATTTGACACCTTTTGAAGCTCTTCCTATTTTTCACACCTTTTCAGGCTCTTCATGTTTTTGAACACCATTTCATGCCTCTCTTATTTTTGACACCTTTTGAAGCTCTTCATATTTTTCACACCTTTTGAAGCACTTCATATTTTTCACACCTTTTCAGGTTCTTCATGTTTTTGAACACCGCTTCATGCTCCTCCTATTTTTCAGTCAGTTTCATGCTCCTCATATTTTTCACACCTTTTTAAGCTCCTCATATTTTTCACACCTTTTTAAGCTCTTCATATTTTTTACACCTTTTCAGGCTTTTTATGTTTTTGAACACCGCTTCATGCTCCTCCTATTTTTCAGACAGTTTCATGCTCCTCATATATTTCACACCTTTTTAAGCTCTTCATATTTTTTACACATTTTCAGGCTTTTCATGTTTTTGAACACCGCTTCATGCTCCTCCTATTTTTCAGACAGTTTCATGCTCCTCATATATTTCACACCTTTTTAAGCTCTTCATATTTTTTACACCTTTTCAGGCTCTTCATGTTTTTCAATACCGCTTCATGCTCCTCCTATTTTTCAGACTGTTTCATGCTCCTAATTTTTTACTCGTTTTGAAGCTATTCATATTTTTCACACATATTCAGGCTCTTCATGTTTTTCAATACCGTTTCATGCTCCTCCTGTTTTCCAAACTGCTTCATGCTCGTCCTATTTTACAGACTGTTTCATGCTCCTCATATTTTTGAAAACCTTTTGAAGCTCTTCATATTTTTCACACATTTTCAGGCTCTTCATGTTTTTCAACACCGCTTCATGCTCCTCCAATTTATCAGACCGTTTCATCCTCCTAATTTTTTTGACACGCTTTGTAGCTTTTCATATTTTTCAAACCTTTTCATGCTCTTCATGTTTTTGAACACCGTTCATGCTCCTCCTATTTTTCAGAAGGTTTAATGCTCCTCATATTTTTGACACCTTTTGAAGCTCTTCATATTTTTCACAACTCTTCAGGTTCTTCATGTTTTTGAACACCGCTTCATGCTCCTCCTATTTTTCAGACAGTTTCATGCTCCTCATATTTTTCACACATTTTAAGCTCTTCATATTTTTTACACCTTTTCAAGGTCTTCATGTTTTTAAACACCACTTCATCCTCCTCCTATTTTGCAGAGAGTTTCATGCTCCTCATGTTTTTTACTAGTTTCGAAGCTATTCATATTTTTCACACCTTTTCAGTCTCTTCATGTTTTTCAACAGCGTTTCATGCTCCTCCTATTTTCCAGACGGTTTCACGCTCCTCATATTTTTGAAAACCTTTTGAAGCTCTTCATATTTTTCCCACCTTTTCAGGCTCTTTATGTTTTTCAACAATACTTCATCCTCCTCCTATTTTGCAGAGAGTTTCATGCTCCTCATGTTTTTTACTAGTTTTGAAGCTATTCATATTTTTCACACCTTTTCAGGCTCTTCATGTTTTTCAACAGCGTTTCATGCTCCTCCTATTTTCCAGACGGTTTCACGCTCCTCATTTTTTTGACACCTTTTGAAGCTCTTCATATATTTCACACCTTTTCAGGCTCTTCATGTTTTTGAACACAGCTTCATGCTCCACCTATTTTTCAGACTGTTTCATGCTCATCTTATTTATGACACCTTTTGAAGCTCTTCATATTTTTCACACCTTTTGAAGCTCTTCATTTTTTTCACACATTTTCAGGCTCTTCATGTTTTTAAACACCGATTCATTCTCCTCCGATATTTCAGACTGTCTCATGCTCCTCATATTTTTGGCACCTTTTGAAGCTCTTCATATTTTTCACACATTTTCAGGCTCTTCATGTTTTGGATCACCGCTTCATGCTGCTCCTATTTTTCAGACCGTTTCATGCTCCTTATATTTTTGACACCTTTTGAAGCTCTTCATATTTTTCACACCTTTTCAGGCTTTTCAAGTTTTGGAACACCGCTTCATGCTCCTCCTATTTTTCAGACCGTTTCCTGCTCCTCATAATTTTCACACCTTTTGGTGCTCTTCATATATTTCACACCTTTTCAGGCTCTTCATATTTTTGAACACTGCTTCATGCTCCTCCTATTTTTCAGACCGTTTCATGCTTCTCATAATTTTGACACCTTTTGAAGCTCTTCATATATTTCACAGCTTTTCAGGCTCTTCATGTTTTTCAAATCCTCCTCATGCTCCTCGTATATTTCAGTCGTTTCATGCTCTTCATATTTTGACACCTTTTGAAGCTCTTCATATTTCTCATACCTTTTCATGCTCTTCATCTTTTTCAAAACCGTTTCATACTCATCCTATTTTTCAGACTGTTCCATGCTCCTCATATTTTTGACACATTTTTAAGCTCTTCATATTTTTTACACATTTTCAGGCTCTTCATCTTTTTCTAAACAGATTCATGCTCCTCCTATTTTTCAGACCGTTTCCTGCTCCTCATATTTTTGACAGCTTTTGAAGCTCTTCATATTTTTCACACCTTTTCAGGCACTTCGTGTTTTTGAAAACCGCTTCATGCTCCTCCTATTTTTCAGACTGTTCCATGCTCCTCATAATTTTGACACGTTTTGAAGCTCTTCATATTTTTCACACATTTTAATCCTCTTCATCTGTTTAAAAACCGTTTCATGCTCACCCTGTTTTTCAGGCTGTTTCATGCTCCTCATATTTTTGACACCTTTTTAAGCTCTTCATATATTTCAAACCTTTTCAGGCTCTTCAAGTTTTTCAACACGACTTCATGCTCCTCCTATTTTTCTTTCGTTTCATGCTTCTCATATTTTTGACTCCTTTTGAAGCTCTTCATATTTTTGACACCTTTTGAAGCTCTTCATATTTTTCACACCTTTTCAGGCTCTTTATGTTTTTCAACACTGCTTCATGCTCCTCTAATTTTTCAGTCCGTTCCATGCTCCTCATATTTTTGACACCTTTTGAAGCTCTTCATATTTTTCACAAAATTTCAGGCTCTTCATGTTTTTAAACACCGCTTCATGCTCCTCCTATTTTTCACACCTTTTGAAGCTCTTCATATTTTTCACACGTTTTCAGGCTCTTCATTTTTTTCAACACCGTTTCATCTTCCTCCTATTTTTCAGACCGTTTCATGCTAAACGTATTTTTGACACCTTTTGAAGCTTTTCATATTTTTCACACCTTTTCAGGCTCTTCATGTTTTTGAACAAAGCTTCATGCTCCTCCTATTTTTCACACCTTTTGAAGCTCCTCATATTTTTCACCCGTTTTCATGATTTTCATGTTTTTGAACACCGTTTCATGCTCCTCATATTTTTGACACCTTTTGAAGTTCTTCATATATTTCACACCTTTTCAGGATCTTCATGTTTTTCAAAACCACTTCATGCTCCTCCTATATTTCAGTCCGTTTCATTCTCCTCATATGTTTCACATCTTTTGTAGCTCTTTATTATTTTTCACACCTTTTCAGGCTCTTCATTTTTTGGAACACCGTTTCATGCTCCTCCTATTTTTCAGATGTTTCATGCTCCTTATATTTTTGACACCTTTTGAAGCTCTTCATATTTTTCACAACTTTTCAGGCTGTTCATGTTTTCAACACGGCTTCATGCTCCTCCTATTTTTCAGACAGTTTCATTCCTCTCACGTATTTCACACCTTTTGAAGCTCTTCATATTTTTCACACCTTTTCAGGCTCTTCATGTTTTTGAGCACCTTTTCATGCTCCTCCTATTTTACACACAGTTTCATGCTCCTCATGTATTTCACAACTTTTGAAGCTCTTCTTATTTTTCACACCTTTTCAGGCTCTTCATTTGTTTGAACACCGTTTCATGCTCCTCCTAATTTTCAGACCGTTTCATTCTCATCTCATTTTGACACCTTTGAAGCTCTTCATATTTTCACTCCTTTTGAAGCTCTTCATATATTTCACACCTTTTCAGGCTCTTCATATTTTTCGAAACCACTACATGCTCCTCCTAATTTTCAGACCGTTTCATGATCATCTTATTTTGACAGCTTTTGAAGCTCTTCGTATTTTCACACCTTTTGAAGCTCTTCATATATTTCACACGTTTTCAGGCTCTTCATGTTTTTGAACACAACTTTCTTGCTTCTCCTATTTTTCAAACCGTTCCATACACCTCATGAATTTCACACCTTTTGAACCTCTTCATATTTTACACACCTTTTCAGGCTCTTCATGTTTTTGAACACCGTTTCATACTGCTCCTATTTTTCAGAACGTTTCATGCTCCTCATATTTTAACACGTTTTGAGAATCTTCATATTTTTCACACCTTTTCAGGCTCTTCATGTTTTTCAACACCACTGCATGATCCTACTATTTTTCAGACCGTTTCATGCTCATCTCATTTTTGACACGTTTTGAAGCTCTTCATAGTTTTCACACCTTTTCAGGCTCTTCATGTTTTCGAAAACCGCTTCATGCTCCTCCTATTTTTGAGACCGTTTTATGCTCCACATGTATTTCACAGCTTTTGAATCTCTTCATATTTTTCACACCTTTTCAGGCTCTTCATGTTTTTCAACACCACTGCATGATCCTACTATTTTTCAGACCGTTTCATGCTCATCTCAATTTTGACTCCTTTTGAAGCTCTTCATATTTTTCACACCTTTTCAGGCTATTCATGTTTTTGAACACCTTTTCATGCTCCTCGTATTTTTCTGTCCATTTCATGCTCCTCATATTTTTGACCCTTTTTGAAACTCCTCATATTTTTCGCACCTTTTGAACCTCTTCATATATTTCACATCATTTCAGGCTCTTCATGTTTTTCAAGAACACTTCATGCTCCTCCTATTTTTCAGACCGTTACATGCTCCTCATATTTTTGACACCTTTTGAAGCTCTTCATATTTTCACGCTTTTTCAGGCTCTTCATGTTTTTCAACACCACTTCATGTTCCTCCTATTTTTCAGATCGTTTCATGCTCCTCATATTTTTGACACCTTTAGAAGCTCTTCATATTTTTCACACCTTTTCAGGCTCTTCATGTTTTTCAACACAGCTTCATGCTCATCCTATTTTTCAGAGCGTTTCATTATCTTCATATTTTTGACACCTTTTGAAGCTCTTCATATATTTCACACCTTTTCAGTCTCTTCTTTTTTTTCAGCACCACTTCATGCTCCTCCTATTTTTCAGACCGTTTCATGCTCATCTCAATTTTGACACCTTTTGAAGCTCTTCATATTTTCACACCTTTTGAAGCTCTTCATATTTTTCACAACTTTTCAGGCTCTTCTTGTATTTGAACACCGGTTCATGTTCCTCCTATATTTCAGGCCGTTTAATGCTCCTCATGTATTTCACAACTTTTGAAGCTCGTCATACTTTTTACACCTTTTCAGGCGCTTCATGTTTTTGAACAACGCTTCATGATCCTCTTATTTTTCAGATCATTTCATGCTCTTCATATTTTTTACACCTTTTGAATCTCTTCATATTTTTCACACATTTTCAGGCTCTTCATGTTTTTCCACACCACCTCATGCTTCTCTTAATTTTCAGACGTTTCATGCTCCTCATGTATTTCACACCTTTTGAAGCTCTTCATATTTTTCACACCTTTTCATGCTCTTCATGTTTTTCAACACAGTTTCATGCTGCTTTTATTTTTCAGACCGTTTCATGCTCCTCATATTTTTCACACCTTTTGAAGCTCTTCATATTTTTCACACCTTTTCAAGCTCTTCATGTTTTTCAACACCGTTTCATGCTGCTTCTATTTTTCAGACCGTTTCATGCTCCTCATATTATTCACACCTTTTGAAGCTCTTCATATTTTTCACACCATTTCAGGCTCTTCATGTTTTTGAACACAGCTTCATGCTCCTCCTATTTTTCAGACCGTTTCATGCTCGTCATATTTTGACATCTTTTGAAGCTCTTCATATTTTTCACACCTACTCAGGCTCTTCATGTTGTTGAACACCGTTTCTTGATCCTCCTATTTTTCAGACCGTTTCATGCTCATCTCATTTTTGACACCTTTTGAAGCTTTTCATAATTTTCACTACTTTTTAGGTTCTTGATGTTTTTGAACACCGCTTCATGCGCCTCCAATTTTTCAGATAGTTTCATGCTCCTCATGTATTTCACAACTTTTGAAGCTCTTCATATTTTTCACAGCTTTTCAGGCTCTTCATGGTATTCCACACCACTTCATGCTTCTCCTATTTTTCAGCCCGTTTCATGCTCCTCATGTATTTCACACCTTTTGAAGCTCTTCATATTTTTCACACCTTTTCAGGCTCTTCATGTTTTTCAACACCACTTCATGCTCCTCCTATTTTTCAGAACGTTTCATGGTCCTCATATATTTGACACATTTAGAAGCTCTTCATATTTTCACACCTTTTCAGGCTCTTCATATTTTTCAACACCACTTCATGCTCCTCCTATTTTTCAGACGGTTTCATGTTGATCTCATTTTTGACACCTTTTGAAGCTCTTCATATTTTTCACACCTTTTGAAACTCTTCATATTTTTCACACCTTTTCAGGCCCTTCATGATTTTCAACACCGCTTCATGCTCCTCCTATTTTTAAGACCGTTTCATGCTCCTCATATTTTTGACACCTTTAGAAGATCTTCATATTTTCACACCTTTTCAGGCTCTTCATGTTTTTGACGACCGCTTCATGCTCCTCCTATTTTTCATACCATTTGATGCTCCTCATATTTTTTGACACCTTTTGAAGCTGTTCATATTTTTCACACCTTTTAGGCTCTTCATGATTTTCAACACCGTTTCATGATCTTCCTATTTTTCAGACCGTTTCATTCTCATCTCATTTTTGACACCTTTTGTAGCTCTTCATATTTTTCACACCTTCTCAGGCTCTTCATGTTTTTCCACACCACTTCATGCTTCTCCTAATTTTCAGACGGTTTCATGCTCCTCATGTATTTCACACCTTTTGAAGCTCTTCATATTTCTCACACCTTTTCAGGCTCTTCATGTTTTTCCACACCACTTCATGCTTCTCCTATTTTTCAGCCCGTTTCATGCTCCTCATGTATTTCACACCTTTTGAAGCTCTTCATATTTTTCACACCTTTTCAGGCTTTTCATTTTTTTCAACACCCCTTCATGCTCCTCTTATTTTTCAGACCGTTTCATGCTCATCGCATTTTGACACCTTTTGAAGCTCTTCATATTTTTCACATCTTTTGAAGCTCTTCATAGTTTTCACAACTTTTCAGGCTATTTATGATTTTCAACACCGCTTCATGCTCCTCCTAATTTTCAGAACTTTTCATGCTCATCTCATTTTGACACCTTTTGAAGCTCTTCATATTTTTCACACCTTTTGAAGCTCTTCATATTTTTCATATTTTTGAAGCTCTTCATATTTTACACGTTTTCAGACTCTTCATGTTTTTCAACACCGCTTCATGCTCCTGCTATTTTTCAAACCGTTTCATGCTCCTCATATTTTTGACAGGTTTTGAAGCTTTTCATATTTTTACAACCTTTTCATGCTCTTCATGTTTTTGATAACTGTTTCATGCTCCTCCTATTTTTCAGACCATTTGATGCTCCTCATATTTTTTGACACCTTTTGAAGCTGTGCATATTTTTCACACCTTTTAGCCTCTTCATGTTTTTCAACACCGTTTCATGATCTTCCTATTTTTCAGACCGTTTCATTCTCATCTCATTTTTGACACCTTTTGTAGCTCTTCATATTCTTCACACCTTTTCAGTCTCTTCATGTTTTTGAACACCGTTTCATGCTCCTCATATTTTTCACACCGTTTCATGTTCATCTCATTTTTGACACCTTTTGAACCTCTTCATATTTTTCACACCTTTTCAGACTCTTCATGATTTTGAACACCGCTTCATGCTCCTCCTATTTTTCAGACCGTTTTATACTCCACATGTATTTCACAGCTTTTGAATCTCTTCATATTTTTCACACCTTTTCAGGCTCTTCATGTTTTTCAACACCACTGCATGATCCTACTATTTTTCAGACCGTTTCATGCTCATCTCAATTTTGACTCCTTTTGAAGCTCTTCATATTTTTCACACCTTTTCAGGCTATTCATGTTTTTGAACACCTTTTCATGCTCCTCGTATTTTTCTGTCCATTTCATGCTCCTCCTATTTTTCAGACCGTTTCATGCTCCTTATATGTTTGTCTCCTTTTGAAGCTCTTCATATTTTTCACAGCTTTTGAAGCTCTTCATATTTTTCACACCTTTTGAGGCTCTTCATGGTTTTCAACAGCGCTTCATGCTCCTCCAATTTTTCAGACCGCTTCATTATCATCTCATTTTTGACACCTTTTGAAGCTCTTCATATTTTTCACACGTTTTCAGGCTCTTTATGTTTTTGAACACCGCTTCATGCTCCTACTATTTTTCTGATCGCTTCATGCTCATCTCATTTTTGACACCTTTTGAAGCTGTTCATATTTTTGACACCTTTTCAAGCTTTTCATATTTTTCACACGTTTTCAGGCTCTTCATGTTTTGAACACCGTTTCATGCCTCTCTAATTTTTCACACCGTTTCATGCTCCTCATATTTTTCACACCTTCTGAAGCTCTTCATAATTTTGATACGTTTTGAGGCTCTTCATATTTTTCAGACATTTTCAGTCTCTTCATGTTTTTGAACATGGTTTCATGCTCCTCACATTTTTGACACCTTTTGTAGCTCTTCATATTTTTCACACATTTTCAGGCTCCTCATGTTTTTGAACACCGCTTCATGCTCCTCCTATTTTTCAGACCGTTTCATCCTCCTCATATTTTTGACACCTTTTGAAGCTCATCATATTTTTCACACCTTTTAAGGTTCTTCATGTTTTTGAACACCGCTTCATACTCCTCCTATTTTTCAGACCGTTTCATGCTCCTCATATTTTTCAAACCTTTTGAAGCTCTTCATTTTTTTCACACCTTTTCAGGCTCTTCATATTTTTGAACACAGCTTCCTGCTCCTCCTATTTTTCAGGCCGTTTCATGCTCCTCATGTATTTCACACCTTTTGAATCTCTTCATATGTTTCACACCTTTTCCGGCTCTTCATGTTTTTGAACACCGTTTCATGCTCCTCCTATTTTTCAGACCGTATCATGCTCCTCATGTATTTCACACCTTTTGAACCTCTTCATATTTTTCACACCTTTTCAGGCTCTCATGTTTTTGAAAATAGCTTCCTGCTCCTCCTATTTTTCTGACCGTTTCATGCTCCTCATGGATTTCACACCTTTTGAAGCTCTTCAAATTTTTCACACCTTTTCAGGCTATTCATGTTTTTGAACACCGCTTCATGCTCCTCCTATTTTTCAGACCGTTTCATGTTCCTCCTATTTTTCAGACCGTTTCATGTTCCTCCTATTTTTCAGATCATTTCATGCTCCTCATATTTTTGACACCTTTTGAAGCTCTTCATATTTTTCACACCTTTTCAGGCTCTTCATGTTTTTGAACACCGCTTCATGCTCCTCCTATTTTTCAGTCCGTTTCTTGCTCCTCATGTATTTCACACCTTTTGAAGCTCTTCATATTTTTCACACCTTTTCAAGCTCTTCATGTTTTTGAACACAACTTCATGCAACTCCTATTTTTCAGACGGTTTCATGCTCCTCATATTTTTCACACATTTTGAAGCTCTTCATATTTTTCACACCTTTTGAGGCTCTTCATGTTTTTGAACACCACTTCATTCTCCTCCTATTTTTCAGACCGTTTCATGCTCATCTCAATTTTGACAGCTTTTGAAGCTGTTCATAATTTTCACACCTTTTGAAGCTCTTCATATTTTTCACACCTTTTCAGGCTTGTCATGTTTTTGAATACCGTTTCATGCTCCTCCTTTTTTTCAGACCGTTTCATGCTCCTCATATTTTTGACACATTTTGAAGCTCTTCATATTTTTCACACCTTTTCAGGCTCTTCATGTTTTTCAACACCGCTTCATACTCCTCCTATTTTTCAGGCGGTTTCATGCTCCTCATATTTTTGACACCTTTTGAAGCTGCTCATATATTTCACATATTTTAGGCTGTTCATGTTTTACAACACCACTATATTCTCCTCCTATTTTTCAGACCGTTTCATGCTCATCTCATTTTTGACACCTTTTGAAGCTGTTCATATTTTTCACACCTTTTGAAGCTCTTCATA
The DNA here is from genome assembly GCF_033118175.1 of Dama dama. Taxonomy (NCBI): domain Eukaryota; kingdom Metazoa; phylum Chordata; class Mammalia; order Artiodactyla; family Cervidae; genus Dama; species Dama dama. The sequence goes on from NW_026870900.1 coordinate 714,597, forward strand.
TTTTTCACACTTTTTCATGCTCTTCATGTTTTTCAACACCACGTCATGCTCCTCCTGTTTTTCAGAGCATTTCAAGCTCCTCATATATTTCACACCTTTTGAAGCTCTTCATATTTTTCACACCTTTTCAGGCTCTTCATGTTTTTCAACACCGCTTCATGAACCTCCTAATTTTCAGATACGTTTCCTGCTCCACATAATTTTCACATCTTTTGAAGCTCTTCATATTTTTCACACCTTTTCCGGCTCTTCATGTTTTTGAACACCGCTTCATGCTCCTCCTAGGTTTCAGACCGTTTCATGCTCGTCATATTTTTGACACTTTTTGAAGCTCTTCATATAATTCACACCTTTTCATGCCCTTCATGTTTTCAACACCACTTCATCCTCCTCCTATTTTTCAGACCGTTTCATGCTCATCTCATTTTTGACACCTTTTGAAGCTCTTCATGTATTTCACACCTTTTAAGGCTCTTCATGTTTTCAACACCGCTTCATGCTCCTCCTATTTTTGAGACCGTTTCATGCTCTTCATGTTTTTGATACCTTTTGAAGCTCTTCATATATTCAACACCTTTTCATGCTCTTCATGTTTTCAACACCACTTCATCCTCCTCCTATTTTTCAGACCGTTTCATGCTCATCTCATTTTTGACACCTTTTGAAGCTCTTCATATTTTTTACAGATTTTGAAGCTGTTCATATTTTTCACAGCTTTTCAGGCTCTTCATGTTTTTGAACACCGTTTCATCCTTCTCCTATTTTTCAGACCGTTTCCTGCTCCTCATATTTTCGACACCTTTTGAAGCTCTTCATATTTTTCACACCTTTTCAGGTTCTTCAAGTTTTTCAACACCGTTTCATGCTCCTCGTATATTTCAGACCGTTTCATGCCCTCATATTTTTGACACCTTTTGAAGCTCTTCCTATTTTCCACACCTTTTCAGGCTCTTCATGTTTTAGAACACCACTTCATGCTCCTCTATTTTTCATACCGTTTCATGCTCCTCTCATTTTTCACACCTTTTGAAGCTCTTCATAATTTTCACACCTTTTGAAGCTCTTCATATTTTTCACTCCTTTTCAGGCTCTTCATGTTTTGGAGCACACCTTCATGCTCCTCCCATTTTTCAGACCTTTTCATGCTCCTCATATTTTTCAAATCTTTTGAAGCTCTTCATATTTTTCGCACCTTTCCAGGCTCTTCATGTTTTTAAACACCGCTTCATGCTCCTCCTATTTTACAGACCGTTTGATTCTCCTCAAGTATTTCACACCTTTTGAAGCTCTTCCTATTTTTCACAGCTTTTCAGGCCCTTCATGTTTTACAACACCGCATCATGCTCCACCTATTTTTCAGACTGTTTCTTGCTCCTCATATTTTTGACACCTTTTGAAGCTCTTCATATTTTTCACACCTTTTCAAGCTCTTCATGTTTTTCAACACTGCTTCATGCTCCTCCTATTTTTTAGACCGTTTCATGCTCCTCATATTTTCACACGTTTTGAAGCTCTTCATATTTTTCACACCTTTTCAGGCTCTTTATGTTTGTCAACAATAATTCATGCTCCTCCTATTTTTCAGACCGTTTCATGCTCCTCATATTTTTGACACCTTTTGAAGCTCTTCATATATTTCACACCTTTTCAGACTCTTCTTGTTTTTCAACACAGCTTCTTGCTCCTCCTATTTTTCAGACCGTTTCATGCTCATCTCATTTTTGACAACTTTTGAAGCTCTTCAAATATTTCACACCTTTTCAGGCTCTTCATGTTTTCAACACCGCTTCATGCTCCTCCTATTTTTCAGACCGTTTCATGCTCCTCATATTTTTGACACCTTTTGAAGCTCTTCATATATTCAACACCTTTTCACACTCTTCATGATTTCAATACCACTTCATCCTCCTCCTATTTTTCAGACCGTTTCATGCTCATCTCTTTTTTGACACCTTTTGAAGCTCTTCATATTTTTTACAGCTTTTGAAGCTGTTCATATTTTTCACACCTTTTCAGGCTCTTCATGTTTTTTAACACCGTTTCATGCTTCTCCTATTTTTCAGACCGTTTCATGCTCCTCATATTTTCGACAGCTTTTGAAGCTCTTCATATTTTTCACACCTTTTCAGGTTCTTCAATTTTTTCAACACCGTTTCATGCTCCTCGTATTTTTCAGACCGTTTCATGCTCCTCATATTTTTGACACCTTTTGAAGCTCTTCCTATTTTCCACACCTTTTCAGGCTCTTCATGTTTTAGAACACTGCTTCATGCTCCTTCTATTTTTCATACCGTTTCATGCTCCTCTCATTTTTCACTCCTTTTGAAGCTCTTCATATTTTTCACACCTTTTCAGGCTCTTCATGTTTTTGAACACCGCTTCATGCTCCTCCTATTTTTCTGACCATTTCATGCTCCTCATATTTTTTACACCTTTTGAAGCTCCTCCTATTTTTCACACGTTTTCAGGCTCTTCATGTTTGTCAACACCGTTTCATGCTCCTCATATTTTTCCTACCGTTTCATGCTCCTCATATTTTTGAAAATTTTGGAAACTCTTCATATTTTTCACACCTTTTCAGGCTCTTCATGTTTTCAACACCGCTTCATGCTCCTCCTATTTTTCAGACCTTTTCATGCTCCTCATATTTTTCAAATCTTTTGAAGCTCTTCATATTTTTCGCACCTTTCCAGGCTCTTCATGTTTTTGAACACTGCTTCATGCTTCTGCTATTTTACAGACCGTTTCATTCTCCTCATGTATTTCACACCTTTTGAAGCTCTTCCTATTTTTCAAAACTTTTCATGCTCTTCATGTTTTTCAACCACGTTTCATGCTCCGCCTATTTTTCAGACTGTTTCATGCTCCTCGTATTTTGACACCTTTTGAAGCTCTTCATATTTTTCACAGCTCGTCAGGCTCTTCATGTTTTCAACACCACTTCATCCTCCTCCTATTTTTCAGACCATTTCATGCTCATCTCATTTTTGACACCTTTGAAACTCTTCATATATTTCACACCTTTTCAGGCTCTTCATGTTTTCAACATCGCTTCATGCTCCTCCAATTTTTCAGACCGTTTCATGCTCCTCATATTTTTGATACCTTTTGAAGCTCTTCATATATTTCACACCTTTTCATGATCTTCATGTTTTCAACACCACTTCATCCTCCTCTTATTTTTCAGACCGTTTCATGCTCATCTCATTTTTGACACCTTTTGAAGCTCTTCATATTTTTCACAGCTTTTGAAACTCTTCATATTTTTCACACCTTTTCAGGCTCTTCATATTTTTGAACACCGTTTCATCCTTCTCCTATTTTTCAGACCGTTTCCTGCTCCTCATATTTTTGACACCTTTTGAAGCTCTTCATATTTTTCACACCTTTTCAGGTTCTTCAAGTTTTTCAACACCGTTTCATGCTCCTCATATTTTTCAGAGCGTTTCATGCTCCTCATTTTTTTGACACCTTTTGAAGCTCTTCCTATTTTCCACACCTTTTCAGGCTGTTCATGTTTTAGAACACTGCTTCATGCTCCTTCTATTTTTCATACCGTTTCATGCTCCTCTCATTTTTCACAACTTTTGAAGCTCTTCATATTTTTCACACCTTTTAAGGTTCTTCAAGTTTTTCAACACCGTTTCATGCTCCTCGTATTTTTCAGAGCGTTTCATGCTCCTCATATTTTTGACACCTTTTGAAGCTCTTCCTATTTTCCACACCTTTTCAGGCTCTTCATGTTTTAGAACACCGCTTCATGCTCCTTCTATTTTTCATACCGTTTCATGCTCCTCTCATTTTTCACACCTTTTGAAGCTCTTCATATTTTTCACACCTTTTCAGGCTCTTCATGTTTTTGAACACCGCTTCATGCTCCTCCTATTTTTCTGACCGTTTCATGCTCCTCCTATTTTTCAGACTGTTTCAAGCTCCTCAAATTTTGACACCTTTTGAAGCTCTTCATATTTTTCACAGCTCTTCAGGCTCTTCATGTTTTCAACACCCCTTCATCCTTCTCCAATTTTTCAGACCTTTTCAGGCTCATCTCATTTTTGACACCTTTTGAAGCTCTGCATATATTTCACACCTTTTCAGGCTCTTCATGTTTTCAACACCGCTTCATTCTCCTCCTATTTTTCATACCGTTTCATGCTCCTCATATTTTTGATACCTTTTGAAGCTCTTCATATATTTCACATCATTTCATGCTCTTCATGTTTTCAACACCACTTCATGCTCCTCCTAATTTGCAGACCGTTTCATGCTCCTCCTAATTTTGACACCTGTTGGTGCTGTTCATATTTTTCCCACCTTTTGAAGCTCTTCTAATTTTTCACACGTTTTCAGACTCTTCATGTTTTTCAACACCTCTTCATGCTCGTGCTATTTTTCAGACCGTTTCATGCTCCTCATGTATTTCACATCTTTTGAAGCTCTTCATATTTTTCACACCTTTTCAGGCTCTTCATGTTTTTCAACACCGCTTCATGCTCCTCCTAATTTGCAGACCATTTCATGCTCCTCATATTTTTCACACCTTTTGAAGCTCTTCATATTTTTCACACATTTTCAGTCTCTTCATGTTTTTCAACACTGCCTCATGATCCTCCTATTTTTCAGACCATTTCATGCTCATCTCATTTTTGACACCTTTTGAAGCTCTTCATATTTTTAACACCTTTTGAAGCTCTTCATAGATTTGACACGTTTTCAGGCTCTTCATGTTTTTCAACACCGTTTCATTCTCCTCCTATTTTTCAGACCGTTTCATGCTCCTCATATTTTTGACACGTTTTGAAGCTCTTCATATTTTTCACAGCTTTTCAGGCTCTTCATATTTTTGAACACCGTATCATGCTCCTCCTGTTTTTCAGACCGTTTCATGCTCCTCATATTTTTGACATCTTTTGATGCTCTTCATATTTTTCACACCTTTTCAAGCTCTTCATGTTTTTCAACAACGCTTCATGCTCCTCCTATTTTTCAGACCATTTAATGCACCTCATGAATTTCACGTCTTTTGAAGCTCTTCATATTTTTCACACCTTTTGAAGGTCTTCATATTTTTCACACTTTTTGAAGCTCTTCATATTTTTCACACCTTTTGAAGCTCTTCATATTTTTCACACCTTTTCAGGCTCTTCATGTTTTACAACAATGCATCATGCTCCCCCTATTTTTCAGACTGTTTCATGCTCCTCATATTTTTGACATCTTTTGATGCTCTTCATATTTTTCACACCTTTTCAAGCTCTTCATGTTTTTCAACAACGCTTCATGCTCCTCCTATTTTTCAGACCATTTAATGCACCTCATGTATTTCACGTCTTTTGAAGCTCTTCATATTTTTCACACATTTTCAGGCTCTTCATGTTTTACAACAATGCATCATGCTCCTCCTATTTTTCAGACTGTTTCATGCTCCTCATATTTTTGACAACTTTTGAAGCTCTTCATGTTTTTCACACCTTTTCAGGCTCTTCATGTTTTGGAACACAGCTTCATGCTCCTCCCATTTTTCAGACCGTTTCATGCTCGTCATATTTAACACGTTTTGAAGCTCTTCAGTTATTTCACACCTTTTCAGGCTCTTCATGTTTTTAAAAGCGCTTCATGCTCCTCTTATTTTTCAGTCGTTTCATGCTTCTCATATTTTTGACACCTTTTGAACCTCTTCATATGTTTCACACCTTTTCAGGCGCTTCATCTTTTCAAAACCGTTTCTTGCTCATCCTATTTTTCAAGCTGTTTCATGCACCTCATATATTTGACACCTTTTGAAGCTCTTCATATTTTTCACACCTTTTCACGCTCCTAATGTTTTTCAACACCGCTTCATGATCCTCCTATTTTTCAGACATTTTCATGCTCCTCATGTATTTCACACCTTTTGAAGCTCTTCATATTTTTCACACCTTTTCAGGCTCTTCATGTTTTTGAACACCGCTTCATGCTCCTCCTACTTTCCAGACCGTTTCATGCTCCACATATATTTGACACCTTTAGAAGCTCTTCATGTTTTTCACACCTTTTCAGGCTCTTCATGTTTTTCAACACCGCTTCATGCTCCTCCTATTTTTCAGCCCGTATTATGCTCCTCATATTTTTGAAACCCTTGAAGCTCTTCATATTTTTCACACCTTTTCAGGCTCTTCATATTTTTGAACACCGCTTCATGCTCCTCCTATTTTTCAGACCGTTTCATGCTCATCTCAATTTGACACCTTTTGAAGCTCTTCATATTTTCCACACCTTTTCAGGCTCTTCATATTTTTGAACACCGCTTCATGCTCCTCCTATTTTTCACACCGTTTCATGCTCCTCATATTTTTGACACCTTGTGAAGGTCTTCATATTTTTCACACCTTTTCATGCTCTTCATGTTTTTTCAACACCGTTTCATGCTCCTCATATTTTTCAGACCATTTCATGCTTCTCAAATTTTGACACCGTTTGAAAATCTTCATATTTTTCACACCTTTTCATGCTCATCATATTTTTCAACACAGTTTCACACTCCTTTTATTTTTGACACGTTTTGAAGCTCTGCATATTTTTCACACCTTTTCAGGCTATTCATGTTTTTCAACACCGCTTCATGCTCCTCCTATTTTTCAGACCGTTTCATGCTCCTCATATTTTGACCCCTTTTGAAGCTCTTCATATATTTCATAACTTTTCAGGCTCTCCATATTTTTCAAAACTGCTTCATGATCCTCCTCTTTTTCAGACCATTTCATGCTCTTCATATTTTTGCTACATTTTGAAGCTCTTCATATTTTTCACAACTTTTCATGCTCTTCATGTTTTTTCAACACCGTTTCATGCTCCTCATATATTTGAGACCATTTCATGCTTCTCAAATTTTGACACGTTTTGAAGATCTTCATATTTTTCACACCTTTTCATTCTTGTCATGTTTTTCAACACAGTTTCACACTCCTCATATTTTTGACACCTTTTGAACTCTTCATATTTTTCACACCTTTTCAGGCTCTTCATGTTTTTGATCACCGCTTCATGCTCCTCCTATTTCAGACCATTTCATGCTCCTCATAATTTTGACACGTTTTGAAGCTCTTCATATTTTTCACACCTTTTCAGGCTCTTCTTGTTTTTGAACACCGATTCATGCTCCTCCTATTTTTAAGACCGTTTCATGCTCCTCATAATTTTGACACCTTTTGAATCTTTTCATACTTTTCACACCTTTTCAGGCTCTTCATGTTTTTCAACACCACTTCATGCTCCTCCTTTTCTGCAGATCGTTTCATGCTCCTCATAATTTTGACATCTTTTGAAGCTCTTCAATTTTTCACACTTTTTCAGGCTCTTCATGTTTTTTAACACCACTTCATGCTCCTTCTATTTTTCAGACCGTTTCATGCTCCTCATGTATTTCACACCTTTTGAAGCTCTTCATATTTTTCACACCTTTTCCGGCTCCTCATGATTTCATCACCGTTTCATGCTCCTCCTATTTTTCAGACCGTTTCATGCTCCTCATATTTTTGAAACCTTTTGAAGCTCTTCATATTTTTCACACCTTTTCAGGCTCTTCATGTTTTTGAACACCGTTTTATGTTCCTCCTATTTTTCAGACCGTTTCATGCTCCTCATATTTTTGACACCTTTTGAAGCTCTTCATATTTTTCACAACTTTTCAGGCTCTTCATGTTTTTGAACACCGTTTTATGTTCCTTCTATTTTTCAGACCATTTCATGCTCCTCATATTTTTGACACCTTTTGAAGCTCTTCATATTTTTCACAACTTTTCCGGCTCTTCATGATTTTCAACACCGCTTCATGCTCCTCCTATTTTTCAGACCGTTTCATTCTCATCTCATTTTTGACACCTTTTGATGCTCTTCATATTTTTCACACCTTTTTAAGCTCTTCTTAATTTTCACACGTTTTCAGGCTCTTCATGTTTTTCAACATCGCTTCATGATCCTCCTATTTTTCACACCATTTCAAGCTCCTCATATTTTTGACACCTTTTGAAGCTCTTCATATTTTTCTCACCTTTTCAGGCTCTTCATGTTTTTGAACACCGCTTCATGGTCCTCCTATTTTTAAACCGTTTCATACTCCTCATATTTTTGACACCTTTTGAAGCTCTTCATATTTTTCACACCTTTTCAGGCTCTTCATGTTTTTGAACACCGCTTCATGCTCCTCCTATTTTTCAGACCGTTTAATGCTCCTCATGTATTTCACACCTTTTGAAGCTCCTCATATTTTTCACGCCTTTTCAGGCTCTTCATGTTTTTGAACACAGCTTCATGCTCCTCCTATTTTTCATACCGTTTCATGCTCCTCATATATTTGAGACCATTTCATGCTTCTCAAATTTTGACACGTTTTGAAGATCTTCATATTTTTCACACCTTTTCATTCTTGTCATGTTTTTCAACACAGTTTCACACTCCTCATATTTTTGACCCCTTGTGAACTCTTCATATTTTTCACACCTTTTCAGGCTCTTCATGTTTTTGATCACCGTTTCGTGCTCCTCCTATTTTCCAGACCGTTTCATGCTCATCTCATTTTTGACGCCTTTTGAAACTCTTCATATATTTCACACCTTTAAGGCTCTTCAGGTTTTTGGAGACCGCTTCATGCTCCTCCTCTTTTTCAGACCATTTTTGCTCCTCATAATTTTGACACCATATGAAGCTCTTCATATTTCTCACCACTTTTCTGGTTCTTCATGTATTTCAACACCGCTTCATGCTCCTCCTATTTTTCAGACCATATCATGCTCATCTAATTTTTGAGACCTTTTGAAGCTCTTCATATTTTTCCACATCTTTTGAAGCTCTTCATATTTTTCACGCGTTTTCAGGCTCTTCATGTTTTTCAACACCCCTTCTTGGTCCTCCTATTTTTCAGACCGTTTCATGCTCCTCATATTTTTGACACCTTTTGAAGCTCTTCATATTTTTCACACCTATTCAGGCTCTTCATGATTTTGAACACCGCTTCATGCTCCTCCTATTTCAGACCGTTTCATGCTCCTCATAATTTTGACACCTTTTGAAGGTCTTCATATTTTTCACACCTATTCAGGCTCTTCATGTTTTTGAACACCGCTTCATGCTCCTCCTATTTCAGACCGTTTCATACTCCTCATAATTTTGACACGTTTTGAAGCTCTTCATATTTTTCACACCTTTTCAGGCTCTTCTTGTTTTTGAAACCCGATTCATGCTCCTCCTATTTTTAAGACCGTTTCATGCTCCTCATAATTTTGACACGTTTTGAAGCTCTTCATGTATTTCACACCTTTTCAGGCTTTTCATTTTTTTCAACCCCACTTCATTCTCCTCCTATTTTTCAGACCGTTTCATGCTTATCTCATTTTGACACATTTTGAAGCTCTTCATATTTTTCACATCTTTTGAAGCTTTTCATATTTTTCACACCTTTTCAGGCTCTTCATGATTTTCAACATCGCTTCATGCTCCTCCTAATTTTCAGACCGTTTCATGCTCATCTCTTTTTTGACACCCTTTGAAGCTCTTCATGTTTTTCACAATTTGAAGTTCTTCATATTTTTCATATTTTTGAAGCTCTTCATATTTTCACACGTTTTCAGACTCTTCATGTTTTTCAACACCGCTTCATGCTCCTGAAATTTTTCAGACCGTTTCATGCTCCTCATATTTTTGACACCATTTGAAGCTCTTCATATTTCTCACACCTTTTCAGGCTCTTCATGTTTTTCAACACCGCTTCATGCTCCTCCTGTTTTTCAGACCATTTCATGCTCATCTCATTTTTCACACCTTTTGAAGGTTTTCATATTTTTCACACCTTTTCAGGCTCTTCATGTTTTAGAACACTGCTTCATGCTCCTCCTATTTTTCAGACCGTTAAATGCTCCTCATGTATTTCACACCTTTTGAAGCTCTTCATATTTTTCACACCTTTTCAGGCTCTTCATGTTTTGGAACACCGTTTCATGCTCCTCCGATTTTTCAGACCGTTTCATGCTCCTCATATATTTGACACCTTTTGAAGCTCTTCATATTTTTCACACCTTTTCAGGCTCTTCCATTTTTTCAACACCGCTTCATGCTCCTCCTATTTTTCAGACCGTTTCATGCTCCTCATATTTTTGACACCTTGTGAAGGTCTTCATATTTTTCACACCTTTTCATGCTCTTCATGTTTTTTCAACACCGTTTCATGCTCCTCATATTTTTCAGACCATTTCATGCTTCTCAAATTTTGACACTGTTTGAAAATCTTCATATTTTTCACACCTTTTCATGCTCATCATGTTTTTCAACACAGTTTCACACTCCTTTTAATTTTGACACGTTTTGAAGCTCTGCAAATTTTTCACACCTTTTCAGGCTCTTCATGTTTTTCAACACCGCTTCATGCTCCTCCTCTTTTTCAGACCGTTTCATGCTCCTCATATTTTGACCCCTTTTGAAGCTCTTCATATATTTCATAACTTTTCAGGCTCTTCATATTTTTCAAAACTGCTTCATGATCCTCCTCTTTTTCGGACCGTTTCATGCTCCTCATATATTTGACACCTTTTGAAGCTCTTCATATTTTTCACACCTTTTCAGGCTCTTCCATTTTTTCAACACCGCTTCATGCTCCTCCTATTTTTCAGACCATTTCATGCTCCTCATATTTTTGACACCTTTTGAAGGTCTTCATATTTTTCACACCTTTTCAGGCTCTTCATGTTTTTGATCACCGTTTCATGCTCCTCCTATTTTTCAGACCGTTTCATGCTCATCTCATTTTTGACACCTTTTGAAACTCTTCATATATTTCACACCTTTAAGGCTCTTCAGGTTTTTGGAGACCGCTTCATGCTCCTCCTAATTTTCAAACCGTTACATGCTCCTCATATTTTTGACACCATTAGAAGCTCTTCATATTTTCCACACCTTTTCAGGCTCTTCATGTTTTTCAACACCGCTTCATGCTCCTCCTCTTTTTCAGACCATTTTTGCTCCTCATAATTTTGACACCATATGAAGCTCTTCATATTTCTCACAACTTTTCTGGTTCTTCATGTATTTCAACACCGCTTCATGCTCCTCCTATTTTTCAGACCGTATCATGCTCATCTAATTTTTGAGACCTTTTGAAGCTCTTCATATTTTTCACGCGTTTTCATGCTTTTCATGTTTTTCAACACCCCTTCTTGGTCCTCCTATTTTTCAGACCGTTTCATGCTCCTCATATTTTTGACACCTTTTGCAGCTCTTCATATTTTTCACACCTATTCAGGCTCTTCATGTTTTTGAACACCGCTTCATGCTCCTCCTATTTCAGACCGTTTCATGCTCCTCATAATTTTGACACCTTTTGAAGCTCTTCATATTTTTCACACCTATTCAGGCTCTTCATGTTTTTGAACACCGCTTCATGCTCCTCCTATTTCAGACCGTTTCATGCTCCTCATAATTTTGACACGTTTTGAAGCTCTTCATATTTTTCACACCTTTTCAGGCTCTTCATGTTTTTCAACACCGCTTCATGCTCCTCCTAATTTGCAGACCATTTCATGCTCCTCATATTTTTCACACCTTTTGAAGCTCTTCATATTTTTCACACATTTTCAGTCTCTTCATGTTTTTCAACACTGCCTCATGATCCTCCTATTTTTCAGACCATTTCATGCTCATCTCATTTTTGACACCTTTTGAAGCTCTTCATATTTTTAACACCTTTTGAAGCTCTTCATAGATTTGACACGTTTTCAGGCTCTTCATGTTTTTCAACACCGTTTCATTCTCCTCCTATTTTTCAGACCGTTTCATGCTCCTCATATTTTTGACACGTTTTGAAGCTCTTCATATTTTTCACAGCTTTTCAGGCTCTTCATATTTTTGAACACCGTATCATGCTCCTCCTGTTTTTCAGACCGTTTCATGCTCCTCATATTTTTGACATCTTTTGATGCTCTTCATATTTTTCACACCTTTTCAAGCTCTTCATGTTTTTCAACAACGCTTCATGCTCCTCCTATTTTTCAGACCATTTAATGCACCTCATGAATTTCACGTCTTTTGAAGCTCTTCATATTTTTCACACCTTTTGAAGGTCTTCATATTTTTCACACTTTTTGAAGCTCTTCATATTTTTCACACCTTTTGAAGCTCTTCATATTTTTCACACCTTTTCAGGCTCTTCATGTTTTACAACAATGCATCATGCTCCCCCTATTTTTCAGACTGTTTCATGCTCCTCATATTTTTGACATCTTTTGATGCTCTTCATATTTTTCACACCTTTTCAAGCTCTTCATGTTTTTCAACAACGCTTCATGCTCCTCCTATTTTTCAGACCATTTAATGCACCTCATGTATTTCACGTCTTTTGAAGCTCTTCATATTTTTCACACATTTTCAGGCTCTTCATGTTTTACAACAATGCATCATGCTCCTCCTATTTTTCAGACTGTTTCATGCTCCTCATATTTTTGACAACTTTTGAAGCTCTTCATGTTTTTCACACCTTTTCAGGCTCTTCATGTTTTGGAACACAGCTTCATGCTCCTCCCATTTTTCAGACCGTTTCATGCTCGTCATATTTAACACGTTTTGAAGCTCTTCAGTTATTTCACACCTTTTCAGGCTCTTCATGTTTTTAAAAGCGCTTCATGCTCCTCTTATTTTTCAGTCGTTTCATGCTTCTCATATTTTTGACACCTTTTGAACCTCTTCATATGTTTCACACCTTTTCAGGCGCTTCATCTTTTCAAAACCGTTTCTTGCTCATCCTATTTTTCAAGCTGTTTCATGCACCTCATATATTTGACACCTTTTGAAGCTCTTCATATTTTTCACACCTTTTCACGCTCCTAATGTTTTTCAACACCGCTTCATGATCCTCCTATTTTTCAGACATTTTCATGCTCCTCATGTATTTCACACCTTTTGAAGCTCTTCATATTTTTCACACCTTTTCAGGCTCTTCATGTTTTTGAACACCGCTTCATGCTCCTCCTACTTTCCAGACCGTTTCATGCTCCACATATATTTGACACCTTTAGAAGCTCTTCATGTTTTTCACACCTTTTCAGGCTCTTCATGTTTTTCAACACCGCTTCATGCTCCTCCTATTTTTCAGCCCGTATTATGCTCCTCATATTTTTGAAACCCTTGAAGCTCTTCATATTTTTCACACCTTTTCAGGCTCTTCATATTTTTGAACACCGCTTCATGCTCCTCCTATTTTTCAGACCGTTTCATGCTCATCTCAATTTGACACCTTTTGAAGCTCTTCATATTTTCCACACCTTTTCAGGCTCTTCATATTTTTGAACACCGCTTCATGCTCCTCCTATTTTTCACACCGTTTCATGCTCCTCATATTTTTGACACCTTGTGAAGGTCTTCATATTTTTCACACCTTTTCATGCTCTTCATGTTTTTTCAACACCGTTTCATGCTCCTCATATTTTTCAGACCATTTCATGCTTCTCAAATTTTGACACCGTTTGAAAATCTTCATATTTTTCACACCTTTTCATGCTCATCATATTTTTCAACACAGTTTCACACTCCTTTTATTTTTGACACGTTTTGAAGCTCTGCATATTTTTCACACCTTTTCAGGCTATTCATGTTTTTCAACACCGCTTCATGCTCCTCCTATTTTTCAGACCGTTTCATGCTCCTCATATTTTGACCCCTTTTGAAGCTCTTCATATATTTCATAACTTTTCAGGCTCTCCATATTTTTCAAAACTGCTTCATGATCCTCCTCTTTTTCAGACCATTTCATGCTCTTCATATTTTTGCTACATTTTGAAGCTCTTCATATTTTTCACAACTTTTCATGCTCTTCATGTTTTTTCAACACCGTTTCATGCTCCTCATATATTTGAGACCATTTCATGCTTCTCAAATTTTGACACGTTTTGAAGATCTTCATATTTTTCACACCTTTTCATTCTTGTCATGTTTTTCAACACAGTTTCACACTCCTCATATTTTTGACACCTTTTGAACTCTTCATATTTTTCACACCTTTTCAGGCTCTTCATGTTTTTGATCACCGCTTCATGCTCCTCCTATTTCAGACCATTTCATGCTCCTCATAATTTTGACACGTTTTGAAGCTCTTCATATTTTTCACACCTTTTCAGGCTCTTCTTGTTTTTGAACACCGATTCATGCTCCTCCTATTTTTAAGACCGTTTCATGCTCCTCATAATTTTGACACCTTTTGAATCTTTTCATACTTTTCACACCTTTTCAGGCTCTTCATGTTTTTCAACACCACTTCATGCTCCTCCTTTTCTGCAGATCGTTTCATGCTCCTCATAATTTTGACATCTTTTGAAGCTCTTCAATTTTTCACACTTTTTCAGGCTCTTCATGTTTTTTAACACCACTTCATGCTCCTTCTATTTTTCAGACCGTTTCATGCTCCTCATGTATTTCACACCTTTTGAAGCTCTTCATATTTTTCACACCTTTTCCGGCTCCTCATGATTTCATCACCGTTTCATGCTCCTCCTATTTTTCAGACCGTTTCATGCTCCTCATATTTTTGAAACCTTTTGAAGCTCTTCATATTTTTCACACCTTTTCAGGCTCTTCATGTTTTTGAACACCGTTTTATGTTCCTCCTATTTTTCAGACCGTTTCATGCTCCTCATATTTTTGACACCTTTTGAAGCTCTTCATATTTTTCACAACTTTTCAGGCTCTTCATGTTTTTGAACACCGTTTTATGTTCCTTCTATTTTTCAGACCATTTCATGCTCCTCATATTTTTGACACCTTTTGAAGCTCTTCATATTTTTCACAACTTTTCCGGCTCTTCATGATTTTCAACACCGCTTCATGCTCCTCCTATTTTTCAGACCGTTTCATTCTCATCTCATTTTTGACACCTTTTGATGCTCTTCATATTTTTCACACCTTTTTAAGCTCTTCTTAATTTTCACACGTTTTCAGGCTCTTCATGTTTTTCAACATCGCTTCATGATCCTCCTATTTTTCACACCATTTCAAGCTCCTCATATTTTTGACACCTTTTGAAGCTCTTCATATTTTTCTCACCTTTTCAGGCTCTTCATGTTTTTGAACACCGCTTCATGGTCCTCCTATTTTTAAACCGTTTCATACTCCTCATATTTTTGACACCTTTTGAAGCTCTTCATATTTTTCACACCTTTTCAGGCTCTTCATGTTTTTGAACACCGCTTCATGCTCCTCCTATTTTTCAGACCGTTTAATGCTCCTCATGTATTTCACACCTTTTGAAGCTCCTCATATTTTTCACGCCTTTTCAGGCTCTTCATGTTTTTGAACACAGCTTCATGCTCCTCCTATTTTTCATACCGTTTCATGCTCCTCATATATTTGAGACCATTTCATGCTTCTCAAATTTTGACACGTTTTGAAGATCTTCATATTTTTCACACCTTTTCATTCTTGTCATGTTTTTCAACACAGTTTCACACTCCTCATATTTTTGACCCCTTGTGAACTCTTCATATTTTTCACACCTTTTCAGGCTCTTCATGTTTTTGATCACCGTTTCGTGCTCCTCCTATTTTCCAGACCGTTTCATGCTCATCTCATTTTTGACGCCTTTTGAAACTCTTCATATATTTCACACCTTTAAGGCTCTTCAGGTTTTTGGAGACCGCTTCATGCTCCTCCTCTTTTTCAGACCATTTTTGCTCCTCATAATTTTGACACCATATGAAGCTCTTCATATTTCTCACCACTTTTCTGGTTCTTCATGTATTTCAACACCGCTTCATGCTCCTCCTATTTTTCAGACCATATCATGCTCATCTAATTTTTGAGACCTTTTGAAGCTCTTCATATTTTTCCACATCTTTTGAAGCTCTTCATATTTTTCACGCGTTTTCAGGCTCTTCATGTTTTTCAACACCCCTTCTTGGTCCTCCTATTTTTCAGACCGTTTCATGCTCCTCATATTTTTGACACCTTTTGAAGCTCTTCATATTTTTCACACCTATTCAGGCTCTTCATGATTTTGAACACCGCTTCATGCTCCTCCTATTTCAGACCGTTTCATGCTCCTCATAATTTTGACACCTTTTGAAGGTCTTCATATTTTTCACACCTATTCAGGCTCTTCATGTTTTTGAACACCGCTTCATGCTCCTCCTATTTCAGACCGTTTCATACTCCTCATAATTTTGACACGTTTTGAAGCTCTTCATATTTTTCACACCTTTTCAGGCTCTTCTTGTTTTTGAAACCCGATTCATGCTCCTCCTATTTTTAAGACCGTTTCATGCTCCTCATAATTTTGACACGTTTTGAAGCTCTTCATGTATTTCACACCTTTTCAGGCTTTTCATTTTTTTCAACCCCACTTCATTCTCCTCCTATTTTTCAGACCGTTTCATGCTTATCTCATTTTGACACATTTTGAAGCTCTTCATATTTTTCACATCTTTTGAAGCTTTTCATATTTTTCACACCTTTTCAGGCTCTTCATGATTTTCAACATCGCTTCATGCTCCTCCTAATTTTCAGACCGTTTCATGCTCATCTCTTTTTTGACACCCTTTGAAGCTCTTCATGTTTTTCACAATTTGAAGTTCTTCATATTTTTCATATTTTTGAAGCTCTTCATATTTTCACACGTTTTCAGACTCTTCATGTTTTTCAACACCGCTTCATGCTCCTGAAATTTTTCAGACCGTTTCATGCTCCTCATATTTTTGACACCATTTGAAGCTCTTCATATTTCTCACACCTTTTCAGGCTCTTCATGTTTTTCAACACCGCTTCATGCTCCTCCTGTTTTTCAGACCATTTCATGCTCATCTCATTTTTCACACCTTTTGAAGGTTTTCATATTTTTCACACCTTTTCAGGCTCTTCATGTTTTAGAACACTGCTTCATGCTCCTCCTATTTTTCAGACCGTTAAATGCTCCTCATGTATTTCACACCTTTTGAAGCTCTTCATATTTTTCACACCTTTTCAGGCTCTTCATGTTTTGGAACACCGTTTCATGCTCCTCCGATTTTTCAGACCGTTTCATGCTCCTCATATATTTGACACCTTTTGAAGCTCTTCATATTTTTCACACCTTTTCAGGCTCTTCCATTTTTTCAACACCGCTTCATGCTCCTCCTATTTTTCAGACCGTTTCATGCTCCTCATATTTTTGACACCTTGTGAAGGTCTTCATATTTTTCACACCTTTTCATGCTCTTCATGTTTTTTCAACACCGTTTCATGCTCCTCATATTTTTCAGACCATTTCATGCTTCTCAAATTTTGACACTGTTTGAAAATCTTCATATTTTTCACACCTTTTCATGCTCATCATGTTTTTCAACACAGTTTCACACTCCTTTTAATTTTGACACGTTTTGAAGCTCTGCAAATTTTTCACACCTTTTCAGGCTCTTCATGTTTTTCAACACCGCTTCATGCTCCTCCTCTTTTTCAGACCGTTTCATGCTCCTCATATTTTGACCCCTTTTGAAGCTCTTCATATATTTCATAACTTTTCAGGCTCTTCATATTTTTCAAAACTGCTTCATGATCCTCCTCTTTTTCGGACCGTTTCATGCTCCTCATATATTTGACACCTTTTGAAGCTCTTCATATTTTTCACACCTTTTCAGGCTCTTCCATTTTTTCAACACCGCTTCATGCTCCTCCTATTTTTCAGACCATTTCATGCTCCTCATATTTTTGACACCTTTTGAAGGTCTTCATATTTTTCACACCTTTTCAGGCTCTTCATGTTTTTGATCACCGTTTCATGCTCCTCCTATTTTTCAGACCGTTTCATGCTCATCTCATTTTTGACACCTTTTGAAACTCTTCATATATTTCACACCTTTAAGGCTCTTCAGGTTTTTGGAGACCGCTTCATGCTCCTCCTAATTTTCAAACCGTTACATGCTCCTCATATTTTTGACACCATTAGAAGCTCTTCATATTTTCCACACCTTTTCAGGCTCTTCATGTTTTTCAACACCGCTTCATGCTCCTCCTCTTTTTCAGACCATTTTTGCTCCTCATAATTTTGACACCATATGAAGCTCTTCATATTTCTCACAACTTTTCTGGTTCTTCATGTATTTCAACACCGCTTCATGCTCCTCCTATTTTTCAGACCGTATCATGCTCATCTAATTTTTGAGACCTTTTGAAGCTCTTCATATTTTTCACGCGTTTTCATGCTTTTCATGTTTTTCAACACCCCTTCTTGGTCCTCCTATTTTTCAGACCGTTTCATGCTCCTCATATTTTTGACACCTTTTGCAGCTCTTCATATTTTTCACACCTATTCAGGCTCTTCATGTTTTTGAACACCGCTTCATGCTCCTCCTATTTCAGACCGTTTCATGCTCCTCATAATTTTGACACCTTTTGAAGCTCTTCATATTTTTCACACCTATTCAGGCTCTTCATGTTTTTGAACACCGCTTCATGCTCCTCCTATTTCAGACCGTTTCATGCTCCTCATAATTTTGACACGTTTTGAAGCTCTTCATATTTTTCACACCTTTTCAGGCTCTTCTTGTTTTTGAACACTGATTCATGCTCCTCCTATTTTTAAGACCGTTTCATGCTCCTCATAATTTTGACACCTTTTGAAGCTTTTCATACATTTCACACCTTTTCAGGCTCTTCATGTTTTTCAACACCGCTTCATGCTCCTCCTATTTTTCATACCGTTTCATGCTCTTCTCATTTTAGATAACTTTTGAAGCTTTTCATATTTTTCACAACTTTTCAGGCTCTTCA
This sequence comes from Dama dama, assembly GCF_033118175.1. Lineage (NCBI taxonomy): Eukaryota > Metazoa > Chordata > Mammalia > Artiodactyla > Cervidae > Dama > Dama dama. Next base: position 733,350 of record NW_026870900.1, read on the forward strand.
TGTTTTTGAACACCGCTTCATGTTCCTCCTATTTTTCAGACCGTATCATGCTCCTCATAAATTTCACACCTTTTGAAGCTCTTCATATTTTTCACACCGTTTCAGGCTCTTCATGTTTTTTAACACCACTTCATGCTCCTTCTATTTTTCAGAGAGTTTCATACTCCTCATATTTTTGACACCTTTTGAAGCTCTTCATATTTTTCACACCTTTTCAGGCTCCTCATGTTTTTCATCACCGTTTCATGCTCCTCCAATTTTTCAGACTGTTTCATGCTTCTCATATTTTTGAAACCTTTTGAAGCTCTTCATATTTTTCACACCTTTTCAGGCTCTTCATGTTTTTGAACACCGTTTCATGTTCCTCCTATTTTTCAGACCGTTTCATGCTCCTCATATTTTTGACACCTTTTGAAGCTCTTCATATTTTTCACAACTTTTCCGGCTCTTCATGATTTTCAACACCGCTTCATGCTCCTCCTATTTTTCAGACCGTTTCATTCTCATCTCATTTTTGACACCTTTTGATGCTCTTCATATTTTTCACACCTTTTGAAGCTCTTCATAATTTTCACACGTTTTCAGGCTCTTCATGTTTTTCAACATCGCTTCATGATCCTCCTATTTTTCAGACCGTTTCAAGCTCCTCATATTTTTGACACCTTTTGAAGCTCTTCATATTTTTCTCACCTTTTCAGGCTCTTCATGTTTTTGAACAGCGCTTCATGCTCCTCCTATTTTTAAACCGTTTCATACTCCTCATATTTTTGACATCTTTTGAAGCTCTTCATGTATTTCACACCTTTTCAGGCTTTTCATTTTTTTCAACACCACTTCATTCTCCTTCTATTTTTCAGACCGTTTCATGCTTATCTCATTTTGACACATTTTGAAGCTCTTCAAATTTTTACATCTTTTGAAGCTTTTCATATTTTTCACACCTTTTCAGGCTCTTCATGATTTTCAACACCGCTTCATGCTCCTCCTAATTTTCAGACCGTTTCATGCTCATCTCTTTTTTGACACCCTTTGAAGCTCTTCATATTTTTCACAATTTGAAGTTCTTCATATTTTTCATATTTTTGAAGCTCTTCATATTTTCACACCTTTTCAGGCTCTGCATGTTTTTCAACACCGCTTCATGCTCCTCCTACTTTTCAGACCATTTCATGCTCATCTCATTTTTGACACCTTTTGAAGGTTTTCATATTTTTCACACCTTTTCAGGCTCTTCATGTTTTAGAACACCGCTTCATGCTCCTCCTATTTTTCAGACCGTTTAATGCTCCTCATGTATTTCACACCTTTTGAAGCTCTTCATATTTTTCACACCTTTTCAGGCTCTTCATGTTTTGGAACACCGCTTCATGCTCCTCCTATTTTTCAGACCGTTTCATGCTCCTCATATATTTCACACCTTTTGAAGCTCTTCATATTTTTCACACCTTTTCAGGCTCTTCCATTTTTTCAACACCGCTTCATGCTCCTCCTATTTTTCAGACCGTTTCATGCTCCTCATATTTTTGACACCTTGTGAAGGTCTTCATATTTTTCACACCTTTTCATGCTCTTCATGTTTTTTCAACACCGTTTCATGCTCCTCATATTTTTCAGACCATTTCATGTTTCTCAAGTTTTGACACCGTTTGAAAATCTTCATATTTTTCACACCTTTTCATGCTCATCATGTTTTTCAACACAGTTTCACACTCCTTTTATTTTTGACACGTTTTGAAGCTCTGCATATTTTTCACACCTTTTCAGGCTCTTCATGTTTTTCAACACCGCTTCATGCTCCTCCTCTTTTTCAGACCGTTTCATGCTCCTCATATTTTGACCGCTTTTGAAGCTCTTCATATATTTCATAACTTTTCAGGCTCTTCATATTTTTCAAAACTGCTTCATGATCCTCCTCTTTTTCAGACCGTTTCATGCTCTTCATATTTTTGCTACATTTTGAAGCTCTTCATAAATTTCACAACTTTTCATACTCTTCATGTTTTTTCAACACCGTTTCATGCTCCTCATATATTTGAGACCATTTCATGCTTCTCAAATTTTGAAACGTTTTGAAGATCTTCATATTTTTCACACCTTTTCATTCTTGTCATGTTTTTCAACACAGTTTCACACTTCTCATATTTTTGACACCTTTTGAACTCTCCATATTTTTCACACCTTTTCAGGTTCTTCATGTTTTTGATCACCGTTTCATGCTCCTCCTATTTTTCAGACCGTTTCATGCTCATCTCATTTTTGACACCTTTTGAAACTCTTCATATATTTCACACCTTTAAGGCTCTTCAGGTTTTTGGAGACCGCTTCATGCTCCTCCTAATTTTCAGACCGTTTCATGCTTCTCATATTTTTGACACCATTAGAAGCTCTTCAAATTTTCCACACCTTTTCAGGCTCTTCATGTTTTTCAACACCGCTTCATGCTCCTCCTCTTTTTCAGACCATTTTTTCTCCTCATAATTTTGACACCATATGAAGCTCTTCATGTTTCTCACAACTTTTCTGGTTCTTCATGTATTTCAACACCGCTTCATGCTTCTCCTATTTTTCAGACCGTTTCATGCTCCTCATATTTTTGACACGTTTTGAGGCTCTTCATATTTTTCACACCTTTTCAGGCTCTTCATGTTTTTGAACACCGTTTCATGATCCTCCTAATTTTCAAAACGTTTCATGCTCCTCATATTTTTGACACCTTTTAAAGGTATTCATATTTTTCAAACATTTTCAGGCTCTTCTAGTTTTTGAACACCGTTTCATGATCCTCCTATTTTTCAGAAAGTTTCATGCTCCTCAAATTTTTGACACCTTTTAAAGCTATTCATATTTTTCACACCTTTTCAGGCTCTTCATTTTTTTCAACACTACTTCATGCTCCTCCTATTTTTTAGACCGTTTCTTGCTCATCTCTTTTTTGACACCTTTTGAAGCTCTTCATATTTTTCACACCTTTTGAAGCTCTTCATATTTTTCAGAAGATTTCAGTCTCTGCATGTTTTTGAACACCGTTTCATGCTCCTCATGAATTTCACACCTTTTGAAGCTCTTCATATTTTCACACCTTTTCAGGCTCTTCATGTTTTTGAACACCATTTCATGTTGTTTCTATTTTTCAGACCGTTTCATGCTCCTCATATTTTTCACACCTTTTGAAGCTCTTCATATTTTTCACACCTTTTCAGGCTCTTCATGTTTTTCCACACCACTTCATGCTCCTCCTATTTTTCGAACCGTCTCATGCTCCTCATATTTTTGACACGTTTTGAAGCTTTCATATTTTTCACACATTTTCAGGCTCTTCATGTTTTTGAACACCATTTCATGCTGCTTCTATTTTTCAGACCGTTTCTTGATCCTCATATTTTTCACACCTTTTGAAGCTCTTCATATTTTTCAACCTTTTCAGGCTCTTCATGTTTTTGAACACCATTTCATGCTGCTTCTATTTTTCAGACCGATTAATGATCCTCATATTTTTGACACCTTTTGAAGCTCTTCATATTTTTCACACGTTTTGAAGCTCTTCATATTTTTCACACTTTTTCAGGCTCTTCATGTTTTTCAACACCACTTCTTGCTTCTCCTATTTTTCAGACCGTTTCATGCTCATCTCGTTTTTGACTTCTTTTGAAGCTCTTCATATTTTTCACACCTTTTGAAGCTCTTCATATTTTTCACACGTTTTCAGTCTCTTCATGTTTTTCACCACCGCTTCATGCTCATCCTATTTTCCAGAACGTTTCATGCTCCTGATATTTTTGACACGTTTTGAAGCTCTTCATATTTTTCACACATTTTGAAGCTCTTCATATATTTCACACCTTTTCAGGCTCTTCATGTTTTTCAACACCACTTCACGTTCTTCGTATTTTTCAGACCGTTTCTTGCCCCTCATATTTTTGACACCTTTTGAAGGTCTTCATATTTTTCACAATTTTCAGGCTCTTCATGTTTTTTAACAACACTTCATGCTCCTCCTATTTTTCAGACTGTTTCATGCTCATCTCATATTTGACAGCTTTAGAAGCTCTTCTTATTTTTCACACCTTTTCAGGCTCTTCATGTTTTGCTACACCACTTCATGCTCCTCCTATTTTTCAGACCGTTTCATGCTCATCTCATTTTTGACACCTTTTGAAGCTCTTCATATTTTTCACACCTTTTCAGGCTCTTCATGTTTTGCAACACCTCTTCATGCTCCTCCTATTTTTCAAGCCGTTTCATGCTCCTCATATTTTTGACACCTTTTGAAGCTCTTCATATTTTTCACACCTTTTCAGGCTCTTCATGTTTTTGAACACCACTTCATGCTCCTCCTATTTTTCAGAGAGTTTCATGCTCCTCATGTTTTTCAAACCTTTTGAAGCTCTTCATATTTTTCACACTTTTTCAGGCTCTTCATGTTTTTGATCACCGTTTCATGCTCCTCCTATTTTTCAGACGGTTTCATGCTCCTCATATTTTTCACTCCTTTTGAAGCTCTTCATATTTTTCACAACTTTTCAGGCTCTTCATGTTTTTGAACACTGCTTCATGCTCCTCCTATTTTTCAGACTGTATAATGCTCCTCATGTATTTGACAACTTTTGAAGCTCTTCATAATTTTCACATCTTTTCAGCTCTTCATGGTTTGAACACCGCTTCATGCTCCTCCTATTTTTCAGACCGTTTCATGCTCCAGTTGTATTTCACCCCTTTTGAAGCTCTTCATATATTTCACTCCTTTTCAGGCTCCTCATGTTTTTGAACAGCGTTTCATGCTCCTTCTATTCTTCATACCGTTTCATGCTCCTCATATTTTTGACACCATTTGTAGCTCTTCATATTTTTCACACCTTTTCAGGCTCCTCATGTTTTTGAACACCGCTCATGATCCTTCAAATTTTCAGACCGTTTCATGCTCTTCATATTTTTGACACCTTTTGATACTCTTCATATTTTTCACACGTTTTCAGGTTCTTCATGTTTTTCCACACCACTTCATGCTTCTCATATTTTTCAGACCGTTTCATGCTCCTCATTAATTTCACACCTTTTGAAGCTCTTCATATTTTTCCCATTTTTGAAGCTCTTCATATTTTTCACACGATTTCAGACTCTTCATGTTTTTCAACACCGGTTCATGCTCCTCCTATTTTTCAGACCGTTTCATGCTCCTCATATTTTTGACACCTTTTGATGCTCTTCATATTTTTCACACATTTTGAAGCTGTTTATATATTTCACACCATTTCAGGCTCTTCATGTTTTCAACATCACTTCATGCGCCTCCTATTGTTCAGACCCTTTCATGCTAAACTAATTTTGACACCTTATGAAGCTCTTCGTATTTTTCACACCTTTTCAGGCTCTTCATGTATTTGAACACCGCTTCATGCTCGTCCTATTTGCAGACCCTTTCATGCTCCTCATAATTTGACACCTTTTGAAGCTCTTCATATTTTTCACACCTTTTCAGTCTCTGCATTTATTTGAACACCGCTTCATGATCCTCCTATTTTTAAGACCGTTTCATGCTTCACATGTCTTTCACACCTTTTGTGCTCTTCATATTTTGCACACATTTTCAGGCTCTTCATGTTTTTCACAACCACTTCATGCTCCTCCTACTTTTCCGACCGTTTCCTGCTCCTCATATTTTTGACACCTTTTGAAATTCTTCATATTTTTCACACCTTTTCAGGCTCTTCATGTTTTTGAACACCGCTTCATGCTCCTCGTATTTTTCAGACAGTTTCATGCTCCTCATATTTTTCACACCTTTTGAAGCTCTTCATATTTTTCAGACCTTTTCAGGCTCTTCATGTTTCTGATCACCGTTTCATGCTCCTCCTATCTTTCAGACCGTTTCATGCTTCTCATATTTTTGACACAATTTGTAGCTCTTCATATTTTTCACACCTTTTCAGGCTCCTCATGTTTTTGAACACCGCTCATGATCCTTCAAATTTTCAGACCATTTCATGCTCTTAATATTTTTGACACCTTTTGATACTCTTCATATTTTTCACACGTTGTCAGGTTCTTCATGTTTTTCCACACCACTTCATGCTTCTCGTATTTTTCAGACCGTTTCATGCTCCTCATTAATTTCACACCTTTTGAAGCTCTTCATATTTTTCCCATTTTTGAAGCTCTTCATATTTTTCACACGATTTCAGTCTCTTCATGTTTTTCAACACCGGTTCATGCTCCTGCTATTTATCATACCGTTTCATGTTCCTCATATTTTTGACACGTTTTGACGCTCTTCATATTTTTCACACCTTTTCAGGCTATTCATGTTTTTGAACACCGTTTCATAATCCTCCTATTTCTCAGACCGTTTCATGCTCCTCATATTTTTGACACCTTTTAAAGCTCTTCATATTTTTCACACCTTTTCATCCTCTTCAAGTTTTTGAACACCGCTTCATCCTCCTCCTATTTTTAAGACCGTTTCATGCTCCTCATATTTTTGACACCTTTTGAAGCTCTTCATATTTTTCACACCTTTTCATCCTCTTCAAGTTTTTGAACACCGCTTCATCCTCCTCCTATTTTTAAGACCGTTTCATGCTCCTCATATTTTTGACACGTTTTAAAGCTCTTCATATTTTTCACACCTTTTCATCCTCTTCAAGTTTTTGAACACCGCTTCATCCTCCTCCTATTTTTAAGACCGTTTCATGCTCCTCATATTTTTGACACGTTTTAAAGCTCTTCATATTTTTCACACCTTTTCATCCTCTTCAAGTTTTTGAACACCGCTTCATCCTCCTCCTATTTTTAAGACTGTTTCATGCTCCTCATATTTTTGACACCTTTTGAAGCTCTTCATAATTTTCACACCTTTTCAGGCTCTTCATGTTTTTGAACACCGCTTCATGCTCCTCCTATTTTTCAGACCGTTTCATGCTCCTCATATTTTTGACACCTTTTGATGCTCTTCATATTTTTCACACATTTTGAAGCTGTTTATATATTTCACACCATTTCAGGCTCTTCATGTTTTCAACATCACTTCATGCGCCTCCTATTGTTCAGACCCTTTCATGCTAAACTAATTTTGACACCTTATGAAGCTCTTCGTATTTTTCACACCTTTTCAGGCTCTTCATGTATTTGAACACCGCTTCATGCTCGTCCTATTTGCAGACCCTTTCATGCTCCTCATAATTTGACACCTTTTGAAGCTCTTCATATTTTTCACACCTTTTCAGTCTCTGCATTTATTTGAACACCGCTTCATGATCCTCCTATTTTTAAGACCGTTTCCTGCTCCACATGTCTTTCACACCTTTTGTGCTCTTCATATTTTGCACACATTTTCAGGCTCTTCATGTTTTTCACAACCACTTCATGCTCCTCCTATTTTTCCGACCGTTTCCTGCTCCTCATATTTTTGACACCTTTTGAAGTTCTTCATATTTTTCACACCTTTTCAGGCTCTTCATGTTTTTGAACACCGCTTCATGCTCCTCGTATTTTTCAGACAGTTTCATGCTCCTCATATTTTTCACACCTTTTGAAGCTCTTCATATTTTTCAGACCTTTTCAGGCTCTTCATGTTTCTGAACAACGCTTCATGCTCCTCCTAATTTTCAGACCGTTTAATGATCCTCATGTGTTTCACACCTTTTGAAGCTCTTCATATTTTTCACAACTTTTCAGGCACTTTACGTTTTTCAACACCACTTCCTGCTCCTCCTATTTTTCAGACCATTTCATGCTCCTCATATATTTGACACGTTTTGAGGCTCTTTATATTTTTCACAGCTTTTCAGGCTCTTCATGTTTTTCAACACCGCTTCATGCTCCTCCTATTTTTCAGACCGCTTCATGCTCCTCATGTATTTCACACCTTTTGAAGCTCTTCATATTTTTCTCACCTTTTCAGGCTCTGCATGTTTTTCAGGACCGCTTCATGCTCCTCCTATTTTTCAGACCGTTTCATTCTCCTCATATTTTTAACACCTTTTGTAGCTCTTCATATTTTTCTCACCTTTTCAGGCTCTGCATGTTTTTCAACACCACTTCATGCTCCTCCTTTTTTTCAGACCGTTTCATTCTCATCTCATTTTTGACACCTTTTGAAGCTCTTCATATTTTTCACTCTTTTTGAAGCTCTTCAAATTTTTCACACGTTTTCAGGCTCTTCATGTTTTCCAACACCGCATCATGCTCCTCATATCTTTCTGACCGTTTCTTGCTCTTCATATTTTTCATACCTTGTGAAGCTCGTCATATTTTTCACTCGTTTTAAGGCTCTTCATGTTTTTCAACACCGCTTCATGCTCCTCCTACTTTTCAGACCGTTTCATGCTCCTCATATTTTTGACACCTTTTGAAGCTCTTCATATTTTTCACACCTTTTCAGGCTCTTCATGTTTTTCAACACCGCTTCATGCTCTTCCTATTTTTCAGACCGTTTCATGCTCATCTCATTTTTGACACCTTTTGAGCTCTTCATACTTTTCACACCTTCTGAAGCTCTTCATATTTTTCACACGTTTTCTGGCTCTTCATGTTTTTGAACACCGCTTCATGCTGCTTCTATTTTTCAGACCGTTTCATGCTCCTCATATTTTTGACACGTTTTAAAGCTCTTCATATTTTTCACACCTTTTCTGGCTCTTCACGTTTTTGAACAACGCTTCATTCTCCTCCTATTTTTCAGACCGTTTCATGCTCCTCGTATTTTTGACACCTTTTGAGCTCTTCATATTTTTCACACCTTCTGAAGCTCTTCATATTTTTCACACCTTTTCAGGCTCTTCATGTTTTTGAACACAGCTTCATGCTCCTCCCATTTTTCTGACCGTTTCATGCTCCTCATATTATTGACACCTTTTGAATCTCTTCATATTTTTCTCACCTTTTCAGGCTCTTCATGTTTTTCAAGACCGCCTTATGCTCCTCCTTTTTTTGAGACTGTTTCATGCTCCTCATGTAATTCACACCTTTTGAAGCTCTTTATATTTTTCACATTTTTGAAGCTCTTCATATTTTTCACACCTTTTCAAGCTCTTCATGTTTTTCAACACCATTTCATGCTGCTTCTATTTTTCAGACCGTTTCATGCATCTCATATTTTTCACACCTTTGGAAGCTCTTCATATTTTTCACACCTTTTCAGACTCTTCATGTTTTTGATCACCGTTTCATGCTCCTCATATTTTTCAGACCGTTTCATGCTCCTCATATTTTTGACACTTATTGAAGCTCTTCATATTTTTCACTCCTTTTCAGGCTCTTCATGTTTTTCAACACCGCTTCACGGTCCTCCTATTTTTCAGACAGTTTCATGCTCATCTCATTTTTGACACCTTTTGAAGCTTTTCAAATTTTTCACAACATTTCAGGCTCTTCATGTTTTTGAACACCGCTTCATGCTCCTCCTATTTTTCAGAGAGTTTCATGCTCCTCATGTATTTCACACATTTTGAACCTCTTCATATTTTTCACGCATTTTCAGGCTCTTCATGGTTTGCACCACCACTTCATGCTCCTCCTATTTTTCAGACCGTTTCATGCTCATCTCATTTTTGAAACCTTTAGAATCTCTTCATATTTTTCACACCTTTTCAGGCTCTTCATGTTTTTCAACACCGCTTCATGCTCCTCCTATTTTTCAGACCGTTTCATGCTCATCTCATTTTTGACACCTTTTCAAACTTTTCTTTTTTTTCACACCTTTTCAGGCTCTTCATGTTTTTGAACACTGCTTCATGCCTCTACTGTTTTTCACACCGTATACAGCTCCTCATATTTTTCACACTTATTGAAGCTCTTCATATTTTTCACACCTTTTCAGACTCTTCATGTTTTTGAACACCACTTCATGCTCCTCCTATTTTTCAGAGAGTTTCATGCTCCTCATGTATTTCACACCTTTTCAAGCTCTTCATATTTTTCACATCTTTTCAGGCTCTTCATGTTTTTCCACACCACTTCATGCTTCTATTTTTCAGACCGTTTCATGCTCCTCATGAATTTCAGACCTTTTGAAGCTCTTCATATTTTTCACAACTTTTCAGGCCCTTCATGTTTCTGATCACCGTTTCATGCTCCTCCTATCTTTCAGACCGTTTCATGCTCCTCATATTTTTGACACCATTTAAAGCTCTTCATATTTTTCACACCTTTTCAGGCTCCCCATGTTTTTGAACACTGCTCATGATCCTCCGAATTTTCAGACCGTTTCATGCTCTTCATAATTTTGACACCTTTTGAAACTCTTCATATTTTTCACACCTTTTCAGGTTCTTCATGTTTTTCCACACCACTTCATGCTTCTCATATTTTTCAGACCATTTCATGCTCCTCATTAATTTCACACCTTTTGAAGCTATTCATATTTTTCACACCTTTTCAGGCTCTTCATGTTTTTCCACACCACTTCATGCTTCTCATATTTTTCAGACCGTTTCATGCTCCTCATGAATTTGACACCTTTTGAAGCTGTTCATATTTCTCACACCTTTTCAGGCTCCTCATGTTTTTGATCACCGTTTCATGCTCCTCCTATTTTTCAGAACGTTTCATGCTCCTCATATTTTTGACACCTTTTGAAGCACTTCATATTTTTCACACGTTTTCAGGCTCTTCATGATTTTGAACACCGCTTCATGAACCTCCTATTTTACAGACCGTTTCATGCTCTTTATATTTTTGATCCCTTTTGAAGCTCTTCATATTTTTCACACCTTTTCAGGCTCTTCACATTTTTCAACACCGTAACATGCTGCTTCTATTTTTCAGGCCGTTTCATGCTCCTCATATTTTTGACACCTTTTGAAGGTCTTCATATTTTTCACACCTTTTCAGGCTCGTCATGTTTTTCCACACCACTTCATGCTTCTCATATTTTTCAGATCGTTTCATGCTCCTCATGAATTTCACACCTTTTGAAGCTCTTCATATTTTCACAACTTTTCTGGCTCTTCATGTTTCTGATCACCGTTTCATGTTCCTCCTATCTTTCAGACCTTTTTATGCTTCTCATATTTTTGACACCATTTGAAGCTCTTCATATTTTTCACACCTTTTCAGGCTCCTCATTTTTTTGAACACTGCTCATGATCCTCCGAATTTTCAAACCGTTTCATGCTCTTCATATTTTTCACACCTTTTGAATCTCTTCATATTTTTCACACCTTTTCAGGCTCTTCATGTTTTTGAACACCGCCTTATGCTCCTCCTTTTTTTCAGACTTTTTCATGCTCCTCATGTAATTCACACCTTTTGAAGCTCTTTATATTTTTCACACCTTTTCAGGCTCTTCATGTTTTTCAACACCACTTCATGCTCCTCCTATTTTTCAGTCTTTTCATGCTCATCTAATTTTTAACACCTTTTGAAACTCTTCATATATTTCACTTCATTTGAAGCTATTCATATTTTTCACATTTTTGAAGCTCTTCATATTTTTCACACCTTTTCAGGCTCTTCATGTTTTTCAACACCATTTCATGCTGCTTCTATTTTTCAGACCTTTCCTGCTCCACATATTTTTCACACCTTTTGAAGCTCTTCATATTTTTCACACCTTTCCGGGCTCTTCGTGTTTTTGAACATTTTTTCATTCTCCTCCTATTTTGCAGACCGTTTCATGCTCCTCATATTTTTCACACCATTTGAAGCTCTTCATAATATTCACACCTTGTCAGGCTCTTGATGTTTTTCAACACCGTTTCATGCTCCACCTATTTTTCAGCCCGTTTCATGCTCCTCATATTTTTGACACCATTGAAGCTCTTAATATTTTTCACACCTTCTCAGGCTCTTCACGTTTTTGAACACCGCTTCATGCTACTCATATTTTTCAAAACGTTTCATGCTCTTCATATATTTGACACCTTTTGAAGCTCTTCATATTATTCACAAAATTTCAGGCTCTTCATGTTTTTCAAAACCGTTTCATGCTCCTCCTATTGTTCAGACCGTTTCATGCTCCTCATATTTTTTCCCCTTTGAAGCTCTTCATATTTTTCACACCTATTCAGGCTCTTCATGCTTTTCAACACCGTTTCATGCTCCTCGTATTTTCAGACTGTTTCATGCTGCTATATTTTTGACACCTTTTGAAGCTCTCCATATTTTTCACACCTTTTCAGGCTCTTGATGTTTTTGAACACCGCTTCATGATCCTCCTATTTTTCAGACCGTTTCATTCTCCTCATATATTTGACACCTTTTGAAGCTTTTCATATTTTTCACACTTTTTCAGGCTCTTTATATTTTTGAACAACACTTCTTTCTCCTCATTTTTTGCAGTTCGTTTCATACTCCTCTTATTTTTGACACCTTTTGAAGCTCTTCATATTTCTCACAGCTTTTCAGGCTCTTCATATTTTGAACACCGTTTCTTGCTCCTCCTATTTTTCAGACCGTTTCATGCTCCTCAAGTATTTCAGACCGTTTGAAGCTCTTCATATTTTTCACACCTTTTCAGTCTCTTCATGTTTTTGAACACAATTTCATGTTCCTCCTATTTTTCAGACCGTTTAAGCCTCCTCATATTTTTGACACTTTTTGAAGCTCTTCATATTTTTCACACGTTCTGAGGCTCTTGATGTTTTTCAACACCGCTTCATGCTCCTCCTATTTTTCAGACCGTTTCTTGCTCCTCATGTATTTCACACATTTTGAAGCTCTTCATATTTTTCACACCTTTTCAGTCTCTTCATGTTTTTCAACACTGCATCATGCTCCTCCTGTTTGTCAGACCGTTTCATGCTCATCTCTTTTTTGACACCTTTTGAAGCTCTTCCTATTTTTCACACTTTTTCAGGGTCTTCATGTTTTTGAACACAGCTTCATGATCCTCTTATTTTTCAGACCGTTTCATGCTCATATCATTTTTGACACCTTTTGAAGCTCTTCATATTTTTCACACGTTTTCCGGCTCTTCATGTTTTTCAACACCGCATCATGCTCCTCCTGTTTGTCAGACCGTTTCATGCTCATCTCATTTTTGACACCTTTTGAAGCTCTTCATATCCTTCACTCCTTTCGAAGCTCTTCATATTTTTCACACTTTTTGAAGCTCTTCATATTTCTCACACCTTTTCAGGCTCTTCATGTTTTTGAACACCGTTTCATGCTGCTCCTATTTTTAAGACCATTTCATGCTCCTCATATTTTTGACACCTTTTGAAGCTCTTCGTATTTTTCACATCTTTTCAGGCTCTTCATGTTTTTGAACTCCTTTTCAGGCTCCTCCTCTTGTTCAGACCGTTTCATGCTCCTCATATTTTTGACACATTTTGAAGCTCTTCATATTTTTCACACCTTTTCAGTCGCTTCCTGTTTTTCAACACTGCTTCATGCTCCTCATACTTTTCAGACCGTTTCATGCTCCTCATATTTTTGACACCTTTTGAAGCTCTTCATGTTTTTCAACACCGTTTCATGCTCCTCCTATTTTTAAGACCTTTCCTGCTCCTCATATTTTTCACACCTTTTGAAGCTTTTCATATTTTTCACAGCTTTTCAGGTTCTTCATGTTTTTCAACACCGCTTAATGCTCCTCCTATTTTTCAGACCAATTCATGCTCCTCATATTTTTGACACCTTTTGAAGCTCTTCATATTTTTCACACCTTTTCAGGCTCTTCTTGTTTTTCAACACCACTTCATGCTTCTCTTATTTTTCAGACCGTTTCATGCTCCTCATATTTTTGACACCTTTTGAAGCTCTTCATATTTTTCACACATTTTCAATCTCTTCATGTTTTTCAACACAGTTTCATGCTCCTCTTTTTTTTTCAGTCTGTTTCATGCTCCTCATATTTTTGACACCTTTTGAAGCTCTTCATATTTTTCACACCTTTTTCAGGTTCTTCACGTTTTTAAACAACGATTCATGCTCCTCCTATTTTTCAAAACTTTTCATGCTCCTCATATTTTTGACAACTTTTGAAGCTCTTCATATTTTTAACACCTTTCATTCTCTTCATGTTTTTCCAAAGAGCTTCATGCTCCCCCTCTTTTACAGACCGTTTCATCCTCCTCATATTTTTGAAACCTTTTGAAGCTCATCATATTTTTCACATCTTTTCATTCTCTTCATGTTTTTCAGCACAACTTCATGCTCGTACTATTTTTGAGACCGTTTCATGCTCCTCATATTTTTGACACCTTTTGAAGCTCTTCATATATTTCACACCTTTTCAACCTCTTCATGTTTCTCAACACCGCTTCATGCTCCTCCTATTTTTAAGACCGTTTCCTGCTCCTCATATTTTTCACACCTTTTGAAGCTTTTCATATTTTTCACAGCTTTTCAGGTTCTTCATGTTTTTCAACACCGCTTAATGCTCCTCCTATTTTTCAGACCGATTCATGCTCCTCATATTTTTGACACCTTTTGAAGCTCTTCATATTTTTCACACCTTTTCAGGCTCTTCATGTTTTTCAACAACACTTCATGCTCCTCCTATTTTTCAGACCGTTTCATGCTCCTCATATTTTTGACACCTTCTGAAGATCTTCATATTTTTCACACCTTTCCAAGTCTTCATGTTTTTGAACACCATTTCATGCTCCTCCTACTTTTCTGACTGTTTCATGCTCCTCATATTTTTTACACCTTTTCATGCTCTTCATATTTTTCACACCTTTTCAGGTTCTTCATGTTTCTCAACACCGTTTTATGCTTCTCCTCTTTTTCAGACCGTTTCATGCTCCTCATATTTTTGACACCTTTTGAAGCTCTTCATATTTTCACACCTTTTCAGGCTCTTCATGTTAATCAACACCACTTCATTCTACTCCTATATTTCAGACCGATTCATGCTCCTCATATTTTTCACACCTTTTGAAGCTCTTCATATATTTCGCACCTTTACACGCTCTTCATGTTTTTCAAAACGGCTTCTTGCTCCTCTTTTTCAGACCGTTTCATGCTCCTCACATTTTTGACACCATTTGAAGCTCTTCATATTTTTTCACACCTTTTCATGCTCCTCACATTTTTCACACATTTTGAAGCTTTTCATATTTTTCACAGCTTTTCAGGCTCTTCATGTTTTTCACACATTTTCAGGCTCTTCATATTTTTCACACATTTTCAGGCTCTTCATATTTTGAACACCGTTTCATGCTCCTCCTATTTTTCAGACCGTTTCATGCTCCTCATGTTTTTGAGACATTTTGAAGCTCTACATATTTTTCGTACCTTTCAGGCTCTTCATATTTTTGAACACCGTTACATGTTCCTCCTATTTTTCATACCATTTAATGCTCCTCATATTGTTGACACCTTTTGAAGCTCTTCATATTTTTCACAACTTTTCAGGCTCTTCATGTTTTGAACACAGTTTCATGCTCCGCATATTTTTCACACATTTTCATGCTCTTCATATTTTTCACACATTTTCAGGCTCTTCATGTTTTTCAACACCTCTTCATGCTCCTTCTATATTTCAGACCGTTTCATGCTCCTCATATTTTGACACGTTTTGAAGCTCTTCATATTTTTCACACCTTTTCAGTCTCTTCATGTTTTTGAACACTGCTTCATGCTCCTCCTATTTTTCAGTCCGATTCCTGCTGCTCATATATTTGACACGTTTTGAAGCTCTTCATATTTTTCACACCTTTTCAGGCTCTTCATGTTTTTGAACACCGCTTAATGCTCCTCCTATTTTTCAGATTGTTTCATGCTCCTCATATTTGTGACACCTTTGAAGATCTTCATATTTTTCACACCCTTTTCGGCTCTTCATGTTCTTCATCACCGTTTCATGCTCCTTCTATTTTTCAAACTGTTTCAGGCTCCTCATATTTTTCACACCTTTTGAAGCTCTTGATATTTTTCACACCTTTTCATGCTCTTCATGTTTTTCAACACCGCTTCATGCTCCTCCTATATATCAGACCGTTTCATGCTCCTCATACATTTGACACGTTTTGAAGCTCTTCACATTTTTCACACCTTTTCAGGCTCTTCATGTTTTGAACACCGCTTCATGCTCCTCCTATTTTTCAGATCGTTTAATCCTCCTGATGTATTTCACACCTTTTGAAGCTCTTAATATATTTCACACCTTTTCATGCTCTTCATGTTTTTGAACACCATTTCATGCTCTTCCTATTTTGCAGACCGTTTCATTCTCCTCATATTTTTACACCTTTTGAAGCTCTTCATATATTTCACACCTTTTCAGGCTTTTCATTTTTTCAACACCACTTCATGCTCCTCCTATTTTTCAGACCGTTTCATGCTCATCTCATTTTGACACCTTTTGAAGCTCTTCAGATTTTTCACACCTTTTCAAGCTCTTCATATTTTTCATATTTTTGAAGTTCTTCATATTTTCACACGTTTTCAGACTCTTCATGTTTTTCAACACCGCTTCAATTTCCTGCTATTTTTCAGACCGTTTCATGCTCTTCATAATTTTGACATGTTTTTTGGCTTTTCATATTTTTCACACTTTTTCAGGCTCTTCATGTTTTTGAACACTGCTTCATGCTCCTCCTATTTTTCAAACCGTTTCATGCTCCTCATATTTTGACACATTTTGAAGCTCTTCATATATTTCACACATTTTCAGGCTCTTCCTGTTTTTCAACACCACTTCATGCTCCTCCTATTTTTCAGACCGTTTCCTGCTCCTCATAATATTGACACCTTTTGAAGCTCTTCATATTTTTCACACCTTTTCAGGCTCTTCATCTTTTTGAACAAATCTTCATGCTCCTCCTATTTTTCAGACCGTGTCATGCTCATCTCATTTTTGATACCTTTGAAGCTCTTCATATTTTTCACAGCTTTTGAAGCTCTTCATATTTCTCACAGCTTTTAAGGCACTTCATGATTTTGAACACCGCTTCATGCTCCTCCTATTTTTCAGACCGTTTCATGCTCATCTATTTTTGACACCTTTTGAAGCTCTTCATATTTTGCACACCTTTTCAGGCTCTTCAGGTTTTTGAACACCGCTTCATGCTTCTCCAAATTTTCAGACCGTTTCATGCTCCTCATATTTTTCACACTTTTTGAAGCTCTTCATATTTTTCAAACCTTTTCAGGCTTTCATGTTTTTCAGCACCAGTTCATGCTCCTCCTATTTTTCAGTCCGTTTCATGCTCATCTCAATTTTTACACCTTTTGAAGCTCTTCATATTTTGCACACCTTTTCAGGCTCTTCAGGTTTTTCAGCTCCACTTCATGCTCCTCCTATTTTTCAGACCGTTTCATGCTCCTCATATTTTTCACACCTTTTGAAACTCTTCATATTTTGCACACCTTTTCAGGCTCTTCATGTTTTGAACACCGCTTCATGCTCCTCCTATTTTTCAGATCGTTTAATCCTCCTGATGTATTTCACACCTTTTGAATCTCTTAATATATTTCACACCTTTTCATGCTCTTCATGTTTTTGAACACCGCTTCATGCTCCTCCTATTTCTCAGACAATATCATGCTATTCATATTTTTCACCCCTTTTATAGCTCTTCATATTTTCACACCTTTTCTAGCTCTTCATATTTTTCATATTTTTGAAGTTCTTCATATTTTCACACGTTTTCAGACTCTTCATGTTTTTCAACACCGCTTCATTCTCCTGCTATTTTTCAGACCGTTTCATGCTCTTCATATTTGACAGGTTTTTAGGCTTTTCATATTTTTCACACCTTTTCAGGCTCTTCATGTTTTTGAACACCGCTTCATGCTCCTCCTATTTTTCAAACCGTTTCATGCGCCTCATATTTTGAAACATTTTGAAGCTCTTCATATATTTCACACCTTTTCAGGCTCTTCCGGTTTTTCAACACCACTTCATGCTACTCCTATTTTTCAGACCGTTTCCTGCTCCTCATAATATTGACACCTTTTGAAGCTCTTCATATTTTTCACACCTATTCAGGCTCTTCATGTGTTTGAGCCCAGCATCATGCTCTTCCTATTTTTCAAGCCATTTCATGCTCCTCATATATTTCACATCCTTTGAAGCTCTTCATATTTTCACACCTTTTCAGGCTCTTCATCTTTTTGAACAAAGCTTCATGCTCCTCCTATTTTTCAGACCGTTTCATGCTCATCTCAATTTTGATACCTTTGAAGCTCTTCATATTTTTCACAGCTTTAGAAGCTCTTCATATTTCTCACACCTTTTCAGGCTCTTCATGTTTTTGAACACCGCTTCAGACTTCTCCTATTTTTCAGACCGTTTCATGGTCCTCATATTTTTCACACCTTTTGAAGCTCTTCATATTTTGCACACCTTTTCAGGCTCTTCATGTTTTTCAATACCGCTTCATGCTCCTGCTATTTTTCAGACCGTTTCATACTCCTCATATTTTTGACATTTTTTAAGGCTCTTCATATTTTTCACACCTTTTCAGGCTCTTCATGTTTTTGAACACGGTTTCATGATCCTCCTATTTATCAGAAAGTTTCATGCTCCTCATATTTTTGACACCTTTTAAACCTCTTCATATTTTTCACACCTTTTCAGGCTCTTCATGTTTTTCAACACCGGTTCATGCTCCTCCTCTTTTTCAGAAAGTTTCATGCTCCTCATATTTTTGAAACCTTTTGAAGCTCTTCATATTTTTCTCAAATTTTCAGGCTCTTCCTGTTTTTCAACACCATTTCATGCTCCTCTTATTTTTCAGACCGTTTCATGTTGCTCCTATTTTTCAGACCGTTTCATGATCCTCATATTTTTGAAACCTTTTGAAGCTCTTCATATTTTTCAGACCTTTTCAAGCTCTTCAAGGTTTTCAACAACGCTTCATGCTTCTCCTTTTTTTCAGACCGTTTCATGCTCATCTCATTTTTGACAGCTTTTGAAGCTCTTCATATTTTTCACACCTTTTCAGGCTCTTCATGTTTTTGAACACCGCTTCATGCTCCTCCTTTTTTTCAGACCGTTTCTTTCTCCTCATATATTTGACACTTTTTGAAGCTCTTCATATTTTTCACACCATTTCAGGGTCTTCATATTTTTGAACACCGCTTCATGCTCCTCCTTTTTTTCAGACCGTTTCTTTCTCCTCATATATTTCACACCTTTTAAAGCTCTTCATATTTTTCACACCTTTTCAGGCTCTTCATGTTTTTCAGCACCACTTCATGCTCCTCCTATTTTTCAGACCGTTTCATGCTCATCTCATTTTTACACCTTTTCAAGCTCTTCATATATTTCACACCTTTTCAGGCTCTTCATGTTTTTCAGCACCAGTTCATGCTCCTCCTATTTTTCAGACCGTTTCATGCTCATCTCATTTTTTACACCTTTTGAAACTCTTCATATTTTTCACACCTTTTCAGGTTCTTCATGTTTTTCAACACAGCTTCATGCTCCTCCTATTTTTCAGACCGTTTCATTCTCCTCAAGTTTTTGATACCTGTTGAAGCTCTTCACATTTTTCACACCTTTTCAGGCTCTTCACGATTTTCAACACCGCTTCATGATCCTCCTATTTTTCAGACCGTTTCATGCTCTTCCTATTTTTCAGACCGTTTCATGCTCCTCCTATTTTTCAGACCGTTTCATTCTCCTCATATATTTGACACATTTTGAAGCTCTTCCTATTTTTCCACACCTTTTCAGGCTCTTCATGATTTTCAACACCGCTTAATGCTCCTGCTATTATTCAGACCGTTTCATGCTCATCTCATTTTTGACACCTTTTGAAGCTCTTCATAATTTTCACACCTTTTGAAGCTCTTCATATTTTTCACACATTTTCAGGCTCTTCATGTTTTTCAACACCGCTTCTTGCTCCTATTTTTCAGACCGTTTCATGCTCCTCATATTTTGACACCTTTTGAAGCTCTTCATATTTTTCACACCTTTTCAGGCTCTTCATGTTTTTGAACACCGTTTCATGCTCCGCCTATTTTTCAGACCGCTTCATTCTCCTCATATTTTTGACACCTTTTGAAGCTCTTCATATTTTTCACACCTTTTGAAGCTCTTCATATTTTTCACACCTTTTCAGGCTCTTCATGTTTTTCAACACCGCTTCATGCTCCTGCTATTTTACAGACCATTTCATACTCCTCATATTTTTGACATTTTTTAAGGCTCTTCATATTTTTCACACCTTTTCAGGATCTTCATGTTTTTGAACACGGTTTCATGATCCTCCTATTTTTCAGAAAGTTTCATGCTCCTCATATTTTTGACACCTTTTAAACCTCTTCATATTTTTCACACCTTTTCAGGCTCTTCATGTTTTTCAACACCGGTTCATGCTCCTCCTCTTTTTCAGAAAGTTTCATGCTCCTCATATTTTTGAAACCTTTTAAAGCTCTTCATATTTTTCTCACATTTTCAGGCTCTTCCTGTTTTTCAACACCATTTCATGCTCCTCTTATTTTTCAGACCGTTTCATGTTGCTCCTATTTTTCAGACCGTTTCATGATCCTCATATTTTTGAAACCTTTTGAAGCTCTTCATATTTTTCACACCTTTTCAAGCTCTTCAAGATTTTCAACAACGCTTCATGCTCCTCCTTTTTTTCTGACTGTTTCATGCTCATCTCATTTTTGACAGCTTTTGAACCTCTTCATATTTTTCACACCTTTTCAGGCCCTTCATGTTTTTGAACACCGATCCATGCTCCTCCTATTTTTCAGACCGTTTCATGCTCCTCATATTTTTCACAACTTTTGAAGCTCTTCATATTTTTAACACCTTTTCAGGCTCTTCATGTTTTTCAGCACCAGTTCATGCTCCTCCTATTTTTCAGACCGTTTCATGCTCATCTCATTTTTACACCTTTTAAAGCTCTTCATATTTTTCACACCTTTTCAGGCTCTTCATATTTTTCAGCACCAGTTCATGCTCCTCCTATTTTTCAGACCGTTTCATGCTCATCTCATTTTTTACACCTTTTGAAACTCTTCATATTTTTCACACCTTTTCAAGCTCTTCAAGATTTTCAACACAGCTTCATGCTCCTCCTATTTTTCAGACCGTTTCATTCTCCTCAAGTTTTTGATACCTGTTGAAGCTCTTCACATTTTTCACACCTTTTCAGGCTCTTCACGATTTTCAACACCGCTTCATGATCCTCCTATTTTTCAGACCGTTTCATGCTCTTCCTATTTTTCAGACCGTTTCATGCTCCTCCTATTTTTCAGACCGTTTCATTCTCCTCATATATTTGACACATTTTGAAGCTCTTCCTATTTTTCCACACCTTTTCAGGCTCTTCATGATTTTCAACACCGCTTAATGCTCCTCCTATTTTTCAGACCGTTTCATGCTCATCTCATTTTTGACAACTTTTGAAGCTCTTCATATTTTTCACACCTTTTCAGGCTCTTCATATTTTTCGCACCTTTTCAGGCTCTTCATGTTGTTGAACACAGCTTCATGCTCCTCCTATTTTTCAGACCGTTTCATACTCCTCATATTTTTGACATTTTTTAAGGCTCTTCATATTTTTCACACCGTTTCAGGATCTTCATGTTTTTGAACACGGTTTCATGATCCTCCTATTTTTCAGAAAGTTTCATGCTCCTCATATTTTTGACACCTTTTGAAGCTCTTCGTATTTTTCACATTTTTGAAGCTCTTCATATTTTTCACATTTTTTCAGGCTCTTCATGATTTTCAACACCGCTTAATGCTCCTCCTATTTTTCAGACCGTTTCATGCTCATCTCATTTTTGACACCTTTTGAAGCTCTTCATAATTTTCATACCTTTTCAGGCTCTTCATATTTTTCGCACCTTTTCAGTCTCTTCATGTTGTTGAACACAGCTTCATGCTTCTCCTATTTTTCAGACCGTTTAATGCTCCTCATAATTTTGACACCTTTTTAAGCTCTTCATATTTTTCACCCCTTTTCAGGCTCTTCATGTTTTTGAACACCGCTTCATGCTCCTGCTATTTTTCAGACCGTTTCATGCTCATCTCATTTGACAGCTTTTGAAGCTCTTCATATTTTTCACACCTTTTGAAGCTCTTCATATTTTTCACACATTTTCAGGCTCTTCATGTTTTTCAACACCGCTTCTTGCTCCTCCGATTTTTCAGACCGTTTCATGCTCCTCATATTTTGACACGTTTTGAAGCTCTTCATATTTTTCACACCTTTTCAGGCTCTTCATGCTTTTGAACTCCGTTTCATGCTCCGCCTATTTTTCAGACCGTTTCATTCTCCTCATATTTTTGACACCATTTAAACCTCTTCATATTTTTCACACCTTTTGAAGCTCTTCATATTTTTCACACCTTTTCAGGCTCTTCATGTTTTTCAACATCGCTTCATGCTCCTGCTATTTTACAGACCATTTCATACTCCTCATATTTTTGACATTTTTTAAGGCTCTTCATATTTTTCACACCTTTTCAGGATCTTCATGTGTTTGAACACGGTTTCATGATCCTCCTATTTTTCAGAAAGTTTCATGCTCCTCATATTTTTGACACCTTTTAAACCTCTTCATATTTTTTACACCTTTTCAGGCTCTTCATGTTTTTCAACACCGGTTCATGCTCCTCCTCTTTTTCAGAAAGTTTCATGCTCCTCATATTTTTGAAACCTTTTGAAGCTCTTCATATTTTTCACACCTTTTCAGGCTCTTCATGTTTTTCAGCACCAGTTCATGCTCCTCCTATTTTTCAGACCGTTTCATGCTCATCTCATTTTTTACACCTTTTGAAGCTGTTCATATTTTGCACACCTTTTCACGCTCTTCATGTTTTTCAACACAGCTTCATGCTCCTCCTATTTTTCAGATCGTTTCATGCTACTCCTATTTTTCAGACCGTTTCTTGCTCCTCATATTTTTGACACTTTTTGAAGCTCTTCATATTTTTCACACCTTTTCTGGCTTTTCATGTTTTTGAACACAGCTTCATGCTCCTCCTATTTTTCAGACCGTTTCATTCTCCTCAAGTTTTTGACACCTGTTGAAGCTCTTCACATTTTTCACACCATTTCAGGCTCTTCACGATTTTCAACACCGCTTCATGATCCTCCTATTTTTCAGACTGTTTCATGCTCTTCCTATTTTTCAGACCGTTTCATGCTCCTCCTATTTTTCAGACCGTTTTATTCTCCTCATATATTTGACACATTTTGAAGCTCTTCCTATTTTCCACACCTTTTCAGGCTCTTCATGTTTTTCCTCACCGTTTAATGCTCCTCCAATTTTTCAGACCGTTTCATGCTCATCTAATTTTTGAGACCTTTTGAAGCTCTTCGTATTTTTCACATTTTTGAAGCTCTTCATAATTTTCACAACTTTTCAGGCTCTTCATGATTTTCAACACCGCTTAATGCTCCTCCTATTTTTCAGACCGTTTCATGCTCATTTCATTTTTGACACCTTTTGAAGCTCTTCATAATTTTCACACCTTTTCAGGCTCTTCATATTTTTCGCACCTTTTCAGTCTCTTCATGTTGTTGAACACAGCTTCATGCTCCTCCTATTTTTCAGACCGTTTAATGCTCCTCATAATTTTGACACCTTTTTAAGCTCTTCATATTTTTCACCCCTTTTCAGGCTCTTCATGTTTTTGAACACCGCTTCATGCTCCTGCTATTATTCAGACCGTTTCATGCTCATCTCATTTGACAGCTTTTGAAGCTCTTCATAATTTTCACACCTTTTGAAGCTCTTCATATTTTTCACACATTTTCAGGCTCTTCATGTTTTTCAACACCGCTTCTTGCTCCTCCTATTTTTCAGACCGTTTCATGCTCCTCATATTTTGACACCTTTTGAAGCTCTTCATATTTTTCACACCTTTTCAGGCTCTTCATGTTTTTGAACACCGTTTCATGCTCCGCCTATTTTTCAGACCGCTTCATTCTCCTCATATTTTTGACACCTTTTGAAGCTCTTCATATTTTTCACACCTTTTGAAGCTCTTCATATTTTTCACACCTTTTCAGGCTCTTCATGTTTTTCAACACCGCTTCATGCTCCTGCTATTTTACAGACCATTTCATACTCCTCATATTTTTGACATTTTTTAAGGCTCTTCATATTTTTCACACCTTTTCAGGATCTTCATGTTTTTGAACACGGTTTCATGATCCTCCTATTTTTCAGAAAGTTTCATGCTCCTCATATTTTTGACACCTTTTAAACCTCTTCATATTTTTCACACCTTTTCAGGCTCTTCATGTTTTTCAACACCGGTTCATGGTCCTCCTCTTTTTCAGAAAGTTTCATGCTCCTCATTTTTGAAACCTTTTGAAGCTCTTCATATTTTTCTCACATTTTCAGGCTCTTCCTGTTTTTCAACACCATTTCATGCTCCTCTTATTTTTCAGACCGTTTCATGTTGCTCCTATTTTTCAGACCGTTTCATGATCCTCATATTTTTGAAACCTTTTGAAGCTCTTCATATTTTTCACACCTTTTCAAGCTCTTCAAGATTTTCAACAACGCTTCATGCTCCTCCTTTTTTTCAGACTGTTTCATGCTCATCTCATTTTTGACAGCTTTTAAAGCTCTTCATATTTTTCACACCTTTTCAGGCCCTTCATGTTTTTGAACACCGATCCATGCTCCTCCTATTTTTCAGACCGTTTCATACTCCTCATATTTTTCACACCTTTTGAAGCTCTTCATATTTTTAACACCTTTTCAGGCTCTTCAGGTTTTTCAGCACCAGTTCATGCTCCTCCTATTTTTCAGACCGTTTCATGCTGCTCAAATTTTTTACACCTTTTGAAGCTCTTCATATTTTGCACACCTTTTCAGGCTCTTCATGTTTTTGAACACAGCTTCATGCTCCTCCTCTTTTTCAGACCGTTTCATGCCCCTCATATTTTTGACACCTTTTGAAGCTCTTCATATATTTCACACCTTTTCAGGTTCTTCATGTTCTTTAACACCGCTTCATGCTCCTACTATTTTTCAGACCGTTTCCTGCTCCTCATATTTTTCACATCTTTTGAAGCTTGACATAATTTCACAGCTTTTCAGGCTCTTCATGTTTTTGAATACCGCTTCATGCTCCTCCTATTTTTCAGACCGTTTGATGCTCCTTATATTTTTGACACCTTTTGAAGCTCTTCATATTTTTCACACCTTTTCAGGCTCTTCATGTTTTTGAACACCGCTTCATGCTCCTCCTATTTTTCAGACCATTCATGCTCCTCATATTTTTGACAACCTTTGAAGCTCTTCATATTTTTCACACCTTTTCTGGCTCTTCACGTTTTTGAACTCCGTTTCTTGCTCCTCCAATATTTTAGACCGTTTCATTCTCCTCATATTTTTGACACCTTTTGAAGCTGTTCATATTTTTCACACATTTTCAGGCTCTTCAATGTTTTCAACACCGCTTCATGCTCATCCTATTTTTCAGACAGTTTCATGCTCCTCATAGTTTTCACACCTTTTGAAGCTTGACATAATTGCACAGCTTTTCAGGCTCTTCATGTTTTTGAATACCGCTTCATGCTCCTCCTATTTTTCAGACCGTTTCATGCTCCTCATATTTTTGACACCTTTTGAAGCTGTTCATATTTTTCACACCTTTTCAGGCACTTCATGTTTTTCAACAACACTTCATTCTTCTCCTATTTTTCAGACCGTTTCATGCTCCTCATATTTTTGACACCTTTTGAAGCTCTTGATATATTTCCCACTTTTTCAGGCTCATCATATTTTTCAACACCACTTCATGCTCCTCCTATTTTTCCTGCCGTTTCATGCTCATCTCATTTTTGACACCTTTTGAAGCTCTTCATATTTTTCACATCTTTAGAAGCTCTTCATATTTTTCACACGTTCTCAGGCTCTTCATGTTTTTCAACACTGCTTCATGCATCTCCTTTTTTTCAGACCGTTTCATGCTCATCTCTTTTTTGACACGTTTTGAAGGTCTTCATATTTTTCACAAATTTTCATGCTCTTCATGTTTTCAAACACCGTTTCATGCTCCTCCTATTTTTCAGACCGTTTCATGCTCCTCATATTTTTCACACCTTTTGAACCTCTTCATATTTTACACATTTTTAGGCTCTTCACGTTTTTCAACACAACTTCATGCTCCTCATATTTTTCAGACAGTTTCATGCTCCTAATATTTTTGACACTTTATGAAGCTCTTAATATTTTCCACAACTTTTCAGACTCTTCATGCTTTTCAAAACCGCTTCATGCTCCTCCTGTTTTTCAGACAGGTTCATGTTCCTCATATTTTTCACATCTTTTGATGCTCTTCATATTTTTCACACATTTTCAGGCTCTTCATGTTTTTAAACATCACTTCTTGCTCCTCCTATTTTTCAGACCATTTCATGCTCCTCATATTTTTGACACATTTTGAAGATCTTCATATTTCTCACACCTTTTCAGGCTCTTCATGTTTTTCAACACCGCTTCATGCCCCTCCTATCTTTCAGACCATTTCATGCTCATCTCATTTTTGACACCTTTTGAAGCTCTTCATATATTTCACACCTTTTGAAGCTCTTCATAATTTTCACACGTTTTCAGGCTCTTCATGTTTTTCAACAAGATTTCATGCTCCTCCTATTTTTCAGACCGTTTCAAGCTCCTCATGTATTTCGCACGATTTGAAGCTCTTCATATTTTTCACACCTTTTCAGGCTCTTCATGTTTTTCAACACCGCTTCATGCTCCTCCTATCTTTCAGACCATTTCATGCTCATCTCATTTTTGACACCTTTTGAAGCTCTTCATATATTTCACACCTTTTGAAGCTCTTCAGAATTTTCACACGTTTTCAGGCTCTTCATGTTTTTCAACACGGCTTCATGCTCCTCCTATTTTTCTGATCGTTTCCCGCTTCTCATATGTTTCACACCTTTTGAAGCTCTTCATATGTTTCACACCTTTTGAAGCTCTTCATATTTTTCACACCTTTTCTGGCTCTTCATGTTTCTGAACTCCGTTTCTTGCTCCTCCAATATTTCAGACCGTTTCATTCTCCTCATATTTTTGACACCTTTTGAAGCTCTTTATATTTTTCACACCTTTTCAGGCTCTTCATGTTTTTGAATACCGCTTCATGCTGGTCCTACTTTCCAGACCGTTTCATGCTCATCTCATTTTTGACATCTTTTGAAGCTCTTCATATTTTTCACACCTTTTGAATCTTTTCATATTTTTCATATTTTTGAAGCTCTTCATATTTTTCACACTTTTTCAGGCTCTTCATGTTTTTCAACATCACTTCATGCTCCCCCTGTTTTTCAGACCGTTACATGCTCCTCATATTTTTGACAACTTTTCAAGCTCTTCATATTTTTCACCCCTTTTCAGGCTCTTCCTGTTTTTGAACACCACTTCATGCTCTTCCTAATTTTCAGACTGTTTCATGCTCGTCATATTTTTGACACCTTTGGAGCTCTTCATATTTTTCACTCCTTTTCAGGCTCTTCATGTTTTTCAACAGCGCTTCATGCTCCTCCTATTTTTCAGAACGTTTCATGCTCCTTATATTTTTCACACCTTTTGAAGCTCTTCATATTTTTCAGAACTTTTCAGGCTCTTCATGTTTTTGAACACCGTTTCATGCTCCTCCTATTTTTCAGACCGTTTCATGCTCTCCATATATTTGACACCTTTTGACGCTCTTCATATTTTTCACACCTTTTAAGGCTCTTCATGTTTTGAACACTGCTTCATGCTCCTCCTATTTTTCAGACCGTTTCATGCTCCTCAAATTTCTGACACCTTTTGAAGCTCTTCATATTTTTCACACCTTTTCAGGCTCTTCATGTTTTTGAACATCGTTTCATGCTCCTCATATTTTTCAGAACTTTTAATGCTCCTCATGTATTTCACATCTTTTGAAACTCTTCTTATGTTTCACACATTGTGAAGCTCTTCCTTTTTTTTAACACCGCTTCATGCTCCTCGTATTTTTCAGACCTTTTCATGCTCCTCATATTTTTCACACCTTTTGAAGCTTGTCTTAATTTCACAGATTTTCAGGCACTTCATGTTTTTGAACACCGCTTAATGCTCCTCCTATTTTTCAGACCGTTTCATGCTCCTCATATTTTTGACACCTTTTGAAGCTCTTCATATTTTTCACACCTTTTCAGGTTCTTCATGTTTTTCAACACCGCTTCATG
This sequence comes from Dama dama, assembly GCF_033118175.1. Lineage (NCBI taxonomy): Eukaryota > Metazoa > Chordata > Mammalia > Artiodactyla > Cervidae > Dama > Dama dama. The sequence continues at coordinate 761,396 of NW_026870900.1, forward strand.
CTCCTCCTATCTTTCAGACCATTTCATGCTCATCTCATTTTTGACACCTTTTGAAGCTCTTCATATATTTCACACCTTTTGAAGCTCTTCAGAATTTTCACACGTTTTCAGGCTCTTCATGTTTTTCAACACGGCTTCATGCTCCTCCTATTTTTCTGATCGTTTCCCGCTTCTCATATGTTTCACACCTTTTGAAACTCTTCATGTTTTTTAACACCTTTTCATGCTCCTCCTATATTTCAGACAGTTTCATGCTCCTCATATTTTGACACCTTTTGAAGCTCTTCATATTTTTCACACCTTTTCAGTTTCTTCATGTTTTTCAACACAAATTCATGCTCCTCCTATTTTTCAGACCGTTTCATGCTCCTCATATTTTTGAAACCTTTTGAAGCTCTTCATATATTTCACACCTCTTCAGGCTCTTCATGTATTTCAACACCGTTTCATGCTACTCCTATTTTTCAGACCGTTTCATGCTCCTCCTATTTTTGCCACCTTTTGAAGCTCTTCATATTTTTCACACCTTTTCAGGCTCTTCTTGTTTTTCAAAACCGCTTCATGCTCCTCCTATTTTTCAGACCGTTTCATGCTCCTCATATATATGACACCTTTTGATGCTCTTCATATTTTTCACACCTTTTCAGGCTCTTCATGTTTTTGAACACCGCTTCATGCTCCTCCTATTTTTCAGACCATTCATGCTCCTCATATTTTTGACAACATTTGAAGCTATTCATATTTTTCACACCTTTTCTGGCTCTTCATGTTTCTGAACTCCGTTTCTTGCTCCTCCAATATTTCAGACCGTTTCATTCTCCTCATATTTTTGACACCTTTTGAAGCTCTTTATATTTTTCACACCTTTTCAGGCTCTTCATGTTTTTGAATACCGCTTCATGCTGGTCCTACTTTCCAGACCGTTTCATGCTCATCTCATTTTTGACATCTTTTGAAGCTCTTCATATTTTTCACACCTTTTGAATCTTTTCATATTTTTCATATTTTTGAAGCTCTTCATATTTTTCACACTTTTTCAGGCTCTTCATGTTTTTCAACATCACTTCATGCTCCCCCTGTTTTTCAGACCGTTACATGCTCCTCATATTTTTGACAACTTTTCAAGCTCTTCATATTTTTCACCCCTTTTCAGGCTCTTCCTGTTTTTGAACACCACTTCATGCTCTTCCTAATTTTCAGACTGTTTCATGCTCGTCATATTTTTGACACCTTTGGAGCTCTTCATATTTTTCACTCCTTTTCAGGCTCTTCATGTTTTTCAACAGCGCTTCATGCTCCTCCTATTTTTCAGAACGTTTCATGCTCCTTATATTTTTCACACCTTTTGAAGCTCTTCATATTTTTCAGAACTTTTCAGGCTCTTCATGTTTTTGAACACCGTTTCATGCTCCTCCTATTTTTCAGACCGTTTCATGCTCTCCATATATTTGACACCTTTCGACGCTCTTCATATTTTTCACACCTTTTAAGGCTCTTCATGTTTTGAACACTGCTTCATGCTCCTCCTATTTTTCAGACCGTTTCATGCTCCTCAAATTTCTGACACCTTTTGAAGCTCTTCATATTTTTCACACCTTTTCAGGCTCTTCATGTTTTTGAACATCGTTTCATGCTCCTCATATTTTTCAGAACTTTTAATGCTCCTCATGTATTTCACATCTTTTGAAACTCTTCTTATGTTTCACACATTGTGAAGCTCTTCCTTTTTTTTAACACCGCTTCATGCTCCTCGTACTTTTCAGACCTTTTGAAGCTTGTCTTAATTTCACAGATTTTCAGGCACTTCATGTTTTTGAACACCGCTTAATGCTCCTCCTATTTTTCAGACCGTTTCATGCTCCTCATATTTTTGACACCTTTTGAAGCTCTTCATATTTTTCACAACTTTTCAGGTTCTTCATGTTTTTCAACACCGCTTCATGCTCCTCCTATTTTTCATACCGTTTCCTGCTCCTCATATGTTTCACACCTTTTGAAGCTCTTCATGTTTTTTAACACCTTTTCATGCTCCTCCTATATTTCAGACAGTTTCATGCTCCTCATATTTTGATACCTTTTGAAGCTCTTCATATTTCTCACACATTTTCTGGCTCTTTATGTTTTTGAACACCATTTCTTGCTCCTCCTATTTTTCAGACCGTTTCATGCTCCTCATATTTTTGACACCTTTTGAAGCTCATCATATTTTTCACACCTTTTCAGGCTCTTCATGTTTTTCAACACCGCTTCATGCTCCTTCTATTTTTCAGACCGTTCATGCTCCTCATATATTTGACAACTTTTGTAGCTCTTCATATTTTTCACACCTTTTCTGGCTCTTCAAGTTTTTGAACTCCATTTCTTGCTCCTCCAATTTTTCAGACCGTTTCATGCCCCTCATATTTTTGACACCTTTTGAAGCTCTTCATATTTGTCACACATTTTCAGTCTCTTCATGTTTTTCAACACCGCTTCATGCTCCTCCTATTTTTCAGACCGTGTCATGCTCCTCATATTTTTGACACCTTTTGAAGCTCTTCATATGTTTCACATCTTTTGAAGCTCTTCATGTTTTTTAACACCGTCTCATGCTCCTCCTATTTTTCTGATCGTTTCCCACTCCTCATATGTTTCTCACCTTTTGAAGCTCTTCATGTTTTTTAACACATTTTCATGCTCCTCCTACATTTCAGACAGTTTCATGCTCCTCATATTTTGACACCTTTTGAAGCTCTTCATATTTTTCACACCTTTTCAGGGTCTTCATGTTTTTCTACACCACTTCATTCTCCTCCTATTTTTCAGACCGTTTCCTGCTCCTCATATTTTTGACACTTTTTGAAGCTCTTTATATTTTTCACACCTTTTGAATCTCTTCATGTTTTTTAACACCGTTTCATGCTCCTCCTATTTTTCAGACCGTTTCATGCCCCTCATATTTTTGACACCTTTTGAAGCTCTTCATATATTTCACACCTTTTCAGGCTCTTCATGTTCTTTAACACCGCTTCATGCTCCTCCTATTTTTCAGACCGTTTCCTGCTCCTCATATTTTTCACACCTTTTGAAGCTTGACATAATTTCACAGCTTTTCAGGCTATTCATGTTTTTGAACACCACTTGTGGTCCTCCTATTTTTCAGACCGTTTCCTGCTCCTCATATTTTTCACACCTTTTGAAGCTTGACATTATTTCACAGCTTTTCAGGCTATTCATGTTTTTGAACACCACTTGTGGTCCTCCTATTTTTCTCACCGTTTCATGCTCTTCATATTTTTGACACCTTTTGAAGCTCTTCATATTTTTCACACCATTTCACGCTCTTCATGTTTTTGAACACCGCTTCATGCTCCTCCTGGATTTCAGACCGTTTCATGCTCCTCCTATTTTTGACACCTTTTGAAGCTCTTCATATTTTTCACACCATTTCAGGCTCTTCATGTTTTTGAACACCGTTTATTGCTCCTAATATTTTTCAGACCGTTTCATGCTCCTCATATTTTTGACACCTTTTGAAGCTCTTCATCGTTTACCCACCTTTTCAGGCTGTTTATGTTTACAACACCGCTTCATGGTCCTCTTATTTTTCAGACCGTTTCATTCTCCTCCTGTATTTCCAACCTTTTGAAGCTCTTCATATTTTTCACACCATTTCAGGCTCTTCCTGTTTTTCAACATCACTTCATGCTCCTCCTATTTTTCAGACCGTTTCATGCCATCTAATTTTTGACACCTTTTGAAGCTCTTCATATATTTCACACCTTTTGAAGCTCTTCATATTTTTCACATTTTTGAAGCTCTTCAAATTTTTCACACGTTTTCAGGCTCTTCATGTTTTTGAACACCGCTTCATGCTCCTCATATATTTCAGACCATTTCATGCTCCTCTTATTTGTGACACCTTTTGAAGCTCTTCGTATTTTTCACACATTTTCAGGCTCTTCATGTTTTTCAACATGACTTCATGCTCTTCCTATTTTTCAGACCGTTTCATGCTCCTCATATTTTTGACACCTTTTGAAATCTTCATATATTTCCCACCTTTTCAGGCTCTTCATTGTTTAAAAACAACTTCATGGTCCTATTTTTCAGACCGTTTCATGGTCATCTCATTTTTAACACCTTTTGAAGCTCTTCATATTTTTCATACGTTTTGAAGCTCTTCATATTTTTCTCACCTTTTCAGGCTTTCATGTTTTTGAACACCTTTTCATGCTCCTCCTATTTTTCAGACCGTTTCATGCTCCGCATGTATTTCACAGCTTTTGAAGCTCTTTATATTTTTCACACCATTTCCGGCTCTTCATGTTTTTGAACACCATTTAATGCTCCTCCTATTTTTCAGACCGTTTCATGCTCCTCATATTTTTTACAACTTTTGAAGCTCTTCATATATTTCACACCTTTTGAAGCTCTTCATATTTTTCACACCTTTTCAGGCTCTTCCTGTTTTTCAACATCACTTCATGCTCCTCCTATTTTTCAGACCGTTTCATGCCATCTAATTTTTGACACCTTTTGAAGCTCTTCATATATTTCACACCTTTTGAAGCTCTTCATATTTTTCACAACTTTTCAGACTCTTCTTGTTTTTCAACACCGCTTCATGATCCTCCAATTTTTCAGACCGTTTCATGCTCCTCATATTTGTGACATCTTTTGAAGCTTTTCTTATTTTTCACACGTTTTAGGCTCTTCATGTTTTTAAGCACCACTTCATGCTCCTCCTATTTCTTAGACAGTTTCATGCTCCTCATATTGTGGACACCTTTTGAAGCTCTTCATATTTTTCACATCTTTTCAGGCTCTTCATGTTTTTCAACACCACTTCATGCTCGTCCTATTTTCCAAACCGTTACATGCTCCTCATATTTTTGACACCTTTTGAATCTCTTCATATATTTCACACCTTTTCAGGCTCTTCATGTTTTTTACACGGTTTCATGCTCCTCCTATTTTTCAGACCGTTTCATGTTCCTCACATTTTTGACACCTTTTGAAGCTCTTCATATTTTTCACAACTTTTCAGACTCTTCATGTTTTTCAACACCGCTTCATGATCCTCCAATTTTTCAGACCGTTTCATTCTCCTCCTATTTGTGACATCTTTTGAAGCTTTTCTTATTTTTCACACCTTTTAGGCTCTTCATGTTTTTCAGCACCACTTCATGCTCCTCCTATTTCTCAGACAGTTTCTTGCTCCTCATATTGTGGACACCTTTTGAAGCTCTTCATATTTTTCACATCTTTTCAGGCTCTTCATGTTTTTCAGCACCACTTCATGCTCCTCCTATTTCTCAGACAGTTTCTTGCTCCTCATATTTTTGACACCTTTTGAATCTCTTCATATATTTCACACCTTTTCAGGCTCTTCATGTTTTTCAACACCACTTCATGCTCCACCTATTTTTCAGACCGTTTCATGCTCATCTCATTTTTGACACCTTTTGAAGCTCTTCATATTTTCCACACCTTTTGAAGCTCTTTATGTTTTTCACACGTTTTCAGGCTCTTCATGTTTTTCAACACTGCTTCATGCTCTTCCTTTTATTCAGAACGTTTCATTCTCCTCACATTTTTAACACCTTTTGAAGGTCTCATATATTTCACACCTTTTCAGCCTCTTCTTTTTTTTCAACACAACTTCATGCTCCTCTTATTTTTCAGACCATTTCATGCTCATCTCATTTTTGACACATTTGAAGCTCTTCATATTTTTCACACCTTTTGAAGCTCTTCATATTTTTCACAACTTTTCATACTCTTCATGTTTTTCAACAATGCTTCATGCTCCTCCTATTTTTCAGACCGTTTCATGCTCCTCATATTTTGACACATTTTTAAGCTCTTCATATTATTCACACCTTTTCAGGCTCTTCATGTTTTTGAACACCGCTTCATGCTCCTCCTATTTTTCAGACCGTTTCATGCTACGCATATTTTTACCACCTTTTGAAGCTTTTCATATTTTTCACACATTTTCTGGCTGTTCAAGTTTTTCAACACCACTTCATGCTTCTCCTTTTTTGCAGACCGTTTCATGCTCCCCATATTTTTTACACCTTTTGAAGCTCTTCATATTTTTCACACGTTTTCAGGCTCTTCATGTTTTTCAAGACCGCTTCATGCTCCTCCTATTTTTCAGACCGTTTCATGCTCCTCATATTTTTGACACTTTTTGAAGCTCTTCATATTTCTCACACCTTTTCAGACTCTTCATGTTTTTGAACACCACTACATGCTCCTCCTATTTGTCAGAGAGTTTCATGCTCTTCATGTATTTCACACCTTTTGAAGCTCTTCATATTTTTCACACCTTTTCAGGCTCTTCATATTTTCCACACCACTTCATGCTTCTCCTATTTTTCAGACCGTTTCATGATCCTCATGAATTTCATGCCTTTGAAGCTCTTCATATTTTTCACACCTTTTCAGGCTCTTCATGTTTCTGATCACCGTTTCATGCTCCTCCTATTTTTCAGACCGTTCATGCTCATCTCATTTTTGACACCTTTTTAAGCTCTTCATATATTTCACACCTTTTGAAGTTCTTCATATTTTTCACACGTTTGCAGGCTCTTCATGTTTTTCAACACCGTTTTATGCTGCTTCTGTTTTTCAGACGGTTTCATGCTCCTCATATTTTTCACAGCTTTTAAAGCTCTTCATATTTTTCACACCTTTTCAGGCTCTTCATGTTTTTAACACAGCTTCATGCTCCTCCTATTTTTCAGAGAGTTTCGTGCTCCTCATGTATTTCACACCTTTTGAAGCTCTTCATATTTTTCACACCTTTTCAGTCTCTTCATGTTTTTCCACACCACTTCATGCTCCTCCTTTTTTTCAGACCGTTTCATGCTCCTCATATTTTTGACACTTTTTGAAGCTCTTCATATTTTCACACCTTTTCAGGCTTTTCATGTTTTTGAACATGGCTTCATGATCCTCCTATTTTTCAGACCGTTTCATGCTCCTCATATTTTTGACACCTTTAGAAGCTCTTCATATTTTTCACACCTTTTCAGGCTCTTCATGTTTTTCAACACCGATTCATGCTCCTCCTATTTTTCAGACCGATTCATGCTCCTCATATTTTTGACACTTTTTGAAGCTCTTCATATTTTTCACACCTTTTTAGGCTCTTCATGTTTTTGAACACCGGTTCATGCTCCTCCGATTTTTCAGACCGTTTCATGCTCCGCATATTTTTACCACCTTTTGAAGCTTTTCATATTTTTCACACATTTTCTGGCTGTTCAAGTTTTTCAACACCACTTCATGCTCCTCCTTTTTTGCAGACCGTTTCATGCTCCCCAGATTTTTTAAACATTTTGAAGCTCTTCATATTTTTCACACGTTTTCAGGCTCTTCATGTTTTTCAAGACCGCTTCATGCTCCTCCTATTTTTCAGACCGTTTCATGCTCCTCATATTTTTGACACCTTTTGAATCTCTTCATATTTTTCACACCTTTTCAGGCTCCTCATGTTTTTCAACACCTCTTCATGCTCCTCCTATTTTTCAGACCGTTTCATACTCCTCATATTTTTGACACCTTTTGATGTTCTTCATATATTTCACGCCTTTTCAGGCTCTTCATTTTTTTAAACTCCACTTCATGCTCCTCTTATTTTTCAGACCGTTTCATGCTCATCTCATTTTTGACACATTTGAAGCTCTTCATATTTTTCACACCTTTTGAAGCTCTTCATATTTTTCACAATTTTTCAGGCTCTTCATGTTTTTCAACAACGCTTCATGCTCCTCCTATTTTTCAGACCGTTTCATGCTCCTCATATTTTGACATATTTTTAAGCTCTTCATATTTTTCACACGTTTTCAGGCTCTTCATGTTTTTCAAGACCGCTTCATGCTCCTCCTATTTTTCAGACCGTTTCATGCTCCTCATATTTTTGACACTTTTTGAAGCTCTTCATATTTTTCACACCTTTTCAGACTCTTCATGTTTTTGAAAACCGCTTCATGCTCCTCCTTTTTTTCAGACCGTTTAACGCTCCTCATGTATTTCACACCTTTTGAAGCTCTTCATATTTTTCACACCTTTTCAGGCTCTTGATGATTTTCAACACCGCTTCATTCTCCTCCTGTTTTTCAGACCGTTTCATGCTCCTCAAATTTCTGACACCTTTTGAAGCTTTTCATATTTTTCACACCTTTTGAAGCTCTTCATATTTTTCACACCTTTTGAAGCTCTTCATATTTTTCATATTTTTGAAGCTCTTCATATTTTTCACACCTTTTCAGGCTCTTCATGTTTTAGAACACCACTTCATGCTCCTCCTCTTTTTCAGACCGTTTCATGCTCCTCCTATTTTTCAGACCGTTTCATGCTCCTCATATTTTTGACAACTTTTTAAGCTCTTCATATTTTTCACACTTTTTCAGGCTCTTCGTGTTTTTCAACACCACTTCATGCTCCTCCTATTTTTCAGACCGTTTCATGCTCCTCATAATTTTGACACCTTTTGAAGCTTTTCATATTTTTCACACCTTTTCAGGCTCTTCATGTTTTTCCACACCACTTCATGCTTCTCCTATTTTTCAGCCCGTTTCATGCTCCTCATGTATTTCACACCTTTTGAAGCTCTTCATATTTTTCACTCCTTTTCAGGCTCTTCATGTTTTTGATCACCGTTTCATGTTCCTCCTATTTTTCAGACCGTTTCATGCTCCTCATAATTTTGACACCTTTTGAAGCTTTTTATATTTTTCACACCTTTTCAGGCTCGTCATGTTTTTGAACACCGCTTCATGCTCCTCCTATTTTTCAGACCGTTTCATGCTCCTCATATTTTTCACACATTTTGAAGCTCTTCATATTTTTCACACCTTTTCAGCCTCTTCATGTTTTTCAACACCAGTTCATGCTCCTCATATTTTTGACACCTTTAGAAAGTCTTCATATTTTTCACACCTTTTGAAGCTCTTCATATTTGTCACACCTTTTCATGCTCTTCATATTTTTCATATTTTTGAATCTCTTCATATTTTCACACCTTTTCAGGCTCTTCATGTTTTTCAACACTGCTTCATGCTCCTCCTATTTTTCAGACCGTATCATGCTCCTCATAGTTTTCACACCTTTTGAAGCTCTTCATACTTTTCATATTTTTGAAGATCTTCATATTTTTCACACGATTACAGGCTCTTCATTTTTTTCAACACCACTTCATGCTCCTCCTATTTTTCACACCGTTTCATGCAGATCTCATTTTTGAAACCTTTTGAAGCTCTTCGTATTTTCCAAACCTTTTGAAGCTCTTCATATTTTTCACACGTTTTCAGGCTCTTCATGTTTTTCAAAACCGCTTCATGCTCCTCCTATTTTTCAGACCGTTTCATGCTCCTCATATTTTTGACATCTTTTGAAGCTCTATATATTTTTCACACCTTTTCAGGCTCTTCATGTTTTTCAACACCGCTTCATGCTCCTCCTATTTTTCAGAATGTTTCATGCTCCTCATATTTTTGACACCTTTTGAAGCTCTTCATATTTTTCACACCTTTTCATGCTCTTCATGTTTTTGAACACCTCTTCATGGTTCTCCTACTTTTCAGAACTTTTCATGCTCTTCGTATAATTCACACCTTTTGAAGCTCTTCATATTTTTCACACCTTTTCAGGCTCTTCATGTTTTTCAACACCGTTTCATGCTCCTCCTATTTTTCAGACCGTTTCATGCTCCTCATATATTTGACACTTTTTGAAGCTGTTCATATTTTTCACACCTTTTCAGGCTCTTCATGTTTTTCAACACCGTTTCATGCTCCTCATATATTTGACACCTTTTGAATCTCTTCATATTTTTCACACCTTTTCAGGCTCTTCATGTTTTTCAACCCCGCTTCATACTCCTCCTATTTTTCAGACCGTTTCATACTCCTCATATTTTTGACACCTTTGGAAGGTCTTCATATATTTCACACGTTTTCAGGCTCTTCTTTTTTTCCAACTCCATTTCATGCTCCTCTTATTTTTCAAACCGTTTCATGCTCATCTCATTTTTGACACATTTGAAGCTCTTCGTATTTTTCACACCTTTTCAGGCTCTTCAAGTTTTTAACACAGCTTCATGCTCCTCCTATTTTTCAGAGAGTTTCATGCTCCTCATGCATTTCACACCTTTTGAAGCTCTTCATATTTTTCACACGTTTTCAGGCTCTTCATGTTTTTGAACAGTGCTTCTTACTCCTCCTAATTTTCAGAGAGTTTCATGTACCTCATGTATTTCACACCTTTCGAAGCTCTTCATATTTTTCACACCTTTTCAGGCTCTTCATGATTTTCAACACCACTTCATGCTCCTCCTATTTTTCAGACCGTTTCATGCTCATCTCATTTTTGACATCTTTTGAAGCTCTTCAGATTTTTCACACCTTTTAAGTCTCTGCATGTTTTTCAACACCTTTTCATGCTCCTCATGTATTTCACTCCTTTTGAAGCTCTTCATATTTTGCACACATTTTCAGGCTCTTCATGTTTTTGAACACCGCTTCATCCTCCTCCTATTTTTAAGAGGGTTTCATCCTTGTCATATTTTTGACACATTTTGAAGCTCTTCATATTTTTCACACCTTTTCAGGCTCTTCATGTTTTTGAACACCGCTTCATGCTCCTCCTATTTTTCAGACCGTTTCATGCTCCTCATATTTTTGACACCTTTTGAAGCTTTCATATTTTTCACACCTTTTCAAGCTTTTCATGTTTTTCAACACCACTTCATGCTCCTCCTTTTTTGCACACCGTTTCAGGCTCCTCATAATTTTCACACCTTTTGAAGCTCTTCATATTTCTCACACCTTTTCAGGCGCTTCATGTTTTTCAACACCGCTTCATGCTCCTCCTATTTTTCAGAATGTTTCATGCTCCTCATATTTTTGACACCTTTTGAAGCTCTTCATATTTTTCACACCTTTTCATGCTCTTCATGTTTTTAAACACCTCTTCATGGTTCTCCTATTTTTCAGAACTTTTCATGCTCTTCGTATAATTCACACCTTTTGAAGCTCTTCATATTTTTCACACCGTTTCAGGCTCTTCATGTTTTTCAACACCGTTTCATGCTCCTCCTATTTTTCAGACCGTTTCATGCTCCTCATATTTTTGACACCTTTTGAAGCTCTTCATTTTTTCACACCTTTTGAAGCTGTTCATATATTTCACACCTTTTCAGGCTCTTGATGTTTTTCAACACCACTTCATGTTCCTCCTATATTTCACACCCTTTCATGCTAATCTGATTTTTGACACCTTTTGAAGCTCTTCATATTTTTCACACCTTTTCAGGCTCTTCATGTTTTTGAACACCGTTTCATGCTCCTCCTATTTTTCAGGCCGTTTCATGCTCCTCATATTTTTGACACCTTTTGAAGCTCTTCATATTTTTCACACCTTTTCAGGCTCTTCATGTTTTTCAACACCGCTTCATGCTCCTCCTATTTTTCAGACCGTTTCATGCTCCTCATATTTTTGATATCTTTGAAGCTCTTCATATAATTCACATCTTTTCAGGCTCTTCATTTTTTTCAACACCACTTCATGCTCCTCCTATTTTTCAGACCGTTTCATCAGGTCTCATTTTTGACACCTTTTGAAGCTCTTCATCTTTTTCAAACCTTTTGAAGCTCTTCATATTTTCACACGTTTTCAGGCTTTTATGTTTTTCAACACCGCATCATGCTCCTCCTATTTTTCAGACCGTTTCATGCTCCTCATATTTTTGACCTCTTTTGAAGCTCTATATATTTTTCACATCTTTTCTGGCTGTTCATGTTTTTCAACACCGCTTCATGCTCCTCCTATTTTCATAATGTTTCATGCTCCTCATATTTTTGACACCTTTTGAAGCTCTTCATATTTTTCACACCTTTTCAGGCTCTTCATGTTTTTCAACACCGCTTCATGCTCCTCCTATATTTCACACCGTTTCTTGCAACCTCATATATTTCACACCTTTTGAAGCTCTTTATATTTTTCACACCTTTTCAGGCTCTTCATGTTTCTCAACATCGCTTCATGCTCCTCCTATTTTACAGACCGTTTCATGCTCCTCATATTTTTGACACCTTTTGAAGCTCTTCATATTTTTCACACCTTTTGAAGCTGTTCATATATTTCACACCTTTTCAGGCTCTTGATGTTTTTCAACACCACTTCATGCTCCTCCTATTTTTCACACCCTTTCATGCTAATCTAATTTTTGACACCTTTTGAAGCTCTTCATATTTTTCACACCTTTTGAAGGTCTTCATATTTTTCACACCTTTTCAGGCTGTTCATGTTTTTGAACACCGCTTATGCTCGTCCTATTTTTCAGACCACATCATGCTCCTCATATTTTTGACACCTTTTGAAGCTGTTCATATTTTTCACACCTTTTCAGGCTCTTCATGTTTTTCAACACTGCTTCATGATCCTCCTATTTTTCGGACCATTTCATGCTCCTCATGTTTTTGATACCTTTTGAAGCTCTTCATATTTTTCACACCTTTTCAGGCTCTTCATGTTTTTCAACAACACTTCATGCTCCTCGTATTTTTCAGACGGTTTCATTCTCCTCATATTTTTGACACTTTTTGAAGCTCTGCATATATTTCACACCTTTTCAGGCTCTTCATGATTTTCAACACCACTTCATGCTCCTCCTATTTTTCAGACCGTTTCATGCTATCTCATTTTTGACATCTTTTGAAGCTCTTCATATTTTTCACACCTTTTAAGTCTCTGCATGTTTTTCAACACCTTTTCATGCTCCTCATGTATTTCACTCCTTTTGAAGCTCTTCATATTTTGCACACATTTTCAGGCTCTTCATGTTTTTGAACACCGCTTCATCCTCCTCCTATTTTTAAGAGGGTTTCATGCTTGTCATATTTTTGACACATTTTGAAGCTCTTCATATTTTTCACACCTTTTCAGGCTCTTCATGTTTTTGAACACCGCTTCATGCTCCTCCTATTTTTCAGACCGTTTCATGCTCCTCATATTTTTGACACCTTTTGAAGCTTTCATATTTTTCACACCTTTTCAAGCTCTTCATATTTTTTAACACCACTTCATGCTCCTCCTTTTTTGCAGACCGTTTCAGGCTCCTCATAATTTTCACACCTTTTGAAGCTCTTCATATTTCTCACACCTTTTCAGGCTCTTCATGTTTTTCAACACCACTTCATGCTCCTCCTATTTTTCAGACCGTTTCATGCTCATCTCAGTTTTGACACCTTTTGAAGCTTTGCATATTTTTCACAGCTTTTCAGGCTCTTCATGTTTTTGAACACCTCTTCATGCTCCTCCTATGTTTCAGACCGTTTCAGACTCCTCATAATTTTCACACCTTTTGAAGGTCTTCATATTTCTCACACCTTTTCAGGCTCTTCATGTTTTTGAACACCGCTTCATGCTCCTCCTATTTTTCAGACCGTATCATGCTCCTCATATTTTTCACACCTTTTGAAGCTCTTCATATTTTTCACACCTTTTCAGGCTCTTCATATTTTTAAACACGACTTCATGCTCCTCTTTTTCTTCGGACCGTTTCATGCTCATCTCATTTTTGACACCTTTTGAAGCTTTGCATATTTTTCACATCTTTTCAAGCTCTTCATATTTTTCACATTTTTGAAACTCTTCATATTTTTCACATGATTTCAGACTCTTCATGTTTTACAACACCGGTTCATGCTCCTGCTATTTATCATACCTTTTCATACTCCTCATATTTTTGACTCGTTTTGAGGCTCTTCATATTTTTCACACCTTTTCAGGCTCTTCATGTTTTTGAACACCGTTTCATAATCCTCCTATTTTCAGACCGTTTCATGCTCCTCATATTTTTGACACCTTTTAAAGCTCTTCATATTTTTCACACCTTTAAATCCTCTTCAAGTTTTTGAACACCGCTTCATCCTCCTCCTATTTTTAAGACCGTTTCATGCTCCTCATATTGTTGACACCTTTTGTTTTTTTTTTTTTTTTTTTTGGTAATAAATTTTTTTTTTCTTTTTTAATTTTTATTATTATTACTTTTTTTTTCCCACTGGGTTTTGTCATACATTGATATGAATCAGCCATGGATTTACATGTATTCCCAATCCCGATCCCCCCTCCCACCTCCCTCTCCACCCGATTCCTCTGGGTCTTCCCAGTGCACCAGGCCCGAGCACTTGTCTCGTGCATCCCACCTGGGCTGGTGATCTGTTTCACCATAGATAGTATACATGCTGTTCTTTTCAAATATCCCACCCTCACATTCTCCCACAAAGTTCAAAAGTCTGTTCTGTGTTTCTGTGTCTCTTTTTCTGTTCTGCATATAGGGTTATCGTTATCACCTTTCTAAATTCCATATACATGTGTCAGTATGCTGTAATGTTCTTTATCTTTCTGGCTTACTTCACTCTGTATAATGGGCTCCAGCTTCATCCATCTCATTAGGACTGGTTCAAATGAATTCTTTTTAATGGCTGAGTAATATTCCATGGTGTATATGTACCACAGCTTCCTTATCCATTCATCTGCTGATGGGCATCTAGGTTGCTTCCATGTCCTGGCTATTATAAACAGTGCTGCGATGAACATTGGGGTGCACGTGTCTCTTTCAGATCTGGTTTCCTCAGTGTGTATGCCCAGAAGTGGGATTGCTGGGTCATATGGCAGTTCTATTTCCAGTTTTTTAAGAAATCTCCACACTGTTTTCCATAGCAGCTGTACTAGTTTGCATTCCCACCAACAGTGTAAGAGGGTTCCCTTTTCTCCACACCCTCTCCAGCATTTATTGCTTGTAGACTTTTGGATAGCAGCCATCCTGACTGGCGTGTAATGGTACCTCATTGTGGTTTTGATTTGCATTTCTCTGATAATGAGTGATGTTGAGCATCTTTTCATGTGTTTGTTAGCCATCTGTATGTCTTCTTTGGAGAAATGTCTGTTTAGTTCTTTGGCCCATTTTTTGATTGGGTCATTTATTTTTCTGGAATTGAGCTGCAGGATTTGCTTGTATATTTTTGAGATTAATCCTTTGTCTGCTTCTTCATTTGCTATTATTTTCTCCCAATTTGAGGGCTGTCTTTTCACCTTACTTATAGTTTCCTTTGTAGTGCAAAAGCTTTTAAGTTTCATTAGGTCCCATTTGTTTAGTTTTGCTTTTATTTCCAATATTCTGGGAGGTGGGTCATAGAGGATCTTGCTTTGATTTATGTCGGAGAGTGTTTTGCCTATGTTCTCCTCTAGGAGTTTTAAATATATATGCACCCAACATAGGAGCACCGCAATATGTACGGCAAACGCTAACAAGTATGAAAGAGGAAATTAATAGTAACACAATAATAGTGGGAGACTTTAATACCCCACTCACAACTATGGATAGATCAACTAAACAGAAAATTAACAAGGAAACACAAACCTTAAATGACACAATGGACCAGCTAGACCTAATTGATATCTATAGGACATTTCACCCCAAAACAATCAACTTCACCTTTTTCTCAAGTGCACACGGAACATTCTCCAGAATAGATCACATCCTGGGCCATAAATCTGGTCTTGGAAAATTCAAAAAAATTGAAATCATTCCAGTCATCTTTTCTGACCACAGTGCAGTAAGATTAGATCTCAATTACAGGGAAAAAATTGTTAAAACTTCAAACATATGGAGGCTAAATAACACGCTTCTGAATAACCAACAAATCATAGAAGAAATCAAAAAAGAAATCAAAATATGTATAGAAATGAATGAAAATGAAAACACAACAACCCAAAACCTATGGGACACTGTAAAAGCAGTGCTAAGGGGAAGGTTCATAGCATTACAGGCTTACATCAAGAAACAGGAAAAAAACCAATTAAATAACCTAACTCTACACCTAAAGCAATTAGAGAAGGAAGAAATGAAGAACCCCAGAGTTAGCAGAAGGAAAGAAATCTTAAAAATCAGGGCAGAAATAAATGCAAAAGAAACTAAAGAGACCATAGCAAAAATCAACAAAGCTAAAAGCTGGTTTTTTGAAAAAATAAACAAAATTGACAAACCATTAGCAAGACTCATTAAGAAACAAAGAGAGAAAAACCAAATTGACAAAATTAGAAATGAAAATGGAGAGATCACAACAGACAACACTGAAATACAAAGGATCATAAGAGACTACTACCAGCAGCTCTATGCCAATAAAATGGACAACTTGGATGAAATGGACAAATTCTTAGAAAAGTATAACTTTCCAAAACTGAACCAGGAAGAAATAGAAGATCTTAACAGACCCATCACAAGCAAGGAAATCGAAACTGTCATCAAAAATCTTCCAGCAAACAAAAGCCCAGGACCAGATGGCTTCACAGCTGAATTCTACCAAAAATTTAGAGAAGAGCTAACACCTATCTTACTCAAACTCTTCCAGAAAATTGCAGAAGAAGGTAAGCTTCCAAACTCATTCTATGAGGCCACCATCACCCTAATTCCAAAACCAGACAAAGATGCCACAAAAAAAGAAAACTACAGGCCAATATCACTGATGAACATAGATGCAAAAATCCTTAACAAAATTCTAGCAAACAGAATCCAACAACATATTAAAAAAATCATACACCATGACCAAGTGGGCTTTATCCCAGGAATGCAAGGATTCTTTAATATCCGCAAATCAATCAATGTAATACACCACATTAACAAATTGAAAGATAAAAACCATATGATTATCTCAATAGATGCAGAGAAAGCCTTTGACAAAATTCAACACTCATTTATGATTAAAACTCTCCAAAAAGCAGGAATAGAAGGAACATACCTCAACATAATAAAAGCTATATATGACAAACCCACAGCAAGCATCACCCTCAATGGTGAAAAATTGAAGGCATTTCCCCTGAAATCAGGAACAAGACAAGGGTGCCCACTCTCACCACTACTATTCAACATAGTGTTGGAAGTGCTGGCCACAGCAATCAGAGCAGAAAAAGAAGTAAAAGGAATCCAGATAGGAAAAGAAGAAGTGAAACTCTCACTGTTTGCAGATGACATGATCCTCTACATAGAAAACCCTAAAGACTCTACCAGAAAATTACTAGAGCTAATCAATGAATATAGTAAAGTTGCAGGATATAAAATTAACACACAGAAATCCCTTGCATTCCTATATACTAACAATGAAAAAACAGACAGAGAAATTAAGGAAACAATACCATTCACCATTGCAACAAAAAGAATAAAATACTTAGGAGTATATCTACCTAAAGAAACAAAGGACCTATACATAGAAAACTATAAAACACTGATGAAAGAAATCAAAGAGGACACAAACAGATGGAGAAACATACCGCGTTCATGGATTGGAAGAATTAATATTGTCAAAATGGCTATTCTACCCAAAGCAGTCTATAGATTCAATGCAAGCCCTATCAAGCTACCAACGGTATTTTTCACAGAACTAGACCAAAGAATTTCACAATTTGTATGGAAATACAAAAAACCTCGAATAGCCAAAGTAATCTTGAGAAAGAAGAAT
Source organism: Dama dama (assembly GCF_033118175.1). Lineage (NCBI taxonomy): Eukaryota > Metazoa > Chordata > Mammalia > Artiodactyla > Cervidae > Dama > Dama dama. The sequence goes on from NW_026870900.1 coordinate 778,909, forward strand.
GGAACTGGAGGAATCAACCTGCCTGACTTCAGACTCTACTACAAAGCCACAGTCATCAAGACAGTATGGTACTGGCACAAAGACAGAAATATAGATCAATGGAACAGAATAGAAAGCCCAGAGATAAATCCACGAACCTATGGACACCTTATTTTTGACAAAGGAGGCAAGGATATACAATGGAAAAAAGACAACCTCTTTAACAAGTGGTGCTGGGAAAACTGGTCAACCACTTGTAAAAGAATGAAACTAGAACACTTTCTAACACCATACACAAAAATAAACTCAAAATGGATTAAAGATCTAAATGTTGACACCTTTTGAAGCTCTTCATATGTCTCACACCTTTTCAGTCTCTTCATATTTTTCAACATCGCTTCATGCTCCTCCTAATTTTCAGACCGTTTCATGCTCTTCTCATTTTTGACACCTTTTGAAGCTTTTCATATTATTCACACCTTTTCAGGCTCTTCATGTTTTTGAACTCCGCTTCATGCTCCTCCTATTTTTTCGACCGTATCATGCTCCTCATATTTTTCACCCCTTTTGAAGCTCTTCATATTTTTCTCACCTTTTCAGGCTCTTCATGTTTTTGTACAGCACTTCATGCTCCTCCTATTTTTCAGAGAGTTTCATGCTCGTCATGTATTTCACACCTTTTGAAGCTCTTCATGCATTTCACACCTTTTCAGGCTCTTCATGTTTTTCCACACCACTTCATGCTCCTCCTATTTTTCAGAGAGTTTCATGCTCGTCATATATTTCACACCTTTTGAAGCTCTTCATATTTTCACACCTTTTCAGGCTCTTCATGTTTTTAAACACCGCTTCATGCTACGCCTATGTTTCAGACCGTTTAATCCTCCTCATGTATTCCACACCTTTTGAATCTCTTCATATTTTTCACACCTTTTCAGGCTCTTCATGTTTTTGAACACCATTTCATGCTCCTCCTATTTTGCAGACCGTTTCATGCTCATCTCTGTTTTGACACCTTTTGAAGCTTTGCATATTTTTCACAGCTTTTCAGGCTCTTCATGTTTTTGAACACCTCTTCATGCTCCTCCTATTTTACAGACCGTTTCAGACTCCTCATAATTTTCACACCTTTTGAATCTCTTCATATTTCTCACACCTTTTCAGGCTCTTCATGTTTTTGAACACCGTTTCATAATCCTCCTATTTTTCAGACCGTTTCATGCTCCTCATATTTTTGACACCTTTTAAAGCTCTTCATATTTTTCACACCTTTTCATCCTCTTCAAGTTTTTGAACACCGCTTCATCCTCCTCCTATTTTTAACACCGTTTCATGCTCCTGATATTGTTGACACCTTTTGAAGCTCTTCATATATCTCACACATTTTCAGTCTCTTCATATTTTTCAACATCGCTTCATGCTCCTCCCAATTTTCAGACCGTTTCATGCTCTTCTCATTTTTGACACCTTTTGAAGCTTTTCATAATATTCACACCTTTTCAGGCTCTTCATGTTTTTGAACTCTGCTTCATGCTGCTCCTATTTTTTCGACCGTATCATGCTCCTCATATTTTTCACCCCTTTTGAAGCTCTTCATATTTTTCTCACCTTTTCAGGCTCTTCATGTTTTTGTACAGCACTTCATGCTCCTCCTATTTTTCAGAGAGTTTCATGCTCGTCATGTATTTCACACCTTTTGAAGCTCTTCATAGTTTTCACACCTTTTCAGGCTCTTCATGTTTTTCCACACCACTTCATGCTCCTCCTATCTTTCAGACCGTTTCATGCTTCTCATATTTTTGACACCATTTGAAGCTCTTCATATTTATCACACCTTTTCAGGCTCTTCATGCTTTTCCACAGCACTTCATGCTTCTCTTTTTTTTCAGACCGTTTCATGCTCCTCATGTATTTCACAACTTTTGAAGCTCTTCATATTTTTCACATCTTTTCAGGCTCCTCATGTTTTGATCACCGCTCATCATCCTCCAAATTTTCAGACAGTTTCATGCTCTTCATATTTTTGACCCCTTTTGAAGCTCTTCATATTTTTCACACCTTTTCAGGCTCTTCATGTTTTTGAACACCGCTCATGATCCTCCAAATTTTCAGACCGTTTCATGCTCTTCATATTTTTGACACCTTTTGAAGCTCTTCATATTTTTCACACCTTTTCAGGCTCTTCATGTTTTTGAACACCACTTCATGCTTCTCCTATTTTTCAGACCGTTTCATGCTCCTCATGAATTTCACACCATTTGAAGCTCTTCATATTTTTCACACCTTTTCAGGCTCCTCATGTTTTTGATCACCGTTTTATGCTCCTTCTATTTTTCAGAACGTTACATGGTCCTCATATTTTTGACACCATTTGAAGCTCTTCATATTTTTCAAACCTTTTCAGGCTCTTCATGTTTTTGAACACCGCTTCATGCTCCTCCTATCTTTCAGACCGTTTCATGCTTCTCATATTTTTGACACCTTTTGAAGCTCTTCATATTGTTCACACCTTTTCAGGCTCTTCATGTTTTTGAACACCGCTCATGATCCTCCAAATTTTCAGACCGTTTCATGCTCGTCATATTTTTAACACCTTTTGAAGCTCATCATATTTTTCACACCTTTTCAGGCTCTTCATGTTTTTCCACACCACTTCATGCTTCTCATATTTTTCAGACCGTTTCATGCTCCTCATGAATTTCACACCTTTTGAAGCTCTTCATATTTTTAACACCTTTTCAGGCTCTTCATGATGTTGAACACCGCTTCATGATGCTCCTATTTTTCAGAATGTTTCATGCTCCTCATATTTTTGACAACTTTTGAAGCTTTTCATATTTTTCACAACTTTTCAGGCTCTTCATGTTTTTGAACAGAGCTTCATGCTCCTCTTATTTTTCACACCGTATCATACTCGTCATATTTTTCACACCTTTTGAACCTCGTCATATTTTTCACACCTTTTCAGTCTCTTCATGTTTTTCAACACAACTTCATGCTCATCCTATTTTCCAGACCGTTTCATGTTCCTCATGAATTTTACACCTTTTGAAGCTCTTCATATTTTTCACACCTTTTCAGGCTCTTCTTGCATTTGAACACCTTTTCATGCTCCTCCTATTTTGCAGACCGTTTCATGCTCCTCATATTTTTGACACCTTTTGAAGCTCTTAATATATTTCACACCTTTTCAGACTCTTCATGATTTCCAACACCGCTTCATGCTCCTCATATTTTTCAGACCGTTTCATGCTCATCTCATTTTTATCACCTTTTGAAGCTCTTCATATTTTTCACACCTTTTGAAGCTCTTCATATTTTTCACACGTTTTCAGGCTCTTCATGTTTTTCAACACCACTTCCTGTTTCTCCTATTTTTCAGACCGTTTCATGATCCTCATATTTTTGACACATTTTGAAGCTCTTCATATTTTTCACACCTTTTCAGGCTCTTCATGTTTTTCAACACCGCTTCATGCTCCTCCTCTTTTTCAGACCGTTTCATGCTCCTCATATTTTTGACACCTTTTGATGCTCTTCATATTTTTCACACCTTTTCAGACTCTTCATGATTTTCAAAACGGCTTCATGCTCCTCATATTTTCACTCCATTTCATGCTCATCTCTTTTTTGACACCTTTTGAAGCTCCTCTACTTTTGACCCCTTTAGAAGCTCTTCATATTTTTGACAACTTTTCAGGATCTTCATGTTTTTCAACACCGCTTCATGCTCCCCCTAATTTTCAGACCGTTTCATGACACTCATATTTTTGACACCTTTTGAAGCTCCTCCTATATTTCATACCTTTTCAGACTCTTCATGATTTCCAACACCGCTTCATGCTCCTCATTTTTTTCACACCGTTTAATGCTCATCTCATTTTTGACACCTTTTTAAGCTCTTCATATTTTTGACACCTTTAGAACCTCTTCATATTTTTTACACCTTTTCAGGCTCTTCATATTTTTCAACACTGCTTATTGCTCCTCCTATTTTTCAGACCGTTTCATGCTCATCTCATTTTTGACAACTTCTGAAGCTCTTCATATTTTTCACATATTTTGAAGCTCTTCATATTTTACACACCTTTTCAGACTCTTCATGTTTTTGAACACTGCTTCATGCTCCTCCTATTTTTCAGACCGTTTCATGCTCCTCCTATTTTTCAGACCGTTTCATGCTTCTCATATTTTGACACCTTTTGAAGCTCTTCATATTTTTCACAACTTTTCAGGCTCTTCATGTTTTTCAACACCGCTTCATGCTCCTCCACTTTGTCAGACCGTTTCATGCTCCTCATATTTTTGACACCTTTTGAAGCTCTTAATATATTTCACACCTTTTCAGACTCTTCATGATTTCCAACACCGCTTCATGCTCCTCATATTTTTCAGACCGTTTCATGCTCATCTCATTTTTATCACCTTTTGAAGCTCTTCATATTTTTCACACCTTTTGAAGCTCTTCATATTTTTCACACGTTTTCAGGCTCTTCATGTTTTTCAACACCACTTCCTGTTTCTCCTATTTTTCAGACCGTTTCATGATCCTCATATTTTTGACACATTTTGAAGCTCTTCATATTTTTCACACCTTTTCAGGCTCTTCATGTTTTTCAACACCGCTTCATGCTCCTCCTCTTTTTCAGACCGTTTCATGCTCCTCATATTTTTGACACCTTTTGATGCTCTTCATATTTTTCACACCTTTTCAGACTCTTCATGATTTTCAAAACGGCTTCATGCTCCTCATATTTTCACTCCATTTCATGCTCATCTCTTTTTTGACACCTTTTGAAGCTCCTCTACTTTTGACCCCTTTAGAAGCTCTTCATATTTTTGACAACTTTTCAGGATCTTCATGTTTTTCAACACCGCTTCATGCTCCCCCTAATTTTCAGACCGTTTCATGACACTCATATTTTTGACACCTTTTGAAGCTCCTCCTATATTTCATACCTTTTCAGACTCTTCATGATTTCCAACACCGCTTCATGCTCCTCATTTTTTTCACACCGTTTAATGCTCATCTCATTTTTGACACCTTTTTAAGCTCTTCATATTTTTGACACCTTTAGAACCTCTTCATATTTTTTACACCTTTTCAGGCTCTTCATATTTTTCAACACTGCTTATTGCTCCTCCTATTTTTCAGACCGTTTCATGCTCATCTCATTTTTGACAACTTCTGAAGCTCTTCATATTTTTCACATATTTTGAAGCTCTTCATATTTTACACACCTTTTCAGACTCTTCATGTTTTTGAACACTGCTTCATGCTCCTCCTATTTTTCAGACCGTTTCATGCTCCTCCTATTTTTCAGACCGTTTCATGCTTCTCATATTTTGACACCTTTTGAAGCTCTTCATATTTTTCACAACTTTTCAGGCTCTTCATGTTTTTCAACACCGCTTCATGCTCCTCCACTTTGTCAGACCGTTTCATGCTCCTCATATTTTTGGCACCTTTTGAAGCTCTTCATATTTTTCACACCTTTTCAGGTCTTCATGTTTTTGAACACCATTTCATGCTCCTCCTATTTTTCAGACCGTTTCATGTTCTTCATATTTTTGGCACCTTTTGAAGCTCTTCATATTTTTCACACCTTTTCAGGCTCTTCATGTTTTTCAACACCGCTTCATGCTCCTCCTATGTTTCAGACCGTTTTTTGCTCCTCATATATTTGACACCTTTTGAAGCTCTTCATAATTTCCACACCTTTTCAGGCTCTTCATGTTTTTGAACACCATTTCATGCTCCTCTTATTTTTTTTTTTATTGTTATTTTTTTTTAATTTTTTTTTATTATTTTTATTTTTTTTCCCAGTCGGTTTTGTCATACATTGATATGAATCAGCCATGGATTTACATGTATTCCCAATCCCAATCCCCCCTCCCACCTCCCTCTCCACCCGATTCCTTTCGTTCTTCCCAGTGCACCAAGCCGGAGCACTTGTCTCGTGCATTCTACCTGGGCTGGTGATCTGTTTCACCATACATAGCATACATGCTGTTCTTTTGAAATATCCCAACCTCGCATTCTCCCACAAAGTTCAAAAGTCTGTTCTGTATTTCTGTGTCTCTTTTTCTGTTCTGCATATAGGGTTATCGTTATCACCTTTCTAAATTCCATATACATGTGTCAGCATGCTCTAATGTTCTTTATCTTTCTGGCTTACTTCACTCTGTATAATGGGCTCCAGCTTCATCCATCTCATTAGGACTGATTCAAATGAATTCTTTTTAATGGCTGAGTAATATTCCATGGTGTATATGTACCACAGCTTTCTTATCCATTCATCTGCTGACGGGCATCTAGGTTGCTTCCATGTCCTGGCTATTATAAACAGTGCTGCGATGAACATTGGGGTGCACGTGTCTCTTTCAGACGAACCTATGGACACCTTATCTTTGACAAAGGAGGCAAGGATATACAATGGAAAAAAGACAACCTCTTTAACAAGTGGTGCTGGGAAAACTGGTCAACCACTTGTAAAAGAATGAAAATAGAACACTTTCTAACACCATACACAAAAATAAACTCAAAATGGATTAAAGATCTAAATGTAAGACCAGAAACTATAAAACTCCTAGAGGAGAAGATAGGCAAAACACTCTCCGACATAAATCAAAGCAAGATCCTCTATGACCCACCTCCCAGAATATTGGAAATAAAAGCAAAACTAAACAAATGGGACCTAATGAAACTTAAAAGCTTTTGCACTACAAAGGAAACTATAAGTAAGGTGAAAAGACAGCCCTCAAATTGGGAGAAAATAATAGCAAATGAAGAAGCAGACAAAGGATTAATCTCAAAAATATACAAGCAAATCCTGCAGCTCAATTCCAGAAAAATAAATGACCCAATAAAAAATGAGCCAAAGAACTAAACAGACATTTCTCCAAAGAAGACATACAGATGGATAACAAACACATGAAAAGATGCTCAACATCACTCATTATTAGAGAAATGCAAATCAAAACCACAATGAGGTACCATTACATGCCAGTCAGGATGGCTGCTATCCAAAAGTCTACAAGCAATAAATGCTGGAGATGGTGTGGAGAAAAGGGAACCCTCTTACACTGTTGGTGGGAATGCACACTAGTACAGCCCCTATGGAAAACAGTGTGGAGATTTCTTAAAAAACTGGAAATAGAACTGCCATATGACCCAGCAATCCCACTTCTGGGCATACACACTGAGGAAACCAGATCCTCTTATTTTTCAGACCGTTTCAAGCTCCTCATATTTTTTACACCTTTTGAAGCTCTTCATATATTTCACACCTTTTCAGGCTCTTCATGCTTTTCAAATCCGCTTCATGCTCCTCCTATTTTTCAGACTGTTTCATGCTCCTCATATTTTTGACACCTTTTGAAGCTCTTCATATTTTTCACACGTATTCAAGCTCTTCATCTTTTTCAACACCGCTTCATGCTCCTCCTATTTTTCAGACCGTTTCATGCTTCTCATATTTTTGACACCTTTTGAATCTCTTCATATTTTTCACACCTTTTCAGGTTCTTCATGTTTTTGAACACCGCTTCATGCTCCTCCCATTTTTCAGACCGTTTCATACTCCTCATATATTTGACACCTTTTGAAGCTCTTCATATTTTTCACAACTTTTCAGGTTCTTCATGTTTTCAACACCACTTCATGCTCCTCCTATATTTCTGAACCGTGTCATGCTCCTCATATTTTTGACATCTTTTGAAGCTCTTCATATTTTTCACGCCTTTTCAGACTCTTCATGTTTTTCTACACCGCTTCATGCTCCTCCTATTTTTGACATCTTTTGAAGCTCTTCATATATTTCACACCTTTTCAGGGTTTTCATGTTTTTGAACACCGTTTCATGCTCCTCATATTTTTCAGACCGTTTCATGCTCCTCATATTTTTGACACCTTTTGAAGCTCTTCATATTTTTCACACCTTTTCAGGCTCTTCATGTTTTCAACACCGTTTCATGCTCCTTCTATTTTTCAGACCGTTTCATGCTCCTCATATTTTGACACCTTTTGAAGCTCTTCATATATTTCACACCTTTTCAGGCTCTTCATATTTTTCAACAAGGTTTCATGCTCCTCCTATTTTTCATACAGTTCCATGCCCCTCATATTTTTGACACCTTTTCAAGCTCTTCACATTTTTCAAACCTTTTCAGGCTGTTCATGTTTTTCAACACCACTTCATGCTCCTCCTATTTTTCAGACCGTTTCATGCTCCTCATGTATTTCACACCGTTTGAAGCTCTTTATATTTTTCACACCTTTTTAGGCTCTTCATGTTTTTGAACACGATTTCAGGCTCCTCCTATTTTTCGGACTGTTTCATGCTCATCTCATTTTTGACACCTTTTGAAGCTCTTCATATTTTTCACACCTTTTCAGGCTCTTCATGTCTTTTAACACCGTTTCATGCTGCTCCTATTTTTCAAATAGTTTCATGCTCCTCATATTTTTGACAGATTTTGAAGCTCTTCATTTTTTCACACCTTTTGAAGCTCTTCATATTTTTCACAACTTTTCAGGCTCTTCATGTCTTTGAACACCGTTTCATGCTGCTCCTATTTTTCAGATCGTTTCATGCTCCTCATATTTTTGACAGATTTTGAAGCTCTTCATTTTTTTCACACCTTTTGAAGCTCTTCAAATTTTTCACACTTTTTCAGGCTGTTCATGTTTTTCCACACCGCTTCATGCTCCTCCTATTTTTCAGACAGTTTCATGTGCCTCCTATTTTTGACACCTTTTGAAGGTCTTCATGTTTTTCAACATTTTCAGGCTCTTCATGTTTTTCAACAACGTTTCAGGCTCCTCCTATTTTTGACATCTTTTGAATCTCTTCGTATTTTTCACACCTTTTAAGGCTCTTCACGATTTTGAACACCGTTTCTCTCTCCTGATATTTTTGACACGTTTTGAAGCTCTTCATATATTTGACAACATTTCATGCTCTTCATGTTCTTCAACACTGCTTCATGCTCCTCCTACTTTTCAGACCATTTCATGCTCCTCATTCTTTTGACAGGTTTTGAAGCTCTTCATATTTTTCACACCTTTTCAAGCTCTTCATGTTTTGAATACCGTTTCATGCTCTTCCTGTTTTTCAGAACGTTTCATGCTCCTCATATTTTAGACACCTGTTGAAGCTCTTCATATTTTTCACACCTTTTCAGGCTCTTCATGTTTCTCAACACCACTTTATGTTCCTCCTATTTTTCAGACCATTTCCTGCACCTCATATTTTTGACAACTTGTGAAGCTCCTCATATTTTTCACACCTTTTGAAGCTCTTCATATTTTTCACACCTTTTCAAGCTCTTCATGTTTTGAATACCGTTTCATGCTCCTCCTGTTTTTCAGACCGTTTCATGTTCGTCATGTATTTCACACCTTTTGAAGCTCCTCATATTTTTCACACCTTTTTAGGCTCTTCGTGTTTTTGAACAACGTTTCATGCTCCTCCTATTTTTCAGACAGTTTCATGCTCCTCATATTATTGGCACCTTTTGAAGTTCTTCATATTTTTCACACCTTTTCAGGTTCTTCATGTTTTTCAACACTGCTTCATGCTCCTCCTATTTTTCAGAACGTTTCATGCTCCTCTTGTATTTCACAACTTTTGAAGCTCTTCACATTTTCACACCTTTTCAGGCTCTTCATGTTTTTGAACACCGCTTCATGCTCCTCCTATTTTACAGACCGCTTCATTCTCCTCATATTTATCACACTTTTTGAAGCGCTTCATATTTTTCACACCTTTTCTGGCTCTTCATGTTTTTCAACACCACTTCATGCTCCTCCTATTTTTCAGACAGTTTCATGCTCCTCATATTTTTGACACCTTTTGAAGCTCTTCATATTTTTCAGACCTTTTCAGGCTCTTCATGTTTTTCAACACCGCTTCATTATCCTCCTATTTTTCAGAGCGTTTCATGCTCCTCATATTTTTGACTCCTTTTGAATCTCTTCATATATTTCACACCTTTTCAGGCTCTTCATGTTTTTGAACACCGCTTCATGCTCCTCCTATATTTCAGACTGTTTCCTGCTCCTCATGTATTTCACACCTTTTGAAGCTCTTCATATATTTCACACCTTTTGAAACTCTTCATATATTTCACAGCTTTTCAGGCTCTTCATGTTTTTGAACACCGTTTCATGCTGCTCCTATTTTTCAGACCGTTTCATGCTCCTCTTTATTTCAGACCGTTTCATGCTCCTCATATTTTTGGCACCTTTTGAAGTTCTTCATATTTTTCGAACCTTTTCAGGTTCTTCATATTTTTCAACACCGCTTTATGCTCCTCCATTTTTTCAGACCGTTTCATGCTCCTCTTGTATTTCACACCTTTTGAAGCTCTTCACATTTTTCACACATTTTCAGGCTCTTCATGTTTTTGAACACCGCTTCATGCTCCTCATATTTTTCAGACCACTTCTTGTTCCTCATGTTTATCACACCTATTGAAGCTCTTCATGTTTTTCACACCTTTTCAGGCTCTTCATGTTTTTCAACACCGCTTCATGCTCCTCCTATTTTTCAGACCGTTTCATGCTCCTCATGTATTTCACACATTTTGAAGCTCTTTATATTTTTCACACGTTTTCAGGCTCCTCATGTTTTTGAACATGATTTCATGCTCCTCCTATTTTTCAGACCGTTTCATGCTCCTCATATTTTTGACACTTTTTGAAGCTCTTCATATTTTTCACACCTTTTAATGCTCTTCATGATTTTGAACACCGCTTGATGCTTCTCCTATTTTTCAGACAATTCCAAACTCCTCATATTTTTGACACCTTTTGAAGCTCTTCATATTTTGACACCTTTTAAAGCTCTTCATATTTTTCACACTTTTTCAAGCTCTTCATGTTTTTCCACACCGCTTCAAGCTCATCGTATTTTTCAAACAGTTTCGTGTGCCTCCTCTTTTGAACACCTTTTGAAGGTCTTCATATTTTTCACATCTTTATAGGCTCTTCTTGTTTTTCCGCACCGCTTCATGATCTTCCTTTTTTTCAGACCGTTCCATGCTCCTCATATTTTTGACACCTTTTGAAGCTCTTCATATTTTTCAAATATTTTCATGTTCTTCATGTTTTTCAACACCGCTTCATGCTCCTCCTATTTTTCAGATAGTTTCATGCCCCCTCTATTTTTGACACTTTTTGAAGCTCTTCATATATTTCACACCTTTTCAGGATCTTCATGTTTTTGAACACCGTTTCATGCTCCTCATATTTTTGACACCTTTGAAGCTCTTCAAAATTTTGACACCTTTTGAAGCTCTTCATATATTTCACACCTTTTCAGTCTCTTCATGTTTTTCAATGCCACTTCATGCTCCTGCTATTTTTCAGACCGTTTCATGCTCCTCATATTTTTGACACCTTTTGAATCTCTTCATATATTTCACACCTTTTCAGGCTCTTCATGTTTTTGAACACCGCTTCATGCTCCTCCTATTTTTCAGATCGTTTCATGCTCCTCATGTATTTGACAGCGTTTGAAGCTCTTCATATTTTTCACACCTTTTGAAGCTCTTCATATTTTTCACGGCTTGTCAGGCTCTTCGTGTTTTTGAACACCGTTTCATGTTCCTCCTATTTTTCAGACCGTTTCATGCTCCTCATATTGTTGACACCTTTTGAAGCTCTTCATATATTTCACACCTTTTCTGGCTCTTCCTGTTTTTTAACAAAGCTTCATGCTCCTCCTATTTTTCAGACCGTTTCATGCTCCTCATATTTTTCACACATTTTGAAGCTTTTCATATTTTTCACACCTTTTCAGACTCTTCCTGTTTTTCAACACCGCTTCATGCTTCTCCTATTTTTCAGACCGTTTCATGCTCCTCATATTTTTCACACCTTTTGAAGCTCTTCATATTTTTCACACCTTTTCAGGCTCTTCATGTTTTTCAACACCGCTTCATGCTCCTCCTATTTTCAGACCGTTTCATGCTCCTCATGTATTTCATACCTTTTGAAGCTCTTAATATTTTTCACACCTTTTCAGGCTCTTCATGTTTTTGAACACGGTTTCATGCTCCTCCTATTTTTCAGACCGTTTCATGCTCGTCATATTTTTCACACCTTTTGAAGCTCTTCATATTTTTCACACCTTTTCAGGCTCTTCATGTTTTTCAACACCACTTCTTGCTCCTCCTATTTTTCAGACCATTTCATGCTCCACATGTATTTCACACCTTTTGAAGCTCTTCATACTTTTCACACCTTTTCAGGCTCTTCATGTTTTTAAACACCGCTTCATGCTACGCCTATGTTTCAGACCGTTTAATCCTCCTCATGTATTCCACACCTTTTGAATCTCTTCATATTTTTACACCTTTTCAGGCTCTTCATGTTTTTGAACACCATTTCATGCTCCTCCTATTTTGCAGACCGTTTCATGCTCATCTCTGTTTTGACACCTTTTGAAGCTTTGCATATTTTTCACAGCTTTTCAGGCTCTTCATGTTTTTGAACACCTCTTCATGCTCCTCCTATTTTACAGACCGTTTCAGACTCCTCATAATTTTCACACCTTTTGAATCTCTTCATATTTCTCACACCTTTTCAGGCTCTTCATGTTTTTGAACACCGTTTCATAATCCTCCTATTTTTCAGACCGTTTCATGCTCCTCATATTTTTGACACCTTTTAAAGCTCTTCATATTTTTCACACCTTTTCATCCTCTTCAAGTTTTTGAACACCGCTTCATCCTCCTCCTATTTTTAACACCGTTTCATGCTCCTGATATTGTTGACACCTTTTGAAGCTCTTCATATATCTCACACATTTTCAGTCTCTTCATATTTTTCAACATCGCTTCATGCTCCTCCCAATTTTCAGACCGTTTCATGCTCTTCTCATTTTTGACACCTTTTGAAGCTTTTCATAATATTCACACCTTTTCAGGCTCTTCATGTTTTTGAACTCTGCTTCATGCTGCTCCTATTTTTTCGACCGTATCATGCTCCTCATATTTTTCACCCCTTTTGAAGCTCTTCATATTTTTCTCACCTTTTCAGGCTCTTCATGTTTTTGTACAGCACTTCATGCTCCTCCTATTTTTCAGAGAGTTTCATGCTCGTCATGTATTTCACACCTTTTGAAGCTCTTCATAGTTTTCACACCTTTTCAGGCTCTTCATGTTTTTCCACACCACTTCATGCTCCTCCTATCTTTCAGACCGTTTCATGCTTCTCATATTTTTGACACCATTTGAAGCTCTTCATATTTATCACACCTTTTCAGGCTCTTCATGCTTTTCCACAGCACTTCATGCTTCTCTTTTTTTTCAGACCGTTTCATGCTCCTCATGTATTTCACAACTTTTGAAGCTCTTCATATTTTTCACATCTTTTCAGGCTCCTCATGTTTTGATCACCGCTCATCATCCTCCAAATTTTCAGACAGTTTCATGCTCTTCATATTTTTGACCCCTTTTGAAGCTCTTCATATTTTTCACACCTTTTCAGGCTCTTCATGTTTTTGAACACCGCTCATGATCCTCCAAATTTTCAGACCGTTTCATGCTCTTCATATTTTTGACACCTTTTGAAGCTCTTCATATTTTTCACACCTTTTCAGGCTCTTCATGTTTTTGAACACCACTTCATGCTTCTCCTATTTTTCAGACCGTTTCATGCTCCTCATGAATTTCACACCATTTGAAGCTCTTCATATTTTTCACACCTTTTCAGGCTCCTCATGTTTTTGATCACCGTTTTATGCTCCTTCTATTTTTCAGAACGTTACATGGTCCTCATATTTTTGACACCATTTGAAGCTCTTCATATTTTTCAAACCTTTTCAGGCTCTTCATGTTTTTGAACACCGCTTCATGCTCCTCCTATCTTTCAGACCGTTTCATGCTTCTCATATTTTTGACACCTTTTGAAGCTCTTCATATTGTTCACACCTTTTCAGGCTCTTCATGTTTTTGAACACCGCTCATGATCCTCCAAATTTTCAGACCGTTTCATGCTCGTCATATTTTTAACACCTTTTGAAGCTCATCATATTTTTCACACCTTTTCAGGCTCTTCATGTTTTTCCACACCACTTCATGCTTCTCATATTTTTCAGACCGTTTCATGCTCCTCATGAATTTCACACCTTTTGAAGCTCTTCATATTTTTAACACCTTTTCAGGCTCTTCATGATGTTGAACACCGCTTCATGATGCTCCTATTTTTCAGAATGTTTCATGCTCCTCATATTTTTGACAACTTTTGAAGCTTTTCATATTTTTCACAACTTTTCAGGCTCTTCATGTTTTTGAACAGAGCTTCATGCTCCTCTTATTTTTCACACCGTATCATACTCGTCATATTTTTCACACCTTTTGAACCTCGTCATATTTTTCACACCTTTTCAGTCTCTTCATGTTTTTCAACACAACTTCATGCTCATCCTATTTTCCAGACCGTTTCATGTTCCTCATGAATTTTACACCTTTTGAAGCTCTTCATATTTTTCACACCTTTTCAGGCTCTTCTTGCATTTGAACACCTTTTCATGCTCCTCCTATTTTGCAGACCGTTTCATGCTCCTCATATTTTTGACACCTTTTGAAGCTCTTAATATATTTCACACCTTTTCAGACTCTTCATGATTTCCAACACCGCTTCATGCTCCTCATATTTTTCAGACCGTTTCATGCTCATCTCATTTTTATCACCTTTTGAAGCTCTTCATATTTTTCACACCTTTTGAAGCTCTTCATATTTTTCACACGTTTTCAGGCTCTTCATGTTTTTCAACACCACTTCCTGTTTCTCCTATTTTTCAGACCGTTTCATGATCCTCATATTTTTGACACATTTTGAAGCTCTTCATATTTTTCACACCTTTTCAGGCTCTTCATGTTTTTCAACACCGCTTCATGCTCCTCCTCTTTTTCAGACCGTTTCATGCTCCTCATATTTTTGACACCTTTTGATGCTCTTCATATTTTTCACACCTTTTCAGACTCTTCATGATTTTCAAAACGGCTTCATGCTCCTCATATTTTCACTCCATTTCATGCTCATCTCTTTTTTGACACCTTTTGAAGCTCCTCTACTTTTGACCCCTTTAGAAGCTCTTCATATTTTTGACAACTTTTCAGGATCTTCATGTTTTTCAACACCGCTTCATGCTCCCCCTAATTTTCAGACCGTTTCATGACACTCATATTTTTGACACCTTTTGAAGCTCCTCCTATATTTCATACCTTTTCAGACTCTTCATGATTTCCAACACCGCTTCATGCTCCTCATTTTTTTCACACCGTTTAATGCTCATCTCATTTTTGACACCTTTTTAAGCTCTTCATATTTTTGACACCTTTAGAACCTCTTCATATTTTTTACACCTTTTCAGGCTCTTCATATTTTTCAAAACTGCTTATTGCTCCTCCTATTTTTCAGACCGTTTCATGCTCATCTCATTTTTGACAACTTCTGAAGCTCTTCATATTTTTCACATATTTTGAAGCTCTTCATATTTTACACACCTTTTCAGACTCTTCATGTTTTTGAACACTGCTTCATGCTCCTCCTATTTTTCAGACCGTTTCATGCTCCTCCTATTTTTCAGACCGTTTCATGCTTCTCATATTTTGACACCTTTTGAAGCTCTTCATATTTTTCACAACTTTTCAGGCTCTTCATGTTTTTCAACACCGCTTCATGCTCCTCCACTTTGTCAGACCGTTTCATGCTCCTCATATTTTTGGCACCTTTTGAAGCTCTTCATATTTTTCACACCTTTTCAGGTCTTCATGTTTTTGAACACCATTTCATGCTCCTCCTATTTTTCAGACCGTTTCATGTTCTTCATATTTTTGGCACCTTTTGAAGCTCTTCATATTTTTCACACCTTTTCAGGCTCTTCATGTTTTTCAACACCGCTTCATGCTCCTCCTATGTTTCAGACCGTTTTTTGCTCCTCATATATTTGACACCTTTTGAAGCTCTTCATAATTTCCACACCTTTTCAGGCTCTTCATGTTTTTGAACACCATTTCATGCTCCTCTTATTTTTTTTTTTATTGTTATTTTTTTTTAATTTTTTTTTATTATTTTTATTTTTTTTCCCAGTCGGTTTTGTCATACATTGATATGAATCAGCCATGGATTTACATGTATTCCCAATCCCAATCCCCCCTCCCACCTCCCTCTCCACCCGATTCCTCTCGTTCTTCCCAGTGCACTAAGCCGGAGCACTTGTCTCGTGCATTCTACCTGGGCTGGTGATCTGTTTCACCATACATAGCATACATGCTGTTCTTTTGAAATATCCCAACCTCGCATTCTCCCACAAAGTTCAAAAGTCTGTTCTGTATTTCTGTGTCTCTTTTTCTGTTCTGCATATAGGGTTATCGTTATCACCTTTCTAAATTCCATATACATGTGTCAGCATGCTCTAATGTTCTTTATCTTTCTGGCTTACTTCACTCTGTATAATGGGCTCCAGCTTCATCCATCTCATTAGGACTGATTCAAATGAATTCTTTTTAATGGCTGAGTAATATTCCATGGTGTATATGTACCACAGCTTTCTTATCCATTCATCTGCTGACGGGCATCTAGGTTGCTTCCATGTCCTGGCTATTATAAACAGTGCTGCGATGAACATTGGGGTGCACGTGCCTCTTTCAGACGAACCTATGGACACCTTATCTTTGACAAAGGAGGCAAGGATATACAATGGAAAAAAGACAACCTCTTTAACAAGTGGTGCTGGGAAAACTGGTCAACCACTTGTAAAAGAATGAAAATAGAACACTTTCTAACACCATACACAAAAATAAACTCAAAATGGATTAAAGATCTAAATGTAAGACCAGAAACTATAAAACTCCTAGAGGAGAAGATAGGCAAAACACTCTCCGACATAAATCAAAGCAAGATCCTCTATGACCCACCTCCCAGAATATTGGAAATAAAAGCAAAACTAAACAAATGGGACCTAATGAAACTTAAAAGCTTTTGCACTACAAAGGAAACTATAAGTAAGGTGAAAAGACAGCCCTCAAATTGGGAGAAAATAATAGCAAATGAAGAAGCAGACAAAGGATTAATCTCAAAAATATACAAGCAAATCCTGCAGCTCAATTCCAGAAAAATAAATGACCCAATAAAAAATGAGCCAAAGAACTAAACAGACATTTCTCCAAAGAAGACATACAGATGGATAACAAACACATGAAAAGATGCTCAACATCACTCATTATTAGAGAAATGCAAATCAAAACCACAATGAGGTACCATTACATGCCAGTCAGGATGGCTGCTATCCAAAAGTCTACAAGCAATAAATGCTGGAGATGGTGTGGAGAAAAGGGAACCCTCTTACACTGTTGGTGGGAATGCACACTAGTACAGCCCCTATGGAAAACAGTGTGGAGATTTCTTAAAAAACTGGAAATAGAACTGCCATATGACCCAGCAATCCCACTTCTGGGCATACACACTGAGGAAACCAGATCCTCTTATTTTTCAGACCGTTTCAAGCTCCTCATATTTTTTACACCTTTTGAAGCTCTTCATATATTTCACACCTTTTCAGGCTCTTCATGCTTTTCAAATCCGCTTCATGCTCCTCCTATTTTTCAGACTGTTTCATGCTCCTCATATTTTTGACACCTTTTGAAGCTCTTCATATTTTTCACACGTATTCAAGCTCTTCATCTTTTTCAACACCGCTTCATGCTCCTCCTATTTTTCAGACCGTTTCATGCTTCTCATATTTTTGACACCTTTTGAATCTCTTCATATTTTTCACACCTTTTCAGGTTCTTCATGTTTTTGAACACCGCTTCATGCTCCTCCCATTTTTCAGACCGTTTCATACTCCTCATATATTTGACACCTTTTGAAGCTCTTCATATTTTTCACAACTTTTCAGGTTCTTCATGTTTTCAACACCACTTCATGCTCCTCCTATATTTCTGAACCGTGTCATGCTCCTCATATTTTTGACATCTTTTGAAGCTCTTCATATTTTTCACGCCTTTTCAGACTCTTCATGTTTTTCTACACCGCTTCATGCTCCTCCTATTTTTGACATCTTTTGAAGCTCTTCATATATTTCACACCTTTTCAGGGTTTTCATGTTTTTGAACACCGTTTCATGCTCCTCATATTTTTCAGACCGTTTCATGCTCCTCATATTTTTGACACCTTTTGAAGCTCTTCATATTTTTCACACCTTTTCAGGCTCTTCATGTTTTCAACACCGTTTCATGCTCCTTCTATTTTTCAGACCGTTTCATGCTCCTCATATTTTGACACCTTTTGAAGCTCTTCATATATTTCACACCTTTTCAGGCTCTTCATATTTTTCAACAAGGTTTCATGCTCCTCCTATTTTTCATACAGTTCCATGCCCCTCATATTTTTGACACCTTTTCAAGCTCTTCACATTTTTCAAACCTTTTCAGGCTGTTCATGTTTTTCAACACCACTTCATGCTCCTCCTATTTTTCAGACCGTTTCATGCTCCTCATGTATTTCACACCGTTTGAAGCTCTTTATATTTTTCACACCTTTTTAGGCTCTTCATGTTTTTGAACACGATTTCAGGCTCCTCCTATTTTTCGGACTGTTTCATGCTCATCTCATTTTTGACACCTTTTGAAGCTCTTCATATTTTTCACACCTTTTCAGGCTCTTCATGTCTTTGAACACCGTTTCATGCTGCTCCTATTTTTCAAATAGTTTCATGCTCCTCATATTTTTGACAGATTTTGAAGCTCTTCATTTTTTCACACCTTTTGAAGCTCTTCATATTTTTCACAACTTTTCAGGCTCTTCATGTCTTTGAACACCGTTTCATGCTGCTCCTATTTTTCAGATCGTTTCATGCTCCTCATATTTTTGACAGATTTTGAAGCTCTTCATTTTTTTCACACCTTTTGAAGCTCTTCAAATTTTTCACACTTTTTCAGGCTGTTCATGTTTTTCCACACCGCTTCATGCTCCTCCTATTTTTCAGACAGTTTCATGTGCCTCCTATTTTTGACACCTTTTGAAGGTCTTCATGTTTTTCAACCTTTTCAGGCTCTTCATGTTTTTCAACAACGTTTCAGGCTCCTCCTATTTTTGACATCTTTTGAATCTCTTCGTATTTTTCACACCTTTTAAGGCTCTTCACGATTTTGAACACCGTTTCTCTCTCCTGATATTTTTGACACGTTTTGAAGCTCTTCATATATTTGACAACATTTCATGCTCTTCATGTTCTTCAACACTGCTTCATGCTCCTCCTACTTTTCAGACCATTTCATGCTCCTCATTCTTTTGACAGGTTTTGAAGCTCTTCATATTTTTCACACCTTTTCAAGCTCTTCATGTTTTGAAAACCGTTTCATGCTCTTCCTGTTTTTCAGAACGTTTCATGCTCCTCATATTTTAGACACCTGTTGAAGCTCTTCATATTTTTCACACCTTTTCAGGCTCTTCATGTTTCTCAACACCACTTTATGTTCCTCCTATTTTTCAGACCATTTCCTGCACCTCATATTTTTGACAACTTGTGAAGCTCCTCATATTTTTCACACCTTTTGAAGCTCTTCATATTTTTCACACCTTTTCAAGCTCTTCATGTTTTGAATACCGTTTCATGCTCCTCCTGTTTTTCAGACCGTTTCATGTTCGTCATGTATTTCACACCTTTTGAAGCTCCTCATATTTTTCACACCTTTTTAGGCTCTTCGTGTTTTTGAACAACGTTTCATGCTCCTCCTATTTTTCAGACAGTTTCATGCTCCTCATATTATTGGCACCTTTTGAAGTTCTTCATATTTTTCACACCTTTTCAGGTTCTTCATGTTTTTCAACACTGCTTCATGCTCCTCCTATTTTTCAGAACGTTTCATGCTCCTCTTGTATTTCACAACTTTTGAAGCTCTTCACATTTTCACACCTTTTCAGGCTCTTCATGTTTTTGAACACCGCTTCATCCTCCTCCTATTTTACAGACCGCTTCATTCTCCTCATATTTATCACACTTTTTGAAGCACTTCATATTTTTCACACCTTTTCTGGCTCTTCATGTTTTTCAACACCACTTCATGCTCCTCCTATTTTTCAGACAGTTTCATGCTCCTCATATTTTTGACACCTTTTGAAGCTCTTCATATTTTTCAGACCTTTTCAGGCTCTTCATGTTTTTCAACACCGCTTCATTATCCTCCTATTTTTCAGAGCGTTTCATGCTCCTCATATTTTTGACTCCTTTTGAATCTCTTCATATATTTCACACCTTTTCAGGCTCTTCATGTTTTTGAACACCGCTTCATGCTCCTCCTATATTTCAGACTGTTTCCTGCTCCTCATGTATTTCACACCTTTTGAAGCTCTTCATATATTTCACACCTTTTGAAACTCTTCATATATTTCACAGCTTTTCAGGCTCTTCATGTTTTTGAACACCGTTTCATGCTGCTCCTATTTTTCAGACCGTTTCATGCTCCTCTTTATTTCAGACCGTTTCATGCTCCTCATATTTTTGGCACCTTTTGAAGTTCTTCATATTTTTCGAACCTTTTCAGGTTCTTCATATTTTTCAACACCGCTTTATGCTCCTCCATTTTTTCAGACCGTTTCATGCTCCTCTTGTATTTCACACCTTTTGAAGCTCTTCACATTTTTCACACATTTTCAGGCTCTTCATGTTTTTGAACACCGCTTCATGCTCCTCATATTTTTCAGACCACTTCTTGTTCCTCATGTTTATCACACCTATTGAAGCTCTTCATGTTTTTCACACCTTTTCAGGCTCTTCATGTTTTTCAACACCGCTTCATGCTCCTCCTATTTTTCAGACCGTTTCATGCTCCTCATGTATTTCACACATTTTGAAGCTCTTTATATTTTTCACACGTTTTCAGGCTCCTCATGTTTTTGAACATGATTTCATGCTCCTCCTATTTTTCAGACCGTTTCATGCTCCTCATATTTTTGACACTTTTTGAAGCTCTTCATATTTTTCACACCTTTTAATGCTCTTCATGATTTTGAACACCGCTTGATGCTTCTCCTATTTTTCAGACAATTCCAAACTCCTCATATTTTTGACACCTTTTGAAGCTCTTCATATTTTGACACCTTTTAAAGCTCTTCATATTTTTCACACTTTTTCAAGCTCTTCATGTTTTTCCACACCGCTTCAAGCTCATCGTATTTTTCAAACAGTTTCGTGTGCCTCCTCTTTTGAACACCTTTTGAAGGTCTTCATATTTTTCACATCTTTATAGGCTCTTCTTGTTTTTCCGCACCGCTTCATGATCTTCCTTTTTTTCAGACCGTTCCATGCTCCTCATATTTTTGACACCTTTTGAAGCTCTTCATATTTTTCAAATATTTTCATGTTCTTCATGTTTTTCAACACCGCTTCATGCTCCTCCTATTTTTCAGATAGTTTCATGCCCCCTCTATTTTTGACACTTTTTGAAGCTCTTCATATATTTCACACCTTTTCAGGATCTTCATGTTTTTGAACACCGTTTCATGCTCCTCATATTTTTGACACCTTTGAAGCTCTTCAAAATTTTGACACCTTTTGAAGCTCTTCATATATTTCACACCTTTTCAGTCTCTTCATGTTTTTCAATGCCACTTCATGCTCCTGCTATTTTTCAGACCGTTTCATGCTCCTCATATTTTTGACACCTTTTGAATCTCTTCATATATTTCACACCTTTTCAGGCTCTTCATGTTTTTGAACACCGCTTCATGCTCCTCCTATTTTTCAGATCGTTTCATGCTCCTCATGTATTTGACAGCGTTTGAAGCTCTTCATATTTTTCACACCTTTTGAAGCTCTTCATATTTTTCACGGCTTGTCAGGCTCTTCGTGTTTTTGAACACCGTTTCATGTTCCTCCTATTTTTCAGACCGTTTCATGCTCCTCATATTGTTGACACCTTTTGAAGCTCTTCATATATTTCACACCTTTTCTGGCTCTTCCTGTTTTTTAACAAAGCTTCATGCTCCTCCTATTTTTCAGACCGTTTCATGCTCCTCATATTTTTCACACATTTTGAAGCTTTTCATATTTTTCACACCTTTTCAGACTCTTCCTGTTTTTCAACACCGCTTCATGCTTCTCCTATTTTTCAGACCGTTTCATGCTCCTCATATTTTTCACACCTTTTGAAGCTCTTCATATTTTTCACACCTTTTCAGGCTCTTCATGTTTTTCAACACCGCTTCATGCTCCTCCTATTTTCAGACCGTTTCATGCTCCTCATGTATTTCATACCTTTTGAAGCTCTTAATATTTTTCACACCTTTTCAGGCTCTTCATGTTTTTGAACACGGTTTCATGCTCCTCCTATTTTTCAGACCGTTTCATGCTCGTCATATTTTTCACACCTTTTGAAGCTCTTCATATTTTTAACACCTTTTCAGGCTCTTCATGATGTTGAACACCACTTCTTGCTCCTCCTATTTTTCAGACCATTTCATGCTCCACATGTATTTCACACCTTTTGAAGCTCTTCATATTTTTCACACCTTTTCAAGCTCTTCATGTTTTTGAACACGGTTTCATGCTCTTCCTGTTTTTCAGACAGTTTCATGCTCCTCATATTTTTGACACCTTTTGAAACTCTTCATATTTTTCACACCTTTTCAGGCTTTTCATGTTTTTCAACACCGCTTCATGATCCTCATATTTTTCAGAGCGTTTCATGCTCCTCATATTTTTGACACCTTTTGAATCTCTTCATATATTTCACAACTTTTCAGGCTCTTCATGTTTTTGAACACCGCTTCATGCTCCTCCTATTTTTCAGACCGTTTCATGCTTCTCATCTATTTCACAGCTTTTGAAGCTCTTCATATTTTTTAAACCTTTTGAAGCTCTTCATATTTTTCACAGCTTTTCAGGCACTTCATGTTTTTGAACACCGTTTCATGCTCCTCCTATTTTTAAGAACTTTTCATGCTCCTCATATTTTTGACACCTTTTGAAGCTCTTTATATATTTCACACCTTTTCTGGCTCTTCATGTTTTTCAACACCACTTCATGCTCCTCCTATTTTTCAGACCGTTTCATGCTCCTCATATTTTTGACACCTTTTGAAGCTCTTCATATATTTCCTACATTTTCAGGCTCTTCATGTTTTTCAACAAAGCTTCATGCTCCTCCTATATTTCAGTCCGTTTCATGCTCCTCATATTTTTCACATCTTTTGAAGCACTTCATATTTTTCACACCTTTTCAGGCTCTTCATTTTTTTGAACACCTCTTCATGCTCCTTTTATTTTTAGTCCGTTTCATGCTCCTCATATTTTTCACACCTTTTGAAGCTCTTCATATTTTTCACACCTTTTCAGGCTCTTCATGTTTTCCACACCGCTTCATGCTCCTCCTATTTTTCAGACCGTCTCATGCTCCTCATATTTTTGACACCTTTTGAAGCTCTTCATATTTTTCACACCTTTTCAAGCTCTTCATGTTTTTGAACACCGTTTCATGCTCCTCCTATTTTTCATACCGTTTAATGCTCCTCATATTTTTGACACCTTTGAATCTCTTCATAGTTTTCACACTTTTTGACGCTCTTCATATATTTCACACGTTTTCAGGCCCTTCATGTTTTTGAACACCGTTTTATGTTCCTCCTATTTTTCAGACCTTCTCATGCTCCTCATAATTTGACACATTTTGAAGCTCCTCATATTTTTCACACATTTTCAGTCTCTTCATTTTTTTGAACACCGCTTCATGCTCCTCCTATTTTTCAGACCGTCCCATGCTCCTCATATTTTTGACACATTTTGAAGCTCTTCATATTTTTCACACCTTTTCAGGCTCTTCATGTTTTTGAACACCGTTTCATGCTCCTCCTATTTTTCACACCGTTTCATGCTCCTCATATTTTTCACACCTGTTGAAGCTCCTCGTATTTTTCACACCTTTTGAAGCTGTTCATATATTTCACACTTTTTCAGGCATTTCATGTTTTTCACAACCGCTTCATGCTCCTCCTATTTTTCAGACCGTTTCATTCTCCTCATTTTTTTGAAACCTTTTGAAGCTCTTCATATTTTTTACACCTTTTCATTCTCTTCATGTTTTTCAACACAGCTTCATGCTCCTTCTATTTTTCAGACCATTTCACGCTTCTCATGTATTTCACACCTTTTGAAGCTCTCATATTTTTCACACCTTTTCAGGCTCTTCATGTTTTTGAACACCGTTTCATGCTCCTCCTATTTTACAGACCGTTTCATGCTCTCTCATTTCTGACACCTTTTGAAGTTCTTCATATATTTCACACCTTTTCAGGCTCTTCATGTTTTTCAACACCGCTTCATGCTCATCCTATTTTTCAGACCGTTTCATGCTCCTCTCATTTCTGACACCTTTTGAAGCTCTTCATATTTTTCACACCGTTTCAAGCTCTTCATATTTTTCAAACGTTTTCAGGCTCTTCATGTTTTTGAACACCGCTTCTTGCTCCTCTTATTTTTCAGACCGTTTCATACTCCTCATATTTTTTACACCTTTTGAAGCTCTTCATATTTTTCACCCCTTTTCAGGCTCTTCATGTTTTTCAGCACCGCTTCATGTTCCTCCTATTTTTCAGACCGTTTCATGCTCCTCATATTTTGGACACCTTTTGAAACTCTTCATATATTTCACACCTTTTCAGGCTCTTCATATTTTTCAACACCGTTTTAAGCTCGTCCCATTTTCTAGACCGATGCATGCTTCTCATAATTTTGACACATTTTGAAGCTCTTCATATACTTCACACCTTTTCAGGCTCTTCATGTTTTTAAACACCGCTTCATGCTCCTGCTATTTTTCAGACAGTTTCATGCTCCTCTTATTTTTGACACCTTTTGAAGCTCCTCATATATTTGCAACCTTTTGAAGCTCTTCATATATTTAACACTTTTTTAGGCTCTTCACGTTTTTCAACTCCACTTCATGCTCCTCCTATTATTCAGACCGTTTCATGCTCCTCATAATTTTGACACCTTTTGAAGCTCTTCATATTTTTCACACCTTTTCAGGCTCTTCATGTATTTCAACACCGATTCATGCTCCTCCTATTTTTCAGACATTTTCATGCTGCTCATGTATTTCACACTTGTTGACGCTCTGCATATTTTTCACACCTTTTCAGGCTCTTCATGTTTTTGAACACTGCTTGTTGATCCTCCTATTTTTCAGACTGCTTCATGGTCCTCAAATGTTTGACACTTTTTGTAGCTCTTCATATTTTTCACATCATTTCAGGCTGTTCATGGTTTTCTACACCGCTTCATGATCCTCCTATTTTTCAGACCGTTTCATGCTCGTCATACTTTTGACACCTTTTGAAGCTCTTCATGTTTTTGAACACCTTTTCATGCTCCTCCTATATTTCAGAATGTTTCATGCTCCTCATGTATTTCACACCTTTTGAAGCTCTTCATTTTTTCACACTTTTCAGGCTCTTCATGTTTTTCAACACCGCTTCATGCTCCTCCTATTTTTCAGACCGTTTCATCCTCCTCATCTTTTTGACACCTTTTGAAGCTCTTCATATATTTCACACTTTTTCAGGTTCTTCATGTTTTTCAACAACGCTTCATGCTCCTCCTATTTTTCAGACCGTTTCATGGTCCCCATATTTTTGACACCTTTTGAAGCTCTTCATATTTTTCAACCCTTTTCAGTCTCTTCATGTTTTTCAACACCGCCTGATGCTCCTCCAATTTTTCAGACCGTTTCATGCTCCTCATATTTTTCACAGGTTTTGAAGCTCTTCATATATTTCACACCTTTTCAGGCTCTTCATGTTTTTCAACACCGCTTCATGCTTTTCCTATTTCTCAGACCGGTTCATGCTCCTCATATTTTTGACACCTTTTGAAACTCTTCATATTTTTCACACATTTTCAGGCTCTTCATGTTTTTCAACACCGCCTGATGCTCCTCCAATTTTTCAATCCGTTTCATGCTCCTCATATTTTTCACAGGTTTTGAAGCTCTTCATATATTTCACACCTTTTCAGGCTCTTCATGTTTTTCAACACCGCTTCATGCTTTTCCTATTTCTCAGACCGGTTCATGCTCCTCATATTTTTGACACCTTTTGAAGCTCTTCATATTTTTTTCACCTTTTCAGGCACTTCATGTTTTTCAACAACGATTCATGCTCCTCCTATATTTCGGTCCTTTTCATGCTCCTCATATTTTTGACACCTTTTGAAACTCTTCATATATTTCACACCTTTTCAGGCTCTTCATATTTTTCAACACTGTTTTAAGCTCGTCCCATTTTCTAGACCGTTGCATGCTTCTCATAATTTTGACACATTTTGAAGCTCTTCATATACTTCACACCTTTTCAGGCTCTTCATGTTTTTAAACACCGCTTCATGCTCCTGCTATTTTTCAGACTGTTTCATGCTCCTCTTATTTTTGACACCTTTTGAAGCTCCTCATATATTACACACCTTTTGAAGCTCTTCATATATTTAACACTTTTTTAGGCTCTTCACGTTTTTCAACTCCACTTCATGCTCCTCCTATTATTCAGACCGTTTCATGCTCCTCATAATTTTGACACCTTTTGAAGCTCTTCATATTTTTCACAAGTTCTCTGGCTCCTCATGTCTTTGAACACCGCTTCATGCTCCTTCTATTTTTCAGACCGTTTCATGCTCCTCATATTTTTGACACCTTTTGAAGCTCTTCATATTTTTCACACCTTTTCAGGCTCTTCATGTTTTTCAACACCGCTTCAGGCTCCTCCTATTTTTCAGACCGTTTCATGCTCCTCATGTATTTCACACCTTTTGAAGCTCTGCATATTTTTCACACCTTTTCAGGCTCTTCATGTTTTTCAACACGGCTTCATGATCCTCCTATTTTTCAGACCGTTTTAGGGTCCTCATATTTTTCAGACTGTTTCATGCTCCTCATGTATTTCACACCTTTTGAAGCTATTCATTTTTTTCACACCTTTTCAGGCTCTTCATGTTTATGAACATAGTTTCATGCTCCTCGTATTTTTCAGAACGTTTCATGCTCCTCCTATTTTTCAGACTGTTTCATGCTCCTCATGTATTTCACACCTTTTGAAGCTCTTCATATTTTTCACACGTTTTCAGGCTCTTCATGTTTTTGATCACCGTTTCATGCTCCTCCTATTTTTCAGACCGTTTCATGCTCCTCATATTTTTCACACTTTTTGAAGCTCTTCTTATTTTTCACACATTTTTAGGCTCTTCACGTTTTTGAACACCGTTTCATGCTGCTTCTATTTTTCACATCTTTTGATGCTGTTCATATCTTTCACACCTTTTCAGTCTCTTCATGTTTTTGAACACCGCTTCATGCTCCGCCTTTTTTTCAGACCGTATATTGCTCCTCATGTATTTCACACCTTTTGAAGCTCTCATATTTTTCACATCTTTGTAGGCTCTTCATATTTTTGAACACCGTTTCATGCTCCTCCTATTTTTCAGACCGTTTCATGCTCCTCATATTTTTGACACCTTTTAAAGCTCTTCATATTTTTCACACCTTTTCAGGCTCTTCATGTTTTTGAACACTACTTCATGCTCCTCCAATTTTTCAGACCGTTTCATGCTCCTCATATTTTACAGCTTTTGAAGCTCTTCATATTTTTCACAACTTTTCAGGCTCTTCGTGTTTTTGAATACCGTTTCATGCTCCTCCAGTTTTTCAGACCGTTTCACGCTCTTCATATTTTTCACACTTCTTGAAGCTCTTCATATTTTTCACACCTTTTCAGGCTCGTCATGTTTTTGAACACCACTTCATGCTCCTCATATTTTTCAGATCATTTCATGCTCCTCATAATTTTGACACCTTTTGAACCTCTTCATATTTTTCACACCTTTTCACGCTCTTCATGTTTTTGCACACAGCTTCATGTTCCTATTATTTTCAGACCGTTTCATGCTCCTCATGTATTTCACACCTTTTGAAGCTCCTCATATTTTTCACACCTTTTCAGGCTCTTCATGTTTTTGAACACCATTTCATGCTGCTCCTATTTTTCAGACCGTTTCATGCTCATCTCATTTTTGACACCTTTTGAAGCTCTTCATATTTTTCACACCTTTGCAGGCTCCTCATGTTTTTGAACACCGCCTCATGCTACTCATATTTTTCAGATCGTTTCATGCTCCTCATACATTTGACACATTTTGAAGCCCTTCATGTTTTTGAACACTTTTTCATGCTCCTCCTATTTTTCAGAATGTTTCATGCTCCTCATGTATTTCACACGTTTTGAAGCTCTTCGTATTTTCACATCTTTTCAGGCTCTTCATGTTTTTGAACACCGTTTCATGCTCCTCCTATTTTTCCGGCCGTTTCATGCTCCTCATGTTTTTGACACCTTTTGAAGCTCTTCATATATTTCACACTTTTTCAGGTTCTTCATGTTTTTCAACAACGCTTCATGCTCCTCCTATTTTTCAGACCGTTTCATGGTCCCCATATTTTTGACATCTTTTGAAGCTCTTCATATTTTTCAACCCTTTTCAGTCTCTTCATGTTTTTCAACAACGCCTGATGCTCCTCCAATTTTTCAGACCGTTTCATGCTCCTCATATTTTTCACAGGTTTTGAAGCTCTTCATATATTTCACACCTTTTCAGGCTCTTCATGTTTTTCAACACCGCTTCATCCTTTTCCTATTTCTCAGACCGGTTCATGCTCCTCATATTTTGACACCTTTTGAAGCTCTTCTTATTTTTTTCACCTTTTCAGGCACTTCATGTTTTTCAACAACGATTCATGCTCCTCCTATTTTTCGGTCCTTTTCATGCTCCTCATATTTTTGACACCTTTTGAACCTCTTCATATTTTTCACACATTTTCAGGCTCTTCATGTTTTTCAACACCGCCTGATGCTCCTCCAATTTTTCAGATCTTTGCATGCTCCTCATAATTTTCACACATTTTGAGCTCTTCATATATTTCACAGCTTTTCACGCTCTTCATGTTTTTAAGCACTGCTTCATGCTCTTCCTATTTTTCAGACCGTTTCATGCTCCTCATATTTTTGACACCTTTGGAAGCTCTTCATATTTTTCACACCTTTTCATGCTCTTCATGTTTTTCAACACCGCTTCTTGCTCTTCCTATTTTTCAGACAGTTTCATGCTCCTCATATTTTTGACACCTTTTGAAGCTCCAGATATTTTTCACACCTTTTGAGCTCTTCATATATTTCACACTTTTTCAGGCCCTTCATGTTTTTCAACACCACTTCATGCTCCTCCTGTTTTTCAGACCATTTCATGCTCATCTCATTTTTGACAGCTTTTGAAGATTTTCATATTTTTCACACGTTTTGAAGCTCTTCATTTTTTTCACACCTTTTCAGCCTCTTCATGTTTTTCAACACCGCTTCATGCTGCTCTTATTTTTCAGACCGTTTCATGCTCCTCATATTTTTGACACCTTTTGAAGCTCTTCATATATTTCACACATTTTCAGGCTCTTCATGTTTTTCAACACCGTTTTATTGTAGTCCTATTTTCTAGACCGTTGCATGCTCCTCATAATTTTGACACCTTTTGAAGCTCTTCATATTTTTCACACCTTTTCAGGCTCTTCATGTTTTTAAACACCCTTCATGATCCTCCTATTTTTCAGACCGTTTCATTCTCCTCATTTTTTTGAAACCTTTTGAAGCTCTTCATATTTTTTACACCTTTTCATTCTCTTCATGTTTTTCAACACAGCTTCATGCTCCTTCTATTTTTCAGACCATTTCACGCTTCTCATGTATTTCACACCTTTTGAAGCTCTCATATTTTTCACACCGTTTCAGGCTCTTCATAATTTTGAACACCGTTTCATGCTCCTCCTATTTTTCAGACCGTTTCATGCTCTCTCATTTCTGACACCTTTTGAAGCTCTTCATATATTTCACACCTTTTCAGGCTCTTCATGTTTTTCAACACCGCTTCATGCTCATCCTATTTTTCAGACCGTTTCATGCTCCTCTCATTTCTGACACCTTTTGAAGCTCTTCATATTTTTCACACCGATTCAAGCTCTTCATATTTTTCAAACGTTTTCAGGCTCTTCGTGTTTTTGAATACCGTTTCATGCTCCTCGTATTTTTCAGACCATTTCATGCTCCTCATATATTTGACACCATTAAATCTATTCATATTTTTCACACATTTTGAAGCTCTTCATATATTTTACACCTTTTCAGGCTCTTCATGTTTTTGAACACCGTTTCCTGCTCCTCCTATTTTTCAGACCGTTTCATGCTCCTCATATTATAGACACCTTTGAATCTCTTCATATTTTCACACGTATTGAAGCTCTTCATATTTTCCACACGTTTTCAAGCTCTTCATGTTTTTCAACACCGCTTCATGCTCCTCCGATTTTTCAGAACGTTTCATTCTCCTCATATTTTTCACACTTTTTGAAGCTCTTCATATATTTCACACCTTTTCAAGCTCTTCATGTTCTCCACACCACTTCATGCTTCTCCTATTTTTCAGCCGGTTTCATGCTCCTCATGTATTTCACACCTTTTGAAGCTCTTCATATTTTTCACACCTTTTCAAGCTCTTCATGTTCTCCACACCACTTCATGCTTCTCCTATTTTTCAGCCGGTTTCATGCTCCTCATGTATTTCACACCTTTTCAAGCTCTTCATATTTTTCACTCCTTTTCAGGCTCTTCATGTTTTTGATCACTGTTTCATGCTACTCCTATTTTTCAGACCGTTTCATGCTCCTCATATTTTTGACCCCTTTTGAAGCTCTTCATATTTTTCACGCCTTTTCAGGCTCTTCATGTTTTTCAACACCGCTTCATGCTCCTCCTATTTTTCAGGCCGTTTCATGCTCCTCATATTTTTGACACCTTTTGAAGCTCTTCATATTTTTCACACGTTTTCAGGCTCTTCATGTTTTTCAACACCGCTTCATGTTCCTCCTATTTTTCAGAAAGTTTCATTCTCCTCATATTTTTGACACCTTTTGAAGCTCTTCATATTTTTCACACCATTTCAGGCTCTTCATATTTTTAATACCACTTCATGCTCCTCCTATTTTTCATACCATTTCTTGCTCATCGATTTTTGACACCTTTTGAAGCTCTTCATATATTTCACACGTTTTCAGGCTCTTCACGTTTTTCAACACCGCTTCATGCTCCTCCTATTTTTCAGACCGTTTCATGCTCCTCATATTTTTGACACGTTTTGAAGCTCTTCATATTTTTAACACCTTTTAAGGCTCTTCGTGTTTTTGAAAACCGTTTCATGCTCCTCTTATATTTCATATTGTTTCAAGCTTCTCCTATTTTTCACACCCTTTGAAGCTCTTCATATCTTTCACACCTTTTCAGGCTCTTCATGTTTTTGAACACCGCTTCATGCTCCTCCTATTTTTCAGACCGTATAAAGCTCCTCATGTATTTCACACCTTTTGAAGCTCTTCATATCTTTCACAGCTTTTCAGGCTCTTCATGTTTTTGAACACCGCTTCATGCTCCTCCTTTTTTTCAGACCGTATATTGCTCCTCATGTATTTCACAACTTTTGAAGCTCTTAATATTTTTCACATCTTTTCAGGCTCTTCATGTTTTTGAACACCATATCATGCTCCTCATATTTTTGACACCTTTTGATGCTCTTCATATTTATCACACCTTTTCATGCTCTTCATGTTTATGAACAACGCTTCATGCTCCTCCTTTTTCGACTCCTTTTGAAGCTCTTCATATTTTTCACACCTTTTCAGGCTCTTCATGTTTTTGCACACCGCTTCATGCTCTACCAATTTTTCATACCGTTTAATGCTCCTCATGTATTTCCGCGTTTTGAAGCTCTTCATATTTCTCACACCTTTTCAGGCTCTTCATGTTTTTGAACACCGCTTCATTATCCTCCTTTTTTTCAGACAGTTTAATGCTCCTCATATTTTTGACCCCTTTTAAAGCTCTTCATATTTTTCACACTTTTTAAGGCTCTTCTTGTTTTTGAACACCGCTTCATACTCCTCCTGCTTTTCAGACCGTTTAATGCTCCTCATGTATTTCCCGCGTTTTGAAGCTCTTCATATTTCTCACAGCTTTTCAGGCTCTTCATGTTTTTGAACACCGCTTCATTATCCTCCTATTTTTCAGATCTTTTCATGCTCCTCATATTTTTGACACCTTTTGAAGCTCTTCATATTTTTCACACCTTTTCAGGCTCTTCATGTTTTTGAACAACGTTTCATGCTCCTCCTATTTTTCACACCTTTTGAAGCTCTTCATTTATTTCATTCCTTTACAGGCTCTTCACCTTTTTCAACACGGCTTCACCTCCTCCTATTTTTTAGACCGTTTCATGCTCCTCATATATTACACACCTTTTGAAGCTCTTCATATTTTTCACACCTTTTCAGGCTCTTCATGTTTTGGAACACCGTTTCATGCTCCTACTATTTTTCAGACCGTTTCAAGCTCCTCATAATTTTGACACCATTTGAAGCTCTTCATATATTTCACACCTTCTCAGGCTCTTCATGTTTTTGAACACCGCTTCTTGCTCCTCCTATATTTCAGACCGTTTCATGCTCCTCATATTTTTGACACCTTTTGAAGCTCATCATATATTTCACATCTTTTCAGACTCTTCAAGTTTTTGAACACTGCTTCATGCTCCTACTTTTTTTCAGATCGTTTCATGCTCCTCATGTATTCCACACCTTTTGAAGCTCTTCAAATTTTTCACAACTTTTCAGGCTCTTCATGTTTTTGATCACCGCTTCATGCTCCTCCTATTTTTCAGACCTTTTCCTATTCCTCCTATTTTTCAGATCATTTCATGTTCCTCATATTTTTGACACCTTTTGAAGCTTTTCATGTTTTTCCACACCATTCCATGCTGCCTCTATTTTTCAGACCGTTTAATGCTACTCCTGTTTTTCAAACCGTTTCATTCTCCTCATATTTTTGACACATTTTGAAGCTCTTCATGTCTTTCAACACCGTTTCATGCTGCTCCTATTTTTCAGACCATTTCATGATCCTCTTATTTTTCAGGCCGTTTCATGCTCCTCATATTTTTGACACTTTTGAAGCTCTTCATGTCTTTCAACACTGTTTCATGCTGCTCCTATTTTTCAGACGGTTTCATGCTCCTCCTATTTTGCAGACCGTTTCATGTTCCTCATATTTTTCACAACTTTTGAACCTCCTCATTTTTTCACAACTCTTGAAGCTCTTCATATATTTCACACCTTTTCAGGCACTTCATGATTTTCACGACCACTTCATGCTCCTCCTATTTTTCAGACCGTTTCATGCTTCTCATATATTAGACACCTTGTGAAGCTCTTCCTATTTTTCACACCTTTTCAGGCTCTTCATGTTTTTCAACACCGTTTCATGCTCCTCCTATTTTTCAGACCGCTTCAGGCTCCTCATGTATTTCACACCTTTTCAAGCTCTTCATATTTTTCACACCTTTTCAGGCTCTTCATGTTTTTGAACACCGTTTCATGCTCCTCCTATTTTTCATACCATTTCATGCTCCTCATATTTTTGACACTTTTTGAACCTCCTCATTTTTTCAAAACTTTTGAAGCTCTTCATATATTTCACACCTTTTCAGGCACTTCATGATTTTCACGACCACTTCATGCTCCTCCTATTTTTCAGACCGTTTCATGCTCATCTCATTTTTGACACCTTTGGAAGCTCTTCATATTTTTCACACGTTTTCAGGCTCTTCATGTTTTTCAACACCGCTTCATGCTCCTCCTATTTTTCAGACCGTTTCATGCTCCTCATATTTTTGACACGTTTTGAGGCTCTTCATGTTTTTCACACCTTTTCAGGCTCTTCATGTTTTCGAACACTGATTCATATTACTCCTATTTTTCAGACCGTTTAATGCTCCTCATATTTTTGACACCTTTTGAAGCTCTTCATATAGTTCACACCTTTGAGGCTCTTCATATATTTCACACCTTTTCAGGCTCTTCATGTTTTTCACCACCACGTCATGCTCCTCCTATTTTTCAGACCGTTTCATGCTCCTCATATTTTTGACACCTTTTGAAGCTCTTCATATATTTCAAACCTTTTCAGTCTCTTCATTTTTCTGAACACCACTTCATGCTCCTCCTATTTTTCAGAACATTTCATGCTCATCTCTTTTTGACTCCTATTCAAGCTCTTAATATCATTCTTCCCTTTTGAAGCTCTTCATATTTTTCACAAGTTTTCATGCTCTTCATGATTTTCATCACACTTTCATGCTCCTCCTATTTTTCAGACCGTTTCATGCTCCTCATATTTTTGACACGTTTTGAAGCTCATCATATTTTTCACACCTTTTCAGGCTCTTCATGTTTTTGACCACCGAATCATGCTCCTCCTATTTTTCAGTCGTTTCATGCCTCTCATATTTTTCACACCTTTTGAAGCTCTTCATATATTTCACTCTTTTTCAGGCTTTTCATGTTTTTCAACACCACTTCATGCTCCTCCTATTTTTCAGACCGCTTCATGCTCATCTCATTTTTGACACCTTTTGAAGCTGTTCATATTTTTCACACCTTTTCAAGCTCTTCATATTTTTCACACCTTTTCAGGCTCTTCATGTTTTTGAACACCGTTTCATGCTCCTCCTATGTTTCAGACCGTTTCATGTTCCTCCTATTTTTCAGATCATTTCATGCTCCTCATATTTTTGACACCTTTTGAAGCTCTTCATATATTTCACACCTTTCAGGCTCTTCATTTTTTTCAACCCCACTTCATGCTCCTCCTATTTTTCAGTCCGTTTCATGCTCACATCATTTCTGACACCTTTTGAAGCTCTTCTTATTTTTCACATCTTTTGAAACTCTTCATATTTTTCACACGTTTTCAGGTTCTTCATGTTTTTCAACACCGTTTCATGCTCCTCCTACTTTTCAGACCGTTTCATGCTCCTTATATGTTTGTCTCCTTTTGAAGCTCTTCATATATTTCACACCTTTGGAAGCTCTTCATATTTTTCACACCTTTTCAGGCTCTTCATGGTTTTCAACAGCGCTTCATGCTCCTCCAGTTTTTCAGACCGCTTCATTATCATCTCATTTTTGACCCCTTTTGAAGCTCTTCATATATTTCACACCTTTTCAGACTCTTCTTGTTTTTCAACACAGCTTCTTGCTCCTCCTATTTTTCAGACCGTTTCATGCTCCTCATATTTTTGACACCTTTTTAAGCTTTTCATATTTTTGACACCTTTTGAAGCTCTTCATATTTTTCACACTTTTTCATGCTCTTCATGTTTTTCAACACTTCTTCATGCTCCTCCTTTTTTTTCAGAGCGTTTCAAGCTCCTCATATATTTCACACCTTTTGAAGCTCTTCCTATTTTTCACACCTTTTCAGGCTCTTCATGCTTTTGAACACCGCTCCATGCTCCTCCTATTTTTCAGACGGTTTCATGCTCCTCGTATTTTTCAGACCGTTTCAGGGTGTCCATGTTTTTGAAAACCACTTCATGCTCCTATTTTTCAGACCGTTTCATACACCTCATGAATTTCACACCTTTTGAACCTCTTCATATTTTTCACATATTTGAAGCTCTTCATATAATTCACACCTTTTCAGTCTCTTCTTTTTTTGCAACACCACTTCATGCCCCTGCTATTTTTCAGACCGTTTCATGCTCCTCATATTTTTGACAGGTTTTGAGGCTTTTCATATTTTTCACACCTTTTCAGGCTCTTCATGTTTTTGAACACCTTTTCATAATCCGCCTATTTTTAAGACTGTTTCATGCTCCTCATATTTTTGACACCTTTAGAACCTCTTCATATTTTACACAGCTTTTCAGGCTCTTCATGTTTTTCAACACCGCTTCATGCTCCTCCTCTTTTTCAGGACGTTTCATGCTCCTCATATATTTGACACCTTTTGAAGCTCTTCATATTTTTCACACCTTTTGAAGCTCTTCATATTTTTCACATTTATGAATCTCTTCATATTTTCCACACGTTTTCAGAAAATTCATGTTTTTCAACACCGCTTCATGCTCCTCCTATTTTTCAGACCGTTTCGTCTCCTCATATTTTTGACACCTTTTGAAGCTCTTCATATATTTCACACATTTTCAGACTTTTCCTTTTTTTCAACATGACTTCATACTCCTCCTACTTTTCAGACCGTTTCATTCTCATCTCATTTTGACACCTTTTGAAGCTCTTCATGTTTTTCACATCTTTTGAAGCTCTTCATATTTTTCAAAACTTTTCAGGCTCTTTCTGATTTTCAACAGCGCTTCATGCTCCTCCTATTTTTCAGACCGTTTCATGCTCCTCATAATTTTGACACCTTTTGAAGCTTTCATATTTTTAACACCTTTTCAGGCTCTTCATCTTTTTCTACACCACTTCATGCTCCTCCTTTTTGCAGACCGTTTCATGCTACTCATATTTTTAACACCTTTTGAAGCTCTTCATATTTTTCACATCTTTTCAGGCTCTTCATCTTTTTCAACACCGCTTCATGCACGTCCTATTTTTCAGACTGTTTCATGCTCATCTCATTTTTGACACCTTTTGAAGTTTTTCATATTTTTCACAACTTTTCATGCTCTTCATGTTTTTGAAGACCGCTTCATGCTAATCCTATTTTTCAAACCATATCATGCTCCTCATATTTTTCACACCTTTTGAAGCACTTCATATATTTCACACCTTTTCAGGCTCTTCATGTTTTTGAACACCACTTCATGCTCCTTCTCTTTTTCAGAGAGTTTGATGTTCCTCATGTATTTCACACCTTTTGAAGCTCTTCATATTTTTCACACCTTTTCAGGCTCTTCATGTTTTTCAACACCACTTCATGCTGCTCATATTTTTTCAGACCGTTTCATGCTCCTCATATTTTTGACACGTTTTGACGCTCTTCATATTTTTCAAACCTTTTCAGGTTCTTCATGTTTTTCAACACCGCTTCATGTTCCTCATCTTTTTCAGACCGTTAATGCTACTCATATTTTTCACACCTCTTGAGGCTCTTCATGTTTTTGATCACCGTTTCATGATCCTCCTATATTTCAGACCGTTTCATGTTCCTCATATTTTTCACACCTTTTGAGGCTCTTCATGGTTTTGATCACCGTTTCATGCTCCTCCTATTTTTCAGACCGTATCGTGTTCCTCATACTTTTTACGCCTTTGAAGCTCTTCATATTTTTCACACCTTTTCAGGCTCCTCATGTTTTTGAACACCGCTTCCTGATCCTCCTATATTTCAGACCGTTTCATGCTCCTCATATTTTTGACACGTTTTGAAGCTCTTCGTATTTTTCACACCTTTTCAGAATCTTCATGTTTTTCAACACCGCTTCATGCTCTTCCTATTTTTCAGACCGTTTTATGCTCATATCATTTTTGACACGTTGTCAAGCTCTTCATATTTTTCACACCTTTTGAAGCTCTTCATATTTTTCACAAGTTTTCAGGCTCTTCATGTTTTTCAACACCGCTTCATGCTCCTCCTTTTTTTCAGACCGTTTCATGCTCCTCATATTTTTGATACCTTTTGAAACTCTTCATATTTTTCACACCTTTCAGGCTCTTCATATTTTTCAAACCTTTTGAAGCTCTTCATATTTTTCACACTTATTCAAGCTCTTCATGTTTTGAACACCGCTTCATGCTCCTCCTATTTTTAAGACCGTTTCATGCTCCTCATATTTTTGAAACTTTTTGAAGCTCTTCGTATTTTTCAAACCTTTTCAGGCTCCTCATGTTTTTGAAAACCGCCTCATCCTCCTCCTATTTTTCACACCTTTTGAAGCTCTTCATATTTTTCACACCTTTTCAGGCTCTTCATGTTTTTCCACACCGCTTCATGCACCTCAATTTTTCAGACTGTTTCATGCTCATCTCAATTTTGACACCTTTTGAAGCTTTTCATATTTTTCTCAACTTTTCAGGCTCTTCATGTTTTTGAACACCGCTTCATGCTCCTCCTATTTTTCAGACCGTTTCCTGCTCCTCATATTTTTGACACCTTTTGAAGGTCTTCATATTTTTCACACCTTTTCAGACTCTTCAAGTTTTTCAACACCGCTTCATGCTCCTCTTTTTTTCAGACCGTTTCATGCTCCTCATGTATTTCACACCTTTTGAAGCTCTTCATATTTTTCACACCTTTTGAAGCTCTTCATATTTTTCACATTTTTGAAGCTCTTCATATTTTCCACACGTTTTCAGGCTCTTCATGTTTTTCAACATCGCTTCATGCTCCTCCTATTTTTCAGACCGTTTCATGCTCCTCATATTTTTACACCTTTTGAAGCTCTTCATATTTTTCACACCTTTTCAGGCTCTTCATGTTTTTGAACACCGCTTCATGCTCCTCCTATTTTTCAGACCGTTTCCTGCTCCTCATATTTTTGACACCTTTGAAGCTCTTCATATATTTCACAACTTTTCAGACTTTTCCTTTTTTTCAACACGACTTCATGCTCCTCCTATTTTTCAGACCGTTTCATGCACCTCATATTTTGACACCTTTTGAAGCTCTTCATATTTTTCACACCTTTTCAGGCTCTTCATGTTTTTCAACACCGCTTCATGCACCTCTATTTTTCAGACCGTTTCATGTTCCTCATATTTTTGACACCTTTTCAAGCTCTTCATATTTTTCACACCTTTTCAGGCTCTTCATGTTTTTCAACAGCGATTGATGATCCTGCTACTTTTCAGACCTGTTCATGCTAATCTAATTTTTGACACCCTTTGAAGCTCTTCATATTTTTCACACCTTTTCAGGCTCTTCATGTTTTTGAACACCGCTTCATGCTCCTCCTAATTTTCAGACCGTTTCATGCTCCTCATATTTTTGACACCTTTTGAGCTCTTCATATTTTTCACACCTTTTCAGGCTCTTCATGTTTTTGAACACCGCTTCATGCTTCTGCTAATTTCCAGAGCATTTCATACTCCTCATATTTTTGACACGTTTTGAGGCTCTTCATATTTTTCACACCTTGTCAAGCTCTTCATGTTTTTGAACAACGTTTCATGATCTTAATATTTTTCAGAACGTTTCATGCTCCTCATATTTTTGACACCTTTTGAAGCTCTTCATATTTTTCACACCTTTTGAAGCTCTTCATATTTTTCACACGTTTTCACGCTCTTCATGTTTTTCAACACCGCTTCATGCTCCTCCTTTTTTTCAGACCATTCCTTGCTACTCATATTTTTGACACCTTTTGAAGCTCTTCATATTTTTCACACCTTTTCAGGCTCTTCATGTTTTTCAACAACGTTTCATGCACCTCCTATTTTTCAGAACGTTTCATGCTCCTCATATTTTTGACACCTTTTGAAGCTCTTCATATTTTTCACACATTTTCAGGCTCTTCATGTTTTTCAACAACGCTTAATGCTCCTCCTATTTTTCAGACCGTTTCTTGCACCTCATATATTTCACACCTTTTGAAGCTCTTCATATATTTCACACATTTTCAGGCTCTTCATGTTTTTCAACACCGCTTCATGCTCCTCCTATTTTTCAGACCATTCCTTGCTACTCATATTTTTGACACCTTTTGAAGCTCTTCATATTTTTCACACCTTTTGAAGCTCTTCATATTTTTCACACGTTTTCACGCTCTTCATGTTTTTCAACACCGCTTCATGCTCCTCCTTTTTTTCAGACCATTCCTTGCTACTCATATTTTTGACACCTTTTGAAGCTCTTCATATTTTTCACACCTTTTCAGGCTCTTCATGTTTTTCAACAACGTTTCATGCACCTCCTATTTTTCAGAACGTTTCATGCTCCTCATATTTTTGACACCTTTTGAAGCTCTTCATATTTTTCACACCTTTTCAGGCTCTTCATGTTTTTCAACAACGCTTAATGCTCCTCCTATTTTTCAGACCGTTTCTTGCACCTCATATGTTTCACACCTTTTGAAGCTCTTCATATATTTCACACCTTTTCAGGCTCTTCATGTTTTTCAACACCGCTTCATGCTCCTCCTATTTTTCAGACCGTTTCATGCTCATCTAATTTTTGACACCTTGTGAAGCTCTTCATATTTTTGACAACTTTTCAGGCTCTTCATGTTTTTGAACATTTCTTCATGCTCCTCCTCTTTTTCAAACCGTTTCATGCTTCTCATATTTTTGACACCTTTTGAAGCTCTTCATATTTTTCACACCTTTTAAAGCTCTTCATATTTGTCACATTTTTGAAGCTCCTCATATTATTCACACGATTTCCGACTCTTCATGTTTTTCAACACCGCTTCATGCTCCTGCTATTTATCATACCGTTTCATACTCCTCATATTTTTGACATCTTTTGAGACACTTCATATTATTTACACCTTTTCAGGTTCTTCATTTTTTTCAACACCACTTCAAGCTCCTCCTATTTTTCAGACCGTTTCATGCTCATCTAATTTTTGACACCTTTTGAAGCTCTTCATATTTTTCACACCTTTGAAGCTCTTCATATTTTTCACACCTTTTCAGGCTCTTCATGTTTTTCAACACCACTTCAAGCTCCTCCTATTTTTCAGACCGTTTCATGCTCATCTAATTTTTGACACCTTTGGAAGCTCTTCATATTTTTGACACCTTTTGAAGCTCTTCATATTTTTCACACCTTTTGAAGCTCTTCATATTTTTCACACCTTTTCAGGCTCTTCATGTTTTTCAACACCGCTTCATGCTCCTCCTATTTTTCAGACCGTTTCATGCTCCTCATATTTTTGACACCTTTTGAGGCTCTTCATATTTTTCACAACTTTTCAGCCTCTTCATGTTTTTAAACACCGCTTCATGCTCCTCATATTTTTCAGAACGTTTCATTCTCCTCATATTTTTCAAACCTTTTGAAGCTCTTCATATTTTTCACAACTTTTCAGGCTCTTCATGTTTTTGAATATCGCTTCATGCTCCTCCTATTTTTCAGAACGTTTCATACTCCTCATATTTTTGACATCTTTTTAACCTCTTCATATTTTTCACACCCTTTCAGGCTCTTCATGTTTTTCAACACCGCTTCATGCTCCACCTATTTTTCAGGCCGTTTCATGCTCGTCATATTTTTAACACCTTTTGAAGCTCATCATATTTTTCACACCTTTTCAGGCTCTTCATGTTTTTCCACACCGCTTCATGCTTCTCATATTTTTCAGACCGTTTCATGCTCCTCATGAATTTCACACTTTTGAAGCTCTTCATATTTTTCACACCGTTTCAGGCTTCTCATGTTTTTGATCCCCGTTTCATGCTCCTCCTATTTTTCAGACCGTTTCATGCTCTTCATATTTTTGACGCCTTTTGAAGCTCTTCATATTTTTCACACCTTTTCAGGCTGTTCATGTTTTCCACACCGTTTCCTGCAGCTTCTATTTTTCAGGCCGTTTCATGCTCCTCATATTTTTCACACCTTTTGAAGCTCTTCATATTGTTCACACCTTTTCAGGCTCTTCATGTTTTTCCACACCACTTCATGCTTCTCCTATTTTTCAGCCCGTTTCATGCTCCTCATATATTTCACCCCTTTTGAAACTGTTCATATTTTTCACACCTTTTCAGGCTCTTGATTTTATTCAACACCACCTCATGCTACTCCTCTTTTTCAGACCGTTTCATGCTCCTCATATATTTGACACCTTTAGAAGCTCATCATATTTTTAACACCTTTTCAGGCTCTTCATGTTTTTGAACACCGCTTCATGCTCCTCCTATATTCCAGACCGTTTCATGCTCCTCATTTATTTCACAGCTTTTGAAGCTCTTCATATTTTCACACCTTTTCAGGCTCGTCATGTTTTTGAACACCGCTTCAAGCTCCTCCTATTTTTCAGACCGTTTCATGCTCCTCATATTTTTCACACCTTTTGAAGCTCTTCATATTTTACACACCTTTTCAGGCTCTTCATATTTTTGAACACAGCTTCATGCTCCTCCTATTTTTCAGACCGTTTCATGCTCCTCATAATTTTAACACCATGTGAAGCTCTTCAAATTTTTCACACCTTTTCAGGCTCTTCATGTTTTTGAACACCGTTTCATGCTCCTCCTATTTTTCAGACCGTTTCATGCTCCTCATATTTTTGACACCTTTTGAAGCTCTTCATATTTTTCACACCTTTTCAGGCTCTTCATGTTTTTCAAAGCCACTTCATGCTTCTCCTATTTTTCAGACCGTTTCATGCTCCTCTCATTTCTGACACCTTTTGAAGCTCTTCATATATTTCACACATTTTCAGGCTCTTCATGTTTTTCAACACCACTTCATGCTCCTCCTATTTTTCAGACCGTTTCATGCTCCTCATGTATTTCACACCTTTTGAAGCTCTTTATATTTTTCACACCTTTTTAGGCTCTTCATGTTTTTGAACACGATTTCAGGCTCCTCCTATTTTTCGGACTGTTTCATGCTCATCTCATTTTTGACACCTTTTGAAGTTCTTCATATTTTTCACACCTTTTGAATCTCTTCATATTCCTCAAACATTTTCAGGCTCTTCATGTTTTTCAACACCCCTTCTTGCTCATCCTATTTTTCAGACCGTTTCATGCTTCTATCATTTCTGACACCTTTTGAAGCTCTTCATATATTTCACACATTTTCAGGCTCTTCATGTTTTTCAACACTACTTCATGCTCCTCAGATTTTTCAGACCGTTTCATGCTCATCTCACTTTTGACACATTTTGAAGCTCTTCATATTTTCCACACCTTTTGAAGCTCTTCATATTTTTCAAACGTTTCCAGGCTCTTCATTTTTTTCAACACCGGTTCTTGCTCCTCCTATTTTTCAGATCGTTTCATGCTCCTCATATTTTTGACACCTTTTGAAGCTCTTCATATTTTTCACACCTTTTCAGGCTCTTCATGTCTTTGAACACCGTTTCATGCTGCTC
Source organism: Dama dama (assembly GCF_033118175.1). NCBI lineage: Eukaryota > Metazoa > Chordata > Mammalia > Artiodactyla > Cervidae > Dama > Dama dama. The sequence continues at coordinate 821,817 of NW_026870900.1, forward strand.
CTATTTTTCAGATCGTTTCATGCTCCTCATATTTTTGACACATTTTGAAGCTCTTCATTTTTTTCACACCTTTTGAAGCTCTTCATGTTTTTCACACCTTTTAAGGCTCTTCATGATTTTGAACACCACTTGATGCTCCTCCTCTTATTCATACCGTTTCATTCTCCTCATTATTTTTGACACCTTTTGAAGCTCTTCATATTTTTGAACACCTTTTGAAGCTCTTCATATTTTTCACACTTTTTCAGGCTCTTCATGTTTTTCCACACCGCTTCATGCTCCTCCTATTTTTCAGACCGTTTCATGCTCCTCATATTTTTGACAACTTTTGAAGCTATTCATATTTTTCACACCTTTTCAGTCTCTTCATGTTTCTCAACACAACTTCATGCTCCTCCTGTTTTTCACACCGTTTCAGGATCCTCCTATTTTTGACACCTTTAGAAGCTCTTCATATTTTTCACAGCTTTTCAATCTCTTCATGTTTTTCTACACCACTTCATGCTCCTCCTATTTTTCAGACAGTTTCATGTGCCTCCTCTTTTTGACACCTTTTGCAGCTCTTCATATTTTTCACATCTTTTCAGGCTCTTCATGATTTTCAAAGCCACTTCATGCTTCTCCTATTTTTCATACCATTTCATGCTCCTCTCATTTCTGACACCTTTTGAATCTCTTCATATTTTTCACATCTTTTCAGGTTCTTCATGTTTTTCAACTTCGCTTCATGCTCCTCGTATTTTTCAGACCGTTTCATCCTCCTCATCTTCTTGACACCTTTTGAAGCTCTTCATATTTTTCACACCTTTTCAGGCTTTTCACGTTTTTCAACACCGATTCATGCTCCTCCTATATTTCAGTCCAGTTCATGCTCCTCATATTTTTGACACCTTTTGAAGCTCTTCATATTTTTCACACCTTTTCAGGCTCTTCATGTTTTTCAACACCGTTTCATGCTCCTCGTAATTTTCAGCCCGTTTCATGCTCCTCATATTTTTGACACCTTTTGAAGCTCTTCATATTTTTCACACCTTTTCAGGTTCTCCATGTTTTTCAACACCGCTTCATGCTCCTCCTATTTTTCAGACCGTTTCATGCTCCTCATATTTTTAACAAGTTTTGAAGCTCTTCATATTTTTCACACATTTTCAGGCTCTCCATGTTTCTCAACACCGCTTCATGCTCCGCCTATTTTTCAGACCGTTTCATGCTCCTCATGTATTTCACACCTTTTGAAGCTCTTCATATTTTTCACACCTTTTCAAGCTCTTCATGTTTTTGAACAGGGTTTCATGCTCTTCCTGTTTTTCAGACAGTTTCATGCTCCTCATATTTTTGACACCTTTTGAAACTCTTCATATTTTTCACACCTTTTCAAGCTCTTCATGTTTTTGAACACCGCTTCATGCTCCTCCTATTTTTCAGACCGTTTCATGCTCCTCATCTATTTCACAGCTTTTGAAGCTCTTCATATTTTTTAAACCTCTTGAAGCTCTTCATATTTTTCACAGCTTTTCAGGCACTTCATGTTTTTGAACACCGTTTCATGCTCCTCCTATTTTTCAGAACGTTTCATGCTCCTCATATTTTTGACACCTTTTGAAGCTCTTCATATATTTCACACCTTTTCTGTCTCTTCATGTTTTTCAACACCACTTCATGCTCCTCCTATTTTTCAGACCGTTTCATGCTCCTCATATTTTTGACACCTTTTGAAGCTCTTCATATATTTCCTACATTTTCAGGCTCTTCATGTTTTTCAGCAAAGCTTCATGCTCTTCCTATGTTTCAGACCGTTTCATGCACCTCATATTTTTCACACCTTTTGAAGTTCTTCATGTTTTTCACACCTTTTCAGGCTCTTCATGTTTTTCAACACCGCTGCATGCTCCTCCTATTTTTCAGATCTTAACATGCTCCTCATATATTTGACACGTTTTGAAGCTCTTCATATTTTTCACACCTTTTCAGGCTTTTCATGTTTTTCAACACCGTTTCATGCTCCTCCTGTTTTTCAGAACGTTTCATGCTCCTCATATTTTTGACACCTGTTGAAGCTCTTCATATTTTTCACACCTTTTCAGGCTCTTCATGTTTCTCAACTCCCCTTAATGTTCCTCCTATTTTTCAGACCATTTCATGCACCTCCTATTTTTGACAACTTGTGAAGCTCCTCATATTTTTCACACCTTTTCAAGCTCTTCATGTTTTGAATACCGTTTCATGCTCCTCCTATTTTTCAGACCGTTTCATGTTCGTCATGTATTTCACACCTTTTGAAGCTCCTCATATTTTTCACGCCTTTTTAGGCTCTTCATGTTTTTGAACAACGTTTCATGCTCCTCCTATTTTTCAGACCGTTTCATGCTCCTCTTTATTTCAGACCGTTTCATGCTCCTCATATTTTTGAAACGTTTTGAAGCTCTTCACATTTTTCAAACCTTTTCAGGCTCTTCATGTTTTTGAACACCGCTTAATGCTCCTCCATTTTTTCAGACCGTTTCATGCTCCTCTTGTATTTCACACCTTTTGAAGCTCTTCACATTTTTCACACATTTTCAGGCTCTTCATGTTTTTGAACACCGCTTCATGCTCCTCCTATTTTTCAGACCACTTCTTGTTCCTCATGTTTATCACACCTATTGAAGCTCTTCAAGTTTTTCACACCTTTTCAGGCTCTTCATGTTTTTCAACACCGCTTCATGCTCCTCCTATTTTTCAGACCGTTTCATGCTCCTCATGTATTTCATACATTTTGAAGCTCTTTATATTTTTCACACGTTTTCAGGCTCCTCATGTTTTTGAACACGATTTCATGCTCCTCCTATTTTTCAGACCGTTTCATGCTCCTCATATTTTTGACACCTTTTGAAGCTCTTCATATTTTTCACACCTTTTAATGCTCTTCATGATTTTGAACACCGCTTGATGCTTCTCCTATATTTCAGACAATTCCATGCTCCTCATATTTTTGACACCTTTTGAAGCTCTGCATATTTTTGACACCTTTTGAAGCTCTTCATATTTTTCACACTTTTTCAGGCTCTTCATGTTTTTCCACACCGCTTCAAGCTCCTCGTATTTTTCAGACAGTTTCATGTGCCTCTTCTTTTTAACACCTTTTGAAGGTCTTCATATTTTTCACATCTTTTCAGGCTCTTCATGTTTTTCCGCACCGCTTCATGCTCCTTCTTTTTTTCAGGCCGTTCCATGCTCTTCATATTTTTGACAGCTTTTGAAGCTCTTCATATTTTTCACACCTTTTCAGGCTCTTTATGTTTTTCAACACCACTTCATGCTCCTCCTATTTTTTATACCGTTTCATGCTTCTCTTATTTTTGACACCTTTTGAAGCTCTTCATATTTTTCAAACATTTTCATGTTCTTCATGTTTTTCAACACCACTTCATGCTCCTCCTATTTTTCAGATAGTTTCATGCCCCCTCTTTTTTTGACACCTTTTGAAGCTCTTCATATATTTCACACCTTTTCAGGCTCTTCATGTTTTTGAACACCGTTTCATGCTCCTCATATTTTTGACACCTTTGAAGCTCTTCAAAATTTTGACACCTTTTGAAGCTCTTCATATATTTCACACCTTTTCAGTCTCCTCATGTCTTTCAATGCCACTTCATGCTCCTCCTATTTTTCAGACCGTTTCATGCTCCTCATATTTTTGACACCTTTTGAATCTCTTCATATATTTCACACCTTTTCAGGCTCTTCATGTTTTTGAACACCGCTTCATGCTCCTCCTATTTTTCAGATCGTTTCATGCTCCTCATGTATTTCACAGCATTTGAAGCTCTTCATAGTTTTCACACCTTTTGAAGCTCTTCATATTTTTCACGGCTTATCAGGCTCTTCATGTTTTTGAACACCGTTTCATGCTCCTCCTATTTTTGAGACCGTTTCATGCTCCTCATATTGTTGACACCTTTTGAAGCTCTTCATATATTTCACACATTTTCTGGCTCTTCATGTTTTTCAGCACCGCTTCCCGCTCTTCCTATTTTTCAGACGGTTTCATGCTCCTCATATATTTGACACCTTTTGAAGCTCTTCATATTTTTTACCTCTTTTCAGGCTCTTCATGTTTTTGAACACGGCTTTATGCTCCTCCTATTTTTCAGACCGTTTCTTGCTCCTCATATTTTTCACACCTATTGAAGCTCTTCATATTTTCCACACCTTTTACGGCTCTTCATGTTTTTGAACAGCGTTTCATGCTCCTCCTATTTTTCACACCGTTTCATGCTCCTCATATTTTTGACACCTTTGAATCTCTTCATATTTTTCACACCTTTTGAAACTCTTCTTATTTTTCACACGTTTTCAGTCTCTAAATGTTTTTCAACACCGCTTCATGCTCCTCCTATTTTTCAGACCGTTTCATGCTCCTCATATTTTTGACACGTTTTGAGGATCTTCATATATTTCACACCTCTTCAGGGTCTTCATGTTTTTGAACACCGCTTCATGCTCCTCCTATTTTTCAGACCGTTTCATTCTCCTCATTTTTTTGAAACCTTTTGAAGCTCTTCATATTTTTTACACCTTGTCAGTCTCTTCATGTTTTTCAACACAGCTTCATTCTCCTTCTATTTTTCAGACCGTTTCATGCTTCTCATGTATTTCACACCTTTTGACGCTCTCATATTTTCCACACCTTTTCAGGCTCTTCATGTTTTTGAACACCATTTATGTTCCTCCTATTTTTCAGACCGTTTCATGCTCCTAATATTTTTGACACCTTTTGAAGCCCTTCATATCTTTCACACCATTTCAGGCTCTTCATTTTTTTGAACACCTCTTCATGCTCCTCTTCTTTTTCAGACCGTTTCATGCTCCTCATATTTTTCACACCTTTTGAAGCTCTTCATAATTTTCACACCTTTTCAGGCCCTTCATGTTTTGAACACCGTTTCATGCTCCTCCTATTTTTCTGACCATTTCATGCTCGTCATATTTTTGACACCTTTTGAAGCTCCTCATATTTTTCACACCTTTAGAAGCTCTTCATATATTTCACACTTTTTCAAGCTCTTCATGTTTTCCAAACCGCTTCATGCTCCTCCTATTTTTCAGACCGTCTCATGTTCATCTCTTTTTTGACAGCTTTTGAAGCTCATCATATTTTTCACACCTTTTGAAGCTCTTCATATATTTCACACCTTTTCAAGCTCTTCATGTTTTCCACACCGCTTCATGCTCCTCCTATTTTTCAGACTGTCTCATGCTCCTCATGTATTTCACACCTTTTCAAGCTCTTCATATTTACCCACATTTTGAGGCTCTTCATGAATTTCAATACCACTTCATGCTCCTCCTATTGTTGAGACCGTTTCATGTTCCTCATATATTTGACACCTTTTGAAGCTCTTCATATTTTTCACACCTTTTGAAACTCTTCTTATTTTTCACACGTTTTCAGTCTCTAAATGTTTTTCAACACCGCTTCATGTTCCTCCTATTTTTCAGACCGCATCATGCTCCTCATATTTTTGACACGTTTTGAGGCTTTTCATATATTTCACACCTTTTCAGGCCCTTCATGTTTTTGAACACCGTTTTATGTTCCTCCTATTTTTCAGACCGTTTCATGCTCCTCATAATTTGACACCTTTTGAAGCTCCTCATATTTTTCACACATTTTCAGTCTCTTCATTTTTTTGAACAGCGCTTCATGCTCCTCCTATTTTTCAGACCGTTTCATGCTCCTCTTGTATTTCACACGTTTTGAAGCTCTTCATATTTTTCACACATTTTCAGGCTCTTCATGTTTTTCAACACCGCTTCATTCTCTTCCTATTTTTCAGACCATTTCATGCTCCTCCTTTTGTTCAGACCGTTTCATGCTCCTCATATTTTTGACACCTTTTGAAGCTCTTCATGTATTTCACAACTTTTCATGCTCTTCATGTTTTTCAACACCGCTTCATGCTCCTCCAATTTTCAGACCGTTTCATGCTCCTTATATTTTTGACAACTTCTGAAGCTCTTCATATTTTTCACACCTTTCACGCTCATCATGTTTTTCAACACCACTTCATGCTCCTCCTAATTTTCAGATCGTTTCATGCTCCTCCTATTTTTGCCACCTTTTGAAGCTCTTCATATTTTTCGCACCTTTTCAGGCTCTTCATGTTTTTGAACACGGTTTCATGCTCCTCCTATTTTTCAGACCGTTTCATGCTCCTCATGTATTTCACACCTTCTGAAGCTCTTCATATTTTTCAGACGTTTTGAAGCTCTTCATATTTTTACACGTTTTCAGGCTCTTCATGTTTTTCACAACCGCTTCATGCTCCTCCTATTTTTCAAACCGTTTCATGCTCCTCGTATTTTTGACACGTTTGAGGCTCCTCATATTTTTCACACCTTTTCAGGCTCTTCATGTTTTTGAACACGGTTTCATGATCCTCCTATTTTTCAAACCGTTTCATGCTCCTCATGAATTTCACACCTTCTGGAGCTCTTCATATTTTTCACACCTTTTGAAGCTGTTCATATTTTTCACACGTTTTCAGGCTCTTCATGTTTTTGAACACGGTTTCATGCTGCTCCTATTTTTCAGATCCTTTCATGCTCATTTAATTTTTGAGAGCTTTTGAAGCTCTTCATATTTTTCACATCTTTAGAAACTCTTCATATTTTTCACACCTTTTCAGGCTCTTCATGTTTTTGAACCCCGTCATGCTCCTCCTATTTTTCAGACCGTCTCATGCTCCTCATATTTTTGACACGTTTTGAGGCTCTTCATATTTTTCACACCTTTTCAGGCTCTTCATGTTTCTCAACACCGCTTCATGATCCTCCTATTTTTCAGACCGTTTCATGCTCCTCATATTTTTGACAACTTTTGAAGCTCTTCATTTTTCACACCTTTTCAGGCTTTTCATGTTTTTCACCACCGCTTCATGATCCTCATATTTTTCAGACCGTTTCATGCTCCTCATATTTTTGACACCTTTTGAATGTCTTCATATATTTCACACCTTTTCAGGCTCTTCATGATTTTGAACACCACTTAATGCTCCTCCTATTTTTCTGACCTTTTCATGCTCCTCATGTATTTCACACCTTTTGAATCTCTTCATATTTTTCACACGTGTTCAGTCTCTTCATGTGTTTCAACACTGTTTCATGCTCCTCCTATTTTTCAGACTGTTTCATGCTCCTCATATTTTGACACGTTTTGAGGCTCTTCGTATATTTCACACCTTTTCAGGCCCTTCATGTTTTTGAACACCATTTATGTTCCTCCTATTTTTCAGACCGTTTCATGCTCCTAATATTTTTGACACCTTTTGAAGCCCTTCATATCTTTCACACCTTTTCAGGCTCTTCATTTTTTTGAACACCACTTCATGCTCCTTTTATTTTTCAGACCGTTTCTTGCTCCTCATATTTTTGACAACTTTTGAAGTTCTTCATATTTTTCGCACCTTTTCAGGCTCTTCATGTTTTTGAACACCTCTTCATGCTCCTCTTCTTTTTCAGACCGTTTCATGCTCCTCATATTTTTCACACCTTTTGAAGCTCTTCATATTTTTCACACCTTTTCAGGCCCTTCCTGTTTTGAACACCGTTTCATGCTCCTCATATTTTTCTGACCATTTCATGCTCGTCATATTTTTGACACCTTTTGAAGCTCCTCATATTTTTCACACCTTTAGAAGCTCTTCATATATTTCACACTTTTTCAAGCTCTTCATGTTTTCCAAACCGCTTCATGCTCCTCCTATTTTTCAGACCGTCTCATGTTCATCTCATTTTTGAAAGCTTTTAAAGCTCATCATATTTTTCACACCTTTTGAAGCTCTTCATATATTTCACACCTTTTCAAGCTCTTCATGTTTTCCACACCGCTTCATGCTCCTCCTATTTTTCAGACTGTCTCATGCTCCTCATGTATTTCACACCTTTTGAAGCTCTTCATATTTACACACATTTTGAGGCTCTTCATGTATTTCAATACCACTTCATGCTCCTCCTACTGTTGAGACCGTTTCATGTTCCTCATATATTTGACACCTTTTAAAGCTCTTCATATTTTTCACACCTTTTGAAACTCTTCTTATTTTTCACACGTTTTCAGTCTCTAAATGTTTTTCAACACCGCTTCATGTTCCTCCTATTTTTCAGACCGTTTCATGCTCCTCATATTTTTTACACGTTTTGAGGCTTTTCATATATTTCACACCTTTTCAGGCCCTTCATGTTTTTGAACACCGTTTTATGTTCCTCCTATTTTTCAGACCGTTTCATGCTCCTCATAATTTGACACCTTTTGAAGCTCCTCATATTTTTTAACATTTTCAGTCTCTTCATTTTTTTGAACAGCGCTTCATGCTCCTCCTGTTTTTCAGACCGTTTCAGGCTCCTCATATTTTTGACACCTTTTGAAGCTCTTCATATTTTTCAATACCTTTTCAGGCTCTTCATGTTTCTCACCACCGCTTCATGCTCCTCCTATTTTTCAGACCGTTTTATGCTCCTCTAATTTCTGACACCTTTTGAAGCTCTTCATATATTTCACACCTTTTCAGGCTCTTCATGTTTTTCAACACCGCTTCATGCTCCTCCTATTTTTCAAACCGTTTCATGCTCATCTCATTTTTGACACCTTCTGAAGCTCTTCATATTTTTCACACCTTTTGAAGCTCTTCATATTTTTCACACCTTTTCAGTCTCTTCATGTTTTTCGACACAGCTTCATGCTCCTTCTATTTTTCAAACCGTTTCATGCTTCTCATGTATTTCACACCTTTTGAAGCTCATCATATTTTTTAAACGTTTTCAGGCTCTTCATATTTTGAACACCATTCATGCTCCTGCTATTTTTCAGACCATCTCATGCTCCTTATATTTTTGACACATTTTGAATCTCTTCATATTTTCCACAACTTTTAAGGCTCTTCATGTTTTTCAACACCGCTTCATGCTCCTCCTATTTTTCAGACCGTTTCATGCTCCTCTTGTATTTCACACCTTTTGAAGCTCTTCATATTTTTCACACATTTTCAGGCTCTTCATGTTTTTCAACACCGCTTCATTCTCTTCCTATTTTTCAGACCATTTCATGCTCCTCATAGTTTTGATACCATTCGAAGCTCTTCATATTTTTGACACCTTTTCATGCTCTTCATGTTATTCAACACCGCTTCATGCTCCTACTATTTTTCAGAACATTTCATGCTCCTCCTTTTTTTCAGACCGTTTCATGCTCCTCATATTTTTGACACCTTTTGAAGCTCTTCATGTATTTCACAACTTTTCAGGCTCTTCATGTTTTTCAACACCGCTTCATGCTCCTCCAATTTTCAGACCGTTTCATGTTCCTTATATTTTTGACAACTTCTGAAGCTCTTCATATTTTTCACACCTCACGCTCATCATGTTTTTCAACACCACTTCATGCTCCTCCTAATTTTCAGAACGTTTCATGCTCCTCCTATTTTTGCCACCTTTTGAAGCTCTTCATATTTTTCGCAACTTTTCAGGCTCTTCATGTTTTTGAACACGGTTTCATGCTCCTCCTATTTTTCAGACCGTTTCATGCTCCTCATGTATTTCACACCTTCTGAAGCTCTTCATATTTTTCACACGTTTTGAAGCTCTTCATATTTTTACACGTTTTCAGGCTCTTCATGTTTTTCACAACCGCTTCATGCTCCTCCTATTTTTCAAACCGTTTCATGCTCCTCGTATTTTTGACACGTTTGAGGCTCCTCATATTTTTCACACCTTTTCAGTCTCTTCATGTTTTTGAACACTGTTTCATGATCCTCCTATTTTTCAAACCGTTTCATGCTCCTCATGTATTTCACACCTTCTGGAGCTCTTCATATTTTTCACACGTTTTGAAGCTCTTCATATTTTTCACAGCTTTTCAGGCTCTTCATGTTTTTGAACACGGTTTCATGCTGCTCCGATTTTTCAGACCGTTTCATGCTCATTTAATTTTTGAGAGCTTTTGAAGCTCTTCATATTTTTCACATCTTTTGAAACTCTTCATATTTTTCACACCTTTTCAGCCTCTTCATGTCTTTGAACCCCGTCATGCTCCTCCTATTTTTCAGACCGTCTCATGCTCCTCATATTTTTGACACGTTTTGAGGCTCTTCATATTTTTCACACCTTTTCAGGCTTTTCATGTTTTTGAACCCCGTCATGATCCTCCTGTTTTTCAGACCGTTTCATGCTCTTCATATTTGTGAAACATTTTGAAGCTCTTCATATTTTTCACACCTTTTCAGTCTCTTCATGTTTTTCACCACCACTTCATGCTCCTCCTATTTTTCAGACCGTATCATGCTCATCTCATTTTTGTCACCTTTGAAGCTCTTTATAATTTTCACACCTTTTGAAGCTCTTCATATTTTTCACACGTTTTCAGGCTCTTCATATTTTTCAACACCGTTTCATGCTGCTTCTATTTTTCAGACCGTTTCATGCTCCTCATATTTTTCACACCTTTTGAAGCTCTTTATATTTTTCACACCTTTTCAGGATCTTCATGTTTTGGAACACAGCTTCATGCTCATCCTATTTATCAGCCCGTTTCATGCTCCTCATATTTTTGACACCTTGTGAAGCTCTTTATATTTTTCACAGTTTTTCAGGCCCTTCATGATTTTCAACACCGTTTCATGTTATTCCTATTTTCAGACCGTTTCATGCTCATCTCATTTTTGACACCTTTTGAAGCTTTTCATATTTTTCACACCTTTTCAAGCTCTTCGTATTTTTAAACACCACTTCATGCTTCTCCTATTTTTCAGCCCATTTCATGCTCCTCATGTTTTTCACACCTTTTGAAGCTCTTCATATTTTTCACAGCTTTTCAGGCTCTTCATGTTTTTCCACAGCACTTCATGCTTCTCTTATTTTTCAGCCCGTTTCATGCTCCTCATGTATTTCACACCTTTTGAAGCTCTTCATATTTTTCACACCTTTTCAGGCTCTTCATGTTTTTGATCACCGTTTCATGCTCCTCCTATTTTTCAGACCGTTTCATGCTCCTCATATTTTTGACACCTTTTGAAGCTCTTCATATTTTTCACACCTTTTCAGGCTCTTCATGTTTTTGAACACCGCTTCATGATCCTGCTGTTTTTCAGACCGTTTCATGCTCTTCATATTTGTGAAACATTTTGAAGCTCTTCATATTTTTCACACCTTTTCAGTCTCTTCATGTTTTTCACCACCACTTCATGCTCCTCCTATTTTTCAGACCGTATCATGCTCATCTCATTTTTGTCACCTTTGAAGCTCTTTATATTTTTCACACCTTTTGAAGCTCTTCATATTTTTCACACGTTTTCAGGCTCTTCATATTTTTCAACACCGTTTCATGCTGCTTCTATTTTTCAGACCGTTTCATGCTCCTCATATTTTTCACACCTTTTGAAGCTCTTCATATTTTTCACACTTTTTCAGGATCTTCATGTTTTGGAACACAGCTTCATGCTCCTCCTACTTATCAGACCGTTTCATGCTCCTCATATTTTTGACACCTTTTGAAGCTCTTTATATTTTTAACAATTTTTCAGGCTCTTCATGATTTTCAACACCGTTTCATGTTATTCCTATTTTTCAGACCGTTTAATGCTCATCTCATTTTTGACACCTTTTGAAGCTTTTCATATTTTTCACACCTTTTCATGCTCTTCATGTTTTTGAACACAGGTTGATGCTCCTCCTATTTTTCAGAACGTTTCATGCTCCTCATATTTTTGACACCTTTTGAAGCTCTTCATTTTTTCACATCTTTTCAGGCTCTTCATGTTTTTCAACACCATTTCATGATCCTCCTATCTTTCAGACCGTTTCATGCTCATCTCATTTTTGACACCTTTTGAAGCTTTTCATATTTTTCACACCTTTTCAAGCTCTTCATATTTTTAAACACCACATCATGCTTCTCCTATTTTTCAGCCCATTTCATGCTCCTCATGTATTTCACACCTTTTGAAGCTCTTCATATTTTTTACAGCTTTTCAGGCTCTTCATGTTTTTCCACAGCACTTCATGCTTCTCTTATTTTTCAGCCCCTTTCATGCTCCTCATGTATTTCACACCTTTTGAAGCTCTTCATATTTTTCACACCTTTTCAGGCTCTTCATGTTTTTGATCACCGTTTCATGCTCCTCCTATTTTTCAGACCGTTTCATGCTCCTCATATTTTTGACACCTTTTGAAGCTCTTCATATTTTTCACACCTTTTCAGGCTCTTCATATTTTTCAACACCGCTTCATGATCCTCCTGTTTTTCAGACCGTTTCATGCTCTTCATATTTGTGAAACATTTTGAAGCTCTTCATATTTTTCACACTTTTTCACTCTCTTCATGTTTTCACCACCACTTTATGCTCCTCCTATTTTTCAGACCGTATCATGCTCATCTCATTTTTGTCACCTTTGAAGCTCTTTATAATTTTCACACCTTTTGAAGCTCGTCATATTTTTCAACACCGTTTCATGCTGCTTCTATTTTTCAGACCGTTTCATGCTCCTCATATTTTTCACACCTTTTGAAGCTCTTTATATTTTTCACACCTTTTCAGGATCTTCATGTTTTGGAACACAGCTTCATGCTCATCCTACTTATCAGACCGTTTCATGCTCCTCATATATTTGACACCTTTTGAAGCTCTTTATATTTTTAACAGTTTTTCAGGCTCTTCATGATTTTCAACACCATTTAATGTTATTTCTACTTTTCAGACCGTTTAATGCTCATCTCATTTTTGACACCTTTTGAAGCTCTTCATATTTTTCACACCTTGTCAGGCTCTTCATGTCTTTCAACACCGCTTCATGCTCCTCCTAATTTTCAGACGGGTTCATGCTCATCTCATTTTAGACACCTTTTGAAGCTTTTCATATTTTTCACACCTTTTCAGGCTCTTCATGTTTTTGAACACAGGTTGATGCTCCTCATATTTTTCAGAACGTTTCATGCTCCTCATATTTTTGACACCTTTTGAAGCTCTTCATATTTTTCACATCTGTTCAGGCTCTTCATGTTTTTCAACACCGCTTCATGATCCTCCTGTTTTTCAGACCGTTTCATGCTCTTCATATTTGTGAAACATTTTGAAGCTCTTCATATTTTTCACACCTTTTCAGTCTCTTCATGTTTTTCACCACCACTTCATGCTCCTCCTATTTTTCAGACCGTATCATGCTCATCTCATTTTTGTCACCTTTGAAGCTCTTTATAATTTTCACACCTTTTGAAGCTCTTCATATTTTTCACACGTTTTCAGGCTCTTCATATTTTTCAACACCGTTGCTTGCTGCTTCTATTTTTCAGACCGTTTCATGCTCCTCATATTTTTCACACCTTTTGAAGCTCTTCATATTTTTCACACCTTTTCAGGATCTTCATGTTTTGGAACACAGCTTCATGCTCATCCTATTTATCAGACCGTTTCATGCTCCTCATATTTTTGACACCTTTTGAAGCTCTTTATATTTTTCACAGTTTTTCAGGCTCTTCATGATTTTCAACACCGTTTCATGTTATTCCTATTTTTCAGACCGTTTCATGCTCATCTCATTTTTGACACCTTTTGAAGCTTTTCATATTTTTCACCCCTTTTCAAGCTCTTCGTATTTTTAAACACCATTTCATGCTTCTCCTATTTTTCAGCCCATTTCATGCTCCTCATGTATTTCACACCTTTTGAAGCCCTTCATATTTTTCACAGCTTTTCAGGCTCTTCATGTTTTTCCACAGCACTTCATGCTTCTCTTATTTTTCAGCCCGTTTCATGCTCCTCATGTATTTCACACCTTTTGAAGCTCTTCATATTTTTCACACATTTTCAGGCTCTTCATGTTTTTGATCACCGTTTCATGCTCCTCCTATTTTTCAGACCGTTTCATGCTCCTCATATTTTTGACACCTTTTGAAGCTCTTCATATTTTACACACCTTTTCAGGCTCTTCATGTTTTTGAACACCGCTTCATGATCCTCCTGTTTTTCAGACCGTTTCTTGCTCTTCATATTTGTGAAACATTTTGAAGCTCTTCATATTTTTCACACCTTTTCAGTCTCTTCATGTTTTTCACCACCACTTCATGCTCCTCCTATTTTTCAGACCGTATCATGCTCATCTCATTTTTGTCACCTTTGAAGCTCTTTATATTTTTCACACCTTTTGAAGCTCTTCATATTTTTCACACGTTTTCAGGCTCTTCATATTTTTCAACACCGTTTCATGCTGCTTCTATTTTTCAGACCGTTTCATGCTCCTCATATTTTTCACACCTTTTGAAGCTCTTCATATTTTTCACACCTTTTCAGGATCTTCATGTTTTGGAACACAGCTTCATGCTCCTCCTACTTATCAGACCGTTTCATGCTCCTCATATTCTTGACACCTTTTGAAGCTCTTTATATTTTTCACACTTTTTCAGGCTCTTCATGATTTTCAACACCGTTTCATGTTATTCCTATTTTTCAGACCGTTTAATGCTCATCTCATTTTTGACACCTTTTGAAGCTTTTCATATTTTTCACACCTTGTCAGGCTCTTCATGTTTTTCAACACATCTTCATGCTCCTCCTAATTTTCAGACGGGTTCATGCTCATCTCATTTTTGACACCTTTTGAAGCTTTTCATATTTTTCACACCTTTTCAGGCTCTTCATGTTTTTGAACACAGGTTGATGCTCCTCCTATTTTTCAGAACGTTTCATGCTTCTCATATTTTTGACACATTTTGAAGCTCTTCATATTTTTCACATCTTTTCAGGCTCTTCATGATTTTCAACACCGTTTCATGATCCTCCTATCTTTCAGACCGTTTCATGCTCATCTCATTTTTGACACCTTTTGAAGCTTTTCATATTTTTCACACCTTTTCAAGCTCTTCATATTTTTAAACACCACTTCATGCTTCTCCTATTTTTCAGCCCATTTCATGCTCCTCATGTATTTCACACCTTTTGAAGCTCTTCATATTTTTCACAGCTTTTCAGGCTCTTCATGTTTTTCCACAGCACTTCATGCTTCTCTTATTTTTCAGCCCGTTTCATGCTCCTCATGTATTTCACACCTTTTGAAGCTCTTCATATTTTTCACACCTTTTCAGGCTCTTCATGTTTTTGATCACCGTTTCATGCTCCTCCTATTTTTCAGACCGTTTAATGCTCCTCATATTTTTGACACCTTTTGAAGCTCTTCATATTTTTCACACCTTTTCAGGCTCTTCATGTTTTTCAACACCGCTTCATGATCCTCCTGTTTTTCAGACCGTTTCATGCTCTTCATATTTGTGAAACATTTTGAAGCTCTTCATATTTTTCACACCTTTTCAGTCTCTTCATGTTTTCACCACCACTTCATGCTCCTCCTATTTTTCAGACCGTATCATGCTCATCTCATTTTTGTCACCTTTGAAGCTCTTTATAATTTTCACACCTTTTGAAGCTCTTCATATTTTTCACACGTTTTCAGGCTCTTCATATTTTTCAACACCGTTGCTTGCTGCTTCTATTTTTCAGACCGTTTCATGCTCCTCATATTTTTCACACATTTTGAAGCTCTTCATATTTTTCACACCTTTTCAGGATCTTCATGTTTTGGAACACAGCTTCATGCTCATCCTATTTATCAGACCGTTTCATGCTCCTCATATTTTTGACACCTTTTGAAGCTCTTTATATTTTTCACAGTTTTTCAGGCTCTTCATGATTTTCAACACCGTTTCATGTTATTCCTATTTTTCAGACCGTTTCATGCTCATCTCATTTTTGTCACCTTTGAAGCTCTTTATATTTTTCACACCTTTTGAAGCTCTTCATATTTTTCACACGTTTTCAGGCTCTTCATATTTTTCAACACCGTTTCATGCTGCTTCTATTTTTCAGACCGTTTCATGCTCCTCATATTTTTCACACCTTTTGAAGCTCTTCATATTTTTCACACCTTTTCAGGATCTTCATGTTTTGGAACACAGCTTCATGCTCCTCCTACTTATCAGACCGTTTCATGCTCCTCATATTTTTGACACCTTTTGAAGCTCTTTATATTTTTAACAGTTTTTCAGGCTCTTCATGATTTTCAACACCGTTTCATGTTATTCCTATTTTTCAGACCGTTTAATGCTCATCTCATTTTTGACACCTTTTGAAGCTCTTCATATTTTTCACACCTTTTGAAGCTGTTCATATATTTCACACCTTTTCAGGCTCTTGATGTTTTTCAACACCACTTCATGCTCCTCCTATTTTTCACACCCTTTCATGCTAATCTGATTTTTTGACACCTTTTGAAGCTCTTCATATTTTTCACACCTTTTCAGGCTGTTCATGTTTTTGAACACCGCTTATGCTCGTCCTATTTTTCAGACCGTTTCATGCTCCTCATATTTTTGACACCTTTTGAAGCTCTTCATATTTTACACACCTTTTCAGGCTCTTCATGTTTTTCAACACCGCTTCATGATCCTCCCATTTTTCGGACCGTTTCATGCTCCTCACATTTTTGACACCTTTTGAAGCTCTTCATATTTTTCACACCTTTTCAGGCTCTTCATGTTTTTCAACAACACTTCATGCTCCTCGTATTTTTCAGACGGTTTCATTCTCCTCATATTTTTGACACCTTTTGAAGCTCTGCATATATTTCACACCTTTTCAGGCTCTTCATGTTTTTCAACACCGCTTCATGCTCCTTCTATTTTTCAGAGAGTTTCTTGCTCCTCATGTATTTCACACCTTTTGAAGCTCTTCATATTTTTCACACCTTTTCAGGCTCTTCATGTTTTTGAAAACCGTTTCATGCTCCTCCTATTTTTCAGGCCGTTTCATGCTCCTCATATTTTTGACACCTTTTGAAGCTCTTCATATTTTTCACACCTTTTCAGGCTCTTCATGTTTTTCAACACCGCTTCATGCTCCTCCTATTTTTCAGACCGTTTCATGCTCCTCATATTTTTGATATCTTTGAAGCTCTTCATATAATTCACACCTTTTCAGGCTCTTCATTTTTTTCAACACCACTTCATGCTCCTCCTATTTTTCAGACCGTTTCATCAGGTCTCATTTTTGACACCTTTTGAAGCTCTTCATCTTTTTCAAACCTTTTGAAGCTCTTCATATTTTCACACGTTTTCAGGCTTTTATGTTATTCAACACCGCATCATGCTCCTCCTATTTTTCAGACCGTGTCATGCTCCTCATATTTTTGACCTCTTTTGAAGCTCTATATATTTTTCACATCTTTTCTGGCTGTTCATGTTTTTCAACACCGCTTCATGCTCCTCCTATTTTCAGAATGTTTCATGCTCCTCATATTTTTGACACCTTTAGAAGCTCTTCATATTTTTCACACCTTTTCAGGCTCTTCATGTTTTTCAACACCGCTTCATGCTCCTCCTATATTTCACACCGTTTCTTGCAACCTCATATATTTCACACCTTTTGAAGCTGTTCATATATTTCACACCTTTTCAGGCTCTTGATGTTTTTCAACACCACTTCATGCTCCTCCTATTTTTCACACCCTTTCATGCTAATCTAATTTTTGACACCTTTTGAAGCTCTTCATATTTTTCACACCTTTTGAAGGTCTTCATATTTTTCACACCTTTTCAGGCTGTTCATGTTTTTGAACACCGCTTATGCTCGTCCTATTTTTCAGACCACATCATGCTCCTTATATTTTTGATACCTTTTGAAGCTCTTCATATTTTTCACACCTTTTCAGGCTCTTCATGTTTTTCAACAACACTTCATGCTCCTCGTATTTTTCAGACGGTTTCATTCTCCTCATATTTTTGACACTTTTTGAAGCTCTGCATATATTTCACACCTTTTCAGGCTCTTCATGATTTTCAACACCACTTCATGCTCCTCCTATTTTTCAGACCGTTTCATGCTATCTCATTTTTGACATCTTTTGAAGCTCTTCATATTTTTCACACCTTTTAAGTCTCTGCATGTTTTTCAACACCTTTTCATGCTCCTCATGTATTTCACTCCTTTTGAAGCTCTTCATATTTTGCACACATTTTCAGGCTCTTCATGTTTTTGAACACCGCTTCATCCTCCTCCTATTTTTAAGAGGGTTTCATGCTTGTCATATTTTTGACACATTTTGAAGCTCTTCATATTTTTCACACCTTTTCAGGCTCTTCATGTTTTTGAACACCGCTTCATGCTCCTCCTATTTTTCAGACCGTTTCATGCTCCTCATATTTTTGACACCTTTTGAAGCTTTCATATTTTTCACACCTTTTCAAGCTCTTCATATTTTTCAACACCACTTCATGCTCCTCCTTTGTTGCAGACCGTTTCAGGCTCCTCATAATTTTCACACCTTTTGAAGCTCTCCATATTTCTCACACCTTTTCAGGCTCTTCATGATTTCCAACACCACTTCATGCTTCTCCTATTTTTCAGATCATTTCATGCTCAACTCATTTTTGACATCTTTTGAAGCTATTCATATTTCTGACACCTTTTCAGGCTCTTCATGTTTTTCAACATCGCTTCATGCTCCTTCTATTTTTCAGGCCGTTTCATGCTCCTCATATTTTTGACACCTTTTGAAGCTCTTCATATTTTTCACACCTTTTCAGGCTCTTCATGTTTTTGAACACCGTTTCATGCTCCTCCTATTTTTCAGGCCGTTTCATGCTCCTCATATTTTTGACACCTTTTGAAGCTCTTCATA
Organism: Dama dama; assembly: GCF_033118175.1. NCBI lineage: Eukaryota > Metazoa > Chordata > Mammalia > Artiodactyla > Cervidae > Dama > Dama dama. The sequence goes on from NW_026870900.1 coordinate 840,516, forward strand.
TTTTTGACACCTTTTCAGGCTCTTCATGTTTTTCAACACCGCTTCATGCTCCTCCTATTTTTCAGACCGTTTCATGCTCCTCATATTTTTGATATCTTTGAAGCTCTTCATGTAATTCACACCTTTTCAGGCTCTTCATTTTTTTCAACACCACTTCATGCTCCTCCTATTTTTCAGACCGTTTCATCAGGTCTCATTTTTGACACCTTTTGAAGCTCTTCATCTTTTTCAAACCTTTTGAAGCTCTTCATATTTTCACACGTTTTCAGGCTTTTATGTTTTTCAACACCGCATCATGCTCCTCCTATTTTTCAGACCGTGTCATGCTCCTCATATTTTTGACCTCTTTTGAAGCTCTATATATTTTTCACATCTTTTCTGGCTGTTCATGTTTTTCAACACCGCTTCATGCTCCTCCTATTTTCAGAATGTTTCATGCTCCTCATATTTTTGACACCTTTTGAAGCTCTTCATATTTTTCACACCTTTTCAGGCTCTTCATGTTTTTCAACACCGCTTCATGCTCCTCCTATATTTCACACCGTTTCTTGCAACCTCATATATTTCACACCTTTTGAAGCTGTTCATATATTTCACACCTTTTCAGGCTCTTGATGCTTTTCAACACCACTTCATGCTCCTCCTATTTTTCACACCCTTTCATGCTAATCTAATTTTTGACACCTTTGAAGCTCTTCATTTTTTTCACACCTTTTGAAGGTCTTCATATTTTTCACACCTTTTCAGGCTGTTCATGTTTTTGAACACCGCTTATGCTCGTCCTATTTTTCAGACCACATCATGCTCCTCATATTTTTGACACCTTTTGAAGCTGTTCATATTTTTCACACCTTTTCAGGCTCTTCATGTTTCTGATCACCGTTTCATGCTCCTCCTATCTTTCAGACCGTTTCATGCTTCTCATATTTTTGACACAATTTGAAGCTCTTCATATTTATCACACCTTTTCAGGCTCCTCATGTTTTTGATCACTGTTTCATGCTCCTCCTATTTTTCAGAACGTTACATGCTCCTCATATTTTTGACACCATTTGAAGCTCTTCATATTTTTCACACCTTTTCAGGCTCTTCATGTTTTTCCACACCGTTTCATGCAGCTTCTATTTTTCAGGCCGTTTCATGCTCCTCATATTTTTCACACCTTTTGAAGCTCTTCATATTGTTCACACCTTTTCAGGCTCTTCATGTTTTTCCACACCACTTCATGCTTCTCCTATTTTTCAGCCCGTTTCATGCTCCTCATGTATTTCACCCCTTTTGAAGCTCTTCATATTTTTTACACCTTTTCAGGCTCTTGATTTTATTCAACACCACTTCATGCTACTCCTCTTTTTCAGACCGTTTCATGCTCCTCTTATTTTTGACACCTTTAGAAGCTCTTCATATTTTTAACACCTTTTCAGGCTCTTCATGTTTTTGAACACCGCTTCATGCTCCTCCTATATTCCAGACCGTTTCATGCTCATCTCATTTTTGACACCTTTTGAAGCTTTTCATATTTTTCACAACTCTTTAGGCTCTTCAGGTTTTTGAACAGCGCTTCATGCTCCTCATATTTTTCAGAGAGTTTCATGCTCCTAATGTATTTCACTCCTTTTGAAGCTCTTCATATTTTTCACACCTTTTCAGGCTCTTCATGTTTTTCAACACCGCTTCATGCTCCTCCTCTTTTTCAGACCGTTTCATGCTCCTCATATTTTTGACACCTTTTGATGCTCTTCATAATTTTCACACCTTTTCAGACTCTTCATGATTTTCAAAACGGCTTCATGCTCCTCATATTTTCACTCCATTTCATGCTCATCTCATTTTTGACACCTTTTGAAGCTCCTCTACTTTTGACCCCTTTAGAAGCTCTTCATATTTTTGACAACTTTTCAGGATCTTCATGTTTTAGAACACCGCTTCATGCTCCCCCTAATTTTCAGACCGTTTCATGACACTCATATTTTTGACACCTTTTGAAGCTCCTCCTATATTTCATACCTTTTCAGACTCTTCATGATTTCCAACACCGCTTCATGCTCCTCATTTTTTTCACACCGTTTAATGCTCATCTCATTTTTGACACCTTTTTAAGCTCTTCATATTTTTGACACCTTTAGAAGCTCTTCATATTTTTTACACCTTTTCAGGCTCTTCATATTTTTCAACACTGCTTATTGCTCCTCCTATTTTTCAGACCGTTTCATGCTCATCTCATTTTTGACAACTTCTGAAGCTCTTCATATTTTTCACATATTTTGAAGCTCTTCATATTTTACACACCTTTTCAGGCTCTTCATGTTTTTCAACACCGCTTCATGCTCCTCCTATTTTTCAGACCGTTTCATGCTCCTCATATTTTTGACACCTTTGAAGCTCTTCATATTTTTCACACCTTTTCAGACTCTTCATGTTTTTGAACACTGCTTCATGCTCCTCCTATTTTTCAGACCGTTTCATGCTCCTCCTATTTTTCAGACCGTTTCATGCTTCTCATATTTTGACACCTTTTGAAGCTCTTCATATTTTTCACAACTTTTCAGGCTCTTCATGTTTTTCAACACCGCTTCATGCTCCTCCACTTTGTCAGACCGTTTCATGCTCCTCATATTTTTGGCACCTTTTGAAGCTCTTCATATTTTTCACACCTTTTCAGGTCTTCATGTTTTTGAACACCATTTCATGCTCCTCCTATTTTTCAGACCGTTTCATGCTCTTCATATTTTTGGCACCTTTTGAAGCTCTTCATATTTTTCACACCTTTTCAGGCTCTTCATGTTTTTCAACACCGCTTCATGCTCCTCCTGTGTTTCAGACCGTTTTTTGCTCCTCATATATTTGACACCTTTTGAAGCTCTTCATAATTTCCACACCTTTTCAGGCTCTTCATGTTTTTGAACACCATTTCATGCTCCTCTTATTTTTTTTTTATTGTTATTTTTTTAAAATTTTTTTTTATTATTTTTATTTTTTTTCCCAGTCGGTTTTGTCATACATTGATATGAATCAGCCATGGATTACATGTATTCCCAATCCCAATCCCCCCTCCCACCTCCCTCTCCACCCGATTCCTCTCGGTCTTCCCAGTGCACCAAGCCGGAGCACTTGTCTCGTGCATTCTACCTGGGCTGGTGATCTGTTTCACCATACATAGCATACATGCTGTTCTTTTGAAATATCCCAACCTCGCATTCTCCCACAATGTTCAAAAGTCTGTTCTGTATTTCTGTGTCTCTTTTTCTGTTCTGCATATAGGGTTATCGTTATCACCTTTCTAAATTCCATATACATGTGTCAGCATGCTCTAATGTTCTTTATCTTTCTGGCTTACTTCACTCTGTATAATGGGCTCCAGCTTCATCCATCTCATTAGGACTGATTCAAATGAATTCTTTTTAATGGCTGAGTAATATTCCATGGTGTATATGTACCACAGCTTTCTTATCCATTCATCTGCTGACGGGCATCTAGGTTGCTTCCATGTCCTGGCTATTATAAACAGTGCTGCGATGAACATTGGGGTGCACGTGCCTCTTTCAGACGAACCTATGGACACCTTATCTTTGACAAAGGAGGCAAGGATATACAATGGAAAAAAGACAACCTCTTTAACAAGTGGTGCTGGGAAAACTGGTCAACCACTTGTAAAAGAATGAAAATAGAACACTTTCTAACACCATACACAAAAATAAACTCAAAATGGATTAAAGATCTAAATGTAAGACCAGAAACTATAAAACTCCTAGAGGAGAAGATAGGCAAAACACTCTCCGACATAAATCAAAGCAAGATCCTCTATGACCCACCTCCCAGAATATTGGAAATAAAAGCAAAACTAAACAAATGGGACCTAATGAAACTTAAAAGCTTTTGCACTACAAAGGAAACTATAAGTAAGGTGAAAAGACAGCCCTCAAATTGGGAGAAAATAATAGCAAATGAAGAAACAGACAAAGGATTAATCTCAAAAATATACAAGCAAATCCTGCAGCTCAATTCCAGAAAAATAAATGACCCAATAAAAAATAAGCCAAAGAACTAAACAGACATTTCTCCAAAGAAGACATACAGATGGATAACAAACACATGAAAAGATGCTCAACATCACTCATTATTAGAGAAATGCAAATCAAAACCACAATGAGGTACCATTACATGCCAGTCAGGATGGCTGCTATCCAAAAGTCTACAAGCAATAAATGCTGGAGATGGTGTGGAGAAAAGGGAACCCTCTTACACTGTTGGTGGGAATGCACACTAGTACAGCCCCTATGGAAAACAGTGTGGAGATTTCTTAAAAAACTGGAAATAGAACTGCCATATGACCCAGCAATCCCACTTCTGGGCATACACACTGAGGAAACCAGATCCTCTTATTTTTCAGACCGTTTCAAGCTCCTCATATTTTTTACACCTTTTGAAGCTCTTCATATATTTCACACCTTTTCAGGCTCTTCATGCTTTTCAAATCCGCTTCATGCTCCTCCTATTTTTCAGACTGTTTCATGCTCCTCATATTTTTGACACCTTTTGAAGCTCTTCATATTTTTCACACGTATTCAAGCTCTTCATCTTTTTCAACACCGCTTCATGCTCCTCCTATTTTACAGACCGTTTCATGCTTCTCATATTTTTGACACCTTTTGAATCTCTTCATATTTTTCACACCTTTTCAGGTTCTTCATGTTTTTGAACACCGCTTCATGCTCCTCCCATTTTTCAGACCGTTTCATACTCCTCATATATTTGACACCTTTTGAAGCTCTTCATATTTTTCACAACTTTTCAGGTTCTTCATGTTTTCAACACCACTTCATGCTCCTCCTATATTTCTGAACCGTGTCATGCTCCTCATATTTTTGACATCTTTTGAAGCTCTTCATATTTTTCACGCCTTTTCAGACTCTTCATGTTTTTCTACACCGCTTCATGCTCCTCCTATTTTTGACATCTTTTGAAGCTCTTCATATATTTCACACCTTTTCAGGGTTTTCATGTTTTTGAACACCGTTTCATGCTCCTCATATTTTTCAGACCGTTTCATGCTCCTCATATTTTTGACACCTTTTGAAGCTCTTCATATTTTTCACACCTTTTCAGGCTCTTCATGTTTTCAACACCGTTTCATGCTCCTCCTATTTTTCAGACCGTTTCATGCTCCTCATATTTTGACACCTTTTGAAGCTCTTCATATTTTTCACACCTTTTCAGGCTCTTCATATTTTTCAACAAGGTTTCATGCTCCTCCTATTTTTCATACAGTTCCATGCCCCTCATATTTTTGACACCTTTTCAAGCTCTTCACATTTTTCAAACCTTTTCAGGCTGTTCATGTTTTTGAACACCGTTTCTTTCACCTCCTATTTTTCAGACCGTTTCATGCTCCTCATATTTTGACTCCTTTTGAAGCTCTTCATATTTTTCACACCTTTTCAGGCTCTTCATGTTTTTCAACACTGCTTCTTGCTCATCCTCTTTTTCAGACCGTTTCATGGCCCTCATATTTTTGAAACCTTTTCAAGCTCTTCACATTTTTCAAACCTTTTCAGGCTCTTCATGTTTTTGAACAACGTTTCATGCTCCTCCTATTTTTCAGACAGTTTCATGCCCCTCATATTTTTGACACCTTTTCAAGCTCTTCACATTTTTCAAACCTTTTCAGGCTCTTCATGTTTTGAACACCGTTTCATCCTCCTCCTAATTTTCAGACCGTTTCATGCTCTTAATATATTTGACACCTTTTGAAGGTCTTCATATTTTTCACAACTTTTCAGGTTCTTCATGTTTTCAACACCACTTCATGCTCCTCCTATATTTCTGACCGTGTAATACTCCTCATATTTTTGACAAGTTTTGAAGCTCTTCATATTTTTCACACCTTTTCATGCTCTTCATGTTTTTCTACACCGCTTCATGCTCCTCCTATTTTTGACATCTTTTGAACCTCTTCATATATTTCACACCTTTTCAGGGTTTTCATGTTCTTGAACACCGTTTCATGCTCCTCAAATTTTTCAGACCGTTTCATGCTCCTCCTATTTTTCAAACTGTGTCATGATCATCTCATTTTTAACAACTTTTGAAGCTCTTCATATTTTTCACACCTTTTGAAGCTCTTCATATTTCTCAAACGTTTTCAGGCTCTTCATGTTTTTCAACACCCCTTCTTGCTCCTCCTGTTTTTCACACCGTTTCATGATCCTCCTATTTTTGACACCTTTAGAAGCTCTTCATATTTTTCACACCTTTTCTGTCTCTTCATGTTTTTCTACACCACTTCATGTTCCTCCTATTTTTCAGACAGTTTCATGTGCCTCCTCTTTTTGACACCTTTTGTAGCTCTTCATATATGTCACACCTTTTAGGGCTCTTCATGTTTCTCAACACCGTTTCATGCTCCTCCTATTTTAAAGACAGTTTCATGCTCCTCATATATTTGAAAACTTTTGAAGCTATTCATATTTTTCACACCTTTTCAGCCTCTTCATTTTTCTCAACACCACTTCATGCTCCTCCTGTTTTTCACACCGTTTCATGATCATCATATTTTTGACACCTTTAGAAGCTCTTCATATTTTTCACACCTTTTCAGTCTCTTCATGTTTTTCTACACCACTTCATGCTCCTCCTATTTTTCAGACCGTTTCATGCTCCTCCTATTTTTGACACATTTTGAAGCTCTTCCTATATTTCACACCTTTTCAGGCTGTTCATGTTTTTCAACACCACTTCATGCTCCTCCTATTTTTCAGACCGTTTCATGCTCCTCATATATTTCACACCGTTTGAAGCTCTTTATATTTTTCACACCTTTTTAGGCTCTTCATGTTTTTGAACACGATTTCAGGCTCCTCCTATTTTTCGGACTGTTTCATGCTCATCTCATTTTTGACACCTTTTGAAGCTCTTCATATTTTTCACACCTTTTCAGGCTCTTCATGTCTTTGAACACCGTTTCATGCTGCTCCTATTTTTCAAATAGTTTCATGCTCCTCATATTATTGACAGATTTTGAAGCTCTTCATTTTTTCACACCTTTTGAAGCTCTTCATATTTTTCACAACTTTTCAGGCTCTTCATGTCTTTGAACACCGTTTCATGCTGCTCCTATTTTTCAGATCGTTTCATGCTCCTCATATTTTTGACAGATTTTGAAGCTCTTCATTTTTTTCACACCTTTTGAAGCTCTTCAAATTTTTCACACTTTTTCAGGCTCTTCATGTTTTTCCACACCGCTTCATGCTCCTCCTATTTTTCAGACAGTTTCATGTGCCTCCTCTTTTTGACACCTTTTGAAGGTCTTCATATTTTTCAACCTTTTCAGGCTCTTCATGTTTCTCAACACCGTTTCATGCTCCTCCTATTTTAAAGATAGTTTCATGCTCCTCATATATTTGAAAACTTTTGAAGCTATTCATATTTTTCACACCTTTTCAGCCTCTTCATGTTTCTCAACACCATTTCATGCTCCTCCTGTTTTTCACACCGTTTCATGATCCTCATATTTTTGACACCTTTAGAAGCTCTTTATATTTTTCACACCTTTTCAGTCTCTTCATGTTTTTCTACACCACTTCATGCTCCTCTTATTTTTCAGACCGTTTCATGCTCCTCTCATTTCTGACACCTTTTGAAGCTCTTCATATATTTCACACATTTTCAGGCTCTTCATGTTTTTCAATACCACTTCATGCTCCTCCTATTTTTCAGACTGTTTCATGCTCATCTCATTTTTGACACCTGTTGAAGCTATTCATATATTTCACACCTTTTGAAGCTCTTCATATTTCTCAAACGTTTTCAGGCTCTTCATGTTTTTCAACACCCCTTCTTGCTCATCCTATTTTTCAGACCGTTTCATGCTTCTCTCATTTCTGACACCTTTTGAAGCTCTTCATATATTTCACACCTTTTGAAGCTCTTCATATTTCTCAAACATTTTCAGGCTCTTCATGTTTTTCAACACCCCTTCTTGCTCATCCTATTTTTCAGACCGTTTCATACTCCTCATATTTTTGACACCTTTTGAAGCTCTTCATATACTTCACACCTTTTCAGGTTCTTCCTGTTTTTGAACACCTTTTCATGCTCCTCCTATTTTTCAGACCGTTTCATGCTTCTCATATTTTTCACACCTTTTGAATCTCTTCATATTTTTCACATCTTTTCAGGTTCTTCATGTTTTTCAACTTCGCTTCATGCTCCTCGTATTTTTCAGACCGTTCATCCTCCTCATCTTCTTGACACCGTTTGAAGCTCTTCATATTTTTCACACCTTTTCAGGCTTTTCATGGTTTTCAACACCGCTTCATGCTCCTCCTTCTTTTCAGTCCAGTTGATTCTCCTCATATTTTTGACACCTTTTGAAGCTCTTCATATTTTTCACACCTTTTCAGGCTCTTCATGTTTTTCAACACCGTTTCATGCTCCTCGTATTTTTCAGCCCGTTTCATGCTCCTCATATATTTGACACCTTTTGAAGCTCTTCATATTTTTCACACCTTTTCAGGCTCTTCATGTTTTTCAACACCGCTTCATGCTCTTCCTATTTTTCAGACCGTTTCATGCTCCTCATATTTTTGACAACTTTTGAAGCTCTTCATATTTTTCACACATTTTCAGGCTCTCCATGTTTCTCAACACCGCTTCATGCTCCGCCTATTTTTCAGACCGTTTCATGCTCCTCATGTATTTCACACCTTCTGAAGCACTTCATATTTTTCACACCTTTTCAGGCTCTCCATGTTTCTCAACACCGCTTCATGCTCCTCCTATTTTTCAGACCGCTTTATGCTCGTCATATTTTTCACACCTTTTGAAGCTTTTCATATTTTTCACACCTTTTCAAGCTCTTCATGTTTTTCAACACCACTTCATGCTCCTCCTATTTTTCAGACCATTTCATGCTCCTCATGTATTTCACACTTTTGAAGCTCTTCATATTTTTCACACCTTTTCAAGCTCTTCATGTTTTTGAACACGGTTTCATGCTCTTCCTGTTTTTCAGACAGTTTCATGCTCCTCATATTTTTGACACCTTTTGAAACTCTTCATATTTTTCACACCTTTTCAGGCTTTTCATGTTTTTCAACACCGCTTCATGATCCTCCTATTTTTCAGAGCGTTTTATGCTCCTCATATTTTTGACACCTTTTGAATCTCTTCATATATTTCACAACTTTTCAGGCTCTTCATGTTTTTGAACACCGCTTCATACTCCTCCTATTTTTCAGACCGTTTCATGCTCCTCATATTTTTGACACCTTTTGAAGCTCTTCATATATTTCCTACATTTTCAGGCTCTTCATGTTTTTCAACAAAGCTTCATGCTCCTTTTATTTTTCAGACCGTTTCATGCACCTCATATTTTTCACACCTTTTGAAGCTCTTCATATTTTTCACACCTTTTCAGGCTCTTCATGTTTTTCAACACCGCTTCATGCGTCTCCTATATTTCAGACCGTTTCATGCTCCTCATATTTTTGACACCTTTTGAAGCTCTTCATATTTTTCACACCTTTTCCTGCTCTTCATGTTTTTCAACAACGTTTCAGGCTCCTCCTATTTTTGACATCTTTTGAATCTCTTCGTATTTTTCACACCTTTTAAGGCTCTTCACGATTTTGAACACCGTTTCTCTCTCCTGATATTTTTGACACCTTTTGAAGCTCTTCATATATTTGACAACTTTTCAGGCTCTTCATGTTCTTCAACACTGCTTCATGCTCCTCCTACTTTTCAGACCATTTCATGCTCCTCATTCTTTTGACAGGTTTTGAAGCTCTTCATATTTTTCACACCTTTTCAAGCTCTTCATGTTTTGAATACCGTTTCATGCTCCTCCTGTTTTTCAGAACGTTTCATGCTCCTCATATTTTAGACACCTGTTGAAGCTCTTTATATTTTTCACTCCTTTTCAGGCTCTTCATGTTTCTCAACACGACTTAATGTTCCTCCTATTTTTCAGACCATTTCATGCACCTCATATTTTTGACAACTTGTGAAGCTCCTCATATTTTTAACACCTTTTGAAGCTCTTCATATTTTTCACACCTTTTCAAGCTCTTCATATTTTTCACACCTTTTCAGGCTCTTCATGTTTTTCAACCCCACTTCATGCTCCTCCTATTTTTCAGTCCGTTTCATGCTCACATCATTTCTGACACCTTTTGAAGCTCTTCTTATTTTTCACATCTTTTGAAACTCTTCATATTTTTCACACGTTTTCAGGTTCTTCATGTTTTTCAACACCGTTTCATGCTCCTCCTATTTTTCAGACCGTTTCATGCTCCTTATATGTTTGTCTCCTTTTGAAGCTCTTCATATATTTCACACCTTTGGAAGCTCTTCATATTTTTCACACCTTTTCAGGCTCTTCATGGTTTTCAACAGCGCTTCATGCTCCTCCAGTTTTTCAGACCGCTTCATTATCATCTCTTTTTTGACACCTTTTGAAGCTCTTCATATATTTCACACCTTTTCAGACTCTTCTTGTTTTTCAACACAGCTTCTTGCTCCTCCTATTTTTCAGACCGTTTCATGCTCCTCATATTTTTGACACCTTTTTAAGCTCTTCATATTTTTGACACCTTTTGAAGCTCTTCATATTTTTCACACTTTTTCATGCTCTTCCTGTTTTTCAACACTTCTTCATGCTCCTCCTGTTTTTCAGAGCGTTTCAAGCTCCTCATATATTTCACACCTTTTGAAGCTCTTCCTATTTTTCACACCTTTTCAGGCTCTTCATGCTTTTGAACACCGCTCCATGCTCCTCCTATTTTTCAGACCGTTTCATGCTCCTCGTATTTTTCAGACCGTTTCAGGGTGTCCATGTTTTTGAAAACCACTTCATGCTCCTATTTTTCAGACCGTTTCATACACCTCATGAATTTCACACCTTTTGAACCTCTTCATATTTTTCACATATTTGAAGCTCTTCATATAATTCACACCTTTTCAGTCTCTTCTTTTTTTGCAACACCACTTCATGCCCTGCTATTTTTCAGACCGTTTCATGCTCCTCGTATTTTTGACAGGTTTTGATGCTTTTCATATTTTTCACACCTTTTCAGGCTCTTCATGTTTTTGAACACCGTTTCATAATCCGCCTATTTTTTAGACTTTTTCATGCTCCTCATATTTTTGACACCTTTAGAACCTCCTCATATTTTACACAGCTTTTCAGGGTCTTCATGTTTTTCAACACCGCTTCATGCTCCTCCTCTTTTTCAGGACGTTTCATGCTCCTCATATATTTGACACCTTTTGAAGCTCTTCATATTTTTCACACGTTTTCAGGCTCTTCATGATTTTCAACACAGCTTCATGCTCCTGCTATTTTTCAGACCGTTTCATGCTCCTCTTATTTTGACACCTTTTGAAGCTCCTCATATATTACACACCTTTTGAAGCTCTTCATATTTTTGAATACCTTTTCATGCTCCTCCTATTTTTCAGACTGTTTCATGCTCCTCATGTATTTCACACCTTTTGAAGCTCTTCATATTTTTCACACGTTTTCAGGCTCTTCATGTTTTTGATCACCGTTTCATGCTCCTCCTATTTTTCAGACCGTTTCATGCTCCTCATATTTTTCACACTTTTTGAAGCTCTTCTTATTTTTCACACATTTTTAGGCTCTTCACGTTTTTGAACACCGTTTCATGCTGCTTCTATTTTTCACACCTTTTGATGCTGTTCATATCTTTCACACCTTTTCAGGCTCTTCATGTTTTTGAACACCGCTTCATGCTCCGCCTTTTTTTCAGACCGTATATTGCTCCTCACGTATTTCACACCTTTTGAAGCTCTCATATTTTTCACATCTTTGTAGGCTCTTCATATTTTTGAACACCGTTTCATGCTCCTCCTATTTTTCAGACCGTTTCATGCTCCTCATATTTTTGACACCTTTTAAAGCTCTTCATATTTTTCACACCTTTTCAGGCTCTTCATGTTTTTGAACACTACTTCATGCTCCTCCAATTTTTCAGACCGTTTCATGCTCCTCATATTTTACAGCTTTTGAAGCTCTTCATATTTTTCACAACTTTTCAGGCTCTTCGTGTTTTTGAATACCGTTTCATGCTCCTCCAGTTTTTCAGACCGTTTCACGCTCTTCATATTTTTCACACTTTTTGAAGCTCTTCATATTTTTCACACCTTTTCAGGCTCGTCATGTTTTTGAACACCACTTCATGCTCCTCATATTTTTCAGATCATTTCATGCTCCTCATAATTTTGACACCTTTTGAACCTCTTCATATTTTTCACAACTTTTCACGCTCTTCATGTTTTTGAACACAGCTTCATGTTCCTATTATTTTCAGACCGTTTCATGCTCCTCATGTATTTCACACCTTTTGAAGCTCCTCATATTTTTCACACCTTTTCAGGCTCTTCATGTTTTTGAACACCATTTCATGCTGCTCCTATTTTTCAGACCGTTTCATGCTCATCTCATTTTTGACACCTTTTGAAGCTCTTCATATTTTTCGCACCTTTGCAGTCTCCTCATGTTTTTGAACACCGCCTCATGCTACTCATATTTTTCAGATCGTTTCATGTTCCTCATACATTTGACACATTTTGCAGCCCTTCATGTTTTTGAACACTGTTTCATGCTCCTCCTATTTTTCAGAATGTTTCATGCTCCTCATGTATTTCACACGTTTTGAAGCTCTTCATATTTTCACATCTTTTCAGGCTCTTCATGTTTTTGAACACCGTTTCATGCTCCTCCTATTTTTCCGGCCGTTTCATGCTCCTCATCTTTTTGACACCTTTTGAAGCTCTTCATATATTTCACACTTTTTCAGGTTTTTCATGTTTTTCAACAACGCTTCATGCTCCTCCTATTTTTCAGACCGTTTCATGGTCCCCATATTTTTGACATCTTTTGAAGCTCTTCATATTTTTCAACCCTTTTCAGTCTCTTCATGTTTTACAACACCGCCTGATGCTCCTCCAATTTTTCAGACCGTTTCATGCTCCTCATATTTTTCACAGGTTTTGAAGCTCTTCATATATTTCACACCTTTTCAGGCTCTTCATGTTTTTCAACACCGCTTCATCCTTTTCCTATTTCTCAGACCGGTTCATGCTCCTCATATTTTTGACACCTTTTGAAGCTCTTCATATTTTTTTCACCTTTTCAGGCACTTCATGTTTTTCAACAACGATTCATGCTCCTCCTATTTTTCGGTCCTTTTCATGCTCCTCATATTTTTGACACCTTTTGAAACTCTTCATATTTTTCACACCTTTTCAGGCTCTTCATGTTTTCGAACACTGATTCATATTACTCCTATTTTTCAGACCGTTTAATGCTCCTCATATTTTTGACACCTTTTGAAGCTCTTCATATAGTTCACACCTTTGAGGCTCTTCATATATTTCACACCTTTTCAGGCTCTTCATGTTTTTCACCACCACGTCATGCTCCTCCTATTTTTCAGACCGTTTCATGCTCCTCATATTATTGACACCTTTTGAAGCTCTTCATATATTTCAAACCTTTTCAGTCTCTTCATTTTTCTGAACACCACTTCATGCTCCTCCTATTTTTCAGAACATTTCATGCTCATCTCTTTTTGACTCCTATTCAAGCTCTTAATATCATTCTTCCCTTTTGAAGCTCTTCATATTTTTCACAAGTTTTCATGCTCTTCATGATTTTCAGCACAGTTTCATGCTCCTCCTATTTTTCAGACCGTTTCATGCTCCTCATATTTTTGACACGTTTTGAAGCTCATCATATTTTTCACACCTTTTCAGGCTCTTCATGTTTTTGACCACCGAATCATTCTCCTCCTTTTTTTCAGACCGTTTCATGCTCCTCATATTTTTGACACCTTTTGAAGCTCTTCATATTTTTCACACCTTTTCAGTCTCTTCATGTTTTCAACACCGCTTCATGCTCCTCCTATTTTTCAGACCGTCTCATGCTCCTCATATTTTTGACACCTTTTGAATCTCTTGATATATTTCACACCTTTTCAGGCTCTTCATGTTTTTGAACACCGCTTCATGCTCCTCCTATTTTTCAGACCGTTTCATGCTCCTCATGTATTTCACACCTTTTGAATCTCTTCATATTTTTCACACGTGTTCAGTCTCTTCATGTGTTTCAACACTGTTTCATGCTCCTCCTATTTTTCAGACTGTTTCATGCTCCTCATATTTTGACACGTTTTGAGGCTCTTCATATATTTCACACCTTTTCAGGCCCTTCATGTTTTTGAACACCATTTATGTTCCTCCTATTTTTCAGACCGTTTCATGCTCCTAATATTTTTGACACCTTTTGACGCTCTTCATATTTTTCAAACCTTTTCAGGCTCTTCAATTTTTGAACACCTCTTCATGCTCCTCTTCTTTTTCAGACCATTTCATGCTCCTCATATTTTTCACACCTTTTTGAAGCTCTTCACATTTTTCACACCATTTCAGGCTCTTCATGTTTTTCAACACCGCTTCCTGATCCTCCTATATTTCAGACCGTTTCATGCTCCTCATATTTTTGACACGGTTTGAAGCTCCTCATATTTTTCACACCTTTTCAGGCTCTTCATGTTTTTGAACACTGCTTCATGCTCCTCATATTTTTCAGATCGTTTCATGCTCCTCATATTTTTGACACCTTGTGACGCTCTTCATATTTTTCACACCTTTTCAGGCTCTTCATGCTTTTGAACACCGCTCCATGCTCCTCCTATATTTCAGACCGTTTCATGCTCCTCGTATTTTTCAGACCGTTTCAGGGTGTCCATGTTTTTGAACACCATTTCATGCTCCTCCTATATTTCAGACAGTTTCATGCTCCTCATACTTTTGACATGTTTTGAAGCTCTTCATATTTTTCACAACTTTTCAGGCTCTTCATGTTTTTGAACACAGTTTCATGCTCCTCCTATTTTTCAGACCGTTTCTTGCTCCTCATGTTTTTGACACCTTTGAAGCTCTTCATAATTTTCACACCTTTTCATGCTTCTCATGTTTTTGAACACCGCTTCATGATCCTCATATTTTTCAGATCGTTTCATGCTCCTCATATTTTTGACACCTTTTGACGCTCTTCATATTTTTCACACCTTTTCAGGCTCTTCATTTTTTTGAACACCACTTCATACTTCTACTATTTTCAGACAGTCTAATGCTCCTCATGTATTTCACACCTTTTGACGCTCTTCATTTTTTTCACACCTTTTCAGGCTCTTCATTTTTTTCAACACCGTTTCATGCTCCTCCTTTATTTCTGACCGTTTCATGCTCCTCATATTTTTGACACCTTTTGAATCTCTTGATATATTTCACACCATTTCAGGCTCTTCATGTTTTCCACACCGCTTCATGCTCCTCCTATTTTTCAGACTGTCTCATGCTCCTCATGTATTTCACACCTTTTCAAGCTCTTCATATTTACACACATTTTGAGGCTCTTCATGAATTTCAATACCACTTCATGCTCCTCCTATTGTTGAGACCGTTTCATGTTCCTCATATATTTGACACCTTTTGAAGCTCTTCATATTTTTCACACCTTTTGAAACTCTTCTTATTTTTCACACGTTTTCAGTGTCTAAATGTTTTTCAACACCGCTTCATGTTCCTCCTATTTTTCAGACCGTTTCATGCTCCTCATATTTTTGACACGTTTTGAGGCTTTTCATATATTTCACACCTTTTCAGGCCCTTCATGTTTTTGAACACCGTTTTATGTTCCTCCTATTTTTCAGACGGGTTCATGCTCATCTCATTTTTGACACCTTTTGAAGCTTTTCATATTTTTCACACCTTGTCCGGCTCTTCATGTCTTTCAACACCGCTTCTTGCTCCTCCTATTTTTCAGACGGGTTCATGTCATCTCATTTTTGACACCTTTTGAAGCTTTTCATATTTTTCACACCTTTTCAGGCTCTTCATGTTTTTGAACACAGGTTGATGCTCCTCCTATTTTTCAGAACGTTTCATGCTCCTCATAGTTTTGACACCTTTTGAAGCTCTTCATATTTTTCACATCTTTTCAGGCTCTTCATGTTTTTCAACACCGTTTCATGCTGCTTCTATTTTTCAGACCGTTTCATGCTCCTCATATTTTTCACATCTTTTGAAGCTCTTCATATTTTTCACACCTTTTCAGGATCTTCAGGTTTTGGAACACAGCTTCATGCTCATCCTATTTATCAGACCGTTTCATGCTCCTCATATTTTTGACACCTTTTGAAGCTCTTTATATTTTTCACAGTTTTTCAGGCTCTTCATGATTTTCAACACCGTTTCTTGATCCTCCTATTTTTCAGACCTTTTCATGCTCATCTCATTTTTGACACCTTTTGAAGCTTTTCATATTTTTCACACCTTTTCAAGCTCTTCGTATTTTTAAACACCACTTCATGCTTCTCCTATTTTTCAGCCCATTTCATGCTCCTCATGTATTTCACACCTTTTGAAGCTCTTCATATTTTTCACCGCTTTTCAGGCTCTTCATGTTTTTCCACAGCACTTCATGCTTCTCTTATTTTTCAGCCCGTTTCATGCTCCTCATGTATTTCACACCTTTTGAAGCTCTTCATATTTTTCACACCTTTTCAGGCTCTTCATGTTTTTGAACACCGCTTCATGATCCTCCTGTTTTTCAGACCGTTTCATGCTCTTCATATTTTTCAAACCATTTGAAGCTCTTCATATTTTTCACACGTTTTCAGGCTCTTCATATTTTTCAACACCGTTTCATGCTGCTTCTATTTTTCAGACCGTTTCATGCTCCTCATATTTTTCACACCTTTTGAAGCTCTTCATATTTTTCACACCTTTTCAGGATCTTCATGTTTTGGAACACAGCTTCATGCTCCTCCTATTTATCAGACCGTTTCATGCTCCTCATATTTTTGACACCTTTTGAAGCTCTTTATATTTTTCACACTTTTTCAGGCTCTTCATGATTTTCAACACCGTTTCATGTTATTCCTATTTTTCAGACCGTTTAATGCTCATCTCATTTTTGACATCGTTTGAAGCTTTTCATATTTTTCACACGTTTTCAGGCTCTTCATATTTTTCATCACCGCTTCATGCTCCTACTATTTTTCAGACCGTTTCATGTTCATCTCATTTTTGCCACCTTTTGAATCTCTTCATATTTTTCACACCTTTTGAACCTCTTCATATTTTTCACATTTTTGAAGCTCTTCATATATTTCACACCTTTTCAGTCTCTTCTTTTTTTTCAACACCACTTCATGCTCCGCCTATTTTTCAGACCGTCATGTTCATCTCATTTTTGCCACCTTTTGAAGCTCTTCATAGTTTTCACACCTTTTGAAGCTCTTCACATTTTTCACACGTTTTCAGGCTCTTCATGATTTTGAACACCGCTTCATGCTCCTCCTATTTTTCAGACCGTTTCATGCTCCTCATGTATTTCACAACTTTGAAGCTCTTCATATTATTCACACCTTTTCAGGCTCTTCATATTTTTGAACAGCGTTTCATGCTCCTCCTATTTTTCAGACCGTTTCATGCTCCTCATATCTTTGACACCTTTTCAAGCTCTTCATATTTTTCACACCTTTTCAGGCTCTTCATTTTTTTCAACACCGATTCATGATCCTCCTATTTTTCAGACCGTTTCATTCTCCTCATATTTTTGACAACTTTTGAAGCTCTTCATATTTTTCACACCTTTTCAGGCTCTTCATATTTTTCAGCACTACTTCATGCTCCTCCTATATTTCAGACCGTATCATGCTCCTCATATTTTTGACATCTTTCGAAACTCTTCATATTTTTCACACCTTTTCAGGCTCTTCATGTTTTTCATCACCGCTTCATGCTCCTCCTATTTTTCAGACCGTTTCGTGCTCCTCATATTTTTGACAACTTTTGAAGCTCTTCATATTTTTCATACCTTTTGAAGCTCTTCATATTTTTCACACCTTTTCAGGCTCTTCATGTTTTTCAACACCGCTTCATGCTTCTCCTCTTTTTCAGACCGTTTCATGCTCCTCATATTTTTGACACCTTTTGAAGCTCTTCACATTTTTCACACGTTTTCAGGCTCTTCATGATTTTGAACACCGCTTCATGCTCCTCCTATTTTTCAAACCGTTTCATGTTCCTCATAATTTTGACACCTTTTGAAGATCTTCATAATTTTCACACATTTTCAGGCTCTTCATGTGTTTGAACACCGCTTCATGTTCCTCCTATTTTTCAGACAGTTTCATGCTCCTCATATTTATGACACCTTTTGAAGCTCTTCATATTTTTCATACCTTTTGAAGCTCTTCATGTTTTTGAACACTGCTTCATGCTCCTTGTATTATTCAGATCGTTTCATGCTCCTCATATTTTTGACACTTTTTGAGCTCTTCATATTTTTCAAACCTTTTCAGGCTCTTCTTGTTTTTGAATTCTGCTTCATGCTCCTCCAATTTTTCAAACCGTTTCATGATCCTCATGTATTTCACAACATTGAACCTCTTCATATTTTTCACACCTTTTCATGCTCTTCAAGATTTTCAACATCACTTCATGCTCCTACTTTTTTGCAGACCGTTTCATGCTCCTCATATTTTTGACACCTTTTGAAGCTCTTCATATTTCTCACACCTTGTCAGGCTCTTCATGTCTTTCAACACCGCTTCATGCTCTTCCTATTTTTCAAACCGTTTCATGCTCCTCGTATTTTTGACACGTTTGAGGCTCCTCATATTTTTCACAGCTTTTCAGGCTCTTCATGTTTTTGAACACCGTTTCATGATCCTCCTATTTTTCAAACCGTTTCATGCTCCTCATGTATTTCACACCTTCTGGAGCTCTTCATATTTTTCACACGTTTTGAAGCTCTTCATATTTTTCACACCTTTTCATGCTCTTCATGTATTTGACCACCGCTTCATGCTCCTCCTATTTTTCAGACCGTTTCATGCTCCTCATATTTTTGACACCTTTTGAAGCTCTTCGTATTTTTCACAAGTTTTCAGGTTCTTCATGATTTTCAACACGACTTCATGCTCCTCCTATTTTTCAGACTGTTTCATGCTCCTCATATATTTGACACCTTTTGAAGCTCTTCACATATTTCAAACAATTTCAGAATCTTCATCTTTTTCAGAACCGTTTCATTCTCCTCCTATTTTTCAGACCGTTTCATGCTCCACATATTTTTGTCACCTTTTGAAGCTCTTCATATTTTTCACACCTTTTCAGGATCTTCATGTTTTTAAACACCGCTTCATGCTCTTCCTATTTTTCAGAGCTTTTCATTCTCCTCCCATTTTTGACACATTTTGAAGCTCTTCATATTTTTCACAATTTTTCAGGCTCTTCATATTTTTGAACACCGCTTCATGCACCTCCCATTTTTCAGACCCTTTCAGATTCCTCATATTTTTGACACCTTTTGAAGCTCTTCATATATTTCACACCTTGTCAGGCTCTTCATGTTTTTCAACACCGCTTCATGCTCCTCCTATTTTTCAGACCATTTCATGCTCCTCATATTTTTGACACCTTTTGAAGCTCTTCATAATTTTCACACCTTTTCATGCTCTTCATCTTTTTCAAAACCGTTTCATGCTCATCCTATTTTTCAGGCTGTTTCGTGCTCCTCATATTTTTGACACATTTTGACGCTCTTCATATTTTTCAAACCTTTTCAGGATCTGCATGTTTTGAAGACCGATTCATGCTCCTCCTATTTTTCAGACCGTTTCATGCTCCTCATATTTTTGACACCTTTTGAAGCTCTTCATATATTTCACACCTTTTCAGGATTTCATGTTTTTCAACACCGCTTCATGCTGCTTCTATTTTCATACCGTTTCATGTTTCTCATATTTTTGATAACTTTTGAACCTCTTCATAATTTTCACACGTTTTCTTACTCTTCATCTTTTTCAAAACAGTTTCATTCTCATCCTAATTTTCAGACTGTTTCATGCTCCTCATATTTTTCACAACTTTTGAAGCTCTTCATATTTTTCACACCTTTTCAGGCTCTTCATGTTTTTCAACACCGCTTTGTGCTCCTCCTATTTTTCAGTCATTTCATGCTTCTCATATTTTTGACACCTTTTGAAGCTCTTCATATTTTTCACACCTTTTCAGGCCATTCATGTTTTTCAGCACCGCTTCATGCTCCTCCTATTTTTCAGTCATTTGATGCTTCTCATATATTTGACACATTTTGAAGCTCTTCATATTTTTCACACCTTTTCAGACTCTTCATGTTTTTGAACCCCGCTTCATGCACCTCATATTTTTCAGACCGTTTCAGGCTTCTCCTAATTTTGACACCTTTTGAAGCGTTTCATATATTTCACACCTTGTCATGCTATTCATGTTTTTCAACACCGCTTATTGCTCCTCCTCTTTTTCAGACCGTTTCATGCTCCTCATATTTTTCACAACTTTTGAAGCTCTTCATATTTTTCATACATTTTCAGGCTCTTCATGTTCTTGACCACCGCTTCATGCTCCTCCTATTTTTCAGACCGTTTCATGCTCCTCGTATTTTTGACACCTTTTCAAGCTCTTCATATTTTTCACACGTTTTCAATCTCTTCATGTTTTTCAACACCACTTCATGCTCCTCCTATTTTTCAGACTGTTTCATGCTCCTCATATTTTTCACACCTTTTGAAGCTCTTCATATTTTTCACACCTTTTCAGGCTCTTCACCTTTTTCAAAACCGTTTCTTGCCCATAGTATTTTTCAGACCGTTTCGTGCGTCTCATGTTTTTGACAACTTTTGAAGCTCTTCATATTTTTCTTTTTTTTTGAAGCTCTTCATATTTTTCACACGTTTTCAGTCTCTTCATGTTTTTCAACACCGCTTCATGCTTCTCCTCTTTTTCAGACCGTTTCATGCTCCTCCTATTTTTGACACGTTTTGAAGCTCTTCATATTTTTCACACCTTTTAGGCTCTTCATGTTTTCCAACACAGTTTCATGCTCCTCCTATGTTTCAGACCGTTTCATGCTCCTCATAATTTTGACAACTTTTGAAGATCGTCATATTTTTCACACCTTTTCAGGCTCTTCATGTTTTTGAACACCACTTCATGTTCCTCTTGTTTTTCAGACCGTTTCACGCTCCTTATATTTTTGACACATTTTGAACCTCTTCATATTTTTCACACCTTTTCAGGCTCTTCATGTTTTTGAATACCGCTTCATGCTCCTCATATTTTTCATATCGTTTCATGCTGTTCATATTTTTGACACCTTTTGAAGCTCTTCATATTTTTCACACCTTTTCAGTCTCTTCATGTTTTTCAACACCGGTTCTTGCTCCTCCTGTTTTGCAGACCGTTTAACGCTTCTCATATTTTTGACACGTTTTGAAGCTCTTCATATTTTTCACACCTTTTCAGGCTTTCATATATTTGACTACCGTTTCATGTTCCTCCTATTTTTCAGACCGTTTCATGCTTCTCATATTTTTGACAATTTTGAAGCTCTTCATATTTTTCACACCTTTTCAGACTCTTCATGTTTTTTATCACTTCTTCATGCTCCTCCTATTTTTCAGTTCGTTTCATGCTCCTCATATTTTTGACATCTTTTGAGCTCTTCATATTTTTCAAACCTTTTCAGGCTCTTCATGTTTTTGAACACTGCTTCATGCTCTTCGTATTTTTCAAACCATTTCATTGTCGTCATGTATTTCACACCTTTGAACCTCTTCATATTTTTCACACCTTTTCAGTCTCTTTGTGTATTTCAACACTACTTCATGTTCCTCCTATTTTTCAGACCGTTCCATTGTCCTCGTATTTTTCACACCTTTTAAAGCTCTTCATATTTTTCACATTTTTTCAGGCTCTTAATGTTTTTTCACACCGCTTCATGCTCCTCCTTTTTTTCAGACCGTTTCATGCTCATCTCAATTTTGATACCTTTGAAGCTCTTCATATTTTTCACAGCTTTTGAAGCTCTTCATATTTCTCACACCTTTTAAGGCTCTTCATGTTTTTGAACACAACTTCATGCTCCTCCTATTTTTCAGACCGTTTCATGCTCCTCATGTATTTCACAACTTTTGAAGCTCTTTCTATATTTCACAACTTTTCAGACTCTTCATGTTTTTCAAAACCATTTCATGCTCATCCTATTTTTCAGACCATTTCATGCTCCTCATATTTTTGACACCTTGAAGCTCTTCCTAATTTTCACACCTTTTCAGACTCTTCATGTTTTTCAAAACCGTTTCATGCTGCTCCTATTTTTCAGACCATTTCATGCTACTCATATATTTGCCACCTTTTGAAGCACTTCATATTTTTCACACCTTTTCAGGCTGTTCATGTTTTTCAACACCACTGCATGATTCTCCTATTTTTTAGACCGTTTCATGCTCCTCATATTTTTGACACATTTTGAAGCTGTTCATATTTTTCACAACTTTTCATGCTCTTCATGTTTTTCGACACCAATTCATGCACCTCCTATTATTCAGAACGTTCATGCTCCTCATATTTTTGACACATTTTGAAGCTCCTCATATATTTCACACTTGTTCATGCTCTTCATGGTTTTGAACTCCACTTCTTGCTCGTCCTATATTTCAGACCGTTTCATGCTCCTCATATATTTGACACCTTTTGAAGCTCTTCATATTTTTCACACCTTTTCAGGCTCTTCATGTTTTTCAACATCACTTCATGCTCCTCCTATATTTCAGACCATTTCATGCTCGTCATATTTTTGACACCTTTTGAAGCTCCTCATATATTTCACACCATTTCAGGCTCTTCATGTTTTTCAACACCACTTCATGCTCCTCCTATTTTTCATACCGTTTCATTCTCATCTCATTTTTGACACCTTTTGAAGCTCTTTATATTTTGCACATCTTTTGAAGCTCTTCACATTTTTCACACGTTTTCAGGCTCTTCATATTTTTCAACACCGCTTCATGCTCCTCCTATATTTCAGACCGTTTCATGCTCCTCATATTTTTGACACCTTTTGAAACTCTTCATATTTTTCACACCTTTTCAGGCTCTTCATGTTTTTGAACACCGCTTCATGATCCTCCTGCTTTTCAGACCGTTTCATGCTCTTCATATTTGTGAAACATTTTGAAGCTCTTCATATTTTTCGCACCTTTTCAGGCTCTTCATGTTTTTCACCACCACTTCATGCTCCTCCTATTTTTCAGACCGTATCATGCTCATCTCATTTTTGTCACCTTTGAAGCTCTTTATATTTTTCACACCTTTTGAAGCTCTTCATATTTTTCACACCTTTTCAGGATCTTCATGTTTTGGAACACAGCTTCATGCTCATCCTATTTATCAGACCGTTTCATGCTCCTCATATTTTTGACACCTTTTGAAGCTCTTTATATTTTTCACAGTTTTTCAGGCTCTTCATGATTTTCAACACCGTTTCATGTTATTCCTATTTTTCAGACCGTTTCATGCTCATCTCATTTTTGTCACCTTTGAAGCTCTTTATCTTTTTCACACCTTTTGAAGCTCTTCATATTTTTCACACGTTTTCAGGCTCTTCATATTTTTCAACACCGTTTCATGCTGCTTCTATTTTTCAGACCGTTTCATGCTCCTCATATTTTTCACACCTTTTCAAGCTCTTCATATTTTTCACACCTTTTCAGGATCTTCATGTTTTGGAACACAGCTTCATGCTCCTCCTACTTATCAGACCGTTTCATGCTCCTCATATTTGTGACACCTTTTGAAGCTCTTCATATTTTTCACATCTTTTCAGGCTCTTCATGATTTTCAACACCGTTTCATGTTATTCCTATTTTTCAGACCGTTTAATGCTCATCTCATTTTTGACACCTTTTGAAGCTTTTCATATTTTTCACACCTTGTCAGGCTCTTCATGTCTTTCAACACCGCTTCATGCTCCTCCTAATTTTCAGACGGGTTCATGCTCATCTCATTTTTGACACCTTTTGAAGCTCTTCATATTTTTCACACGTTTTCAGGCTCTTCATATTTTTCAACACCGTTTCATGCTGCTTCTATTTTTCAGACCGTTTCATGCTCCTCATATTTTTCACACCTTTTGAAGCTCTTCATATTTTTCACACCTTTTCAGGATCTTCATGTTTTTGAACACCTCTTCATGCTCCTCTTCTTTTTCAGACCGTTTCATGCTCCTCATATTTTTCACACCTTTTGAAGCTCTTCATATTTTTCACAGCTTTTCAGGCCCTTCATGTTTTGAACACCGTTTCATGCTCCTCCTATTTTTCTGACCATTTCATGCTCGTCATATTTTTGACACCTTTTGAAGCTCCTCATATTTTTCACACCTTTAGAAGCTCTTCATATATTTCACGCTTTTTCAAGCTCTTCATGTTTTCCAAACCGCTTCATGCTCCTCCTATTTTTCAAACCGTTTCATGCTCATCTCATTTTTGACACCTTCTGAAGCTCTTCATATTTTTCACACCTTTTGAAGCTCTTCATATTTTTCACACCTTTTCAGTCTCTTCATGTTTTTCGACACAGCTTCATGCTCCTTCTATTTTTCAAACCGTTTCATGCTTCTCATGTATTTCACACCTTTTGAAGCTCATCATATTTTTCAAACGTTTTCAGGCTCTTCATTTTTTGAACACCATTCATGCTCCTGCTATTTTTCAGACCATCACATGCTCCTTATATTTTTGACACATTTTGAATCTCTTCATATTTTTCACACCTTTTAAGGCTCTTCATGTTTTTCAACACCGCTTCATGCTCCTCCTATTTTTCAGACCGTTTCATGCTCCTCTTGTATTTCACACCTTTTGAAGCTCTTCATATTTTTCACACATTTTCAGGCTCTTCATGTTTTTCAACACCGCTTCATTCTCTTCCTATTTTTCAGACCATTTCATTCTCCTCATTGTTTTGATACCATTCGAAGCTCTTCATATTTTTGACACCTTTTCATGCTCTTCATGTTATTCAACACCACTTCATGCTCCTACTATTTTTCAGAACATTTCATGCTCCTCCTATTTTTCAGACCGTTTCATGCTCCTCATATTTTTGACACCTTTTGAAGCTCTTCATGTATTTCACAACTTTTCAGCCTCTTCATGTTTTTCAACACCGCTTCATGCTCCTCCAATTTTCAGACCGTTTCATGCTCCTTATATTTTTGACAACTTCTGAAGCTCTTCATATTTTTCAGACCTTTCACGCTCATCATGTTTTTCAACACCGCTTTGTGCTCCTCCTATTTTTCAGTCATTTCATGCTTCTCATATATTTGACACCTTTTGAAGCTCTTCATATTTTTCACACCTTTTCAGCCTCTTCATGTTTTTCAACACCGCTTCATGCTCCTCCAATTTTCAGACCGTTTCATGCTCCTTATATTTTTGACAACTTCTGAAGCTCTTCATATTTTTCAGACCTTTCACGCTCATCATGTTTTTCAACACCACTTCATGCTCCTCCTAATTTTCAGAACGTTTCATGCTCCTCCTATTTTTGCCACCTTTTGAAGCTCTTCATATTTTTCGCACCTTTTCAGGCTCTTCATGTTTTTGAACACGGTTTCATGCTCCTCCTATTTTTCAGACCGTTTCATGCTCCTCATGTATTTCACACCTTCTGAAGCTCTTCATATTTTTCACACGTTTTGAAGCTCTTCATATTTTTACACGTTTTCAGGCTCTTCATGTTTTTCACAACCGCTTCATGCTCCTCCTATTTTTCAAACCGTTTCATGCTCCTCGTATTTTTGACACGTTTGAGGCTCGTCATATTTTTCACAGCTTTTCAGGCTCTTCATGTTTTTGAACACCGTTTCATGATCCTCCTATTTTTCAAACCGTTTCATGCTCCTCATGTATTTCACACCTTCTGGAGCTCTTCATATTTTTCACACGTTTTGAAGCTCTTCATATTTTTCACACCTTTTCATGCTCTTCATGTATTTGACCACCGCTTCATGCTCCTCCTATTTTTCAGACCGTTTCATGCTCCTCATATTTTTGACACCTTTTGAAGCTCTTCATATTTTTCACAATTTTTCAGGCTCTTCATATTTTTGAACACCGCTTCATGCACCTCCTATTTTTCAGACCCTTTCAGATTCCTCATATTTTTGACACCTTTTGAAGCTCTTCATATATTTCACACCTTGTCAGGCTCTTCATGTTTTTCAACACCGCTTCATGCTCCTCCTATTTTTCAGACCATTTCATGCACCTCATATTTTTGACACCTTTTGAAGCTCTTCATAATTTTCACACCTTTTCATGCTCTTCATCTTTTTCAAAACAGTTTCACTCTCATCCTAATTTTCAGACTGTTTCTTGCTCCTCATATTTTTGACAGCTTCTGAAGCTCTTCATATTTTTCACACCTTGTCAGGCTCTTCATGTTTTTCAACACCGCTTTGTGCTCCTCCTATTTTTCAGTCATTTCATGCTTCTCATATATTTGACACCTTTTGAAGCTCTTCATATTTTTCACACCTTTTCAGGCTCTTCATGTTTTTCAACACCGCTTTGTGCTCCTCCTATTTTTCACTCATTTCATGCTTCTCATATTTTTGACACCTTTTGAAGTTCTTCATATTTTTCACAGATTTTCATTCTCTTCATCTTCTTCAAAACCATTTCATGCTCATCCTATTTTTCAGACTGTTTCATGCTCCTCATATATTTGACAATTTTTGAGGCTCTTCATATTTTTCACACCGTTTCAGGCTCTTCATGTTTCTCATCAAAGCTTCAGGCTCCTCCTATTTTTCAGACCGTTTCATGCTCCTCATATTTTTGAGAACTTTTGAAGCTCTTCATGTTTTCACACCTTTTCAGGCTCTTCATGTTTTTGAGCCCAGCTTCATGCTCCTCAGATTTTTCAGACCGTTTCATGCTCCTCATATTTTTGACACCTTTGAAGCTGTTCATATATTTCAAACCTTTTCAGGCTCTTAATGTTTTTCGACACAGCTTCATGCTCCTTCTATTTTTCAAACCGTTTCATGCTTCTCATGTATTTCACACCTTTTGAAGCTCATCATATTTTTCAAACGTTTTCAGGCTCTTCATTTTTTGAACACCATTCATGCTCCTGCTATTTTTCAGACCATCTCATGCTCCTTATATTTTTGACACATTTTGAAGCTCTTCATATTTTTCACACCTTTTAAGGCTCTTCATGTTTTTCAACACCGCTTCATGCTCCTCCTATTTTTCAGACCGTTTCATGCTCCTCTTGTATTTCACACCTTTTGAAGCTCTTCGTATTTTTCACACATTTTCAGGCTCTTCATGTTTTTCAACACCGCTTCATTCTCTTCCTATTTTTCAGACCATTTCATGCTCCTCATAGTTTTGATACCATTCGAAGCTCTTCATATTTTTGACACCTTTTCATGCTCTTCATGTTATTCAACACCGCTTCATGCTCCTACTATTTTTCAGAACATTTCATGCTCCTCCTATTTTTCAGACCGTTTCATGCTCCTCATATTTTTGACACCTTTTGAAGCTCTTCATGTATTTCACAACTTTTCAGGCTCTTCATGTTTTTCAACACCGCTTCATGCTCCTCCAATTTTCAGAACGTTTCATGCTCCTTATATTTTTGACAACTTCTGAAGCTCTTCATATTTTTCAGACCTTTCACGCTCATCATGTTTTTCAACACCACTTCATGCTCCTCCTAATTTTCAGAACGTTTCATGCTCCTCCTATTTTTGCCACCTTTTGAAGCTCTTCATATTTTTCGCACCTTTTCAGGCTCTTCATGTTTTTGAACACGGTTTCATGCTCCTCCTATTTTTCAGACCGTTTCATGCTCCTCATGTATTTCACACCTTCTGAAGCTCTTCATATTTTTCACACGTTTTGAAGCTCTTCATATTTTTACACGTTTTCAGGCTCTTCATGTTTTTCACAACCGCTTCATGCTCCTCCTATTTTTCAAACCGTTTCATGCTCCTCGTATTTTTGACACGTTTGAGGCTCCTCATATTTTTCACAGCTTTTCAGGCTCTTCATGTTTTTGAACACCGTTTCATGATCCTCCTATTTTTCAAACCGTTTCATGCTCCTCATGTATTTCACACCTTCTGGAGCTCTTCATATTTTTCACACGTTTTGAAGCTCTTCATATTTTTCACACCTTTTCATGCTCTTCATGTATTTGACCACCGCTTCATGCTCCTCCTATTTTTCAGACCGTTTCATGCTCCTCATATTTTTGACACCTTTTGAAGCTCTTCGTATTTTTCACAAGTTTTCAGGTTCTTCATGATTTTCAACACGACTTCATGCTCCTCCTATTTTTCAGACTGTTTCATGCTCCTCATATATTTGACACCTTTTGAAGCTCTTCACATATTTCAAACAATTTCAGAATCTTCATCTTTTTCAGAACCGTTTCATTCTCCTCCTATTTTTCAGACCGTTTCATGCTCCACATATTTTTGTCACCTTTTGAAGCTCTTCATATTTTTCACACCTTTTCAGGATCTTCATGTTTTTAAACACCGCTTCATGCTCTTCCTATTTTTCAGAGCTTTTCATTCTCCTCCCATTTTTGACACATTTTGAAGCTCTTCATATTTTTCACAATTTTTCAGGCTCTTCATATTTTTGAACACCGCTTCATGCACCTCCTATTTTTCAGACCCTTTCAGATTCCTCATATTTTTGACACCTTTTGAAGCTCTTCATATATTTCACACCTTGTCAGGCTCTTCATGTTTTTCAACACCGCTTCATGCTCCTCCTATTTTTCAGACCATTTCATGCACCTCATATTTTTGACACCTTTTGAAGCTCTTCATAATTTTCACACCTTTTCATGCTCTTCATCTTTTTCAAAACAGTTTCACTCTCATCCTAATTTTCAGACTGTTTCTTGCTCCTCATATTTTTGACAGCTTCTGAAGCTCTTCATATTTTTCACACCTTGTCAGGCTCTTCATGTTTTTCAACACCGCTTTGTGCTCCTCCTATTTTTCAGTCATTTCATGCTTCTCATATATTTGACACCTTTTGAAGCTCTTCATATTTTTCACACCTTTTCAGGCTCTTCATGTTTTTCAACACCGCTTTGTGCTCCTCCTATTTTTCACTCATTTCATGCTTCTCATATTTTTGACACCTTTTGAAGTTCTTCATATTTTTCACAGATTTTCATTCTCTTCATCTTCTTCAAAACCATTTCATGCTCATCCTATTTTTCAGACTGTTTCATGCTCCTCATATATTTGACAATTTTTGAGGCTCTTCATATTTTTCACACCGTTTCAGGCTCTTCATGTTTCTCATCAAAGCTTCAGGCTCCTCCTATTTTTCAGACCGTTTCATGCTCCTCATATTTTTGAGAACTTTTGAAGCTCTTCATGTTTTCACACCTTTTCAGGCTCTTCATGTTTTTGAGCCCAGCTTCATGCTCCTCAGATTTTTCAGACCGTTTCATGCTCCTCATATTTTTGACACCTTTGAAGCTGTTCATATATTTCAAACCTTTTCAGGCTCTTCATGTTTTTCGACACAGCTTCATGCTCCTTCTATTTTTCAAACCGTTTCATGCTTCTCATGTATTTCACACCTTTTGAAGCTCATCATATTTTTCAAACGTTTTCAGGCTCTTCATTTTTTGAACACCATTCATGCTCCTGCTATTTTTCAGACCATCTCATGCTCCTTATATTTTTGACACATTTTGAAGCTCTTCATATTTTTCACACCTTTTAAGGCTCTTCATGTTTTTCAACACCGCTTCATGCTCCTCCTATTTTTCAGACCGTTTCATGCTCCTCTTGTATTTCACACCTTTTGAAGCTCTTCATATTTTTCACACATTTTCAGGCTCTTCATGTTTTTCAACACCGCTTCATTCTCTTCCTATTTTTCAGACCATTTCATGCTCCTCATAGTTTTGATACCATTCGAAGCTCTTCATATTTTTGACACCTTTTCATGCTCTTCATGTTATTCAACACCGCTTCATGCTCCTACTATTTTTCAGAACATTTCATGCTCCTCCTATTTTTCAGACCGTTTCATGCTCCTCATATTTTTGACACCTTTTGAAGCTCTTCATGTATTTCACAACTTTTCAGGCTCTTCATGTTTTTCAACACCGCTTCATGCTCCTCCAATTTTCAGAACGTTTCATGCTCCTTATATTTTTGACAACTTCTGAAGCTCTTCATATTTTTCAGACCTTTCACGCTCATCATGTTTTTCAACACCACTTCATGCTCCTCCTAATTTTCAGAACGTTTCATGCTCCTCCTATTTTTGCCACCTTTTGAAGCTCTTCATATTTTTCGCACCTTTTCAGGCTCTTCATGTTTTTGAACACGGTTTCATGCTCCTCCTATTTTTCAGACCGTTTCATGCTCCTCATGTATTTCACACCTTCTGAAGCTCTTCATATTTTTCACACGTTTTGAAGCTCTTCATATTTTTACACGTTTTCAGGCTCTTCATGTTTTTCACAACCGCTTCATGCTCCTCCTATTTTTCAAACCGTTTCATGCTCCTCGTATTTTTGACACGTTTGAGGCTCCTCATATTTTTCACAGCTTTTCAGGCTCTTCATGTTTTTGAACACCGTTTCATGATCCTCCTATTTTTCAAACCGTTTCATGCTCCTCATGTATTTCACACCTTCTGGAGCTCTTCATATTTTTCACACGTTTTGAAGCTCTTCATATTTTTCACACCTTTTCATGCTCTTCATGTATTTGACCACCGCTTCATGCTCCTCCTATTTTTCAGACCGTTTCATGCTCCTCATATTTTTGACACCTTTTGAAGCTCTTCGTATTTTTCACAAGTTTTCAGGTTCTTCATGATTTTCAACACGACTTCATGCTCCTCCTATTTTTCAGACTGTTTCATGCTCCTCATATATTTGACACCTTTTGAAGCTCTTCACATATTTCAAACAATTTCAGAATCTTCATCTTTTTCAGAACCGTTTCATTCTCCTCCTATTTTTCAGACCGTTTCATGCTCCACATATTTTTGTCACCTTTTGAAGCTCTTCATATTTTTCACACCTTTTCAGGATCTTCATGTTTTTAAACACCGCTTCATGCTCTTCCTATTTTTCAGAGCTTTTCATTCTCCTCCCATTTTTGACACATTTTGAAGCTCTTCATATTTTTCACAATTTTTCAGGCTCTTCATATTTTTGAACACCACTTCATGCACCTCCTATTTTTCAGACCCTTTCAGATTCCTCATATTTTTGACACCTTTTGAAGCTCTTCATATATTTCACACCTTGTCAGGCTCTTCATGTTTTTCAACACCGCTTCATGCTCCTCCTATTTTTCAGACCATTTCATGCTCCTCATATTTTTGACACCTTTTGAAGCTCTTCATAATTTTCACACCTTTTCATGCTCTTCATCTTTTTCAAAACAGTTTCACTCTCATCCTAATTTTCAGACTGTTTCTTGCTCCTCATATTTTTGACAGCTTTTGAAGCTCTTCATATTTTTCACACCTTGTCAGGCTCTTCATGTTTTTCAACACCGCTTTGTGCTCTTCCTATTTTTCAGTCATTTCATGCTTCTCATATATTTGACACCTTTTGAAGCTCTTCATATTTTTCACACCTTTTCAGGCTCTTCATGTTTTTCAACACCGCTTTGTGCTCCTCCTATTTTTCACTCATTTCATGCTTCTCATATTTTTGACACCTTTTGAAGTTCTTCATATTTTTCACAGATTTTCATTCTCTTCATCTTCTTCAAAACCATTTCATGCTCATCCTATTTTTCAGACTGTTTCATGCTCCTCATATATTTGACAATTTTTGAGGCTCTTCATATTTTTCACACCGTTTCAGGCTCTTCATGTTTCTCATCAAAGCTTCAGGCTCCTCCTATTTTTCAGACCGTTTCATGCTCCTCATATTTTTGAGAACTTTTGAAGCTCTTCATGTTTTCACACCTTTTCAGGCTCTTCATGTTTTTGAGCCCAGCTTCATGCTCCTCAGATTTTTCAGACCGTTTCATGCTCCTCATATTTTTGACACCTTTGTAGCTGTTCATATATTTCAAACCTTTTCAGGCTCTTCATGTTTTTCAACACCGCTTCATTCTCCACCTATTTTTCAGTCGTTTCATGCTTCTCATATTTTGGACACCTTTTGAAGCTCTTCATATTTTCACACCTTTTCATGCTCTTCATCTTTTTTAAAACCGTTTCATGCTCATCCTATTTTTCAGGCTGTTTCGTGCTCCTCATATTTTTGACACATTTTGACGCTCTTCATATTTTTCAAACCTTTTCAGGATCTGCATGTTTTTGAAGACCGATTCATGCTCCTCCTATTTTTCAGACCGTTTCATGCTCCTCATATTTTTGACACCTATTGAAGCTCTTCATATATTTCACACCTTATCAGGATTTCATGTTTTTCAACACCGCTTCATGCTGCTTCTATTTTCATACCGTTTCATGCTTCTCATATTTTTGATAACTTTTGAACCTCTTCATAATTTTCACACTTTTTCTTACTCTTCATCTTTTTCAAAACAGTTTCATTCTCATCCTAATTTTCAGACTGTTTCATGCTCCTCATATTTTTCACAACTTTTGAAGCTCTTCATATTTTTCACACCTTTTCAGGCTCTTCATGTTTTTCAACACCGCTTTGTGCTCCTCCTATTTTTCAGTCATTTCATGCTTCTCATATTTTTGACACCTTTTGAAGCTCTTCATATTTTTCACACCTTTTCAGGCCATTCATGTTTTTCAGCACCGCTTCATGCTCCTCCTATTTTTCAGTCATTTGATGCTTCTCATATATTTGACACATTTTGAAGCTCTTCATATTTTTCACACCTTTTCAGGCTCTTCATGTTTTTGAACCCCGCTTCATGCACCTCATATTTTTCAGACCGTTTCAGGCTTCTCCTAATTTTGACACCTTTTGAAGCTTTTCATATATTTCACAACTTGTCATGCTATTCATGTTTTTCAACACCGCTTATTGCTCCTCCTCTTTTTCAGACCGTTTCATGCTCCTCATATTTTTCACAACTTTTGAAGCTCTTCATATTTTTCATACATTTTCAGGCTCTTCATGTTTTTGAACACCACTTCATGTTCCTCTTGTTTTTCAGACTGTTTCATGCTCATCTCATTTTTGACACATTTTGAAGCTCTTCATATTTTTCACACCTTTTGAAGCTCCTCATATTTTTCACACCTTTTCAGGCCTTCATGTTTTTGAACACCGGTTCATGCTCCTAATATATATTTCAGACCGTTTCATGCTCCTCATATTTTTGACACCTTTTGAAATCTTCATATTTTTCATACCTTTTGAAGCTCTTCATATTTTTCACACCTTTTCAGGCTCTTCATGTTTTTCAACAACGCTTCATGCTCCTCCTATTTTTCAGACCGTTTCATTCTCCTCATAATTTTGACACCCTTTGAAGCTCTTCTTATATTTCAAACATGTTCTGGCTCTTCCTGTTTTTGAACACCGCTTCATGTTCCTCCTATTTTTCCTACCGTTTCATGCTCCTCTTATACTTGACACCTTTTGAAACTCTTCATATTTTTCACACCTTTTCAGGCTCTTCATGTTTTTGAACACCCCATCATGCTCCTCCTATTTTTTAGACCGTTTCATACATCTCATTAATTTCACACCTTTTGAACCTCTTCATATTTTTCACACTTTTTCAGGCTCTTCATGTTTTTCAACACCGCTTCATGCTCCTCCTATTTTTTCAGAACGTTTAATGCTCTTCCTATTTTTGACACGTTTTGAAGCTCTTCATATTTTTCACACCTTTTCAGGCACTTCATGTTTTCGAACACCGCTTCATGCTCCTCCTATTTTTGAGACCGTTTTATGCTCCACATGTATTTCACAGCTTTTGAATCTCTTCATATTTTTCACACCTTTTCATGCTCTTCATGTTTTTGAACACCGTTTCAAGCTCCTCCTATTTTTCAAACCGTTTCATACTCCTCATATTTTTGACACCTTTTGAAGCTCTCCATATTTTTCATACCTTTTCAGGCTCTTCATGTTACTGAACACTTCTTCATGCTCCTCCTACTTTTCAGACCGTTTCATGCTCCTCATGTATTTCACACCTTTTGAATCTCTTCATAATTTTCCCACCTTTCAGGATCTTCATGTTTTTGAACACCGTTTCATGGTCTTCCTATTTTTCAGACCGTTTCATACTCCTCATATTTTTGACACCTTTAGAAACTCTTCATATTTTTCACACCTTTTCGGGTTCTTCATGTTTTTGAACACCGTTTCATGCTCCTCCTATTTTTCAGACCATTTCATGCTCCTCATATTTTTGAGACATTTTGAAGCTCTTCATATTTTTCACACCTTTTCAGGCTCTTCATGTTTTTGAACACCGCTTCAAGCTCCTCCTATTTTTCAGACCGTTTCATGCTATTCATGTATTTAACACCTTTTGAAGCTCTTCATATTTTTCACACCTTTTCAGGCTCTTCATGTTTTTCAACACCACTTTATGCTCCTCCTATTTTTTAGACCGTTTCATGCTCCTCATAATTTTGACACCTTTTGAAGCTCTTCAAATTTTTCACACCTTTTCAGGCTCTTCATCTTTTTCAATACCACTTCATGCTCCTCCTATTTCCAGAGCGTTTCATTGTCCTCATATTTTTGACACCTTTAGAAGCTCTTTATATTTTACACAACTTTTCACGCTCTTCATGTTTTTCACAACCGCTTCATGCTCCTCCTATTTTTCAGACAGTTTCATTCCTCTCATGTATTTCACACCTTTTGAAGGCTCTTCATATTTTTCACACCTTTTCAGGCTCTTCATGTTTTTCAACACCGTTTCATGCTCCTGCGATTTTTCATACGGTTTTATGCTACTCATATTTTTGACTCGTTTTGAAGCTCTTCATATTTTTCACACCTTTTCAGGCTCTTCATGTTTTTAAACAACGCTTCATTCTCCTCCTATTTTTCAGACCGTTTCACCTTCCTCATATTTTTGACACCTTTTGAAGCTCTTCATATTGTTCACAGCGTTTCAGGCTCTTCATGTTTTGGACCACCGCTTCATGCTGCTCCTTTTTTTCAGACCATTTCATGCTCCTCATAATTTTGACACATTTTGAAGCTCTTCATATTTTTCACACCTTTTCAGGCTCTTCATATTTTTCAAACCTCTTCATGCTCCTCCTATTTTTCGATCATTTCATGCTTCTCATATTTTTGACACCTTTTGAAGCTCTTCATAATTTTCACACCTTTTCATTCTATTCATCTTTTTCAAAACCGTTTCATGCTTATCCAATTTTTCAGGTTGTTTCATGCTTCTCATATTTTTGACACCTTTTGAAGCTCTTCATGTTTTTCACACCTTTTCAGGCTCTTCATGTTTTTAAACACCGCTTCATGCTCCTCCTATTTTTCAGACCGTTTCAATCTCCTCATATATGTGACACCTTTTGAAGTTCTTCATATATTTCACACCTTTTCATTCTCTTCATGTTTTTCAAAACCATTTCATGATCATCCTATTTTTCAGACCGTTTCATGCTCCTCATATGTTTGACTACTTTTGAAGCCCTTCATATTTTTCACACCTTTTCAGGCTCTTCATGTTTTTCAACACCGTTTCATGCTTCCCCTTTTTTCAGACAGTTTCATGCTCCTATATTTTTGACACCTTTTGAAGCTCTTCATATTTTTCACACCTTTTGAAGCTCTTCATATTTTTCACAACATTTCAGGCTCTTCATGTTTTTGAACACCGTTTCATGCTCCTCCTATATTTCAGACCATTTCATGCTCCTCATATTTTTGACACCTTTTGAAGCTCTTCATATTTTTCACATCTTTTCAGGCTCTTCATGTTTTTCAACACCGCTTCATGCTCCTCCTATTTTTCAGACCGTTTCATGCTCCTCAAATTTTTGACACCATTTGAAACTCTTCATATTTTTTACCCCTATCATGCTCTTTATGTTTTTCAAAACCATTTCATGCTCTTCCTATTTTTCAGACTGTTTCATGCTCCTCAAATTTTTGACACCCTTTGAAGCTCTTTATATTCTTCACACCTTTTCAGGCTCTTGATGTTTTTCAACAGTGTTTCATGCTCCTCCTATTTTTCAGACCGTTTCATGCTCCTGATACTTTTGACACCTTTTGAAGCTCTTCATATTCTTCACACCTTTTCAGGCTCTTCATGTTTTTCAACACTGGTTCATGCTCCTCCTATTTTTCAGACCGCTTCATGCTCCTCCTATTTTTCAGACCGCTTCATGCTCCTCCTATTTTTTAGACCGTTTCATGCTCATCTCATTTTTGACAACGTTTGAAGCTCTTCATATTTTTGACACCTTTGGAGCTCTTCATATTTTTCACACGTTTTCAGGCTCTTCATGTTTTTCAACACCGCTTCATGCTCCTAATATTTTGAAAAACGTTTCATGCTCATCTCATTTTTGACACCTTTTGAAGCTCTTCGTATTTTCCACACCTTTTGAAGCTCTTCATATGTTTCACACGTTTTCAGGCTCTTCATGTTTTTCAACACCGCTTCATGCTCCTCCTATTTTTCAGACCGCTTCATGCTCCTCCTATTTTTTAGACCGTTTCATGCTCATCTCATTTTTGACAACGTTTGAAGCTCTTCATATTTTTGACACCTTTGGAGCTCTTCATATTTTTCACACGTTTTCAGGCTCTTCATGTTTTTCAACACCGCTTCATGCTCCTAATATTTTGAAAAACGTTTCATGCTCGTCTCATTTTTGACACCTTTTGAAGCTCTTCGTATTTTCCACACCTTTTGAAGCTCTTCATATGTTTCACACGTTTTCAGGCTCTTCATGTTTTTCAACACCGCTTCATGCTCCTCCTATTTTTCAGACCGTTTCATGCTCCTCATATTTTTGCCACCTTTTGAAGCTCTTCATATTTTTCACACATTTTCAGGCTCTTCATGTTTTTGAACACTGCTTCAATGCTCATCCTATTTTTCGGAACATTTCATGCTCCTCATAGTTTTTAACACGTTTTGTAGCTCTTCATATTTTTCACAACTTTTCAGGCTCTTCATGTTTTTGAACACCGCTTCATGCTCCTCCTATTTTACAGACCGCTTCATGCTCCTACTTTTTTTCAGACCGCCCCATGCTCCTCCTATTTTTCAGACCGCTTCATGCTCCTCCTATTTTTCAGACCGCTTCATGCTCCTCCTATTTTTCAGACCGCTTCATGCTCCTACTTTTTTTCAGACCGCTTCATGCTCCTCATATATTTGACACCTTTTGAAGCTCTTCATATTTTGACGACTTTTGAAGCTCTTCATATTTCTCACACGTATTCAGGCTCTTCATGTTTTTCAACCCCTCTTCATGCTCCTCCCATTTTTCAGACCGTTTCATGCTCCTCATATTTTTGAAACCTTTTGAAGCTCTTCATATATTTCACACCTTTTCAGGCTCTTCATTTTTTTGAACATCACTTCATGCTCCTCCTATTTTTCAGACCGTTTCATGCTCATCTCATTTTTGACACCTTTTGAAGCTCTTCATATTTTTCACACCTTTTGAAGCTCTTCATATTTTTCACACGTTTTCAGGCTCTTCATGTTTTTCAACACCACTTCATGCTTCTCCTATTTTTCAGACCGTTTCATGCTCCTCATATTTTTGACACCTTTTGAAGCTCTTCATATTTTTCACACCTTTTCAGGCTCTTCATATTATTGAACACAGTTTCATGCTCCTCGTATTTTTCAGACCTTTTCATGCTCCTCATATTTTTGACACCTTTTGAAGCTCTTCATATTTTTCACAGCTTTTCAGACTCTTCATGATTTTGAACACCTTTTCATGCTCCTCCTATTTTTCTCACTGTTTCATGCTCCTCATATTTTTGACATCTTTTGAAGCTCTTCATATTTTTCACACTTTTTCAGGCTCTTCATGTTTTTGAAGACCGCTTCATGCTTCTCCTATTTTTCAGACCGTTTCATGCTCCTCATGTATTTCACACCCTCTGAAGCTCTTCATATATTTCACACCTTTTCAGGCTCTTCATGTTTTTCAACACCGTTTTATGATCCTCCTATTTTTCATACCGCGTCATGCTCCTCTTGTATTTCCCACCTTTTGAAGGTCCTCATATTTTTCACGACTTTTCAGACTGTTCATGTTTTTGAACACCGATTCATACTACTACTATTTTTCAGACCTTTTTACTCCTCATATATTTCACACCTTTTGAAGCACTTCATAAGTTTCACACATTTTCAGGCTCTTCATGTTTTGAACACCGCTTCATGCTCTTCTAATTTTCAGACCGTTTCATGCTCTTCTTATTGTAGAAACCTTTTGAAAGTCCTCATATATTTCACACATTTTCAGGCACTTCAAGTTTTTGAACACCGCTTCACGCTCCTCCTATTTTTCAGACCGTTTCATGCTCCTCTTATATTTCACACTTTTGATGCTCTTGCTATTTTTCACACCTTTTCAGTCTCTTCATGTTTTTGAACACAGTTTCATGCTACTCGTATTTTTCAGACCGTTTCATGCTCCTCATCTTTTTGACACCTTTTGAAGCTCTTCATATTTTTCACACCTTTTCAGGCTCTTCATGTTTTTGGACACCGTTT
Source organism: Dama dama (assembly GCF_033118175.1). NCBI lineage: Eukaryota > Metazoa > Chordata > Mammalia > Artiodactyla > Cervidae > Dama > Dama dama. The sequence goes on from NW_026870900.1 coordinate 879,148, forward strand.
CATGCTCCTCCTATTTTCAGACCGTTTCATGCTCCTCATATTTTTGGCACCGTTTGAAGCTCTTCATATTTTTCACAAGTTTTCAGGCTCTTCATCTTTTTCAACACCACTTAATGCACCTCCTATTTTTGAGACCGTTTCATGCTCTTCATGTATTTCTGACTTTTTGAAACTCTTCATATTTTTCACACGTTTTCAGGCTCTTCATGTTTTTGAACACCGCTTCATGCTCCTCCTATTTTTCTGATCACTTCATGCTCATCTCTTTTTTGACACCTTTTGAAGCTGTTCATATTTTTCACACCTTTTGAAGCTCTTCATATTTTTCACACGTTTTCAGGCTCTTCATGTTTTTTTTTTATATTTTTTTAATTTATTTTTATTTTTTTTTTCATGTTTTTGAACACCGCTTCATGCTCCTCCTATTTTTCAGACCGTTTCATGCTCCTCATGTATTTCACACATTTTGAAGCTCTTCATATTTTTCACACGTTTTCAGGCTCTTCAAGTTTTGAACACAGCTTCATGCACCTCCTCTTTTTCAGACCGTTTCATGCTCCTCATGTATTTCACACCTTTTGAAGCTCTTGATATTTTTCACACCTTTTCAGGCTCTTCTTGTTTTTGAACACCGTTTCATGCTCCTCCTATTTTTCAGACCGTTTCATGCTCTTCATGTATTTCACACCTTTTGAAGTTCTTCCTATTTTTCACACCTTTTCAGGCTCTCATGTTTTTGAACACAGCTTCATGCTCCTCCTATTTTTCAGACCGTTTCATGCTCCTCATGTATTTCACACCTTTTCAAGCTCTTCCTGTTTTTGAAGACCGTTTCATACTCCTCCTATTTTTCATACCGTTTCATGCTCTTCATATTTTTGACACCTTTTGAAGCTCTTCATATTTTTCACACCTTTTCCGGCTCTTCATGTTTTTCAACACCGCTTCATGCTCCTAATATTTTTCAGACCAAACGTTAATGCTCCTCATATTTTTGACAAGTTTTGAGGCTATTCATATTTTTCACACCTTTTCAGGCTCTTCATATATTTCAACACCGTTTCATGTTCGTCCTATTTTTCAGACCGTTTCATGCTCCTCATATTTTTGACACCTTTTGAAGCTCTTCATATTTTTCACACCTTTTCAGGCTCTTCATGATTTTAACACCACTTCGTGCTCCTCCTATTTTTCACACCGTTTCATGCTCCTCATGTATTTCACACCTTTTGAAGCTCTTCATATTTTTCACACGTTTTCAGGATCTTCAAGTTTTTGAACACAACTACAGGCACCTACTATTTTTCAGACCGTTTCATGTTCCTTATGTATTTCACACCTTTTGAAGCTCTTCATATTTTTCACACCTTTTCAGGCTCTTAAGTTTTTGAACACCGCTTCACGCTCCTCCTATTTTTCAGACCGTTTCATGCTCATCTCATTTTTGCCACCTTTTGAAACTCCTCATAATTTTAACACCTTTGAAGCTCTTCATATTTTTCACACCTTTTCAGGCTCTTCATATTTTTCAACACCGCTTCATGGTCCTCCTATTTTTCAGACCGTTTCATGCAGCTCATATTTTTGACACCTTTTGAAGCTCTTCATATATTTCACACCTTTTCAGTCTCTTAATGTTTTTCAACACCGCTTCATGCTGCTCCTATTTTTCAGACAGTTTCATGCTCCTCATATATTTGACACGTTTTGAAGCTCTTCATATTTTTCACAAGTTTTCAGGCTCTTCATGTTTTTCAACACCGCTTCATGCTCCTCCTATTTTTGAGACCATTTCTTGCTTCTAATATTTTTGACACGTTTTGAAGCTCCTCATATTTTCCACACCTTTTCAAGCTTTCATGTTTTGGAACATCGTTTCATGCTCCTCCTATTTTTCAGACCGTTTCTTGCTACTCATATTTGACACATTTCGAAGCTCTTCATATTTTTCACACCTTTTCAGACTCTTCATGTTTTGAACACCACTTCATGCTCCTCCTATGTTTCAGAGCGTTTCATGCTCCTCATATTTTTCACACCTTTTTGAAGCTCTTTATATTTTCACACCTTTTCATGCTCTTCATGTTTTTGAACACCACTTCATTCTCCTCCTATTTTTCAGACCGTTTCATTCTCCTCATCTGTTTGACACCTTTGAAGCTCTTCATATATTTCATACCTTTTCAGGCTTTTCATGTTTATCAACACCACTTCATGCTCCTCCTATTTTTCGGTCGTTTCATGCTTCTCATATTTTTGACACTTTTTGAAGCTCTTCATAATTTTCACACCTTTTCATTCTATTCATCTTATTCAAAACCGTTTCATGCTCATCCAATTTTTCAGGCTGTTTCATGCTTCTCATATTTTTGACACCTTTTGAAGCTCTTCATATTTTTCACACCTTTTCAGTCTCTTCATGTTTTTAAACACCGCCTCATGCTCCTCGTTTTTTTCAGACCGTTTCATGCTCCTCAAATTTTTTACAATTTTGAACCTCTTCATATTTTTCACACCTTTTCATGCCCTACTTCTTTTAAAAAAACGATTTCATGCTCATCCAATTTTTCAGACTGTTTCATGCCTCTCATATGTTTGACATCTTTTGAAGCTCTTCATATTATTCACACCTTTTCATGCTGTTCAGATTTTTGACCACCGCTTCATGCTCCTCCTATTTTTCAGACCGTTTCATTCTCCTCATGTATTTCACACCTTTTGAAGCTCTTCATACTTTTCACACGTTTTCAGGCACTTCAAGTTTTGAACACAGCTTCATGCACCTCCTATTTTTCAGACCATTTAATGCTCCTCATGTATTTCACACCTTTTGAAGCTCTTGATATTTTTCACACCTTTTCAGGCTCTTCTTGTTTTTGAACACCGTTTCATGCTCCTCCTATTTTTCAGACCGTTTCATGCTCTTCATGTATTTCACACCTATTGAAGCTCTTCCTATTTTTCACACCTTTTCAGGCTCTCATGTTTTTGAACACAGCTTCATGCTCCTCCTATTTTTCAGACAGTTTCATCCTCCTTATGTATTTCACACCTTTTGAAGCTCTTCATATTTTTCACACCTTTTAAAGCTCTTCCTGTTTTCGAACACCGTTTCATGCTCCTCCTATTTTTCAGACCGTTTCTTGCTCCTCATATTTTGACACCTTTTGAAGCTCTTTATATTTTCCACACCTTTTCTGGCTCCTCATGTTTTTGAAAACCGCTTCATTCTCCTCCTATTTTTCAGATCGTTTCATGCTCTTCATATTTTTGACACCTTTTGAAGCTCTTCATATTTGTCACAGTTTTTCAGGCTCTTCATGTTTTTCAGCACCGCATCATGATCCTCCCTTTTTCAGACCGTTTCATGCTCCTCATATTTGACAACTTTTGAAGCTTGTCATATTTTTCACACCTTTTCAAGCTCTTCATTTTTTTGAACACCGCATTATGCTCCTCCTATTTTTCAGACCGTTTCATGCTCCTCATGTATTTCACACGTTTTGAAGCTCTTCATATTTTGCACACCTTTTCAGGCTCTTCATGTTTTTGAACACCGCTTCATGCTCCTCCTATTTTTCAGACCGCTTCTTGCTCCTCATATTTTTCAGACCGTTTCATGCTCCTCATATATTTCACACTTTGTGAAGTCTTGCTATTTTTCACACCTTTTCAGTCTCTTCATGTTTTTGAACACCTTTTCATGCTCCTCGTATTTTTCAGCCCGTTTCATGCTCCTCACATTTTTGACGCCTTTTGAATCTCTTCATGTTTTTCACACATTTTCAGGATTCTCATGTTTTTGAACACCGCTTCATGTTCCTCCTATTTTTCAGACCGTTTCATGCTCCTCATATTTTTGACACCTTTTGAAGCTCTTCGTATATTTCACACCTTTTCATGCTCTTCATGTTTATCAACACCACTTCATGCTCCTCCTATTTTTCAGACCGTTTCATGCTAATCTCATTTTTGACATCTATTGAAGCTCTTCATAGTTTTCCAACCTTTTGAAGTTCTTCATATTATTGTTCACACCTTTTCAGGCTCTCATGTTTTTGAACACAGCTTCATGCTCCTCCTATTTTTCAAACCGTTTCATGCTCCTCATATTTTCAAAACTTTTGAAGTTCTTCATATTTCTCACTTCTTTTCAGGCTCCACATGTTTTTGAAAATCGCTTCATTCGCCTCCGATTTTTCATAGCCTTTCATGCTCCTCTTATTTTTGACACCTTTGGAAGCTCCTCAAATTTTTCACACCTTTTCAGGCTGTCCATGTTTTTCACCACCGCTTCATGATCCTCCTAATTTTCAGACCGTTTCATGCTCCTCATATTTTTGACACCTTTTGAAGCTCTTCATATTTTTCACACCTTTTCAGGCTCTTTATATTTTTCAACACCACTTCAGGCTCCTCCTATTTTTCAGATCGCTTCATGCTCATATCATTTTTTACACCTTTTGAAGCTGTTCATATTTTTCACACCTTTTGAAGATCTTCATATTTTTCACACGTTTTCAGGCTCTTCATGTTTTTCAACACCCCCTGATGCTCCTCCTATTTTTCAGACTGTTTCATGCTCCTCATATTTTTGACACGTTTTAAAGCTCTTCATATTTTTCACACCATTTCAGGCACTTTATGTATTTGAACACCGTTTCATGCTCCTCCTATTTTTCAGACCGTTTCATGCTCCTCATATTTTTGACACCTTTTGAAGCTCTTCATATTTTTCACACCTTTTCAGGCTCTACATGTTTTTGAAAACTGCTTCCTGTTCCTCCTATTTTTCAGACAGTTTCATGCCCCTCATATTTTTGACACCATTTGAAGCTCCTCATATTTTTCACACCTTTTGAAGCTCTTCATATTTTTACAACTTTTCAGACTCTTCAAGTTTTTGAACACCGTTTCATGCCCCTCCTATTTTTCAGACCGTTTCATGCTCCTCATGTATTTCACAACTTTTGAACCTCTTCATATTTTTCACACTTTTTCAGGCTCTCATGTTTTTGAACACAGCTTCCTGCTCCTCCTATTTTTCAGGCCGTTTCATGCTCCTCATGTATTTCACACCTTTTGAAGCTCTTCATATTTTTCACAACTTTTCAGTCTCTTCATGTTTTTGAAGACGGTTTCCTGCTCCTCACATTTTTGACACATTTTGAATTCTTCATATTTTTCACACCTTTTCAGCCTCCTCATGTTTTTGAACACCGCTTCATGCTCCTCCTATTTTTCAGTCCGTTTCATGCTCCTCATGTATTTCCCACTTTTGAAGCTCTTCATATATTTCACACCTTTTGACGCTCTTCATTTTTTTCAACATCGCCTCATGCTCCTCCTTTTATTCAGACCATTTCATGCCCCTCATATTTTTGACACCTTTTGAAGCTCTTCATATTTTTCACACCTTTTCAGGCTCTTCAAGTTTTTGAACACTGCTTCATGCTCTTCCTATTTTTCAGATCGTTTCATGCTCCTCATGTATTTCACACATTTTTAAGCTCTTCATATTTTTCACACCTTTTCAGGCTCCTCATGTTTTTCAACACCACTATATGCTTCTCCTATTTTTCAGACCGTTTCATGCTCCTCATATTTTTCACACCTTTTGAAGCTCTTCATATTTTTGAACACTGCTTCATGCTCCTCTTCTTTTTCAGACCGTTTCACGCTCCTCATATTTTTGACACCTTTTGAAGCTCTTCATATTTTTCACTCCTTTTCAGGCTCTTCATGTTTTTCAACACCGCTTCTTGCTCCTCCTGTTTTTCAGACCGTTTCATGCTCATCTCTTTTTTGACAGCCTTTGAAGCTCATGATATTTATCACACCTTTTGAAGCTCTTCATATATTTCACACCTTTTCATGCTCTTAATGTTTTCATCACCGACTCATGCTCCTCCTATTTTTCAGACCGTTTCATGCTCCTCCTATTTTTCAGGCCGTTTCATGCTCCTCATATTTTGACAACTTTTGAAGCTCTTCATATTTTTCACACCTTTTCAGGCTCTTCATGTTTTTCAACACCGCTTCATGCTCCTCCTCTTTTTCAGACCCTTTCATGCTCGTCATATTTTTGACACCTTTAGAAGCTCTTCATATTTTTCACACCTTTTCATGACCTACTTCTTTTAAAAAACCGTTTCATGCTCATCCTATTTTTCAGACTGTTTCATGCTCCTCATATGTTTGACACCTTTTGAAGCTCTTCATATTTTTCACAGCTTTTCAGGCTCTTCATATTTTCGACCACCGCTTCATGCCCCTCCTATTTTTCAGACCGTTTCATGCTCCTCATATATTTTACACCTTTTGAAGCTCTTCATATTTTGCACTCCTTTTCAGGCTCTTCATGTTTTTGAACACAGTTTCATACTCCTACTATTTTTCAGACTGTTTAATGCTCCTCATATTTTTGACACGTTTTGAAGCTCTTCAGATTCTTCACACCTTTTCAGGCTCTTCATGTTTTACAACACCGCTTCATGCTCCTCTTATTTTTCATACCATTTCATGCTTCTCATATTTTTGACACCTTTTGAAGCTCTTCATATTTTTCACACCTTTTCATGCTCTTCATCTTTTAAAAAACGGTTCATGCTCCTCGTATTTTTCAGACAGTTTTATGCTCCTCATAATTTTGTCTCCTTTTGAAGCTCTGCATATTTTACACACCTTTTCAGGCTCTTCATGTATTTGAGGACCGCTTATTGCTCCTCCTGTTTTTCAGACCGTTTCTTGCTCCTCATATTTTTGACACCTTTTTAAGCTCTTCATATTGTTCACACTTTTTCAGGCTCTTTTGTGTTTCAACACCGCTTAATTCTCATCGTATTTTTCAGAATCTTTCTTGCTCCTCATATTTTTGACACCTTTTGAAGCTCTTCATATTTTTCAAACCTTTTCAGGCTCTTCATATTTTTCACCACCGCTTCATGCTGCTCCTCTTTTTCAGACCGTTTCATTCCCTCATATTTTTGACACCTTTGAAGCTCTTCATATATTTCAAAACTTTTAAGGCTCTTCATGTTTTTCAACACCGCTTCATGCTCCTCCTATTTTTCAGACCGTTTCATGCTCCTCATATGTTTGACTACTTTTGAAGCTCTTCATATTTTTCACACCTTTTCATGCTCTTCATCTTTTAAAAAACCGTTTCATGCTCATCCTATTTTTCAGACTGTTTCATGCTCCTCATATTTTTGACACCTTTTGAAGCTCTTCATATTTTTCACACCTTTTCATGCTCTTCATCTTTTTGACCACCTCTTCATGCTGCTCTTATTTTTCAGGCGGTTTCATGCTCCTCAAATTTTTGACACCTTTTGAAGCTCTTCATGTATTTCACACCTTTTCAGGCTCTTCATGTTTTTCAACACAGCTTCATGCTCCTCCTATTTTTCAGTCGTTTCATGCTTCTCATATTTTTGACACCATTTGAAGCTCTTCATCTTTTTTACCCCTTATCATGCTCTTCATGTTTTTCAAAACCATTTCATGCTCTTCCTATTTTTCAGACTGTTTCATGCTCCTCAAATTTTTGACACCCTTTGAAGCTCTTTATATTCTTCACACCTTTTCAGGCTCTTGATGTTTTTCAACACTGGTTCATGCTCTTCCTATTTTTCAGACCGTTTCATGCTCCTCATATTTTTGACACCTTTTGAAGCTCTTCATATTCTTCACACCTTTTCAGGCTCATCATGTTTTTCAACACTGGTTCATGCTCCTCCTATTTTTCAGACCGCTTCATGCTCCTCCTATTTTTCAGACCGCTTCATGCTCCTCCAATTTTTCAGACCGTTTTATGCTCATCTCATTTTTGACAACGTTTGAAGCTCTTCATATTTTTGACACCTTTTGAAGCTCTTCATATTTTTCACAGGTTTTCAGGCTCTTCATGTTTTTCAACACCGCTTCATGCTCCTAATATTTTGAAAAACGTTTCATGTTCATCTCATTTTTGACACCTTTTGAAGCTCTTCATATTTTCCACACCTTTTGAAGCTCTTCATATGTTTCACACGTTTTCAGGCTCTTCATGTTTTTCAACACCGCTTCATGCTCCTTCTATTTTTCAGACCGTTTCATGCTCCTCATATTTTTGACACCTTTTGAAGCTCTTCATATTTTTCACACATTTTCAGGCTCTTCATATTTTTGAACCCCGCTTCAATGCTCATCCTATTTTTCAGACCATTTCATGCTCCTCATAGTTTTTGACACGTTTTGTAGCTCTTCATATTTTCCACAACTTTTCAGGCTCTTCATGTTTTTGAACACCGCTTCATGCTCCTCCTATTTTACTGACCGTTTCAGTCTCCTCCTGTATTTCACACCATTTGAAGCTCTTCATATTTTTCCCACCTTTTCAGGCTCTTCATGGTTTTGAACACCGCTTCATGCTCCTCCTATTTTTCAGACCGTTTCATGCTCCTCATATTTTTGACACGATTTGAAGCTCTTCATATTTTTCACACCTTTTCAGGCTCTTCATGTTTTTCAACACCGCTTCATGCTCCTCCTATTTATCAGACCGTTTCATGCCCCTCATATTTTTCACACCTCTTGAAGCTCTTCATATTTTTCACACCTTTTAAAGCTCTTCATATTTTTCACAACATTTCAGGCTCTTCATGTTTTTGAACACCGTTTCATGCTCCTCCTATATTTCAGACCATTTCATGCTCCTCATATTTTTGACACCTTTTGAAGTTCTTCATATTTTTCACACCTTTTCAGGCTCTTCATGTTTTTCAACACCACTTCATGTTCCTCCTATTTTTCAGACCGTTTCATGCTCATCTCATTTTTGACACCTTTTGAAGCTCTTCATATTTTTCACAACTTTTGAAGCTTTTCATATATTTCACACATTTTCTGGCTCTTCAGGTTTTTCAACACCGCTTCTAGCTCCTCCTAATTTTCAGACCGTTTCATGCTCCTCATATTTTTGACACCTTTTGAAGTTCTTCATATTTTTCACACCTTTTCAAAATCTCATGTTTTTGAACAGAGCTTGATGCTCGTCCTGTTTTTAAGGTTGTTTCATGCTCGTCATGTATTGCACACCTTTTGAAGCTCTTCATATATTTCACACCTTTTCAGGCTCTTCATGTTTTTGAACACCGCTTCATGCTCCTCCTATTTTTCAGACCGCTTCATGCTCCTCCTATTTTTCAGACCGCTTCATGCTCCTCCTATTTTTCAGACTGCTTCATGCTCCTCATATTTTTGACACCTTTTGAAGCTCTTCATATTTTTGACACCTTTTGAAGTTCTTCATATTTCTCACACGTTTTCAGGCTCTTCATGTTTTTCAACACCGCTTCATGCTCCTCCGATTTTTCAGACCATTTCATGCTCCTCATATTTTTGACACCTTTTGAAGCTCTTCATATTTTTCACACCTTTTGAAGTTCTTCATATATTTCACACCTTTTCAGGCTCTGCATTTTTTTGAACACCACTTCATGCTCCTCCTATTTTTCAGACCGTTTCATGCTCATCTCATTTTTGATACCTTTTGAAGCCCTCATATTTTTCACACCTTTTGAAGCTCTTCATATTTTTCACACGTTTTCAGGCTCTTCATGATTTTCAACACCACTTCATGCTTCTCCTATTTTCAGACCGTTTCATGCTCCTCATATTTTGACACCTTTTGAAGCTCTTCATGTATTTCACAGCTTTTCAGGCTCTTCTTATTATTGAACACCCCTTCATGCTCCTCATATTTTTCAGACCGTTTCATGCTCCTCATATTTTTGACACCATTTGAAGCTCTTCATATTTTTCACAACTTTTCAGGCTCTTCTTATTTTTGAACACCGCTTCATGCTCCTCATATTTTTCAGACCGTTTCATGCTCCTCATATTTTTGACACCATTTGAAGCTCTTCATATTTTTCACACCTTTTCAGGCTCTTCGTCTTTTCAACGCCACGTCATGCTCCTCCTATTTTTCAGACCGCTTCATGCTCATCTCATTTTTGACACCTTTTGAAGCTCTTCATATTTTTCACACCTTTGAAGCTCTTCATATTTTACATGTTTTCTGGCTCTTCATGTTTTTCAACACCACTTCATGCTTCTCCTATTTTTCAGACCGTTACATGCTCCTCATATTTTTGACACCTTTTGAAGCTCTTCATATTTTTCACACCTTTTCAGGCTCTTCATATTATTGAACACAGTTTCATGCTCCTCGTATTTTTCAGACCGTTTCATGCTCCTCATATTTTTGACAACTTTAGAAGCTCTTCATATTTTTCACACCTTTTCAGGCTCTTCATATTATTGAACACCGCTTCATGCTCCTCATATTTTTCTGACCGTTTCATGCTCCTCATAATTTTGACACCATTTGAAGCTCTTAATATTTTTCACACCTTTTCAGGCTCTTCATGTTTTTCAACACCGCTTCATGCTCCTCCTATTTTTCAGACCATTTCATGCTCCTCACATTTTTCACACCATTTGAAGCTCTTCATATTTTTCACACCTTTTCAGGCTCTTCATGTTTTTCAACACCGCTTCATGCTTATCCTATTTTTCAGACCGTTTCATGCTCCTCATATATTTCACACGTTTTGAAGCTCTTCATATTTTTCACACCTTTTCAGGCTCTTCATGTTTTTCAAACCGCTTCATGCTCGTCCTATTTTCCAGACCATTTCATGCTCCTCATATTTTTGAAACCTTTTGAATCTCTTCATATATTTCACACCTTTTGAGGCTCTTCATGTTTTTCAACACCACTTCATACTCCTCCTATTTTTCAGTCCTTTTCATGCTCATCTCATTATTCACACCTTTTGAAGCACTTCATATTTTTCACACTTTTTCAGTCTCTTAATGTTTTCAATGCCATTTCATGCTCCTCATATTTTTTAGACCTTTTCATGCTCCTCATGTATTTCACACTTTTTGAAGCTCTTCATATTTTTCACACCTTTTCAGCCTCTCATGTTTTTGAACACAGCTTCTTGCTCCTCCTATTTTTCAGATTGCTTCATGCTCATCTCATTTTTGACACCTTTTGAAGCTGTTCATATTTTTCACACCTTGTGAAGCTCTTCATATTTTTCACACCTTTTCAGGCTCTTCATGATTTTGAACACTGCTTCATCTCCTACTATTTTCAGACCGTTTCAAGCTCCTCGTGTATTTCACACCTTTTGAAGCTCTTCATATTTTTCACACCTTTTCAGCCTCACATGTTTTTGAACACAGCTTCTTGCTCCTCCTATTTTTCAGACCGTTTCATGCTCCTCTTATATTTCACACTTTTTGAAGCTCTTCATATTTTTCACACCTTTTCATGCTCTTCATCTTTTAAAAAACCGTTTCATGCTCATCCTATTTTTCAGACTCTTTCATGCTCCTCATATGTTTGACCCCTTTTGAAGCTCTTCATATTTTTCACACCTTTTCAGGCTCTTCATGTTTTTGAGGACCGCTTCATGCTCCTCCTATTTTTCCGACTGTTTCTTGCTCCTCATAATTTTGACACCTTATTAAGCTCTTCAGATTTTTCAGTTTTTCAGGCTCTTCATGTGTTTCAACACTGCTTCATTCTCCTCCTATTTTTCAGACCGTTCCATTCTCCTCATATTTTTGACACCTTTGAAGCTCTTCATATATTTCAAACCTTTTACGGCTCTTCATGTTTTTCAACACCTCTTCATGCTCCTCCTATTTTTCGGTCATTTCACGCTTCTCATATTCTTGACACTTTTTGAAGCTCTTCATAATTTTCACACCTTTTCATTCTATTCATCTTTTTCAAAACCGTTTCATGCTTATCCAATTTTTCAGGCTGTTTCATGCTTCTCATACATTTGACACCTTTTGAAGCTCTTCATATTTTTCACACCTGTTCAGGCTCTTCATGTTTTTGAGGACCGCTTCATGCTTCTCCTGTTTTTCAGACCGTTTCATGCTCCTCATATTTTTGACACCTTTTTAAGCTCTTCATATTTTTCACACTTTTTCAGGCTCTTCATGTGTTTCAACACCACTTAATTCTCACCGTATTTTTCAGAATCTTTCTTGCTCCTCATATTTTTGACACCTTTTGAAGCTCTTCATATTTTTCAAACCTTTTCAGGCTCTTCATATTTTTCACCACCGCTTCATGCTGCTCCTGTTTTTCTGACCGTTTCATGCTCCTCATATTTTTGAGAACTTTTGAAGCTCTTCATATATTTCAAACCTTTTCAGGATCTTCCTGTTTTTTTACACGGCTTCATGCTCCTCCTATTTTTCAGACCGTTTCATTCCCCTCATATTTTTGACACCTTTGAAGCTCTTCACATATTTCACAACTTTTAAGGCTCCTCATGTTTTTCAAAACCACTTCATGCTCCTCCTATTTTTCAGTCGTTTCATGCTTGTCATATTTTTGACACCTTTTGAAGATCTTCATATTTTTCACACCTTTTCAGGATCTTCATATTTTTGACGTCTGCTTCATGCCCCTGCTATTTTTCAGAATGTTTCATGCTCCTCATATTTTTGAAACCTTTTGAAGCTCTTCATATTTTTCACACCTTTTCAGGCTCTTCATGTTTTTCAACACCGCTTCATGCTCCTCCTATTTTTCACATCGTTTTATGATCCTCCTATTTTTGACACATTATGAAGCTCTTCATATTTTTCACACCTTTTCAGGCTCTTCATGTTTTTGAACACCGCTTCATGCTCCTCCTATTTGTCAGACCGATTCATGCTCCTCATATTTTTGACACCTTTTGAAGCTTTTCAGATATTTCACACCTTTTCAGGCTCTTCATGTTGTTTAACACCGCTTTTTGCTCCTCTATTTTTCAGATAGTTTCATGTTCCTCCTATTGTTCAGACCGTTTCATTCACCTCATATTTTTCACACCTTTTGAAGCTCTTCATGTTTTTCACACCTTTTCAGGCTCTTCATGTTTTTCAACACAGCTTCATGCTCCTCCTATTTTTCAGACCGTTTCATGCACCTCATATTTTTCACACCTTTTGAAGCTCTTCATATTTTTCACACCTTTTCAGGCTCTTCATGTTTTTGAACACCGCTTCATGCTCCTCCTATTTTTTAGACCGTTTCATGCTCCACATATTTTTGACACCTTTTGAAGCTCTTTATATTTTTCACATCTTTTCAGGCTCTTCATGTTTTTCAACACCGCTTCATGCTCCTACTATTTTTCAGACCGTTTCATGCTCCGCATACTTTTGACATCTTTTGAAGCTCTTCATATTTCTCACACCTTTTCAGGCTCTTCATGTTTTTCAACACTGCTTCATGGTGCTCCTATTTTTCAGACCATTTCATGCTCCTTATATGTTTGACACGTTTTGAAGCTCTTCATATTTTTCACACTTTTTCAGGCTCTTCATGTTTTTCAACACCGTTTCATGCTCCTCCTAATTTTCAGACTCTTTCATGCACCTCATATTATTGACACCTTTTGAAGCTCTTCATATTTTTCACACTTTTTCAGGCTTTTTATATTTTTCAACACCGTTTAATGAGCCTCCTATTTTTCAGACCGTTTCATGCTCCTCATATTTTTGAGACCTTTTGAAGCTCTTCATAATTTTGACACCTTTTCAGGCTCTTAATTTTTTTCAGCACCGCTTCATGCTCCTCCTATATTTCAGACCGTTTCATGCTCCTCATATTTTTAACACTTTTTAAGCTCTTCATATATTTCAAACCTTTTCAGGCTCTTCATGTTTTTGAACACCGCTTCATGCTCCTCGTATATTTCAAACAGTTTCATGCTCCTCATATTTTTGACACCTTTTGATGCTCTTCATATTTTTCACACCTTTTCAGGCTCTTCATGTTTTTCAACACCGCTTCATGCTCCTCGTATTTTTCAGACCGTTTCATGCTTCTCATAATTTTGACACCTTTTCTAGCTCTTCATATATTTCACACCTTTTCATGCTCTTCATGTTTTTCAACACCGTTTCATGCTCCTGCTATTTATCATACGGTTTTATCCTACTCATATTTTTGACTCGTTTTGAAGCTCTTCATATTTTTCACACCTTTTCAGGCTCTTCATGTTTTTAAACACCGCTTCATTCTCCTCCTATTTTTCAGAACTTTTCATCCTCCTCATATTTTTGACACCTTTTGAAGCTCTTCATATTTTTCACAGTGTTTCAGGCTCTTCATGTTTTGGACCACCGCTTCATGCTGCTCCTTTTTTTCAGACCGTTTCATGCTCCTCATAATTTTGACACCTTTTGAAGCTCTTCATATTTTTCACACCTTTTCAGGCTCTTCATGTTTTGCAAACCTCTTCATGCTCCTCCTATTTTTCGATCGTTTAATGCTTCTCATATTTTTGACACCTTTTGAAGCTCTTCATAATTTTCACACCTTTTCATTCTATTCATCTTTTTCAAAACCTTTTCATGCTTATCCAATTTTTCAGGTTGTTTCATGCTTCTCATATTTTTGACACCTTTTGAAGCTCTTCATGTTTTTCACACCTTTTCAGGCTCTTCATGTTTTTAAACACCGCTTCATGCTCCTCCTATTTTTTAGACCGTTTCATGCTCCTCATATATGTGACACCTTTTGAAGTTCTTCATATATTTCACATCTTTTCATGCTCTTCATGTTTTTCAAAACCATGTCATGCTCATCCTATTTTTCAGACCGTTTCATGCTCCTCATATGTTTGACTACTTTTGAAGTTCTTCATATATTTCACACCTTTTCATGCTCTTCATGTTTTTCAACACCGTTTCATGCTCCTGCTATTTTTCATACGGTTTTATCCTACTCATATTTTGACTCGTTTTGAAGCTCTTCATATTTTTCACACCTTTTCAGGCTCTTCATGTTTTTCAACACCGCTTCATGCTCCTACTATTTTCAGACCGTTTCATGCTCCTCATATTTTTGGCACCGTTTGAAGCTCTTCATATTTTTCACACCTTTTGAAGCTCTTCATATTTTTCACACGTTTTCAGGCTCTTCATGTTTTTTTTATATTTTTTTTAATTTATTTTTTTTTTCATGTTTTTGAACACCGCTTCATGCTCCCCCTATTTTTCATTCCGTTTCATGCTCCTCATATATTTCACACCTTTTGAAGCTCTTCATATTTTTCACACGTTTTCAGGCACTTCAAGTTTTGAACACAGCTTCATGCACCTCCTATTTTCAGACCGTTTAATGCTCCTCATGTATTTCACACCTTTTGAAGCTCTTGATATTTTTCACACCTTTTCAGGCTCTTCTTGTTTTTGAACACCATTTCATGCTCCTCCTATTTTTCAGACCGTTTCATGCTCTTCATGTATTTCACACCTATTGAAGCTCTTCCTATTTTTCACACCGTTTCAGGCTCTCATGTTTTTGAACACAGCTTCATGCTCCTCCTATTTTTCAAAAGTTTCATGCTCCTCAAGTATTTCACACCTTTTGAAGCTCTTCATATTTTTCACACCTTTTCAGGCTCTTCATGTTTTTGAACACCGTTTCATGCTCCTCCTATTTTTCAGACCTTTTCATGCTCCTCATATTTTGACACTTTTTGAAGCTCTTCATATTTTCCACACCTTTTGAATTTCTTCATATTTTTCGCACCATTTCAGGCTCTTCATGTTTTTCAGCACCGCATCATGATCCTCCTTTTTTCAGATCGTTTCATGCTCCTCATATTTGACAACTTTTGAAGCTTGTCATATTTTTCACACCTTTTCAAGCTCTTCATTTTTTTGAACACCGCATCATGCTCCTCCTATTTTTCAGACCGTTTCATGCTCCTCATGTATTTCACACGTTTTGAAGCTCTTCATATTTTGCACACCTTTTCAGGCTCTTCATGATTTTGAACACCGCTTCATGCTCTTCCTATTTTTCAGACCGCTTCTTGCTCCTCATATTTTTCAGACCGTTTCATGCTCCTCATATATTTCACACTTTCTGTAGTTTTTGCTATTTTTCACACCTTTTCAGTCTCTTCATGTTTTTGGACACCTTTTCATGCTCCTCGTATTTTTCAGACCGTTTCATGCTCCTCACATTTTTGACACCTTTTGAAGCTCTTCATGTTTTTCACACATTTTCAGGCTTTTCATGTTTTTGAACACCGCTTCATGCTCCTCCTATTTTTCAGACCGTTTCATGCTCCTCATATTTTTGACACCTTTTGAAGCTCTTCGTATATTTCACACCTTTTCATGCTCTTCATGTTTATCAACACCACTTCATGCTCCTCCTATCTTTCAGACCGTTTCATGCTAATCTCATTTTTGACATCTATTGAAGCTCTTCATATTTTTCAAACCTTTTGAAGTTCTTCATATTTTTCGCACCATTTCAGGCTCTTCATGTATTTCAACACCGTTTAATGCTCCTCTTAATTTTCAAACCTTTTCATGCTCATCATATTTTTGACACCTTTTGAAGCTCTTCATATTTTTCACACCTTTTCAGGCTCTCATGTTTTTGAACACAGCTTCATGCTCCTCCTATTTTTCAAACCGTTTCATGCTCCTCATATTTTGAAAACTTTTGAAGTTCTTCATATTTCTCACTCCTTTTCAGGCTCCTCATGTTTTTGAAAATCGCTTCATTCGCCTCAAATTTTTCATAGCCTTTCATGCTCCTCATTTTTTGCCACCTTTGGAAGCTCTTCAAATTTTTCACACCTTTTCAGGCTGTCCATGTTTTTCAACACCGCTTCATGATCCTTCTAATTTTCAGACCGTTTCATGCTCCTCATATTTTTGACACCTTTTGAAGCTCTTCATATTTTTCACACCTTTTCAGGCTCTTCATGTTTTTCAGCACCAGTTCATGCTCCTCCTATTTTTCAGACCGTTACATGCTCATCTCATTTTTTACACCTTTTGAAGCTCTTCATATTTTGCACACCTTTTGAAGATCTTCATATTTTTCACACGTTTTCAGGCTCTTCATGTTTTTCAACACCACCTGATGCTCCTCCTATTTTTCAGACCGTTTCATGCTCCTCATATTTTTGACACGTTTTAAAGCTCTTCATATTTTTCACACCATTTCAGGCACTTCATGAATTTCAACACCGTTTCATGCTCCTCCTATTTTTCAGACCGTCATGCTCCTCATATTTTTGACACCTTTTGAAGCTCTTCATATTTTTCACACCTTTTCAGGCTCTACATGTTTTTGAAAACTGCTTCATGTTCCTCCTATTTTTCAGACAGTTTCATGACCCTCATATTTTTGACACCATTTGAAGCTCTTCATATTTTTCACACCTTTTGAAACTCTTCATATTTTTACACCTTTTCAGACTCTTCAAGTTTTTGAACACCGTTTCATGCTCCTCCTATTTTTCAGACCGTTTCATGCTCCTCATGTATTTCACAACTTTTGAAGCTCTTCATATTGTTCACACCTTTTCAGGCTCTCATGTTTTTGAACACAGCTTCCTGCTCCTCCTATTTTTCAGGCCGTTTCATGCTCCTCATGTATTTCACACCTTTTGAAGCTCTTCATATTTTTCACAACTTTTCAGTCTCTTCATGTTTTTGAACACCGTTTCCTGCTCCTCACATTTTTGACACATTTTGAAGCTCTTCATAATTTTCACAACTTTTCAGTCTCTTCATGTTTTTGAACACCGTTTCATGCTCCTCACATTTTTGACACTTTTTGAAGCTCTTCATATTTTTCACATCTTTTCAGGCTCTTCATGTTTTTCAACACCGCTTCATGCTCCTCCTATTTTTCAGACCGTTTCATGCTCCTCTCATTTCTGACACATTTTGAAGCTCTTCAAATATTTCACACATTTTCAGGCTCTTCATGTTTTTCAACACCACTTCATGCTCCTCCTATTTTTCAGACCGTTTCATGCTCATCTCATTTTTGACACCTTTTGAAGCTCTTCATATTTTTCACAACTTTTGAAGCTTTTCATATTTTTCACACATTTTCAGGCTCTTCAGGTTTTTCAACACCGCTTCTAGCTCCTCCTAATTTTCAGACCGTTTCATGCTCCTCATATTTTTGACACCTTTTGAAGTTCTTCATATTTTTCACACCTTTTCAGGCTCTTCATGTTTTTGAACATCGCTTCATGCTCCTCCTATTTTTGACACCTTATGAAGCTCTTCATATTTTTCACACCTTTTCAAAATCTAATGTTTTTGAACAGAGCTTCATGCTCGTCCTGTTTTTAAGGTTGTTTCATGCTCCTCATGTATTGCACACCTTTTGAAGCTCTTCATATATTTCACACGTTTTCAGGCTCTTCATGTTTTTTAACACCGCTTCTAGCTCCTCCTAATTTTCAGTCCGTTTCATGCTCCTCATATTTTGACACCTTTTGAAGCTCTTCATATATTTCACAGGTTTTCAGGCTCTTCTTATTATTGAACACCCCTTCATGCTCCTCATATTTTTCAGACCGTTTCATGCTCCTCATATTTTTCAGACCGTTTCATGCTCCTCATATTTTTGACACCACTTGAAGCTCTTCATATTTTTCACAACTTTTCAGGCTCTTCTTATTTTTGAACACCGCTTCATGCTCCTCATATTTTTCAGACCGTTTCATGCTCCTCATATTTTTGACACCATTTGAAGCTCTTCATATTTTTCACACCTTTTCAGGCTCTTCATGTTGTTGAATACCACTTCATGCTACTAATATTTTTAAAACCGTTTCATGCTCATCTCATTTTTGACACCTTTTGAAGCTCTTCATATGTTTCACACCTTTTCAGGCTCTTCATTTTTTTGAACACCACTTCATGCTCCTCCTATTTTTCAGACCGTTTCATGCTCATCTCATTTTTGACACCTTTTGAAGCTCTTCATATTTTTCACACCTTTGAAGCTCTTCATATTTTTCACACGTTTTCAGGCTCTTCATGTTTTTCAACACCACTTCATGCTTCTCCTATTTTTCACACCGTTACATGCTCCTCATATTTTTGACAGCTTTTGAAGCTTTTCATATTTTTCACACCTTTTCAGGCTCTTCATATTACTGAACACAGTTTCATGCTCCTCGTATTTTTCAGACCGTTTCATGCTCCTCATATTTTTGACACCTTTAGAAGCTCTTCATATTTTTCACACCTTTTCAGGCTCTTCTTTTTTTGAACACCGCTTCATGCTCCTCATATTTTTCTGACCGTTTCATGCTCCTCATATTTTTGACACCATTTGAAGCTCTTAATATTTTTCACACCTTTTCAGGCTCGTCATGTTGTTGAACACCACTTCATGCTCCTCCTATTTTTCAGACCGTTTCATGCTCATCATATTTTTGACACCTTTTGAAGCTCTTCGTATATTTCACACCTTTTCATGCTCTTCATGTTTATCAACACCACTTCATGCTCCTCCTATTTTTCAGACCGTTTCATGCTCCTCATATTTTTGACAAGTTTTGAGGCTCTTCATGTTTTTGAACAACTCTTCATGCTCCTCATATTTTTCAGACCGTTTCATGCTCCTCATGTATTTCACACCTTTTGAAGCTCTTCATATTTTTCACACCTTTTCAGGCTCTTTATGTTCTTGAACAGCGCTTCATGCTCCTCCTATTTTTTAGACCATTACATGCTCCTCATATTTTTCACACCTTTTGAAGCTCTTCATATTTTTCACACCTTTTCAGGCTCTTCATGTTTTTGAGGACTGCTTCATGCTCCTCCTATTTTTCAGACCGTTTCAAGCTGCTCATATTTTTGACACCTTTTGAAGCTCTTCATATATTTCAAACATTTTCAGGATCTTCATCTTTTTTCAAAACCGTTTCATTCTCATCCTATTTTTCAGACTGTTTCATGTCCCTCATATTTTTTACAGCTTTTGAAGCTCTTCATATATTTCACACCTTTTCACGCTCTTCATGTTTTTCAACATCGCTTCATGCTCCTCAAATTTTTCAGACCGTTTCATGCTCCTCATATTTTTGTCAAATTTTGAAGCTCCTCATATTTCTCATACCCTAAGAAGCCCTTCATATATTTCACACTTTTTCAGGCTCTTCATATTTTTCAACACCACTTCATGCTTCTCCGATTTTTCAGACCGTTTCATGCTCATCTCATTTTTGACATCGTTAGAAGCTCTTCATATTTTTCATACATTTTGAAGCTCTTCATATTTTTCACACATTTTGAGGCTCTTCATATTGTTCACGGCTTTTCAGGCTCTTCATGTTATTGAACGCCGCTTCATGCTCCTCCTATTTTTCAGACCGTTTCATGCTCCTCATATTTTTGACACCTCTTGAAGCTCTTCATATTTTTCACACCTTTTCAGGCTCTTCATGTTTTTGAACACCGCTTCATGCTCCTCCTATTTTTTAGACCGTTTCATGCTTCTCATATTTTTCACACCTTTTGAAGCTCTTCATATTTTTCACACCTTTTCAGGCTCTTCATGTATTTGATGACCGCTTCATGCTTCTCCTATTTTTCAGACCATTTCATGCTCCTCATATTTTTGAGACCTTTTCAAGCTCTTCATATTTTTCACAGCTTTTCAGGTTCTTCATGTATTTGACCACTGCTTCATGCTCCTACTATTTTTCAGACCGTTTCATGCTCCTTATATTTTTGACATCTTTAGGAACTCTTCATATTTTTCACACCTTTTCAGGCTCTTCATGTTTTTAAACACAGCTTCATGCTACTCCTATTTTTCAGACCGTTTCATGCTCCTCATATTTTTCACACCTTTTGAACCTCTTCATATTTTTCACACCTTTTCATTCTCTTCAGGATTTTGACGACCGCTTCATGCTCATCCTATTTTTCAAACCGTTTCGTGCTCCTCATATTTTTGACACCTTTTGAAGCTCTTCATATTTTTCACACCTTTTCAGGCTCTTCGTGTTTTTGACGACCGCTTCATGCTCCTCCTGTTTTTCAGACCACTTCATGCTCCTCATATTTTTGACACCTTTTCAAGCTCTTCATATTTTTCACAGCTTTTCAGGTTCTTCATGTATTTGACCAGCGCTTCATGCTCCTCCTATTTTTCAGACCGTTTCATGCTCCTTATATTTTTGACATCTTTAGAAACTCTTCATATTTTTCACACCTTTTCAGGCTCTTCATGTTTTTCAACATCGCTTCATGCTCCTCCTATTTTTCCGACCGTTTCATGCTCCTCATATTTTTGACACCTTTTGAAGCTCCTCATGTTTTTCATACCCTTTGAAGCTCTTCATATATTTCACACTTTTTCAGGCTCTTCATATTTTTCAACACCACTTCATGCTCCTCCTATTTTTCAGACCCTTTCATGCTCCTCCTAATTTTCAGACCGTTTCCTGCTCCTCATATTTTTGACATTTTTTGAAGCTCTTCATATATTTCACACCTTTTCAGGCTCTTCATGTTTTTCAACACCAGTTCATGTTCCTCCTATTTTTCAGACCGTTTCATGCTCCTCATATTTTTGACAAGTTTTGAGGCTCTTCATGTTTTTGAACAACGCTTCATGCTCCTCATATTTTTCAGACCGTTTCATGCTCCTCATGTATTTCACACCTTTTGAAGCTCTTCATATTTTTCACACCTTTTCAGGCTCTTTATGTTCTTGAACACCGCTTCATGCTCCTCCTATTTTTTAGACCATTTCATGCCCCTCATATTTCTCACACCTTTTGAAGCTCTTCATATTTTTCACACCTTTTCAGGCTCTTCATGGTTTTCAACACCGCTTCATGCTCCTCGTATTTTTCAGACCGTTTCATGCTGCTCATATTTTTGACACCTTTTGAAGCTCTTCATATATTTCAAACATTTTCAGGTTCTTCATCTTTTTTCAAAACCGTTTCATTCTCATCCTATTTTTCAGACTGTTTCATGTCCCTCATATTTTTTACAGCTTTTGAAGCTCTTCATATATTTCACACCTTTTCACGCTCTTCATGTTTTTCAACATCGCTTCATGCTCCTCCGATTTTTCAGACCGTTTCATGCTCCACATATTTTTGTCACCTTTTGAAGCTCTTCATATTTTTCACACCTTTTCAGGATCTTCATGTTTTTAAACACCGCTTAATGCTCTTCCTATTTTTCAGAGCTTTTCATTCTCCTCCCATTTTTGACACTTTTTGAAGCTCTTCATATTTTTCACAATTTTTCAGGCTCTTCATATTTTTGAACACCGCTTCATGCACCTCCTATTTTCAGACCCTTTCAGATTCCTCATATTTTTGACACCTTTTGAAGCTCTTCGTATTTTTCACACCTTTTCAGGCTCTTCATGTTTTTCAACACCACTTCATGCTCCTCCTCTTTTTCAGACCGTTTCATTCTCCTCATATTTTTGACACCTTTTGAAGCTCTTCGTATTTTTAACACCTTTTCAGGTTCTTCATGTTTTTCCACACCGCTTCATGCTCCTACACATTTTCAGACCGTTTCAT
Source organism: Dama dama (assembly GCF_033118175.1). Classification (NCBI taxonomy): domain Eukaryota; kingdom Metazoa; phylum Chordata; class Mammalia; order Artiodactyla; family Cervidae; genus Dama; species Dama dama. The sequence goes on from NW_026870900.1 coordinate 901,563, forward strand.
GCTCATCTCATTTTTGACACCTTTTGAAGCTCTTCATATTTTTCACATCTTTTGAAGCTCTTCATATTTTCACACCTTGTCAGGCTCTTCATGTTTTTCAACACCGATTCATGCTCCTCCTATGTTTCAGACCGTTTCATTCTCCTAATATGTTTGACACCTTTTGAAGCTCTTCATATATTTCACAACTTTTCAGGCTCTTCATTTTTTTCAACACCACTTCATGGTCCTTCTATTTTTCAGACCGTTTCATGCTCCTCATATTTTTGATACGTTTTGAAGCTCTTCATATTTTTCACACCTTTTCAGGCTTTTCATTTTTTTCAACGCCACTTCATGCTCCTCCTATTTTTCAGACCGTTTCATGCTCATCTCATTTTGACACCTTTTGAAGCTCTTCATATTTTTCACACCTTTTGAAGCTCTTCATATTTTTCATATTTTTGAAGCTCTTCATATTTTTACACGTTTTCAGACTCTTCATGTTTTTCAACACCGCTTCATGCTCCTGCTCTTTTTCAAACCGTTTCATGCTCCTCATATTTTTGACAGGCTTTGAAGCTTTTCATATTTTTCCCAAATTTTCATGCTCTTCATGTTTTTGATAACTGTTTCATGCTCATCCTATTTTTCAGACCGTTCATGCTCCTCAAATTTTTAACACCCTTTGAATCTCTTAATATTTTTACCACCTTTTCAGGCTCTTCATGTTTTTGATAACTGTTTCATGCTCCTCCTATTTTTCAGACCTTTTCATGCTCCTCATATTTTTGACACCTTTTGAAGCTCTTCATATTATTCACATCTTTTCGGGCTCTTCCTGTTTTTGCCGACCACTTCATGCTCCTCATATTTTTCAGATCGTTTCATGCTCCTCATATTTTTCAAACCTTTAGAAGCTCTTCATATTTTTCACACCTTTTCAGGCTCTTCATGTTTTTGACGACCGCTCGATGCTCCTCATATTTTTCAGACCGTTTCCTGCTCCTCATCTTTTTCAGACCTTTTGAAGCTCTTCATATATTTCACACTTTTTCAGGCTCTTCATGTTTTTCAACAACACTTCATGTTCCTCCTATTCTTCAGACCGTTTTATGCTTCTCATAACTTTGACAAATTTTGAAGCTCTACATATTTTTCAAATCTTTTCATGCTCTTCATCTTTAAAAACCGTTTCATGCTCATCCTATTTTTCAGACAGTTTCACGCTCCTCATATTTTTGACACCTTTTGAAGCTCTTCATATTTTTCACACCTTTTCAGGCTCTTCATGTTTTTCAACACCGCTTCATGCCCCTGCTATTTTTCAGACCGTTACATGCTCCTCATATTTTTGACACCTTTTGAAGCTCTTCATATTTTTCACAACTTTTCAGGCTCTTCATGTTTTTCAACACCATTTCATGCTCCTCTTATTTCTCAGACCGTTTCATACTCCTCATATTTTTGACACCTTTTGAAGCTCTTCGTATTTTTCACACCTTTTCGGGCTCTTCAAGTTTTTCAACACCACTTCATGCTCCTCCTATTTTTCAGACTGTTTCATCCTCATCCTATTTTTGACACCTTTTGAAGCTCTTCATATATTTCTTACCATTTCAATCTCTTCCTGTTTTTCAACACTACTTCATGTTCCATCTATTTTTCAGTCGTTTCATGCTTTTCATATTTTGACACATTTTGAAGCTCTTCATATTTTTCACACCTTTTCATGCTCTTCATCTTTTTCAGAACAGTTTCATGCTCATCCTATTTTTCAGACCGTTTCGTGCTCCTCATATTTTTCACACCTTTTGAAGCTCTTAATAATTTTCACACCTTTTCAGGCTCTTCATGTTTTTCAACACCACATCATGATCTTCCTATTTTTCAGACGGTTTCATGCTCTTCATATTTTTGACACTTTTTGAAGCTCTTCATATTTTTCACACCTTTTCAGGTTCTTCTTGTTTTTCAACACCACTTCATGCTCCTCCTATTGTTCAGACCGTTTCATACTCCTCATATTTGTAAAAATTTTTGAAGCTCCTCATATTTTTCACACTTTTTGAAGCTCTTCATATATTTCACACCTTTTCAGGCTCTTCAAGTTTTTCAATACCACTTCATGCTCCTCCTATTTTTCAGACCGTTTCATGCTAATCTCATTTTTAACAACTTTACAAGCTCTACATATTTTTCACATCTTTTGAAGCTCTTCATATTTACACACCTTTTCAGGCTCTTCATGTTTTTCAACACGACTTCATGCTCCCCCTATTTTTCAGACCGTTTCATGCTCCTCATATTTTTCACACCTTTTGAATTTCTTCGTATTTTTCACATTTTTTAAGCTCTTCATATTTTTCTCACGTTTTCAGGCTCTTCATGTTTTTCAACACCGCTTCATGCTCCTGCTATTTTTCAGACCGTTTCATACTCCTCATATTTTTGACATTTTTTGAGGCTCTTCATATTTTTCACACCTTTTCAGGCTCTTCATGTTTTTGAACACGGTTTCTTGATCCTCCTAATTTTCAGAACGTTTCATGCTACTCATATTTTTGAAACCTTTTAAAGCTCTTCATATTTTTCACACCTTTTCAGGCTCTTCATGTTTTTCAACACCGCTTCATGCTCCTCCTATTTTTTAGACCGTTTCATGCTCCTCATATTTTTCACACCTTTTGAAGCTCTTCATATTTTTCACACCTTTTCAGGCTCTTCATGTTTTTGACGACCGCTTCATGCTCCTCCTATTTTTCAGACCGTTTCATGCTCCTTATATTTTTGACATCTTTAGAAACTCTTCATATTTTTCACACCTTTTCAGGCTCTTCATGTTTTTAAACACAGCTTCATGCTACTCCTATTTTTCAGACCGTTTCATGCTCCTCATATTTTTCACACCTTTTGAACCTCTTCATATTTTTCACACCTTTTCATTCTCTTCATGATTTTGACGACCGCTTCATGCTCATCCTATTTTTCAGTCCGTTTCATGCTCCTCATATTTTTCACACCTTTTGAAGCTCTTCATATTTTTCACACCTTTTCAGGCTCCTCATGTTTTTCAACACAGCTTCATGCTACTCCTATTTTTCAGACCGTTTCATGCTCCTCATATTTTTCACACCTTTTGAACCTCTTCATATTTTTCACACCTTTTCATTCTCTTCATGATTTTGACGACCGCTTCATGCTCATCCTATTTTTCAAACCGTTTCGTGCTCCTCATATTTTTCACACCTTTTGAACCTCTTCATATTTTTCACACCTTTTCATTCTCTTCATGATTTTGACGACCGCTTCATGTTCTTCCTATTTTTCAGACCGTTTCATGCTCCTCATATTTTGACACCTTTTGAAGCTCTTCATATTTTTCACACCTTTTGAGGCTCCTCATGTTTTTCAACACCACTTCATGCTCCTCCTATTTTTCAGACTGTTTCATGCTCCTCATATTTTTGACAACTTTTGAAGCTCTTCATATTTTTCACACCTTTTTATGCTCTTCCTGTTTTTAAACACAGCTTCATGCTACTCCTATTTTTCAGACCGTTTCATGCTCCTCATATTTTTCACACCTTTTGAACCTCTTCATATTTTTCACACCTTTTCATTCTCTTCATGATTTTGACGACCGCTTCATGCTCATCCTATTTTTCAAACCGTTTCGTGCTCCTCATATTTTTCACACCTTTTGAACCTCTTCATATTTTTCACACCTTTTCATTCTCTTCATGATTTTGATGAACGCTTCATGCTCTTCCTACTTTTCAGACCGTTTCATGCTCCTCATGTTTTGACACCTTTTGAAGCTCTTCATATTTTTCACACCTTTTCAGGCTCCTCATGTTTTTCAACACCGCTTCATTCTCATCCTATTTTTCAGAATGTTTCATGCTCCTCATATTTTTGACAACTTTTGAATCTCTTCATATTATTTACACCTTTTAAGGTCTTCATCTTTTAACCACCGCTTCATGCCTCTCCTATTTTTCCGACCTTTTCATGCGCCTCATATTTTTGACACCGTTTGAAGCTCTTCATATTTTTCAAAATTTTCAGGATCTTCATGTTTTTAAACACTGCTTCTTGCTCCTCCTATTTTTCAGACTGTTTCATGCTCCTCATATTTTTGACACCTTTTGAAGCTCTTCATATTTTTCACACCTTTTCAGGCTCTTCATGTTTTTCAGCACCGCTTCATGCTCCTCCTATTTTTCAATCATTACATGCTTCTCATATTTTTGACACCTTTTGAAGTTCTTCATATTTTTCACACCTTTTCATGCTCTTCATGTATTTGACCACTGCTTCATGCTCCTCCTATTTTTCAGACCGTTTCATGCTCCTCATATTTTTGACACCTTTTGAAGCTCTTAGTATTTTTCACAAGTTTTCAGGTTCTTCATGATTTTCAACACGACTTCATGCTCCTCCTATTTTTCAGACTGTTTCATGCTCCTCATATATTTGACACCTTTTGAAGCTCTTCACATATTTCAAACAATTTCAGGATCTTCATCTTTTTCAGAACCGTTTCATTCTCCTCCTATTTTCCGACCGTTTCATGCTCCACATATTTTGTCACCTTTTGAAGCTCTTCATATTTTTCACACCTTTTCAGGATCTTCATGTTTTTAAACACCGCTTCATGCTCTTCCTATTTTTCAGAGCTTTTCATTCTCCTCCCATTTTTGACACTTTTTGAAGCTCTTCATATTTTTCACAATTTTTCAGGCTCTTCATATTTTTGAACACCGCTTCATGCACCTCCTATTTTTCAGACCCTTTCAGATTCCTCATATTTTTGACACCTTTTGAAGCTCTTCATATATTTCACACCTTGTCAGGCTCTTCATGTTTTTGAACACAGTTTCATGTTCCTCCTATTTTTCAGACCGTTTCATGCTCCTCCTAAGTTTCAGACCGTTTCATGCTCCTCATATATTTGACAGCTTTTGAAGCTCTTCATATTTTCCACAACTTTTCAGGCTCTTCATGTTTTGGAACACAGCTTCATGCTCCTCCTATTTTTCAGACCGTTTCTTGCTCCTCATATTTTTGACATTTTTTGAAGCTCTTCATATATTTCACACCTTTTCAGGCTCTTCATGTTTTTCAACACCAGTTCATGTTCCTCCTATTTTTCAGACCGTTTCATGCTCCTCATATTTTTGACAAGTTTTGAGGCTCTTCATGTTTTTGAACAACGCTTCATGCTCCTCATTTTTTTCAGACCGTTTCATGCTCCTCATGTATTTCACACCTTTTGAAGCTCTTCATATTTTTCACACCTTTTCAGGCTCTTTATGTTCTTGAACACCGCTTCATGCTCCTCCTATTTTTTAGACCATTTCATGCTCCTCATATTTTTCACACCTTTTGAAGCTCTTCATATTTCTCACACCTTTTCAGGCTCTTCATTTTTTTGAGGACTGCTTCATGCTCCTCCTATTTTTCAGACCATTTCATGCTGCTCATATTTTTGACACCTTTTGAAGCTCTTCATATATTTCAAACATTTTCAGGATCTTCATCTTTTTTCAAAACCGTTTCATTCTCATCCTATTTTTCAGACTGTTTCATGTCCCTCATATTTTTTACAGCTTTTGAAGCTCTTCATATATTTCACACCTTTTCACGCTCTTCATGTTTTTCAACATCGCTTCATGCTCCTTAAATTTTTCAGACCGTTTCATGCTCCTCATATTTTTGACAAATTTTGAAGCTCCTCATATTTTTCATACCCTTTGAAGCCCTTCATATATTTCACACTTTTTCAGGCTCTTCATATTTTTCAACACCACTTCATGCTCCTCCGATTTTTCAGACCGTTTCATGCTCATCTCATTTTTGACATCTTTTGAAGCTCTTCATATTTTTCACACATTTTGAAGCTCTTCATATATTTCACACCTTTTGAAGCTCTTCATATTTTTCACAGCTTTTCAGGCTCTTCATGTTATTGAACGCCGCTTCATGCTCCTCCTATTTTTCAGACCGTTTCATGCTCCTCATATTTTTGACACCTTTTGAAGCTCTTCATATATTTCACAGCTTTTCAGGATTTCATGTTTTTCAACACCGCTTCATGCTGCTTCTATTTTCATACCATTTCATGCTTCTCATATTTTTGATAACTTGTGAACCTCTTCATAATTTTCACACGTTTTCTTGCTCTTCATCTTTTTCAAAACAGTTTCATTCTCATCCTAATTTTCAGACTGTTTCATGCTCCTCATATTTTTGACAACTTTTGAAGCTCTTCATATTTTTCACACCTTTTCAGGCTCTTCATGTTTTTCAACACTGCTTTGTGCTCCTCCTATTTTTCAGTCATTTCATGCTTCTCATATTTTTGACACCTTTTGAAGCTCTTATATTTTTCACACCTTCTCAGGCCATTCATGTTTTTCAACACCGCTTCATGCTCCTCCTATTTTTCAGTCATTTGATGCTTCTCATATATTTGACACATTTTGAAGCTCTTCATATTTTTCACACCTTCTCATTCTCTTTATCTTCTTCAAAACCATTTCATGCTCATCCTATTTTTCAGACTGTTTCATGCTCCTCATATTTTTGACACTTTTTGAAGCTCTTCATATTTTTCACACCTTTTCAGGCTCTTCATGTTTCTCATCAAAGCTTCAGGCTCCTCCTATTTTTCATACCGTTTCATGCTCCTCATAATTTGACACCTTTTGAAGCTCTTCATACTTTTCAAACCTTTTCAGGATCTTCATGTTTTGACGACCGCTTCATGCTCCTCCTATTTTTCAGACCGTTTCCTGCTTCTCATGTTTTTGACAACTTTTGAAGCTCTTCATATTTTCACACCTTTTCAGGCTCTTCAGGTTTTTCAACACCGCTTCATGCTCCTCCTATTTTTCAGACTGTTTCATGCTCCTCATATTTTTAACACCTTTTGAAGGTCTTCATATTTTTCACACCTTTTCAGGATCTTCATGTTTTTGAAAACCGTTTCATGCTCATCCTATTTTTCAGACCGTTTCATGCTCCTCATATTTTTCACACCTTTTGAACATCTTCATATTTTTCACACCTTTTCAGGCTCTTCATGATTTTGACGACCGCTTCATGCTCCTCCTATTTTTCACACCGTTTCATGGTCCTCATATTTTTGACACCTTTTGAAGCTCTTCGTATTTTTCACACGTTTTCAGGCTCTTCATGTTTTTCAACAGCACTTCATGCTCCTCCTATTTTTCTGACCGTTTCATGCTCCTCATATTTTTGACACCTTTTGAAGCTCTTCATATTTTTCACACCTTTTGAAGCTCCTCATATTTTTCACACCTTTTCAGGGATTCATGTTTTTGAACACCGGTTCATGCTCCTAATATATATTTCAGAACGTTTCATGCGCCTCATATTTTTGACACCTTTTGAAGCTCTTCGTATTTTTTCCCACCTTTTCAGGCTCTTCATGTTTTTCAACATCACTTCATGCTCCTCCTATTTTTCAGACCGTTTCATGCTCCTCATATTTTTGACACATTTTTAATCTTCATATATTTCACACCTTTTCAGGCTCTTCATTTTTTGAACAAAACTTCATGCTCCTCCTATTTTTCAGACCGTTTCATGCTCATCTCTTTTTTGACACCTTTTGAAGCTCTTCATATTTTTCATACCTTTTGAAGATCTTTATATTTTTCACACGTTTTCAGGCTCCTCATATTTTTCAACACCGCATCATGCTCCTCCTATTTTTCTGACCGTTTCATGCTCCTCATAGTTTTGACACCTTTTGAAGCTCTTCATATTTTTCACACCTCTTCAAGCTCTTCATGTTTTTCAACACTGTTTCATGCTCCTCTAATTTTTCAGACCGTTTCATGCTCCTCATAATTTTGACACACTTTGAAGCTCTTCTTATATTTCAAACCTGTTCAGGCTCTTCATGTTTTTGAACACCGCTTCACGTTCCTCCTATTTTTCCTACCGTTTCATGCTCCTCATATACTTGACACCTTTTGAAGCTCTTCATATTTTTCACACGTTTTCAGGCTCTTCATGTTTTTGAACACAACTTTCTTGCTTCTCCTATTTTTCAGACCGTTCCATACACCTCATGAATTTCACACCTTTTGAACCTCTTCATATTTTACACACCTTTTCAGGCTCCTCATGTTTTTGAACACCGTTTCATACTGCTCCTATTTTTCAGAATGTTTCATGCTCCTCATGTATTTCACACCTTTTGAAGCTCTTCATATTTTTCACACCTTTCATGCTCTTCATGTTTTTGAACACCACTTCATGCTCCTCCTATTTTACACACAGTTTCATGCTCCTCATGTATTTCACACCTTTTGAAGCTTTTCTTATTTTTCACACTTTTTTAGGCTCTTCATTTTTTTCAACACCACTTCATGCTCCTCCTAATTTTCAGACCGTTTCATGATCATCTTATTTTGACAGCTTTTGAAACTCTTCATATTTTCACACCTTTTGAAGCTCTAAATATTATTCACACCTTTTCAGGCTCTTCATGATTTTCAACACCGCTTCATGCTCATCCTATTTTTCAGACTGTTTCATGCTCATCTCATTTTTGACACCTTTGGAAACTCTTCATATTTTTTCACACGTTTTCAGGCTCTTCAAGTTTTTCAACAACATTCCATGCTCCTCCTATTTTTCAGACCGTTTCATGCTCCTCATATTTTTGACACGTTTTGAGGCTCTTCATATTTTTCACACCTTTTCAGGCTCTTCATGTTTTTGATCAGCGTTTCATGCTCCTCCTATTTTTCAGACCGTTTAATGCTCCTCATATTTTTTACAACTTTTGAAGCTCTTCATATTTTTCACAACTTTTCAGCCTCTTCATCTTTTTCCACACCACTTCATGCTCCTCCTATTTTTCAGACCGTTTCATGCTCCTCATGTATTTGACTCCTTTTGAAGCTCTTCATATTTTTCACACCTTTTCAGGCTCTTCATGTTTTTCAACACCACTGCATGATCCTACTATTTTTCAGACCGTTTCATGCTCATCTCATTTTTGACACATTTTGAAGCTCTTCATAGTTTTCACACCTTTTGAAGCTCTTCATATTTTTCACACCTTTTCAGGCTCTTCATGTTTTTGAATACCGCTTCATGCTCCTCCTATTTTTCAGACCGTTACTTGCTCCTCATATTTTTGACACCTTTAAAACTCTTCATATATTTCTCACCTATCAGGCACTTCATGTTTTTGAACACCGCTTCATGCTCCTCCTATTTTTCAGACAGTTAAATACTCCTCATATTTTTGACACCTTTAGAAACTCTTCATATATTTCACACCTTTCAGGCTCTTCATGTTTTTGAACACCGCTTCATGCTCCTCCTATATTTCAGACCGTTACTTGCTCCTCATATTTTTGACACCTTTAGAAAGTCTTCATATATTTCACACCTTTCAGGCTCTTCATGTTTTTGAACACCGCTTCATGCTCCTCCTATTTTTCAGAACGTTACATGCTCCTCATAATTTTGACACCTTTAGAAGCTCTTCATATTTTTCACACCTTTTCAGGCTCTTCATGTTTTTCAACACCGCTACATGCTCCTCCTCTTTTTCAGACCGTTTCATGCTCCTCATATTTTTCACACCATTTGAAGATCTTCATATTTCTCCCACCTATTAAGGTTCTTCATGTTTTTCAACACCCCTTCTTGCTCCTCCTATTTTTCAGACCGTTAAATGCTCCTCATATTTTTGACACCTTTAGAAAGTCTTCATATATTTCACACCTTTCAGGCTCTTCATGTTTTTGAACACCGCTTCATGCTCCTCCTATTTTTCAGAACGTTACATGCTCCTCATAATTTTGACACCTTTAGAAGCTCTTCATATATTTCACAACTTTTCAGGCTCTTCATGATTTTAACACCACTTCATGCTCCTCCTATTTTTCAGACCATTTCCTGCTCATCGATTTTTGACACCTTTTGAAGCTCTTCATATTTTTCACACCTTTTGAAGCTCTTAATATTTTTCACACGTTTTCCGGCTCTTCACGTTTTTCAACACCGCTTCATGCTCCTCCTATTTTTCAGACCGTTTCATGCTCCTCATATATTTGACACGTTTTGAAGCTCTTCATATTTTTCACACCTTTTCAGGATTCATGTTTTTCAACACCACTTCAAGTTCCTCCTATTTTTCAGATCGTTTCATGCTCCTCATATTTTTGACACCTTTAGAAGCTCTTCATATTTTTCACACCTTTTCAGGCTCTTCATGTCTTTGAACACCGCTTCATGCTCCTCCTAATGTTCAGACCGTATAATCCTCCTCATATTTTTGACACCTTTAAAAGCTCTTCATATTTTTCACACCTTTTCTGGCTCTTCAGGTTTTTCAACACCACTTCATGCTCCTCCTATTTTTCAGGCCGTTTCATGCTCATCTAATTTTTGACACCTTTTGAAGCTCTTCATATATTTCACACCTTTTGAAGCTCTTCAAATTTTGCAAATTTTTGAAGCTCTTCATATTTTTCACACGTTTTCATGCTCTTCATGTTTTTCAACACCGCTTCATGCTCCTGCTAATTTTCAGACCATTTTATACTCCTCATATTTTTGAAACGTTTCGAGGCTCTTCATATTTTTCACACCTTTTCAGGCTCTTCATGTTTTTGAACACCGTTTCATGATCCTCCTATTTTTCAGAACGTTTCATGCTCCTCATATTTTTGACACCTTTTGAAGCTCTTCATATTTTTCACACCTTTTCAGGCTCTTCATGTTTTTCAAACACCACTTCATGTTCCTCCTATTTTTCAGATCCTTTCATGCTCCTCATATTTTTGACACCTTTAGAAGCTCTTCATATTTTTCACACCTTTTCAGGCTCTTCATGTTTTTCAACACAGCTTCATGCTCCTCCTATTTTTCAGAGCGTTTCATTATCCTCATATTTTTGACACCTTTTGAAGCTGTTCATATATTTCACACCTTTTCAGTCTCTTCTTTTTTTTCAGCACCACTTCATGCTCCTCCTATTTTTCAGACCGTTTCATGCTCATCTCAATTTTGACACCTTTTGAAGCTCTTCATGTTTTTCACACCTTTTCAGGCTCTTCATGTTTTTGAACACCTTTTCATGCTCCTCGTATTTTTCTGTCCGTTTCATGCTCCTCATATTTTTGACCCTTTTTGAAACTCCTCATATTTTTCGCACCTTTTGAACCTCTTCATATATTTCACATCATTTCAGGCTCTTCATGTTTTTCAAGAACACTTCATGCTCCTCCTATTTTTCAGAACGTTTCATGCTCCTCATAATTTTGACACCTTTTGAAGCTCTTCAAATTTTTCACACCTTTTCAGGCTCTTCATCTTTTTCAACACCACTTCATGCTCCTCCTGTTTTCCAGAGCGTTTCATTGTCCTCATATTTTTGACACCTTTAGAAGCTCTTTATATTTTTCACAACTTTTCAGGCTCTTCATGTTTTTCACAACCGCTTCATGCTCCTCCTATTTTTCAGACAGTTTCATTCCTCTCATGTATTTCACACCTTTTGAAGCTCTTCATATTTTTCACACCTTTTCAGGCTCTTCATGTTTTTGAACAGCACTTCATGCTCCTCCTATTTTACACACAGTTTCATGCTCCTCATATATTTCACACCTTTTGAAGCTCTTCATATTTTTCACACCTTCTCAGGCTCTTCATGTTTTTCAACACCACTTCATGCTCCTCGTATTTTTTAGACAGTTTCATGCTCCTCATATTTTTGACACCTTTAGAAGCTCTTCATATTTTTCACACCTTTTCAGGCTCTTCATGTTTTTCAACACCACTTCATGCTCCTCCTCTTTTTCAGACCGTTTCCTTCTCCTCATATTTTTGACACCTTTTGAAGCTCTTCGTATTTTTAACACCTTTTCAGGTTCTTCATGTTTTTCCACACCGCTTCATGCTCCTACACATTTTCAGACCGTTTCATGCTCATCTCATTTTTGACACCTTTTGAAGCTCTTCATATTTTTCACATCTTTTGAAGCTCTTCATATTTTCACACCTTGTCAGGCTCTTCATGTTTTTCAACACCGATTCATGCTCCTCCTATGTTTCAGACCGTTTCATTCTCCTAATATGTTTGACACCTTTTGAAGCTCTTCATATATTTCACAACTTTTCAGGCTCTTCATTTTTTTCAACACCACTTCATGGTCCTTCTATTTTTCAGACCGTTTCATGCTCCTCATATTTTTGATACGTTTTGAAGCTCTTCATATTTTTCACACCTTTTCAGGCTTTTCATTTTTTTCAACGCCACTTCATGCTCCTCCTATTTTTCAGACCGTTTCATGCTCATCTCATTTTGACACCTTTTGAAGCTCTTCATATTTTTCACACCTTTTGAAGCTCTTCATATTTTTCATATTTTTGAAGCTCTTCATATTTTTACACGTTTTCAGACTCTTCATGTTTTTCAACACCGCTTCATGCTCCTGCTCTTTTTCAAACCGTTTCATGCTCCTCATATTTTTGACAGGCTTTGAAGCTTTTCATATTTTTCCCAAATTTTCATGCTCTTCATGTTTTTGATAACTGTTTCATGCTCATCCTATTTTTCAGACCGTTCATGCTCCTCAAATTTTTAACACCCTTTGAATCTCTTAATATTTTTACCACCTTTTCAGGCTCTTCATGTTTTTGATAACTGTTTCATGCTCCTCCTATTTTTCAGACCTTTTCATGCTCCTCATATTTTTGACACCTTTTGAAGCTCTTCATATTATTCACATCTTTTCGGGCTCTTCCTGTTTTTGCCGACCACTTCATGCTCCTCATATTTTTCAGATCGTTTCATGCTCCTCATATTTTTCAAACCTTTAGAAGCTCTTCATATTTTTCACACCTTTTCAGGCTCTTCATGTTTTTGACGACCGCTCGATGCTCCTCATATTTTTCAGACCGTTTCCTGCTCCTCATCTTTTTCAGACCTTTTGAAGCTCTTCATATATTTCACACTTTTTCAGGCTCTTCATGTTTTTCAACAACACTTCATGTTCCTCCTATTCTTCAGACCGTTTTATGCTTCTCATAACTTTGACAAATTTTGAAGCTCTACATATTTTTCAAATCTTTTCATGCTCTTCATCTTTAAAAACCGTTTCATGCTCATCCTATTTTTCAGACAGTTTCACGCTCCTCATATTTTTGACACCTTTTGAAGCTCTTCATATTTTTCACACCTTTTCAGGCTCTTCATGTTTTTCAACACCGCTTCATGCCCCTGCTATTTTTCAGACCGTTACATGCTCCTCATATTTTTGACACCTTTTGAAGCTCTTCATATTTTTCACAACTTTTCAGGCTCTTCATGTTTTTCAACACCATTTCATGCTCCTCTTATTTCTCAGACCGTTTCATACTCCTCATATTTTTGACACCTTTTGAAGCTCTTCGTATTTTTCACACCTTTTCGGGCTCTTCAAGTTTTTCAACACCACTTCATGCTCCTCCTATTTTTCAGACTGTTTCATCCTCATCCTATTTTTGACACCTTTTGAAGCTCTTCATATATTTCTTACCATTTCAATCTCTTCCTGTTTTTCAACACTACTTCATGTTCCATCTATTTTTCAGTCGTTTCATGCTTTTCATATTTTGACACATTTTGAAGCTCTTCATATTTTTCACACCTTTTCATGCTCTTCATCTTTTTCAGAACAGTTTCATGCTCATCCTATTTTTCAGACCGTTTCGTGCTCCTCATATTTTTCACACCTTTTGAAGCTCTTAATAATTTTCACACCTTTTCAGGCTCTTCATGTTTTTCAACACCACATCATGATCTTCCTATTTTTCAGACGGTTTCATGCTCTTCATATTTTTGACACTTTTTGAAGCTCTTCATATTTTTCACACCTTTTCAGGTTCTTCTTGTTTTTCAACACCACTTCATGCTCCTCCTATTGTTCAGACCGTTTCATACTCCTCATATTTTTAAAAATTTTTGAAGCTCCTCATATTTTTCACACTTTTTGAAGCTCTTCATATATTTCACACCTTTTCAGGCTCTTCAAGTTTTTCAATACCACTTCATGCTCCTCCTATTTTTCAGACCGTTTCATGCTAATCTCATTTTTAACACCTTTACAAGCTCTACATATTTTTCACACCTTTTGAAGCTCTTCATATTTACACACCTTTTCAGGCTCTTCATGTTTTTCAACACGACTTCATGCTCCCCCTATTTTTCAGACCGTTTCATGCTCCTCATATTTTTCACACCTTTTGAATTTCTTCGTATTTTTCACATTTTTTAAGCTCTTCATATTTTTCTCACGTTTTCAGGCTCTTCATGTTTTTCAACACCGCTTCATGCTCCTGCTATTTTTCAGACCGTTTCATACTCCTCATATTTTTGACATTTTTTGAGGCTCTTCATATTTTTCACACCTTTTCAGGCTCTTCATGTTTTTGAACACGGTTTCTTGATCCTCCTAATTTTCAGAACGTTTCATGCTACTCATATTTTTGAAACCTTTTAAAGCTCTTCATATTTTTCACACCTTTTCAGGCTCTTCATGTTTTTGAACACCGCTTCACCCTCCTCCTTTTTTTCAGACCGTATCATGCTCCTCATATTTTTGACAAGTTTTGAAACTCTTCATATTTTTCACACATTTTCAGGCTTTTCATGTTTTTTAACACCGCTTCATGCTCCTCCTATTTTTCAGACCGTTTCATGCTCCTTATATTTTTCACACTTTTGAAGCTCTTCATATTTTTCACCCCTTTTCAGGCTCTTCCTGTTTTTGAACACCGTTTCATGCTCCCCCTATTTTTCAGACCGTATCATGCGCCTCATATTTTTGACAACTTTTGAAGCTCTTCATATTTTTCACCGTTTTCAGGCTCTTCTTCTTTTTGAACACCGCTTCATGCTCCTCCTATTTTTCAGACCGTTTCAAGCTCCTCATATTTTTGACACCTTTTGAAACTCTTCATATTTTTCACACCTTTTCAGGTTCTTCTTGTTTTTCAACACCACTTCATGCTCCTCTTATTTTTCAGACAGTTTCAAGCTCCTCATATTTTTGACACCTTTTGAAGCTCTTCATATTTTTCACAACTTTTCAGGCTCTTCATGTTTGTCAACACCGCTTCATGATCCTCCGATTTTTCAGACCATTTCATGCTCCTCATATTTTTGACAGCTTTTGAAACTCTTCATATTTTTCACTCATTTACAGTCTTTTCATTATTTTCAACACCGCTTCATGCTCCTCCTATTTTTCAGACCGTTTCATGCTCTTCATATTTTAGACACCTTTTGAGGCTCTTCATATTTCTCATACCTTTTCAGGCTCTCCGTATTTTTGAACACCGCTTCGTGCTCCTCCTAATTTTGAGACGGTTTCATGCTCCTCATATTTATGACACGTTTTGAAGCTCTTCATATTATTCACACCTTTTCAGGCTCTTCATGGTTTTGAACACCGTTTCATGCTCCTCCTATTTTTCAGACCGTTTCATGCTCATCTCATTTTTGACACCTTTCCAGGCTCTTCATATTTTTCAAACATTTTGAAGCTCTTCATATTTTTCACACTTTTTCAGGCTCTTCATGTTTTGAACACCGCTTCATGCTCCTCCTATTTTTCAGACCGTTTCATGCTCCTCATAATTTTGAAACCTGTTGAAGCTCTTCATATATTTCACACCTTTTGAAGCTCTTCATATTTTCACTCCTTTTCAGGCTCTTCATGTTTTTCAACACTGCTTCATGCTACTCCTATTTTTCAGACCGATTAATGCTCCTCATGTATTTCACACCTTTTGAAGCTCTTCATATTTTTCACACGATTTCAGGCTCTTTATGTTTTTCAACAACACTTCATGCTCCACCATTTTTGAGACCTCTTCATGCTCATCTCATTTTTGACACTTTTTGAAGCTGTTCATATTTTTCACACCTTTTGAAGCTCTTCATGTTTTTCACAAGTTTTCAGGCTCTTCATGTTTTTCAACACCGCTTCATGCTTCTCCTATTTTTCACACCTTTTGAAGCTCTTCATATTTTTCACACGTTTTCAGGCTCTTCATGTTTTTTGAACACCTCTTCATGCTGCTCCTATTTTTCAGACCGTTTCATGCTTCTCATATTTTTGACACGATTTGAAGCTCTTCATATTTTTCACAAATTTACAATCTCTTCATGTTTTTCAACACCACTTCATGCTCCTCCTATTTTTCAGACCGTTACATGCTCCTCATATTTTTGACACCTTTTGAAGCTCTTCATATTTTTAACACCTTTTCAGGTTCTTCATGTTTTTCAACACCGCTTCATTCTCCTCCTATTTTTCTGACCCTTTCATGCTCCTCATGTATTTCACACCTTTTGAAGCTCTTCATATTTTTCACACCTTTTGAAGCTCTTCATATTTTTAACACCTTTTCAGGTTCTTCATGTTTTTCAACACCGCTTCATGCTCCTCCTATTTTTCTGACCATTTCATGCTCCGCATGTATTTCACAGCTTTTGAAGCTCTTTATATTTTTCACACCATTTCAGGCTCTTCATGTTCTTGAACACCTTTTCATGCTACTCCTATTTTTCAGACCATTTCATGCTCCTCATATTTTTGACACCTTTAGAAGCTCTTCATATTTTTCACACCTTTTGAAGCTCTTCATATTTTTCACACCTTTTCAGGCTCTTCATGTTTTTGAACACCGTTTCATGAAGCTCCTATTTTTCAGACCGTTTTATGCTTCTCATATTTTTGACACGTTTTGAAGCTCTTCATATTTTTCTCACCGTTTCAGGCTCTTCATGGTTTTCAACACCACTTCATGCTCCTCCTATTTTTCAGACCATTTCTTGCTCATCGATTTTTGACACCTTTTGAAGCTCTTCATATTTTTCACACCTTTTGAAGCTCTTAATATTTTTCACACGTTTTCAGGCTCTTCACGTTTTTCAACACCGCTTCATGCTCCTCCTATTTTTCAGACCGTTTCATGCTCCTCATATATTTGACACGTTTTGAAGCTCTTCATATTTTTCACACCTTTTCAGGATTCATGTTTTTCAACACCACTTCAAGTTCCTCCTATTTTTCAGATCGTTTCATGCTCCTCATATTTTTGACACCTTTAGAAGCTCTTCATATTTTTCACACCTTTTCAGGCTCTTCATGTCTTTGAACACCGCTTCATGCTCCTCCTAAAGTTCAGACCGTATAATCCTCCTCATATTTTTGACACCTTTAGAAGCTCTTCATATTTTTCACACCTTTTCTGGCTCTTCAGGTTTTTCAACACCACTTCATGCTCCTCCTATTTTTCAGGCCGTTTCATGCTCATCTAATTTTTGACACCTTTTGAAGCTCTTCATATATTTCACACCTTTTGAAGCTCTTCAAATTTTGCAAATTTTTGAAGCTCTTCATATTTTTCACACGTTTTCATGCTCTTCATGTTTTTCAACACCGCTTCATGCTCCTGCTAATTTTCAGACCATTTTATACTCCTCATATTTTTGAAACGTTTCGAGGCTCTTCATATTTTTCACACCTTTTCAGGCTCTTCATGTTTTTGAACACCATTTCATGATCCTCCTATTTTTCAGAACGTTTCATGCTCCTCATATTTTTGACACCTTTTGAAGCTCTTCATATTTTTCACACCTTTTCAGGCTCTTCATGTTTTTCAAACACCACTTCATGTTCCTCCTATTTTTCAGATCCTTTCATGCTCCTCATATTTTTGACACCTTTAGAAGCTCTTCATATTTTTCACACCTTTTCAGGCTCTTCATGTTTTTCAACACAGCTTCATGCTCCTCCTATTTTTCAGAGCGTTTCATTATCCTCATATTTTTGACACCTTTTGAAGCTCTTCATATATTTCACACCTTTTCAGTCTCTTCTTTTTTTTCAGCACCACTTCATGCTCCTCCTATTTTTCAGACCGTTTCATGCTCATCTCAATTTTGACACCTTTTGAAGCTCTTCATATTTTTCACACCTTTTCAGGCTCTTCATGTTTTTGAACACCTTTTCATGCTCCTCGTATTTTTCTGTCCGTTTCATGCTCCTCATATTTTTGACCCTTTTTGAAACTCCTCATATTTTTCGCACCTTTTGAACCTCTTCATATATTTCACATCATTTCAGGCTCTTCATGTTTTTCAAGAACACTTCATGCTCCTCCTATTTTTCAGAACGTTTCATGCTCCTCATAATTTTGACACCTTTTGAAGCTCTTCAAATTTTTCACACCTTTTCAGGCTCTTCATCTTTTTCAACACCACTTCATGCTCCTCCTGTTTTCCAGAGCGTTTCATTGTCCTCATATTTTTGACACCTTTAGAAGCTCTTTATATTTTTCACAACTTTTCAGGCTCTTCATGTTTTTCACAACCGCTTCATGCTCCTCCTATTTTTCAGACAGTTTCATTCCTCTCATGTATTTCACACCTTTTGAAGCTCTTCATATTTTTCACACCTTTTCAGGCTCTTCATGTTTTTGAACAGCACTTCATGCTCCTCCTATTTTACACACAGTTTCATGCTCCTCATATATTTCACACCTTTTGAAGCTCTTCATATTTTTCACACCTTCTCAGGCTCTTCATGTTTTTCAACACCACTTCATGCTCCTCGTATTTTTTAGACAGTTTCATGCTCCTCATATTTTTGACACCTTTAGAAGCTCTTCATATTTTTCACACCTTTTCAGGCTCTTCATGTTTTTCAACACCACTTCATGCTCCTCCTCTTTTTCAGACCGTTTCATTCTCCTCATATTTTTGACACCTTTTGAAGCTCTTCGTATTTTTAACACCTTTTCAGGTTCTTCATGTTTTTCCACACCGCTTCATGCTCCTACACATTTTCAGACCGTTTCATGCTCATCTCATTTTTGACACCTTTTGAAGCTCTTCATATTTTTCACATCTTTTGAAGCTCTTCATATTTTCACACCTTGTCAGGCTCTTCATGTTTTTCAACACCGATTCATGCTCCTCCTATGTTTCAGACCGTTTCATTCTCCTAATATGTTTGACACCTTTTGAAGCTCTTCATATATTTCACAACTTTTCAGGCTCTTCATTTTTTTCAACACCACTTCATGGTCCTTCTATTTTTCAGACCGTTTCATGCTCCTCATATTTTTGATACGTTTTGAAGCTCTTCATATTTTTCACACCTTTTCAGGCTTTTCATTTTTTTCAACGCCACTTCATGCTCCTCCTATTTTTCAGACCGTTTCATGCTCATCTCAATTTTGACACCTTTTGAAGCTCTTCATATTTTTCACACCTTTTCAGGCTCTTCATGTTTTTGAACACCTTTTCATGCTCCTCGTATTTTTCTGTCCGTTTCATGCTCCTCATATTTTTGACCCTTTTTGAAACTCCTCATATTTTTCGCACCTTTTGAACCTCTTCATATATTTCACATCATTTCAGGCTCTTCATGTTTTTCAAGAACACTTCATGCTCCTCCTATTTTTCAGAACGTTTCATGCTCCTCATAATTTTGACACCTTTTGAAGCTCTTCAAATTTTTCACACCTTTTCAGGCTCTTCATCTTTGTCAACACCACTTCATGCTCCTCCTGTTTTCCAGAGCGTTTCATTGTCCTCATATTTTTGACACCTTTAGAAGCTCTTTATATTTTTCACAACTTTTCAGGCTCTTCATGTTTTTCACAACCGCTTCATGCTCCTCCTATTTTTCAGACAGTTTCATTCCTCTCATGTATTTCACACCTTTTGAAGCTCTTCATATTTTTCACACCTTTTCAGGCTCTTCATGTTTTTGAACAGCACTTCATGCTCCTCCTATTTTACACACAGTTTCATGCTCCTCATATATTTCACACCTTTTGAAGCTCTTCATATTTTTCACACCTTCTCAGGCTCTTCATGTTTTTCAACACCACTTCATGCTCCTCGTATTTTTTAGACAGTTTCATGCTCCTCATATTTTTGACACCTTTAGAAGCTCTTCATATTTTTCACACCTTTTCAGGCTCTTCATGTTTTTCAACACCACTTCATGCTCCTCCTCTTTTTCAGACCGTTTCATTCTCCTCATATTTTTGACACCTTTTGAAGCTCTTCGTATTTTTAACACCTTTTCAGGTTCTTCATGTTTTTCCACACCGCTTCATGCTCCTACACATTTTCAGACCGTTTCATGCTCATCTCATTTTTGACACCTTTTGAAGCTCTTCATATTTTTCACATCTTTTGAAGCTCTTCATATTTTCACACCTTGTCAGGCTCTTCATGTTTTTCAACACCGATTCATGCTCCTCCTATGTTTCAGACCGTTTCATTCTCCTAATATGTTTGACACCTTTTGAAGCTCTTCATATATTTCACAACTTTTCAGGCTCTTCATTTTTTTCAACACCACTTCATGGTCCTTCTATTTTTCAGACCGTTTCATGCTCCTCATATTTTTGATACGTTTTGAAGCTCTTCATATTTTTCACACCTTTTCAGGCTTTTCATTTTTTTCAACACCACTTCATGCTCCTCCTATTTTTCAGACCGTTTCATGCTCATCTCATTTTGACACCTTTTGAAGCTCTTCATATTTTTCACACCTTTTGAAGCTCTTCATATTTTTCATATTTTTGAAGCTCTTCATATTTTTACACGTTTTCAGACTCTTCATGTTTTTCAACACCGCTTCATGCTCCTGCTCTTTTTCAAACCGTTTCATGCTCCTCATATTTTTGACAGGCTTTGAAGCTTTTCATATTTTTCCCAAATTTTCATGCTCTTCATGTTTTTGATAACTGTTTCATGCTCATCCTATTTTTCAGACCGTTCATGCTCCTCAAATTTTTAACACCCTTTGAATCTCTTAATATTTTTACCACCTTTTCAGGCTCTTCATGTTTTTGATAACTGTTTCATGCTCCTCCTATTTTTCAGACCTTTTCATGCTCCTCATATTTTTGACACCTTTTGAAGCTCTTCATATTATTCACATCTTTTCGGGCTCTTCCTGTTTTTGCCGACCACTTCATGCTCCTCATATTTTTCAGATCGTTTCATGCTCCTCATATTTTTCAAACCTTTAGAAGCTCTTCATATTTTTCACACCTTTTCAGGCTCTTCATGTTTTTGACGACCGCTCGATGCTCCTCATATTTTTCAGACCGTTTCCTGCTCCTCATCTTTTTCAGACCTTTTGAAGCTCTTCATATATTTCACACTTTTTCAGGCTCTTCATGTTTTTCAACAACACTTCATGTTCCTCCTATTCTTCAGACCGTTTTATGCTTCTCATAACTTTGACAAATTTTGAAGCTCTACATATTTTTCAAATCTTTTCATGCTCTTCATCTTTAAAAACCGTTTCATGCTCATCCTATTTTTCAGACAGTTTCACGCTCCTCATATTTTTGACACCTTTTGAAGCTCTTCATATTTTTCACACCTTTTCAGGCTCTTCATGTTTTTCAACACCGCTTCATGCCCCTGCTATTTTTCAGACCGTTACATGCTCCTCATATTTTTGACACCTTTTGAAGCTCTTCATATTTTTCACAACTTTTCAGGCTCTTCATGTTTTTCAACACCATTTCATGCTCCTCTTATTTCTCAGACCGTTTCATACTCCTCATATTTTTGACACCTTTTGAAGCTCTTCGTATTTTTCACACCTTTTCGGGCTCTTCAAGTTTTTCAACACCACTTCATGCTCCTCCTATTTTTCAGACTGTTTCATCCTCATCCTATTTTTGACACCTTTTGAAGCTCTTCATATATTTCTTACCATTTCAATCTCTTCCTGTTTTTCAACACTACTTCATGTTCCATCTATTTTTCAGTCGTTTCATGCTTTTCATATTTTGACACATTTTGAAGCTCTTCATATTTTTCACACCTTTTCATGCTCTTCATCTTTTTCAGAACAGTTTCATGCTCATCCTATTTTTCAGACCGTTTCGTGCTCCTCATATTTTTCACACCTTTTGAAGCTCTTAATAATTTTCACACCTTTTCAGGCTCTTCATGTTTTTCAACACCACATCATGATCTTCCTATTTTTCAGACGGTTTCATGCTCTTCATATTTTTGACACTTTTTGAAGCTCTTCATATTTTTCACACCTTTTCAGGTTCTTCTTGTTTTTCAACACCACTTCATGCTCCTCCTATTGTTCAGACCGTTTCATACTCCTCATATTTTTAAAAATTTTTGAAGCTCCTCATATTTTTCACACTTTTTGAAGCTCTTCATATATTTCACACCTTTTCAGGCTCTTCAAGTTTTTCAATACCACTTCATGCTCCTCCTATTTTTCAGACCGTTTCATGCTAATCTCATTTTTAACACCTTTACAAGCTCTACATATTTTTCACACCTTTTGAAGCTCTTCATATTTACACACCTTTTCAGGCTCTTCATGTTTTTCAACACGACTTCATGCTCCCCCTATTTTTCAGACCGTTTCATGCTCCTCATATTTTTCACACCTTTTGAATTTCTTCGTATTTTTCACATTTTTTAAGCTCTTCATATTTTTCTCACGTTTTCAGGCTCTTCATGTTTTTCAACACCGCTTCATGCTCCTGCTATTTTTCAGACCGTTTCATACTTCTCATATTTTTGACATTTTTTGAGGCTCTTCATATTTTTCACACCTTTTCAGGCTCTTCATGTTTTTGAACACGGTTTCTTGATCCTCCTAATTTTCAGAACGTTTCATGCTACTCATATTTTTGAAACCTTTTAAAGCTCTTCATATTTTTCACACCTTTTCAGGCTCTTCATGTTTTTGAACACCGCTTCATGCTCCTCCTATTTTTTAGACCGTTTCATGCTCCTCATATTTTTCACACCTTTTGAAGCTCTTCATATTTTTCACACCTTTTCAGGCTCTTCATGTTTTTGACGACCGCTTCATGCTCCTCCTATTTTTCAGACCGTTTCATGCTCCTTATATTTTTGACATCTTTAGAAACTCTTCATATTTTTCACACCTTTTCAGGCTCTTCATGTTTTTAAACACAGCTTCATGCTACTCCTATTTTTCAGACCGTTTCATGCTCCTCATATTTTTCACACCTTTTGAACCTCTTCATATTTTTCACACCTTTTCATTCTCTTCATGATTTTGACGACCGCTTCATGCTCATCCTATTTTCAGTCCGTTTCATGCTCCTCATATTTTTCACACCTTTTGAAGCTCTTCATATTTTTCACACCTTTTCAGGCTCCTCATGTTTTTCAACACAGCTTCATGCTACTTCTATTTTTCAGACCGTTTCATGCTCCTCATATTTTTCACACCTTTTGAACCTCTTCATATTTTTCACACCTTTTCATTCTCTTCATGATTTTGACGACCGCTTCATGCTCATCCTATTTTTCAAACCGTTTCGTGCTCCTCATATTTTTCACACCTTTTGAACCTCTTCATATTTTTCACACCTTTTCATTCTCTTCATGATTTTGACGACCGCTTCATGTTCTTCCTATTTTTCAGACCGTTTCATGCTCCTCATATTTTGACACCTTTTGAAGCTCTTCATATTTTTCACACCTTTTGAGGCTCCTCATGTTTTTCAACACCACTTCATGCTCCTCCTATTTTTCAGACTGTTTCATGCTCCTCATATTTTTGACAACTTTTGAAGCTCTTCATATTTTTCACACCTTTTTATGCTCTTCCTGTTTTTAAACACAGCTTCATGCTACTCCTATTTTTCAGACCGTTTCATGCTCCTCATATTTTTCACACCTTTTGAACCTCTTCATATTTTTCACACCTTTTCATTCTCTTCATGATTTTGACGACCGCTTCATGCTCATCCTATTTTTCAAACCGTTTCGTGCTCCTCATATTTTTCACACCTTTTGAACCTCTTCATATTTTTCACACCTTTTCATTCTCTTCATGATTTTGACGAACGCTTCATGCTCTTCCTACTTTTCAGACCGTTTCATGCTCCTCATGTTTTGACACCTTTTGAAGCTCTTCATATTTTTCACACCTTTTCAGGCTCCTCATGTTTTTCAACACCGCTTCATTTTCATCCTATTTTTCAGAATGTTTCATGCTCCTCATATTTTTGACAACTTTTGAATCTCTTCATATTATTTACACCTTTTAAGGTCTTCATCTTTTAACCACCGCTTCATGCCTCTCCTATTTTTCCGACCTTTTCATGCGCCTCATATTTTTGACACCGTTTGAAGCTCTTCATATTTTTCAAAATTTTCAGGATCTTCATGTTTTTAAACACTGCTTCTTGCTCCTCCTATTTTTCAGACTGTTTCATGCTCCTCATATTTTTGACACCTTTTGAAGCTCTTCATATTTTTCACACCTTTTCAGGCTCTTCATGTTTTTCAGCACCGCTTCATGCTCCTCCTATTTTTCAATCATTACATGCTTCTCATATTTTTGACACCTTTTGAAGTTCTTCATATTTTTCACACCTTTTCATGCTCTTCATGTATTTGACCACCGCTTCATGCTCCTCCTATTTTTCAGACCGTTTCATGCTCCTCATATTTTTGACACCTTTTGAAGCTCTTCGTATTTTTCACAAGTTTTCAGGTTCTTCATGATTTTCAACACGACTTCATGCTCCTCCTATTTTTCAGACTGTTTCATGCTCCTCATATATTTGACACCTTTTGAAGCTCTTCACATATTTCAAACAATTTCAGGATCTTCATCTTTTTCAGAACCGTTTCATTCTCCTCCTATTTTCCGACCGTTTCATGCTCCACATATTTTGTCACCTTTTGAAGCTCTTCATATTTTTCACACCTTTTCAGGATCTTCATGTTTTTAAACACCGCTTCATGCTCTTCCTATTTTTCAGAGCTTTTCATTCTCCTCCCATTTTTGACACTTTTTGAAGCTCTTCATATTTTTCACAATTTTTCAGGCTCTTCATATTTTTGAACACCGCTTCATGCACCTCCTATTTTTCAGACCCTTTCAGATTCCTCATATTTTTGACACCTTTTGAAGCTCTTCATATATTTCACACCTTGTCAGGCTCTTCATGTTTTTGAACACAGTTTCATGTTCCTCCTATTTTTCAGACCGTTTCATGCTCCTCCTAAGTTTCAGACCGTTTCATGCTCCTCATATATTTGACAGCTTTTGAAGCTCTTCATATTTTCCACAACTTTTCAGGCTCTTCATGTTTTGGAACACAGCTTCATGCTCCTCCTATTTTTCAGACCGTTTCTTGCTCCTCATATTTTTGACATTTTTTGAAGCTCTTCATATATTTCACACCTTTTCAGGCTCTTCATGTTTTTCAACACCAGTTCATGTTCCTCCTATTTTTCAGACCGTTTCATGCTCCTCATATTTTTGACAAGTTTTGAGGCTCTTCATGTTTTTGAACAACGCTTCATGCTCCTCATTTTTTTCAGACCGTTTCATGCTCCTCATGTATTTCACACCTTTTGAAGCTCTTCATATTTTTCACACCTTTTCAGGCTCTTTATGTTCTTGAACACCGCTTCATGCTCCTCCTATTTTTTAGACCATTACATGCTCCTCATATTTTTCACACCTTTTGAAGCTCTTCATATTTCTCACACCTTTTCAGGCTCTTCATTTTTTTGAGGACTGCTTCATGCTCCTCCTATTTTTCAGACCATTTCATGCTGCTCATATTTTTGACACCTTTTGAAGCTCTTCATATATTTCAAACATTTTCAGGATCTTCATCTTTTTTCAAAACCGTTTCATTCTCATCCTATTTTTCAGACTGTTTCATGTCCCTCATATTTTTTACAGCTTTTGAAGCTCTTCATATATTTCACACCTTTTCACGCTCTTCATGTTTTTCAACATCGCTTCATGCTCCTCAAATTTTTCAGACCGTTTCATGCTCCTCATATTTTTGACAAATTGTGAAGCTCCTCATATTTTTCATACCCTTTGAAGCCCTTCATATATTTCACACTTTTTCAGGCTCTTCATATTTTTCAACACCACTTCATGCTCCTCCGATTTTTCAGACCGTTTCATGCTCATCTCATTTTTGACATCTTTTGAAGCTCTTCATATTTTTCACACATTTTGAAGCTCTTCATATATTTCACACCTTTTGAAGCTCTTCATATTTTTCACAGCTTTTCAGGCTCTTCATGTTATTGAACGCCGCTTCATGCTCCTCCTATTTTTCAGACCGTTTCATGCTCCTCATAATTTTGACACCTATTGAAGCTCTTCATATTTTTCACAACTTTTCAGACTCTTCATGTTTTTCAACACCGCTTTGTGCTCCTCCTATTTTTCACTCATTTCATGCTTCTCATATTTTTGACACCTTTTGAAGTTCTTCATATTTTTCACAGATTTCATTCTCTTCATCTTCTTCAAAACCATTTCATGCTCATCCTATTTTTCAGACTGTTTCATGCTCCTCATATTTTTGACATTTTTTAAGCTCTTCATATTTTTCACACCGTTTCAGGCTCTTCATGTTTCTCATCAAAGCTTCAGGCTCCTCCTATTTTTCAGACCGTTTCATGCTCCTCATATTTTTGAGAACTTTTGAAGCTCTTCATATTTTTCACACCTTTTCAGGCTCTTCATGTTTTTGAGCCCAGCTTCATGCTCCTCAGATTTTTCAGACCGTTTCATGCTCCTCATATTTTTGACACCTTTGAAGCTGTTCATATATTTCAAACCTTTTCAGGCTCTTCATGTTTTTCAACACCGTTTCATGCTCCACCTATTTTTCAGTCGTTTCATGCTTCTCATATTTTGGACACCGTTTGAAGCTCTTCATATTTTCACACCTTTTCATGCTCTTCATCTTTTTCAAAACCGTTTCATGCTCATCCTATTTTTCAGACCGTTTCATGCTCCTCATATTTTTGACACCTTTTGAAGCTCTTCATATATTTCACAGCTTTTCAGAATTTCATGTTTTTCAACACCGCTTCATGCTGCTTCTATTTTCATACCATTTCATGCTTCTCATTTTTTTGATAACTTGTGAACCTCTTCATAATTTTCACACGTTTTCTTGCTCTTCATCTTTTTCAAAACAGTTTCATTCTCATCCTAATTTTCAGACTGTTTCATGCTCCTCATATTTTTGACAACTTTTGAAGCTCTTCATATTTTTCACACCTTTTCAGGCTCTTCATGTTTTTCAACACTGCTTTGTGCTCCTCCTATTTTTCAGTCATTTCATGCTTCTCATATTTTTGACACCTTTTGAAGCTCTTATATTTTTCACACCTTCTCAGGCCATTCATGTTTTTCAACACCGCTTCATGCTCCTCCTATTTTTCAGTCATTTGATGCTTCTCATATATTTGACACATTTTGAAGCTCTTCATATTTTTCACACCTTCTCATTCTCTTTATCTTCTTCAAAACCATTTCATGCTCATCCTATTTTTCAGACTGTTTCATGCTCCTCATATTTTTGACACTTTTTGAAGCTCTTCATATTTTTCACACCTTTTCAGGCTCTTCATGTTTCTCATCAAAGCTTCAGGCTCCTCCTATTTTTCATACCGTTTCATGCTCCTCATAATTTGACACCTTTTGAAGCTCTTCATACTTTTCAAACCTTTTCAGGATCTTCATGTTTTGACGACCGCTTCATGCTCCTCCTATTTTTCAGACCGTTTCCTGCTTCTCATGTTTTTGACAACTTTTGAAGCTCTTCATATTTTCACACCTTTTCAGGCTCTTCAGGTTTTTCAACACCGCTTCATGCTCCTCCTATTTTTCAGACCGTTTCATGCTCCTCATATTTTTAACACCTTTTGAAGGTCTTCATATTTTTCACACCTTTTCAGGATCTTCATGTTTTTGAAAACCGTTTCATGCTCATCCTATTTTTCAGACCGTTTCATGCTCCTCATATTTTTCACACCTTTTGAACATCTTCATATTTTTCACACCTTTTCAGGCTCTTCATGATTTTGACGACCGCTTCATGCTCCTCCTATTTTTCACACCGTTTCATGGTCCTCATATTTTTGACACCTTTTGAAGCTCTTCGTATTTTTCACACGTTTTCAGGCTCTTCATGTTTTTCAACAGCACTTCATGCTCCTCCTATTTTTCTGACCGTTTCATGCTCCTCATATTTTTGACACCTTTTGAAGCTCTTCATATTTTTCACACCTTTTGAAGCTCCTCATATTTTTCACACCTTTTCAGGGATTCATGTTTTTGAACACCGGTTCATGCTCCTAATATATATTTCAGAACGTTTCATGCGCCTCATATTTTTGACACCTTTTGAAGCTCTTCGTATTTTTTCCCACCTTTTCAGGCTCTTCATGTTTTTCAACATCACTTCATGCTCCTCCTATTTTTCAGACCGTTTCATGCTCCTCATATTTTTGACACATTTTTAATCTTCATATATTTCACACCTTTTCAGGCTCTTCATTTTTTGAACAAAACTTCATGCTCCTCCTATTTTTCAGACCGTTTCATGCTCATCTCTTTTTTGACACCTTTTGAAGCTCTTCATATTTTTCATACCTTTTGAAGATCTTTATATTTTTCACACGTTTTCAGGCTCCTCATATTTTTCAACACCGCATCATGCTCCTCCTATTTTTCTGACCGTTTCATGCTCCTCATAGTTTTGACACCTTTTGAAGCTCTTCATATTTTTCACACCTCTTCAAGCTCTTCATGTTTTTCAACACTGTTTCATGCTCCTCTAATTTTTCAGACCGTTTCATGCTCCTCATAATTTTGACACACTTTGAAGCTCTTCTTATATTTCAAACCTGTTCAGGCTCTTCATGTTTTTGAACACCGCTTCACGTTCCTCCTATTTTTCCTACCGTTTCATGCTCCTCATATACTTGACACCTTTTGAAGCTCTTCATATTTTTCACACGTTTTCAGGCTCTTCATGTTTTTGAACACAACTTTCTTGCTTCTCCTATTTTTCAGACCGTTCCATACACCTCATGAATTTCACACCTTTTGAACCTCTTCATATTTTACACACCTTTTCAGGCTCCTCATGTTTTTGAACACCGTTTCATACTGCTCCTATTTTTCAGAATGTTTCATGCTCCTCATGTATTTCACACCTTTTGAAGCTCTTCATATTTTTCACACCTTTCATGCTCTTCATGTTTTTGAACACCACTTCATGCTCCTCCTATTTTACACACAGTTTCATGCTCCTCATGTATTTCACACCTTTTGAAGCTTTTCTTATTTTTCACACTTTTTTAGGCTCTTCATTTTTTTCAACACCACTTCATGCTCCTCCTAATTTTCAGACCGTTTCATGATCATCTTATTTTGACAGCTTTTGAAACTCTTCATATTTTCACACCTTTTGAAGCTCTAAATATTATTCACACCTTTTCAGGCTCTTCATGATTTTCAACACCGCTTCATGCTCATCCTATTTTTCAGACTGTTTCATGCTCATCTCATTTTTGACACCTTTGGAAACTCTTCATATTTTTTCACACGTTTTCAGGCTCTTCAAGTTTTTCAACAACATTCCATGCTCCTCCTATTTTTCAGACCGTTTCATGCTCCTCATATTTTTGACACGTTTTGAGGCTCTTCATATTTTTCACACCTTTTCAGGCTCTTCATGTTTTTGATCAGCGTTTCATGCTCCTCCTATTTTTCAGACCGTTTAATGCTCCTCATATTTTTTACAACTTTTGAAGCTCTTCATATTTTTCACAACTTTTCAACCTCTTCATCTTTTTCCACACCACTTCATGCTCCTCCTATTTTTCAGACCGTTTCATGCTCCTCATGTATTTGACTCCTTTTGAAGCTCTTCATATTTTTCACACCTTTTCAGGCTCTTCATGTTTTTCAACACCACTGCATGATCCTACTATTTTTCAGACCGTTTCATGCTCATCTCATTTTTGACACATTTTGAAGCTCTTCATAGTTTTCACACCTTTTGAAGCTCTTCATATTTTTCACACCTTTTCAGGCTCTTCATGTTTTTGAATACCGCTTCATGCTCCTCCTATTTTTCAGACCGTTACTTGCTCCTCATATTTTTGACACCTTTAAAACTCTTCATATATTTCTCACCTATCAGGCACTTCATGTTTTTGAACACCGCTTCATGCTCCTCCTATTTTTCAGACAGTTAAATACTCCTCATATTTTTGACACCTTTAGAAACTCTTCATATATTTCACACCTTTCAGGCTCTTCATGTTTTT
Organism: Dama dama; assembly: GCF_033118175.1. NCBI lineage: Eukaryota > Metazoa > Chordata > Mammalia > Artiodactyla > Cervidae > Dama > Dama dama. The sequence continues at coordinate 931,756 of NW_026870900.1, forward strand.
GAACACCGCTTCATGCTCCTCCTATATTTCAGACCGTTACATGCTCCTCATATTTTTGACACCTTTAGAAAGTCTTCATATATTTCACACCTTTCAGGCTCTTCATGTTTTTGAACACCGCTTCATGCTCCTCCTATTTTTCAGAACGTTACATGCTCCTCATAATTTTGACACCTTTAGAAGCTCTTCATATTTTTCACACCTTTTCAGGCTCTTCATGTTTTTCAACACCGCTACATGCTCCTCCTCTTTTTCAGACCGTTTCATGCTCCTCATATTTTTCACACCATTTGAAGATCTTCATATTTCTCCCACCTATTAAGGTTCTTCATGTTTTTCAACACCCCTTCTTGCTCCTCCTATTTTTCAGACCGTTAAATGCTCCTCATATTTTTGACACCATTAGAAACTCTTCATATATTTCACACCTTTCAGGCTCTTCATGTTTTTGAACACCGCTTCATGGTCCTACTATTTTTCAGACCGTTACATGCTCCTCATATTTTTGACACCTTTAGAAAGTCTTCATATATTTCACACCTTTCAGGCTCTTCATGTTTTTGAACACCGCTTCATGCTCCTCCTATTTTTCAGAACGTTACATGCTCCTCATAAATTTGACACCTTTAGAATCTCTTCATATATTTCACACCTTTTCAGGCTCTTCATGATTTTAACACCACTTCATGCTCCTCCTATTTTTCAGACCATTTCCTGCTCATCGATTTTTGACACCTTTTGAAGCTCTTCATATTTTTCACACCTTTTGAAGCTCTTAATATTTTTCACACGTTTTCAGGCTCTTCACGTTTTTCAACACCGCTTCATGCTCCTCCTATTTTTCAGACCGTTTCATGCTCCTCATATATTTGACACGTTTTGAAGCTCTTCATATTTTTCACACCTTTTCAGGATTCATGTTTTTCAACACCACTTCAAGTTCCTCCTATTTTTCAGATCGTTTCATGCTCCTCATATTTTTGACACCTTTAGAAGCTCTTCATATTTTTCACACCTTTTCAGGCTCTTCATGTCTTTGAACACCGCTTCATGCTCCTCCTATTTTTCAGACAGTTAAATACTCCTCATATTTTTGACACCTTTAGAAACTCTTCATATATTTCACACCTTTCAGGCTCTTCATGTTTTTGAACACCGCTTCATGCTCCTCCTATATTTCAGACCGTTACATGCTCCTCATATTTTTGACACCTTTAGAAAGTCTTCATATATTTCACACCTTTCAGGCTCTTCATGTTTTTGAACACCGCTTCATGCTCCTCCTATTTTTCAGAACGTTACATGCTCCTCATAATTTTGACACCTTTAGAAGCTCTTCATATTTTTCACACCTTTTCAGGCTCTTCATGTTTTTCAACACCGCTACATGCTCCTCCTCTTTTTCAGACCGTTTCATGCTCCTCATATTTTTCACACCATTTGAAGATCTTCATATTTCTCCCACCTATTAAGGTTCTTCATGTTTTTCAACACCCCTTCTTGCTCCTCCTATTTTTCAGACCGTTAAATGCTCCTCATATTTTTGACACCATTAGAAACTCTTCATATATTTCACACCTTTCAGGCTCTTCATGTTTTTGAACACCGCTTCATGGTCCTACTATTTTTCAGACCGTTACATGCTCCTCATATTTTTGACACCTTTAGAAAGTCTTCATATATTTCACACCTTTCAGGCTCTTCATGTTTTTGAACACCGCTTCATGCTCCTCCTATTTTTCAGAACGTTACATGCTCCTCATAAATTTGACACCTTTAGAATCTCTTCATATATTTCACACCTTTTCAGGCTCTTCATGATTTTAACACCACTTCATGCTCCTCCTATTTTTCAGACCATTTCCTGCTCATCGATTTTTGACACCTTTTGAAGCTCTTCATATTTTTCACACCTTTTGAAGCTCTTAATATTTTTCACACGTTTTCAGGCTCTTCACGTTTTTCAACACCGCTTCATGCTCCTCCTATTTTTCAGACCGTTTCATGCTCCTCATATATTTGACACGTTTTGAAGCTCTTCATATTTTTCACACCTTTTCAGGATTCATGTTTTTCAACACCACTTCAAGTTCCTCCTATTTTTCAGATCGTTTCATGCTCCTCATATTTTTGACACCTTTAGAAGCTCTTCATATTTTTCACACCTTTTCAGGCTCTTCATGTCTTTGAACACCGCTTCATGCTCCTCCTAATGTTCAGACCGTATAATCCTCCTCATATTTTTGACACCTTTAGAAGCTCTTCATATTTTTCACACCTTTTCTGGCTCTTCAGGTTTTTCAACACCACTTCATGCTCCTCCTATTTTTCAGGCCGTTTCATGCTCATCTAATTTTTGACACCTTTTGAAGCTCTTCATATATTTCACACCTTTTGAAGCTCTTCAAATTTTGCAAATTTTTGAAGCTCTTCATATTTTTCACACCTTTTAAGGCTCTTCATGTTTTGAACACTGCTTCATGCTCCTCCTATTTTTCAGAGCGTTTCATTATCCTCATATTTTTGACACCTTTTGAAGCTCTTCATATATTTCACACCTTTTCAGTCTCTTCTTTTTTTCAGCACCACTTCATGCTCCTCCTATTTTTCAGACCGTTTCATGCTCATCTCAATTTTGACACCTTTTGAAGCTCTTCATATTTTTCACACCTTTTCAGGCTCTTCATGTTTTTGAACACCTTTTCATGCTCCTCGTATTTTTCTGTCCGTTTCATGCTCCTCATATTTTTGACCCTTTTTGAAACTCCTCATATTTTTCGCACCTTTTGAACCTCTTCATATATTTCACATCATTTCAGGCTCTTCATGTTTTTCAAGAACACTTCATGCTCCTCCTATTTTTCAGAACGTTTCATGCTCCTCATAATTTTGACACCTTTTGAAGCTCTTCAAATTTTTCACACCTTTTCAGGCTCTTCATCTTTTTCAACACCACTTCATGCTCCTCCTGTTTTCCAGAGCGTTTCATTGTCCTCATGTTTTTGACACCTTTAGAAGCTCTTTATATTTTTCACAACTTTTCAGGCTCTTCATGTTTTTCACAACCGCTTCATGCTCCTCCTATTTTTCAGACAGTTTCATTCCTCTCATGTATTTCACACCTTTTGAAGCTCTTCATATTTTTCACACCTTTTCAGGCTCTTCATGTTTTTGAACAGCACTTCATGCTCCTCCTATTTTACACACAGTTTCATGCTCCTCATATATTTCACACCTTTTGAAGCTCTTCATATTTTTCACACCTTCTCAGGCTCTTCATGTTTTTCAACACCACTTCATGCTCCTCGTATTTTTTAGACAGTTTCATGCTCCTCATATTTTTGACACCTTTAGAAGCTCTTCATATTTTTCACACCTTTTCAGGCTCTTCATGTTTTTCAACACCACTTCATGCTCCTCCTCTTTTTCAGACCGTTTCATTCTCCTCATATTTTTGACACCTTTTGAAGCTCTTCGTATTTTTAACACCTTTTCAGGTTCTTCATGTTTTTCCACACCGCTTCATGCTCCTACACATTTTCAGACCGTTTCATGCTCATCTCATTTTTGACACCTTTTGAAGCTCTTCATATTTTTCACATCTTTTGAAGCTCTTCATATTTTCACACCTTGTCAGGCTCTTCATGTTTTTCAACACCGATTCATGCTCCTCCTATGTTTCAGACCGTTTCATTCTCCTAATATGTTTGACACCTTTTGAAGCTCTTCATATATTTCACAACTTTTCAGGCTCTTCATTTTTTTCAACACCACTTCATGGTCCTTCTATTTTTCAGACCGTTTCATGCTCATCTCATTTTGACACCTTTTGAAGCTCTTCATATTTTTCACACCTTTTGAAGCTCTTCATATTTTTCATATTTTTGAAGCTCTTCATATTTTTACACGTTTTCAGACTCTTCATGTTTTTCAACACCGCTTCATGCTCCTGCTCTTTTTCAAACCGTTTCATGCTCCTCATATTTTTGACAGGCTTTGAAGCTTTTCATATTTTTCCCAAATTTTCATGCTCTTCATGTTTTTGATAACTGTTTCATGCTCATCCTATTTTTCAGACCGTTCATGCTCCTCAAATTTTTAACACCCTTTGAATCTCTTAATATTTTTACCACCTTTTCAGGCTCTTCATGTTTTTGATAACTGTTTCATGCTCCTCCTATTTTTCAGACCTTTTCATGCTCCTCATATTTTTGACACCTTTTGAAGCTCTTCATATTATTCACATCTTTTCGGGCTCTTCCTGTTTTTGCCGACCACTTCATGCTCCTCATATTTTTCAGATCGTTTCATGCTCCTCATATTTTTCAAACCTTTAGAACCTCTTCATATTTTTCACACCTTTTCAGGCTCTTCATGTTTTTGACGACCGCTCGATGCTCCTCATATTTTTCAGACCGTTACCTGCTCCTCATCTTTTTCAGACCTTTTGAAGCTCTTCATATATTTCACACTTTTTCAGGCTCTTCATGTTTTTCAACAACACTTCATGTTCCTCCTATTCTTCAGACCGTTTTATGCTTCTCATAACTTTGACAAATTTTGAAGCTCTACATATTTTTCACACCTTTTCAGGCTCTTCATGTTTTTCAACACCGCTTCATGCCCCTGCTATTTTTCAGACCGTTACATGCTCCTCATATTTTTGACACCTTTTGAAGCTCTTCATATTTTTCACAACTTTTCAGGCTCTTCATGTTTTTCAACACCATTTCATGCTCCTCTTATTTCTCAGACCGTTTCATACTCCTCATATTTTTGACACCTTTTGAAGCTCTTCGTATTTTTCACACCTTTTCGGGCTCTTCAAGTTTTTCAACACCACTTCATGCTCCTCCTATTTTTCAGACTGTTTCATCCTCATCCTATTTTTGACACCTTTTGAAGCTCTTCATATATTTCTTACCATTTCAATCTCTTCCTGTTTTTCAACACTACTTCATGTTCCATCTATTTTTCAGTCGTTTCATGCTTTTCATATTTTGACACATTTTGAAGCTCTTCATATTTTTCACACCTTTTCATGCTCTTCATCTTTTTCAGAACAGTTTCATGCTCATCCTATTTTTCAGACCGTTTCGTGCTCCTCATATTTTTCACACCTTTTGAAGCTCTTAATAATTTTCACACCTTTTCAGGCTCTTCATGTTTTTCAACACCACATCATGATCTTCCTATTTTTCAGACGGTTTCATGCTCTTCATATTTTTGACACTTTTTGAAGCTCTTCATATTTTTCACACCTTTTCAGGTTCTTCTTGTTTTTCAACACCACTTCATGCTCCTCCTATTGTTCAGACCGTTTCATACTCCTCATATTTTTAAAAATTTTTGAAGCTCCTCATATTTTTCACACTTTTTGAAGCTCTTCATATATTTCACACCTTTTCAGGCTCTTCAAGTTTTTCAATACCACTTCATGCTCCTCCTATTTTTCAGACTGTTTCATGCTAATCTCATTTTTAACACCTTTACAAGCTCTACATATTTTTCACACCTTTTGAAGCTCTTCATATTTACACACCTTTTCAGGCTCTTCATGTTTTTCAACACGACTTCATGCTCCCCCTATTTTTCAGACCGTTTCATGCTCAACATATTTTTCACACCTTTTGAATTTCTTCGTATTTTTCACATTTTTTAAGCTCTTCATATTTTTCTCACGTTTTCAGGCTCTTCATGTTTTTCAACACCGCTTCATGCTCCTGCTATTTTTCAGACCGTTTCATACTCCTCATATCTTTGACATTTTTTGAGGCTCTTCATATTTTTCACACCTTTTCAGGCTCTTCATGTTTTTGAACACGGTTTCTTGATCCTCCTAATTTTCAGAACGTTTCATGCTACTCATATTTTTGAAACCTTTTAAAGCTCTTCATATTTTTCACACCTTTTCAGGCTCTTCATGTTTTTGAACACCGCTTCACCCTCCTCCTTTTTTTCAGACCGTATCATGCTCCTCATATTTTTGACAAGTTTTGAAACTCTTCATATTTTTCACACATTTTCAGGCTTTTCATGTTTTTTAACACCGCTTCATGCTCCTAATATTTTTCAGACCGTTTCATGCTCCTTATATTTTTCACACTTTTGAAGCTCTTCATATTTTTCACCCCTTTTCAGGCTCTTCCTGTTTTTGAACACCGCTTCATGCTCCCCCTATTTTTCAGACCGTATCATGCGCCTCATATTTTTGACAACTTTTGAACACCGCTTCATGCTCCTCCTATTTTTCAGACCGTTTCAAGCTTCTCCTATTTTTCACACCTTTTGAAGCTCTTCATATTTTTCACCGTTTTCAGGCTCTTCTTCTTTTTGAACACCGCTTCATGCTCCTCCTATTTTTCAGACCGTTTCAAGCTCCTCATATTTTTGACACCTTTTGAAACTCTTCATATTTTTCACACCTTTTCAGGTTCTTCTTGTTTTTCAACACCACTTCATGCTCCTCTTATTTTTCAGACAGTTTCAAGCTCCTCATATTTTTGACACCTTTTGAAGCTCTTCATATTTTTCACAACTTTTCAGGCTCTTCATGTTTGTCAACACCGCTTCATGATCCTCCGATTTTTCAGACCATTTCATGCTCCTCATATTTTTGACAGCTTTTGAAACTCTTCATATTTTTCACTCATTTACAGTCTTTTCATTATTTTCAACACCGCTTCATGCTCCTCCTATTTTTCAGACCGTTTCATGCTCTTCATATTTTAGACACCTTTTGAGGCTCTTCATATTTCTCATACCTTTTCAGGCTCTCCGTATTTTTGAACACCGCTTCGTGCTCCTCCTAATTTTGAGACGGTTTCATGCTCCTCATATTTATGACACATTTTGAAGCTCTTCATATTATTCACACCTTTTCAGGCTCTTCATGGTTTTGAACACCGTTTCATGCTCCTCCTATTTTTCAGACCGTTTCATGCTCATCTCATTTTTGACACCTTTCCAGGCTCTTCATATTTTTCAAACATTTTGAAGCTCTTCATATTTTTCACACTTTTTCAGGCTCTTCATGTTTTGAACACCGCTTCATGCTCCTCCTATTTTTCAGACCGTTTCATGCTCCTCATAATTTTGAAACCTGTTGAAGCTCTTCATATATTTCACACCTTTTGAAGCTCTTCATATTTTCACTCCTTTTCAGGCTCTTCATGTTTTTCAACACTGCTTCATGCTACTCCTATTTTTCAGACCGATTAATGCTCCTCATGTATTTCACACCTTTTGAAGCTCTTCATATTTTTCACACGATTTCAGGCTCTTTATGTTTTTCAACAACACTTCATGCTCCACCATTTTTGAGACCTCTTCATGCTCATCTCATTTTTGACACTTTTTGAAGCTGTTCATATTTTTCACACCTTTTGAAGCTCTTCATGTTTTTCACAAGTTTTCAGGCTCTTCATGTTTTTCAACACCGCTTCATGCTTCTCCTATTTTTCACACCTTTTGAAGCTCTTCATATTTTTCACACGTTTTCAGGCTCTTCATGTTTTTGAACACCTCTTCATGCTGCTCCTATTTTTCAGACCGTTTCATGCTTCTCATATTTTTGACACGATTTGAAGCTCTTCATATTTTTCACAAATTTACAGTCTCTTCATGTTTTTCAACACCACTTCATGCTCCTCCTATTTTTCAGACCGTTACATGCTCCTCATATTTTTGACACCTTTTGAAGCTCTTCATATTTTTAACACCTTTTCAGGTTCTTCATGTTTTTCAACACCGCTTCATGCTCCTCCTATTTTTCTGACCCTTTCATGCTCCTCATGTATTTCACACCTTTTGAAGCTCTTCATATTTTTCACACCTTTTGAAGCTCTTCATATTTTTAACACCTTTTCAGGTTCTTCATGTTTTTCAACACCGCTTCATGCTCCTCCTATTTTTCTGACCATTTCATGCTCCGCATGTATTTCACAGCTTTTGAAGCTCTTTATATTTTTCACACCATTTCAGGCTCTTCATGTTCTTGAACACCTTTTCATGCTACTCCTATTTTTCAGACCATTTCATGCTCCTCATATTTTTGACACCTTTAGAAGCTCTTCATATTTTTCACACCTTTTGAAGCTCTTCATATTTTTCACACCTTTTCAGGCTCTTCATGTTTTTGAACACCGTTTCATGAAGCTCCTATTTTTCAGACCGTTTTATGCTTCTCATATTTTTGACACGTTTTGAAGCTCTTCATATTTTTCTCACCGTTTCAGGCTCTTCATGGTTTTCAACACCACTTCATGCTCCTCCTATTTTTCAGACCGTTTCATGCTCCCATATTTTTGACACCTTTTGAAGCTCTTCATATTTTACACAGCTTTTCATGCTCTTCATGTTTTTCAACACCACTTCATGATCCTCCAATTTTTCAGACCGTTTCATGCTCCTCATATTTGAGACATCTATTGAAGCTTTTCATATTTTTCACACCTTTTAGGCTCTTCATGATTTTCACACCATTTCAGGCTCTTCATGTTTTTGAACACGGCTTCATCCTCTTCCTATTTTTGAGACCGTTTCATGCTCCTCATATTTTTGACACCTTTTGAAGCTCTTCATATTTTCACACCTTTTCTGTCTCGTAATGTTTGTGAACACCGCTTCATGCTCATCCTATTTTTCAGATCGTTTCATGCTCCTCATATTTTTGAAAACTTTTGAAGCTCTTCATATTTTTAACACCTTTTCAGGCTCTTGATGTTTGTGAACACCGTTTCATGCTGCTCCTATTTTTCAGACCGTTTCATACTCCTCATAGTTTTGACACCTTTTGAAGCTCTTCATATTTTTCACACCTTTTCAGGCTCTTCATGTATTTCAACACCACTTCATGCTCCTCCTATTTTTCAGACCGTTTCATGCTCCTCATATTTTTGACACCTTTTGGAGCTCTTCATATATTTCACACCTTGTCAGGCTGTACATGTTTTTGAACACCTCTTCATGCTCTTCCTATTTTTCAGACCGTTTCATGCTCATGTCAATTTTCACACCTTTTCAGGCTCTTCTTATTTTTCAAACCAGTGAAACTATTCATATTTTTCACACTTTTTCAGGCTTTTCATGTTTAGCACACCGCTTCATGCTACTCCTATTTTTCAGACCGTCATGCTCATCTCATTTTTGACACCTTTTCAGGCTCTTCATATTTTTCAAACCTTTTGAAGCTCTTCATATTTTTCACACTTTTTCAGGCTCTTCATGTTTTGAACACCGCTTCATGCTCCTCCTATTTTTCAGACCGTTTCATGCTCCTCATATTTTTGAAACCTGTTGAAGCTCTTCATATATTTCACACCTTTTGAAGCTCTTCATATTTTTCACTCCTTTTCAGGCTCTTCATGTTTTTCAACACCGCTTCATGCTACTCTTATTTTTCAGACCGTTTAATGCTCCTCATGTACTTCACACCTTTTGAAGCTCTTCATATTTTTCACACAATTTCAGGCTCTTCATGTTTTTCAACAACACTTCATGCTCCAGCATTTTTGAGACCGCTTCATGCTCATCTCATTTTTGACACTTTTTGAAGCTGTTCATATTTTACACACCTTTTGAAGCTCTTCATGTTTTTCACACGTTTTCAGGCTCTTTGTGTTTTTTAACACCGCTTCATGCTTCTCCTATTTTTCACACCTTTTGAAGCTCTTCATATTTTTCAGACGTTTTTAGGCTCTTCATGATTTTGAACACGGCTTCATGCTCCTCCTCCTTTTCAGACCGTTTCATGCTCCTCATGTATTTCACACATTTTGAAGCTCTTCATATTTTTCACACCTTTTCAGGTTCTTTATGTTTTGAAGACCGTTTCATGGTCCTCCTATTTTTCAGACCGTTTCATGCTCCTCATGTATTTAACACCTTTTGAAGCTCTTCATATTTTTCTCACCTTTTCAGGCTTTCATGTTTTTGAACACCTTTTCATGCTCCTCCTATTTTTCAGACCGTTTCATGCTCCGCAAGTATTTCACAGCTTTTGAAGCTCTTTATATTTTTCACACCTTTTCAGGCTCTTCATGTTTTTGAACACCGTTTCATGCTGCTCCTATTTTTCAGACCGTTTCATGCTCATCTCATTTTTGACACCATTTTAAGCTCTACATATTTTTCACACCTTTTGAACCTCTTCATATTTTTCACACGTTTTCACGCTCTTCATGTTTTTCAACACCGCTTCTTGATCCACCTATATTTCAGACCGTTTCATGCTCCTCATATTTTTGACACGTTTTGAAGCTCTTCATATTTTACACACATTTTCAGGCTCTTCATGTTTTTGAGCACCGCTTCATGCTCCTCCTATTTTTAACACCTTTTGAAGCTCTTCATATATTTTATACTTTTTCAGGCTCTTCATGTTTTTCAACACCACTTCATGCTCCTCTTATTTTTCAGACCGTTTCATGCTCATCTCATTTTTGACACCTTTTGAAGCTGTTCATATTTTTCACACCTTTTGAAGCTCTTCATATTTTTCACACGTTTTCAGGCTCTTCATGTGTTTTTTTTATATTTTTTTTATTTTTTTTTCATGTTTTGAACACCGCTTCATGCTCCTCCTATTTTTCAGACCGTTTCATGCTCTTCATTTTTTTGACATCTTTTGAAGCTCTTCATATTTGTCACAGCTTTTCAGGCTCTTCATGTTTTTCAGCACCGCATCATGATCCTCCTCTTTTCAGACCGTTTCATGCTCCTCATATCTGACAGCTTTTGAAGCTTGTCATATTTTTCACACCTTTTGAAGCTCTTCATTTTTTTGAACACTGCTTCATGCTCCTCCTATTTCTCAGACCGTTTCATGCTAATCTCATTTTTGACACCTATTGAAGCTCTTCATATTTTTCCCACCTTTTGAAGCACTTCATATTTTTCACACCATTTCAGGCTCTTCATGTATTTCAATACCGTTTCATGCTCCTCTTAATTTTCAGACCGTTTCATGCTCTTCATGTATTTCACACCTTTTGAAGCTCTTCATATTTCTCACACCTTTTCAGGCTCTCATGTGTTTGAACACAGCTTCATGCTCCTCCTATTTTTCAGGCCGTTTCAGGCTCCTCATATGTTTCACACCTTCTGAAGCTCTGCATATTTTTCACACCTTTTCAGGCTCTTCATGTTTTTGAACACTGTTTCATGATCCTCCTAATTTTCAGACCGTTTCATGCTCCTCATATTTTTGAAACCTTTTGAAGCTCTTCATATTTTTCACACCTTTTCAGGCTCTTCATATTTTTCAACACCACTTCATGCTCCTCCTATTTTTCAGATAGCTTCATGCTCATCTCATTTTTTACACCTTTTGAAGCTGTTCATTTTTTTCACACCTTTTGAAGATCTTCATATTTTTCACACCTTTTCAGGCTCTTCATATTTTTGAAAACCGCTTCATGCTCCTCGTATTATTCAGACCGTTCCATGCTCCTCATGTATTTCACGCCTTTTGAAGCTCTTCATATTTTTCACACTTTTTCAGGCTCTTCATGTTTTTGAACACCGCTTCATGCTCCTACTATTTTTCTGATCACTTCATGCTCATCTCATTTTTGACACCTTTTGAAGCTGTTCATATTTTTGACACCTTTTCAAGCTTTTCATATTTTTCACACGTTTTCAGGCTCTTCATGTTTTGAACACCGTTTCATGCCTCTCTAATTTTTCACACCGTTTCATGCTCCTCATATTTTTCACAGCTTCTGAAGCTCTTCATATTTTTGATACATTTTGAGGCTCTTCATATTTTTCAGACATTTTCAGTCTCTTCATGTTTTTGAACACAGTTTCATGCTCCTCACATTTTTGACACCTTTTGTAGCTCTTCATATTTTTCACACCTTTTCAGGCTCCTCATGTTTTTGAACACCGCTTCATGCTCCTCCTATTTTTCAGGCCGTTTCAGGCTCCTCATATGTTTCACACCTTCTGAAGCTCATCATATTTTTCACACCTTTTAAGGTGCTTCATGTTTTTGAACACCGCTTCATACTCCTCCTATTTTTCAGACCGTTTCATGCTCCCCATATTTTTCACACATTTTGAAGCTCTTCATATTTTTCACACCTTTTCAGGCTCTTCATATTTTTGAACACAGCTTCCTGCTCCTCCTATTTTTCAGGCCGTTTCATGCTCCTCATGTATTTCACAACTTTTGAAGCTCTTCATATGTTTCACACCTTTTCCGGCTCTTCATGTTTTTGAACACCGTTTCATGCTCCTCCTATTTTTCAGACCGTTTCATGCTCCTCATGTATTTCACACCTTTTGAACCTCTTCATATGTTTCACACCTTTTCAGGCTCTTCATTTTCTTCAACACCACTTCATGCCCCTCTTTTTTTTCAGACCGTTTCATTCTCATCTAAATTTTGACACCTTTTTAAGCTCTTCATATTTTTCACACCTTTTGAAGCTCTTCATATTTTTCACACATTTTCAGGCTCTTCATGTTTTTGAACACCATTTCATGCTCCTCCTATTTTGCAGACCGTTTCATTCTCCTCATATTTTTGACACCATTTGAAGCTCTTCATGTATTTCACACCTTTTCAGGCTTTTCATTTTTTTCAACACCACTTCATTCTCCTCCTATTTTTCAGACCGTTTCATGCTTGTCTCATTTTGACAAATTTTGAAGCTCTTCATATTTTTCACATCTTTTGAAGCTTTTCATATTTTTCACACCTTTTCAGGCTCTTCATGATTTGCAACACCGCTTCATGCTCCTCCTAATTTTCAGACCGTTTCATGCTCATCTCTTTTTTGACACCCTTTGAAGCTCTTCATATTTTTCACAATTTGAAGTTCTTCATATTTTTCATATTTTTGAAGCTCTTCATATTTTCAAACGTTTTCAGACTCTTCATGTTTTTCAACACCGCTTCATGCTCCTGAAATTTTTCAGACCGTTTCATGCTCCTCATACTTTTGACACATTTTGAAGCTCTTCATATTTCTCACACCTTTTCAGGCTCTTCATGTTTTTCAACACCACTTCATGCTCCTCCTATTTTTCAGACCATTTCATGCTCATCTCATTTTTGACACCTTTTGAAGGTTTTCATATTTTTCACACCTTTTCAGGCTCTTCATGTTTTTCAACACCGCTTCATGCTCCTCCTATTTTTCAGACCATTTTTGTTCCTCATAATTTTGACACCATATGAAGCTCTTCATATTTCTCACAACTTTTCTGGTTCTTCATGTATTTCAACACCGCTTCATGCTCCTCCTATTTTTCAGACCGTATCATGCTCATCTAATTTTTGAGACCTTTTGAAGCTCTTCATATTTTTCCACATCTTTTGAAGCTCTTCATATTTTTCACGCGTTTTCACGCTCTACATGTTTTTCAACACCGCTTCTTGGTCCTCCTATTTTTCAGACCGTTTCATGCTCCTCATATTTTTGACACCTTTTGCAGCTCTTCATATTTTTCACACCTATTCAGGCTCTTCATGTTTTTGAACACCGCTTCATGCTCCTCCTATTTCAGACCTTTTCATGCTCCTCATAATTTTGACACCTTTTGAAGCTCTTCATATTTATCACACCTTTCCAGGCTCTTCTTGTTTTTGAACACCGATTCATGCTCCTCCTATTTTTAAGACCGTTTCATGCTCCTCATAATTTTGACACGTTTTGAAGCTCTTCATATTTTTCACACCTTTTCAGGCTCTTCATGTTTTTCAACACCACTTCATGCTCCTCCTTTTCTGCAGACCGTTTCATGCTCCTCATATTTTTGACACCTTTTGAAGCTCTTCATATTTCTCACACCTTTTAAGGCTCTTCATATTTTTCAACACCGCTTCATGCTCCTCCTCTTTTTCAGAACGTTTAATGCTCCTCATATTTTTGACACATTTTGAAGCTCTTCATATATTCCACACCTTTTCAGGCTCTTCATATTTTTGAACACCGCTTCATGCTCCTCCTATTTTTCAGACCGTTTCATGCTCATCTCATTTTTGACACCTTTTGAAGCTCCTCATATTTCTCACACTTTTTCAGGCTCTTCATGTTTTTCAACACCGCTTCATGCTCCCCTATTTTTCATACCGTTTCATGCTCTTCACATTTTAGACAACTTTTGAAGCTTTTCATATTTTTCACAACTTTTCAGGCTCTTCATGTTTTTCAACACCGCTTCATGCTCCTCCTATTTTTCAGACCGTATCATGCTCCTCATAAATTTCACACTTTTTGAAGCTCTTAATATTTTTCACACCTTTTCAGGCTCTTCATGTTTTTTAACATCACTTCATGCTCCTTCTATTTTTCAGAGAGTTTCATGCTCCTCATGTATTTCACACCTTTTGAAGCTCTTCATGTTTTTCACACCTTTTCAGGCTCCTCATGTTTTTCATCACCGTTTCATGCTCCTCCTATTTTTCAGACCATTTCATGCTCCTCATATTTTTGAAACCGTCTGAAGCTCTTCATATTTTTCACACCTTTTCAGGCTCTTCATGTTTTTGAACACCGTTTCATGTTCTTCCTATTTTTCAGACCGTTTCATGCTCCTCATATTTTTGACAGCTTTTGAAGCTCTTCATATTTTTCACAACTTTTCCGGCTCTTCATGATTTTCAACACTGCTTCATGCTCCTCCTATTTTTCAGACCGTTTCATTCTCATCTCATTTTTGACACCTTTTGATGCTCTTCATATTTTTCACACCTTTTGAAGCTCTTCATAATTTTCACACGTTTTCAGGCTCTTCATGTTTTTCAACATCGGTTCATGATCCTCCTATTTTTAAACCGTTTCATACTCCTCATAATTTTGACACCTTTTGAAGCTCTTCATATTTTTCACATCAGGCTCTTCATGTTTTTGAACACCGCTTCATGCTCCTCCTATTTTTGAGAACGTTTAATGCTCCTCATGTATTTCACACCTTTTGAAGCTCCTCATATTTTTCACGCCTTTTCAGGCTCTTCATGTTTTTGAACACAGCTTCATGCTCTTCCTATTTTTCAGACCGTTTCATGCTCCTCATATTTTTGACACCTTTTGAAGCTCTTCATATTTTTCACACATTTTCAAGCTCTTCTTGTTTTTGAACGCCGCTTCATGCTCCTCCTATTTTTGAAAGTTTCATGCTCCTCATATTTTTGACACCTTTTGAAGCTTTTCATATTTTTCACAACTTTTCAGGCCCTTCATTTTCTTCAACACCACTTCATGCCCCTCTTTTTTTTCAGACCGTTTCATTCTCATCTAATTTTTGACACCTTTTGAAGCTCTTCATATTTTTCACACCTTTTGAAGCTCTTCATATTTTTCACACAATTTCAGGCTCTTCATGTTTTTGAACACCATTTCATGCTCCTCCTATTTTGCAGACTGTTTCATTCTCCTCATATTTTTGACACCTTTTGAAGCTCTTCATGTATTTCACACCTTTTCAGGCTTTTCATTTTTTTCAACACCACTTCATTCTCTTCCTATTTTTCAGACCGTTTCATGCTTATCTCATTTTACACATTTTGAAGCTCTTCATATTTTTCACATCTTTTGAAGCTTTTCATATTTTTCACACCTTTTCAGGCTCTTCATGATTTTCAACACCGCTTCATACTCCTCCTAATTTTCAGACCGTTTCATGCTCATCTCTTTTTTGACACCCTTTGAAGCTCTTCAATTTTTTCACAATTTGAAGTTCTTCATATTTTTCATATTTTTGAAGCTCTTCATATTTTCACACGTTTTCAGACTCTTCATGTTTTTCAACACCGCTTCATGCTCCTGAAATTTTTCAGACCGTTTCATGCTCCTCATATTTTTGACACCTTTTGAAGCTCTTCATATTTCTCACACATTTTCAGGCTCTTCATGTTTTTCAACACCGCTTCATGCTCCTCCTATTTTTCAGACCATTTCATGCTCATCTCATTTTTGACACCTTTTGAAGGTTTTCATATTTTTCACACCTTTTCAGGCTCTTCATGTTTTAGAACACCGCTTCATGCTCCTCCTATTTTTCAGACCGTTTAATGCTCCTCATGTATTTCACACCTTTTGAAGCTCTTCATATTTTTCACACCTTTTCAGGCTCTTCATGTTTTGGAACACCGTTTCATGCTCCTCCGATTTTTCAGACCGTTTCATGCTCCTCATATATTTGACACCTTTTGAAGCTCTTCATATTTTTCACACCTTTTCAGGCTCTTCCATTTTTTCAACACCGCTTCATGCTCCTCCTATTTTTCAGATCATTTCATGCTCCTCATATTTTTGACACCTTTTGAAGCTCTTCATATTTCTCACACCTTTTAAGACTCTTCATATTTTTCAACACCGCTTCATGCTCCTCCTATTTTTCAGACCGTTTAATGCTCCTCATATTTTTGACACATTTTGAAGCTCTTCATATTTTCCACACCTTTTCAAGCTCTTCATAATTTTGAACACCGCTTCATGCTCCTCCTATTTTTCAGACCGTTTCATGCTCATCTCATTTTTGACACCTTTTGAAGCTCCTCATATTTCTCACACCTTTTCAGGCTCTTCATGTTTTTCAACACCGCTTCATGCTCCTCCTATTTTTCATACCGTTTCATTCTCTTCTCATTTTAGACAACTTTTGAAGCTTTTCATATTTTTCACAACTTTTCAGGCTCTTCATGTTTTTGAACACCGCTTCATGCTCCTCCTATTTTTCAGACCGTATCATGCTCCTCATGAATTTCACACCTTTGAAGCTCTTCATATTTTTCACACCTTTTCAGGCTCTTCATGTTTTTTAACACCACTTCATGCTCCTTCTATTTTTCAGAGAGTTTCATGCTCCTCATGTATTTCACACCTTTTGAAGCTCTTCATATTTTTCACACCTTTTCAGGCTCCTCATGTTTTTCATCACCGTTTCATGCTCCTCCTATTTTTCAGACCATTTCATGCTCCTCATATTTTTGAAACCGTTTGAAGCTCTTCATATTTTTCACACCTTTTCAGGCTCTTCATGTTTTTGAACACCGTTTCATGTTCCTCCTATTTTTCAGTCCGTTTCTTGCTCCTCATATTTTTGACAGCTTTTGAAGCTCTTCATAGTTTTCACAACTTTTCCGGCTCTTCATGATTTACAACACCGCTTCATGCTCCTCCTATTTTTCAGACCGTTTCATTCTCATCTCATTTTTGACACCTTTTGATGCTCTTCATATTTTTCACACCTTTTGAAGCTCTTCATAATTTTCATACGTTTTCAGGCTCTTCATGTTTTTCAACATCGCTTCATGATCCTCCTAATTTTCAGACCGTTTCAAGCTCCTCATATTTTTGACACCTTTTGAAGCTCTTCATATTTTTCTCACCTTTTCAGGCTCTTCATGTTTTTGAACACCGCTTCATGGTCCTCCTATTTTTAAACCATTTCATACTCCTCATATTTTTGACACCTTTTGAAGCTCTTCATATTTTTCACACCTTTTCAGGCTCTTCATGTTTTTGAACACCGCTTCATGCTCCTCCTATTTTTCACACCGTTTAATGCTCCTCATGTATTTCACACCTTTTGAAGCTCCTCATATTTTTCACGCCTTTTCAGGCTCTTCATGTTTTTGAACACAGCTTCATGCTCCTCCTATTTTTCAGACCGTTTCATGCTCCTCATATTTTTGACACCTTTTGAAGCTCTTCATATTTTTCACACATTTTCAAGCTCTTCTTGTTTTTGAACGCCGCTTCATGCTCCTCCTATTTTTGACAGTTTCATGCTCCTCATATTTTTGACACCTTTTGAAGCTTTTCATATTTTTCACAACTTTTCAGGCTCTTCATTTCCTTCAACACCACTTCATGCAGATCTTTTTTTTCAGACCGTTTCATTCTCATCTAATTTTTGACACCTTTTGAAGCTCTTCATATTTTTCACACCTTTTGAAGCTCTTCATATTTTTCAAATATTTTCAGGCTCTTCATGTTTTTGAACACCATTTCATGCTCCTCCTATTTTTCAGACCGTTTCATGATCCTCATATATTTGACACCTTTTGAAGCTCTTCATATTTTTCACACCTTTTCAGGCTCTTCCATTTTTTCAACACCGCTTCATGCTCCTCCTATTTTTCAGACCGTTTCACGCTCCTCATATTTTTGACACCTTGTGAAGGTCTTCATATTTTTCACACCTTTTCATGCTCTTCATGTTTTTTCAACACCGTTTCATGCTCCTCATATTTTTCAGACTATTTCATGCTTCTCAAATTTTGACACCATTTGAAAATCTTCATATTTTTCACACCTTTTCATGCTCATCTTGTTTTTCAACACAGTTTCACACTCCTTTTATTTTTGACACGTTTTGAAGCTCTGCATATTTTTCACACCTTTTCAGGCTCTTCATGTTTTTCACCACCGCTTCATGCTCCTCCTATTTTTCAGACCGTTTCATGCTCCTCATATTTTGACCCCTTTTGAAGCTCTTCATATATTTCATATATTTTCAGGCTCTTCATATTTTTCAAAACTGCTTCATGATCCTCCTCTTTTTCAGACCGTTTCATGCTCTTCATATTTTTGCTACATTTTGAAGATCTTCATATTTTTCACAACTTTTCATGCTCTTCATGTTTTTTCAACACCGTTTCATGCTCCTCATATATTTGAGACCATTTCATGCTTCTCAAATTTTGACAGGTTTTGAAGATCTTCATATTTTTCACAGCTTTTCATTCTTGTCATGTTTTTCAACACAGTTTCACAATCCTCATATTTTTGACACCTTTTGAACTCTTCATATTTTTCACACCTTTTCAGGCTCTTCATGTTTTTGATCACCGTTTCATGCTCCTCCTATTTTTCAGACCGTTTCATGCTCATCTCATTTTTGACACCTTTTGAAACTCTTCATATATTTCACACCTTTAAGGCTCTTCAGGTTTTTAGAGACCGCTTCATGCTCCTCCTAATTTTCAGACCGTTTCATGCTCCTCATATTTTTGACACCATTAGAAGCTCTTCATATTTTTCACACCTTTTCAGGCTCTTCATGTTTTTCAACACCACTTCATGCTCCTCATCTATTTCAGACCATTTTTGCTCCTCATAATTTTGACACCATATGAAGCTCTTCATATTTCTCACCACTTTTCTGGTTCTTCATGTATTTCAACACCGCTTCATGCTCCTCCTATTTTTCAGACCGTATCATGCTCCTCATGAATTTCACACCTTTTGAAGCTCTTCATATTTTTCACACCTTTTCAGGCTCTTCATGTTTTTTAACACCACTTCATGCTCCTTCTATTTTTCAGAGAGTTTCATGCTCCTCATGTATTTCACACCTTTTGAAGCTCTTCATGTTTTTCACACCTTTTCAGGCTCCTCATGTTTTTCATCACCGTTTCATGCTCCTCCTATTTTTCAGACCGTTTCATGCTCCTCATATTTCTGAAACCTTTTGAAGCTCTTCATATTTTTCACACCTTTTCAGGCTCCTCATGTTTTTCATCACCGTTTCATGCTCTTCCTATTTTTCAGACCTTTTCATGCTCCTCGTATTTTTGACACCTTTTGAAGCTCTTCATATTTTTCACAACTTTTCCGGCTCTTCATGATTTTCAACACCGCTTCATGCTCCTCCTATTTTTCAGACCATTTCATTCTCATCTCATTTTTGACACCTTTTGATGCTCTTCATATTTTTCACACCTTTTGAAGCTCTTCATATTTTTCACACGTTTTCAGGCTCTTCATGTTTTTCAACATCGCTTCATGATCCTCCTATTTTTCAGACCGTTTCAAGGTCCTCATATTTTTGACACCTTTTGAAGCTCTTCATATTTTTCTCACCTTTTCAGGCTCTTCATGTTTTTGAACACCGCTTCATGGTCCTCCTATTTTCAAACCGTTTCATACTCCTCATATTTTTGACACATTTTGAAGCTCTTCATATTTTTCACACCTTTTCAGGCTCTTCATGTTTTTGAACACCGCTTCATGCTCCTCCTATTTTTCAGACCGTTTAATGCTCCTCATGTATTTCACACCTTTTGAAGCTCCTCATATTTTTCACGCCTTTTCAGGCTCTTCATGTTTTTGAACACAGCTTCATGTTCCTCCTATTTTTCAGACCGTTTCATGCTCCTCATATTTTTGACACCTTGTGAAGGTCTTCATATTTTTCACACCTTTTCATGCTCTTCATGTTTTTTCAACACCGTTTCATGCTCCTCATATTTTTCAGACCATTTCATGCTTCTCAAATTTTGACACCATTTGAAAATCTTCATATTTTTCACACATTTTCATGCTCATCATGTTTTTCAACACGGTTTCACACTCCTTTTATTTTTGACACGTTTTGAAGCTCTGCATATTTTTCACACCTTTTCAGGCTCTTCATGTTTTTCAACACCGCTTCATGCTCCTCCTATTTTTCAGACCGTTTCATGCTCATCTCATTTTTGACACCTTTTGAAACTCTTCATATATTTCACACCTTTAAGGCTCTTCAGGTTTTTGGAGACCGCTTCATGCTTCTCCTAATTTTCAGACCGTTTCATGCTCCTCATATTTTTCACACCATTAGAAGCTCTTCATATTTTTCACACCTTTTCAGGCTCTTCATGTTTTTCAACACCGCTTCATGCTCCTCCTCTTTTTCAGACCATTTTCGCTCCTCATAATTTTGACACCATATGAAGTTCTTCATATTTCTCACAACTTTTCTGGTTCTTCATGTATTTCAACACCGCTTCATGCTCCTCCTATCTTTCAGACCGTATCATGCTCATCTAATTTTTGAGACCTTTTGAAGCTCTTCATATTTTTCCACATCTTTTGAAGCTCTTCATATTTTTCACGCGTTTTCAGGCTCTTCATGTTTTTCAACACCCCTTCTTGGTCCTCCTATTTTTCAGACCGTTTCATGCTCCTCATATTTTTGACACCTTTTGCAGCTCTTCATATTTTTCACACCTATTCAGGCTCTTCATGTTTTTGAACACCGCTTCATGCTCCTCCTATTTCAGACCGTTTCATGCTCCTCATAATTTTGACACCTTTTGAAGCTCTTCATATTTTTCACACCTATTCAGGCTCTTCATGTTTTTGAACACCGCTTCATGCTACTCCTATTTCAGACCGTTTCATGCTCCTCATAATTTTGACACCTTTTGAAGCTCTTCATATTTTTCCCACCTTTTCAGGCTCTTCTTGTTTTTGAACACCGATTCATGCTCCTCCTATTTTTAAGACCGTTTCATGCTCCTCATAATTTTGACACCTTTTGAAGCTTTTCATACTTTTCACACCTTTTCAGGCTCTTCATGTTTTTCAACACCACTTCATGCTCCTCCTTTTCTGCAGACCGTTTCATGCTCCTCATATTTTTGACACCTTTTGAAGCTCTTCATATTTCTCACAGCTTTTAAGGCTCTTCATATTTTTCAACACCGCTTCATGCTCCTCCAATTTTTCAGACCGTTTAATGCTCCTCATATTTTTGACACATTTTGAAGCTCTTCATATTTTCCACACCTTTTCAGGCTCTTCATGTTTTTTAACACCACTTCATGCTCCTTCTATTTTTCAGAGAGTTTCATGCTCCTCATGTATTTCACACCTTTTGAAGCTCTTCATATTTTTCACACCTTTTCAGGCTCCTCATGTTTTTCATCACCGTTTCATGCTCCTCCTATTTTTTAGACCGTTTCATGCTCCTCATATTTTTGAAACCTTTTGAAGCTCTTCATATTTTTCACACCTTTTCAAGCTCTTCATGTTTTTGAACACCGTTTCATGTTCCTCCTACTTTTCAGACCGTTTCATGCTCCTCATATTTTTGACACCTTTTGAAGCTCTTCATATTTTTCACAACTTTTCCGGCTCTTCATGATTTTCAACACCGCTTCATGCTCCTCCTATTTTTCAGACCGTTTCATTCTCATCTCATTTTTGACACCTTTTGATGCTCTTCATATTTTTCACACCTTTTGAAGCTCTTCATAATTTTCACACGTTTTCAGGCTCTTCATGTTTTCAACATCGCTTCATGATCCTCCTATTTTTCATACCGTTTCAAGCTCCTCATATTTTTGACACCTTTTGAAGCTCTTCATATTTTTCACACCTTTTCAGGCTCTTCATGTTTTTGAACACCGCTTAATGGTCCTCCTATTTTTAAACCGTTTCATATTCCTCATATTTTTGACACCTTTTGAAGCTCTTCATATTTTTCACACCTTTTCAGGCTCTTCATGTTTTTGAACACCGCTTCATGCTCCTCCTATTTTTCAGACCGTTTAATGCTCCTCATGTATTTCACACCTTTTGAAGCTCCTCATATTTTTCACGCCTTTTCAGGCTCTTCATGTTTTTGAACACAGCTTCATGCTCCTCCTATTTTTCAGACCGTTTCATGATCCTCATATTTTTGACACCTTTTGAAGCTCCTCATATTTTTCACGCCTTTTCAGGCTCTTCATGTTTTTGAACACAGCTTCATGCTCCTCATATTTTTCAGACCATTTCATGCTTCTCAAATTTTGACACCATTTGAAAATCTTCATATTTTTCACACCTTTTCATGCTCATCATGTTTTTCAACACCGTTTCACACTCCTTTTATTTTTGACACGTTTTGAAGCTCTGCATATTTTTCCCACCTTTTCAGGCTCTTCATGTTTTTCAACACCGCTTCATGCTCCTCCTATTTTTCAGACCGTTTCATGCTCCTCATATTTTTGAAACCTTTTGAAGCTCTTCATATTTTTCACACCTTTTCAGGCTCTTCATGTTTTTGAACACCGTTTCATGTTCCTCCTATTTTTCAGACCGTTTCATGCTCCTCATATTTTTGACACCTTTTGAAGCTCTTCATATTTTTCACAACTTTTCCGGCTCTTCATGATTTTCAACACCGCTTCATGCTCCTCCTATTTTTCAGACCGTTTCATTCTCATCTAATTTTTGACACCTTTTGAAGCTCTTCATATTTTTCACCCCTTTTGAAGCTCTTCATATTTTTCACACATTTTCAGGCTCTTCATGTTTTTGAACACCATTTCATGCTCCTCCTATTTTGCAGACCGTTTCATTCTCCTCATATTTTTGACACCTTTTGAAGCTCTTCATGTATTTCACACCTTTTCAGGCTTTTCATTTTTTTCAACACCACTTCATTCTCCTCCTATTTTTCAGACCGTTTCATGCTTGTCTCATTTTGACACATTTTGAAGCTCTTCATATTTTTCACATCTTTTTAAGCTTTTCATATTTTTCACACCTTTTCAGGCTCTTCATGATTTTCAACACCGCTTCATGCTCCTCCTAATTTTCAGACCGTTTCATGCTCATCTCTTTTTTGACACCCTTTGAAGCTCTTCATATTTTTCACAATTTGAAGTTCTTCATATTTTTCATATTTTTGAAGCTCTTCATATTTTCACACGTTTTCAGACTCTTCATGTTTTTCAACACCGCTTCATGCTCCTGAAATTTTTCAGACCGTTTCATGCTCCTCATATTTTTGACACCTTTTGAAGCTCTTCATATTTCTCACACCTTTTCAGGCTCTTCATGTTTTTCAACACCTCTTCATGCTCCTCCTATTTTTCAGATCATTTCTTGGTCATCTCATTTTTGACACCTTTTGAAAGTTTTCATATTTTTCACACCTTTTCAGGCTCTTCATGTTTTAGAACACCGCTTCATGCTCCTCCTATTTTTCAGACCGTTTAATGCTCCTCATGTATTTCACACCTTTTGAAGTTCTTCATATTTTTCACACCTTTTCAGGCTCTTCATGTTTTGGAACACCGTTTCATGCTCCTCCGATTTTTCAGACCGTTTCATGCTCCTCATATATTTGACACCTTTTGAAACTCTTCATATTTTTCACACCTTTTCAGGCTCTTCCATTTTTTCAACACCGCTTCATGCTCCTCTTATTTTTCAGACCGTTTCATGCTCCTCATATTTTTGACACCTTGTGAAGGTCTTCATATTTTTCACACCTTTTCATGCTCATCATGTTTTTCAACACAGTTTCACACTCCTTTTATTTTGACACGTTTTGAAGCTCTGCATATTTTTCACACCTTTTCAGGCTCTTCATGTTTTTCAACACCGCTTCATGCTGCTCCTATTTTTCAGACCGTTTCATGCTCCTCATATTTTGACCCCTTTTGAAGCTCTTCATATATTTCATAACTTTTCAGGCTCTTCATATTTTTCAAAACTGCTTCATGATCCTCCTCTTTTTCAGACCGTTTCGTGCTCTTCATATATTTACTACATTTTGAAGCTCTTCATATTTTTAACAACTTTTCATGCTCTTCATGTTTTTTCAACACCGTTTCATGCTCCTCATATATTTGAGACCATTTCATGCTTCTCAAATTTTGACACGTTTTGAAGATCTTCATATTTTTCACACCTTGTCATTCTTGTCATGTTTTTCAACACAGTTTCACACTCCTCATATTTTTGACACCTTTTGAACTCTTCATATTTTTCACACCTTTTCAGGCTCTTCATGTTTTTTATCACCATTTCATGCTCCTCGTATTTTTCAGACCGTTTCATGCTCATCTCATTTTTGACACCTTTTGAAACTCTTCATATATTTCACACCTTTAAGGCTCTTCAGGTTTTTGGCGACCGCTTCATGCTCCTCCTAATTTTCAGACCGTTTCATGCTCCTCATATATTTGACACCATTAGAAGATCTTCATATTTTTCACACCTTTTCAGGTTCTTCATGTTTTTCAACACCGCTTCATGCTCCTCCTCTTTTTCAGACCATTTTTGCTCCTCATAATTTTGACACCATATGAATCTCTTCATATTTCTCACAACTTTTCTGGTTCTTCATGTATTTCAACACCGCTTCATGCTCCTCCTATTTTTCAGACCATATCATGCTCATCTAATTTTTGAGACCTTTTGAAGCTCTTCATATTTTTCCACATCTTTTGAAGCTCTTCATATTTTTCACGCGTTTTCAGGCTCTTCATGTTTTTCAACACCCCTTCTTGGTCCTCCTATTTTTCAGACCGTTTCATGCTCCTCATATTTTTGACACCTTTTGCAGCTCTTCATATTTTTCACACCTATTCAGGATTTTCATGTTTTTGAACACCGCTTCATGCTCCTCCTATTTCAGACCGCTTCATGCTCCTCATAATTTTGACACCTTTTGAAGCTCTTCATATTTTTCTCACCTTTTCAGGCTCTTCGTGTTTTTGAACACCGCTTCATGGTCCTCCTATTTTTAAACCGTTTCATACTCCTCATATTTTTGACACCTTTTGAAGCTCTTCATATTTTTCACACCTTTTCAGGCTCTTCATGTTTTTGAACACCGCCTCATGCTCCTCCTATTTTTCAGACCGTTTAATGCTCCTCATGTATTTCACACCTTTTGAAGCTCCTCATATTTTTCACACATTTTCAGGTTCTTCATGTTTTTGAACACCATTTCATGCTCCTCCTATTTTCCAGACCGTTTCATTCTCCTCATATTTTTGACACCTTTTGAAGCTCGTCATGTAGTTCACATCTTTTCAGGCTTTTCATTTTTTTCAACACCACTTCATTCTCCTCCTATTTTTCACCGTTTCATACTTATCTCATTTTGACACATTTTGAAGCTCTTCATATTTTTCACATCTTTTGAGGCTTTTCATATTTTTCACACCTTTTCAGGCTCTTCATGACTTTCAACACCGCTTCATGCTCCTCCTAATTTTCAGACCGTTTCATGCTCATCTCTTTTTTGACACCCTTTGAAGCTCTTCATATTTTTCACAATTTGAAGTTCTTCATATTTTTCATATTTTTGAAGCTGTTCATATTTTCACACGTTTTCAGACTCTTCATGTTTTTCAACACCGCTTCATGCTCCTGAAATTTTTCAGACCGTTTCATGCTCCTCATATTTTTGACGCCTTTTGAAACTCTTCATATTTCTCACACCTTTTCAGGCTCTTCATGTTTTTCAACACCGCTTCATGCTCCTCCTATTTTTCAGACCATTTCATGCTCATCTCATTTTTGACACCTTTTGAAGGTTTTCATATTTTTCACACCTTTTCAGGCTCTTCATGTTTTAGAACACCGCTTCATGCTCCTCCTATTTTTCAGACCGGTTAATGCTCCTCATGTATTTCACACCTTTTGAAGCTCTTCATATTTTTCACACCTTTTCAGGCTCTTCATGTTTTGGAACACCGTTTCATGCTCCTCCGATTTTTCAGACCGTTTCATGCTCCTCATATATTTGACACCTTTTGAAGCTCTTCATATTTTTCACACCTTCTCAGGCTCTTCCATTTTTTCAACACCGCTTCATGCTCCTCCTATTTTTCAAACCGTTTCATGCTCCTCATATTTTTGACCCCTTGTGAAGGTCTTCATATTTTTCACACCTTTTCATCCTCTTCATGTTTTTTCAACACCGTTTCATGCTCCTCATATTTTTCAGACCATTTCATGCTTCTCAAATTTTGACACCGTTTGAAAATCTTCATATTTTTCACACCTTTTCAGGCTCTTCATGTTTTTCAACACCGCTTCATGCTCCTCCTATTTTTCAGACCGTTTCATGCTCATCTCATTTTTGACACCTTTTGAAACTCTTCATATATTTCACACCTTTAATGCTCTTCAGGTTTTTGGAGACCGCTTCATGCTCCTCCTAATTTTCAGACCGTTTCATGCTCCTCATATTTTTGACACCATTAGAAGCTCTTCATATTTTTCACACCTTTTCAGGCTCTTCATGTTTTTCAACACCGCTTCATGCTCCTCCTCTTTTTCAGACCATTTTCGCTCCTCATAATTTTGACACCATATGAAGCTCTTCATATTTCTCACAACTTTTCTGGTTCTTCATGTATTTCAACACCGCTTCATGCTCCTCCTATCTTTCAGACCGTATCATGCTCATCTAATTTTTGAGACCTTTTGAAGCTCTTCATATTTTTCCACATCTTTTGAAGCTCTTCATATTTTTCACGCGTTTTCAGGCTCTTCATGTTTTTCAACACCCCTTCCTGGTCCTCCTATTTTTCAGACCGTTTCATGCTCCTCATATTTTTGACACCTTTTGCAACTCTTCGTATTTTTCACACCTATTCAGGCTCTTCATGTTTTTGAACACCGCTTCATGCTCCTCCTATTTCAGACGGTTTCATGCTCCTCATAATTTTGACACCTTTTGAAGCTCTTCATATTTTTCACACCTATTCAGGCTCTTCATGTTTTTGAACACCGCTTCATGCTACTCCTATTTCAGACCGTTTCATGCTCCTCATAATTTTGACACGTTTTGAAGATCTTCATATTTTTCACACCTTTTCAGGCTCTTCTTGTTTTTGAACACCGATTCATGCTCCTCCTATTTTTAAGACCGTTTCATGCTCCTCATAATTTTGACACCTTTTGAAGCTTTTCATACTTTTCACACCTTTTCAGGCTCTTCATGTTTTTCAACACCACTTCATGCTCCTCCTTTTCTGCAGACCGTTTCATGCTCCTCATATTTTTGACACCTTTTGAAGCTCTTCATATTTCTCACAGCTTTTAAGGCTCTTCATATTTTTCAACACCGCTTCATGCTCCTCCTATTTTTCAGACCGTTTAATGCTCCTCATATTTTTGACACATTTTGAAGCTCTTCATATTTTCCACACCTTTTCAGGCTCTTCATGTTTTTTAACACCACTTCATGCTCCTTCTATTTTTCAGAGAGTTTCATGCTCCTCATGTATTTCACACCTTTTGAAGCTCTTCATATTTTTCACACCTTTTCAGGCTCCTCATGTTTTTCATCACCGTTTCATGCTCCTCCTATTTTTTAGACCGTTTCATGCTCCTCATATTTTTGAAACCTTTTGAGGCTCTTCATGTTTTTCACACCTTTTCAAGCTCTTCATGTTTTTGAACACCGTTTCATGTTCCTCCTATTTTTCAGACCGTTTCATGCTCCTCATATTTTTGACACCTTTTGAAGCTCTTCATATTTTTCACAACTTTTCCGGCTCATCATGATTTTCAACACCGCTTCATGCTCCTCCTATTTTTCAGACCGTTTCATTCTCATCTCATTTTTGACACCTTTTGATGCTCTTCATATTTTTCACACCTTTTGAAGCTCTTCATAATTTTCACACGTTTTCAGGCTCTTCATGTTTTTCAACATCGCTTCATGATCCTCCTATTTTTCATACCGTTTCAAGCTCCTAATATTTTTGACACCTTTTGAAGCTCTTCATATTTTTCACACCTTTTCAGGCTCTTCATGTTTTTGAACACCGCTTAATGGTCCTCCTATTTTTAAACCGTTTCATATTCCTCATATTTTTGACACCTTTTGAAGCTCTTCATCTATTTCACACCTTTTCAGGCTTTTCATTTTTTTCAACACCACTTCATTCTCCTCCAATTTTTCAGACTGTTTCATGCTTATCTCATTTTGACACATTTTGAAGCTCTTCATATTTTTCACATCTTTTTAAGCTTTTCATATTTTTCACACCTTTTCAGGCTCTTCATGATTTTCAACACCGCTTCATGCTCCTCCTAATTTTCAGACCGTTTCATGCTCATCTCATTTTTGACACCCTTTGAAGCTCTTCATATTTTTCACAATTTGAAGTTCTTCATATTTTTCATATTTTTGAAGCTCTTCATATTTTCACACGTTTTCAGACTCTTCATGTTTTTCAACACCGCTTCATGCTCCTGAAATTTTTCAGACCGTTTCATGCTCCTCATATTTTTGACACGTTTTGAAGCTCTTCATATTTCTCACACCTTTTCAGGCTCTTCATGTTTTTCAACACCGCTTCATGCTCCTCCTATTTTTCAGATCATTTCATGCTCATCTCATTTTTGACACCTTTTGAAGGTTTTCATATTTTTCACACCTTTTCAGGCTCTTCATGTTTTAGAACACCGCTTCATGCTCCTCCTATTTTTCAGACCGTTTAATGCTCCTCATGTATTTCACACCTTTTGAAGCTCTTCATATTTTTCACACCTTTTCAGGCTCTTCATGTTTTGGAACACCGTTTCATGCTGCTCCGATTTTTCAGACCATTTCATGCTCCTCATATATTTGACACCTTTTGAAGCTCTTCATATTTTTCACACCTTTTCAGGCTCTTCCATTTTTTCAACACCGCTTCATGCTCCTCCTATTTTTCAGACCGTTTCATGCTCCTCATATTTTTGACACCTTGTGAAGCTCTTCATATTTTTCACACCTTTTCATGCTCTTCATGTTTTTTCAACACCGTTTCATGCTCCTCATATTTTTCAGACCATTTCATGCTTCTCAAATTTTGACACCGTTTGAAAATCTTCATATTTTTCACACGATTTCAGACTCTTTATGTTTTTCAACACCGCTTCATGCTCCTGCTATTTATCATAACGTTTCATACTCCTCATATTTTTGACACTTTTTGAATCTCTTTGTATTTTTCACACCTTTTCAGGCTCTTCATGTTTTTGAACACCGTTTCATAATCCTCCCATTTTTCATACCGTTTCATGCTCCTCATATTTTTGACACCTTTTGAATCTTTTCATATTTTTCACACCTTTTCAAGCTCTTCATGTTTTTGAACACCGCTTCATGCTCCTCCTAATTTTCAGACCGTTTAATGCTCCTCATGTATTTCACACCTTTTGAAGCTCCTCATATTTTTCACGCCTTTTCAGGCTCTTCATGTTTTTGAACACAGCTTCATGCTCCTCCTATTTTTCAGACCGTTTCATGCTCCTCATATTTTTGACACCTTTTGAAGCTCTTCATATTTTCACACATATTCAAGCTCTTCCTGTTTTTGAACGCCGCTTCATGCTCCTCTTATTTTTGAGACAGTTTCATGCTCCTCATATTTTTGACACCTTTTGAAGCTTTTCATATTTTTCACAACTTTTCAGGCTCTTCATTTTCTTCAACACCACTTCATGCCCCTCTTTTTTTTCAGACCGTTTCATTCTCATCTAATTTTTGACACCTTTTGAAGCTCTTCATATTTTTCACACCTTTTGAAGCTCTTCATATTTTTCACACATTTTCAGGCTCTTCATGTTTTTGAACACCATTTCATGCTCCTCCTATTTTGCAGACCGTTTCATTCTCCTCATATTTTTTACACCTTTTGAAGCTCTTCATGTATTTCACATCTTTTCAGGCTTTTCATTTTTTTCAACACCACTTCATTCTCCTCCTATTTTTCAGACTGTTTCATGCTTATCTCATTTTGACACATTTTGAAGCTCTTCATATTTTTCACATCTTTTTAAGCTTTTCATATTTTTCACACCTTTTCAGGCTATTCATGATTTTCAACACCGCTTCATGCTCCTCCTAATTTTCAGACCGTATCATGCTCATCTCTTTTTTGACACCCTTTGAAGCTCTTCATATTTTTCATAATTTGAAGTTCTTCATATTTTTCATATTTTTGAAGCTCTGCATATTTTCACACGTTTTCAGACTCTTCATGTTTTTCAACACCGCTTCATGCTCCTGAAATTTTTCAGACCGTTTCAAGCTCCTCATATTTTTGACACCGTTTGAAGCTCTTCATTTTCTCACACCTTTTCAGGCTCTTCATGTTTTTCAACACCGCTTCATGCTCCTCCTATTTTTCAGACCGTTTCATGCTCCTCATATTTTTCGCACCTTTTGAAGCTCTTCATATTTTTCACACCTTTTCAGGCTCTTCATGTTTTAGAACACCGCTTCATGCTCCTCCTATTTTTCAGACTGTTTAATGCTCCTCATGTATTTCACACCTTTTGAAGCTCTTCATATTTTTCACACCTTTTCAGGCTCTTCATGTTTTGGAACACTGTTTCATGCTCCTCCGATTTTTCAGACCGTTTCATGCTCCTCATATATTTGACACCTTTTGAAGCTCTTCATATTTTTCACACGATTTCAGACTCTTTATGTTTTTCAACACCGCTTCATGCTCCTGCTATTTATCATAACGTTTCATACTCCTCATATTTTTGACACTTTTTGAATCTCTTTGTATTTTTCACACCTTTTCAGCTCTTCATGTTTTTGAACACCGTTTCATAATCCTCCCATTTTTCATACCGTTTCATGCTCCTCATATTTTTGAAACCTTTTGAAGCTCTTCATATTTTTCACACCTTTTCAGGCTCTTCAAGTTTTTGAACACCGCTTCATCCTCCTCCTATTTTTCAGACCGTATCATGCTCCTCATATTTCTCACAACTTTTGAAGCTCTTCATATTTTTCACACCTTTTCAGCCTCTTAATGTTTTTCAACACCAGTTCATGCTCCTCCTAATTTTCAGACCGTTTCATGCTCCTCATATTTTTAACACCTTTAGAAACTCTTCATATTTTTCACACCTTTTCAGGCTCTTCATGTTTTTCAACACTGTTTCATGATTCTCCTATTTTTAGACCGTTTCATGCTCCTCATATTTTTGACACCTTTTGAAGCTCTTCATATTTTTCACTCCTTTTCAGGCTCTTCATGTTTTTGAACACCGCTTCATGCTCCTCCTATTTTTGACACCTTTTGAAGCTCTTCAGAAATTTCACTCCTTTTCAGGTTCTTCATTTTTTTCAACACCGCTCATGCTCCTCCTATTTTTCAGACCGTTTCGTTCTCCTCATATTTTTGAGACCTTTCGAAGCTCTTCATATTTTTCACACCTTTTCAGGATCTTCATGATTTTCCACACCACTTCATGCTCCTCCTTTTTTGCAGACCGTTTCATGCTCCTCATGTATTTCACGCCTTTGGAAGCTCTTCATATTTTTCCCACCATTTCAGGCTCTCCATGTTTTTGATCACCTTTTCATGCTTCTCCTATTTTTCAGACCGTTTCATGCTCCTCATTTATTTCACACCTTTTGAAGCTCTTCATATTTTTCACACGTTTTCTGACTCCTCATGTTTTTCCACATCGCTTCATGCTCCTTCTATTTTTCCGACCGTTTCATACTCCTCATATTTTTGACACGTTTTGAGCCTCTTCATATTTTTCACACCTTTTCAGGCTCTTCATATTTTTGAACACCGCTTCATACTCCTCCTATTTTTCAGACCGTTTCATGCTCCTCATATATTTGACACCTTTTGAAGCTCTTCATATTTTTCACACCTTTTCAGGTTCTTAATATTTTTGAACACCACTTCATACTCCTCCTAGTTTTCAGACCGTATCATGCTCCTCATGTATTTCACACCTTTTGAAGCTCTTCATATATTTCACACCTTTTCAGGCTCTTCATGTTTTTCCACACCACTTTATGCTTCTCCTATTTTTCAGGCCGTTTCATTCTCCTCATGTATTTCACGCCTTTTGAAGCTCTTCATATTTTTCACACCTTTTCAGTCTCTCCATGTTTTTGATCACCGTTTCATGCTCCTCCTATTTTTCAGACCGTTTCATGCTCCTCCTATATTTGACACCTTTTGTAGCTCGGCATATTTTTCACACCTTTTCAGGCTCTTCATGATTTTCAACACCGCTTCATGCTCCTCCTATTTTTCAAACCGTTTCAAGCTCATCTCATTTTTGACATCTTTTGAAGCTCTTCATATTTTTCACACCTTTTGAATCTCTTCATATTTTTCATATTTTTGAAGCTCTTCATATTTTTCACACCTTTTCAGGCTCTTCATGTTTTTAACAACCACTTCATGCTCCTCCTATTTTTTAGACCGTTTCATGCATATCTCATTTTTGACACCTTTCGAAGCTCTTCATATTTTTCACACTTTTTCAGGATCTTCATGTATTTGAACACCGCTTCATGGTCCTCTTATTTGTCAGATCGTTTCATGCTCCTCATGTATTTCACACGTTTTGAAACTCTTCATATATTTCACACCTTTTCATGCTCTTCATGTTTTTGAACACCGTTTCATGCTCCGCTTATTTTTCAGACCGTTTCATGCTCCTCATATTTTTGACACCTTTTGAAGCTCTTCATATTTTTCACACCTTTTGAAGCTCTTCATATATTTCACACTTTTTCAGGCTCTTCATGTTTTTCAACACCGTTTCATGCTCCTCCTATTTTTCAGACCGTTTCATGCTCATCTAAATTTTTACACCTTTGGTAGCTCTTCATTTTTTCACACCTTTTGAAACTCTTCATATTTTTCACACCTTTTCAGGCTCTTCTTGTTTTTGAACACCGCTTCATGCTCCTCCTATTTTTCAGAACGTTTCATGCTCCTCATATTTTTGACACCTTTTGAAGCTCTTCATATTTTTCACACCTTTTCAGGCTGTTCATGTTTTTAAACACCGCTTCATTGTCCTCCTATTTTTCAGACCGTTTCATTCTCCTCTTGTATTTCACACCTTTTGAAGCTCTTCATATTTTTCACACCTTTTCAGGCTCTTCATGTTTTTGAACACCGCTTCATGCTCCTGTTAATTTCCAGAACATTTCATACTCCTCATATATTTGACACGTTTTGAGGCTCTTCATATTTTTCACACCTTTTCAAGCTCTTCATGTTTTTGAACAACGTTTCATAATCTTAATATATTTTAGAACGTTTCATGCTCCTCATATTTTTGACACCTTTTAAAGCTCTTCATATTTTTCACACCTTTCAAGCTCATCGTGTTTTTGAGCACCGCTTCATTCTTCTCCTATTTTTCAGACCGTTTCCTGCTCCTCATATATTTGATACGTTTTGAAGCTCTTCATAGTATACACACCTTTTCAGGCTCTTCACGTTTTTGTACACCGCTTCATGCTCCTCCTCTTTTTCAGACCGTTTCATGCTCCTCCTATTTTTCACACCTTTTGAAGCTTTTCATATATTTCACACCTCTTCATGCTCTTCGTGTTTTTGAATATCGTTTGATGGTCCTCCTATTTTTCAGACCGTTTCTTGCTCCACATATTTTTGACACCTTTTGAAGCTCTTCATATATTTCACACCTTTTCAGACTCTTCATGATTTCCAACACTGCTTCATGCTCCTCATATTTTTCAGACCGTTTCTTGCATATCTCATTTTTGACACCTTTTAAAGCTCTTCATATTTTTCACACCTTTCAAGCTCTTCGTGTTTTTGAACACCGCTTCATGCTCCTCCTATTTTTCAGACTGTTTTATGCTCCTCATATTTTTGACACCTTTTGAAGTTCTCATATTTTTCACACCTTTTCAGGCTCTTCATGTTTTTGAACACCGCTTCATGCTCCTCCTATTTTTCAGACCGTTTCCTGCTCCTCATATATTTGATACATTTTAAAGCACTTCATAGTTTTCGCACCTTTTCAGGCTCTTCATGTTTTTGAACACTGCTTCATGCTCCTCCTATTTTTCAGACCGTTTCATGCTCCTCCTATTTTTCACACCTTTTGAAGCTCTTCATATTTTTCACACCTTTTCAGGCTCTTCATGTTTTTGAACACCGCTTCATGCTCCTCCTATTTTTCAGACCGTTTCATGCTCCTCATGTATTTCACAACTTTTGAAGCTCTTCATATTTTTCACACCTTTTCAGGCTCTTCATGTTTTTGAACACCGCTTCATGCTCCTCCTATTTTTCAGACCGTCGTGCTCCTCATATTTTTGACACCTTTTGAAGCTCTTCATATTTTTCACACCTTTTCAGGCTCTTCATGTTTTTGAACAACGCTTCATGCTCCTCCTATTTTTCAGACCGTCATGCTCCTCATATTTTTGACACCTTTTCAAGCTCTTCATATTTTTCACAGCTTTTCAGGCTCTTCATGTTTTTGAACACCGCTTCATGCTCCTCCTATTTTTCAGACCTTTTCATGCTCCTCATATTTTTCACAACTTTTGAAGCTCTTCATATTTTTGACACCTTTTGAAGCTCTTCATATTTTTCAAACCTTTTTCGGCTCTTTATGAATTTTAAAACCGCTTCATGCTGCTCCTATTTTTCACACCGTTTCATGCTCATCTCATTTTTGACAACTTTTGAGGATCTTCATATTTTTCACACCTTTTGAAGCTCTTCATATTTTTCACATTTTTGAAGCTCTTCTTATTTTTCACACGTTGTCAGGCTCTTCATGTTTTGCAACACCGCTTCATGCTCCTGCTATTTTTCAGACGGTTTCATACTCCTCATATTTTTGACAAGTTTTGAGGCTCTTCATATTTTTCAAACCTTTTCAGGCTCTTCATGTTTTTGAACACCGCTTCATGCTCCTCCTATTTTTCAGACCGTTTCATGCTCCTCATGTATTTCACAGCTTTTGAACCTCTTCATATTTTGCTCACCTTTTCAGGCTCTTCATGTTTTTCACAACCACTTCATGCTCCGCCTATTTTTCCGACCGTTTCATACACTTCTCATTGTTTACACCTTTTGAAGCTCTTCATATTTTTCACAGCTTTTGAAGCTCTTCATATTTTTCACACCTTTTCAGGCTGTTCATGTTTTCAACACCGCTTCTTGCCTCTCCAATATTTCAGACTGTTTCATGCTCCTCATATTTTTGACACGTTTTGAAGCTCTTCATATTTTTCACACCTTCTCAGGCTCTTCATGTTTTTGAACACCGTTTCATGCTTCTCCTATTTTTCAGACCGTTTCATGCTCCTCATGTATTTCACACGTTTTGAAGCTCTTCATATTTTTCACATTTTTGAAGCTCTTCATATTTTTCACACCTCTTCAGGCTCTTCATGTTTTTGAATATCGTTTCATGCTCCTCCTATTTTTCAGACCATTTCATGCTCCTCATATTTTTGACACCTTTTGAAGCTCTTCATATATTTCACATCTTTTCAGACTCTTCATGATTTCCAACACCGCTTCATGCTCCTCATATTTTTCAGACCGTTTCATGCTCATCAAATTTTTTCACCTTTTGAAGCTCTTCATATTTTTCACACCTTTTCAGGCTCTTCATGTTTTTAACAAGCACTTCATGCTCCTCCTATTTTTCAGAACGTTTCATGCATATCTCATTTTTGACACCTTTTGAAGCTCTTCATATTTTTCACACCTTTTCAGGCTCTTCATGTTTTTAACAACCACTTCATGCTCCTCCTATTTTTCAGACCGTTTCATGCATATTTCATTTTTGACACCTTTCGAAGCTCTTCATATTTTTCACACTTTTTCAGGATCTTCATGTATTTGAACACCGCTTCATGGTCCTCCTATTTGTTAGATCATTTCATGCTCCTCATGTATTTCACACGTTTTGAAACTCTTCATATATTTCACACCTTTTCATGCTCTTCATGTTTTTGAACACCGTTTCATGCTTCGCTTATTTTTCAGACCGTTTCATGCTCCTCATATTTTTGACACCTTTTGAAGCTCTTCATATTTTTCACACCTTTTGAAGCTCTTCATATATTTCACACTTTTTCAGGCTCTTCATGTTTTTCAACACCGTTTCATGCTCCTCCTCTTTTTCAGACCGTTTCATGCTCATCTAAATTTTGACACCTTTTGTAGCTCTTCATATTTTTCACACCTTTTGAAACTCTTCATATTTTTCACACCTTTTCAGGCTCTTCTAGTTTTTGAACACCGCTTCATGCTCCTCCTATTTTTCAGACCGTTTCATTCTCCTCTTGTATTTCACACCTTTTGAAGTTCTTCATATTTTTCACACCTTTTCAGGCTCTTCATGTTTTTGAACACCGCTTCATCCTCCTGTTAATTTCCAGACCATTTCATACTCCTCATATTTTTGACACGTTTTGAGGCTCTTCATATTTTTCATACCTTTTCAAGCTCTTCATGTTTTTGAACAACGTTTCATGATCTTAATATATTTCAGAACGTTTCATGCTCCTCATATTTTTGACATCTTTTAAAGCTCTTCATATTTTTCACACCTTTCAAGCTCTTCGTGTTTTTGAACACCACTTCATGCTCCTCCTATTTTTCAGACCGTTTCATGCTCCTCATATTTTTGACACCTTTTGAAGCTCTCATATTTTTCACACCTTTTGAAGCTCTTCATATATTTCACACTTTTTCAGGCTCTTCATGTTTTTCAACAACGTTTCATGCTCCTCCTATTTTTCAGACCGTTTCATGCTCATCTAAATTTTGACACCTTTTGTAGCTCTTCATATTTTTCACACCTTTTGAAACTCTTCATATTTTTCACTCCTTTTCAGGCTCTTCTAGTTTTTGAACACCGCTTCATGCTCCTCCTATTTTTCAGACCGTTTCATTCTCCTCTTGTATTTCACACCTTTTGAAGCTCTTCATATTTTTCACACCTTTTCAGGCTCTTCATGTTTTTGAACACCGCTTCATGCTCCTGTTAATTTCCAGACCATTTCATACTCCTCATATTTTTGACACGTTTTGAGGCTCTTCATATTTTTCACACCTTTTCAAGCTCTTCATGTTTTTGAACAACGTTTCATGATCTTAATATATTTCAGAACGTTTCATGTTCCTCATTTTTTTGACATCTTTTAAAGTTCTTCATATTTTTCACACCTTTCAAGCTCTGTGTGTTTTTGAACACCGCTTCATGCTCCTCCTATTTTTCAGACCGTTTCATGCTCCTCATATTTTTGACACCTTTTGAAGCTCTCATATTTTTCACACTTTTTCAGGCTCTTCATGTTTTTGAGCACCGCTTCATTCTTCTCCTATTTTTCAGACCGTTTCCTGCTCCTCATATATTTGATACCTTTTGAAGCTCTTCATAGTTTTCACACCTTTTCAGGCTCTTCATGTTTTTGAACACCGCTTCATGCTCCTCCTCTTTTTCAGACCGTTTCATGCTCCTCCTATTTTTCACACCTTTTGAAGCTTTTCATATATTTCACACCTCTTCAGGCTCTTCATGTTTTTGAATATCGTTTGCTGGTCCTCCTATTTCTCAGACCGTTTCATGCTCCACATATATTTGACACCTTTTGAAGCTCTTCATATATTTCACACCTTTTCAGACTCTTCATGATTTCCAACACTGCTTCAGGCTCCTCATATTTTTCAGACCGTTTCATGCTCATCACATTTTTGTCACCTTTTGAAGCTCTTCATATTTTTCACACCTTTTCAGGCTCTTCATGTTTTTAACAACCACTTCATGCTCCTCCTATTTTTCAGACCTTTTCTTGCATATCTCATTTTTGACACCTTTTAAAGCTCTTCATATTTTTCACACCTTTCAAGCTCTTCGTGTTTTTGAACACCGCTTCATGCTCCTCCGATTTTTCAGACCGTTTCATGCTCCTCATATTTTTGACACCTTTTGAAGCTCTCATATTTTTCACACCTTTTCAGGCTCTACATGTTTTTGATCACCGCTTCATGCTCCTCCTATTTTTCAGACCGTTTCCTGTTCCTCATATATTTGATACATTTTGAAGCACTTCACATTTTTCACACCTTTTCAGGCTCTTCATGTTTTTGAACACCACTTCATGCTTCTCCTTTTTTTCAGACCGTTTCATGCTCCTCCTATTTTTCACACGTTTTGAAGCTCTTCATATTTTTCACACCTTTTCAGGCTCTTCATGTTTTTGAACACGACTTCATGCTCCTCCTATTTTTCAGACCGTTTCATGCTCCTCATATTTTTGACACCTTTTGAAGCTCTCATATTTTTCACACCTTTTCAGGCTCTTCATGTTTTTGAACACCGCTTCATGCTTCTCCTATTTTTCAGACCGTTTCATGCTCCTCCTATTTTTCACACCTTTTGAAGCTCTTCATATTTTTCACACCTTTTCAGGCTCTTCATGTTTTTGAACACGACTTCATGCTCCTCCTATTTTTCAGACCGTTTCATGCTCCTCATATTTTTGACACCTTTTGAAGCTCTCATATTTTTCACACCTTTTCAGGCTCTACATGTTTTTGATCACCGCTTCATGCTCCTCCTATTTTTCAGACCGTTTCCTGCTCCTCATATATTTGATACATTTTGAAGCACTTCACATTTTTCACACCTTTTCAGGCTCTTCATGTTTTTGAACACCGCTTCATGCTCCTCCTAGTTTTCAGACCTTTTCATGCTCCTCATATTTTTCACAACTTTTGAAGCTCTTCATATTTTTGAAACCTTTTGAAGCTCTTCATATTTTTCAAACCTTTTTCGGCTCTTTATGAATTTTAAAACCGCTTCATGCTGCTCCTATTTTTCACACCGTTTCATGCTCATCTCATTTTTGACAACTTTTGAGGCTCTTCATATTTTTCACACCTTTTGAAGCTCTTCATATTTTTCACATTTTTGAAGCTCTTCATATTTTTCACACGTTTTCAGGCTCTTCATGTTTTGCAACACCGCCTCATGCTCCTGCTCTTTTTCAGACCGTTTGATACTCGTCATATTTTTGACAAGTTTTGAGGCTCTTCATATTTTTCAAACCTTTTCAGGCTCTTCATGTTTTTAAACACCGCTTCATGCTCCTCCGATTTTTCAGACCGTTTCATGCTCCTCATATTTTTGACACCTTTTGAAGCTCTCATATTTTTCACACCTTTTCAGGCTCTTCATGTTTTTGAACACCGCTTCATGCTCCTCCTATTTTTCAGACCATTTCCTGCTCCTCATATATTTGATACATTTTGAAGCACTTCACAGTTTTCACACCTTTTCAGGCTCTTCATGTTTTTGAACACCGCTTCATGCTTCTCCTATTTTTCAGACCGTTTCATGCTCCTCCTATTTTTCACATCTTTTGAAGCTCTTCATATTTTTCACACCTTTTCAGGCTCTTCATGTTTTGAACACCACTTCATGCTCCTCCTATTTTTCAGACCGTTTCATGCTCCTCATGTATTTCACACCTTTTCATGCTTTTCATATGTTTCACACCTTTTCAGGCTCTTCATGTTTTTAAACACCGCTTCATGCTCCTCCTATTTTTCAGACCGTCATGCTCCTCATAATTTTGACACCTTTTGAAGCTCTTCATATTTTTCACACCTTTTCAGGCTCTTCATGTTTTTGAACAATGCTTCATGCTCCTCCTATTTTTCAGACCGTCATGCTCCTCATATTTTTGACACCTTTTGAAGCTCTTCATATTTTTCACACCTTTTCAGGCTCTTCATGTTTTTGAACAACGCTTCATGCTCCTCCTATTTTTCAGACCGTCATGCTCCTCATATTTTTGACACCTTTTCAAGCTCTTCATATTTTTCACAGCTTTTCAGGCTCTTCATGTTTTTGAACACCGCTTCATGCTCCTCCTATTTTTCAGACCTTTTCATGCTCCTCATATTTTTCACAACTTTTGAAGCTCTTCATATTTTTGACACCTTTTGAAGCTCTTCATATTTTTCAAACCTTTTTCGGCTCTTTATGAATTTTAAAACCGCTTCATGCTGCTCCTATTTTTCACACCGTTTCATGCTCATCTCATTTTTGACAACTTTTGAGGATCTTCATATTTTTCACACCTTTTGAAGCTCTTCATATTTTTCACATTTTTGAAGCTCTTCATATTTTTCACACGTTGTCAGGCTCTTCATGTTTTGCAACACCGCTTCATGCTCCTGCTATTTTTCAGACGGTTTCATACTCCTCATATTTTTGACAAGTTTTGAGGCTCTTCATATTTTTCAAACCTTTTCAGGCTCTTCATGTTTTTGAACACCGCTTCATGCTCCTCCTATTTTTCAGACCGTTTCATGCTCCTCATGTATTTCACAGCTTTTGAACCTCTTCATATTTTGCTCACCTTTTCAGGCTCTTCATGTTTTTCACAACCACTTCATGCTCCGCCTATTTTTCTGACCGTTTCATGCACTTCTCATTGTTTACACCTTTTGAAGCTCTTCATATTTTTCACATCTTTTGAAGCTCTTCGTATTTTCACATCTTTTAAAACTCTTCATATTTTTCACACGTTTTCAGGCTCTTCATGTTTTTGAACACCGCTTCATGCTCCTCCTATTTTTCAGACCGTCATGCTCCTCATATTTTTGACACCTTTTGAAGCTCTTCATATTTTTCACACCTTTTCAGGCTCTTCATGTTTTTGAACAACGCTTCATGGTCTTCCTATTTTTCAGACCATTTCATGCTCCTCATGTATATCACACCTATTGAAGCTCTTCATATTTTTCACACCTTTTCAGGCTCTTCATGTTTTTGAACCCCGTTTCATGCTCCTCCTGTTTTTCAGACCGTTTCATGCTCCTCATATTTTTCACAACTTTGAAGCTCTTCATATTTTTGACACCTTTTGAAGCTCTTCATATTTTTCAAACCTTTTTCGGCTCTTTATGAATTTTAAAACCGCTTCATGCTCCTCCTATTTTTCACACCGTTTCATGCTCATCTCATTTTTGACACCTTTTGAAGCTCTTCATATTTTTCACACCTTATGAAGCTGTTCATATTTTTCACATTTTTGAGGCTCTTCATATTTTTCAAACCTTTTCAGGCTCTTCATGTTTTTGAACACCGCTTCATGCTCCTCCTATTTTTCAGACCGTTTCATGCTCCTCATGTATTTCACAGCTTTTGAAGCTCTTCATATTTTGCACACCTTTTCAGGCTCTTCGTGTTTTTCACAACCACTTCATGCTCCTCCTATTTTTCAGACCGTTTCATGCACTTCTCATTGTTTACACCTTTTGAAGCTCTTCATATTTTTCACAGCTTTTCAGTCTCACCATGTTTTTCAACACCACTTCATGCTTCTCTTATTTTTCAGAAGGTTTCATGCTCATCTCATTTTTGACACCTTTGAAGCTCTTCATATTTTTCACACCTTTTGAAGCTCTTCATATTTTTCACACCTTTTCAGGCTCGTCATGTTTTTGAACACAGCTTCATGCTCCTCCTATTTTTCAGACCGTTCCATGCTCCTCATATTTTTGACACCTTTTGAAGCTCTTCATATTTTTTACACCTTTTCAGGCTCTTCATGTTTTTGAACACAGTTTCATGATCCTCCTATTTTTCAGACCTTTTCATGCACTTCATATTTTTGACACCTTTTGAAGCTCTTTATATTTTTCACACCTTTTCAGGCTCTTTATATTTTTGAACACCGCTTCATGCTCCTCTTATTTTTCAGACCGTTTCATGCTCATCTCATTTTTGACACCTTTTGAAGCTCTTCATATTTTTCACACATTTTCAGGCTCTTCATGTTTTTCAGCACCGTTTCATGATCCTCCTATTGTTAAGACCTTTTCATGCTCATCTCATTTTTGACACCTTTTGAAGCATTTCATATTTTCACAACTTTTCAGGCTCTTCATGTTTTTCAACACCGCTTCATGCTCCTCCTATTTTTCAGCCCGTTTCATGCTCCTCATATTTTTGAACACCTTTTGAAGCTCTCATATTTTTCACACCTTTTCAGGCTCTACATGTTTTTGATCACCGCTTCATGCTCCTCCTATTTTTCAGACCGTTTCCTGCTCCTCATATATTTGATACATTTTGAAGCACTTCATAGTTTTCACACCTTTTCAGGCTCTTCATGTTTTTGAATACCTCTTCATGCTCCGCCTATTTTTCAGACCGTTTCATGCTCCTCCTATTTTTCACACCTTTTGAAGCTCTTCATGTTTTTCACACCTTTTCAGGCTCTTCATGTTTTTGAACACCGCTTCATGCTCCTCCTATTTTTCAGACCGTTTCATGCTCCTCATATATTTCACACCTTTTGAAGCTCTTCATATTTTTCACACCTTTTCAGGCTCTTCATGTTTTTTAACAATACTTCATGCTCCTCCTATTTTTCAGACCGTCATGTTCCTCATATTTTTGACACCTTTTCAAGCTCTTCATATTTTTCACACCTTTTCAGGCTCTTCATGTTTTTGAACACCGCTTCATGCTCCTCCTATTTTTCAGACCTTTTCATGCTCCTCATATTTTTCACAACTTTTGAAGCTCTTCATATTTTTGACACCTTTTGAAGCTCTTCATATTTTTCAAACTTTTTAGGCTCTTCATATTTTTGAACACCTCTTCATGCTCCGCTAATATTTCAGACCGTTTCATGCTCCTCATATTTTTGACACCTTTTGAAGCTCTTCATATTTTTCACACCTTTTGAAGCTCTTCATATATCACACCTTTTCAGGCTCTTCATGTTTTTCAACACCGTTTCATGCTCCTCCAATTTTTCAGACCGTTTCATGCTCATCTAAATTTTTACACCTTTTGTAGCTCTTCATATTTTTCACACCTTTTGAAGCTCTTCATAGTTTTCAAACCTTTTCAGGCTCTTCATGTTTTTGAACACTGCTTCATGCTCCTGCAAATTTCCAGACCGTTTCATACTCCTCATATTTTTGACATGTTTTGAGGCTCTTCATATTTTTCACACCTTTTCAAGCTCTTCATTTTTTTGAACAACGTTTCTTGATCTTCCTATTTTTCAGAACGTTTCATGCTCCTCATATTTTTGACACCCTTTAAAGCTCTTCATATTTTTCACACCTTTCAAGCTCTTCGTGTTTTTGAACACCGCTTCATGCTCCTCCTATTTTTCAGACCGTTTCATGCTCCTCATATTTTTGACACCTTTTGAAGCTCTCATATTTTTCACACCATTTCAGGCTCTTCATGTTTTTGAACACCACTTCATGCTCCTCCTATTTTTCAGACCGTTTCCTGCTCCTCATATATTTGATACATTTTGAAGCTCTTCATATTTTTCACACCTTCTCAGGCTCTACATGATTTTGAACACCGCTTAATGCTCCTCGTATTTTTTAGACCGTTTCATGCTCCTCATATTTTTGACACCCTTTGAAGCTCTTCATATTTTTCACATCTTTTGAAGCTCTTCGTATTTTCACATCTTTTACAGCTCTTCATATTTTTCACACGTTTTCAGGCTCTTCATGTTTTTGAACACCGCTTCATGCTCCTCCTATTTTTCAGACCGTCATGCTCCTCATATTTTTGACACCTTTTGAAGCTCTTCATATTTTTCACACCTTTTCAGGCTCTTCATATTTTTCAACAATGCTTCATGGTCTTCCTATTTTTCAGACCGTTTCATGCTCCTCATGTATATCACACCTATTGAAGCTCTTCATATTTTTCACACCTTTTCAGGCTCTTCATGTTTTTGAACCCCGTTTCATGCTCCTCCTGTTTTTCAGACCGTTTCATGCTCCTCATATTTTTCACAACTTTTGAAGCTCTTCATATTTTTCACACCTTTTGAAGCTCTTCATATATTTCACACCTTCACAGGCTCTTCATTTTTTCAACATCACTTCATGCTCCTCCTATTTTTCAGACCCTTTCATGCTAATCTAATTTTTGACACCTTTTGAAGCTCTTCATA
Organism: Dama dama; assembly: GCF_033118175.1. Classification (NCBI taxonomy): domain Eukaryota; kingdom Metazoa; phylum Chordata; class Mammalia; order Artiodactyla; family Cervidae; genus Dama; species Dama dama. The sequence continues at coordinate 976,009 of NW_026870900.1, forward strand.
TTTTTCTCACCTTTTGAAGCTCTTCATATTTTTCACACCTTTTCAGGCTCTTCATGTTTTTGAACACCGCTTCATGCTCCTCCTGTTTTTCAGACCGTTTCATGCTCCTCATATTTTTCACAACTTTGAAGCTCTTCATATTTTTGACACCTTTTGAAGCTCTTCATATTTTTGAAACCTTTTTCGGCTCTTTATGAATTTTAAAACCGCTTCATGCTCCTCCTATTTTTCACACCGTTTCATGCTCATCTCATTTTTGACACCTTTTGAAGCTCTTCATATTTTTCACACCTTATGAAGCTGTTCATATTTTTCACATTTTTGAGGCTCTTCATATTTTTCAAACCTTTTCAGGCTCTTCATGTTTTTGAACACCGCTTCATGCTCCTCCTAGTTTTCAGACCGTTTCATGCTCCTCATGTATTTCACAGCTTTTGAAGCTCTTCATATTTTGCACACCTTTTCAGGCTCTTCGTGTTTTTCACAACCACTTCATGCTCCTCCTATTTTTCAGATCGTTTCATGCACTTCTCATTGTTTACACCTTTTGAAGCTCTTCATATTTTTCACAGCTTTTCAGTCTCACCATGTTTTTCAACACCACTTCATGCTTCTCTTATTTTCAGAAGGTTTCATGCTCATCTCATTTTTGACACCTTTGAAGCTCTTCATATTTTTCACACCTTTTGAAGCTCTTCATATTTTTCACACCTTTTCAGGCTCTTCATGTTTTTGAACACAGCTTCATGCTCCTCCTATTTTTCAGACCGTTCCATGCTCCTCATATTTTTGACACCTTTTGAAGCTCTTCATATTTTTCACACCTTTTGAAGCTCTTCATATTTTTCACAACTTTTGAAGCTCTTCATATTTTTCACACCTTTTGAAGCTCTTCATATTTTTCACACCTTTTCAGGCTCTTCATGTTTTTGAACACAGCTTCATGCTCCTCCTATTTTTCAGACCGTTCCATGCTCTTCATATTTTTGACACCATTTGAAGCTCTTCATATTTTTCACACCTTTTCAGACTCTTTATATTTTTGAACACCGCTTCATGCTCCTCTTATTTTTCAGACCGTTTCATGCTCATCTCATTTTTGACACCTTTTGAAACTCTTCATATTTTTCACACCTTTTCAGGCTCTTCATGTTTTTCAACACCGTTTCATGATCCTCCTAGTTTTTAGACCGTTTCATGCTCATCTCATTTTTGACACCTTTTGAAGCTCTTCATATTCTTCACACTTTTCAGGCTCTTTATGTTTTTGAACACCGCTTCATGCTCCTCCTATTTTTCAGACCGTTTCATGCTCCTCATATTTTTCACACCTATTGAAGCTCTTCATATTTTCACAACTTTTCAGGCTCTTCTTGTTTTTCAACACCGTCTCATGCTACTCCTATTTTTCAGACCGTTTCATGCTCCTCATGTATTTCACACCTTTTGAAGCTCTTCATATTTTTCACACCTTTTCAGGCTCTTCATGTTTTTCAACACCGCTTCATGCTTCTCCTATTTTTCAGACCGTTTCATGCACCTCATGTATTTCACACCTTTTGAAACTCTTCATATTTTTCAAACCTTTTCAGGCTCTTCATGTTTTTCAACACCACTTCATGCTCCTCCTAGTTTTTAGACCGTTTCATGCTCATCTCATTTTTGACACCTTTTGAAGCTCTTCATATTTTTGACACCTTTTGAATCTCTTCATATTTTTCACACTTTTTCAAGCTCTTCAAGCTTTTCAACACCGCTTCATGCTCCTGCTATATATCAGATCGTATCATGCTCCTCCTATTTTTAACACCTTTTGAAGCTCTTCATATTTTTCACACGTTTTCAGGCTCTTCATGTTTTTCAACACCGCTTCATGCTGCTCCTCTTTTTCATTCCGATTCATGCTCCTCATATTTTTGACACCTTTTGAAGCTCTTCATATTGTTCACACCTTTTCAGGCTTTTCATGTTTTTGAACACCGCTCTATGCTCCTCCTATTTTTCAGATCGTTTCATGCTCCTCATAATTTTGACACCTTTTGAAGCTCTTCATATTTTTCACATCTTTTCAGGCTCTTGATGTTTTTCAACACCGCTTCATGCTCCTGTTTTTTTTCAGACCGTTTCATGCTCCTCATGTATTCCACACCTTTTGAAGCTGTTCATATATTTCACCCCTTTTCCGGCTCTTCATGTTTTGAACACCGTTTCATGCTGCTCCTATTTTTCAGACCATTACATGTTCCTCATATTTTTGACATTTTTTGAGGCTCTTCATATTTTTCACACCTTTTCAGGCTCTTCATGTTTTTGAACACCGTTTCATGCTCCTCCTATTTTTCAGATCGTTTCATGCTCCTCATGTATTTCACACCTTTTGAAGCTCTTCATATATTTCAAAGCTTTTCAAGCTCTTCATATTTTTTAACATAGCTTCATGCTCCTCATATTTTTCAGACCGTTTCATGCTCCTCATATTTTTTATACCTTTTGAAGCTCTTCATATTTTTCACACCTTTTCAGACTCTTCATGTTTTTCAACACTGCTTCATGCTCCTATTATTTTTCAGACCGTTTCATGCTCCTCATATTTTTGACACTTTTTGAGGATTGTCCTATTTTTCACACCTTTAAAGGCTCTTCATGTTTTTGAACACCGTTTCATGCTGCTCCTATTTTTCAGACCATTTCATGCTCCTCATATTTTTGACATTTTTTGAAGCTCTTCATATTTTTCACACCTTTTCAGGCTCTTCATGTTTTTCAACACCACTTCATGCTTCTCCTATTTCTCAGACCGTTTCATGCTCATCTCATTTTTGACAGCTTTTGAAGTCCTTCATATTTTTCACATCTTTTGAAACTATTCATATTTTTCACACCTTTTCGGGCTCTTCCTGTTTTTGACGACCACTTCATGCTCCTCCTATTTTTTAGACCGTTTATGCTCCTCATATTTTTGACACCTTTTGAAGCTCTTCATATTTTTCACATCTTTTCAGGCTCTTCATGTTTTTCAACACGGTTTCATGCTCCTACTAATTTCAGACCTTTTCAGGCTCCTCATATTTTTGACACATTTTGAAACTCTTCACATTTCACACCATTTTAGGCTCTTCATGTTTTTGAACACCGTTTCATGCTCCTCCTATTTTTCAGACCGTTTCATGCTTCTCATATGTTTGACACCTTTTGAAGCTCTTCATATTTTTCACATCTTTTCATGCTCTTCATGTTTTTGAACACCGTTTCTTGCTCCTCCTATTTTTCAGACCGTTTCATGCATATCTCATTTTTGACACTTTTGAAGCTCTTCATATTTTTCACACTTTTTCAGGATCTTCATGTATTTGAATACCGCTTCTTGGTCCTCCTTTTTTTCAGATCGTTTCATGCTCCTCAGGTATTTCACACGTTTTGAAACTCTTCATATATTTCACAACTTTTCAAGCTCTTTATGTTTTTGAACACCGTTTCATGCTCCGCTTATTTTTCAGACCGTTTCATGCTCCTCATATTTTTGACACCTTTTGAAGCTCTTCATATTTTTCACACCTTTTGAAGCTCTTCATATATTTCACACCTTTTCAGGCTCTTCATGTTTTTCAACACCGTTTCATGCTCCTAGAATTTTTCAGACCTTTTCATGCTCATCTAAATTTTTACACCTTTTGTAGCTCTTCATATTTTTCACACATTTGAAGCTTTTCATAATTTTCACACGTTTTCAGGCTCTTCAGGTTTTTTAACACCGCTTCATGCTCCTCCTATTTTTCAGACCGTTTCATGCTCCTCATATTTTTGACACCTTTTGAAGCTCTCATATTTTTCACACCTTTTCAGGCTCTTCATGTTTTTGAACACTGCTTCATGCTCCTCCTATTTTTCAGACCGTTTCCTGCTCCTCATATATTTGGTACATTTTGAAGCACTTCATAGTTTTCACACCTTTTCAGGCTCTTCATGTTTTTGAACACCTCTTCATGCTCCACCTATTTTTCAGACCGTTTCATGCTCCTCCTATTTTTCACACCTTTTGAAGCTCTTCATGTTTTTCACACCTTTTCAGGGTCTTCATGTTTTTGAACACCGTTTCATGCTCCTCCTATTTTTCAGACCGTTTCATGCTCCTCATGTATTTCACACCTTTTGTAGCTCTTCATATTTTTCACAACTTTTGAAGCTCTTCATAGTTTTCACACCTTTTCAGGCTCTTCATGTTTTTGAACACTGCTTCATGCTCCTGCAAATTTCCAGACCGTTTCATACTCCTCATATTTTTGACACGTTTTGAGGCTCTTCATATTTTTCACACCTTTTCAAGCTCTTCATTTTTTTTAACAACGTTTCATGATCTTCCTATTTTTCAGAACGTTTCATGCTCCTCATAATTTTGACACCTTTTGAAGCTCTCATATTTTTCACACCATTTCAGGCTCTTCATGTTTTTGAACACCGCTTCATGCTCCTCCTATTTTTCAGACCGTTTCCTGCTCCTCATATATTTCATACATATTGAAGCTCTTCATATTTTTCACACCTTTTCAGGCTCTTCATGATTTTGAACACCGCTTAATGCTCCTCGTATTTTTTAGATCGTTTCATGCTCCTCATATTTTTGACACCCTTTGAAGCTCGTCATATTTTTCACATCTTTTGAAGCTCTTCGTATTTTCACATCTTTTAAAGCTCTTCATATTTTTCACACGTTTTCAGGCTCTTCATGTTTTTGAACACCGCTTCATGCTCCTCCTATTTTTCAGACCGTCATGCTCCTCATATTTTTGACACCTTTTGAAGCTCTTCATATTTTTCACACCTTTTCAGGCTCTTCATGTTTTTGAACAACGCTTCATGGTCTTCCTATTTTTCAGACCATTTCATGCTCCTCATGTATATCACACCTATTGAAGCTCTTCATATTTTTCACAACTTTTCAGGCTCTTCATGTTTTTGAACCCCGTTTCATGCTCCTCCTGTTTTTCAGACCGTTTCATGCTCCTCATATTTTTCACAACTTTGAAGCTCTTCATATTTTTGACACCTTTTGAAGCTCTTCATATTTTTCAAACCTTTTTCGGCTCTTTATGAATTTTAAAACCGCTTCATGCTCCTCCTATTTTTCACACCGTTTCATGCTCATCTCATTTTTGACACCTTTTGAAGCTCTTCATATTTTTCACACCTTATGAAGCTGTTCATATTTTTCACATTTTTGAGGCTCTTCATATTTTTCAAACCTTTTCAGGCTCTTCATGTTTTTGAACACCGCTTCATGCTCCTCCTATTTTTCAGACCGTTTCATGCTCCTCATGTATTTCACAGCTTTTGAAGCTCTTCATATTTTGCACACCTTTTCAGGCTCTTCGTGTTTTTCACAACCACTTCATGCTCCTCCTATTTTTCAGACCGTTTCATGCACTTCTCATTGTTTACACCTTTTGAAGCTCTTCATATTTTTCACAGCTTTTCAGTCTCACCATGTTTTTCAACACCACTTCATGCTTCTCTTATTTTTCAGAAGGTTTCATGCTCATCTCATTTTTGACACCTTTGAAGCTCTTCATATTTTTCACACCTTTTGAAGCTCTTCATATTTTTCACACCTTTTCAGGCTCGTCATGTTTTTGAACACAGCTTCATGCTCCTCCTATTTTTCAGACCGTTCCATGCTCCTCATATTTTTGACACCTTTTGAAGCTCTTCATATTTTTTACACCTTTTCAGGCTCTTCATGTTTTTGAACACAGTTTCATGATCCTCCTATTTTTCAGACCTTTTCATGCACTTCATATTTTTGACACCTTTTGAAGCTCTTTATATTTTTCACACCTTTTCAGGCTCTTTATATTTTTGAACACCGCTTCATGCTCCTCTTATTTTTCAGACCGTTTCATGCTCATCTCATTTTTGACACCTTTTGAAGCTCTTCATATTTTTCACACATTTTCAGGCTCTTCATGTTTTTCAGCACCGTTTCATGATCCTCCTATTGTTAAGACCTTTTCATGCTCATCTCATTTTTGACACCTTTTGAAGCATTTCATATTTTCACAACTTTTCAGGCTCTTCATGTTTTTCAACACCGCTTCATGCTCCTCCGATTTTTCAGCCCGTTTCATGCTCCTCATATTTTTGAACACCTTTTGAAGCTCTCATATTTTTCACACCTTTTCAGGCTCTTCATGTTTTTGAACACCGCTTCATGCTCCTCCTATTTTTCAGACCGTTTCCTGCTCCTCATATATTTGATACATTTTGAAGCACTTCATAGTTTTCACACCTTTTCAGGCTCTTCATGTTTTTGAACACCTCTTCATGCTCCGCCTATTTTTCAGACCGTTTCATGCTCCTCCTATTTTTCACACCTTTTGAAGCTCTTCATGTTTTTCACACCTTTTCAGGCTCTTCATGTTTTTGAACACCGCTTCATGCTCCTCCTATTTTTCAGACCGTTTCATGCTCCTCATATATTTCACACCTTTAGAAGCTCTTCATATTTTTCACACCTTTTCAGGCTCTTCATGTTTTTTAACAATACTTCATGCTCCTCCTATTTTTCAGACCGTCATGTTCCTCATATTTTTGACACCTTTTCAAGATCTTCATATTTTTCACACCTTTTCAGGCTCTTCATGTTTTTGAACACCGCTTCATGCTCCTCCTATTTTTCAGACCTTTCTTGCTCCTCATATTTTTCACAACTTTTGAAGCTCTTCATATTTTTGACACCTTTTGAAGCTCTTCATATTTTTCACACTTTTTAGGCTCTTCATATTTTTGAACACCTCTTCATGCTCTGCTAATATTTCAGACCGTTTCATGCTCCTCATATTTTTGACACCTTTTGAAGCTCTTCATATTTTTCACACCTTTTGAAGCTCTTCATATATCACACCTTTTCAGGCTCTTCATGTTTATCAACACCGTTTCATGCTCCTCCAATTTTTCAGACCGTTTCATGCTCATCTAAATTTTTACACCTTTTGTAGCTCTTCATATTTTTCACACCTTTTGAAGCTCTTCATAGTTTTCACACCTTTTCAGGCTCTTCATGTTTTTGAACACTGCTTCATGCTCCTGCAAATTTCCAGACCGTTTCATACTCCTCATATTTTTGACATGTTTTGAGGCTCTTCATATTTTTCACACCTTTTCAATCTCTTCATTTTTTTGAACAACGTTTCATGATCTTCCTATTTTTCAGAACGTTTCATGCTCCTCATATTTTTGACACCTTTTAAAGCTCTTCATATTTTTCACACCTTTCAAGCTCTTCGTGTTTTTGAACACCGCTTCATGCTCCTCCTATTTTTCAGACCGTTTCATGCTCCTCATATTTTTGACACCTTTTGAAGCTCTCATATTTTTCACACCATTTCAGGCTCTTCATGTTTTTGAACACCACTTCATGCTCCTCCTATTTTTCAGAACGTTTCCTGCTCCTCATATATTTGATACATTTTGAAGCTCGTCATATTTTTCACACCTTTTCAGACTCTTCATGATTTTGAACACCGCTTAATGCTCCTCGTATTTTTTAGACCGTTTCATGCTCCTCATATTTTTGACACCCTTTGAAGCTCTTCATATTTTTCACATCTTTTGAAGCTCTTTGTATTTTCACATCTTTTAAAGCTCTTCATATTTTTCACACGTTTTCAGGCTCTTCATGTTTTTGAACACCGCTTCATGCTCCTCCTATTTTTCAGACCGTCATGCTCCTCATATTTTTGACACCTTTTGAAGCTCTTCGTATTTTTCACACCTTTTCAGGCTCTTCATGTTTTTCAACAACGCTTCATGGTCTTCCTATTTTTCAGACCGTTTCATGCTCCTCATGTATATCACACCTATTGAAGCTCTTCATATTTTTCACACCTTTTCAGGCTCTTCATGTTTTTGAACCCCGTTTCATGCTCCTCCTGTTTTTCAGACCGTTTCATGCTCCTCATATTTTTCACAACTTTTGAAGATCTTCATATATTTCACACCTTCACAGGCTCTTCATTATTTCAACATCACTTCATGCTCCTCCTATTTTTCAGACCCTTTCATGCTAATCTAATTTTTGACACCTTTTGAAGCTCTTCATATTTTTCTCACCTTTTGAAGCTCTTCATATTTTTCACACCTTTTCAGGCTCTTCATGTTTTTGAACACCGCTTCATGCTCCTCCTGTTTTTCAGACCGTTTCATGCTCCTCATATTTTTCACAACTTTGAAGCTCTTCATATTTTTGACACCTTTTGAAGCTCTTCATATTTTTCAAACCTATTTCGGCTCTTTATGAATTTTATAACCGCTTCATGCTCCTCCTTTTTTTCACACCGTTTCATGCTCATCTCATTTTTGACACCTTTTGAAGCTCTTCATATTTTTCACACCTTTTCAGGCTCTTCATGTTTTTGAACACAGCTTCATGCTCCTCCTATTTTTCAGACCGTTCCATGCTCCTCATATTTTTGACACCTTTTGAAGCTCTTCATATTTTTGACACCTTTTGAAGCTCTTCATATTTTTCACAACTTTTGAAGCTCTTCATATTTTTCACACCTTTTGAAACTCTTCATATTTTTCACACCTTTTCAGGCTCGTCATGTTTTTGAACACAGCTTCATGCTCCTCCTATTTTTCAGACCGTTCCATGCTCTTCATATTTTTGACACCTTTTGAAGCTCTTCATATTTTTCACACCTTTTCAGACTCTTTATATTTTTGAACACCGCTTCATGCTCCTCTTATTTTTCAGACCGTTTCATGCTCATCTCATTTTTGACACCTTTTGAAACTCTTCATATTTTTCACACCTTTTCAGGCTCTTCATGTTTTTCAACACCGTTTCATGATCCTCCTATTGTTAAGACCTTTTCATGCTCATCTCATTTTTGACACCTTTTGAAGCTCTTCATATTCTTCACACTTTTCAGGCTCTTCATGTTTTTGAACACCGCTTCATGCTCCTCCTATTTTTCAGACCGTTTCATGCTCCTCATATTTTTCACACCTATTGAAGCTCTTCATATTTTTCACAACTTTTCAGGCTCTTCTTGTTTTTCAACACCGTCTCATGCTACTCCTATTTTTCAGACCGTTTCATGCTCCTCATGTATTTCACACCTTTTGAAGCTCTTCATATTTTTCACACCTTTTCAGGCTCTTCATGTTTTTCAACACCGCTTCATGCTTCTCCTATTTTTCAGACCGTTTCATGCACCTCATGTATTTCACACCTTTTGAAACTCTTCATATTTTTCAAACCTTTTCAGGCTCTTCATGTTTTTCAACACCACTTCATGCTCCTCCTAGTTTTTAGACCGTTTCATGCTCATCTCATTTTTGACACCTTTTGAAGCTCTTCATATTTTTGACACCTTTTGAATCTCTTCATATTTTTCACACCTTTTCAAGCTCTTCAAGCTTTTCAACACCGCTTCATGCTCTTGCTATATATCAGATCGTATCATGCTCCTCCTATTTTTAACCCCTTTTGAAGCTCTTCATATTTTTCACACGTTTTCAGGCTCTTCATGTTTTTCAACACCGCTTCATGCTGCTCCTCTTTTTCATTCCGATTCATGCTCCTCATATTTTTGACACCTTTTGAAGCTCTTCATATTGTTCACACCTTTTCAGGCTTTTCATGTTTTTGAACACCGCTTCATGCTCCTCCTATTTTTCAGATCGTTTCATGCTCCTCATAATTTGACACCTTTTGAAGCTCTTCATATTTTTCACATCTTTTCAGGCTCTGATGTTTTTCAACACCGCTTCATGCTCCTGTTTTTTTTCAGACCGTTTCATGCTCCTCATGTATTCCACACCTTTTGAACCTCTTCATATTTTTCACACCTTTTCAGGCTCTTCATGTTTTGAACACCGTTTCATGCTGCTCCTATTTTTCAGACCATTTCATGTTCCTCATATTTTTGACATTTTTTGAGGCTCTTCATATTTTTCACACCTTTTCAGGCTCTTCATGTTTTTGATCACCGTTTCATGCTCCTCCTATTTTTCAGATCGTTTCATGCTCCTCATGTATTTCACACCTTTTGAAGCTCTTCATATATTTCAAAGCTTTTCAAGCTCTTCATATTTTTTAACATAGCTTCATGCTCCTCATATTTTTCAGACCGTTTCATGCTCCTCATATATTTTATACCTTTTGAAGCTCTTCATATTTTTCACACCTTTTTAGACTCTTCATGTTTTTCAACACCGCTTCATGCTCCTATTATTTTTCAGACCGTTTCATGCTCCTCATATTTTTGACACGTTTTGAGGATTGTCCTATTTTTCACACCTTTAAAGGCTCTTCATGTTTTTGAACACCGTTTCATGCTGCTCCTATTTTTCAGACCATTTCATGCTCCTCATATTTTTGACATTTTTTGAAGCTCTTCATATTTTTCACACCTTTTCAGGCTCTTCATGTTTTTCAACACCACTTCATGCTTCTCCTATTTCTCAGACCGTTTCATGCTCATCTCATTTTTGACAGCTTTTGAAGTCCTTCATATTTTTCACATCTTTTGAAACTATTCATATTTTTCACACCTTTTCGGGCTCTTCCTGTTTTTGACGACCACTTCATGCTCCTCCTATTTTTCAGACCGTTTCATGCTCATCTCATTTTTGACACCTTTTGAAACTCTTCATATTTTTCACACCTTTTCAGGCTCTTCATGTTTTTCAACACCGTTTCATGCTCCTACTAATTTCAGACCTTTTCAGGCTCCTCATATTTTTGACACATTTTGAAACTCTTCACATTTCACACCATTTTAGGCTCTTCATGTTTTTGAACACCGTTTCATGCTCCTCCTATTTTTCAGACCGTTTCATGCTTCTCATATGTTTGACACCTTTTGAAGCTCTTCATATTTTTCACATCTTTTCATGCTCTTCATGTTTTTGAACACCGTTTCTTGCTCCTCCTATTTTTCAGACCGTTTCATGCATATCTCATTTTTGACACCTTTTGAAGCTCTTCATATTTTTCACACTTTTTCAGGATCTTCATGTATTTGAATACCGCTTCATGGTCCTCCTTTTTTTCAGATCGTTTCATGCTCCTCAGGTATTTCACACGTTTTGAAACTCTTCATATATTTCACAACTTTTCAAGCTCTTTATGTTTTTGAACACCGTTTCATGCTCCGCTTATTTTTCAGACCGTTTCATGCTCCTCATATTTTTGACACCTTTTGAAGCTCTTCATATTTTTCACACCTTTTGAAGCTCTTCATATATTTCACACCTTTTCAGGCTCTTCATGTTTTTCAACACCGTTTCATGCTCCTCCAATTTTTCAGACCTTTTCATGCTCATCTAAATTTTTACACCTTTTGTAGCTCTTCATATTTTTCAAACCTTTTGAAGCTCTTCATAGTTTTCACACCTTTTCAGGCTCTTCATGTTTTTGAACACTGCTTCATGCTCCTGCAAATTTCCAGACCGTTTCATACTCCTCATATTTTTGACACTTTTTGAGGCTCTTCATATTTTTCACACCTTTTCAAGCTCTTCATTTTTTTGAACAACGTTTCATGATCTTCCTATTTTTCAGAACGTTTCATGCTCCTCATATTTTTGACACCTTTTAAAGCTCTTCATATTTTTCACACCTTTCAAGCTCTTCGCGTTTTTGAACACCGCTTCATGCTTCTCCTATTTTTCAGACCGTTTCATGCTCCTCAAAATTTTGACACCTTTTGAAGCTCTCATATTTTTCACACCATTTCAGGCTCTTCATGTTTTTGAACACCGCTTCATGCTCCTTCTATTTTTCAGACCGTTTCCTGCTCCTCATATATTTGATACATTTTGAAGCTCTTCATATTTTTCACACCTTTTCAGGCTCTTCATGATTTTGAACACCGCTTAATGCTCCTCGTATTTCTTAGACCGTTTCATGGTCCTCATATTTTTGACACCCTTTGAAGCTCTTCATATTTTTCACATCTTTTGAAGCTCTTTGTATTTTCACATCTTTTAAAGCTCTTCATATTTTTCACACCTTTTCAGGCTCTTCATGATTTTGAACACCGCTTAATGCTCCTCCTATTTTTCAGACCGTTTCATGCTCCTCATATTTTTCACACCTTTTGAAGCTCTTCATATTTTTCACACCTTTTCAGGCTCTTCCTGTTTTTGATGATCGCTTCATGCTCCTCATATTTTTCAGAACGTTTCATGCTCCTCATCTTTTTCAGACCGTTTCATGCAACTCATATTTTTCACACCTTTTCAGGCTCTTCATTTTTTTCACACCTTTTCAGGCTCTTCTTGTATTTGACGACCGCTCTATGCTCCTCATATTTTTCAGACCGTTTCCTGCTCCTCATATTTTTCAGACTTTTTGAAGCTCTTCATATATTTCACACTTTTTCAGGCTCTTCATGTTTTTCAACAACACTTCCTGTTCCTCCTATTTTTCAGACCGTTTCATGCTCCTCATAATTTTGACACCTTTTGAAGCTCTACATATTTTTCCCATCTTTTAATGCTTTTCATATTTTTAAAAACCGTTTCATGCTCATCCTATTTTTCAGAAAGTTTCATGCTCCTCATATTTTTCACACCTTTTGAAGCTCTTCATATTTTTCACACCTTTTCAGGCTCTTCATGTTTTCAAAACCGCTTCATGCTCCTACTATTTTTCAGACCGTTACATGCTCCTCATATTTTTGACACCTTTTGAAGCTCTTCATATTTTGACACCTTTTGAGCTCTTCATTATTTCACACCTTTTGAAGCTCTTCATATTTTTCATACGTTTTCAGGCTCTTCATGTTTTTCAACATCACTTCATGCTCCTCCTATTTTTCAGACCGTTTCATGCTCCTCATATTTTGACACCCTTTGAAGCTATTCATATTTTTCACACGTTTTCAGGCTCTTCATATTTTCCAACACCGCTTCATGCTCTTCCAATATTTCAGACCGTTTCATGCTCATCTCATTTTTGACACCTTTTGAAGCTTTTCATATTTTTCAAAACATTTCAGCTCTTCATGTTTTTGAAAACCGCTTCATGCTCCTCCTATTTTTCAGAGACTTTCATGCTCCTCATGTATTTCACACCTTTTGAAGCTCTTCAAATTTTTCACACCTTTTCAGGCTCTTCATGTATTTCCACTCCACTTCATGCTTCTCTTATTTTTCATCCCCTTTCATGCTCCTCATGTATTTCACACCTTTTGAAGCTCTTCATATTTTTCACACCTTTTCAGGCTCTTCATGTATTTCCACTCCACTTCATGCTTCTCTTATTTTTCATCCCCTTTCATGCTCCTCATGTATTTCACACCTTTTGAAGCTCTTCAAATTTTTCACACCTTTTCAGGCTCTTCATGTATTTCCACTCCACTTCATGCTTCTCTTATTTTTCATCCCCTTTCATGCTCCTCATGTATTTCACACCTTTTGAAGCTCTTCATATTTTTCACACCTTTTCAGGCTCTTCATGTTTTTGATCACCGTTTCATGATCCTCCTATTTTTCAGACGTTATCATGCTCCTCATATTTTTCACACCTTTTGAACCTCTTCATATATTTCCCAACTTTTCAGGCTCTTCATATTTTTGAACACCACTTCATGCTCCTCTTATTTTTCAGACCGTTTCATGCTCATCTCATTTTTGACACATTTGAAGCTCTTCATATTTTTCACACCTTTTGAATCTCTTCATATTTTTCACAACTTTTCAGGCTCTTCATGTTTTTCAACAACGCTTCATGCTCCTCCTATTTTTCAGACCGTTTCATGCTCCTCATATTTTTGACACTTTTTGAAGCTCTTCACATTTTTCACAACTTTTTAGGCTCTTCATGTTTTTCAACACCGATTCATGCTCCTCCTCTTTTTCAGACCGTTTCATGCTCCTCATATTTTGACACATTTTGAAGCTCTTCATATTTTTCACACCTTTTCAGGCTCTTCATGTTTTTGAACACCACTTCATGCTCCTCCTGTTTTTCAGACCGTTTCATGCTCCGCATATTTTTACCACCTTTTGAAGCTTTTCATATTTTTCACACATTTTCTGGCTGTTCAAGTTTTTCAACACCACTTCATGTTCCTCCTTTTTTGCAGACCGTTTCATGCTCCCCATATTTTTTACACCTTTTGAAGCTCTTCATATTTTTCACACGTTTTCAGGCTCTTCATGTTTTTCAAGACCGCTTCATGGTCCTCCTATTTTTCAGACCATTTCATGCTCCTCATATTTTTGACACTTTTTGAAGCTCTTCATATTTTTCACACCTTTTCAGACTTTTCATGTTTTTGAACACCACTACATGCTCCTCCTATTTTTCAGAGAGTTTCATGCTCTTCATGTATTTCACACCTTTTGAAGCTCTTCATATTTTTCACTCCTTTTCAGGCTCTTCATGTTTTTGAACACCGTTTCATGCTCCTCCTGTTTTTCAGACTGTTTCATGCTCCTCATATATTTGACACTTTTGAAGCTCTTCATATTATTCACAACTTTTCAGGCTCTTCATGTTTTTCATCACCGTTTCATGCTGCTTCTATTTTTCAGACCGTTTCATGCTCCTCATATTTTTCACATCTTTTGAAGCTCTTCATATTTTTCACACCTTTTCAGGCTCTTCATGTTTTTGACGACAGCTTCATGCTCCTCCTATTTTTCAGACCGTTTCATGCTCCTCATATTTTTGACACCTTTTGAAGCTCTTAATATTTTTCACACCTTTTCATGCTTTTCATCTTTTTCAAAACCGTTTCATGCTCTTCCTCTTTTTCAGACTGTTTTATGCTCCTCATATGTTTGACACCTTTTGAATCTCTTCATATTTTTCACACCTTTTCAGGCTCTTCATATTTGTCAACACCGTTTCATGCTCCTATTATTTTTCAGACCGTTTCATGCTCCTCATATTTTTGACACCTTTTGAAACTCTTCCTGTTTTTCACACCTTTTCAGGCTCTTCTACTTTTTCAACACCGCTTCATGATCCTCCTATTTTTCAGACCATTTCATCCTCCTCATATATTTGACACCTTTTGAAGCTCTTCATATTATTCACAACTTTTCAATCTCTTCATGTTTTCAAAAACACTTCATGCTCCTCCTTTTTTTCTGACCGTTTCATACTCATCTCATTTTTGACACCTTTTGAAGCTTTTCATATTTTTCAAAACTTTTCAGGCTCTTCATGTTTTTGAACACCGCTTCATGCTCCTCCTATTTTTGAGACCGTTTCATGCTCCTCATATGTTTGACACATTTTGAAGCTCTTCCTATATTTCACACCTTTTGAAGCTCTTCATATTTTTCACACCTTTTAAAGCTCGTCATATTTTTCACACCTTTTCAGGCTCTTCATGTTTTTCAAAACTGCTTCTTGCTCCTCCTAATTTTCAGAGAGTTTCGTGCGCCTCATCTATTTCACACCTTTTGAAGCTCTTCATATTTTTCACAAGTTTTCAGGCTCTTCATTTTTTTGAACACTGCTTCTTGCTCCTCCTAATTTTCAGAGAGTTTCATGCGACTCATGTATTTCACACCTTTTGAAGCTCTTCATATTTTTCACAAGTTTTCAGGCTCTTCTTGTTTTTGAACACTGCTTCTTGCTCCTCCAATTTTTCAGAGAGTTTCATGCTCCTCATGTATTTCACACCTTTTGAAGCCTTTCATATTTTTCACACCTTTTCAGGCTCTTCATGTTTTTGCACACCACTTCATGGTTCTCCTATTTTTCCGCCCGTTACATGCTCCTCATGTATTTCACGCCTTTTGAAGCTCTTCATATTTTTCACACCTTTTCAGGCTCTTCATGTTTTTGATCAGCATTTCATGGTTCTCCTATTTTTCAGGCCGTTTCATGCTCCTCATATTTTTGACACCTTTTGAAGCTCCTCATATTTTTCACACCTTTTCAGGCTCTTCAAGTTTTTCAACGCCACTTCATGCTCCTCCTTTTTGCAGACCTTTTCATGCTCCTCATATTTTTCACACCTTTTAAAGCTCTTCATATTTTTCACACCTTTTCAGGCTCTTCTTTTTTTTCAACACAATTTCATGCTCCTCCTATTTTTCAGACCGTTTCATGCTCATCTCATTTTTGACACTTTTTGAAGCTTTTCATATTTTTCAAAACTTTTCAGGCTCTTCATGTTTTTGAACACCGCTTCATGCTCCTCCTATTTTTGAGACCGTTTCATTCTCCTCATATTTTTGACACCTTTTGATGCTCTTCATATTTTTCACACCTTTTCAGGCTCTTCATGTTTTTCAACACCACTTCATGCTCCTCCTATTTTTCAGACCGTTTCATGCTCATCTCATTTTTGACACTTTTTGAAGCTCTTCATATTTTTCACACCTTTTCAGGCTCTTCATGTTTTTGACGACAGCTTCATGCTCCTCCTATTTTTCAGACCGTTTCATGCTCCTCATATTTTTGACACCTTTTGAAGCTCTTAATATTTTTCACACCTTTTCATGCTTTTCATCTTTTTCAAAACCGTTTCATGCTCCTCCTATTTTTCAGACTGTTTTATGCTCCTCATATGTTTGACACCTTTTGAATCTCTTCATATTTTTCACACCTTTTCAGGCTCTTCATATTTGTCAACACCGTTTCATGCTCCTATTATTTTTCAGACCGTTTCATGCTCCTCATATTTTTGACACCTTTTGAAACTCTTCCTGTTTTTCACACCTTTTCAGGCTCTTCTACTTTTTCAACACCGCTTCATGATCCTCCTATTTTTCAGACCATTTCATCCTCCTCATATATTTGACACCTTTTGAAGCTCTTCATATTATTCACAACTTTTCAATCTCTTCATGTTTTCAAAAACACTTCATGCTCCTCCTTTTTTTCTGACCGTTTCATACTCATCTCATTTTTGACACCTTTTGAAGCTTTTCATATTTTTCAAAACTTTTCAGGCTCTTCATGTTTTTGAACACCGCTTCATGCTCCTCCTATTTTTGAGACCGTTTCATGCTCCTCATATGTTTGACACATTTTGAAGCTCTTCCTATATTTCACACCTTTTGAAGCTCTTCATATTTTTCACACCTTTTAAAGCTCGTCATATTTTTCACACCTTTTCAGGCTCTTCATGTTTTTCAAAACTGCTTCTTGCTCCTCCTAATTTTCAGAGAGTTTCGTGCGCCTCATCTATTTCACACCTTTTGAAGCTCTTCATATTTTTCACAAGTTTTCAGGCTCTTCATTTTTTTGAACACTGCTTCTTGCTCCTCCTAATTTTCAGAGAGTTTCATGCGACTCATGTATTTCACACCTTTTGAAGCTCTTCATATTTTTCACAAGTTTTCAGGCTCTTCTTGTTTTTGAACACTGCTTCTTGCTCCTCCAATTTTTCAGAGAGTTTCATGCTCCTCATGTATTTCACACCTTTTGAAGCCTTTCATATTTTTCACACCTTTTCAGGCTCTTCATGTTTTTGCACACCACTTCATGGTTCTCCTATTTTTCCGCCCGTTACATGCTCCTCATGTATTTCACGCCTTTTGAAGCTCTTCATATTTTTCACACCTTTTCAGGCTCTTCATGTTTTTGATCAGCATTTCATGGTTCTCCTATTTTTCAGGCCGTTTCATGCTCCTCATATTTTTGACACCTTTTGAAGCTCCTCATATTTTTCACACCTTTTCAGGCTCTTCAAGTTTTTCAACGCCACTTCATGCTCCTCCTTTTTGCAGACCTTTTCATGCTCCTCATGTATTTCACACCTTTTGAAGCTCTTCATATTTTTCACTCCTTTTCAGGCTCTTCATGTTTTTGACACCGTTTCATGCTCCTCCTGTTTTTCAGATCGTTTCATGCTCCTCATATATTTGACACCTTTTGAAGCTCTTCATATTATTCACAACTTTTCAGGCTCTTCATGTTTTTCATCACCGTTTCATGCTGCTTCTATTTTTCAGACCGTTTCATGCTCCTCATATTTTTCACATCTTTTGAAGCTCTTCATATTTTTCACACCTTTTCAGGCTCTTCATGTTTTTGACGACAGCTTCATGCTCCTCCTATTTTTCAGACCGTTTCATGCTCCTCATATTTTTGACACATTTTGAAGCTCTTCATATTTTTCACACCTTTTCAGGCTCTTCATGTTTTTCAACACCGCTTTATGCTCCTCCTTTTTTTTCAGACCGTTTCATACTCCTCATATTTTTGACACCTTTTGAAGGTCTTCATATATTTCACACCTTTTCAGGCTCTTCTTTTTTTTCAACTCCACTTCATGCTCCTCTTATTTTTCAGACCGTTTCATGCTCATCTCATTTTTGACACATTTGAAGCTCTTCATATTTTTCACACATTTTGAAGCTCTTCATATTTTTCACACGTTTTCAGGCTCTTCATGTTTTTCAACACCGCTTCATGCTCCTCCTATTATTCAGATCTTTTCATTCTCCTCATATTTTTGACACCTTTTGAAGGTCTTCATATATTTCACACCTTTTCAGCCTCTTCTTTTTTTTCAAACCACTTCATGCTCCTCTTATTTTTCAGACCGTTTCATGCTCATCTCATTTTTGACACATTTGAAGCTCTTCATATTTTTCACACCTTTTGAATCTCTTCATATTTTTCACAACTTTTCAGGCTCTTCATGTTTTTCAACAACGCTTCATGCTCCTCCTATTTTTCAGACCGTTTCATGCTCCTCATATTTTTGACACTTTTTGAAGCTCTTCACATTTTTCACAACTTTTTAGGCTCTTCATGTTTTTCAACACCGATTCATGCTCCTCCTCTTTTTCAGACCGTTTCATGCTCCTCATATTTTGACACATTTTGAAGCTCTTCATATTTTTCACACCTTTTCAGGCTCTTCATGTTTTTGAACACCGCTTCATGCTCCTCCTATTTTTCAGACCGTTTCATGCTCCGCATATTTTTACCACCTTTTGAAGCTTTTCATATTTTTCACACATTTTCTGGCTGTTCAAGTTTTTCAACACCACTTCATGTTCCTCCTTTTTTGCAGACCGTTTCATGCTCCCCATATTTTTTACACCTTTTGAAGCTCTTCATATTTTTCACACGTTTTCAGGCTCTTCATGTTTTTCAAGACCGCTTCATGGTCCTCCTATTTTTCAGACCATTTCATGCTCCTCATATTTTTGACACTTTTTGAAGCTCTTCATATTTTTCACACCTTTTCAGACTCTTCATGTTTTTGAACACCACTACATGCTCCTCCTATTTTTCAGAGAGTTTCATGCTCTTCATGTATTTCACACCTTTTGAAGCTCTTCATATTTTTCACTCCTTTTCAGGCTCTTCATGTTTTTGAACACCGTTTCATGCTCCTCCTGTTTTTCAGACCGTTTCATGCTCCTCATATATTTGACACTTTTGAAGCTCTTCATATTATTCACAACTTTTCAGGCTCTTCATGTTTTTCATCACCGTTTCATGCTGCTTCTATTTTTCAGACCGTTTCATGCTCCTCATATTTTTCACATCTTTTGAAGCTCTTCATATTTTTCACACCTTTTCAGGCTCTTCATGTTTTTGACGACAGCTTCATGCTCCTCCTATTTTTCAGACCGTTTCATGCTCCTCATATTTTTGACACCTTTTGAAGCTCTTAATATTTTTCACACCTTTTCATGCTTTTCAACTTTTTCAAAACCGTTTCATGCTCCTCCTGTTTTTCAGACTGTTTTATGCTCCTCATATGTTTGACACCTTTTGAATCTCTTCATATTTTTCACACCTTTTCAGGCTCTTCATATTTGTCAACACCGTTTCATGCTCCTATTATTTTTCAGACCGTTTCATGCTCCTCATATTTTTGACACCTTTTGAAACTCTTCCTGTTTTTCACACCTTTTCAGGCTCTTCTACTTTTTCAACACCGCTTCATGATCCTCCTATTTTTCAGACCATTTCATCCTCCTCATATATTTGACACCTTTTGAAGCTCTTCATATTATTCACAACTTTTCAATCTCTTCATGTTTTCAAAAACACTTCATGCTCCTCCTTTTTTTCTGACCGTTTCATACTCATCTCATTTTTGACACCTTTTGAAGCTTTTCATATTTTTCAAAACTTTTCAGGCTCTTCATGTTTTTGAACACCGCTTCATGCTCCTCCTATTTTTGAGACCGTTTCATGCTCCTCATATGTTTGACACATTTTGAAGCTCTTCCTATATTTCACACCTTTTGAAGCTCTTCATATTTTTCACACCTTTTAAAGCTCGTCATATTTTTCACACCTTTTCAGGCTCTTCATGTTTTTCAACACTGCTTCTTGCTCCTCCTAATTTTCAGAGAGTTTCGTGCGCCTCATCTATTTCACAACTTTTGAAGCTCTTCATATTTTTCACAAGTTTTCAGGCTCTTCATTTTTTTGAACACTGCTTCTTGCTCCTCCTAATTTTCAGAGAGTTTCATGCGACTCATGTATTTCACACCTTTTGAAGCTCTTCATATTTTTCACAAGTTTTCAGGCTCTTCTTGTTTTTGAACACTGCTTCTTGCTCCTCCAATTTTTCAGAGAGTTTCATGCTCCTCATGTATTTCACACCTTTTGAAGCCTTTCATATTTTTCACACCTTTTCAGGCTCTTCATGTTTTTGAACACCACTTCATGGTTCTCCTATTTTTCCGCCCGTTACATGCTCCTCATGTATTTCACGCCTTTTGAAGCTCTTCATATTTTTCACACCTTTTCAGGCTCTTCATGTTTTTGATCAGCATTTCATGGTTCTCCTATTTTTCAGGCCGTTTCATGCTCCTCATATTTTTGACACCTTTTGAAGCTCCTCATATTTTTCACACCTTTTCAGGCTCTTCAAGTTTTTCAACGCCACTTCATGCTCCTCCTTTTTGCAGAACTTTTCATGCTCCTCATATTTTTCACACCTTTTAAAGCTCTTCATATTTTTCACACCTTTTCAGGCTCTTCTTTTTTTTCAACACAATTTCATGCTCCTCCTATTTTTCAGACCGTTTCATGCTCATCTCATTTTTGACACTTTTTGAAGCTTTTCATATTTTTCAAAACTTTTCAGGCTCTTCATGTTTTTGAACACCGCTTCATGCTCCTCCTATTTTTGAGACCGTTTCATTCTCCTCATATTTTTGACACCTTTTGATGCTCTTCATATTTTTCACAACTTTTCAGGCTCTTCATGTTTTTCAACACCACTTCATGCTCCTCCTATTTTTCAGACCGTTTCATGCTCATCTCATTTTTGACACTTTTTGAAGCTTTTCATATTTTTCAAAACTTTTCAGGCTCTTCATGTTTTTGAACACCGCTTCATGCTCCTCCTATTTTTGAGACCGTTTCATTCTCCTCATATTTTTGACACCTTTTGATGCTCTTCATATTTTTCACACCTTTTCAGGCTCTTCATGTTTTTCAACACCACTTCATGCTCCTCCTATTTTTCAGACCGTTTCATGCTCATCTCATTTTTGACACATTTGAAGCTCTTCATATTTTTCACACCTTTTGAAGATCTTCATATTTTTCACACGTTTTCAGTCTCTTCATGTTTTTCAACACCGCTTCATGCTCCTCCTATTTTTCAGACCGTTTCATGCTCCTCATATTTTGACACTTTTTGAAGCTGTTCATATTTTTCACATCTTTTCAGGCTCTTCATGTTTTTCAACACCGTTTCATGCTCCTCATATTTTTGACACCTTTTGAATCTCTTCATATTTTTCACACCTTTTCAGGCTCTTCATGTTTTTCAACACCGCTTTATGCTCCTCCTATTTTTCAGACTGTTTCATACTCCTCATATTTTTCACACCTTTTGAAGGTCTTCATATATTTCACACCTTTTCAGGCTCTTCTTTTTTTTCAACTCCACTTCATGCTCCTCTTATTTTTCAGACCGTTTCATGCTCATCTCATTTTTGACACATTTGAAGCTCTTCATATTTTTCACACCTTTTGAAGCTCTTCATATTTTTCACACGTTTTCAGGCTCTTATTGTTTTTCAACACCGCTTCATGCTCCTCCTATTATTCAGATCGTTTCATTCTCCTCATATTTTTGACACCTTTTGAAGGTCTTCATATATTTCACACCTTTTCAGCCTCTTCTTTTTTTTCAAAACCACTTCATGCTCCTCTTATTTTTCAGACCGTTTCATGCTCATCTCATTTTTGACACATTTGAAACTCTTCATATTTTTCACACCTTTTGAATCTCTTCATATTTTTCACAACTTTTCAGGCTCTTCATGTTTTTCAACAACGCTTCATGCTCCTCCTATTTTTCAGACCGTTTCATGCTCCTCATATTTTTGACACTTTTTGAAGCTCTTCACATTTTTCACAACTTTTTAGGCTCTTCATGTTTTTCAACACCGATTCATGCTCCTCCTCTTTTTCAGACCGTTTCATGCTCCTCATATTTTGACACATTTTGAAGCTCTTCATATTTTTCACACCTTTTCAGGCTCTTCATGTTTTTGAACACCGCTTCATGCTCCTCCTATTTTTCAGACCGTTTCATGCTCCGCATATTTTTACCACCTTTTGAAGCTTTTCATATTTTTCACACATTTTCTGGCTGTTCAAGTTTTTCAACACCACTTCATGTTCCTCCTTTTTTGCAGACCGTTTCATGCTCCCCATATTTTTTACACCTTTTGAAGCTCTTCATATTTTTCACACGTTTTCAGGCTCTTCATGTTTTTCAAGACCGCTTCATGGTCCTCCTATTTTTCAGACCATTTCATGCTCCTCATATTTTTGACACTTTTTGAAGCTCTTCATATTTTTCACACCTTTTCAGACTCTTCATGTTTTTGAACACCACTACATGCTCCTCCTATTTTTCAGAGAGTTTCATGCTCTTCATGTATTTCACACCTTTTGAAGCTCTTCATATTTTTCACTCCTTTTCAGGCTCTTCATGTTTTTGAACACCGTTTCATGCTCCTCCTGTTTTTCAGACCGTTTCATGCTCCTCATATATTTGACACTTTTGAAGCTCTTCATATTATTCACAACTTTTCAGGCTCTTCATGTTTTTCATCACCGTTTCATGCTGCTTCTATTTTTCAGACCGTTTCATGCTCCTCATATTTTTCACATCTTTTGAAGCTCTTCATATTTTTCACACCTTTTCAGGCTCTTCATGTTTTTGACGACAGCTTCATGCTCCTCCTATTTTTCAGACCGTTTCATGCTCCTCATATTTTTGACACCTTTTGAAGCTCTTAATATTTTTCACACCTTTTCATGCTTTTCAACTTTTTCAAAACCGTTTCATGCTCCTCCTGTTTTTCAGACTGTTTTATGCTCCTCATATGTTTGACACCTTTTGAATCTCTTCATATTTTTCACACCTTTTCAGGCTCTTCATATTTGTCAACACCGTTTCATGCTCCTATTATTTTTCAGACCGTTTCATGCTCCTCATATTTTTGACACCTTTTGAAACTCTTCCTGTTTTTCACACCTTTTCAGGCTCTTCTACTTTTTCAACACCGCTTCATGATCCTCCTATTTTTCAGACCATTTCATCCTCCTCATATATTTGACACCTTTTGAAGCTCTTCATATTATTCACAACTTTTCAATCTCTTCATGTTTTCAAAAACACTTCATGCTCCTCCTTTTTTTCTGACCGTTTCATACTCATCTCATTTTTGACACCTTTTGAAGCTTTTCATATTTTTCAAAACTTTTCAGGCTCTTCATGTTTTTGAACACCGCTTCATGCTCCTCCTATTTTTGAGACCGTTTCATGCTCCTCATATGTTTGACACATTTTGAAGCTCTTCCTATATTTCACACCTTTTGAAGCTCTTCATATTTTTCACACCTTTTAAAGCTCGTCATATTTTTCACACCTTTTCAGGCTCTTCATGTTTTTCAACACTGCTTCTTGCTCCTCCTAATTTTCAGAGAGTTTCGTGCGCCTCATCTATTTCACAACTTTTGAAGCTCTTCATATTTTTCACAAGTTTTCAGGCTCTTCATTTTTTTGAACACTGCTTCTTGCTCCTCCTAATTTTCAGAGAGTTTCATGCGACTCATGTATTTCACACCTTTTGAAGCTCTTCATATTTTTCACAAGTTTTCAGGCTCTTCTTGTTTTTGAACACTGCTTCTTGCTCCTCCAATTTTTCAGAGAGTTTCATGCTCCTCATGTATTTCACACCTTTTGAAGCCTTTCATATTTTTCACACCTTTTCAGGCTCTTCATGTTTTTGAACACCACTTCATGGTTCTCCTATTTTTCCGCCCGTTACATGCTCCTCATGTATTTCACGCCTTTTGAAGCTCTTCATATTTTTCACACCTTTTCAGGCTCTTCATGTTTTTGATCAGCATTTCATGGTTCTCCTATTTTTCAGGCCGTTTCATGCTCCTCATATTTTTGACACCTTTTGAAGCTCCTCATATTTTTCACACCTTTTCAGGCTCTTCAAGTTTTTCAACGCCACTTCATGCTCCTCCTTTTTGCAGAACTTTTCATGCTCCTCATATTTTTCACACCTTTTAAAGCTCTTCATATTTTTCACACCTTTTCAGGCTCTTCTTTTTTTTCAACACAATTTCATGCTCCTCCTATTTTTCAGACCGTTTCATGCTCATCTCATTTTTGACACTTTTTGAAGCTTTTCATATTTTTCACAACTTTTCAGGCTCTTCATGTTTTTCAACACCACTTCATGCTCCTCCTATTTTTCAGACCGTTTCATGCTCATCTCATTTTTGACACTTTTTGAAGCTTTTCATATTTTTCAAAACTTTTCAGGCTCTTCATGTTTTTGAACACCGCTTCATGCTCCTCCTATTTTTGAGACCGTTTCATTCTCCTCATATTTTTGACACCTTATGATGCTCTTCATATTTTTCACACCTTTTCAGGCTCTTCATGTTTTTCAACACCACTTCATGCTCCTCCTATTTTTCAGACCGTTTATGCTCATCTCATTTTTGACACATTTGAAGCTCTTCATATTTTTCACACCTTTTGAAGATCTTCATATTTTTCACACGTTTTCAGTCTCTTCATGTTTTTCAACACCGCTTCATGCTCCTCCTATTTTTCAGACCGTTTCATGCTCCTCATATTTTGACACTTTTTGAAGCTGTTCATATTTTTCACATCTTTTCAGGCTCTTCATGTTTTTCAACACCGTTTCATGCTCCTCATATTTTTGACACCTTTTGAATCTCTTCATATTTTTCACACCTTTTCAGGCTCTTCATGTTTTTCAACACCGCTTTATGCTCCTCCTATTTTTCAGACTGTTTCATACTCCTCATATTTTTCACACCTTTTGAAGGTCTTCATATATTTCACACCTTTTCAGGCTCTTCTTTTTTTTCAACTCCACTTCATGCTCCTCTTATTTTTCAGACCGTTTCATGCTCATCTCATTTTTGACACATTTGAAGCTCTTCATATTTTTCACACCTTTTGAAGCTCTTCATATTTTTCACACGTTTTCAGGCTCTTATTGTTTTTCAACACCGCTTCATGCTCCTCCTATTATTCAGATCGTTTCATTCTCCTCATATTTTTGACACCTTTTGAAGGTCTTCATATATTTCACACCTTTTCAGCCTCTTCTTTTTTTTCAAAACCACTTCATGCTCCTCTTATTTTTCAGACCGTTTCATGCTCATCTCATTTTTGACACATTTGAAACTCTTCATATTTTTCACACCTTTTGAATCTCTTCATATTTTTCACAACTTTTCAGGCTCTTCATGTTTTTCAACAACGCTTCATGCTCCTCCTATTTTTCAGACCGTTTCATGCTCCTCATATTTTTGACACTTTTTGAAGCTCTTCACATTTTTCACAACTTTTTAGGCTCTTCATGTTTTTCAACACCGATTCATGCTCCTCCTCTTTTTCAGACCGTTTCATGCTCCTCATATTTTGACACATTTTGAAGCTCTTCATATTTTTCACACCTTTTCAGGCTCTTCATGTTTTTGAACACCGCTTCATGCTCCTCCTATTTTTCAGACCGTTTCATGCTCCGCATATTTTTACCACCTTTTGAAGCTTTTCATATTTTTCACACATTTTCTGGCTGTTCAAGTTTTTCAACACCACTTCATGTTCCTCCTTTTTTGCAGACCGTTTCATGCTCCCCATATTTTTTACACCTTTTGAAGCTCTTCATATTTTTCACACGTTTTCAGGCTCTTCATGTTTTTCAAGACCGCTTCATGGTCCTCCTATTTTTCAGACCATTTCATGCTCCTCATATTTTTGACACTTTTTGAAGCTCTTCATATTTTTCACACCTTTTCAGACTCTTCATGTTTTTGAACACCACTACATGCTCCTCCTATTTTTCAGAGAGTTTCATGCTCTTCATGTATTTCACACCTTTTGAAGCTCTTCATATTTTTCACTCCTTTTCAGGCTCTTCATGTTTTTGAACACCGTTTCATGCTCCTCCTGTTTTTCAGACCGTTTCATGCTCCTCATATATTTGACACTTTTGAAGCTCTTCATATTATTCACAACTTTTCAGGCTCTTCATGTTTTTCATCACCGTTTCATGCTGCTTCTATTTTTCAGACCGTTTCATGCTCCTCATATTTTTCACATCTTTTGAAGCTCTTCATATTTTTCACACCTTTTCAGGCTCTTCATGTTTTTGACGACAGCTTCATGCTCCTCCTATTTTTCAGACCGTTTCATGCTCCTCATATTTTTGACACCTTTTGAAGCTCTTAATATTTTTCACACCTTTTCATGCTTTTCAACTTTTTCAAAACCGTTTCATGCTCCTCCTGTTTTTCAGACTGTTTTATGCTCCTCATATGTTTGACACCTTTTGAATCTCTTCATATTTTTCACACCTTTTCAGGCTCTTCATATTTGTCAACACCGTTTCATGCTCCTATTATTTTTCAGACCGTTTCATGCTCCTCATATTTTTGACACCTTTTGAAACTCTTCCTGTTTTTCACACCTTTTCAGGCTCTTCTACTTTTTCAACACCGCTTCATGATCCTCCTATTTTTCAGACCATTTCATCCTCCTCATATATTTGACACCTTTTGAAGCTCTTCATATTATTCACAACTTTTCAATCTCTTCATGTTTTCAAAAACACTTCATGCTCCTCCTTTTTTTCTGACCGTTTCATACTCATCTCATTTTTGACACCTTTTGAAGCTTTTCATATTTTTCAAAACTTTTCAGGCTCTTCATGTTTTTGAACACCGCTTCATGCTCCTCCTATTTTTGAGACCGTTTCATGCTCCTCATATGTTTGACACATTTTGAAGCTCTTCCTATATTTCACACCTTTTGAAGCTCTTCATATTTTTCACACCTTTTAAAGCTCGTCATATTTTTCACACCTTTTCAGGCTCTTCATGTTTTTCAACACTGCTTCTTGCTCCTCCTAATTTTCAGAGAGTTTCGTGCGCCTCATCTATTTCACAACTTTTGAAGCTCTTCATATTTTTCACAAGTTTTCAGGCTCTTCATTTTTTTGAACACTGCTTCTTGCTCCTCCTAATTTTCAGAGAGTTTCATGCGACTCATGTATTTCACACCTTTTGAAGCTCTTCATATTTTTCACAAGTTTTCAGGCTCTTCTTGTTTTTGAACACTGCTTCTTGCTCCTCCAATTTTTCAGAGAGTTTCATGCTCCTCATGTATTTCACACCTTTTGAAGCCTTTCATATTTTTCACACCTTTTCAGGCTCTTCATGTTTTTGAACACCACTTCATGGTTCTCCTATTTTTCCGCCCGTTACATGCTCCTCATGTATTTCACGCCTTTTGAAGCTCTTCATATTTTTCACACCTTTTCAGGCTCTTCATGTTTTTGATCAGCATTTCATGGTTCTCCTATTTTTCAGGCCGTTTCATGCTCCTCATATTTTTGACACCTTTTGAAGCTCCTCATATTTTTCACACCTTTTCAGGCTCTTCAAGTTTTTCAACGCCACTTCATGCTCCTCCTTTTTGCAGAACTTTTCATGCTCCTCATATTTTTCACACCTTTTAAAGCTCTTCATATTTTTCACACCTTTTCAGGCTCTTCTTTTTTTTCAACACAATTTCATGCTCCTCCTATTTTTCAGACCGTTTCATGCTCATCTCATTTTTGACACTTTTTGAAGCTTTTCATATTTTTCAAAACTTTTCAGGCTCTTCATGTTTTTGAACACCGCTTCATGCTCCTCCTATTTTTGAGACCGTTTCATTCTCCTCATATTTTTGACACCTTTTGATGCTCTTCATATTTTTCACAACTTTTCAGGCTCTTCATGTTTTTCAACACCACTTCATGCTCCTCCTATTTTTCAGACCGTTTCATGCTCATCTCATTTTTGACACTTTTTGAAGCTTTTCATATTTTTCAAAACTTTTCAGGCTCTTCATGTTTTTGAACACCGCTTCATGCTCCTCCTATTTTTGAGACCGTTTCATTCTCCTCATATTTTTGACACCTTATGATGCTCTTCATATTTTTCACACCTTTTCAGGCTCTTCATGTTTTTCAACACCACTTCATGCTCCTCCTATTTTTCAGACCGTTTCATGCTCATCTCATTTTTGACACATTTGAAGCTCTTCATATTTTTCACACCTTTTGAAGATCTTCATATTTTTCACACGTTTTCAGTCTCTTCATGTTTTTCAACACCGCTTCATGCTCCTCCTATTTTTCAGACCGTTTCATGCTCCTCATATTTTGACACTTTTTGAAGCTGTTCATATTTTTCACATCTTTTCAGGCTCTTCATGTTTTTCAACACCGTTTCATGCTCCTCATATTTTTGACACCTTTTGAATCTCTTCATATTTTTCACACCTTTTCAGGCTCTTCATGTTTTTCAACACCGCTTTATGCTCCTCCTATTTTTCAGACTGTTTCATACTCCTCATATTTTTCACACCTTTTGAAGGTCTTCATATATTTCACACCTTTTCAGGCTCTTCTTTTTTTTCAACTCCACTTCATGCTCCTCTTATTTTTCAGACCGTTTCATGCTCATCTCATTTTTGACACATTTGAAGCTCTTCATATTTTTCACACCTTTTGAAGCTCTTCATATTTTTCACACGTTTTCAGGCTCTTATTGTTTTTCAACACCGCTTCATGCTCCTCCTATTATTCAGATCGTTTCATTCTCCTCATATTTTTGACACCTTTTGAAGGTCTTCATATATTTCACACCTTTTCAGCCTCTTCTTTTTTTTCAAAACCACTTCATGCTCCTCTTATTTTTCAGACCGTTTCATGCTCATCTCATTTTTGACACATTTGAAACTCTTCATATTTTTCACACCTTTTGAATCTCTTCATATTTTTCACAACTTTTCAGGCTCTTCATGTTTTTCAACAACGCTTCATGCTCCTCCTATTTTTCAGACCGTTTCATGCTCCTCATATTTTTGACACTTTTTGAAGCTCTTCACATTTTTCACAACTTTTTAGGCTCTTCATGTTTTTCAACACCGATTCATGCTCCTCCTCTTTTTCAGACCGTTTCATGCTCCTCATATTTTGACACATTTTGAAGCTCTTCATATTTTTCACACCTTTTCAGGCTCTTCATGTTTTTGAACACCGCTTCTTGCTCCTCCTATTTTTCAGACCGTTTCATGCTCCGCATATTTTTACCACCTTTTGAAGCTTTTCATATTTTTCACACATTTTCTGGCTGTTCAAGTTTTTCAACACCACTTCATGTTCCTCCTTTTTTGCAGACCGTTTCATGCTCCCCATATTTTTTACACCTTTTGAAGCTCTTCATATTTTTCACACGTTTTCAGGCTCTTCATGTTTTTCAAGACCGCTTCATGGTCCTCCTATTTTTCAGACCATTTCATGCTCCTCATATTTTTGACACTTTTTGAAGCTCTTCATATTTTTCACACCTTTTCAGACTCTTCATGTTTTTGAACACCACTACATGCTCCTCCTATTTTTCAGAGAGTTTCATGCTCTTCATGTATTTCACACCTTTTGAAGCTCTTCATATTTTTCACTCCTTTTCAGGCTCTTCATGTTTTTGAACACCGTTTCATGCTCCTCCTGTTTTTCAGACCGTTTCATGCTCCTCATATATTTGACACTTTTGAAGCTCTTCATATTATTCACAACTTTTCAGGCTCTTCATGTTTTTCATCACCGTTTCATGCTGCTTCTATTTTTCAGACCGTTTCATGCTCCTCATATTTTTCACATCTTTTGAAGCTCTTCATATTTTTCACACCTTTTCAGGCTCTTCATGTTTTTGACGACAGCTTCATGCTCCTCCTATTTTTCAGACCGTTTCATGCTCCTCATATTTTTGACACCTTTTGAAGCTCTTAATATTTTTCACACCTTTTCATGCTTTTCAACTTTTTCAAAACCGTTTCATGCTCCTCCTGTTTTTCAGACTGTTTTATGCTCCTCATATGTTTGACACCTTTTGAATCTCTTCATATTTTTCACACCTTTTCAGGCTCTTCATATTTGTCAACACCGTTTCATGCTCCTATTATTTTTCAGACCGTTTCATGCTCCTCATATTTTTGACACCTTTTGAAACTCTTCCTGTTTTTCACACCTTTTCAGGCTCTTCTACTTTTTCAACACCGCTTCATGATCCTCCTATTTTTCAGACCATTTCATCCTCCTCATATATTTGACACCTTTTGAAGCTCTTCATATTATTCACAACTTTTCAATCTCTTCATGTTTTCAAAAACACTTCATGCTCCTCCTTTTTTTCTGACCGTTTCATACTCATCTCATTTTTGACACCTTTTGAAGCTTTTCATATTTTTCAAAACTTTTCAGGCTCTTCATGTTTTTGAACACCGCTTCATGCTCCTCCTATTTTTGAGACCGTTTCATGCTCCTCATATGTTTGACACATTTTGAAGCTCTTCCTATATTTCACACCTTTTGAAGCTCTTCATATTTTTCACACCTTTTAAAGCTCGTCATATTTTTCACACCTTTTCAGGCTCTTCATGTTTTTCAACACTGCTTCTTGCTCCTCCTAATTTTCAGAGAGTTTCGTGCGCCTCATCTATTTCACAACTTTTGAAGCTCTTCATATTTTTCACAAGTTTTCAGGCTCTTCATTTTTTTGAACACTGCTTCTTGCTCCTCCTAATTTTCAGAGAGTTTCATGCGACTCATGTATTTCACACCTTTTGAAGCTCTTCATATTTTTCACAAGTTTTCAGGCTCTTCTTGTTTTTGAACACTGCTTCTTGCTCCTCCAATTTTTCAGAGAGTTTCATGCTCCTCATGTATTTCACACCTTTTGAAGCCTTTCATATTTTTCACACCTTTTCAGGCTCTTCATGTTTTTGAACACCACTTCATGGTTCTCCTATTTTTCCGCCCGTTACATGCTCCTCATGTATTTCACGCCTTTTGAAGCTCTTCATATTTTTCACACCTTTTCAGGCTCTTCATGTTTTTGATCAGCATTTCATGGTTCTCCTATTTTTCAGGCCGTTTCATGCTCCTCATATTTTTGACACCTTTTGAAGCTCCTCATATTTTTCACACCTTTTCAGGCTCTTCAAGTTTTTCAACGCCACTTCATGCTCCTCCTTTTTGCAGAACTTTTCATGCTCCTCATATTTTTCACACCTTTTAAAGCTCTTCATATTTTTCACACCTTTTCAGGCTCTTCTTTTTTTTCAACACAATTTCATGCTCCTCCTATTTTTCAGACCGTTTCATGCTCATCTCATTTTTGACACTTTTTGAAGCTTTTCATATTTTTCAAAACTTTTCAGGCTCTTCATGTTTTTGAACACCGCTTCATGCTCCTCCTATTTTTGAGACCGTTTCATTCTCCTCATATTTTTGACACCTTTTGATGCTCTTCATATTTTTCACAACTTTTCAGGCTCTTCATGTTTTTCAACACCACTTCATGCTCCTCCTATTTTTCAGACCGTTTCATGCTCATCTCATTTTTGACACTTTTTGAAGCTTTTCATATTTTTCAAAACTTTTCAGGCTCTTCATGTTTTTGAACACCGCTTCATGCTCCTCCTATTTTTGAGACCGTTTCATTCTCCTCATATTTTTGACACCTTTTGATGCTCTTCATATTTTTCACACCTTTTCAGGCTCTTCATGTTTTTCAACACCACTTCATGCTCCTCCTATTTTTCAGACCGTTTCATGCTCATCTCATTTTTGACACATTTGAAGCTCTTCATATTTTTCACACCTTTTGAAGATCTTCATATTTTTCACACGTTTTCAGTCTCTTCATGTTTTTCAACACCGCTTCATGCTCCTCCTATTTTTCAGACCGTTTCATGCTCCTCATATTTTGACACTTTTTGAAGCTGTTCATATTTTTCACATCTTTTCAGGCTCTTCATGTTTTTCAACACCGTTTCATGCTCCTCATATTTTTGACACCTTTTGAATCTCTTCATATTTTTCACACCTTTTCAGGCTCTTCATGTTTTTCAACACCGCTTTATGCTCCTCCTATTTTTCAGACTGTTTCATACTCCTCATATTTTTCACACCTTTTGAAGGTCTTCATATATTTCACACCTTTTCAGGCTCTTCTTTTTTTTCAACTCCACTTCATGCTCCTCTTATTTTTCAGACCGTTTCATGCTCATCTCATTTTTGACACATTTGAAGCTCTTCATATTTTTCACACCTTTTGAAGCTCTTCATATTTTTCACACGTTTTCAGGCTCTTATTGTTTTTCAACACCGCTTCATGCTCCTCCTATTATTCAGATCGTTTCATTCTCCTCATATTTTTGACACCTTTTGAAGGTCTTCATATATTTCACACCTTTTCAGCCTCTTCTTTTTTTTCAAAACCACTTCATGCTCCTCTTATTTTTCAGACCGTTTCATGCTCATCTCATTTTTGACACATTTGAAACTCTTCATATTTTTCACACCTTTTGAATCTCTTCATATTTTTCACAACTTTTCAGGCTCTTCATGTTTTTCAACAACGCTTCATGCTCCTCCTATTTTTCAGACCGTTTCATGCTCCTCATATTTTTGACACTTTTTGAAGCTCTTCACATTTTTCACAACTTTTTAGGCTCTTCATGTTTTTCAACACCGATTCATGCTCCTCCTCTTTTTCAGACCGTTTCATGCTCCTCATATTTTGACACATTTTGAAGCTCTTCATATTTTTCACACCTTTTCAGGCTCTTCATGTTTTTGAACACCGCTTCATGCTCCTCCTATTTTTCAGACCGTTTCATGCTCCGCATATTTTTACCACCTTTTGAAGCTTTTCATATTTTTCACACATTTTCTGGCTGTTCAAGTTTTTCAACACCACTTCATGTTCCTCCTTTTTTGCAGACCGTTTCATGCTCCCCATATTTTTTACACCTTTTGAAGCTCTTCATATTTTTCACACGTTTTCAGGCTCTTCATGTTTTTCAAGACCGCTTCATGGTCCTCCTATTTTTCAGACCATTTCATGCTCCTCATATTTTTGACACTTTTTGAAGCTCTTCATATTTTTCACACCTTTTCAGACTCTTCATGTTTTTGAACACCACTACATGCTCCTCCTATTTTTCAGAGAGTTTCATGCTCTTCATGTATTTCACACCTTTTGAAGCTCTTCATATTTTTCACTCCTTTTCAGGCTCTTCATGTTTTTGAACACCGTTTCATGCTCCTCCTGTTTTTCAGACCGTTTCATGCTCCTCATATATTTGACACTTTTGAAGCTCTTCATATTATTCACAACTTTTCAGGCTCTTCATGTTTTTCATCACCGTTTCATGCTGCTTCTATTTTTCAGACCGTTTCATGCTCCTCATATTTTTCACATCTTTTGAAGCTCTTCATATTTTTCACACCTTTTCAGGCTCTTCATGTTTTTGACGACAGCTTCATGCTCCTCCTATTTTTCAGACCGTTTCATGCTCCTCATATTTTTGACACCTTTTGAAGCTCTTAATATTTTTCACACCTTTTCATGCTTTTCAACTTTTTCAAAACCGTTTCATGCTCCTCCTGTTTTTCAGACTGTTTTATGCTCCTCATATGTTTGACACCTTTTGAATCTCTTCATATTTTTCACACCTTTTCAGGCTCTTCATATTTGTCAACACCGTTTCATGCTCCTATTATTTTTCAGACCGTTTCATGCTCCTCATATTTTTGACACCTTTTGAAACTCTTCCTGTTTTTCACACCTTTTCAGGCTCTTCTACTTTTTCAACACCGCTTCATGATCCTCCTATTTTTCAGACCATTTCATCCTCCTCATATATTTGACACCTTTTGAAGCTCTTCATATTATTCACAACTTTTCAATCTCTTCATGTTTTCAAAAACACTTCATGCTCCTCCTTTTTTTCTGACCGTTTCATACTCATCTCATTTTTGACACCTTTTGAAGCTTTTCATATTTTTCAAAACTTTTCAGGCTCTTCATGTTTTTGAACACCGCTTCATGCTCCTCCTATTTTTGAGACCGTTTCATGCTCCTCATATGTTTGACACATTTTGAAGCTCTTCCTATATTTCACACCTTTTGAAGCTCTTCATATTTTTCACACCTTTTAAAGCTCGTCATATTTTTCACACCTTTTCAGGCTCTTCATGTTTTTCAACACTGCTTCTTGCTCCTCCTAATTTTCAGAGAGTTTCGTGCGCCTCATCTATTTCACAACTTTTGAAGCTCTTCATATTTTTCACAAGTTTTCAGGCTCTTCATTTTTTTGAACACTGCTTCTTGCTCCTCCTAATTTTCAGAGAGTTTCATGCGACTCATGTATTTCACACCTTTTGAAGCTCTTCATATTTTTCACAAGTTTTCAGGCTCTTCTTGTTTTTGAACACTGCTTCTTGCTCCTCCAATTTTTCAGAGAGTTTCATGCTCCTCATGTATTTCACACCTTTTGAAGCCTTTCATATTTTTCACACCTTTTCAGGCTCTTCATGTTTTTGAACACCACTTCATGGTTCTCCTATTTTTCCGCCCGTTACATGCTCCTCATGTATTTCACGCCTTTTGAAGCTCTTCATATTTTTCACACCTTTTCAGGCTCTTCATGTTTTTGATCAGCATTTCATGGTTCTCCTATTTTTCAGGCCGTTTCATGCTCCTCATATTTTTGACACCTTTTGAAGCTCCTCATATTTTTCACACCTTTTCAGGCTCTTCAAGTTTTTCAACGCCACTTCATGCTCCTCCTTTTTGCAGAACTTTTCATGCTCCTCATATTTTTCACACCTTTTAAAGCTCTTCATATTTTTCACACCTTTTCAGGCTCTTCTTTTTTTTCAACACAATTTCATGCTCCTCCTATTTTTCAGACCGTTTCATGCTCATCTCATTTTTGACACTTTTTGAAGCTTTTCATATTTTTCAAAACTTTTCAGGCTCTTCATGTTTTTGAACACCGCTTCATGCTCCTCCTATTTTTGAGACCGTTTCATTCTCCTCATATTTTTGACACCTTTTGATGCTCTTCATATTTTTCACAACTTTTCAGGCTCTTCATGTTTTTCAACACCACTTCATGCTCCTCCTATTTTTCAGACCGTTTCATGCTCATCTCATTTTTGACACTTTTTGAAGCTTTTCATATTTTTCAAAACTTTTCAGGCTCTTCATGTTTTTGAACACCGCTTCATGCTCCTCCTATTTTTGAGACCGTTTCATTCTCCTCATATTTTTGACACCTTTTGATGCTCTTCATATTTTTCACACCTTTTCAGGCTCTTCATGTTTTTCAACACCACTTCATGCTCCTCCTATTTTTCAGACCGTTTCATGCTCATCTCATTTTTGACACATTTGAAGCTCTTCATATTTTTCACACCTTTTGAAGATCTTCATATTTTTCACACGTTTTCAGTCTCTTCAGGTTTTTCAACACCGCTTCATGCTCCTCCTATTTTTCAGACCGTTTCATGCTCCTCATATTTTGACACTTTTTGAAGCTGTTCATATTTTTCACATCTTTTCAGGCTCTTCATGTTTTTCAACACCGTTTCATGCTCCTCATATTTTTGACACCTTTTGAATCTCTTCATATTTTTCACACCTTTTCAGGCTCTTCATGTTTTTCAACACCGCTTCATGCTCCTCCTATTTTTCAGACCGTTTCATACTCCTCATATTTTTCACACCTTTTGAAGGTCTTCATATATTTCACACCTTTTCAGCCTCTTCTTTTTTTTCAAAACCACTTCATGCTCCTCTTATTTTTCAGACCGTTTCATGCTCATCTCATTTTTGACACATTTGAAACTCTTCATATTTTTCACACCTTTTGAATCTCTTCATATTTTTCACAACTTTTCAGGCTCTTCATGTTTTTCAACAACGCTTCATGCTCCTCCTCTTTTTCAGACCGTTTCATGCTCCTCATATTTTTGACACTTTTTGAAGCTCTTCATATTTTTCACAACTTTTTAGGCTCTTCATGTTTTTCAACACCGATTCATGCTCCTCCTCTTTTTAAGACCTTTTCATGCTCCTCATATTTTGACACATTTTGAAGCTCTTCATATTTTTCACACCTTTTCAGGTTCTTCATGTTTTTGAACACCGCTTCATGCTCCTCCTATTTTTCAGACCGATTCATGCTCCGCATATTTTTACCACCTTTTGAAGCTTTTCATATTTTTCACACATTTTCTGGCTGTTCAAGTTTTTCAACACCACTTCATGTTCCTCCTTTTTTGCAGACCGTTTCATGCTCCCCATATTTTTTACACCTTTTGAAGCTCTTCATATTTTTCACACGTTTTCAGGCTCTTCATGTTTTTCAAGACCGCTTCATGGTCCTCCTATATTTTCAGACCATTTCATGCTCCTCATATTTTTGACACTTTTTGAAGCTCTTCATATTTTTCACACCTTTTCAGACTCTTCATGTTTTTGAACACCACTACATGCTCCTCCTATTTTTCAGAGAGTTTCATGCTCTTCATGTATTTCACACCTTTTGAAGCTCTTCATATTATTCACAACTTTTCAGGCTCTTCATGTTTTTGAACACCGTTTCATGCTCCTCCTGTTTTTCAGATCGTTTCATGCTCCTCATATATTTGACACCTTTTGAAGCTCTTCATATTATTCACAACTTTTCAGGCTCTTCATGTTTTTCATCACCGTTTCATGCTGCTTCTATTTTTCAGACCGTTTCATGCTCCTCATATTTTTCACATCTTTTGAAGCTCTTCATATTTTTCACACCTTTTCAGGCTCTTCATATTTTTGACGACAGCTTCATGCTCCTCCTATTTTTCAGACCGTTTCATGCTCCTCATATTTTTGACACCTTTTGAAGCTCTTCATATTTTTCACACCTTTTCAGACTCTTCATGTTTTTGAACACCACTACATGCTCCTCCTATTTTTCAGAGAGTTTCATGCTCTTCATGTATTTCACACCTTTGAAGCTCTTCATATTTTTCACACCTTTTCAGGCTCTTCATGTTTTTCCACACCACTTCATTCTTCTCCTATTTTTCAGACCGTTTCATGCTCCTCATGAATTTCACGCCTTTGAAGCTCTTCATATTTTTCACACCTTTTCAGGCTCTTCATGTTTCTGATCACCGATTCATGCTCCTCCTATTTTTCAGACCGTTTCATGCTCATCTCATTTTTGACACCTTTTGAAGCTCTTCATATATTTCACACCTTTTGAAGCTCTTCATATTTTTCACACGTTTGCAGGCTCTTCATGTTTTTGAACACCGTTTCATGCTGCTTCTGTTTTTCAGACGGTTTCATGCTCCTCATATTTTTCACACCTTTTCAGGCTCTTCATATTTTTAACACAGCTTCATGCTCCTCCTATTTTTCAGAGAGTTTCATGCTCCTCATGTGTTTCACACCTGTTGAATCTCTTCATATTTTTCACACCTTTTCAGTCTCTTCATGTTTTTCAACACCGCTTTATGCTCCTCCTATTTTTCAGACCGTTTCATACTCCTCATATTTTTGACACCTTTTGAAGGTCTTCATATATTTCACACCTTTTCAGGCTCTTCTTTTTTTTCAACTCCACTTCATGCTCCTCTTATTTTTCAGACCATTTCATGCTCATCTCATTTTTGACACATTTGAAGCTCTTCATATTTTTCACACCTTTTGAAGCTCTTCATATTTTTCACACGTTTTCAGGCTCTTCATGTTTTTCAACACCGCTTCACGCTCCTCCTATTATTCAGATCGTTTCATTCTCCTCATATTTTTGACACCTTTTGAAGGTCTTCATATATTTCACACCTTTTCAGCCTCTTCTTTTTTTTCAAAACCACTTCATGCTCCTCTTATTTTTCAGACCGTTTCATGCTCATCTCATTTTTGACACATTTGAAGCTCTTCATATTTTTCACACCTTTTGAATCTCTTCATATTTTTCACAACTTTTCAGGCTCTTCATGTTTTTCAACAACGCTTCATGCTCCTCCTCTTTTTCAGACCGTTTCATGCTCCTCATATTTTGACACCTTTTGAAGCTTTTCATATTTTTCACAACATTTCAGGCTCTTCATGTTTTTGAACACCGCTTCATGCTCTTCCTATTTTTCAGACCGTTTCATGCTCATCTAATTTTTGACACCTTTTGAAGCTCTTAATATTTTTCACACCTTTTGAAGCTCTTCATATTTTTCACACGTTTTCAGGCTCTTCATGTTTTTCAACACCGCTTCATGCTCCTCCTATTTTTCACACCGTTTCATGCTCCTCATATATTTGACACCTTTTTAAGCTCTTCATATTTTTCACACCTTTTCCTGCTCTTCATCTTTTTCAAAACCGTTTCATGCTCATCCTGTTTTTCAGAGTGTTTCATGCTCCTCATATGTTTGACACCTTAAGAAGCTCTTCATATTTTTCACACCTTTTCATGCTCTTCATGTTTGTCAAGACCGTTTCATGCTTATATTATTTTTCAGAACGTTTCATGCTCCTCATATTTTTGACACCTTTTGAAGCTTTTCGTATTTTTCACACCTTTTCAGGCTCTTCTTATTTTTCAACACCACTTCATGATCCTCCTATTTTTCAGACCGTTTCATGCTCCTCATATATTTGACACTTTTGAAGCTCTTCATATTATTCACAACTTTTCAGGCTCTTCATGTTTTTCATCACCGTTTCTTGCTGCTTCTATTTTTCAGACCGTTTCATGCTCCTCATATTTTTCACATCTTTTGAAGCTCTTCATATTTTTCACACCTTTTCAGGCTCTTCATGTTTTTGACGACAGCTTCATGCTCCTCCTATTTTTCAGACCGTTTCATGCTCCTCATATTTTTGACACCTTTTGTAGCTCTTAATATTTTTCACACCTTTTCATGCTTTTCATCTTTTTCAAAACCGTTTCATGCTCCTCCTATTTTTCAGACTGTTTCATGCTCCTCATATGTTTGACACCTTTTGAATCTCTTCATATTTTTCACACCTTTTCAGGCTCTTCATGTTTGTCAACACCGTTTCATGCTCCTATTATTTTTCAGACCGTTTCATGCTCCTCATATTTTTGACACCTTTTGAAACTCTTCCTGTTTTTCACACCTTTTCAGGCTCTTCTACTTTTTCAACACCGCTTCATGATCCTCCTATTTTTCAGACCATTTCATCCTCCTCATATATTTGACACCTTTTGAAGCTCTTCATATTATTCACAACTTTTCAATCTCTTCATGTTTTCAAAAACACTTCATGCTCCTCCTTTTTTTCTGACCGTTTCATGCTCATCTCATTTTTGACACCTTTTGAAGCTTTTCATATTTTTCAAAACTTTTCAGGCTCTTCATGTTTTTGAACACCGCTTCATGCTCCTCCTATTTTTGAGACCGTTTCATGCTCCTCATATGTTTGACACATTTTGAAGCTCTTCCTATATTTCACACCTTTTGAAGCTCTTCATATTTTTCACACCTTTTAAAGCTCGTCATATTTTTCAAACGTTTTCAGGCTCTTCATGTTTTTCAACACCACCTCATGCTCCTCCTATTTTTCAGACGGTTTCATGTTCTTCATATTTTTGACCCCTTTGAAGCTCTTCATATTTTTCACAAGTTTTCAGGCACTTCATGTTTTTGAACACTGCTTCTTGCTCCTCCTAATTTTCAGAGAGTTTCATGCGACTCATGTATTTTACACCTTTTGAAGGTCTTCATATTTTTCACACCTTTTCAGGCTCTTCATGTTTTTCAACACTGCTTCTTGCTCCTCCTAATTTTCAGAGAGTTTCGTGCGCCTCATCTATTTCACACCTTTTGAAGCTCTTCATATTTTTCACACCTTTTCAGGCTCTTCATGTTTTTGAACACCGCTTCATGCTCTTCCTATTTTTCAGACCGTTTCATGCTCATCTAATTTTTGACACCTTTTGAAGCTTTTCGTATTTTTCACACCTTTTCAGGCTCTTCTTATTTTTCAACACCACTTCATGATCCTCCTATTTTTCAGACCGTTTCATGCTCCTCATATATTTGACACTTTTGAAGCTCTTCATATTATTCACAACTTTTCAGGCTCTTCATGTTTTTCATCACCGTTTCTTGCTGCTTCTATTTTTCAGACCGTTTCATGCTCCTCATATTTTTCACATCTTTTGAAGCTCTTCATATTTTTCACACCTTTTCAGGCTCTTCATGTTTTTGACGACAGCTTCATGCTCCTCCTATTTTTCAGACCGTTTCATGCTCCTCATATTTTTGACACCTTTTGTAGCTCTTAATATTTTTCACACCTTTTCATGCTTTTCATCTTTTTCAAAACCGTTTCATGCTCCTCCTATTTTTCAGACTGTTTCATGCTCCTCATATGTTTGACACCTTTTGAATCTCTTCATATTTTTCACACCTTTTCAGGCTCTTCATGTTTGTCAACACCGTTTCATGCTCCTATTATTTTTCAGACCGTTTCATGCTCCTCATATTTTTGACACCTTTTGAAACTCTTCCTGTTTTTCACACCTTTTCAGGCTCTTCTACTTTTTCAACACCGCTTCATGATCCTCCTATTTTTCAGACCATTTCATCCTCCTCATATATTTGACACCTTTTGAAGCTCTTCATATTATTCACAACTTTTCAATCTCTTCATGTTTTCAAAAACACTTCATGCTCCTCCTTTTTTTCTGACCGTTTCATGCTCATCTCATTTTTGACACCTTTTGAAGCTTTTCATATTTTTCAAAACTTTTCAGGCTCTTCATGTTTTTGAACACCGCTTCATGCTCCTCCTATTTTTGAGACCGTTTCATGCTCCTCATATGTTTGACACATTTTGAAGCTCTTCCTATATTTCACACCTTTTGAAGCTCTTCATATTTTTCACACCTTTTAAAGCTCGTCATATTTTTCAAACGTTTTCAGGCTCTTCATGTTTTTCAACACCACCTCATGCTCCTCCTATTTTTCAGACGGTTTCATGTTCTTCATATTTTTGACCCCTTTGAAGCTCTTCATATTTTTCACAAGTTTTCAGGCACTTCATGTTTTTGAACACTGCTTCTTGCTCCTCCTAATTTTCAGAGAGTTTCATGCGACTCATGTATTTTACACCTTTTGAAGGTCTTCATATTTTTCACACCTTTTCAGGCTCTTCATGTTTTTCAACACTGCTTCTTGCTCCTCCTAATTTTCAGAGAGTTTCGTGCGCCTCATCTATTTCACACCTTTTGAAGCTCTTCATATTTTTCACACCTTTTCAGGCTCTTCATGTTTTTCAACACTGCTTCTTGCTCCTCCTAATTTTCAGAGAGTTTCGTGCACCTCATCTATTACACACCTTTTGAAGCTCTTCATATTTTTCACAAGTTTTCAGGCTCTTCATTTTTTTGAACACTGCTTCTTGCTCCTCCTAATTTTCAGAGAGTTTCATGCGACTCATGTATTTCACACCTTTTGAAGCTCTTCATATTTTTCACAAGTTTTCAGGCTCTTCATGTTTTTGAACACTGCTTCTTGCTCCTCCAATTTTTCAGAGAGTTTCATGCTCCTCATGTATTTCACACCTTTTGAAGCCTTTCATATTTTTCACACCTTTTCAGGCTCTTCATGTTTTTGCACACCACTTCATGGTTCTCCTATTTTTCAGCCCGTTACATTCTCCTCATGTATTTCACGCCTTTTGAAGCTCTTCATATTTTTCACACCTTTTCAGGCTCTTCATGTTTTTGATCAGCATTTCATGGTTCTCCTATTTTTCAGGCCGTTTCATGCTCCTCATATTTTTGACACCTTTTAAAGCTCCTCATATTTTTCACACCTTTTCAGGCTCTTCAAGTTTTTCAACACCACTTCATGCTCCTCCTTTTTGCAGACCTTTTCATGCTCCTCATATTTTTCACACCTTTTAAATCTCTTCATATTTTTCACAGCTTTTCAGTCTCTTCTTTTTTTTCAACACCAATTCATGCTCCTCCTATTTTTCAATCCGTTTCATGCTCATCTCATTTTTGACACCTTTTGAAGCTTTTCATATTTTTCACACCTTTTCAGGCTCTTCATGTTTTTCAACACCACTTCATGCTCCTCCTATTTTTCAGACCGTTTCATGCTCATCTCATTTTTGACACATTTGAAGCTCTTCATATTTTTCACACCTTTTGAAGATCTTTATATTTTTCACACGTTTTCAGTCTCCATGTTTTTCAACACCACTTCATGCTCCTCCTATTTTTCAGACCGTTTCATGCTCATC
Source organism: Dama dama (assembly GCF_033118175.1). Classification (NCBI taxonomy): domain Eukaryota; kingdom Metazoa; phylum Chordata; class Mammalia; order Artiodactyla; family Cervidae; genus Dama; species Dama dama. Next base: position 1,018,670 of record NW_026870900.1, read on the forward strand.
TCATTTTTGACACATTTGAAGCTCTTCATATTTTTCACACCTTTTGAAGATCTTTATATTTTTCACACGTTTTCAGTCTCCATGTTTTTCAACACCACTTCATGCTCCTCCTATTTTTCAGACCGTTTCATGCTCATCTCATTTTTGACACATTTGAAGCTCTTCATATTTTTCACACCTTTTGAAGATCTTTATATTTTTCACACCTTTTCAGGCTCTTCATGTTTTTCAACACCGTTTCATGCTCCTCATATTTTTGACACCTTTTGAATCTCTTCATATTTTTCACACCTTTTCAGGCTCTTCATGTTTTTCAACACCGCTTTATGCTCCTCCTATTTTTCAGACCGTTTCATACTCCTCATATTTTTGACACCTTTTGAAGGTCTTCATATTATTCACAACTTTTCAGGCTCTTCATGTTTTTCATCACCGTTTCATGCTGCTTCTATTTTTCAGACCGTTTCATGCTCCTCATATTTTTCACATCTTTTGAAGCTCTTCATATTTTTCACACCTTTTCAGGCTCTTCATGTTTTTGACGACAGCTTCATGCTCCTCCTATTTTTCAGACCGTTTCATGCTCCTCATATTTTTGACACCTTTTGAAGCTCTTCATATTTTTCACACCTTTTCAGACTCTTCATGTTTTTGAACACCACTACATGCTCCTCCTATTTTTCAGAGAGTTTCATGCTCTTCATGTATTTCACACCTTTGAAGCTCTTCATATTTTTCACACCTTTTCAGGCTCTTCATGTTTTTCCACACCACTTCATTCTTCTCCTATTTTTCAGACCGTTTCATGCTCCTCATGAATTTCACGCCTTTGAAGCTCTTCATATTTTTCACACCTTTTCAGGCTCTTCATGTTTCTGATCACCGATTCATGCTCCTCCTATTTTTCAGACCGTTTCATGCTCATCTCATTTTTGACACCTTTTGAAGCTCTTCATATATTTCACACCTTTTGAAGCTCTTCATATTTTTCACACGTTTGCAGGCTCTTCATGTTTTTGAACACCGTTTCATGCTGCTTCTGTTTTTCAGACGGTTTCATGCTCCTCATATTTTTCACACCTTTTCAGGCTCTTCATATTTTTAACACAGCTTCATGCTCCTCCTATTTTTCAGAGAGTTTCATGCTCCTCATGTGTTTCACACCTGTTGAATCTCTTCATATTTTTCACACCTTTTCAGTCTCTTCATGTTTTTCCACACCACTTCATGCTCCTCCTTTTTTTCAGACTGTTTCATGCTCCTCTTATTTTTGACACTTTTTGAAGCTCTTCATATATTCACACCTTTTCAGGCTCTTCATGTTTTTCACCACCACTTCATGCTCCTCTTATTTTTCAGACCGTTTCATGCTCTTCTCATTTTTGAAAGCTTTAGAATCTCTCCATATTTTTCACACCTTTTCAGGCTCTTCATGTTTTTCAACACCGCTTCATGCTCCTCCTATTATTCAGACCGTTTCAAGCTCCTCATATTTTTGACACCTTTTGAAGGTCTTCATATATTTCATACCTTTTCAGGCTCTTCTTTTTTTTCAACTCCACTTCATGCTCCTCTTATTTTTCAGACCCATTCATGCTCATCTCATTTTTGACACATTTGAAGCTCTTCATATTTTTCACACGTTTTCAGGCTCTTCATGTTTTTAACACCGCTTCATGCTCCTCCTATTTTTCAGACCGTTTCTTTTCCTCATGTTTTTGACACCTTTTGAAGGTCTTCATATATTTCACACCTTTTCAGGCTCTTCTTTTTTTTCAACACCACTTCATGCTCCTCTTATTTTTCAGACTGTTTCATGCTCATCTCAATTTTGACACTTTTGAAGCTATTCATATTTTTCACACCTTTTGAAGCTCTTCATATTTTTCACACCTTTTCATGCTCTTCATGTTTTTCCACACCGCTTCATGCTCCTGCTATTTTTCAGACCGTTTCATGCTCCTCATATTTTTGACACATTTTGAAGCTCTTCATATTTTTCACACCTTTTCAGACTCTTCATGTTTTTGAACACCGCTTCAGTCTCCTCCTATTTTTCAGACCGTTTCATGCTCCACACATTTTTGCCACCTTTTGAAGCTTTTCATATTTTTCACACCTTTTCTGGCTGTTCAAGTTTTTCAACACCACTTCATGCTCCTCCTTTCTTGCAGACCGTTTCATGCTCCTAATATTTTTGACACCTTTTGAAGCTCTTCATATTTTTCACACGTTTTCATGCTCTTCATGTTTTTTAACACCGCTTCAAGCTCCTCCTATTTTTCAGACCGTTTCATGCTCATCTCATATTTTACACCTTTTCAAGCTTTTCATATTTTTCACAATTTTTCAGGCTCTTCATGTTTTTGAACACTGCTTCATGCTCCTCCTATTTTTCAGACCGTATCCTGCTCCTCATATTATTCACACCTATTGAAGCTCTTCATATTTTTCACACCTTTTAAGACTCTTCATGTTTTTGAACACCACTTCATGCTCCTCCTATTTTTCAGACCGTTTCATGCTCATCTCATTTTTGACACATTTGAAGCTCTTCATATTTTTCACACCTTTTGAAGATCTTCATATTTTTCACACGTTTTCAGTCTCTTCATGTTTTTCAACACCGCTTCATGCTCCTCCTATTTTTCAGACCGTTTCATGCTCCTCATATTTTTGACACTTTTTGAAGCTGTTCATATTTTTCACACCTTTTCAGGGTCTTCATGTTTTTCAACACCGTTTCATGCTCCTCATATTTTTGACACCTTTTGAATCTCTTCATATTTTTCACACCTTTTCAGGCTCTTCATGTTTTTCAACACCGCTTTATGCTCCTCCTATTTTTCAGACCGTTTCATTCTCCTCATATTTTTGACACCTTTTGAAGGTCTTCATATATTTCGCACCTTTTCAGGCTCTTCTTTTTTTTCAAGTCCACTTCATGCTCCTCTTATTTTTCAGACCGTTTCATGCCTATCTCATTTTTGACACATTTGAAGCTCTTCATATTTTTCACACCTTTTGAAGCTCTTCATATTTTTCACACGTTTTCAGGCTCTTCATGTTTTTCAACACTGCTTCATGCTCCTCCTATTATTCAGATCGTTTCATTCTCCTCATATTTTTGACACCTTTTGAAGGTCTTCATATATTTCACACCTTTTCAGCCTCTTCTTTTTTTTCAAAACCACTTCATGCTCCTCTTATTTTTCAGACCGTTTCATGCCCATCTCATTTTTGACACATTTGAAGCTCTTCATATTTTTCACACCTTTTGAATCTCTTCATATTTTTCACAACTTTTCAGGCTCTTCATGTTTTTGAACACCGCTTCATGCTCCTCCTATTTTTCAGACCGTTTCATGCTCCGCATATTTTTACCACCTTTTGAAGCTTTTCATATTTTTCACACATTTTCTGGCTGTTCAAGTTTTTCAACACCACTTCATGTTCCTCCTTTTTTGCAGACCGTTTCATGCTCCCCATATTTTTTACACCTTTTGAAGCTCTTCATATTTTTCACACGTTTTCAGGCTCTTCATGTTTTTCAAGACCGCTTCATGGTCCTCCTATTTTTCAGACCATTTCATGCTCCTCATATTTTTGACACTTTTTGAAGCTCTTCATATATTTCACACCTTTTCAGACTCTTCATGTTTTTGAACACCACTACATGCTCCTCCTATTTTTCAGAGAGTTTCATGCTCTTCATGTATTTCACACCTTTTGAAGCTCTTCATATTTTTCACTCCTTTTCAGGCTCTTCATGTTTTTGAACACCGTTTCATGCTCCTCCTGTTTTTCAGATCGTTTCATGCTCCTCATATATTTGACACTTTTTGAAGCTCTTCATATTATTCACAACTTTTCAGGCTCTTCATGTGTTTCATCACCGTTTCATGCTGCTTCTATTTTTCAGACCGTTTCATGCTCCTCATATTTTTCACATCTTTTGAAGCTCTTCATATTTTTCACACCTTTTCAGGCTCTTCATGTTTTTGACGACAGCTTCATGCTCCTCCTATTTTTCAGGCCGTTTCATGCTCCTCATATTTTTGACACATTTTGAAGCTATTCATATTTTTCACACCTTTTCAGGCTCTTCATGTTTTTCAACACCGCTTTATGCTCCTCCTATTTTTCAGACCGTTTCATACTCCTCATATTTTTGACACCTTTTGAAGGTCTTCATATATTTCACACCTTTTCAGGCTCTTCTTTTTTTTCAACTCCACTTCATGCTCCTCTTATTTTTCAGACCATTTCATGCTCATCTCATTTTTGACACATTTGAAGCTCTTCATATTTTTCACACCTTTTGAAGCTCTTCATATTTTTCACACGTTTTCAGGCTCTTCATGTTTTTCAACACCGCTTCACGCTCCTCCTATTATTCAGATCGTTTCATTCTCCTCATATTTTTGACACCTTTTGAAGGTCTTCATATATTTCACACCTTTTCAGCCTCTTCTTTTTTTTCAAAACCACTTCATGCTCCTCTTATTTTTCAGACCGTTTCATGCTCATCTCATTTTTGACACATTTGAAGCTCTTCATATTTTTCACACCTTTTGAATCTCTTCATATTTTTCACAACTTTTCAGGCTCTTCATGTTTTTCAACAACGCTTCATGCTCCTCCTCTTTTTCAGACCGTTTCATGCTCCTCATATTTTGACACCTTTTGAAGCTTTTCATATTTTTCACAACATTTCAGGCTCTTCATGTTTTTGAACACCGCTTCATGCTCTTCCTATTTTTCAGACCGTTTCATGCTCATCTAATTTTTGACACCTTTTGAAGCTTTTCGTATTTTTCACACCTTTTCAGGCTCTTCTTATTTTTCAACACCACTTCATGATCCTCCTATTTTTCAGACCGTTTCATGCTCCTCATATATTTGACACTTTTGAAGCTCTTCATATTATTCACAACTTTTCAGGCTCTTCATGTTTTTCATCACCGTTTCTTGCTGCTTCTATTTTTCAGACCGTTTCATGCTCCTCATATTTTTCACATCTTTTGAAGCTCTTCATATTTTTCACACCTTTTCAGGCTCTTCATGTTTTTGACGACAGCTTCATGCTCCTCCTATTTTTCAGACCGTTTCATGCTCCTCATATTTTTGACACCTTTTGTAGCTCTTAATATTTTTCACACCTTTTCATGCTTTTCATCTTTTTCAAAACCGTTTCATGCTCCTCCTATTTTTCAGACTGTTTCATGCTCCTCATATGTTTGACACCTTTTGAATCTCTTCATATTTTTCACACCTTTTCAGGCTCTTCATGTTTGTCAACACCGTTTCATGCTCCTATTATTTTTCAGACCGTTTCATGCTCCTCATATTTTTGACACCTTTTGAAACTCTTCCTGTTTTTCACACCTTTTCAGGCTCTTCTACTTTTTCAACACCGCTTCATGATCCTCCTATTTTTCAGACCATTTCATCCTCCTCATATATTTGACACCTTTTGAAGCTCTTCATATTATTCACAACTTTTCAATCTCTTCATGTTTTCAAAAACACTTCATGCTCCTCCTTTTTTTCTGACCGTTTCATACTCATCTCATTTTTGACACCTTTTGAAGCTTTTCATATTTTTCAAAACTTTTCAGGCTCTTCATGTTTTTGAACACCGCTTCATGCTCCTCCTATTTTTGAGACCGTTTCATGCTCCTCATATGTTTGACACATTTTGAAGCTCTTCCTATATTTCACACCTTTTGAAGCTCTTCATATTTTTCACACCTTTTAAAGCTCGTCATATTTTTCACACGTTTTCAGGCTCTTCATGTTTTTCAACACCACCTCATGCTCCTCCTATTTTTCAGACGGTTTCATGTTCTTCATATTTTTGACCCCTTTGAAGCTCTTCATATTTTTCACAAGTTTTCAGGCACTTCATGTTTTTGAACACTGCTTCTTGCTCCTCCTAATTTTCAGAGAGTTTCATGCGACTCATGTATTTTACACCTTTTGAAGGTCTTCATATTTTTCACACCTTTTCAGGCTCTTCATGTTTTTCAACACTGCTTCTTGCTCCTCCTAATTTTCAGAGAGTTTCGTGCGCCTCATCTATTTCACACCTTTTGAAGCTCTTCATATTTTTCACACCTTTTCAGGCTCTTCATGTTTTTCAACACTGCTTCTTGCTCCTCCTAATTTTCAGAGAGTTTCGTGCACCTCATCTATTACACACCTTTTGAAGCTCTTCATATTTTTCACAAGTTTTCAGGCTCTTCATTTTTTTGAACACTGCTTCTTGCTCCTCCTAATTTTCAGAGAGTTTCATGCGACTCATGTATTTCACACCTTTTGAAGCTCTTCATATTTTTCACAAGTTTTCAGGCTCTTCATGTTTTTGAACACTGCTTCTTGCTCCTCCAATTTTTCAGAGAGTTTCATGCTCCTCATGTATTTCACACCTTTTGAAGCCTTTCATATTTTTCACACCTTTTCAGGCTCTTCATGTTTTTGCACACCACTTCATGGTTCTCCTATTTTTCAGCCCGTTACATTCTCCTCATGTATTTCACGCCTTTTGAAGCTCTTCATATTTTTCACACCTTTTCAGGCTCTTCATGTTTTTGATCAGCATTTCATGGTTCTCCTATTTTTCAGGCCGTTTCATGCTCCTCATATTTTTGACACCTTTTAAAGCTCCTCATATTTTTCACACCTTTTCAGGCTCTTCAAGTTTTTCAACACCACTTCATGCTCCTCCTTTTTGCAGACCTTTTCATGCTCCTCTTATTTTTCACACCTTTCAAATCTCTTCATATTTTTCACAGCTTTTCAGTCTCTTCTTTTTTTTCAACACCAATTCATGCTCCTCCTATTTTTCAATCCGTTTCATGCTCATCTCATTTTTGACACCTTTTGAAGCTTTTCATATTTTTCACACCTTTTCAGGCTCTTCATGTTTTTCAACACCACTTCATGCTCCTCCTATTTTTCAGACCGTTTCATGCTCATCTCATTTTTGACACATTTGAAGCTCTTCATATTTTTCACACCTTTTGAAGATCTTTATATTTTTCACACGTTTTCAGTCTCCATGTTTTTCAACACCACTTCATGCTCCTCCTATTTTTCAGACCGTTTCATGCTCATCTCATTTTTGACACATTTGAAGCTCTTCATATTTTTCACACCTTTTGAAGATCTTTATATTTTTCACACGTTTTCAGTCTCCATGTTTTTCAACACCACTTCATGCTCCTCCTATTTTTCAGACCGTTTCATGCTCATCTCATTTTTGACACATTTGAAGCTCTTCATATTTTTCACACCTTTTGAAGATCTTTATATTTTTCACACCTTTTCAGGCTCTTCATGTTTTTCAACACCGTTTCATGCTCCTCATATTTTTGACACCTTTTGAATCTCTTCATATTTTTCACACCTTTTCAGGCTCTTCATGTTTTTCAACACCGCTTTATGCTCCTCCTATTTTTCAGACCGTTTCATACTCCTCATATTTTTGACACCTTTTGAAGGTCTTCATATATTTCACACCTTTTCAGGCTCTTCTTTTTTTTCAACTCCACTTCATGCTCCTCTTATTTTTCAGACCGTTTCATGCTCATCTCATTTTTGACACATTTGAAGCTCTTCATATTTTTCACACCTTTTGAAGCTCTTCATATTTTTCACAAGTTTTCAGGCTCTTCATGTTTTTCAACACCGCTTCATGCTCCTCCTATTATTCAGATCGTTTCATTCTCCTCATATTTTTGACACCTTTTGAAGGTCTTCATATATTTCACACCTTTTCAGCCTCTTCTTTTTTTTCAATACCACTTCATGCTCCTCTTATTTTTCAGACCGTTTCATGCTCATCTCATTTTTGACACATTTGAATCTCTTCATATTTTTCACACCTTTTGAATCTCTTCATATTTTTCACAACTTTTCAGGCTCTTCATGTTTTTCAACAACGCTTCATGCTCCTCCTATTTTTGAGACCGTTTCATGCTCCTCATATTTTTGACACTTTTTGAAGCTCTTCATATTTTTCACACCTTTTCAGGCTCTTCATGATTGTCAACACCGTTTCATGCTCCTATTATTTTTCAGACCGTTTCATGCTCCTCATATGTTTGACACCTTTTGAATCTCTTCATATTTTTCGCACCTTTTCAGGCTCTTCATGTTTGTCAACACCGTTTCATGCTCCTATTATTTTTCAGACCGTTTCATGCTCCTCATATTTTTGACACCTTTTGAAACTCTTCCTGTTTTTCACACCTTTTCAGGCTCTTCTACTTTTTCAACACCGCTTCATGATCCTCCTATTTTTCAGACCATTTCATCCTCCTCATATATTTGACACCTTTTGAAGCTCTTCATATTATTCACAACTTTTCAATCTCTTCATGTTTTCAAAAACACTTCATGCTCCTCCTTTTTTTCTGACCGTTTCATACTCATCTCATTTTTGACACCTTTTGAAGCTTTTCATATTTTTCAAAACTTTTCAGGCTCTTCATGTTTTTGAACACCGCTTCATGCTCCTCCTATTTTTGAGACCGTTTCATGCTCCTCATATGTTTGACACATTTTGAAGCTCTTCCTATATTTCACACCTTTTGAAGCTCTTCATATTTTTCACACCTTTTAAAGCTCGTCATATTTTTCACACGTTTTCAGGCTCTTCATGTTTTTCAACACCACCTCATGCTCCTCCTATTTTTCAGACGGTTTCATGTTCTTCATATTTTTGACCCCTTTGAAGCTCTTCATATTTTTCACAAGTTTTCAGGCACTTCATGTTTTTGAACACTGCTTCTTGCTCCTCCTAATTTTCAGAGAGTTTCATGCGACTCATGTATTTTACACCTTTTGAAGGTCTTCATATTTTTCACACCTTTTCAGGCTCTTCATGTTTTTCAACACTGCTTCTTGCTCCTCCTAATTTTCAGAGAGTTTCGTGCGCCTCATCTATTTCACACCTTTTGAAGCTCTTCATATTTTTCACACCTTTTCAGGCTCTTCATGATTTTCAACACTGCTTCTTGCTCCTCCTAATTTTCAGAGAGTTTCGTGCACCTCATCTATTTCACACCTTTTGAAGCTCTTCATATTTTTCACAAGTTTTCAGGCTCTTCATTTTTTTGAACACTGCTTCTTGCTCCTCCTAATTTTCAGAGAGTTTCATGCGACTCATGTATTTCACACCTTTTGAAGCTCTTCATATTTTTCACAAGTTTTCAGGCTCTTCATGTTTTTGAACACTGCTTCTTGCTCCTCCAATTTTTCAGAGAGTTTCATGCTCCTCATGTATTTCACACCTTTTGAAGCCTTTCATATTTTTCACACCTTTTCAGGCTCTTCATGTTTTTCCACACCACTTCATTCTTCTCCTATTTTTCAGACCGTTTCATGCTCCTCATGAATTTCACGCCTTTGAAGCTCTTCATATTTTTCACACCTTTTCAGGCTCTTCATGTTTCTGATCACCGTTTCATGCTCCTCCTATTTTTCAGACCGTTTCATGCTCATCTCATTTTTGACACCTTTTGAAGCTCTTCATATATTTCACACCTTTTGAAGCTCTTCATAGTTTTCACACGTTTGCAGGCTCTTCATGTATTTGAACACCGTTTCATGCTGCTTCTGTTTTTCAGACGGTTTCATGCTCCTCATATTTTTCACACCTTTTCAGGCTCTTCATATTTTTAACACAGCTTCATGCTCCTCCTATTTTTCAGAGAGTTTCATGCTCCTCATGTATTTCACACCTTTTGAAGCTCTTCATATTTTTCACACCTTTTCAGTCTCTTCATGTTTTTCCACACCACTTCATGCTCCTCCTTTTTTTCAGACCGTTTCATGCTCCTCTTATTTTTGACACTTTTTGAAGCTCTTCATATATTCACACCTTTTCAGGCTCTTCATATTTTTCACCACCACTTCATGCTCCTCTTATTTTTCAGACCGTTTCATGCTCTTCTCATTTTTGAAAGCTTTAGAATCTCTCCATATTTTTCACACCTTTTCAGGCTCTTCATGTTTTTCAACACCGCTTCATGCTCCTCCTATTATTCAGACCGTTTCAAGCTCCTCATATTTTTGACACCTTTTGAAGGTCTTCATATATTTCACACCTTTTAAGGCTTTCTTATTTTTCAACTCCACTTCATGCTCCTCTTATTTTTCAGACCCATTCATGCTCATCTCATTTTTGACACATTTGAAGCTCTTCATATTTTTCACACGTTTTCAGGCTCTTCATGTTTTTAACACCGCTTCATGCTCCTCCTATTTTTCAGACCGTTTCTTTCTCCTCATGTTTTTGACACCTTTTGAAGGTCTTCATATATTTCACACCTTTTCAGGCTCTTCTTTTTTTTCAACACCAATTCATGCTCCTCTTATTTTTCAGACCGTTTCATGCTCATCTCAATTTTGACACTTTTGAAGCTATTCATATTTTTCACACCTTTTGAAGCTCTTCATATTTTTCACACCTTTTCATGCTCTTCATGTTTTTCCACACCGCTCCATGCTCCTGCTATTTTTCAGACCGTTTCATGCTCCTCATATATTTGACACATTTTGAAGCTCTTCATATTTTTCACACCTTTTCAGACTCTTCATGTTTCTGAACACCGCTTCAGTCTCCTCCTATTTTTCAGACTGTTTCATGCTCCGCACATTTTTGCCACCTTTTGAAGCTTTTCATATTTTTCACACCTTTTCTGGCTGTTCAAGTTTTTCAACACCACTTCATGCTCCTCCTTTCTTGCAGACCGTTTCATGCTCCTCATATTTTTGACACCTTTTGAAGCTCTTCATATTTTTCACACGTTTTCACGCTCTTCATGTTTTTTAACACAGCTTCAAGCTCCTCCTATTTTTCAGACCGTTTCATGCTCATCTCATTTTTTACACCTTTTCAAGCTTTTCATATTTTTCACAATTTTTCAGGCTCTTCATGTTTTTGAACACTGCTTCATGCTCCTCCTATTTTTCAGACCGTATCCTGCTCCTCATATTATTCACACCTATTGAAGCTCTTCATATTTTTCACACCTTTTAAGACTCTTCATGTTTTTGAACACCACTTCATGCTCCTCCTATTTTTCAGACCGTTTCATGCTCATCTCATTTTTGACACATTTGAAGCTCTTCATATTTTTCACACCTTTTGAAGATCTTCATATTTTTCACACGTTTTCAGTCTCTTCATGTTTTTCAACACCACTTCATGCTTCTCCCATTTTTCAGACCGTTTCATGCTCCTCATATTTTTGACACTTTTTGAAGCTGTTCATATTTTTCACACCTTTTCAGGCTCTTCATGTTTTTCAACACCGTTTCATGATCCTCATATTTTTGACACTTTTTGAAGCTGTTCATATTTTTCACACCTTTTCAGGCTCTTCATGTTTTTCAACACCGTTTCATGATCCTCATATTTTTGACACCTTTTGAAGCTCTTCATATTTTTCACACCTTTTAAGACTCTTCTAGTTTTTGAACACCACTTCATGCTCCTCCTATTTTTCAGAGAGTTTCATGCTCCTCATATATTTCACACCTTTTTAAGCTCTTCATAATTTTCACACCTTTTTAGGCTCTTCATGTTTTTCCACACCACTTCATGCTTCTCCCATTTTTCAGACCGTTTCATGCTCCTCATGAATTTCACACCTTTTGAAGCTCTTCATATTTTTCACACCTTTTCAGGCTCTTCATGTTTCTGATCACCGTTTCATTCTCCTCCTATCTTTCAGACCGTTTCATGCTCCTCATATTTTTGACCCCTTTTGAAGCTCTTCATATTTTTCACACCTTTTCAGGCTCTTCATGTTTTTGAACACCGCACATGATCCTCCTCATTTTCAGAACTTTTCATGCTCCTCATATTTTTGACCCCTTTTGAAGCTCTTCATATTTTTCACACCTTTTCAGGCTCTTCATGTTTTTGATCACCGTTTCATGCTACTCCTATTTTTCAGAACGTTTCATGCTCCTCATATTTTTGACACCTTTTGAACCTCTTCATATTTGTCACACCTTTTCAGGCTCTTCATGTTTTTCAACACCGTTTCATGCTGCTTCTAATTTTTCACACCGTTTCATGCTCTCCATATTTTTGACCCCTTTTGAAGCTCTTCATATTTTTCACACCTTTTCAGGCTCTTCATGTTTTTGAACACCACTTCATGCTCCTCCTATTTTTCAGAGAATTTCCTGCTCCTCATGTATTTCACACCTTTTGAAGCTCCTCATATTTTTCACACCTTTTCAGGCTCTTCATGTTTTTCCACACCACTTCATGCTTCTCCTATTTTTCAGACCGTTTCATGCTCCTCATATTTTTGACACCTTTTGAAGCTCTTCATATTTTTCACAACTTTTCAGGCTCTTCATGTTTATGATCACCGTTTCATGCTCCTCCTATCTTTCAGACCGTTTCATTCTTCTCATATTTTTGACACCATTTGAAGCTCTTCATATTTTTCACACCTTTTCAGGCTCTTCATGTTTTTGAACACTGCTTCATGCTAATCTTATTTTTCAGACGGTTTCATGCTCCTCATGTATTTAACACCTTTTGAAGCTACACATATTTTCCACACTTTTTCAGGCTGTTCATGTTATTGAACACCGCTTCATGCTCCTCCTATTTTTCAGACCGTATCATGCTCCTCATATTTTTCACACCTTTTGAAGCTCTTCATATTTTTCACACCTTTTCAGGCTCTTCATATTTTTGAACACGATTTCATGCCCCTCTTGTTTTTCAGACTGTTTCATGCTCATCTCATTTTTGACATCTTTTGAAGCTTTGCATATTATTCACATGTTTTGAAGCTCTTCATATTTTTCCCATTTTTGAAGCTCTTCATATTTTTCACACGATTTCAGACTCTTCATGTTTTTCAACACCGGTTCATGCTCCTGATATTTATCATACCGTTTCATGTTCCTCATATTTTTGACACGTTTTGAAGCTCTTCATATTTTTCACACCTTTTCAGGCTATTCATTTTTTTGAACACCGTTTCATAATCCTCCTATTTTTCAGACCGTTTCATGCTCCTCATATTTTTGACACCTTTTAAAGCTCTTCATATTTTTCACACCTTTTCATCATCTTCAAGTTTTTGAACAGCGCTTCATCCTCCTCCTATTTTTAAGACCGTTTCATGCTTCTCATATTTTTGACACCTTTTGAAGCTCTTCAAATTTTCACACCTTTTCATCCTCTTAAAGTTTTTGAACACCGCTTCATCCTCCTCCTATTTTTAAGACCGTTTCATGCTCCTCATATTTTTGACACCTTTTGAAGCTCTTCATAATTTTCACACATTTTCAGGCTCTTCATATTTTTCAACACCGCTTCATGCTCCTCCTATTTTTCAGACCGTTTCATGCTCCTCATGTATTTCACACCTTTTGAAGCTATTCATATTTTTCACACCTTTTCAGGCTCTTCATGTTTTTCAACATCGCTTCATGCTCCTCGTATTTTTCAGACCGTTTCATGCTCCTCATATTTTTGACACCTTTTGAAGCTCTTCATATTTTTCACTACTTTTCAGGCTCTTCATGTTTTTAAACACCGCTTCATGCTCCTCCTATTCTTCAGACCCTTTCATGCTCCTCATATTTTTCACACCTTTTGAAGCTCTTCATATATTTCACACTTTTCAGTCTCTTGATGTTTTTCAACACCGCTTCATGCTCCGCCTATTTTTCAGACCGTTTCATTCTCCTCATATATTTGACACATTTTGAAGCTCTTCAGATATTTCCCACCTTTTCAGGCTCTTCATTTTTTTCAACACCAATTCATGATTCTCCGATTTTTCAAATCGTTTCATGCTCATCTCATTTTGACACCTTTTGAAACTCTTCATATATTTCACACCTTATGAAGCTCTTCATATTTTTCATACCTTTTCAGAGTCTTCATGATTTTCAACACCGCTTCATGCTCCTTGTATTTTTCAGACCTTTTCATGCTCATCTCTTTTTTGACACCTTTTGAAGCTCTTCATATTTTTCACATCTTTGGAAGCTCTTCATATTTTTCACACCTTTTCAGTCTCTTCATGTTTTTCAACACCCTTTCTTGCTCTTCCTTTTTTCAGACCGTTTCATGCTCCTCATATTTTTGACACGTTTTGAATCTCTTCATATTTTTCACACCATTTCAGGCTCTTCATGTTTTTGAACACCGCTTCATGCTCCTCCTATTTTTCAGATCGTTTCATGCTCCTCACATTTTTGACACCTTTTGAAGCTCTTCATATTTTTCACACCTTTTCAGGCTCTTCATGTTTTTGAAGACCGTTTCATGCTCCTTCTATTTTTCAGACCTATTCATGCTCCTCATATATTTGACAACTTTTGAAGCTCTTCATATTTATCACACTTTTTCAGGCTCTTCACGTTTTTGAACAACGCTTCATGCTCCTCCAATTTTTCAGACCGTTTCATGCTCATCTAATTTTTGACACTTTTTGAAGCTCTTCATATTTTTCACACCTTTTGAAGCTCTTCATATTTTTCACACCTTTTCAGGCTCTTCACGTTTTTGAACAACGATTCATGCTCCCCCTATTTTTCAGACCGTTACATGCTCCTCGTATTTTTGACACCTTTTGAAGCTCTTCATATTTTTCACAACTTTTCAGGCTCTTCATGTTTTTGAACACCACTTCATGCTCCTCCTATTTTTCAGACAATTTCATGCTACTCATATTTTTCACACCTTTTCAGGCTCTTCATGTTTTTGAACACAGCTTCATGCTCCTCCCATTTTTCAGACAGTTTCATGCTCCTCATATTATTGACACCTTTTGAATCTCTTCATATTTTCCACACCTTTTCAGGCTCTTCATGTTTTTCAACACCGCCTTATGCACCTCCTATTTTTCAGACAATTTCATGCTCCTCATATTTTTCACACCTTTTCAGGCTCTTCATGTTTTTGAACACAGCTTCATGCTCCTCCCATTTTTCAGACAGTTTCATGCTCCTCATATTATTGACACCTTTTGAATCTCTTCATATTTTCCACACCTTTTCAGGCTCTTCATGTTTTTCAACACCACTTCATGCTCCTCCTATTTTTCAGACCGTTTCATGCTCTTCTAATTTTTAACACCTTTTGAAACTCTTCATATATTTCACACCTTTTGAAGCTCTTCATATTTTTCACATTTTTGAAGCTCTTCATATTTTTCACACCTTTTCAGGCTCTTCATGTTTTTCAACACCATTTCATGCTGCTTCTATTTTTCAGACCTTTTCATGCTCCTCATATTTTTCACACCTTTTGAAGCTCTTCATATTTTTCACAACTTTTCAGGCTCTTCATGTTTTTGAACACAGCTTCACGTTTTTCCTATTTTTCAGATCGTTTCATGCTCCTCATATTTTTGACACCTTTTGAAGCTCTTCATAATTTTCACACCTTTTCAGGCTCTTCATGTTTTTCAACACCACTTCATGCTCCTCGTATTTTTCAGACCGTTTCATGCCCCTAATAGTTTTGACACCTTTTGAAGCTCTTCATATTTTTCACATCTTTGGAAGCTCTTCATATTTTTCACACGTTTTCAGTCTCTTCATGTTTTTCAACACCCTTTCTTGCTCTTCCTTTTTTCAGACAGTTTCATGCTCCTCATGTTTTTGACACGTTTTGAATCTCTTCATATATTTCACACAATTTCAGGCTCTTCATGTTTTTGAACACCGCTTCATGCTACTCCTATTTTTCAGACCGTTTCATGCTCCTCACATTTTTGACACCTTTTGAAGCTCTTCATATTTTTCACACCTTTTCAGGCTCTTCATGTTTTTGAAGACCGTTTCATGCTCCTCCTATTTTTCAGACCATTTCTTGCTCCTCATATTTTTGACACCTTTTGAAGCTCTTCATATTTTTCACACCTTTTCAGGCTCTTCATGTTTTTGAACACCGCTTCATGCTCCTCCTATATTTCAGACCTATTCATGCTCCTCATATTTTTGACACCTTTTGAAGCTCTTCATATTTTCCACACCTTTTCAGGCTCTTCATGTTTTTCAACACCACTTCATGCTCCTCCTATTTTTCAGACCGTTTCATGCTCTTCTAATTTTTAACACCTTTTGAAACTCTTCATATATTTCACACCTTTTGAAGCTCTTCATATTTTTCACATTTTTGAAGCTCTTCATATTTTTCACACCTTTTCAGGCTCTTCATGTTTTTCAACACCATTTCATGCTGCTTCTATTTTTCAGACCTTTTCATGCTCCTCATATTTTTCACACCTTTTGAAGCTCTTCATATTTTTCACAACTTTTCAGGCTCTTCATGTTTTTGAACACAGCTTCACGCTTCTCCTATTTTTCAGACCGTTTCATGCTCCTCATATTTTTGACACCTTTTGAAGCTCTTCATAATTTTCACACCTTTTCAGGCTCTTCATGTTTTTCAACACCACTTCATGCTCCTCGTATTTTTCAGACCGTTTCATGCCCCTAATAGTTTTGACACCTTTTGAAGCTCTTCATATTTTTCACATCTTTGGAAGCTCTTCATATTTTTCACACGTTTTCAGTCTCTTCATGTTTTTCAACACCCTTTCTTGCTCTTCCTTTTTTCAGACAGTTTCATGCTCCTCATGTTTTTGACACGTTTTGAATCTCTTCATATATTTCACACAATTTCAGGCTCTTCATGTTTTTGAACACCGCTTCATGCTACTCCTATTTTTCAGACCGTTTCATGCTCCTCACATTTTTGACACCTTTTGAAGCTCTTCATATTTTTCACACCTTTTCAGGCTCTTCATGTTTTTGAAGACCGTTTCATGCTCCTCCTATTTTTCAGACCATTTCTTGCTCCTCATATTTTTGACACCTTTTGAAGCTCTTCATATTTTTCACACCTTTTCAGGCTCTTCATGTTTTTGGACACCGCTTCATGCTCCTCCTATATTTCAGACCTATTCATGCTCCTCATATTTTTGACACCTTTTGAAGCTCTTCATATTTTTCACACCTTTTCAGGATCTTCATGTTTTTGAACACCATTTCATGCTCCTCCTGTTTTGCAGACCGATTCATTCTCCTCATATTTTTGACACCTTTGAAGCTCTTCATATATTTCACACCTTTTCAGGCTCCTCATGTTTTTCAACACCACTTCATGCTCCTCCTATTTTTCAGACCGTTTCATGCTCATGTCATTTTGACACCTTTTGAAGCTCTTCATATTTTTCACAACTTTTCAGGCTCTTCATGTTTCTGATCAACGTTTCATGCTCCTCCTATCTTTCAGACCGTTTCATGATCCTCATATTTTTGACACCTTTTGAAGCTCTTCATATTTTTCACATCTTTTGAAGCTCTTCATATTTTTCACACCTTTTCAGGCTCTTCATGTTTTTCAACACCGCTTCATGCTCCTCCTCTTTTTCAGACCGTTTCATGCTCCTTATATTTTTGACATCTGTGAAAGCTCTTCATATTTTTCACACCTTTTCATCCTCTTCAAGTTTTTGAACACCGCTTCATCCTCCTCCTATTTTTAAGACCGTTTCATGCTCTCAAATTTTTGACATCTTTTGAAGCTCTTCATATTTTTCACACCTTTTCATCCTCTTCAAGTTTTTGAACACCCCTTCATCCTCCTCCTATTTTTAAGACCTTTTCATGCTCCTCATATTTTTGACACCTTTTGAAGCACTTCATAATTTTCACACCTTTTCAGGCTCTTCATGTTTTTGAACACAGCTTCATGCTCCTCCCATTTTTCAGACAGTTTCATGCTCCTCATATTATTGACACCTTTTGAATCTCTTCATATTTTCCACACCTTTTCAGGCTCTTCATGTTTTTCAACACCACTTCATGCTCCTCCTATTTTTCAAACCGTTTCATGCTCTTCTAATTTTTAACAAATTTTGAAAGTCTTCATATATTTCACACCTTTTGAAGTT
The DNA here is from genome assembly GCF_033118175.1 of Dama dama. Classification (NCBI taxonomy): domain Eukaryota; kingdom Metazoa; phylum Chordata; class Mammalia; order Artiodactyla; family Cervidae; genus Dama; species Dama dama. Next base: position 1,036,630 of record NW_026870900.1, read on the forward strand.
CTTCATATTTTTCACATTTTTGAAGTTCTTCATATTTTTCACACCTTTTGAAGCTCTTCATATTTTTCACAACTTTTCAGGCTCTTCATGTTTTTGAACACAGCTTCACGCTTCTCCTATTTTTCAGACCGTTTCATGCTCCTCATATTTTTGACCCCTTTTGAAGCTCTTCATATTTTTCACACCTTTTCAGGCTCATCATATTTTTCAACACCGTTTCATGCTGCTTCTATTTTTCAGGCCGTTTCATGCTCCTCATATTTTTCATACCTTTTGAAGCTCTTCATATATTTCACACCTTTTCAGGCTCTTCATGTTTTTCAACACCATTTCATGCTGCTTCTATTTTTCAGACCGTTTCATGCTCCTCGTATTTTTGACACCTTTTGAAGCTCTTCATATTATTCACACCTTTTCAGGCTCTTCATATTTTTGAACACAGCTTCATGCTCGTCCTATTTTTCAGACCGTTTCATGCTCCTCATATTTTTGACACCTTTTGAAACTCTTCATATTTTTCACACCTTTACAGGCTCTTCATGTTTTTCAACACCGTTTCATGATCCTCCTATTTTTCAGACCGTTTCATGCTCATCTTATTTTTGACACCTTTTGAAGCTTTTCATATTTTCACAACTTTTTAGACTCTTCATGTTTTTGAACACCACTTCATGCTCCTCCTATTTTTCAGAGAGTTTCATGCTCATAATGTATTTCACTCCTTTTGTAGCTCTTCATATTTTTCACACCTTTTCCGGCTCTTCATGTTTTTCCACACGACTTCATGCTTCTATTTTTCAGCCCATTTCATACTCCTCATGTATTTCACACCTTTTGAATCTCTTCATATTTTTCACACCTTTTCAGGCTCTTCATGTTTGTCAACACCATTTCATGCCGCATCTATTTTTCAGACCGTTTCATGCTCCTCATATTTTTGACACCTTTTGAAGCTCTTCATATTTTTCACAACTTTTCAGGCTCTTCATGTTTCTGATCAGCGTTTCATGCTCCTCATATCTTTCAGACCGTTTCATGCTCCTCATATTTTTGACACCTTTTGAAGCCTTTCATATTTTTCACATCTTTTGAAGCTCTTCATATTTTTCACACCTTTTCAGGCTCTTCATGTTTTTCAACACCGCTTCATGCTCCTCCTCTTTTTCAGAACGTTTCATGCTCCTTATATTTTTGACACCTGTGAAAGCTCTTCATATTTTTCACACCTTTTCATCCTCTTCAAGTTTTTGAACACCGCTTCATCCTCCTCCTATTTTTAAGACCGTTTCATGCTCCTCATATTTTTGACACGTTTTGAATCTCTTCATACTTTTCAAACCTTTTCAGGCTCTTCATGTTTTTGAACACCGCTTCATGCTCTTCCTATTTTTCAGACCGTTTCATGCTCGTCATATTTTTGACACCTTTTGAAGCTCTTCATATTTTTCACACCTTTACGGGCTCTTCATGTTTTTGAACAACTTTTCATTCTCCTCCTATTTTGCAGACCGTTTCATGCTCCTTATATTTTTCACACCATTTGAAGCTCTTCATAGTATTCACACCTTGTCAGGCTCTTGATGTTTTTCAACACCGCTTCATGCTCCTCCTATTTTTCAGACCGTTTCATGCTCATCTCATTTTCAACACCTTTTGAACCTCTTCATATTTTTCACACCTTTTGAAGCTCTTCATATTATTCACAACTTTTCAGGCTCTTCATGTTTTTCAACACCGCTTTATGCTCCTCCTATTTTCAGACCGTTTCATGCTCCTCATATTTTTGTCACCTTTTGAAGATCTTCATATTTTTCACACCTTTTCAGGCTCTTCATTTTTTTGACCACCCTTCATGCTCCTCCTATTTTTCAGACCGTTACATGCTCCTCATATTTTTGACACCTGTTGAAGCTCTTCATATTTTTAACACCTTTTCAGGTTCTTCATGTTTTTCAACACCCCTTCATGCTCCTCCTCTTTTTCAGACCGTTTCATGTTCCTCATATTTTTAACACCTTTTGAAGCTCCTCATATTTTTTACACCCTTTGAAACTCTTCATATATTTCACACTTTTTCAGGCTCTTCATGTTTTTCAACACCACTTCATGCTCCTCCTACTTTTCAGACCGTTTAAGGCTCATATCATTTTTGACACCTTTTGAAGTTCTTGATATATTTCACACCTTTTGAAGCTCTTCATATTTTTCACAGCTTTTCAGGCTCTTCATGTTTTTGAACACCGTTTCATGCTCCTCCTATATTTCAGACCGATTCTTGCTGCTCATATTTTTGACACCTTTTGAAGCTCTTCATATTTTTCACACCTTTTCAGGCTCTTCATGATTTTCAACACCACTTCATGCTCCTCCTATTTTTCAGAACGTTTCATGTTCATCTCATTTTTGATACCTTTTGAAGCTCTTCATATTTTTCACATCTTTTGAAGCTCTTCATGTTTTTCACACGTTTTCAGGCTCTTCATGTTTTTGAACACCGCTTCATGCTCCTCCTATTTTTCAGACCGTTTCATGCTCCTCATAGTTTTGACACCTTTTGATGCTCTTCATATTTTTCACACATATTCAGTCTCCTCATATTTTTGAACAAGGCTTCATACTCCTCCTAATTTTCAGACAGTTTCATTCTCCTCATATTTTTTACATCTCTTGAAGCTCTTCATATTTTTCACACCTTTTCAGGCTCTTCATGTTTTTCAACACCGCTTCATGCTCCTCATATTTTTCTGACCGTTTTATGCTCCTCATGTATTTCACAACTTTTGAAGCTCTTCATATTTTTCACACCTTTTCAGGCTCTTCATGTTTTTCAACACCGCTTCTTTATTCTCCTATTTTTCAGACCGTTTCATGCTCCTCATATTTTTGACACCTTTTGAAGCTCTTCATATTTTTCACAACTTTTCAGGCTCTTCATGTTTTTCAAAACCGCTTCTTGATCCTCCTATTTTTCAGACGGTTTCATGCTCCTCATATTTTTGACACCTTTTGAAGCTCTTCATATTTATCACACTTTTCAGGCTCTTCATGTTTTTCAACACCACTTCATGCTCCTCCTATTGTTCAGACGGTTTGATGCTCCTCATATTTTTGACACCTTTTGAAGCTCTTCATATTTTTCACACCTTTTCAGGCTCTTCATGTTTTTTTAACAGTGTTTCATGCTACTCGTATTTTTCAGACCGTTTCATGCTCCTCATATTACTGACACCTTTTGAAGCTCTTCATATTTTTCACATCTTTTCATGCTCTTCATATTTTTGAACACCGCTTCATGCTCCTCCTATTTTTCAGACCGTTTCATGCTCATCAAATTTTTGACACCTTTTGAAGCTCTTTATATTTTTCACACCTTTTCATGCTCTTCATGTTTTTCAACACCGTTTCATGCTCCTCCTATTTTTCAGACCGTTTCATTCTCCTCATATATTTGACACCTTTTGAAGCTTTTCATATTTTTCACACTTTTTCAGGCTCTTTATATTTTTGAACAACACTTCTTTCTCCTCATTTTTTGCAGTTCGTTTCATACTCCTCTTATTTTTGACACCTTTTGAAGCTCTTCATATTTCTCACAGCTTTTCAGGCTCTTCATATTTTGAACACCGTTTCTTGCTCCTCCTATTTTTCAGACCGTTTCATGCTCCTCAAGTATTTCAGACCGTTTGAAGCTCTTCATATTTTTCACACCTTTTCAGGCTCTTCATGGTTTTGAACACAATTTCATGCTCCTCCTATTTTTCAGACCGTTTAAGCCTCCTCATATTTTTGACACTTTTTGAAGCTCCCCATATTTTTCACACCTTTTGAAGCTCTTCATATTTTTCACACGTTCTGAGGCTCTTCATGTTTTTCAACACCGCTTCATGCTCCTCCTATTTTTCAGACCGTTTCCTGCTCATCTCATTTTTGACATCTTTGGAAGCTTTTCATATTTTTCACAACTTTTCAGGCTCTTCATCTTTTTGAACACCGCTTCATGCTCTTCCTATTTTTCAGACCGTATCATGCTCCTCATATTTTTCACACCTTCTGAAGCTCTTCATATTTTTCACACCTTTTCAGGCTCTTCATGTTTTTCACACTACTTCATGCTACTCGTATTTTTCAGACCGTTTCATGCTCCTCACGTATTTCACACCTTTTGAAGCTCTTCATATTTTTGACACCTTTTCTTGCTCTTCATGTTTTTGATCACTGTTTCATGCTCTTCCTATTTTTTAGACCGTTTCATGCTCCTCATATTTTTGACAACTTTTGCAGCTCTTCATATTTTTCACACATTTTCAGGCTATTCATGTTTTTCAACACCGCTTCATGATCCTCCTATTTTTCAGACGGTTTCATGCTCCTCATATTTTTGACATCTTTTGAAGCTCTTCATATTTTTCACACCTTTTCAGGCTCTTCATGTTTTTCAACACCACTTCATGCGCTTCCTATTTTTCAGACCGTTTCTTGCTCCTCATATTTTTGACACCTTTTGAAGCTCTTCATATTTTTCACACCTTTTCAGGCTCTTCATATTTTTCAAAATCGCTTCATGCTCCTCATATTTTTCAGACCGTTTCATTCTCCTCATATTTTTGACACCTTTTGAAGTTCTTCATATATTTCACACTTTTCAGACTCTTCATGTTTTTCAACACCACTTCATGCTCCTCCTATTTTTCAGACCGTTTCATGCTCCTCATATTTTGACACATTTTGAAGCTCTTCATATATTTCACACTTTTCAGACTCTTCATGTTTTTCAACACCACTTCATGCTCCTCCTATTTTTCAGACCGTTTCATGCTCGTCATATTTTTGACACATTTTGAAGCTCTTCATATTTTTCACACCTTTTCAGGCTATTCATATTTTTCAACACCGCTTCATGATCCTCCTATTTTTCAGACCGTTTCATGCTCCTCATATTTTTGACATCTTTTGAAGCTCTTCATATTTTTCACACCTTTTCAGGCTCTTCATGTTTTTCAACACCACTTCATGCTCTTCCTATTTTTCAGACCGTTTCTTGCTCCTCATATTTTTGACACCTTTTGAAGCTCTTCATATTTTTCACACCTTTTCAGGCTCTTCATGTTTTTCAACACCACTTCATGCTCCTCCTGTTTTTCAGACCATTTCATTCTCGTCATATTTTTGACACCTTTTGAAGCTCTTCATATTTTTCACACCTTTTCAGGCTCTTCATGATTTTCAACACCGCTTCTTGCTTCTCCTATTTTTCAGACAATTTCATGCTCATCTCATTTTTGACATCTTTTGAAGCTCTTCATATTTTTCACACCTTTTGAAGCTCTTCATATATTTCATATTTTTGAAGCTCTTCATATTTTTCACACGTTTTCCGGCTCTTCATGTTTTTCAACAACACTTCATGCTTCTCCTATTTTTCAGACCGTTTCATGCTCATCTCATTATGGACACCTTTTGTAGCTCCTCATATTTTGACACCTTTAGAAGCTCTTCATATTTTTCACTCCTTTTAAAGCTCTTCATATTTTTCACACCTTTTCAGGCTCTTCATATTTTTGAACACCGCTTCATCCTCCTCTTCTTTTTCAGACCGTTTCTTGCTCCTCATATTTTTGACACCTTTTGAAGCTCTTCATATTTTTCACACCTTTTCAGGATCTTCATGTTTATCAACACCGCTTCATGATCCTCCTATTTTTCAGACCATTTCATGCTCCTCATATTTTTGACACCTTTTGAAGCTCTTCATATTTTCCCACCTATTTGGGCTCTTTATGTTTTTCAACACCACTTCATGCTCCTCCTATTTTTCAGACCGTTTCATGCTCCTCATATTTTTGACACTTTTTGAAGCTCTTCATATTTTTCACACCTTTTCAGGCTCTTCATGTTTTTCAACACCACTTCATGCTCTTCCTATTTTTCAGACCGTTTCTTGCTCCTCATATTTTTGACACCTTTTGAAGCTCTTCATATTTTTCACACCTTTTCAGGCTCTTCATGTTTTTCAACACCACTTCATGCTCCTCCTGTTTTTCAGACCATTTAATTCTCGTCATATTTTTGACACCTTTTGAAGCTCTTCATATTTTTCACACCTTTTCAGGCTCTTCATGATTTTCAACACCGCTTCTTGCTTCTCCTATTTTTCAGACAATTTCATGCTCATCTCATTTTTGACATCTTTTGAAGCTCTTCATATTTTTCACACCTTTTGAAGCTCTTCATATATTTCATATTTTTGAAGCTTTTCATATTTTTCACACGTTTTCCGGCTCTTCATGTTTTTCAACAACACTTCATGCTTCTCTTATTTTTCAGACCGTTTCATGCTCATCTCATTATTGACATCTTTTGTAGCTCCTCATATTTTGACACCTTTAGAAGCACTTCATATTTTTCACTCCTTTTAAAGCTCTTCATATTTTTCACACCTTTTCAGGCTCTTCATATTTTTGAAAACCGCTTCATGATCCTCCTATTTTTCAGACCATTTCTTGCTCCTCATATTTTTGACACCTTTTGAAGCTCTTCATATTTTCCCACCTATTTGGGCTCTTTATGTTTTTCAACACCACTTCATGCTCCTCCTATTTTTCAGACCATTTCATGCTCCTCATATTTTTGACACTTTTTGAAGCTCTTCATATTTTTCACACCTTTTCAGGCTCTTCATGTTTTTCAACACCGCTTCATGCTCCTCCTATATTTCAGACTGGTTCATGCTCCTCATGTATTTCACACCTTTTGAAGCTCTACATATTCTTCACACGTTTTCAGGCTCTTCATGTTATTGAACACCGTTTCATGCTCCTCATATTTTTCAGACCGTTTCATGCTCATCTCATTTTTGACACCTTTTGAAGCTCTTCATATTTTTGACATGTTTCAGACTCTTCATGTTTTTCAACACCGTTTCATGCTCCTCCTTTTTTTCAGACCGTTTCATGCTCCTCATATTTTTGACACCTTTTGAAGCTCTTCATATTTTTGAAACCTTTTCAGTCTCTTCATGTGTATGAGACCAGCTTTATGCTACTCCTATTTTTCAGACAGTTTCATGCTCCTCATGTGTTTAACACCCTTTGAAGCTCTTCATATATTTGACACCTTTGAAGCTCTTCATATTTTTCACACGTTCTCAGGTTCTTCATGTTTTTCAACCCCGCTTCATGCTCCTCCCATTTTTCAGACCGTTTCATGCTCCTCATAATTTGGACACCGTTTGAAGCTCTTCATATATTTGACACCTTTGAAGCTCTTCATATTTTTCACATTTTTGAACCTCTTCATATTTTTCACACCTTTTCAGGCTCTTCATGGTTTTGAACACCGCTTCATGCTCCTCCTATTTTTGAGACCGTTTCTTGCTCCTCATATATTTAACACCTTTTGAAGCTCTTCATATTTTTCACACTTTTTCAGGCTCTTCATGTTTTTCAACACGGCTTCATGCTCCTCCTATTTTTCAGATAGTTTCATTTCTCTCATGTATTTCACACCTTTTGAAGCTCTTCATATTTTCACACCTTTTCAGGCTCTTCATGTTTTTGAGCACCGCTTCATGCTCCTTCTATTTTTCAGACCGTTTCATGCTCCTCATATTTTTCACACCTTTTGATGCTCTTCATATTTTTCACACCTTTTCAGGCTCTTCATGTTTTGGAACACCGTTTCATGCTCCTCCTATTTTTCAGACCGTTACATGCTCATCTCTTTTTTGACACCTTTTGAAGCTCTTTATATTTTTCACACCTTTTCAGGCTCTTCATATTTTTGCACACCGTTTCATGCTCCTCCTATTTTTCAGACCATTTCATGCTCCTCATATTTTGACACCTTTTGAAGCTCTTCATATTTTTCACACCTTTTCAGGCTTTTCATGTTTTTGAACACCGCATCATGCTCCTCCTATGTTTCAGACCGTTTCATGCTCCTCATATTTTTGACACCTTTTCAAACTCTTCATATTTTTCACAACTTTTGAAGCTCTTCATATTTCTCACACCTTTTCAGGCTCTTCATGATTTTCAACACCGCTTCATGCTCCTCCTATGTTTCAGACAGTTTCATGTTCATCTCATTTTTTACACCTATTGAAGCTCGTCGTATTTTTCACAGCTTTTGAAGCTCTTCATATTTTTCACATTTTTGAAGCTCTTCATATTTTTCACACGTTTTCAGGCTCTTCATGTTTTTCAACACCCCTTCATGCTCCTCCTCTTTTTCAGACCGTTTCATGCTCCTCATGTATTTCACACCTTTTGAAGCTCTTCATATTTTTCACACCTTTTCAGGCTCTTCATGTTTTTGAACACCACTTCATGCTCCTTCTAATTTTCAGCCCGTTTCATCCTCCTCATGTATTTCACACCTTTAGAAGCTCTTCATATTTTTCACACCTTTTCAGGCTCTTCATGTTTTTGAACACCGCTTCATGCTCCTCCTATTTTTCAGACCGTTTAATGCTCCTCATAATTTTGACATCTTTTGAAGCTCTTCATATTTTTCACACCTTTTCAGGCTCTTCATGTTTTTAAACACCGCTTCATGCTCCTCCTATTTTTCAGACCGTTTCATGCTCCTCATATTTTTGACACCTTTTGAAGCTCTTCATATTTTTCACACTTTTTCACGCTCTTCATGTTTTTGAACACCGCTTCATGCTCCTCCTATTTTTCAGACCGTTTCATGCTCCTCATATTTTTGACACCTTTCGAAGCTCTTCATATTTCTCAAACCTTTACAGGCACTTCATGTTTCTCAACACCGCTTCATGCTCCTCCTACTTTTCAGACCCTTTCATGCTCATATCATTTTTGACACCTTTTGAAGCTTTTCTTATTTTTCACATATTTTCAGGCTCTTCATGTTTTTGAACACCGTGTCATGCTCCTCCTATTTTTCAGGCCCTTTCATGCTCCTCATATTTTTGACCCCTTTTGAAGCTCTTCGTATAATTCCCACCTTTTCAGGCTCTTCATTTTTTTCAACACCACTTCATACTCCTCCTATTTTTCAGACCGTTTCATGCAGATCTCATTTTTGACACCTTTTGAAGCTCTTCATATTTTTCAAACCTTTTGAAGCTCTTCATATTTTCCCACGTATTCAGGCTCCATGTTTTTCAACACCGCTTCATACTCCTCCTATTTTTCAGACCGTTTCATGCTCCTCATATATTTGACACCTTTTGAAGCTCTTCATATTTTTCAAACCTTTTGAAGCTCTATATATTTTTCACACCTTTTCAAGCTCTTCATGTTTTTGAACACCGCTTCATGCTCCTTCTATATTTCAGAGAGTTTCATGCTCCTCATGTATTTCACACCTTTTGAAGCTCTTCATATTTTTCACACCTTTTCAGGCTCTTCATGTTTTTGAACACCGCTTCATGCTCCTTCTATATTTCAGAGAGTTTCATGCTCCTCATGTATTTCACACCTTTTGAAGCTCTATATATTTTTCACACCTTTTCAAGCTCTTCATGTTTTTGAACACCGCTTCATGCTCCTTCTATATTTCAGAGAGTTTCATGCTACTCATGTATTTCACACTTTTTGAAGCTCTTCATGTTTTTGAACACCGTTTCATGCTCCTCCTATTTTTCAGACCGTATCATGCTCCTCCTGTATTTCACACATTTTGAAGCTCTTCATATTTTTCCACACCTTTTCAGGCTCTTCATGTTTTTCAACACCGCTTCATGCTACGCCTATGTTTCAGACCGTTTAATCCTCCTCATGTATTCCACACCTTTTGAATCTCTTCATATTTTTCACACCTTTTCAGGCTCTTCATGTTTTTGAACACCATTTCATGCTCCTCCTATTTTGCAGACCGTTTCATGCTCATCTCATTTTTGACACCTTTTGAAGCTCTTCATATTTTTCACACCTTTCGAAGCTCTTCATATTTTTCACATTTTTGAAGCTCTTCATACTTTTCACACGTTTTCAGACTCTTCAGGTTTTTCAACACCGCTTCATGCTCCTGCTATTTTTCTGACCGTTTCATGCTCCTCATGTCTTTCACACATTTTGAAGCTCTTCATATATTTCACACCTTTTCAGGCTCTTCATGTTTTTGAACACCATTTCAGGCTCCTCCTATTTTGCAGACCGTTTCATTCTCCTCATATTTTTGACACCTTTTCATGCTCTTCATATATTTCACACATTTTCAGGCTCTTCATGTTTTTCAACACTGCTTCATTCTTCTCCTATTTTTCAGAACGTTTCATTCTCCTCATATTTTTGACACCTTTTGAATCTCTTCATATATTTCACACCTTTTCAGTCTCTTCATATTTTTGAACACCGCTTCATGCTCCTCCTATTTTGAGATTGTTTCATGCTCCTCATATTTTTGACACATTTTGAAGCTCTTCATATTTTTCACACCTTTTCGGCTCTTCATGTTTTTGAACACCACTTCATGCTCCTCCTATTTTTCAGACCGTTTCAGGCTCCTCATAATTTTCACACCTTTTGAAGCTCTTCATATTTCTCACACCTTTTCAGGCTCTTCATGTTTTTCAACACCGCTTCATGCTCCTCCTATTTTTCAGACCGTTTCATGCTCATCTCAGATTTGACACCTTTTGAAGCTTTGCATATTTTTCACAGCTTTTCAGGCTCTTCATGTTTTTGAACACCTCTTCATGCTCCTCCTATGTTTCAGACCGTTTCAGACTCCTCATAATTTTCACACCTTTTGAAGGTCTTCATATTTCTCACACTTTTTCAGGCTCTTCATGTTTTTGAACACTGCTTCATGCTCCTCCTATTTTTCAGACCGTATCATGCTCCTCATATTTTTCACACCGTTTGAAGCTCTTCATATTTTTCACACCTTTTCAGGCTCTTCATATTTTTAAAGACGACTTCATGCTCCTCTTTTTTTTCGGACCGTTTCATGCTCATCTCATTTTTGACACCTTTTGAAGCTTTGCATATTTTTCACATCTTTTGAAGCTCTTCATATTTTTCACATTTTTGAAGCTCTTCATATTTTTCACATGATTTCAGGCTCTTCATGTTTTTGAACACCGTTTCATAATCCTCCTTTTTTTCAAACCGTTTCATGCTCCTCATATTTTTGACACCTTTTTAAGCTCTTCATATTTTTCACACCTTTTCATCCTCTTCAAGTTTTTGAACACCGCTTCATCCTCCTCCTATTTTTAAGACCGTTTCATGCTCCTCATATTGTTGACACCTTTTGCAGCTCTTCATATGTCTCACACCTTTTCAGTCTCTTCATATTTTTCAACATCGCTTCATGCTCCTCCTAATTTTCAGAACGTTTTATGCTCTTCTCATTTTTGACACCTTTTGAAGCTTTTCATATTATTCACACCTTTTCAGGCTCTTCATGTTTTTGAACTCCGGTTCATGCTCCTCCTATTTTTTCGACCGTATCATGCTCCTCATATTTTTCACCCCTTTTGAAGCTCTTCATATTTTTCTCACCTTTTCAGGCTCTTCATGTTTTTGTACAGCACTTCATGCTCCTCCTATTTTTCAGAGAGTTTCATGCTCGTCATGTATTTCACACCTTTTGAAGCTCTTCATACTTTTCACACCTTTTCAGGCTCTTCATGTTTTTCCACACCACTTCATGCTCCTCCTATTTTTCAGAGAGTTTAATGCTCGTCATGTATTTCACACATTTTGAAGCTCTTCATACTTTTCAAACCTTTTCAGGCTCTTCATGTTTTTAAACACCGCTTCATGCTACGCCTATGTTTCAGACCGTTTAATCCTCCTCATGTATTCCACACCTTTTGAATCTCTTCATATTTTTCACACCTTTTCAGGCTCTTCATATTTTTGAACACCAGTTCATGCTCCTCCTATTTTGCAGACCGTTTCATGCTCATCTCAGTTTTGACACCCCTTGAAGCTTTGCATATTTTTCACAGCTTTTCAGGCTCTTCATGTTTTTGAACACCTCTTCATGCTCCTCCTATTTTTCAGACCGTTTCAGACTCCTCATAATTTTCACACCTTTTGAATCTCTTCATATTTCTCACACCTTTTCAGGCTCTTCATGTTTTTGAACACCGTTTCATAATCCTCCTATTTTTCAGACCGTTTCATGCTCCTCATATTTTTGACACCTTTTAAAGCTCTTCATATTTTTCACACCTTTTCATCCTCTTCAAGTTTTTGAACACCGCTTCATCCTCCTCCTATTTTTTAGACCGTTTCATGCTCCTCATATTGTTGACACCTTTTGAAGCTCTTCATATGTCTCACACCTTTTCAGTCTCTTCATATTTTTCAACATCGCTTCATGCTCCTCCTAATTTTCAGACTGTTTCATGCTCTTCTCATTTTTGACACCTTTTGAAGCTTTTCATATTTATCACACCTTTTCAGGCTCCTCATGTTTTTGATCACCGTTTCATGCTCCTCCTATTTTTCAGAACGTTACATGCTCCTCATATTTTTGACACCATTTGAAGCTCTTCATATTTTTCTCACCTTTTCAGGCTCTTCATGTTTTTCCACACCGTTTCATGCAGCTTCTTTTTTCAGGCCGTTTCATGCTCCTCATATTTTTCACCCCTTTTGAAGCTCTTCATATTTTTCTCACCTTTTCAGGCTCTTCATGTTTTTGTACATCACTTCATGCTCCTCCTATTTTTCAGAGAGTTTCATGCTCGTCATGTATTTCACACCTTTTGAAGCTCTTTATTTTTTTCACACCTTTTCAGGCTCTTCATGTTTTTCCACACCACTTCATGCTTCTCCTATTTTTCAGACCACTTCATGCTCCTCATGAATTTCACACCTTTTGAATCTCTTCATATTTTTCACAACTTTTCAGGCTCTTCATGTTTCTGATCACCGTTTCATGCTCCTCCTATCTTTCAGACCGTTTCATGCTTCTCATATTTTTGACACCATTTGAAGCTCTTCATATTTATCACACCTTTTCAGGCTCCTCATCATTTTGATCACCGTTTCATGCTCCTCCTATTTTTCAGAACGTTACATGCTCCTCATATTTTTGACACCTTTTGAAGCTCTTCATATTTTTCACACATTTCAGGCTCTTGATATTTTTCAACACCGCTTCATGCTCCGCCTATATTTCAGGCGGTTTCTTGCTCCTCATATTTTTGACACTTTTAGAAGCTCTTCATATTATTCACACCTTTTCAGGCTCTTCATGTTTTTGATCACCGCTTCATGCTCCTGCTATTTTTCAGACCGTTTCATTCTCCTCATATCTTTGACACCTTTTGAAGCTCTTCAGATATTTCACACCTTTTCAGGCTCTTCATTTTTTTCAACACAAATTCATGCTCCTCCTATTTTTCAAATCGTTTCCTGCTCATCTCATTTTGACACGTTTTGAAGCTCTTCGTATATTTCACACCTTATGAAGCTCTTCATCTTTTTTATACCTTTTCAATCTCTTCATGATTTTCAACACCGCTTCATGCTCCTCCGATTTTTCAGACCTTTTCATGCTCAACTCTTTTTGACACCTTTTGTAGCTTTTCATATTTTTCACACCTGTTGAAGCTCTTCATATTTTTCACATATTTGAAGCTCTTCATAATTTTCACACGTTTTCAGACTCTTCATGTTTTTCAACACCGCTTCATGCTCCTGCTATTTTTCCGACCGTTTCATACTCCTCATATTTTTGACACGTATTGAGTCTCTTCATATTTTTCACACCTTTTCAGGCTCTTCATGTTTTTGAACACTGCTTCATGCTCCTCCTCTTTTTCAGACCGTTTCATGCTCCTCATTTATTTCACACCTTTTGAAGCTCTTCATATTTTTCACACCTTTTCAGGCTCTTCATGTTTTTCAACACCGCTTCATGCTCCTCCTATTTTTCAGATCGTTTCATGCGACTCATATTTTTGACACCTTTTGAACCTCTTCATATTTTTCACACCTTTTCAGGCTCTTCATGTTTTTCAACACCACTTCATGCTCCTACTACTTTTCAGAGAGTTTCATGCTCCTCATGTATTTCACACCTTTTGAAACTCTTCATATTTTTCACACCTTTTCAGGCTCTTCATATTTTTGACCACCGCTTCATGCTCCTCCTATTTTTCAGACCGTTTCATGCTCATCTCATTTTGACACCTTTTGAAGCCCTCATATTTTTCACATCTTATGAAGCTCTTCATATTTTTCATATTTTTGAATCTTTTCATATTTTTCACACCTTTTCAGGCTCTTCATGTTTTTGAACACCGCTTAACGCACCTCCTATTTTTCAAACCATATCATGCTCCTCATATATTTCACACCTTTTGAGGCTCTTCATATTTTTCACACCTTTTCAGGCTCTTCATGTTTTTGAACACCACTTCATGCTCCTTCTAATTTTCAGAGAGTTTCATGCTCCTCATGTATTTCACATCTTTTGAAGCTCTTCATATTTTTCACACCTTTTCAGGCTCTTCATATTTTTCCACATCACTTCATGTTTCTCCTATTTTTCAACCCGTTTCATCCTCCTCATGTATTTCACACCTTTTGAAACTCTTCATATTTTTCACACCTTTTCAGGCTCTTCATATTATTGAACACCGCTTCATGCTCCTCCTATATTTCAGACCGTTTCATGTTCCTCATATTTTTCACACCGTTTTAAGCTCTTCATATTTTTCACACGTTTTCAGGCTCTTCATGTTTTTGAACACAGCTTCATGTTCCTCCTATTTTTCAGACCGTTTAATTCTCCTCATGTATTTCACACCTTTTGAAGCTCTTCATATTTTTCACACCTTTTCATGCTCTTCATGTTTTTGAACACCATTTCATGCTCCTCCTATTTTGCAGACCGTTTCATTCTCCTCATATTTTCACACCTTTTGAAGCTCTTCATATATTTCAAACCTTTTCAGACTTTTTAATTTTTTCAAAACCACTTCATGCTCCTCCTATTTTTCAGACCGTTTCATGCTCATCTCATTTTGACACCTTTTGAAGCTCTTCATATTTTTCACACCTTTTGAAGCTCTTCATATTTTTCATATTTTTGAAGTTCTTCATATTTTCACACGTTTTCAGACTCTTCATGTTTTTCAACACGGCTTCATGCTCCTCCTATTTTTCAAACTGTATCATGCTCCTCATATTTTTCACACCTTTTGAAGCTCTTCATATTTTTCACACCTTTACAGGCTCTTCTTGTTTTTGAACACCACTTCATGCTATTTCTATTTTTCAGAGAGTTTCATGCTCCTCATGTATTTCACACCTTTTGAAGCTCTTCATATTTTTCACACCTTTTCAGGCTCTTCATGTTTTTGAACACCGCTTCATGCTCCTCCTATTTTTCAGACCCTTTCTTACTCGTCATATTTTTGACACATTTAGAAACTCTTCATATCTTTCACACCTTTTCAGGCGCTTCATGTTTTCAACACGGCTTCATGCTCCTCCTATTTTTCAGACTGCTTCATTCTCCTCATATTCTTGACACCATTTGAAGCTCTTCATATATTTCACACCTTTTCAGGCTCTTCATTTTTTTCAACACCACTTCATGCTCCTCCTATTTTTCAGACAGTTTCAAGCTCATCAATTTTTTGACACCTTTTGAAGCTCTTCATATTTTTCACACCTTTTGAAGCTCTTCCTATTCCTCACACTTTCTCAGGCTCTTCATGTTTTTCAACACCGCTTGATGCTCCTCCTATTTTTCAAACCGTTTCATGCTCCTCATATTTTTGACACCTTTTGAAGCTCTTCATATTTTTCACACCTTTTCAGGCTCTTCACTTTTTTCAACGCTACTTCTTGCTCCTCCAATTTTTCAGACCGTTTCATGCTCATCTAATTTTTGACACCTTTTGAAGCTTTGCATATTTTTCACACCTTTTCAGGCTCTTCATGTTTTTGAACACCGCTTCATGCTCCTCCTATTTTTCAAGCCGTTTCATGCTTCTCATATTTTGACACATTTTGAAGCTCTTCATATATTTCACACCTTTTCAGGCTCTTCCTGTTTTTCAACACCACTTCATGCTCCTCCTATTTTTCAGACCGTTTCCTGCTCCTCATAATATTGACACCTTTTGAAGCTCTTCATATTTTTCACTCCTTTTCAGGCTCTTCATGTGTTTGAGCCCAGCTTCATGCTCTTCCTATTTTTCAGGCCGTTTCATGCTCCTCATGTATTTCACACCTTTTTAAGCTCTTCATATTTGTCACAGCTTTTCAGGCTCTTCATGTTTTTAATCACCGTTTTATGCTGCTTTTATTTTTCACACCGTTTCCTGCTCCTAATATTTTTGACACCTTTTTAAGCTGTTCATATTTTTCACACCTTTTCAGGCTCTTCATGTTTTTCAACACCGCTTCATGTTCTTCCTGTTTTTCAGACCGTTTCATGCTCCTCATATTTTTGACACTTTTTGAAGCTCTTCATATATTTCACACCTTTTCAGGCTCTTCATGTTTTTCAACACCACTTCGTGCTCCTCCTATTTTTCAGACCGTTTCTTGCTCATCTCATTTTTGACACCTTTTGAAGATCTTCATATTTTTCACAGCTTTCGAAGCTCTTTATATTTTTCAAACTTTTTCAGGCTCTTCATGTTTTTAACACCGTTTCATGCTTCTCCTTTTATTCAGACCGTTTCATGCTCCTCATATTTTTGACACCTTTTGAAGCTTCATATTTTTCACACCTTTTCAGGCTCTTCATATTTTTGAACACCGCTTCATGCTCCTCATATATCAGACCGTTTCATGCTCATCTAATTTTTGACACCTTTTGAAGCTCTTCATATTTTTCACATTTTTGAAGTTCTTCATATTTTTCACACCTTTTCAGGTTCTTCATGTTTTTCAACACCGCTTCTTGTTCCTCCTATTTTTCAGACGTTTCATGCTCCTCATATTTTTGACACGTTTTAAGCTCTTCATATTTTTCACACCTTTTCAGGCTCTTCATGTTTTTGAACACCATTTCATGCTCCGCCTATTTTTCAGACCGTTTCATTCTCCTCATATTTTTGACACCTTTTGAAGCTCTTCATATTTTTCACACCTTTTGAAGCTCTTCATATTTTTCACACCTTTTCAGGCTGTTCATGTTTTTCAACACCGCTTCATGCTCCTCCTTTTTTTCAGACCGTTTCGTGCTCCTCATTTATTTGACAGCTTTTGAAGCTCTTCATATTTTTCACACCTTTACAGGCTCTTCATGTTTTTGAACACCGCTTCATGCTGCTCCTTTTTTTCAGACCGTTTATTTCTCCTCATATATTTGACACATTTTGAAGCTCTTCATATTTTTCACACCTTTACAGGCTCTTCATGTTTTTGAACACCGCTTCATGCTGCTCCTTTTTTTCAGACCGTTTATTTCTCCTCATATATTTGACACATTTTGAAGCTCTTCATATTTTTCACACCTTTTCAGGCTCTTCATGTTTTTGAACACCGCTTCATGCTCCTCCTATTTTTCAGACCGTTTCATGCTCGTCATATTTTTCACACCTTTTAAAGCTCTTCATATTATTCACACCTTTTCAGGCTCTTCATGTTTTTCAGCACCAGTTCATGCTCCTCCTATTTTTCAGACCGTTTCATGCAAATCTCATTTTTTACACCTTTTGAAGCTCTTCATATTTTGCACACATTTTCAGGCACTTCATGTTTTTCAGCTCCACTTCATGCTCCTCCTATTTTTCAGACCGTTTCATGCTCCTCCTATTTTTCAGACCGTTTCATTCTCCTCTAGTTTTTGACACCTGTTGAAGCTCTTCACATTTTTCACACCTTTTCAGGCTCTTCACGATTTTCAACACCGCTTCATGATCCTCCTTTTTTTCAGACCGTTTCATGTTCTTCCTATTTTTCAGACCGTTTCATGCTCCTCCTATTTTTCAGACCGTTTCATTCTCCTCATATATTTGACACATTTTGAAGCTCTTCCTATTTTTCCACACCTTTTCAGGCTCTTCATGTTTTTGAACTCCGTTTCTTGCTCCTCCAATATTTCAGACCGTTTCATTCTCTTCATATTTTTCACACCTTTTGAAGCTCTTCATATTTTTCACACCTTTTCAGGCTCTTCATGTTTTTCAACACCGCTTCATGCTCCTCCTATTTTTCAGACCGTTTCATGCTCCTCATATTTTTGAAATCTTTTGAATCTCTTCATATTTTTCACACCTTTTGATGCTCTTCATATTTTTCACACCTTTTGAGGCTCTTCATATTTTTCCAACCTTTCCAGGCTCTTCATGTTTTTGAACACCGTTTCATGCTGCTCCTATTTTTCAGACCGTTTCATGCTCCTCATATTTTGGACACCTTTTGAAGCTCCTCCTATTTTTCACACTTTTTCAGGCTCTTGATGTTTTTCAACACCGTTTCATGCTCCTCCTATTTTTCAGACCATTTCATGCTCCCCCTATTTTTGAGACCGTTTCATGCTCCTCATATTTTGACACGTTTTGTAGCTCTTCATATTTTTCACCCCTTTTCAGGCTCTTCATGTTTTTCAACACCACTTCATGCTCCTCCTATTCTTCAGACCGTTTCATGCTCCTCATATTTTTCAGGCTGTTTCATGCACCTCTTATTATTGACACCTTTTGAAGCTCTTCGTATTTTTCACACCTTTTCAGGCTCTTCATGTTTTTCAACACCGCTTCATGCTCCTACTATATTTGATACCGTTTCTTGCTCCTCATATTTTTGACACTTTTTGAAGCTCTTCATATTTTTCACACCTTTTCTGGCTCTTCATGTTTTTGAACACAGCTTCATGCTCCTCCTATTTTTCAGACCGTTTCATTCTCCTCAAGATTTTGACACTTGTTGAAGCTCTTCACATTTTTCACACCATTTCAGGCTCTTCACGATTTTCAACACCGCTTCATGATCCTCCTATTTTTCAGACCGTTTCATGCTCTTCCTGTTTCTCAGACCGTTTCATGCTACTCCTATTTTTCAGACCGTTTCATTCTCCTCATATATTTGACACATTTTGAAGCTCCTCCTATTTTTCCACACCTTTTCAGGCTCTTCATGTTTTTCCACACCGTTTAATGCTCCTCCTATTTTTCAGACCGTTTCATGCTCATCTAATTTTTGACACCTTTTGAAGCTCTTCATATTTTTCACACCTTTTCAGGCACTTCATATTTTTCGCACCTTTTCAGTCTCTTCATGTTGTTGAACACAGCTTCATGCTCCTCCTATTTTTCAGACCGTTTAATGCTCCTCATAATTATGACACCTTTTTAAGCTCTTCATATTTTTCACCCCTTTTCAGACTCTTCATGTTTTTGAACACCGTTTCATGCTCCGCCTATTTTTCAGACCATTTCATGCTCATCTCATTTTTGACACCTTTTGAAGCTCCTCATGTATTTCACACCTTTTGAAGCTCTTCAGAATTTTCACACGTTTTCAGGCTCTTCATGTTTTTCAACACGGCTTCATGCTCCTGCTATTTTTCTGATCGTTTCCCGCTTCTCATATGTTTCACATCTTTTGAAGCTCTTCATGTTTTTTAACACCTTTTCATGCTATTCCTATATTTCAGACAGTTTCATGCTCCTCATATTTTGACACCTTTTGAAGCTCTTCATATTTTTCACACCTTTTCAGGTTCTTCATGTTTTTCAACACAAATTCATGCTCCTCCTATTTTTCAGACCATTTCATGCTCCTCATATTTTTGAAACCTTTTGAAGCTCTTCATATATTTCACACCTCTTCAGGCTCTTCATGTATTTCAACACCGTTTCATGCTACTCCTATTTTTCAGACCGTTTCATGCTCCTCATATTTTTGACACCTTTTGAACCTCTTCATATTTTTCACACTTTTTCAGGCTCTTCATGTTTTTCAACACCATTTGGTGCTCCTCCTCTTTTTCAGACCGTTTCATGCTCCTCATATTTTTGCCACCTTTTGAAGCTCTTCATATTTTTCACACCTTTTCAGGCTCTTCTTGTTTTTCAAAACCGCTTCATGCTCCTCCTATTTTTCATACCGTTTCATGCTCCTCATATTTTGGACACCTTTTGAAGCTCTTCATATGTTTCACACATTGTGAAGCTCTTCCTTTTTTTTAACACCGTTTCATGCTCCTCCTATATTTCTGATCGTTTCCCGCTCCTCATATGTTTCACACCTTTTGAAGTTCTTCATGTTTTTTAACACCTTTTCATGCTCCTCCTATATTTCAGACAGTTTCATGCTCCTCATATTTTGACACCTTTTGAAGCTCTTCATATTTTTCACACCTTTTCATGGTCTTCATGTTTTTCTACACCACTTCATGCTCCTCCTATTTTTCAGACCGTTTCTTGCTCCTCATATTTTTGACACCATTTGAAGCTCTTTATATGTTTCACACCTTTTGAAGCTCTTCATGTTTTTTAACACCATTTCATGCTCCTCCTATTTTTCAGACCGTTTCATGCCCCTCATATTTTTGACACCTTTTGAAGCTCTTCATATATTTCACACCTTTTCAGGCTCTTCATGTTCTTTAACACTGCTTCATGCTCCTACTATTTTTCTGACCGTTTCCTGGTCCTCATATTTTTCACATCTTTTGAAGTTTGACATAATTTCACAGCTTTTCAGGCTCTTCATGTTTTTGAATACCGCTTCATGCTCCTCCTATTTTTCAGACCTTTTCATGCTCCTTATATTTTTGACACCTTTTGAAGCTCTTCATATCTTTCACACCTTTTCTGGCTCTTCATGTTTTTGAATACCGCTTCATGCTCCTCCTATTTTTCAGACCGTTTCATGCTCCTCATGTATTTCACATCTTTTGAAGCTCTTCTTATGTTTCACACATTGTGAAGCTCTTCCTTTTTTTTTAACACCGCTTCATGCTCCTCGTATTTTTCAGACCGTTTCATGCTCCTCATATTTTTCACACCTTTTGAAGCTTGTCTTAATTTCACAGATTTTCAGGCACTTCATGTTTTTGAACACCGGTTAATGCTCCTCCTATTTTTCAGACCGTTTCATGCTCCTAATATTTTTGACACCTTTTGAAGCTCTTCATATTTTTCACAACTTTTCAGGCTCTTCATGTTTTTCAACACCGCTACATGCTCCTCCTATTTTTCATACTGTTTCATGCACCTCATATGTTTCACACCTTTTGAAGCTCTTCATGTTTTTTAACACCTTTTCATTCTCCTCCTATATTTCAGACAGTTTCATGCTCCTCATATTTTGATACCTTTTGAAGCTCTTCATATTTCTCACACCTTTTCAGGCTCTTCATGTTTTTCAACACCGCTTCATGCTCCTCCTATTTTTCAGACCGTCCATGCTCCTCATATTTTTGACACCTTTTGAAGCTCTTCATATTTTTCACACCTTTTCAGGCTCTTCATGTTTTTCAACACCGCTTCATGCTCCTCATATTTTTCAGACCGTTCATGCTCCTCATATATTTGACAACTTTTGTAGCTCTTCATATTTTTCACACCTTTTCTGGCTCTTCAAGTTTTTGAACTCCGTTTCTTGCTCCTCCAATTTTTCAGACCGTTTCATGCCCCTCATATTTTTGACACCTTTTGAAGCTCTTCATATTTTTCACACCTTTTCAGGCTCTTCATGTTTTTCAACACCGCTTCATGCTTCTCCTTTTTTTCAGACCGTTTCATGCTCCTCATGTATTTCCAACCTTTTGAAGCTCTTCATATTTTTGACACCTTTTCAGGCTGTTCATGTTTTTGAAAACCGCTTCATGCTCCTCCTTTTTTTCAGACCGTTTCATGATGCTCATGCATATCACACCTTTTGAAGCTCTTCATATTTTTCAGAACTTTTCAGGATCTTCGTGTTTTTCAACACCGCTTCATGCTCCTCCTATTTTTCAGACCGTGTCATGCTCCTCATATTTTTGACACCTTTTGAAGCTCTTCATATGTTTCACATCTTTTGAAGCTCTTTATGTTTTTTAACACCGTCTCATGCTCCTCCTATTTTTCTGACCGTTTCCCACTCCTCATATGTTTCTCACCTTTTGAAGCTCTTCATGTTTTTTAACACATTTTCATGCTCCTCCTACATTTCAGACAGTTTCATGCTCCTCATATTTTGACACCTTTTGAAGCTCTTCATATTTTTCACACCTTTTAAGGGTCTTCATGTTTTGAACACCGTTTCATGCTCCTCCTATTTTCAGACCGTTTCATGCTCTTCATTTCTTTGTCACCTTTTGAAGCTCTTCATATTTTTCACACCTTTTGAAGCTCTTCATATATTTCACACCTTTTCAGGCTCTTCAGGTTTTTGAACACCGCTTCATGCTCCTCCTATTTTTCAGACCGTTTCATGCTCTTCATTTTTTTGTCACCTTTTGAAGCTCCTCATATTTTTCACACCTTTGAAGCTCTTCATATATTTCACACCTTTTCAGGCTCTTCATGTTTTTCAACACCACTTCATGCTCCTCCTATTTTTCAGGCCGTTTCATGCTCATCTAATTTTTGACACCTTTTGAAGCTCCTCATATATTTCACACCTTTTGAAGCTCTTCATATTTTTCACATTTTTGAAGCTCTTCATATTTTTCACACGTTTTCATGCTCTTCATGATTTTGAACACCACTTCATGCACCTCCTATTTTTCAGACCGTTTCATGATTCTCATGTATTTCACACCTTTTGAAGCTCTTCATATTTTTCACACCTTTTCAGGCTCTTCATGTTTTTCAACACCGCTTCATGCTCCACCTATTTTTCAGACCGTTTCATGCTCATCTCATTTTTGACACCTTTTGAAGCTCTTCATATTTTTCACACCTTTTGAAGCTCTTCATATTTTTCACAAGTTTTCAGATCTTCATGTTTTTCAACACCGCTTCTTGATCCTCCTATTTTTCAGACCGTTTCATGCTCCTCATATTTTTGACACGTTTTGAAGCTCTTCATATTTTATACACATTTTCAGGCTCTTCATGTTTTGGAACACCGCTTCATGCTCCTCCTAATTTTCACACCTTTTGAAGCACTACAAATTTTTCACAACTTTTCTGGCTCTTCATACTTTTGAACACGGTTTCCTGCTCCTCCTTTTTCTCAGACCGTTTCATGCTCCTCATATTTTTGACACCTTTTGAATCTCTTCATATATTTCACACGTTTTCAGGCTCTTCATGTATTGGAACACCGTTTTATGCTCCTCCTATTTTTCAGACGGTTTCATTCTCCTCATGTACTTCACACCTTTTGAAGCTTTCATATATTTCACACTTTTTCAGGCTCTTCATGTTTTTCAACACCACTTCATGCTCCTCCTATTTTTCAGACCGTTTCATGCTCATCTCATTTTTGACACCTTCTGAAGCTCTTCATATTTGTTACACCCTTTCAGGCTCTTCATGTTTTTCAACACGGCTGCATGCTCCTCCTATTTTTCAGACCGTTTCATGCTCCTCATATTTTTCACACCTTTTGAAGCTCTTCATATTTTTCACACCTTTTCAGGTTCTTCATGTTTTTCAACACTGCTTTAGGCTCCTCCTATTTTTCAGACCGTTTCATGCTCCTCATGTATTTCACACCTTTTGAAGCTCTTCATATTTTTCACACTTTTTGAAGCTCTTCACATATTTCACACGTTTTAAGTCTCTTCATGTTTTTCAACACCGCTTCATGCTCCTCCTATTTTTCAGACCGTTTCATGCTCATCTCAATTTTGACAGCTTTTGAAGCTCTTCATATTTTTCACACCTTTTGAACCTCTTCATATATTTCACACCTTTTCAGGCTCTTCATATATTTCACATATTTTCAGGCTGTTCATGTTTTTCAACACCACTTCATGCTCCTCCTATTTTTCAGACCGTTTCATGCTCATCTAATTTTTGACACCTTTTGAAGCTCTTCATATATTTCACACCTTTTGAAGCTCTTCATATTTTTCACATTTTTGAAGCTCTTCAAATTTTTCACACTTTTTCAGGCTCTTCATGTTTTTGAACACCGCTTCATGCTCCTCCGGTTTTTCAGACCGTTTCATGCTCCTCATATTTTTGACACCTTTTGAAGCTTTTCATATTTTTTACAACATTTCAGGCTTTTCATGTTTTTGAACACCTCTTCATGCTCCTCGTATTTTTCACACCTTTTGAAGCTCTTCATATTTTTCATACCTTTTCAGGCTCTTCATGTTTTTCAACACCGTTTCATGATCCTCCTGTTTTTCAGAACGTTTCATGCTCCTCATATTCTTGACACCTTTTAAAGTTCTTCATATTTTTCACACCTTTTAAGGGTCTTCATGTTTTGAACACCGTTTCATGCTCCTCCTATTTTCAGACCGTTTCATGCTCTTCATTTCTTTGTCACCTTTTGAAGCTCTTCATATTTTTCACACCTTTTGAAGCTCTTCATATATTTCACACCTTTTCAGGCTCTTCAGGTTTTTGAACACCGCTTCATGCTCCTCCTATTTTTCAGACCGTTTCATGCTCTTCATTTTTTTGTCACCTTTTGAAGCTCCTCATATTTTTCACACCTTTGAAGCTCTTCATATATTTCACACCTTTTCAGGCTCTTCATGTTTTTCAACACCACTTCATGCTCCTCCTATTTTTCAGGCCGTTTCATGCTCATCTAATTTTTGACACCTTTTGAAGCTCCTCATATATTTCACACCTTTTGAAGCTCTTCATATTTTTCACATTTTTGAAGCTCTTCATATTTTTCACACGTTTTCATGCTCTTCATGATTTTGAACACCACTTCATGCACCTCCTATTTTTCAGACCGTTTCATGATTCTCATGTATTTCACACCTTTTGAAGCTCTTCATATTTTTCACACCTTTTCAGTCTCTTCATGTTTTTCAACACCGCTTCATGCTCCACCTATTTTTCAGACCGTTTCATGCTCATCTCATTTTTGACACCTTTTGAAGCTCTTCATATTTTTCACACCTTTTGAAGCTCTTCATATTTTTCACAAGTTTTCAGATCTTCATGTTTTTCAACACCGCTTCTTGATCCTCCTATTTTTCAGACCGTTTCATGCTCCTCATATTTTTGACACGTTTTGAAGCTCTTCATATTTTATACACATTTTCAGGCTCTTCATGTTTTGGAACACCGCTTCATGCTCCTCCTAATTTTCACACCTTTTGAAGCACTACAAATTTTTCACAACTTTTCTGGCTCTTCATACTTTTGAACACGGTTTCCTGCTCCTCCTTTTTCTCAGACCGTTTCATGCTCCTCATATTTTTGACACCTTTTGAATCTCTTCATATATTTCACACGTTTTCAGGCTCTTCATGTATTGGAACACCGTTTTATGCTCCTCCTATTTTTCAGACGGTTTCATTCTCCTTATGTACTTCACACCTTTTGAAGCTTTCAAATATTTCACACTTTTTCAGGCTCTTCATGTTTTTCAACACCACTTCATGCTCCTCCTATTTTTCAGACCGTTTCATGCTCATCTCATTTTTGACACCTTCTGAAGCTCTTCATATTTGTTACACCCTTTCAGGCTCTTCATGATTTTCAACACGGCTGCATGCTCCTCCTATTTTTCAGACCGTTTCATGCTCCTCATATTTTTCACACCTTTTGAAGCTCTTCATATTTTTCACACCTTTTCAGGTTCTTCATGTTTTTCAACACTGCTTTAGGCTCCTCCTATTTTTCAGACCGTTTCATGCTCCTCATGTATTTCACACCTTTTGAATCTTTTGATATTTTTCATATTTTTGAAGCTCTTCATATTTTTCACACCTTTTCAGGCTCTTCATGTTTTCAATACCGTTTCATGCTTCTCCTACCTTTCAGACCGTTTCATGCTCTTCATATTTTTGACACCTTTTGAAGCTCTTCATATTTTTCACACCCTTTGAAGCTCTTCTTATATTTCACACCTTTTCAGACTCTTCATGTTTTCGAAGACCACCTCAAGTTCCTCCTATTTTTGCGACCATTTCATGCTCTTCATATTTTTGACACCTTTTGAAGCTCTTCATATTTTTCACACCTTTTGAAGCTCTTCATATATTTCACACATTTTCAGGCTCTTCCTGTTTTTCAACACCACTTCATGCTCCTCCTATTTTTCAGACCGTTTCATGCTCATCTAATTTTTGACACCTTTTGAAGCTCTTCATATATTTCACAACATTTCAGGCCCTTCAGGTTTTTCAATACTGCTTCATGATCCTCCTATTTTTCAGACCGTTTCATGCTCATCATATACTTCACATCCTTTTGAAGCTCTTCCTATTTTTCACACCTTTTCAGGCTCTTCATGTTTTTGAACACCATTTTATGCTCCTCATATTTTACAGACCGTTTCATGCTCCTCATATTTTTGACATCTTTTGAAGCTCTTCATATATTTCACTCCTTTTCATCCTCTTCATGTTTTTCAACACCACTTCATGCTCCTCCTATTTTTCAGACCGTTTCATGCTCCTCATTTTTTTGACACCTTTTGAAGCTCTTCACTTTTTTCACACCTTTTCAGGCTCTTCATGTTTTTGAACACCGCTTCATGCTTCTCCTACCTTTCAGACCGTTTCATGCTCTTCATATTTTTGACACCTTTTGAAGCTCTTCATATTTTTCACACCCTTTGAAGCTCTTCTTATATTTCACACCTTTTCAGACTCTTCATGTTTTCGAAGACCACCTCAAGTTCCTCCTATTTTTGCGACCGTTTCATGCTCTTCATATTTTTGACACCTTTTGAAGCTCTTCATATTTTTCACACCTTTTGAAGCTCTTCATATATTTCACACATTTTCAGGCTCTTCCTGTTTATCAATACCACTTCATGCTCCTCCTATTTTTCAGACCGTTTCATGCTCATCTAATTTTTGACACCTTTTGAAGCTCTTCATATATTTCACACCTTTTGAAGCTCTTCATATTTTTCACATTTTTGAAGCTCTTCAAATTTTTCACACGTTTTCAGGCTCTTCATGTTTTTGAACACCGCTTCATGCTCCTCATATATTTCAGACCGTTTCATGCTCCTGTTATTTGTGACACCTTTTGAAGCTCTTCATATTTTCTACACCTTTTCAGGCATTTCTTGTTTTTCAACACGGCTTCATGCTCCTCTTATATTTCAGAGCATTTCGTGCTCCTCATATTTTTCACAGCTTTTGAAGCTCTTCATATTTTTCACACCTTTTCAGGCTCGTCATGTTTTTCAACACCACGTCATGCTGCTCCTATATTTCAAACCCTTTCATGCTCCTCATATTTTTGACACCTTTTGAATCTCTTCATATTTTTCACACCGTTTCAGGCTCCTCCTGTTTTTGAACACCGTTTCATGCTCCTCCTATTTTTCACACCGTTTCATGCTCCTCATATTTTTGACACCTTTTAAAGCTCTTCATATATTTCACACGTTTTCAGGCTCTTCATGTTTTTGAACACCACCTGTTGTCCTCCTATTTTTCACACCATTTCATGCTCCTCATATTTTTGACACCTTTTGAAGCTCTTCATATTTTTCACACCATTTCATGCTCTTCATGTTTTTGAACACCGCTTCATGCTCCTCCTGTATTTCAGAACGTTTCATGCTCCTCCTATTTTTGACACCTTTTGAAGCTCTTCATATTTTTCACACCATTTCAGGCTCTTCATGTTTTTGAACACCGTTTAATGCTCCTCCTATTTTTCAGACCGTTTCATGCTCCTCATATTTTTGAAACCTTTTGAAGCTCTTCATAGTTTACCCACCTTTTCAGGCTGTTTATGTTTACAACACCGCTTCATGCTCCTCCTATTTTTCAGACCGTTTCATGCTCCTCATATTTTTGACACCTTTTGAAGCTCTTCATATTTTACCCACCTTTTCAGGCTCTTCATGTTTTTGAACACCGTTTAATGCTACTCCTATTTTTCAAACCGTTTCATGCTCCTCATATTTTTGACACCTTTTGAAGCTCTTCATATTTTACCCACCTTTTCAGGCTCTTCATGTTTTTCAACACCGCTTCATGCTCCTCTTATTTTTCAGACCGTTTCATGCTCTCCATGTATTTCCAACCCTTTGAAGCTCTTCATATTTTTCACACCTTTTCAGGCTCTTCATGTTTTTGAACACAGTTTCATGCTCCTCCTATTATTCAGACCGTTTCATGCTCCTCATAATTTTCACACCTTTTGAAGCTGTTCATATTTTTCACACCTTTTCCAGTTCTTCATGTTTTTGAACACTGCTTCATGCTCCTCCTATTTTTCAACTGTTTCATGCTCCTCATGTATTTCACACATTTTGAAGTGCTTTATATATTTCGCATGTTTTCAGTCTCTTCATGTTTTTCAAAACCAATTCATGCTCCTCCTATTTTTCAGACTGTTTCATGCTCCTCAAATTTTTGACACCTTTTGAAGCTCTTCATATATTTTCCACCTTTTCAGGCTCTTCATTTTTGTGAACTCTGCTTCATGCTCCTCCTTTTCTTCAGACCGTTTCATGCTCATCTCATTTTTGACATCTCTTGAAGCTCTTCATATTTTTGACACCTTTTGAAGCCCTTCATATTTTTCACACCTTTTCAGACTCTTCATGTTTTTCAACACCGCTTCATGATCCTCCAATTTTTCAGACCGTTTCATGCTCCTCATATTTGTGACATCTTTTGAAGCTTTTCTTATTTTTCACTCCTTTTAGGCTCTTCATGTTTTTCAGCACCACTTCATGCTCCTCTTATTTCTCAGACAGTTTCCTGCTCCTCATATTGTGGACACTTTTGGAAGCTCTTCATATTTTTCACATCTTTTCAGGCTCTTCATGTTTTTCAGCACCACTTCATGCTCCTCCTATTTCTCAGACAGTTTCTTGCTCCTCATATTTTTGACACCTTTTGAATCTCTTCATATATTTCACACCTTTTCAGGCTCTTCATGTTTTTCAACACCACTTCATGCTCCACCTATTTTTCAGACCGTTTCATGCTCATCTCATTTTTGACACCTTTTGAAGCTCTTCATATTTTTCACACGTTTTGAAGCTCTTCATATTTTACACACATTTTCAGGCTCTTCATGTTTTGGAACACCGCTTCATGCTCCTCCTAATTTTCACACCTTTTGAAGTACTTCAAATTTTTCACACCTTTTCAGGCTCTTCATACTTTTGAACACGGTTTCCTGCTCTTCCTATTTTCCAAACCGTTACGTGCTCCTCATATTTTTGACAGCTTTGGAAACTCTTCATATATTTCACAACTTTTCAGGCTTTTCATGTTTTTCAACACCACTTCATGCTCCTCCTTCTTTTCAGACCATTTCATGCTCATCTCATTATTGACACTTTTTGAAGCTCTTCATATTTTTCACACCTTTCGAGGCTCTTCATGTTTTTCAACACCGCTTCATGCTCCTCCTATTTTTCAGACCGATTCATGCTCCTCAAGTATTTCACAACTTTTGAGGCTCTTCATGTTTTTCAACACCACTTCATGCTCCTCCTATTTTTCAGACCGTTTCATGCTAATCTAAATTTTGACACCTTTTGAAGCTCTTCATATTTTTCACACCTTTCCAGGCTCTTCATGTTTTTGACACGGTTTCATGCTCCTCCTATTTTTCATACCGTTTCATGCTCCTCACATTTTTGACACCTTTTGAAGCTCTTCATATTTTTCACAACTTTTCAGACTCTTCATGTTTTTCAACACCACTTCATGATCCTCCAATTTTTCAGACCGTTTCATGCTCCTCATATTTGTGACATCTTTTGAAGCTTTTCTTATTTTTCACACCTTTTAGGCTCTTCATGTTTTTAAGCACCACTTCATGCTCCTCCTATTTCTCAGACAGTTTCTTGCTCCTCATATTTTTGACACCTTTTGAATCTCTTCATATATTTCACACCTTTTCAGGCTCTTCATGTTTTTGAACACCGTTTCATGCTGCTCCTATTTTCAGACCGTTTCATACTCCTCATAGTTTTGACACGTTTTGAAGCTCTTCATATTTTTCACACCTTATCAGGCTCTTCATGTTTTTAAACACCGCTTCATGCTCCTCCTATTTTTCAGACCGATTCATGCTCCTCAAGTGTTTCACAACTTTTGAGGCTCTTCATGATTTTCAACACCACTTCATGCTCCACCTATTTTTCAGACCGTTTCATGCTCATCTCATTTTTGACACCTTTTGAAGCTCTTCATATTTTTCACACCTTTTGAAGCTCTTCATATTTTTCACAAGTTTTCAGATCTTAAAGTTTTTCAACACCGCTTCTTGATCCTCCTATTTTTCAGACCGTTTCATGCTCCTCATATGTTTGACACGTTTTGAAGCTCTTCATATTTTACAAACATTTTCAGGCTTTTCATGTTTTTGAACACCGCTTCATGCTCCTCCTAATTTTCACACCTTTTGAATCACCTCAAATTTTTCACACCTTTTCAGGTTTTCATGTTTTTCAACATCGCTTCATGCTCCTCCTATTTTTCAGACCGTTTCATGCTCCTCATGTATTTCACATCTTTTGAAGCTCTTCATATTTTTCACACCTTTTGAAGCTCTTCATATTTTTCACACCTTTTGAAGCTCTTCATATTTTTCTCACCTTTTCAGGCTCTTCATGTTTTTCAACACCGCTTCATGCTCCTCCTATTTTTCAAACCGTTTCATGCTCCTCATAATTTTGACACCTTTTGAAGCTCTTCATATTTTTCACACCTTTTCAGGCTCTTCATGTTTTTCAACAGAACTTCATGCCCGTCCTATTTTTCAGACCGTTTCATGTTCATCTCATTTCTGACAGCTTTTGAAGCACTTCATATTTTTCACACTTTTGAGGCTCTTCATATTTTTAACTCCTTTTCAGGCTCTTCATGTTTTTGAACACCGTTTCATGCTGCTCCTATTTTTCAGACCGTTTCATGCTTCTCATATTTTTGACACCTTTTGAAGCTCTTCATATTTTTCACACCTTTTCAGGCTCTTCATGTTTTTCAACAGAACTTCATGCCCGTCCTATTTTTCAGACCGTTTCATGTTCATCTCATTTCTGACAGCTTTTGAAGCACTTCATATTTTTCACACTTTTGAGGCTCTTCATATTTTTAACTCCTTTTCAGGCTCTTCATGTTTTTGAACACCGTTTCATGCTGCTCCTATTTTTCAGACCGTTTCATGCTTCTCATATTTTTGACACGTTTTGAAGCTCTTCATATTTTTCACAAGTTTTCCGATCTTCATGTTTTTCAACACCGCTTCTTGATCCTCCTATTTTTCAGACCGTTTCATGCTCCTCATATTTTTGACACGTTTCGAAGCTCTTCATATTTTCCACACATTTTCAGGCTTTTCATGTTTTTGAACACCGCTTCATGCTCCTCCTAATTTTCACACCTTTTGAAGCTCCTCAAATTTTTCACACCATTTCAGGCTCTTCATGTTTTTGAACACGGTTTCCTGCTGCTCCTTTTTGTCAGACCGTTTCATGCTCCTCATATTTTTGACACCATTTGAATCTCTTCATATATTTCACACCTTTTCAGGCTCTTCATGTTTTTGAACACCGCTTCATGCTCCTCCTATTTTTCGGACGGTTTCATTCTCCTCATGTACTTTACACCTTTTGAAGCTCTTCATATATTTCACACTTTTTCAGGCTCTTCAAGTTTTTCAACACCACTTCATGCTTCTCCTATTTCTCAGACCGTTTCATGCTCATCTCATTTTTGACAGATTTTTAAGTTCTTCATATTTTTCACATCATTTGAATCTATTCATATTTTTCACACCTTTTCCGGCTCTTCATGTTTTTCAACACCTCTTTATGCTCCTCCTATTTTTCAGACCGTTTCATGCTCCTCTCATTTCTGAAATCTTTTGAAGCTCTTCATATATTTCACACATTTTCAGGCTCTTCATATTTTTGAACACCGTTTCATGCTCCTCATATTTTTCGGACTGTTTCATGCTCCTCATATTTTTGACACCTTTTGAAGCTCTTCATATTTTTTACAACTGTTCAGGCTCTTCATGTTTTTCTACACCGCTTCATACTCCTCCTCTTTTCAGACAGTTTCTTGCTCCTCATAATTTTGACACCTTTGAATGTCTTCATATTTTTCACACCTTTTGAAGCTATTCATATTTTTCACACCTTTTCAGGCTCTTCATGTTTTTCTACACCGCATCATGCTCCTCCTATTTTTCAGACTGTTTCATGCTCCTCATATTTTTGACACCTTTTGAAGCTCTTCATATTTTTCACACCTTTTCAGGCTCTTCATGTTTTTCTGCACCGCTTCATGCTCCTCCTATTTTTCAGACCATTTCATGCTCATCTCATTCTTGACATTTTTGAGGCTCTTCATATTTTTCACACGT
The DNA here is from genome assembly GCF_033118175.1 of Dama dama. Taxonomy (NCBI): domain Eukaryota; kingdom Metazoa; phylum Chordata; class Mammalia; order Artiodactyla; family Cervidae; genus Dama; species Dama dama. Next base: position 1,068,974 of record NW_026870900.1, read on the forward strand.
TTTCAGGCTCTTCATATTTTTCAACCCCGCTTCATGATCCTCCTATTTTTCAGACCGTTTTATGCTCCTCATGTATTTCACACCTTTTGAAGCTCTTCATATTTTTCAGACCTTTTCAGACTCTTCATATTTTTGAACACGGTTTCATGCTCCTCATATTTTTCAGAACGTTTTATGCTCCTCATATTTTTACACCTTTGTAAGCTTTTCACATTTTTCACACTTTTTCAGACTCTTCATGTTTTTCAACACAGCTTCTTGATCCTCCTATTTTTCAGACCGTTTCATGCTCCTCATATATTTCTCACCATTTGAAGCTATTCATATTTTTCACACCTTTTGAAGCTCTTCATATATTTCACACCATTTCAGGCACTTCATGTTTTTGAACACCACTTCATGCTCCTCCTATTTTTCAGACCGTTTCATGCTCATCTCATTTTTGACACCTCTGGAAGCTCTTCATATTTTTCGCACCTTTTCAAGCTCTTCATATTTTTCACAACTTTTCAGGCTCTTCATATTTTTCAACACCGCTTCATGATCGTCCTGTTTTTCAGACCGTTTCATGCTCCTCTTATTATTGACAGCTTTTGAAGCTCTTCATATTTTTCACACCTTTTCAGGCTCTTCATGTTTATGAACACCGCTTCATGCTTCTCCTATTTTTCAGACCATTTCATGCTCATCTCATTCTTGACACTTTTTGCAGCTCTTCATATTTTTCACAGGTTTTCAGGCTCTTCATATTTTTCAACCCCGCTTCATGATCCTCCTATTTTTCAGGCCGTTTTATGCTCCTCATGTATTTCACACCTTTTGAAGCTCTTCATATTTTTCAGACCTTTTCAGACTCTTCATATTTTTGAACACGGTTTCATGCTCCTCCTATTTTTCAGAACGTTTCATGCTCCTCATATTTTTACACCTTTGCAAGCTTTTCACATTTTTCACACCTTTTCAGGCTCTTCTTGTTTTTCAACACAGCTTCTTGATCCTCCTATTTTTCAGACCGTTTCATGCTCCTCATATATTTCTCACCATTTGAAGCTCTTCATATTTTTCACACCTTTTGAAGCTCTTCATATATTTCACACCATTTCAGGCACTTCATGTTTTTGATCACGACTTCATGCTCCTCCTATTTTTCAGACCGTTTCATGCTCATCTCATTTTTGACACCTCTGGAAGCTCTTCATATTTTTCACACCTTTTGAAGCTCTTCATATTTTTCACAACTTTTCAGGCTCTTCATATTTTTCAACACCGCTTCATGATCGTCCTGTTTTTCAGACCGTTTCATGCTCCTCTTATTATTGACAGCTTTTGAAGCTCTTCATATTTTTCACAACTTTTCAGGCTCTTCATGTTTATGAACAACGTTTAATGCTCCTCCTATTTTTCAGACCGTTTCATGCTCCTCATATTTTTGACACCTTTTGAAGCTCTTCATATTTTTCACACCTTTTCAGGCTCTTCATGTTTTTTATCACCGTTTCTTGCTCCTATTTTTCAGACCGTTTCATGCTCATCTCATTTTTGACCCCTTTTGAAGCTTTTCATATTTTTCACAACTTTTTAGGCTCTTCATGTTTTTCAACACCGCTTCATGCTCCTCCTCTTTTTCAGACCGTTTCATGCTCATCTCATTTATGACACCTTTTGAAGCTCTTCATATATTTCACACCTTTTCAAGTTCTTCATATTTTTCAGACCTTTTCAGGCTCTTCATGTTTTTGAACACCGCTTCATGCTCCTCCTATTTTTCAGACCGTTTCATGCTCCTCATATTTTTGACACCGTTTGAAGCTCTTCATATTTTTCACACCTTTTCAGGCTCTTCATATTTTTCCACACCACTTCATGCTTCTCCTATTTTTCAGCCCGTTTCAAACTCCTCATGTATTTCACACCTTTTGAAGCTCTTCATATTTTTCACACCTTTTCTGGCTCTTCATGTTTTTGATCACCGTTTCATGCTCCTCCTATTTTTCAGACCGTTTCATGCTACTCATATTTTTGACACCTTTTGAAGCTCTTCATATTTTTCACACCTTTTCAGGCTCTTCATATTTTTGAACACCGCTTCATGCTCCTCCAATTTTTCAGGCCGTTTCATGCTCAAATCATTTTTTACACCTTTTGAAGCTCTTCATATTTTTCACACCTTTTGCTGGTCTTCATATTTTTCACACGTTTTCAGGCTCTTCAAGTTTTTCAACACCGCTTCATGCTCCTCCTATTTTTCAGACCGTTTCGTGCTCCACATATTTTTGACACCTTTTGAAGCTCTTCATATATTTCACACCTTTTCAGGCTCTTCATGTTTTTGAACACCACTTCATGCTCCTCCTATTTTTCAGACCGTTTCATGCTCCTCCTATTTTTCAGACCGTTTCATTCTCCTCATAATTTTCACACCTTTTTCAGGCTCTTCATTTTTTTCAACACCACTTCATGCTCCTCCTATTTTTAAGACCGTTTCAAGCTCCTCATATTTTTGACACCTTTTGAAACTCTTCATATTTTTCACACCTTTCCAGGCTCTTCATGTTTTTGAACACCGTTTAATGCTCCTCCTATTTTTCAGACCATTTCTTGCTCCTCATATGTTTGAACACCGTTTAATGCTCCTCCTATTTTTCAGACCGTTTCTTGCTCCTCATATTTTTGACACCTTTTGAAGTTCTTCATATTTTTCACACCTTTCGATGCTCTTCATGTTTTTGAACACCACTTCATGCTCCTCCTATTTTTCAGACCGTTTCATGTTCCTCATGTATTTCACACATTTTGAAGCTCTTCATATTTTACACACATTTTCAGGCTCTTCATGATTTTCAACACCACTTCATGCTCCTCCTATTTTTCAGACCATTTCATGCTCCTCATATTTTTCACACCTTTTGAAGCTCTTCATATTTTTCACATTTTTGAAGCTTTTCATATTTTTCCCACCTTTTCAGGCTCTTCATGTTTTTGATCACCGTTTCATGCTCCTCCTATTTTTCAGACCTTTTCTTACTCATCTAATATTTGACACCTTTTGAAGCTCTTCATATTTTTCATAACTTTTCAGGCTCTTCATGTTTTTGAACACCGTTTCAAGCTCCTCCTATTTTTCAGACTGTTTCATGCTCCTCATATTTTTGACACCTTTTGAAGCTCTTCATATTTTTCACACCTTTTGAAGCTCTTCATATTTTTCATATTTTTGAAGCTCTTCATATTTTCACACGTTTTCAGACTCTTCATGTTTTTCAACATCACTTCATTCTCCTGCTATTTTTCAAACCATTTCATGCTCCTCATATTCTTGACAGGTTTTGAGGCTTTTCATATTTTTCACACTTTTTCAGGCTCTTCATGTTTTTGAACACCGTTTCATAATCCTCCTATTTTTCAGACCGTTTCATGCTACTCCTATTTTTGACACCTTTTGAAGCTCTTCATATTTTTCACTCATTTTCAGGCTCTTCATGTTTTTCAACACTGCTTCATGCTCCTCCAATATTTCAGACCGTTTCTTGGACCTCATATTTTTCACCCCTTTTGAAGCTCTTCATATATTTCACACCTTTTCAGGCTCTTCACGTTTTTCAACACCACTTCATGTTCCTCGTATTTTTAAGACCGTTTCATGCTCCTCATATTTTTGACACCTTTAGAAGCTCTTCATATTTTTCACACCTTTTCAGGCTCTTCATGTTTTTCAACACCACTTCATGCTGCTCTTCTTTTTCAGACCGTTTCTTACTCCTCATATTTTTGACACCTTTTTAAGCTCTTCATATTTTTCACACCTTTTAAGGCTCTTCATGTTTTTGAACACCATTTCATGCTCCTCCTCTTTTGCAGACCGTTTCATGCTCATCTCATTTTGACACATTTTGAAGCTCTTCATTTTTTTCACACCTTTTGAAGTTCTTCATATTTTTCATATTTTTGAAGTTCTTCATATTTTCACACGTTTTCAGACTCTTCATGTTTTTCAACACGGCTTCATGCTCCTCCTATTTTTCAAACTGTATCATGCTCCTCATATTTTTCACACCTTTTGAAGCTTTTCATATTTTTCACACCTTTACAGGCTCTTCTTGTTTTTGAACACCACTTCATGCTATTTCTATTTTTCAGAGAGTTTCATGCTCCTCATGTATTTCACACCTTTTGAAGCTCTTCATATTTTTCACACCTTTTCAGGCTCTTCATGTTTTTCAACACCGCTTCATGCTCCTCCTGTTTTTCAGACCATTTCATGCTCCCCCTATTTTTGAGACTGTTTCATGCTCCTTATATTTTCACACGTTTTGAAGCTCTTCATATTTTTCACTCCTTTTCAGGCTCTTAATGTTTTTCAACACCGCTTCATGCTCCTCCTATTTTTCAGACCGTTTCATGTTCCTCGTATTTCTGAAAGCTTTTGAAGCTCTTCATATTTTTCACACGTTTTCAGGCTCTTCTTGGTTTTCAAGACTGCTTCATGCTCCTCCTATTTTTCAGACAGTTTCATGCTCCTCATATTTTTCAGGACGTTTCATGCACCTCTTATTATTGACACCTTTTGAAGCTCTTCATATTTTTCACACCTTTTGAAGCTCTTCATGTTTTTCAACAGCGTTTCATGCTCCTCCTATTTTTCAGACCGTTTCATGCTCCTCATATTTTTGACACCGTTTGAAGCTCTTCATATTTTTTACAACTTTTCAGGATCTTCATGTTTTTGAACACAACTTCATGCTCCTCCTATTTTTTAGACCTTTTCATGCTCCTCATATTTTTCACATCTTTTGAAGCTCTTCGTATTTTTCACACCTTTCCAGGCTCTTCATGTTTTTGAACACCGCTTCATGCTCCTCCTATTTTAGAGACCGTTTCATTCTCCTCATGTATTTCACACCTTTTGAAGCTCTTCCTATTTTTCACACCTTTTCAGGCTCTTCATGTTTTTGAACACCGCTTCATGCTCCTCCTATTTTTCAGACCATTTCATGGTCCTCATATTTTTGAAACCTTTTGAAGCTCTTCATATTTTTCACACCTTTCCAGGCTCTTCATGTTTTTTAACACCGCTTCATGCTCCTTCTATTTTTCAGATCATTTCATTCTCCCTCTATTTTTGAGACCGTTTCATGCTCCTCATATTTTGACACGTTTTGAAGCTCTTCATGTTTTTCACTCCTTTTCAGGCTCTTCATGTTTTTCAACACCGCTTCATGCTCCTCCTATATTTCAGACCGTTTCATGCTCCTCATATTTCTGAAACCTTTTGAAGCTCTTCATATTTTTCTCACGTTTTCAGGCTCTTCTTGGGTTTCAAGACTGCTTCATGCTCCTCCTATTTTCAGACAGTTTCATGCTCCTCATATTTTTCAGGATGTTTCATGCACCACTTATTATTGACACCTTTTGAAACTCTTCATATTTTTCACACCCTTTCAGGCTCTTAATGTTTTTCAACACCACTTCATGCTCCTCCTGTTTTTCAGCCCGTTTCATGCTCCTCATGTATTTCACACCTTTTGAAGCTCTTCATATTTTTCACACCTTTTCAGGCTCTTCATGTTTTTGATCAACGTTTCATGCTCCTCCTATTTTTCAGACCGTTTCATGCTCCTCATATTTTTGACACCTTTTGAAGCTCTTCATATTTTTCACACCTTTTCAGGCTCTTCATGTTTTTGATCAACGTTTCATGCTCCTCCTATTTTTCAGACCGTTTCATGCTCCTCATGTATTTCACACCTTTTCAAGCTCTTCATATTTTTCACACCTTTTCAGGCTCTTCATGTTTTTCAACACCGCTTCATGCTCCTCCTATTTTTCAGATCTTTTCATGCTCATCTCATATTTGACACCTTTTGAAGCTCTTCATATTTTTCACACCTTTTCAGGCTCTTCATGTTTTTCAACACCACTTCATGGTCCTCTTATTTTTAAGACCGTTCCATGCTCCTCATATTTTTGACACCTTTAGAAGCTCTTCATATTTTTCACACCTTTTCAGGCTCTTCATGTTTTTCAACACCGCTTCATGATCCTCATATTTTTGACACCTTTTTAAGCTCTTCATATTTTTCGCAACTTTTCAGGCTCTTCATGATTTTGAACACCATTTCATGCTCCTCCTATTTTGCAGACCGTTTCATGCTGATCTCATTTTGACACCTTTTGAACCTCTTCATATTTTTCACAAATTTTCAGGCTCTTTATGTTTTTCAACACCGCTTCATGATCCTCATATTTTTGACACCTTTTTAAGCTCTTCATATTTTTCGCAACTTTTCAGGCTCTTCATGATTTTGAACACCATTTCATGCTCCTCTTATTTTTCAGACCGTTTCATGCTTATCTCTTTTTGACACCTTTTGAAGTTCTTCATATTTTTCATATTTTTGAAGCTCTTCATATTTTCACACGTTTTCAGACTCTTCATGTTTTTCAACACGGCTTCATGCTCCTCCTATTTTTCAAACTGTATCATTCTCCTCATATTTTTCACACATTTTGAAGCTCTTCATTTTTTCACACCTTTTCAGTCTCTTCTTGTTTTTGAACACCACTTCATGCTATTTCTATTTTTCAGAGAGTTTCATGCTCCTCATGTATTTCACACCTTTTGAAGCTCTTCATATTTTTCACACCTTTTCAGGCTCTTCATGTTTTTGATCACCGTTTCATGCTCCTCCTATTTTTCAGACCGTTTCATGCTCATCTCATTTTTTACACCTTTTGAAGCTCTTCATATTTTTCACACCTTTTGATGGTCTTCATATTTTTCACACCTTTTCAGGCTCTTCATATTTTTGAACACCGCTTCATGCTCCTCCAATTTTTCAGGCCGTTTCATGCTCAACTCATTTTTTACACCTTTTGAAGCTCCTCATATTTTTCACACCTTTTGATGGTCTTCATATTTTTCACACGTTTTCAGGCTCTTCAAGTTTTTCAACACCGCTTCATGCTCCTCCTATTTTTCAGACTGTTTCGTGCTCCACATATTTTTGACACCTTTTGAAGCTCTTCATATATTTCACACCTTTTCAGGCTCTTTATGTTTTTGAACACCACTTCATGCTCCTCCTATTTTTCAGACCGTTTCATGCTCCTCCTATTTTTCAGACCGTTTCATTCTCCTCATAATTTTCACACCTTTTTCAGGCTCTTCATTTTTTTCAACACCACTTCATGCTCCTCCTATTTTTAAGACCGTTTCAAGCTCCTCATATTTTTGACACCTTTTGAAGCTCTTCATATTTTTCACACCTTTCCAGGCTCTTCATGTTTTTGAACACCGTTTAATGCTCCTCCTATTTTTCAGACCGTTTCTTGCTCCTCATATGTTTGAACACCGTTTAATGCTCCTCCTATTTTTCAGACCGTTTCTTGCTCCTCATATTTTTGACACCTTTTGAAGCTCTTCATATTTTTCACACCTTTCGATGCTTTTCATGTTTTTGAACACCACTTCATGCTCCTCCTATTTTTCAGACCGTTTCATGTTCCTCATGTATTTCACACATTTTGAAGCTCTTCATATTTTACACACATTTTCAGGCTCTTCATGATTTTCAACACCACTTCATGCTCCTCCTATTTTTCAGACCATTTCATGCTCCTCATATTTTTCACACCTTTTGAAGCTCTTCATATTTTTCACATTTTTGAAGCTTTTCATATTTTTCCCACCTTTTCAGGCTCTTCATTTTTTTGATCACCGTTTCATGCTCCTCCTATTTTTCAGACCTTTTCTTACTCATCTAATATTTGACACCTTTTGAAGCTCTTCATATTTTTCATAACTTTTCAGGCTCTTCATGTTTTTGAACAACGTTTCAAGCTCCTCCTATTTTTCAGACTGTTTCATGCTCCTCATATTTTTGACACCTTTTGAAGCTCTTCATATTTTTCACACCTTTTGAAGCTCTTCATATTTTTCATATTTTTGAAGCTCTTCATATTTTCACACGTTTTCAGACTCTTCATGTTTTTCAACATCACTTCATTCTCCTGCTATTTTTCAAACCATTTCATGCTCCTCATATTTTTAACAGGTTTTGAGGCTTTTCATATTTTTCACACTTTTTCAGGCTCTTCATGTTTTTGAACACCGTTTCATAATCCTCCTATTTTTCAGACCGTTTCATGCTACTCCTATTTTTGACACCTTTTGAAGCTCTTCATATTTTTCACTCATTTTCAGGCTCTTCATGTTTTTCAACACTGCTTCATGCTCCTCCAATATTTCAGACCGTTTCTTGGACCTCATATTTTTCACCCCTTTTGAAGCTCTTCATATATTTCACACCTTTTCAGGCTCTTCACGTTTTTCAACACCACTTCATGTTCCTCGTATTTTTAAGACCGTTTCATGCTCCTCATATTTTTGACACCTTTAGAAGCTCTTCATATTTTTCACACCTTTTCAGGCTCTTCATGTTTTTCAACACCGCTTCATGCTGGTCTTCTTTTTCAGACCGTTTCTTACTCCTCATATTTTTGACACCTTTTGAAGCTCTTCATATTTTTCACACCTTTACAGGCTCTTCTTGTTTTTGAACACCACTTCATGCTATTTCTATTTTTCAGAGAGTTTCATGCTCCTCATGTATTTCACACCTTTTGAAGCTCTTCATATTTTTCACACCTTTTCAGGCTCTTCATGTTTTTCAACACCGCTTCATGCTCCTCCTGTTTTTCAGACCATTTCATGCTCCCCCTATTTTTGAGACTGTTTCATGCTCCTTATATTTTCACACGTTTTGAAGCTCTTCATATTTTTCACTCCTTTTCAGGCTCTTAATGTTTTTCAACACCGCTTCATGCTCCTCCTATTTTTCAGACTGTTTCGTGCTCCACATATTTTTGACACCTTTTGAAGCTCTTCATATATTTCACACCTTTTCAGGCTCTTCAAGTTTTTCAACACCGCTTCATGCTCCTCCTATTTTTCAGACTGTTTCGTGCTCCACATATTTTTGACACCTTTTGAAGCTCTTCATATTTTTCACACCTTTACAGGCTCTTCTTGTTTTTGAACACCACTTCATGCTATTTCTATTTTTCAGAGAGTTTCATGCTCCTCATGTATTTCACACCTTTTGAAGCTCTTCATATTTTTCACACGTTTTCAGGCTCTTCTTGGTTTTCAAGACTGCTTCATGCTCCTCCTATTTTTCAGACAGTTTCATGCTCCTCATATTTTTCAGGACGTTTCATGCACCTCTTATTATTGACACCTTTTGAAGCTCTTCATATTTTTCACACCTTTTGAAGCTCTTCATGTTTTTCAACAGCGTTTCATGCTCCTCCTATTTTTCAGACCGTTTCATGCTCCTCATATTTTTGACACCGTTTGAAGCTCTTCATATTTTTTACAACTTTTCAGGATCTTCATGTTTTTGAACACAACTTCATGCTCCTCCTATTTTTTAGACCTTTTCATGCTCCTCATATTTTTCACATCTTTTGAAGCTCTTCGTATTTTTCACACCTTTCCAGGCTCTTCATGTTTTTGAACACCGCTTCATGCTCCTCCTATTTTAGAGACCGTTTCATTCTCCTCATGTATTTCACACCTTTTGAAGCTCTTCCTATTTTTCACACCTTTTCAGGCTCTTCATGTTTTTGAACACCGCTTCATGCTCCTCCTATTTTTCAGACCATTTCATGGTCCTCATATTTTTGAAACCTTTTGAAGCTCTTCATATTTTTCACACCTTTCCAGGCTCTTCATGTTTTTTAACACCGCTTCATGCTCCTTCTATTTTTCAGATCATTTCATGCTCCCTCTATTTTTGAGACCGTTTCATGCTCCTCATATTTTGACACGTTTTGAAGCTCTTCATGTTTTTCACTCCTTTTCAGGCTCTTCATGTTTTTCAACACCGCTTCATGCTCCTCCTATATTTCAGACCGTTTCATGCTCCTCATATTTCTGAAACCTTTTGAAGCTCTTCATATTTTTCACACGTTTTCAGGCTCTTCTTGGGTTTCAAGACTGCTTCATGCTCCTCCTATTTTTCAGACAGTTTCATGCTCCTCATATTTTTCAGGATGTTTCATGCACCACTTATTATTGACACCTTTTGAAACTCTTCATATTTTTCACACCCTTTCAGGCTCTTAATGTTTTTCAACACCACTTCATGCTCCTCCTGTTTTTCAGCCCGTTTCATGCTCCTCATGTATTTCACACCTTTTGAAGCTCTTCATATTTTTCACACCTTTTCAGGCTCTTCATGTTTTTGATCAACGTTTCATGCTCCTCCTATTTTTCAGACCGTTTCATGCGCCTCATATTTTTGACACCTTTTGAAGCTCTTCATATTTTTCACACCCTTTCAGGCTCTTAATGTTTTTCAACACCACTTCATGCTCCTCCTTTTTTTCAACCCGTTTCATGCTCCTCATATTTTTGACACCTTTAGAAACTCTTCATATCTTTCACACCTTTTCAGTCTCATCATGTTTTGCCAAACCGCTTCATGCTCCTCCTATTTTTCAGCCCGTTTCATGCTCCTCATGTATTTCACACCTTTTGAAGCTCTTCATATATTTCACACATTTTAAGGCTCTTCTTTTTTTTCAACACAACATCATGCTCCTCCTATTTTTCAGACCGTTTCATGCTCATCTCATTTTTGACACCTTTTTAAGCTCTTCATATATTTCACACGTTTTCAAGCTCTTCATATTTTTCACACCTTTTCAGGCTCTTCATGTTTTTCAACACCGCTTCATGCTCCTCCTATTTTTCAGATCGTTTCATGCTCATCTCATATTTGACACCTTTTGAAGCTCTTCATATTTTTCACACCTTTTCAGGCTCTTCATGTTTTTCAACATCGTTTCATGATCCTCCTATTTTTCAGACCGTTTCATGCTCCTCATATATTTGACACCTTTTGAAGCTCTTCTTATATTTCACACCTTTTCATGCTCTTCATGTTTTTCAACACCACTTCATGGTCCTCTTATTTTTAAGACCGTTCCATGCTCCTCATATTTTTGACACCTTTAGAAGCTCTTCATATTTTTCACACCTTTTCAGGCTCTTCATGTTTTTCAACACCGCTTCATGATCCTCATATTTTTGACATCTTTTTAAGCTCTTCATATTTTTCGCATCTTTTCAGGCTCTTCATGATTTTGAACACCATTTCATGCTCCTCCTATTTTGCAGACCGTTTCATGCTGATCTCATTTTGACACCTTTTGAACCTCTTCATATTTTTCACAAATTTTCAGGCTCTTTATGTTTTTCAACACCGCTTCATGATCCTCATATTTTTGACACCTTTTTAAGCTCTTCATATTTTTCGCAACTTTTCAGGCTCTTCATGATTTTGAACACCATTTCATGCTCCTCTTATTTTTCAGACCGTTTCATGCTTATCTCTTTTTGACACCTTTTGAAGTTCTTCATATTTTTCATATTTTTGAAGCTCTTCATATTTTCACACGTTTTCAGACTCTTCATGTTTTTCAACACGGCTTCATGCTCCTCCTATTTTTCAAACTGTATCATTCTCCTCATATTTTTCACACATTTTGAAGCTCTTCATTTTTTCACACTTTTTCAGTCTCTTCTTGTTTTTGAACACCACTTCATGCTATTTCTATTTTTCAGAGAGTTTCATGCTCCTCATGTATTTCACACCTTTTGAAGCTCTTCATATTTTTCACACCTTTTCAGGCTCTTCATGTTTTTGATCACCGTTTCATGCTCCTCCTATTTTTCAGACCGTTTCATGCTCATCTCATTTTGACACCTTTTGAAGCTCTTCATATATTTCACACCTTATGAAGCTCTTCATATTTTTCTTATTTTTGAATCTTTTCATATTTTTCACACCTTTTCAGGCTCTTCATGTTTTTGAACACCGCTTAACGCACCTCCTATTTTTCAAACCATATCATGCTCCTCATATATTTCACACCTTTTGAGGCTCTTCATATTTTTCACACCTTTTCAGGCTCTTCATGTTTTTGAACACCACTTCAAGCTCCTTATACTTTTCAGAGAGTTTCATGCTCCTGATGTATTTCACATCTTTTGAAGCTCTTCTTATTTTTCACACCTTTTCAGGCTCTTCATATTTTTCCACACCACTTCATGCTTCTCCTATTTTTCAGCCTGTTTCATCCTCCTCATGTATTTCACACCTTTTGAAACTCTTCATATTTTTCACACCTTTTCAGGCTCTTCATATTTTTGAACACCACTTCATGCTCCTCCTATATTTCAGACCGTTTCATGCTCCTCATATTTTTCACACCGTTTTAAGCTCTTCATATTTTTCACACCTTTTCAGGCTCTTCATGTTTTTGAACACCGCTTCATGCTCCTCCTATTTTTCAGACCGTTTAATTCTCCTCATATATTTCACACCTTTTGAAGCTCTTCATATTTTTCACACCTTTTCATGCTCTTCATGTTTTTGAACACCATTTCATGCTCCTCCTATTTTGCAGACCGTTTCATTCTCCTCATATTTTCACACCTTTTGAAGCTCTTCATATATTTCACACTGTTTCAGGCTTTTTAATTTTTTCAAACCACTTCATGCTCCTCCTATTTTTCAGACCGTTTCATGCTCATCTCATTTTGACACCTTTTGAAGCTCTTCATATTTTTCACACCTTTTGAAGCTCTTCATATTTTTCATATTTTTGAAGCTCTTCATATTTTCACACGTTTTCAGACTCTTCATGTTTTTCAACATCACTTCATGCTCCTGCTATTTTTCAAACTGTTTCATGCTCCTCATATTTTTGACAGGTTTTGAGGCTTTTCGTATTTTTCACACATTTTGAAGCTTTTCATATTTTTCATATTTTTGAAGCTCTTCATATTTTTCACACCTTTTCAGGCATTTCATGTATTTGAACACCGGTTCATGCTCCTCCTATTTTTCAGACCGTTTCATGCTCCTCCTATATTTCACTCCTTTTGAAGCTCTTCATATTTTTCACACCTTTTTAGTCTATACATGTTTTTGAACACCGCTTCATGCTCCTCCTATTTCTCAGACCATTTCATGCTCCTCATGTATTTCACACCTTTTGAAGCTCTTCATATTTTGCACGCATTTTCAGGCTTTTCATGTTTTTCACAACCACTTCATGCTGCTCCTATTTTTCAGACCGTTTCATGCACATCTCATTTTTGACACCTTTTGAAGCTCTTCATATTTTTCACACCATTTTCAGGCTCTTCATGTTTTTCAACACCGCTTTATGATCCTCCTATTTTTCAGACCGTTTCATATTCCTCATATTTTTGAGACATTTTGAAGCTCTTAATATTTTTCCAAGTTTTCAAGCTCTTTATGATTTTCAACACCACTTGAAGCTCCTCCGATTTTCAGACCGTTTCATGGTCCTCATATTTTTCACACCTTTTGAAACTCTTCATATTTTTCACACATTTTCAGGCTTTTCATGTTTTTCAAAACCGCTTCATGCTTCTCCTATTTTTCAGACCGTTTCATGCTCCTTATAATTTTTACACATTTTGAAGCTCTTCATATTTTTCACCCCTTTTCAGGCTCTTCCTGTTTTTGAACACCACTTCATGCTCCCCATATTTTTCAGACCGTATCATGCTCCTCATATTTTTGACAACTTTTGAAGCTCTTCATAATTTTCACACCTTTTCAAGCTCTTCTTGTTTTTGAACACCGCTTCATGCTCCTCCTATTTTTCAGACCGTTTTAAACTCCTCATATTTTTGACACCTTTTGAAGCTATTCACATTTTCCCACCTTTTTAGGCTCTTCGTGTTTTTCAACACCATTTCATGCTCCTCCTATTTTTCAGACCGTTTCATGGTCATCTCTTTTTGACACCTTTTGAAGCTCTTCATATTTTTCACAACTTTTGAAGCTCTTCATGTTTTTCAACACTGCTTCATGCTCCTCCTAATTTTCAGACTGTTTCATGCTCCTCATATTTTTGACACCTTTTGAAGATCTTCCTATTTTTAACACCTTTTCAAGCTCTTCATGTCTTTCAAAACCGCTTCATGCTCCTCCTAATTTTCAGACTGTTTCATGCTCTTCATATTTTTGACACCTTTTGAAGCTTTGCATATTTTTCACAACTTTTCAGGCTCTTCATGTATTTGAACACCGCTTCAGGCTATCCTATTTTTCAAACCATATCATGTTCCTCATATTTTTCACGCTTTTGAGGCTCTTCATATTTTTCACACCTTTTCATGGTCTTCATGTTTTTGAACACCACTTCATGCTCCTCCTATTTTTCAGACCGTTTAATCCTCCTCATGTATTTCACACCTTTTGAAGCTCTTCATAATTTTCACATATTTTCATGCTCTTCATGTTTTAGAACACCACTTCATGCTCCTCCTATTTTGCAGACCGTTTCATGCTCATTTCATTTTTGACACCTTTTGAATCTCTTCATATTTTTCACACCTTTTGAAGCTCTTCATATTTTTCACACCTTTCAGGCTCTTCATGTGTTTGAACACCATTTCATGCTCCTCCCATTTTTGGGACCGTTTCATGCTCCTCATATTTTTGACACCTTTAGAAACTCTTCATATTTTTCACATCTTTTCAGGCTCTTCATGTATTTGAACACCGCTTCAGGCTATCCTATTTTTCAAACCATATCATGTTCCTCATATTTTTCACACTTTTGAGGCTCTTCATATTTTTCACACCTTTTCATGGTCTTCATGTTTTTGAACACCACTTCATGCTCCTCCTATTTTTCAGACCGTTTAATCCTCCTCATGTATTTCACACCTTTTGAAGCTCTTCATAATTTTCACATATTTTCATGCTCTTCATGTTTTAGAACACCACTTCATGCTCCTCCTATTTTGCAGACCGTTTCATGCTCATTTCATTTTTGACACCTTTTGAATCTCTTCATATTTTTCACACCTTTTGAAGCTCTTCATATTTTTCACACCTTTCAGGCTCTTCATGTGTTTGAACACCATTTCATGCTCCTCCCATTTTTGGGACCGTTTCATGCTCCTCATATTTTTGACACCTTTAGAAACTCTTCATATTTTTCACACCTTTTCAGACTCTTCATGTTTTTGAACACCGCTTCATGCTCCTCCTGTTTTTCAGACCGTTTATTCCTCCTCATGTATTTCACACCTTTTGAAACTCTTCATATTTTTCCCACCTTTTCATGCTCTTTATGTTTTTGAACACCACTTCATGCTCCTCATATTTTTCAGACCGTTTCATTCTCCTCAAGTTTTTGACATCTGTTGAAGCTCTTCACATTTTTCACACCTTTTCAGGCTCTTCACGATTTTCAACACCGCTTCAAGATCCTCCTTTTTTTCAGACCGTTTCATGTTCTTCCTATTTTTCAGACCGTTTCATGCTCCTCCTATTTTTCAGACCGTTTCATTCTCCTCATATATTTGACACATTTTGAAGCTCTTCCTATTTTTCCACACCTTTTCAGGCTCTTCATGTTTTGCCACACCGTTTAATGCTCCTCCTATTTTTCAGACCGTTTCATGCTCATCTAATTTTTGAGACCTTTTGAAGCTCTTCGTATTTTTCACATTTTTGAAGCTCCTCATATTTTCACACCTTTTCAGGCTCTTCACGATTTTCAACACCGCTTAATGCTCCTCTTTTTTTTCAGACCGTTTCATGCTCATCTCATTTTTGACACCTTTTGAAGCTCTTCATAATTTTCACACCTTTTCAGGCTCTTCATATTTTTCGCACCTTTTCAGTCTCTTCATGTTGTTGAACACAGCTTCATGCTCCTCCTATTTTTCAGACCGTTTCATGCTCCTCATATTTTTGAAACCTTTTGAAGCTCCTCCTATTTTTCACACCTTTTGAATCTCTTCATATTTTTCACATCTTTTGAAGCTCTTCATATTATTCACACCTTTTGAGGCTCTTCATATTTTTCCAACCTTTCCAGGCTCTTCATGTTTTTGAACACCGTTTCATGCTGCTCCTATTTTTCAGACCGTTTCATGCTCCTCATATTTTTGACACCTTTTGAAGCTCCTCCTATTTTTCACACGTTTTCAGGCTCTTGATGTTTTTCAACACCGTTTCATGCTACTCCTATTTTTCAGACCATTTCATGCTCCCCCTATTTTTGAGACCGTTTCATGCTCCTCATATTTTGACACGTTTTGTAGCTCTTCATATTTTTCACCCCTTTTCAGGCTCTTCATGTTTTTCAACACCGCTTCATGCTCCTCCTATTGTTCAGACCGTTTTATGCTCCTCATATTTTTCAGGCTGTTTCATGCACCTCTTATTATTGACACCTTTTGAAGCTCTTCATATTTTTCACACCTTTTCAGGCTCTTCATGTTTTTCAACACCACTTCATGCTCCTACTATATTTGATACCGTTTCTTGCTCCTCATATTTTTGACACTTTTTGAAGCTTTTCATATTTTTCACACCTTTTCTGGCTCTTCATGTTTTTGAACACAGCTTCATGCTCCTCCTATTTTTCAGACCGTTTCATTCTCCTCAAGTTTTGACACCTGTTGAAGCTCTTCACATTTTTCACACCATTTCAGGCTCTTCACGATTTTCAACACCGCTTCATGATCCTCCTATTTTTCAGACCGTTTCATGCTCTTCCTATTTCTCAGACCGTTTCATGCTCCTCCTATTTTTCAGACCGTTTCATGCTCATCTAATTTTTGAGACCTTTTGAAGCTCTTCGTATTTTTCACATTTTTGAAGCTCCTCATATTTTCACACCTTTTCAGGCTCTTCATGATTTTCAACACCGCTTAATGCTCCTCTTTTTTTTCAGACCGTTTCATGCTCATCTCATTTTTGACACCTTTTGGAGGTCTTCATATTTTTCGCACCTTTTCAGTCTCTTCATGTTGTTGAACACAGCTTCATGCTCCTCGTATTTTTCAGACCGTTTCATGCTCCTCATAATTTTGACACCTTTTTAAGCTCTTCATATTTTTCACCCCTTTTCAGGCTCTTCATGTTTTTGAACACCGCTTCATGCTCCTGCTATTTTTTCAGACCGTTTCATGCTCATCTCATTTGACAGCTTTTGAAGCTCTTCATATTTTTCACACCTTTTGAAGCTCTTCATATTTTTCACACATTTTCAGGCTCTTCATGTTTTTTAACACCGCTTCTTGCTCCTCCTATTTTTCAGACCGTTTCATGCTCCTCATATTTTGACACGTTTTGACGCTCTTCATATTTTTCACACCTTTTCAGGCTCTTCATGTTTTTGAACACCGTTTCATGCTCCGCCTATTTTTCAGACCGTTTCATTCTCCTCATATTTTTGACACCTTTTGAAGCTCTTCATATTTTTAACACCTTTTGAAGCTCTTCATATTTTTCACACCTTTTCAGGCTCTTCATGTTTTTCAACACCGCTTCATGATCCTGCTATTTTTCAGACCGTTTCATACTCCTCATATTTTTGACATTTTTTAAAGCTCTTCATATTTTTCACACCTTTTCAGGCTCTTCAAATTTTTGAACAATGTTACAATGCTCCTCCTATTTTTCAGACAGTTTCATGCTCCTCATATTTTTGACACCTTTTGAAGCTCTTCATATATTTCACACCTTTTGAAGCTCTTCATATATTTCACACTTTTTCAGGCTCTTCATATTTTAGAACACCGCTTCATGCTCCTCCTAATTTTCAGACCTTTTCATGCTCCATATATATTTGACACCTTTTGAAGCTTTTCATATTTTTCACACCTTTTCATGCTCTTCATGTTTTTGAACACCATTTCATGCTCCTCCTATTTTGCAGACCGTTTCATTCTCCTCATATTTTCGACACCTTTTGAAGCTCTTCACATTTTTCACACCTTTTCAGGCTCTTCATGATTTTCAACACCGCTTCATTCTCCTGTTTTTCATACAGTTTCATGCTCGTCTCATTTTTGACACCTTTTGAAGCTGTTCATATTTTTCACTCCTTTTGAAGCTCTTCATATTTTTCACATTTTTGAAACTCTTCCTATTTTTCACACCTTTTGAAGCTCTTCATGTTTTTCAACACCGCTTCATGCTCCTCCTATTTTTCAGACCGTTTCATGCTCCTCATATTTTTGACACGTTTTGAAACTCTTCACATTTTTCACACCTTTTGAAGCTCCTCATGTTTTTCAACACCGCTTCACGCTCCTCTATTTTTCAGACCGTTTCATGCTCTTCATATATTTCACATCTTTTGAAGCTCTTCATATATTTCACATTTCTGAAGCTCTTCATATTTTTCACACCTTTTCAGGCTCTTCATGTTTTTCAACACCGCTTCATCCTCCTCCTATTTTTCAGACCGTTTCATGCTCCTCATATTTTTGACACATTTTGAAGCTCTTCATATATTTCACACCTTTTGAAGCTCTTCATATTTTTCACACCTTTTGAAGCTCTTCATATTTTTCACACGTTTTCAGGCTCTTCATGTTTTTCAACACCGCTTCATGCTCCTCTTATTTTTCAGACCGTTTCATACTCCTCATATTTTTGACACCTTTGGAAGGTCTTCATATATTTCACACCTTTTCAGGCTCTTCTTTTTTTTCAACTCCATTTCATGCTCCTCTTATTTTTCAGACCGTTTCCTGCTCATCTCATTTTTGACACATTTGAAGCTCTTCATATTTTTCACACCTTTTCAGGCTCTTCATGTTTTTAACACAGCTTCATGCTCCTCCTATTTTTCAGAGAGTTTCATGCTCCTCATGTATTTCACACTTTTTGAAGCCCTTCATATTTTTCACAAGTTTTCAGGCTCTTCATGTTTTTGAACTCTGCTTCTTGCTCCTCCTAATTTTCAGAGAGTTTCATGCGCCTCCTGTATTTCACACCTTTTGAAGCCTTTCATATTTTTCACACCTTTTCAGGCTCTTCATGTTTTTCCACACCACTTCATGCTTCTCCTATTTTTCAGCCCGTTACATGCTCCTCATGTATTTGAGGCCTTTTGAAGCTCTTCATATTTTTCACACCTTTTCAGGCTCTTCATGTTTTTGATCACCATTTCATGCTTCTCCTATTTTTCAGACCGTTTCATGCTCCTCATATTTTCGACACCTTTTAAAGCTCCTCATATTTTTCACACCTTTTCAGGCTCTTCATGTTTTTCAACACCGCCTCATGCTCCTCCTATTATTCAGAACGTTTCATTCTCCTCATATTTTTGACACCTTTTGAAGCTCTTCATATATTTCACACCTTTTCAGGCTCTTCTCTTTTTTAAACTCCACTTCATGCTCCTCTTATTTTTCAGACCGTTTCATGCTCATCTCATTTTTGACACATTTGATGCTCTTCATATTTTTCACACCTTTTGAAAGTCTTCATATTTTTCACACGTTTTCAGGCTCTTCATGTTTTTCAACACCGCTTCATGCTCCTCCTATTATTCAGAACGTTTCATTCTCCTCATATTTTTGACACCTTTTGAAGGTCTTCATATATTTCACACCTTTTCAGCCTCTTCTTTTTTTTCAACACCACTTCATGCTCCTCTTATTTTTCAGACCGTTTCATGCTCATCTCATTTTTGACACATTTGAAGCTCTTCATATTTTTCACACCTTTTGAAGCTCTTCATATTTTTCACAACTTTTCAGTCTCTTCATGTTTTTCAACAATGCTTCATGCTCCTCCTATTTTTCAGACCGTTTCATGCTCTGCATATTTTTACCACCTTTTGAAGCTTTTCATATTTTTCACACATTTTCTGGCTGTTCAAGTTTTTCAAGACCGCTTCATGCTCCTCCTATTTTTCAGACCGTTTCATGCTCCTCATATTTTTGACACTTTTTGAAGCTCTTCATATTTTTCACACCTTTTCAGACTCTTCATGTTTTGAACACCACTACATGCCTCTCCTATTTGTCAGAGAGTTTCATGCTCTTCATGTATTTCCCACCTTTTGAAGCTCTTCATATTTTTCAACACCTTTTCAGGCTCTTCATGTTTTCCACACCACTTCATGCTTCTCCTATTTTTCAAACCGTTTCATGATCCTCATGAATTTCATGCCTTTGAAGCTCTTCATATTTTTCACACCTTTTCTGGCTCTTCATGTTTCTGATCACCGTTTCATGCTCCTCCTATTTTTCAAACCGTTTCATGCTCATCTCATTTTTGACACCTTTTGAAGCTCTTCATATATTTCACACCTTTTGAAGCTCTTCATATTTTTCACACGTTTGCAGGCTCTTCATGTTTTTCAACACCGTTTCATGCTGCTTCTGTTTTTCAGACGGTTTCATGCTCCTCATATTTTTCACAGCTTTTAAAGCTCTTCATATTTTTCACACCTTTTCAGGCTCTTCATGTTTTTAACACAGCTTCATGCTCCTCCTATTTTTTCAGAGAGTTTCATGCTCCTCATGTATTTCACACCTTTTGAAGCTCTTCATATTTTTCACACCTTTTCAGGCTCTTCATGTTTTACCCACACCACTTCAATGCTCCTCCTTTTTTTCAGACCATTTCATGCTACTCATATTTTTGACACATTTTGAAGCTCTTCATATTTTCACACCTTTTCAGGCTTTTCATGTTTTTGAACACCTCTTCATGCTCCTCCTATATTTCAGACCGTTTCATACTCCTCATATTTTTGACACCTTTTGAAGCTCTTCATATATTTCACACCTTTTCAGGCTCTTCTCTTTTTTAAACTCCACTTCATGCTCCTCTTATTTTTCAGACCGTTTCATGCTCATATCATTTTCTGACACATTTGAAGCCTCTTCATATTTTTCACACCTTTTGAAAGTCTTCATATTTTTCACACGTTTTCAGGCTCTTCATGTTTTTCAACCACCGCTTCATGCTCCTCCTATTATTCAGAAACGTGTTTCATTCTCCTCATATTTTTGACACCTTTGGAAGGTCTTCATTATATTTCACACCTTTTCAGGCTCTTCTTTTTTTCAACTCCATTTCATGCTCCTCTTATTTTTCAGACCGTTTCCTGCTCATCTCATTTTTGACACATTTGAAGCTCTTCGTATTTTTTCACACCTTTTTCAGGCTCTTCATGTTTTTAACACAGCTTCATGCTCCACCTATTTTTCAAGAGAGTTTCATGCTCCTCATGTATTTCACAACCTTTTGAAGCTCTTCATATTTTTCACACCTTTTCAGGCTCTTCATGTTTTACCACACCACTTCATGCTCCTCCTTTTTTTTCAGACCATTTTCATGCTACTCATATTTTTGACACATTTTGAAGCTCTTCATATTTTTCACCACCTTTTCAGGCTTTTCATGTTTTTGAACACCTCTTCATGCCTGCCTCCTAATATTTCAGACCGTTTCATACTCCTCATATTTTTGACACCTTTTGAAGGTCTTCATATATTTCACACCTTTTCAGGCTCTTCTCTTTTTTAAACTCCACTTTCATGCTCCTCTTATTTTTCAGACCGTTTCATGCTCATCTCATTTTTGACACATTTGAAGCTCTTCATATTTTTCACACCTTTTGAAAGTCTTCATATTTTTCACACGTTTTCAGGCTCTTCATGTTTTTCAACACCGCTTCATGCTTCTCCTATTATTCAGAACGTTTCATTCTCCTCATATTTTTGACACCTTTGGAAGGTCTTCATATATTTCACACCTTTTCAGGCTCTTCTTTTTTTCAACTCCATTTCATGCTCCTCTTATTTTTCAGACCGTTTCCTGCTCATCTCATTTTTGACACATTTGAAGCTCTTCGTATTTTTCACACCTTTTCAGGCTCTTCATGTTTTTAACACAGCTTCATGCTCCTCCTATTTTTCAGAGAGTTTCATGCTCCTCATGTATTTCACACCTTTTGAAGCCCTTCATATTTTTCACAAGTTTTCAGGCTCTTCATGTTTTTGAACTCTGCTTCTTGCTCCTCCTAATTTTCAGAGAGTTTCATGCGCCTCATATGTTTCACACCTTTCGAAGCTCTTCATATTTTTCACAAGTTTTCAGGCTCTTCATGTTTTTGAACACTGCTTCTTGCTCCTCCTAATTTTCAGAGAGTTTCATGCGCCTCCTGTATTTCACACCTTTTGAAGCCTTTCATATTTTTCACACCTTTTCAGGCTCTTCATGTTTTTCCACACCACTTCATGCTTCTCCTATTTTTCAGCCCGTTACATGCTCCTCATGTATTTGAGGCCTTTTGAAGCTCTTCATATTTTTCACACCTTTTCAGGCTCTTCATGTTTTTGATCACCATTTCATGCTTCTCCTATTTTTCAGACCGTTTCATGCTCCTCATATTTTTGACACCTTTTAAAGCTCCTCATATTTTTCACACCTTTTCAGGCTCTTCATGTTTTTCAACACCGCCTCATGCTGCTTTTATTTTTCAGACCGTTTCATGCTCCTCATATTTTTGACACCTTTAGAAGCTCTTCTTATTTTTCACACCTTTTCAGGCTCTTCATGTTTTCAACACAGCTTCATGCTCCTCCTATATTTCAGACCGTTTCATTCTCCTCATATTTTTGACATCTTTTGAAGCTCTTCATATTTTTCACACCTTTTCATGCTCGTCATGTGTTTGAACACCGCTTCATGCGCCTCCTATTTTTCAGACCGTATCATGCTCCTCATATTTTTGACACCTTTTGAAGTTTTTCATATTTTTCACAACTTTTCATGCTCTTCATGTTTTTGAACACCGTTTCATGCTCCTCCTATTTTTGAGACCGTTTCATTCTCCTCATATTTTTGACACCTTTTGATGCTCTTCATATTTTTCACACCCTTTCAGGATCTTCATGTTTTTCAACACCTCTTCATGCTCCTCCTATTTTTCAGACCATTTCATACTCCTAATATTTTTGACACCTTTTGAAGCTCTTCATATATTTCACACCTTTTCAGGCTCTTCTCTTTTTTAAACTCCACTTCATGCTCCTCTTATTTTTCAGACCGTTTCATGCTCATCTCATTTTTGACACATTTGAAGCTCTTCATATTTTTCACACCTTTTGAAAGTCTTCATATTTTTCACACGTTTTCAGGCTCTTCATGTTTTTCAACACCGCTTCATGCTCTTCCTATTATTCAGAACGTTTCATTCTCCTCATATTTTTGACACCTTTTGAAGGTCTTCATATATTTCACACCTTTTCAGCCTCTTCTTTTTTTTCAACACCACTTCATGCTCCTCTTATTTTTCAGACCGTTTCATGCTCATCTCATTTTTGACACATTTGAAGCTCTTCATATTTTTCACACCTTTTGAAGCTCTTCATATTTTTCACAACTTTTCAGGCTCTTCATGTTTTTAAACAATGCTTCATGCTCCTCCTATTTTTCAGACCGTTTCATGCTCCGCATATTTTTACCACCTTTTGAAGCTTTTCATATTTTTCACACATTTTCTGGCTGTTCAAGTTTTTCAACACCACTTCATGCTCCTACTTTTTTGCAGACCGTTTCATGCTCCCCATATTTTTTACACCTTTTGAAGCTCTTCATATTTTTCACACGTTTTCAGGCTCTTCATGTTTTTCAAGACCGCTTCATGCTCCTCCTATTTTTCAGACCGTTTAATGCTCCTCATATTTTTGACACTTTTTGAAGCTCTTCATAATTTTCACACCTTTTCAGACTCTTCATGTTTTGAACACCACTACATGCTCCTCCTATTTGTCAGAGAGTTTCATGCTCTTCATGTATTTCCCACCTTTTGAAGCTCTTCATATTTTTCAACACCTTTTCAGGCTCTTCATGTTTTCCACACCACTTCATGCTTCTCCTATTTTTTAAACCGTTTCATGATCCTCATGAATTTCATGCCTTTGAAGCTCTTCATATTTTTCACACCTTTTCTGGCTCTTCATGTTTCTGATCACCGTTTCATGCTCCTCCTATTTTTCAGACCGTTTCATGCTCATCTCATTTTTGACACCTTTTGAAGCTCTTCATATATTTCACACCTTTTGAAGCTCTTCATATTTTTCACACGTTTGCAGGCTCTTCATGTTTTTCAACACCGTTTCATGCTGCTTCTGTTTTTCAGACGGTTTCATGCTCCTCATATTTTTCACAGCTTTTAAAGCTATTCATATTTTTCACACCTTTTCAGGCTCTTCATGTTTTTAACACAGCTTCATGCTCCTCCTATTTTTCAGAGAGTTTCATGCTCCTCATGTATTTCACACCTTTTGAAGCTCTTCATATTTTTCACACCTTTTCAGGCTCTTCATGTTTTACCACACCACTTCATGCTCCTCCTTTTTTTCAGACCATTTCATGCTCCTCATATTTTTGACACATTTTGAAGCTCTTCATATTTTCACACCTTTTCAGGCTCTTCATGTTTTTGAACACCGCTTCATGATCCTCCTATATTTCAGACCGTTTCATGCTCCTCATATTTTTGACACCTTTAGAAGCTCTTCATATTTTAAACACCTTTTCAGGCTCTTCATGATTTTCACCACCACTTCATGCTCCTCTTATTTTTGAGACCGTTTCATGCTCTTCTCATTTTTGAAACATTTAGAACCTCTCCATATTTTTCACAACTTTTCAGGCTCTTCATGTTTTTCAACACCGCTTCAGGCTCCTCCTATTATTCAGACCGTTTCATTCTCCTCATATTTTTGACACCTTCTGAAGGTCTTCATATATTCACATCTTTTCAGGCTCTTCTTTTTTTTTCAACTCCACTTCATGCTCCTCTTTTTTTTCAGACCGTTTCATACTCATCTCATTTTTGACACATTTGAAGCTCTTCCTATTTTTCACACCTTTTGAAGCTCTTCATGTTTTTCATACGTTTTCAGGCTCTTCATGTTTTTCAACACCGCTTCATGCTCCTCCTATTATTCAGAACGTTTCATTCTCCTCATATTTTTGACACCTTTTGAAGGTCTTCATATATTTCACACCTTTTCAGCCTCTTCTTTTTTTTCAACACCACTTCATGCTCCTCTTATTTTTCAGACCTTTCCATGCTCATCTCATTTTTGACACATTTGAAGCTCTTCATATTTTTCACACCTTTTGAAGCTCTTCATATTTTTCACACCTTTTGAAGCTCTTCATATTTTTCATATTTTTGAAGCTTTTCATATTTTTCACACCTTTTCAGGCTCTTCATGTTTTTCCACACCACTTCATGCTTCTCCTATTTATCAGCCCGTTTCATGCTCCTCAGTATTTCACACCTTTTGAAGCTCTTCATATTTTTCACACCTTTTCAGGCTCTTCATGTTTTTGATCACCGTTTAATGTTCCTCCTATTTTTCAGACCGTTTCATGCTCCTCATAATTTGGACACCTTTTGAAGCTTTTTATATTTTTCACACCTTTTCAGGCTCGTCATGTTTTTGAACACCGCTTCATGCTCCTCCTATTTTTCAGACCGTTTCATGCTCCTCATATTTTTCACACATTTTGAAGCTCTCCATATTTTTCACACCTTTTCAGGCTCTTCATGTTTTTCAACACCAGTTCATGCTCCTCATATTTTTCAGACCATTTCATGCTCCTCATATTTTTGACACCTTTAGAAGCTCTTCATTTTTTTCACACCTTTTGAAGCTCTTCATATTTGTCACACCTTTTGATGCTCTTCATATTTTTCATATTTTTGAATCTCTTCATATTTTCACACCTTTTCAGGCTCTTCATGTTTTTCAACACCGCTTCATGCTCCTCCTATTTTTCAGACCGTATCATGCTCCTCATAGTTTTCACAACTTTTGAAGCTCTTCATACTTTTCATATTTTTGAAGATCTTCATATTTTTCACACGATTTCAGGCTCTTCATTTTTTTAAACACCACTTCATGCTCCTCCTATTTTTCACACCGTTTCATGCAGATCATATTTTTGACACCTTTTGGAGCTCTTCTTATTTTCCAAACCTTTTGAAGCTCTTCATATTTTTCACACGTTTTCAGGCTCTTCATGTTTTTCAACACCGCTTCATGCTCCTCCTATTTTTCAGACCGTTTCATGCTCCTCATATTTTTGACATCTTTTGAAGCTCTATATATTTTTCACACCTTTTCAGTCTCTTCATGTTTTCAACACCGCTTCATGCTCCTCCTATTTTTCAGAATGTTTCATGCTCCTCATATTTTTTACACCTTTTGAAGCTCTTCATATTTTTCACACGTTTTCAGGCTCTTCATGTTTTTCAAGACCGCTTCATGCTCCTCCTATTTTTCAGACCGTTTCATGCTCCTCATATTTTTGACACTTTTTGAAGCTCTTCATATTTTTCACACCTTTTCAGAATCTTCATGTTTTGAACACCACTACATGCTCCTCCTATTTGTCAGAGAGTTTCATGCTCTTCATGTATTTCCCACCTTTTGAAGCTCTTCATATTTTTCACACCTTTTCAGGCTCTTCATGTTTTCCACACCACTTCATGCTTCTATTTTTCAGACCGTTTCATGATCCTCATGAATTTCATGCCTTTGAAGCTCTTCATATTTTTCACACCTTTTCAGGCTCTTCATGTTTCTGATCACCGTTTCATGCTCCTCCTATTTTTCAGACCGTTTCATGCTCATCTCATTTTTGACACCTTTTGAAGCTCTTCATATATTTCACACCTTTTGAAGCTCTTCATATTTTTCACACGTTTGCAGGCTCTTCATGTTTTTCAACACCGTTTCATGCTGCTTCTGTTTTTCAGACGGTTTCATGCTCCTCATACTTTTCACAGCTTTTAAAGCTCTTCATATTTTTCACACCTTTTCAGGCTCTTCATGTTTTTAACACAGCTTCATGCTCCTCCTATTTTTTAGTGAGTTTCATGCTCCTCATGTATTTCACACCTTTTGAAGGTCTTCATATATTTCACACCTTTTCAGCCTCTTCTTTTTTTTCAACACCACTTCATGCTCCTCTTATTTTTCAGACCTTTTCATGCTCATCTCATTTTTGACACATTTGAAGCTCTTCATATTTTTCACACCTTTTGAAGCTCTTCATATTTTTCACACCTTTTGAAGCTCTTCATATTTTTCATATTTTTGAAGCTTTTCATATTTTTCACACCTTTTCACGCTCTTCATGTTTTTCCACACCACTTCATGCTTCTCCTATTTTTCAGCCCGTTTCATGCTCCTCAGTATTTCACACCTTTTGAAGCTCTTCATATTTTTCACACCTTTTCAGGCTCTTCGTGTTTTTGATCACCGTTTCATGTTCCTCCTATTTTTCAGACCGTTTCATGCTCCTCATAATTTGGACACCTTTTGAAGCTTTTTATATTTTTCACACCTTTTCAGGCTCGTCATGTTTTTGAACACCGCTTCATGCTCCTCCTATTTTTCAGACCGTTTCATGCTCCTCATATTTTTCACACATTTTGAAGCTCTTCATATTTTTCACACCTTTTCAGGCTCTTCATGTTTTTCAACACCAGTTCATGCTCCTCATATTTTTCAGACAGTATCATGCTCCTCATAGTTTTCACAACTTTTGAAGCTCTTCATATTTTTCACACCTTTTGAAGCTCTTCATATTTTTCATACGTTTTCAGGCTCTTCATTTTTTTCAACACCACTTCATGCCATTCCTATTTTTCACACCTTTTCATGCAGATCTCATTTTTGACACCTTTTGGAGCTCTTCGTATTTTCCAAACCTTTTGAAGCTCTTCATATTTTTCATACGTTTTCAGGCTCTTCATGTTTTTCAACACCGCTTCATGCTCCTCCTATTTTTCAGACCGTTTCTTGCTCCTCATATTTCTGACATCTTTTGAAGCTCTATATATTTTTCACACCTTTTCAGGCTCTTCATGTTTTTCAACACCGCTTCATGCTCCTCCTATTTTTCAGACGGTTTCATGCTCCTCATATTTTTGACATCTTTTGAAGCTCTTCATATTTTTCACACCTTTTCAGGCTCTTCATGTTTTTCAACACCGCTTCATCCTCCTCCTAATTTTAAGAGGGTTTCATCCTCGTCATATTTTTGACACCTTTTGAAGCTCTTCATATTTTTCACAACTTTTCAGGCTCTTCATGTTTCTGAACACCATTTCATTGTCCTCCTATTTTTCAGACCGTTTCATGCTCTTCATATTTTTGACACCTTTTGAAGCTTTTCATATTTTTCACACCTTCTCAGGCTCTTCATGTTTTTCCACACCACTTCATGCTTCTCCTATTTTTCTGACCGTTTCATGCTCCTCATGAATTTCACACCTTTTGAAGCTCTTCATATTTTTCACAACTTTTCAGGCTCTTCATGTTTCTGATCACCGTTTCATGCTCCTCCTATCTTTCAGACCGTTTCATGCTTCTCATATTTTTAACACCATTTGAAACTCTTCATATTTTTCACACCTTTTCAGGCTCTTCATGTTTCTGATCACCGTTTCATGCTCCTCCTATTTTTCAGACCGTTTCATGCTCATCTCATTTTTGACACCTTTTGAAGCTCTTCATATATTTCACACCTTTTGAAGCTCTTCATATTTTTCACACGTTTGCAGGCTCTTCATGTTTTTCAACACCGTTTCATGCTGCTTCTGTTTTTCAGACGGTTTCATGCTCCTCATATTTTTCACAGCTTTTAAAGCTCTTCATATTTTTCACACCTTTTCAGGCTCTTCATGTTTTTAACACAGCTTCATGCTCCTTCTATTTTTCAAAGAGTTTCATGCTCCTCATGTATTTCACACCTTTTGAAGCTCTTCATATTTTTCACACCTTTTCAGTCTCTTCATGTTTTTCCACACCACTTCATGCTCCTCCTTTTTTTCAGACCATTTCTTGCTCCTCATATTTTTGACACATTTTGAAGCTCTTCATATTTTCACACCTTTTCACGCTTTTCATGTTTTTGAACACCGCTTCATGATCCTCCTATATTTCAGACCGTTTCATGCTCCTCATATTTTTGACACCTTTAGAAGCTCTTCATATTTTTCACACCTTTTCAGGCTCTTCATGATTTTCACTACCACTTCATGCTCCTCTTATTTTTGAGACCGTTTCATGCTCTTCTCATTTTTGAAACATTTAGAATCTCTCAATATTTTTCACAACTTTTCAGGCTCTTCATGTTTTTCAACACCGCTTCATGCTCCTCCTATTATTCAGACCATTTCATTCTCCTCATATTTTTGACACCTTCTGAAGGTCTTCATATATTCACATCTTTTCAGGCTCTTCTTTTTTTTTCAACTCCATTTCATGCTCCTCTTATTTTTCAGACCCTTTCATGCTCATCTCATTTTTGACACATTTGAAGCTCTTCATATTTTCCACACCTTTTGAAGCTCTTCATATTTTTCATACGTTTTCAGGCTCTTCATGTATTTCAACACCGCTTCATGCTCCTCCTATTATTCAGAACGTTTCACTCTCCTCATATTTTTGACACCTTTTGAAGGTCTTCATATATTTCACACCTTTTCAGCCTCTTCTTTTTTTTTAACACCACTTCATGCTCCTCTTATTTTTCAGACCTTTTCATGCTCATCTCATTTTTGACACATTTGAAGCTCTTCATATTTTTCACACCTTTTGAAGCTCTTCATATTTTTCACACCTTTTGAAGCTCTTCATATTTTTCATATTTTTGAAGCTTTTCATATTTTTCACACCTTTTCACGCTCTTCATGTTTTTCCACACCACTTCATGCTTCTCCTATTTTTCAGCCCGTTTCATGCTCCTCAGTATTTCACACCTTTTGAAGCTCTTCATATTTTTCACACCTTTTCAGGCTCTTCGTGTTTTTGATCACCGTTTCATGTTCCTCCTATTTTTCAGACCGTTTCATGCTCCTCATAATTTGGACACCTTTTGAAGCTTTTTATATTTTTCACACCTTTTCAGGCTCGTCATGTTTTTGAACACCGCTTCATGCTCCTCCTATTTTTCAGACCGTTTCATGCTCCTCATATTTTTCACACATTTTGAAGCTCTTCATATTTTTCACACCTTTTCAGGCTCTTCATGTTTTTCAACACCAGTTCATGCTCCTCATATTTTTCAGACAGTATCATGCTCCTCATAGTTTTCACAACTTTTGAAGCTCTTCATATTTTTCACACCTTTTGAAGCTCTTCATATTTTTCATACGTTTTCAGGCTCTTCATTTTTTTCAACACCACTTCATGCCATTCCTATTTTTCACACCTTTTCATGCAGATCTCATTTTTGACACCTTTTGGAGCTCTTCGTATTTTCCAAACCTTTTGAAGCTCTTCATATTTTTCACACGTTTTCAGGCTCTTCATGTTTTTCAACACCGCTTCATGCTCCTCCTATTTTTCAGACCGTTTCATGCTCCTCATATTTTTGACATCTTTTGAAGCTCTATATATTTTTCACACCTTTTCAGGCTCTTCATGTTTTTCAACACCGCTTCATGCTCCTCCTATTTTTCAGACGGTTTCATGCTCCTCATATTTTTGACATCTTTTGAAGCTCTTCATATTTTTCACACCTTTTCAGGCTCTTCATGTTTTTCAACACCGCTTCATCCTCCTCCTAATTTTAAGAGGGTTTCATCCTCGTCATATTTTTGACACCTTTTGAAGCTCTTCATATTTTTCACACCTTTTCAGGCTCTTCATGTTTTTGAACACCATTTCATGGTCCTCCTATTTTTCAGACCGTTTCATGCTCTTCATATTTTTGACACCTTTTGAAGCTTTTCATATTTTTCACACCTTCTCAGGCTCTTCATGTTTTTCCACACCACTTCATGCTTCTCCTATTTTTCTGACCGTTTCATGTTCCTCATGAATTTCACACCTTTTGAAGCTCTTCATATTTTTAACAACTTTTCAGGCTCTTCATGTTTCTGATCAGCGTTTCATGCTCCTCCTATCTTTCAGACCGTTTCATGCTTCTCATATTTTTAACACCATTTGAAACTCTTCATATTTTTCACACCTTTTCAGGCTCTTCATGTTTTTCCACACCCTTTCATGCTTCTCATATTTTTCAGACCGTTTCATGCTCCTCATGTATTTCACACCTTTTGAAGCTCTTCATATTTTTCACACCTTTTCAGGCTCCGCATGTTTTCGATCACCGTTTCATGCTCCTCCTATTTTTCCGACCGTTTCATGCTCCTCATAATTTTGACACCTTTTGAAGCTCTTCATATTTTTCACACGTTTTCAGGCTCTTCATGGTTTTGAACACCGCTTCATGATCCTCCTATTTTTCAGACCGTTTCATGCTCCTCATAATTTTGACACCTTTTGAAGCTCTTCATATATTTCACACGTTTTCAGGCTCTTCATGATTTTGAACACCGCTTCATGATCCTCCTATTTTTCAGACCGTTTCATACTCTTCATATATTTGACACCATTTGAAGCTCTTCATATTTTTCACACCTTTCACGCCCTTCATGTTTTTAAGGACCGCTTCATGCTCCTCCTATTTTTCAGAAGCTTCAAGCTTTTCATATTTTTGACACCTTTTGAAGCCCTCAAATTTTTCACACCTTTTCAGGCTCTTCATGTTTTTTGACGACTGCTTCTTGCTCCTCCTATTTTTCAGAGTGTTTCATGCTTCTCATATTATTGACACCTTTTGAAGCTCTTCATATATTTCACACCTTTTCAAGCTCTTCATCTTCTTCAAAACCATTTCATGCTCCTCATATTTTTCAGACCGTTTCATGTTCCTCATATTTTTGACACCTTTTGAAGCTCTTCATATTATTCACACCTTTTCAGGCTCTTCATGTTTTTGAACACCGTTTCATGCTCCTCCTGTTTTTCAGACTGTTTCATGCTCCTCATATTTTTGACACCTTTCGAAGCTCTTCATATTTCTCACACCTTTTCTGGCTCTTCATGTTTTTGAACACAGTTTCATTCTCCTCCTATTTTTCAGACCGTTTCATGCTCCTCATATTTTTGACACCTTTTCAAACTCTTCATATTTTTCACAACTTTTGAAACTCTTTATATTTTGCACACCTTTTCAGGCTCTTGAAGTTTTTCACAGCCACTTCATGCTCCTCCTACTTTTCAGACCATTTCATGCTCCTCATATTTTTGACACCTTTTGAAGCTCTTCATATTTTTCACACCTTTTCAGGCTCTTCATGTTTCTCAACACCGCTTTATGCTCCTCCTAGTTTTCAGACCGTTTCATGCTCCTCATATTTGTGACACCATTTGAAGCTCTTCATATTTTTCACACCTTTTCAGACTCTTCATGTTTGAACACCGTTTCATGATCCTCCTATTTTTCAGAACGTTTCATGCTCCTCATATTTTGACACTTTTTAAAGCTCTTCATATTTTTCACACCTTTTGAAGCTCTTCAAATTTTTCACATTTTTGAAGCTCTTCATAATTTTCACTCGGTTTCAGGCTCTTATGTTTTTCAACACCGCTTCTTGCTCCTCCTATTTTTGAGACCATTTCATACTCCTTATATTTTTGACATTTTTTGAGGCTCTTCATATTTTTCACACCTTTTGAAGCTCGTCATATTTTTGACACCTTTTCAGGCTCTTCATGTTTTTGTACACCGTTTCATGCTCTTCCTATTTTTCAGACCGTTTAATGCTCCTCATATATTTGAAACCTTTTGAAGCCCTTCATATTTTTCACACCTTTTGAACCTTGTCATATTTTTCACACCATTTCAGGCTCTTCATGTTTTTGAACACCGCTTCATGCTCCTCGTATTTTTCAGACCGTTTCATGCTCCTCATATATTTGAAACCTTTTGAAGCTCTTCAAATTTTTCACACCTTTTCAGGCTCTCCATGTTTTTGAACACCACTTCATGCTCCTCCTTTGTTTGAGACCGTTTCATGCTCCTAATATTTTTGACACCTTTTGAAGCTCCTCATAATTTTCACAACTTTTCAGGCTCTTCACGTTTTTCATACGTTTTCAGGCTCTTCATGTTTTTGAACACCGTTTCATGCTGCTCCTATTTTTCAGACCGTTTAATGCTCTTCATGTATTTCACATCTTTTGAAGCGCTTCATGTTTTTCACACGTTTTCAGGCTCTTCATGTTTTTGAACACCGTTTCATGCTCCTCCTATTTTTCAGACCGTTTCATGCTCCTCATATTCTTGACACCTTTTGAATCTCTTCATATTTTTCACAACTTTTCAGGCTCTTCATGTTTCTGAACACAGCTTCATTCTCCTCCTATTGTTCAGACCGTTTCATGCTCCTCATATTTTTCACACCTTTTGAAGCTCTTCATATTTTTCACATTTTTAGGCTCTTCATGTTTTTGAACACCACTTCTTGCTCCTCCTATTTTTCAGAGAGTTTCATGCTCCTCATGTATTTCACACCTTTTGAAGCTCTTCATATTTTTCACACTTTTTCAAGCTCTTCATCTTTTTCCACACCACTTCATGCTTCTCCTATTTTTCAGACCGTTTCATGCTCCTCATGTATTTCACACATTTTGAAGCTCTTCATATTTTCCATACCTTTTCAGGCTCTTCATGTTTTTCAAAACCGCTTCATGTTCCTCCTATTTTTCAGACCGTTTCATGCTCCTCATATTTTTGAAACCTTTTGAAGCTCTTCATATTTTTCACACCATTTCAGGCTCTTCATATTTTTCAAAACCGCTTCATTATCCTCCTATTTTTCAGACCGTTTCATGCTCCTCATGTATTTCACACCTTTTTAATCTCTTCATATATTTCACACCTTTTCAGGCTCTTCATGTTTTTCACACCTTTTCATGCTCTTCATGTTTTTGAACACCATTTCATGCTTCTCCTATTTTGCAGACCGTTTCATTCTCCTCATATTTTTGACATCTTTTGAAGCTCTTCATATTTTTCACACCTTTTCAGGCTCTTCATGTTTTTGATCACCGTTTCATGCTCCTCCTATTTTTCAGACCGTTTCATGCTCATATCATTTTTGACACCTTTTGAAGCTCTTCATATATTTCACACCTTTTGAAGCTCTTCATATTTTGCACACCTTTTCAGGCTCTTCATTTTTTTCAACACTACTTCTTGCCTCTCCAATTTTTCAGACCGTTTCATGCTCATCTAATTTTTGACACCTGTTGAAGCTCTTCATATTTTTCAAACCTTCTGAAGCTCTTCATATTTTTCACACTTTTTCAGGCTCTTCATGTTTTTCAACACCACTTCATGCTTCTCCTATTTTTCAGCCCGTTTCATGCTCCTCATATTTTTCACACCTTTTGAAGCTCGTCATATTTTTCACACCTTTTCAGGCTCTTCATGTCTTTCAACACCGCTTCATGCTCCTCCTATTTTTCAGACTATTACATGCTCCTCATATTTTTGACACCTTTTGAAGCTCTTCATATTTTTCACACCTTTTCAGGCTCTTCATGTTTTTCAACACCGCTTCATGCTCCTCCTATTTTTCAGACTGTTACATGCTCCTCATATTTTTGACACCTTTTGAAGCTCTTGATATTTTTCACACCTTTTCAGGCTCTTCATTTTTTTCAACACTACTTCTTGCTCCTCCAAATTTTCAGACCGTTTCATACTCATCTAATTTTTGACACCTTTGAAGCTCTTCATATTTTTCACACCTTTTGAAGCTCTTCGTATTTTCACACCTTTTCAGGCTCTTCATATTTTTGAACACCGCTTCATGCTCCTTCTATTTTTCAGAGAGTTTCATGCTCCTCATGTATTTCTCACCTTTTGAAGCTCTTCATATTTTTCACGTCTTTTGAAGCTCTTCGTATTTTCACAACTTCTCAGGCTCTTCATGTTTTTCAACACTGCTTCATGCTCCTCCTATTTTTCAGACCGTTTCATGCTCCTCATGTATTTCACACCTTTTGAAGCTGTTCATATTTTTCACACCTTTTCAGGCTCTTCATGTTTTTGAACACCGTGTCCTGCTCCTCCTATTTTTCAGACCGTATCATTCTCCTCATATTTTTGACACCTTTTGAATCTTTTCATATTTTTCACAACTTTTCAGGCTCTTCATGTTTTTGAACACCGCTTCATGCTCCTCCTATTTTTCAGACCTTATCATACTCCTCATATTTTTCGCCCCTTTAGAAGCTCTTCATATTTTTCACTACTTTTGAAGCTCTTCATGATTTTCACCTTTTTGAAGCTCTTCATATTTTTCACATTTTTGAAGCTCTTCATATTTTTCACACGTTTTAATCCTCTTCAGGTTTTTCAACACCGCTTCACCCTCCTGCTATTTTTCAGAACGTTTCATACTCCTCATATTTTTGACTTTTTTTGAAGCTCTTCATATTTTTCACACCTTTTCAGGCTCTTCATGTTTTTCAACACTGCTTTATGCTCCTCCTATTTTACAGACCGTTTCATGCTCCTCATATTTTTGACACCTTTTGAAGCTCTTCATATTTTTCACACCTTTCCAGGCTCTTCATATTTTTGAACACCGGATCATGCTCCTCCTATTTTTCAGACCGTTGCTTGCTCCTCATATTTTTCACACCTTTTGAAGCTCTTCATATTTTTCACACCTTTTCAGTCTCTGCATGTTTTTGAACACCGCTTCATGCCCCTCCTCTTTTTCAGACCGTTTCATCTCCTCATGAATTTCACACCTTTTGAAGCTCTTCATACTTTGCACACCTTTTCAGGCTCTTGAAGTTTTTCCCAACCACTTCATGCTCCTCCTACTTTTCAGACCATTTCATGCTCCTCATATATTTGACACCTTTTGAAGCTCTTCATATTTTTCACACCTTTTCAGGCTCTTCATGTTTTTCAACACCGCTTCATGCTCCTCCTATTTTTCAGACCGTTTCATGCTTCTCATATTTTTGAGACCTTGAAGCTCTTCATATTTTTCACACCTTTCACGCTCTTCATGTTTTTAAGGACCGCTTCATGCTCCTCCTATTTTTCAGAAGCTTCAAGCTTTTCATATTTTTGACACCTTTTGAAGCCCTCAAATTTTTCACACCTTTTCAGGCTCTTCATGTTTTTTGACGACTGCTTCTTGCTCCTCCTATTTTTCAGAGTGTTTCATGCTTCTCATATTATTGACACCTTTTGAAGCTCTTCATATATTTCACACCTTTTCAAGCTCTTCATCTTCTTCAAAACCATTTCATGCTCCTCATATTTTTCAGACCGTTTCATGTTCCTCATATTTTTGACACCTTTTGAAGCTATTCATATTTTTCACACCTTTTCAGGCTCTTCATGTTTTTGAACACCGTTTCATGCTCCTCCTGTTTTTCAGACTGTTTCATGCTTCTCATATTTTTGACACCTTTTGAAGCTCTTCATATTTCTCACACCTTTTCTGGCTCTTCATGTTTTTGAACACAGTTTCATTCTCCTCCTATTTTTCAGACCGTTTCATGCTCCTCATATTTTTGACACCTTTTCAAACTCTTCATATTTTTCACAACTTTTGAAACTCTTTATATTTTGCACACCTTTTCAAGCTCTTGAAGTTTTTCACAACCACTTCGTGCTCCTCCTACTTTTCAGACCATTTCATGCTCCTCATATTTTTGACACCTTTTGAAGCTCTTCATATTTTTCACACCTTTTCAGGCTCTTCATGTTTCTCAACACCGCTTTATGCTCCTCCTAGTTTTCAGACCGTTTCATGCTCCTCATATTTGTGACACCATTTGAAGCTCTTCATATTTTTCACACCTTTTCAGGCTCTTCATGTTTTTGAACACCGTTTCATGATCCTCCTATTTTTCAGAACGTTTCATGCTCCTCATATTTTGACACCTTTTAAAGCTCTTCATATTTTTCACACCTTTTGTGGCTCTTCATGTATTTCAACACCGCTTCATGATCCTCCTATTTTTGAGACCATTTCATACTCCTTATATTTTTGACATTTTTTGAGGCTCTTCATATGTTTCACACCTTTTCAGGCTCTTCATGTTTTTGAACACCGGTTCATGCTCCTAGTATTTTTCAGACCATTTCATGCTCATCTCATTTTGACACCTTTGAAGCTCTTCAAATTTTTCACACCTTTTGAAGCTCTTCATATTTTTCACATTTTTGAAGCTATTCATATTTTTCACACGGTTTCAGGCTCTTCATGCTTTTCAACACCGCTTCATGATCCTCTTTTTTTTAAGAACGTTTCATGTTCCTCATATTTTGACACCTTTTAAAGCTCTTCATATTTCTCACACCTTTTCAGGCTCTTCATGGTTTAGAACACCGCTTCATCCTCCTCCTATTTTTCAGACCGTTTCATGCTCCTCATATTATTGACACCTTTTGAAGCTCTTCATATTTCTCACACCTTTTCAGGTTCTTCATGTTTTTGAACACCGGTTCATGCTCCTAGTATTTTTCAGACCGTTTCATGCTCATCTCATTTTAGACACCTTTTGAAGCTTTTCATATATTTCACATCTTTTGAAACTCTTCATATTTTTCACACCTTTTCAGGCTCTTCATGTTTTTGAACACCGCTTCATGCTCGTCCTATTTTTCAGACCGGATCATGCTCCTCATATTTTTCACACCTTTTGAAGCTCTTCATATTTTTCACACCTTTTCAGGCTCTTCAGGTTTTTGAACATCGCTTCATGGTCTTCCTATTCATCAGACCGTTTCATGCTCCTCATATTTTTGACACCTTTTGAAGCTCTTCATATTTTTCACACCTTTTCAGGCTCTTCATGTTTCTGAACACCGCTTCATGCTCCTTCTTATTTTCAGACCGTTTCATGCTCATCTTATTTTTGACACCTTTTGAAGCTCTTCATATTATGCACATCTTTTGAAACTCTTCATATTTTTCACACCTTCTCAGGCTCTTCATTTTTTCAACACCACTTCATGCTCCTCCTATTTTTCAGACCGTTTCATGCTCATCTCATTTTTGACACCTTTTGAAGCTCTTCACATTTTTCACACCTTTTGAAGTTCTTCATATTTTTCACACGTTTTCAGGCTCTTCATGTTTTTCAACACCGCTTCATGCTCCTCCTCTTTTTCTGACCGTTTCATGCTCCTCATATTTTTGACACCTTTTGAAGCTCTTCATATTTTACACACCTTTTCAGGCTCTTCATGTTTTTGAACACCGCTTCAGGCTCCTCCTATTTTTCAGACCGTTTCATGCTCCTCATATTTTTCACACCTTTTGAAGCTCTTCATATTTTTCACACCTTTTCAGGCTCTTTATGTTTTTCAACACAACTTCATGCTCCTCCTATTTTTCAGACCTTATCATGCTCCTCATGTATTTCACACCTTTTGAAGCTCTTCATATTTTTCACACATTTTCATGCTCTTCATGTTTTTGAACACCGTTTCATGCTCCTCTATTTTTCCAACCATTTCATGCTCCTCATATTTTTGACACCTTTTGAAGCTCTTCATATTTTCCACACCTTTTCTGGCTTCATGTTTTTCAACACCGCTTCATGATTTTCCTATTTCTCAGAGTGTTTCATGCTCCTCATATTTTTGACACCTTTTGAAAATCTTCGTATTTTTCACACTTTTCAGGCTCTTCATGTTTTTCAACACGGCTTCATGCTCCTCCAATTTTCAGACTGTGTCATTCTCCTCATATTTTTGACAACTTTTGAAGCTCTTCAAATTTTCCCACCTTTTGAAGCTCTTCAAATTTTTCACATTTTTGAAGCTCTTCATATTTTTCACTCGGTTTCAGGCTCTTATGTTTTTCAACACCGCTTCTTGCTCCTCCTATTTTTGAGACCATTTCATACTCCTTATATTTTTGACATTTATTGAGGCTCTTCATATTTTTCACACCTTTTGAAGCTCGTCATATTTTTGACACCTTTTCAGGCTCTTCATGTTTTTGTACACCGTTTCATGCTCTTCCTATTTTTCAGACCGTTTAATGCTCCTCATATATTTGAAACCTTTTGAAGCTCTTCATATTTTTCACACCTTTTGAAGCTTGTCATATTTTTCACACCATTTCAGGCTCTTCATGTTTTTGAACACCGCTTCATGCTCCTCGTATTTTTCAGACCGTTTCATGCTCCTCATATATTTGAAACCTTTTGAAGCTCTTCAAATTTTTCACACCTTTTCAGGCTCTCCATGTTTTTGAACACCACTTCATGCTCCTCCTTTGTTTGAGACCGTTTCATGCTCCTAATATTTTTGACACCTTTTGAAGCTCCTCATAATTTTCACAACTTTTCAGGCTCTTCACTTTTTTCATACGTTTTCAGGCTCTTCATGTTTTTGAACACCGTTTCATGCTGCTCCTATTTTTCAGACCGTTTAATGCTCTTCATGTATTTCACATCTTTTGAAGCGCTTCATGTTTTTCACACGTTTTCAGGCTCTTCATGTTTTTGAACACCGTTTCATGCTCCTCCTAATTTTCAGACCGTTTCATGCTCCTCATATTCTTGACACCTTTTGAATCTCTTCATATTTTTCACAACTTTTCAGGCTCTTCATGTTTCTGAACACCGCTTCATTCTCCTCCTATTGTTCAGACCGTTTCATGCTCCTCATATTTTTCACACCTTTTGAAGCTCTTCATATTTTTCACATTTTTAGGCTCTTCATGTTTTTGAACACCACTTCTTGCTCCTCCTATTTTTCAGAGAGTTTCATGCTCCTCATGTATTTCACACCTTTTGAAGCTCTTCATATTTTTCACACTTCTTCAGGCTCTTCATCTTTTTCCACACCACTTCATGCTTCTCCTATTTTTCAGACCGTTTCATGCTCCTCATGTATTTCACACATTTTGAAGCTCTTCATATTTTCCATACCTTTTCAGGCTCTTCATGTTTTTCAAAACCGCTTCATGTTCCTCCTATTTTTCAGACCGTTTCATGCTCCTCATATTTTTGAAACCTTTTGAAGCTCTTCATATTTTTCACACCATTTCAGGCTCTTCATATTTTTCAAAACCGCTTCATTATCCTCCTATTTTTCAGACCGTTTCATGCTCCTCTTATTTTTGAAACCTGTTGAAGCTCTTCATATTTTTCACACCATTTCAGGCTCTTCATGTTTTTCAACACAGTTTCATGCCCTCATATTTTTCAGACCGTTTCATGCTCCTCCTATTTTTGAGACCGTATCATGCTCCTCATATATTTGACACGTTTATAAGCTCTTCATATTTTTCACACCATTTCAGGCTCTCCATGTTTTTCATCAGCGATTCATGCTCCTCCTATATTTGAGTCCGTTTCATGCTCCTCATATTTTTGACACCTTTTGAAGCTCTTCATATTTTTCACACCTTTTCAGGCTCTTCATGTTTTTGAACACCGTTTCATGCTCCTCCTATTTTTCAGAATCGTTTCATGCTCCTAATATTTTTCACACCTTTTGAAGCTCTTCATATTTTTCACACCTTTTCAGACTCATCATGTTTTTGCACACCACTTCATTATCCTCATATTTTTCACACCGTTTCATGCTCCTCATATTTTTCACACCTTTTGATGCTCTTCATATATTTCAGACCTTTTCAGGCTCTTTATGTTTTTGAACACCACTTCATGCTTCTTGTATGTTTCAGACCGTTTCATGCACCTCATACTTTTGACACGTTTTTGGGCTCTCATATTTTTCACACCATTCCAGGCTCTTCATATTTTTGAACACCGTTTCATGCTCCTCCTATTTTTCAGACCTTTTCATGCTCCTCATATTTTTCACACATTTTGATGCTCTTCATATATTTCACACCTTTTCAGGCTCTTTATGTTTTTGAACACGACTTCATGCTCCTCGTATTTTCAGACCATTTCATGCTCCTCATATTTTTGACACGTTTTGAGGCTTTCATAATTTTCACACCATTCCAGGCTCTTCATATTTTTACACCGTTTCATACTCCTCCTATTTTTCAGACCGTTTCATGCTCCTCATATTTTTGACACCTTTTGAACCTCTTCATATTTTTCATACCTTTTCAGGCTCTCCATATTTTTGAACACCGCTTCATGCTCCTCCTATTTTTCAGACCGTTTCATGCTCCTCATATTTTTGACACCTTTTGAAGCTCTTCATATTTGTCACACCTTTTCAGGCTCTTCATGTTTTTGAACACCGCTTTATCCTCCTCCTATTGTTCAGACCGTTCCCTGCTCTTCATATTTTTCTAACCTTTTGAAGCTCTTCATATTTTGCACACCTTTTAAGGCTCTTCAGGTTTTTAAACACCGCTTCATGCTCCTTCTGTTTTTCAGACCGTTTCATGTTCCTCATATTTTTGTCACCTTTTGAAGCTCTTCATATTTTTCATACCTTTTCAGGCTCTCCATATTTTTGAACACCGCTTCATGCTCCTCCTATTTTTGAGACCGTTTCATGCTCCTCATATTTTTCAAACATCTTGAAGCTCTTTATATTTGTCACATATTTTCAGGCTCTTCATGTTTTTTAACACCGCTTCATGCTCCTCCTATTTTTGAGATCGTTTCATGCTCCTCATATTTTTCAAACCTTTTGAAGCTCTTCATATTTTTCGCACCTTCTGAGGCGCTTCATGTATTTGAACACAGATTCATGCTCCTCCTATTTTTCAGACCGTTTCATGCTCCTCATATTTTTGACACCTTTTGAAGCTCTTCATTTTTTTCACACCTTTTCAGGCTCTTCATGTTTTTCAACACCGCTTCATGCTCCTCCTATTTTTGAGACCGTTTCATACTCCTCTTAATTTTGACACCTTTTGAAGCTCTTCATATTTTTTACACCTTTTCAGGCTCTTCTTGTTTTTGAACACCGCTTCATGCTCCTCCTATATTTCAGACCGTTTCATGCTCCTCCTATTTTTCAGACTGTTGCATGCTCCTCATATTTTTCACACCTTTAGAAGCTCTTCATATTTTTCACACCTTTACAGTCTCTTCTTTTTTTTCAACACCACTTCATGCTACTCCTATTTTTCAGACAGTTTCATGCTCATCTCATTTTTGACACGTTTTGAGGCTCTTCATATTTTTCACACCTTTTCAGGCTTTTCATGTTTTTGAACACCGCTTCATGCTCTTCCTATTTTTCAGACCGTTTCATGCTGCTCATATTTTTGACACCTTTTGAAGCTCTTCATATTTTTCACAAATTTTCAGGCTCTTCCTGTTTTTGAACACCGTTTCATGCTCCTCCTATTTTTCAGACCGTTTCATGATCCTCATGTATTTCACACCTTTTGAAGCTCTTCATATTTTTCACACGTTTTCAGGCTCTTCATGTTTTTCAACTCCGCTTCATGCTCCTCATATTTTTCAGACCTTTTCATGATCCTCATGAATTTCCCACTTTTTGAAGCTCTTCATATTTTTCACACCTTTTCTGGCTCTTCATGTTTTTGATCACTGCTTCATGATCCTCCTATTTTTCAGAGAGTTTCATGCTCCTCATGTATTTCACATCTTTTGAAGCTCTTCATATTTTTCA
Organism: Dama dama; assembly: GCF_033118175.1. Classification (NCBI taxonomy): domain Eukaryota; kingdom Metazoa; phylum Chordata; class Mammalia; order Artiodactyla; family Cervidae; genus Dama; species Dama dama. The sequence continues at coordinate 1,111,309 of NW_026870900.1, forward strand.
CACCTTTTCAGGCTCTTCATGTTTTTCCACACCACTTCATGCTTCTCCTATTTTTCGGCCTGTTTCATGCTCCTCATGTATTTCACACCTTTTGAAGCTCTTCATATTTTTCACACCTTTTCAGGCTCTTCATGTTTTTAATCACCGTTTCATCCTCCTCCTATTTTTCAGACCTTTTCTTGCTCCTCATATATTTGACACATTTTGAAGCTCTGAATATTTTTCACACATTTTCAGGCTCTTCATGTTTTTGAACACTGCTTCATGATCCTCCTATTTTTCAGACGGTTTCATGCTCTTCATATGTTTGACACCTTTTGAAGCTCTTCATATTTTTCACACCTTTTGAGGGCCTTCATGTTTTTCAACACCTTTTCATGCTGCTTCTCTATTTCAGACCGTTTCATGCTCCTCATATTTTTTACACGTTTTGAAGCTCTTCATATTTTTAACACCTTTTCAGGCTCTTTTTTTTTTTTTGAACACCGCTTCATGCTCCTCCTAATTTTCAGACCATTTCATCCTCCTCATATTTTTCACACCTTTTGAAGCTCTTCATATTTTTCACACCTTTTTAGGCTCTTCATGTTTTTGAACACAGCTTCATGCTACTCCTATTTTTCAGACCGTTTCATGCTCCTCATATTTTTGACACCTTTTGAAGCTCATCATATTTTTCACACCTTTTCAGGCTTTTCATGTTTTTCAACACCGTTACATGATCCTCCTATTTTTCAGATCGTTTCATGCTCATCTCATTTTTGACCCCTTTTGAAGCTTTTCATATTTTTTACAACTTTTTAGCCTCTTCATGTTTTTCAACACCGCTTCATACTACTCCTATTTTTCAGACCGTTTCATGCTCATCTCATTTTTGACACCTTTTGAAGCTCTTCATATTTCTCACAAATTTTTAGGCTCCTCATGTTTTTGACACCGCTTCATGCTCCTCCTATTTTTCAGAGAGTTTCATGCTCCTCATGTATTTCACATTTTTTGAAGCTCTTCATATTTCTCACAACTTTTTAGGCTCTTCATGTTTTTCCACACCACTTCATGCTTCTCCTATTTTTCGGCCTGTTTCATGCTCCTCATGTATTTCACACCTTTTGAATCTCTTCATATTTTTCACAACTTTTCAGGCTCTTCATGTTTTTAATCACCGTTTCATGCTCCTCCTATTTTTTAGACCGTTTCATGCTCCTCATATATTTGACACATTTTGAAGCTCTGAATATTTTTCACACATTTTCAGGCTCTTCATATTTTTGAACACTGCTTCATGATCCTCCAATTTTTCAGACCGTTTCATGATCTTCTTATGTTTGACACCTTTTGAAGCTCTTCATATTTTTCACTCCTTTTCAGGCTCTTCATGTTTTTCAACACCACTTCATTCTTCTCCTATTTTTCAGACCGTTTCATGCTCCTCCTGAATTTCACACCTTTTGAAGCTCTTCATAATTTTCACACCTTTTCAGGCTCTTCATGTTTTTGGACTCCATTTCATGCCGCTTCTATTTTTCAGACCGTTTCCTGCTCCTCATATTTTTCTCACCTTTTGAAGCTCTTCATATTTTTCAAACCTTTTCAGGCTCTTCATGTTTTTGAACACCGCTTCATGATCCTCCTATTTTTCAGACCATTTCATGCTCTTCATATTTTTGACACCTCTTGAAGCTCTTCATATATTTCACACCTTTTCAGCCTCTTCATTTTTTTTAAAACCGCTTCATGCTCCTCCTATTTTACAAACCGTTTCATGCTCATCTCATTTTTTACACCTTTTGAAGCTCTTTATATATTTCACACCTTTTCAAGCTCTTCATATTTTTCAGACCTTTTCAGGCTCTTCATGTTTTTGAACACCGCTTCATGCTCCTCCTATTTTTCAGACAGTTTCATGCTCCTCATATTTTTCACTCCGTTTGAAGCTCTTCATATTTTTCAGACCTTTTCAGGCTCCTCATGTTTTTGAACACCGTTTCATGCTCCTTCTATTTTTCAAGGAGTGTCATGCTCCTCATGTATTTCACACCTTTTGAAGCTCTTCATATTTTCCACACCTTTTCAGGCTCTTCATATTTTTCCACACCACTTCATGCTTCTCCTATTTTCAGCCCGTTTCAAACTCCTCATGTATTTCACACCTTTTGAAGCTCTTCATATTTTTCACACATTTTCCGGCTCTTCATGTTTTTGATCACCGTTTCATGCTCCTCCTATTTTTCAGACCGTTTCGTGCTCCTCATATATTTGACACCTTTTGAAGGTCATCATATTTTTCACACCTTTTCAGGCTCTTCATATTTTTGAACACCGCTTCATGCTCCTCCAATTTTTCAGGCCGTTTCATGCTCCTCATAATTTTTACACCTTTTGAAGCTCTTCATATGTTTCACACCTTTTCAGGCTCTTCATTTTTTTCAACACCACTTCATGCTCCTCCTATTTTTCAGACCGTTTCATGCTCATCTCATTTTTTAAACCTTTTGAAGCTCTTCATATTTTTCACACCTTTTGATTCTCTTCATATTTTTCACACGTTTTCAGGCTCTTCAAGTTTTTCAACACCGCTTCATGCTCCTCATATTTTTCAGACCGTTTCATGCTCCTCATATTTTTGACACCTTTTGAAGCTCTTCATATTTTTCACACCTTTTCAGGCTCTTCTTGTTTTTCAACAGCGCTTCATTCTCCTCCTATTTTTCAGAACGTTTCATGCTCCTCATATTTTTGACACCTTTTGTAGCTCTTCATATTTTCCACACCTTTTCAGGCTCTTCATGTTTTTCAACACCGCTTCATGCTCCTCCTATTTTTCAGACCGTTTCATGCTCCTCATATTTTTGACACCTTTTGAAGCTCTTCATATTTTTCACACCTTTTCAGGCTCTTCATGTTTTTCACACCTTTTCAGGCTCTTCATGTTTTTGAACACCATTTCATGCTTCTCCTATTTTGCAGACCGTTTCATTCTCCTCATATTTTTGACACCTTTTGAAGCTCTTCATATATTTCACACCTTTTCAGGCTTTTCATTTTTTTCAACACCACTTCATGCTCCTCCTATTTTTCAGACCGTTTCATGCTCATCTCATTTTGACACCTTTTGAAGCTCTTCAAATTTTTCACATCTTTTGAAGCTCTTCATATTTTGCACAACTTTTCAGGCTCTTTATGATTTTCAACACCGCTTCATGCTCCTCCTATTTTTCAGACCGTTTCATGTTCATCTCATTTTGACACCTTTTGAAGCTCTTCAAATTTTTCACACCTTTTGAAGCTCTTCATATTTTTCCTATTTTTGAAGCTCTTCATATTTTCACACGTTTTCAGGCTCTTCATGTTTTTCAACACCGCTTCATGCTATTTCTATTATTCAGAGAGTTTCATGCTCCTCATGTATTTCACACATTTTGAAGCTCTTCATATTTTTCAATCCTATTCAGGCTCTTCATGTTTTTCCACACCCCTTCATGCTTCTCCTATTTTTCAGCCCGTTTCATGCTCCTCATGTATTTCACACCTTTTGAATCTCTTCATATATTTCACACCTTTTCAGGCTCTTCATGTTTTTCACACCTTTTCAGGCTCTTCATGTTTTTGAACACCATTTCATGTTTCTCCTATTTTGCAGACCGTTTCATTCTCCTCATATTTTTGACATCTTTTGAAGCTCTTCATATTTTTCACAACTTTTCAGGCTCTTTATGATTTTCAACACCGCTTCATGCTCCTCCTATTTTTCAGACCGTTTCATGCTCATCTCATTTTGACACCTTTTGAAGCTCTTCAAATTTTTCACACCTTTTGAAGCTCTTCATATTTTTCCTATTTTTGAAGCTCTTCATATTTTCACACGTTTTCAGGCTCTTCATTTTTTTCAACACCGCTTCATGCTATTTCTTTTTTTCAGAGAGTTTCATGCTCCTCATGTATTTCACACCTTTTGAAGCTCTTCATATTTTTCAAACCTTTTCAGGCTCTTCATGTTTTTCCAGACCACTTCATGCTTCTCCTATTTTTCAGCCCGTTTCATGGTCCTCATGTATTTCACACCTTTTGAATCTCTTCATATTTTTCACACCTTTTCAGGCTTTTCATTTTTTTCAACACCACTTCATGCTCCTCCTATTTTTCAGACCGTTTCATGCTCATCTCATTTTTGACACCTTTTGAAGCTCTTCATATATTTCACACCTTTTGAAGCTCTTCATATTTGGACACCTTTTCAGGCTCTTCATTTTTTTCAACACTACTTCTTGCTCCTCCAATTTTTCAGACCGTTTCATGCTCCTCATATATTTGACACCTTTTGAAGCTCTTCATAATTTTCACACACTTTCAGCCTCTTCATGATTTTCAACACCACTTCATGGTCCTCCTATTTTACAGATCGTTTCATTCTCCTCATATTTTTGACATCTTTAGAAACTCTTCATATCTTTCACACCTTTTCAGACTCTTCATGTTTTTCAACACAGCTTCATGATCCTCCTATTTTTGAGACCGTTTAATTCTCCTCATATTTTTGACACCTTTTGAAGCTCTTCATATATTTCACACCTTTTCAGGCTCTTCATTTTTTTCAACACCACTTCATGCTCCTCCTATATTTCAGACCGTTTCATGCTCATCTCATTTTTGACACCTTTTGAAGCTCTTCATATTTTTCACAAGTTCTCAGGCTCCTCATGTTTTTCAACACAGCTTCATGCTCCTCCTATTTTTCAGACCGTTTCATGCTTCTCATATTTTTGACACCTTTTGAAGCTCTTCATATTTTTCACACCTTTTAAGGCTCTTCATGTTTTTGAACACCACTTCATGCTTCTCCTCTTTTTCAGACCGTTTCATGCACCTCATATTTTTGAAACCTTTTGAAGCTCTTCATATTTTTCACACCTTTTCAGGCTCTTCATATTTTTGAACACCGCTTCATGCTCCTCCTATTTTTCAGACCGTTTCATGCTCCTTTTAATTTTGACACCTTTTGAAGCTCTTCATATTTTTCACACCTTTTCAGGCTCTTCATGTTTTTCAACACTGCTTCATGCTCCTCCTATTTTTCAGACTGTTACATGCTCCTCATATTTTTGACACCTTTTGAAGCTCTTCATATTTTTCACACCTTTTCAGGCTCTTCATGTTTTTCAACACCGCTTCATGCTCCTCCTATTGTTCAGACCGTTTCATGCTCCTCATATTTTTGACACCTTTTGAAGGTTTTCATATTTTTCACACCTTTTGAAGCTCTTCATATTTTCACACCTTTTCAGGCTCTTCATATTTTTGAACACCGCTTCATGCTCCTTCTATTTTTCAGAGAGTTTCATGCTCCTCATATATTTCTCACCTTTTGAAGCTCTTCATATTTTTCACACCTTTTCAGGCTCTTCATGTTTTTCCACACCACTTCATGCTTCTCCTATTTTTCAGCCCGTTTCATGCTCCTCATGTATTTCACACCATTTGAAGCTCTTCATATTTTTCACACCTTTTCAGGCTCTTCACGTTTTGATCAACATTTCATGCTCCTTTATTTTTCAGACCGTTTCATGCTCATCTCATTTTTGACACCTTTTGAAGCTCTTCATATTTTCACACCTTTTCAGGCTCTTCATGTTTTTGAACACCGCTTCATGCTCCTCCTATTTTTCAGACCGTTTCATGCTCCTCATATTTTTGACACCTTTTGAAGCTCTTCATATTTTTCACATCTTTTCAGGCTCTTCATGTTTTTGATTACCATTTCTTCCTCCTCCTATTTTTCAGACCGTTTCATGCTCCTCATAATTTTGGCACCTTTTGAAGCTCTTCATATTTTTCACACCTTTTCAGGCTCTTCATGTTTTTCAACACCACTTCATGCTCCTCCTATTTGTCCGACCGTTTCATGCTCCTAATATTTTTGACACCTTTTGAAGCTCTTCATAACTTTCACACCCTTTCAGGCTCTTCATGTTTTTCAACACCACTTCATGCTCCTAATATTTTTCAGACCGTTTCATTCTCCTCCTATTTTTGACACATTTTGAAGCTCTTCATATTTTTCACACCTTTTCAGGCTCTTCATGTTTTTGATCACCGTTTCATGCTTCTCCTATTTTTCAGACCGTTTCATGCTCATCTCATTTTTGACACCTTTTGAAGCTCTTCATATATTTCACACCTTTTGAAGCTCTTCATATTTTTCACACATTTTCAGGCTCTTCATTTTTTTCAACACTACTTCTTGCTCCTCCAATTTTTCAGACCGTTTCATGCTCCTCATATATTTGACACCTTTTGAAGCTCTTCATAATTTTCACACACTTTCAGCCTCTTCATGATTTTCAACACCACTTCATGCTCCTCCTATTTTACAGACCGTTTCATTCTCCTCATATTTTTGACATCTTTAGAAACTCTTCATATCTTTCACACCTTTTCAGACTCTTCATGTTTTTCAACACAGCTTCATGATCCTCCTATTTTTGAGACCGTTTCATTCTCCTCATATTTTTGACACCTTTTGAAGCTCTTCATATATTTCACACCTTTTCAGGCTCTTCATTTTTTTCAACACCACTTCATGCTCCTCCTATATTTCAGACCGTTTCATGCTCATCTCATTTTTGACACCTTTTGAAGCTCTTCATATTTTTCACAAGTTCTCAGGCTCCTCATGTTTTTCAACACAGCTTCATGCTCCTCCTCTTTTTCAGACCGTTTCATGCTTCTCATATTTTTGACACCTTTTGAAGCTCTTCATATTTTTCACACCTTTTAAGGCTCTTCATGTTTTTGAACACCACTTCATGCTTCTCCTCTTTTTCAGACCGTTTCATGCACCTCATATTTTTGAAACATTTTGAAGCTCTTCATATTTTTCACACCTTTTCAGGCTCTTCATATTTTTGAACACCGCTTCATGCTCCTCCTATTTTTCAGACCGTTTCATGCTCCTTTTAATTTTGACACCTTTTGAAGCTCTTCATATTTTTCACACCTTTTCAGGCTCTTCATGTTTTTCAACATTGCTTCATGCTCCTCCTATTTTTCAGACTGTTACATGCTCCTCATATTTTTGACACCTTTTGAAGCTCTTCATATTTTTCACACCTTTTCAGGCTCTTCATGTTTTTCAACACCGCTTCATGCTCCTCCTATTTTTCAGACCGTTTCATGCTCCTCATATTTTTGACACATTTTGAAGCTTTTCATATTTTTCACACTTTTGAAGCTCTTCATATTTTCACACCTTTTCAGGCTCTTCATATTTTTGAACACCGCTTCATGCTCCTTCTATTTTTCAGAGAGTTTCATGCTCCTCATGTATTTCTCACCTTTTGAAGCTCTTCATATTTTTCACACCTTTTCAGGCTCTTCATGTTTTTCCACACCACTTCATGCTTCTCCTATTTTTCAGCCCGTTTCATGCTCCTCATGTATTTCACACCATTTGAAGCTCTTCATATTTTTCACACCTTTTCAGGCTCTTCACGTTTTGATCACCATTTCATGCTCCTTTATTTTTCAGACCGTTTCATGCTCATCTCATTTTTGACACCTTTTGAAGCTCTTCATATTTTCACACCTTTTCAGGCTCTTCATGTTTTTGAACACCGCTTCATGCTCCTCCTATTTTTCAGACCGTTTCATGCTCCTCATATTTTTGACACCTTTTGAAGCTCTTCATATTTTTCACATCTTTTCAGGCTCTTCATGTTTTTGATTACCATTTCTTCCTCCTCCTATTTTTCAGACCGTTTCATGCTCCTCATAATTTTGACACCTTTTGAAGCTCTTCATATTTTTCACACCTTTTCAGGCTCTTCATGTTTTTCAACACCACTTCATGCTCCTCCTATTTGTCAGACCGTTTCATGCTCCTAATATTTTTGACACCTTTTGAAGCTCTTCATAACTTTCACACCCTTTCAGGCTCTTCATGTTTTTCAACACCACTTCATGCTCCTAATATTTTTCAGACCGTTTCATTCTCCTCCTATTTTTGACACATTTTGAAGCTCTTCATATTTTTCACACCTTTTCAGGCTCTTCATGTTTTTGATCACCGTTTCATGCTTCTCCTATTTTTCAGACCGTTTCATGCTCATCTCATTTTTGACACCTTTTGAAGCTCTTCATATATTTCACACCTTTTGAAGCTCTTCATATTTTGCACACCTTTTCAGGCTCTTCATTTTTTTCAACACTATTTCTTGCTCCTCCAATTTTTCAGACCGTTTCATGTTCCTCATATTTTTGACACCTTTTGAAGCTCTTCATAATTTTCACACCCTTTCAGCCTCTTCATGATTTTCAACACCACTTCATGCTCCTCCTATTTTTTAAACCGTTTCATTCTCCTCATTTTTTTGACATCTTTAGAAACTCTTCATATCTTTCCCACCTTTTCAGACTCTTCATGTTTTTCAACACAGCTTCATGATCCTCCTATTTTTCAGACCGTTTCATTCTCCTCATATTTTTGTCACCTTTTGAAGCTCTTCATATATTTCACACCTTTTCAGGCTCTTCATTTTTTTCAACACCACTTCATGCTCCTCCTATATTTCAGACCGTTTCATGCTCATCTCATTTTTGACACCTTTTGAAGCTCTTCATATTTTTCACAAGTTCTCAGGCTCCTCATGTTTTTCAACACAGCTTCATGCTCCTCCTATTTTTCAGACCGTTTCATGCTTCTCATATTTTTGACACCTTTTGAAGCTCTTCATATTTTTCACACCTTTTAAGGCTCTTCATGTTTTTGAACACCGCTTCATGCTCCTCCTCTTTTTCAGACCGTTTCATGCACTTCATATTTTTGACACCTTTTGAAGCTCTTCATATTTTTCACACCTTTTCAGGCTCTTCAAGTTTTTGAACACCGCTTCATGCTCCTCCTATTTTTCAGACCGTTTCATGCTCCTTTTAATTTTGACACCTTTTGAAGCTCTTCATATTTTTCACACCTTTTCAGGCTCTTCATGTTTTTCAACACTGCTTCATGCTCCTCCTATTTTTCAGACTGTTACATGCTCCTCATATTTTTGAGACCTTTTGAAGCTCTTCATATTTTTCACACCTTTTCAGGCTCTTCATGTTTTTCAACACCGCTTCATGCTCCTCCTATTTTTCAGACCGTTTCATGCTCCTCATATTTTTGACACATTTTGAAGCTTTTCATATTTCTCACACCTTTTCAAGCTCTTCATTTTTTTCAACACTACTTCTTACTCCTCCAAATTTTCAGACCGTTTCATACTCATCTAATTTTTGACACCTTTTGAAGCTCTTCATATTTTTCACACTTTTGAAGCTCTTCATATTTTCACACCTTTTCAGGCTCTTCATATTTTTGAACACCGCTTCATGCTCCTTCTATTTTTCAAAGAGTTTCATGCTCCTCATGTATTTCTCACCTTTTGAAGCTCTTCATATTTTTCACACCTTTTCAGGCTCTTCATGTTTTTCCACACCACTTCATGCTTCTCCTATTTTTCAGCCCGTTTCATGCTCCTCATGTATTTCACACCATTTGAAGCTCTTCATATTTTTCACACCTTTTCAGGCTCTTCACGTTTTGATCACCATTTCATGCTCCTTTATTTTTCAGACCTTTTCATGCTCATCTCATTTTTGACACCTTTTGAAGCTCTTCATATTTTCACACCTTTTCAGGCTCTTCATGTTTTTGAACACCGCTTCATGCTCCTCCTATTTTTCAGACCGTTTCATGCTCCTCATATTTTTGACACCTTTTGAAGCTCTTCATATTTTTCACATCTTTTCAGGCTCTTCATGTTTTTGATTACCATTTCTTCCTCCTCCTATTTTTCAGACCGTTTCATGCTCCTCATAATTTTGACACCTTTTGAAGCTCTTCATATTTTTCACACCTTTTCAGGCTCTTCATGTTTTTCAACACCACTTCATGCTCCTCCTATTTGTCAGACCGTTTCATGCTCCTAATATTTTTGACACCTTTTGAAGCTCTTCATAACTTTCACACCCTTTCAGGCTCTTCATGTTTTTCAACACCACTTCATGCTCCTAATATTTTTCAGACCGTTTCATTCTCCTCCTATTTTTGACACATTTTGAAGCTCTTCATATTTTTCACACCTTTTCAGGCTCTTCATGTTTTTGATCACCGTTTCATGCTTCTCCTATTTTTCAGACCGTTTCATGCTCATCTCATTTTTGACACCTTTTGAAGCTCTTCATATATTTCACACCTTTTGAAGCTCTTCATATTTTGCACACCTTTTCAGGCTCTTCATTTTTTTCAACACTACTTCTTGCTCCTCCAATTTTTCAGACCGTTTCATGTTCCTCATATTTTTGACACCTTTTGAAGCTCTTCATAATTTTCACACCCTTTCAGCCTCTTCATGATTTTCAACACCACTTCATGCTCCTCCTATTTTTTAGACCGTTTCATTCTCCTCATTTTTTTGACATCTTTAGAAACTCTTCATATCTTTCCCACCTTTTCAGACTCTTCATGTTTTTCAACACAGCTTCATGATCCTCCTATTTTTCAGACCGTTTCATTCTCCTCATATTTTTGTCACCTTTTGAAGCTCTTCATATATTTCACACCTTTTCAGGCTCTTCATTTTTTTCAACACCACTTCATGCTCCTCCTATATTTCACACCGTTTCATGCTCATCTCATTTTGGACACCTTTTGAAGCTCTTCATATTTTTCACAAGTTCTCAGGCTCCTCATGTTTTTCAACACAGCTTCATGCTCCTCCTATTTTTCAGACCGTTTCATGCTTCTCATATTTTTGACACCTTTTGAAGCTCTTCATATTTTTCACACCTTTTAAGGCTCTTCATGTTTTTGAACACCGCTTCATGGTCCTCCTCTTTTTCAGACCGTTTCATGCACCTCATATTTTTGACACCTTTTGAAGCTCTTCATATTTTTCACACCTTTTAAGGCTCTTCATGTTTTTGAACACCGCTTCATGGTCCTCCTCTTTTTCAGACCGTTTCATGCACCTCATATTTTTGACACCTTTTGAAGCTCTTCATATTTTTCACACCTTTTCAGGCTCTTCATTTTTTTCAACACCACTTCATGCTCCTCCTATATTTCAGACCGTTTCATGCTCATCTCATTTTTGACACCTTTTGAAGCTCTTCATATTTTTCACAAGTTCTCAGGCTCCTCATGTTTTTCAACACAGCTTCATGCTCCTCCTATTTTTCAGACCGTTTCATGCTTCTCATATTTTTGACACCTTTTGAAGCTCTTCATATTTTTCACACCTTTTAAGGCTCTTCATGTTTTTGAACACCGCTTCATGCTCCTCCTCTTTTTCAGACCGTTTCATGCACCTCATATTTTTGACACCTTTTGAAGCTCTTCATATTTTTCACACCTTTTCAGGCTCTTCAAGTTTTTGAACAACGCTTCATGCTCCTCCTATTTTTCAGACCGTTTCATGCTCCTTTTAATTTTGACACCTTTTGAAGCTCTTCATATTTTTCACACCTTTTCAGGCTCTTCATGTTTTTCAACACTGCTTCATGCTCCTCCTATTTTTCAGACTGTTACATGCTCCTCATATTTTTGACACCTTTTGAAGCTCTTCATATTTTTCACACCTTTTCAGGCTCTTCATGTTTTTCAACACCGCTTCATGCTCCTCCTATTTTTCAGACCGTTTCATGCTCCTCATATTTTTGACACCTTTTGAAGCTCTTCATATATTTCACACCTTTTCAGGCTCTTCATTTTTTTCAACACCACTTCATGCTCCTCCTATATTTCAGACCGTTTCATGCTCATCTCATTTTTGACACCTTTTGAAGCTCTTCATATTTTTCACAAGTTCTCAGGCTCCTCATGTTTTTCAACACAGCTTCATGCTCCTCCTCTTTTTCAGACCGTTTCATGCTTCTCATATTTTTGACACCTTTTGAAGCTCTTCATATTTTTCACACCTTTTAAGGCTCTTCATGTTTTTGAACACCACTTCATGCTTCTCCTCTTTTTCAGACCGTTTCATGCACCTCATATTTTTGAAACATTTTGAAGCTCTTCATATTTTTCACACCTTTTCAGGCTCTTCATATTTTTGAACACCGCTTCATGCTCCTCCTATTTTTCAGACCGTTTCATGCTCCTTTTAATTTTGACACCTTTTGAAGCTCTTCATATTTTTCACACCTTTTCAGGCTCTTCATGTTTTTCAACATTGCTTCATGCTCCTCCTATTTTTCAGACTGTTACATGCTCCTCATATTTTTGACACTTTTGAAGCTCTTCATATTTTTCACACCTTTTCAGGCTCTTCATGTTTTTCAACACCGCTTCATGCTCCTCCTATTTTTCAGACCGTTTCATGCTCCTCATATTTTTGACACATTTTGAAGCTTTTCATATTTTTCACACTTTTGAAGCTCTTCATATTTTCACACCTTTTCAGGCTCTTCATATTTTTGAACACCGCTTCATGCTCCTTCTATTTTTCAGAGAGTTTCATGCTCCTCATGTATTTCTCACCTTTTGAAGCTCTTCATATTTTTCACACCTTTTCAGGCTCTTCATGTTTTTCCACACCACTTCATGCTTCTCCTATTTTTCAGCCCGTTTCATGCTCCTCATGTATTTCACACCATTTGAAGCTCTTCATATTTTTCACACCTTTTCAGGCTCTTCACGTTTTGATCACCATTTCATGCTCCTTTATTTTTCAGACCGTTTCATGCTCATCTCATTTTTGACACCTTTTGAAGCTCTTCATATTTTCACACCTTTTCAGGCTCTTCATGTTTTTGAACACCGCTTCATGCTCCTCCTATTTTTCAGACCGTTTCATGCTCCTCATATTTTTGACACCTTTTGAAGCTCTTCATATTTTTCACATCTTTTCAGGCTCTTCATGTTTTTGATTACCATTTCTTCCTCCTCCTATTTTTCAGACCGTTTCATGCTCCTCATAATTTTGACACCTTTTGAAGCTCTTCATATTTTTCACACCTTTTCAGGCTCTTCATGTTTTTCAACACCACTTCATGCTCCTCCTATTTGTCAGACCGTTTCATGCTCCTAATATTTTTGACACCTTTTGAAGCTCTTCATAACTTTCACACCCTTTCAGGCTCTTCATGTTTTTCAACACCACTTCATGCTCCTAATATTTTTCAGACCGTTTCATTCTCCTCCTATTTTTGACACATTTTGAAGCTCTTCATATTTTTCACACCTTTTCAGGCTCTTCATGTTTTTGATCACCGTTTCATGCTTCTCCTATTTTTCAGACCGTTTCATGCTCATCTCATTTTTGACACCTTTTGAAGCTCTTCATATATTTCACACCTTTTGAAGCTCTTCATATTTTGCACACCTTTTCAGGCTCTTCATTTTTTTCAACACTATTTCTTGCTCCTCCAATTTTTCAGACCGTTTCATGTTCCTCATATTTTTGACACCTTTTGAAGCTCTTCATAATTTTCACACCCTTTCAGCCTCTTCATGATTTTCAACACCACTTCATGCTCCTCCTATTTTTTAGACTGTTTCATTTCCTCATTTTTTTGACATCTTTAGAAACTCTTCATATCTTTCCCACCTTTTCAGACTCTTCATGTTTTTCAACACAGCTTCATGATCCTCCTATTTTTCAGACCGTTTCATTCTCCTCATATTTTTGTCACCTTTTGAAGCTCTTCATATATTTCACACCTTTTCAGGCTCTTCATTTTTTTCAACACCACTTCATGCTCCTCCTATATTTCAGACCGTTTCATGCTCATCTCATTTTTGACACCTTTTGAAGCTCTTCATATTTTTCACAAGTTCTCAGGCTCCTCATGTTTTTCAACACAGCTTCATGCTCCTCCTATTTTTCAGACCGTTTCATGCTTCTCATATTTTTGACACCTTTTGAAGCTCTTCATATTTTTCACACCTTTTAAGGCTCTTCATGTTTTTGAACACCGCTTCATGCTCCTCCTCTTTTTCAGACCGTTTCATGCACCTCATATTTTTGACACCTTTTGAAGCTCTTCATATTTTTCACACCTTTTCAGGCTCTTCATATTTTTGAACACCGCTTCATGCTCCTCCTATTTTTCAGACCGTTTCATGCTCCTTTTAATTTTGACACCTTTTGAAGCTCTTCATATTTTTCACACCTTTTCAGGCTCTTCATGTTTTTCAACACTGCTTCATGCTCCTCCTATTTTTCAGACTGTTACATGCTCCTCATATTTTTGAGACCTTTGAAGCTCTTCATATTTTTCACACCTTTTCAGGCTCTTCATGTTTTTCAACACCGCTTCATGCTCCTCCTATTTTTCAGACCGTTTCATGCTCCTCATATTTTTGACACATTTTGAAGCTTTTCATATTTTTCACACCTTTTCAGGCTCTTCATTTTTTTCAACACTACTTCTTACTCCTCCAAATTTTCAGACCGTTTCATACTCATCTAATTTTTGACACCTTTTGAAGCTCTTCATATTTTTCACACTTTTGAAGCTCTTCATATTTTCACACCTTTTCAGGCTCTTCATATTTTTGAACACCGCTTCATGCTCCTTCTATTTTTCAAAGAGTTTCATGCTCCTCATGTATTTCTCACCTTTTGAAGCTCTTCATATTTTTCACACCTTTTCAGGCTCTTCATGTTTTTCCACACCACTTCATGCTTCTCCTATTTTTCAGCCCGTTTCATGCTCCTCATGTATTTCACACCATTTGAAGCTCTTCATATTTTTCACACCTTTTCAGGCTCTTCACGTTTTGATCACCATTTCATGCTCCTTTATTTTTCAGACCTTTTCATGCTCATCTCATTTTTGACACCTTTTGAAGCTCTTCATATTTTCACACCTTTTCAGGCTCTTCATGTTTTTGAACACCGCTTCATGCTCCTCCTATTTTTCAGACCGTTTCATGCTCCTCATATTTTTGACACCTTTTGAAGCTCTTCATATTTTTCACATCTTTTCAGGCTCTTCATGTTTTTGATTACCATTTCTTCCTCCTCCTATTTTTCAGACCGTTTCATGCTCCTCATAATTTTGACACCTTTTGAAGCTCTTCATATTTTTCACACCTTTTCAGGCTCTTCATGTTTTTCAACACCACTTCATGCTCCTCCTATTTGTCAGACCGTTTCATGCTCCTAATATTTTTGACACCTTTTGAAGCTCTTCATAACTTTCACACCCTTTCAGGCTCTTCATGTTTTTCAACACCACTTCATGCTCCTAATATTTTTCAGACCGTTTCATTCTCCTCCTATTTTTGACACATTTTGAAGCTCTTCATATTTTTCACACCTTTTCAGGCTCTTCATGTTTTTGATCACCGTTTCATGCTTCTCCTATTTTTCAGACCGTTTCATGCTCATCTCATTTTTGACACCTTTTGAAGCTCTTCATATATTTCACACCTTTTGAAGCTCTTCATATTTTGCACACCTTTTCAGGCTCTTCATTTTTTTCAACACTACTTCTTGCTCCTCCAATTTTTCAGACCGTTTCATGTTCCTCATATTTTTGACACCTTTTGAAGCTCTTCTTAATTTTCACACCCTTTCAGCCTCTTCATGGTTTTCAACACCACTTCATGCTCCTCCTATTTTTTAGACCGTTTCATTCTCCTCATTTTTTTGACATCTTTAGAAACTCTTCATATCTTTCCCACCTTTTCAGACTCTTCATGTTTTTCAACACAGCTTCATGATCCTCCTATTTTTCAGACCGTTTCATTCTCCTCATATTTTTGTCACCTTTTGAAGCTCTTCATATATTTCACACCTTTTCAGGCTCTTCATTTTTTTCAACACCACTTCATGCTCCTCCTATATTTCACACCGTTTCATGCTCATCTCATTTTGGACACCTTTTGAAGCTCTTCATATTTTTCACAAGTTCTCAGGCTCCTCATGTTTTTCAACACAGCTTCATGCTCCTCCTATTTTTCAGACCGTTTCATGCTTCTCATATTTTTGACACCTTTTGAAGCTCTTCATATTTTTCACACCTTTTAAGGCTCTTCATGTTTTTGAACACCGCTTCATGCTCCTCCTCTTTTTCAGACCGTTTCATGCACCTCATATTTTTGAAACCTTTTGAAGCTCTTCATATTTTTCACACCTTTTCAGGCTCTTCATATTTTTGAACACCGCTTCATGCTCCTCCTATTTTTCAGACGGTTTCATGCTCCTTTTAATTTTGACACCTTTTGAAGCTCTTCATATTTTTCACACCTTTTCAGGCTCTTCATGTTTTTCAACACCGCTTCATGCTCCTCCTATTTTTCAGACCGTTTCATGCTCCTCATATTTTTGACACATTTTGAAGCTTTTCATATTTTTCACAACTTTTCAGGCTCTTCATTTTTTTCAACACTACTTCTTACTCCTCCAAATTTTCAGACCTTTTCATACTCATCTAATTTTTGACACCTTTTGAAGCTTTTCATATTTTTCACACCTTTTCAGGCTCTTCATTTTTTTCAACACTACTTCTTACTCCTCCAAATTTTCAGACCGTTTCATGCTCATCTCATTTTTGACACCTTTTGAAGCTCTTCATATTTTTCACAAGTTCTCAGGCTCCTCATGTTTTTCAACACAGCTTCATGCTCCTCCTATTTTTCAGACCGTTTCATGCTTCTCATATTTTTGACACCTTTTGAAGCTCTTCATATTTTTCACACCCTTTAAGGCTCCTCATGTTTTTCAACACAGCTTCATGCTCCTCCTATTTGTCAGACCGTTTCATGCTCCTAATATTTTTGACACCTTTTGAAGCTCTTCATAACTTTCACACCCTTTCAGGCTCTTCATGTTTTTCAACACCACTTCATGCTCCTAATATTTTTCAGACCGTTTCATTCTCCTCCTATTTTTGACACATTTTGAAGCTCTTCATATTTTTCACACCTTTTCAGGCTCTTCATGTTTTTGATCACCGTTTCATGCTTCTCCTATTTTTCAGACCGTTTCATGCTCATCTCATTTTTGACACCTTTTGAAGCTCTTCATATATTTCACACCTTTTGAAGCTCTTCATATTTTGCACACCTTTTCAGGCTCTTCATTTTTTTCAACACTACTTCTTGCTCCTCCAATTTTTCAGACCGTTTCATGTTCCTCATATTTTTGACACCTTTTGAAGCTCTTCTTAATTTTCACACCCTTTCAGCCTCTTCATGGTTTTCAACACCACTTCATGCTCCTCCTATTTTTTAGACCGTTTCATTCTCCTCATTTTTTTGACATCTTTAGAAACTCTTCATATCTTTCCCACCTTTTCAGACTCTTCATGTTTTTCAACACAGCTTCATGATCCTCCTATTTTTCAGACCGTTTCATTCTCCTCATATTTTTGTCACCTTTTGAAGCACTTCATATATTTCACACCTTTTCAGGCTCTTCATTTTTTTCAACACCACTTCATGCTCCTCCTATATTTCACACCGTTTCATGCTCATCTCATTTTGGACACCTTTTGAAGCTCTTCATATTTTTCACAAGTTCTCAGGCTCCTCATGTTTTTCAACACAGCTTCATGCTCCTCCTATTTTTCAGACCGTTTCATGCTTCTCATATTTTTGACACCTTTTGAAGCTCTTCATATTTTTCACACCTTTTAAGGCTCTTCATGTTTTTGAACACCGCTTCATGCTCCTCCTCTTTTTCAGACCGTTTCATGCACCTCATATTTTTGAAACCTTTTGAAGCTCTTCATATTTTTCACACCTTTTCAGGCTCTTCATATTTTTGAACACCGCTTCATGCTCCTCCTATTTTTCAGACGGTTTCATGCTCCTTTTAATTTTGACACCTTTTGAAGCTCTTCATATTTTTCACACCTTTTCAGGCTCTTCATGTTTTTCAACACCGCTTCATGCTCCTCCTATTTTTCAGACCGTTTCATGCTCCTCATATTTTTGACACATTTTGAAGCTTTTCATATTTTTCACAACTTTTCAGGCTCTTCATTTTTTTCAACACTACTTCTTACTCCTCCAAATTTTCAGACCGTTTCATACTCATCTAATTTTTGACACCTTTTGAAGCTTTTCATATTTTTCACACCTTTTCAGGCTCTTCATTTTTTTCAACACTACTTCTTACTCCTCCAAATTTTCAGACCGTTTCATGATCATCTCATTTTTGACACCTTTTGAAGCTCTTCATATTTTTCACAAGTTCTCAGGCTCCTCATGTTTTTCAACACAGCTTCATGCTCCTCCTATGTTTCAGACCGTTTCATGCTTCTCATATTTTTGACACCTTTTGAAGCTCTTCATATTTTTCACACCTTTTAAGGCTCTTCATGTTTTTGAACACCGCTTCATGCTCCTCCTCTTTTTCAGACCGTTTCATGCACCTCATATTTTTGACACCATTTGAAGCTCTTCATATTTTTCACATCTTTTCAGGCTCTTCATGTTTTTGATTACCATTTCTTCCTCCTCCTATTTTTCAGACCGTTTCATGCTCCTCATAATTTTGACACCATTTGAAGCTCTTCATATTTTTCACACCTTTTCAGGCTCTTCATGTTTTTCAACACCACTTCATGCTCCTCCTATTTGTCAGACCGTTTCATGCTCCTAATATTTTTGACACCTTTTGAAGCTCTTCATAACTTTCACACCCTTTCAGGCTCTTCATGTTTTTCAACACCACTTCATGCTCCTAATATTTTTCAGACCGTTTCATTCTCCTCCTATTTTTGACACATTTTGAAGCTCTTCATATTTTTCACACCTTTTCAGGCTCTTCATGTTTTTGATCACCGTTTCCTGCTTCTCCTATTTTTCAGACCGTTTCATGCTCATCTCATTTTTGACACCTTTTGAAGCTCTTCATATATTTCACACCTTTTGAAGCTCTTCATATTTTGCACACCTTTTCAGGCTCTTCTTGTTTTTGAACACCGCTTCATGCTCCTCCTATTTTTCAGACCGTTTCATGCAACTCATATTTTTGAGACCTTTTGAAGCTCTTCATATTTTTCACACCTTTTCAGGCTCTTCATGTTTTTCACACCTTTTCAGGCTCTTCATGTTTTTGAACACCATTTCATGCTTCTCCTTTTTTGCAGACCGTTTCATTCTCCTCATATTTTTGACATCTTTTGAAGCTCTTCATATATTTCACACCTTTTCAGGCTTTTCATTTTTTTCAACACGACTTCATGCTCCTCCTATTTTTCAGACCGTTTCATGCTCATCTCATTTTGACACCTTTTGAGCTCTTCAAATTTTTCACATCTTTTGAAGCTCTTCATATTTTACACAACTTTTCAAGCTCTTTATGATTTTCAACACCGCTTCATGCTCCTCCTATTTTTCAGACCGTTTCATGCTCATCTCATTTTGACACCTTTTGAAGCTCTTCAAATTTTTCACACCTCTTGAAGCTCTTCATATTTTTCCAATTTTTGAAGCTCTTCATATTTTCACACGTTTTCAGGCTCTTCATTTTTTTCAACACCGCTTCATGCTATTTCTATTTTTCAGAGAGTTTCATGCTCCTCATGTATTTCACCCCTTTTGAAGCTCTTCATATTTTTCAAACCTATTCAGGCTCTTCACGTTTTTCCACACCCCTTCATGCTACTCCTATTTTTCAGCCCGTTTCATGCTCCTCATGTATTTCACACCTTTTGAATCTCTTCATATATTTCACACCTTTTCAGGCTCTTCATGTTTTACACACCTTTTCAGGCTCTTCATGTTTTTGAACACCATTTCATGCTTCTCCTATTTTGCAGACCGTTTCATTCTCCTCATATTTTTGACATCTTTTGAAGCTCTTCATATTTTTCACAACTTTTCAGGCTCTTTATGATTTTCAACACCGCTTCATGCTCCTCCTATTTTTCAGACCGTTTCATGCTCATCTCATTTTGACACCTTTTGAAGCTCTTCAAATTTTTCGCACCTTTTGAAGCTCTTCATATTTTTCTTATTTTTCAAGCTCTTCATATTTTCACACGTTTTCAGGCTCTTCATGTTTTTCAACACTGCTTAATGCTATTTCTATTTTTCAGAGAGTTTCTTGCTCCTCATGTATTTCACACCTTTTGAAGCTCTTCATATTTTTCAAACCTTTTCCGGCTCTTCATGTTTTTGATCACCGTTTCATGCTCCTCCTATTTTTCAGACCGTTTCATGCTCATCTCATTTTTGACACCTTTTGAAGCTCTTCATATATTTCACACCTTTTGAAGCTCTTCATATTTTGCACACCTTTTCAGGCTCTTCATTTTTTTCAACACTACTTCTTGCCTCTCCAATTTTTCAGACCGTTTCATGCTCATCTAATTTTTGACACCTGTTGAAGCTCTTCATATTTTTCACCCCTTCTGAAGCTCTTCATATATTTCACACTTTTTCAAGCTCTTCATGTTTTTCAACACCACTTCATGCTTCTCCTATTTTTCAGCCCGTTTCATGCTCCTCATGTTTTTCACACCTTTTGAAGCTCGTCATATTTTTCACACCTTTTCAGGCTCTTCATGTTTTTCATCACCATTTCTTGCTCCTCCTATTTTTCAGACCGTTTCATGCTCCTCATATTTTTGACACCTTTTGAAGCTCTTCATAATTTTCACACCCTTTCAGCCTCTTCATGTTTTTCAACACCACTTCATGCTCCTCCTATTTTTCAGACCGTTTCATTCTCCTCATATTTTTGACATCTTTAGAAACTCTTCATATCTTTCTCACCTTTTCAGACTCTTCATGTTTTTCAACACAGCTTCATGATCCTCCTATTTTTCAGACCGTTTCATTCTCCTCATATTTTTGACACCTTATGAAGCTCTTCATATATTTCACACCTTTTCAGGCTCTTCAATTTTTTCAACACCACTTCATGCTCCTCCTATATTTCAGACCGTTTCATGCTCATCTCATTTTTGACACCTTTTGAAGCTCTTCATATTTTTCACAAGTTCTCAGGCTCCTCATGTTTTTCAACACCGCTTCATGCTCCTCCTATTTTTCAGAACGTTTCATGCTTCTCATATTTTTGACACCTTTTGAAGCTCTTCATATTTTTCACACCTTTTAAGGCTCTTCATGTTTTTGAACACCGCTTCATGCTCCTCATATATTTCAGACCGTTTCATGCTCCTTGTAATTTTGACACCTTTTGAAGCTCTTCATATTTTTCACACCTTTTCAGGCTCTTCATGTTTTTCAACACCGTTTCATGCTCCTCCTATTTTTCAGACTATTACATGCTCCTCATATTTTTGACACCTTTTCAAGCTCTTCATATTTTTCACTCCTTTTCAGGCTCTTCATTTTTTTCAACACTACTTCATGCTCCTCCAAATTTTCAGACCGTTTCATATTCATCTAATTTTTGACACCTTTTGAAGCTCTTCATATTTTTCATATCTTTTGAAGCTCTTCGTATTTTCACACCTTTTCAGGCTCTTCATATTTTTGACCACCACTTCATGCTCCTTCAATTTTTCAGAGAGTTTCATGCTCCTCATGTATTTCTCACTTTTTGAAGCTCTTCATATTTTTCACACCTTTTCAGGCTCTTCATGTTTTTCAACACCGCTTCATGCTCCTCCTATTTTTCAGACTATTACATGCTCCTCATATTTTTGACACCTTTTGAAGCTCTTCATATTTTTCACTCCTTTTCAGGCTCTTCATTTTTTTCAACAGCGCTTCATGCTCCTCCTATTTTTCAGACTGTTACATGCTCCTCATATTTTTGACACCTTTTGAAGCTTTTCATATTTTTCACACCTTTTCAGGCTCTTCATTTTTTTCAACACTACTTCATGCTCCTCCAAATTTTCAGACCGTTTCATACTCATCTAATTTTTGACACCTTTTGAAGCTCTTCATATTTTTCACACCTTTTGAAGCTCTTCGTATTTTCACACCTTTTCAGGCTCTTCATATTTTTGACCACCGCTTCATGCTCCTTCTATTTTTCAGAAAGTTTCATGCTCCTCATGTATTTCTCACCTTTTGAAGCTCTTCATATTTTTCACACCTTTTCAGGCTCTTCATGTTTCTCAACACCACTTAATGCTTCTCCTATTTTTCAGCCCATTTCATGCTCCTCATGTATTTCACACCTTTTGAAGCTCGTCATATTTTTCACACCTTTTCAGGCTCTTCACGTTTTGATCACCATTTCATGCTCCTTTATTTTTCAGACCGTTTCATGCACCTCATATTTTTGACACGTTTTGAAGCTCTTCATATTTTTCACACTTTTTCAGGCTCTTCATATATTTGAACACCACTTCATGCTCCTCATATTTTTCAGACCGTTTCATGCTCCTTGTAATTTTGACACCTTTTGAAGCTCTTCATATTTTCCACACCTTTTCAGGCTCTTCATGTTTTTCAACACCGCTTCATGCTCCTCCTATTTTTCAGACTGTTACATGCCCCTCATATTTTTGACAACTTTTGAAGCTTTTCATATTTTTCACACCTTTTCAGGCTCTTCATTTTTTTCAACACTACTTCTTTCTCCTCCAAATTTTCAGACCCTTTCATACTCATCTAATTTTTGACACCTTTTGAAGCTCTTCATATTTTTCACACCTTTTGAAGCTCTTCGTATTTTCACACCTTTTCAGGCTCTTCATATTTTTGAACACCGCTTCATGCTCCTTCTATTTTTCAGAGAGTTTCATGCTCCTCATGTATTTCTCACCTTTTGAAGCTCTTCATATTTTTCACACCTTTTCAGGCTCTTCATGTTTTTCCACACCACTACATGCTTCTCCTATTTTTCAGCCCGTTTCATGCTCCTCATGTATTTCACACCTTTTGAAGCTCTTCATCTTTTTCACACCTTTTCAGGCTCTTCACGTTTTGATCACCAATTCATGCTCCTTTATTTTTCAGACCGTTTCATGCTCCTCTATTTTTGACACCTTTTGAAGCTCTTCATATTCTTCACACTTTTCAGGCTCTTCATGTTTTTGAACACCGCTTCATGCTGCTTCTATTTTTCAGACCGTTTCATGCTCCTCATATTTTTGACACGTTTTTAAGCTCTTCATATTTTTCACACCTTTTCCTGCTCTTCATCTTTTTCAAAACCGTTTCATGCTCATCCTGTTTTTCAGAGTGTTTCATGCTCCTCATATGTTTGACACCTTAAGAAGCTCTTCATATTTTTCACTTCTTTTCAGGCTCTTCATGTTTTTCAACACCGCTTCATGCTCCTCATGTATTCCACACCTTTTGAACCTCTTCATATTTTTCACACCTTTTCAGGCTCTTCATGTTTTGAACACCGTTTCATGCTGCTCCTATTTTTCAGACAATTTCATGCTCCTCATATTTTTGACATTTTTTGAAGCTCTTCATATTTTTCACACCTTTTCAGGCTCTTCATGTTTTTGAACACCGTTTCATGCTCCTCCTATTTTTCAGATCGTTTCATGCTACTCATGTATTTCACACCTTTTGAAGCTCTTCATATATTTCAAAGCTTTTCAAGCTCTTCATATTTTTCAACATAGCTTCATGCTCCTCATATTTTTCAGACCGTTTCATGCTCCTCATATTTTTTATACCTTTTGAAGCTCTTCATATTTTTCACAACTTTTCAGACTCTTCATGTTTTTCAACAACGCTTCATGCTCCTATTATTTTTCAGACCGTTTCATGCTCCTCATATTTTTGACACGTTTGAGGCTTGTCCTATTTTTCACACCTTTAAAGGCTCTTCATGTTTTTGAACACCGTTTCATGCTGCTCCTATTTTTCAGACCATTTCATGCTTCTCATATTTTTGACATATTTTGAAGCTCTTCATATTTTTCACACCTTTTCAGGCTCTTCATGTTTTTCAACACCACTTCGTGCTTCTCCTATAATTCAGACGGTTTCATGCTCCTCATGTATTTCACTCCTTTTAAAGCTCTTCATATTTTTAACACCTTTTGAAGCTCTTCATATTTTTCACACCTTTTCAGGCTATTCATGTTTTTGAACACCGTTTCATGCTCCTACTATAATTCAGACGGTTTCATGCTCCTCATGTATTTCACTCCTTTTGAAGCTCTTCATATTTTACACACCTTTTCAGGCTCTTCATGATTTTCAACCCCACTTCATGCTCCTCCGATTTTTCAGACCGTTTCATGCTCATCTCATTTTTGACACCTTTTGAAGCTCTTCATATTTTTCACACCTTTTGAAGCTCTTCATATTTTTCACTCCTTTTCAGGCTCTTCATGTTTTTCAACACCGCTTCATGCTACTCCTATTTTTCAGACCGATTAATGCTCCTCATTTATTTCACACCTTTTGAAGCTCTTCATATTTTTCACACGATTTCAGGCTCTTCATGTTTTTCAACAACACTACATGCTCCACCATTTTTGAGACCGCTTCATGCTCATCTCATTTTTGACACTTTTTGAAGCTGTTCATATTTTTCACACCTTTTGAAGCTCTTCATGTTTTACACACGTTTTCAGGCTCTTCATGTTTTTCAACACCGCTTCATGCTTCTCCTATTTTTCACACCTTTTGAAGCTCTTCATATTTTTCACACGTTTTTAGGCTCTTCATGATTTTGAACACGGCTTCATGCTCCTCCTATTTTTCAGACCGTTTCATGCTCCTCATATTTTTGACACGTTTTGAAACTCTTCATATTTTTCACACCTTTTGAAGCTCTTCATGTTTTTGATCACTGATTCATGCTCCTCCTATTTTTGAGAACGTATCATGCTCCTCATATTTTTTACACCTTTTGAAGCTCTTCATATTTTCACACCTTTTCAGGCTCTTCATGATTTTCAACACCGCTTCATGCTCCTCCTATTTTTTAGACCGTTTCATGCTCCTCATATTTTTGACACATTTTCAAGCTCTTCATATTTTTCACACCTTTTCAGGCTCTTCATGTATTTGAGCATAGCTTCATGCAGCTCCTATTTCTCAGACCGTTTCATGCTCCTCATATTTTTCACACCTTTTGAAGCTCTTCATATTTTTCACACCTTTTCAGCCTCTTCATGTTTTTGAGCACAGCTTCATGCTCCTCCTATTTTTCAGACCGTTTTTGCTCCTCATATATTTGACACCTTTTGAAGCTGTACATATTTTTCACATCTTTTCAGGATTTCATATTTTTCAACACCGCTTCATGCTCCTCCTATTTTTCAGACCGTTTCATGCTCCTCATGTATTTCACATTATTTGAAGCTCTTCATATTTTTCACACCTTTTGAAGCTCTTCGTATTTTCACACCTTTTCAGGCTCTTCATATTTTTGAACACCGCTTCATGCTCCTTCTATTTTTCAGAGAGTTTCATGCTCCTCATGTATTTCTCACCTTTTGAAGCTCTTCATATTTTTCACACCTTTTCAGGCTCTTCATGTTTTTCCACACCACTACATGCTTCTCCTATTTTTCAGCCCGTTTCATGCTCCTCATGTATTTCACACCTTTTGAAGCTCTTCATCTTTTTCACACCTTTTCAGGCTCTTCACGTTTTGATCACCAATTCATGCTCCTTTATTTTTCAGACCGTTTCATGCTCCTCTATTTTTGACACCTTTTGAAGCTCTTCATATTCTTCACACTTTTCAGGCTCTTCATGTTTTTGAACACCGCTTCATGCTGCTTCTATTTTTCAGACCGTTTCATGCTCCTCATATTTTTGACACGTTTTTAAGCTCTTCATATTTTTCACACCTTTTCCTGCTCTTCATCTTTTTCAAAACCGTTTCATGCTCATCCTGTTTTTCAGAGTGTTTCATGCTCCTCATATGTTTGACACCTTAAGAAGCTCTTCATATTTTTCACTTCTTTTCAGGCTCTTCATGTTTTTCAACACCGCTTCATGCTCCTCATGTATTCCACACCTTTTGAACCTCTTCATATTTTTCACACCTTTTCAGGCTCTTCATGTTTTGAACACCGTTTCATGCTGCTCCTATTTTTCAGACAATTTCATGCTCCTCATATTTTTGACATTTTTTGAAGCTCTTCATATTTTTCACACCTTTTCAGGCTCTTCATGTTTTTGAACACCGTTTCATGCTCCTCCTATTTTTCAGATCGTTTCATGCTACTCATGTATTTCACACCTTTTGAAGCTCTTCATATATTTCAAAGCTTTTCAAGCTCTTCATATTTTTCAACATAGCTTCATGCTCCTCATATTTTTCAGACCGTTTCATGCTCCTCATATTTTTTATACCTTTTGAAGCTCTTCATATTTTTCACAACTTTTCAGACTCTTCATGTTTTTCAACAACGCTTCATGCTCCTATTATTTTTCAGACCGTTTCATGCTCCTCATATTTTTGACACGTTTGAGGCTTGTCCTATTTTTCACACCTTTAAAGGCTCTTCATGTTTTTGAACACCGTTTCATGCTGCTCCTATTTTTCAGACCATTTCATGCTTCTCATATTTTTGACATTTTTTGAAGCTCTTCATATTTTTCACACCTTTTCAGGCTCTTCATGTTTTTCAACACCACTTCATGCTTCTCCTATAATTCAGACGGTTTCATGCTCCTCATGTATTTCACTCCTTTTAAAGCTCTTCATATTTTTAACACCTTTTGAAGCTCTTCATATTTTTCACACCTTTTCAGGCTATTCATGTTTTTGAACACCGTTTCATGCTCCTACTATAATTCAGACGGTTTCATGCTCCTCATGTATTTCACTCCTTTTGAAGCTCTTCATATTTTTCACACTTTTTCAGGCTCTTCATGTTTTTGAACACCGTTTCATGCTGCTCCTATTTTTCAGATCGTTTCATGCTTCTCATATTTTTGACACCTTTTGAAGCTCTTCATATTTTTCACACCTTTTCAGGCTCTTCATGTTTTTCAACACCGCTTCATGGTCCTCCTATTTTTCAGACCGTTTCATGCTCCCATATTTTTGACACCTTTTGACGCTCTTCATATTTTTCACACCTTTTCAGGCTCTTCATGTTTTTCAACACCACTTCATGCTCCTCCTATTTTTCAGACCGTTTCATGCTCCTGATATTTTTGACAATTTTAGAAGCTCTTCATATTTTTCAACACCACTTCATGCTCCTCCTATTTTTCAGACCGTTTCGTGCTCCACATATTTTTGACACCTTTTGAAGCCCTTCATATATTTCACACCTTTTCAGGCTCTTCATGTTTTTGAACACCACTTCATGCTCCTCCT
The DNA here is from genome assembly GCF_033118175.1 of Dama dama. Classification (NCBI taxonomy): domain Eukaryota; kingdom Metazoa; phylum Chordata; class Mammalia; order Artiodactyla; family Cervidae; genus Dama; species Dama dama. The sequence continues at coordinate 1,138,488 of NW_026870900.1, forward strand.
ATTTTTCAGACCGTTTCATGCTCCTCCTATTTTTCAGACCGTTTCATTCTCCTCATAATTTTCACACCTTTTTCAGGCTCTTCATTTTTTTCAACACCACTTCATGCTCCTCCTATTTTTCAGACCGTTTCATGCTCCTAGTAATTTTGACACCTTTTGAAGCTATTCATATTTTTCACACCTTTTCAGGCTCTTCATGTTTTTCAACACCACTTCATGCTCCTCCTATTTTTCAGACTGTTACATGCTCCTCATATTTCTGACACTATTTGAAGCTCTTCATATTTTTCACACCTTTTCAGGCTCTTCATGTTTTTCAACACCGCTTCATGCTCCTCCTATTTTTCAGACCGTTTCATGCTCCTCATTTTTTTGACACCTTTTGAAGCTCTTCATATATTTCAACCTGTTCAGGCTCTTCATGTTTTTCAACACCACTTCATGCTCCTACTATTTTTTTGACCGTTTCATGCTCATCTCATTTTTGACACCTTTTGAAGCTCTTCATATTTTTCACACCTTTTGAGGCTCTTCATTTTTTTCACACGTTTTCAGTCTCTTCATGTTTTTGAACACCGCTTCATGCTCCTGCTATTTTTCAGACTGTTTCATGCTCCTCATATTTTTGACATCTTTTGAAGCTCTTCATATTTTTCACACCTTTTCAGGCTCTTCATGTTTTTCAACACTGCTTCATGCTCCTCCTATTTTTTAGACCGTTTCATGCTCCTCATATTTTTGACACAGTTTGAAGCTCTTCATATTTTTCACACATTTTCAGGCTTTTCATGTTTTTGAACAATGCTTCATGCTCCTTCTATTTTTCACACCTTTTGAAGCTCTGCATATTTATCACACATTTTCACGCTCTTCATGTTTTTCAACATCGCTTCATGTTCCTCCTATTTTTCAGACTGTTTCATGCTCCTCATATTTTTGACACCTTTTCAAGCTCTTCATATTTTTCACACCTTTTCAGGCTTTTCATGTTTTTCAACACCGCTTCAAGCTGCTCCTATTTTTCAGTTAGTTTCATTCTCCTCATATATTTGACACCTTTTGAAGCTCCTCATATTTTTCACACCTTTTCAGGCTCTTCATATTTTTGAACACCGATTCATGCTCCTCCTATTTTTCAGACCGTTTCATGCTCCTCATATTTTTCACACCTTTTGAAGCTCTTCATATTTTTTCACACCTTTTCAGGCTCTTCATGATTCTGAAGACCTTTTCATGTTCCTCCTATTTTTTAGACCGTTTCATGTTCCTCATTTATTTCACTCCTTTTGAAGCTCTTCATATTTTTCACACCTTTCCAGGCTCTTCATGTTTTTAAACACCATTACATACTCCTCCTATTTTTCACACCGTTTCATGCTCCTCATATTTTTGAAAACTTTGAAGCTTTTCATATATTTCTCACCTTTTCAGGCTCTTCATGTTTTTTAACACTGCTTCATGCTCCTCCTATTTTTCTGACCGTTTCATGCTCCTCATAATTTTCACACATTTTGAAGGTCTTCATATTTTTCACACCTTTTCAGGCTCTTCATGTTTTTGAACACCGCTTCATGCTTCTCCTATTTTTCAGATCTTTTCATCCACCTCATGTATTTCACACCTTTTGAAGCTCTTCATATTTTTCACACATTTTCAGGCTCTCATGTTTTTGAACACAGCTTCATTCTCCTCCTATTTTTCATACCGTTTCATGCATCTCATGTATTTCACACCTTTTGAAGCCCTTCATATTTTTCACACGTTTTCATGCTCTTCATGTTTTTCAACACCTCTTCATTCTCCTCCTATTTTTCAGACCGTTTCATGCTCCTCATATTTTTGACACGTTTTGAGGCTCTTCATATATTTCAGACCTTTTCAGGATCTTTATGGTTTTGAATACCATTTCATGCTCCTCCTATTTTTCAGACCGTTTCATGCTTCTCATATTTTTGACACCTTTTGAAGCTCTTCATATTTTTCACAAATTTTCAGTCTCTTCATGTTTTTGAACACCGCTTCATGCTCCTCCTTTTTTTCAGACTGTTTCATGCTCCTCATATTTTTGACATCTTTTGAAGCTCTTCATATTATTCACACCTTTTCAGGCTCTTCATGTTTTTCAACACTACTTCATGCTCCTCCTATTTTCCAGACGTTTTCATGCTCCTCATATTTTTGACACATTTTGAAGCTCTTCATATTTTTCACACTTTTTCAGGCTCTTCATGTTTTTGAACAATGCTTCATGCTCCTCCTAATTTTCACACCATTTGAAGCTCTGCATATTTATCACACGTTTTCACGCTCTCAATGTTTTTCAACATCTCTTCATGCTCCTCCTATTTTTCAGACTGTTTAATGCTCCTCATATTTTTGACATCTTTTGAAGCTCTTCATATTATTCACACCTTCTCAGGCTCTTCATGTTTTTGAGCACAGCTTCAAGCTCCTCCTATTGTTCAGACCGTTTCATGCTCATCTCTTTTTTGACACCTTTTGAAGCTATTCATATTTTTCACACCTTTTGAAGCTCTTCTTATTTTTCACACGTTTTCAGGCTCTTCATGTTTTTCAACACTGCTTCATGATCCTCCTGTTTTTCAGACCGTTTCATGCTCCTCATAATTTTGACACGTTTTGAGGCTCTTCATATTTTTCACACCTTTCCAGGCTCTTCATCTTTCTGAACACCGTTTCATGCTACTCTTACTTATCAGACCGTTTCATGCTTCTCATATTTTTGACACCTTTTGAAGCTCTTCATATTTTTCATACCTTTTCAGTCTCTCCATGTTTTTGAACACCGCTTCCTGCTCCTCTTATTTTTCAGACCGTTTCATGCTCCTCATATTTTTGACACCTTTTGAAGCTCTTCATCTTTTTCACAGCTTTTCATGCTCTTCATGTGTTTCAACACTGCTTCATGCTCCTCCTATTCTTCAGACAGTTTCATGCGCCTCATGTGTTTCACACTTTTTGAAGCTGTTCATATTTTTCACACCTTTTCATGCTCTTAATGTTTTTGAACACCGCTACAATCCTCCTCCTATTTTTCACACCGTTTCATGCTCCTCATATTTTTCACACGTTTTGAAGCTCTTCATATTTTTAACACCTTTACAGGCTCTACATTTTTTTGAACACCGCTTCATGCTCCTCCTATTTTTCAGACCGTTTCTTGCTCCTCATATATTTGACACCTTTTGAAGCTGTTCATATTTTTCACAACTTTTCAGGTTTTCATCTTTTTCAACACCGCTTCATGCTCCTCCTATTTTTCAGACCATTTCATGCTACTCATGTATTTCACATTATTTGAAGCTCTTCATATTTTTCACACCTTTTGAGGCTCTTCATATTTTTCACACGTTTTCAGGCTCTTCATGTTTTTGAACACCGTTTCATGCTGCTCCTATTTTTCAGACCGTTACATGCTTCTCATATTTTTGACATCTTTTGAAGCTCTTCATATTTTTCACACCTTTTCAGGCTCCCCATGTTTTTCAACACCGCTTCATGGTCCTCCTATTTTTCAGACCGTTTCATGCTCCCATATTTTTGACACCTTTTGAAGCTCTTCATATTTTTCACACCTTTTCAGGCTCTTCATGTTTTTCAACACGACTTCATGCTCCTCCTATTTTTCAGACCGTTTCGTGCTCCACATATTTTTGACACCTTTTGAAGGTCTTCATATATTTCACACCTTTTCAGGCTCTTCATGTTTTTGAACACCACTTCATGCTCCTCCTATTTTTCAGACCGTTTCATGCTCCTCCTATTTTTCAGACCGTTTCATTCTCCTCATAATTTTCACACCTTTTTCAGGCTCTTCATTTTTTTCAACACCACTTCATGCTCCTCCTATTTTTCAGACCGTTTCATGCTCCTCATATTTTTGACACCTTTTGAAGCTCTTCATATTTTTCACACCTTTCCAGGCTCTTCATGTTTTTGAACACCGTTTAATGCTCCTCCTATTTTTCAGACCGTTTCTTGCTCCTCATATTTTTGAACACCGTTTAATGCTCCTCTTATTTTGCAGACCGTTTCATTCTCCTAATATTTTTGACACCTTCTGAAGCTCTTCATATTTTTCACACCTTTTGAAGCTCTTCATATTTTTCATATTTTTGAAGCTCTTCATACTTTCACACGTTTTCAGACTCTTCATGTTTTTCAACTCCGCTTCATGCTCCTCCTATCTTTCAGACCGTTTCATGCTCATCTCATTTTTGACAACTTTTGAAGCTCTTCATAATTTTCACATCTTTTGAAGCTCTTCATATTTTTCACAAGATTTCAGGCTCTTCATGTTTTTCAATACCGCTTCATGCTCCTCCTATTTTTCAGACCGTTTCATGCTCATCATATTTTTGACACCTTTTGAAGCTCTTCATATTTTTCACACCTTTTCAGGCTCTTCATGTTTTTGAACACCACTTCATGCTCCTCCTATTTTTCAGACCGATTCATGCTCCTCGTATTTTTGACACCTTTTGAAGCTCTTCATATTTTTCACACATTTTCAGGCTCTTCATATTTTTGAACACCGCTTCATGCTCCTCGTATGTTTCAGACTGTTTCATGCTCCTCATATATTTGTCACATTTTTAATCTCTTCATATATTTCACACATTTTCAGGCTATTCATGTTTTTCAACATCACTTCATGCTCCTACTATTTTTCAGACCGTTACATTGCTCCTCATATTTTTGACACCTTTAGAAGCTCTTCATATTTTTCACTACTTTTCAGGCTCTTCATGTTTTTCATCACCGCTTCATGCTCCTCCTCTTTTTCAGAGCGTTTCATGCTCCTCATATTTTTGACACCTGTTGAAGCTCTTCATATTTCTCACAACTTTTCAGGTTCTTCATGTTTTTCAACACCGCTTCATGCTCTTGCTATTTTTCAGACTGTTTCATGCACCTCTTATTATTGACACCTTTTGAAGCTCTTCATATTTTTCACACTTTTTCAGGCTCTTCATGTATTTGAGCACAGCTTCATGCTGCTCCTATTTTTCAGTCCGTTTTATGCTCCTCATATTTTTGACACCTTTTGAAGCTCTTCATATTTTTCACACCTTTTCAGGCTCTACATGTTTCTGAACACCATTTCATGCTGCTCCTATTTTTCAGACCGTTTCATGCTCCTCATATTTTTGACACCTTTTGAAGCTCTTCATATTTTTCTTAGGCTCGCCGTATTTTTGAACACCGCTTCATGCTCCTCCAATTTTTCAGACCATTTCATGCTCCTCCAATTTTTCAGACCGTTTCATGCTCCTGCTATTTTTCAGACCGTTTCATGCTTCTCCTATTTTTGAGACCGTTTCATGCTCCTCATATTTTTGACACCTTTTGAAGATCTTCATATTTTTCACACCATTTCTGGCTCTTCATGTTCTTGAACACTGCTTCATGCTCCTCCAATTTTTCACACCGTTTCATGCTCATCCTATTTTTTAGACTGTTCCATGCACCTCTTATTATTGACACCTTTTGAAGCTCTTCATATTTTCACACCTTTTCAGGCTCTTCATGTTTCTCAACACCGCTTTATGCTCCTCCTCTTTTTCAGAGCGTTTCATGCTCCTCATATTTTTGACACCTGTTGAAGCTCTTCATATTTCTCACAACTTTTCAGGTTCTTCATGTTTTTCAACACCGCTTCATGCTCATCCTATTTTTCAGACTGTTTCATGCACCTCTTATTATTGACACCTTTTGAAGCTCTTCATATTTTTAACACTTTTTCAGGCTCTTCATGTATTTGAGCACAGCTTCATGCTGCTCCTATTTTTCAGACCGTTTCATGCTCCTCATATTTTTCACACCTTTTGAAGCTCTTCATATTTTTCACACGTTTTCAGACTCTTCATGTTTTTCACCACCGTTTCATGCTGCTCCTATTTTTCAGACCGTTTCATGCTCCTCCTATTTTTCAGACCGTTACATGCTCCTCATATTTTTGACACATTTTCAAGCTCTTCTTATTTTTCACACCTTTTCAGGCTCTTCATGTTTTTGAGCACAGCTTCATGCTCCTCCTATATTTCAGAACGTTTCATTCTCCTCATATTTTTCACACCTTTTGAAGCTCTTCATATTTTTCACACCTTTTCAGGCTCTTCATGTTTTTCAACACCGCTTCATGCTCCTCCTATTTTTCAGACCGTTTCATGCTCCTCATATTTTGAAACCTTTTGAAGCCCTTCATATTTTTCACATCTTTTAATGCTCTTCCTGTTTTTCACACCGTTTCATGCTCCCCTATTTTTCAGATCGATACATGCTCCTCATATTTTTCACACCTTATGAAGCTCTTTATATTTTTCACACCTTTTCAGGCTCTTCATGTTTTTCAACACCGCTTCATGCTCCTCCTATTTTTCAGACCGTTTTATGCTCCTCATATTTTTGACACCTTTTGAAGCTCTTCATATTTTTCACACCTTTTCAGGCTCTACATGTTTCTGAACACCATTTCATGCTGCTCCTATTTTTAAGACCGTTTCATGCTCCTCATATTTTTTACACTTTTTGAAGCTCTTCATGTTTTTCTTACCTTTTCAGGCTCTCCGTATTTTTGAACACCGCTTCATGCTCCTCCAATTTTTCAGACCGTTTCATGCTCCTCCAATTTTTCAGACCGTTTCATGCTCCTGCTATTTTTCAGACCGTTTCATGCTTCTCCTATTTTTGAGACCGTTTCATGCTCCTCATATTTTTGACACCTTTTGAAGCTCTTCATATTTTTCACATCTTGCTTCATGCTCCTCCTATTTTTGAGACCTTTTCATGCTCCTCATATTTTTGACAACTTTTGGAGCTCTTCATATTTTTCACACCTTTTCAGGCTCTTCATATTATTGAACACCACTTCATGCTCCTCCTATTTTTCAGACCGTTTCATGCTCCTCATATTTTTCACACCTTTTGAAGCTCTTCATATTTTTCACGCCTTCTCAGGCTCTTCATGTTTTTGAGCACAGCTTCAAGCTCCTCCTATTGTTCAGACCGTTTCATGCTCCTCATATTTTTGACAACTTTTGGAGCTCTTCATATTTTTCACACCTTTTCAGGCACTTCATGTTTTTGATCACCGTTTCATGCTCCTCCTATTTTTCATACCGTTTCATGCTCCTCGTATTTTTGACACCTTTTGATGCTCTTCATATTTCTCACACATTTTCAGGCTCTTAATGTTTTTCAAAAACGCTTCATGCTCCTGCTATTTTTCAGTCCGTTTCATGCTCCTCATATTTTTCACACCTTTTGAAGCTCTTCATATTTTGCACATTTTTGAAGCTCTTCATATTTTTCACATGTTTTCAGGCTTTTCATGTTTTTCAACACCACTTCATTCTCCTCATTTTATCAGACCGTTTCATTCTCCTCATATTTTTGACACGTTTTTAGGCTCTTCATATTTTTCACACCTTTTCAGGCTCTTCATGTTTTTGAACACTGTCTCATGCTCCTCCTATTTTTCAGACCGTTTCATGCTCCTCATATTTTTGACACCTTTTGAAGCTCTTCATATTTTTCACATCTTTTCAAGCTCTTCATGTTTTTCAACACCACTTCATGCTGATCCTATTTTTCAGACTGTTTCATGCTCCTCATATTTTTGACACCTTTTGAAGCTCTTCATATTTTTCACACCTTTTCAGCTCTTCATGTTTTGAACACCGTTTCATGCTCCTCCTATTTTTCAGACCGTTTCATTCTCCTATATTTTTGACACCTTTTGAAGCTCTTCATATATTCACACCTTTACAGGCTATTCACCTTTTTCAACATCACTTCATGCTCCTCCTATTTTTCAGCCCTTTTCATGCTCCTCATAGTTTTGACACCTTTTGAAGCTCTTCATATATTCACACCTTTACAGGCTATTCACCTTTTTCAACACCACTTCATGCTCCTCCTATTTTTCAGAGAGTTTCATGCTCGTCATGTATTTCACACGTTTTGAAGCTTTTCATATTTTTCACACCTTTTGAAGCTCTTCATATATTTCACACCTTTCCAGGCTATTCAGGTTTTCAATACCACTTCATGCTACTCCTCTTTTTCAAACCGTATCATGCTCCTTCTTTTTTGACACCTTGTGAAGCTTTTCATATTCTTCACACCTTTTCAGTCTCTTCATGTTTTTCAAAAACGCTTCTTGCTCCTCCTATTTTTCAGACCCTTTCATGCTCATCTCATTTTTGACACGTTTTGAATTTCTTCATATTTTTCACAGCTTTTGAAGCTCTTCATATTTGTCACACGTTTTCAGGCTCTTCATGTTTTTGAACACCGCTTCTTGCGACTCCTATTTTTCAGACCGTTTCATGCTCCTCTTATTTTTGACACCTTTTGAAGGTCTTCATATTTTTCACCCCTTTTCAGGCTTTTCATGTTTTTCAACACCGCTTCATGCTCCTCCTATTTTTCAGACTGTTTCATGCTCCTCATATTTTTCACACCTTTTGAAGCTCTTCATATTTTTCACACCTTTTCAGGCTCTTCATGTTTTTCAACACCGCTTCATGCTCCTCCTATTTTTCAGAACGTTTCATGCTCCTCATTTATTTCACACCTTTTGAAGCTCTTCATATTTTTCACACCTTTTCAAGCTCTTCATATTTTTCCACTCTGTTTCAGGCTGATCCTATTTTTCAGACCGTTTCATGCTCCTCATATTTTTGACACCTTTTGAAGCTCTTCATATTTTTCACACCTTTTGAAACTCTTCATGTATTTCACACCTTTCCAGGCTATTCATGTTTTCAACACCACTTCATGCTACTCCTATTTTTCAAACCGTATCATGCTCCTCATATTTTTGACACCTTGTGAAGCTTTTCATATTTTTCACACCTTTTCAGGTTCTTCATGTTTTTCAAGACGACATCATGCTGCTCGTATTTTTCAGACCGTTTCATGCTCCTCATATTTTTGACACCTTTTGAAACTCTTCATATATATCAAACCTTTTCAGGCTCTTCATTTTTTGAACACCACTTCATGCTCCTCCTATTTTTCAGACCGTGTCATGCTCCTCATATTTTTTACACCTTTTAAAGCTCTTCATATTTTTTACATTTTTGAAGCTCTTCATATTTTTCACACATTTTCAGACTCTTCATGTTTTTCACCACCGCCTCATGCTCCTTCTATTTTTCAGACCGTTTCATACTCCTCATATTTTTCACACTTTTTGAAGCTCTTCATATTTTTCACATTTTTGAAGCTTTTCATATTTTTCACACCTTTTCAGGCTCTTCATGTTTTTGATCACCATTTCATGCTCCTCCTATTTTTCAGACCTTTTCTTGCTCATCTAATTTTTGACACCTTTTGAAGCTCTTCATATTTTTCACACCTTTTCAGGCTCTTCATGTTTTTGAACACCGTTTCATGCTCCTCCTATTTTTCAGACTGTTTCATGCTCCTCATATTTTTGACACCCTTTGAAGCTCTTCATTTTTTTCACACCTTTTCAGGCTCTTAATGTATTTGAACACTGTTTCATTATCCTCCTTTTTTTTGACACATTTTGAAGCTCTTCATAATTTTCACACCTTTTCAGGCTCTTCATATTTTTCAACACCACTTCATTCTCCTCCTATTTTTCAGATCGTTTCATGCTCCTCATGTATTTGACACCTTTTGTAGCTCTTCATTTTTTTCACACCTTTTCAGGCTCTTCATGTTTCTCAACATCACTTCATGCTTCTTCTATTTTTCACACCGTTTCATGCTCGTCATATTTTTGAAACCGTTTCAAGCTCTTCATATATTTCACACCTTTTCAGGCTCTTAATGTTTTCAACACCGCTTCATGCCCATCCTATTTTTCGGACCGCTTCATGGTCCTCATATTTTTCACACCTTTGAAAGCTCTTCATATTTTTCACACATTTTCAGGCTTTTCATGTTTTCAACACCGCTTCATACTCCACCTTTTTTTCAGACCATTTCATGTTCCTCATATTTTTCACACCTTTGAAAGCTCTTCATATTTTTCACACATTTTCAGGCTTTTCATGTTTTCAACACCGCTTCATGCTCCTCCTTTTTTTCAGACCGTTTCATGCTCCTCATATTTTTGACACCTTTTAATGCTCTTTATATTTTTCACACTTGTCATGCTCTTCATGTTTTCAACACTGTTTCATGCTTCTCCTATTTTTCAAACTGTTTCATGCTCCTCATATTTTTCACAGCTTTTGAAGCTGTTCATATTTTTCACATCTTTTCAGGCTCCTGATGTTTTGGAACACCGTTTCAAGCCCCTCCTATTTTTCAGACCGTTTCATGCTCCTCACATTTTTGACACCTTTTAAAACTCCTCATTTTTTCACAACTTTTGAAGCTCTTCATATATTTTACACCTTTTCAGGCACTTCATGATTTTCACGACCACTTCATGCTCCTCCTATTTTTCAGACCGTTTCATGCTCATCTCATTTTTGACACCTTTGGAAGCTCTTCATATATTTCACACCTTTTGAAGCTCTTCATATTTTTCACACGTTTTCAGGCTCTTCATGTTTTTCAACACCACTTCATGCTCCTCCTATTTTTCAGACCGTTTCATGCTCCTCATATTTTTGACACGTTTTGAGGCTCTTCATGCTTTTCACACCTTTTCAGGCTCTTCATGTTTTTGAACACCACTTCATGCTCCTCCTATTTTTCAGACCGGTTCATGCTCCTCATATTTTTGACACCTTTTGAAGCTCTTCATATTTTTCACACCTTTTCAGGCTCTTCATGTTTTTCAACACCACTTCATGCTCCTCCTATATTTCAGACCGGTTCATGCTCCTCATATTTTTGACACCTTTTGTAGCTCTTCATATATTTCACACCTTTTGAAGCTCTTCATATTTTTCACACGTTTTCAGGCTCTTCATGTTTTTCAACGCCGCTTCATGCTCCTACTATTTTCAGACCGTTTCGACCTCCTCATGTATTTCACACCTTTTGAAGCTCTTCATATATGTCACAACTTTTAGGCTCTTCGTCTTTTTAAAACCGTTTCATGCTCATCCTATTTTTCACACTGTTTCATGCTCCTCATATATTTGACACCTTTTGAAGCTCTTCATATTTTTCACACCTTTTCAGGCTCTTCATGTTTATCAACACAGTTTCATGCTCTTCCTAATTTTCAGACCGTTTATAGCTCCTCTTATTGTTGACACTTTTTGAAGCTCTTCATATTTTTCCACCTTTTCAGGCTTTTCATGTTTTTCAACACCGCTTCATGCTTCTCCCATTTTTCAGACCGTTTCATGCTCCTCATATTTTTGACAACTTTTGAAGCTCTTCATACATTTCACACCTTTTCAAGCTCTTCATGTTTTTCAACACCGCTTCATGCTCCTCCAATTTTTCAGAAAGTTTCATGCTCTTCATATTTTTAACATCTTTTGAAGCTCTTCATATTTTTCACACCTTTTCATGCTCTTCATCTTTTTCAAAATAGTTTCATGCTCATCCTATGTTTCATACTGTTTCATGCTCCTAACATTTTTGACACCTTTTGAAGCCCTTCATATATTTCACACCATTTCAGGCTCTTCATGTTTTTGAACTCCACTTCATGCTCCTCCTATTTTTCAGACCGTTTCATGCTCCTCCTATTTTTCAGACCGTTTCATTCTCCTCATAATTTTCACACCTTTTTCAGGCTCTTCATTTTTTTCAACACCACTTCATGCTCCTCCTATTTTTCAGACCGTTTCATGCTCCTCATATTTTTGACACCTTTTGAAGCTCTTCATATTTTTCACACCTTTCCATGCTCTTCATGTTTTTGAACACCACTTCATGCTCCTCCTATTTTTCAGAACTTTTCATGCTCCTCATATTTTTGACTCCTTTTGAAGCTCTTCATATTTTTCACACATTTTCAGGCTCTTCATCTTTGTCAAACCACTTCATGCTTCTCCTATTTTTCAGAACGTTGCATGTTCCTCATTTATTTCACTCCTTTTGAAGCTCTTCATATTTTTCACACCTTTCCAGGCTCTTCATGTTTTTAAACACCGTTACATACTCCTCCTATTTTTCACACCGTTTCATGCTCCTCATATTTTTGAAAACTTTGAAGCTTTTCATATATTTCTCACCTTTTCAGGCTCTTCATGTTTTTGAACACTGCTTCATGCTCCTCCTATTTTTCTGACCGTTTCATGCATCTCATGTATTTCACACCTTTTGAAGCTCTTCATATTTTTCACACGTTTTCATGCTCTTCATGTTTTTCAACACCTCTTCATTCTCCTCCTATTTTTCAGACCGTTTCATGCTCCTCATATTTTTGACACGTTTTGAGGCTCTTCATATATTTCAGACCTTTTCAGGATCTTTATGGTTTTGAATACCATTTCATGCTCCTCCTATTTTTCAGACCGTTTCATGCTTCTCATATTTTTGACACCTTTTGAAGCTCTTCATATTTTTCACACCTTTTCAGTCTCTTCATGTTTTTGAACACCGCTTCATGCTCCTCCTTTTTTTCAGACTGTTTCATGCTCCTCATATTTTTGACATCTTTTGAAGCTCTTCATATTATTCACACCTTTTCAGGCTCTTCATGTTTTTCAACACTGCTTCATGCTCCTCCTATTTTCCAGACGTTTTCATGCTCCTCATATTTTTGACACATTTTGAAGCTCTTCATATTTTTCACACTTTTTCAGGCTCTTCATGGTTTTGAACAATGCTTCATGCTCCTCCTAATTTTCACACCATTTGAAGCTCTGCATATTTATCACACGTTTTCACGCTCTTCATGTTTTTCAACATCTCTTCATGCTCCTCCTATTTTTCAGACTGTTTAATGCTCCTCATATTTTTGACATCTTTTGAAGCTCTTCATATTATTCACACCTTCTCAGGCTCTTCATGTTTTTGAGCACAGCTTCAAGCTCCTCCTATTGTTCAGACCGTTTCATGCTCATCTCTTTTTTGACACCTTTTGAAGCTATTCATATTTTTCACACCTTTTGAAGCTCTTCTTATTTTTCACACGTTTTCAGGCTCTTCATGTTTTTCAACACTGCTTCATGATCCTCCTGTTTTTCAGAACGTTTCATGCTCCTCATAATTTTGACACGTTTTGAGTCTCTTCATATTTTTCACACCTTTCCATGCTCTTCATGTTTCTGAACACCGTTTCATGCTACTCTTACTTATCAGACCGTTTCATGCTTCTCATATTTTTGACACCTTTTGAAGCTCTTCATATTTTTCATACCTTTTCAGTCTCTCCATATTTTTGAACACCGCTTCCTGCTCCTCTTATTTTTCAGACCGTTTCATGCTCCTCATATTTTTGACACCTTTTGAAGCTCTTCATCTTTTTCACAGCTTTTCATGCTCTTCATGTTTTTCAACACTGCTTCATGCTCCTCCTATTCTTCAGACAGTTTCATGCGCCTCATATGTTTCACACTTTTTGAAGCTGTTCATATTTTTCACACCTTTTCATGCTCTTAATGTTTTTGAACACCGCTACAATCCTCCTCCTATTTTTCACACCGTTTCATGCTCCTCATATTTTTCACACCTTTTGAAGCTCTTCATATTTTTAACACCTTTACAGGCTCTTCATTTTTTTGAACACCGCTTCATGCTCCTCCTATTTTTCAGACCGTTTCTTGCTCCTCATATATTTGACACCTTTTGAAGCTGTTCATATTTTTCACAACTTTTCAGGTTTTCATGTTTTTCAACACCGCTTCATGCTCCTCCTATTTTTCAGACCATTTCATGCTCCTCATGTATTTCACATTATTTGAAGCTCTTCATATTTTTCACACCTTTTGAGGCTCTTCATATTTTTCACACGTTTTCAGGCTCTTCATGTTTTTGAACACCGTTTCATGCTGCTCCTATTTTTCAGACCGTTACATGCTTCTCATATTTTTGACACCTTTTGAAGCTCTTCATATTTTTCACACCTTTTCAGGCTCCCCATGTTTTTCAACACCGCTTCATGGTCCTCCTATTTTTCAGACCGTTTCATGCTCCCATATTTTTGACACCATTTGAAGCTCTTCATATTTTTCACACCTTTTCAGGCTCTTCATGTTTTTCAACACGACTTCATGCTCCTCCTATTTTTCAGACCGTTTCATGCTCCTGATACTTTTGACAATTTTAGAAGCTCTTCATATTTTTCAACACCACTTCATGCTCCTCCTATTTTTCAGACCGTTTCGTGCTCCACATATTTTTGACACCTTTTGAAGGTCTTCATATATTTCACACCTTTTCAGGCTCTTCATGTTTTTGAACACAACTTCATGCTCCTCCTATTTTTCAGACCGTTTCATGCTCCTCCTATTTTTCAGACCGTTTCATTCTCCTCATAATTTTCACACCTTTTTCAGGCTCTTCATTTTTTTCAACACCACTTCATGCTCCTCCTATTTTTCAGACCGTTTCATGCTCCTCATATTTTTTACACCTTTTGAAGCTCTTCATATTTTTCACACCTTTCCAGGCTCTTCATGTTTTTGAACAACGTTTAATGCTCCTCCTATTTTTCAGACCGTTTCTTGCTCCTCATATTTTTGAACACCGTTTAATGCTCCTCCTATTTTGCAGACCGTTTCATTCTCCTAATATTTTTGACACCTTCTGAAGCTCTTCATATTTTTCACACCTTTTGAAGCTCTTCATATTTTTCATATTTTTGAAGCTCTTCATACTTTCACACGTTTTCAGACTCTTCATGTTTTTCAACACCGCTTCATGCTTCTGCTATTTTTCAGACCGTTTCATGCTCCTCATATTTTTGATAGGTTTTGAAGCTTTTTATATTTTTCCTAGCTTTTCAGGTTCTTCATGTTTTTCAATACCGCTTCATGCTCCTCCTATCTTTCAGACCGTTTCATGCTCATCATATTTTTGACACCTTTTGAAGCTCTTCATATTTTTCACACCTTTTCAGGCTCTTCATGTTTTTGAACACCACTTCATGCTCCTCCTCTTTTTCAGACCGATTCATGCTCCTCATATTTTTGACACCTTTTGAAGCTCTTCATATTTTTCACACATTTTCAGGCTCTTCATATTTTTGAACACCGCTTCATGCTCCTCGTATTTTTCAGACCGTTTCATGCTCCTCATATATTTGTCACATTTTTAATCTCTTCATATATTTCACACATTTTCAGGCTATTCATGTTTTTCAACATCACTTCATGCTCCTACTATTTTTCAGACCGTTACATTGCTCCTCATATTTTTGACACCTTTAGAAGCTCTTCATATTTTTCACTACTTTTCAGGCTCTTCATGTTTTTCAACACCGCTTCATGCTTCTCCTATTTTTCAGCCCGTTTCATGCTCCTCATATTTTTGACACCTTTTGAAGCTCTTCACATTTTTCACACCTTTTCAGGTTCTTCATGTTTTTCAACACCGCTTCATGATCCTCCTATTTTTAAGACCGTTTCATGCTCCTCATATTTTTGACACCTTTTGAAGCTCTTCATATTTTTCAAAATTTTCATGATCTTCATATTTTCAACACCACTTCATGCTCCTCCTATTTTTCAGACCGTTTCATGCTCCTCATATTTTTGACACCTGTTGAAGCTCTTCATATTTCTCACAACTTTTCAGATTCTTCATGTTTTTCAACACCGCTTCATGCTCTTGCTATTTTTCAGACTGTTTCATGCACCTCTTATTATTGACACCTTTTGAAGCTCTTCATATTTTTCACACTTTTTCAGGCTCTTCATGTATTTGAGCACAGCTTCATGCTGCTCCTATTTTTCAGTCCGTTTTATGCTCCTCATATTTTTGACACCTTTTGAAGCTCTTCATATTTTTCACACCTTTTCAGGCTCTACATGTTTCTGAACACCATTTCATGCTGCTCCTATTTTTCAGACCGTTTCATGCTCCTCATATTTTTGACACCTTTTGAAGCTCTTCATATTTTTCTTAGGCTCGCCGTATTTTTGAACACCGCTTCATGCTCCTCCAATTTTTCAGACCATTTCATGCTCCTCCAATTTTTCAGACCGTTTCATGCTCCTGCTATTTTTCAGACCGTTTCATGCTTCTCCTATTTTTGAGACCGTTTCATGCTCCTCATATTTTTGACACCTTTTGAAGCTCTTCATATTTTTCACACCATTTCTGGCTCTTCATGTTTTTGAACACTGCTTCATGCTCCTCCAATTTTTCACAACGTTTCATGCTCATCCTATTTTTTAGACTGTTCCATGCACCTCTTATTATTGACACCTTTTGAAGCTCTTCATATTTTTCACACCTTTTCAGGCTCTTCATGTTTCTCAACACCGCTTTATGCTCCTCCTCTTTTTCAGAGCGTTTCATGCTCCTCATATTTTTGACACCTGTTGAAGCTCTTCATATTTCTCACAACTTTTCAGGTTCTTCATGTTTTTCAACACCGCTTCATGCTCATCCTATTTTTCAGACTGTTTCATGCACCTCTTATTATTGACACCTTTTGAAGCTCTTCATATTTTTAACACTTTTTCAGGCTCTTCATGTATTTGAGCACAGCTTCATGCTGCTCCTATTTTTCAGACCGTTTCATGCTCCTCATATTTTTCACACCTTTTGAAGCTCTTCATATTTTTCACACGTTTTCAGACTCTTCATGTTTTTCAGCACCGTTTCATGCTGCTCCTATTTTTCAGACCGTTTCATGCTCCTCCTATTTTTCAGACCGTTTCATGCTCCTCATATTTTTGACACATTTTCAAGCTCTTCATATTTTTCACACCTTTTCAGGCTCTTCATGTTTTTGAGCACAGCTTCATGCTCCTCCTATTTTTCAGAACGTTTCATTCTCCTCATATTTTTCACACCTTTTGATGCTCTTCATATTTTTCACACCTTTTCAGGCTCTTCATGTTTTTCAACACCGCTTCATGCTCCTCCTATTTTTCAGACCGTTTCATGCTCCTCATATTTTGAAACCTTTTGAAGCTCTTCATATTTTTCACATCTTTTAATGCTCTTCCTGTTTTTCACACCGTTTCATGCTCCCCTATTTTTCAGATCGATACATGCTCCTCATATTTTTCACACCTTTTGAAGCTCTTTATATTTTTCACACCTTTTCAGGCTCTTCATGTTTTTCAACACCGCTTCATGCTCCTCATATTTTTCAGACCGTTTTATGCTCCTCATATTTTTGACACCTTTTGAAGCTCTTCATATTTTTCACACCTTTTCAGGCTCTACATGTTTCTGAACACCATTTCATGCTGCTCCTATTTTTCAGACCGTTTCATGCTCCTCATATTTTTTACACTTTTTGAAGCTCTTCATGTTTTTCTTACCTTTTCAGGCTCTCCGTATTTTTGAACACCGCTTCATGCTCCTCCAATTTTTCAGACCGTTTCATGCTCCTCCAATTTTTCAGACCGTTTCATGCTCCTGCTATTTTTCAGACCGTTTCATGCTTCTCCTATTTTTGAGACCGTTTCATGCTCCTCATATTTTTGACACCTTTTGAAGCTCTTCATATTTTTCACACCATTTCAGGCTCTTCATGTTTTTGAACACCGCTTTATGCTTCTCCTATTTTTCAGAGAGTTTCATGCTCCTCATATTTTTCACACCGTTTGAAGCTCTTTATATATGTCACACCTTTTCAGGCTCCTCATGTTTTTCAACACCGCTTCATGCTCCTCCAAATTTTCAGACCGTTTCATGCTCCTCCTATTTTTCAGACTGTTTCATGCACCTCTTATTATTGACACCTTTTGAAGCTCTTCATATTTTTCACACCTTTTCAGGCTCTTCATGTTTTTCAACACCGCTTCATTCTCCTCCTATTTTTGAGACCGTTTCATGCTCCTCATATTTTTGACACCTTTTGAAGCTCTTCATATTTTTCACATCTTGCTTCACGCTCCTCCTATTTTTGAGACCTTTTCATGCTCCTCATATTTTTGACAACTTTTGGAGCTCTTCATATTTTTCACACCTTTTCAGGCTCTTCATATTATTGAACACCACTTCATGCTCCTCCTATTTTTCAGACCGTTTCATGCTCCTCATATTTTTCACACCTTTTGAAGCTCTTCATATTTTTCACGCCTTCTCAGGCTCTTCATGTTTTTGAGCACAGCTTGAAGCTCTTCCTATTGTTCAGACCGTTTCAATCTCATATTTTTGACACCTTTTGAAGCTGTTCATATTTTTCACACGTTTTCAGGCTCTTCATGATTTTCAACACCGCTTCATGATCCTCCTCTCTTTCAGACCGTTTCATGTTCCTCATATTTTTCACACCTTTTGAAGCTCCTCATGTTTTTCATATTTTTGAAGCTATTCATATTTGTCACACCTTTTCAGGCTCTTCATGTTTTTCAACACCGCTTCATGTTCCTCCTATTTTTCAGACCGTGTCATGCTCTTCATATTTTTCACACCTTTTGAAGCTCTTCATATTTTGCACATTTTTGAAGCTCTTCATATTTTTCACATGTTTTCAGGCTTTTCATGTTTTTCAACACCACTTCATGCTCCTCATTTTTTCAGACCGTTTCATTCTCCTCATATTTTTGACACGTTTTTAGGCTCTTCATATTTTTCACACCTTTTCAGGCTCTTCATGTTTTTCAACACCGCTTCATGCTCCTCGTATTTTTCAGACCGTTTCATGCTCCTCATATTTTTGACACCTTTTGAAGCTCTTCATATTTTTCACACCTTTTCAGCTCTTCATGTTTTGAACACCGTTTCATGCTCCTCCTATTTTTCAGCCCTTTTCATGCTCCTCATAGTTTTGACACCTTTTGAAGCTCTTCATATATTCACACCTTTACAGGCTATTCACCTTTTCCAACACCACTTCATGCTCCTCCTATTTTTCAGAGAGTTTCATGCTCGTCATGTATTTCACACCTTTTGAAGCTTTTCATATTTTTCACACCTTTTGAAGCTCTTCATATATTTCACACCTTTCCAGGCTATTCAGGTTTTCAATACCACTTCATGCTACTCCTCTTTTTCAAACCGTATCATGCTCCTCCTATTTTTGACACCTTGTGAAGCTTTTCATATTCTTCACACCTTTCAGGTTCTTCATGTTTTTCAAGACCACATCATCCTGCTCGTATTTTTCAGACCGTTTCATGCTCCTCATATTTTTGACACCTTTTGAAACTCTTCATATATATCACTCCTTTTCAGGCTCTTCATTTTTTGAACACCACTTCATGCTCCTTCTATTTTTCAGACCGTTTCATGCTCGTCACATTTTTGACACCTTTTGAAGCTTTTCAGATTTTTCACACCTTTTCAGGCTCTTCATGTTTTTCAACACCACTTCAAGCTCCTCCAGGTTTGCAGACCGTTTCATGTTCCTCATATTTTTCACACCTTTTGAAGCTCTTCATATTTTTCACACCTTTTCAGGCTTTTCATGTTTTTGAACACCGCTTCATGCTCCTCCTATTTTTCAGACCGTTTCGTGGTCCACATATTTTTGACACCTTTTGAAGGTCTTCATATATTTCACACCTTTTCAGGCTCTTCATGTTTTTGAACACCACTTCATGCTTCTCCTATTTTTCAGACCGTTTCATGCTCCTCCTATTTTTCAGACCGTTTCATTCTCCTCATAATTTTCACACCTTTTTCAGGCTCTTCATTTTTTTCAACACCACTTCATGCTCCTCCTATTTTTCAGACCGTTTCATGCTCCTCATATTTTTGACACCTTTTGAAGCTCTTCATATTTTTCACACCTTTCCAGGCTCTTCATGTTTTTGAACACCGTTTAATGCTCCTCCTATTTTTCAGACCGTTTCTTGCTCCTCATATTTTTGAACACCGTTTAATGCTCCTCCTATTTTGCAGACCGTTTCATTCTCCTAATATTTTTGACACCTTCTGAAGCTCTTCATATTTTTCACACCTTTTGAAGCTCTTCATATTTTTCATATTTTTGAAGCTCTTCATACTTTCACACGTTTTCAGACTCTTCATGTTTTTCAACACCGCTTCATGCTTCTGCTATTTTTCAGACCGTTTCATGCTCCTCATATTTTTGACAGGTTTTGAAGCTTTTTATATTTTTCCTACCTTTTCAGGTTCTTCATGTTTTTCAATACCGCTTCTTGCTCCTCCTATCTTTCAGACAGTTTCATGCTCATCTCATTTTTGACAACTTTTGAAGCTCTTCATAATTTTCACATCTTTTGAAGCTCTTCATATTTTTCTCAAGATTTTAGGCTCTTCATGTTTTTCAATACCGCTTCATGCTCCTCCTATTTTTCAGACCGTTTCATGCTCATCATATTTTTGACACCTTTTGAAGCTCTTCATATTTTTCACACTTTTTCAGGCTCTTCCTGTTTTTGAACACCACTTCATGCTCCTCCTCTTTTTCAGACCGATTCATGCTCCTCGTATTTTTGACACCTTTTGAAGCTCTTCATATTTTTCACACATTTTCAGGCTCTTCATATTTTTGAACACCGCTTCATGCTCCTCGTATTTTTCAGACCGTTTCATGCTCCTCATATATTTGTCACATTTTTAATCTCTTCATATATTTCACACATTTTCAGGCTATTCATGTTTTTCAACATCACTTCATGCTCCTACTATTTTTCAGACCGTTACATTGCTCCTCATATTTTTGACACCTTTAGAAGCTCTTCATATTTTTCACTACTTTTCAGGCTCTTCATGTTTTTCAACACCGCTTCATGCTCCTCCTCTTTTTCAGAGCGTTTCATGCTCCTCATATTTTTGACACCTGTTGAAGCTCTTCATATTTCTCACAACTTTTCAGGTTCTTCATGTTTTTCAACACCGCTTCATGCTCTTGCTATTTTTCAGACTGTTTCATGCACCTCTTATTATTGACACCTTTTGAAGCTCTTCATATTTTTCACACTTTTTCAGGCTCTTCATGTATTTGAGCACAGCTTCATGCTGCTCCTATTTTTCAGTCCGTTTTATGCTCCTCATATTTTTGACACCTTTTGAAACTCTTCATATTTTTCACACCTTTTCAGGCTCTACATGTTTCTGAACACCGTTTCATGCTGCTCCTATTTTTCAGACCGTTTCATGCTCCTCATATTTTTGACACCTTTTGAAGCTCTTCATATTTTTCTTAGGCTCGCTGTATTTTTGAACACCGCTTCATGCTCCTCCAATTTTTCAGACCATTTCATGCTCCTCCAATTTTTCAGACCGTTTCATGCTCCTGCTATTTTTCAGACCGTTTCATGCTTCTCCTATTTTTGAGTCCGTTTCATGCTCCTCATATTTTTGACACCTTTTGAAGCTCTTCATATTTTTCACACCATTTCTGGCTCTTCATGTTTTTGAACACTGCTTCATGCTCCTCCAATTTTTCACAACGTTTCATGCTCATCCTATTTTTTAGACTGTTCCATGCACCTCTTATTATTGACACCTTTTGAAGCTCTTCATATTTTTCACACCTTTTCAGGCTCTTCATGTTTCTCAACACCGCTTTATGCTCCTCCTCTTTTTCAGAGCGTTTCATGCTCCTCATATTTTTGACACCTGTTGAAGCTCTTCATATTTCTCACAACTTTTAAGGTTCTTCATGTTTTTCAACACCGCTTCATGCTCATCCTATTTTTCAGACTGTTTCATGCACCTCTTATTATTGACACATTTTCAAGCTCTTCATATTTTTCACACCTTTTCAGGCTCTTCATGTTTTTGAGCACAGCTTCATGCTCCTCCTATTTTTCAGAACGTTTCATTCTCCTCATATTTTTCACACCTTTTGATGCTCTTCATATTTTTCACACCTTTTCAGGCTCTTCATGTTTTTCAACACCGCTTCATGCTCCTCCTATTTTTCAGACCGTTTCATGCTCCTCATATTTTGAAACCTTTTGAAGCTCTTCATATTTTTCACATCTTTTAATGCTCTTCCTGTTTTTCACACCGTTTCATGCTCCCCTATTTTTCAGATCGATACATGCTCCTCATATTTTTCACACCTTTTGAAGCTCTTTATATTTTTCACACCTTTTCAGGCTCTTCATGTTTTTCAACACCGCTTCATGCTCCTCATACTTTTCAGACCGTTTTATGCTCCTCATATTTTTGACACCTTTTGAAGCTCTTCATATTTTTCACACCTTTTCAGGCTCTACATGTTTCTGAACACCATTTCATGCTGCTCCTATTTTTCAGACCGTTTCATGCTCCTCATATTTTTTACACTTTTTGAAGCTCTTCATGTTTTTCTTACCTTTTCAGGCTCTCCGTATTTTTGAACACCGCTTCATGCTCCTCCAATTTTTCAGACCGTTTCATGCTCCTCCAATTTTTCAGACCGTTTCATGCTCCTGCTATTTTTCAGACCGTTTCATGCTTCTCCTATTTTTCAGACCGTTTCATGCTCCTCATATTTTTGACACCTTTTGAAGCTCTTCATATTTTTCTCACCATTTCAGGCTCTTCATGTTTTTGAACACCGCTTTATGCTTCTCCTATTTTTCAGAGAGTTTCATGCTCCTCATATTTTTCACACCGTTTGAAGCTCTTTATATATGTCACACCTTTTCAGGCTCCTCATGTTTTTCAACACCGCTTCATGCTCCTCCAAATTTTCAGACCGTTTCATGCTCCTCCTATTTTTCAGACTGTTTCATGCACCTCTTATTATTGACACCTTTTGAAGCTCTTCATATTTTTCACACCTTTTCAGGCTCTTCATGTTTTTCAACACCGCTTCATGCTCCTCCTATTTTTGAGACCGTTTCATGCTCCTCATATTTTTGACACCTTTTGAAGCTCTTCATATTTTTCACATCTTGCTTCACGCTCCTCCTATTTTTGAGACCTTTTCATGCTCCTCATATTTTTGACAACTTTTGGAGCTCTTCATATTTTTCACACCTTTTCAGGCTCTTCATATTATTGAACACCACTTCATGGTCCTCCTATTTTTCAGACCGTTTCATGCTCCTCATATTTTTCACATCTTTTGAAGCTCTTCATATTTTTCACGCCTTCTCAGGCTCTTCATGTTTTTGAGCACAGCTTGAAGCTCTTCCTATTGTTCAGACCGTTTCAATCTCATATTTTTGACACCTTTTGAAGCTGTTCATATTTTTCACACGTTTTCAGGCTCTTCATGATTTTCAACACCGCTTCATGATCCTCCTTTTTTTCAGACCGTTTCATGTTCCTCATATTTTTCACACCTTTTGAAGCTCCTCATGTTTTTCATATTTTTGAAGCTCTTCATATTTGTCACACCTTTTCAGGCTCTTCATGTTTTTCAACACCGCTTCATGTTCCTCCTATTTTTCAGACCGTGTCATGCTCCTCATATTTTTCACACCTTTTGAAGCTCTTCATATTTTTCACAACTTTTCAGGCTCTTCATGTTTTGCAACACTGCTTCATGCTCCTCCTATTTTTCAGCCCGTTTCATGCTCATCTCATTTTTGACAACTTTTGAAGCTCTTCATAATTTTCACACTTTTTGAAGCTCTTCATATTTTTCACAACTTTTCAGGCTCTTCATGTTTTTGATCACCGTTTCATGCTTCTCCTATTTTTCAGCCCGTTTCATGCTCCTCATATTTTTGACACCTTTTGAAGCTCTTCACATTTTTCACACCTTTTCAGGTTCTTCATGTTTTTCAACACCGCTTCATAATCCTCCTATTTTTAAGACCGTTTCATGCTCCTCATATTTTTGACACCTTTTGAAGCTCTTCATATTTTTCACGCCTTCTCAGGCTCTTCATTTTTTTGAGCACAGCTTCAAGCTCCTCCTATTGATCAGACCGTTTCATGCTCATCTCTTTTTTGACACCTTTTGAAGCTATTCATATTTTTCACACCTTTTGAAGCTCTTCTTATTTTTCACACGTTTTCAGGCTCTTCATGTTTTTCAACACCGCTTCATGATCCTCCTCTTTTTCAGACCTTTTCATGTTCCTCATATTTCTCACACCTTTTGAAGCTCGTCATATTTTTCATATTTTTGAAGCTCTTCATATTTGTCACACCTTTTCAGGCTCTTCATGTTTTTCAACACCGCTTCATGTTCCTCCTTTTTTTCAGACCGTGTCATGCTCCTCATATTTTTCACACCTTTTGAAGCTCTTCATATTTTTCACAACTTTTCAGGCTCTTCATGTTTTGCAACACTGCTTCATGCTCCTCCTATTTTTCAGCCCGTTTCATGCTCATCTCATTTTTGACACCTTTTGAAGCTCTTCATATTTTTCACACCTTTTCAGGTTCTTCATGTTTTTCAACACCACTTCATGATCCTCCTATTTTTAAGACGGTTTCATGCTCCTCATATTTTTGACACCTTTTGAAGCTCTTCATATTTTTCACAACTTTTCAGGCTCTTCATGTTTTTGATCACCGTTTCATGCTTCTCCTATTTTTCAGCCCGTTTCATGCTCCTCATATTTTTGACACCTTTTGAAGCTCTTCACAATTTTCACACCTTTTCAGGTTCTTCATGTTTTTCAACACCGCTTCATGATCCTCCTATTTTTAAGACCGTTTCATGCTCCTCATATTTTTGACACCTTTGAAGCTCTTCACATTTTTCACACCTTTTCAGGTTCTTCATGTTTTTAAACACCGCTTCATGATCCTCTTATTTTTAAGACCGTTTCATGCTCCTCATATTTTTGACACCTTTTGAAGCTCTTCATATTTTTCAAAATTTTCAGGATCTTCATGTTTTTCAACACCACTTCATGCTCCTCCTATTTTTCAGACCGTTTCAAGCTCCTCATATTTTTGACACATTTTGAAGCTCTTCATATTTTTCACACCTTTTCAGGCTCTTCATTTTTTTCAACACCATGTTATGCTGCTCTTATTTTTCAGACCGTTACATGCTCATCTCATTTTTGACACCTTTTGAAATTCTTCATATATTTCACACCTTTTGAAGCTCTTCATATTTTTCACACGTTTTCAGGCACTTCATGTTTTTGATCACCGTTTCATGCTCCTCCTATTTTTCATACCGTTTCATGCTCCTCGTATTTTTGACACCTTTTGATGCTCTTCATATTTCTCACACATTTTCAGGCTCTTAATGTTTTTCAAAAACGCTTCATGCTCCTGCTATTTTTCAGTCCGTTTCATGCTCCTCATATTTTTCACACCTTTTGAAGCTCTTCATATTTTGCACATTTTTGAAGCTCTTCATATTTTTCACATGTTTTCAGGCTTTTCATGCTTTCAACACCACTTCATTCTCCTCATTTTATCAGACCGTTTCATTCTCCTCATATTTTTGACACGTTTTTAGGCTCTTGATATTTTTCACACCTTTTCAGGCTCTTCATGTTTTTCAACACCGCTTCATGCTCCTCCTATTTTTCAGACCGTTTCATGCTCCTCATTTATTTCACACCTTTTGAAGCTCTTCATATTTTTCACACCTTTTCAAGCTCTTCATATTTTTCCACTCCGCTTCATGCTGATCCTATTTTTCAGACCGTTTCATGCTCCTCATATTTTTGACACCTTTTGAAGCTCTTCATATTTTTCACACCTTTTGAAACTCTTCATATATTTCACACCTTTCCAGGCTATTCATGTTTTCAACACCACTTCATGCTCCTACTATTTTCAGACCGTTTCGACCTCCTCATGTATTTCACACCTTTTGAAGCTCTTCATATATGTCACAACTTTTAGGCTCTTCGTCTTTTTAAAACCGTTTCATGCTCATCCTATTTTTCACACTGTTTCATGCTCCTCATATATTTGACACCTTTTGAAGCTCTTCATTTTTTTCACACCTTTTCAGGCTCTTCATGTTTATCAACACAGTTTCATGCTCTTCCTAATTTTCAGACCGTTTCTAGCTCCTCATATTGTTGACACTTTTTGAAGCTCTTCATATTTTTCCACCTTTTCAGGCTTTTCATGTTTTTCAACACCGCTTCATGCTTCTCCTCTTTTTCAGACCGTTTCATGCTCCTCATATTTTTGACAACTTTTGAACTCTTCATACATTTCACACCTTTTCAGGCTCTTCATGTTTTTCAACACCGCTTCATGCTCCTCCAATTTTTCAGAAAGTTTCATGCTCTTCATATTTTTAACATCTTTTGAAGCTCTTCATATTTTTCACACCTTTTCATGCTCTTCATCTTTTTCAAAATAGTTTCATGCTCATCCTATGTTTCATACTGTTTCATGCTCCTAACATTTTTGACACCTTTTAAAGCTCTTTATATTTTTCACACCTTTTCAGGCTCTTCATGCTTTTGACCACCGCATCATGCTCCTCATATTTTTCAGTCGTTTCATGCCTCTCATAATTTTTACACCTTTTGAAGCTCTTCATGTTTTTCACACCTTTTCATGCTCTTCATCTTTTTCAAAACCGTCTCATTCTCATCCTATTTTAAAGACTGTTTCATGCTCCTCATATTTTTGACACCTTTAGAACCTCTTCATATTTTTCACAAATTTTCAGGGTCTTCATGTTTTTCAACACCGCTTCATGCTCCTCCTATATCTCAGACAGCTTCATGCTCCTCATATTTTTGACACCTTTTGAAGCTCTTCAGATTTTTCACAACTATTCAGGCTCTTCACGTTTTTCAACACCACTTCATGCTCCTCCTATTTTTCAGACCGCTTCATGCTCATCTCATTTTTGACACCTTTTGAAGCTGTTCATATTTTTCACACCTTTGCAAGCTCTTCATATTTTTCACACCTTTTCAGGCTCTTCATGTTTTTGAACACCGTTTCATGCTCCTCCTATTTTTCAGACCGTTTCATGTTCCTCCTATTTTTCAGATCATTTCATGCTCCTCATATTTTTGACACCTTTTGAAGCTCTTCATATATTTCACACCTTTTCAGGCTCTTCATTTTTTTCAACACCACTTCATGCTCCTCCTATTTTTCAGACCGTTTCATGCTCACATCATTTTTGACAACTTTTGAAGCTCTTCTTATTTTTCACATCTTTTGAAACTCTTCATATTTTTCACACGTTTTCAGGCTCTTCATGTTTTTCAACACCACTTCATGCTCCTCCTATTTTACAGACCATTTCATGCTCCTTATATGTTTGTCTCCTTTTGAAGCTCCTCATATTTTTCACACCTTTTGAAGCTCTTCATATTGTTCTCACCTTTTCAGGCTCTTCATGGTTTTCAACAGCGCTTCATGTTCCTCCAATTTTTCAGACCGCTTCATTATCATCTCATTTTTGACATCTTTTGAAGCTTTTCATATGTTTCACACCTTTTGAAGCTCTTCATATTTTTCACACTTTTTCATGCTCTTCATGTTTTTCAACACCTCTCTATTCTCCTCCTATTTTTCAGACCGTTTCATGCTCCTCGTATTTTTCAGACCGTTTCAGGGTGTCCATGATTTTGAACACCACTTCATGCTCCTCCTATATTTCAGACAGTTTCATGCTCCTCATATTTTTGACATGTTTTGAAGCTCTTCATATTTTTCACAACTTTTCAGGCTCTTCATGTTTTTGAACACAGTTTCATGCTCCTCCTATTTTTCAGACCGTTTCATGCTCCTCATGTTTTTGATACCGTTGAAGCTCTTCATATTTTTCACACCTTTTCAGGCTTCTCATGTTTTTGAACACCGCTTCAAGATCCTCATATTTTTCAGATCGTTTCATGCTCCTCATATTTTTGACACCTTTTGACGCTCTTCATATTTTTCACACCTTTTAAGGCTCTTCATGTTTTTCAACACCTCTTCATGCTCCTCTTCTTTTTCAGACCGTTTCATGCTCCTCATATTTTTCACACCTTTTGAATCTCTTCATAATTTTCACACCATTTCTGGCCCTTCATGTTTTGAACACCGTTTCATGCTCCTCCTATTTTTCTGACCATTTCATGCTCCTCATATATTTGACACCTTTTGAAGCTCCTCATATTTTTCACACCTTTAGAAGCTCTTCATATATTTCACACTTTTTCAGGCCCTTTATGTTTGTCAACACCACTTCATGCTCCTCCTATTTTTCAGACCGTTTCATGTTCATCTCATTTTTGACAGCTTTTGAAGCTCATCATATTTTTCACACCTTTTGAAGCTCTTCATGTATTTCACACCTTTTCAAGCTCTTCATGTTTTCCACATCGCTTCATGCTCCTCCTTTTTTTCAGACCGTCTCATGCTCCTCATGTATTTCACACCTTTTCAAGCTCTTCATATTTACACACCTTTTGAGGCTCTTCATGAATTTCAATACCCCTTCATGCTCCTCCTATTGTTGAGACCGTTTCATGTTCCTCATATATTTGACACCTTTTGAAGCTCTTCATATTTTTTACCTCTTTTCAGGTTCTATATGTTTTTGAACACGGCTTCATGCTCCTCCTATTTTTCAGACCGTTTCATGCTCCTCATATTTTTCACACCTATGGAAGCTCTTCATATTTTTCACACCTTTTAAGGCTCTTCATGTTTCTGAACACCGTTTCATGCTCCTCCTATTTTTCAGACCGTTTCATGCTCCTCATATTTTTGACACCTTTGAATCTCTTCATATTTTTCACACCTTTTGAAACTCTTCTTATTTTTCACACGGTTTCAGTCTCTAAATGTTTTTCAACACCACTTCATGTTCCTCCTATTTTTCAGACCGTTTCATGCTCCTTATATGTGTGTCTCCTTTTGAAGCTCCTCATATTTTTCACACCTTTTGAAGCTCTTCATATTGTTCTCACCTTTTCAGGCTCTTCATGGTTTTCAACACCACTTCATGTTCCTCCTATTTTTCAGACCGTTTCATGCTCCTCATATTTTTGACACATTTTGAGGCTCTTCATATATTTCACACCTTTTCAGGTTCTTCATGTTTTTGAACACCGTTTTATGTTCCTCCTATTTTTCAGACCGTTTCAGGCTCCTCATATTTTTGACACATTTTGAAGCTCTTCATATTTTTCAATACCTTTTCAGGCTCTTCATGTTTCTCACCACCGCTTCATGCTCTCCTATTTTTCAGACCGTTCCATGCTCCTCTAATTTTTGACACCTTTTGAAGCTCTTCATATATTTCACAACTTTTCAGGCTCTTCATGTTTTTCAACACCACTTCATGCTCCTCCTATTTTTCAAACCGTTTCATGCGCATCTCATTTTTGACACCTTCTGAAGCTCTTCATATTTTTCACACCTTTTGAAGCTCTTCATATTTTTCACACCTTTTCAGTCTCTTCATGTTTTTCGACACAGCTTCATGCTCCTTCTATTTTTCAAACCGTTTCATGCTTCTCATGTATTTCACACCTTTTGAAGCTCCTCATATTTTTCACACCTTTTCAGGCTCTTCATTTTTTGAACACCGTTCATGCTCCTCCTATTTTTCAGAGCATCTCATGCTCCTTATATTTTTGACACATTTTGAATCTCTTCATATTTTTCACACCCTTTAAGGCTCTTCATGTTTTTCAACACCGCTTCATGCTCCTCCTATTTTTCAGACAGTTTCATGCTCCTCATATTTTTGACACGTTTTGAGGCTCTTCATATATTTCACACCTTTTCAGGCCCTTCATATTTTGAACACCGTTTCATGCTCCTCCTATTTTTCAGACTCTTTCATGTTCCTCATATTTTTGACACGTTTTGAAGCTCTTCATATTTTTCACACCTTTTCAGGCTCTTCATATTTTTCAACACAGCTTGATGCTCCTTCTATTTTTCAGACCGCTTCATGCTCCTCATATATTTCACACCTTTTGAAGCTCTTCATACTTTTCACACCTATTCAGGCTCTTCATCTTTTGAACAACGTTTCATGCTCCTCCTTTTTTTCAGACCGTTTCATGCTCCTCATATATTTGACACCTTTTGAAGCTCTTCATATTTTTCACACCTTTTGATGCTCTTCACATTTTTCACACGTTTTCAGGCTTTTCATGTTTTTCACAACCACTTCATGATCCTCATATTTTTCAGACCGTTTCATGCTCCTCATATTTTTGACACCTTTTGAAGCTCTTCATATATTTCACACGTTTTAAGGCCCTTCATGTTTTTGAACACCGTTTCATGCTCCTCCTATTTTTCAGACCGTTTCATGCTCCTCATATTTTTCACACCTTTTGAAGCTCTTCATATTTTTCACACCTTTTCAGGCTCTTCATGTTTTTGAACACCGTTTCATGCTCCTCCTATTATTCAGACCGTTTCATGCTCCTAATATGTTTGACACCTTTTGAAGCTCGTCATATTTTCCACACCTTTTCAGGCTCTTCATGTTTTTCAACACCGCTTCTTGATCCTCCTATTTTTCAGACCGTTTCATGCTCCTAATATGTTTGACACCTTTTGAAGCTCGTCATATTTTTCACACCTTTTCAGTCTCTTCATGTTTTTCGACACAGCTTCATGCTCCTTCTATTTTTCAAACCGTTTCATGCTTCTCATGTATTTCACACCTTTTGAAGCTCCTCATATTTTTCACACCTTTTCAGGCTCTTCATTTTTTGAACACCGTTCATGCTCCTCCTATTTTTCAGAGCATCTCATGCTCCTTATATTTTGACACATTTTGAATCTCTTCATATTTTTCACACCCTTTAAGGCTCTTCATGTTTTTCAACACCGCTTCATGCTCCTCCTATTTTTCAGACAGTTTCATGCTCCTCATATTTTTGACACGTTTTGAGGCTCTTCATATATTTCACACCTTTTCAGGCCCTTCATATTTTGAACACCGTTTCATGCTCCTCCTATTTTTCAGACTCTTTCATGTTCCTCATATTTTTGACACGTTTTGAAGCTCTTCATATTTTTCACACCTTTTCAGGCTCTTCATATTTTTCAACACAGCTTGATGCTCCTTCTATTTTTCAGACCGCTTCATGCTCCTCATATATTTCACACCTTTTGAAGCTCTTCATACTTTTCACACCTATTCAGGCTCTTCATCTTTTGAACAACGTTTCATGCTCCTCCTTTTTTTCAGACCGTTTCATGCTCCTCATATATTTGACACCTTTTGAAGCTCTTCATATTTTTCACACCTTTTGATGCTCTTCACATTTTTCACACGTTTTCAGGCTTTTCATGTTTTTCACAACCGCTTCATGATCCTCATATTTTTCAGACCGTTTCATGCTCCTCATATTTTTGACACCTTTTGAAGCTCTTCATATATTTCACACGTTTTAAGGCCCTTCATGTTTTTGAACACCGTTTCATGCTCCTCCTATTTTTCAGACCGTTTCATGCTCCTCATATTTTTCACACCTTTTGAAGCTCTTCATATTTTTCACACCTTTTCAGGCTCTTCATGTTTTTGAACACCGTTTCATGCTCCTCCTATTATTCAGACCGTTTCATGCTCCTAATATGTTTGACACCTTTTGAAGCTCGTCATATTTTCCACACCTTTTCAGGCTCTTCATGTTTTTCAACACCGCTTCTTGATCCTCCTATTTTTCAGACCGTTTCATGCTCCTAATATGTTTGACACCTTTTGAAGCTCGTCATATTTTTCACACCTTTTCAGGCTCTTCATGTTTTTGAACATCAGTTCATGCTCCTCCTATTTTTTAGACCGTTTCATGCTCCTCATGTATTTCACACCTTTTGAAGCTGTTCATATTTTTCACACCTTTTAAGCTTTTCATATTTTTACAACTTCTCAGGCTCTTCATGTTTTTGAACACTGCTTGATGCTCCTCCTATTTTTCAGACCGTTTAATTTTCCTCATATTTTTCACACCTTTTGAAGCTCTTCATATTTTTCACAGCTTTTCAGGCTCTTCACGATTTTCAACACCGCTTCATGCTCCTCCTATTCTTCAGACTGTTTCATGCTCCTCATATTTTTCACACCTTTTGAAGCTCATTATATATTTCACACCTTTTCAGGCACTTCATGTTCTTCAACACCACTTCATGCTCCTCCTATTTTTCAGACCGCTTCATGCTCATCTCATTTTTACACCTTTTGAAGCTGTTCATATTTTTCACACCTTTTGAAGCTCTTCATATTTTTCACACGTTTTCAGGCTCTTCATGTTTTTCAACTCCACTTCATGCTCCTCCTATTTATCCGACCGATTCATGCTCCTCAAATTTTTGACACGTTCTGAAGCTCTTCATATTTTTCACAACTTTTCAGGCTCTTCATGTATTTCAACACCGTTTCATGCTCCTCCTATTTTCAGACCGTATCATGCTCCTCATGTATTTTACACCTTTTGAAGCTCTTCATATTTTTCACACCTTTTCAGGCTCTTCATGTTTTTTACAACCGATTCATGCTCCTTCTATTTTTCAGCCCATTTCATGCTACTCATATTTTTGACACCTTTTGAAGCTCTTCATATTTTTCACACCTTTTCAGGCTCTTCATGTTTTTTGACGACTGCTTCTTGCTCCTCCTATTTTTCAGAGTATTTCATGCTCCTCATATTATTGACACCTTTTGAATCTCTTCATATATTTCACACCTTTTCAAGCTCTTCATCTTCTTCAAAACCATTTCATGCTCCTCATATTTTTCAGACCGTTTCATGTTCCTCATATTTTTGACACCTTTTGAAGCTCTTCATATTTCTCACACCTTTTCTGGCTCTTCATGTTTTTGAACACAGTTTCATGCTCCTCCTATTTTTCAGACCGTTTCATGCTCCTCATATTTTTGACCCCTTTTCAAACTCTTCATATTTTTCACAACTTTTGAAACTCTTTATTTTTGCACACCTTTTCAGGCTCTTGAAGTTTTTCACAACCACTTCATGCTCCTCCTACTTTTCAGACCATTTAGTGCTCCTCATATTTTTGACACCTTTTGAAGCTCTTCATATTTTTCACACCTTTTCAGGCTCTTCATGTTTCTCAACACCGCTTCATGCTCCTCGTAGTTTTCAGACCGTTTCATGCTCCTCATATTTGTGACATCGTTTGAAGCTCTTCATATTTTTCACACCTTTTCAGGCTCTTCATGTTTTTGAACACCGTTTCATGATCCTCCTGTTTTTCAGACCGTTTCATGCTCCTCATATTTTTGACACCTTTTGAAGCTCCACCTATTTTTCACATCTTTTCAGGCTCTTCATGTTTTTCAACAGCGTTTCATGCTCCTCCTATTTTTCAAACCGTTTCATGCTCCCTCTATTTTTCAGACCGTCTCATTCTCCTCATATTTTGACAATTTTGCAAGCTTTTCATATTTTTCACACCTTTTCAGGCTCTTCATGTTTTTGAACACCGCTTCATGCTCCTCCTATTTTTCAGACCGTTTCTTGCTCCTCCTATTTTTCACCGTTTCATTCTCCTCATATTTTCACAATTTTGGAAGCTCTTCATATTTTTCACACCTTTTCAGGCTCTTCATGTTTTTCAACACCGCTTCATGCTCCTCCTATTTTGCAGTCGTTTCATGCTTCTCATATTTTTGAAACCTTTTGAAGCTCTTCGTATTTTTCACAGCTTTTCAGGCTCTTCATGTTTTTCATCACCACTTCATGCTCCTCCTATTTTTCAGACCGTTCATGCTCCTCATATTTTTGACACCTTTTGAAGATCTTCCAATTTTTGACACCTTTTCAGGCTCTTCATGTTCTTCAACACCGCTTCATGCTCCTCCTATTTTTCAGAACGTTTCATGCTCCTCATATTTTTGACACCGTTTGAAGCTCTTCATATATTTCACACCTTTTCAGGCTCTTCATGTTTTTAAACACCGCTTCTTGCTCCTCCGATTTTTCAGACCGTTTCATGCTCCTCATATTTTTGACACCTTTTGAAGCTCTTCATAATTTTCACACCTTTCCTGCTCTTAATCTTTTTCAAAACCGTTTCATTCTCATCCTATTTTTCAGACTGTTTCATGCTCCTCATATTATTGACACCTTTAGAAGCTCTTCATAGTTTTCACACGTTTTCAGGCTCTTCATGTTTTTCAACAAGATTTCATGCTCCTCCTATTTTTTAGGCCATTTCATGCTCATCTCATTTTTGACACCGTTTGAAGCTCTTCATATTTTTCACACCTTTTGAAACTCTTCTTATTTTTCACACGTTTTCAGTCTCTAAATGTTTTTCAACACCGCTTCATGCACCTCCTATTTTTCAGACCGTTTCATGCCCCTCATATTTTTCACACCTTTTGAAGATCTTCATATATTTCACACCTTTTCAGGATCTTCATGTTTTTGAAAAAAACTTCATGCTTCTCTTATTTTTCAGAGCGTTTAATGCTCCTCATGTACTTCACACCTTTTGAAGGTCTTCATATTTTTCACACCTTTTCAGGCTCTTCTTGTTTTTCAACACCGCTTCATGCTCCTCCTATTTTTCAGACCGTTCATTCTCCTCATAATTTTGAACATTTTGAAGCTATTCTTATTTTTCACACCGTTTCAGGCTCTTCATGGTTTTCAAGACCGCTTCATGCTCCTCCTATTTTCCAGACAGTTCATGCTCCTCATATTTTTGACACCTTTTGAAGCTCTTCATATTTTTCACACCTTTTCAGGCTCTTCATGTTTTTCAACACCCCTTCATGCTCCTCCTATTTTTCAGACCGTTTCATGCTCCTCATATATTTGACAACTTTTGAAGCTCTTCATATATTTCACACTTTTTCAGGCTCATCATATTTTTCAACACCACTTCATGCTCCTCCTATTTTTCAGGCCGTTTCATGCTCATCTCATTTTTGACACCTTTTGAAGCTCTTCATATTTTTCACACTTTTAGAAGCTCTTCATATTTTTCACACGTTCTCAGGCTCTTCATGTTTTTCAACACCGCTTCATGCACCTCCTTTTTTTCAGGCCGTTTCATGCTCATTTCAATTTGACACGTTTTGAAGGTCTTCATATTTTTCACAAATTTTCATGCTCTTCATGTTTTCGAACACCATTTCATGCCCTCCTATTTTTCAGACCGTTTCATGGTCCTCATATTTTTCACACCTTTTGAAGATCTTCATATTTCTCACACCTTTTCAGGCTCTTCATGTTTTTCAACACCGCTTCATGCCCCTCCTATCTTTCAGACCATTTCATGATCATCTCATTTTTGACACCTTTTGAAGCTCTTCATATATTTCACACCTTTTGAAGCTCTTCATAATTTTCACATGTCTTCAGGCTCTTCATGTTTTTCAACAAGATTTCATGCTCCTCCTGTTTTTCAGACCGTTTCAAGCTCCTCATGTATTTCACACCATTTGAAGCTCTTCATATTTTTCACACCTTTTCAGGCTCTTCATGTTTTTCAACACCGCTTCATGCCCCTCCTATCTTTCAGACCATTTCATGCTCATCTCATTTTTGACACCTTTTGAAGCTCTTCATATATTTCACACCTTTTGAAGCTCTTCATAATTTTCACACGTTTTCAGGCTCTTCATATTTTTCAACACGGCTTCATGATCCTCCTATTTTTCATACCGTTCATGCTCCTCATATTTTTGACACCTTTGAAGTTCTTCATATTTTTCACACCTCTCAGGCTCTTCATGTTTTTCAACACCACTTCATGCTCCTCCTATTTTTCAGACCTTTTCATGCTCCTCATATTTTTGACACCTTTTGAAGCTCTTCATATTTTTCACACCTTTTCAGGCTCTTCATGTTTTTGAACATCGTTTCATGCTCCTCCTATTTTTCAGACCGTTTCTTGCTCCTCATATTTTTGACACCTTTTGAAGCTCTTCATATTCTTCACACCTTTTGAGGCTCTTCATGTTTTTCAACATCGCTTCCTGCTCCTCCTATTTTTCAGACCGTTTCATGGTCCTCATATTTTTGACACCTTTTGAAGCTCTTCATATTTTCCACTCATTTTCAGGCTCTTCATGTTTTCAACACCGTTTCATGCTAATCCTATTCTTCAGACCGTTTCATACTCCTCATATTTTTGACACCTTTGAAGCTCATCATATTTTTCAGACCGTTTCAGGCTCTTCATTTTTTGAACACCGTTTCATGCTCCTCCTATTTTTCAGACCGTTTCAGGCTCCTCATATTTTTCAGATCTTTTAATGGTCCTCATATTTTTGAATCCTTTTGAAGCTCTTTATATTTTTCACACCTTTTCAGGCTCTTCATGTTTTTCAACACCGTTTATTGCTCCTCATATTTTTGACACCTTTTGAAGCTCTTCATATTTTTCACACCTTTTCATGCTCTTCATGATTATCAAGAACCTCTCATGCTCCTCCTATTTTTTTGACCGTTTCATGCTCCTCATATTTTTGACACCTTTTTAAGCTCTTCAAGTTTTTCACACCCTTTCATGGTCTTCATATTTTTCAACACCGTTTCATGCTTCTTCTAATTTTCAGACCGTTTCATGCTCCTCATAATTTTGACGCCTTTTGCAGCTCTTCTTATTCTTCGCAACTTTTCAGGCTCTTCATGATTTTCAACACCTTTTCAGGCTCCTCCTATTTTTCAGACCGTTTCGTGCTCCTCATATTTTTTACACCTTTTGACGCTCTTTATATTATTCAGACCTTTCCATGCTCTTCATGTTTTTGAACACCGCTTCATGCTCCTCCTATTTTTCAGACCGTTTCATGCTCCTCATATTTTTGATACCTTTTGAAGCTCTTCATATTTTTCACACCTTTTCAGGCTCTTCATATTTTTCAACAACACTTCATGCTTCTCCTACTTTTTAAGACCGTTTCATGCTCCTCATATATTTGACACATTTTGAAGCTCTTCATATTTTTCACACCTTTTCAGGCTCTTCATTTTTTTCAACACCGCTTAATGCTCCTCCTGTTTTTCAGACCGTTTCATGCTCCTCATTTTTTGACACCTTTTGAAGCTCTTCATATATTTCACACCTTCAGGCTCTTCATGTTTTTCAACACCGCTTCATGCTCCTCCTATTTTTCAGACCGTTTCATGCTCCTCATATTTTGACACCTTTTGAAGCTCTTCATGTTTTTCACACCTTTCCATGCTCTTCATGTTTTTCAACAACGTTTCATGCTCCTCCTATTTTTCAGACAGTTTCAGGCTCCTCATATTTTTCAGATCGTTTTATGGTCCTCATATTTTTGACACCTTTTGAAGCTCTTCATATTTTTCACACCTTTTCAGGCTCTTCATGTTTTTCAACACCTTTTCTTGTTCCTCATATTTTTGACACCTTTTTAAGCTCTTCATATTTTTCACACCTTTTCATGCTCTTCATGTTTATCATCAACGTCTCATGCTCCTCCTATTTTTTTGACCGTTTCATGCTCCTCATACTTTTGACACCTTTTTAAGCTCTTCATGTTTTTCACACCCTTTCATGGTCTTCATATTTTTCAACACCATTTCATGCTTCTTCTAATTTTCAGACCGTTTCATGCTCCTCATAATTTTGAGGCCTTTTGCAGCTCTTCTTATTCTTCACACCTTTTCAGGATCTTCATGATTTTCAACACCTTTTCAGGCTCCTCCTATTTTTCAGACCGTTTCGTGCTCCTCATATTTTTTACACCTTTTGACGCTCTTTATATTATTCACACCTTTCCATGCTCTTCATGTTTTTCAACACTGCTTCATGCTCCTCCTATTTTTCAAACCGTTTACTGCTCCTCATATTTTGACACCTTTTGAAGCTCTTCATATTTTTCACACGTTTTCAGGCTCTTCATGTTTTTGAACACCGTTTCATGCTCCTCCTAATTGTCAGACCGTTTCATGGTCCTCATATTTTTGACACCTTTTGAAGCTCTTCATAATTTTCACACCTTTCCAGGACTTCATGTTTTTCAACACCATTTCATGCTCCTCCTATTTTCAGACCGTTTCATGCACTTCATATTTTTGACACCTTTTGAAGCTCTTCATATATTTGACACCTTTTCTGGCTCTTCATGTTTTTCTACACCGCTTCATTCTCCTCCTAATTTTAAGACTGTTTCATGCTCTTCATAATTTTGGCACCTTTTGAAGCTCTTCATATGTTTCACACCTTTTGAAACTCTTCATGTTTTTTAACACCGTTTCATGCTCCTCCTATTTTCCTGATCGTTTCCCGCTCCTCATATGTTTCACACCTTTTGAAGCTATTCATGTTTTTTAACACCTTTTCATGCTCCTCCTATATTTCAGACAGTTTCATGCTCCTCATATTTTGACACCTTTTGAAGCTCTTCATGTTTTTCACACCTTTTCAGGGTCTTCATATTTTTCTACACCACTTCATGCTCCTCCTATTTTTCAGACCGTTTCCTGCTCCTCATATTTTTGACACCTTTTGAAGCTCTTTATATGTTTCACATCTTTTGAAGCTCTTCATGTTTTTTAACACCGTTTCATGCTCCTCCTATTTTTCAGACCGTTTCATGCCCCTCATATTTTTGACACCTTTTGAAGCTCTTCATATATTTCACACCTTTTCAGGCTCTTCATGTTCTTTAACACTGCCTCATGCTCCTACTATTTTTCAGACCGTTTCCTGCTCCTCATATTTTTCACACCTTTTGAAGCTTGACATAATTTCACAGCTTTTCAGGCTCTTCATGTTTTTCATCAGCGATTCATGCTCCTCCTATATTTGAGGCCGTTTCATGCTCCTCATATTTTTGACACCTTTTGAAGCTCTTCATATATTTCACACCTTTTCAGGCTCTTTATGTTTTTGAACACCACTTCATGCTCCTCGTATGTTTCAGACCGTTTCATGCTCCTCATATTTTTGACACGTTTTGGGGCTCTCATATTTTTCACACCATTCCAGGCTCTTCATAGTTTTGAACACCGTTTCATGCTCCTCCTATTTTTCAGACCTTTTCATGCTCCTCATATTTTTCACACCTTTTGAAACTCTTCATGTTTTTCACATCTTGCTTCACGCTCCTTCTATTTTTGAGAAGGTTTCATGCTCCTCTTAAATTTGACAACTTTTGGAGCTCTTCATATTTTACTCACCTTTTCAGGCTCTCCATGTTTTTCAACACCGTTTCATGCTCCTCCTATTTTTCAGACCTTCTCATGCTCCTCATATTTTTGAAAATTTTGAAGTTCTTCATATTTTTCACACATTTACAGGCTCTTCATATTATTGAACACCGCTTCATGCTCCTCCTATTTTTCAAACGGTTTCATGCTCCTCATATTTTTCACACCTTTTCAAGCTCTTCATATTTTTCACAGCTTTTCAGGATCTTCATGTTTTTCAACACCGCTTCATGCTACTCCTATTTTT
The DNA here is from genome assembly GCF_033118175.1 of Dama dama. Classification (NCBI taxonomy): domain Eukaryota; kingdom Metazoa; phylum Chordata; class Mammalia; order Artiodactyla; family Cervidae; genus Dama; species Dama dama. Next base: position 1,177,698 of record NW_026870900.1, read on the forward strand.
CAGACCGTCTCATGCTCCTCATATTTTTCACACCTTTTGAAGCTCTTCATATTTTGCACACCTTTTCAGGCTATTCATGTTTATCAACACCGCTTCATGCTACTCCTATTTTTCAGACCGTCTCATGCTCCTCATATTTTTCACACCTTTTGAAGCTCTTCATATTTTGCACACCTTTTCAGGCTATTCATGTTTATCAACACCGCTTCATTCTCCTTCTATTTTTCAGACCGTTTCATGCTCCTCATATTTTTGACACCTTTTGAATCTCTTCATATAGTTCACACTTTTTCAGGCTCTTCATGTTTTTCACCAACACTTCATGCTCCTCCTATTTTTTAGGCCATTTCCTGCTCATCTCATTTTTGACATCGTTTGAAGCTCTTCATATTTTTCACACCTTTTGAAGCTCTTCATATTTTCACACCTTTTGAAGCTGTTCATATTTTTCACACGTTTTCAGGCTCTTCATGTTTTCAACACCGCTTCATGCACCTCCTATTTTTCAGACCGTTTCATGCCCCTCATATTTTTCACACCTTTTGAAGATCTTCATATATTTCACACCTTTTCAGGATCTTCATGTTTTTGAAAAAAACTTCATGCTTCTCCTATTTTTCAGAGCGTTTAATGCTCCTCATGTACTTCACACCTTTTGAAGGTCTTCATATTTTTCACACCTTTTCAGGCTCTTCATGTTTTTCAACACCCCTTCATGCTCCTCCTATTTTTCAGACCGTTTCATGCTCCTCATATTTTTGACAACTTTTTGAAGCTCTTCATATATTTCACACTTTTTCAGGCTCATCATGTTTTTCAACACCACTTCATGCTCCTCCTATTTTTCAGGCCGTTTCATGCTCATCTCATTTTTGACACCTTTTGAAGCTCTTCATATTTTTCACACTTTTAGAAGCTCTTCATATTTTTCACACGTTCTCAGGCTCTTCATGTTTTTCAACACCGCTTCATGCACCTCCTTTTTTTCAGGCCGTTTCATGCTCATTTCAATTTGACACGTTTTGAAGGTCTTCATATTTTTCACAAATTTTCATGCTCTTCATGGTTTCGAACACCGTTTCATGCCCTCCTATTTTTCAGACCGTTTCATGCTCCTCATATTTTTCAGACCTTTTGAAGATCTTCATATTTCTCACACCTTTTCAGGCTCTTCATGTTTTTCAACACCGCTTCATGCCCCTCCTATCTTTCAGACCATTTCATTGTCATCTCATTTTTGACACCTTTTGAAGCTCTTCATATATTTCACACTTTTTGAAGCTCTTCATAATTTTCACACGTTTTCAGGCTCTTCATGTTTTTCAACAAGATTTCATGCTCCTCCTGTTTTTCAGACCGTTTCAAGCTCCTCATGTATTTCACACCATTTGAAGCTCTTCATATTTTTCACACCTTTTCAGGCTCTTCATGTTTTTCAACACCGCTTCATGCCCCTCCTATCTTTCAGACCATTTCATGCTCATCTCATTTTTGACACCTTTTGAATCTCTTCATATATTTCACACCTTTTGAAGCTCTTCATAATTTTCACACGTTTTCAGGCTCTTCATATTTTTCAACACGGCTTCATGATCCTCCTATCTTTCATACCGTTCATGCTCCTCATATTTTTGACACCTTTGAAGTTCTTCATATTTTTCACACCTCTCAGGCTCTTCATGTTTTTCAACACAACTTCATGCTCCTCCTACATTTCAGACCTTTTCATGCTCCTCATATTTTTGACACCTTTTGAAGCTCTTCATATTCTTCACACCTTTTGAGGCTCTTCATGTTTTTCAACATCGCTTCCTGCTCCTCCTATTTTTCAGACCGTTTCATGGTCCTCATATTTTTGACACCTTTTGAAGCTCTTCATATTTTCCACTCATTTTCAGGCTCTTCATGTTTTCAACACCGTTTCATGCTAATCCTATTCTTCAGACCGTTTCATACTCCTCATATTTTTGACACCTTTGAAGCTCATCATATTTTTCAGACCATTTCAGGCTCTTCATTTTTTGAACACCGTTTCATGCTCCTCCTATTTTTCAGACCGTTTCAGGCTCCTCATATTTTTCAGATCTTTTAATGGTCCTCATATTTTTGAATCCTTTTGAAGCTCTTTATATTTTTCACACCTTTTCAGGCTCTTCATGTTTTTCAACACCGTTTATTGCTCCTCATATTTTTGACACCTTTTGAAGCTCTTCATATTTTTCACACCTTTTCAGGCTCTTCATATTTTTCAACAACACTTATTGCTTCTCCTACTTTTTAAGACCGTTTCATGCTCCTCATATATTTGACACCTTTTGAAGCTCTTCATATTTTTCACACCTTTTCAGGCTCTTCATTTTTTTCAACACCGCTTAATGCTCCTCCTGTTTTTCAGACCGTTTCATGCTCCTCATTTTTTGACACCTTTTGAAGCTCTTCATATGTTTCACACCTTTTGAAGCTCTTCATGTTTTTTAACACCGTTTCATGCTCCTCATATGTTTCACACCTTTTGAAGCTCTTCATGTTTTTTAACACCTTTTCATGCTCCAGATATATCAGACAGTTTCATGCTCCTCATATTTTGACACCTTTAGAAGCTCTTCATATTTTTCACAGCTTTTCAGGGTCTTCATGTTTTTCAACACCGCTTCATGCTCCTCTTATTTTTCAGAGCGTTTCATGCTCTCCATGTATCCCAACCTTTTGAAGCTCTTCATATTTTTTACACCTTTTCAGGCTCTTCATGTTTTTGAACAACGTTTCATGCTCCTCCTATTTTCCAGACCATTTCATGCTCCTCATTATTTTCACACCTTTTGAAGTTCTTCATATTTTTCACACCTTTTCCGGTTCTTCATGTTTTTGAACACTGCATCATGCTCCTCCTATTTTTCAGACCGTTTCATGCTCCTCTTTTATTTCACACCTTTTGAAGCTCTTCATAATTTTCACACCTTTTCAGGCTCTTCATGTTTTTGAACACCGTTTCATGCTCCTCCTATTTTTCAGACCGTTTCATGCTCCTCATATTTTTGACACCTTTTGAAGCTGTTCATATTTTTCACACCTTTTCCGGCTCCCGATGTTTTTCAACACGGCTTTATGATCCTCCTGTTTTTCAGACCGTTTCATGCTCCTCATATTTTTGACACGTTTTGAAGCTTTCATATTTTTCACACCTTTTTAGGCTCTTCATGATTTTCACACCACTTCATGCTCCTCCTATTTTTCAGACCATTTCATGCTACTCATACTTTTCATACCTTTTGAAGCTCTTCATATTTTTCACACCTTTTCAGGCTCTTCATGTTTTTCAACACCGCTTCATGCTCCTCCTATTTTTCAGACCGTTTCATGCTCCTCATGTATTTCCAACCTTTTGAAGCTCTTCATATTTTTCACACCATTTCAGGCTCTTCATGTTTTTGAACACCGTTTAATGCTCCTCCTATTTTTCAGACCGTTTCATGCTCCTCATATTTTTGACAACTTTTGAAGCTCTTCATATTTTACCCACCGTTTCAGGCTATTCATGTTTTTCAAAACCGCTTCATGCTCTTCCTATTTTTCAGACCGTTTCATGCTCCTCATAAATTTCACACATTTTGAAGCTCTTCATATTTTTCACACCTTTTCCGGTTCTTCATGGTTTTGAACACTGATTCATGCTCCTCCTATTTTTTAGACTGTTTCCTGCTCCTCATGTATTTCACACCTTTTGAAGCGCTTCATATATTTCCCATGTTTTCAGGCTCTTCATGTTTTTCAAAACCAATTCATGCTCCTCCTATTTTTCAGACTGTTTCATGCTCCTCATAATTTTGACTTCTTTTGAAGCGCTTCATATTTTTCACACCTTTTCAGGCTCTTCATGTTCTTCAACACCGCTTCATGCTCCTCCTATTTTTCAGACCGTTTCATGCTCCTCATATTTTTGACACCTTTTGTAGCGCTTCATATTTTTCACACCATTTCAGGCTCTTCATGTTTTTCAACACCGCTTCATGCTCCTCCTATTCTTCAGAACTTTTCATGATCTTCATATTTTTGAAATCTATTGAAGCTCTTCATAATTTTCACACCTTTTCAGACTCTTCTTGTTTTTCAACAACGCTTCATGCTCCTCCTATTTTTCACACCTTTTCAAGCTCTTCATATTTTACACATCTTTTCAGGCTCTTCATGTTTTTGAACAACACTTCATGCTCCTACTATTTTCAGACCGTTTCAATCTCCTCATGTATTTCACACCATTTGAAGCTCTTCATATTTTTCACACCTTTTCAGGCTCTTCATGATTTTGAACAGCGTTTCATGCTGCTCCTATTTTTCAGACCGTTTCATACTCCTCATATTTTTGACACATTTTGAAGCTCTTCATATATTTCACACCTTTTCAGGCTCTTCATGTTTTCCACATCGCTTCATGCTCCTCCTTTTTTTCAGACCGTCTCATGCTCCTCATGTATTTCACACCTTTTCAAGCTCTTCATATTTACACACCTTTTGAGGCTCTTCATGAATTTCAATACCCCTTCATGCTCCTCCTATTGTTGAGACCGTTTCATGTTCCTCATATATTTGACACCTTTTGAAGCTCTTCATATTTTTTACCTCTTTTCAGGTTCTATATGTTTTTGAACACGGCTTCATGCTCCTCCTATTTTTCAGACCGTTTCATGCTCCTCATATTTTTCACACCTATGGAAGCTCTTCATATTTTTCACACCTTTTAAGGCTCTTCATGTTTCTGAACACCGTTTCATGCTCCTCCTATTTTTCAGACCGTTTCATGCTCCTCATATTTTTGACACCTTTGAATCTCTTCATATTTTTCACACCTTTTGAAACTCTTCTTATTTTTCACACGGTTTCAGTCTCTAAATGTTTTTCAACACCACTTCATGTTCCTCCTATTTTTCAGACCGTTTCATGCTCCTTATATGTGTGTCTCCTTTTGAAGCTCCTCATATTTTTCACACCTTTTGAAGCTCTTCATATTGTTCTCACCTTTTCAGGCTCTTCATGGTTTTCAACACCACTTCATGTTCCTCCTATTTTTCAGACCGTTTCATGCTCCTCATATTTTTGACACATTTTGAGGCTCTTCATATATTTCACACCTTTTCAGGTTCTTCATGTTTTTGAACACCGTTTTATGTTCCTCCTATTTTTCAGACCGTTTCATGCTCCTCTAATTTCTGACACCTTTTGAAGCTCTTCATATATTTCACACCTTTTCAGACTCTTCATGTTTTAGAACACCGCTTCATGCTCCTCCTATTTTTCAGACCGTTTCATGCTCCTCTTATTTTTCACACCTTTTGAAACTCTTCATATTTTTCACACTTTTTCAGGCTCTTCATGTTTTTGAACAACGCTTCATGCTCCTCCTATTTTTCAGACCGTTTCTAGCTCCTCATGTATTTCACACCTTTTGAAGCTCTTCATATTTTTCACACCTTTTGAAGCTCCTCATATTTTTCACACATTTTCAGGCTCTTCATGATTTTCAGCACCGCTTCTTGATTCTCCTATTTTTCAGACCGTTTCATTCTCATCTCATTTTTGACACCTTTTGATGCTCTTCATATTTTTCAATACCTTTTCAGGCTCTTCATGTTTCTCACCACCGCTTCATGCTCCTCCTATTTTGCAGACCGTTTCATGCTCCTCTAATTTCTGACACCTTTTGAAGCTCTTCATATATTTCACACCTTTTCAGACTCTTCATGTTTTTCAACACCACTTCATGCTCCTCCTATTTTTCAAACCGTTTCATGCGCATCTCATTTTTGACACCTTCTGAAGCTGTTCATATTTTTCACAACTTTTGAAGCTCTTCATATTTTTCACACCTTTTCAGTCTCTTCATGTTTTTCGACACAGCTTCATGCTCCTTCTATTCTTCAAAACGTTTCATCCTTCTCATGTATTTCACACCTTTTGAAGCTCATCATATTTTTCACACCTTTTCAGGCTCTTCATTTTTTGAACACCGTTCATGCTCCTCCTATTTTTCAGACTCTGTCATGTTCCTCATATTTTTGACACGTTTTGAAGCTCTTCATATTTTTCACACCTTTTCAGGCTCTTCATATTTTTCAACACAGCTTGATGGTCCTTCTATTTTTCAGACCTTTTCATGCTCCTCATATATTTCATACCTTTTGAAGCTCTTCATACTTTTCACACCTATTCAGGCTTTTCATCTTTTGAACAACGTTTCATGCTCCTTCTTTTTTTCAGACCGTTTCATGCTCCTCATATATTTGACACCTTTTGAAGCTCTTCATATTTTTCACACCTTTTGAAGCCCTTCATATTTTTCACACCTTTTCAGGCTCTTCATCTTTTTGAACTCCGCTTCATGCTCCTCCTATATTTCAGACCGTTTCATGCTCCTCATATTTCTGACACCTTTTGAAGCACTTCATATTTTTCACACCTTTTCAGGCTCTTCATGTTTTTCAACACCGCTTCATGCTCCTCCTATTTTTCAGACCGTTTCATGCTTCTCATATTTTTGAGACTTTGAAGCTCTTCATATTTTTCACACCTTTCACGCTCTTCATGTTTTTAAGGACCGCTTCATGCTCCTCCTATTTTTCAGAAGCTTCAAGCTTTTCATATTTTTGACACCTTTTGAAGCCCTCAAATTTTTCAAACCTTTTCAGGCTCTTCATGTTTTTTGACGACTGCTTCTTGCTCCTCCTATTTTTCAGAGTATTTCATGCTCCTCATATTATTGACACCTTTTGAATCTCTTCATATATTTCACACCTTTTCAAGCTCTTCATCTTCTTCAAAACCATTTCATGCTCCTCATATTTTTCAGACCGTTTCATGTTCCTCATATTTTTGACACCTTTTGAAGCTCTTCATATTTCTCACACCTTTTCTGGCTCTTCATGTTTTTGAACACAGTTTCATGCTCCTCCTATTTTTCAGACCGTTTCATGCTCCTCATATTTTTGACCCCTTTTCAAACTCTTCATATTTTTCACAACTTTTGAAACTCTTTATTTTTGCACACCTTTTCAGGCTCTTGAAGTTTTTCACAACCACTTCATGCTCCTCCTACTTTTCAGACCATTTAGTGCTCCTCATATTTTTGACACCTTTTGAAGCTCTTCATATTTTTCACACCTTTTCAGGCTCTTCATGTTTCTCAACACCGCTTCATGCTCCTCGTAGTTTTCAGACCGTTTCATGCTCCTCATATTTGTGACATCATTTGAAGCTCTTCATATTTTTCACACCTTTTCAGGCTCTTCATGTTTTTGAACACCGTTTCATGATCCTCCTGTTTTTCAGACCGTTTCATGCTCCTCATATTTTTGACACCTTTTGAAGCTCCACCTATTTTTCACATCTTTTCAGGCTCTTCATGTTTTTCAACAGCGTTTCATGCTCCTCCTATTTTTCAAACCGTTTCATGCTCCCTCTATTTTTCAGACCGTCTCATTCTCCTCATATTTTGACAATTTTGCAAGCTTTTCATATTTTTCACACCTTTTCAGGCTCTTCATGTTTTTGAACACCGCTTCATGCTCCTCCTATTTTTCAGACCGTTTCTTGCTCCTCCTATTTTTCACCGTTTCATTCTCCTCATATTTTCACAATTTTGGAAGCTCTTCATATTTTTCACACCTTTTCAGGCTCTTCATGTTTTTCAACACCGCTTCATGCTCCTCCTATTTTGCAGTCGTTTCATGCTTCTCATATTTTTGAAACCTTTTGAAGCTCTTCGTATTTTTCACAGCTTTTCAGGCTCTTCATGTTTTTCATCACCACTTCATGCTCCTCCTATTTTTCAGACCGTTCATGCTCCTCATATTTTTGACACCTTTTGAAGATCTTCCAATTTTTGACACCTTTTCAGGCTCTTCATGTTCTTCAACACCGCTTCATGCTCCTCCTATTTTTCAGAACGTTTCATGCTCCTCATATTTTTGACACCGTTTGAAGCTCTTCATATATTTCACACCTTTTCAGGCTCTTCATGTTTTTAAACACCGCTTCTTGCTCCTCCGATTTTTCAGACCGTTTCATGCTCCTCATATTTTTGACACCTTTTGAAGCTCTTCATAATTTTCACACCTTTCCTGCTCTTAATCTTTTTCAAAACCGTTTCATTCTCATCCTATTTTTCAGACTGTTTCATGCTCCTCATATTATTGACACCTTTAGAAGCTCTTCATAGTTTTCACACGTTTTCAGGCTCTTCATGTTTTTCAACAAGATTTCATGCTCCTCCTATTTTTTAGGCCATTTCATGCTCATCTCATTTTTGACACCGTTTGAAGCTCTTCATATTTTTCACACCTTTTGAAACTCTTCTTATTTTTCACACGTTTTCAGTCTCTAAATGTTTTTCAACACCGCTTCATGCACCTCCTATTTTTCAGACCGTTTCATGCCCCTCATATTTTTCACACCTTTTGAAGATCTTCATATATTTCACACCTTTTCAGGATCTTCATGTTTTTGAAAAAAACTTCATGCTTCTCTTATTTTTCAGAGCGTTTAATGCTCCTCATGTACTTCACACCTTTTGAAGGTCTTCATATTTTTCACACCTTTTCAGGCTCTTCTTGTTTTTCAACACCGCTTCATGCTCCTCCTATTTTTCAGACCGTTCATTCTCCTCATAATTTTGAACATTTTGAAGCTATTCTTATTTTTCACACCGTTTCAGGCTCTTCATGGTTTTCAAGACCGCTTCATGCTCCTCCTATTTTCCAGACAGTTCATGCTCCTCATATTTTTGACACCTTTTGAAGCTCTTCATATTTTTCACACCTTTTCAGGCTCTTCATGTTTTTCAACACCCCTTCATGCTCCTCCTATTTTTCAGACCGTTTCATGCTCCTCATATATTTGACAACTTTTGAAGCTCTTCATATATTTCACACTTTTTCAGGCTCATCATATTTTTCAACACCACTTCATGCTCCTCCTATTTTTCAGGCCGTTTCATGCTCATCTCATTTTTGACACCTTTTGAAGCTCTTCATATTTTTCACACTTTTAGAAGCTCTTCATATTTTTCACACGTTCTCAGGCTCTTCATGTTTTTCAACACCGCTTCATGCACCTCCTTTTTTTCAGGCCGTTTCATGCTCATTTCAATTTGACACGTTTTGAAGGTCTTCATATTTTTCACAAATTTTCATGCTCTTCATGTTTTCGAACACCATTTCATGCCCTCCTATTTTTCAGACCGTTTCATGGTCCTCATATTTTTCACACCTTTTGAAGATCTTCATATTTCTCACACCTTTTCAGGCTCTTCATGTTTTTCAACACCGCTTCATGCCCCTCCTATCTTTCAGACCATTTCATGATCATCTCATTTTTGACACCTTTTGAAGCTCTTCATATATTTCACACCTTTTGAAGCTCTTCATAATTTTCACATGTCTTCAGGCTCTTCATGTTTTTCAACAAGATTTCATGCTCCTCCTGTTTTTCAGACCGTTTCAAGCTCCTCATGTATTTCACACCATTTGAAGCTCTTCATATTTTTCACACCTTTTCAGGCTCTTCATGTTTTTCAACACCGCTTCATGCCCCTCCTATCTTTCAGACCATTTCATGCTCATCTCATTTTTGACACCTTTTGAAGCTCTTCATATATTTCACACCTTTTGAAGCTCTTCATAATTTTCACACGTTTTCAGGCTCTTCATATTTTTCAACACGGCTTCATGATCCTCCTATTTTTCATACCGTTCATGCTCCTCATATTTTTGACACCTTTGAAGTTCTTCATATTTTTCACACCTCTCAGGCTCTTCATGTTTTTCAACACCACTTCATGCTCCTCCTATTTTTCAGACCTTTTCATGCTCCTCATATTTTTGACACCTTTTGAAGCTCTTCATATTTTTCACACCTTTTCAGGCTCTTCATGTTTTTGAACATCGTTTCATGCTCCTCCTATTTTTCAGACCGTTTCTTGCTCCTCATATTTTTGACACCTTTTGAAGCTCTTCATATTCTTCACACCTTTTGAGGCTCTTCATGTTTTTCAACATCGCTTCCTGCTCCTCCTATTTTTCAGACCGTTTCATGGTCCTCATATTTTTGACACCTTTTGAAGCTCTTCATATTTTCCACTCATTTTCAGGCTCTTCATGTTTTCAACACCGTTTCATGCTAATCCTATTCTTCAGACCGTTTCATACTCCTCATATTTTTGACACCTTTGAAGCTCATCATATTTTTCAGACCGTTTCAGGCTCTTCATTTTTTGAACACCGTTTCATGCTCCTCCTATTTTTCAGACCGTTTCAGGCTCCTCATATTTTTCAGATCTTTTAATGGTCCTCATATTTTTGAATCCTTTTGAAGCTCTTTATATTTTTCACACCTTTTCAGGCTCTTCATGTTTTTCAACACCGTTTATTGCTCCTCATATTTTTGACACCTTTTGAAGCTCTTCATATTTTTCACACCTTTTCATGCTCTTCATGATTATCAAGAACCTCTCATGCTCCTCCTATTTTTTTGACCGTTTCATGCTCCTCATATTTTTGACACCTTTTTAAGCTCTTCAAGTTTTTCACACCCTTTCATGGTCTTCATATTTTTCAACACCGTTTCATGCTTCTTCTAATTTTCAGACCGTTTCATGCTCCTCATAATTTTGACGCCTTTTGCAGCTCTTCTTATTCTTCGCAACTTTTCAGGCTCTTCATGATTTTCAACACCTTTTCAGGCTCCTCCTATTTTTCAGACCGTTTCGTGCTCCTCATATTTTTTACACCTTTTGACGCTCTTTATATTATTCAGACCTTTCCATGCTCTTCATGTTTTTGAACACCGCTTCATGCTCCTCCTATTTTTCAGACCGTTTCATGCTCCTCATATTTTTGATACCTTTTGAAGCTCTTCATATTTTTCACACCTTTTCAGGCTCTTCATATTTTTCAACAACACTTCATGCTTCTCCTACTTTTTAAGACCGTTTCATGCTCCTCATATATTTGACACATTTTGAAGCTCTTCATATTTTTCACACCTTTTCAGGCTCTTCATTTTTTTCAACACCGCTTAATGCTCCTCCTGTTTTTCAGACCGTTTCATGCTCCTCATTTTTTGACACCTTTTGAAGCTCTTCATATATTTCACACCTTCAGGCTCTTCATGTTTTTCAACACCGCTTCATGCTCCTCCTATTTTTCAGACCGTTTCATGCTCCTCATATTTTGACACCTTTTGAAGCTCTTCATGTTTTTCACACCTTTCCATGCTCTTCATGTTTTTCAACAACGTTTCATGCTCCTCCTATTTTTCAGACAGTTTCAGGCTCCTCATATTTTTCAGATCGTTTTATGGTCCTCATATTTTTGACACCTTTTGAAGCTCTTCATATTTTTCACACCTTTTCAGGCTCTTCATGTTTTTCAACACCTTTTCTTGTTCCTCATATTTTTGACACCTTTTTAAGCTCTTCATATTTTTCACACCTTTTCATGCTCTTCATGTTTATCATCAACGTCTCATGCTCCTCCTATTTTTTTGACCGTTTCATGCTCCTCATACTTTTGACACCTTTTTAAGCTCTTCATGTTTTTCACACCCTTTCATGGTCTTCATATTTTTCAACACCATTTCATGCTTCTTCTAATTTTCAGACCGTTTCATGCTCCTCATAATTTTGAGGCCTTTTGCAGCTCTTCTTATTCTTCACACCTTTTCAGGATCTTCATGATTTTCAACACCTTTTCAGGCTCCTCCTATTTTTCAGACCGTTTCGTGCTCCTCATATTTTTTACACCTTTTGACGCTCTTTATATTATTCACACCTTTCCATGCTCTTCATGTTTTTCAACACTGCTTCATGCTCCTCCTATTTTTCAAACCGTTTACTGCTCCTCATATTTTGACACCTTTTGAAGCTCTTCATATTTTTCACACGTTTTCAGGCTCTTCATGTTTTTGAACACCGTTTCATGCTCCTCCTAATTGTCAGACCGTTTCATGGTCCTCATATTTTTGACACCTTTTGAAGCTCTTCATAATTTTCACACCTTTCCAGGACTTCATGTTTTTCAACACCATTTCATGCTCCTCCTATTTTCAGACCGTTTCATGCACTTCATATTTTTGACACCTTTTGAAGCTCTTCATATATTTGACACCTTTTCTGGCTCTTCATGTTTTTCTACACCGCTTCATTCTCCTCCTAATTTTAAGACTGTTTCATGCTCTTCATAATTTTGGCACCTTTTGAAGCTCTTCATATGTTTCACACCTTTTGAAACTCTTCATGTTTTTTAACACCGTTTCATGCTCCTCCTATTTTCCTGATCGTTTCCCGCTCCTCATATGTTTCACACCTTTTGAAGCTATTCATGTTTTTTAACACCTTTTCATGCTCCTCCTATATTTCAGACAGTTTCATGCTCCTCATATTTTGACACCTTTTGAAGCTCTTCATGTTTTTCACACCTTTTCAGGGTCTTCATATTTTTCTACACCACTTCATGCTCCTCCTATTTTTCAGACCGTTTCCTGCTCCTCATATTTTTGACACCTTTTGAAGCTCTTTATATGTTTCACATCTTTTGAAGCTCTTCATGTTTTTTAACACCGTTTCATGCTCCTCCTATTTTTCAGACCGTTTCATGCCCCTCATATTTTTGACACCTTTTGAAGCTCTTCATATATTTCACACCTTTTCAGGCTCTTCATGTTCTTTAACACTGCCTCATGCTCCTACTATTTTTCAGACCGTTTCCTGCTCCTCATATTTTTCACACCTTTTGAAGCTTGACATAATTTCACAGCTTTTCAGGCTCTTCATGTTTTTCATCAGCGATTCATGCTCCTCCTATATTTGAGGCCGTTTCATGCTCCTCATATTTTTGACACCTTTTGAAGCTCTTCATATATTTCACACCTTTTCAGGCTCTTTATGTTTTTGAACACCACTTCATGCTCCTCGTATGTTTCAGACCGTTTCATGCTCCTCATATTTTTGACACGTTTTGGGGCTCTCATATTTTTCACACCATTCCAGGCTCTTCATAGTTTTGAACACCGTTTCATGCTCCTCCTATTTTTCAGACCTTTTCATGCTCCTCATATTTTTCACACCTTTTGAAACTCTTCATGTTTTTCACATCTTGCTTCACGCTCCTTCTATTTTTGAGAAGGTTTCATGCTCCTCTTAAATTTGACAACTTTTGGAGCTCTTCATATTTTACTCACCTTTTCAGGCTCTCCATGTTTTTCAACACCGTTTCATGCTCCTCCTATTTTTCAGACCTTCTCATGCTCCTCATATTTTTGAAAATTTTGAAGTTCTTCATATTTTTCACACATTTACAGGCTCTTCATATTATTGAACACCGCTTCATGCTCCTCCTATTTTTCAAACGGTTTCATGCTCCTCATATTTTTCACACCTTTTCAAGCTCTTCATATTTTTCACAGCTTTTCAGGATCTTCATGTTTTTCAACACCGCTTCATGCTACTCCTATTTTTCAGACCGTCTCATGCTCCTCATATTTTTCACACCTTTTGAAGCTCTTCATATTTTGCACACCTTTTCAGGCTATTCATGTTTATCAACACCGCTTCATTCTCCTTCTATTTTTCAGACCGTTTCATGCTCCTCATATTTTTGACACCTTTTGAATCTCTTCATATAGTTCACACTTTTTCAGGCTCTTCATGTTTTTCACCAACACTTCATGCTCCTCCTATTTTTTAGGCCATTTCCTGCTCATCTCATTTTTGACATCGTTTGAAGCTCTTCATATTTTTCACACCTTTTGAAGCTCTTCATATTTTCACACCTTTTGAAGCTGTTCATATTTTTCACACGTTTTCAGGCTCTTCATGTTTTCAACACCGCTTCATGCACCTCCTATTTTTCAGACCGTTTCATGCCCCTCATATTTTTCACACCTTTTGAAGATCTTCATATATTTCACACCTTTTCAGGATCTTCATGTTTTTGAAAAAAACTTCATGCTTCTCCTATTTTTCAGAGCGTTTAATGCTCCTCATGTACTTCACACCTTTTGAAGGTCTTCATATTTTTCACACCTTTTCAGGCTCTTCATGTTTTTCAACACCCCTTCATGCTCCTCCTATTTTTCAGACCGTTTCATGCTCCTCATATTTTTGACAACTTTTTGAAGCTCTTCATATATTTCACACTTTTTCAGGCTCATCATGTTTTTCAACACCACTTCATGCTCCTCCTATTTTTCAGGCCGTTTCATGCTCATCTCATTTTTGACACCTTTTGAAGCTCTTCATATTTTTCACACTTTTAGAAGCTCTTCATATTTTTCACACGTTCTCAGGCTCTTCATGTTTTTCAACACCGCTTCATGCACCTCCTTTTTTTCAGGCCGTTTCATGCTCATTTCAATTTGACACGTTTTGAAGGTCTTCATATTTTTCACAAATTTTCATGCTCTTCATGGTTTCGAACACCGTTTCATGCCCTCCTATTTTTCAGACCGTTTCATGCTCCTCATATTTTTCAGACCTTTTGAAGATCTTCATATTTCTCACACCTTTTCAGGCTCTTCATGTTTTTCAACACCGCTTCATGCCCCTCCTATCTTTCAGACCATTTCATTGTCATCTCATTTTTGACACCTTTTGAAGCTCTTCATATATTTCACACTTTTTGAAGCTCTTCATAATTTTCACACGTTTTCAGGCTCTTCATGTTTTTCAACAAGATTTCATGCTCCTCCTGTTTTTCAGACCGTTTCAAGCTCCTCATGTATTTCACACCATTTGAAGCTCTTCATATTTTTCACACCTTTTCAGGCTCTTCATGTTTTTCAACACCGCTTCATGCCCCTCCTATCTTTCAGACCATTTCATGCTCATCTCATTTTTGACACCTTTTGAATCTCTTCATATATTTCACACCTTTTGAAGCTCTTCATAATTTTCACACGTTTTCAGGCTCTTCATATTTTTCAACACGGCTTCATGATCCTCCTATCTTTCATACCGTTCATGCTCCTCATATTTTTGACACCTTTGAAGTTCTTCATATTTTTCACACCTCTCAGGCTCTTCATGTTTTTCAACACCACTTCATGCTCCTCCTACATTTCAGACCTTTTCATGCTCCTCATATTTTTGACACCTTTTGAAGCTCTTCATATTCTTCACACCTTTTGAGGCTCTTCATGTTTTTCAACATCGCTTCCTGCTCCTCCTATTTTTCAGACCGTTTCATGGTCCTCATATTTTTGACACCTTTTGAAGCTCTTCATATTTTCCACTCATTTTCAGGCTCTTCATGTTTTCAACACCGTTTCATGCTAATCCTATTCTTCAGACCGTTTCATACTCCTCATATTTTTGACACCTTTGAAGCTCATCATATTTTTCAGACCATTTCAGGCTCTTCATTTTTTGAACACCGTTTCATGCTCCTCCTATTTTTCAGACCGTTTCAGGCTCCTCATATTTTTCAGATCTTTTAATGGTCCTCATATTTTTGAATCCTTTTGAAGCTCTTTATATTTTTCACACCTTTTCAGGCTCTTCATGTTTTTCAACACCGTTTATTGCTCCTCATATTTTTGACACCTTTTGAAGCTCTTCATATTTTTCACACCTTTTCAGGCTCTTCATATTTTTCAACAACACTTATTGCTTCTCCTACTTTTTAAGACCGTTTCATGCTCCTCATATATTTGACACCTTTTGAAGCTCTTCATATTTTTCACACCTTTTCAGGCTCTTCATTTTTTTCAACACCGCTTAATGCTCCTCCTGTTTTTCAGACCGTTTCATGCTCCTCATTTTTTGACACCTTTTGAAGCTCTTCATATGTTTCACACCTTTTGAAGCTCTTCATGTTTTTTAACACCGTTTCATGCTCCTCATATGTTTCACACCTTTTGAAGCTCTTCATGTTTTTTAACACCTTTTCATGCTCCAGATATATCAGACAGTTTCATGCTCCTCATATTTTGACACCTTTAGAAGCTCTTCATATTTTTCACAGCTTTTCAGGGTCTTCATGTTTTTCAACACCGCTTCATGCTCCTCTTATTTTTCAGAGCGTTTCATGCTCTCCATGTATCCCAACCTTTTGAAGCTCTTCATATTTTTTACACCTTTTCAGGCTCTTCATGTTTTTGAACAACGTTTCATGCTCCTCCTATTTTCCAGACCATTTCATGCTCCTCATTATTTTCACACCTTTTGAAGTTCTTCATATTTTTCACACCTTTTCCGGTTCTTCATGTTTTTGAACACTGCATCATGCTCCTCCTATTTTTCAGACCGTTTCATGCTCCTCTTTTATTTCACACCTTTTGAAGCTCTTCATAATTTTCACACCTTTTCAGGCTCTTCATGTTTTTGAACACCGTTTCATGCTCCTCCTATTTTTCAGACCGTTTCATGCTCCTCATATTTTTGACACCTTTTGAAGCTGTTCATATTTTTCACACCTTTTCCGGCTCCCGATGTTTTTCAACACGGCTTTATGATCCTCCTGTTTTTCAGACCGTTTCATGCTCCTCATATTTTTGACACGTTTTGAAGCTTTCATATTTTTCACACCTTTTTAGGCTCTTCATGATTTTCACACCACTTCATGCTCCTCCTATTTTTCAGACCATTTCATGCTACTCATACTTTTCATACCTTTTGAAGCTCTTCATATTTTTCACACCTTTTCAGGCTCTTCATGTTTTTCAACACCGCTTCATGCTCCTCCTATTTTTCAGACCGTTTCATGCTCCTCATGTATTTCCAACCTTTTGAAGCTCTTCATATTTTTCACACCATTTCAGGCTCTTCATGTTTTTGAACACCGTTTAATGCTCCTCCTATTTTTCAGACCGTTTCATGCTCCTCATATTTTTGACAACTTTTGAAGCTCTTCATATTTTACCCACCGTTTCAGGCTATTCATGTTTTTCAAAACCGCTTCATGCTCTTCCTATTTTTCAGACCGTTTCATGCTCCTCATAAATTTCACACATTTTGAAGCTCTTCATATTTTTCACACCTTTTCCGGTTCTTCATGGTTTTGAACACTGATTAATGCTCCTCCTATTTTTTAGACTGTTTCCTGCTCCTCATGTATTTCACACCTTTTGAAGCGCTTCATATATTTCCCATGTTTTCAGGCTCTTCATGTTTTTCAAAACCAATTCATGCTCCTCCTATTTTTCAGACTGTTTCATGCTCCTCATAATTTTGACTTCTTTTGAAGCGCTTCATATTTTTCACACCTTTTCAGGCTCTTCATGTTCTTCAACACCGCTTCATGCTCCTCCTATTTTTCAGACCGTTTCATGCTCCTCATATTTTTGACACCTTTTGTAGCGCTTCATATTTTTCACACCATTTCAGGCTCTTCATGTTTTTCAACACCGCTTCATGCTCCTCCTATTCTTCAGAACTTTTCATGATCTTCATATTTTTGAAATCTATTGAAGCTCTTCATAATTTTCACACCTTTTCAGACTCTTCTTGTTTTTCAACACCGCTTCATGATCCTCCTATTTTTCAGACCGTTTGATGCTCCTCATATATTTGACAGCTTTGAAGCTCTTCATATTTTTCACACCTTTTCAGGCTCTTCATGTTTTTGAACACCATTTTATGCTCCTCATATTTTACAGACCGTTTCATGCTCCTCATATTTTTGACATCTTTTGAAGCTCTTCATATATTTCACTCCTTTTCATACTCTTCATGTTTTTCAACACCACTTCATGCTCCTCCTATTTTTCAGACCGTTTCATGCTCCTCATTTTTTTGACTCGTTTTGAAGCTCTTCATATTTTCACACTTTTTTAACTCTTCATATTTTTCACACCTTTTCAGGCTCTTCAGGTTTTTGAACACCGTTTCATACTCCTCCTATTTTTCAGACCGTTTCATGCTCCTCATTTTTTTGACACCTTTTGAAGCTCTTCACCTTTTTCACACATTTTCAGGCTCTTCATGTTTTTGAACACCTCTTCATGCTTCTCCTACTTTTCAGACCGTTTCATGCTCTTCATATTTTTGACACCTTTTGAAGCTCTTCATATTTTTCACACACTTTGAAGCTCTTCTTATATTTCACACCTTTTCAGACTTTTCATGTTTTCGAACACCACTTCAAGTTCCTCCTATTTTTGCGACCGTTTCATGCTCTTCATATTTTTGACACGTTTTGAAGCTCTTTATATTTTTCACACCTTTTCAGGCTCTTCATGTTTTTCAACACCACTTCATGCTGTTCTATTTTTCAGACCGTTTCATGCTCTTCTTATTTTTGACACCTTTTGAAGCTCCTCATATATTTCACACCATTTCAGGCTCTTCATGTTTTTCAACACCACTTCATGCTCCTTCTATTTTTAAGATCGTTTCATATTCCTCATATTTTTCATACCTTTTGGAGGTCTTCATATTTTTCACACCTTTTCAGGCTCTTCATGTTTTTGAGCACCGTTTCATGCTCCTCCTATTTTTCACACTTTTTGAAGCTCTTCATATTTTTCTCACATTTGTAAGTCTCTTCATGTTTTTCAACAACGCTTCATGCTCCTCCTATTTTTCACACCTTTTCAAGCTCTTCATATTTTACACATCTTTTCAGGCTCTTCATGTTTTTGAACAACACTTCATGCTCCTACTATTTTCAGACCGTTTCAATCTCCTCATGTATTTCACACCATTTGAAGCTCTTCATATTTTTCACACCTTTTCAGGCTCTTCATGATTTTGAACAGCGTTTCATGCTGCTCCTATTTTTCAGACCGTTTCATACTCCTCATATTTTTGACACATTTTGAAGCTCTTCATATATTTCACACCTTTTCAGGCTCTTCATATTTTTCAACACCACTTCATGCTCCTCCTATTTTTCAGACCGTTTCATGCTCCTCATATTTTTGGCACCTTTTGAGCTCTTCATTTTTTTCACACCTTTTCAGGCTCTTCATGTTTTTAAACACTATTTCATGATCCACCTATTTTTCAGACCGTTTCATACTCCTCATATTTTTGACACATTTTAAAGCTCTTCATATATTTCACACCTTTTCAGGCTCTTCATATTTTTCAACACCACTTCATGCTCCTCCTATTTTGAGACTGTTTCTTGCTCCTCATAATTTTGACACCTTTGAATGTCTTCATATTTTTCACACCTTTTGAAGCTGTTCATTTTTTCACACTTTTTCAGGCTCTTCATGTTTTTCTACACCACTTCATGCTCCTCCTATTTTTCAGACTGTTTCATGCTCCTCTTATTTTTGACACCTTTTGTAGCTCTTTATATATTTCACACCTTTTCAGGCTCTTCATGTTTTTGAACACCGCTTCATGCTCCTCTTATTTTTCAGACCGTTTCATGCTCCTCATATATTTGACACCTTTTGAAGCTCTTCATATTTTTCACAACTTTTCAGGCTCTTCATGTTTTGAACATCGCTTCCTGCTCCTCCTGTTTTTCAGAGCGTTTCATGCTCCTCATGTATTTCACATCTTTTGAAGCTCTTCGTATTTTTGATACTTTTTGAAGCTCCTCATATTTTTCACACCTTTTCAGGCTCTTAATATTTTTCTACACCGCTTCATGCTCCTCCTATTTTTCAGACCATTTCATGCTCATCTCATTCTTGACACTTTTTGAAGGTCTTCATATTTTTCACACGTTTTCAGGCTCTTCATATTTTTCCACACCGCTTCATGATCCTCCTATTTTTCAGACCGTTTCATGCTCCTCATGTATTTCACACCTTTTGAAGCTTTTCATATTTTTCAGACCTTTTCAGACTCTTCATGTTTTTGAACACCGCTTCAAGCTCCTCCTATTTTTGAAACCGTTACATGCTCCACATTTTTTTGACACCTTTTGAAGCTCTTCATATTTTTCACACCTTTTCAGGCTCTTCATGTTTTTGAACACCACTTCATGGTCCTCCTATTTTTCAGACCATTGCATGCTCATCTCATTCTTGACACTTTTTGAAGCTCTTCATATTTTTCACACGTTTTCAGGCTCTTCATATTTTTCCACACCGCTTCATGATCCTCCTATTTTTCAGACCGTTTCATGCTCCTCATGTATTTCACACCTTTTGAAGCTTTTCATATTTTTCAGACCTTTTCAGACTCTTCATGTTTTTGAACACCGCTTCAAGCTCCTCCTATTTTTGAAACCGTTACATGCTCCACATTTTTTTGACACCTTTTGAAGCTCTTCATATTTTTCACACCTTTTCAGGCTCTTCATGTTTTTGAACACCACTTCATGGTCCTCCTATTTTTCAGACCGTTTCAT
This sequence comes from Dama dama, assembly GCF_033118175.1. Classification (NCBI taxonomy): domain Eukaryota; kingdom Metazoa; phylum Chordata; class Mammalia; order Artiodactyla; family Cervidae; genus Dama; species Dama dama. Next base: position 1,197,998 of record NW_026870900.1, read on the forward strand.
GCTCCTCTTGTATTTCACACCTTTTGAAGCTCTTCATATTGTACACACCTTTTCATCTCTTCATGATTTTCAACACCACTTCATGCTCCTCCTATATTTCAGACTGTTTCATATTCCTCGTATTTTTCACACCTTTTGAAGCTCTTCATATTTTTCACACCTATTCAGGGTCTTCATGTTTTTCAACACCACTTCATGCTCCTCCTATTTTTCAGACCGTTTCATGCTCATCTCATTTTTGACAGCTTTTGAAGCTCTTCATATTTTTCACACCTTTGAAGCTCTTCATATTTTTCACACATTGTCAGGCTCTTCATGTTTTTGAACACCGTTTCATACTCCTCCTATTTTTCAGACCGTTTCATGCTCCTCATATTTTTGACACCTTTTGAAGCTCTTCATATTTTTCACACCTTTTTAGGCTCTTCATGTTTTGGAACACCGTTTCATGTTCCTCCTATTTTTCAGACCGTTTCATGCTCCTCATATTTTTGACACCTTTTGAAGCTCTTCATATTTTTCACACCTTTTCAGGCTCTTCATGTTTTGGAACACCGTTTCATGTTCCTCCTATTTTTCAGACCGTTTCATGCTCCTCATATTTTTGACACATTTTGAAGCTCTTCATATTTTTCACACCTTTTCTGTTTCGTCATGTTTTTCAACACCGCTTCATGCTCCTCCTATTTTTCAGGCTGTTTCATGCTTCTCTTGTATTTCACACCTTTTGAAACTCTTCACATTTTTCACACCTTTTCATGCTCTTCATGTTTTTGAACATCGCTACAATCCTCCGCCTATTCTTCAGACCGTTTCATGCTCCTCATATTTTTCACACCTTTTGAAGCTCTTCATATTTTTCACACTTTTTCAGTCTCTTCATATTATTCAACACCGCTTCATGCTCCTCCTTTTTTTAGACCGTTTCATGCTCCTCATATTTTTGACACATTATGAAGCTCTTCATATTTTTCACACCTTTTCAGGCTCTTCATGTTTTTGAACACCGCTTCATGATCCTCCAATTTTTCAGACCGTTTCATGCTCCTCATATTTGTGACATCTTTTGAAGCTTTCATATTTTCACACCTTTTAGGCTCTTCATGTTTTTCACACTATTTCAGGCTCTTCATGTTTTTGAACACGGCTTCACGCTCCTCCAATTTTTCAGACCGTTTCATGCTCCTCATATTTTTGACACCTTTTGAAGCTCTTCATATTTTTCACACCTTTTCTGGCTCTTCATGTTTGTGAACACCGCTTCATGCTCCTCCTATTTTTCAGACCGTTTCATGCTCATCTCTTATTTGACAGCTTTTGAAGCTCTTCATATTTTTCACACCTTTTCAGACTCTTCATGTTTATCAACACCGCTTCATGCTCCTCCTATAATTCAGACGGTTTCATGCTCCTCATGTATTTCACTCCTTTGAAGCTCTTCACATTTTACACACCTTTTCAGACTCTTCATGATTTTCAACCCCACTTCATGCTCCTCCTATTTTTCAGACCGTTTCATGTTCCTCATATTTTTGACACCTTTTGAAGCTCTTCATGTTTTTTACATGTTTTCAGGCTCTTCATGTTTTTCAACAAAGCTTCATGCTCCTCCTGCTTTTCAGATCATTTCATGCTCCTCAAGTATTTCACACATTTTGAAGCTCTTCATATTTTTTACACCTTTTCAGGCTTCTCATCTTTTTGAACACCGTTTCATGCTCCTACTATTTTTCAGACCGTTTCATGCTCCTTATATTTTTAAAACCTTTTGAAGCTCTTCATATTTTTCACACCTTTTCAGGCTCTTCATATTTTTCAACACCGCTTCATGCTCCTCCTATTGTTCAGACCTTTTCATGCTCCTCATATTTTTGACTCTTTTTGAAGCTCTTCATATTTTTCACACCTTTTAATGCTCTTCATGTTTTTGAACACCGCTTCATGCTCCTCCTATTTTTCAGAATGTTTCATGCTCCTCATATTTTTGACACCTTTTGAAGCTCTTCATATTTTTGACACCGTTTCAAGCTCTTCATGTTTTTCAACACCGCTTCATGCTCCTCCTATTTTTCAGACCGTTCATGCTCATAATATTTTTGACCACATTCGAAGCTCTTCATATTTTTGACACCTTTTGATGCTCTTCATGTTTTTCAACACCGCTTCATGCTCCTCATATTTTTCAGACCGTTTCTTGCTCCTCATATTTTTGACACCTTTTGAAGCTCTTCATATATTTCATACCTTTTCAGGCTCTTCATGTTTTTCAACACCGCTTCATACTCCTCCTATATTTCAGACCGTTTCTTACTCCTCATATTTTTGACACCTTTTGAAACTCTTCATTTATTTCACTCCTTTACAGGCTCTTCATGTTTTTCAACACAGCTTCATGCTCCTCCTATTTTTTACAGCGTTTCATGCTCCTCATATATTACACACCTTTTGAAGCTCTTCATATTTTTCACACATTTTCAGGCTCTTCATGTTTTTGAACACCGTTTCATGCTCCTGCTGTTTTTCAGACCGTTTCCTGCTCCTAATATTTTTGACACATTTTGAAGCTCTTCATATTTTTCACACTTTTTCAGGCTCTTCATATTTTTGAACACCGCTTAATGCTCCTCCTTTTTTTCAGACCGTTTCATGCTCCTCATAGTTTTGACACCTTTTTAAGCTCTTCATATTTTTCACACCTTTTCAGGCTCTTCATGTTTTTGAACACCGCTTCATGCTCCTCCTTTTTTTCAGACCGTTTCGTCCTCCTCATGTATTTCAATCCTTTAGAAGCTCTTCATATTTTTCTCACATTTTCAGGCTCTTCATGTTTTTGAACACTACTGCATCTCCTCTTATTTTTCAGACCGTTTCATGCTCCTCATATTTGTGACACCTTTTGAAGCTCTTCATATTTTTCACTAATTTTCATGCTCTTCATGTTTTTCAACACCGTTTCAAGCTCCTCCTATTTTTCAGACCGTTTCCTGCTCCTAATATTTTTGACACATTTTGAAGCTCTTCATATTTTTCACACATTTTCAGGCTCTTCATGTTTTTCAACACCGCTTCATGATCCTCCTATCTTTCAGACCGTTTCATGCTCTTCATATTTTTCACATCTTTTCAGGCTCTTCCTGTTTTTCAACACAACTTCATGCTTCTCTTATTTTTCAGACCGTTTCATGCGCATCTCATTTTTGACACCTTTGAAGCTCTTCATATTTTTCACACCTTTTGAAGCTCTTCATATTTTTCAAATCTTTTGAAGCTCTTCATATTTTTCACACCTTTTCAAGCTCTTTATGTTTTTGAACATCGCTTCATGCTCCTCCTATTTTTCAGACCGTTTAATGCGCCTCATGTATTTCACACATTTTGAAGCTCTTCATAATTTTCACACCTTTTCAGTCTCTTCATGTTTTTCAACAACACTTCATGCTCCTCCTATTTTTCAGACCGTTTCATGCTCCTCATATTTTTGACACCTTTTGAAGCTCTTCATATTTTTCACAAATTTTCAGGCTCTTCATGTTTTTGAACACCGCTTAATGCTTCTCCTATTTTTCAGACCGTTTCATACTGCTCATATTTTTGACACCTTTTGAAGCTCTTCATATTTTTCACACCTTTTCAGGCTCTTCATGTTTTTGAACACTGCTTCTCGCTCCTCTATTTTTCAGACCGTTTCATGCTCATCTCATTTTTGACACCTTTTGTAGCTCTTCATATTTTTCACACGTTTTCAGGCTCTTCATGTTTTTCAACACCGTTTCTTGATCCTCCTATTTTTCAGACCGTTTCATGCTCATCTCATTTTTAACACATTTTGAAGCTTTTCATATTTTTCACACCTTTTCAGGCTCTTCATGTTTTTAATCACCGTTTCATGCTCCTCCTATTTTTCAGACCGTTTCATGCTCCTCATATATTTGACACATCTTGAAGCTCTGAATATTTTTCACACATTTTTAGGCTCTTCATATTTTTGAACACTGCTTCATGATCCTCCTATTTTTCAGACCGTTTCATGATCTTCATATGTTTGACACCTTTTGAAACTCTTCATATTTTTCACTACTTTTCAGGCTCTTCATGTTTTTCAACACCCCTTCATTCTTCTGCTATTTTTCAGACCGTTTCATGCTCCTCATGTATTTCACACCTCTTGAAGCTCTTCATATATTTCACACCTTTTCAGCCGCTTCATTTTCTTTAAAACTGCTTCATGCTCCTCCTATTTTTCACACCGTTTCATGCTCATCTCATTTTTGACACCTTTTGAAGCTCTTCATATATTTCACACCTTTTCAAGCTCTTCATATTTTTCAGACCTTTTCAGGCTCTTCATGTTTTTGAACACCGCTTCATGCTCCTCCTATTTTTCAGACCGTTTCATGCTCCTCATATTTTTGACACTGTTTGAAGCTCTTCATATTTTTCACACCTTTTCAGGCTCTTCATGTTTTTGAACAACGCTTCATGCTCCTTATGTTTTTCAGAGAGTTTCATGCTCCTCATGTATTTCACACCTTTTGAAGCTCTTCATATTTTCCACACCTTTTCAGGCTCTTTATATTTTTCCACACCACTTCATGCTTCTCCTATTTTTCAGCCCGTTTCAAACTCCTCATGTATTTCACACCTTTTGAAGCTCTTCATATTTTTCACACCTTTTCCGGCTCTTCATGTTTTTGATCACCGTTTCATGCTCCTCCTATTTTTCAGACCGTTTCATGCTCCTCATATATTTGACACCTTTTGAAGCTCATCATATTTTTCACACCTTTTCAGGCTCTTCATATTTTTGAACACCGCTTCATGCTCCTCCAATTTTTCAGACCGTTTCATGCTCCTCATATATTTGACACCTTTTGAAGCTCATCATATTTTTCACACCTTTTCAGGCTTTTCATTGTTTTCAACACCACTTCATGCTCCTCCTATTTTTCAGACCTTTTCATGCTCATCTCATTTTGACACCTTTTGAAGCTCTTCAAATTTTTCAAATCTTTTGAAGCTCTTCATATTTTGCACAACTTTTCAGGCTCTTTATGATTTTCAACACCGCTTCATGCTCCTCCTATTTTTCAGACCGTTTCATGCTCATCTCATTTTGACACCTTTTGAAGCTCTTCAAATTTTCACACCTTTTGAAGCTCTTCATATTTTTCCTATTTTTGAAGCTCTTCATATTTTCACACGTTTTCAGGCTCTTCATGTTTTTCAACACCGCTTCATGCTATTTCCATTTTTCAGAGAGTTTCATGCTCCTCATGTATTTCACACCTTTTGAAGCTCTTCATATTTTTCAAACCCCTTCAGGCTCTTCATGTTTTTCCACACCCCTTCATGCTTCTCCTATTTTTCAGCCCGTTTCATGCTCCTCATGTATTTCACACCTTTTGAATCTCTTCATCTATTTCACACCTTTTCAGGCTCTTCATGTATTTCACACCTTTTCAGGCTCTTCATGTTTTTGAACACCATTTTATGCTTCTCCTATTTTGCAGACCGTTTCATTCTCCTCATTATTTTGACATCTTTTGAAGCTCTTCAGATTTTTCACAACTTTTCAGGCTCTTTATGATTTTCAACACCGCTTCATGCTCCTCCTATTTTTCAGACCGTTTCATTCTCATCTCATTTTGACACCTTTTGAAGCTCTTCAAATTTTTCACACCTTTTGAAGCTCTTCATATTTTTCCTATTTTTGAAGCTCTTCATATTTTGCACACCTTTTCAGGCTCTTCATTTTTTTTCAACACTACTTCTTGCTCCTCCAATTTTTCAGACCGTTTCATGTTCCTCATATTTTTGACACCTTTTGAAGCTCTTCATAATTTTCACACCCTTTCAGCCTCTTCATGATTTTCAACACCACTTCATGCTCCTCCTATTTTTCAGACCGTTTCATTCTCCTCATATTTTTTACATCTTTAGAAACTCTTCATATCTTTCACACCTTTTCAGACTCTTCATGTTTTTCAACCCAGCTTCATGATCCTCCTATTTTTCAGACCGTTTCATTCTCCTCATATTTTTGACACCTTTTGAAGCTCATCATATATTTCACACCTTTTCAGGCTCTTCATTTTTTTCAACACCACTTCATGCTCCTCCTATATTTCAGACCGTTTCATGCTCATCTCATTTTTGACACCTTTTGAAGCTCTTCATATTTTTCACACGTTCTCAGTCTCCTCATGTTTTTCAACACCGCTTCATGCTCCTCCTACTTTTCAGACCGTTTCATGCTTCTCATATTTTTGACACCTTTTGGAGCTCTTCATATTTTTCACACCTTTTAAGGCTCTTCATGTTTTTGAACACTGCTTCATGCTCCTCCTCTTTTTAAGACCGTTTCATGCACCTCATATTTTTGACACCTTTTGAAGCTCTTCATATTTTTCACACCTTTTCAGGCTCATCATATTTTTGAACACCGCTTCATGCTCCTCCTATTTTTCAGACCGTTTCATGCTCCTTGTAATTTTGACACATTTTGAAGCTCTTCATATTTTTCACACCTTTTCAGGCTCTTCATGTTTTTCAACACCGCTTCATGCTCCTCCTATTTTTCAGACTGTTACATGCTCTTCATATTTTTGACACCTTTTGAAGCTCTTCATATTTTTCACACCTTTTCACGCTCTTCATGTTTTTCAACACCGCTTCATGCTCCTCCTATTTTTCAGACCGTTTCATGCTCCTCATATTTTTGACACTTTTTGAAGCTTTTCATATTTTTCACACCATTTCAGGCTCTTCATTTTTTTCAACACTACTTCTTGCTCCTCCAAATTTTCAGACCGTTTCATACTCATCTAATTTTTGACACCTTTTGAAGCTCTTCATATTTTTCACACCTTTTGAAGCTCTTCATATTTTCACACCTTTTCAGGCTCTTCATATTTTTGAACACGGCTTCATGCTCCTTCTATTTTTCAGAGAGTTTCATGCTCCTCATGTATTTCTCACCTTTTGAAGCTCTTCATATTTTTCACACCTTTTCAGGCTCTTCATGTTTTTCCACACCACTTCATGCTTCTCCTATTTTTCAGCCCGTTTCATGCTCCTCATGTATTTCTCACCTTTTGAAGCTCTTCATATTTTTCACACCTTTTCAGGCTCTTCACGTTTTGATCACCATTTCATGCTCCTTTATTTTTCAGACCGTTTCATGCTCATCTCATTTTTGACACCTTTTGAAGCTCTTCATATTTTCACACCTTTTCAGGCTCTTCATGTTTTTGAACACCGCTTCATGCTCCTCCTATTTTTCAGACCGTTTCATGCTCCTCATATTTTTGACACCTTTTGAAGCTCTTCATATTTTTACATCTTTTCAGGCTCTTCATGTTTTTGATCACCGTTTCTTGCTCCTCCTATTTTTCAGACCGTTTCAGCTCCTCATAATTTTGACACCTTTTGAAGCTCTTCATATTGTTCACACCTTTTCAGGCTCTTCATGTCTTTCAACACCACTTCATGCTCCTCCTATTTGTCAGACCGTTTCATGCTCCTCATATTTTTGACACCTTTTGAAGCTCTTCATAATTTTCACACCCTTTGAGGCTCTTCATGTTTTTCAACACCACTTCATGCTCCTGCTATTTTTCAGACCGTTTCATTCTCCTCATATTTTTGACACCTTTTGAAGCTCTTCATATTTTTCACACCTTTTCGGGCTCTTCATGTTTTTGATCACCGTTTCATGCTCCTCCTATTTTTCAGACCGTTTCATGCTCATCTCATTTTTGACACCTTTTGAAGCTCTTCATATATTTCACACCTTTTGAAGCTCTTCATATTTTGCACACCTTTTCAGTCTCTTCATTTTTTTCAACACTACTTCTTGCTCCTCCAATTTTTCAGACCGTTTCATGTTCCTGATATTTTTGACACCTTTTGAAGCTCTTCATAATTTTCACACCTTTTCAGACTCTTCATGTTTTTCAACACAGCTTCATGATCCTCCTATTTCAGACCGTTTCATTCTCCTCATATTTTTGACACCTTTTGAAGCTCTTCATATATTTCACACCTTTTCATGCTCTTCATTTTTTTCAACACCACTTCATGCTCCTCCTATATTTCAGACCGTTTCATGCTCATCTCATTTTTGACACCTTTTGAAGCTCTTCATATTTTTCACACGTTCTCAGGCTCCTCATGTTTTTCAACTCTGCTTCATGCTCCTCCTATTTTTCAGACCGTTTCATGCTTCTCATATTTTTGACACCTTTTGAAGCTCTTCAAATTTTTCACATCATTTCAGGCTCTTCATGTTTTTGAACAATGTTTCATGCTCCTCCTATTTTTCAGAACGCTTCATGCTCCTCATATTTTTACAACATTTGAATCTTTTCATATTTTTCACACCTTTTCAGGCTCTGCATGTTTTTCAACACCACTTCATGCTCCAGCTATTTTTCTGACCGTTTCTACCTCCTCCTTTATTTGAGACCGTTTCATGCTCCTCATATTGTTGACACCTTTTGAAGTTCTTCATATTTTTCACAACTTTTCAGGCTCTTCATGTTTTTCAACACTGGTTCATGCTCCTCCTATTTTTCAGACCGTTTCATGCTCCTCATATTTTTGACAACATTTGAAGCTCTTCATATTTTTCACACATTTTCTGGCTCTTCATGTTTTTCAACACCGTTTCATGCTCTACCTATTTTTCCGACTGTTTCATGCTCCTCCTATTTTTCAGACCGTTTCATGCTCCTCATATTGTTGACACCTTTTGAAGCTCTTCATATTTTTCACACCTTTTCAGGCTCTTCATGTTTTTCAACACCGCTTTATTCTCCTCCTATTTTGCACACCGTTTCATGCTCCTCATATTTTGGTACCTTTTGAAGCACTTCATATTTTTCACACCTTTTCAGGCTCTTCATGTTTTGAACATCGTTTCTTGCACCTCCAGTTTTTCATAACGTTTCATGCTGCTCATATATTTGACACCTTTTGAAGCTCTTCATCATTTCACAACTTTTCAGGTTCTTCATGTTTTCAACACCACTTCATGCTCCTGCTATATTTCTGACCATGTCATGCTCCTCATATTTTTGACACCTTTTGAAGATCTTCATATTTTTCACACCTTTTCAGGCTCTTCAGGTTTTTCTACACCGCTTCATGCTCCTCCTATTTTTGACACCTTTGGAGCTCTTCATATTTTTCACACCTTTTCATGCTCTTCATATTTTTCAACAAGGTTTCAAGCTCCTCCTATTTTTCATACCGTTTAATGCTCCCCATAATTTTGACACCTTTTGAAGTGCTTCATAATTATCACACCATTTCAGGCTCTTCATGTTTTTCAAATCCGCTTCTCCTCCTCCTATTTTTCAGACTGTTTCATGCTCCTCATATTTTTGACTACTTTTGAAGCTCTTCATATTTTTCACACCTTTTCAGGGTCTTCATGTATTTCAACACCGCTTTATTCTCCTCCTATATTTCACACCGTTTCATGCTCCTCATATTTTTGACACCTTTTGAAGCTCTTCATATTTTTCACACTTTTTCAGGCTCTTGATGTTTTTGAACACCGTTTCATGCTCCTCCTATTTTTCAGACCGTTTCATACTCCTCATATTTTTGACACCCTTTGATACTCTTCATATTTTTCACACCTTTTCAGGCTCTTCATGTTTTTGAACACCGTTTCATGTTCCTCATATTTTTGAAACCTTTTGAAGCTCTTCATATTTTTCACACCTTTTCAGGCTCTTCATGTTTTTGAACACCGTTTCATGTTCCTCTTATGTTTGACACCTTTTGAAGCTCTTCATATTATTCACAACTTTTCAGGCTCTTTATGTTTTTGAACACCGCTTCAGGCTCCTTCTATTTTCAGACTGTTTCATGCTCCTCATGTTTTTGAGACGTTTTGAAGCTCTTCATATTTTTCACACCATTTCAGGCTCTTCAAGTTTTTGAAAACGGCTTCATGCTCCTCCTAATTTTCAGACCGTTTCTTGCTCCTCATATTTCTGACACCTTTTGAAACTCTTCATATTTTTCACCTCTTTTCAGGCTCTTCATGTTTTTGAACACAGTTTCATGCTCCGCATATTTTTCACACCTTTTCATGCTCTTCATATTTTTCACACCTTTTCAGGCTCTTCACGTTTTTGAACACCATTTCATGCTCTTCCTATTTTTCAGACCGTTTCATTCTCCTCATATTTTTTACATCTTTAGAAACTCTTCATATCTTTCACACCTTTTCAGACTCTTCATGTTTTTCAACCCAGCTTCATGATCCTCCTATTTTTCAGACCGTTTCATTCTCCTCATATTTTTGACACCTTTTGAAGCTCATCATATATTTCACACCTTTTCAGGCTCTTCATTTTTTTCAACACCACTTCATGCTCCTCCTATATTTCAGACCGTTTCATGCTCATCTCATTTTTGACACCTTTTGAAGCTCTTCATATTTTTCACACGTTCTCAGTCTCCTCATGTTTTTCAACACCGCTTCATGCTCCTCCTACTTTTCAGACCGTTTCATGCTTCTCATATTTTTGACACCTTTTGGAGCTCTTCATATTTTTCACACCTTTTAAGGCTCTTCATGTTTTTGAACACTGCTTCATGCTCCTCCTCTTTTTAAGACCGTTTCATGCACCTCATATTTTTGACACCTTTTGAAGCTCTTCATATTTTTCACACCTTTTCAGGCTCATCATATTTTTGAACACCGCTTCATGCTCCTCCTATTTTTCAGACCGTTTCATGCTCCTTGTAATTTTGACACATTTTGAAGCTCTTCATATTTTTCACACCTTTTCAGGCTCTTCATGTTTTTCAACACCGCTTCATGCTCCTCCTATTTTTCAGACTGTTACATGCTCTTCATATTTTTGACACCTTTTGAAGCTCTTCATATTTTTCACACCTTTTCACGCTCTTCATGTTTTTCAACACCGCTTCATGCTCCTCCTATTTTTCAGACCGTTTCATGCTCCTCATATTTTTGACACTTTTTGAAGCTTTTCATATTTTTCACACCATTTCAGGCTCTTCATTTTTTTCAACACTACTTCTTGCTCCTCCAAATTTTCAGACCGTTTCATACTCATCTAATTTTTGACACCTTTTGAAGCTCTTCATATTTTTCACACCTTTTGAAGCTCTTCATATTTTCACACCTTTTCAGGCTCTTCATATTTTTGAACACGGCTTCATGCTCCTTCTATTTTTCAGAGAGTTTCATGCTCCTCATGTATTTCTCACCTTTTGAAGCTCTTCATATTTTTCACAACTTTTCAGGCTCTTCATGTTTTTCCACACCACTTCATGCTTCTCCTATTTTTCAGCCCGTTTCATGCTCCTCATGTATTTCTCACCTTTTGAAGCTCTTCATATTTTTCACACCTTTTCAGGCTCTTCACGTTTTGATCACCATTTCATGCTCCTTTATTTTTCAGACCGTTTCATGCTCATCTCATTTTTGACACCTTTTGAAGCTCTTCATATTTTCACACCTTTTCAGGCTCTTCATGTTTTTGAACACCGCTTCATGCTCCTCCTATTTTTCAGACCGTTTCATGCTCCTCATATTTTTGACACCTTTTGAAGCTCTTCATATTTTTACATCTTTTCAGGCTCTTCATGTTTTTGATCACCGTTTCTTGCTCCTCCTATTTTTCAGACCGTTTCAGCTCCTCATAATTTTGACACCTTTTGAAGCTCTTCATATTGTTCACACCTTTTCAGGCTCTTCATGTCTTTCAACACCACTTCATGCTCCTCCTATTTGTCAGACCGTTTCATGCTCCTCATATTTTTGACACCTTTTGAAGCTCTTCATATATTTCACACCTTTTGAAGCTCTTCATAATTTTCACACCTTTTCAGACTCTTCATGTTTTTCAACACAGCTTCATGATCCTCCTATTTCAGACCGTTTCATTCTCCTCATATTTTTGACACCTTTTGAAGCTCTTCATATTATTCATACCTTTTCAGGCTCTTCATGTTTTTCAACACCGCTTCATGCTCCTCCTTTTTTTCATACCGTTTCATGCTTCTCCTATTTTTCAGACCGTTTCATGCTCCTCATATTTTTGACACCTTTTGAAGCTCTTCATATTATTCATACCTTTTCAGGCTCTTCATGTTTTTCAACACCGCTTCATGCTCCTCCTTTTTTTCAGACCGTTTCATGCTCCTCATGTTTTCGACACCTTTTGAAGCTCTTCATATTTTTCACACTTCTCCAGGCTCTTCATGTTTTTGAACACCGTTTCATGTTCCTCCTGTTTTTCAGACTGTTTCATGCTGCTCATATTTTTGACACCTTGTGAAGCTCTTCATATTTTCACACCTTTTGAAGCTCATCGTATATTTCACACCTTTTCAGTCTCTTCATGTTTTTCAACACCACTTCATGCTCCTCCTAATTTTCAGACCGTTTCATGCCCATCTCATTTTTGACACCTTTAGAAGCTTTTCATATTTTTCACACCTTTTGAAGCCCTTCATAATTTTCACACGTTTTCATGCTGTTCATATTTTTCAACACCGCTTCATGCTCCTCTTATTTTTCAGACCGTTTCATGCTCCTCATATTTTTGATACATTTTGAAGCTTTTCATATTTTTCACACCTTTTCAGGCTCTTCATGTTTTTCAACACGGCTTCATGCTCCTCCTGTTTTTCAAACCGTTTCATGCTCCTCATATTTTTGGTACGTTTTGAATCCCTTCATATTTTTCACACCTTTTCAGTCTCTTCATGTTTTGAACATCGTTTCTTGCACCTCCAATTTTTCAGAACGTTTCATGCTGCTCATATATTTGACACCTTTTGAAGTTCTTCATCATTTCACAACTTTTCAGGTTCTTCATGTTTTCAACACCACTTCATGCTCCTGCTATCTTTCTGACCGTGTCATGCTCCCATATTTTTGACACTTTTGAAGCTCTTCATATTTTTCACAGCTTTTCATGCTCTTTATGTTTTTCAACACCGCTTCATGCTCCTCCTATTTTCAGACCGTTTCATGCTCCTCATGTATTTCACACGTTTTGTAGCTCTTCATATTTTTCACACCTTTTCAGGCTCTTCATGTTTTTGAACACCATTTCATGTTCCTCCTATTTTTCAGACCGTTTCATGCTCCTCATATTTTTGACACCTTTTGAAGCTCATCATATTTTTCACACTTTTTGAAGCTCCTCATATATTTCACACTTTTTCAGTCTCTTCATGTTTTCCACACCACTTCATGCTCCTCCTATTTTTCAGACCGTTTCATGCTCCTCATATTTTTGATTCCATTTGAAGCTCTTCATATATTTCACACCTTTTCATGCTCTTCATGTTTTCAACACCCATTCATGCTCCTCGTATTTTTCAGAACGTTTCATGCTCCTCATATTTTTGACACCTTTTGTAGCTCTTCATATTTTCCACACCTTTTCAGGCTCTTCATGTTTTTCAACACCGCTTCATGCTCCTCCTATTTTTCAGACCGTTTCATGCTCCTCATATTTTTGACACCTTTTGAAGCTCTTCATATATTTCATGCCTTTTCAGGCTCTTCAGGTTTTTAAACACCGCTTCATGCTCCTCCTATTTTTCAGACCGTTTCATGCTCCTCCTATTTTTCAGGCCGTTTCATGCTCTTCATAATTTTGACACCTTTTGAAACTATTCATATTTTTCACACCTATTCATGCTCTTCAGGTTTTAAAACACCGCTTCATATTCCTCCTATTTTTCAGACCGTTTCATGCTCCTCCTATTGTTGACACCTTTTGAAGCTCTTCATATATTTCACGCCTTTTCAGGCTCTTCAGGTTTTTCAACACCGCTTCATGCTCCTCCTATTTTTCAGACCGTTTCATGCTCCTCCTATTTTTGAGGCCGTTTCATGCTCCTCATAGTTTTGACACCTTTTGAAACTCTTCATATTTTTCACACCTTTTCATGCTCTTCATGTTTTTGAACACCGATTCATGCTCCTCCTATTTTTCAGACCGTTTCATGCTCCTCATATTTTTGACACCTTTTGAAGCTCTTCATATTTTTCACACCTTTTCAGGATCTTCATGTTTTTGAACACCGCTTCATGCTCCTCCTATTTTTGAGGCCGTTTCATGCCCCTCATAGATTTGACACCTTTTGAAACTCTTCATATTTTTCACACCTTTTCATGCTCTTCATGTTTTTGAACACCGATTCATGCTCCTCCTATTTTTCAGACCGTTTCATGCTCCTCATATTTTTGACACCTTTTGAAACTCTTCATATTTTTCACACCTTTTCAGGATCTTCATGTTTTCAACACCACTTCATGCTTCTTATATTTTTCAGTCCGTTTCATGCTCAGCTCATTTTTGACAGCTTTTGAAGCTCTTCTTATTTTTCACACCTTTTGAAGCTCTTCATATTTTTCACACATTTCAAGCTCTTCATGTTTTTCAACACCGCTTCATGATGCTCATATTTTTCTGACCGTTTCATGCTCCTCATATTTTTGACACCTTTTGAAGCTCTTCATATATTTCACACTTTTTTAGGCTCTTCATGTTTTCAACACCACTTCATGCTCCTCCTATTTTTCAGACCGTTTCATGCTCATCTCATTTTTGACACATTTTGAAGCTCTTCATATATTTCACACCTTTTCAGACTCTTCATATTTTTGAACACCGCTTCATGCTCCTCCTATTTTTCAGACCGTTTCATTCTCATTTCATTTTTGACACCTTTGGAAGCTATTCATATGTTTCACACTTGTTCAGGCTCTTCATGTTTTAGAACACCTATTCATGCTCCTCCTATTTTTCAGACCGTTTCATGCTCATTTCTTTTTTGACACCTTTGGAAGCTATTCATATGTTTCACACCTGTTCAGGTTCTTCATGTTTTAGAACACCTATTCATGCTCCTCCTATTTTTCAGACCGTTTCATGCTCATTTCATTTTTGACACCTTTGGAAGCTATTCATATGTTTCACACCTGTTCAGGCTCTTCATGTTTTAGAACACCTATTCATGCTCCTCCTATTTTTCAGACCGTTTCATTCTCACTTCATTTTTGACACCTTTGGAAGCTATTCATATGTTTCACACCTTTTCAGGCTCTTCATGTTTTTGAACACGGCTTCATGCTCCTCCTATTTTTCTGACCGTTTCATGCTCCTGATATTTGACACGATTTGAAGCTCTTCATATATTTCACACCTTTTCAGGCACTTCATGATTTTCAACACCGCTTCATGATCCTCCTATTTTTCAGAACGTTTCATGGTCCTCATATTTGACACAATTTGAAGCTCTTCATATATTTCACACCTTTTCAGGCTCTTCATGTTTTGATCACCGCTTCATGCTCCTCCTATTTTTCAGACCGTTTCTTGCTCCTCATATTTTTCACACATTTTGAAACTCTACATATTTTTCACACCTTTTCAGTGTCTTCATGTTTTCGACCACCCCTTCATGCTCCTCTTCTTTTTCAGACCATTTCATACTCCTCATATTGTTGACACCTTTTGAAGCTCTTCATATTTTTCACACTTTTTCAGGCTCTTCATGTTTTTAAACACCGCTTCATACTCCTCCTATTTTTCAGACCGTTTCATGCTCCTCATATTTTTGACACCTTTTGAAGCTCTTCATATTTTTCCCACCTTTTCAGGCTCTTCATGTTTTTGAACTCCGCTTAATGCTCCTTCTATTTTCAGACCGTTTCATGCTCCTCATGTATTTGAGAAATTTTGACGCTCTTCATATTTTTCACACCTTTTCTGGATCTTCATGTTTTTGAACACAGTTTATGCTCCTCATATTTTTCACACATTTTCATGCTCTTCATATTTTTCACACTTTTTCAGGCTCTTGATGTTTTTGAACACCGTTTCATGCTCCTCCTATTTTTCAGACCGTTTCATACTCCTCATATTTTTGACACCCTTTGATACTCTTCATATTTTTCACACCTTTTCAGGCTCTTCATGTTTTTGAACACCGTTTCATGTTCCTCATATTTTTGAAACCTTTTGAAGCTCTTCATATTTTTCACACCTTTTCAGGCTCTTCATGTTTTTGAACACCGTTTCATGTTCCTCTTATGTTTGACACCTTTTGAAGCTCTTCATATTATTCACAACTTTTCAGGCTCTTTATGTTTTTGAACACCGCTTCAGGCTCCTTCTATTTTCAGACTGTTTCATGCTCCTCATGTTTTTGAGACGTTTTGAAGCTCTTCATATTTTTCACACCATTTCAGGCTCTTCAAGTTTTTGAAAACGGCTTCATGCTCCTCCTAATTTTCAGACCGTTTCTTGCTCCTCATATTTCTGACACCTTTTGAAACTCTTCATATTTTTCACCTCTTTTCAGGCTCTTCATGTTTTTGAACACAGTTTCATGCTCCGCATATTTTTCACACCTTTTCATGCTCTTCATATTTTTCACACCTTTTCAGGCTCTTCACGTTTTTGAACACCATTTCATGCTCTTCCTATTTTTCAGACCGTTTCATTCTCCTCATATTTTTTACATCTTTAGAAACTCTTCATATCTTTCACACCTTTTCAGACTCTTCATGTTTTTCAACCCAGCTTCATGATCCTCCTATTTTTCAGACCGTTTCATTCTCCTCATATTTTTGACACCTTTTGAAGCTCATCATATATTTCACACCTTTTCAGGCTCTTCATTTTTTTCAACACCACTTCATGCTCCTCCTATATTTCAGACCGTTTCATGCTCATCTCATTTTTGACACCTTTTGAAGCTCTTCATATTTTTCACACGTTCTCAGTCTCCTCATGTTTTTCAACACCGCTTCATGCTCCTCCTACTTTTCAGACCGTTTCATGCTTCTCATATTTTTGACACCTTTTGGAGCTCTTCATATTTTTCACACCTTTTAAGGCTCTTCATGTTTTTGAACACTGCTTCATGCTCCTCCTCTTTTTAAGACCGTTTCATGCACCTCATATTTTTGACACCTTTTGAAGCTCTTCATATTTTTCACACCTTTTCAGGCTCATCATATTTTTGAACACCGCTTCATGCTCCTCCTATTTTTCAGACCGTTTCATGCTCCTTGTAATTTTGACACATTTTGAAGCTCTTCATATTTTTCACACCTTTTCAGGCTCTTCATGTTTTTCAACACCGCTTCATGCTCCTCCTATTTTTCAGACTGTTACATGCTCTTCATATTTTTGACACCTTTTGAAGCTCTTCATATTTTTCACACCTTTTCACGCTCTTCATGTTTTTCAACACCGCTTCATGCTCCTCCTATTTTTCAGACCGTTTCATGCTCCTCATATTTTTGACACTTTTTGAAGCTTTTCATATTTTTCACACCATTTCAGGCTCTTCATTTTTTTCAACACTACTTCTTGCTCCTCCAAATTTTCAGACCGTTTCATACTCATCTAATTTTTGACACCTTTTGAAGCTCTTCATATTTTTCACACCTTTTGAAGCTCTTCATATTTTCACACCTTTTCAGGCTCTTCATATTTTTGAACACGGCTTCATGCTCCTTCTATTTTTCAGAGAGTTTCATGCTCCTCATGTATTTCTCACCTTTTGAAGCTCTTCATATTTTTCACACCTTTTCAGGCTCTTCATGTTTTTCCACACCACTTCATGCTTCTCCTATTTTTCAGCCCGTTTCATGCTCCTCATGTATTTCTCACCTTTTGAAGCTCTTCATATTTTTCACACCTTTTCAGGCTCTTCACGTTTTGATCACCATTTCATGCTCCTTTATTTTTCAGACCGTTTCATGCTCATCTCATTTTTGACACCTTTTGAAGCTCTTCATATTTTCACACCTTTTCAGGCTCTTCATGTTTTTGAACACCGCTTCATGCTCCTCCTATTTTTCAGACCGTTTCATGCTCCTCATATTTTTGACACCTTTTGAAGCTCTTCATATTTTTACATCTTTTCAGGCTCTTCATGTTTTTGATCACCGTTTCTTGCTCCTCCTATTTTTCAGACCGTTTCAGCTCCTCATAATTTTGACACCTTTTGAAGCTCTTCATATTGTTCACACCTTTTCAGGCTCTTCATGTCTTTCAACACCACTTCATGCTCCTCCTATTTGTCAGACCGTTTCATGCTCCTCATATTTTTGACACCTTTTGAAGCTCTTCATATATTTCACACCTTTTGAAGCTCTTCATAATTTTCACACCTTTTCAGACTCTTCATGTTTTTCCACACAGCTTCATGATCCTCCTACTTCAGACCGTTTCATTCTCCTCATATTTTTGACACCTTTTGAAGCTCTTCATATTATTCATACCTTTTCAGGCTCTTCATGTTTTTCAACACCGCTTCATGCTCCTCCTTTTTTTCAGACCGTTTCATGCTTCTCCTATTTTTCAGACCGTTTCATGCTCCTCATATTTTTGACACCTTTTGAAGCTCTTCATATTATTCATACCTTTTCAGGCTCTTCATGTTTTTCAACACCGCTTCATGCTCCTCCTTTTTTTCAGACCGTTTCATGCTCCTCATGTTTTCGACACCTTTTGAAGCTCTTCATATTTTTCACACTTCTCCAGGCTCTTCATGTTTTTGAACACCGTTTCATGTTCCTCCTGTTTTTCAGACTGTTTCATGCTGCTCATATTTTTGACACCTTGTGAAGCTCTTCATATTTTCACACCTTTTGAAGCTCATCGTATATTTCACACCTTTTCAGTCTCTTCATGTTTTTCAACACCACTTCATGCTCCTCCTAATTTTCAGACCGTTTCATGCCCATCTCATTTTTGACACCTTTAGAAGCTTTTCATATTTTTCACACCTTTTGAAGCCCTTCATAATTTTCACACGTTTTCATGCTGTTCATATTTTTCAACACCGCTTCATGCTCCTCTTATTTTTCAGACCGTTTCATGCTCCTCATATTTTTGATACATTTTGAAGCTTTTCATATTTTTCACACCTTTTCAGGCTCTTCATGTTTTTCAACACGGCTTCATGCTCCTCCTGTTTTTCAAACCGTTTCATGCTCCTCATATTTTTGGTACGTTTTGAATCCCTTCATATTTTTCACACCTTTTCAGTCTCTTCATGTTTTGAACATCGTTTCTTGCACCTCCAATTTTTCAGAACGTTTCATGCTGCTCATATATTTGACACCTTTTGAAGTTCTTCATCATTTCACAACTTTTCAGGTTCTTCATGTTTTCAACACCACTTCATGCTCCTGCTATCTTTCTGACCGTGTCATGCTCCCATATTTTTGACACTTTTGAAGCTCTTCATATTTTTCACAGCTTTTCATGCTCTTTATGTTTTTCAACACCGCTTCATGCTCCTCCTATTTTCAGACCGTTTCATGCTCCTCATGTATTTCACACGTTTTGTAGCTCTTCATATTTTTCACACCTTTTCAGGCTCTTCATGTTTTTGAACACCATTTCATGTTCCTCCTATTTTTCAGACCGTTTCATGCTCCTCATATTTTTGACACCTTTTGAAGCTCATCATATTTTTCACACTTTTTGAAGCTCCTCATATATTTCACACTTTTTCAGTCTCTTCATGTTTTCCACACCACTTCATGCTCCTCCTATTTTTCAGACCGTTTCATGCTCCTCATATTTTTGATTCCATTTGAAGCTCTTCATATATTTCACACCTTTTCATGCTCTTCATGTTTTCAACACCCATTCATGCTCCTCGTATTTTTCAGAACGTTTCATGCTCCTCATATTTTTGACACCTTTTGTAGCTCTTCATATTTTCCACACCTTTTCAGGCTCTTCATGTTTTTCAACACCGCTTCATGCTCCTCCTATTTTTCAGACCGTTTCATGCTCCTCATATTTTTGACACCTTTTGAAGCTCTTCATATATTTCATGCCTTTTCAGGCTCTTCAGGTTTTTAAACACCGCTTCATGCTCCTCCTATTTTTCAGACCGTTTCATGCTCCTCCTATTTTTCAGGCCGTTTCATGCTCTTCATAATTTTGACACCTTTTGAAACTATTCATATTTTTCACACCTATTCATGCTCTTCAGGTTTTAAAACACCGCTTCATATTCCTCCTATTTTTCAGACCGTTTCATGCTCCTCCTATTGTTGACACCTTTTGAAGCTCTTCATATATTTCACGCCTTTTCAGGCTCTTCAGGTTTTTCAACACCGCTTCATGCTCCTCCTATTTTTCAGACCGTTTCATGCTCCTCCTATTTTTGAGGCCGTTTCATGCTCCTCATAGTTTTGACACCTTTTGAAACTCTTCATATTTTTCACACCTTTTCATGCTCTTCATGTTTTTGAACACCGATTCATGCTCATCCTATTTTTCAGACCGTTTCATGCTCCTCATATTTTTGACACCTTTTGAAGCTCTTCATATTTTTCACACCTTTTCAGGATCTTCATGTTTTTGAACACCGCTTCATGCTCCTCCTATTTTTGAGGCCGTTTCATGCCCCTCATAGATTTGACACCTTTTGAAACTCTTCATATTTTTCACACCTTTTCATGCTCTTCATGTTTTTGAACACCGATTCATGCTCCTCCTATTTTTCAGACCGTTTCATGCTCCTCATATTTTTGACACCTTTTGAAACTCTTCATATTTTTCACACCTTTTCAGGATCTTCATGTTTTCAACACCACTTCATGCTTCTTATATTTTTCAGTCCGTTTCATGCTCAGCTCATTTTTGACAGCTTTTGAAGCTCTTCTTATTTTTCACACCTTTTGAAGCTCTTCATATTTTTCACACATTTCAAGCTCTTCATGTTTTTCAACACCGCTTCATGATGCTCATATTTTTCTGACCGTTTCATGCTCCTCATATTTTTGACACCTTTTGAAGCTCTTCATATATTTCACACTTTTTTAGGCTCTTCATGTTTTCAACACCACTTCATGCTCCTCCTATTTTTCAGACCGTTTCATGCTCATCTCATTTTTGACACATTTTGAAGCTCTTCATATATTTCACACCTTTTCAGACTCTTCATATTTTTGAACACCGCTTCATGCTCCTCCTATTTTTCAGACCGTTTCATTCTCATTTCATTTTTGACACCTTTGGAAGCTATTCATATGTTTCACACTTGTTCAGGCTCTTCATGTTTTAGAACACCTATTCATGCTCCTCCTATTTTTCAGACCGTTTCATGCTCATTTCTTTTTTGACACCTTTGGAAGCTATTCATATGTTTCACACCTGTTCAGGTTCTTCATGTTTTAGAACACCTATTCATGCTCCTCCTATTTTTCAGACCGTTTCATGCTCATTTCATTTTTGACACCTTTGGAAGCTATTCATATGTTTCACACCTGTTCAGGCTCTTCATGTTTTAGAACACCTATTCATGCTCCTCCTATTTTTCAGACCGTTTCATTCTCACTTCATTTTTGACACCTTTGGAAGCTATTCATATGTTTCACACCTTTTCAGGCTCTTCATGTTTTTGAACACGGCTTCATGCTCCTCCTATTTTTCTGACCGTTTCATGCTCCTGATATTTGACACGATTTGAAGCTCTTCATATATTTCACACCTTTTCAGGCACTTCATGATTTTCAACACCGCTTCATGATCCTCCTATTTTTCAGAACGTTTCATGGTCCTCATATTTGACACAATTTGAAGCTCTTCATATATTTCACACCTTTTCAGGCTCTTCATGTTTTGATCACCGCTTCATGCTCCTCCTATTTTTCAGACCGTTTCTTGCTCCTCATATTTTTCACACATTTTGAAACTCTACATATTTTTCACACCTTTTCAGTGTCTTCATGTTTTCGACCACCCCTTCATGCTCCTCTTCTTTTTCAGACCATTTCATACTCCTCATATTGTTGACACCTTTTGAAGCTCTTCATATTTTTCACACTTTTTCAGGCTCTTCATGTTTTTAAACACCGCTTCATACTCCTCCTATTTTTCAGACCGTTTCATGCTCCTCATATTTTTGACACCTTTTGAAGCTCTTCATATTATTCCCACCTTTTCAGGCTCTTCATGTTTTTGAACTCCGCTTAATGCTCCTTCTATTTTCAGACCGTTTCATGCTCCTCATGTATTTGAGAAATTTTGACGCTCTTCATATTTTTCACACCTTTTCTGGATCTTCATGTTTTTGAACACAGTTTATGCTCCTCATATTTTTCACACATTTTCATGCTCTTCATATTTTTCACACCTTTTCAGGCTCTTCAGGTTTTTCTACACCGCTTCATGCTCCTCCTATTTTTCAGACCGTTTCATGCTCCTCCTATTTTTCAGAATTTCATGCTCCTCATATTTTGACACCTTTTGAAGCTCTTCATATTTTTCACTCCTTTTCAGGCTCTTCATGTTTTTGAACACGGCTTCATGCTCCTCCTATATTTCAGACCGTTTCATGCTCCTCCTATTTTTGACACCTTTTGTAACTCTTCATATATTTCACACCTTTTCAGGCTATTCATGTTTTTCAACACCGCTTCATGCTCCTCCTATTTTTCAGACCATTTCATGCTCCTTCTATTTTTGACACTTTTTGAAGCTGTTCATATATTTCACACTTTTTCAGGCTCTTCAGGTTTTTCAACACCGCTTCATGTTCCTCCTATTTTTCGGACCGTTTCATGCTCCTCCTATTTTTGACACCTTTTGAAGCTCTTCATATATATCACGCCTTTTCAGGCTCTTCAGGTTTTTCAACACCGCTTCATGCTCCTCCTATTTTTCAGACCGTTTCATGCTCCTCCTATTTTTCAGGCCGTTTCATGCTCCTCCTATTTTTCAGGCCGTTTCATGCTCTTCATAGTTTTGACACCTTTTGAAACTCTTCATATTTTTCACACCTTTTCATGCTCTTCAGGTTTTTCAACACCGCTTCATATTCCTCCTATTTTTCACACCGTTTCATGCTCCTCCTATTATTGACACCTTTTGAAGCTCTTCATATATTTCACCCCTTTTCAGGCTCTTCAGGTTTTTCAACACCGCTTCATGCTCCTCCTACTTTTCAGACCGTTTCATGCTCCTCCTATTTTTCAGACCGTTTCATGCTCCTCATAGTTTTGACACCTTTTGAAGCTCTTCATATTTTTCACACCTTTTCAGGATCTTCATGTTTTTCAACACCGATTCATGCTCCTCCTATTTTTCAGACCATTTCATGCTCCTCATATTTTTCACACAATTGAAGCTCTTCATATATTTCACACTTTTTCATTTCTTCATGTTTTTGAACAACGCTTCATGCTCCTCCTATTTTTCAGACCTTTTCATGCTCTTCCTATTTTTCAGACCCTTTCATACTCCTCATATTTTTGACACCTTTTGAAGCTCTTCATATATTTCACACTTTTTCAGGCTCTTCCTGTTTTTCAACACCACTTGATGCTCCTCCTGTTTTTTAGACCGTTTCATGCTCATCTCATTTATGACACCTTTTGAACCTCTTCATTTTTTTCACACCTTTTGAAACTCTTCATAATTTTCATACCTTTTCAGGCTCTTCATGTTTTTCAACACCGCTTCATGCTCCTCCTATTTTCAGACCGTTTCATTCTCCTCCTCTTTTTCAGACCGTTTCATGCTACTCATATTTTTGACACTTTTTGAAGCTCTTCATATTTTTCACACCTTTTCAGGCTCTTCATGTTTTTCAACACCGCTTCATGCTCCTCCTATTTTTCAGACCGTTCACGCTCCTCCTATTTTTCAGACTGTTTCATGCAACGCTTATTATTGACACCTTTTGAAACTCTTTATATTTGTCACACCTTTTCAGGCTCTTCATGTTTTTCAACACCGCGTCATTCTCTTCTTATTTTTCAGACCGTTTCATGCTCCTCATAATTTTGACACGTTTTGAGGCTCTTCATATATTTCACACTTTTTCAGGCTCTTCATGTTTTTGAACACCGTTTCATGCTTCTCCTATTTTTCAGACTGTTTCATGCTCATCTCATTTTTGACACCTTTGAAGCTCTTCATATTTTTCACACCTTTTGAAGCTCTTCCTATTTTTCACACGTTTTCAGGCTCTTCATGTTTTTCAAAACTGCATCATGCTCCTCCTATTTTTCAGACCGCTTCATGCTCCTCATGTATTTCACACCTTGTGAAGCTCTTCATATTTTTCACACCTTTTCAGGCTCTTCATGTTTTTGAACACCGTTTCATGCTGCTCCTGTTTTTCAGACAGTTTCAAGCTCCTCATATTTTTGACATCTTTTGAAGCTCTTCATATTTTTCACACCTTTTCTGGTTCTTCATGTTTTTCAACACCGCTTCATGCTCCTCCTATTTTTCAGACCGATTCATGCTCCTCATGTATTTCACACCTTTTGAAGCTCTTCATATGTTTCACACCTTTTCAGGCTCTTCATGTTTTTGAACACCGTTTCATGCTGCTCCTGTTTTTCAGACCGTTTCATGCTCCTCATAATTTTGACAGCTTTTGAAGCTCCTCATGTTTTTGACACTTTTTGAAGCTCTTCATATTTTTCACACCTTTTGAAGCTCTTCATATTTTTCACAGATTTTCAGGCTCTTCATATTTTTCACACCTTTTCTGGTTCTTCATGTTTTTCAACACCGCTTCATGCTCCTCCTATTTTTCAGACCGATTCATGCTCCTCTTGTATTTCACACATTTTGAAGCTCTTAATATTTTTCACACCTTTTCAGGCACTTCATGTTTTTGAACACGATTTCATGCTCCTCCTATTTTTCAGACCGTTTCATGCTCCTCACATTTTTGACACCTTTGAAGTTCTTCATATTTTTCACAACTTTTCAGGCTCTTCATGTTTTTCAACACCGCTTCATGCTCCTCCTTTTTCAGACCATTTCATGCTCATCTCATTTTTCGCACTTTTTGAAGCTCTTCATATTTTTGACACCTTTTGAGCTCTTCATATTTTTCACACGTTTTGAGGCTCTTCATGTTTTTCAATATCGTTTCATGCTTCTCCTATTTTTCAGACCGATTCATGCTCTTCATGTATTTCACAACTTGAAGCTCTTCATATTTTTCACAACTTTTCAGGCTCTTCATGTTCTTGAACACCTTTTCATGCTCCTCCTATTTTTCAGACCGTTTCATGCTCATCTCATTTTTGACAGCTTTTGAAGTTCTTCATATTTTTCACATCTTTTGAAACTATTCATATTTTTCACACCTTTTCAGGCTCTTCATATTTTTCAACACCGCTTCATGCTCCTCCTATTTTTCAGACCGTTTCATGCTCCTCTCATTTCTGAAATCTTTTGAAGCTCTTCATATATTTCACACATTTTCAGGCTCTTAATGCTTTTCAACACCACTTTAGGCTCCTCCTATTTTTCAGACCGTTTCATGCTCATCTCATTTTTGACACCTTCTGAAGCGGTTCATAGTTTTCACAAATTTTCAGGCTCTTCATATTTTTGAACACCGCTTCATGCTCCTCCTATTTTTCAGACCGTTTCATGCTCCTCATGTATTTCACACATTTTGCGGCTCTTCATATTTTACACACCTTTTCAGGTTCTTCATGATTTTCAACACCACTTCATGCTCCTCCTATTTTTCAGACCGTTTCATGTTCCTTATATTTTTGACACCTTTGGAAGCTCTTCATATTTTTTACACCCTTCCAGGCTCTTCATGTTTTTTAACACGGCTTCATGCTCTTCCTATTTTTCAGACCGTTTCATGTTCCTTATATTTTTGACACTTTTTGAATCTGTTCATATATTTCACACCTTTTCAGGCTCTTCTTGTTTTTCAACACCACTTCATGCTCCTCCTACTTTTCAGACCATTTCATGCTCATCTCATTCTTGACACTTTTTGCAGCTCTTCATATTTTTCACACGTTTTCAGGCTCTTCATATTTTTCAACACTGCTTTATGATCCTCCTATTTTTCAGACCGTTTCATGCTCATCTCATTTTTGACACCATTTTAAGCTCTTCATATTTTTCACACCTTTTGAAGCTCTTCATATTTTTCACACCTTTTCAGGCTCTTCATGTTTTTCAACAGTGCTTCATGATCCTCCAATTTTTCAGACCGTTTCATGCTCCCCATATTTATGACATCTTTTGAAGCTTTTCATATTTTTCACACCATTTAGGCTCTTCATGTTTTACAGCACCACTTCATGCTCCTCCTATATCTCAGACAGTTTCATGCTCCTCATATGGTGGACACCTTTTGAAGCTCTTCGTATTTTTCACATCTTTTCAGGCTCCTCATGTTTTTCAACACCACTTCATGCTCCTCCTACTTTTCAGACCATTTCATGCTCATCTCATTCTTGACACTTTTTGAAGCTCTTCATATTTTTCACACCTTTTGAGGCTCTTCATGTTTTTCAACACCGCTTCATGCTCCTCCTATTTTTCAGGCCGATTCATGCTCCTCAAGTATTTCAAACCTTTTGAGGCTCTTCATGTTTTTCAACACCACTTCATGCTCCACCTATTTTTCAGACCGTTTCATGCTCATCTCATTTTTTGCACTTTTTGAAGCTCTTCATATTTTTGACACCTTTTGAAGGTCTTCATATTTTTCGCAACTTTTCAGGCTCTTCATGTTTTTCAACACCGCTTCATGCTCCTCCTATTGTTCAGACCGTTTCATGGTCCTCATGTATTTCCCACCTTTTGAAGCTCGTCATACTTTTCACAACTTTTGAATCTCTTCATATATTTCACACTTATTCAGGCTCTTCATGTTTTTCAACACCACTTCATGCTCCTCCTATTTTTCAGACCGTTTCATGCTCATCTCATTTTTGACAGCTTTTGAAGCTCTTCATATTTTTCACACCTTTGTAGCTCTTCGTATTTTTCAAACCTTTTTAGGCTCTTCATGTTTTTGAACACCGCTTCATGATCCTCCATTTTTTCAGACCGTTTCATGCTCCTCATATTTGTGACATCTTTTGAAGCTTTTCATATTTTTCACACCTTTTAGGCTCTTCATGTTTTTCACACCATTTCAGGCTCTTCATGTTTTTGAACACCACTTCATGCTCCTCGTATTTTTCAGACCGTTTCATGCTCCTCATATTTGTGACATCTTTTGAAGCTTTTCATATTTTTCACACCTTTTAGGCTCTTCATGTTTTTCACACCATTTCAGGCTCTTCATGTTTTTGAACACCGCTTCATGCTCCTCCTATTTTTCAGACCGTTTCATGCTCCTCATATTTTTGACACCTTTTGAAGCTCTTCATATTTTTCACACCTTTTCATGCTCTTCATGTTTTTGAACACCACTTCATGCTCCTCGTATTTTTCAGACCTTTTCATGCTCCTCCTATTTTTGACAACTTTTGAAGCTCTTCTTTTTTTCACACCTTTTCATGCTCTTCATGTTTTTCAACACCGCTTCATGCTCCTCCTATTTTTCAGACCGTTTCATGCTCATCTCATTTTTGACACCTTTTGAAGCTCTTCATAATTTTCACATCTTTTGAACCTCTTCATATTTTTCACAAGATTTCAGGCTCTTCATGTTTTTCAATACCGCTTCATGCTCCTCCTATTTTTCAGACCGTTTCATGCTCATCATATTTTTGACACCTTTTGAAGCTCTTCATATTTTTCACACCTTTTCAGGCTCTTCAGGTTTTTGAACACCACTTCATGCTCCTCCGATTTGTCAGGCCGTTTCATGCTCCTCCTATTTTTCAGACCGTTTCATGCTCCTCATATTTTTGACACCTTTTGAAGCTCTTCATAATTTTCACACCTTGTCAGACTCTTCATATTTTTGAACACCGTTTCATGCTCCTCCTATTTTTCAGACCATTTCATGCTCCTCATATTTTTGAAACCTTTTGAAACTCTTCATATATTTCACACCTTTTCAGGCTCTTCATATTTTTCACCACCACTTCATAGTCCTCCTATTTTTCAGACCGTTTCATGCTCATCTCATTTTTGACACCTTTGGAAGCTCTTCATATTTTCACACGTTTTGAAGCTCTTCATATTTTTCACACGTTTCAGGCTCTTCACGTTTTTAAACACCGCTTCATACTCCTCCTATTTTTCAGACAGTTTCATGCTCCTCATATATTTGACACTTTTTAAGGCTCTTCATATTTTGCACACCTTTTCAAGCTGTACATGTTTTTGAACACCACTTCATGTTCCACCTATTTTTCAGACCGTTTCATGCTCCTCATATTTTTGACACCTTTTGAAGCTCTTCATATTTTTCACACCTTTTCAGGCTCTTCATGTTTTTGAACACTGATTCATGTTACTCCTATTTTTCAGACCGTTTAATGCTCCTCATATTTTTGACACCTTTTGAATCTCTTCATATATTTCACACCTTTGAAGCTCTTCATATATTTCACACCTTTGAAGCTCTTCATATATTTCACACCTTTTCAGGCTCTTCATGTTTTTCACCACCACTTCATGCTCCTCCTATTTTTCAGACCGTTTCATGCTCCTCATATTTTTGACACCTTTTGAAGCTCTTCATATATTTCAAACCTTTTCAGTGTCTTCATTTTTTTACCACCACTTCATGCTCCTCCTATTTTTCAGAACGTTTCATGCTCATCTCTTTTTGACTCCTATTCAAGCTCTTAATATCATTTTTCCCTTTTGAAGCTCTTCATATTTTTCACACGTTTTCATGCTCTTCATGATTTTCTGCACAGTTTCATGCTCCTCCCATTTTTCAGAACGTTTCATGCTACTCATATTTTTGACACGTTTTGAAGCTCATCATATTTTTCACACCTTTTCAGGCTCTTCATGTTTTTCAGCACAGTTTGATGCTCCTCCTATTTTTCAGACCGTGTCATGCTCCTCATATTTTTGACATCTTTTGAAACTCTTCATATATTTCACACCTTTTCAGGCTCTTCATGTTTTTCAACACCACTTCATGCTCCTCCTTTTTTCAGACCACTTCATGCTCATCTCATTTTTGACACATTTTGAAGCTGTTCATATTTTTCATATCTTTTGAAGCTCTTCATATATTTTACACGTTTTCAGGCTCTTCATGTTTTTCAAAACCGCTTCGAGCTGCTCCTAATTTTCAGATCATTTAATGCTCATCGATTTTTACACCTTTTCCAGGTCTTCATATTTTCACACCTTTTGAAGCTCTTCATATTTTTCACACCTTTTTAGGCTCTTCATGTATTTGAACACCGTTTCATGCTCCTCATATTTTTCAGACCGTTTCATGCTCCTCATATTTTTGACACCTTTTGAAGCTCTTCTTTTTTTTTCACACCTTTTTAAGCTCTTCATATATTTCACACATTTTCAGGCTCTTCATGCTTTTAAACAACACTTCGTGCTCCTCCTATTTTTCAGACCGTTTCATGCTCCACATATTTTTAACACGTTTTGAAGCTCTTCACATTTTTCACACCTTTTTAGGCTCTTCCTGTTTTTGAACACCGTTTCATGCTCCTCCTATTTTTCAGACCGTTTCATGCTCCTCATATTTTTGACACCTTTTGAAGCTCTTCATATTTTTAAAACCTTTTCAGGCTCTTCTTGTATTTGAACACCGCTTCATACACCTCCTATTTTTCACACCTTTTGAAGCTCTTCATATTTTTCACACCGTTTCAGGCTTTTCTTGTGTTTGAACACCGCTTAATGCACCTCCTATTTTTCACAACTTTTGAAGCTCTTCATATTTTTCACACCTTTTTAGGCTCTTCATGTTTTAGAACACCGCTTCATGCTCCTCCTATATTTCAGACCGTTTAATGCTCCTCATATATTTCACACCTTTTGAAGCTCTTCATATTTTTCACACCTTTTCAGGCTCTT
Organism: Dama dama; assembly: GCF_033118175.1. Taxonomy (NCBI): domain Eukaryota; kingdom Metazoa; phylum Chordata; class Mammalia; order Artiodactyla; family Cervidae; genus Dama; species Dama dama. The sequence goes on from NW_026870900.1 coordinate 1,227,793, forward strand.
CATGTTTCTCAACACCGTTTCATGCTCCTCCTATATTTCACACCATTTCATGCTCCTCATATTTTTGACACCTTTTGAAGCTCTTCATATTTTTCACAACTTTTCAGGGTCTTCATTTTTTTGAACACCGCATCATGCTCCTCCTATTTTTCAGACTGTTTCATGCTCGTCATATTTTTCACACCTTTTGAAGCTCTTCATATTTTTCACACCTTTTCAGGCTCTTCATGTTTTTGAACACAGCTTCATGCTCCTCCTATTTTTCAGACCGTTTCATGCACCTCATGTATTTCACACCTTTTGAAGCTCTTCATATTTTTCACACATTTTCAGTGTTTTCATGTTTTTCAACACTACTTCATGCTCCTCCTATTTTTCAGACCGTTTCATGTTCCTCATATTTTTGACACCTTTTGAAGCTCTTCATATTTTTCACACCTTTTAGTCTCTTCATGCTTTTCAATACCGCTTCATGCTACTGCTATATTTCCGACCGTTTCATGCTCCTCATATTTTTGACACTTTTTGCAGCTCTTCACATTTTTCACACCTTTTCAGACGCTTCATGTTTTTGAACACTGCTTCATGTTCTTCCTCTTTTTCGGACCGTTTCATGCTCATCTCATTTTTGACACCTTTTGAAGCTCTTCATATTTTTAACACCTTTTGAAGCTCTTCATATTTTTCACACATTTTCAGGCTCTTCATGTTTTTCAACACCGCTTCATGCTCCTACTATTTTCAGACTGTTTCAACCTCCTCATGTATTTCACACCTTTTGAAGCTCTTCATATTTTTCACACATTTTCAGGCTCTTCATGTTTTTGAACATCATTTCAAGCTGCTCCTATTTTTCAGACCGTTTCCTGCTCCTCATATTTTTGACACCTTTTGAAGCTCTTCATATAATTCAAACCTTTTCAGTGTCTTCATTTTTTTGAACACCATTTCATGCTCCTCCTATTTTTCAAAACGTTTCATGCTCATCTCTTTTTGACTCGTATTCAAGCTCTTAATATCATTCTTCCCTTTTGAAGCTCTTCATGTTTTTCACATGTTTTCATGCTCTTCATGATTTTCAGCACAGTTTTATGCTCCTCCTATTTTTCAGACCGTTGCATGCTCCTCATATTTTTCACACGTTTTGAAGCTCATCTTATTTTTCACACCTTTTCAGGCTCTTCATGTTTTTCAGCACAGTTTGATGCTCCTCCTATTTTTCAGACCGTTTCATGCTCCTCATATTTTTGACATCTTTTGAAACTCTTCATATATTTCACACCTTTTCAGGCTCTTCATGTTTTTCAACACCACTTCATGCTCCTCATTTTTTCAGACCGCTTCATGCTCATCTCATTTATGACACCTTTTGAAGCACTTCAAATGTTTCACACCTTTTCAGGGTCTACATTTTTTGAACACCGCATCATGGTCCTCCTATTTTTCAGACTGTTTCATGCTTCTCATATTTTTCACACCTTTTGAAGCTCTTCATATTTTTCGCACCTTTTTAGGCTCTTCATGCTTTTCAATACCGCCACATGCTATTGCTATATTTCAGACCGTTTCATGCTCCTCATATTTTTGACACCTTTTGTAGCTCTTCCCATTTTTCACACCTTTTGAAACTCTTCATATTTTTCACATGTTTTCAGGCTCTTCATGATTTTCAACACCGCTTCTTGCTCCTCCTGTTTTTCAGACCGTTTCATGTTCCTCATATTTTTCACACCTTTTGAAGCTCTTCATATTTTTCACACCTTTTCAGGCTCTTCATGTTTTTGAACACCGTTTCATGCTGCTCCTATTTTTCAGACCGTTTCATGCTCCTCATATTTTTGACACCTTTTGAAGCTCTTCCTCATTTTCACACCTTTTCAGGCTCTTCATGTTTTTCAACACCACTTCATGTTCCTACTATTTTTCAGACCTTTTCATGCTCCTCATATTTTTCACACCTATTGAAGCTCTTCATATTTTTCACACCTTTTCAGGCTCTTCATGTTTCTCAACACCACTTCATGCTACTCCTATAATTCTGACCCTTTCATGCTCCACATATTTTTCACACATTTTGAAGCTCTTCATATTTTTCACAGCTTTTCAGGGTCTTCCTGTTTTTCAACACCGCTTCAAGCTCCTCCTATTTGTCAGACCGTTTCATGCTCCTCATATTTTTGACACCTTTTGTAGATCTTCATATTTTTCACACATTTTCAGGGTCTTCATGTTTTTCTACAACACTTCATGCTCCTCCTATTTTTCAGACCGTTTCATGCTCCGCATATTTTTGACACCTTTTGTAGATCTTTATATATTTCACACCTGTTCATGCTCTTCATGTTTTTCGACAGCACTTCATGCTCCTATTTTTCAGACCGCTTCATGCTCATCTCATTTTTCACACCTTTTGAAGCTGTTCATATTTTTCACACCTTTTGAAGCTCTTCATATTTTTCACAGCTTTTCAGGTTCTTCATGTTTTTCAACACCGCTTCATGCTCCTATTTTTCAGACTGTTTCATGCTCCTCATATTTTTGACACCTTTTGAAGCTCTTCATATTGTTCACACCTTTTCAGGCTCTTCATGTTTTTCAACATCGTTTCATGCTCCTCCTATTTTTCAGACCGCTTCAGGTCCTCATGTATTTCACACCTTTTCAAGCTCTTCATATTTTTCACACCTTTTCAGGCTCTTCATGTTTTTGAACACCGTTTCATGCTCCTCCTATTTTTCAGACCGTTTCATGCTCCTCATATTTTTGACACCTTTTGAACCTCCTCATTTTTTCACAACTTTTGAAGCTCTTCATATATTTCACACCTTTTCAGGCACTTCATGATTTTCACGACCACTTCATGCTCCTCCTATTTTTCAGACCGTTTCATGCTCATCTCATTTTTGACATCTTTGGAAGCTCTTCATATTTTTCACACCTTTTGAAGCTCTTCATATTTTTCACACGTTTTCAGGCTCTTCATGTTTTTCAACACCGCTTCATGCTCCTCCTATTTTTCAGACCGTTTCATGCTCCTCATATTTTTGACACGTTTTGAGGCCTTTCATGTTTTTCACACCTTTTCAGGCTCTTCATGTTTTTCAACACCACTTCATGCTCCTCCTATTTTTCAGATCGTTTCATGCTCCTCATATTTTTGACACTTTTTGAAGCTCTTCATATTTTTCACTACTTTTCAGGCTCTTCATGTTTTTCAACACCACTTCATGCTCCTCCTTTTTTGCAGACCATTTCATGCTCCTCATATTTTGACACTTTTTGAAGCTCTTCATATGTTTCACAACTTTTCAGGCTCTTCATGTTTTTCAACACCGCTTCATGCTCCTGCTATTTTTCAGACCGTTTCATTCTCCTCATAGTTTTGACACCTTTTGAAGCTCTTCATGTCTTTCAACACCGTTTCATGCTGCTCCAATTTTTCAGACCGTTTCATGATCCTCTTATTTTTCAGAACGTTTCATGCTCCGCATATTTTTGACACTTTGAAGCTCTTCATGTCTTTCAACACTGTTTCATGCTGCTCCTATTTTTCAGACCGTTTCATGCTCTTCCTATTTTACAGACCGTTTCATGTTCCTCACTTTTTTCACACCTTTTGAAACTCTTCATATTTTTCAAAACTTTTCAGGTTCTTCATGTTTTTGACGACTGCTTCATGCTCCTCCTATTTTTCAGACCGTTTCATGCTCCTCATATATTTGACACCTTGTGAAGCTCTTCCTATTTTTCACACCTTTTCAGGCTCTTCATGTTTTTGAACACCGTTTCATGCTCCTCCTATTTTTCAGACCGTTTCATGCTCCTCATGTTTTTGACACCTTTTGAAGCTCTTCATATTTTTCACACCTTTTCAGGCTCTTCATGTTTTTGAACACTGATTCATGTTACTCCTATTTTTCAGACCGTTTCATGCTCCTCATGTATTTCACACCTTTTGAAGCTCTTCATATTTTTCACACCTTTTCAGGTTCTTCATGTTTTTTAACAACTCTTCATGCTCCTCCTATTTTTCAGACCGTTTCATTCTCCTCATATTTTTGACACCTTTTGAAGCTCTTCATATATTTCACACCTTTTCAGGCTCTTCATGTTTTTCAACACCACTTCATGCTCCTCCTATTTTTCAGAACGTTTCATGCTCCTCATATTTTTGACACCTTTTGAAGCTCTTCATATTTTTCACACCTTTTCAGGCTTTTCATGTTTTTGAACACCGCTTCATGTTCCTCTTATTTTTCAGACCGTTTCATGCTCCTCATATTTTTGACACCTTTTGAAGGTCTTCATATTTTTCACACCTTTTCAGGTTCTTCATGTTTTTTAACAACTCTTCATGCTCCGCCTATTTTACAGACCGTTTCATTCTCTTCATTTTTTTGACACCTTTTAAAGCTCCTCCTATAATTCACACCCTTTCAGGCTTTTCATTTTTTTCAACACCACTTCATGCTCCTCCTATTTGTCAGACCGTTTTATGCTACACATATTTTTCACACCTGTTGAAGCTCTTCATATTTTTCACACCTTTTCAGGCTCTTCATATTTTTGAACACTGCTTCATGCTCCTCCTATTTTTCAGACCGTTTCATGCTCCTCATATTTTTGACAATTTTGGAAGCTCTTCATATTTTTCACACCTTTTCAGGCTGTTCATCTTTTTCAAGAACGCTTCATGCTCCTCCTATTTTTGAGACCGTTTCATGCTCCTCATTTTTTTTGACACCTTTTGAAGCTCTTCATATTTTTCACACGTTTTTACGCTCTTCATGTTTTTCATCACCGCTTCACGCTTCTCCTATTTTTGAGACATTTTTACGCTCCACATATTTTTGATAACTTTTGGAGCTCTTCATATTTTTCACACCTTTTCAGGCTCTTCATGTTTTTGAACACCGCTTCATGCTCCTCCTATTTTTCAGACCGTTTCATGCTCCTCCTTTTTTAAGACCGTTTCATGCTCCTCATATTTTTGACACCTTTTGAAGCTCTTCATATTTTTCACACCTTTTCAGACTCTTCATGTTTTTCAACACCGCTCCATGCTCCTCCTATTTTTCAGACCGTTTCATGCTCCTCATATTTTTGACACCTTTTTAAGCTCTTCATATATTTCACAACTTTTCAAGCTCTTCATGTTTTTGAACACCGCTTCATGCTCCTCCTATTTTTCCGACCGTTTCATGCTCCTCCTATTTTCAGACCGTTTCATGCTCCTCATATTTTGACACCTTTTGAAGCTTTTCATATTTTTCACCTTTTCAGGCTCTTCATATTTTTCAACACCGCTAGATGCTTCTCCTATTTTTCAGACCGTTTAATGCTCCTCATATTTTGATACCTTTTGAAGCTCTTCATATTTTTCACACCTTTTCAGGCTCTTCATGTTTTTCAACTCCGCTTCATGCTCCTCCTCTTTTCCAGACCGTTTCATGCTCCTCATATTTTTGACACCTTTGAAGCTCTTCATATATTACAAACCTTTTCAGGCTCTTCAAGTTTTTCAACATAGCTTCATGCTCCTGATATTTTTCAGACTGTTTCATGCTCCTCATATTTTTGATACCTTTTGAAGCTCTTCATATTTTTCACACCTTTTCAGGCTCTTCATGTTTTTCAACCCTGCTTCATGCTCCTCCTATTTTTCAGACCGACTCATGCTCCTCATATTTTTGACACCTTTTGAAGCTCTTCATATTTTTCAGAACCTTTTCAGGCTTGTCATGTTTTTCAACACCACTTCATATTCCTCCTAATTTTCAGACCGTTTCATTCTCCTCATATTTTTGACACCTTTTGAAGCTCTTGTTATTTTTCACACCTTTTCAGGCTCTTCATGTTTTTGAACACCGCTTCTTGCTCCTCCTATTTTTCAGACCATTATATGCAACTCATATTTTTGAAACCTTTTGAAGCTCTTCATATTTTTCACACCTTTTCAGGCTCTTCATGTTTTTGAACACCACTTCATGCTCCTCCTATTTTTCACACCATTTCATGCAACTCATATTTTTGAAACTTTTTGAAGCTCTTCATATTTTTCACACGATTTCAGGCTCTTCATGTTTTTGATCACCGTTTCATGCTCCTCCTATTTTTCAGACCGTTTCATGCTCATCTCATTTTTGACAACTTTTGAAGCTCTTCATATATTTCACACCTTTTGAAACTCTTCATATTTTGCACACCTTTCCAGGCTCTTCATATTTTTCAAGACCGCTTCATGCTCCACCTATTTTTCAGACCGTTTCATGCTCCTCATGTTTTTCACACCTTTTGAAGCTCGTCATATTTTTCACACCTTTTCAGGCTGTTCATGTTTTTGATCACCGTTTCATGCTCCTCCTATGTTTCAGACTGTTTCATGCTCCTAATATTTTTGACACCTTTTGAAGCTCTTCATATTTTTCACACCTTTTCAGGCTCTTCATGTTTTTCAACACCGCTTCATGCTCCTCCTATTTTTCAGACCGTTTCATGCTCCTCATATTTTTGACACCTTTTGAAGCTCATCATATTTTTCACACCCTTTCAGGCTCTTCATCTTTTTGCACACCGCTTCATGCTCCTCCTATTTTTCACACCGTTTCATGCTCCTCTCATTATTGACACATTTCGAAGCTATTCATATTTTTCACACCTTTGGAAGCTCTTCATATTTTTCACACATTTTCAGGCTTTTCTTGTTTTCAACACCGCTTCATACTCCTCCTTTTTTTCAGACCGTTTCATGCTCCTCATATTTTTGACACCTTTTAATGCTCTTCATATTTTTCACACCTTTTCAGGCTCTTCATGTTTTTCAACACCGCTTCACGCTCCTCCTATTTTTCAGACTGTTTCATGCTCCTCATATTTTTGACACCTTTTGAAGCTGTTCATATTTTTCACACCTTTTCAGGCTCTTCATGTTTTTCAACCGTGCTTCATGTTACTCCTATTTTTCAGATCGTTTCATGCTCCTCATATTTTTGACACCTTTTGAAGATCTTAATATTTTTCACACCTTTTCAGGCTCTTCATGTTTTTTGAACACCATTTCATGCTCCTCCTTTTTTTTGACACATTTTGATGGTCTTCATAATTTTCACACCTTTTCAGGCTCTTCATGTTTTTCAACACCGTTTCATGCTCCTCCTATTTTTCAGATCATTTCATGCTCCTCATATATTTCACATCTTTTGTAGATCTTCATATTTTTCACACCTTTTCAGTCTCTTCAGGTTTCTCAACATCACTTCATGCTTCTCCTATTTTTCACACCGTTTCATGCTCCTCATATTTTTGACACCTTTTGAAGCTCTTTATATATTTCCCACCTTTTCAGGCTCTTAATGTTTTCAACACCGCTTCATGCTCTTCCTATTTTTCGGACCGCTTCATGCTCCTCATATTTTTGACATCTTTTGAATCTCCTCATATTTTTCACACGTTTTCAGGCTCTTCATGTTTTTCAACACCACTTCATGCTCCTCCTATTTTTCAGACCTTTTCATGCTCCTCATTTTTTTCACACCTTTCGAAGCTCTTACTAATTTTCACACCTTTTTAGGCTCTTCATGTTTTTGAACAACGTTTCATGCTCCTCCTATTTTTCAGACCGTTTCATGCTCCTCTTATTTTTGCCACATTTTGAAGCTCTTCATATTTTTCACACCTTTTCAGGCTCTTCATACATTTTAACAACACTTCATGCTCCTCCTATTTTTCAGACCGTTTCATGCTCCTCATATTTTTGACACATTTTGAAGCTCTTCATATTTTTCACAACTTTTCAGGCTCTTCATGTTTTTGAACACCGCTTCATGTTCCTCCTATTTTTCAAACTGTTTCATGCTCCTCATGTATTTCACAACTTTTGAAGCTATTCATATATTTCACTCTTTTTCAGGCCCTCATGCTTTTGAACACAGCTTCATGCTCCTCCTATTTTTCACACCGTTTCATGTTCCTCATATATTTCACATCTTTTGAAGCTCTTCCTATTTTTCACAGCTTTTCTGACTCTTCATGTTTTTGAACACAGCTTCATGCTCCTCCTATTTTTCAGACTGTTTCATGCTCCTCATATTTTTGACACCTTTTGAAGCTCTTCATAATTTTCACAGCTTTTCTGACTCTTCATATTTTTGAACACCGCTTCATGCTCCTCCTATTTTTCAGACCGTTTCATGCTCCTCGTATTTTTGAAACCTTTTGAAGCTCTTCATATATTTCACACCTTTTCAGGCTCTTCATATTTTTCACCACCACTTCATAGTCCTCCTATTTTTCAGACCGTTTCATGCTCATCTCATTTTTGACACCTTTGGAAGCTCTTCATATTTTCACACGTTTTGAAGCTCTTCATATTTTTCACACGTTTTCAGCCTCTTCAAGTTTTTCAACACCGCTTCATACTCCTCCTATTTTTCAGACCGTTTCATGCTCCTCATATATTTGAAACCTTTTGAAGCTCTTCTTATTTTTCACATCTTTTGAAACTCTTCATATTTTTCACACGTTTTCAGGCTCTTCATGTTTTTCAACACCGTTTCATGCTCCTCCTATTTTTCAGACAGTTTCATGCTCCTTATATCTTTGTCTCCTTTTGAAGCTCTTCATATTTTTCACACCTTTTGAAGCTCTTCATATTTTTCACACCTTTTCTGGCTCTTCATGGTTTTCAACAGCGCTTCATGCTCCTCCAATTTTTCAGACCGCTTCATTATCATCTCATTTTTGACACCTTTTGAAGCTCTTCATATATTTCACACGTTTTCAGACTCTTCTTGTTTTTCAACACAGTTTCTTGCTCCTCTTATTTTTCACACCGTTTCATGCTCCTCATATTTTTGACACATTTTGAAGCTCTTCATATTTTTCACACCTTTTGAAGCTCTTCTTATTTTTCACACTTTTTCATGCTCTTCATGTTTTTCAACACCGCTTCATGCTCCTCCTGTTTTTCAGAGCGTTTCAAGCTCCTCATATATTTCACACCTTTTGAAGCTCTTCCTATTTTTCACACCTTTTCAGGCTCTTCATGCTTTTGAACACCGCTCCGTGCTCCTCCTATTTTTTAGACCGTTTCATGCTCCTCGTATTTTTCAGACCGTTTCAGGGTGTCCATGTTTTTGAACACCACTTCATGCTCCTCCTATATGTCAGACAGTTTCATGCTCCTCATATTTTTGACACCTTTTGAAGCTCTTCCTATTTTTCACACCTATTCAGGCTCTTCATATATTTGAAAAACTTTTCATGCTCCTCCTATTTTTCAGACCGTTTCATGCTCCACATATTTCTGACAGCTTTGAAGATCCTCATATTTTTCACATATTTTGAGGCTAGTCATGTTTTTGAACACCGCTTCATGCTCCTCATATTTTTCAGATCATTTCATCCTCCTCATATTTTTGACACCTTTTGACGCTCTTCATATTTTTCACACCTTTTCAGCTTTCTCATGTTTTTGAACACCGCTTCATGCTCCTCATATTTTTCAGATCGTTTCATGCTCCTCATATTTTTGACACCTTTAGAAGCTCTTCATATTTTTCACACCTTTTCAGGCTTTTCATGTTTTTCAACACCGTTTCATGCTCCTCCTATTTTTCAGACCTTTTCATGCTCCTCATAATTTTCACACCTTTTGAAGCTCTTGATATTTTTCACACCTTTTCAGGCTCTTCATGTTTTTCAACACCGTTTCATGTTCCTCCTATTTTTCAGACCTTTTCTTGCTCATCTAATTTTTGACACCTTTTGAAGCTCTTCATATTTTTCACACCTTTTGAAGCTCTTCATATTTTTCACACCTTTTCAGGCTCTTCATGTTTTTGAACACTGCTTCATGCTCCTCATATTTTTCAGATCGTTTATTGCTCCTCATATTTTTGACACCTTTGAAGCTCTTCATATTTTTTACACCTTTTCTGGCTCCTCATGTTTTTGAACACCGCTTCATGCTCCTCATATTTTTCAAATCGTTTCATGCTCCTCATATTTTTGACACCTTGTGACGCTCTTCATATTTTTCATACCTTTTTAAGCTCTTCTCGTATTTTTCACACGTTTTCAGTCTCTTCATGTTTTTCAACACCATTTCATGCTCCTCCTATTTTTCAGATCGTTTCATGCTCTTCATATTTTTCACACCTTGTGAAGCTCTTCATATTTTTCACAGCTTTTCAGGCTCTTCATGTTTTTGAACACCGTTTCATGCTCCTCCTCTTTTTCAGACCGTTTCATGCTCCTCATATTTTTAACACCTTTTGAAGCTCTTCATATTTTTCACACCTTTTCAGGCTCTTCATGTTTTTCAACACCGCTTCATGCTCCTCCTATTTTTCAGACCGTTTTATGCTCCTCATATTTTTGACACCTTTTGAAGCTCTTCATATTTTTTACTCCTTTTGAAGCTCTTCATATTTTTGACATTTGTGAAGCTCTTCATAATTTTCAAACGATTTCAGACTCTTCATGTTTTTCAACACCGCTTCATGCTCCTGCTATTTATCATACCGTTTCATGCTCCTCATATTTGACACCTTTTGAAGCTCTTCATATTTTTCACACCTTTTCAGGCTCTTCATGTTTTTGAACACTTCTTCATGCTCCTCCTCTTTTTCAAACCGTTTCTTGCTCCTCATATTTTTGACACCTTTTGAAGGTCTTCATATTTTTCACACCTTTTCAGGCTCTTCACGTTTTTTAACACCTCTTCATGCTCCTCCTATTTTTAGATCGTTTCATGCTCCTCATATTTTTGACACCTTTTCAAGCTCTTCATATATTTCACACCTTTTCAGGCTCTTCATTTTTTTCAACACCACTTCATGCTCCTCCTATTTTTCAGACCCTTTCATGCTCCTCATATTTTTGACACCTTTTGAAGCTCTTCATATATTTCACACCTTTTCAAGCTCTTCATGTTTTTCAACACCGCTTCAGGCTCGTCCTATTTTTCAGAACGTTTCATGCTCCTCATATTTTTGACACCTTTTGAAGCTCTTCATATTTTTCACACCTTTTCAGGCTTTTCATGTTTTTGAACACCGCTTCATGTTCCTCCTATTTTTCAGACCGTTTCATGCTCCTCATATTTTTGACACCTTTTGAAGCTCTTCATATATTTCACACCTTTTCAGGCTCTTCATATTTTTGAACACCGCTTCATGCTCCTCCTATTTTTCAGATTGTTTCATGCTCCTCATATTTTTGACACCTTTTGAAGCTCTTCATATTTTTCACACCTTTTCAGGCTCTTCATGTTTTTGAACACCGCGTCATGCTCCTCCTATTTTTCAGACCGTTTCAGGCTTCTCATATATTTCACACATTTTGAAGTTCTTCATATTTCTCACACCTTTTCAGGCTCTCCATGTTTTTCAACACCGCTTCATGCACCTCTATTTTTCAGACCGTTTCATGCTCATCTCATTTTTGACACCTTTTGAAGCTTTTCATATTTTTCACAACTTTTCAGGCTCTTCATGTTTTTGGACACCGCTTCATGCTCCTCCTATTTTTCAGACCATATCATGCTCCTCATATTTTTCACAACTTTTGAAGCTCTTCATATTTTTCACACCTTTTCAGTCTCTTCATATTTTTGAACATGACTTCATGTTCCTCCTATTTTTCAGACCGTTTCATGCTCCTCTCATTTTTGACACCTTTTGAAGCTTTGCATATTTTTCACAACTTTTCAGGCTCTTCATGTTTTTGAACACCGCTTCATGCTCCTTCTATTTTTCAGACCGTATCATGCTCCTCATATTTTTCACACCTTTTGAAGCTCTTCATATTTTTCACACCTTTTCAGGCTCTTCATTTTTTTCAACACTACTTGTTGCTCCTCCTATTTTTTAGACCGTTTCATGCTCATCTAATTTTTGACACCTTTTGAAGCTCTTCATATTTTTTACACCTTTTGAAGCTCTTCATATTTTTAACATTTTGAAGCTCTTCATAATTCAAACGATTTCAGACTCTTCATGTTTTTCAACACCGCTTCATGCTCCTGCTACTTATCATACCGTTTCATGCTCCTCATATTTGACACCTTTTGAAGCACTTCATATTTTTCACACCTTTTCAGGCTCTCCATGTTTTTGAACACTTCTTCATGCTCCTCCTCTTTTTGAAACCGTTTCATGCTCCTCATATTTTTGACACCTTTTGAAGGTCTTCATATTTTTCACATCGTTTCAGGCTCTTCATGTTTTTCAAGACCACTTCATGCTCCTCCGATTCTTGAGACCGTTTCATACTCCTCATATTTGACACCTTTTGAAGCTCTTCATATTTTTCACACCTTTTCAGGCTTTTCATGTTTTTGAACACCGCTTCATGCTCCTCCTATTTTCAGATCGTTTCATGCTCCTCATAATTTTGACACCTTTTGAAGCTCTTCATATTTTTCACATCTTTTCAGGCTCTTCATGTTTTTCAACACCGCTTCATGCTCCTGTTTTTTTTCAGACCGTTTCATGCTCCTCATGTATTCCACACCTTTTGAACCTCTTCATATTTTCACAACTTTTCAGGCTCTTCATGTTTAGAACACCATTTCATGCTGCTCCTATTTTTCAGACCATTTCATGCTCCTCATATTTTTGACATTTTTTGAAGCTCTTCATATTTTTCACACCTTTTCAGGCTCTTCATGTTTTTGAACACCGTTTCATGCTCCTCCTATTTTTCAGATCGTTTCATGCTCCTCATGTATTTCACCCCTTTTGAAGCTCTTCATATATTTCAAAGCTTTTCAAGCTCTTCATATTTTTCAACATAGCTTCATGCTCCTCATATTTTTCAAACCGTTTCATGCTCCTCATATTTTTTATACCTTTTGAAGCTCTTCATATTTTTCACACCTTTTCAGACTCTTCATGTTTTTCAACACCGCTTCATGGTCCTATTATTTTTCAGACCGTTTCATGCTCCTCATATTTTTGACACGTTTTGAGGCTTGTCCTATTTTTCACACCTTTAAAGGCTCTTCATGTTTTTGAACACCGTTTCATGCTGCTCCTATTTTTCAGACCATTTCATGCTCCTCATATTTTTGACATTTTTTGAAGCTCTTCATATTTTTCACACCTTTTCAGGCTCTTCATGTTTTTCAACACCACTTCATGCTTCTCCTATTTCTCAGACCGTTTCATGCTCATCTCATTTTTGACGGCTTTTGAAGTTCTTCATATTTTTCACATCTTTTGAAATATTCATATTTTTCACACCTTTTCAGGCTCTTCATGTTTTTCAACACCGCTTCATGCTTCTCCTACTTTTCAGACCGTTTCATGCTCCTCTCATTTCTGAAATCTTTTGAAGCTCTTCATATATTTCACACTTTTTCAGGCTCTTCATGTTTTTAAACACCGTTTCATGCTCCTCCTATTTTTCAGATCGTTTCATGCTCTTCATATTTTTCACACCTTGTGAAGCTCTTCATATTTTTCACAGCTTTTCAGGCTCTTCATGTTTTTGAACACCGTTTCATGCTCCTCCTATTTTTCAGATCGTTTCATGCTCTTCATATTTTTCACACCTTGTGAAGCTCTTCATATTTTTCACAGCTTTTCAGGCTCTTCATGTTTTTGAACACCGTTTCATGCTCCTCCTATTTTTCAGACCGTTTCATGCTCCTCATATTTTTAACACCTTTTGAAGCTCTTCATATTGTTCACACCTTTTCAGGCTCTTCATGTTTTTCAACACCGCTTCATGCTCCTCCTATTTTTCAGACCTTTTTATGCTCCTCATATTTTTGACACCTTTTGAAGCTCTTCATATTTTTTACTCCTTTTGAAGCTCTTCATATTTTTAACATTTGTGAAGCTCTTCATAATTTTCAAACGATTTCAGACTCTTCATGTTTTTCAACACCGCTTCATGCTCTTGCTATTTATCATACCGTTTCATGCTCCTCATATTTGACACCTTTTGAAGCTCTTCATATTTTTCACACCTTTTCAGGCTCTTCATGTTTTTGAACACTTCTTCATGCTCCTCCTCTTTTTCAAACCGTTTCTTGCTCCTCATATTTTTGACACCTTTTGAAGGTCTTCATATTTTTCACACCTTTTCAGGCTCTTCATGTTTTTTAACACCTCTTCATGCTCCTCCTATTTTTAGACCGTTTCATTCTCCTCATATTTTTGACACCTTTTCAAGCTCTTCATATATTTCACACCTTTTCAGGCTCTTCATTTTTTTAAACACCACTTCATGCTCCTCCTATTTTTAGGACCCTTTCATGCTCCTCATATTTTTGACACCTTTTGAAGCTCTTCATATATTTCACACCTTTTCAAGCTCTTCATGTTTTTCAACACCGCTTCAGGCTCGTCCTATTTTTCAGAACGTTTCATGCTCCTCATATTTTTGACACCTTTTGAAGCTCTTCATATTTTTCACACCTTTTCAGGCTTTTCATGTTTTTGAACACCGCTTCATGTTCCTCCTATTTTTCAGACCGTTTCATGCTCCTCATATTTTTGACACATTTTGAAGCTCTTCATATATTTCACACCTTTTCAGGCTCTTCATGTTTTTGAACACCGCGTCATGCTCCTCCTATTTTTCAGACCGTTTCAGGCTTCTCATATATTTCACACATTTTGAAGTTCTTCATATTTCTCACACCTTTTCAGGCTCTCCATGTTTTTCAACACCGCTTCATGCACCTCTATTTTTCAGACCGTTTCATGCTCATCTCATTTTTGACACCTTTTGAAGCTTTTCATATTTTTCACAACTTTTCAGGCTCTTCATGTTTATGGAGACCGCTTCATGCTCCTCCTATTTTTCAGACCATATCATGCTCCTCATATTTTTCACAACTTTTGAAGCTCTTCATATTTTTCACACCTTTTCAGTCTCTTCATATTTTTGAACATGACTTCATGTTCCTCCTATTTTTCAGACCGTTTCATGCTCCTCTCATTTTTGACACCTTTTGAAGCTTTGCATATTTTTCACAACTTTTCAGGCTCTTCATGTTTTTGAACACCGCTTCATGCTCCTTCTATTTTTCAGACCGTATCATGCTCCTCATATTTTTCACACCTTTTGAAGCTCTTCATATTTTTCACACCTTTTCAGGCTCTTCATTTTTTTCAACACTACTTGTTGCTCCTCCTATTTTTTAGACCGTTTCATGCTCATCTAATTTTTGACACCTTTTGCAGCTCTTCATATTTTTTACACCTTTTGAAGCTCTTCATATTTTTAACATTTTGAAGCTCTTCATAATTCAAACGATTTCAGACTCTTCATGTTTTTCAACACCGCTTCATGCTCCTGCTACTTATCATACCGTTTCATGCTCCTCATATTTGACACCTTTTGAAGCACTTCATATTTTTCACACCTTTTCAGGCTCTCCATGTTTTTGAACACTTCTTCATGCTCCTCCTCTTTTTGAAACCGTTTCATGCTCCTCATATTTTTGACACCTTTTGAAGGTCTTCATATTTTTCACATCGTTTCAGGCTCTTCATGTTTTTCAAGACCACTTCATGCTCCTCCGATTCTTGAAACCGTTTCTTACTCCTC
The DNA here is from genome assembly GCF_033118175.1 of Dama dama. Taxonomy (NCBI): domain Eukaryota; kingdom Metazoa; phylum Chordata; class Mammalia; order Artiodactyla; family Cervidae; genus Dama; species Dama dama. Next base: position 1,243,360 of record NW_026870900.1, read on the forward strand.
ATATTTGACACCTTTTGAAGCTCTTCATATTTTTCACACCTTTTCAGGTTTTTCATGTTTTTGAACACCGCTTCATGCTCCTCCTATTTTTCAGATCGTTTCATGCTCCTCATAATTTTGACACCTTTTGAAGCTCTTCATATTTTTCACATCTTTTCAGGCTCTTCATGTTTTTCAACACCGCTTCATGCTCCTGTTTTTTTTTCAGACCGTTTCATGCTCCTCATGTATTCCACACCTTTTGAACCTCTTCATATTTTTCACACCTTTTCAGACTCTTCATGTTTTGAACACCGTTTCATGCTGCTCCTATTTTTCAGACCATTTCATGCTCCTCATATTTTTGACATTTTTTGAAGCTCTTGATATTTTTCACACCTTTTCAGGCTCTTCATGTTTTTGAACACCGTTTCATGCTCCTCCTATTTTTCAGATCGTTTCATGCTCCTCATGTATTTCACCCCTTTTGAAGCTCTTCATATATTTCAAAGCTTTTCAAGCTCTTCATATTTTTCAACATAGCTTCATGCTCCTCATATTTTTCAGACCGTTTCATGCTCCTCATATTTTTTATACCTTTTGAAGCTCTTCATATTTTTCACACCTTTTCAGACTCTTCATGTTTTTCAACACCGCTTCATGCTCCTATTATTTTTCAGACCGTTTCATGCTCCTCATATTTTTGACACGTTTTGAGGCTTGTCCTATTTTTCACACCTTTAAAGGCTCTTCATGTTTTTGAACACCGTTTCATGCTGCTCCTATTTTTCAGACCATTTCATGCTCCTCATATTTTTGACATTTTTTGAAGCTCTTCATATTTTTCACACCTTTTCAGGCTCTTCATGTTTTTCAACACCGCTTCATGCTTCTCCTACTTTTCAGACCGTTTCATGCTCCTCTCATTTCTGAAATCTTTTGAAGCTCTTCATATATTTCACACCTTTTCGGGCTCTTCCTGTTTTTGACGACCACTTCATGCTCCTCCTATTTTTTAGACCGTTTTATGCTCCTCATATTTTTGACTCCTTTTGAAGCTCTTCATATTTTTCACATCTTTTCAGGCTCTTCATGTTTTTCAACACCGTTTCATGCTCCTACTATTTTTCAGACCTTTTCAGGCTCCTCATATTTTTGACACATTTTGAAGCTCTTCACATTTTCACACCATTTCAGGCTCTTCATGTTTTTCAACACCGTTTCGTGCTCCTCCTATTTTTCAGACCGTTTCATGCTTCTCATATGTTTGACACCTTTTGAAGCTCTTCATATTTTTCACATCTTTTCATGCTCTTCATGTTTTTGAACACCGTTTCATGCTCCTCCTATTTTTCAGACCGTTTCCTGCTCCTCATATTTTTCAGACCTTTTGAAGCTCTTCATATATTTCACACCTTTTCAGGCTCTTCACGTTTTTGAACACCACTTCATGCACCTCCTATTTTTCAGACAGTTTCATGCTCCTCATATATTTCAGACCTTTTCAAGCTCTTCATATATTTCACACCTTTTCAGGCTCTTCATATTTTTCAACACAACTTCATGCCTCTCCTATATTTCAGACCGTTTCATGCTCCTCATATTTTTGACGCCTTTTGAAGCTCTTCATATTTTTCACATTTTTTGAAGCTCTTCATATTTTTCATACGTTTTCAGACTCTTCATGTTTTTCAACACCGCTTCATGATCCTCCTATTTTTCAGACCATTTCATCCTCCTCATATATTTGACACCTTTTGAAGCGCTTCATATTATTCACAACTTTTCAGTCTCTTCATATTTTCAAAAACACTTCATGCTCCTCCTATTTTTCAGACCGTTTCACGCTCCTCATATATTTGACACCTTTTGAAGCTCTTCATATTTTTCACAACATTTCAATCTCTTCATGTTTTCAACAACACTTCATGCTCATATTATTTTTCAGACTGTTTCATGCTCCTCATATTTTTGACACCTTTTGAAGCTCTTCATATTTTTCACACCTTTTCTGGCGCTTCATGTTTTTCAACACCGCTTCATGCTCCTCCTATTTTTCAGACCGGTTCATACTCATCTCATTTTTGACACCTTTTGAAGCTCTTCATATTTTTCACAACTTTGAAGCTCCTCATATTTTCCACACGTTTTCAGGCTCTTCATGTTTTTCAACACCGCTTCATGCTGATTCTATTTTTCAGACCGTTTCATGCTCCTCATATTTTTGACACGTTTTGAAGCTCTTCATATTTTTCACACCTTTTCAGGCTCTTCACGTTTTTGAACAACGCTTCATGCTCCTCCTATTTTTCAGACCGTTTCATGCTCCTCGTATTTTTGACACCTTTTGAAGCTCCTCATATTTTTCACATCTTTTCAGGCTCTTCATGTTTTCAACACAGCTTCATGCTCCTCCTATTTTTCAGACCGTTTTATGCTCCTCATATTTTTGACACATTTTGAAGCTCTTCATATATTTTAAACCTTTTGAAGCTCTTCATATTTTTCACACCTTTTAAAGCTCTTCATATTTTTCACACGTTTTCAGGCTCTTCATGTTTTTCAACACCACCTCATGCTCCTCCTATTTTTCAGATGGTTTCATGATCTTCATATTTTTGACCCCTTTTGAAGCTCTTCATATTTTTCACAAGTTCTCAGGCTCTTCATATTTTTGAACACTGCTTCTTGCTCCTCCTATTTTTCAGATCGTTTCATGCTCCTCATGTATTTCACAACTTTTGAAGCTCTTCATATATTTCAAAGCTTTTCAAGCTCTTCATGTTTTTCAACTTAGCTTCATGCTCCTCCTTTTTTTCAAACCGTTTCATGCTCATGACTTTTTTGACACCTTTTGAAGCTTTTCATATTTTTCACACCTTTTCACTCTCTTCATTTTTTTCAAATCCACTTCATGCTCCTCCTATTTTTCAGACCGTTTCATGCTCATCTCATTTTTGACACATTTGAAGCTCTTCATATTTTTCACACCTTTTGAAGCTCTTCATATTTTTCTCACGTTTTGAGGCTCTTCATGTTTTTCAACACCGCTTTGCTCCTCCTATTTTTCAGACCGTTTCATGCTCCTCACATATTTGACAATTTTTGAAGCTGTTCATGTTTTTCACACCTTTTCAGGCTCTTCATGTTTTTCAACACCATTTCATGCTCCTCATATTTTTGACACCTTTTGAATCTCTTCATATTTTTCACACCTTTTCAGGCTCTTCATGTTTTTCAACACCGCTTCATGCTCCTGCTATTTTTCAGACCGTTTCATGCTCCTCATATTTTTGACACCTTTTGAATCTCTTCATATTTTTCACACCTTTTCAGGCTCTTCATGGTTTTCAACACAGCCTCATGCTGCTCCTATTTTTCAGACCGTTTCATGCTCCTCATATTTTTCACACCTTTAGAAGCTCTTCGTATTTTTCACACCTTTTCAGGCTCTTCATGTTTTCAACACAGCTTCATGCTCCTCCTATTTTTCAGACCGTTTCATTCTCATCATATTTTTGACACCTTTTGAAGCTCTTCATATTTTTCACACCTTTTCAGGCTCGTCATGTTTTTGAACACCGCTTCATGCTCCTCATATTTTTGACACCTTTTGAAGCTCTTCATATATTTCACATCTTTTCAGACTCTTCATGATTTCCAACACCGCTTCATGCTCCTCATATTTTTCAGACCGTTTCATGCTCATCACATTTTTGTCACCTTTTGAAGCTCTTCGTATTTTTCACATCTTTTAAAGCTCTTCATATTTTTCACACCTTTTCAGGCTCTTCATGTTTTTGAACACCGCTTCATGCTCCTTCTATTTTTCAGACCGTCATGCTCCTCATATATTTGACACCTTTTGAAGCTCTTCATATTTTTCACACCTTTTCAGGCTCTTCATGTTTTTGAACAACGCTTCATGGTCCTCCTATTTTTCAGACCGTTTCATGCTCCTCATGTATATCACACCTTTTGAATCTCTTCATATTTTTCACACCTTTTCAGGCTCTTCATGTTTTTCAACACCGTCTCATGCTTCTCCTATTTTTCAGACCGTTTCTTGCTCCTCATGTATTTCACACCTTTTGAAACTCTTCATATTTTTCAAACCTTTTCAGGCTTTTCATGTTTTTCCACACCACTTCATGCTCCTCCTAGTTTTTAGAACGTTTCATGCTCATCTCATTTTTGACACCTTTTGAAGCTCTTCATATTTTTGACACCTTTTGAAGCTCTTCATATTTTTCACACCTTTTCAAGCTCTTCATGCTTTTCAACACCGCTTCATGCTCCTGCTATATTTCAGACCGTTTCATGCTCCTCGTATTTTTAACACCTTTTGAAGCTCTTCATATTTTTCACACGTTTTCAGGCTCTTCATGTTTTTCAACACCGCTTCATGCTGCTCCTCTTTTTCATTCCAATCATGCTCCTCATATTTTTGACACCTTTTGAAGCTCTTCATATTTTTCACACCTTTTCAGGCTTTTCATGTTTGTCAACACCGCTTCATGCTCCTGTTTTTTTTCAGACCGTTTCATGCTCCTCATGTATTCCACACCTTTTGAACCTCTTCATATTTTTCACACCTTTTCAGGCTCTTCATGTTTTGAACACCGTTTCATGCTGCTCCTATTTTTCAGACCATTTCATGCTCCTCATATTTTTGACATTTTTTGAAGCTCTTCATATTTTTCACACCTTTTCAGGCTCTTCATGTTTTTGAACACCGTTTCATGCTCCTCCTATTTTTCAGATCGTTTCATGCTCCTCATGTATTTCACACCTTTTGAAGCTCTTCATATATTTCAAAGCTTTTCAAGCTCTTCATATTTTTCAAAATAGCTTCATGCTCCTCATATTTTTCAGACCGTTTCATGCTCCTCATATTTTTTATACCTTTTGAAGCTCTTCATATTTTTCACACCTTTGCAGACTCTTCATGTTTTTCAACACCGCTTCATGCTCCTATTATTTTTCAGACCGTTTCATGCTCCTCATATTTTTGACACGTTTTGAGGCTTGTCCTATTTTTCACACCTTTAAAGGCTCTTCATGTTTTTGAACACCGTTTCATGCTGCTCCTATTTTTCAGACCATTTCATGCTCCTCATATTTTTGACATTTTTTGAAGCTCTTCCTATTTTTCACACCTTTTCAGGCTCTTCATGTTTTTCAACACCACTTCATGCTTCTCCTATTTCTCAGACCGTTTCATGCTCATCTCATTTTTGACAGCTTTTGAAGTTCTTCATATTTTTCACATCTTTTGAAATATTCATATTTTTCACACCTTTTCAGGCTCTTCATGTTTTTCAACACCGCTTCATGCTTCTCCTATTTTTCAGACAGTTTCATGCTCCTCATATTTTTGACACCTTTTGAAGCTCTTCATATTTTTCACATCTTTTCAGGCTCTTCATGTTTTTGAACACCACTTCATGCTCCTCCTATTTTTCAGAGAGTTTCATGCTCCTATTGTATTTCACACCTTTTAAAGCTGTTCATATTTTTCACACCTTTTCAGGCTCTTCATGTTTTTCCACACCATTTCATGCTTCTCCTATTTTTCAGCCCGTTTCATGCTCCTCATGTATTTCACACGTTTTGAAGCTCTTCATACTACTCACACATTTTCAGGCTCTTCATGTTTTTCAACAACACTTCATGCCGCTTCTATTTTTCAGACCGTTTCATGCTCCTCATATTTTTGACACCTTTTGAAGCTCTTCATATTTTACACACCTTTTCAGGCTCTTCATGTTTTTGAACACTGCTTCATGATCCTCCTATTTTTCAGAATATTTCATCCTCTTCATATTTTTGACACCTTTTGAAGCTCTTCATATTTTTCACACCTTTTCAGGCTCTTCATGTTTTTGAACACTGGTTAATGCTCCTCCTATTTTTCAGACCGTTTCATGCTCCTCATGTATTTCACACCTTTTGAAGCTCTTCATATTTTTCACACCTTTTCAGGCTCGTCATGTTTTAATCAGCGTTTCATGCTCCTCATATTTTTGACACCTTTTGAAGCTCTTCATATATTTCACATCTTTTCAGACTCTTCATGATTTCCAACACCGCTTCATGCTCCTCATATTTTTCAGACCGTTTCATGCTCATCACATTTTTGTCACCTTTTGAAGCTCTTCGTATTTTTCACATCTTTTAAAGCTCTTCATATTTTTCACACCTTTTCAGGCTCTTCATGTTTTTGAACACCGCTTCATGCTCCTTCTATTTTTCAGACCGTCATGCTCCTCATATATTTGACACCTTTTGAAGCTCTTCATATTTTTCACACCTTTTCAGGCTCTTCATGTTTTTGAACAACGCTTCATGGTCCTCCTATTTTTCAGACCGTTTCATGCTCCTCATGTATATCACACCTTTTGAAGCTCTTCATATTTTTCACACCTTTTCAGGCTCTTCATGTTTTTGAACCCCATTTCATGCTCCTCCTGTTTTTCAGACCGTTTTATGCTCCTCATATTTTTCACAACTTTTGTAGCTCTTCATATTTTTCACACCTTTTGAAGCTCTTCATATATTTCACACCTTCTCAGGCTCTTCATGTTTTTCAACATCACTTCATGCTCCTCCTATTTTTCAGACCGTTTCATGCTAATCTAATTTTTGACACCTTTTGAAGCTCTTCATATTTTTCTCACCTTTTGAAGCTCTTCATATTTTTCACACCTTTTCAGTCTCTTCATGTTTTTGAACACTGCTTCATGCTCCTCCTGTTTTTCAGACCGTTTCATGCTCCTCATATTTTTCACAAATTTTGAAGCTCTTCATATTTTTGACACCTTTTGAAGCTCTTCATATTTTTCAAACCTTTTTCGGCTCTTTATGAATTTTAAAACCGCTTCATGCTCCTCCTATTTTTCACACCGTTTCATGCTCATCTCATTTTTGACAACTTTTGAGGCTCTTCATATTTTTCACACCTTATGAAGCTGTTCATATTTTTCACATTTTTGAAGCTCTTCATATCTTTCACACGTTTTCAGGCTCTTCATGTTTTTCAACACCGCTTCATGCTCCTGCTAATTTCCAGACCGTTTCATACTCCTCATATTTTTGACACGTTTTGAGGCTCTTCATATTTTTCACACCTTTTCAGGCTCTTCATGTTTTTGAACACAGCTTCATGCTCCTCCTATTTTTCAGACCGTTCCATGCTCCTCATATTTTTGACACCTTTTGAAGCTCTTCATATTTTTTACACCTTTTCAGGCTCTTCATGTTTTTGAACACAGCTTCAGGCTCCTCCTATTTTTCAGACCGTTTCATGCTCCTCATATTTTTGACACCTTTTGAAGCTCTTCATGTTTTTCACACCTTTTCAGGCACTTCCGTTTTTCAACACCACTTCATGCTCCTCTTATTTTTCAGATCGTTTCATGCTCCTCATATTTTTGACACCTTTTGAAGATATTCATATTTTTCACACCTTTTCAGGCTGTTCATGTTTTTGCACACCGCATCATGCTCCTCCTTTTTTCAGACCGCTTCTTGCTCATCTCATTTTTGACACCTTTTGAAGCTGTTCATATTTTTCACATCTTTTGAAGCTCTTCATATTTTTTACACTTTTTCAGGCTCTTCAAGTTTTTCAACACCGCTTCATGCTCCTCCTCTTTTTCATACCGATTCATGCTCCTCATATTTTTGACACCTTTTGAAGCTCTTCATATTTTTCACACCTTTCAGACTTTGCATGTTTTTGAACACCGCTTCATGCTCCTCCTCTTTTTGATACCGATTCATGCTCCTCATATTTTTGACACCTTTTGAAGCTCTTCATATTTTTCACACTTTTACAGGCTTTTCGTGTTTTTGAACACCGCTTCATGCTCCTCCTGTTTTTCAGATCGTTTCATGCTCCTCATAATTTTGACACCTTATGAAGCTCTTCATATTTTTCACATCTTTTCAGGCTCTTCATGTTTTTCAACACCGTCTCATGCTTCTCCTATTTTTCAGACCGTTTCTTGCTCCTCATGTATTTCACACCTTTTGAAACTCTTCATATTTTTCAAACCTTTTCAGGCTTTTCATGTTTTTCCACACCACTTCATGCTCCTCCTAGTTTTTAGAACGTTTCATGCTCATCTCATTTTTGACACCTTTTGAAGCTCTTCATATTTTTGACACCTTTTGAAGCTCTTCATATTTTTCACACCTTTTCAAGCTCTTCATGCTTTTCAACACCGCTTCATGCTCCTGCTATATTTCAGACCGTTTCATGCTCCTCGTATTTTTAACACCTTTTGAAGCTCTTCATATTTTTCACACGTTTTCAGGCTCTTCATGTTTTTCAACACCGCTTCATGCTGCTCCTCTTTTTCATTCCAATCATGCTCCTCATATTTTTGACACCTTTTGAAGCTCTTCATATTTTTCACACGTTTTCAGGCTTTTCATGTTTGTCAACACCGCTTCATGCTCCTGTTTTTTTTCAGACCGTTTCATGCTCCTCATGTATTCCACACCTTTTGAACCTCTTCATATTTTTCACACCTTTTCAGGCTCTTCATGTTTTGAACACCGTTTCATGCTGCTCCTATTTTTCAGACCATTTCATGCTCCTCATATTTTTGACATTTTTTGAACCTCTTCATATTTTTCACACCTTTTCAGGCTCTTCATGTTTTTGAACACCGTTTCATGCTCCTCCTATTTTTCAGATCGTTTCATGCTCCTCATGTATTTCACACCTTTTGAAGCTCTTCATATATTTCAAAGCTTTTCAAGCTCTTCATATTTTTCAAAATAGCTTCATGCTCCTCATATTTTTCAGACCGTTTCATGCTCCTCATATTTTTTATACCTTTTGAAGCTCTTCATATTTTTCACACCTTTGCAGACTCTTCATGTTTTTCAACACCGCTTCATGCTCCTATTATTTTTCAGACCGTTTCATGCTCCTCATATTTTTGACACGTTTTGAGGCTTGTCCTATTTTTCACACCTTTAAAGGCTCTTCATGTTTTTGAACACCGTTTCATGCTGCTCCTATTTTTCAGACCATTTCATGCTCCTCATATTTTTGACATTTTTTGAAGCTCTTCCTATTTTTCACACCTTTTCAGGCTCTTCATGTTTTTCAACACCACTTCATGCTTCTCCTATTTCTCAGACCGTTTCATGCTCATCTCATTTTTGACAGCTTTTGAAGTTCTTCATATTTTTCACATCTTTTGAAATATTCATATTTTTCACACCTTTTCAGGCTCTTCATGTTTTTCAACACCGCTTCATGCTTCTCCTATTTTTCAGACAGTTTCATGCTCCTCATATTTTTGACACCTTTTGAAGCTCTTCATATTTTTCACATCTTTTCAGGCTCTTCATGTTTTTGAACACCACTTCATGCTCCTCCTATTTTTCAGAGAGTTTCATGCTCCTATTGTATTTCACACCTTTTAAAGCTGTTCATATTTTTCACACCTTTTCAGGCTCTTCATGTTTTTCCACACCATTTCATGCTTCTCCTATTTTTCACCCCGTTTCATGCTCCTCATGTATTTCACACGTTTTGAAGCTCTTCATACTACTCACACATTTTCAGGCTCTTCATGTTTTTCAACAACACTTCATGCCGCTTCTATTTTTCAGACCGTTTCATGCTCCTCATATTTTTGACACCTTTTGAAGCTCTTCATATTTTACACACCTTTTCAGGCTCTTCATGTTTTTGAACACTGCTTCATGATCCTCCTATTTTTCAGAACATTTCATCCTCTTCATATTTTTGACACCTTTTGAAGCTCTTCATATTTTTCACACCTTTTCAGGCTCTTCATGTTTTTGAACACTGGTTAATGCTCCTCCTATTTTTCAGACCGTTTCATGCTCCTCATGTATTTCACACCTTTTGAAGCTCTTCATATTTTTCACACCTTTTCAGGCTCGTCATGTTTTAATCACCGTTTCATGCTCCTCCTATTTTTCAGACCGTTTCATGCTCCTCATATTTTTGACACCTTTTGAAGCACTTCACATTTTTCACACGTTTTCAGGCTCTTCATGTTTTACAACAACACTTCAAGCTCCTTCTATTTTTCAAAGAGTTTCATGCTCCTCATGTATTTCACACCTTTTGAAGCTCTTCATATTTTTCACACCTTTTCAGGCTCTTGATGATTTTCAACACCTCTTCATTCTCCTCCTATTTTTCAGACCGTTTCATGCTCATCTCATTTTGACACTTTTAGAAACTCTTCATATTTTTCACACCTTTTCAGGCTCTTCATGTTTTTTAACACCGCTTCATGTTCCTCCTATTTTTCAGACCGTTTCATTCTCCTCATATTTTTGACACCTGTTCAAGCTCTTCATATATTTCACAGCTTTTCAGGCTCTTCATATTTTTGAACACCGCTTCATGCTCCTCCTATTTTTCAGACCGTTTCAGGCTCATCTAATATTTGACACCATTTGAAGCTCTTCATAAATTTCACACCGGTTGAAGCTCTTCATATTTTTCACACGTTTTCAGGCTCTTCATGTTTTTCAACACCGCTTCATTCTCCTCCTATTTTTCAGACCGTTTCATGCTCATCTCATTTTGACACCTTTTGAAGCTCTTCATATTTTTCACACTTTTTCAGGCTTTTCATGTTTTTGAACACCGCTTCATGTTCCTCCTATTTTTCAGACCGTTTCATGCTCCTCATATTTTTGACACCTTTTGAAGCTGTTCATATATTTCACACCTTTTCAGGCTCTTCATATTTTTGAACACCGCTTCATGCTCCTCCTATTTTTCAGATTGTTTCATGCTCCTCATATTTTAGACACCTTTTGAAGCTCTTCATATTTCTCACAACTTTTCAGGCTCTTGATGATTTTCAACATCGCTTCATTCTCCTCCTGTTTTTCAGACCGTTTCATGCTCCTCATAATTTTGACACCTTTTGAAGCTCTTCATATTTTTCACACCTTTTCAGGCTCTTCATGTTTTTGAACACCGCTTCATGCTCCTCGTATTTTTCAGACCGTTTCGTGCTCCTCATATTTTTGACACCTTTTGAAGCTTTTCATATTTTTCACACCTCTTCAGGCTCTTCATTTTTTTCAACACCACTTCATGCTCCTCCTATTTTTCAGACCGTTTCAGGCTCATCTAATATTTGACACCATTTGAAACTCTTCATATTTTTCACACCTTTTGAAGCTCTTCATATTTTTCACACCTTTTCAGGCTCTTCATGTTTTTCAACACCGCTTCATTCTCCTCCTATTTTTCAGACCGTTTCATGCTCATCTCATTTTGACACCTTTTGAAGCTCTTCATATTTTTCACACATTTTGAAGCTCTTCATATTTTTCACACCTTTTCAGGCTCTTCATATTTTTCAACACCACTTCATGCTACTCCTATTTTTCAGACCGTTTCATGCTCATCTAATTTTTGACACTTTTTGAAGCTCTTCATATTTTTCACACCTTTTGAAGCTCTTCATATTTTTCACACGTTTTCAGGCTCTTCATGTTTTTCAACACAGCTTCATTCTCCTCCTATGTTTCAGACCGTTTATTCCTCCTCATGTATTTCACACCTTTTGAATCACTTCATATTTTTCACACCTTTTAAGGCTCTTCATGTTTTTGAACACCATTTCATGCTCCTCCTATGTTGCAGACCGTTTCATTCTCCTCATATTTTTGAAACCTTTTGAAGCTCTTCATATTTTTCACACCTTTTGAAGCTGTTCATATTTCTCACAGCTTTTCAGGCTCTTCATGTCTTTTAACCCCACTCCATGCTCCTCCTATTTTTCACACCGTTTCGTTCTCCTCATATTTTTCACACCTTTTGAAGCTCTTCATATATTTCACACCTTTTCAGGCTCTTCATTTTTTTCAACACCACTTCATGCTCCTCCTGTTTTTCAGACCATTTCATTCTCATCTCATTTTGACACCTTTTGAAGCTCTTCATATTTTTCACACCTTTTGAAGCTCTTCATATTTTTCACACCTTTTCAGGCTCTTCATGTTTTTGAACACCGCTTCATGCTGCTTCTATTTTTGAGACCGTTTCATGCTCCTCATATTTTTGACACGTTTTGAAGCTCTTCATATTTTTCACACCTTTTCAGGCTCTTCATGTTTTTGAACACCGTTTCATGCTCCTCCTATTTTTCAGACCGTTTCATGCTCCTCATATATTTGACACCTTTTTAAGCTCTTCATATTTTTCACACCTTTTCAGGCTCTTCATGTTTTTGAACACCACTTCATGCTCCTCCTAATTTTCAGACCGTTTCATGCTCCTCATATTTTTCACACCTTTTGAAGCTCTTCATATTTTTCACACCTTTCACGCTCTTCATGTTTTTGAAAATAGCTTCATGCTCCTCCTATTTTTCAGACCGTTTCATGCTCCTCATATTTTTGACACCTTTTGTAGCTTTTCATATTTTTCACACCTTTTCAGGCTCTTCATGTTTTTCAACACCATTTCATGATCCTCCTATCTTTCAGACCGTTTCATACTCCTCATATATTTGACACCTTTTGAAGCTCTTCATATATTTCACACCTTTTCAGCCTCTTAATGTTTTTCAACACCACTTCATGCTCCTCGTATTTTTAAGACCGTTTTATGCTCCTCATATTTTTGACACCTTTAGAAGCTCTTCATATTTTTCACACCTTTCAGGCTCTTCATGTTTTTCAACACCGCTTCATGCTCCTCCTATTTTTGAGACCGTTTAATCCTCCTCATGTATTTCACACCTTTTGAAGCTCTTCATATTTTTCACACATTTTCAGGCTCTTCATGTTTTGAACACCGTTTCTTGCTCCTCCTATTTTGCAGACCGATTCATGCTCCTCATATTTTGGACAATTTTGAAGCTCTTCATATTTTTCACACCTTTTCAGGCTCTTCATGTTTTTCAACCCCGCTTCATGCTCCTCCTATTTTTCAGACCATTTCATGCTCCTCATATTTTGGACACCTTTTGAAGCTCTTCATATTTTTCACACCTTTTCATGCTCTTCATGTTTTTCAACACCACTTCATGCTCCTTCGATTTTTCAGAGAGTTTCATGCTCTTCATGTATTTCACACCTTTTGAAGCTCTTCATATTTTTCACACCTTTTCAGGCTCTTCATGATTTTCAACACCGCTTCATGCTCCTCCTATTTTTCAGACCTTTTCATGCTCATTTGTTTTTCACACCTTTAGAAGCTCTTCATATTTTTCACACCTTTTCAGGCTCTTCATGATTTTCAACACCGCTTCATGCTCCTCCTATTTTTCAGACCTTTTCATGCTCTTCATATTTTTGACACCTTTTGAAGCTCTTCATATTTTTCACACCTTTTCAGGCTCTTCATGTTTTTGAACACTGGTTAATGCTCCTCCTATTTTTCAGACCGTTTCATGCTCCTCATGTATTTCACACCTTTTGAAGCTCTTCATATTTTTCAAACCTTTTCAGGCTCGTCATGTTTTAATCACCGTTACATGCTCCTCCTATTTTTCAGACCGTTTCATGCTCCTCATATTTTTGACACCTTTTGAAGCACTTCACATTTTTCACACGTTTTCAGGCTCTTCATGTTTTACAACAACACTTCAAGCTCCTTCTATTTTTCAAAGAGTTTCATGCTCCTCATGTATTTCACACGTTTTGAAGCTCTTCATATTTTTCACACCTTTTCAGGCTCTTGATGATTTTCAACACCTCTTCATTCTCCTCCTATTTTTCAGACCGTTTCATGCTCATCTCATTTTGACACTTTTAGAAACTCTTCATATTTTTCACACCTTTTCAGGCTCTTCATGTTTTTTAACACTGTTTCATGTTCCTCCTATTTTTCAGACCGTTTCATTCTCCTCATATTTTTGACACCTGTTCAAGCTCTTCATATATTTCACACCTTTTCAGGCTCTTCATATTTTTGAACACCGCTTCATGCTCCTCCTATTTTTCAGACCGTTTCAGGCTCATCTAATATTTGACACCATTTGAAGCTCTTCATAATTTTCACACCGGTTGAAGCTCTTCATATTTTTCACACGTTTTCAGGCTCTTCATGTTTTTCAACACCGCTTCATTCTCCTCCTATTTTTCAGACCGTTTCATGCTCATCTCATTTTGACACCTTTTGAAGCTCTTCATATTTTTCACACTTTTTCAGGCTTTTCATGTTTTTGAACACCGCTTCATGTTCCTCCTATTTTTCAGACCATTTCATGCTCCTCATATTTTTGACACCTTTTGAAGCTGTTCATATATTTCACACCTTTTCAGGCTCTTCTTATTTTTGAACACCGCTTCATGCTCCTCCTATTTTTCAGATTGTTTCATGCTCCTCATATTTTAGACACCTTTTGAAGCTCTTTATATTTCTCACAACTTTTCAGGCTCTTGATGATTTTCAACATCGCTTCATTCTCCTCCTGTTTTTCAGACCGTTTCATGCTCATCTCATTTTGACACCTTTTGAAGCTCTTCATATTTTTCACACCTTTTCAGGCTCTTCATGTTTTTGAACACCGCTTCATGCTCCTCGTATTTTTCAGACCGTTTCGTGCTCCTCATATTTTTGACACCTTTTGAAGCTTTTCATATTTTTCACACCTCTTCAGGCTCTTCATTTTTTTCAACACAACTTCATGCTCCTCCTATTTTTCAGACCGTTCCAGGCTCATCTAATATTTGACACCATTTGAAGCTCTTCATATTTTTCACACCTTTTGAAGCTCTTCATATTTTTCACACGTTTTCAGGCTCTTCATGTTTTTCAACACCGCTTCATTCTCCTCCTATTTTTCAGACCGTTTCATGCTCACCTCATTTTGACACCTTTTGAAGCTCTTCATATTTTTCACACATTTGGAAGCTCTTCATATTTTTCACACCTTTTCAGGCTCTTCATATTTTTCAACACCACTTCATGCTACTCCTATTTTTCAGACCGTTTCATGCTCATCTAATTTTTGACACTTTTTGAAGCTCTTCATATTTTTCACACCTTTTGAAGCTCTTCATATTTTTCACACGTTTTCAGGCTCTTCATGTTTTTCAACACAGCTTCATGCTCCTCCTATGTTTCAGACCGTTTATTCCTCCTCATGTATTTCACACCTTTTGAATCACTTCATATTTTTCACACCTTTTAAGGCTCTTCATGTTTTTGAACACCATTTCATGCTCCTCCTATGTTGCAGACCGTTTCATTCTCCTCATATTTTTGAAACATTTTGAAGCTCTTCATATTTTTCACACCTTTTGAAGCTCTTCATATTTCTCACAGCTTTTCAGGCTCTTCATGTTTTTCAACCCCACTCCATGCTCCTCCTATTTTTCACACCGTTTCGTTCTCCTCATATTTTTCACACCTTTTGAAGCTCTTCATATTTTTCACACCTTTTCAGGCTCGTCATGTTTTAATCACCGTTTCATGCTCCTCCTATTTTTCAGACCGTTTCATGCTCCTCATATTTTTGACACCTTTTGAAGCACTTCACATTTTTCACACGTTTTCAGGCTCTTCATGTTTTACAACAACACTTCAAGCTCCTTCTATTTTTCAAAGAGTTTCATGCTCCTCATGTATTTCACACCTTTTGAAGCTCTTCATATTTTTCACACCTTTTCAGGCTCTTGATGATTTTCAACACCTCTTCATTCTCCTCCTATTTTTCAGCCCGTTTCATGCTCATCTCATTTTGACACTTTTAGAAACTCTTCATATTTTTCACACCTTTTCAGGCTCTTCATGTTTTTTAACACCGCTTCATGTTCCTCCTATTTTTCAGACCGTTTCATTCTCCTCATATTTTTGACACCTGTTCAAGCTCTTCATATATTTCACACCTTTTCAGGCTCTTCATATTTTTGAACACCGCTTCATGCTCCTCCTATTTTTCAGACCGTTTCAGGCTCATCTAATATTTGACACCATTTGAAGCTCTTCATAATTTTCACACCGGTTGAAGCTCTTCATATTTTTCACACGTTTTCAGGCTCTTCATGTTTTTCAACACCGCTTCATTCTCCTCCTATTTTTCAGACCGTTTCATGCTCATCTCATTTTGACACCTTTTGAAGCTCTTCATATTTTTCACACTTTTTCAGGCTTTTCATGTTTTTGAACACCGCTTCATGTTCCTCCTATTTTTCAGACCGTTTCATGCTCCTCATATTTTTGACACCTTTTGAAGCTGTTCATATATTTCACACCTTTTCAGGCTCTTCTTATTTTTGAACACCGCTTCATGCTCCTCCTATTTTTCAGATTGTTTCATGCTCCTCATATTTTAGACACCTTTTGAAGCTCTTTATATTTCTCACAACTTTTCAGGCTCTTGATGATTTTCAACATCGCTTCATTCTCCTCCTGTTTTTCAGACCGTTTCATGCTCATCTCATTTTGACACCTTTTGAAGCTCTTCATATTTTTCACACCTTTTCAGGCTCTTCATGTTTTTGAACACCGCTTCATGCTCCTCGTATTTTTCAGACCGTTTCGTGCTCCTCATATTTTTGACACCTTTTGAAGCTTTTCATATTTTTCACACCTCTTCAGGCTCTTCATTTTTTTCAACACCACTTCATGCTCCTCCTATTTTTCAGACCGTTCCAGGCTCATCTAATATTTGACACCATTTGAAGCTCTTCATATTTTTCACACCTTTTGAAGCTCTTCATATTTTTCACACGTTTTCAGGCTCTTCATGTTTTTCAACACCGCTTCATTCTCCTCCTATTTTTCAGACCGTTTCATGCTCATCTCATTTTGACACCTTTTGAAGCTCTTCATATTTTTCACACATTTGGAAGCTCTTCATATTTTTCACACCTTTTCAGGCTCTTCATATTTTTCAACACCACTTCATGCTACTCCTATTTTTCAGACCGTTTCATGCTCATCTAATTTTTGACACTTTTTGAAGCTCTTCATATTTTTCACACCTTTTGAAGCTCTTCATATTTTTCACACGTTTTCAGGCTCTTCATGTTTTTCAACACAGCTTCATGCTCCTCCTATGTTTCAGACCGTTTATTCCTCCTCATGTATTTCACACCTTTTGAATCACTTCATATTTTTCACATCTTTTAAGGCTCTTCATGTTTTTGAACACCATTTCATGCTCCTCCTATGTTGCAGACCGTTTCATTCTCCTCATATTTTTGAAACCTTTTGAAGCTCTTCATATTTTTGACACCTTTTGAAGTTCTTCATATTTCTCACAGCTTTTCAGGCTCTTCATGTTTTTCAACCCCACTCCATGCTCCTCCTATTTTTCACACCGTTTCGTTCTCCTCATATTTTTCACACCTTTTGAAGCTCTTCATATATTTCACACCTTTTCAGGCTCTTCATTTTTTTCAACACCACTTCATGCTCCTCCTGTTTTTCAGACCATTTCATTCTCATCTCATTTTGATACCTTTTGAAGCTCTTCATATTTTACACACCTTTTGAAGCTCTTCATATTTTTCACAAATTTTCAGGCTCTTCATGTTTTTCAACACCGCTTCATGCTCCTCCTATTTTTCAGACCGTTTAATGCTCCTCATGTATTTCACACCGTTTGAAGTTCCTCATATTTTTCACACCTTGTCAGGCTCTTCATGTTTTTCAACACCACTTCATGCTCCTCCTATTTTTCAGACCGTTTCATTCTCCTCATAATTTTGAAACCTTTGAAGCACTTCATATATTTCACACCTTTTCAGGCTTTTCATTTTTTCAACCCCACTTCATGCTCCTCCTATTTTTCAGACCGGTTCATGCTCATCTCCTTTTGATACCTTTTGAAGCTCTTCATATTTCTCATATTTTTGAAGCTCTTCTTATTTTCACACGTTTTCAGACTCTTCATGTTTTTCAACACCACTTCATGCTCCTGCAATTTTTCAGACTGTTTCATGCTCCTCATATTTTTGACACTTTTTGAGGCTTTTACTATTTTTCACACCTTCTCAGGCTCTTCTTGTTTTTGAAAACCGCTTCATAATCCTCCTATTTTTCAGACCATTTCTTGCTCCTCATATTTGTCACACCTTTTGAAGCTCTTCATATTTTTCATATTTTTGAAGCTCTTCATATTTTCACACCTTTTCAGGCTCTTCATATTTTTCAACACCGCTTCATGCTCCTCCTATTTTTCAGACGGTTTAATCCTCCTCATGTATTTCACACCTTTTGAATCTCTTCATATTTTTCACACCTTTTCAGGCTCTTCATGTTTTTGAACACCGCTTCATGCTGCTTCTATTTTTGAGACCGTTTCATGCTCCTCATATTTTTGACACGTTTTGAAGGTCTTCATATTTTTCACACCTTTTCATGCTCTTCATTTTTTTGAACACCGTTTCATGCTCCTCCTATTTTTCAGACCGTTTCATGCTCCTCATATATTTGACACCTTTTTAAGCTCTTCATTTTTCACACCTTTTCAGGCTCTTCATGTTTTTGAACACCACTTCATGCTCCTCCTAATTTTCAGACCGTTTCATGCTCCTCATATTTTTCACACCTTTTGAAGCTCTTCATATTTTTCACACCTTTCACGCTCTTCATGTTTTTGAAAATAGCTTCATGCTCCTCCTATTTTTCAGACCGTTTCATGCTCCTCATATTTTTGACACCTTTTGTAGCTCTTCATATTTTTCACACCTTTTCAGGCTCTTCATGTTTTTCAACACCATTTCATGATCCTCCTATTTTTCAGACCGTTTCATACTCCTCATATATTTGACACCTTTTGAAGCTCTTCATATATTTCACACCTTTTCAGCCTCTTAATGTTTTTCAACACCACTTCATGCTCCTCGTATTTTTAAGACCGTTTTATGCTCCTCATATTTTTGACACCTTTAGAAGCTCTTCATATTTTTCACACCTTTCAGGCTCTTCATGTATTTCAACACCGCTTCATGCTCCTCCTATTTTTGAGACCGTTTAATCCTCCTCATGTATTTCACACCTTTTGAAGCTCTTCATATTTTTCACACATTTTCAGGCTCTTCATGTTTTGAACACCGTTTCTTGCTCCTCCTATTTTGCAGACCGATTCATGCTCCTCATATTTTGGACAATTTTGAAGCTCTTCATATTTTTCACACCTTTTCAGGCTCTTCATGTTTTTCAACCCCGCTTCATGCTCCTCCTATTTTTCAGACCATTTCATGCTCCTCATATTTTGGACACCTTTTGAAGCTCTTCGTATTTTTCACACCTTTTCATGCTCTTCATGTTTTTCAACACCACTTCATGCTCCTTCTATTTTTCAGAGAGTTTCATGCTCTTCATGTATTTCACACCTTTTGAAGCTCTTCATATTTTTCACACCTTTTCAGGCTCTTCATGATTTTCAACACCGCTTCATGCTCCTCCTATTTTTCAGACCTTTTCATGATCATTTGTTTTTCACACCTTTAGAAGCTCTTCATATTTTTCACACCTTTTCAGGCTCTTCATGATTTTCAACACCGCTTCATGCTCCTCCTATTTTTCAGACCTTTTCATGCTCATTTCTTTTTTCACACCTTTTCAAGGTCTTCATCTTTTTCACACCTTTTGAAGCTCTTCATATTTTTCACACCTTTTCAGGCTCTTCATATTTTTGAACACGACTTCATGCTCCTCTTATTTTTCAGACCGTTTCATGCTCATCTCATTTTTGACACCTTTTGAAGCTTTGCATATTTTTCACATCTGTTGAAGCTCTTCATATTTTTCACACCTTTTCATGCTCTTGATGATTTTCAACACCGCTTCATTCTCATCCTGTTTTTCAGACCGTTTCATGCTCATCTCATTTTGACACCTTTTGAAGCTCTTCATATTTTTCACAACTTTTCAGGCTCTTCATGATTTTCAACACCGCTTCATGCTCCTCCTATTTTTCAGACCTTTTCATGCTCATCTCTTTTTTCACACCTTTTGAAACTCTTCATATTTTTCACACTTTTTGAAGGTCTTCATATTTTTCACACGTTTTCAGGCTCTTCATGTTTTTCAACACCACTTCATGCTCCTCCTATTTTTCAGACCGTTTCATTCTCCTCATATTTTTGACACCTTTGAAGCACTTCATATATTTCACACCTTTTCAGGCTTTTCATTTTTTCAACCTCACTTCATGCTCCTCCTATTTTTCTGACCGGTTCATGCTCATCTCATTTTGATACCTTTTGAAGCTCTTCATATTTCTCATATTTTTGAAGCTCTTCTTATTTTCACACGTTTTCAGACTCTTCATGTTTTTCAACACCGCTTCATGCTCCTCCTATTTTTCAGAACGTTTCATGCTCCTCATATTTTTGACACCTTTTGAACCTCTTCATATTTTTCACACCTTTTCATGCTCTTCATGTTTTTCAACACCGTTTCATGCTGCTTCTATTGTTCACACCGTTTCATGCTTTCCATATTTTTCACACCTTTTGAAGCTCTTCATATTTTTCACACCTTTTCAGGCTCTTCATGTTTTTGAACACAGCTACATGCTCCTCCTATTTTTCAGACCGTTTCATGCTCCTCATATTTTTGACACCTTTTGAAACTCTTCATATTTTTGACGCCTTTTCAGGATCTTCATGTCTTTCAACAACGTTTCATGATCCTCCTGTTTTTCAGACCGTTTCATGCTCATCTCATTTTTGACACCATTTCAAGCTTTTCATATTTTTCACAACTTTTCAGGCTCTTTATATTTTTGAACACCGCTCATGATCCTCCTAATTTTCAGAACGTTTCATGCTCCTCATATTTTTGACCCCTTTTGAAGCTCTTCATATTTTTCACACCTTTTCAGGCTCTTCATGTTTTTGATCACCGTTTCATGCTCCTCCTATTTTTCAGAACGTTTCATGCTCCTCATATTTTTGACACCTTTTGCACCTCTTCATATTTTTCACACCTTTTCATGCTCTTCATGTTTTTCAACACCGTTTCATGCTGCTTCTATTGTTCACACCGTTTCATGCTTTCCATATTTTTCACACCTTTTGAAGCTCTTCATATTTTTCACACCTTTTCAGGCTCTTCATGTTTTTGAACACAGCTACATGCTCCTCCTATTTTTCAGACCGTTTCATGCTCCTCATATTTTTGACACCTTTTGAAACTCTTCATATTTTTGACGCCTTTTCAGGATCTTCATGTCTTTCAACAACGTTTCATGATCCTCCTGTTTTTCAGACCGTTTCATGCTCATCTCATTTTTGACACCTTTTGAAGCTTTTCATATTTTTCACAACTTTTTAGGCTCTTCATGTTTTTGAACACCACTTCATGCTCCTCCTATTTTTCAGAGAGTTTCATGCTCCTATTGTATTTCACACCTTTTAAAGCTGTTCATATTTTTCACACCTTTTCAGGCTCTTCATGTTTTTCCGCACCATTTCATGCTTCTCCTATTTTTCAGCCCGTTTCATGCTCCTCATGTATTTCACACGTTTTGAAGCTCTTCATATTATTCACACCTTTTCAGGCTCTTCATGTTTTTCAACACCATTTCATGCCGCTTCTATTTTTCAGACCGTTTCATGCTCCTCATATTTTTCACACCTTTTGAAGCTCTTCATATTTTACACACCTTTTCAGGCTCTTCATGTTTTTGAACACTGCTTCATGATCCTCCTATTTTTCAGAACATTTCATGCTCTTCATATTTTTGACACCTTTTGAAGCTCTTCATATTTTTCACACCTTTTCAGGCTCTTCATGTTTTGAACACTGGTTAATGCTCCTCCTATTTTTCAGACCATTTCATGCTCCTCATGTATTTCACACATTTTGAAGCTCTTCATATTTTTCACACCTTTTCAGGCTCGTCATGTTTTAATCACCGTTTCATGCTCCTCCTATTTTTCAGACCGTTTCATGCTCCTCATATTTTTGACACCTTTTGAAGCACTTCACATTTTTCACACGTTTTCAGGCTCTTCATGTTTTACAACAACACTTCAAGCTCCTTCTATTTTTCAAAGAGTTTCATGCTCCTCATGTATTTCACACCTTTTGAAGCTCTTCATATTTTTCACACCTTTTCAGGCTCTTGATGATTTTCAACACCTATTCATTCTCCTCCTATTTTTCAGACCGTTTCATGCTCATCTCCTTTTGACACTTTTAGAAACTCTTCATATTTTTCACACCTTTTCTGGCTCTTCATGTTTTTTAACACCGCTTCATGTTCCTCCTATTTTTAAGACCGTTTCATTCTCCTCATATTTTTGACACCTTTTCAAGCTCTTCATATATTTCACACCTTTTCAGGCTCTTCATATTTTTGAACACCGCTTCATGCTCCTCCTATTTTTCAGACCGTTTCAGGCTCATCTAATATTTGACACCATTTGAAGCTCTTCATAATTTTCACACCTGTTGAAGCTCTTCATATTTTTCACACGTTTTCAGGCTCTTCATGTTTTTCAACACCGCTTCATTCTCCTCCTATTTTTCAGACCGTTTCATGCTCCTCATATTTTTGACACCTTTTGAAGCTGTTCATATATTTCACACCTTTTCAGTCTCTTCATATTTTTGAACACCGCTTCATGCTCCTCCTATTTTTCAGATTGTTTCATGCTCCTCATATTTTAGACACCTTTTGAAGCTCTTCATATTTCTCACAACTTTTCAGGCTCTTGATGATTTTCAACATCGCTTCATTCTCCTCCTGTTTTTCAGACCGTTTCATGCTTATCTCATTTTGACACCTTTTGAAGCTCTTCATATTTTTCACACCTTTTCAGGCTCTTTATGTTTTTGAACACCGTTTCATGCTCCTCGTATTTTTCAGACCGTTTCGTGCTCCTCATATTTTTGACACCTTTTGAAGCTTTTCATATTTTTCACACCTCTTCAGGCTCTTCATTTTTTTCAACACCGCTTCATGCTCCTGCTATTTTTCAGACCGTTTCATGCTCCTCATATTTTTGACACCTTTAGAAGCTCTTCTTATTTTTCACACCTTTTCAGGCTCTTCATGTTTTCAACACAGCTTCATGCTCCTCCTATTTTTCAGACCGTTTCATTCTCATCATATTTTTGACACCTTTTGAAGCTCTTCATATTTTTCACACCTTTTCAGGCTCGTCATGTTTTTGAACACCGCTTCATGCTCCTCGTATTTTTCACACCGTTTCATGCTCCTCATATTTTTGACAGATTTTGAAGATTTTCATATTTTTCACACCTTTTCAGGCTCTTCAAGTTTTTCAACACCACTTCATGCTCCTCCTTTTTGCAGACCTTTTCATGCTCCTCATATTTTTGACACCTTTCTATGATCCTCATATTTTTCACACTTTTCAGTCTCTTCTTTTTTTTCAACACCACTTCATGCTCCTCCTTTTTTTCACACCGTTTCATGCTCATGTCATTTTTGACACCTTTTGAAGCTTTTCATATTTTTCACACCTTTTCACTCTCTTCATTTTTTCAAATCCACTTCATGCTCCTCCTATTTTTCAGACCGTTTCATGCTCATCTCATTTTTGACACATTTGAAGCTCTTCATATTTTTCACACCTTTTGAAGCTCTTCATATTTTTCACACGTTTTGAGGCTCTTAAGGTTTTTCAACACCGCTTTGCTCCTCCTATTTTTCAGACCGTTTCATGCTCCTCATATATTTGACATTTTTTGAAGCTGTTCATGTTTTTCACACCTTTTCAGGCTCTTCATGTTTTTCAACACCATTTCATGCTCCTCATATTTTTGACACCTTTTGAATCTCTTCATATTTTTCACACATTTTCAGGCTCTTCATGTTTTTCAACACCGCTTCATGCTCCTGCTATTTTTCAGACCGTTTCATGCTACTCATATTTTTGACAAATTTTGAAGCTCTTCATATTTTTCACACCTTTTCAGACTCTTCATGTTTTTAAACACCGCTTCAGTCTCCTCCTATTTTTCAGACCATTTCATGCTCCGCATATTTTTGCCACCTTTTGAAGCTTTTCATATTTTTCACACCTTTTCTGGCTGTTCAAGTTTTTCAACACCACTTCATGCTCCTCCTTTTTTGCAGACGGTTTCATGCTCCTCATATTTTTGACACCTTTTGAAGCTCTTCATATTTTTCACACGTTTTCATGCTCTTCATGTTTTTCAACACCGCTTCATGCTCCTCCTATTTTTCAGAGCGTTTCATGCTCATCTCATTTTTGACACCTTTTCAAGCGTTTCATATTTTTCACAATTTTCAGGCTCTTCATGGTTTGAACACCGCTTCATGCTCCTCCTATTTTTCAGACCGTATCCTGCTCCTCATATTATTCACACCTATTGAAGCTCTTCATATTTTTCACACCTTTTAAGACTCCTCATGTTTTTGAACACCACTTCATGCTCCTCCTATTTTTCAGAGAGTTTCATGCTCCTCATGTATTTCACACCTTTTTAAGCTCTTCATATTTTTCACAACTTTTCAGGCTCTTCATGTTTTTCCACACCACTTCATGCTTCTCCCATTTTTCAGACCGTTTCATGCTCCTCATGAATTTCACACCTTTTGAAGCTCTTCATATTTTTCACACCTTTTCAGGCTCTTCATGATTCTGATCACCGTTTCATTCTCCTCCTATCTTTCAGACCGTTTCATGCTCCTCATATTTTTGACACCTTTTGAAGCTCTTCATATTTTTCACACCTTTTCAGGCTCTTCATGTTTTTGAACACCGCTCATGATCCTCCTAATTTTCAGAACGTTTCATGCTCCTCATATTTTTGACACCTTTTGAACCTCTTCATATTTTTCACACCTTTTCATGCTCTTCATGTTTTTCAACACCGTTTCATGCTGCTTCTATTGTTCACACCGTTTCATGCTCTCCATATTTTTCACACCTTTTGAAGCTCTTCATATTTTTCACACCTTTTCAGGCTCTTCATGTTTTTGAACACAGCTACATGCTCCTCCTATTTTTCAGACCGTTTCATGCTCCTCATATTTTTGACACCTTTTGAAACTCTTCATATTTTTGACACCTTTTCAGGCTCTTCATGTCTTTCAACACCATTTCATGATCCTCCTATTTTTCAGACCGTTTCATGCTCATCTCATTTTTGACTCCTTTTGAAGCTTTTCATATTTTTCACAACTTTTTAGGCTCTTCATGTTTTTGAACACCACTTCATGCTCCTCCTATTTTTCAGAGAGTTTGATGCTCCTATTGTATTTCACACCTTTTGAAGCTGTTCATATTATTCACACCTTTTCAGGCTCTTCATGTTTTTCAACACCATTTCATGCCGCTTCTATTTTTCAGACCGTTTCATGCTCCTCATATTTTTGACACCTTTTGAAGCTCTTCATATTTTTCACACCTTTTCAGGCTCTTCATGTTTTTGAACACTGGTTAATGCTCCTCCTATTTTTCAGACCGTTTCATGCTCCTCATGTATTTCAGACCTTTTGAAGCTCTTCATATTTTTCACACCTTTTCAGGCTCGTCATGTTTTAATCACCGTTTCATGCTCCTCATATTTTTGACACCTTTTGAAGCTCTTCATATATTTCACATCTTTTCAGACTCCTCATGATTTCCAACACCGCTTCATGGTCCTCATATTTTTCAGACCGTTTCATGCTCATCACATTTTTGTCAACTTTTGAAGCTCTTCGTATTTTTCACATCTTTTGAAGTTCTTCGTATTTTCACATCTTTTAAAGCTCTTCATATTTTTCACACCTTTTCAGGCTCTTCATGTTTTTGAACACCGCTTCATGCTCCTCCTATTTTTCAGACCGTCATGCTCCTCATATTTTTGACACCTTTTGAAGCTCTTCATATTTTTCACACCTTTTCAGGCTCTTCATGTTTTTGAACAACGCTTCATGGCCCTCCTATTTTTCAGACCGTTTCATGCTCCTCATGTATATCACACCTTTTGAAGCTCTTCATATTTTTCACACCTTTTCAGGCTCTTCATGTTTTTGAACCCCGTTTCATGCTCCTCCTGTTTTTCAGACCGTTTTATGCTCCTCATATTTTTCACAACTTTTGAAGCTCTTCATATTTTTCACACCTTTTGAAGCTCTTCATATATTTCACACCTTCTCAGGCTCTTCATGTTTTTCAACATCACTTCATGCTCCTCCTATTTTTCAGACCCTTTCATGCTAATCTAA
Source organism: Dama dama (assembly GCF_033118175.1). Classification (NCBI taxonomy): domain Eukaryota; kingdom Metazoa; phylum Chordata; class Mammalia; order Artiodactyla; family Cervidae; genus Dama; species Dama dama. The sequence continues at coordinate 1,269,483 of NW_026870900.1, forward strand.
TTTTTGACACCTTTTGAAGCTCTTCATATTTTTCTCACCTTTTGAAGCTCTTCATATTTTTCACACCTTTTCAGGCTCTTCATGTTTTTGAACACTGCTTCATGCTCCTCCTGTTTTTCAGACCGTTTCATGCTCCTCATATTTTTCACAACTTTTGAAGCTCTTCATATTTTTGACACCTTTTGAATCTCTTCATATTTTTCAAACCTTTTTCGGCTCTTTATGAATTTTAAAACCGCTTCATGCTCCTCCTATTTTTCACACCGTTTCATGCTCATCTCATTTTTGACAACTTTTGAGGCTCTTCATATTTTTCACACCTTATGAAGCTGTTCATATTTTTCACATTTTTGAAGCTCTTCATATTTTTCACACGTTTTCAGGCTCTTCATGTTTTTCAACACCGCTTCATGCTCCTGCTAATTTCCAGACCGTTTCATACTCCTCATATTTTTGACACGTTTTCAGGCTCTTCATATATTTCACACCTTTTCAGGCTCTTCATGTTTTTGAACACAGCTTCATGCTCCTCCTATTTTTCAGACCGTTCCATGCTCCTCATATTTTTGACACCTTTTGAAGCTCTTCATATTTTTTACACCTTTTCAGGCTCTTCATGTTTTTGAACACAGCTTCAGGCTCCTCCTATTTTTCAGACCGTTTCATGCTCCTCATATTTTTGACACCTTTTGAAGATTTTCATATTTTTCACACCTTTTCAGGCTGTTCATGTTTTTGCACATCGCATCATGCTCCTCCTTTTTTCAGACTGCTTCATGCTCATCTCATTTTTGACACCTTTTGAAGCTGTTCATATTTTTCACATCTTTTGAAGCTCTTCATATTTTTTACACTTTTTCAGGCTCTTCATGTTTTTCAACACCGCTTCATGCTCCTCCTCTTTTTCATACCGATTCATGCTCCTCATATTTTTGACACCTTTTGAAGCTCTTCATATTTTTCACACCTTTTCAGACTCTGCATGTTTTTGAACACCGCTTCATGCTCCTCCTCTTTTTCATACCGATTAATGCTCCTCATATTTTTGACACCTTTTGAAGCTCTTCATATTTTTCACACTTTTACAGGCTTTTCGTGTTTTTGAACACCGCTTCATGCTCCTCCTATTTTTCAGATCGTTTCATGCTCCTCATAATTTTGACACCTTTTGAAGCTCTTCATATTTTTCACATCTTTTCAGGCTCTTCATGTTTTTCAACACCGTCTCATGCTACTCCTATTTTTCAGACCGTTTCATGCTCCTCATGTATTTCACACCTTTCGAAGCTCTTCATATTTTTCACACCTTTTCAGGCTCTTCATGTTTTTCAACACCGCTTCATGCTTCTCCTATTTTTCAGACCGTTTCTTGCTCCTCATGTATTTTACACCTTTTGAAACTCTTCATATTTTTCAAACCTTTTCAGGCTTTTCATGTTTTTGCACACCACTTCATGCTCCTCCTAGTTTTTAGACCGTTTCATGCTCATCTCATTTTTGACACCTTTTGAAGCTCTTCATATTTCTGACACCTTTTGAAGCTCTTCATATTTTTCACACCTTTTCAAGCTCTTCATGCTTTTCAACACCGCTTCATTCTCCTGCTATATTTCATACCGTTTCATGCTCCTCGTATTTTTAACACTTTTTGAAGCTCTTCATATTTTTCACACGTTTTTAGGCTCTTCATGTTTTTCAACACCGCTTCATGCTGCTCCTCTTTTTCATTCCAATCATGCTCCTCATATTTTTGACACCTTTTGAAGCTCTTCATATTTTTCACATCTTTTCAGGCTCTTCATGTTTTTCAACACCGCTTCATGCTCCTGTTTTTTTTCAGACCGTTTCATGCTCCTCATGTATTCCACACCTTTTGAACCTCTTCATATTTTTCACACCTTTTCAGGCTCTTCATGTTTTGAACACCGTTTCATGCTGCTCCTATTTTTCAGACCATTTCATGCTCCTCATATTTTTGACATTTTTTGAATCTCTTCATATTTTTCACACCTTTTCAGGCTCTTCATGTTTTTGAACACCGTTTCATGCTCCTCCTATTTTTCAGATCGTTTCATGCTCCTCATGTATTTCACACCTTTTGAAGCTCTTCATATATTTCAAAGCTTTTCAAGCTCTTCATATTTTTCAACATAGCTTCATGCTCCTCATATTTTTCAGACCGTTTCATGCTCCTCATATTTTTTATACCTTTTGAAGCTCTTCATATTTTTCACACCTTTTCAGACTCTTCATGTTTTTCAACACCGCTTCATGCTCCTATTATTTTTCAGACAGTTTCATGCTCCTCATATTTTTGACACGTTTTGAGGCTTGTCCTATTTTTCACACCTTTAAAGGCTCTTCATGTTTTTGAACACCGTTTCTTGCTGCTCCTATTTTTCAGACCATTTCATGCTCCTCATATTTTTGACATTTTTTGATGCTCTTCATATTTTTCACACCTTTTCAGGCTCTTCATGTTTTTCAACACCACTTCATGCTTCTCCTATTTCTCAGACCGTTTCATGCTCATCTCATTTTTGACAGCTTTCGAAGTTCTTCATATTTTTCACATCTTTTGAAATATTCATAATTTTCACACCTTTTCAGGCTCTTCATGTTTTTCAACACCGCTTCATGCTTCTCCTATTTTTCAGACCGTTCCATGCTCCTCATATTTTTGACACCTTTTGAAGCTCTTCATATTTTTTACACCTTTTCAGTCTCTTCATGTTTTTGAACACAGCTTCAGGCTCCTCCTATTTTTCAGACCGTTTCATGCTCCTCATATTTTTGACACCTTTTGAAGATTTTCATATTTTTCACACCTTTTCAGGCTGTTCATGTTTTTGCACATCGCATCATGCTCCTCCTTTTTTCAGACTGCTTCATGCTCATCTCATTTTTGACACCTTTTGAAGCTGTTCATATTTTTCACATCTTTTGAAGCTCTTCATATTTTTTACACTTTTTCAGGCTCTTCATGTTTTTCAACACCGCTTCATGCTCCTCCTCTTTTTCATACCGATTCATGCTCCTCATATTTTTGACACCTTTTGAAGCTCTTCATATATTTCACACCTTTTCAGGCTCTTCATGTTTTTCAACACCGCTTCATGCTCCTCCTATTTTTCAGACAGTTTCATGCTCCTCATATTTTTGACACATTTTGAAGCTCTTCATATTTTTCACACCTTTTCGGGCTCTTCCTGTTTTTGACGACCACTTCATGCTCCTCCTATTTTTTAGACCGTTTTATGCTCCTCATATTTTTGACACCTTTTGAAGCTCTTCATATTTTTCACATCTTTTCAGGCTCTTCATGTTTTTCAACACCGTTTCATGCTCCTACTATTTTTCAGAACTTTTCAGGCTCCTCATATTTTTGACACATTTTGAAGCTCTTCACATTTTCACACCATTTCAGGCTCTTCATGTTTTTCAACACCGTTTCATGCTCCTCCTATTTTTTAGACCGTTTTATGCTCCTCATATTTTTGACACCTTTTGAAGCTCTTCATATTTTTCACATCTTTTCAGGCTCTTCATGTTTTTCAACACCGTTTCATGCTCCTACTATTTTTCAGAACTTTTCAGGCTCCTCATACTTTTCACACCTTTTGAAGCTCTTCATATTTTTCACACCTTTTCAGGCTCTTCCTGTTTTTGATGTCCGCTTCATGCTCCTCATATTTTTCAGACCGTTTCATGCTCCTCATATTTTTCAAACCGTTTCCTGCTCCTCATTTTTTTCAGATCTTTTGAAGCTCTTCATATATTTCACACTTTTTCAGGCTCTTCATGTTTTTCAACAACACTTCATGTTCCTCCTATTTTTCAGACCGTTTCATGCTTCTCATAATTTTGACACCTTTTGAAGCTCTACATATTTTTCCCATCTTTTCATGCTCTTCATCTTTTTAAAAACCGTTTCATGCTCATCCTATTTTTCAGACAGTTTCATGCTCCTCATATTTTTGACACCTTTTGAAGCTCTTCATATTTTTCACATCTTTTCAGGCTCTTCATGTTTTTGAACACCACTTCATGCACCTCCTATTTTTCAGACAGTTTCATGCTCCTCATATATTTCAGACCTTTTCAAGCTCTTCATATATTTCACACCTTTTCAGGCTCTTCATATTTTTCAACACAACTTCATGCCTCTCCTATATTTCAGACCGTTTCATGCTCCTCATATTTTTGACGCCTTTTGAAGCTCTTCATATTTTTAACATCTTTTGAAGCTCTTCATATTTTTCATACGTTTTCAGACTCTTCATGTTTTTCAACACCGCTTCATGCTCCTCTTATTTTTCAGACCGTTTCACGCTCCTCATATTTTTGACACCTTTTCAAGCTCTTCATATTCTTCACACTTTTCAGGCTCTTCATGTTTTTGAACACCGCTTCATGCTGCTTCTATTTTTCAGACCGTTTCATGCTCCTCATATTTTTGACACGTTTTTAAGCTCTTCATATTTTTCACACCTTTTCCTGCTCTTCATCTTTTTCAATACCGTTTCATGCTCATACTGTTTTTCAGACTGTTTCTTGCTCCTCATATGTTTGACACCTTTTGAATCTCCTCATATTTTTCACACCTTTTCAGGCTCTTCATGATTGTCAACACTGTTTCATGCTCCTATTTTTTTTTCAGACCGTTTCATGCTCCTCATATTTTTGACCCCTTTTGAAACTCTTCCTGTTTTTCACAACTTTACAGGCTCTTCTACTTTTTCAACACCGCTTCATGATCCTCCTATTTTTCAGACCATTTCATCCTCCTCATATATTTGACACCTTTTGAAGCGCTTCATATTATTCACAACTTTTCAGTCTCTTCATGTTTTCAAAAACACTTCATGCTCCTCCTATTTTTCAGACCGTATCACGCTCCTCATATATTTGACACCTTTTGAAGCTCTTCATATTTTTCACAACATTTCAATCTCTTCATGTTTTCAACAACACTTCATGCTCATATTATTTTTCAGACTGTTTCATGCTCCTCATATTTTTGACACCTTTTGAAGCTCTTCATATTTTTCACACCTTTTCTGGCGCTTCATGTTTTTCAACACCGCTTCATGCTCCTCCTATTTTTCAAACCGGTTCATACTCATCTCATTTTTGACACCTTTTGAAGCTCTTCATATTTTTCACAACTTTGAAGCTCTTCATATTTTTCACACGTTTTCAGGCTCTTCATGTTTTTCAAAACCGCTTCATGCTCCTGCTATTTTTCAGACCGTTTCATGCTCCTCATATTTTGGACACCTTTTGAAACTCTTCATATTTTTCACACCTTTTCAGGCTCTTCATGGTTTTCAACTCCGCTTCATGCTCCTGCTATTTTTCAGACCGTTTCATGCTCCTCATATTTTGGACAACTTTTGAAGCTCTTCATATTTTTCACACCTTTTCAGGCTCTTCATGTTTTACAACAACACTTCATGCTCCTTCTATTTTTCAGAGAGTTTCATGCTCCTCATGTATTTCACACCTTTTGAAGCTCTTCATATATTTCACACCTTTTCAGGCTTCTCATTTTTTTCAACACCACTTCTTGCTCCTCCTATTTTTCAGACCTTTTCATGCTCATCCCTTTTTGACACCTTTTGAAGCTCTTCATATTTTTCACACCTTTTCATGCTCTTGATGATTTTCAACACCGCTTCATTCTCCTCCTGTTTTTCAGACCGTTTCATGCTCATCTCATTTTGACACCTTTTGAAGCTCTTCATATTTTTCACACCTTTTCAGGCTCTTCATGATTTTCAACACCGCTTCATGCTCCTCCTATTTTTCAGACCTTTTCATGCTCATCTCTTTTTTCACACCTTTTGAAACTCTTCATATTTTTCACACTTTTTGAAGGTCTTCATATTTTTCACACGTTTTCAGGCTCTTCATGATTTTCAACACCGCTTCATGCTCCTCCTATTTTTCAGACCGTTTCATTCTCCTCATATTTTTGACACCTTTGAAGCACTTCATATATTTCACACCTTTTCAGGCTTTTCATTTTTTCAACCCCACTTCATGCTCCTCCTATTTTTCTGACCGGTTCATGCTCATCTCATTTTGATACCTTTTGAAGCTCTTCATATTTCTCATATTTTTGAAGCTCTTCTTATTTTCACACGTTTTCAGACTCTTCATGTTTTTCAACACCACTTCATGCTCCTGCAATTTTTCTGACCGTTTCATGCTCCTCATATTTTTGACACTTTGTGAGGCTTTTACTATTTTTCACACCTTTTCAGGCTCTTCATGTTTTGAACACCGCTCATGATCCTCCTAATTTTCAGAACGTTTCAGGCTCATCATATTTTTGACCCCTTTTGAAGCTCTTCATATTTTTCACACCTTTTCAGGCTCTTCATGTTTTTGATCACCGTTTCATGCTCCTCCTATTTTTCAGAACGTTTCATGCTCCTCATATTTTTGACACCTTTTGAACCTCTTCATATTTTTCACACCTTTTCATGCTCTTCATGTTTTTCAACACCGTTTCATGCTGCTTCTATTGTACAAACCGTTTCATGCACTCCATATTTTTCACACCTTTTGAAGCTCTTCATATTTTTCACACCTTTTCAGGCTCTTCAAGTTTTTGAACACAGTTACATGCTCCTCCTATTTTTCAGACCGTTTCATGCTCCTCATATTTTTGACACCTTTTGAAACTCTTCATATTTTTGACGCCTTTTCAGGATCTTCATGTCTTTCAACACCGTTTCATGATCCTCCTATTTTTCAGAACGTTTCATGCTCATCTCATTTTTGACACCTTTTGAAGCTTTTCATATTTTTCACAACTTTTTAGGCTCTTCATGTTTTTGAACACCACTTCATGCTCCTCCTATTTTTCAGAGAGTTTCATGCTCCTATTGTATTTCACACCTTTTAAAGCTGTTCATATTTTTCACTCCTTTTCAGGCTCTTCATGTTTTTCCACACCATTTCATGCTTCTCCTATTTTTCAACCTGTTTCATGCTCCTCATGTATTTCACACGTTTTGAAGCTCTTCATATTATTCACACCTTTTCAGGCTCTTCATGTTTTTCAACACCATTTCATGCCGCTTCTATTTTTCAGACCGTTTCATGCTCCTCATATTTTTCACACCTTTTGAAGCTCTTCATATTTTACACACCTTTTCAGGCTCTTCATGTTTTTGAACACTGCTTCATGATCCTCCTATTTTTCAGAACATTTCATGCTCTTCATATTTTTGACACCTTTTGAAGCTCTTCATATTTTTCACACCTTTTCAGGCTCTTCATGTTTTTGAACACTGGTTAATGCTCCTCCTATTTTTCAGACCGTTTCATGCTCCTCATGTATTTCACACCTTTTGAAGCTCTTCATATTTTTCACACCTTTTCAGGCTCGTCATGTTTTAATCACCGTTTCATGCTCCTCCTATTTTTCAGACCGTTTCATGCTCCTCATATTTTTGACACCTTTTGAAGCACTTCACATTTTTCACACGTTTTCAGGCTCTTCATGTTTTACAACAACACTTCAAGCTCCTTCTATTTTTCAAAGAGTTTCATGCTCCTCATGTATTTCACACCTTTTGAAGCTCTTCATATTTTTCACACCTTTTCAGGCTCTTGATGATTTTCAACACCTCTTCATTCTCCTCCTATTTTTCAGACCGTTTCAGGCTCATCTAATATTTGACACCATTTGAAGCTCTTCATAATTTTCACACCTGTTGAAGCTCTTCATATTTTTCACACGTTTTCAGGCTCTTCATGTTTTTCAACACCGCTTCATTCTCCTCCTATTTTTCAGACCGTTTCACGCTCATCTCATTTTGACACCTTTTGAAGCTCTTCATATTTTTCACACATTTGGAAGCTCTTCATATTTTTCACACCTTTTCAGGCTCTTCATATTTTTCAACACCACTTCATGCTACTCCTATTTTTCAGATCGTTTCATGCTCATCTAATTTTTGACACTTTTTGAAGCTCTTCATATTTTTCACACCTTTTGAAGCTCTTCATAATTTTCACACGTTTTCAGGCTCTTCATGTTTTTCAACACAGCTTCATGCTCCTCCTATGTTTCAGACCGTTTATTCCTCCTCATGTATTTCACACCTTTTGAATCACTTCATATTTTTCACACGTTTTAAGGCTCTTCATGTTTTTGAACACCATTTCATGCTCCTCCTATGTTGCAGACCGTTTCATTCTCCTCATATTTTTGAAACATTTTGAAGCTCTTCATATTTTTCACACCTTTTGAAGCTCTTCATATTTCTCACAGCTTTTCAGGCTCTTCATGTTTTTCAACCCCACTCCATGCTCCTCCTATTTTTCACACCGTTTCGTTCTCCTCATATTTTTCACACCTTTTGAAGCTCTTCATATATTTCACACCTTTTCAGGCTCTTCATTTTTTTCAACACCACTTCATGCTCCTCCTCTTTTTCAGACCGTTTCATTCTCATCTCATTTTGACACCTTTTGAAGCTCTTCATATTTTTCACACCTTTTGAAGCTCTTCATATTTTTCACAAGTTTTCAGGCTCTTCATGTTTTTCAACACCGCTTAATGCTCCTCCTATTTTTCAGACCGTTTAATGCTCCTCATGTATTTCACACCTTTTCAGGCTCTTCATGTTTTTGAACACGGCGTCATGCTCCTCCTATTTTTCAGACCGTTTCATGCTCCTCATATTTTTGACAATTTTTGAAGCTCTTCATATTTCTCACAGCTTTTCAGGCTCTTCATGTTTTTAAACACCGCTTCATGCTCCTCCTGTTTTTCAGACCGTTTCATGCTCCTCATATTTTGGACACCATTTGAAGCTCTTCATATTTTTCACACCTGTTCAGGCTCTTCATGTTTTTCAACATCGCTTCATGCTCCTCCTATTTTTCAGACCGTTTCATGCTCCTCATATTTTGGACATCTTTTGAAACTCTTCATATTTTTCACACCTTTTCAGGCTCTTCATGTTTTACAACAACACTTCATCCTCCATCTATTTTACAGAGAGTTTCATGCTCCTCATGTATTTCACACCTTTTGAAGTTCTTCATGTATTTCACACCTTTTCAGGCTTCTCATTTTTTTCAACACCACTTCTTGCTCCTGCTATTTTTCAGCCCTTTTGATGCTCATCCCTTTTTGACACCTTTTGAAGCTCTTCATATTTTTCACACCTTTTCATGCTCTTGATGATTTTCAACTCCACCTCATTCTCCTCCTGTTTTTCAGACCGTTTCATGCTCATCTCATTTTGACACCTTTTGAAGCTCTTCATATTTTTAACAACTTTTCAGGCTCTTCATGATTTTCAACACCGCTTCATGCTCCTCCTATTTTTCAGACCGTTTCATTCTCCTCATATGTTTGAAACCTTTGAAGCACTTCATATATTTCACACCTTTTCAGGCTTTTCATTTTTTCAACCCTACTTCATGCTCCTCCTATTTTTCAGACCGGTTCATGCTCATCTCATTTTGATACCTTTTGAAGCTCTTCATATTTCTCATATTTTTGAAGCTCTTCTTATTTTCACACGTTTTCAGACTCTTCATGTTTTTGAACACCACTTCATGCTCCTGCAATTTTTCAGACCGTTTCATGCTCCTCATATTTTTGACACTTTTTGAGGCTTTTACTATTTTTCACACCTTTTCAGGCTCTTCTTGTTTTTGAACACCGTTTCATAATCCTCCTATTTTTCAGACCATTTCTTGCTCCTCATATTTGTCATACCTTTTGAAGCTCTTCATATTTTTCATATTTTTGAAGCTCTTCATATTTTCACATCTTTTCAGGCTCTTCATATTTTTCACCACCGCTTCATTCTCCTCCTATTTTTCAGACCGTTTCATGCTCATCTCATTTTGACACCTTTTGAAGCTCTTCATATTTTTCACACATTTTGAAGCTCTTCATATTTTTCACACGTTTTCAGGCTCTTCATATTTTTCAACACCACTTCATGCTACTCCTATTTTTCAGACCGTTTCATGCTCATCTAATTTTTGACACTTTTTGAAGCTCTTCATATTTTTCACACCTTTTGAAGCTCTTCATATTTTTCACACGTTTTCAGGCTCTTCATGTTTTTCAACACAGCTTCATGCTCCTCCTATGTTTCAGACCGTTTATTCCTCCTCATGTATTTCACACCTTTTGAATCACTTCATATTTTTCACACCTTTTAAGGCTCTTCATGTTTTTGAACACCGTTTCATGCTCCTCCTATTTTTCAGACCGTTTCATGCTCCTCATATTTTTGACACTTTTTGAAGTTCTTAATATTTTTCACACCTTTTCAGGCTCTTCATGTTTTTCAACACCACTTCATGCTCCTCGTATTTTTCAGACCGTTTCATGCTCCTCATATTTTTGACACCTTTTGAAGCTCTTCATATTTCTCACAGCTTTTCAGGCTCTTAATGTTTTTCAGCACCGCTTCATGCTCCTCCTATTTTTCCAACTGTTTCGTTCTCCTCATATTTTTGACACGTTTTGAGACTCTTCATATTTTTCACACCTTTTCAGGCTCTTCATCTTTTTGAACACCGTTTCATAATCCTCCTATTTTTCAGACCATTTCATGCTCCTCATATTTTTGACACCTTTTAAAGTTCTTCATATTTTTCACACCTTTTCAGGCTCTTCATGTTTTTGAACACTGCTTCATGCTAATCTTATTTTTCAGACAGTTTCATGCTCCTCATGTATTTAAAACCTTTTGAAGCTACACATATTTTCCACACCTTTTCAGGCTGTTCATGTTATTGAACACCGCTTCATGCTCCACCTATTTTTCAGACCGTATCATGCTCCTCATATTTTTCACACCTTTTGAAGCTCTTCATATTTTTCACACCTTTTCAGGCTTTTCATATTTTTGAACACGATTTCATGCCCCTCTTATTTTTCAGACCGTTTCATGCTCATCTCATTTTTGACATCTTTTGAAGCTTTGCATATTATTCACATCGTTTGAAGCTCTTCATATTTTTCCCATTTTTGAAGCTCTTCATATTTTTCACACGATTTCAGACTCTTCATGTTTTTCAACACCGGTTCATGCTCCTGCTATTTATCATATCGTTTCATACTCCTCATATTTTTGACACGTTTTGAGGCTCTTCATATTTTTCCCACCTTTTAAGGCTCTTCATGTTTTTGAACACCGTTTCATAATCCTCCTATTTTTCAGACCGTTTCATGCTCCTCATATTTTTAACACCTTTTAAAGCTCTTCATATTTTTCACACCTTTTCAGGCTCTTCATGTTTCTGATCACCGTTTCATGCTCCTCCTATCTTTCAGACCGTTTCATGCTTCTCATATTTTTGACACAATTTGAAGCTCTTCATATTTTTCACACCTTTTCAGGCTCTTCATGTTTTTCCACACCACTTCATGCTTCTCATATTTTTCAGACCGTTTCATGCTCTCATGAATTTTACACCTTTTGAAGTTCTTCATATTTCTCACACCTTTTCAGGCTCCTCATGTTTTTGATCACCGTTTCATGCTCCTCCTATTTTTCAGAACGTTTCATGCTCCTCATATTTTTGACACCTTTTGAAGCTCTTCATATTTTTCACACGTTTTCAGGCTCTTCATGATTTTGAACACCGCTTCATGAACCTCCTATTTTACAGACCGTTTCATGCTCTTTATATTTTTGACCCCTTTTGAAGCTCTTCATATTTTTCACACCTTTTCAGGCTCTTCATAATTTTCAACATCGTTTCATGCTGCTTCTATTTTTCAGGCCGTTTCATGCTCCTCATATTTTTTCACACCTTTTGAAGCTCTTCATATTTTTCACACCTTTTCAGGCTCTTCATGATTTTCAACACCGTTTCATGCTGCTTCTTTTTCAGTACGTTTCATGCTCCTCATATTTTTCACACCTTTTGAAGCTCTTCATATTTTTCACACCTTTTCAGGCTGTTCATATTTTTGAACACAGCTTCATGCTCCTCCTATTTTTCAGACCGTTTCATGCTCATCTCATTTTTGACACCTTTTGAAACTTTTCATATTTTTCACAACTTTTTAGGCTCTTCATGTTTTTGAACACCGCTTCATGCTCCTCCTATTTTTCAAGAGTTTCATGCTCCTAATATATTTCACTCTTTTTGAAGCTCTTCATATTTTTCACACCTTTTCAGGCTCTTCATGTTTTTCCACACCACTTCATGCTTCTATTTTTCAGCCCGTTTCATGGTCCTCATATATTTCACACCTTTTGAAGCTCTTCATATTTTTCACAACTTTTCAGGCTCTTCATGTTTTTCAACACCATTTCATGCCGCATCTATCTTTCAGACCGTTTCATTCTTCTCATATTTTTGACTCCATTTGAAGCTCTTCATATTTTTCACACCTTTTCAGGCTCTTCATGTTTTTCCACACCACTTCATGCTTCTCATATTTTTCAGATCGTTTCATGCTCCTCATGAAATTCACACCTTATGAAGCTCTACATATTTTTCACACCTTTTCAGGCTCTTGATGTTATTCAACACCACTTCATGCTACTCCTGTTTTTCAGACCGTTTCATGCTCCTCATATTTTTGACACCTTGAGAAGCTCTTCATATTTTTAACACCTTTTCAGGCTCTTCATGTTTTTGAATACCGCTTCATGCTCCTCCTATTTTTCAGACCTATTCATGCTCCTCATATTTTTGACACCTTTTGAACTTTTCATATTTTTCACACCTTTTCAGGATCTTCATGTTTTGAACACCATTTCATGCTCCTCCTATTTTGCAGACCGTTTCATTCTCCTCATATTTTTGACACCTTTTGAAGCTCTTCATATATTTCACACCTTTTCCGGCTCCTCATGTTTTTCAACACCACTTCATGCTCCTCCTATTTTTCAGACCGTTTCATGCTCATGTCATTTTGACACCTTTTGAAGCTCTTCGTATTTTTCACAGCTTTTCAGGCTCTTCATGTTTTTGAACACCGTTTCATGCTCCTCCTATTTTTCAGACCGTTTCATGCTCCTCATATTTTTGACACCTTTTGAAGCTCTTCATATTTTTCACACAACTTCAGGCTCTTCATGTTTTTGAACACCGCTTCATGCTCCTTCTATTTTTCAGACCGTTTCATGCTCCTCATATTTTTGACACCTTTTGAAGCTCTTCATATTTTTCACACCTTTTCAGGCTCCCCATGTTTTTCAACACTGCTTCATGCTCGTCCTATTTTCCAGACCGTTTCACGCTCGTCTCATTTTTGACACCTTTTGAAGCTCTTCATATTTCTCACAACTTTTAAGCTCTTCATGTTTTTCACACGTTTTCAGGCTCTTCATGTTTTTGAACACCGCTTCATGTTCCTCCTAATTTTCAGACCGTTTCATGCTCCTCATATTTTTGACACCTTTTGAAGCTCTTCATATTTTTCACACCTTTTCAGGCTCTTCATGATTTTCAACACCGCTTCATGCTCTTCCTATTTTTCAGACCGTTTCATGTTCCTCATATTTTTGACACCTTTTGAAGCTCTTCATATTTTTCACACCTTTTCATGCTCTTCATGTTTTTGAACACCGCTTCATGCTCCTCCTATTTTTCAGACCGGTTCATGCTCCTCATATTTTTGACACCTTTTGAAGCTCGTCATATTTTTCACACCTTTTCAGGCTCTTCATGTTTTTCAACACCGCTTCATGCTTCTCCTCTTTTTCAGAGCGTTTCATGCTCCTCATATTTTTGACAACTTTTGAAGCTCTTCATATTTTTCACACATTTTCAGGCTCTTCATGTTTTCCAACACCGATTCATGCTCCTCATATTTTTGACACCTTTTGAATCTCTTCATGTTTTTCACACCTTTTCAGGCTCTTCATGTTTTTAAACACCACTTGTGTTCCTCCTATTTTTCAGACCGTTTCATGCTCCTCATATTTTTGACACCTTTTGAAGCTCTTCATATATTTCACACGTTTTCAGACTCTTCATGTTTTTCAACACCACTTCATGCTTCTCCTATTTTTCAGACCGTTTTATGCTCCTCATATTTTTCACACCTTTTGAAGCTCTTCATATTTTTCACACCTTTTCAGGCTCTTCATGATTTTCAACACCGTTTCATGCTGCTTCTTTTTCAGTACGTTTCATGCTCCTCATATTTTTCACACCTTTTGAAGCTCTTCATATTTTTCACACCTTTTCAGGCTGTTCATATTTTTGAACACAGCTTCATGCTCCTCCTATTTTTCAGACCGTTTCATGCTCATCTCATTTTTGACACCTTTTGAAACTTTTCATATTTTTCACAACTTTTTAGGCTCTTCATGTTTTTGAACACCGCTTCATGCTCCTCCTATTTTTCAAGAGTTTCATGCTCCTAATATATTTCACTCCTTTTGAAGCTCTTCATATTTTTCACACCTTTTCAGGCTCTTCATGTTTTTCCACACCACTTCATGCTTCTATTTTTCAGCCCGTTTCATGGTCCTCATATATTTCACACCTTTTGAAGCTCTTCATATTTTTCACAACTTTTCAGGCTCTTCATGTTTTTCAACACCATTTCATGCCGCATCTATCTTTCAGACCGTTTCATTCTTCTCATATTTTTGACTCCATTTGAAGCTCTTCATATTTTTCACACCTTTTCAGGCTCTTCATGTTTTTCCACACCACTTCATGCTTCTCATATTTTTCAGATCGTTTCATGCTCCTCATGAAATTCACACCTTATGAAGCTCTACATATTTTTCACACCTTTTCAGGCTCTTGATGTTATTCAACACCACTTCATGCTACTCCTGTTTTTCAGACCGTTTCATGCTCCTCATATTTTTGACACCTTGAGAAGCTCTTCATATTTTTAACACCTTTTCAGGCTCTTCATGTTTTTGAATACCGCTTCATGCTCCTCCTATTTTTCAGACCTATTCATGCTCCTCATATTTTTGACACCTTTTGAATTTTTCATATTTTTCACACCTTTTCAGGATCTTCATGTTTTTGAACACCATTTCATGCTCCTCCTATTTTGCAGACCGTTTCATTCTCCTCATATTTTTGACACCTTTTGAAGCTCTTCATATATTTCACACCTTTTCCGGCTCCTCATGTTTTTCAACACCACTTCATGCTCCTCCTATTTTTCAGACCGTTTCATGCTCATGTCATTTTGACACCTTTTGAAGCTCTTCGTATTTTTCACAGCTTTTCAGGCTCTTCATGTTTTTGAACACCGTTTCATGCTCCTCCTATTTTTCAGACCGTTTCATGCTCCTCATATTTTTGACACCTTTTGAAGCTCTTCATATTTTTCACACAACTTCAGGCTCTTCATGTTTTTGAACACCGCTTCATGCTCCTTCTATTTTTCAGACCGTTTCATGCTCCTCATATTTTTGACACCTTTTGAAGCTCTTCATATTTTTCACACCTTTTCAGGCTCCCCATGTTTTTCAACACTGCTTCATGCTCGTCCTATTTTCCAGACCGTTTCACGCTCGTCTCATTTTTGACACCTTTTGAAGCTCTTCATATTTCTCACAACTTTTAAGCTCTTCATGTTTTTCACACGTTTTCAGGCTCTTCATGTTTTTGAACACCGCTTCATGTTCCTCCTAATTTTCAGACCGTTTCATGCTCCTCATATTTTTGACACCTTTTGAAGCTCTTCATATTTTTCACACCTTTTCAGGCTCTTCATGATTTTCAACACCGCTTCATGCTCTTCCTATTTTTCAGACCGTTTCATGTTCCTCATATTTTTGACACCTTTTGAAGCTCTTCATATTTTTCACACCTTTTCATGCTCTTCATGTTTTTGAACACCGCTTCATGCTCCTCCTATTTTTCAGACCGGTTCATGCTCCTCATATTTTTGACACCTTTTGAAGCTCGTCATATTTTTCACACCTTTTCATGTTCTTCATGTTTTTCAACACCGCTTCATGCTTCTCCTCTTTTTCAGAGCGTTTCATGCTCCTCATATTTTTGACAACTTTTGAAGCTCTTCATATTTTTCACACATTTTCAGGCTCTTCATGTTTTCCAACACCGATTCATGCTCCTCATATTTTTGACACCTTTTGAATCTCTTCATGTTTTTCACACCTTTTCAGGCTCTTCATGTTTTTAAACACCACTTGTGTTCCTCCTATTTTTCAGACCGTTTCATGCTCCTCATATTTTTGACACCTTTTGAAGCTCTTCATATATTTCACACGTTTTCAGACTCTTCATGTTTTTCAACACCACTTCATGCTTCTCCTATTTTTCAGACCGTTTTATGCTCCTCATATTTTTCACACCTTTTGAAGCTCTTCATATTTTTCAACCTTTTTAGGCTCTTCATGTTTTTGAACACGGTTTCATGCTCCTCCTATTTTTCAAACTGTGTCATGTTCATCTCATTTTTAACAACTTTTGAAGCTCTTCATATTTTTCACAGCTTTTGAAGCTCTTCATATTTCTCAAACGTTTTCAGGCTCTTCATGTTTTTCAACACCCCTTCTTGCTCATCCTATTTTTCCGACCGTTTCATGCTTCTCTCATTTCTGACACATTTTGAAGCTCTTCATATATTTCACACATTTTCAGGCTCTTCATGTTTTTCAACACCACTTCATGCTCCTCCTATTTTTCAGACCGTTTCATACTCATCTCGCTTTTGACACATTTTGAAGCTCTTCATATTTTCCACACCTTTTGAAGCTCTTCATATTTTTCAAACGTTTTTAGGCTCTTAATCTTTTTCAACACCGCTTCTTGCTCCTCATGTATTTCCAACCGTTTGAAGCTCTTCATATTTTTCACACCTTTTCATGCTCTTCATGTTTTTGAACACCGCTTCATGCTCCTCCTATTTTTCAGACTGTTTCATGCTCCTCATGTATTTCACACCTATTGAAGCTCTTCATATTTTTCACACCTTTTCAGGCTCTCCATGTTTCTCAACACCGCTTCATGCTCCTGCTATTTTTCAGACCGTTTCACGCTCCTCATGTATTTCACACCTTTTGAAGCTCTTCATATTTTTCACACCTTTTCAGGCTCTCCATGTTTCTCAACACCGCTTCATGCTCCTCCTATTTTACAGACCGCTTCATGCTCCTCATATTTTTCACACCTTTTGAAGCTCTTCATATTGTCACACCTTTTCAGGCTCTTCATGGTTTTCAACACCACTTCATGCTCCTATTTTTCAGACCGTTTCCTGCTCCTCATATTTTCACACATTTTCAAACTCTTCATATTTTCACACCTTTTCAGGCACTTCATGTTTTTCAACACCGCTTCATGCTCCTCCTATTTTTCAGACCGTTTCTTTCTCCTCATGTATTCACACCTTTTGAGCTCTTCATATTTTTCACACCTTTTCAGGCTCTTCATGTTTTTGAACACCGTTTCATGCTCCTCCTATTTTTCAGTCCAGTTCATGCTCCTCATATTTTTGACAACTTTTGAAGCTCTTCATATTTTTCATACCTTTTCAGGGTCTTCATGTTTTTCAAAAACGCTTCATGCTCCTCCTATTTTTCATACATTTTCATGCTCCTCATATTTTTGACAACTTTTGAAGCTTTTCATGTACTTCACACCTTTTCAGGCTCTTCATGTTTTTCAACACCGCTTCATGCTCCTCCTATTTTTCAGAACGTTTAATCCTCGTCATCTTTTTGACAACTTTTGAAGCTCTTCATATTTTTCACACCTGTTCATTCTCTTCAGGTTTTTGAACACCGTTTCATGCTCCTCCTTTTTTTCAGACCGCTTCATGCTCCTCATGTATTTCACACCTTTTGAAGCTCTTCATATTTTTCACACCTTTTCAGGCTCTCCATGTTTCTCAACAGCGCTTCATGCTCCTGCTATTTTTCAGACCGTTTCACGCTCCTCATGTATTTCACACCTTTTGAAGCTCTTCATATTTTTCACACCTTTTCAGGCTCTCCATGTTTCTCAACACCGCTTCATGCTCCTCCTAATTTATAGACCGCTTCATGCTCCTCATATTTTTCACATCTTTTGAAGCTCTTCATATTTTTCACACCTTTTCAGGCTCTTCATGTTTTTCAACACCACTTCATGCTCCTCTTATTTTTCAGACCGTTTCTTGCTCCTCATGTATTTCACACCTTTTGAAGCTCTTCATAATTTTCACGCCTTTTCAAGCTCTTCATGTTTTTGAACACGGTTTCATGCTCTTCCTGTTTTTCAGAGAGTTTCATGCTCCTCATATTTTTGACAACTTTTGAATCTCTTCATATATTTCACACCTTTTCAGGCTCTTCATGTTTTGGAACACCGCTTCATGCTCCTCCTATTTTTCAGACCGTTTCATGCTCCTCATCTATTTCACAGCTTTTGAAGCTCTTCATATTTTTTAAACCTTTTGAAGCTCTTCATATTTTTCACACCTTTTCAGGCTCTTCATGATTTTGAACACTGTTTCATGCTCCTCCTATTTTTCAGACCGTTTCATGCTCCTCATATTTTTGACAACTTTTGAAGCTCTTCATATATTTCACACCTTTTCTGGCTCTTCATGTTTTTCAACACCACTTCATGCTCCTCCTATTTTTCAGAGCGTTTCATGCTCCTCATATTTTTGACACCTTTTGAATCTCTTCATATATTTCACACCTTTTCAGGCTCTTCATGTTTTTGAACACCACTTCATGCTCCTCCTATTTTTCAGACTGCTTCCTGCTCCTCATGTATTTCACACCTTTTGAAGCTCTTCATATATTTCACACCTTTTGAAACTCTTCATATATTTCACAGCTTTTCAGGCTCTTCATGTTTTTAAACACCGTTTCATGCTCCTCCTATTTTTCAGACAGTTTCATGCTCCTCCTGTATTTCAGCCGTTTCATGCTCCTCATATTTTTGGCACCTTTTGAAGTTCTTCATATTTTTCACAACTTTTCAGGTTCTTCATGTTTTTCAACACCGCTTTATGCTCCTCCTTTTTTTCAGACCGTTTCATGCTCCTCTTGTATTTCACAACTTTTGAAGCTCTTCACATTTTTCATACCTTTTCAGGCTCTTCATGTTTTTCAACACCGCTTCATGCTCCTCCTATTTTTCAGACCGTTTCATGCTTCTCATGTATTTCACACATTTTGAAGCTCTTTATATTTTTCACACGTTTTCAGGCTCCTCATGTTTTTGAACACGATTTCTTGCTCCTCCTATTTTTCAGAACGTTTCATGCTCCTCATATTTTTGACACCTTTTGAAACTCTTCATATTTTTCACACCTTTTCAGGCTTTTCATGTTTTTCAACATCGCTTCATGATCCTCCTACTTTTCTGAGCGTTTCATGCTCCTCATATTTTTGAAACATTTTGAATCTCTTCATATATTTCAAACCTTTTCAGGCTCTTCATGTTTTTGAACACCGCTTCACGCTCCTCTTATTTTTCAGACCGTTTCATGCTCCTCATGTATTCCACACATTTTGAAGCTCTTCATATTTTTCACACCTTTTGAAGCTCTTCATATTTTTCGAAGCTTTTCAGGCTCTTCATGTTCCTGAACACCGTTTCATGCTCCTCCTATTTTTCAGACCGTTTCATGCTCCGCCTATTTTTCAGACCGTTTCAACTCATCTCATTTTTGACAGCTTTTGAAATTTTTCATATTTTTCACAACTTTTGAAGCTCTTCATGTTTTTCAACACCGCTTCTTGCTCCTCTTTTTTTTGAGACCGTTTCATGCCCCTCATATTTGTCACACCTTTTGAAGCTCTTCATATTTTTCACACCTTTTCAGGCTCTTCATGTTTTTCAACACCGCTTCATGCTCCTCCTATTTTTCAAAGGGTTTCATGCTCCTCATATTTTTGACACCTTTTGAAGCTCTTCATATTTTTCACACCTTTTCAGACTCTTCATATTTTTCACAGCTTTTCAGGCTCTTCATGTTTTTGAACACCGCTTCATGCTCCTCCTATTTTTCAGACCGTTTCATGCTCCTCATGTATTTCACACCTTTTGAAGCTCTTCATATTTTTCACACCTTTTCAGGCTGTTCATGTTTTTCAACAACGCTTCATGCTTCTCCTATTTTTCAGACCGTTTCATGCTCCTCATATTTTTCACCCTTTTGAAGCTCTTCATAATTTTCACACCTTTTGAAGCTCTTCATATTTTTCACACCTTTTCAGGCTATTCATGTTTTTCAACACCGCTTCATGCTCCTCCTATTTTTCAGACCTTTTAATACTCCTCATATTTTTGACACCTTTTGAAGCTCTTCATATTTTTCACACCTTTTCAGAGTCTATATGTTTTTCAACACTTCTTCATGCGTCTCCTATATTTCGGACCGTTTCATGCTCCTCATATTTTTGACACCTTTTGAAGCTCTTCATATTTTTCACACTTTTTCATGCTCTTCATGTTTTTCAACACCGTTTCAGGCTCCTCCTATTTTTGACATCTTTTGAATCTCTTCGTATTTTTCACACCTTTTCAGGCTCTTCACGTTTTTGAACACCGTTTCTCTCCTGATATTTTTGACACCTTTTGAAGCTCTTCATATATTTCACAACTTTTCAGGCTCTTCATGTTTTTCAACACTGCTTCATGCTCCTCCTACTTTTCAGACCATTTCATGCTCCTCATACTTTTGACAGGTTTTGAAGCTCTTCACATTTTTCACACCTTTTCAAGCTCTTCATGTTTTGAATACCGTTTCATGCTCCTCCTATTTTTCAGAACGTTTCATGCTCCTCATATTTTTGACACCTGTTGAAGCTCTTCATATTTTTCACAACTTTTCATGCTCTTCATGTTTTTCAACACCAGTTAATGTTCCTCCTATTTTTCAGACCGTTTCATGCTCCTCATATTTTTGACAACTTGTGAAGCTCCTCATATTTTTCACACCTTTTGAAGCTCTTCATATTTTTCACACCTTTTCAAGCACTTCATGTTTTGAATACCGTTTCATGCTCCTCCCTTTTTTCAGACCGTTTCATTTTCCTCATGTATTTCACAGATTTTGAAGCTCCTCATATTTTTCACACCTTTTTAGGCTCTTCATGTTTTTGAACAACGTTTCATGCCCCTCCTATTTTTCAGACCGTTTCATGCTCCTCATATTATTGGCACCTTTTAAAGTTCTTCATATTTTTCACACCTTTTCAAGTTCTTCATGTTTTTCAAAACCGCTTCATGCTCCTCCTATTTTTCAGACCGTTTCATGCTCCTCTTGTATTTCACAACTTTTGAAGCTCTTCACATTTTTCACACCTTTTCAGGCTCTTCATGTTTTTGAACACCGCTTCATGCTCCTCCTATTTTACCGACCGCTTCATGCTCCTCATATTGATCACACCTTTTGAAGCTCTTCATATTACTCACACCTTTTCAGGCTCTTCATTTTTTTCAACACTACTTCATGCTCCTCCTATTTTTCACACCGTTTCATGCTCCTCATATTTTTGACACCTTTTGAAGCTCTTCA
The DNA here is from genome assembly GCF_033118175.1 of Dama dama. NCBI lineage: Eukaryota > Metazoa > Chordata > Mammalia > Artiodactyla > Cervidae > Dama > Dama dama. Next base: position 1,290,958 of record NW_026870900.1, read on the forward strand.
TATTTTTCAGACCTTTTCAGGCTCTTCATGTTTTTCAACACCGCTTCATTATCCTCCTATTTTTCAGAGCGTTTCATGCTCCTCATATTTTTGACACCTTTTGAATCTCTTCATATATTTCACACCTTTTCAGGCTCTTCATGTTTTTGAACACCACTTCATGCTCCTCCTATTTTTCAGACTGTTTCCTCCTCCTCATGTATTTCACACCTTTTGAAGCTCTTCATATATTTCACACCTTTTGAAACTCTTCATATATTTCACAGCTTTTCAGGCTCTTCATGTTTTTGAACACCGTTTCATGCTCCTCCTATTTTTCAGACCGTGTCATGCTCCTCCTGTATTTCAGCCGTTTCATGCTCCTCATATTTTTGGCACCTTTTGAAGTTCTTCATATTTTTCACAACTTTTCAGGTTCTTCATGCTTTTCAACACCGCTTTATGCTCCTCCTTTTTTTCAGACCGTTTCATGCTCCTCTTGTATTTCACAACTTTTGAAGCTCTTCACATTTTTCACACCTTTTCAGGCTCTTCATGTTTTTCAACACCGCTTCATGCTCCTCCTATTTTTCAGACCGTTTCATGCTCCTCATGTATTTCACACATTTTGAAGCTCTTTATATTTTTCACACGTTTTCAGGCTCCTCATGTTTTTGAACACGATTTCTTGCTCCTCCTATTTTTCAGAACGTTTCATGCTCCTCATATTTTTGACACCTTTTGAAGCTCTTCATATTTTTCACACCTTTTCAGGCTTTTCATGTTTTTCAACATCGCTTCATGATCCTCCTACTTTTCTGAGCGTTTCATGCTCCTCATATTTTTGAAACCTTTTGAATCTCTTCATATATTTCACACCTTTTCAGGCTCTTCATGTTTTTGAACACCGCTTCACTCTCCTCTTAATTTTCAGACCGTTTCATGCTCCTCATGTATTCCACACATTTTGAAGCTCTTCATATTTTTCACACCTTTTGAAGCTCTTCATATTTTTCGAAGCTTTTCAGGCTCTTCATGTTCTTGAACAACGTTTCATGCTCCTCCTATTTTTCAGACCGTTTCATGCTCCGCCTATTTTTCAGACCGTTTCAACTCATCTCATTTTTGACAGCTTTTGAAATTTTTCATATTTTTCACAACTTTTGAAGCTCTTCATGTTTTTCAACACCGCTTCTTGCTCCTCTTATTTTTCAGACCGTTTCATGCTCCTCATATTTGTCACACCTTTTGAAGCTCTTCATATTTTTCACACCTTTTCAGGCTCTTCATGTTTTTCAACACCGCTTCATGCTCCTCCTATTTTTCAAAGGGTTTCATGCTCCTCATATTTTTGACACCTTTTGAAGCTCTTCATATTTTTCACACCTCTTCAGGCTCTTCATATTTTTCACAGCTTTTCAGGCTCTTCATGTTTTTGAACACCGCTTCATGCTCCTCCTATTTTTCACACCGTTGCATGCTCATTTTTTACAGCTTTTGAAGCTCTTCATATTTTTCACACCTTTTGAAGCTCTTCATATTTTTCACACCTTTTCAGGCTCTTCATGTATTTGAACACCGTTTCATGCTCCTCCTATTTTTCAGACCGTTTCATGCTCCTCATATATTTGACACATTTTGAAGTTCTTCAGGTTTTTCACACCTTTTCAGGCTCTTCATGTTTTTGAACACCGCTTCAAGCTCCTCCTATTTTTCAAACCGTTTCATGTTCCTCATGTATTTCACACCTTTTGAAGCTCTTCATATTTTTCACACCTTTTCAAGCTCTTCATGTTTTGAATGCTGTTTCATGCTCCTCATATTTTTCAGACCGCTTCATGCTCCTCATATTTTTGACACGTTTTAAGCTCCCCATATTTTTCACACTTTTTGAAACTCTTCATATATTTCACACTTTTTCAAGCTCTTCATGTTTTTCAACACCAGTTCATGCTCCTCCTATTTTTCAGACCTTTTCATGGTCCCCGTATTTTTGACACCTTTTGAAGCTCTTCATATTTTTCACATCATTTCAGTCTCTTCATGTTTTTCAACACCGCTTCATGCTCCTCCAATTTTTCAGAACGTTTCATGCTCCTCATATTTTTCACACTTTTTGAAGCTCTTCATATATTTCACACCTTTTCAGTCTCTTCATGTTTTTACACCTTTTCAGGCATTTCATGTTTTTCAACAATGACTCATGCTCCTTCTATTTTTCACACCGTTTCATGCTCCTCATATATTTGACACGTTTTGAAACTCTTCATATTTTTCACACCTTTTCATGCTCTTCATATTATTCAACACCTCTTCATGCTCCTCCTATTTTTCAGACCTTTTAATTCTCCTCATATTTTTCACACATTTTGAAGCTCTTCATATATTCACATCTTTTCAGGCTCCTCATGTTTTAGAGCACCGCTTCATGCTCCTCATATTTTCAGACCGTTTCATGCTCCTCGTATATTTGACACCTTTGTAGCTCTTCATATTTTTCACACATTTTCATGCTCTTCATGTTTTTCAGCACCGCTTCTTGCTCTTCCTATTTTTCAGACTGTTTCATGCTCCTCATATTTTTGACACCTTTGAATCTCTTCATATTTTTCACACCTTTTGAAACTCTTCTTGTTATTCACACGTTTTCAGTCTCTAAATGTTTTTCAACACCGCTTCATGCTCCTCCTATTTTTCAGACCGTTTCATGCTCCTCATATTTTTGACACCTTTTGAAGGTCTTCATATTTTTCACACCTTTTCAGGCTCTTCATGTTTTTGAACACCCTTTAATGCTCCTCCTGTTTTTCAGACCGTTTCATGCTCCTCATATTTTTGACATCTTTTGAAACTCTTCATATTTTCACACCTTCTCAGGCTTTTCATGTTTTGAACACCGCTTCATGCTCCTCATATTTTTCACACCTTTTGAAGCTCTTCATATTTTCACACCTTTTCAGGCTTTTCATGTTTTTGAACACCGCTTCAAGCTCCTCCTATTTTTCACACCTTTTGAAACTCTTCATATTTTTCACACAATTTCAGGCTCTTTATGTTTTTTAACACCGTTTCATGCTCCTCCTATTTTTCAGACCGTTTCATGCTCCTCATATTTTTGGCAACTTTTGAAGCTCTTCATATTTTTCACACCTTCTCAGGCTTTTCATGTTTTGAACACCGCTTCAAGCTCCTCCTATTTTTCACACCTTTTGAAACTCTTCATATTTTTGACACAATTTCAGGCTCTTCATGTTTTTGAACACCGCTTCATGCTCCTCCTATTTTTCACACCGTTTCATGCTCATTTTTTACAGCTTTTGAAGCTCTTCATATTTTTCACACCTTTTGAAGCTCTTCATATTTTTCACACCTTTTCAGGCTCTTCATGTATTTGAACACCGTTTCATGCTCCTCCTATTTTTCAGACCGTTTCATGCTCCTCATATATTTGACACATTTTGAAGTTCTTCAGGTTTTTCACACCTTTTCAGGCTCTTCATGTTTTTGAACACCGCTTCAAGCTCCTCCTATTTTTCAAACCGTTTCATGTTCCTCATGTATTTCACACCTTTTGAAGCTCTTCATATTTTTCAAACCTTTTCAAGCTCTTCATGTTTTGAATGCTGTTTCATGCTCCTCCTATTTTTCAGACCGCTTCATGCTCCTCATATTTTTGACACGTTTTAAGCTCCCCATATTTTTCACACTTTTTGAAACTCCTCATATATTTCACACTTTTTCAAGCTCTTCATGTTTTTCAACACCAGTTCATGCTCCTCCTATTTTTCAGACCTTTTCATGGTCCCCGTATTTTTGACACCTTTTGAAGCTCTTCATATTTTTCACATCATTTCAGTCTCTTCATGTTTTTCAACACCGCTTCATGCTCCTCCAATTTTTCAGAACGTTTCATGCTCCTCATATTTTTCACACTTTTTGAAGCTCTTCATATATTTCACACCTTTTCAGTCTCTTCATGTTTTTACACCTTTTCAGGCATTTCATGTTTTTCAACAATGACTCATTCTCCTTCTATTTTTCACACCGTTTCATGCTCCTCATATATTTGACACGTTTTGAAACTCTTCATATTTTTCACACCTTTTCATGCTCTTCATATTATTCAACACCTCTTCATGCTCCTCCTATTTTTCAGACCTTTTAATTCTCCTCATATTTTTCACACATTTTGAAGCTCTTCATATATTCACATCTTTTCAGGCTCCTCATGTTTTAGAGCACCGCTTCATGCTCCTCATATTTTCAGACCGTTTCATGCTCCTCGTATATTTGACACCTTTGTAGCTCTTCATATTTTTCACACATTTTCATGCTCTTCATGTTTTTCAGCACCGCTTCTTGCTCTTCCTATTTTTCAGACCGTTTCATGCTCCTCATATTTTTGACACCTTTGAATCTCTTCATATTTTTCACACCTTTTGAAACTCTTCTTGTTATTCACACGTTTTCAGTCTCTAAATGTTTTTCAACACCGCTTCATGCTCCTCCTATTTTTCAGACCGTTTCATGCTCCTCATATTTTTGACACCTTTTGAAGGTCTTCATATTTTTCACACCTTTTCAGGCTCTTCATGTTTTTGAACACCCTTTAATGCTCCTCCTGTTTTTCAGACCGTTTCATGCTCCTCATATTTTTGACATCTTTTGAAACTCTTCATATTTTCACACCTTCTCAGGCTTTTCATGTTTTGAACACCGCTTCATGCTCCTCATATTTTTCACACCTTTTGAAGCTCTTCATATTTTCACACCTTTTCAGGCTTTTCATGTTTTTGAACACCGCTTCAAGCTCCTCCTATTTTTCACACCTTTTGAAACTCTTCATATTTTTGACACAATTTCAGGCTCTTTATGTTTTTTAACACCGTTTCATGCTCCTCCTATTTTTCAGACCGTTTCATGCTCCTCATATTTTTGGCAACTTTTGAAGCTCTTCATATTTTTCACACCTTCTCAGGCTTTTCATGTTTTGAACACCGCTTCAAGCTCCTCCTATTTTTCACACCTTTTGAAACTCTTCATATTTTTGACACAATTTCAGGCTCTTCATGTTTTTCAACACCGCCTCATGCTCCTTCTATTTTTCAGAACTTTACCTGCTCCTCATGTATTTCACAGCTTTTGAAGCTTTTCATAATTTTCACACCTTTACAGGCTCTTCATGATTTTGAACACCGCTTCATGCTCCTCCTATTTTTCAGAACGTTTCATGCTCATCATATTTTTGACACCTTTTGAAGCTCTTCATATTTTTACACCTTTTCAGGCTCTTCATGTTTTTCAACACCAATAAATGCTCCTCCTATTTTTCAGACCATTTCATGCTCCTCATATTTTTCACACCTTTGAAGCTCTTCAGATTTTTCACGCATTTTCACGCTTTTCATGTTCCTGAACAATGCTTCATGCTCCTCCTATTTTTCACAACTATTGAAGTTCTTCATATTTTTCACACATTTTCAGGCTCTTCATGTTTTTCAACACCGCTTCATGCTCCTTTTATTTTTCAGAACGTTTCATGGTACTCATGTATTTCACAACTTTTGAAGCTCTGCGTATTTTTCACACCTTTTCAGGCTCTTCATGTTGTTGAACACCGCTTCATGCTCCTCCTATTTTTCAGACCGTTTCATGCTCCTCATGTATTTCACACCTTGTGAAGCTCTTCATATTTTTCACACCTTTTAATGCTCTTCATGTTTTTGAACTCCGTTTCATGCTCCTCCTATATTTCATACCGTTTCATGCTCTTCATATTTTTGACACCTTTTGAAGTTCTTCATATTTTTCACACCTTTTGAACCTCTTCATATGTTTCACACCTTTTCAGGCTCTTCATGGTTTTCAACACCACTTCATGCTCCTCCTATTTTTCAGACCGTTTCATGCTCATCTAATTTTTGACATCTTTGAAGCGCTTCATATATTTCACACCTTTTGAAGCTCTTCATATTTTTAATATTTTAGAAGCTCTTCATATTTTTCAGATCTTTTCAGTCTCTTCATGTTTTTGAACACCGCTTCATGCCCCTCCTATTTTTCAGACCGTTTCATGCTCCTCATATTATTGGCACCTTTTGAAGCTCTCCATATTTTTCACACCTTTTCAAGCTCTTCATGTTTTTGAACACGGTTTCATGCTCTTCCTGTTTTTCAGACAGTTTCATGCTCCTCATATTTTTGACACCTTTTGAAACTCTTCATATTTTTCACACCTTTTCAGGCTTTTCATGTTTTTCAACACCGCTTCATGATCCTCCTATTAATCAGAGCGTTTCATGCTCCTCATATTTTTGACACCTTTTGAATCTCTTCATATATTTCACACCTTTTCAAGCTCTTCATGTTTTGGAACACCGCTTCATGCTCCTCCTATTTTTCAGACCGTTTCATGCTCCTCATCTATTTCACAGCTTTTGAAGCTCTTCATATTTTTTAAACCTTTTGAAGCTCTTCATATTTTTCACAACTTTTCAGGCTCTTCATATTTTTGAACACTGTTTCATGCTCCTCCTATTTTTCAGACCGTTTCATGCTCCTCATATTTTTGCCACCTTTTGAAGCTCTTCATATATTTCACACCTTTTCTGGCTCTTCATGTTTTTCAACACCACTTCATGCTCCTCCTATTTTTCAGACCGTTTCATGCTCCTCATATTTTTGACACCTTTTGAAGCTCTTCATATATTTCCCACCTTTTCAGGCTCTTCATGTTTTTCAACAAAGCTTCATGCTCCTCCTATTTTTCAGACCGTTCCCGGCACCTCATATTTTTCACACCTTTTGAAGCTCTTCATATTTTTCACACCTTTTCAGGCTCTTCATGTTTTTCAACACCGCTTCATGCTTCTCCTGTTTTTCAGACCGTTTCATGCTCCTCATATTTTTCACCCTTTTGAAGCTCTTCATAATTTTCACACCTTTTGAAGCTCTTCATATTTTTCACACCTTTTCAGGCTTTTCATGTTTTTCAACACCGCTTCATGCTCCTCCTATTTTTCAGACCTTTTCATACTCCTCATATTTTTGACACCTTTGGAAGCTCTTCATATTTTTCACACCTTTTGAAGCTCTTCATATTTTTCACAGCTTTTTAGGCACTTCATGTTTTTCAACACGGCTTCATGCTCCTCCTATTTTTCAGACCGTTTCTTTCTCCTCATGTATTCACACCTTTTGAGCACTTCATATTTTTCACACCTTTTCAGGCTCTTCATGTTTTTGAACACCGTTTCATGCTCCTCCTATTTTTCAGTCCAGTTCATGCTCCTCATATTTTTGACAACTTTTGAAGCTCTTCATATTTTTCATACCTTTTCAGGGTCTTCATGTTTTTCAAAAACGCTTCATGCTCCTCCTATTTTTCATACATTTTCATGCTCCTCATATTTTTGACAACTTTTGAAGCTTTTCATGTACTTCACACCTTTTCAGGCTCTTCATGTTTTTCAACACCGCTTCATGCTCCTCCTATTTTTCAGACCGTTTAATCCTCGTCATCTTTTTGACAACTTTTGAAGCTCTTCATATTTTTCACACCTGTTCATTCTCTTCAGGTTTTTGAACACCGTTTCATGCTCCTCCTTTTTTTCAGACCGTTTCATGCTCCTCATGTATTTCACACCTTTTGAAGCTCTTCATATTTTTCACACCTTTTCAGGCTCTCCATGTTTCTCAACAGCGCTTCATGCTCCTGCTATTTTTCAGACCGTTTCACGCTCCTCATGTATTTCACACCTTTTGAAGCTCTTCATATTTTTCACACCTTTTCAGGCTCTCCATGTTTCTCAACACCGCTTCATGCTCCTCCTATTTTATAGACCGCTTCATGCTCCTCATATTTTTCACATCTTTTGAAGCTCTTCATATTTTTCACACCTTTTCAGGCTCTTCATGTTTTTCAACACCCCTTCATGCTCCTCCTATTTTTCAGACCGTTTCATGCTCCTCATGTATTTCACACCTTGTGAAGCTCTTCATATTTTTCACACCTTTTCATGCTCTTCATGTTTTTGAACTCCGTTTCATGCTCCTCCTATATTTCATACCGTTTCATGCTCTTCATATTTTTGATACCTTTTGAAGTTCTTCATAATTTTCACACCTTTTGAACCTCTTCATATATTTCACACCTTTTCAGGCTCTTCATGTTTTTCAACACCACTTCATGCTCCTCCTATTTTTCAGACCGTTTCATGCTCATCTAATTTTTGACATCTTTGAAGCTCTTCATATATTTCACACCTTTTGAAGCTCTTCATATTTTTAAAATTTTTGAAGCTCTTCATATTTTTCAGAACTTTTCAGTCTCTTCATGTTTTTGAACACCGCTTCATGCCCCTCCTATTTTTCAGACCGTTTCATGCTCCTCATATTATTGGCACCTTTTGAAATTCTTCATATTTTTCACACCTTTTCAAGTTCTTCATGTTTTTCAAAACCGCTTCATGCTCCTCCTATTTTTCAGACCGTTTCATGCTCCTCTTGTATTTCACAACTTTTGAAGCTCTTCACATTTTTCACACCTTTTCAGGCTCTTCATGTTTTTGAACACCGCTTCATGCTCCTCCTATTTTACCGACCGCTTCATGCTCCTCATATTGATCACACCTTTTGAAGCTCTTCATATTACACACACCTTTTCAGGCTCTTCATGTTTTTCAACACCACTTCATGCTCCTCCTATTTTTCACACCGTTTCATGCTCCTCATATTTTTGACACCTTTTGAAGCTCTTCATATTTTTCAGACATTTTCAGGCTCTTCATGTTTTTCAACACCGCTTCATTATCCTCCTATTTTTCAGAGCGTTTCATGCTCCTCATATTTTTGACACCTTTTGAATCTCTTCATATATTTCGCACCTTTTCAGGCTCTTCATGTTTTTGAACACCACTTCATGCTCCTCCTATTTTTCAGACTGTTTCCTCCTCCTCATGTATTTCACACCTTTTGAAGCTCTTCATATATTTCACACCTTTTGAAACTCTTCATATATTTCACAGCTTTTCAGGCTCTTCATGTTTTTCAACACCGTTTCATGCTCCTCCTATTTTTCAGACCGTGTCATGCTCCTCCTGTATTTCAGCCGGTTCATGCTCCTCATATTTTTGGCACCTTTTGAAGTTCTTCATATTTTTCACAACTTTTCAGGTTCTTCATGCTTTTCAACACCGCTTTATGCTCCTCCTTTTTTTCAGACCGTTTCATGCTCCTCTTGTATTTCACAACTTTTGAAGCTCTTCACATTTTTCACACCTTTTCAGGCTCTTCATGTTTTTCAACACCGCTTCATGCTCCTCCTATTTTTCAGACCGTTTCATGCTCCTCATGTATTTCACACATTTTGAAGCTCTTTATATTTTTCACACGTTTTCAGGCTCCTCATGTTTTTGAACACGATTTCTTGCTCCTCCTATTTTTCAGAACGTTTCATGCTCCTCATATTTTTGACACCTTTTGAAACTCTTCATATTTTTCACACCTTTTCAGGCTTTTCATGTATTTCAACATCGCTTCATGATCCTCCTACTTTTCTGAGCGTTTCATGCTCCTCATATTTTTGACACCTTTTGAAGCTCTTCATATTTTTGACACCTTTTCAGGCTCTTCATGGTTTTCAACACCACTTCATGCTCCTATTTTTCAGACCGTTTCCTTCTCCTCATATTTTCACACATTTTCAAACTCTTGATATTTTCACACCTTTTCAGGCTCTTCATGTTTTTCAACACCGGTTCATGCTCCTCCTATTTTTCATACGCTTCATGCTCCTCCCATTTTTGATACCTTTTGAAGCTTTTCATATTTTTCAAACCTTTTCAAGCTCTTCATGTTTTTCAACACCGCTTCATTTTCCTCCTATTTTTCAGAGCGTTTCATGCTCCTCATATTTTTGACACCTTTTGAAGCTCTTCATATTTTTCACACCTTTTCTTGCTTTCCAAGTTTTTGAACACCGTTTCATGCTCCTCATATTTTTGACACCTTTGAAGCTCTTCAAAATTTTGACACCTTTTGAAGCTCTTCATATTTTTCACATCTTTTCAGGCCCTTCATGTTTTTCCACAACGCTTCATGTTCCTCCTAATTTTCAGACCGTTTCATACTCCTCATATTTTTCACACCTTTTGAAGCTCTTCATATTTTTCACACCTTTTCAGGCTCTTCATGTTTTTCAACACTGCTTCATGCTCCTCCTATTTTTCAGAGTTAACATTCTCCTCATATATTTGACACATTTTGAAGCTCTTCATATATTTCCCAACTTTTCAGGCTCTTCCTGTTTTTCAACAAACTTCATGCTCCTCCTATTTTTCAGACCGTTTATTTCTCCTCATATTTTTCACACCTTTTGAAGCTCTTCATATTTTTCACACCTTTTCAGGCTCTTCATGTTTTTGAACACGGTTTCATGCTCTTCCTGTTTTTCAGACAGTTTCATGCTCCTCATATTTTTGACACCTTTTGAAACTCTTCATATTTTTCACACCTTTTCAGGCTTTTCATGTTTTTCAACGCCGCTTCATGATCCTCCTATTTATCAGAGCGTTTCATGCTCCTCATATATATGACACCTTTTGAATCTCTTCAGATATTTCACACCTTTTCAGGCTCTTCATGTTTTGGAACACCGCTTCATGCTCCTCCTATTTATCAGAGCGTTTCATGCTCCTCATATTTTTGACAACTTTTGAAGCTCTTCATATTTTTCACACCTTTTCAGGCTCTTCATGTTTTTGAACACCGTTTCATGCTCCTCCTATTTTTCAGTCCAGTTCATGCTCCTCATATTTTTGACAACTTTTGAAGCTCTTCATATTTTTCATACCTTTTCAGGGTCTTCATGTTTTTCAAAAACGCTTCATGCTCCTCCTATTTTTCATACATTTTCATGCTCCTCATATTTTTGACAACTTTTGAAGCTTTTCATGTACGTCACATCTTTTCAGGCTCTTCATGTTTTTCAGCACCGCTTCATGCTCTTCCTATTTTTCAGACCGTTTAATCCTCGTCATCTTTTTGACAACTTTTGAAGCTTTTCATATTTTTCACACCTGTTCATTCTCTTCAGGTTTTTGAACACCGCTTCATGCTCCTGCTATTTTTCAGACCGTTTCACGCTCCTCATGTATTTCACACCTTTTGAAGCTCTTCATATTTTTCACACCTTTTCAGGCTCTCCATGTTTCTCAACACCGCTTCATGCTCCTCCTATTTTACAGACCGCTTCATGCTCCTCATATTTTTCACATCTTTTGAAGCTCTTCATATTTTTCACACCTTTTCAGGCTCTTCATGTTTTTCAACACCACTTCATGCTCCTCTTATTTTTCAGACCGTTTCTTGCTCCTCATGTATTTCTCACCTTTTGAAGCTCTTCATAATTTTCCCACCTTTTCAAGCTCTTCATGTTTTTGAACACGGTTTCATGCTCTTCCTGTTTTTCAGAGAGTTTCATGCTCCTCATATTTTTGACAACTTTTGAATCTCTTCATATATTTCACACCTTTTCAGGCTCTTCATGTTTTGGAACACCGCTTCATGCTCCTCCTATTTTTCAGACCGTTTCATGCTCCTCATCTATTTCACAGCTTTTGAAGCTCTTCATATTTTTTAAGCCTTTTGAAGCTCTTCATATTTTTCACACCTTTTCAGGCTCTTCATGATTTTGAACACTGTTTCATGCTCCTCCTATTTTTCAGACCGTTTCATGCTCCTCATATTTTTGACAACTTTTGAAGCTCTTCATATATTTCACACCTTTTCTGGCTCTTCATGTTTTTCAACACCACTTCATGCTCCTCCTATTTTTCAGAGCGTTTCATGCTCCTCATATTTTTGACACCTTTTGAATCTCTTCATATATTTCACACCTTTTCAGGCTCTTCATGTTTTTGAACACCACTTCATGCTCCTCCTATTTTTCAGACTGTTTCCTGCTCCTCATGTATTTCACACCTTTTGAAGCTCTTCATATATTTCACACCTTTTGAAACTCTTCATATATTTCACAGCTTTTCAGGCTCTTCATGTTTTTGAACACCGTTTCATGCTCCTCCTATTTTTCAGACAGTTTCATGCTCCTCCTGTATTTCAGCCGTTTCATGCTCCTCATATTTTTGGCACCTTTTGAAGTTCTTCATATTTTTCACAACTTTTCAGGTTCTTCATGTTTTTCAACACCCCTTTATGCTCCTCCTTTTTTTCAGACCGTTTCATGCTCCTCTTTTATTTCACAACTTTTGAAGCTCTTCACATTTTTCACACCTTTTCAGGCTCTTCATGTTTTTCAACACCGCTTCATGCTCCTCCTATTTTTCAGAGCGTTTCATGCTTCTCATATTTTTGACACCTTTTGAATCTCTTCATATATTTCACACCTTTTCAGGCTCTTCATGTTTTTGAACACCGTTTCATGCTCCTCCTATTTTTCAGACCGTTTCATGCTTCTCATATTGTTGACACCTTTTGAAGCTCTTCATATATTTCACACCTTTTCAGTCTCTTCATGTTTTTCAATGCCACTTCATGCTCCTCCTATTTTTCAGACCGTTTCATGCTCCTCATATTTTTGACACCTTTGAAGTTCTTCATAATTTTCACACCTTTTGAAGCTCTTCATATTTTTCACACCTTTTCAAGTTCTTCATGTTTTTCAACACTGCTTCATGATCCTCCTATTTTTCAGAGCGTTTCATGCTTCTCATATTTTTGACACCTTTTGAATCTCTTCATATATTTCACACCTTTTCAGGCTCTTCATGTTTTTGAACACTGTTTCATGCTCCTCCTATTTTTCAGACCGTTTCATGCTTCTCATATTGTTGACAACTTTTGAAGCTCTTCATATATTTCACACCTTTTCTGGCTCTTCATGTTTTTCAACACCAGTTCATGCTCCTCCTATTTTTTCAGACCGTTTCATGCTCCTCATATTTTTGACACCTTTTGAAGCTCTTCATATATTTCCCACCTTTTCAGGCTCTTCCTGTTTTTTAACAAAGCTTCATGCTCCTCCTATTTTTCAGACCGTTTCATGCTCCTCATATTTTTCACATCTTTTGAAGCTCTTCATATTTTTCACAGCTTTTTAGGCTCTTCATGTTTTTCAACACCGCTTCATGCTTCTCCTATTTTTCAGACCGTTTCATACTCCTCCTTTATTTCAGACCGTTTCATGCTCCTCATATTTTTGGCACCTTTTGAAGTTCTTCATATTTTTCACATCTTTTCAGGTTCTTCATGTTTTTCAACACCGCTTTATGCTCCTCCTTTTTTTCAGACCGTTTCATGCTCCTCTTGTATTTCACAACTTTTGAAGCTCTTCACATTTTTCACACCTTTTCAGGCTCTTCATGTTTTTGAACACCGCGTCATGCTCCTCCTATTTTTCAGACCACTTCTTGTTCCTCATGTTTATCACACCTATTGAAGCTTTTCATGTTTTTCACACCTTTTCAGGCTCTTCATGTTTTTCACCACCCCTTCATGCTTCTCCTATTTTTCAGACCGTTTCATGCTCCTCATGTATTTCACACATTTTGAAGCTCTTTATATTTTTCACATGTTTTCAGGCTCCTCATGTTTTTGAACACGATTTCATGCTCCTCCTATTTTTCAGACCGTTTCATGCTCCTCATATTTTTGACACCTTTTGAAGCTCTTCATATTTTTGACAGCTTTTGAAGCTCTTCATATTTTTCACACTTTTTCAGGCTCTTCATGTTTTTCCACACCGCTTCATGCTCCTCGTATTTTTCAGACAGTTTCATGTGCCTCCTCTTTTTACCAACTTTTGAAGGTCTTCACATTTTTCACACCTTTTCAGGCTCTTCATGTTTTTCCGCACCGCTTCATGCTCTTCGTTTTTTTCAGATCGTTCCATGCTCCTCATATTTTTGACACCTTTTTAAGCTCTTCATATTTTTCACACCTTTTCAGGCTCTTTATATTTTTCAACACCACTTCATGCTCCTCCTATTTTTCAGATAGTTTCATTCCCCCTCTATTTTTGACACCTTTTGAAGCTCTTCATATTTCTCACACCTTTTCAGGCTCTTCTTGTTTTTGAACACCGTTTTATGCTCCTCCTATTTTTCAAACCGTTTAATGCTCCTCGTATTTTTCACACCATTTGAAGCTCTTCATGTTTTTCACAACATTTCAGGCTCTTCATGTTTTTGAATACCACTTCAGGCTCTTCCTATTTTTCAGACCGTTTCATGCTCCTCATATATTTGACACCTTTTGTAGCTCTTCATATTTTTCACACCTTTTCAGGCTCTTCATGTTTTTCAACACCGCTTCATGCTCCTGCAATTTTCAGACAGTTTCATGCTCCTCATATTTTTGACACGATTTGAAGCTCTTCATATTTTTCACACCTTTTCAGGGTCTTCATGTTTTTCAACACTGCTTCATGCTCCTCCAATTTTCAGACCGTTTCATGCTCCTCATAATTTTGACACGATTTGAAGGTCTTCATATTTTTCACACCTTTTCAGGGTCTTCGTGTTTTTCTACACCGCTTCATGCTCCTCCTATTTTTGACACCTTTTGAAGCTGTTCATATATTTCACACCTTTTCAAGCGTTTCATGTTTTTGAACACCGTTTCATGCTCCTCATATTTTGACAGGTTTTGATGCTCTTCATATTTTTCACAGCTTTTCAGGCTCTTCATGTTTTTCAACACCACTTCATGCTCCTCCTATTTTTCAGACCGTTTCCTGCTCCTCATATTTTTGACACATTTTCCAACTCTTCATATTTTTCACACCTTTTCAGGCTCTTCATGTTTTTCAACACCGGTTCATGCTCCTCCTATTTTTCATACCGTTTCATGCTCCTCATATTTTTGACACATTTTCCAACTCTTCATATTTTTCACACCTTTTCAAGCTCTTCATGTTTTTCAACACCGCTTCATTTTCCTCCTATTTTTCAGACCGTTTCATGCTCCTCATATTGTTGACACCTTTTGAAGCTCTTCATATTTTTCACATCTTTTCTTGCTTTCCATGTTTTTGAACACCGTTTCATGCTCCTCATATTTTTGACAACTTTGAAGCTCTTCAAAATTTTGACACCTTTTGAAGCTTTTCATATATTTCACACCTTTTCAGTCTTTTCATGTTTTTCAATGCCACTTCATGCTCCTCCTATTTTTCAGACCGTTTCATGCTCCTCATACTTTTGACACCTTTGAAGCTCTTCATAATTTTGACACCTTTTGAAGCTCTTCATATTTTTCACACCTTTTCAGGTTCTTCATGTTTTTCAACACCGCTTCATGATCCTCGTATTTTTCACACCGTTTCATGTTCCTCATATTGTTGCCACCTTTTGAAGCTCTTCATATATTTCACACCTTTTCAGGCTCTTCCTGTTTTTCAACAAAGCTTCATGCTCCTCCTATTTTTCAGACCGTTTCTTGCTCCTCATATTTTTCACACCTTTTGAAGCTCTTCATATTTTTCACACCTTTTCAGGCCCTTCATGTTTTTCCACAACGCTTCATGCTCCTAATTTTCAGACCGTTTCATGCTCCTCATATTTTTCACACCTTTGAAGCTCTTCATATTTTTCACACCTTTTCAGGCTCTTCATGTTTTTCAACACTGCTTCATGCTCCTGCTATTTTTCAGACTTAACATTCTCCTCATATATTTGACACATTTTGAAGCTCTTCATATATTTCCCACCTTTTCAGGCTCTTCCTGTTTTTCAACAAAGCTTCATGCTCCTCCTATTTTTCAGACCGTTTATTTCTCCTCATATTTTTCACACCTTTTGAAGCTCTTCATATTTTTCACACCTTTTCAGGCTCTCCATGTTTCTCAACACCGCTTCATGCTCCTCCTATTTTTCAGACCGTTTCATGCTCCTCATGTATTTCACACCTTTTGAAGCTCTCCATATTTTTCACACCTTTTCAAGCTCTTCATGTTTTTGAACACGGTTTCATGCTCTTCCTGTTTTTCAGACAGTTTCATGCTCCTCATATTTTTGACACCTATTGAAACTCTTCATATTTTTCACACCTTTTCAGGCTTTTCATGTTTTTCAACACCGCTTCATGATCCTCCTATTTATCAGAGCGTTTCATGCTCCTCATATATTTGACACCTTTTGAATCTCTTCATATATTTCACACCTTTTCAGGCTCTTCATGTTTTGGAACACCGCTTCATGCTCCTCCTATTTTTCAGACCGTTTCATGCTCCTCATCTATTTCACAGCTTTTGAAGCTCTTCATATTTTTTAAACCTTTTGAAGCTCTTCATATTTTTCACAGCTTTTCAGGCTCTTCATATTTTTGAACACTGTTTCATGCTCCTCCTATTTTTCAGACCGTTTCATGCTCCTCATATTTTTGCCACCTTTTGAAGCTCTTCATATATTTCACACCTTTTCTGGCTCTTCATGTTTCTCAACACCACTTCATGCTCCTCCTATTTTTCAGACCGTTTCATGCTCCTCATATTTTTGACACCTTTTGAAGCTCTTCATATATTTCCCACCTTTTCAGGCTCTTCATGTTTTTCAACAAAGCTTCATGCTCCTCCTATTTTTCAGACCGTTTCCGGCACCTCATATTTTTCACACCTTTTGAAGCTCTTCATATTTTTCACACCTTTTCAGGCTCTTCATGTTTTTCAACACCGCTTCATGCTTCTCCTATTTTTCAGACCGTTTCATGCTCCTCATATTTTTCACCCTTTTGAAGCTCTTCATAATTTTCACACCTTTTGAAGCTCTTCATATTTTTCACACCTTTTCAGGCTTTTCATGTTTTTCAACACCGCTTCATGCTCCTCCTATTTTTCAGACCTTTTCATACTCCTCATATTTTTGACACCTTTGAAAGCTCTTCATATTTTTCACACCTTTTGAAGCTCTTCATATTTTTCACAGCTTTTCAGGCACTTCATGTTTTTCAACACCACTTCATGCTCCTCCTATTTTTCAGACCGTTTCTTTCTCCTCATGTATTCACACCTTTTGAGCTCTTCATATTTTTCACATCTTTTCAGGCTCTTCATGTTTTTGAACACCATTTCATGCTCCTCCTATTTTTCATACATTTTCATGCTCCTCATATTTTTGACAACTTTTGAAGCTTTTCATGTACTTCACATCTTTTCAGGCTCTTCATGTTTTTCAACACCGCTTCATGCTCCTCCTATTTTTCAGACCGTTTAATCCTCGTCATCTTTTTGACAACTTTTGAAGCTCTTCATATTTTTCACACCTGTTCATTCTCTTCAGGTTTTTGAACACCGTTTCATGCTCCTCCTATTTTTCAGACCGTTTCATGCTCCTCATGTATTTCACACCTTTTGAAGCTCTTCATATTTTTCACACCTTTTCAGGCTCTCCATGTTTCTCAACATCGCTTCATGCTCCTGCTATTTTTCAGACCGTTTCACGCTCCTCATGTATTTCACACCTTTTGAAGCTCTTCATATTTTTCACACCTTTTCAGGCTCTCCATGTTTCTCAACACCGCTTCATGCTCCTCCTATTTTACAGACCACTTCATGCTCCTCATATTTTTCACATCTTTTGAAGCTCTTCATATTTTTCACACCTTTTCAGGCTCTTCATGTTTTTCAACACCACTTCATGCTCCTCTTATTTTTCAGTCCGTTTCTTGCTCCTCGTGTATTTCACACCTTTTGAAGCTCTTCATAATTTTCACACCTTTTCAAGCTCTTCATGTTTTTGAACACGGTTTCATGCTCTTCCTGTTTTTCAGAGAGTTTCATGCTCCTCATATTTTTGACAACTTTTGAATCTCTTCATATATTTCACACCTTTTCAGGCTCTTCATGTTTTGGAACACCGCTTCATGCTCCTCCTATTTTTCAGACCGTTTCATGCTCCTTATCTATTTCACAGCTTTTGAAGCTCTTCATATTTTTTCAACCTTTTGAAGCTCTTCATATTTTTCACACCTTTTCAGGCTCTTCATGATTTTGAACACTGTTTCATGCTCCTCCTATTTTTCAGACCGTTTCATGCTCCTCATATTTTTGACAACTTTTGAAGCTCTTCATATATTTCACACCTTTTCTGGCTCTTCATGTTTTTCAACACCACTTCATGCTCCTCCTATTTTCAGATCGTTTCATGCTCCTCATATTTTTGACACCTTTTGAATCTCTTCATATATTTCACACCTTTTCAGGCTCTTCATGTTTTTGAACACCACTTCATGCTCCTCCTATTTTTCAGAATGTTTCCTGCTCCTCATGTATTTCACACCTTTTGAAGCTCTTCATATATTTCACACCTTTGAAACTCTTCATATATTTCACAGCTTTTCAGGCTCTTCATGTTTTTGAACACCGTTTCATGCTCCTCCTATTTTTCAGACAGTTTCATGCTCCTCCTGTATTTCAGCCGTTTCATGCTCCTCATACTTTTGGCACCTTTTGAAGTTCTTCATATTTTTCACAACTTTTCAGGTTCTTCATGCTTTTCAACACCGCTTTATGCTCCTCCTTTTTTTCAGACCGTTTCATGCTCCTCTTGTATTTCACAACTTTTGAAGCTCTTCACATTTTTCACACCTTTTCAGGCTCTTCATGTTTTTCAACACCGCTTCATGCTCCTCCTATTTTTCAGACCGTTTCATGCTCCTCATGTATTTCACACATTTTGAAGCTCTTTATATTTTTCACACGTTTTCAGGCTCCTCATGTTTTTGAACACGATTTCTTGCTCCTCCTATTTTTCAGAACGTTTCATGCTCCTCATATTTTTGACACCTTTTGAAGCTCTTCATATTTTTCACACCTTTTCAGGCTTTTCATGTTTTTCAACATCGCTTCATGATCCTCCTACTTTTCTGAGCGTTTCATGCTCCTCATATTTTTGAAACATTTTGAATCTCTTCATATATTTCAAACCTTTTCAGGCTCTTCATGTTTTTGAACACCGCTTCACGCTCCTCTTATTTTTCAGACCGTTTCATGCTCCTCATGTATTCCACACATTTTGAAGCTCTTCATATTTTTCACACCTTTTGAAGCTCTTCATATTTTTCGAAGCTTTTCAGGCTCTTCATGTTCCTGAACACCGTTTCATGCTCCTCCTATTTTTCAGACCGTTTCATGCTCCGCCTATTTTTCAGACCGTTTCAACTCATCTCATTTTTGACAGCTTTTGAAATTTTTCATATTTTTCACAACTTTTGAAGCTCTTCATGTTTTTCAACACCGCTTCTTGCTCCTCTTATTTTTCAGACCGTTTCATGCTCGTCATATTTTTGACACCTTTTGAAGCTCTTCATATTTTTCACACCTTTTTACGCTCTTCATGTTTTTCAACACCAATATATGCTCCTCCTATTTTTCAGAATATTTCATGCTCCTCATATTTTTCACACCTTTGAAGCTCTTCAGATTTTTCACGCATTTTCACCCTTTTCATGTTCCTGAACAATGCTTCATGCTCCTCCTATTTTTCACAACTATTGAAGCTCTTCATATTTTTCACACCTTTTCAGGCTCTTCATGTTTTTCAACACCGCTTCATGTTCCTTTTATTTCTCAGAACGTTTCATGGTCCTCATGTATTTCACAACTTTTGAAGCTCTGCGTATTTTTCACACCTTTTCAGGCTCTTCATGTTGTTGAACACCGCTTCATGCTCCTCCTATTTTTCAGACCATTTCATGCTCCTCATGTATTTCACACCTTGTGAAGCTCTTCATATTTTTCACCTTTTCATGCTCTTCATGTTTTTGAAATCCGTTTCATGCTCCTCCAATATTTCATACCGTTTCATGCTCTTCATATTTTTGACACCTTTTGAAGTTCTCCATATTTTTCACACCTTTTGAACCTCTTCATATATTTCACACCTTTTCAGGCTCTTCATTTTTTTCAACACCACTTCATGCTCCTCCTATTTTTCAGACTGTTTCATGCTCATCTAATTTTTGACATCTTTGAAGCTCTTCATATATTTCACACCTTTTGAAGCTCTTCATATTTTTAATATTTTTGAAGCTCTTCATATTTTTCACAACTTTTCAGTCTCTTCATGTTTTTGAACACCACTTCATTCTCCTCCTATTTTTCAGATCGTTTCATATTACCTATAATTTTGAGACCTTTTGAAGCTCTTCATGTATTTCACACCTTTTCAGGCTCTTCATGTTTTAGGACAACGCTTCTTGCTCCTACTATTTTTCCGACCATATCATGCTCCTCATATTTTTCACACCTTTTGAAGCTCTTCATTTTTTCACTCCTTTTCAGGCTGTTCATATTTTTGAACACCACTTCATGATCCTACTATTTTTCAGAGAGTTTCATGCTCCTCATGTATTTCACACCTTTTGAAGCTCTTCGTATTTTTCAAACCTTTTCAGGCTCTTCATGTGTTTCAACACCGCTTCAGGCTCGTCCTATTTTTCAGAACTTTTCATGCTCCTCATATTTTTGACACCTTTTGAAGCTCTTCATATTTTTCACACCTTTTCAGGCTCTTCATGTGTTTCAACACCGCTTCAGGCTCGTCCTATTTTTCAGAACTTTTCATGCTCCTCATGTATTTCATACCTTTTGAAGCTCTTCGTATTTTTCACACATTTTCAGGCTCTTCATGTGTTTCAACACCGCTTCAGGCTCGTCCTATTTTTCAGAACTTTTCATGCTCCTCATATTTTTGACACCTTTTGAAGCTCTTCATATTTTTCACACCTTTTCAGGCTCTTGCGGTTTTTCCACACCACTTCATGCTTCTCCTATTTTTCAACCCGTTTCATGCTCCTTATATTTTTGACATCTTGAGAAGCTCTTCATATTTTTCACACCTTTTCAGGCTCTTCATGTTTCTCAACACCGCTTCATGCTCCTCCTATTTTTCAGACCATTTCATTCTCCTCATATTTTTGACACCTTTTTAAGCTCTTCATATATTTCACACCTTTTCAGTCTCTTCTTTTTTTTTCAACACCACTTCATGCACCTCCTATTTTTCAGACCGTTTCATGATCATCTCATTTTTGACACCTTTTGAAGCTCTACATATTTTTCACACCTTTTCAGGCTCTTCCTGTTTTTCAACACCGCTTCCTGCTCCTCCTCTTTTTCAGACCGTGTCATGCTCCTCATATTTTTGACACATTTTGAAGCTCTTCATATTTCTCACAGCTTTTCAGGTTCTTCATGTTTTTCAACAACAATTCATGCTCCTCCTATTTTTCAGACGGTTTCCTGCTCATCTCATTTTCGACACCTTTTGAAGCTCTTCATATTTTTCACATCTTTTGAAGCTCTTCATATTTTTCACACGTTTTCAGGCTCTTCATGTTGTTCAACACCCTTTCTTGCTCCTCCTATATTTCAGACCGTTTCATATTCCTCATGTTTTTGACACGTTTTGAAGCTCTTCATATTTTTCACACCTTTTCAGGCTCTTCATGTTTTTGAACACCGTTTCATAATCCTCCTATATTTCAGACCGTTTCATGCTGCTCCTATTTTTCAGAACTTTTCATGCTCCTCATATTTTTGACACCTTTTGAAGCTCTTCATATTTTTCAACCTTTTCAGACTCTTCATGTTTTTGAACACCATTTCATGCAGCTCCTATTTTACAGACCGTTTCATTCTCCTCATATTTTTGACACCTTTTGAAGCTCTTCATATTTTTCACACCTTTTCAGGCTTTTCATTATTTTCAACACCACTTCATGCTCTTGTTATTTTTCAGACCGTTTCATGCTCATCTCATTTTGACACCTTTTGAAGCTCTTCATGTTTTTCACATCTTCTGAAGCTCTTCATATTTTTCACAAATTTTCAGGCTCTTTATGATTTTCAACACCGCTTCATGCTCCTCCTATTTTTCAGACCGTTTCATGTTCATCTCATTTTGACACCTTTTGAAGCTCTTCATATTTTTCACACGTTTTGAAGCTCTTCATATTTTTCATATTTTTGAAGTTCTTCATAATTTCACACGTTTTCAGACTCTTCATGTTTTTCAACACCGCTTCATGCTCCTCCTATTTTTCAAACCGTATCATGCTCCTCATATTTTTCACACCTTTTGAAGCTCTTCGTATTTTTCACACCTTTTCAGGCTCTTCATGTTTTTGAACACCACATCATGCTCCTTCTATTTTTCAGAGAGTTTCATGCTCCTCAGATTTTTGACACCTTTTGAAGCTCTTCATATTTTTCACACCTTTTCAGGCTCTTCATGTCTTTGAACACCGTTTCATGCTGCTCCTATTTTTCAGACCGTTTCATGCTCCTCATATTTTTGACACCTTTTGAAGCTCTTCATATTTTTCACACCTTTTCAGGCTCTTCATGTTTTTGATCACCGATTCATACTCCTCCTACTATTCAGGTCGTTTCATGCTCCTCTTTTTTATGACCCCTTTTGAAGCTCTTCATATTTTTCACTCCTTTTCAGGCTCCACATGTTTTTGAACAGCACATCATGCTCCTCCTATTTTCAGACCGTTTCATGCTCCTCATGTATTTCACATCTTTTGAAGCTCTTCATATTTTCCACTCCTTTTCAGTCTCTTCATGTTTTTGAACATCATTTCATGCTGCTCCTACTTTTCAGATCGTTTCATGCTCCCCATATTTTTGACACCTTTTGAAGCTCTTCATATATTTCACACCTTTTCAGGCTCTTCATGTTTTTCAACACCTCTTCATCCTCCACATGTTTTTCAGACGACTTCATGCTCATCTCATTTTTGACACCTTTTGAAGCTCTTCATATTTTTGACACCTTTTGAAGCTCTTCATATTTCTCACACTTTTTCAGGCTCTTCATGTTCTTCAACACCGCTTCATGCTCCTCCTATTTTTCAGACCGTTTCATGTTCCACATATTTTTGACAACTTTGGAAGCTCTTCATTTATTTCACACATTTTCAGGCTCGTCATTTTTCTGAACACCACATCATGCTCCTCCTATTTTTCAGACCGTTTCATGCTCATCTCATTTTTGACATCTTTTGAAGCTCTTCTTGTTTTTCACACTTTTCAGGCTCTTCATGTTTTTAACCACCGCTTCATACTCATCCTATTTTCCAGACCGTTTCATGCTCCTGATATTTTTGACACGTTTTGAAGCTCTTCATATTTTTCACACCATTTCGGGCTCTTCATGTTTTTGAAAACCGTTTCATGCTCCTCCTCTTTTACAGACGTTTTCATGCTCCTCATGTACTTCACACCTTTTGAAGCTCTTCATATTTTACACACCTTTTGAAGCTCTTCATATTTTTCACACCTTTTCGGGCTCTTCATGTTTTTGAAAACCGGTTCATGCTCCTCCTCTTTTACAGACGGTTTAATGCTCCTCATGTACTTCACACCTTGTGAAGCTCTTCATATTGTTCACACCTATTCTGGCTGTTCATGTTATTGAACCCCGCCTCATGCTCCTCCTATTTTTCAGACCTTATAATGCTCCTCATATATTTGACACATTTTGAAGCTTTTCATATTTTTCACACCTTTTCAGGCTCTTCAAGTTTATCAACACCACTTCATGCTCCTCCTTTTTTGCAGACCGTTTCATGCTCCTCATATTTTTGACTCCTATTGATGCTCTTAATATTTTTCACACCTTTTCAGGCTCTTCATTTTTTCAACACCACTTCATGCTCCTCCTATTTTTCAGACCGTTTCATGCTCATCTCATTTTTGACACCTTTTGAAGCTTTTCATATTTTTCACACCTTTTCAGGCTCTTCAAGTTTATCAACACCACTTCATGCTCCTCCTTTTTTGCAGACCGTTTCATGCTCCTTATATTACTGACACCTTTTGAAGCTCTTTATATTTGTCACTTCTTTTCAGGCTCTTAACGTTTTTCAACACCACTTCATGCTCCTTCTACTTTTCAGACGTTTTCATGATTCTTTCATTTTTCATAGCTTTTGAAGCTCTTCATATATTTCACACCTTTTCATTCTCTTCATGTTTTTCACCACCACTTCATGCTCCTCCTTTTTTTCAGACCGTTTCATTCTCATCTCATTTTTGACACATTTTGAAGCTCTTCATAATTTTCACACCTTTTGAAGCTCTTCATATTTTTCAAACCTTTTCAGGGTCTTCATGTTTTTGAACACCGCTTCATGCTCTTCCTATTTTTCAGACCGTTTCATGCTCCTCATATTTTTGACACCTTTTGAAGCTCTTCATATTTTTCACACCTTTTCAGCCTCTTCATGTTTTTTAACACCACTTCATGCTCCTCCTATTTTTCAGACCGTTTCATGCTCCTCATATTTTTGACACCTTTTGAAACTTTTCATATTTTTCACACGTTTTCAGGCTCTTCATGTTTTTCAACACCACTTCATGCTCCTTTTTTGCAAACCTTTTCATGCTATTCATATTTTTGACACCTTTTGAAGCTCTTCATATTTTTCACACCTTTTCGGGCTCTTCATGTTTTGAACACCGCTTCATGCTCCTCCTATTTTTCAGACCGTTTCATGCTCATCTCATTTTTGACACATTTTGAAGCTCTTCATATTTTTCACACCTTTTTAAGCTCTTCATATTTTTCACACCTTTTCAGGCTCTTCATGTTTTTCAACACAGTTTCCTGCTGCTTCCATTTTTCAGACCGTTTCATGCTCCTCATATTTTTGACACATTTTGAAACTCTTTATATTTTTCACACCTTTTCAGACTCTTCATGTTTTTCAACACAGCTTCTTGCTCCTCCTATTTTTCAGACCGTTTCATGCTCCTCATATTTTTGACACTTCTTGAAGCTCTTCATAGTTTTCACACCTTTTCAGGCTCTTCATATTTTTCAACACCGCTTCATTCTCCTCCTTTTTCTCAGAGCGTTTCAGGTTCCTCATATATTTCACGCCTTTTTAAGCTGGTCATATATTTCACATCATTTCAGGCTCTTCATATTTTTCAACACCGCTTCATTCTCCTCCTGTTTCTCAGAGCGTTTCAGGTTCCTCATATATTTCACGCCTTTTTAAGCTCTTCATATATTTCACACCTTTTCAGGCTCTTCATATTTTGCAACACTGCTTCATGCTCCTCCAATTTTTCAGACCGTTTCATACTCCTAAAATTTTTGACACCTTTTGAAGCGCTTCATATATTTCACAACTTTTCAGGCTCTTCATATTTTTTAACACTGCTTCATTCTCCTCCTGATTTTCAGAGCGTTTCAGGTTCCTCATATATTTCACGCCTTTTTAAGCTCTTCATATATTTCACACCTTTTGAGCCTCTTCATGTTTTTCAACACCGCTTTATGCTCCTCCTATTTTTCAGACCATTTCATGCTCTCATATTTTTGACACTTTTTGAAGCTCTTCATATTTTTCACACCTTTTCAGACTCTTCATGTTTTTCAACACCGCTTCATGCTCCTCCTATTTTTTAGACCGTTTCTGCTCCTCATATATTTGATACATTTTGAAGCTCTTAATATATTTAACACCTTTTCAGGCTCTTCATTTTTTTGAAGACCGCTTCATGCACCTCCTATTTTTCAGACAGTTTCATGCTCCTCATATTTTTGAAACATTTTGAAACTCTTTATATTTTTCACACCTTTTCAGACTCTTCATGTTTTTCAACACCGCTTCTTGCTCCTCCTATTTTTCAGACCGTTTCATGCTCTTCATATTTTTGACACCTTTTGAAGCTCTTCATATTTTTCACACTTTTCGGGCTCTTCATATTTTTGAACACCGTTTCATGCTCCTTCTATTTTTAAGACCATTTCATACACCTCATATTTTTGACACCTTTTGAAGCTCTTCATGTTTTTCACACCTTTTAGGGCTCTTCATGTTTTTGAGCACCGCTTCATGCTTCTCCTTTTTTTCAGACCGTTTTATCCTCCTCATGTATTTCACACTTTTTGAAGCTCTTCATATTTTTCACACCTTTTGAAGCTCTTCATGTTTTTCACACGTTTTCAGGCTCTTCATGTTTTTCAACACTGCTTCATGCTCCTCCTATTTTTCAGACCGTATCATGCTCCTCATATTTTTCACACCTTTTGAAGATCTTCATATTTTTCACACATTTTCAGGCTATTCATGTTTTTGAACACCACTTCATGCTCCTTCTATTTTTCAGAGAGTTTCATGCTCCTCATGTATTTCACACCTTTTGAAGCTCTTCATATTTTTCACACATTTTTAGGCTCTTCATGTTTTTGATCACCGTTTCATGCTCCTCCTATTTTTCAGACTGTTTCATGCTCCTCATACTTTTTTTTTCCAGTGGGTTTTGTCATACATTGATATGAATCAGCCATGGATTTACATGTATTCCCCATCCCGATCCCCCCTCCCACCTCCCTCTCCCCTCGATTCCTCTGGGTCTTCCCAGTGCACCAGGCCGGAGCACTTGTCTCGTTCATCCCACCTGGGCTGGTGATCTCTTTCAACATAGATAGTATACATGCTGTCCTTTTGAAATATCCCACCCTCACATTCTCCCACAAAGTTCAAAAGTCTGTTCTGTATTTCTGTGTCTCTTTTTCTGTTCTGCATATAGGGTTATCGTTATCACCTTTCTAAATTCCATATACATGTGTCAGTATGGTGTAATGTTCTTTATCTTTCTGGCTTACTTCACTCTGTATAATGGGCTTCAGCTTCATCCATCTCATTAGGACTGGTTCAAATGAATTCTTTTTAATGGCTGAGTAATAGTCCATGGTGTATATGTACCACAGCTTCCTTATCCATTCATCTGCTGATGGGCATCTAGGTTGCTTCCATGTCCTGGCTATTATAAACAGTGCTGCGATGAACATTGGGGTGCACGTGTCTCTTTCAGTTCTGGTTTCCTCAGTGTGTATGCCCAGAAGTGGGATTGCTGGGTCATATGGCAGTTCTATTTCCAGTTTTTTAAGAAATCTCCACACTGTTTTCCATAGCGGCTGTACTAGTTTGCATTCCCACCAACAGTGTAAGAGGGTTCCCTTTTCTCCACTCCCTCTCCAGCATTTATTGCTTGTAGTCTTTTGGATAGCAGCCATCCTGACTGGCGTGTAATGGTACCTCATTGTGGTTTTGATTTGTATTTCTCTAATAATGAGTGATGCTGAGCATCTTTTCATGTGTTTGTTAGCCATCTGTATGTCTTCTTTGGAGAAATGTCTGTTTAGTTCTTTGGCCCATTTTTTGATTGGGTCATTTATTTTTCTGGAATTGAGCTGCAGGTGTTGCTTGTATATTTTTGAGATTAATCCTTTGTCTGTTTCTTCATTTGCTATTATTTTCTCCCAATCTGAGGGCTGTCTTTTCACCTTACTTATAGTTTCCTTTGTAGTGCAAAAGCTTTTAAGTTTCATTAGGTCCCATTTGTTTAGTTTTGCTTATATTTCCAATATTCTGGGAGGTGGGTCATAGAGGATCTTGCTTTGATTTATGTCAGAGAGTGTTTTGCCTATGTTCTCCTCTAGGAGTTTTATAGTTTCTGGTCTTACATTTAGATCTTTAATCCATTTTGAGTTTATTTTTGTGTATGGTGTTAGAAAGTGTTCTAGTTTCATTCTTTTACAAGTGGTTGACCAGTTTTCCCAGCACCACTTGTTAAAGAGGTTGTCTTTTTTCCATTGTATATCCTTGCCTCCTTTGTCAAAGATAAGGTGTCCATAGGTTCGTGGATTTATCTCTGGGCTTTCTATTCTGTTCCATTGATCTATATTTCTGTCTTTGTGCCAGTACCATACTGTCTTGATGACTGTGGCTTTGTAGTAGAGTCTGAAGTCAGGCAGGTTGATTCCTCCAGCTCCATTCTTCTTTCTCAAGATTACTTTGGCTATTCGAGGTTTTTTGTATTTCCATACAAATTGTGAAATTCTTTGGTCTAGTTCTGTGAAAAATACCATTGGTAGCTTGATAGGGATTGCATTGAATCTATAGACTGCTTTGGGTAGAATAGCCATTTTGACAATATTAATTCTTCCAATCCATGAACACGGTATGTTTCTCCATCTGTTTGTGTCCTCTTTGATTTCTTTCATCAGTGTTTTATAGTTTTCTATGTATAGGTCCTTTGTTTCTTTAGGTAGATATACTCCTAAGTATTTTATTCTTTTTGTTGCAATGGTGAATGGTATTGTTTCCTTAATTTCTCTGTCTGTTTTTTCATTGTTAGTAGAAAGGAATGCAAGGGATTTCTGTGTGTAAATTTTATATCCTGCAACTTTACTATATTCATTGATTAGTTCTAGTAATTTTCTGGTAGAGTCTTTAGGGTTTTCTATGTAGAGGATCATGTCATCTGCAAACAGTGAGAGTTTTACTTCTTCTTTTCCTATCTGGTTTCCTTTTACTTCTTTTTCTCCTCTGATTGCTGTGGCCAGAACTTCCAACACTATGTTGAATAGTAGTGGTGAGAGTGGGCACCCTTGTCTTGTTCCTGATTTCAGGGGAAATGCCTTCAATTTTGACACCTTCTGAAGATCTTCATATTTTTCACACCTTTTCAGGCTCTTCATGTTTTGAACACAGTTTCATGCTCCTCATATTTTTCACATATTTTTATGCTCTTCATATATTTCACATATTTTCAGGCTATTCATGTTTCTCAAAACCGTTTCATGCTCCTCATATTTTTGACACCTTTTGAAGCTCTTCATATTTTTCACACCTTTTCAGGCTCTTCATGTTTTTGAACACCGCTTCATGCTCCTCCTATTTTTGAGACAGTTTCATGCTCCTCATATTTTTGACACCTTTTGAAGCTTTTCATATTTTTCAAACCTTTTCAGGCTCTTCATTTTTTTCAACACCACTTCATGCTCCTCCTATTTTTCAGACCGTTTCATCCTCATCTAATTTTTGACACCTTTTGAAGGTCTTCATACTTTTCACACCATTTCAGGCTCTTCATGTTTTTGAACATGGCTTCATGCTCCTCCTATTTTCAGACCGTTTCATACTCCTCATAATTTTGACACCTTTTGAAGCTCTTCATATTTTTCACACGTTTTCATGCTCTTCATGTTTTTCAACACCGCTTCATGCTCCTCTTATTTTTCAGACCGTTTCATGCTCCTCATATTTTTGATACGTTTTGAAGCCCGTCATATTTTTCACAACTTTTCAGGTTCTTCATGTTTTCAACACCACTTCATGCTCCTGCTATATTTCTGACCGTGTCATGCTCCTCATATTTTGACACCTTTTGAATATCTTCATATTTTTCACACCTTTTCAGGCTATTCAGGTTGTTCTACACCGCTTCATGCTCCTCCTATTTTTGACACCTTTTGGAGCTCTCATATATTTCACACATTTTCAGGCTCTTCACGATTTGAAAAGCGTTTCATGCTCCTCCTATTTTTCAGACCGTTTCATGCTCCTCATATTTTTGAAACCTTTTGAAGTGCTTCATATTTTTGACATCTTTTAAGGCTCTTCATGTTTTTCAAAACCGCTTCATGCTGCTCCTATTTTTCGGACTGTTTCATGCTCGTCATATTTTTGACACCTTTTGAAGCTCTTCATATTTTTCACACCATTTCAGGCTCTTCAAGTTTTTGAACACTGTTTCCTGCTCCTACTATTTTTCAGACTGTTCATGCTCCTCATATTTTTGACACCTTTTGAAGCTCTTCATATTTTTAACACCTTTTCAGGTTCTTCATGTTTTTCAACACCGATTCATGTTCCTCCTATTGTTCAGACCGTTTCATGCTCCTCACATTTTTGACACGTTTTGAAGCTCTTCATATATTTCACAACTTTTCAGGCTTTTCATGTTTTTGAACACGGTTTCATGCTCCTCATATTTTTGACACCTTTTGAAGCTCTTCATATTTTTCACACCTTTTCAGGCTCTTTATGATTTTCAATACCACTTCATGCTCCTCCTATTTTTCAGACCGTTTCATGGTCCTCATATTTTTGACACATTTTGAAGCTCTTCATATTTTTCACACCTTTTCAGGCACTTCATGTTTTTGAAGACCGTTTCATGCTCCTTCTATTTTTTAAACCGTTTCATGCTCCTCATATTTTTGACACCTTTTGAAGCTCTTCATATTTTTCACACCTTTTCAGGCTCTTTCTGTTTTTCAATACCACTTCATGCTCCTCCTATTTTTCAGACCGTTTCATGCTCCTCATATTTTTGACACCTTTTGAAGCTCTTCATATTTTTCACACTTTTTCAGGCTCTTCATGTTTTTGAAGACCGTTTCATGCTCCTCCTATTTTTTAAACCGTTTCATGCTCCACATATTTTTGACACCTTTTGAAGCTCTTCATATTTTTCACACCTTTTCAGGCTCTTTCTGTTTTTCAATACCACTTCATGCTCCTCCTATTTTTCAGACCGTTTCATGCTCCTCATATTTTTGACACCTTTTGAAGCTCTTCATATTTTTCACACCTTTTCAGGCTCTTCATGTTTGTCAAAACCACTTCATGCTCCTCCTATGTTTCAGACCGTTTCATGCTCCTCATATTTTTGACACGTTTTGAAGCTCTTCTTATATTGCACACCTTTTCATGCTCTTCACGTCTTTGAACACCATTTGATGCTCCTCCTATTTTTCAGACCGTTTCATGCTCCTCATATTTTTTACACCTTTTGAAGCTCTTCATATTTTTCACAACTTTTCAGGCTTTTCATGTTTTTGAACACCGTTTCATGCTCCTCATATTTTTGACACCTTTTGAAGCTCTTCATATTTTTCACACCTTTTAATGCTCTTCATATTTTTCAACACCATTTCATGCCCGTCCTGTTTTTCAGACCGTTTAATGCTCCCCATAATTTTGACACCTTTTGAAGCGCTTCATATTTGTCACACCTTTTCTGGCTCTTCATGTTTTTCAAATCCGCATCATCCTCCTCCTATATTTCTGACCGTGTCATGCTCCTCATTATTTTGACACCTTTTGAAGCTCTTCATATTTTTCACACCGTTTCTTGCTCCTCATATTTTTCAGACCGTTTCATGCTCCTCCAATTTTTAACATATTTTGAAGCTCTTCATAGATTTCACAACTTTTCAGGGTTTTCATGTTTTTGAACACCGTTTCATGCTCCTCATATTTTTAAGACCGTTTCATGCTCCTCGTTTTTCTGACACGTTGTGAAGCTCTTCATATTTTTGAAAGCTTTTCATGCTGTTCATGTTTTTCAACACCCTTTCATGCTCCTCCTATTTTTGAGACCGTTTCATGCTCCTTGTATTTCTGACACCTTGTGAAGATCTTCATATTTTTCACACCTTTTCAGGCGCTTCCTGTTTTTCAACACCGGTTCATGCTCCTCCTATTTTTCAGACCGTTTCATGCTCCTCATATTTTTGACACCTTTTGAAGCTCTTCATATTTTTCACATCTTTTCAGGCTCTTCATGTTTTTGAACTCCTTTTCAGGCTCCTCCTCTTGTTCAGACCGTTTCATGCTCCTCATATTTTTGACACATTTTGAAGCTCTTCATATTTTTCACACCTTTTCATGCGCTTCCTGTTTTTCAACACTGCTTCATGCTCCTCCTATTTTTCAGACCGTTTCATGCTCCTCATATTTTTGACACCTTTTGAAGCTCTTCATATGTTTCACACATTTTCAGGCTCTTCATGTTTTTCAACACCATTTCATGCTCCTCCATTTTTTCAGACCGTTTCATGCTTCTCCTTTTTTTCAGATGGTTTCATGCAATTCATATTTTTGACACCTTTTGAAGCTCTTCATATTTTTGACATCTTTTCAGGCTCTTCATGTTTTTGAACTCCTTTTCAGGCTCCTCCTCTTGTTCAGACCATTTCATGCTCCTCATATTTTTGACACATTTTGAAGCTCTTCATATTTTTTACACCTTTTCCGGCGCTTCCTGTTTTTCAACACTGCTTCATGCTCCTCCTATTTTTCAGACCGTTTAATGCTCCCCATAATTTTGACACCTTTTGAAGCGCTTCATAATTGTCACACCTTTTCATGCTCTTAATGTTTTTCAACACCACTTCATGCTCCTCCTATTTTTCAGACCGTTTCATGCTCATCTCATATTTGACAACTTTGGAAACTTTTCATATTTTTCACACCTTTTGAATCTCTTCATATTTTTCACACCTTTTCATGCTCTTCATATTTTTCAACGCCGCTTCATGCTCCTCATATTTTTGACACCTTTTGAAGCTCTTCATATTTTTCACACCTTTTCGGGCTGTTCATGTTTTTGAACACAGCTTCATGCTCCTCCTATTTTCAGACCGTTTCATGCTCCTCATAATTTTGACAGCTTTTGAAGCTCTTCATATATTTCACACGTTTTCACGCTCTTCATGTTTTTCAACACCACTTCATACTCCTCCTATTTTTCAGACCGTTTCATACTCATCTCATTTTTTACACCTTTTTAAGCTCTTCATATTTTTCACACCTTTTAAGGATCTTCATATTTTTCACACATTTTCAGGCTCTTCATGTTTTTGAACACCGCTTCATTTTCCTCCTATTTTTCATACCGGTTCATGCTCGTCATGTATTTCACACCTTTTGAAGCTCTTTATATTTTTCACCCCTTTTCAGGCTCTCATGTTTTTGAACACAGCTTCATGCTCCTCCTATTTTTCAGACCGTTTCATGCTACTCTCATTTTTGACACCGTTTGAAGCGCTTCATATTTTTTGACACCTTTTGAAGCTCTTCTTATTTTTCACACCTTTTCAGCCTATTCATGTTTTTCAACACGCTTCATGCTCTTCCTATTTTTCAGACCGTTTCATGCTCCTCATACTTTTCACACCTTTGAAGCTCTTCATATATTTCACTCCTTTTCAGGCTCTTCATGTTTCTGAACACCACTTCAAGCTCGTCCTATTTTTCAGACCGTTACATGCTCATGTCATTTTTGACAACTTTTGAAGATTTTCATATTTTTCACACCTTTTGAAGCTCTTCATATTTTTCGAACGTTTTCAGGCTCTTCATGTTTTTCAACACCGCTTCATGGTCCTCCTATTTTTGAGACCGTTTCATGCTCCCATATTTTTCACACCTTTTGAAGCTCTTCATATTTTTCACACCTTTTCAGGCTCTTCATGTTTTTGAACACCGCTACATGCTCCTCCTATTTTTCAGCCCGTTTCATGCTCCTCATAATTTTGACACCTTTTGAAGCTCTTCATATTTTTCACAACTTTTCAGGCTCTTCACGTTTTTCAACACCGCTTCATGCTCCTCCTAATTTTCAGACCATTTAGGGCTCCTCATATTTTTGACACCTTTTGAAGCTCTTCATATATTTCACACCTTTTTAGGCTCTTCATGTTTTTCAAAGCCACTTCATGCTCCTCCTATTTTTCAGACCATTTCATGCTCATCTCGTTTTGACACCTTTTGATGCTCTTCATATTTTTCATACCTTTTGAAGCTCTTCATATTTTTCATACCTTTTCAGGCTCTTCATGTTTGTCAACACCGCTTCATGCTCCTCCTATTTTTCAGACCGTTTCATGCTCCCGTTAATTTTGACATCTTTTGAAGCTCTTCATATTTTTCACAACTTTTCAGGCTCTTCACGTTTTTCAACACCGCTTCATGCTCCTCCTATTTTTCAGACCATTTAGGGCTCCTCATATTTTGGACACCTTTTGAAGCTCTTCATATATTTCACACCTTTTCAGGCTCTTCATGTTTTTCAAAGCCACTTCATGCTCCTCCTATTTTTCAGACCGTTTCATGCTCATCTCATATTTGAACAACTTTGAAAGCTCTTCATTTTTTTCACACATTTTGAAGCTCTTCATATTTTTCACACCTTTTCATGCTCTTCATTTTTTTCAACACTGCTTCATGCTCCTCATATTTTTTACATCTTTTGAAGCTCTTCATATTTTTCACACCTTTTCAGGCTCTTCATGTTTTTGAACACCGCTTCATGCTCCTCCTATTGTTCAGACTGTTTCATGATCCTCATATATTTCACACCTTTTGAAGCTCTTCATATATTTCACACATTTTCAGGCCTTCATGTTTTGAACACAGCTTCTTGCTCCTCCTATTTTTCAGACCGTTTCATGCTCCTCATATTTTTCACACCTTTTGAAGCTCATCATATTTTTCACAGCTTTTCAGTCTCTTCATGTTTTTGAACACCGTTTCATGCTCCTCCTATATTTCAGACCGTTTCATGCTCCTCATATTTTGAAACCTTTGGAAGCTCTTCATATTTTTCACACCTTTTCAGGCTCTTCATGTTTTTGAACACCCCCTCATGCCCCTCCTAATTTTCAGACCGTTTCATACTCATCTCATTTTTTACACCTTTTGAAGCTCTTCATATTTTTCACACATTTTGAAGCTCTTCATATTTTTCTCACCTTTTCAGGCTCTACATGTTATTGATCACCGCTTCATGTTCCTCCAATTTTTCAGACCGTGTCATGCTCCTCATATTTTTGAAACCTTTTGAAGCTCTTCATATTTTTCACACCTTTTCAGGCTCTACATGTTTTTGAACACCGCTTCTTGTTCCTCCTATATTTCAGACAGTTACATGCTCCTCATACTTTTGACACCTTTTGAAGCTCTTCATATTTTTCACACCTTTTCAGGCTCTTCATGTTTTTGAACACCGTTTCAAGCTCCTCCTATTTTTCAGACCTTTTCATGCTCCTCATATTTGTGACACATTTTGAAGCTCTTCATATTCTTCACACCTTTCAGGCTCGTCATGTTTTTGAACACCGCTACATGCTCCTCCTATTTTTCAGACCGTTTAATGCTCCTAATATTTTAGACACCTTTTGAAGCTCTTCATAATTTTCACACCTTTTCAGGATCTTCATGTTTTTGAGAACCGCTTCATGTTCCTCGTATTTTCAGACGTTCCATGCTCCTCATGTATTTCAGTCCTTTTGAAGCTCTTCATATTTTTTACACATCTTCAGGCTCTATATGTTTTTGAACACCGTTTCATGCTCCTCCTATTTTTCAGACCGTTTCAGGCTCCTCATATTTTTGACACCTTTTGATGCTCCTCTTATTTTTCACACCTTTTGAAGCTCTTCATATATTTCACACCTTTTCAGGCACTTCATGTTTTTCAACACCACTTCATGCTCCTCCTATTTTTCAGACCGTTTCATGCTCATCTCATTTTTGACTCCTTTGGAACCTCTTCATATTTTTCACACCTTTTGAATCTCTTCATATTATTCACACCTTTTCAGGCTCTTCATGTTTTTGAACACCGTTTCATGCTCCTCCTATTTTTCAGACCTTTACTTGCTCCTCATATTTTTGACACCTTTTGAAGCTCTTCCTAATTTTGACGTCATTTCAGGCTCTTCATGTTTTTCAACACCGCTTCATGCTCCTCCTATTTTTCAGACCGTTTCATGCTCCTCATATTTTTCACACCTCTTGAAGCTCTTCATATTTTTCACACCTTTTCAGGCTCTTCATGCTTTTGAACACCGCTTCATGTTCCTTCTATTTTTCAGAACGTTTCATGCTCCTCATATATTTCACATATTTTCAGGCTCTTCAAGTTTTTGAACACCGCTTCATAATCCTCCTATTTTTCAGACCGTTTCATACTCCTCATATTTTTCACACCTTTTGAAGCTCTTCCAATTTTTCACACCTTTTCAGGCTCTTCATGCTTTTGAACACCGCTTCATGTTCCTTCTATTTTTCAGAACGTTTCATGCTCCTATTATTTTTGACATCTTTTGAAGCTCTTCATATATTTCACATCTTTTCATGCGCTTCATGTTTTTCAACATCGCTTCATGCTCCTCCTATTTTTCAGACCGTCTCATGCTACTCATATTTTTGACACCTTTTGAAGCTCTTCCTATTTTTCAAACCTTTTCAGGCTCTTCACGTTTTTCAACAACGCTTCATGTTCCTCCTATTTTTCATACCGTTTCATGCTCCTCATAATTTTCACACCTTTTGAAGCTCTTCATATTTTTCAAACCTTTTCAGGCCTTTCATATTTTTGAACACCGTTTCATGCTCCTCCTATTTTTAAGACCGTTTCATGCTCCTCATATTTTTAACACCTTTTGAAGCTCTTCATATTTTTCACACCTTTTGAAGCTCTTCATATTTTTCACACCTTTTCAGGCTCTTCATGTTTTTCAACACCGCTTCATGCTCCTGCTATTTTTCAGACCGTTTCATACTCCTCATATTTTTGACATTTTTTAAGGCTCTTCATATTTTTCACACCTTTTCAGGCTCTTCATGTTTTTGAACACGGTTTCATGATCCTCCTATGTTTCAGAAAGTTTCATGCTCCTCATATTTTTGACACCTTTTAAAACTCTTCATATTTTTCACACCTTCTCAGGCTCTTCACGATTTTCAACACCGCTTCATGATCCTCCTATTTTTCAGACCGTTTCATGCTCTTCCTATTTTTCAGACCGTTTCATGCTCCTCCTATTTTTCAGACCGTTTCATTCTCCTCATATATTTGACACATTTTGAAGCTCTTCCTATTTTTCCACACCTTTTCAGGCTCTTCATGTTTTTCCACACCGTTTAATGCTCCTCCTATTTTTCAGACCGTTTCATTCTCCTCATATATTTGACACATTTTGAAGCTCCTCCTATTTTTCCACAACTTTTCAGGCTCTTCATGTTTTTCAGCTCCACTTCATGCTCCTCCTATTTTTCAGACCGTTTCATGCTGCTCAAATTTTTCACACCTTTTAAAGCTCTTCATATTTTTCACACCTTTTCAGGCTCTTCATGTTTTTGAACACAGCTTCATGCACCTCCTATTTTTCACATCGTTTCATGCTCCTCATATTTTCCGACCGTTTCTTGCTCCTCATATTTTTGACACTTTTTGAAGCTCTTCATATTATTCACACCTTCTCTGGCTCTTCATGTTTTTGAACACCGCTTCATGCTCCTCCTATTTTTCAGACCGTTTCATGCTCGTCATATTTTTCACACCTTTTAAAGCTCTTTATATTTTTCCACCTTTTCATGCTCTTCATGTTTTTCAGCACCAGTTCATGCTCCTCCTATTTTTCAGACCGTTTCATGATCATCTAATTTTTACACCTTTTGAAGCTCTTCATATTTTGCACACCTTTTCAGGCTCTTCATGTTTTTCAACACAGCTTGATGCTCCTCCTATTTTTCAGATCGTTTCATGCTACTAATATTTTTCAGACCGTTTCTTGCTCCTCATATTTTTGACACTTTTTGAAGCTCTTCATATTTTTCACACCATTTCTGGCTCTTCATGTTTTTGAACACAGCTTCATGCTCCTCCTATTTTTCAGACCGTTTCATTCTCCTCAAGTTTTTGACACCTGTTGAAGCTCTTCACATTTTTCACACCATTTCAGGCTCTTCACGATTTTCAACACCGCTTCATGATCCTCCTATTTTTCAGACCGTTTCATGCTCTTCCTATTTTTCAGACCGTTTCATGCTCCTCCTATTTTTCAGACCGTTTCATTCTCCTCATATATTTGACACATTTTGAAGCTCCTCCTATTTTTCCACACCTTTTCAGGCTCTTCATGTTTTTCCACACCCTTTAATGCTCCTGCTATTTTTCAGACCGTTTCATGCTCATGTAATTTTTGACACCTTTGGAAGCTCTTCATATTTTTCACACCTTTTCAGGCTCTTCATATTTTTCGCACCTTTTCAGTCTCTTCATGTTGTTTAACACAGCTTCATGCTACTCATATTTTTCAGACCGTTTAATGCTCCTCATAATTTTGACACCTTTTTAAGCTCTTCATATTTTTCACCCCTTTTCAGGCTCTTCATGTTTTTGAACACCGCTTCATGCTCCTGCTATTTTTCAGACCGTTTCATGCTCATCTCATTTGACAGCTTTTGAAGCTCTTCATATTTTTCACACCTTTTGAAGCTCTTCATATTTTTCACACATTTTCAGGCTCTTCATGTTTTTCATCACCGCTTCTTGCTCCTCCTATTTTTCAGACCGTTTCATGCTCCTCATATTTTGACACGTTTTGAAGCTCTTCATATTTTTCACACCTTTTCAGGCTCTTCATGTTTTTGAACACCGTTTCATGCTCCGCCTATTTTTCAGACCGTTTCATTCTCCTCATATTTTTGACACCTTTTGAAGCTCTTCATATTTTTCACATCTTTTCCGGTTCTTCATGTTTTTGAACACTGCTTCATGCTCCTCCTATTTTTCACACCGTTTCATGCTCCTCATTTATTTCACACCTTTAGAAGCTGTACATATTTTTCACAGCTTTTCAGGCTCTTCATGTTTTTGAACACCGTTTCATGCTTCTCCTATTTTTCAGACTGTTTCATGCTTTTCATATTTTTCACAACTTTTGAAGCTCTTCATATTTTTCACACCTTTTCAACACTTCATGTTTTCGAACACCGCTTCACGCTCCTATTTTTCAGACCGTTTCATGCTCCTCAAATTTTTGACACATTTTGAAGCTCTTCCTATTTTTCAAACCTTTTCAGGCTCTTCATTTTTTTGAACTCCGCTTCATGTTCCTCCTATTTTTCAGACCATTTCATGCTCCTCATATATTTCACATATTTTCAGGCTCTTCAAGTTTTTGAACACCGCTTCATGATCCTCCTATTTTTCAAAAAGTTTCATACTCCTCATATTTTTCACACCTTTTGAAGCTCTTCCAATTTTTCACACCTTTTCAGGCTCTTCATGCTTTTGAACACCGCTTCATGTTCCTTCTATTTTTCAGAACGTTTCATGCTCCTATTATTTTTGACACCTTTTGAAGCTCTTCCAATTTTTCACACCTTTTCATGCGCTTCATGTTTTTCAACATCGCTTCATGCTCCTCCTATTTTTCAGACCGTCTCATGCTACTCATATTTTTGACACCTTTTGAAGCTCTTCCTATTTTTCAAACCTTTTCAGGCTCTTCACGTTTTTCAACAACGCTTCATGTTCCTCCTATTTTTCATACCGTTTCATGCTCCTCATAATTTTCACACCTTTTGAAGCTCTTCATATTTTTCAAACCTTTTCAGGCCTTTCATATTTTTGAACACCGTTTCATGCTCCTCCTATTTTTAAGACCGTTTCATGTTCCTCATATTTTTAACACCTTTTGAAGCTCTTCATATTTTTCACAACTTTTCATGTTTTTGAACACCATTTCATGCTCCTCATATTTTTCACACATTTTGCAGCTGTTCATATTTTTCACGCCTTTTCATGATCTTCATGTTTTTCAACACCAATTCATGCTCCTCCTATATTTTAGACCGTTTCATGCTCCTCATATTTTTCACACCTTTTCAGGCTCTTCATGTTTTTGAACACCAGTTCATGCTCCTCCTATTTTTCAGACCCTTTGATGCTCTTCATATTTTTGACACCTTTTGAAGCTCTTCATATATTTCACACATTTTCAGGCTCTTCAATTTTTTCAAACCCGCTTCATGCCCCTCCTATTTTTCAGACCGTTTCATGCTACTCATATTTTTCACACATTTTGAAGATCTTCATATTTTTCACACCTTTTCATGCTCTTCATGTTTTTGAAGACCGTTTCATGCTCCTCCTACTTTTCAGACCATTTCATCCTCCTCATATTTTTGACACCTTTTGAAGCTCTTCATATATTTCACACATTTTCAGGCTCTTAATGTTTTTCAACAGTGCTTCATGCTCCTCCTATTATTCAGACCATTACAATCTACACATATTTTTGACACCTTTGGAAGCTCTTCATATATTTCACAACTTTTCACGTTCTTCATGATTTTCAACACCACTTCATGCTCCTCCTATTGTTCAAACTGAATCATGCTCGTCATATTTTTGACACCTTTTGAAGCTCTTCATATTTTTCACACATTTTCAGGCTCTTCATGTTTTTCAACACCACTTCATGCTCCTCATATTTTTCAGACCGATTAATTCTCCTCATATTTATGACACCTTTTGAATCTCCTCAAAATTTTCACACCTTTTCAGGCTCTTCATGTTTTTGAACACCACTTGTGATCCTCCTATTTTTCACACAGTTTCATGCTCCTCATATTTTTGACACCTTTTGAAACTCTTCATATATTTCACACGTTTTCAGGCTCTTCATGTTTTTCATCACCGCTTCATGCTTCTCTTATTTTTCAGACCGTTTTATGCTCCTCATATTTTTGACACGTTTTGAAGCTCTTCATATTTTTCACACCTTTTCAGGCTCTTCATGTTTTTCAACACCGCTTCTTGCTCCTCCTATTTTTCAGACCGTTTCATGCTCCTAAAATTTTTGACACGTTTTGAAGCTCTTCATATTTTTCACACCTTTTCAGGCTCTTCATGTTTTTGAACACCATTTCATGCTCCGCCTATTTTTCAGACCGTTTCATTCTCCTCATATTTTTGACACCTTTTGAAGCTCTTCATATTTTTCACACCTTTTGAAGCTCTTCATATTTTTCACACCTTTTCAGGCTCTTCATGTTTTTCAACACCGCTTCATGCTCCTGCTATTTTTCAGACCGTTTCATACTCCTCATATTTTTGACATTTTTTAAGGCTCTTCATATTTTTCACACCTTTTCAGGCTCTTCATGTTTTTGAACACGGTTTCATGATCCTCCTATTTTTCAGAAAGTTTCATGCTCCTCATATTTTTGACACCTTTTAAAACTCTTCATATTTTTCACACCTTTTCAGGCTCTTCCTGTTTTTCAACACCATTTCATGCTCCTCTTATTTTTCAGACCGTTTCATGCTGCTCCTATTTTTCAAACCGTTTCATGATCCTCATATTTTTGAAACCTTTTGAAGCTCTTCATATTTTTCACACCTTTTCAAGCTCTTCAAGATTTTCAACAACGCTTCATGCTCCTCCTTTTTTTCAGACCGTTTCGTGCTCCTCATATATTTGACAGCTTTTGAAGGTCTTCATATTTTTCACACCTTTTCAGGCTCTTCATGTTTTTGAACACTGCTTCATGCTGCTACTTTTTTTCAGACCGTTTATTTCTCCTCATATATTTGACACATTTTGAAGCTCTTCATATTTTTCACACCTTTTCTGGCTCTTCATGTTTTTGAACACCGCTTCATGCTCCTCCTATTTTTCAGACCGTTTCATGCTCGTCTTATTTTTCACACCTTTTAAAGCTCTTCATATTTTTCACACCTTTTCAGGCTCTTCATGTTTTCAGCACCAGTTCATGCTCCTCCTATTTTTCAGACCGTTTCAGGCTCATCTCATTTTTTACACCTTTTGAAGCTCTTCATATTTTGCACACATTTTCAGGCACTTCATGTTTTTCAGCTCCACTTCATGCTCCTCCTCTTTTTCCGACCGTTTCATGCTGCTCTCATTTTTTACACTTTTTGAAGCTCTTCATATTTTTCACACCTTTTCAGGCTCTTCATGTTTTTCAACACAGCTTCATGCTCCTCCTATTTTTCAGACCGTTTCATTCTCCTCAAGTTTTTGACACCTGTTGAAGCTCTTCACATTTTTCACACCTTCTCAGGCTCTTCACGATTTTCAACACCGCTTCATGATCCTCCTATTTTTCAGACCGTTTCATGCTCTTCCTATTTTTCAGACCGTTTCATGCTCCTCCTATTTTTCAGACCGTTTCATTCTCCTCATATATTTGACACATTTTGAAGCTCTTCCTATTTTTCCACACCTTTTCAGGCTCTTCATGTTTTTCCACACCGTTTAATGCTCCTCCTATTTTTCAGACCGTTTCATTCTCCTCATATATTTGACACATTTTGAAGCTCCTCCTATTTTTCCACAACTTTTCAGGCTCTTCATGTTTTTCAGCTCCACTTCATGCTCCTCCTATTTTTCAGACCGTTTCATGCTGCTCAAATTTTTCACACCTTTTAAAGCTCTTCATATTTTTCACACCTTTTCAGGCTCTTCATGTTTTTGAACACAGCTTCATGCACCTCCTATTTTTCACATCGTTTCATGCTCCTCATATTTTCCGACCGTTTCTTGCTCCTCATATTTTTGACACTTTTTGAAGCTCTTCATATTATTCACACCTTCTCTGGCTCTTAATGTTTTTGAACACCGCTTCATGCTCCTCCTATTTTTCAGACCGTTTCATGCTCGTCATATTTTTCACACCTTTTAAAGCTCTTTATATTTTTCCACCTTTTCATGCTCTTCATGTTTTTCAGCACCAGTTCATGCTCCTCCTATTTTTCAGACCGTTTCATGATCATCTAATTTTTACACCTTTTGAAGCTCTTCATATTTTGCACACCTTTTCAGGCTCTTCATGTTTTTCAACACAGCTTGATGCTCCTCCTATTTTTCAGATCGTTTCATGCTACTCCTATTTTTCAGATCGTTTCTTGCTCCTCATATTTTTGACACTTTTTGAAGCTCTTCATATTTTTCACACCTTTCCTGGCTCTTCGTGTTTTTGAACACAGCTTCATGCTCCTCCTATTTTTCAGACCGTTTCATTCTCCTCAAGTTTTTGACACCTGTTGAAGCTCTTCACATTTTTCACACCATTTCAGGCTCTTCACGATTTTCAACACCGCTTCATGATCCTCCTATTTTTCAGACCGTTTCATGCTCTTCCTATTTTTCAGACCGTTTCATGCTCCTCCTATTTTTCAGACCGTTTCATTCTCCTCATATATTTGACACATTTTGAAGCTCCTCCTATTTTTCCACACCTTTTCAGGCTCTTCATGTTTTTCCACACCCTTTAATGCTCCTCCTATTTTTCAGACCGTTTCATGCTCATGTAATTTTTGACACCTTTGGAAGCTCTTCATATTTTTCACACCTTTTCAGGCTCTTCATATTTTTCGCACCTTTTCAGTCTCTTCATGTTGTTGAACACAGCTTCATGCTCCTCATATTTTTCAGACCGTTTAATGCTCCTCATAATTTTGACACCTTTTTAAGCTCTTCATATTTTTCACCCCTTTTCAGGCTCTTCATGTTTTTGAACACCGCTTCATGCTCCTGCTATTTTTCAGACCGTTTCATGCTCATCTCATTTGACAGCTTTTGAAGCTCTTCATATTTTTCACACCTTTTGAAGCTCTTCATATTTTTCACACATTTTCAGGCTCTTCATGTTTTTCATCACCGCTTCTTGCTCCTCCTATTTTTCAGACCGTTTCATGCTCCTCATATTTTGACACCTTTTGAAGCTCTTCCTATTTTTCAAACCTTTTCAGGCTCTTCACGTTTTTCAACAACGCTTCATGTTCCTCCTATTTTTCATACCGTTTCATGCTCCTCATAATTTTCACACCTTTTGAAGCTCTTCATATTTTTCAAACCTTTTCAGGCCTTTCATATTTTTGAACACCGTTTCATGCTCCTCCTATTTTTAAGACCGTTTCATGCTCCTCATATTTTTAACACCTTTTGAAGCTCTTCATATTTTTCACAACTTTTCATGTTTTTGAACACCATTTCATGCTCCTCATATTTTTCACACATTTTGCAGCTCTTCATATTTTTCACGCCTTTTCATGATCTTCATGTTTTTCAAACCCGCTTCATGCCCCTCCTATTTTTCAGACCGTTTCATGCTACTCATATTTTTCACACATTTTGAAGATCTTCATATTTTTCACACCTTTTCAGGCTCTTCATGTTTTTCAACAACGTTTCATGCTCCTCCTACTTTTCAGACCGTTTCATCCTCCTCATATTTTTGACACCTTTTGAAGCTCTTCATATATTTCACACATTTTCAGGGTCTTAATGTTTTTCAACAGTGCTTCATGCTCCTCCTATTATTCAGACCGTTACAATCTACACATATTTTTGACACCTTTGGAAGCTCTTCATATATTTCACAACTTTTCACGTTCTTCATGATTTTCAACACCACTTCATGCTCCTCCTATTGTTCAAACTGAATCATGCTCGTCATATTTTTGACACCTTTTGAAGCTCTTCATATTTTTCACACTTTTTCAGGCTCTTCATGTTTTTCAACACCACTTCATGCTCCTCATATTTTTCAGACCGATTAATTCTCCTCATATTTTTGACAACTTTTGAATCTCCTCAAAATTTTCACACCTTTTCAGGCTCTTCATGTTTTTGAACACCACTTGTGATCCTCCTATTTTTCACACAGTTTCATGCTCCTCATATTTTTGACACCTTTTGAAACTCTTCATATATTTCACACGTTTTCAGGCTCTTCATGTTTTTCATCACCACTTCATGCTTCTCTTATTTTTCAGACCGTTTTATGCTCCTCATATTTTTGACACGTTTTGAAGCTCTTCATATTTTTCACACCTTTTCAGGCTCTTCATGTTTTTCAACACCGCTTCTTGCTCCTCCTATTTTTCAGACCGTTTCATGCTCCTAAAATTTTTGACACGTTTTGAAGCTCTTCATATTTTTCACACCTTTTCAGGCTCTTCATGTTTTTGAACACCATTTCATGCTCCGCCTATTTTTCAGACCGTTTCATTCTCCTCATATATTTGACAGCTTTTGAGGGTCTTCATATTTTTCACACCTTTTGAAGCTCTTCATATTTTTCACACCTTTTCAGGCTCTTCATGTTTTTCAACACCGCTTCATGCTCCTGCTATTTTTCAGACCGTTTCATACTCCTCATATTTTTGACATTTTTTAAGGCTCTTCATATTTTTCACACCTTTTCAGGCTCTTCATGTTTTTGAACACGGTTTCATGATCCTCCTATTTTTCAGAAAGTTTCATGCTCCTCATATTTTTGACACCTTTTAAAACTCTTCATATTTTTCACACCTTTTCAGGCTCTTCCTGTTTTTCAACACCATTTCATGCTCCTCTTATTTTTCAGACCGTTTCATGCTGCTCCTATTTTTCA
Organism: Dama dama; assembly: GCF_033118175.1. Lineage (NCBI taxonomy): Eukaryota > Metazoa > Chordata > Mammalia > Artiodactyla > Cervidae > Dama > Dama dama. The sequence goes on from NW_026870900.1 coordinate 1,335,772, forward strand.
AACCGTTTCATGATCCTCATATTTTTGAAACCTTTTGAAGCTCTTCATATTTTTCACACCTTTTCAAGCTCTTCAAGATTTTCAACAACGCTTCATGCTCCTCCTTTTTTTCAGACCGTTTCGTGCTCCTCATATATTTGACAGCTTTTGAAGGTCTTCATATTTTTCACACCTTTTCAGGCTCTTCATGTTTTTGAACACCGCTTCATGCTGCTACTTTTTTTCAGACCGTTTATTTCTCCTCATATATTTGACACATTTTGAAGCTCTTCATATTTTTCACACCTGTTCTGGCTCTTCATGTTTTTGAACACCGCTTCATGCTCCTCCTATTTTTCAGACCGTTTCATGCTCGTATTATTTTTCACACCTTTTAAAGCTCTTCATATTTTTCACACCTTTTCAGGCTCTTCATATTTTTCGCACCTTTTCAGTCTCTTCATGTTGTTGAACACAGCTTCATGCTCCTCATATTTTTCAGACCGTTTAATGCTCCTCATAATTTTGACACCTTTTTAAGCTCTTCATATTTTTCACCCCTTTTCAGGCTCTTCATGTTTTTGAACACCGCTTCATGCTCCTGCTATTTTTCAGACCGTTTCATGCTCATCTCATTTGACAGCTTTTGAAGCTCTTCATATTTTTCACACCTTTTGAAGCTCTTCATATTTTTCACACATTTTCAGGCTCTTCATGTTTTTCATCACCGCTTCTTGCTCCTCCTATTTTTCAGACCGTTTCATGCTCCTCATATTTTGACACCTTTTGAAGCTCTTCCTATTTTTCAAACCTTTTCAGGCTCTTCACGTTTTTCAACAACGCTTCATGTTCCTCCTATTTTTCATACCGTTTCATGCTCCTCATAATTTTCACACCTTTTGAAGCTCTTCATATTTTTCAAACCTTTTCAGGCCTTTCATATTTTTGAACACCGTTTCATGCTCCTCCTATTTTTAAGACCGTTTCATGCTCCTCATATTTTTAACACCTTTTGAAGCTCTTCATATTTTTCACAACTTTTCATGTTTTTGAACACCATTTCATGCTCCTCATATTTTTCACACATTTTGCAGCTCTTCATATTTTTCACGCCTTTTCATGATCTTCATGTTTTTCAAACCCGCTTCATGCCCCTCCTATTTTTCAGACCGTTTCATGCTACTCATATTTTTCACACATTTTGAAGATCTTCATATTTTTCACACCTTTTCAGGCTCTTCATGTTTTTCAACAACGTTTCATGCTCCTCCTACTTTTCAGACCGTTTCATCCTCCTCATATTTTTGACACCTTTTGAAGCTCTTCATATATTTCACACATTTTCAGGGTCTTAATGTTTTTCAACAGTGCTTCATGCTCCTCCTATTATTCAGACCGTTACAATCTACACATATTTTTGACACCTTTGGAAGCTCTTCATATATTTCACAACTTTTCACGTTCTTCATGATTTTCAACACCACTTCATGCTCCTCCTATTGTTCAAACTGAATCATGCTCGTCATATTTTTGACACCTTTTGAAGCTCTTCATATTTTTCACACTTTTTCAGGCTCTTCATGTTTTTCAACACCACTTCATGCTCCTCATATTTTTCAGACCGATTAATTCTCCTCATATTTTTGACAACTTTTGAATCTCCTCAAAATTTTCACACCTTTTCAGGCTCTTCATGTTTTTGAACACCACTTGTGATCCTCCTATTTTTCACACAGTTTCATGCTCCTCATATTTTTGACACCTTTTGAAACTCTTCATATATTTCACACGTTTTCAGGCTCTTCATGTTTTTCATCACCACTTCATGCTTCTCTTATTTTTCAGACCGTTTTATGCTCCTCATATTTTTGACACGTTTTGAAGCTCTTCATATTTTTCACACCTTTTCAGGCTCTTCATGTTTTTCAACACCGCTTCTTGCTCCTCCTATTTTTCAGACCGTTTCATGCTCCTAAAATTTTTGACACGTTTTGAAGCTCTTCATATTTTTCACACCTTTTCAGGCTCTTCATGTTTTTGAACACCATTTCATGCTCCGCCTATTTTTCAGACCGTTTCATTCTCCTCATATATTTGACAGCTTTTGAGGGTCTTCATATTTTTCACACCTTTTGAAGCTCTTCATATTTTTCACACCTTTTCAGGCTCTTCATGTTTTTCAACACCGCTTCATGCTCCTGCTATTTTTCAGACCGTTTCATACTCCTCATATTTTTGACATTTTTTAAGGCTCTTCATATTTTTCACACCTTTTCAGGCTCTTCATGTTTTTGAACACGGTTTCATGATCCTCCTATTTTTCAGAAAGTTTCATGCTCCTCATATTTTTGACACCTTTTAAAACTCTTCATATTTTTCACACCTTTTCAGGCTCTTCCTGTTTTTCAACACCATTTCATGCTCCTCTTATTTTTCAGACCGTTTCATGCTGCTCCTATTTTTCAAACCGTTTCATGATCCTCATATTTTTGAAACCTTTTGAAGCTCTTCATATTTTTCACACCTTTTCAAGCTCTTCAAGATTTTCAACAACGCTTCATGCTCCTCCTTTTTTTCAGACCGTTTCGTGCTCCTCATATATTTGACAGCTTTTGAAGGTCTTCATATTTTTCACACCTTTTCAGGCTCTTCATGTTTTTGAACACCGCTTCATGCTGCTACTTTTTTTCAGACCGTTTATTTCTCCTCATATATTTGACACATTTTGAAGCTCTTCATATTTTTCACACCTGTTCTGGCTCTTCATGTTTTTGAACACCGCTTCATGCTCCTCCTATTTTTCAGACCGTTTCATGCTCGTATTATTTTTCACACCTTTTAAAGCTCTTCATATTTTTCACACCTTTTCAGGCTCTTCATGTTTTCAGCACCAGTTCATGCTCCTCCTATTTTTCAGACCGTTTCATGCTGCTCTCATTTTTTACACTTTTTGAAGCTCTTTATATTTTTCACACCTTTTCAGGCTCTTCATGTTTTTCAACACAGCTTCATGCTCCTCCTATTTTTCAGACCGTTTCATTCTCCTCAAGATTTTGTCACCTGTTGAAGCTCTTCACATTTTTCACACCTTTTCAGGCTCTTCACGATTTTCAACACCGCTTCATGATCCTCCTATTTTTCAGACCGTTTCATACTCCTCATATTTTTCACACCTTTTGAAGCTCTTCATATTTTTCACACCTTTTCAGGCTCTTCATGCTTTTGAACACCGCTTCATGTTCCTTCTATTTTTCAGAACGTTTCATGCTCCTATTATTTTTGACATCTTTTGAAGCTCTTCATATATTTCACACCTTTTCATGCGCTTCATGTTTTTCAACATCGCTTCATGCTCCTCCTATTTTTCAGACCGTCTCATGCTACTCATATTTTTGACACCTTTTGAAGCTCTTCCTATTTTTCAAACCTTTTCAGGCTCTTCACGTTTTTCAACAACGCTTCATGTTCCTCCTATTTTTCATACCGTTTCATGCTCCTCATAATTTTCACACCTTTTGAAGCTCTTCATATTTTTCAAACCTTTTCAGGCCTTTCATATTTTTGAACACCGTTTCATGCTCCTCCTATTTTTAAGACCGTTTCATGCTCCTCATATTTTTAACACCTTTTGAAGCTCTTCATATTTTTCACAACTTTTCATGTTTTTGAACACCATTTCATGCTCCTCATATTTTTCACACATTTTGCAGCTCTTCATATTTTTCACGCCTTTTCATGATCTTCATGTTTTTCAACACCAATTCATGCTCCTCCTATATTTTAGACCGTTTCATGCTCCTCATATTTTTCACACCTTTTCAGGCTCTTCATGTTTTTGAACACCACTTCATGCTCCTCCTATTTTTCAGACCCTTTGATGCTCTTCATATTTTTGACACCTTTTGAAGCTCTTCATATATTTCACACATTTTCAGGCTCTTCAATTTTTTCAAACCCGCTTCATGCCCCTCCTATTTTTCAGACCGTTTCATGCTACTCATATTTTTCACACATTTTGAAGATCTTCATATTTTTCACACCTTTTCAGGCTCTTCATGTTTTTCAACAACGTTTCATGCTCCTCCTACTTTTCAGACCGTTTCATCCTCCTCATATTTTTGACACCTTTTGAAGCTCTTCATATATTTCACACATTTTCAGGCTCTTAATGTTTTTCAACAGTGCTTCATGCTCCTCCTATTATTCAGACCGTTACAATCTACACATATTTTTGACACCTTTGGAAGCTCTTCATATATTTCACAACTTTTCACGTTCTTCATGATTTTCAACACCACTTCATGCTCCTCCTATTGTTCAAACTGAATCATGCTCGTCATATTTTTGACACCTTTTGAAGCTCTTCATATTTTTCACACATTTTCAGGCTCTTCATGTTTTTCAACACCACTTCATGCTCCTCATATTTTTCAGACCGATTAATTCTCCTCATATTTATGACACCTTTTGAATCTCCTCAAAATTTTCACACCTTTTCAGGCTCTTCATGTTTTTGAACACCACTTGTGATCCTCCTATTTTTCACACAGTTTCATGCTCCTCATATTTTTGACACCTTTTGAAACTCTTCATATATTTCACACGTTTTCAGGCTCTTCATGTTTTTCAACACCGCTTCTTGCTCCTCTTATTTTTCAGACCGTTTCATGCTCCTAAAATTTTTGACACGTTTTGAAGCTCTTCATATTTTTCACACCTTTTCAGGCTCTTCATGTTTTTGAACACCATTTCATGCTCCGCCTATTTTTCAGACCGTTTCATTCTCCTCATATTTTTGACACCTTTTGAAGCTCTTCATATTTTTCACACCTTTTGAAGCTCTTCATATTTTTCACACCTTTTCAGGCTCTTCATGTTTTTCAACACCGCTTCATGCTCCTGCTATTTTTCAGACCGTTTCATACTCCTCATATTTTTGACACCTTTTGAAGCTCTTCCTATTTTTCAAACCTTTTCAGGCTCTTCACGTTTTTCAACAACGCTTCATGTTCCTCCTATTTTTCATACCGTTTCATGCTCCTCATAATTTTCACACCTTTTGAAGCTCTTCATATTTTTCAAACCTTTTCAGGCCTTTCATATTTTTGAACACCGTTTCATGCTCCTCCTATTTTTAAGACCGTTTCATGTTCCTCATATTTTTAACACCTTTTGAAGCTCTTCATATTTTTCACAACTTTTCATGTTTTTGAACACCATTTCATGCTCCTCATATTTTTCACACATTTTGCAGCTGTTCATATTTTTCACGCCTTTTCATGATCTTCATGTTTTTCAACACCAATTCATGCTCCTCCTATATTTTAGACCGTTTCATGCTCCTCATATTTTTCACACCTTTTCAGGCTCTTCATGTTTTTGAACACCAGTTCATGCTCCTCCTATTTTTCAGACCCTTTGATGCTCTTCATATTTTTGACACCTTTTGAAGCTCTTCATATATTTCACACATTTTCAGGCTCTTCAATTTTTTCAAACCCGCTTCATGCCCCTCCTATTTTTCAGACCGTTTCATGCTACTCATATTTTTCACACATTTTGAAGATCTTCATATTTTTCACACCTTTTCATGCTCTTCATGTTTTTGAAGACCGTTTCATGCTCCTCCTACTTTTCAGACCATTTCATCCTCCTCATATTTTTGACACCTTTTGAAGCTCTTCATATATTTCACACATTTTCAGGCTCTTAATGTTTTTCAACAGTGCTTCATGCTCCTCCTATTATTCAGACCATTACAATCTACACATATTTTTGACACCTTTGGAAGCTCTTCATATATTTCACAACTTTTCACGTTCTTCATGATTTTCAACACCACTTCATGCTCCTCCTATTGTTCAAACTGAATCATGCTCGTCATATTTTTGACACCTTTTGAAGCTCTTCATATTTTTCACACATTTTCAGGCTCTTCATGTTTTTCAACACCACTTCATGCTCCTCATATTTTTCAGACCGATTAATTCTCCTCATATTTATGACACCTTTTGAATCTCCTCAAAATTTTCACACCTTTTCAGGCTCTTCATGTTTTTGAACACCACTTGTGATCCTCCTATTTTTCACACAGTTTCATGCTCCTCATATTTTTGACACCTTTTGAAACTCTTCATATATTTCACACGTTTTCAGGCTCTTCATGTTTTTCATCACCGCTTCATGCTTCTCTTATTTTTCAGACCGTTTTATGCTCCTCATATTTTTGACACGTTTTGAAGCTCTTCATATTTTTCACACCTTTTCAGGCTCTTCATGTTTTTCAACACCGCTTCTTGCTCCTCCTATTTTTCAGACCGTTTCATGCTCCTAAAATTTTTGACACGTTTTGAAGCTCTTCATATTTTTCACACCTTTTCAGGCTCTTCATGTTTTTGAACACCATTTCATGCTCCGCCTATTTTTCAGACGGTTTCATTCTCCTCATATTTTTGACACCTTTTGAAGCTCTTCATATTTTTCACACCTTTTGAAGCTCTTCATATTTTTCACACCTTTTCAGGCTCTTCATGTTTTTCAACACCGCTTCATGCTCCTGCTATTTTTCAGACCGTTTCATACTCCTCATATTTTTGACATTTTTTAAGGCTCTTCATATTTTTCACACCTTTTCAGGCTCTTCATGTTTTTGAACACGGTTTCATGATCCTCCTATTTTTCAGAAAGTTTCATGCTCCTCATATTTTTGACACCTTTTAAAACTCTTCATATTTTTCACACCTTTTCAGGCTCTTCCTGTTTTTCAACACCATTTCATGCTCCTCTTATTTTTCAGACCGTTTCATGCTGCTCCTATTTTTCAAACCGTTTCATGATCCTCATATTTTTGAAACCTTTTGAAGCTCTTCATATTTTTCACACCTTTTCAAGCTCTTCAAGATTTTCAACAACGCTTCATGCTCCTCCTTTTTTTCAGACCGTTTCGTGCTCCTCATATATTTGACAGCTTTTGAAGGTCTTCATATTTTTCACACCTTTTCAGGCTCTTCATGTTTTTGAACACTGCTTCATGCTGCTACTTTTTTTCAGACCGTTTATTTCTCCTCATATATTTGACACATTTTGAAGCTCTTCATATTTTTCACACCTTTTCTGGCTCTTCATGTTTTTGAACACCGCTTCATGCTCCTCCTATTTTTCAGACCGTTTCATGCTCGTCTTATTTTTCACACCTTTTAAAGCTCTTCATATTTTTCACACCTTTTCAGGCTCTTCATGTTTTCAGCACCAGTTCATGCTCCTCCTATTTTTCAGACCGTTTCAGGCTCATCTCATTTTTTACACCTTTTGAAGCTCTTCATATTTTGCACACATTTTCAGGCACTTCATGTTTTTCAGCTCCACTTCATGCTCCTCCTCTTTTTCCAACCGTTTCATGCTGCTCTCATTTTTTACACTTTTTGAAGCTCTTCATATTTTTCACACCTTTTCAGGCTCTTCATGTTTTTCAACACAGCTTCATGCTCCTCCTATTTTTCAGACCGTTTCATTCTCCTCAAGTTTTTGACACCTGTTGAAGCTCTTCACATTTTTCACACCTTCTCAGGCTCTTCACGATTTTCAACACCGCTTCATGATCCTCCTATTTTTCAGACCCTTTCATGCTCTTCCTATTTTTCAGACCGTTTCATGCTCCTCCTATTTTTCAGACCGTTTCATTCTCCTCATATATTTGACACATTTTGAAGCTCTTCCTATTTTTCCACACCTTTTCAGGCTCTTCATGTTTTTCCACACCGTTTAATGCTCCTCCTATTTTTCAGACCGTTTCATTCTCCTCATATATTTGACACATTTTGAAGCTCCTCCTATTTTTCCACAACTTTTCAGGCTCTTCATGTTTTTCAGCTCCACTTCATGCTCCTCCTATTTTTCAGACCGTTTCATGCTGCTCAAATTTTTCACACCTTTTAAAGCTCTTCATATTTTTCACACCTTTTCAGGCTCTTCATGTTTTTGAACACAGCTTCATGCACCTCCTATTTTTCACATCGTTTCATGCTCCTCATATTTTCCGACCGTTTCTTGCTCCTCATATTTTTGACACTTTTTGAAGCTCTTCATATTATTCACACCTTCTCTGGCTCTTAATGTTTTTGAACACCGCTTCATGCTCCTCCTATTTTTCAGACCGTTTCATGCTCGTCATATTTTTCACACCTTTTAAAGCTCTTTATATTTTTCCACCTTTTCATGCTCTTCATGTTTTTCAGCACCAGTTCATTCTCCTCCTATTTTTCAGACCGTTTCATGATCATCTAATTTTTACACCTTTTGAAGCTCTTCATATTTTGCACACCTTTTCAGGCTCTTCATGTTTTTCAACACAGCTTGATGCTCCTCCTATTTTTCAGATCGTTTCATGCTACTCCTATTTTTCAGATCGTTTCTTGCTCCTCATATTTTTGACACTTTTTGAAGCTCTTCATATTTTTCACACCTTTCCTGGCTCTTCGTGTTTTTGAACACAGCTTCATGCTCCTCCTATTTTTCAGACCGTTTCATTCTCCTCAAGTTTTTGACACCTGTTGAAGCTCTTCACATTTTTCACACCATTTCAGGCTCTTCACGATTTTCAACACCGCTTCATGATCCTCCTATTTTTCAGACCGTTTCATGCTCTTCCTATTTTTCAGACCGTTTCATGCTCCTCCTATTTTTCAGACCGTTTCATTCTCCTCATATATTTGACACATTTTGAAGCTCCTCCTATTTTTCCACACCTTTTCAGGCTCTTCATGTTTTTCCACACCCTTTAATGCTCCTCCTATTTTTCAGACCGTTTCATGCTCATGTAATTTTTGACACCTTTGGAAGCTCTTCATATTTTTCACACCTTTTCAGGCTCTTCATATTTTTCGCACCTTTTCAGTCTCTTCATGTTGTTGAACACAGCTTCATGCTCCTCATATTTTTCAGACCGTTTAATGCTCCTCATAATTTTGACACCTTTTTAAGCTCTTCATATTTTTCACCCCTTTTCAGGCTCTTCATGTTTTTGAACACCGCTTCATGCTCCTGCTATTTTTCAGACCGTTTCATGCTCATCTCATTTGACAGCTTTTGAAGCTCTTCATATTTTTCACACCTTTTGAAGCTCTTCATATTTTTCACACATTTTCAGGCTCTTCATGTTTTTCATCACCGCTTCTTGCTCCTCCTATTTTTCAGACCGTTTCATGCTCCTCATATTTTGACACCTTTTGAAGCTCTTCCTATTTTTCAAACCTTTTCAGGCTCTTCACGTTTTTCAACAACGCTTCATGTTCCTCCTATTTTTCATACCGTTTCATGCTCCTCATAATTTTCACACCTTTTGAAGCTCTTCATATTTTTCAAACCTTTTCAGGCCTTTCATATTTTTGAACACCGTTTCATGCTCCTCCTATTTTTAAGACCGTTTCATGCTCCTCATATTTTTAACACCTTTTGAAGCTCTTCATATTTTTCACAACTTTTCATGTTTTTGAACACCATTTCATGCTCCTCATATTTTTCACACATTTTGCAGCTCTTCATATTTTTCACGCCTTTTCATGATCTTCATGTTTTTCAAACCCGCTTCATGCCCCTCCTATTTTTCAGACCGTTTCATGCTACTCATATTTTTCACACATTTTGAAGATCTTCATATTTTTCACACCTTTTCAGGCTCTTCATGTTTTTCAACAACGTTTCATGCTCCTCCTACTTTTCAGACCGTTTCATCCTCCTCATATTTTTGACACCTTTTGAAGCTCTTCATATATTTCACACATTTTCAGGCTCTTAATGTTTTTCAACAGTGCTTCATGCTCCTCCTATTATTCAGACCGTTACAATCTACACATATTTTTGACACCTTTGGAAGCTCTTCATATATTTCACAACTTTTCACGTTCTTCATGATTTTCAACACCACTTCATGCTCCTCCTATTGTTCAAACTGAATCATGCTCGTCATATTTTTGACACCTTTTGAAGCTCTTCATATTTTTCACACTTTTTCAGGCTCTTCATGTTTTTCAACACCACTTCATGCTCCTCATATTTTTCAGACCGATTAATTCTCCTCATATTTTTGACAACTTTTGAATCTCCTCAAAATTTTCACACCTTTTCAGGCTCTTCATGTTTTTGAACACCACTTGTGATCCTCCTATTTTTCACACAGTTTCATGCTCCTCATATTTTTGACACCTTTTGAAACTCTTCATATATTTCACACGTTTTCAGGCTCTTCATGTTTTTCATCACCACTTCATGCTTCTCTTATTTTTCAGACCGTTTTATGCTCCTCATATTTTTGACACGTTTTGAAGCTCTTCATATTTTTCACACCTTTTCAGGCTCTTCATGTTTTTCAACACCGCTTCTTGCTCCTCCTATTTTTCAGACCGTTTCATGCTCCTAAAATTTTTGACACGTTTTGAAGCTCTTCATATTTTTCACACCTTTTCAGGCTCTTCATGTTTTTGAACACCATTTCATGCTCCGCCTATTTTTCAGACCGTTTCATTCTCCTCATATATTTGACAGCTTTTGAGGGTCTTCATATTTTTCACACCTTTTGAAGCTCTTCATATTTTTCACACCTTTTCAGGCTCTTCATGTTTTTCAACACCGCTTCATGCTCCTGCTATTTTTCAGACCGTTTCATACTCCTCATATTTTTGACATTTTTTAAGGCTCTTCATATTTTTCACACCTTTTCAGGCTCTTCATGTTTTTGAACACGGTTTCATGATCCTCCTATTTTTCAGAAAGTTTCATGCTCCTCATATTTTTGACACCTTTTAAAACTCTTCATATTTTTCACACCTTTTCAGGCTCTTCCTGTTTTTCAACACCATTTCATGCTCCTCTTATTTTTCAGACCGTTTCATGCTGCTCCTATTTTTCAAACCGTTTCATGATCCTCATATTTTTGAAACCTTTTGAAGCTCTTCATATTTTTCACACCTTTTCAAGCTCTTCAAGATTTTCAACAACGCTTCATGCTCCTCCTTTTTTTCAGACCGTTTCGTGCTCCTCATATATTTGACAGCTTTTGAAGGTCTTCATATTTTTCACACCTTTTCAGGCTCTTCATGTTTTTGAACACCGCTTCATGCTGCTACTTTTTTTCAGACCGTTTATTTCTCCTCATATATTTGACACATTTTGAAGCTCTTCATATTTTTCACACCTGTTCTGGCTCTTCATGTTTTTGAACACCGCTTCATGCTCCTCCTATTTTTCAGACCGTTTCATGCTCGTATTATTTTTCACACCTTTTAAAGCTCTTCATATTTTTCACACCTTTTCAGGCTCTTCATGTTTTCAGCACCAGTTCATGCTCCTCCTATTTTTCAGACCGTTTCATGCTGCTCTCATTTTTTACACTTTTTGAAGCTCTTTATATTTTTCACACCTTTTCAGGCTCTTCATGTTTTTCAACACAGCTTCATGCTCCTCCTATTTTTCAGACCGTTTCATTCTCCTCAAGATTTTGTCACCTGTTGAAGCTCTTCACATTTTTCACACCTTTTCAGGCTCTTCACGATTTTCAACACCGCTTCATGATCCTCCTATTTTTCAGACCGTTTCATACTCCTCATATTTTTCACACCTTTTGAAGCTCTTCATATTTTTCACACCTTTTCAGGCTCTTCATGCTTTTGAACACCGCTTCATGTTCCTTCTATTTTTCAGAACGTTTCATGCTCCTATTATTTTTGACATCTTTTGAAGCTCTTCATATATTTCACACCTTTTCATGCGCTTCATGTTTTTCAACATCGCTTCATGCTCCTCCTATTTTTCAGACCGTCTCATGCTACTCATATTTTTGACACCTTTTGAAGCTCTTCCTATTTTTCAAACCTTTTCAGGCTCTTCACGTTTTTCAACAACGCTTCATGTTCCTCCTATTTTTCATACCGTTTCATGCTCCTCATAATTTTCACACCTTTTGAAGCTCTTCATATTTTTCAAACCTTTTCAGGCCTTTCATATTTTTGAACACCGTTTCATGCTCCTCCTATTTTTAAGACCGTTTCATGCTCCTCATATTTTTAACACCTTTTGAAGCTCTTCATATTTTTCACAACTTTTCATGTTTTTGAACACCATTTCATGCTCCTCATATTTTTCACACATTTTGCAGCTCTTCATATTTTTCACGCCTTTTCATGATCTTCATGTTTTTCAACACCAATTCATGCTCCTCCTATATTTTAGACCGTTTCATGCTCCTCATATTTTTCACACCTTTTCAGGCTCTTCATGTTTTTGAACACCACTTCATGCTCCTCCTATTTTTCAGACCCTTTGATGCTCTTCATATTTTTGACACCTTTTGAAGCTCTTCATATATTTCACACATTTTCAGGCTCTTCAATTTTTTCAAACCCGCTTCATGCCCCTCCTATTTTTCAGACCGTTTCATGCTACTCATATTTTTCACACATTTTGAAGATCTTCATATTTTTCACACCTTTTCAGGCTCTTCATGTTTTTCAACAACGTTTCATGCTCCTCCTACTTTTCAGACCGTTTCATCCTCCTCATATTTTTGACACCTTTTGAAGCTCTTCATATATTTCACACATTTTCAGGCTCTTAATGTTTTTCAACAGTGCTTCATGCTCCTCCTATTATTCAGACCGTTACAATCTACACATATTTTTGACACCTTTGGAAGCTCTTCATATATTTCACAACTTTTCACGTTCTTCATGATTTTCAACACCACTTCATGCTCCTCCTATTGTTCAAACTGAATCATGCTCGTCATATTTTTGACACCTTTTGAAGCTCTTCATATTTTTCACACTTTTTCAGGCTCTTCATGTTTTTCAACACCACTTCATGCTCCTCATATTTTTCAGACCGATTAATTCTCCTCATATTTATGACACCTTTTGAATCTCCTCAAAATTTTCACACCTTTTCAGGCTCTTCATGTTTTTGAACACCACTTGTGATCCTCCTATTTTTCACACAGTTTCATGCTCCTCATATTTTTGACACCTTTTGAAACTCTTCATATATTTCACACGTTTTCAGGCTCTTCATGTTTTTCATCACCACTTCATGCTTCTCTTATTTTTCAGACCGTTTTATGCTCCTCATATTTTTGACACGTTTTGAAGCTCTTCATAGTTTTCACACCTTTTCAGGCTCTTCATGTTTTTCAACACCGCTTCTTGCTCCTCTTATTTTTCAGACCGTTTCATGCTCCTAAAATTTTTGACACGTTTTGAAGCTCTTCATATTTTTCACACCTTTTCAGGCTCTTCATGTTTTTGAACACCATTTCATGCTCCGCCTATTTTTCAGACCGTTTCATTCTCCTCATATTTTTGACACGTTTTGAAGCTCTTCATATTTTTCACACCTTTTGAAGCTCTTCATATTTTTCACACCTTTTCAGGCTCTTCATGTTTTTCAACACCGCTTCATGCTCCTGCTATTTTTCAGACCGTTTCATACTCCTCATATTTTTGACATTTTTTAAGGCTCTTCATATTTTTCACACCTTTTCAGGCTCTTCATGTTTTTGAACACGGTTTCATGATCCTCCTATTTTTCAGAAAGTTTCATGCTCCTCATATTTTTGACACCTTTTAAAACTCTTCATATTTTTCACACCTTTTCAGGCTCTTCCTGTTTTTCAACACCATTTCATGCTCCTCTTATTTTTCAGACCGTTTCATGCTGCTCCTATTTTTCAAACCGTTTCATGATCCTCATATTTTTGAAACCTTTTGAAGCTCTTCATATTTTTCACACCTTTTCAAGCTCTTCAAGATTTTCAACAACGCTTCATGCTCCTCCTTTTTTTCAGACCGTTTCGTGCTCCTCATATATTTGACAGCTTTTGAAGGTCTTCATATTTTTCACACCTTTTCAGGCTCTTCATGTTTTTGAACACCGCTTCATGCTGCTACTTTTTTTCAGACCGTTTATTTCTCCTCATATATTTGACACATTTTGAAGCTCTTCATATTTTTCACACCTGTTCTGGCTCTTCATGTTTTTGAACACCGCTTCATGCTCCTCCTATTTTTCAGACCGTTTCATGCTCGTATTATTTTTCACACCTTTTAAAGCTCTTCATATTTTTCACACCTTTTCAGGCTCTTCATGTTTTCAGCACCAGTTCATGCTCCTCCTATTTTTCAGACCGTTTCAGGCTCATCTCATTTTTTACACCTTTTGAAGCTCTTCATATTTTGCACACATTTTCAGGCACTTCATGTTTTTCAGCTCCACTTCATGCTCCTCCTCTTTTTCAGACCGTTTCATGCTGCTCTCATTTTTTACACTTTTTGAAGCTCTTTATATTTTCCACACCTCTTCAGGCTCTTCATGTTTTTCAACACAGCTTCATGCTCCTCCTATTTTTCAGACCGTTTCATTCTCCTCAAGATTTTGTCACCTGTTGAAGCTCTTCACATTTTTCACACCTTTTCAGGCTCTTCACGATTTTCAACACCGCTTCATGATCCTCCTATTTTTCAGACCGTTTCATACTCCTCATATTTTTCACACCTTTTGAAGCTCTTCATATTTTTCACACCTTTTCAGGCTCTTCATGCTTTTGAACACCGCTTCATGTTCCTTCTATTTTTCAGAACGTTTCATGCTCCTATTATTTTTGACATCTTTTGAAGCTCTTCATATATTTCACACCTTTTCATGCGCTTCATGTTTTTCAACATCGCTTCATGCTCCTCCTATTTTTCAGACCGTCTCATGCTACTCATATTTTTGACACCTTTTGAAGCTCTTCCTATTTTTCAAACCTTTTCAGGCTCTTCACGTTTTTCAACAACGCTTCATGTTCCTCCTATTTTTCATACCGTTTCATGCTCCTCATAATTTTCACACCTTTTGAAGCTCTTCATATTTTTCAAACCTTTTCAGGCCTTTCATATTTTTGAACACCGTTTCATGCTCCTCCTATTTTTAAGACCGTTTCATGCTCCTCATATTTTTAACACCTTTTGAAGCTCTTCATATTTTTCACAACTTTTCATGTTTTTGAACACCATTTCATGCTCCTCATATTTTTCACACATTTTGCAGCTCTTCATATTTTTCACGCCTTTTCATGATCTTCATGTTTTTCAACACCAATTCATGCTCCTCCTATATTTTAGACCGTTTCATGCTCCTCATATTTTTCACACCTTTTCAGGCTCTTCATGTTTTTGAACACCACTTCATGCTCCTCCTATTTTTCAGACCCTTTGATGCTCTTCATATTTTTGACACCTTTTGAAGCTCTTCATATATTTCACACATTTTCAGGCTCTTCAATTTTTTCAAACCCGCTTCATGCCCCTCCTATTTTTCAGACCGTTTCATGCTACTCATATTTTTCACACATTTTGAAGATCTTCATATTTTTCACACCTTTTCAGGCTCTTCATGTTTTTCAACAACGTTTCATGCTCCTCCTACTTTTCAGACCGTTTCATCCTACTCATATTTTTGACACCTTTTGAAGCTCTTCATATATTTCACACATTTTCAGGCTCTTAATGTTTTTCAACAGTGCTTCATGCTCCTCCTATTATTCAGACCGTTACAATCTACACATATTTTTGACACCTTTGGAAGCTCTTCATATATTTCACAACTTTTCACGTTCTTCATGATTTTCAACACCACTTCATGCTCCTCCTATTGTTCAAACTGAATCATGCTCGTCATATTTTTGACACCTTTTGAAGCTCTTCATATTTTTCACACTTTTTCAGGCTCTTCATGTTTTTCAACACCACTTCATGCTCCTCATATTTTTCAGACCGATTAATTCTCCTCATATTTATGACACCTTTTGAATCTCCTCAAAATTTTCACACCTTTTCAGGCTCTTCATGTTTTTGAACACCACTTGTGATCCTCCTATTTTTCACACAGTTTCATGCTCCTCATATTTTTGACACCTTTTGAAACTCTTCATATATTTCACACGTTTTCAGGCTCTTCATGTTTTTCATCACCACTTCATGCTTCTCTTATTTTTCAGACCGTTTTATGCTCCTCATATTTTTGACACGTTTTGAAGCTCTTCATAGTTTTCACACCTTTTCAGGCTCTTCATGTTTTTCATCACCGCTTCTTGCTCCTCCTATTTTTCAGACCGTTTCATGCTCCTAAAATTTTTGACACGTTTTGAAGCTCTTCATATTTTTCACACCTTTTCTGGCTCTTCATGTTTTTGAACACCGCTTCATGCTCCTCTTATTTTTCAGACCGTTTCATGCTCCTAAAATTTTTGACACGTTTTGAAGCTCTTCATATTTTTCACACTTTTTCAGGCTCTTCATGTTTTTCAACACCACTTCATGCTCCTCATATTTTTCAGACCGATTAATTCTCCTCATATTTATGACACCTTTTGAATCTCCTCAAAATTTTCACACCTTTTCAGGCTCTTCATGTTTTTGAACACCACTTGTGATCCTCCTATTTTTCACACAGTTTCATGCTCCTCATATTTTTGACACCTTTTGAAACTCTTCATATATTTCACACGTTTTCAGGCTCTTCATGTTTTTCATCACCACTTCATGCTTCTCTTATTTTTCAGACCGTTTTATGCTCCTAAAATTTTTGACACGTTTTGAAGCTCTTCATATTTTTCACACCTTTTCAGGCTCTTCATGTTTTTGAACACAGCTTCATGCTCCTCCTTTTTTTCAGACCGTTTCGTGCTCCTCATATATTTGACAGCTTTTGAGGGTCTTCATATTTTTCACACCTTTTCAGGCTCTTCATGTTTTTGAACACCGCTTCATGCTGCTACTTTTTTTCAGACCGTTTATTTCTCCTCATATATTTGACACATTTTGAAGCTCTTCATATTTTTCACACCTTTTCTGGCTCTTCATGTTTTTGAACATCGCTTCATGCTAATCTTATTTTTCAGACCGTTTCATGCTCGTCTTATTTTTCACACCTTTTAAAGCTCTTCATATTTTTCACACCTTTTCAGGCTCTTCATGTTTTCAGCACCAGTTCATGCTCCTCCTATTTTTCAGACCGTTTCAGGCTCATCTCATTTTTTACACCTTTTGAAGCTCTTCATATTTTGCACACATTTTCAGGCACTTCATGTTTTTCAGCTCCACTTCATGCTCCTCCTCTTTTTCAGACCGTTTCATGCTGCTCTCATTTTTTACACTTTTTGAAGCTCTTCATATTTTTCACACCTTTTCAGGCTCTTCATGTTTTTGAACACAGCTCCATGCTCCTCCTATTTTTCAGACCGTTTCATTCTCCTCAAGTTTTTGACACCTGTTGAAGCTCTTCACATTTTTCACACCTTTTCAGGCTCTTCACGATTTTCAACAC
Source organism: Dama dama (assembly GCF_033118175.1). Lineage (NCBI taxonomy): Eukaryota > Metazoa > Chordata > Mammalia > Artiodactyla > Cervidae > Dama > Dama dama. The sequence goes on from NW_026870900.1 coordinate 1,353,103, forward strand.
CGCTTCATGATCCTCCTATTTTTCAGACCGTTTCATGCTCTTCCTATTTTTCAGACCGTTTCATGCTCCTCCTATTTTTCAGACCGTTTCATTCTCCTCATATATTTGACACATTTTGAAGCTCTTCCTATTTTTCCACACCTTTTCAGGCTCTTCATGTTTTTCCACACCGTTTAATGCTCCTCCTATTTTTCAGACCGTTTCATTCTCCTCATATATTTGACACATTTTGAAGCTCCTCCTATTTTTCCACAACTTTTCAGGCTCTTCATGTTTTTCAGCTCCACTTCATGCTCCTCCTATTTTTCAGACCGTTTCATGCTGCTCAAATTTTTCACACCTTTTAAAGCTCTTCATATTTTTCACACCTTTTCAGGCTCTTCATGTTTTTGAACACAGCTTCATGCACCTCCTATTTTTCACATCGTTTCATGCTCCTCATATTTTCTGACCGTTTCTTGCTCCTCATATTTTTGACACTTTTTGAAGCTCTTCATATTATTCACACCTTTTCTGGCTCTTCATGTTTTTGAACACCACTTCATGCTCCTCCTATTTTTCAGACCGTTTCATGATCCTCATATTTTTCACACCTTTTAAAGCTCTTTATATTTTTCCACCTTTTCATGCTCTTCATGTTTTTCAGCACCAGTTCATGCTCCTCCTATTTCTCAGACCGTTTCATGCTCATCCCATTTTTTACACCTTTTGAAGCTCTTCATATTTTGCACACATTTTCAGGCACTTCATGTTTTTCAGCTCCACTTCATGCTCCTCCTCTTTTTCAGACCGTTTCATGCTGCTCTCATTTTTTACACTTTTTGAAGCTCTTCATATTTTTCACAACTTTTCAAGCTCTTCAAGATTTTCAACAATGCTTCATGCTCCTGCTTTTTTTCAGACCGTTTCTTGCTCATGTCATTTTTGACAGCTTTTGAAGCTCTTCATAATTTTCACACCTTTTCTGGCTCTTCATGTTTTTGAACACCGCTTCATGCTCCTCCAATTTTTCAGACCGTTTCATGCTCGTCATATTTTTCACACCTTTTAAAGCTCTTCATATTTTTCACACCTTTTCAGGCTCTTCATGTTTTTCAGCACCAGTTCATGCTCCTCCTATTTTTCAGACCGTTTCATGCTGCTCTCATTTTTTACACTTTTTGAAGCTCTTTATATTTTTCACACCTTTTCAGGTTCTTCATGTTTTTCAACACAGCTTCATGCTCCTCCTATTTTTCAGACCGTTTCATTCTCCTCAAGTTTTTGACACCTGTTGAAGCTCTTCACATTTTTCACACCTTTTCAGGCTCTTCACGATTTTCAACACCGCTTCATGATCCTCCTATTTTTCAGACCGTTTCATGCTCTTCCTATTTTTCAGACCGTTTCATGCTCCTCCTATTTTTCAGACCGTTTCATTCTCCTCATATATTTGACACATTTTGAAGCTCTTCCTATTTTTCCACACCTTTTTAGGCTCTTCATGTTTTTCCACACCGTTTAATGCTCCTCCTATTTTTCAGACCGTTTCATTCTCCTCATATATTTGACACATTTTGAAGCTCCTCCTATTTTTCCACAACTTTTCAGGCTCTTCATGTTTTTCAGCTCCACTTCATGCTCCTCCTATTTTTCAGACCGTTTCATGCTGCTCAAATTTTTCACACCTTTTAAAGCTCTTCATATTTTTCACACCTTTTCAGGCTCTTCATGTTTTTGAACACAGCTTCATGCTCCTCCTATTTTTCAGATCGTTTCATGCTCCTCATATTTTCCGACCGTTTCTTGCTCCTCATATTTTTGACACTTTTTGAAGCTCTTCATATTTTTCACACCTTTTCTGGCTCTTCATGTTTTTGAACACAGCTTCATGCTCCTCCTATTTTTCAGACCGGTTCATGCTCGTCATATTTTTTACACCTTTTAAAGATCTTCATATTTTTCATATCTTTTCATGCTTTTCATGTTTTTCAGCACCAGTTCATGCTCCTCCTATTTTTCAGACCGTTTCATGCTCATCTCATTTTTTACACCTTTGGAAGCTCTTCATATTTTGCACACCTTTTCAGGCTCTTCATGTTTTTCAACACAGCTTCATGCTCCTCCTATTTTTCAGATCGTTTCATGCTACTCCTATTTTTCAGACCGTTTCTTGCTCCTCATATTTTTTACACTTTTTGAAGCTCTTCATATTTTTCACACCTTTTCTGGCTCTTCATGTTTTTGAACACAGCTTCATGCTCCTCCTATTTTTCAGACCGTTTCATTCTCCTCAAGTTTTTGACACCTGTTGAAGCTCTTCACATTTTTCACACCATTTCAGGCTCTTCACGATTTTCAACACCGCTTCATGATCCTCCTATTTTTCAGACCGTTTCATGCTCTTCCTATTTTTCAGACCGTTTCATGCTGCTCTCATTTTTTACACCTTTTGAAGCTCTTCATATTTTGCACACATTTTCAGGCACTTCATGTTTTTCAGCTCCACTTCATGCTCCTCCTCTTTTTCAGAACGTTTCATGCTGCTCTCAATTTTTACACTTTTTGAAGCTCTTCATATTTTTCTCACATTTTCAGGCTCTTCCTGTTTTTCAACACCATTTCATGCTCCTCTTTTTTTTTCAGACCGTTTCATGTTGCTCCTATTTTTCAAACCGTTTCATGCTCCTCATAATTTTCACACCTTATGAAACTCTTCATATTTTTCACATCTTTTCCGGTTCTTCATGTTTTTGAACACTGCTTCATGCTCCTCCTATTTTTCACACCGTTTCATGCTCCTCATTTATTTCACACCTTTAGAAGCTGTACATATTTTTCACAGCTTTTCAGGCTCTTCATGTTTTTGAACACCGTTTCATGCTTCTCCTATTTTTCAAACTGTTTCATGCTTTTCATATTTTTCACAACTTTTGAAGCTCTTCATATTTTTCACACCTTTTCAACTCTTCATGTTTTCGAACACCGCTTCACGCTCCTATTTTTCAGACCGTTTCATGCTCCTCAAATTTTTGACACCTTTTGAAGCTCTTCATATTTTTTCCACCTTTTCAGGCTCTTCATTTTTGTGAACTCCGCTGCATGTTCCTCCTATTTTTCAGACCGTTTCATGCTCCTCATATATTTCACATATTTTCAGGCTCTTCAAGTTTTTGAACACCGCTTCATGATCCTCCTATATTTCAGACCGTTTCATACTCCTCATATTTTTCACACCTTTTGAAGCTCTTCATATTTTTCACACCTTTTCAGGCTCTTCATGCTTTTGAACACCGCTTCATGTTCCTTCTATTTTTCAGAACGTTTCATGCTCCTATTATTTTTGACATCTTTTGAAGCTCTTCATATATTTCACACCTTTTCATGCGCTTCATGTTTTTCAACATCGCTTCATGCTCCTCCTATTTTTCAGACCGTCTCATGCTACTCATATTTTTGACACCTTTTGAAGCTCTTCCTATTTTTCAAACCTTTTCAGGCTCTTCACGTTTTTCAACAACGCTTCATGTTCCTCCTATTTTTCATACCGTTTCATGCTCCTCATAATTTTCACACCTTTTGAAGCTCTTCATATTTTTCAAACCTTTTCAGGCCTTTCATATTTTTGAACACCGTTTCATGCTCCTCCTATTTTTAAGACCGTTTCATGCTCCTCATATTTTTAACACCTTTTGAAGCTCTTCATATTTTTCACACCTTTTCAGGCTCTTCAGGTTTTTGAACACAGCTTCATGCTCCTCCTTTTTTTCAGATCGTTTCATGCTCCTCCTATTTTCCGACCGTTTCTTGCTCCTCATATTTTTGACACTTTTTGAAGCTCTTCATATTTTTCACACCTTTTCTGGCTCTTCATGTTATTGAACACAGCTTCATGCTCCTCCTATTTTTCAGACCGTTTCATACTCCTCCTATTTTTGAGACCGTTTCAGGCTCCTCATATTTTTGACACATTTGAAGATCTTCATATTTCTCACACCTTTTCAGGATCTTCATGTTTTTCAACACCGCTTCATGCCCCTCCTATCTTTCAGACCATTTCATGCTCATCTCATTTTTGACACATTTTGAAGCTCTTCATATATTTCACACCTTTTGAGGCTCTTCATAATTTTCACACGTTTTCACGCTCTTCATGTTTTTCAACAAGATTCATGCTCCTCCTATTTTTCAGACCGTTTCAAGCTCCTCATCTATTTCACACCATTTGAAGCTCTTCATATTTTTCACACCTTTTCAGGCTCTTCATGATTTTCAACACCGCTTCATGCTCCTCCTATCTTTCAGACCATTTCATGCTCATCTCATTTTTGACACCTTTGAAGCTCTTCATATGTTTCACACCTTTTGAAGCTCTTCATGTTTTTTAACATCGTTTCATGCTCCTCGTATTTTTCTGAACGTTTCCCGCTCCTCATATGTTTTACACCTTTTGAAGCTCTGCATGTTTTTTAACACCTTTTCATGCTCCTCCTATATTTCAGACAGTTTCATGCTCCTCATATTTTGACACCTTTTGAAGCTCTTCATATTTTACCCACCTTTTCAGGCTCTTCATGTTTTTCAACACCGCTTCATGCTCGTCCTGTTTTCCAGACCGTTTCATGCTCCTCATGTATTTCCAACCTTTTGAAGCTCTTCATATTTTTCACACCTTTTCAGGCACTTCATGTTTTTGAACACCCTTTCATGCTCCGCCTATTTTTCAAACCGTTTCATGCTCCTCATAATTTTCACACCTTATGAAACTCTTCATATTTTTCACATCTTTTCCGGTTCTTCATGTTTTTGAACACTGCTTCATGCTCCTCCTATTTTTCACACCGTTTCATGCTCCTCATTTATTTCACACCTTTAGAAGCTGTACATATTTTTCACAGCTTTTCAGGCTCTTCATGTTTTTGAACACCGTTTCATGCTTCTCCTATTTTTCAAACTGTTTCATGCTTTTCATATTTTTCACAACTTTTGAAGCTCTTCATATTTTTCACACCTTTTCAACTCTTCATGTTTTCGAACACCGCTTCACGCTCCTATTTTTCAGACCGTTTCATGCTCCTCAAATTTTTGACACCTTTTGAAGCTCTTCATATTTTTTCCACCTTTTCAGGCTCTTCATTTTTGTGAACTCCGCTTCATGTTCCTCCTATTTTTCAGACCGTTTCATGCTCCTCATATATTTCACATATTTTCAGGCTCTTCAAGTTTTTGAACACCGCTTCATGATCCTCCTATTTTTCAGACGGTTTCATACTCCGCATATTTTTCACACCTTTTCAGGCTCTTCATGCTTTTGAACACCGCTTCATGTTCCTTCTATTTTTCAGAACGTTTCATGCTCCTATTATTTTTGACATCTTTTGAAGCTCTTCATATATTTCACACCTTTTCATGCGCTTCATGTTTTTCAACATTGCTTCATGCTCCTCCTATTTTTCAGACCGTCTCATGCTACTCATATTTTTGACACCTTTTGAAGCTCTTCCTATTTTTCAAACCTTTTCAGGCTCTTCACGTTTTTCAACAACGCTTCATGTTCCTCCTATTTTTCATACCGTTTCATGCTCCTCATAATTTTCACACCTTTTGAAGCTCTTCATATTTTTCAAACCTTTTCAGGCCTTTCATATTTTTGAACACCGTTTCATGCTCCTCCTATTTTTAAGACCGTTTCATGCTCCTCATATTTTTAACACCTTTTGAAGCTCTTCATATTTTTCACAACTTTTCATGTTTTTGAACACCATTTCATGCTCCTCATATTTTTCACACATTTTGCAGCTCTTCATATTTTTCACGCCTTTTCATGATCTTCATGTTTTTCAACACCAATTCATGCTCCTCCTATATTTTAGACCGTTTCATGCTCCTCATATTTTTCACACCTTTTCAGGCTCTTCATGTTTTTGAACACCACTTCATGCTCCTCCTATTTTTCAGACCCTTTGATGCTCTTCATATTTTGACACCTTTTGAAGCTCTTCATATATTTCACACATTTTCAGGCTCTTCAATTTTTTCAAACCCGCTTCATGCCCCTCCTATTTTTCAGACCGTTTCATGCTACTCATAATTTTCACACATTTTGAAGATCTTCATATTATTCACACCTTTTCAGGCTCTTCATGTTTTTCAACAACGTTTCATGCTCCTCCTACTTTTCAGACCGTTTCATCCTCCTCATATTTTTGACACCTTTTGAAGCTCTTCATATATTTCACACATTTTCAGGCTCTTAATGTTTTTCAACAGTGCTTCATGCTCCTCCTATTATTCAGACCGTTACAATCTACACATATTTTTGACACCTTTGGAAGCTCTTCATATATTTCACAACTTTTCACGTTCTTCATGATTTTCAACACCACTTCATGCTCCTCCTATTGTTCAAACTGAATCATGCTCGTCATATTTTTGACACCTTTTGAAGCTCTTCATATTTTTCACACTTTTTCAGGCTCTTCATGTTTTTCAACACCGTTACATGCTCCTCATGCTCCTCCTATTTTTCAGACCGTTTCCTGCTCCTCATAATTTTGACACCTTTTGAAGCTCTTCATATTTTTCACACCTTTTCAGGCTCTTCATGTTTTTGAACACCGCTTCATGCTCCTACTATTTATCAGACCGTTTCATGTTACTCTTATTTTTCTGACCGTTTCAAGCTCCTCATATATTTGACACCTTTTGAAGCTCTTCATATTTTTCACAGCTTTTCAGGCTCTTCATGTTTTTCAACACTGTTTCATGCTCCTCCTATTTTTCAGACCGTTTCATGCTCCTCCTATTTTTCAGACCGTTTCATTCTCCTCATGTATTTCACACCTTTTGAAGCTCTTCATATTTTTGACACGTTTTCAGACTCTTCATGTTTTTCAACACCGTTACATGCTCCTCCTATTTTTCAGACCGTTTCCTGCTCCTCATAATTTTGACACCTTTTGAAGCTCTTCATATTTTTCACACCTTTTCAGGCTCTTCATGTTTTTGAGCCCAACTTCATGCTCTTCCTATTTTTCAGGCCGTTTCATGCTCCTCATGTATTTCACACCTTTTTAAGCTCTTCATATTTTTCACACCTTTTCAGGCTCTTCATGTTTTTGATCACCGTTTTATGCTACTTTTATTTTTCACACCGTTTCCTGCTCCTAATATTTTTGACACATTTTGAAGCTCTTCATATATTTCACACCTTTTCAGGCTCTTCATGTTTTTCAACACCACTTCTTGCTCCTCCTATTTTTCAGACCGTTTCTTGCTCATCTCATTTTTGACACCTTTTGAAGATCTTCATATTTTTCACAGCTTTTGAAGCTCTTTATATTTTTCACACTTTTTCAGGCTCTTCATGTTTTTAACACCGTTTCATGCTTCTCCTTTTTTTCAGACCATTTCATGCTCCTCATATTTTTGACACAATTTGAAGCTTCATATTTTTCACACCTTTTCAGGCTCTACATATTTTTGAACACCGCTTCATGCTCCTCCTATTTCAGACCGTTTCATGCTCATCTAATTTTTGACACCTTTTGAAGCTCTTCATATTTTTCACATTTTTGAAGCTCTTCATATTTTTCACACCTTTTCAGGCTCCTTATGATTTTCAACACAGCTTAATGCTCCTCCTATTTTTCAGACCGTTTCATGCTCATCTCATTTTTGACACCTTTTGAAGCTCTTCATATATTTCACATCTTTTGAAGCTCTTCATATTTTTCACACATTTTCAGGCTCTTCATGTTTTTCAACACCGCTTCTTGCTCCTCCTATTTTTCAGACCGTTTCATGCTCCTCATATTTTTGACACGTTTTGAAGCTCTTCATATTTTTCACACCTTTTCAGGCTCTTCATGTTTTTGAACACCATTTCATGCTCCGCCTATTTTTCAGACCGTTTCATTCTCCTCATATTTTTGACACCTTTTGAAGCTCTTCATATTTTTCACACCTTTTGAAGCTCTTCATATTTTTCACACCTTGTCAGGCTGTTCATGTTTTTCAACACCGCTTCATGCTCCTGCTATTTTTCAGACCGTTTCATACTCCTCATATTTTTGACATTTTTTAAGGCTCTTCATATTTTTCACACCTTTTCAGGCTCTTCATGTTTTTGAACACGGTTTCATGATCCTCCTATTTTTCAGAAAGTTTCATGCTCCTCATATTTTTGACACCTTTTAAAACTCTTTATATTTTTCACACCTTTTCAGGCTCTTCCTGTTTTTCAACACCATTTCATGCTCCTCTTATTTTTCAGACCGTTTCATGCTGCTCCTATTTTTCAGAGCGTTTCATGATCCTCATATTTTTGAAACCTTTTGAAGCTCTTCATATTTTTCACACCTTTTCAAGCTCTTCAAGATTTTCAACAACGCTTCATGCTCCTCCTTTTTTTCAGACCGTTTCGTGCTCCTCATATATTTGACAGCTTTTGAAGCTCTTCATATTTTTCACACCTTTTCAGGCTCTTCATGTTTTTGAACACCGCTTCATGCTGCTACTTTTTTTCAGACCGTTTATTTCTCCTCATATATTTGACACATTTTGAAGCTCTTCATATTTTTCACACCTTTTCTGGCTCTTCATGTTTTTGAACACCGCTTCATGCTCCTCCTATTTTTCAGACCGTTTCATGCTCGTCATATTTTTCACACCTTTTAAAGCTCTTCATATTTTTCACACCTTTTCAGGCTCTTCATGTTTTTCAGCACCAGTTCATGCTCCTCCTATTTTTCAGACCGTTTCATGCTCATCTCATTTTTTACACCTTTTGAAGCTCTTCATATTTTGCACACATTTTCAGGCACTTCATGTTTTTCAGCTCCACTTCATGCTCCTCCTCTTTTTCAGACCGTTTCATGCTGCTCTCATTTTTTACACTTTTTGAAGCTCTTTATATTTTTCACACCTTTTCAGGCTCTTCATGTTTTTCAACACAGCTTCATGCTCCTCCTATTTTTCAGACCGTTTCATTCTCCTCAAGTTTTTGACACCTGTTGAAGCTCTTCACATTTTTCACACCTTTTCAGGCTCTTCACGATTTTCAACACCGCTTCATGATCCTCCTATTTTTCAGACCGTTTCATGCTCTTCCTATTTTTCAGACCGTTTCATGCTCCTCCTATTTTTCAGACCTTTTCATTCTCCTCATATATTTGACACATTTTGAAGCTCTTCCTATTTTTCCACACCTTTTCAGGCTCTTCATGTTTTTCCACACCGTTTAATGCTCCTCCTATTTTTCAGACCGTTTCATTCTCCTCATATATTTGACACATTTTGAAGCTCCTCCTATTTTTCCACAACTTTTCAGGCTCTTCATGTTTTTCAGCTCCACTTCATGCTCCTCCTATTTTTCAGACCGTTTCATGCTGCTCAAATTTTTCACACCTTTTAAAGCTCTTCATATGTTTCACACCTTTTCAGGCTCTTCATGTTTTTGAACACAGCTTCATGCAACTCCTATTTTTCACATCGTTTCATGCTCCTCCTATTTTCCGACCGTTTCTTGCTCCTCATATTTTTGACACTTTTTGAAGCTCTTCATATTTTTCACACCTTTTCTGGCTCTTCATGTTTTTGAACACAGCTTCATGCTCCTCCTATTTTTCAGACCGTTTCATGCTCGTCATATTTTTCACACCTTTTAAAGCTTTTCATATTTTTCCACCTTTTCATGCTCTTCATGATTTTCAGCACCAGTTCATGCTCCTCCTATTTTTCAGACCGTTTCATGCTCATCTAATTTTTACACCTTTTGAAGCTCTTCATATTTTGCACACCTTTTCAGGCTCTTCATGTTTTTCAACACAGCTTCATGCTCCTCCTATTTTACAGATCGTTTCATGCTACTCCTATTTTTCAGACCGTTTCTTGCTCCACATATTTTTGACAGTTTTTGAAGCTCTTCATATTTTTCAGTCTCGTCATGTTTTTCAACACCGCTTCATGCTCCTCCTATTTTTCAGACTGTTTCATGCTCCTCATATAATGACACCTTTTGAAGCTCTTCATATTTTTCACACCTTTTCTGGCTCTTCATGTTTTTGAACACAGCTTCATGCTCCTCCTAATTTTCAGACCGTTTCATTCTCCTCAAGTTTTTGACACCTGTTGAAGCTCTTCACATTTTTCACACCATTTCAGGCTCTTCACGATTTTCAACACCGCTTCATGCTCCTCCTCTTTTTCAGACCCTTTCATGCTGCTCTCATTTTTTACACTTTTTGAAGCTCTTTATATTTTTCACACCTTTTCAGGCTCTTCATGTTTTTCAACACAGCTTCATGCTCCTCCTATTTTTCAGACCGTTTCATTCTCCTCAAGTTTTTGACACCTGTTGAAGCTCTTCACATTTTTCACACCTTTTCAGGCTCTTCACGATTTTCAACACCGCTTCATGATCCTCCTATTTTTCAGACCGTTTCATGCTCTTCCTATTTTTCAGACCGTTTCATGCTCCTCCTATTTTTCAGACCGTTTCATTCTCCTCATATATTTGACACATTTTGAAGCTCCTCCTATTTTTCCACACCTTTTCAGGCTCTTCATGTTTTTCCACACCGTTTAATGCTCCTCCTATTTTTCAGACCGTTTCATGCTCCTCCTATTTTTCAGACCGTTTCATTCTCCTCATATATTTGACACATTTTGAAGCTCTTCCTATTTTTCCACACCTTTTCAGGCTCTTCATGTTTTTCCACACCGTTTAATGCTCCTCCTATTTTTCAGACCGTTTCATTCTCCTCATATATTTGACACATTTTGAAGCTCCTCCTATTTTTCCACAACTTTTCAGGCTCTTCCTGTTTTTCAGCTCCACTTCATGCTCCTCCTATTTTTCAGACCGTTTCATGCTGCTCAAATTTTTCACACCTTTTAAAGCTCTTCATATGTTTCACACCTTTTCAGGCTCTTCATGTTTTTGAACACAGCTTCATGCACCTTCTATTTTTCACATCGTTTCATGCTCATCTCATTTTTTACACCTTTTGAAGCTCTTCATATTTTGCACACCTTTTCAGGCTCTTCATATTTTTCAACACAGCTTCATGCTCCTCCTATTTTTCAGATCGTTTCATGCTACTCCTATTTTTCACACCGTTTCTTGCTCCTCATATTTTTGACACTTTTTGAAGCTCTTCATATTTTTCACACCTTTTCTGGCTCTTCATGTTTTTGAACATAGCTTCATGCTCCTCCTATTTTTCAGACCGTTTAATGCTCCTCATAATTTTGACACCTTTTTAAGCTCTTCATATTTTTCACACCTTTTCAGGCTCTTCATGTTTTTCAACACCGCTTCATGCTCCTCCTATTTTACAGACCGTTTCATGCCCCTCTCATTATTCACACCTTTTGAAGCTCTTCATATTTTTCACAGCTTTTCAGGCTCTTCATGTTTTTCAACACTGTTTCATGCTCCTCCTATTTTTCATACCGTTTCATGCTCCTCCTATTTTTCAGACCGTTTCATGCTCCTCATGTATTTCACACCTTTTGAAGCTCTTCATATTTTTGACACGTTTTCAGACTCTTCATGTTTTTCAACACCGTTACATGCTCCTCCTATTTTTCAGACCGTTTCCTGCTCCTCATAATTTTGACTCCTTTTGAAGCTCTTCATATTTTTCACACCTTTTCAGGCTCTTCATGTTTTTGAGCCCAGCTTCATGCTCTTCCTATTTTTCAGGCCGTTTCATGCTCCTCATGTATTTCACACCTTTTTAAGCTCTTAATATTTTTCACACCTTTTCAGGCTCTTCATGTTTTTGATCACCGTTTTATGCTGCTTTTATTTTTCACACCGTTTCCTGCTCCTAATATTTTTGACACTTTTGAAGCTCTTCATATATTTCACACCTTTTCAGGCTCTTCATGTTTTTCAACACCACTTCGTGCTCCTCCTATTTTTCAGACCGTTTCTTGCTCATCTCATTTTTGACACCTTTTGAAGATCTTCATATTTTTCACAGCTTTTGAAGCTCTTTATATTTTTCACACTTTTTCAGGTTCTTCATGTTTTTAACACCGTTTCATGCTTCTCCTTTTTTTCAGACCATTTCATGCTCCTCATATTTTTGTCACCATTTGAAGCTTCATATTTTTCACACCTTTTCAGGCTCTTCATATTTTTGAACACCGCTTCATGCTCCTCCTATTTCAGACCGTTTCATGTTCATCTAATTTTTGACACTTTTTGAAGCTCTTCATATTTTTCACATTTTTGAAGCTCTTCATATTTTTCACACCTTTTCAGGCTCGTTATGATTTTCAACACAGCTTAATGCTCCTCCTATTTTTCAGACCGTTTCATGCTCATCTCATTTTTGACACCTTTTGAAGCTCTTCATATATTTCACATCTTTTGAAGCTCTTCATATTTTGCACACCTTTTCAGGCTCTTCATGTTTTTCAACACAGCTTCATGCTCCTCCTATTTTTCAGATCGTTTCATGCTACTCCTATTTTTCAGACCGTTTCTTGCTCCTCATATTTTTGACACTTTTTGAAGCTCTTCATATTTTTCACACCTTTTCTGGCTCTTCATGTTTTTGAACATAGCTTCATGCTCCTCCTATTTTTCAGACCGTTTAATGCTCCTCATCATTTTGACACCTTTTTAAGCTCTTCATATTTTTCACACCTTTTCAGGCTCTTCATGTTTTTCAACACCGCTTCATGCTCCTCCTATTTTACAGACCATTTCATGCCCCTCTCATTATTCACACCTTTTGAAGCTCTTCATATTTTTCACACCTTTTCAGGCTCTTCATGTTTTTGAACAGCGCTTCATGCTCCTACTATTTATCAGACCGTTTCATGTTACTCTTATTTTTCAGACCGTTTCAAGCTCCTCATATATTTGACACCTTTTGAAGCTCTTCATATTTTTCACAGCTTTTCAGGCTCTTCATGTTTTTCAACACTGTTTCATGCTCCTCCTATTTTTCAGACCGTTTCATGCTCCTCCTATTTTTCAGACCGTTTCATGCTCCTCATGTATTTCACACCTTTTGAAGCTCTTCATATTTTTGACACGTTTTCAGACTCTTCATGTTTTTCAACACCGTTACATGCTCCTCCTATTTTTCAGACCGTTTCCTGCTCCTCATAATTTTGACACCTTTTGAAGCTCTTCATATTTTTCACACCTTTTCAGGCTCTTCAGGTTTTTGAGCCCAACTTCATGCTCTTTCTATTTTTCAGGCCGTTTCATGCTCCTCATGTATTTCACACATTTTTAAGCTCTTCATATTTTTCACACCTTTTCAGGCTCTTCATGTTTTTGATCACCGTTTTATGCTGCTTTTATTTTTCACACCATTTCCTGCTCCTAATATTTTTGACACTTTTTGAAGCTCTTCATATATTTCACACCTTTTCAGGCTCTTCATGTTTTTCAACATCACTTCGTGCTCCTCCTATTTTTCAGACCGTTTCTTGCTCATCTCATTTTTGACACCTTTTGAAGATCTTCATATTTTTCACAGCTTTTGAAACTCTTTATATTTTTCACAATTTTTCGGGCTCTTCATGTTTTTAACACCGTTTCATTCTTCTCCTTTTTTTCAGACCATTTCATGCTCCTCATATTTTTGACACCATTTGAAGCTTCATATTTTTCACACCTTTTCAGGCTCTTCATATTTTTGAACACCGCTTCATGCTCCTCCTATTTCAGACCGTTTCATGCTCATCTAATTTTTGACACCTTTTGAAGCTCTTCATATTTTTCACATTTTTGAAGCTCTTCATATTTTTCACACCTTTTCAGGCTCGTTATGATTTTCAACACAGCTTAATGCTCCTCCTATTTTTCAGACCGTTTCATGCTCATCTCATTTTTGACACCTTTTGAAGCTCTTCATATATTTCACATCTTTTGAAGCTCTTCATATTTTGCACACCTTTTCAGGCTCTTCATGTTTTTCAACACAGCTTCATACTCCTCCTATTTTTCAGATCGTTTCATGCTACTCCTATTTTTCAGACCGTTTCTTGCTCCTCATATTTTTGACACTTTTTGAAGCTCTTCATATTTTTCACACCTTTTCTGGCTCTTCATGTTTTTGAACATAGCTTCATGCTCCTCCTATTTTTCAGACCGTTTAATGCTCCTCATAATTTTGACACCTTTTTAAGCTCTTCATATTTTTCTCACCTTTTCAGGCTCTACATGTTTTTCAACACCGCTTCATGCTCCTCCTATTTTACAGACCATTTCATGCCCCTCTCATTATTCACACTTTTTGAAGCTCTTCATATTTTTCACACCTTTTCAGGCTCTTCATGTTTTTGAACACCGCTTCATGCCCCTACTATTTATCAGACCGTTTCATGTTACTCTTATTTTTCAGACCGTTTCAAGCTCCTCATATATTTGACACCTTTTGAAGCTCTTCATATTTTTCACAGCTTTTCAGGCTCTTCATGTTTTTCAACACTGTTTCATGTTCCTCCTATTTTTCAGACCGTTTCATGCTCCTCATGTATTTCACACCTTTTGAAGCTCTTCATATTTTTGACACGTTTTCAGGCTCTTCATGTTTTTCAACACCGTTACATGCTCCTCCTATTTTTCAGACCGTTTCCTGCTCCTCATAATTTTGACACCTTTTGAAGCTCTTCATATTTTTCACACCTTTTCAGGCTCTTCATGTTTTTGAGCCCAGCTTCATGCTCTTCCTATTTTTCAGGCCGTTTCATGCTCCTCATGTATTTCACACCTTTTTAAGCTCTTCATATTTTTCACACCTTTTCAGGCTCTTCATGTTTTTGATCACCGTTTTATGCTGCTTTTATTTTTCACACCGTTTCCTGCTCTTAATATTTTTGACACTTTTTGAAGCTCTTCATATATTTCACACCTTTTCAGGCTCTTCATGTTTTTCAACACCACTTCGTGCTCCTCCTATTTTTCTGACCGTTTCTTGCTCATCTCATTTTTGACACCTTTTGAAGATCTTCATATTTTTCACAGCTTTTGAAGCTCTTTATATTTTTCACACTTTTTCAGGCTCTTCATGTTTTTAACACCGTTTCATGCTTCTCCTTTTTTTCAGACCATTTCATGCTCCTCATATTTTTGACACCATTTAAAGCTTCATATTTTTCACACCTTTTCAGGCTCTTCATATTTTTGAACACTGCTTCATGCTCCTCCTATTTCAGACCGTTTCATGTTCATCTAATTTTTGACACCTTTTGAAGCTCTTCATATTTTTCACATTTTTGAAGCTCTTCATATTTTTCACACCTTTTCAGGCTCGTTATGATTTTCAACACAGCTTAATGCTCCTCCTATTTTTCAGACCGTTTCATGCTCATCTCATTTTTGACACATTTTGAAGCTCTTCATATATTTCACGTCTTTTGAAGCTCTTCATATTTTTCACACATTTTCAGGCTCTTCATGTTTTTCAACACCGCTTCTTGCTCCTCCTATTTTTCAGACCGTTTCATGCTCCTCATATTTTTGACACGTTTTAAAGCTCTTCATATTTTTCACACCTTTTCAGGCTCTTCATGTTTTTGAACACCATTTCATGCTCCGCCTATTTTTCAGACCGTTTCATTCTCCTCATATTTTTGAGACCTTTTGAAGCTCTTCATATTTTTCACACCTTTTGAAGCTCTTCATATTTTTCACACCTTGTCAGGCTGTTCATGTTTTTCAACACCGCTTCATGCTCCTGCTATTTTTCAGACCGTTTCATACTCCTCATATTTTTGACATTTTTTAAGGCTCTTCTTATTTTTCACACATTTTCAGGCTCTTCATGTTTTTGAACACGGTTTCATGATCCTGCTATTTTTCAGAATGTTTCATGCCCCTGTATTTTTGACACCTTTTAAAACTCTTCATATTTTTCACACCTTTTCAGGCTCTTCCTGTTTTTCAACACCATTTCATGCTCCTCTTATTTTTCAGACCGTTTCATGCTGCTCCTATTTTTCAGACCGTTTCATGATCCTCATATTTTTGAAACCTTTTGAAGCTCTTCATATTTTTCACACCTTTTCAAGCTCTTCAAGATTTTCAACAACGCTTCATGCTCCTCCTTTTTTTCAGACCGTTTCGTGCTCCTCATATATTTGACAGCTTTTGAAGCTCTTCATATTTTTCACACCTTTTCAGGCTCTTCATGTTTTTCAGCACCAGTTCATGCTCCTCCTATTTTTCAGACCGTTTCATGCTCATCTCATTTTTTACACCTTTTGAAGCTCTTCATATTTTGCACACATTTTCAGGCACTTCATGTTTTTCAGCTCCACTTCATGCTCCTCCTCTTTTTCAGACCGTTTCATGCTGCTCTCATTTTTTACACTTTTTGAAGCTCTTTATATTTTTCACACCTTTTCAGGCTCTTCATGTATTTGAACACAGCTTCATGCTCCTCCTATTTTTCAGACCGTTTCATTCTCCTCAAGTTTTTGACACCTGTTGAAGCTCTTCACATTTTTCACACCTTTTCAGGCTCTTCACGATTTTCAACACCGCTTCATGATCCTCCTAATTTTCAGACCGTTTCATGCTCTTCCTATTTTTCAGACCGTTTCATGCTCCTCCTATTTTTCAGACCGTTTCATTCTCCTCATATATTTGACACATTTTGAAGCTCTTCCTATTTTTCCACACCTTTTCAGGCTCTTCATGTTTTTCCACACCGTTTAATGCTCCTCCTATCTTTCAGACCGTTTCATTCTCCTCATATATTTGACACATTTTGAAGCTCCTCCTATTTTTCCACAACTTTTCAGGCTCTTCATGTTTTTCAGCTCCACTTCATGCTCCTCCTATTTTTCAGACCGTTTCATGCTGCTCAAATTTTTCACACCTTTTAAAGCTCTTCATATTTTTCACACCTTTTCATGCTCTTCATGTTTTTCAGCACCAGTTCATGCTCCTCCTATTTTTCAGACCGTTTCATGCTCATCTCATTTTTTACACCTTTTGAAGCTCTTCATATTTTGCACACCTTTTCAGGCTCTTCATGTTTTTCAACACAGCTTCATGCTCCTCCTATTTTTCAGATCGTTTCATGCTACTCCTATTTTTCAGACCGTTTCTTGCTCCTCATATTTTTGACACTTTTTGAAGGTCTTCATATTTTTCACACCTTTTCTGGCTCTTCATGTTTTTGAACATAGCTTCATGCTCCTCCTATTTTTCAGACCGTTTCATTCTCCTCAAGTTTTTGACACCTGTTGAAGCTCTTCATATTTTTCACACCATTTCAGGCTCTTCACGATTTTCAACACCGCTTCATGATCCTCCTATTTTTCAGACCGTTTCATGCTCTTCCTATTTTTCAGACCATTTCATGCTCCTCCTATATTTCAGACCGTTTCATTCTCCTCATATATTTGACACATTTTGAAGCTCCTCCTATTTTTCCACACCTTTTCAGGCTCTTCATGTTTTTCCACACGGTTTAATGCTCCTCCTATTTTTCAGACCGTTTCATGCTCATCTAATTTTTGACACCTTTTGAAGCTATTCATATTTTTCACACCTTTTCAGGCTCTTCATATTTTTCGCACCTTTTCAGTCTCTTCATGTTGTTGAACACAGCTTCATGCTCCTCCTATTTTTCAAACCGTTTAATGCTCGTCATAATTTTTACACCTTTTTAAGCTCTTCATATTTTTCACCCCTTTTCAGGTTCTTCATGTTTTTGAACACCGCTTCATGCTCCTGCTATTTTTCAGACCGTTTCATGCTCATCTCATTTGACAGCTTTTGAAGCTCTTCATATTTTTCACACCTTTTGAAGCTCTACATATTTTTCACACATTTTCAGGCTGTTCATGTTTTTCAACACCGCTTCTTGCTCCTCCTATTTTTCAGACCGTTTCATGCTCCTCATATTTTGACACGTTTTGAAGCTCTTCATATTTTTCACACCTTTTCAGGCTCTTCATGTTTTTGAACACCGTTTCATGCTCCGCCTATTTTTCAGACCGTTTCATTCTCCTCATATTTTTGACACCTTTTGAAGCTCTTCATATTTTTCTCACATTTTCAGGCTCTTCCTGTTTTTCAACACCATTTCATGCTCCTCTTATTTTTCAGACCGTTTCATGTTGCTCCTATTTTTCAGACCGTTTCATGATCCTCATATTTTTGAAACCGTTTGAAGCTCTTCATATTTTTCACACCTTTTCAAGCTCTTCAAGATTTTCAACAATGCTTCATGCTCCTGCTTTTTTTCAGACCGTTTCCTGCTCATGTCATTTTTGACAGCTTTTGAAGCTCTTCATATTTTTCACACCTTTTCAGGCTCTTCATGTTTTTGAACACCGCTTCATGCTCCTCCTTTTTTTCAGACCGTTTCTTTCTTCTCATATATTTGACACTTTTTGAAGCTCTTCATATTTTTCACACCTTTTCAGGCTCTTCATGTTTTTGAACACCGATCCATGCTCCTCCTATTTTTCAGACCGTTTCATGCTGCTCATATTTTTCACACCTTTTGAAGCTCTTCATATTTTTCACACCTTTTCAGGCTCTTCAGGTTTTTCAGCACCAGTTCATGCTCCTCCTATTTTTCAGACCGTTTCATGCTCATCTCATTTTTTACACCTTTTGAAGCTCTTCATATTTTGCACACCTTTTCAGGCACTTCATGTTTTTCAGCTCCACTTCATGCTCCTCTTATTTTTCAGACCGTTTCATACTGCTCAAATTTTTTACACCTTTTGAAGCTCTTCATATTTTTCACACCTTTTCAGGCTCTTCAGGATTTTGAACACAGCTTCATGCTCCTCCTATTTTTCAGATCGTTTCATGCTCCTCCTATTTTCCGACCGTTTCTTGCTCCTCATATTTTTGACACTTTTTGAAGCTCTTCATATTTTCCACACCTTTTCTGGCTCTTCATGTTTTTGAACACCACTTCATGCTCCTCGTATTTTTCAGACCTTTTCATGCTCCTCATATTATTGACAGCTTTTGAAGCTCTTCATATTTTCACACGTTTTCAGGCTCTTCATGTTTTTCATTATCGTTTCACGCTCCTCCTATTTGAGACCGTTTCACGCTCCACATATTTTTGAAACTTTTGGAGCTCTTCATATTTTTCACACCTTTTCAGGCTCTTCATGTTTTTGAACACCGCTTCATGCTCCTCCTATTTTTCAGACTGATTCATTCTCCTCAAAGTTTTGAAACCTTTTGAAGCTCTTCATATTTTTCACACCTTTTCAGGCTCTTCATGTTTTTGAACACCGCTTCATGCTCCTCCTATTTTTCAGACCGATTCATGCTCCTCAAAGTTTTGAAACCTTTTGAAGCTCTTTATATTTTTCACACCTTTTCAGGCTCTCCATGTTTTTCATCAGCGATTCATACTCCTCCTATTTTTGAGGCCGTTTCATACTCCTCATATTTTTGACACCTTTTGAAGCTCTTTATATTTTTCACACCTTTTCAGGCTCTTCATGTTTTTGAACACCACCTGTGGTCCTCCTATTTTTCACACCGTTTCATGCTCCTCATATTTTTGACACCTTTTGAAGCTCTTCATATATTTCAGACGTTTTCAGGCTCTTCATGTTTTTGAACACAACTTGTGGTCCTCCTATTTTTCACACCGTTTCATGCTCCTCATATTTTTGACACCTTTTGAAGCTCTTCATATATTTCACACCATTTCACGCTCTTCATGTTTTTGAACACCACTTCATGCTCCTCCTATATTTCAGACCGTTTCATGCTCCTCCTATTTTTGACACCTTTTGAAGCTCTTCATATTTTTCACACCATTTCAGGCTCTTCATGTTTTTGAACACCGTTTAATGCTCCTCATATTTTTCAGACCGTTTCATGCTCCTCATATTTTTGACACCTTTTGAAGCTCTTCTTAGTTTACCCACCTTTTCAGGCTGTTCATGTTTTTCAACACCGCTTCATGCTCCTCTTATTTTTCAGACCGTTTCATGCTCCTCCTGTATTTCCAACCTTTTGAAGCTCTTTATATTTTTCACACCATTTCAGGCTCTTCATGTTTTTGAACACCGTTTAATGCTCCTCCTATTTTTCAGACCGTTTCATGCTCCTCATATTTTTGACAACTTTTGAAGCTCTTCATATTTTACCCACCTTTTCAGGCTCTTCATGTTTTTCAACACCGCTTCATGCTCCTCCTATTTTTCAGATCGTTTCATGCTCCTCATAATTTTCACACCTTTTGAAGCTCTTCATATTTTACACACCTTTTCCGGTTCTTCATGTTTTTGAACACTGCTTCATGCTCCTCCTATTTTTTAGACTGTTTCATGCTCCTCATGTATTTCACACCTTTTGAAGCACTTCATATATTTCGCATGTTTTCAGGCTCTTCATGTTTTTCAAAACCAATTCATTCTCCTCCTATTTTTCAGACTGTTTCATGCTCCTCATAATTTTGACATCATTTGAAGCGCTTCGTATTTTTCACACCTTTTCAGGCTCTTCATGTTCTTCAACACCGCTTCATGCTCCTCCTATTTTTCAGACCGTTTCATGCTCCTAATATTTTTGACACCTTTTGAAGTGCTTCATATTTTTCACACCATTTCAGGCTCTTCATGTTTTTCAACACCGCTTCATGCTCCTACTATTCTTCAGAACTTATCATGATCCTCATATTTTTGAAATCTTTTGAAGCTCTTCAAAATTTTCACACCTTTTCATACTCTTCATGTTTTTCAACACCGCTTCATGCTCCTCCTATTTTTCAGACCGTTTCATGATCCTCATATTTTTGACACCTTTTGAAGCTCTTCATATTTTTCACACCTTTTCAGGCTCTTCATGTTTTTGAACACCGCTTCAAGCTCCTCCTATTTTTCAGACCGTTTCATGATCCTCATATTTTTTACACCTTTTGAAGCTCTTCATATTTTACCCACCTTTTCAGGCTCTTCATGTTTTTCAACACCGCTTCATGCTCCTCTTATTTTTCAGACCGTTTCATGCTCTCCATGTATTTCCAACCCTTTGAAGCTCTTCATATTTTTCACACCTTTTCCGGTTCTTCATGTTTTTGAACACTGCTTCATGCTCCTCCTATTTTTCAGACCGTTTTATGCTCCTCCTATTTTTGACACCTTTTGAAGCTCTTCATATTTTACCCACCTTTTCAGGCTCTTCATGTTTTTCAAAATCAATTCATGCTCCTCCTATTTTTCAGACTGTTTCATGCTCCTCAAATTTTTTACACCTTTTGAAGCTCTTCATATATTTTCCACCTTTTCAGGCTCTTCATTTTTGTGAACTCCGCTTCATGCTCCTCCTTTTCTTCAGACCGTTTCATGCTCATCTCATTTTTGACATCTTTTGAAGCTCTTCATATTTTTCACACCTTTTCAGGCTCTTCATGTTTTTCAACACCGCTCCATGCTCCTCCTATTTTTCACAACTTTTGAAGCTTTTCATATTTTTCACACATTTTCAGGCTCTTCATGTTTTTCAACACCACTTCATGCTGCTCCTATTTTTCAGACCGTTTCATGCTCCTCATATTTTTGAAAGCTTTTGAAGCTCTTCATATTTTTCACACGTTTTCAGGCTCTTCATATTTTTCAACACCGCTTCATGATCCTCCTATTTTTCAGACCGTTTCATGCTCCTCATGTATTTCACACCTTTTGAAGCTCTTCATATTTTTCACACCTTGTCAGGCTCTTCATGTTTTTCAACACCACTTCATGCTCCTCCTATTTTTCAGACCGTTTCGTGCTCCAGACATTTTTGACACCTTTTGAAGCCCTTCATATATTTCACACGTTTTCAGGCCCTTCATGATTTGAACACCGTTTTATGTTCCTCAAATTTTTCAGACCTTTTCATGCTCCTCATAATTTGACACCTTTTGAAGCTCCTCATATTCTTCACACATTTTCAGTCTCTTCATTTTTTTGAACACCGCTTCATGCTCCTGCTATTTTTGAGACCGTTTCATTCTCCTCATATTTTTGACACCTTTTGAAACTCTTCATATTTTTCACACCGTTTCATGCTCCTCATATTTTTCACACCTTTTGAAGCTCTTCATATTTTTCACACCTTTTCAGGCTCTTCATGTTTTTGAACACCATTTCATACTCCTCCTATTTTTCAGACCGTTTCATGATCCTCATATTTTTCTCACCTGTTGAAGCTCCTCGTATTTTTCACAACTTTTGCAGCTCTTCATATTTTTCACACCTTTTCAGGCTTTTCATGTTTTTCAACGCCACTTCATGCTCCTCCTATTTTTCAGACCGTTTCTTGCTCCTCATATTTTTGACACCTATAGAAACTGTTCATATTTTTCACACTTTTTCAGGCTCTTCATGTTTTTCAACACCGATTCATGCTCCTCCTATTTTTCAGATCGTTTCATGCTCTTCTAATATTTGACACCTTTTGAAGCTCTTCATATTTTTCACACCTTTTGAAGCTCTTCATATTTTTAACACGTTTTCAGGCTCTTCATGTTTTTCAACACCGCTTCATGCTCCTCCTATTTTTCAAACCGTATCATGCTCCTCATATTTTTGACACCTTTTGAAGCTCTTCATATATTTCACACCTTTTCAGGCTCTTCATATTTTTGAACACCGCTTCATGCTCCTCCTAATTTTCAGACCTTTTCATGCTCCATATATATTTGACACCTTTTGAAGCTTTTCATATTTTTCACACCTTTTCATGCTCTTCATGTTTTTGAACACCATTTCATGCTCCTCCTATTTTGCAGACCTTTTCATTCTCCTCATATTTTTGACACCTTTTGAAGCTCTTCACATTTTTCACACCTTTTCAGGCTCTTCATGTTTTCCACACCGCTTCATGCTCCCCCTATTTTTCAGACCGTCTCATGCTCCTCATACTTTTGACACCTTTTGAAGCTCTTCATATTTTTCACACATTTTCAGGCTCTTCAAGATTTTGAACAACGCTTCAATGCTCCTCCTATTTTTCAGACCGTTTCATGCTCCTCATATTTTCGACAACTTTTGAAGCTCTTCATATTTTTCACACCTTTTCAGGCTCTTCATGTTTTTGAACACCGTTTTCTGCTCCTCCTATTTTTCAGACCGTTTAATGCTCCTCATATTTTTGACACCTTTGAATCTCTTCATATTTTTCACACCTTTTGAAGCTCTTCATATTTTTCACACCTTTTCAGGCCCTTCATGTTTTTGAACACCGTTTTATGTTCCTCAAATTTTTCAGACCTTTTCATGCTCCTCATAATTTGACACCTTTTGAAGCTCCTCATATTCTTCACACATTTTCAGTCTCTTCATTTTTTTGAACACCGCTTCATGCTCCTGCTATTTTTGAGACCGTTTTATTCTCCTCATATTTTTGACACCTTTTGAAACTCTTCATATTTTTCACACCGTTTCATGCTCCTCATATTTTTCACACCTTTTGAAGCTCTTCATATTTTTCACACCTTTTCAGGCTCTTCATGTATTTGAACACCGTTTCATGCTCCTCCTATTTTTCAGACCGTTTCATGCTCCTCATATATTTGACACATTTTGAAGGTCTTCATATTTTTCACACCTTTTCAGGCTCTTCATGCATTTGAACACCGCTTCAAGCTCCTCCTATTTTCCAAACAGTTTCATGCTCCTCATGTATTTCACACCTTTTGAAGCTCTTCATATTTTTCACACCTTTTGAAGCTCTTCATATTTTTCACACTTTTTCAGGCTCTTCATGTTTTAGAACATGGTTTCAGGATCCTCCTATTTTTCAGAATGTTTCATGCTCCTCATATTTTTGACAACTTTTGAAGCGCTTCATATTTTTCACACTTTTTCAGGCTTTACATGTTTTTCACAACCGCTTCATGATCCTCATATTTTTCAGACCATTTCATGCTCCTCATATTTTTGACACCTTTTGAATCTCTTCATATATTTCACACCTTTTCAGGCTCTTCATGTTTTTAAACACCGCTTCATGCTCCTCCTATTTTTCAGACCGTTTCATGCTCCTCATGTATTTCACACCTTTTGAAGCTCTTCATATTTTTCACACGTGTTCAGTCTCTTCATGTTTTTCAACACCACTTCATGCTCCTCCTATTTTTCAGACCGTTTCATGCTCCTCATATTTGACACGTTTTGAGACTCTTCATATATTTCACACCTTTTCAGGCCCTTCATGTTTTTGAACAGCTTTTTATGTTCCTCCTATTTTTCAGACCGGTTCATGCTCCTCATGTATTTCACAATTTTTGAAGCTGTTCATATTTTTCACATCTTTTCAGGCTCTTCACTTTTTTGAACACCGCTTCATGCTCCTTTTACTTTTCAGGCCGTTTCATGCTCCTCTTATATTTCACACCTTTTGTAGCTCTTCATATTTTTCACACCTTTTCAGGCTCTTCATGTTTTTGAACACCGTTTCATTCTGCTCCTATTTTTAAGACAATTTCATGCTCCTCATATTTTTGACACCTTTTGAAGCTCCTCATATTTTTCACACCTTTTGAAGCTCTTCTTATATTTCACATTTTTCAAGCTCTTCATGTTTTTCAACACCACTTTATGCTCCTCCTATTTTTCAGTCCGTTTCATGCTCATCTAATTTTTGACAGCTTTTGAAGCTCATCATATTTTTCACACCTTTTGAAGCTCTTCATATATTTCACACCTTTTGAAGCTCTTCATGTTTTTCAACACCGCTTCATGCTCCTCCTATTTTTCAAACCGTTTCATGCTCCTCATATTTTTGACACGTTTTGAGGCTCTTCATATTTTTCACACCTTTTCAGGCTCTTCATGTTTTTGAACACCGATTCATGCTCCTCCTATTTTTCCGACCGTTTCATGTTCCTCATAATTTTGACACCTTTTGAAGCTCTTCATATTTTTCACACCTTTTCAGGCTCTTCATGTTTTTAAACACCGCTTCATGATCCTCCTATCTTTCAGACCGTTTCATTCTCCTCATTTTTTTGAAACCTTTTGAAGCTCTTCATATTTTTTACACCTTTTCAGTCTCTTCATGTTTTTCAACACATCTTCATTCTCCTCCTATTTTTCAGACCATTTCATGCTCATTTAATTTTTGAGAGCTTTTGAAGCTCTTCATATTTTTCACATCTTTTGAAACTCTTCATATTTTTCTCACCTTTTCAGGCTCTTCATGTTTTTGAACCCCGTCATGCTCCTCCTATTTTTCAGACCGTCTCATGCTCCTCATATTTTTGACACCTTTTGAAGCTCCTCATATTTTTCACACCTTTAGAAGCTCTTCATATATTTGACACTTTTTCAGGCCCTTTATGTTTGTCAACACCACTTCATGCTCCTCCTATTTTTCAGACCGTTTCATGTTCATCTCATTTTTGACAGCTTTTGAAGCTCATCATATTTTTCACACCTTTTGAAGCTCTTCATGTATTTCACACCTTTTCAAGCTCTTCATGTTTTCCACACCGCTTCATGCTCCTCCTATTTTTCAGACCGTCTCATGCTCCTCATGTATTTCACACCTTTTCAAGCTCTTCATATTTACACACCTTTTGAGGCTCTTCATGAATTTCAATACCACTTCATGCTCCTCCTATTGTTGAGACCGTTTCATGTTCCTCATATTTTTGACACGTTTTGAAGCTCTTCATATTTTTCACACCTTTTCAGGCTCTTTATATTTTTCAACACAGCTTGATGCTCCTTCTATTTTTCAGACCGTTTCATGCTCCTCATATATTTCACACCTTTTGAAGCTCTTCATACTTTTCACACCTATTCAGGCTCTTCATCTTTTGAACAACGTTTCATGCTCCTCCTTTTTTTCAGACCGTTTCATGCTCCTCATATATTTGACACCTTTTGAAGCTCTTCATATTTTTCACACCTTGTGATGCTCTTCATATTTTTCACACATTTTCAGGCTTTTCATGTTTTTCACAACCGCTTCATGATCCTCATATTTTTCAGACCGTTTCATGCTCCTCATATTTTTGACACCTTTTGAAGCTCTTCATGTATTTCACAACTTTTCAGGCTCTTCATGTTTTTCAACACCGCGTCATGCTCCTCCAATTTTCAGACCGTTTCATGCTCCTCATATTTTTGACACCTTTTGAATCTTTTCATATATTTCACACGTTTTCAGGCCCTTCATGTTTTTGAACACCGTTTTATGTTCCTCCTATTTTTCAGACCTTTTCATGCTCCTCATAATTTGACACCTTTTGAAGCTCCTCATATTTTTCACACATTTTCAGTCCTTCATTTTTTTGAACACCGCTTCATGCTCCTCCTATTTTTCAGACCGTTTCAGGCTCCTCATATTTTTGACACCTTTTGAAGCTCTTCATATTTTTCACACCTTTTCAGGCTCTTCGTGTTTTTGAACATCGCTTCATTCTCCTATTTTTTAGACCGTTTCATGCTCCTCATGTATTTCACACCTTTAGAAGCTGTAAATATTTTTCACACATTTTGAAGCTTTTCATACTTTTCACACCTTTCCAGGCTCTTCATGTTTTTGAACACCGCTTCATGCTCCTCCTATTCTTCAGACCGTTTCATGCTCCTCATATTTTTCACACCTTTTGAAGCTCATTATATATTTCACACCTTTTCAGGCACTTCAAGATTTTCAACAACGCTTCATGCTCCTCCTATTTTTCACACCTTTTGAAGCTCTTCATATATTTCACATATTTTCAGGCTCTTCATGTTTTTCAACTCCACTTCATACTCCTCCAATTTTTCAGACCGATTCATGCTCCTCATATTTTTGACACTTTTTGAAGCTCTTCATATTTTTCACACCTTTTCAGGCTCTTCATGTTTTTCAACAATGCTTCATGCTCCTCCTATTTTTGACACCTTTTGAAGCTCTTCATATTTTTCACATGTTTTCAGGCTCTTCATGTTTTTTAACTCCACTTCATGCTCCTCCAATTTTTCAGACCGATTCATGCTCCTCATATTTTTGACACTTTTTGAAGCTCTTCATATTTTTCACACATTTTCAAGCTCTTCATGTTTTTCAACAACGCTTCATGCTCCTCCTATTTTTCACACCTTTTGAAGCTCTTCATATTTTTCACACCTTTTCAGGCTCTTCATGTTTTTGAACACCGTTTCATGCTGCTCCTATTTTTCAGACCGTTTCATGCTCCTCATATTTTTGACAGCTTTTGAAGTTCTTCATATTTTTCAAACCTTTTCAGGCTTTTCATGTTTCACAACAACGCTTCAAGCTCCTCCTATTTTTCACACCTTTTGAAGCTCTTCTTATATTTCACACCTTTTCAGGCACTTCATGTTTTTCAACAACGCTTCATGCTCCTCCTATTTTTCACACCTTTTGAAGCTCTTCGTATATTTCACACCTTTTCAGGCACTTCATGTTTTTCAACAACGTTTCATGCTCCTCATATTTTGACACCTTTTAAAGCTGTTCATATTTTTCACACCTTTTCAGGCTCTTCATGTTTTTGAACACTACTTCATCCTCCTCGTATTTTTCAGACCGTTTCTTGCTCCTCATATTATTCACACCTTTTGAAACTCTTCATATTTCTCACACCTTTTCAGGCCCTTCATGTTTATCAACACAACTTAACGCTTCTCTTATTTTTCAGACCGTTTCATGTTCCTCATATATTTCACACTTTTTGAAGCTCTTCATATTTTTCACACCTTTTCAGGCTCTTCACGTTTTTGAACACCGTTTCATGCTACTCACATTTTTCAGACCGTTTCATGCTCCTCATACTATTGACACCTTTTGAAGCTCTTCATAGTTTTCACACATTTTCAAGCTCTTCATGTTTTTCAACACCACTTCATGCTCCTCCTATTTTTCATACCGTTTCATGCTCATCTCATTTATGATATCTTTTGAAGCTCTTCATATTTTTCACGTCTTTTGAAACTCTTCATATTTTTCACACCTTCTCAGGCTCTTCATTTTTTTCAACACCACTTCATGCTCCTCCTATTTTTCAGACCGTTTCATGCTCATCTCATTTTTGACACCTTTTGAAGCTCTTCATATTTTTGACAACTTTTGAAGCTCTTCATATTTTTCACACTTTTTCAGTCTCTGCATGTTTTTGAACACCACTTCATGCCCTTCCTATTTTTCATACGGTTTCATCTCCTCATGAATTTCACACCTTTTGAAGCTCTTCATATTTTGCACACCTTTTCAGGCTCTTCATGTTTTTCACAACGACTTCATACTCCTCCTACTTTTCAGACCGTTTCATGCTCCTCATATTTTTGACACCTTTTGAAGCTCTTCATATTTTTCACAACTTATGAGGCTCTTCATGTTTTCAACACCGCTTCATGCTCCTCCTATTTTTCAAACCGTTTCATGCTCGTCATATATTTGACACATTTTGAAGCTCTTCATATATTTCACACATTTTCATGCTCTTCATGTTTTTTAACACCACTTCATGCTCCTCTGATTTTTCAGTCCGTTTCATGCACATCTCATTTTTGACATCTTTTGAAACTCTTCATATTTTTCACACCTTTTGAAGCTCTTCATATTTCTCACACGTTTTCAGGGTCTTCATGTTTTTCAACACCACTTCTTGCTCCTCCTATTTTTCAGATCGTTTCGTGCTCCTCATATTTTTGACACGTTTTGAAGCTCTTCATATTTTTCACACCTTTTCAGGCTCTTCAAGTTTTTGAACACGTTTAATGCTCCTTCTATTTTTCAGACCGTTTCATGCTCCTCATAATTTTGACACCTTTTGAAACTCTTCATATTTTTCACAACCTTTGAAGCTCTTCATATTTTTCACACCTTTTCAGGCTCTTCATGTTTGTCAACATCGCTTCATTCTCCTCCTATTTTTCAGACAGTTTCATGCTCCTCATATTTTTGACACCTTTTGAAGCTCCACCTATTTTTCACACCTTTTCAGGCTCTTAATGTTTTTCAACAGCGTTTCATGCTCCTCCTATTTTTCAAACCGTTTCATGCTCCCTCTATTTTTCAGACCGTTTCATTCTCCTCATATTTTGACAATTTTGCAAGCTCTTCATATTTTTCACACCTTTTCAGGCTCTTCATGTTTTTGAACACCGCTTCATGCTCCTCCTATTTTTCATACCGTTTCTTGCTCCTCCTATTTTTCACCGTTTCATTCTCTTCATATTTTCACAATTTTGGAAGCTCTTCATATTTTTCACACCTTTTCAGGCTCTTCATGTTTTTCAACACCGCTTCATGTTGCTCCTATTTTGCAGTCGTTTCATGCTTCTCATATTTTTGAAACCTTTTGAAGCTCTTCGTATTTTTCACAGCTTTTCAGGCTCTTCATGTTTTTCATCACCACTTCATGCTCCTCCTATTTTTCAGACCGTTCATGCTCCTCATATTTTTGACACCTTTTCAAGATCTTCCAATTTTTTACACCTTTTCAGGCTCTTCATGTTCTTCAACACCGCTTCATGCTCCTCCTATTTTTCAGACCGCTTCATGCTGCTCATATTTTTGACACCGTTTGAAGCTGTTCATATATTTCACACCTTTTCAGGGTCTTCATGTTTTTAAACACCGCTTCTTGCTCCTCCGATTTTTCAGACCGTTTCATGCTCCTCATATTTTTGACACCTTTTGAAGCTCTTCATATTTTTCACACCTTTCCTGCTCTTAATCTTTTTCAAAACCGTTTCATTCTCATCCTATTTTTCAGACTGTTTCATGCTCCTCATATTATTGACACCTTTAGAAGCTCTTCATAGTTTTCACACGTTTTCAGGCTCTTCATGTTTTTGAACACCGCTTCATGCTCCTCCTCTTTTTCAGTCATTTCATGCTTCTCATATTTTTGACACCTTTTGAAGCTCTTTGTATTTTTCACACCTTTTCAGGCTCTTCATGTTTTTCAAC
Source organism: Dama dama (assembly GCF_033118175.1). NCBI lineage: Eukaryota > Metazoa > Chordata > Mammalia > Artiodactyla > Cervidae > Dama > Dama dama. The sequence goes on from NW_026870900.1 coordinate 1,382,975, forward strand.
ACCGCTTCATGCTCCTCCTATTTTTCAGACCGTTTCATGCTCCTCATATTTTTGTCACCTTTTGAAGCTCTTCATATTTTTCACACCTTTTCACGCTCTTCATATTTTTGAGGACCGCTTCATGCTCCTCCTGTTTTTCAGAAGCTTCAAGCTTTTCATATTTTTGACACCTTTTGAAGCCCTCAAATTTTTGACAACTTTTCCGGCTGTTCATGTTTTTGAACACCGTTTCATGCTCCTCCTATTTTTCAGACTGTTTCATGCTCCTCATATTTTTGATACCTTTTGAAGCCCTTCATATTTTTCACACCTTTTCAGGCTCTTCATCTTTTTGAACACCGCTTCATGCTCTTCCTATATTTCAGACCGTTTCATGCTCCTCATATTTCTGACACCTTTTGAAGCACTTCATATTTTTCACACCTTTTCAGGCTCTACATGTTTTTCAACACTGCTTCATGCTCCTCCTGTTTTTCAGACCGTTTCATGCTTCTCATATTTTTGAGACCTTGAAGCTCTTCATATTTTTCACACCTTTCACGCTCTTCATGTTTTTAAGGACCGCTTCATGCTCCTCCTATTTTTCAGAAACTTCAGCTTTTCATATTTTTGACACCTTTTGAAGCCCTCAAATTTTTCACACCTTATCAGGCTCTTCATGTTTTTTGACGACTGCTTCTTGCTCCTCCTATTTTTCAGAGTGTTTCATGCTCCTCATATTATTGACACCTTTTGAAACTCTTCATAATTTTCACACCTTTTGAAGCTCTTAATATTTTCCACAGGTTTTCAGGCTCTTCATGTTTTTAACACTGCTTCATGCTCCTCCTATTTTTCAGACCGTTTCATGCTCCTCCTATTTTTCACACCTTTTCAGGCTCTCCATGTTTTTAAACACCGCTTCATGCCCCTCCTATTTTTAAGACCGTTTCATGCTCCTCCTATTTTTCAGACCGTTTCATGCTCCTCCTATTTTGCAGACCGTTTCATGGTCATCTCATTTTTTACACCTCTTGAAGCTCTTCATATTTTGTACACCTTTTGAAGCTCTTCATATTTTTCACACTTTTTCAGGCTCTTCATGTTTTTGAACACCGCTTCATGCTCCTCCTATTTTTCAGAGCGTTTCATGCTCATCTCATTTTTCACACGTTTTGAAGCTCTTCATATTTTTCACACATTTTCAGGCTCTTCATGTTTTTGAACACCGCTTCATGCTCCTCGTATGTTCAGACCTTTTCATGCTCCTCATATTTTTGACACCTTTTGAAGCTCCTCCTATTTTTCACACCTTTTCAGGCTCTTCATGTTTTTCAACACCATTTCATGCTCCTCATATTTTTCAGACCGTTTCATGCTCAGGTCATTTTTGAAACCTTTTGATGCTCTTCATATTTTTGACACCTTTTGAAGCTCTTCATATTTTTCACACCTTTTCATGCTCTTCATGTTTTTCAACACCACTTCATGCTCCTCATATTTTTCAGACCTTTTCATGCTCCTCATATTTTTCACACCTTTTGAAACTCTTCATGTTTTTCACATCTTGCTTCACGCTCCTTCTATTTTTGAGACGGTTTCATGTTCCTCATAATTTTGACAACTTTTGGAGCTCTTCATATTTTTCACACATTTTCAGGCTCTTCATATTATTGAACACCGCTTCATGCTCCTCCAATTTTTCAAACGGTTTCATGCTCCTCATATTTTTCACACCTTTTCAAGCTCTTCATATTTTTCACAGCTTTTCAGGATCTTCATGTTTTTCAACACCGCTTCATGCTACTCCTATTTTTCAGACTGTCTCATGCTCCTCATATTTTTCACACCTTTTGAAGCTCTTCATATTTTGCACACCTTTTCAGGCTATTCATGTTTTTCAACACCGCTTCATTCTCCTTCTATTTTTCAGACCGTTTCATGCTCCTCATATTTTTGACAGCTTTTGAAGCTCTTCTTACTTTTCACACCTTTTCAGGCTCTTCATGTTTTTGAACACCGTTCATGCTCTTCCTATTTTTCAGACCGTTTCATGCTCCTCATATTTTTCACACCTTTTGAAGCTCTTCATATTTTTCACACCTTTTCAGGCTCTTCATGTTTTTCAACACCGTCTCATGCTGCTCGTATTTATCAGACCTTTTCATGCTCCTCATATTTTTCACATCTTTTGAAGTTCTTCATATTTTTCACACCTTTCCAGTATCTTCATGTTTTTCAACACCGCTTCATGCTCCTCCTATTTTACAGACCGTTTCATGCTCCTCATGTATTTCACACCTTTTGAAGCTCTTAATATTTCTCACACCTTTTCACGCCCTTCATGTTTTTGAACACCGCTTCATGTTCCTCGTATTGTTCAGACCGTTTCATTTTCCTCATATTTTTCACACATTTTGAAGCTCTTCCTATTTTTCACAAATTTTCAGGCTCTTCATATTTTTTAACACCGCTTCATGCTCCTCCTATTTTTCACACCGTTTATTGCTCCTCATGTATTTCACACCTTTTGAAGCTCTTCATATTTTTCACATCTTTTCAGGCTCTTCATGTTTTTGAACAATGTTTCATGCTCCTCTTTTTTTTCAGACCGTTTCATGCTCATCTCATTTTTTACACCTTAGAAGCTCTTCATATTTTTCACACTTTTTGAAGCTCTTCAAATTTTTCACATCTGTTCAGGCTCTTCATGTTTTTGAACAATGTTTCATGCTCCTCTTTTTTTTCAGACCGTTTCATGCTCATCTCATTTTTTACACCTTTAGAAGCTCTTCTTATTTTTCACACCTTTTGAAGCTCTTCAAATTTTTCACATCTTTTCAGGCTCTTCATGTTTTTCAACACCGTTTCATGCTCCTCATATTTTTCAGACTGCTTCATGCTCCTCCTATTTTTCACACCTTCTGAAGCTCTTCATATTTTTCACACCTTTTCAGGCTCTTCATGTTTTACAACACTGCATCATGCTCCTCCTATTTTTCAGACTGTTTCATGCTCCTCATATTTTTCACACGTTTTGAAGCTCTTCATATTTTTCACACCTTTTCAGTCTCTTCATGTTTTTGAACACCGCATCAATCTCATCCTCTTTTTCAAACAGTTTCATGCTCCTCATGTATTTCACACTTTTTGAAGCTCTTCATATTTTTCACACCTTTTCAGGCTCTTCATGGTTTTCAACACCTTTGCTTGCTCCTCCTATTTTTCAGACCGTTTCATGCTCCTCATATTTTTGACACGTTTTGAAGTTCTTCATATTTTTCACACCTTTTAAGGCTCTTCAGGTTTTTGAACACCGCTTCATGCTCCGCATATTTTACAGAACTTTTCATGCTCCTCATGTTTTTGACACTTTTTGTAGCTCTTCATATTTTTCACACCTTTTAAGGCTCTTCACGTTGTTGAACACGGTTTCATGCTCCTTTTTTCAGACCGTTTCATGCACCTCATGTATTTGAGACGTTTTGAAGCTCTTCCTATTTTTTGTACGTTTTGAGGCTCTTCATGTTTTTGAACACCGTTTCATGCTCCTCCTATTTTTCAGACCGTTTCATGCTCCTGATATTTTTGACACCTTTGAAGCTCTTCATATTTTTTACACCTTTTCAGGCTCTTCATATTTCTCAACAACGTTTCATGCTCCTCCTATTTTTCAGACCGTTTCATGCTCTTGATATTTTTGACACCTTTGAAGCTCTTCATATTTTTCACACCTTTTCAGGCTCTTCACGTATTTGAACACCAATTCATGCTCCTCCTATATTTCAGACCATTTAATGCTCCTCATATTTTTGACACCTTTTGAAGCTCTTCATATTTTTCACACCTTTTCATGCTCTTCCTGTTTTTGAACACCGTTTCATGTTCCTCATATTTTTGACACCTTCTGAAGCTCATCATATTTTTCACAGGTTTTCAGGCTCTTCATGTTTTTGAACACCGTTTCATGCTCCTCCTATTTTTCAGACAGTTTCATGCTCCTATATATTTCACACCTTTTGAAGCTCTTCATTTTTTTCACACCTTTTCAGGCTCTTCATGGTTTTCAACACCGCTGCATGCTCCTCCTATTTTTCAGACCGTTTCATGCTCTTAATATTTTTGACATCTTTTGAAGCTCTTCATATATTTCACACCTTTTCAGGCTCTTCATGTTTTTCAACACTGATTCATGCTCCTCCTATTTTTCAGACCGTTTCATGCTTCTCTTATTTTTGACACCTTTTGAAGCGCTTCATATTTTTCACACCTTTTCAAGGTCTTCTTGTTTTGCATCACCACTTCATGCTCCTCTTATTTTTAGACCGTTTCATGCTCCTCATATTTTTGACACCTTTTGAAGCTCTTCATATTTTTCACACCTTTCCTGGTTCTTCATGTTTTTGAACACTGTTTCATGCTCCTCCTGTTTTTCAGACCGTTTCATGCTGCTCATATTTTGACACCTTTTGAAGCTCTTCATATTTTTCATACCATTTCAGGCTCTTCATAGTTTTCAACACAAATTCATGCTCCTCCTATTTTTCACACCGTTTCATGCTCCTCATAATTTTGACAACTTTTGAAGCTTTTCCTATTTTTCACAACATTTCAGGCTCTTCATGTTTTTGAAAACCACTTCATTCTCCTCCAGTTTTCAGATCGTTTCATGCTCCTCATATTTTTGACACCTTTTGAAGCTCTTCATATATTTCACACCTTTTCATGCTCTTCCCGAATTTCAACACAGCTTAATGCTCCTCCTATTTTTCAGACCGTTTCATGCTCTTCATATTTTTGCCACCTTTTCAAGCTCTTCATATTTTTCAAACCTTTTCAGGCTCTTGATGTTTTTGAACACCGTTTCATACTCCTCCTATTTTTCAGACCGTTTCATACTCCTCATATTTTTGACACCCTTTGAATCTCTTCATATTTTTCACACCTTTTCAGGCTCTTCATGTTTTTGAACACCGTTTCATGTTCCTCATATTTTTGACACCTTTTGAAGCTCTTCATATTTTTCACACCTTTTCAGGCTCTTCATGTTTTTGAACACCGTTTCATGTTCCTCATATGTTTGACACCTTTTGAAGCTCTTCATATTTTTCACACCTTTTCAGGTTCTTCATGTTTTTGAACACCGCTTCAGGCTCCTTCTATTTTCAGACTGTTTTATGCTCCTCATGTTTTTGAGACGTTTTGAAGCTCTTCATATTTTTCACACCTTTTCAGGATTTTCATGTTTTTGAACACAGTTTCATTCTCCTCATATTTTTCACACATTTTCATGCTCTTCATATTTTTCACACCTTTTCAGGATTTTCATGTTTTTGAACACCGTTTCATACTCCTCCTTTTTTGAGACCGTTTCATGCTCCTCATGTTTTTGAGACGTTTTGAAGCTCTGCATATTTTTCATACCTTTCAGGCTCTTCATGTTTTTGAACACCGTTACATGCTCCTCCTATTTTTCATACCATTTAATGCTCGTCATATTTTTGACACCTTTTGAAGCTCTTCATATTTTTCACACCATTTCAGGCTCTTCAAGTTGTTGAACACGGCTTCATGCTCCTCCTAATTTTCAGACCGTTTCTTGCTCCTCATATTTTTGACAACTTTTGAAGCTCTTCATATTTCTCACACCTTTTCAGGCTCTTCATGTTTTCAACACCGTTTCATGCTCCTCCTATTTTTAGACCGTTTCATGCTGCTCATCTTTTGACACCTTTTGAAGCTCTTCATATTATTCACACCTTTTCAGGTTCTTCATGTTTTTGAACACCGCTTCAGGCTCCTTCTATTTTCAGACTGTTTCATGCTCCTCATGTTTTTGAGACGTTTTGAAGCTCTTCATATTTTTCACAACTTTTCAGGATTTTCATGTTTTTGAACACAGTTTCATTCTCCTCATATTTTTCACACATTTTCATGATCTTCATATTTTTCACACCTTTTCAGGCTCTTCATGTTTTTGAACACCGTTTCATGCTCCTCCTATTTTTCAGACCGTTTCATGCTCCTCATATTTTTGACACCTTTTGAAGCTCTTCATATTTTTCACACCTTTTCAGGCTCTTCATGTTTTTGAGCACAGTTTCATGCTCCGCATATTTTTCACACCTTTTCATGCTCTTCATATTTTTCACACCTTTTCAGGCTCTTCATGTTTCTCAACACCGTTTCATGCTTCTCCTATTTTTCAGACCGTTTGATGCTCCTCATAAATTTAACACCTTTTGAAGCTCTTCATATTTTTCACAACTTTTCAGGCTCTTCATGTTTTTTAACATAGTTTCATGCTCCACATATTTTTCACACCTTTTCATGCTCTTCATATTTTTCACACCTTTTCAGGCTGTTCATGTTTTTGAACACCATTTCATGCTCTTCCTATTTTTCAGACCGTTTCATGCTCCTCATATTTTTGACACCTTTTGACGCTCTTCATATTTTTCACACCTTTTCATGCTCTTCCTGTTTTTGAACACCGTTTCATGTTCCTCATATTTTTGACACCTTCTGAAGCTCATCATATTTTTCACAGGTTTTCATGCTCTTCATCTTTTTCAAAACCGTTTCATTCTCATACTATTTTTCAGACAGTTTCATGCTCCTATATATTTGACACCTTTTGAAACTCTTCATATTTTTCACACGTTTTCAGGCTCTTCATGGTTTTCAACACCGCTGCATGCTCCTCCTATTTTTCAGACCGTTTCATGCTCTTAATATTTTTGACATCTTTTGAAGCTCTTCATATATTTCACAGCTTTTCAGGCTCTTCATGTTTTTCAACACTGATTCATGCTCCTCCTATTTTTCAGACCGTTTCATGCTTCTCTCATTTTTGACACCTTTTGAAGCACTTCATATTTTTCACACCTTTTCAGGGTCTTCTTGTTTTGCATCACCACTTCATGCTCCTCTTATTTTTTAGACCGTTTCATGCTAATCATATTTTTGACACCTTTTGAAGCTCTTCATATATTTCACACCTTTCCTGGTTCTTCATGTTTTTGAACACTGTTTCATGCTCCTCCTGTTTTTCAGACCGTTTCATGCTGCTCATATTTTGACACCTTTTGAAGCTCTTCATATTTTTCATACCTTTTCAGGCTCTTCATATTTTTCAACACAAATTCATGCTCCTCCTATTTTTCACACCGTTTCATGCTCCTCATATTTTTGACAACTTTTGAAGCTCTTCCTATTTTTCACAACTTTTCAGGCTCTTCATGTTTTTGAAAACCACTTCATTCTCCTCATATTTTTCAGATCGTTTCATGCTCCTCATATTTTTGACACCTTTTGAAGCTCTTCATATATTTCACACCTTTTCAGGCTCTTCATGTTCTTTAACACCGATTCATGCTCCTCCTACTTTTCAGACCGTTTCATGCTCCTCATGTTTTTGACACCTTTTGAAGCTCTTCATGTCTTTCACACCTTTTCTGCCTCTTCCTGTTTTTCAACACCGTTTCATGCTCCTCCTATTTTTTAGAGCGTTTCATGCTCGTCGTATTTTTTACACCTTTTGAAGCTCTTCATATTTTTCACGCCTTTTCAGGCTCTTCATGTTTTCAACACCGTTTCATGCTCCTCCTATTTTTAGACCGGATCATGCTCCTCATATTTTGACACCTTTTGAAGCTCTTCATATTATTCACACCGTTTCAGGTTCTTCATGTTTTTGAACACCGCTTCAGGCTCCTTCTATTTTCAGACTGTTTCATGCTCCTCATGTTTTTGAGACGTTTTGAAGCTCTTCATATTTTTCACAACTTTTCAGGATTTTCATGTTTTTGAACACAGTTTCATTCTCCTCATATTTTTCACACATTTTCATGCTCTTCATATTTTTCACACCTTTTCAGGCTCTTCATGTTTTTGAACACCGTTTCATGCTCCTCCTATTTTTCAGACCGTTTCATGCTCCTCATATTTTTGACACCTTTTGAAGCTCTTCATATTTTTCACACCTTTTCAGGCTCTTCACGTTTTTGAACACCACTTGATGCTCCTCCTATATTTCAGACCGTTTAATGCTCCTCATATTTTTGACACCTTTTGAAGCTCTTCATATTTTTTACACCTTTTCAGGCTCTTCATGCTTTTGAACACCGTTTCATGTTCCTCATATTTTTGACACCTTCTGAAGCTCATCATATTTTTCACAGGTTTTCAGGCTCTTCATGGTTTTCAACACCGCTGCATGCTCCTCCTATTTTTCAGACCGTTTCATGCTCTTAATATTTTTGACATCTTTTGAAGCTCTTCATATATTTCACAGCTTTTCAGGCTCTTCATGTTTTTCAACACTGATTCATGCTCCTCCTATTTTTCAGACCGTTTCATGCTTCTCTTATTTTTGACACCTTTTGAAGCGCTTCATATTTTTCACACCTTTTCAGGGTCTTCTTGTTTTGCATCACCACTTCATGCTCCTCTTATTTTTTAGACCGTTTCATGCTCCTCATATTTTTGACACCTTTTGAAGCTCTTCATATTTTTCACACCTTTCCTGGTTCTTCAAGTTTTTGAACACTGTTTCTTGCTCCTCCTGTTTTTCAGACCGTTTCATGCTGCTCATATTTTGACACCTTTTGAAGCTCTTCATATATTTCACACCTTTTCATGCTCTTCCTGAATTTCAACACAGCTTAATGCTCCTCCTATTTTTCAGACCGTTTCATGCTCTTCATATTTTTGCCACCTTTTCAAGCTCTTCATATTTTTCAAACCTTTTCAGGCTCTTGATGTTTTTGAACACCGTTTCATGCTCCTCCTATTTTTCAGACCGTTTCATACTCCTCATATTTTTGACACCCTTTGAATCTCTTCATATTTTTCACACCTTTTCAGGCTCTTCATGTTTTTGAACACCGTTTCATGTTCCTCATATTTTTGACACCTTTTGAAGCTCTTCATATTTTTCACACCTTTTCAGGCTCTTCATGATTTTGAACACCTTTTCATGTTCCTCTTATGTTTGACACCTTTTGAAGCTCTTCATATTTTTCACACCTTTTCAGGTTCTTCATGTTTTTGAACACCGCTTCAGGCTCCTTCTATTTTCAGACTGTTTTATGCTCCTCATGTTTTTGAGACGTTTTGAAGCTCTTCATATTTTTCACACCTTTTCAGGATTTTCATGTTTTTGAACACAGTTTCATTCTCCTCATATTTTTCACACATTTTCATGCTCTTCATATTTTTCACACCTTTTCAGGATTTTCATGTTTTTGAACACCGTTTCATACTCCTCCTTTTTTGAGACCGTTTCATGCTCCTCATGTTTTTGAGACGTTTTGAAGCTCTGCATATTTTTCATACCTTTCAGGCTCTTCATGTTTTTGAACACCGTTACATGCTCCTCCTATTTTTCATACCATTTAATGCTCGTCATATTTTTGACACCTTTTGAAGCTCTTCATATTTTTCACACCATTTCAGGCTCTTCACGTTGTTGAACACGGCTTCATGCTCCTCCTAATTTTCAGACCGTTTCTTGCTCCTCATATTTTTGACAACTTTTGAAGCTCTTCATATTTTTCACACCTTTTCAGGCTCTTCATGTTTTCAACACCGTTTCATCTCCTCCTATTTTTAGACCGTTTCATGCTGCTCATCTTTTGACACCTTTTGAAGCTCTTCATATTATTCACACCTTTTCAGGTTCTTCATGTTTTTGAACACCGCTTCAGGCTCCTTCTATTTTCAGACTGTTTCATGCTCCTCATGTTTTTGAGACGTTTTGAAGCTCTTCATATTTTTCACAACTTTTCAGGATTTTCATGTTTTTGAACACAGTTTCATTCTCCTCATATTTTTCACACATTTTCATGCTCTTCATATTTTTCACACCTTTTCAGGCTCTTCATGTTTTTGAACACCGTTTCATGCTCCTCCTATTTTTCAGACCGTTTCATGCTCCTCATATTTTTGACACCTTTTGAAGCTCTTCATATTTTTCACACCTTTTCAGGCTCTTCATGTTTTTCACACCTTTTCATGCTCTTCATATTTTTCACACCTTTTCAGGCTCTTCATGTTTCTCAACACCGTTTCATGCTTCTCCTATTTTTCAGACCGTTTGATGCTCCTCATAAATTTGACACCTTTTGAAGCTCTTCATATTTTTCACAACTTTTCAGGCTCTTCATGTTTTTTAACATAGTTTCATGCTCCACATATTTTTCACACCTTTTCATGCTCTTCATATTTTTCACACCTTTTCAGGCTGTTCATGTTTTTGAACACCATTTCATGCTCTTCCTATTTTTCAGACCGTTTCATGCTCCTCATATTTTTGACACCTTTTGACGCTCTTCATATTTTTCACACCTTTTCAGGCTCTTCACGTTTTTGAACACCAATTCATGCTCCTCCTATATTTCAGACCGTTAAATGCTCCTCATATTTTTGACACCTTTTGAAGCTCTTCATATTTTTCACACCTTTTCATGCTCTTCCTGTTTTTGAACACCGTTTCATGTTCCTCATATTTTTGACACCTTCTGAAGCTCATCATATTTTTCACAGGTTTTCATGCTCTTCATCTTTTTCAAAACCGTTTCATTCTCATACTATTTTTCAGACAGTTTCATGCTCCTATATATTTGACACCTTTTGAAACTCTTCATATTTTTCACACGTTTTCAGGCTCTTCATGGTTTTCAACACCGCTGCATGCTCCTCCTATTTTTCAGACCGTTTCATGCTCTTAATATTTTTGACATCTTTTGAAGCTCTTCATATATTTCACAGCTTTTCAGGCTCTTCATGTTTTTCAACACTGATTCATGCTCCTCCTATTTTTCAGACCGTTTCATGCTTCTCTCATTTTTGACACCTTTTGAAGCACTTCATATTTTTCACACCTTTTCAGGGTCTTCTTGTTTTGCATCACCACTTCATGCTCCTCTTATTTTTTAGACCGTTTCATGCTAATCATATTTTTGACACCTTTTGAAGCTCTTCATATATTTCACACCTTTCCTGGTTCTTCATGTTTTTGAACACTGTTTCATGCTCCTCCTGTTTTTCAGACCGTTTCATGCTGCTCATATTTTGACACCTTTTGAAGCTCTTCATATTTTTCATACCTTTTCAGGCTCTTCATATTTTTCAACACAAATTCATGCTCCTCCTATTTTTCACACCGTTTCATGCTCCTCATATTTTTGACAACTTTTGAAGCTCTTCCTATTTTTCACAACTTTTCAGGCTCTTCATGTTTTTGAAAACCACTTCATTCTCCTCATATTTTTCAGATCGTTTCATGCTCCTCATATTTTTGACACCTTTTGAAGCTCTTCATATATTTCACACCTTTTCAGGCTCTTCATGTTCTTTAACACCGATTCATGCTCCTCCTACTTTTCAGACCGTTTCATGCTCCTCATGTTTTTGACACCTTTTGAAGCTCTTCATGTCTTTCACACCTTTTCTGCCTCTTCCTGTTTTTCAACACCGTTTCATGCTCCTCCTATTTTTTAGAGCGTTTCATGCTCGTCGTATTTTTTACACCTTTTGAAGCTCTTCATATTTTTCACGCCTTTTCAGGCTCTTCATGTTTTCAACACCGTTTCATGCTCCTCCTATTTTTAGACCGGATCATGCTCCTCATATTTTGACACCTTTTGAAGCTCTTCATATTATTCACACCGTTTCAGGTTCTTCATGTTTTTGAACACCGCTTCAGGCTCCTTCTATTTTCAGACTGTTTCATGCTCCTCATGTTTTTGAGACGTTTTGAAGCTCTTCATATTTTTCACAACTTTTCAGGATTTTCATGTTTTTGAACACAGTTTCATTCTCCTCATATTTTTCACACATTTTCATGCTCTTCATATTTTTCACACCTTTTCAGGCTCTTCATGTTTTTGAACACCGTTTCATGCTCCTCCTATTTTTCAGACCGTTTCATGCTCCTCATATTTTTGACACCTTTTGAAGCTCTTCATATTTTTCACACCTTTTCAGGCTCTTCACGTTTTTGAACACCACTTGATGCTCCTCCTATATTTCAGACCGTTTAATGCTCCTCATATTTTTGACACCTTTTGAAGCTCTTCATATTTTTTACACCTTTTCAGGCTCTTCATGCTTTTGAACACCGTTTCATGTTCCTCATATTTTTGACACCTTCTGAAGCTCATCATATTTTTCACAGGTTTTCATGCTCTTCATCTTTTTCAAAACCGTTTAATTCTCATACTATTTTTCAGACAGTTTCATGCTCCTATATATTTGACACCTTTTGAAACTCTTCATATTTTTCACACGTTTTCAGGCTCTTCATGGTTTTCAACACCGCTGCATGCTCCTCCTATTTTTCAGACCATTTCATGCCCTTAATATTTTTGACATCTTTTGAAGCTCTTCGTATATTTCACAGCTTTTCAGGCTCTTCATGTTTTTCAACACTGATTCATGCTCCTCCTATTTTTCAGACCGTTTCATGCTTCTCTAATTTTTGACACCTTTTGAAGCGCTTCATATTTTTCACACCTTTTCAGGGTCTTCTTGTTTTGCATCACCACTTCATGCTCCTCTTATTTTTTAGACCTTTTCATGCTCCTCATATTTTTGACACCTTTTGAAGCTCTTCATATTTTTCACACCTTTCCTGGTTCTTCAAGTTTTTGAACACTGTTTCTTGCTCCTCCTGTTTTTCAGACCGTTTCATGCTGCTCATATTTTGACACCTTTTGAAGCTCTTCATATATTTCACACCTTTTCATGCTCTTCCTGAATTTCAACACAGCTTAATGCTCCTCCTATTTTTCAGACCGTTTCATGCTCTTCATATTTTTGCCACCTTTTCAAGCTCTTCATATTTTTCAAACCTTTTCAGGCTCTTGATGTTTTTGAACACCGTTTCATGCTCCTCCTATTTTTCAGACCGTTTCATACTCCTCATATTTTTGACACCCTTTGAATCTCTTCATATTTTTCACACCTTTTCAGGCTCTTCATGTTTTTGAACACCGTTTCATGTTCCTCATATTTTTGACACCTTTTGAAGCTCTTCATATTTTTCACACCTTTTCAGGCTCTTCATGATTTTGAACACCTTTTCATGTTCCTCTTATGTTTGACACCTTTTGAAGCTCTTCATATTTTTCACACCTTTTCAGGTTCTTCATGTTTTTGAACACCGCTTCAGGCTCCTTCTATTTTCAGACTGTTTTATGCTCCTCATGTTTTTGAGACGTTTTGAAGCTCTTCATATTTTTCACACCTTTTCAGGATTTTCATGTTTTTGAACACAGTTTCATTCTCCTCATATTTTTCACACATTTTCATGCTCTTCATATTTTTCACACCTTTTCAGGATTTTCATGTTTTTGAACACCGTTTCATACTCCTCCTTTTTTGAGACCGTTTCATGCTCCTCATGTTTTTGAGACGTTTTGAAGCTCTGCATATTTTTCATACCTTTCAGGCTCTTCATGTTTTTCAACACTGATTCATGCTCCTCCTATTTTTCAGACCGTTTCATGCTTCTCTCATTTTTGACACCTTTTGAAGCACTTCATATTTTTCACACCTTTTCAGGCTCTTCATGTTTTTCACACCTTTTCATGCTCTTCATATTTTTCACACCTTTTCAGGCTCTTCATGTTTCTCAACACCGTTTCATGCTTCTCCTATTTTTCAGACCGTTTGATGCTCCTCATAAATTTGACACCTTTTGAAGCTCTTCATATTTTTCACAACTTTTCAGGCTCTTCATGTTTTTTAACATAGTTTCATGCTCCACATATTTTTCACACCTTTTCATGCTCTTCATATTTTTCACACCTTTTCAGGCTGTTCATGTTTTTGAACACCATTTCATGCTCTTCCTATTTTTCAGACCGTTTCATGCTCCTCATATTTTTGACACCTTTTGACGCTCTTCATATTTTTCACACCTTTTCAGGCTCTTCACGTTTTTGAACACCAATTCATGCTCCTCCTATATTTCAGACCGTTTAATGCTCCTCATATTTTTGACACCTTTTGACGCTCTTCATATTTTTCACACCTTTTCATGCTCTTCCTGTTTTTGAACACCGTTTCATGTTCCTCATATTTTTGACACCTTCTGAAGCTCATCATATTTTTCACAGGTTTTCATGCTCTTCATCTTTTTCAAAACCGTTTCATTCTCATACTATTTTTCAGACAGTTTCATGCTCCTATATATTTGACACCTTTTGAAACTCTTCATATTTTTCACACGTTTTCAGGCTCTTCATGGTTTTCAACACCGCTGCATGCTCCTCCTATTTTTCAGACCGTTTCATGCTCTTAATATTTTTGACATCTTTTGAAGCTCTTCATATATTTCACAGCTTTTCAGGCTCTTCATGTTTTTCAACACTGATTCATGCTCCTCCTATTTTTCAGACCGTTTCATGCTTCTCTTATTTTTGACACCTTTTGAAGCGCTTCATATTTTTCACACCTTTTCAGGGTCTTCTTGTTTTGCATCACCACTTCATGCCCCTCTTATTTTTTAGACCGTTTCATGCTCCTCATATTTTTGACACCTTTTGAAGCTCTTCATATTTTTCACACCTTTCCTGGTTCTTCAAGTTTTTGAACACTGTTTCTTGCTCCTCCTGTTTTTCAGACCGTTTCATGCTGCTCATATTTAGACACCTTTTGAAGCTCTTCATATTTTTCATACCTTTTCAGGCTCTTCATATTTTTCAACACAAATTCATGCTCCTCCTATTTTTCACACCGTTTCATGCTCCTCATATTTTTGACACCTTTTGAAGCTCTTGATATATTTCACACCTTTTCAGGCTCTTCATGTTCTTTAACACCGATTCATGCTCCTCCTACTTTTCAGACCGTTTCATGCTCCTCATATTTTTGACACCTTTTGAAGCTCTTCATGTCTTTCACACCTTTTCTGCCTCTTCCTGTTTTTCAACACCGTTTCAAGCTCCTCCTATTTTTTAGAGCGTTTCATGCTCGTCGTATTTTTGACAGCTTTTGAAGCTCTTCATATATTTCACACCTTTTCAGGCTCTTCATGTTTTTCAACACCGCTTCATGCTCCTCCTATTTTTCAGACCGTTTCATGCTCCTCATATTTTTGACACCTTTTGAAGCTCTTCATATATTTCACACCTTTTCAGCCTCTTCATGTTTCTCAACACCGCTTCATGGTCCTCCTATTTTTAAGACCGTTTCCTGCTCCTCATATTTTTCACACCTTTTGAAGCTTTTCATATTATTCACAGCTTTTCAGGATCTTCATGTTTCTCAACACTCCTTAATGCTCCTCCTATTTTTCAGACCGTTTGATGCTCCTCATATTTTTGACACCTTTTGAAGCTCTTCATATTTTTCACACCTTTTCAGGCTCTTCATGTTTTTCAACAACGATTCATGCTGCTCCTATTTTTCAGACCGTTTCATGCTCCTGATATTTTTGACACCTTTTGAAGCTCTTCATATTTTTCACACCTTTCCTAGTCTTCATGTTTTTGAACACCATTTCATGCTCCTCCTATTTTTCAGACCGTTTCATGCTCTTCATATTTTTGACAGCTTTTGAAGCTCTTCATATATTTCACACCTTTTCAGGCTCTTCATGTTTTTGAACACCATTTCATGCTCTTCTTAGACCGTTTCATGCTCCTCATATTTTTGACACCTTTTGAAGCTCTTCATATTTTTCACACCTTTTCAGGCTCTTCACGTTTTTGAACACCACTTCATGCTCCTCCTATTTTTATACCGTATCATGCTCCTCATATTTTGACACCTTTTGAAACTCTTCATATTATTCACACCTTTTCAGGTTCTTCATGTTTTTGAACACCGCTTCAGGCTCCTTCTATTTTCAGACTGTTTCATGCTCCTCATGTTTTTGAGACGTTTTGAAGCTCTTCATATTTTTCACAACTTTTCAGGATTTTCATGTTTTTGAACACAGTTTCATTCTCCTCATATTTTTCACACATTTTCATGCTCTTCATATTTTTCACACCTTTTCAGGCTCTTCATGTTTTTGAACACCGTTTCATGCTCCTCCTATTTTTCAGACCGTTTCATGCTCCTCATATTTTTGACACGTTTTGAAGCTCTTCATATTTTTCACACCTTTTCAGGCTCTTTATGTTTTTCAACGCCGTATCATGCTCCTCCTATTTTTCAGACCGTTTCATGCTCCTCATATCTTTGACACCTTTTGAAGCTCTTCATATTTTCACACCATTTCAGGCTCTTCAAGTTTTTGAAAACGGCTTCATGCTCCTCCTAATTTTCAGACCGTTACTTGCTCCTCATATTTCTGACACCTTTTGAAGCTCTTCATATTTTTCACCTCTTTTCAGGCTCTTCATGTTTTTGAACACAGTTTCATGCTCCGCATATTTTTCACACCTTTTCATGCTCTTCATATTTTTCACACCTTTTCAGGCTCTTCATGTTTCTCAACACCGTATCATGCTCCTCCTATTTTTCAGACCGTTTCATGCTCCTCATATTTTTGACACCTTTTGAAGCTCTTCATATATTTCACACCTTTTCAGCCTCTTCATGTTTCTCAACACCGCTTCATGTTCCTCCTATTTTTAAGACCGTTTCCTGCTCCGCATATTTTTCACACCTTTTGAAGCTTTTCATATTATTCACAGCTTTTCAGGATCTTCATGTTTCTCAACACTCCATAATGCTCCTCCTATTTTTCAGACCGTTTCATGCTCCTCATATTTTTGACACCTTTTGAAGCTCTTCATATTTTTCACACCTTTCCTAGTCTTCATGTTTTTGAACACCATTTCATGCTCCTCCTATTTTTCAGACCGTTTCATGCTCTTCATATTTTTGACAGCTTTTGAAGCTCTTCATATATTTCACACCTTTTCAGGCTCTTCATGTTTTTGAACACCATTTCATGCTCTTCCTATTTTTCAGACCGTTTCATGCTCCTCATATTTTTGACACCTTTTGAAGCTCTTCATATTTTTCACACCTTTTCAGGCTCTTCACGTTTTTGAACACCACTTCATGCTCCTCCTATTTTTCAGAACGTTTAATGCTCCTCATATTTTTGACACCTTTTGAAGCTCTTCATATATTTCACACCTTTTCATGCTCTTCCTGAATTTCAACACAGCTTAATGCTCCTCCTATTTTTCAGACCGTTTCATGCTCTTCATATTTTTGCCACCTTTTCAAGCTCTTCATATTTTTCAAACCTTTTCAGGCTCTTGATGTTTTTGAACACCGTTTCATGCTCCTCCTATTTTTCAGACCGTTTCATGCTCCTCATATTTTTGACACCTTTTGAAGCTCTTCATATTTTTCACACCTTTTCAGGCTCTTTATGTTTTTCAACACCGTTTTATGATCCTCCTATTTTTAAGAACTTTTCATGCTCATCTCATTTTTGACTCCTTTTGAAGCTTTTCATATTTTTCACAAATTTTCAGGCTCTTCATGTTTTTGAACCCCGCTTCATGCTCCTCTTATATTTCAGAGAGTTTCATGCTCCTCATGTATTTCACACCTTTTGAAGCTCTTCATATTTTTCACACCTTTTCAGGCTCTTCATGTTTTTCCACAGCACTTCAAGCTTCTCCTATTTTTCAGGCCTTTTCATGATCCTCATGAATTTCACACTTTTTGAAGCTCTTCATAGTTTTCACACCTTTTCAGGCTCTTCATGTTTTTTAATCACCGTTTCATCCTCCTCCTATTTTTCAGACCTTTTCATGCTCCTCATATATTTGACACATTTTGAAGCTCTGAATATTTTTCACACATTTTCAGGCTCTTCATGTTTTTCAACACTGCTTCATGCTCCTCCTATTTTTCAGACTGTTACATGCTCCTCATATTTTTGACACCTTTTGAAGCTCTTCATATTTTTCACACCTTTTCAGGCTCTTCATGTTTTTCAACACCGCTTCATGCTCCTCCTATTTTTCAGACCGTTTCATGCTCCTCATATTTTTGACACCTTTTGAAGCTTTTCATATTTTTCACACCTTTTCAGGCTCTTCATTTTTTTCAACACTACTTCTTGCTCCTCCAAATTTTTAGACCGTTTCATACTCATCTAATTTTTGACACCTTTTGAAGCTCTTCATATTTTTCACACCTTTTGAAGCTCTTCATATTTTCACACCTTTTCAGGCTCTTCATATTTTTGAACACCGCTTCATGCTCCTTCTATTTTTCAGAGGGTTTCATGCTCCTCATGTATTTCTCACCTTTTGAAGCTCTTCATATTTTTCACACCTTTTCAGGCTCTTCATGTTTTTCCACACCACTTCATGCTTCTCCTATTTTTCAGCCCGTTTCATGCTCCTCATGTATTTCACACCTTTTGAAGCTCTTCATATTTTTCACACCTGCTGAGGCTATTCATGTTTTTGAAATAAGTTTCTTGCTCCTCATATTTTTTAGACCCTTTCACCCTCCTCATATTTTTGACACCTTTTTGAAGCTCTTCATATTTTTCACACCTTTCCAGGCTCTTCAAGTTTTTGAACACCGTTTCACGATCCTCCTATTTTTCAGACCGTTTCATGCCCCTCATATGTTGACACGTTTTGAAGTTCTTCATATTTTTCACACCTTTTCACGCTCTTCATGTTTTTCAGCACTACTTCATACTCCTCCTATTTTCAGACCGTTTCATGCTCCTTATATTTTTGACACCTTTTGAAGTTCTTCATATTTTTCAAACTTTTCAGGCTCTTCATCGTTTTCAACACCACTTCATGCTCTTCCTATTTTTCAGACCGTTTCATGCTCCTCATATATTTCACACCTTTTGAAGCTCTTCATGTTTTTTAACACCTTTTCACGCTCCTCCTATATTTCAGACCGTTTCATGCTCCTTATATTTTTGACACCTTTTGAAGCTCTTCATATTTTTCACACCTTTTCAGGCTCTTCATATTTTTCAACACCACTTCATGCTTCTCCAATTTTTCAGACCGTTTCATGCTCCTCATATATTTGACACCTTTTGAAGCTCTTCATATTTTTCACACCTTTTCAGGCTCTTCATATTTTTCAACACCGCTTCAAGCTCCTCCTATTTTTCAGACCATTTCTTGATCCTCATATTTTTCACACCTTTGAGGCTCTTCATATATTTCACACCTTTTCAGCCTCTTCATATTTTTCAACACCGCTTCATGCTCCTCCTAATTTTCAGACCGTTTCATTCTCCTCATATTTTTGACACTATTTGAAGCTCTTCATATTTTTCACACCTTTTCAGGCTCTTCATGTTTTTTAACACTTTTTCATGCTCCTCCTATATTTCAGGCCGTTTCATGCTCCTTATATTTTTGACACCTTTTGAAGCTCTTCATATTTTCACACCTTTTCAGGCTCTTCATATTTTTCACACCGCTTCATGCTCCTCCTATTTTTCAGACCGTTTCATGCTCCTCATATGTTGCACTCCTTTTTCAGGCTCTTCATGATTTTCAACAACACTTCATGCTCCTCCTATTTTTCAGACCGTTTCATGCTCCTCCTATTTTTCTGACCGTTTCATGCACCTCATATTTTGACACCTTTTGAAGCTCTTCATATTTTTTACCTTTTCAGGCTCTTCATATTTTTCAACACTGCTACATGCTTCTCCTATATTTCCGACCATTTCATGCTCCTCATATTTTTGACACCTTTGAAGCTCTTCATATATTTCAAACCTTTTCAGGCTCTTCAAGTTTTTCAACATAGCTTCATGCTCCTCATATTTTTCAGACCGTTTCATTCTCCTCATATTTTTGATACCTTTTGAAGCTCTTCATATTTTTCACACCTTTTCAGGCTCTTCATGTTTTTCAACACCGCTTCATGCTCCTCCTATTTTTCAGACCGTTTCATGCTCCTCATATTTTTGACACCTTTTACAGCACTTCATATTTTTCACATCTTTTCAGGCTCGTCATGTTTTCCAACACCGCTTCATGCTCCTCCTAATTTTCAGACCGTTTCATTCTCCTCATATTTTTGACACCTTTTGAAGCTCTTGATATTTTTCACACCTTTTCAGGCTCTTCATGTTTTTGAACACCGCTTCATGCTCCTCCTATTTTTCAGACCGTTTCATGCAACTCATATTTTTGAGACCTTTTGAAGCTCTTCATATTTTTCACACCTTTTCAGGCTCTTCATGTTTTTCACACCTTTTCAGGCTCTTCATGTTTTTGAACACCATTTCATGCTTCTCCTTTTTTGCAGACCGTTTCATTCTCCTCATATTTTTGACATCTTTTGAAGCTCTTCATATATTTCACACCTTTTCAGGCTTTTCATTTTTTTCAACACCACTTCATGCTCCTCCTATTTTTCAGACCGTTTCACGCTCATCTCATTTTGACACCTTTTGAAGCTCTTCAAATTTTTCACATCTTTTGAAGCTCTTCATATTTTGCACAACTTTTCAAGCTCTTTATGATTTTCAACACCGCTTCATGCTCCTCCTATTTTTCAGACCGTTTCATGCTCATCTCATTTTGACACCTTTTGAAGCTCTTCAAATTTTTCACACCTTTTGAAGCTCTTCATATTTTTCCTATTTTTGAAGCTCTTCATATTTTCACACGTTTTCAGGCTCTTCATGTTTTTCAACACCGCTTCATGCTATTTCTATTTTTCAGAGAGTTTCATGCTCCTCATGTATTTCACACCTTTTGAAGCTCTTCATATTTTTCAAACCTATTCAGGCTCTTCATGTTTTTCCACACCCCTTCATGCTTCTCCTATTTTTCAGCCCGTTTCATGCTCCTCATGTATTTCACACCTTTGAATCTCTTCATATATTTCACACCTTTTCAGGCTCTTCATGTTTTTCACACCTTTTCAGGCTCTTCATGTTTTTGAACACCATTTCATGCTTCTCCTATTTTGCAGACCGTCTCATTCTCCTCATATTTTTGACATCTTTTGAAGCTCTTCATATTTTTCACACCTTTTCAGGCTCTTCATGTTTTTGATTACCGTTTCATGCTCCTCCTATTTTTCAGACCGTTTCATGCTCATCTCATTTTTGACACCTTTTGAAGCTCTTCATATATTTCACACATTTTCAGCTCTTCATATTTTTCACACCTTTTCAGGCTCTTCATGTTTTTGAACACCGCTTCATGCTCCTCCTATTTTTCAGACCCTTTCATGCTCCTCATATTTTTGACACCTTTTGAAGCTCTTCATATTTTTCAAACCTTTTCATGCTCTTCATGTTTTTGATCACCGTTTCTTGCTCCTCCTATTTTTCAGATCGTTTCATGCTCCTCATGTTTTTGACACCTTTTGAAGCTGTTCATATTTTTCACACCTTTTCAGACTCTTCATGTTTTTGATCACCGTTTCTTGCTCCTCCTATTTTTCAGATCGTTTCATGCTCCTCATATTTTTGACACCTTTTGAAGCTCTTCATAATTTTAACACCCTTTCAGGCTCTTCATATTTTTCAACACCACTTCATGCTCCTCCTATTTTTCAGACCGTTTCATGCTCATCTCATTTTTGACATCTTTTGAAGCTCTTCATATTTTTCACAAGTTCTCAACTCTTCATGTTTTTCAACATCGCTTCATGCTGCTCATATTTTTCAGACCGTTTCATGCTTCTCATATTTTTGACACCTTTTGAAGCTCTTCATATTTTTTACACCTGTTAAGGCTCTTCATGTTTTTGAACACCGCTTCATGCTCCTCCTCTTTTTCAGACCGTTTCATGCTCCTCATATTTTTGACACCTTTTGAAGCTCTTCATATTTTCACACGTTTTCAGGCTCTTCATGTTTTTGAACACCGCTTCGTGCTCCTCCTATTTTTCAGACCGTTTCATGCTCCTAATATGTTTGACACATTTTGAAGCTCTTCATATTTTTCACAACTTTTCAGGCTCTTCATGTTTTTGAACACCGCTTCATGCTCCTTCTATTTTTCAGAGAGTTTCATGCTCCTCATGTATTTCACACCTTTTGAAGCTCTTCGTATTTTTCACACCTTTTCAGGCTCTTCATGTTTTTCCACACAACTTCATGCTTCTCCTATTTTTCAGCCCGTTTCATGCTCCTCATGTATTTCACACCTTTTGAAGCTCTTCATATTTTTCACACCTTTTCAGGCTCTTCATGGTTTTCAACACAGCTTCATGTTGCTCCTAGTTTTCAGAACGTTTCATGCTCATCTCATTTTCGACACCTTTTGAAGCTCTTCATATTTTTCACACCTTTTGAAACTCTTCATATTTTTCACACGTTTTCAGGCTCTTCATGTTTTTCAACACCGCTTCATGCTCCTCCTATTTTTCAGACCGTTTCAAGCTCCTCATATTTTTGACACGTTTTGAGGCTCTTCATATTTTTCCAACTTTTCCAGGCTCTTCATGTTTTTGAACACCGTTTCATGCTCTTCCTATTTTTCAGACCGTTTCATGCTCGTCATATTTTTGACAGCTTTTGAAGTTCTTCATATTTTTCACACGTTTTCAGGCTCTTCATGTTTTTCAGCACCGCTTCATGCTCCTCCTATTTTTCAGACCGTTTCCACCTCCTCATATTTTTGACACCTTTTGAAGTTCTTCACATTTTTCAAACTTTTCAGGCTCTTCATCGTTTTCAACATCACTTCATGCTCTTCCTATTTTTCAGACCGTTTCATGCTCCTCATATATTTCACACCTTTTGAAGCTCTTCATGTTTTTTAACACCTTTTCATGCTCCTCCTATTTTTCAGACCGTTTCATGCTCCTCATATTTTTCACACCTCTTCAAGCTCTTCATATTTTTCACAACTTTTCAGGCTTTTCATGTTTCTCAAAACCGTTTCTGGCTCCTCCTATTTTTCAGACCCATTCATGCTCCTGATATTTTTGACACCTTTTGAAACTCTTTTTATTTTTCACACCTTTTCAGGCTCTTCATGTTAGTCAACAACTTTTCATGCTAATCCTATTTTTCCGACCGTTTCACGCTCCTCATATTTATGACACCTTTTGAAGCTCTTCATATTTTTAACACCTTTTCATGCTCTTCAAGTTGTTCAACAACGTTTCATGCTCCTCCTATTTTTCAGACGTTTTCATCCTCCTCATTTTTTGAACCTTTTGAAGCTTTTCATATTTTTCACATCTTTTCATGCTCTTCATATTTTTCAACACGGTTTCATGCTCCTCCTGTTTTTCAGACCGTTTAATGCTCCTCATATTGTTGACACCTTTTGAAGCTCTTCATGTTTTTCAACACCGTTTCATGCTCGTCCTATTTTTCAGACCGTTTCATGGTCCTCATATTTTTCAGACCGTTTCAAGCTCCTCATATTTTTGACACCT
Organism: Dama dama; assembly: GCF_033118175.1. Classification (NCBI taxonomy): domain Eukaryota; kingdom Metazoa; phylum Chordata; class Mammalia; order Artiodactyla; family Cervidae; genus Dama; species Dama dama. The sequence goes on from NW_026870900.1 coordinate 1,406,285, forward strand.
TTTGAAGCTCTTCATATATTTCACACCTTTTTAGGCTCTTCATGCTTTCAACAGCGCTTCATGCTTCTCCTATTTTTCAGACCGTTTCATGCTCCTCATATTTTTGACACCTTTTGAAGCTCTTCATATATTTCACACCTTTTCAGGCTCTTCATGTTTTTCAACACCGATTCATGCTCCGCCTATTTTTCAGACCGTTTCATGCTCCTCTTTTTTTTGACACCTTTTGAAGCTTTTCATATTTTTCACACCTTTTCAGGCTCTTCATGTTTTGCAACACAGCTTCATGCTCCTCCTATTTTTCAGACCGTTTCATGCTCCTCATATTTTTGACTGCTTTTGATGCTCTTCATATATTTCAAACCTTTTCAGTCTCTTCATGTGTTTAAACAAGGCTTCATGCTCCTCCTATTTTTCTGACCATTTCAAGCTCCTCATATTTTTGACACCTTTTGAAGCTCTTCATATTTTTAACTCCTTTTCAGGCTCTTCAAGTTTTCAACAACGTTTCATGCTCCTCCTATTTTTCAGACGTTTTCATCCTCCTCTTTTTTTTGAAACCTTTTCAAGCTTTTCATATTTCTCACACCTTTTCATGCTCTTCATATTTTTCAACATGGTGTCATGCTCCTCCTGTTTTTCAGACACTTTCATGCTCCTCATATTTTTGATACCTTTTGAAGCTCTTCATATTTTTCACACCTTTTCATGCTCTTCGTGTTTTACAACACCGTTTCATGCTCCTCCTATTTTTCAGATGGTTTCAGGCTCCTCATATTTTTGACACCTTTTGAAGCTCTTCATGTTTTTCAACATCATTTCATGATCGTCCTATTTTTTAGACCGTTTCATGGTCCTCATATTTTTCAGACCGTTTCATGCTTCTCATATTTTTGACACCTTTTGCAACTCTTCATATTTCTCACACCTTTTCAGGCTCTTCATGTTTTTCAACACCGTTTCAGGCTCCTCCTATTTTTCAGACCGTTTCATGCTCCTCATATATTTGACACCTTTGAAGCTCTTCATATGTTTCCAACGTTTTCAGCTTCTTCATGTTTTTACACCGTCTCATGCTCCTCCTATTTTTAAGACCGTTTCATGCTCCTCATATTTTGACACCTTTTGAAGCTCTTCATATTTTTCACACATTTTCATGCTTTTCATGTTTTTTACCACCGTTTCATGCTCCTCCTGTTTGTCAGACCGTTTCATGCTCCTCATATTTTTGACACCTTTTGAAGCTCTTCACGTTTTTCAACACCGTTTCATGCTCCTCTTAATTTTCAGACCATTTGATCCTCCTCTTATTTTTCAGACCGGTTCATGCTCCTCATATTTTTGACACCTTTTGAAGCTCTTCATATTTTTCACACCTTTTCAGGCTCTTCATGTTTTTCAACACCATTTCATGCTCCTCATATTTTTGACACCTTTTTAAGCTCTTCATATTTTTCACACCTTCTCAGGCTTTTCATGTTTCTGAACACCGTTTCATGCTAATCCTATTTTTCAGACCGTTTCACGCTCCTCATTTTTTTGAAACCTTTTGAAGCTCTTCATATTTTTAACACCTTTTCAGGCTCTTCAAGTAATTCAACAACGTTTCATGCTCCTCCTAATTTTCAGAGAGTTTCATGCTCCTCTTTTTTTTTGACACATTTTGAATATTTTCATATTTTTCACTCCTTTTCATGCTGTTCATATTTTTCAACACGTTTTCATTCTCCTCCTGTTTTTCAGACCGTTTCATGCTCCTCATATTTTGACACCTTTTGATGCTCTTCATATTTTTCACGCCTTTTCATTCTCTTCATGTTTTTCAACACCGTTTCCTGCTCCTCCTATTTTTCAGACCGTTTCTTGCTCCTCATATTTTTGACAGCTTTTGAACCTCTTTATATTTTTCACACTTTTAATGCTCTTCATGTTTTTCAACACCGTTTCATGCTCCTCATATATTTGACACCTTTTGAAGCTCTTCATATTTTTCGCAGCTTTTCAGGCTTTTCATGTTTTTCAACACCGTTTCAAGCTCCTCATATTTTTGACTCCGCTTGAAGCTCTTAATATTTTTCACACCTTTTCAGACTCTTCATGTTTTTAACACCGTTTCATGCTCCTCCTATTTTTCAGACCGTTTCATGCTCCTCATACATTTGACACTTTTTGAAGCTCTTCATATTTTTCACACATTTTCAGGCTCTTCATATTTTTCAACATAGTTTCATGCTCCTCCTGTTTTTCAGACCGTTTCATGCTCCTCATATTTTTGACACCTTTTGAAGCTCTTCATGTTTTTCAACATCGTTTCATGATCGTCCTATTTTTTAGACCGTTTCATGGTCCTCATATTTTTCAGACCGTTTCATGCTTCTCATATTTTTGACACCTTTTGCAACTCTTCATATTTCTCACACCTTTTCAGGCTCTTCATGTTTTTCAACACCGTTTCAGGCTCCTCCTATTTTTCAGACCGTTTCATGCTCCTCATATATTTGACACCTTTGAAGCTCTTCATATGTTTCCAACGTTTTCAGCTTCTTCATGTTTTTACACCGTCTCATGCTCCTCCTATTTTTAAGACCGTTTCATGCTCCTCATATTTTGACACCTTTTGAAGCTCTTTGTATTTTACCCACCTTTTCAGTCTCTTCATGTTTTTGAACACCGCTTCATGCTCCTCCTATTTTTCAGACCGTTTCATGCTCCTCATAATTTTGACAATTTTATAAGCTCTTCATATTTTTCACACTTTTTCAGGCTCTTCATGTTTTTGAACACCGCTTCATGCTCCTCCTATTTTTCAAAACTTTTGAAGCTCTTCATGTTTTTCACACCTTTTCAGGCTCTCATGTTTTTGAACACAGCTTCATGCTCCTCCTAATTTTCAGACCGTTTCATGCTCCTCATATATTTCACACCGTTTTAAGCTCTTCCTAATTTTCACACCTTTTCAGGCTCTTCCTGTTTTTGAACACCGTTTTATGCTGCCTCTATTTTTCAGACCGTTTCATGCTCCTCATATATTTTAAACCTTTTGAATCTCTTCATATATTTAACACCTTTTCAGGCTGTTCATGTTTTTCAACAACGCCTCATGATCCTCCTATTTTTCAGACCGTTTCATGCTCCTCAAGTATTTCACACCTTTCGAAGCTCTTCATATTTTTCACACCTTTTCATGCTCTTCATGTTTTTCAACACCATTTCATGCTCCTCCTATATTTCAGACCGTTTCAGGCTCCTCATATTTTTGACAGCTTTTGAAGCTCTTCTTATTTTTCACACCTTTTCAGGCTCTTCATGTTTTTGAACACCGTTCATGCTCTTCCTATTTTTCAGACCGTTTCATGCTCCTCATGTATTTCACACCTTTTGAAGCTCTTCAAATTTTTCACACCTTTTCACGCCCTTCATGTTTTTGATCACCGCTTCATGCTCCTCCTATTGTTCCGACCGTTTCTTTTTCCTCATATTTTTCACACCTTTTGAAGCTCTTCCTATTTTTCACAACTTTTCAGGCTCTTCATATTTTTCAACACCGCTTCATGCTCCTCCTATTTTTCACACCGTTTAATGCTCCTTATGTATTTCACACCTTTTGAAGCTCTTCATATTTTTCACATCTTTCCAGGCTCTTCATGTTTTTGAACAATGTTTCATGCTCCTCTTTTTTTTCAGACCGTTTCATGCTCATCTCATTTTTTACACCTTTAGAAGATCTTCATATTTTTCACACCTTTTGAAGCTCTTCAAATTTTTCACCTCTTTTCAGGCTCTTCATGTTTTTGAACAATGTTTCATGCTCCTCCTATTTTTCAGACCGTTTCATGCTCCTCATATTTTTGACACCTTTTGAAGCTCTTCATATTTTTCATACGTTTTCAGGCTCTCCATGTTTTTGAACACCGCTTCATGCTCCTCCTATTTTTGAGACCGTTTCATGCTCCTCATATTTTTGACACATTTTGAAGCGCTTCATATTTTTCACACCTTTTCAGACTCTTCATATTTTTCAACACCGCTTCATGCTCCTCCTATTTTTCTGACCGCTTCATGCTCATCTCATTTTTGACTCCTTTTGAAGCTCTTCATATTTTTCACACCTTTTCAGGCTCTTCATGTTTTTCAACACCGCTACATGAACCTCCTATTTTTCAGACCGTTTCCTGCTCCTCATAATTTTGACACCTTTTGAAGCTCTTCATATTTTTCACAGCTTTTCAGGCTCTTCATATTTTTGAACAATGCTTCATGGCCCTCCTAATTTTAGACCGTTTCATGCTCCTCATATTTTTGACACCTTTTGAAGCTCTTCGTATTTTACCCACCTTTTCAGTCTCTTCATGTTTTTGAACACCGCTTCATGCTCCTCCTATTATTCAGACCGTTTCATGCTCCTCATATATTTAACACCTTTTGAAGCTCTTCATTTTTTTCATACCTTTTCAGGCTCTTCATGTTTTTCAACGCAGCTTCATACTCCTCCTATTTTTCAGACTGTTTCATGCTCCTCATAATTTTCACACCTTTTGCGGCTCTTCATATTCTTCACGCCTTTTGAGGCTCTTCATGTTTTTGAACACCGCTTCATGCTCCTCCTATTTTTCCGTCCATTCATTCTCCTCATGTAATTCACAACTTTTCAAGCACTTCCTATTTTTCACAACTTTTCAGGCTCTTCATGTTTTTCAACACTGCTTCATTCTCCTCCTATTTTTCAGACTGTTTCATGCTCCTCATATTTTTGACACCTTTTGAAGCTCTTCATATTTTTCACACATTCTCAGACTTTTCATGTTTTTCAATACCGTTTCATGCTCCGCCTATTTTTCAGACCGTTTCATGCTCCTCATATTTTTCACATCTTTTGAAGCTCTTCATATTTTTCACACCTTTTCAGGCTCTTCATGTTTTTGAACACAGCTTCCTGCTCCTCCTATTTTTCAGACCGTTTCATGCTCCTCATATTTTTTACACCTTTTGAAGCTCTTCATATATTTCACACCTTTTCAGGCTCTTCATTTTTTTCAAACCGCTTCAAGATCCTCCTATTTTTCAGAACGTTTCATGCTCCTCATATTTTTGAAACCTTTTAAAACTCTTCATATATTTCACAACTTTTCAGGCTCTTCATGTTTTTCAACACCACTACATGCTCCTCCTATTTTTCAGACCGTTTCATGCTCATCTCATTTTTGACACGTTTTGAAGCTCTTCATATTTTTCACATTTTTCATGTTCTTCATGTTTTTGAACACCGTTTCATGCTCCTCCTATTTTTCAGACCGTTAATGCTCCTCATATTTTGACACCTTTTGAACCTCTTCATATTTTTCACAACTTTTCAGGCATTTCATGTTTCTGAACACCGCTTCATGCTCCTCCTATTTTTCAGACCGTTTCATGCTCATCTCATTTTTGACACCTTTTGAAGCTCTTCATATTCTTCACACCTTTTGAAGCTCTTCATATTTTTCACACCTTTTGAAGCTCTTCATATTTCTCACACCTTTTCAGACTCTTCATATTTTTCAACACCGCTTCTTGCTCCTCCTATTTTTCAGACCATTTCATGCTCCTCATATTTTTGACACGTTTTGAAGTTCTTCATATTTTTCACACCTTTTCAGGCTCTTCATGTTTTTAAACACCGATTCATGCTGCTCTTATTTTTCAGACCTTTTCATGCTCCTCATATTTTTCACATCTTTTGAAGCTCTTCACATTTTTCACACCTTTCCAGGCTCTTCATGTTTTTGAACACCGCTTCATGCTCCTCCTATTTTACATACCGTTTCATTCTCCTCATGTATTTCACACGTATTGAAGCTCTTCCAATTTTTCACAACTTTTCAGGCTCTTCATGTTTTTCAACACCGTTTCATGCTCCTCCTATTTTTCAGACTGCTTCATGCTCCTCATATTTTTCACACCTTCTGAAGCTCTTCATATTTTTCACACCTTTTCAGGCTCTTCATGTTTTACAACACTGCATCATGCTCCTCCTATTTTTCAGACCATTTCATGCTCCTCATATTTATGACACGTTTTGAAGTTCTTCATATTTTTCACACCTTTTCAGGCTCTTCATGTTTTTCAACACCACTTCATGCTTCTCTTATTTTTCAGACCGATTCATGTTCCTCATATTTTTGACACCTTTTCAAGCTCTTCATATTTTTCACACCTTTTCAGGCTCTTCATGTTTTTCAACGCCGCTTCATGCTCCTCATCTTTTTCAGACCGTTTCATGCTCCTCATATTTTTCACACCTTTTGAAGCTCTTCATATTTTTCACAACTTTTCAGGCTCTTCATGTTTTTGATCACCGTTTCATGCTCCTCCTATTTTTCAGACCGTTTAATCCTTCTAATATTTTTGACACCTTTTGAAACGGTTCATATTTTTCACACCTTTTCAGGCTCTTCATATTTTTGGACACCATTTCATGCTCCTCCTATTTTTCAGACCGTTTCATGTTCCTCATATTTTTGACACTTTTTCAAGCTCTTCATATTTTTCACACCTTTTCAGGCTTTTCATGTTTTTGAACCCCGCATCATGCTCCTCCAATTTTTCACACCTTTTGAAGCTCTTCATATTTTTCACACCTTTTCACGCCCTTCATGTTTTTGAACACCGCTTCATGCTCCTCTTATTTTTCAGACAGTTTCATTTTCCTCATATTTTTCACACCTTTTGAAGCTCTTCATATTTTTCACATCTTTTCAAGCTCTTCATGTTTTTGAACAATGTTTCATGTTCTTCTTTTTTTCAGACCGTTTCATGCTCATCTCATTTTTTACACCTTTAGAAGCTCTTCATATTTTTCACACCTTTTGAAGCTCTTCATATTTTTCACACGTTTTCAGACTCTTCATGTTTTTCAACACCGTTTCATGCTCCTCCTATTTTTCAGACCGCTTCATGCTCCTCATATTTTTGACACCTTTTGAAGCTCTTCATATTTTTCACACCTTTTCAGGCTTTTCATGTTTTTGAACACCGCATCATGCTCCTCCAATTTTTCACACCTTTTGAAGCTCTTCATATTTTTCACACCTTTTCAGGCTCTTCATGTTTTTCAACACCGCTTCATGCTCCTCCTATTTTTCAGACCGTTTCATGCTCATCTCATTTTTGACACCTTTTGAAGCTCTTCATATTCTTCACAACTTTTGAAGCTCTTCATATTTTTCACACCTTTTGAAGCTCTTCATATTTCTCACACCTTTTCAGACTCTTCATGTTTTTCAACACCGCTTCTTGCTCCTCCTATTTTTCAGACCGTTTCATGCTCCTCATATTTTTCACATCTTTTGAAGCTCTTCATATTTTTCACACCTTTCCAGGCTCTTCATGTTTTTCAACACGGCTTCATGCTCCTCCTATTTTTCAGACCGTTTCATGCTCCTCCTATATTTGAGACCGTATCATGCTCCTCATATTTTTGACACCTTTTGAAGTTCTTCATATTTTTCACACCTTTCAGGCTCTTCATGTTTTTCAACACCACTTCATGCTCCAGCTATTTTTCTGACCGTTTCTACCTCCTCCTTTATTTGAGACCGTTTCATACTCCTCATATTGTTGACACCTTTTGAAGTTCTTCATATTTTTCACAACTTTTCAGGCTCTTCATGTTTTTCAACACTGGTTCATGCTCCTCCTATTTTTCAGACCGTTTCATGCTCCTCCTATTTTTCAGACCGTTTCATGCTCCTCCTATATTTGAGACCGTATCATGCTCCTCATATTTTTGACACCTTTTGAAGCTCTTCATATTTTTCACACATTTTCAGGCTCTTCATGTTTTTCAACACCGTTTCATGCTCTACCTATTTTTCCGACTGTTTCATGCTCCTCATATTTTTGACACGATTGAAGCTCTTCATATTTTCACAACTTTTGAAGCTCTTCATATTTTTTCTTGTTTTCAGGTTCTTCATGTTTTTCAACACCGCTTCTTGCTCCTCCGATTTTTCAGACAGTTTCATGCTCCGCATGTATTTCACACCTTTTGAAGCTCTTCATAATTTTCACACTTTTTCAGGCTCTTCATGTTTTTGAACACGGCTTCATGCTCCTGCTTTTTTTCAGATCGTTTCATGCCTCTCATATTTTTGACCCCTTTTGAAGCTCGTCATATTTTTCACACCTTTTCAGGCTCTTCATGATTTTCAATACCGCTTCATGAACCTCCTATTTTTCAGACAGTTTCATGCTCATCTCATTTTTGACACCTTTTGAAACTCTTCATGCTTTTCACACCTTTTCAGGCTTTTCATGTTTTTGAACACCGCTTCATGCTCCTCCTATATTTCACACCTTTTGAAGCTCTTCATATTTTTCTCACCTTTTCAGGCTCTTCATGTTTTTGAACACCGTTTCATGCTGCTCCTATTTTTCAGACTCTTTCATGCTCGTCATATTTTTGACACCTTTTGAAGCTCTTCGTATTTTTTACACCTTTTCAGGCTCCTCATGTTTTTGAAAACCGCTTCATGCTACTCCTATTTTTCACATCTTTTGAAGCTCTTCATATTTTTCACACCTTTTCAGGCTCTTCATGTTTTTCAATTCCGCTCATGCTCCTCCTCTTTTTCAGACCATTTCATGCTCCTCATATTTTTGACACGTTTTGAGGCTCTTCATATTTTTCACACCTTTTCAGGCTCTTCAGGTTTTTGAGCAAACCTTCATGCTACTCCTATTTTTCAGACCGTTTCATGCTCCTCATATTTTTGACAACATTTGAAGCTCTTCATATTTCTCACACCTTTTCAGGCGCTTCAGGTTTTTCAATACCGCTTCATGCTCCTCCTATTTATCAGACCATGTCATGCTCCTCATATTTTTGAAACCTTTTGAAGCTCTTCATACTTTTTACACCTTTTCCGGCTCTTCATGTTTTTCAACACGGCTTCATTCTCCTCCTATTTTTCAGACCGTTTCATGCTCCTCCTATATTTGAGACCGTATCATGCTCCTCATATTTTTGACACCTTTTGAAGTTCTTCATATTTTTCACACCTTTCAGGCTTTTCATGTTTTTCAACACCGATACATGCTCCTCCTATTTTTCAGACCGTTTCATGCTCCTCATATTTTTGACAACATTTGAAGCTCTTCATATTTTTCACACATTTTCAGGCTCTTCATATTTTTCAACACCGTTTCATGCTCTACCTTTTTTTCCGACTGTTTCATGCTCCTCCTATTTTTCAGACCGTTTCATGCTCCTCATATTTTTGACACCTTTTGAAGCTCTTCATATTTTTCACACCTTTTCAGGCTCTTCATGTTTTTCAACACCGCTTCATGCTCCTCCTATTTTTCAGACCTTTTCATGCTCCTCATATTTTTGACACCTTTTGAAGCTCTTCATATTTTTCACACCTTTTCAGGCTCTTCATATTTTTGAACACCGCTTCATGCTCCTCCGATTTTTCCGACCGTTTCATGCTCCTCATGTATTTCACACCTTTTGAAGCTCTTCATAATTTTCACACCTTTTCAGTCTCTTCATGTATTTGAACACCATTTCATGCTCCTCCTATTTTTCAGAACTTTTCATGCTCCTGATATTTTTGACACCTTTTGAAGCTCTTCATATTTTTCAAACCTTTTGAACCTCTTCATATTTTTCACGCCTTCTCAGCCTCTTCATGTTTTTCAACACCTTTGCATGCTCCTCCTATTTTTCAGACCGCTTCATGCTCCTCATATTTTTGACACGTTTGAAGCTCTTCATATTTTCACAACTTTTGAAGCTCTTCATATTTTTCACTCGTTTTCAGGTTCTTCATGTTTTTCAACACCGCTTCTTGCTCCTCCGATTTTTCAGACCGTTTCATGCTCCTCATGTATTTCACACATTTTGAAGCTCTTCATATTTTCCACACCTTTTCAGGCTCTTCAGGTTTTGCAACACCGCTTCTTGCTCCTCCTATTTTCAGACCGTTTCATGCTCCTTATATTTTTCACACCTTTTGAAGCTCTTCATGTTCTTCACACCTTTTCAAGCTCTTCATATTTTTCAAACCTTTTGAAGCTCTTCATATTTTTCATACGTTTTCAGGCTCTCCATGTTTTTGAACACCGCTTCATGCTCCTCCTATTTTTGAGACCGTTTCATGCTCCTCATATTTTTGACACATTTTGAAGCGCTTCATATTTTTCACACCTTTTCAGACTCTTCATAATTTTCAACACCGCTTCATGCTCCTCCTATTTTTCTGACCGTTTCATGCTCATCTCATTTTTGACTCCTTTTGAAGCTCTTCATATTTTTCACACCTTTAGAAGCTCTTCTTATATTTCACACCTTTTCAGGCTCTTCATGTTTTTGAACAAAACTTCATGCTTCTCCTATTTGTCAGACCGCTTAATGCTCCTCATGTATTTCACACCTTTTGAAGCTCTTCATATTTTTCACACCTTTTCAGGCTTTTCATGTTTTTGAACAGCGCTTCATGCTCCTCCTATTTTTCAGAAGGTTTCATGCTCATCTCACTTTTGACACCTGTTGAAGCTCTTCATGTTTTTCACACCTTTTCAGGCTCTTCATATTTTTCAACACCGCTACATGAACCTCCTATTTTTCAGACCGTTTCCTGCTCCTCATATTTTTGACACCTTTTGAAGCTCTTCATATATTTCACACCGTTTCAGTTCTTCATGTTTTTCAACACCGCTTCATGCCCCTCCTATTTTTCAGACCGTTTCATGATGCTCATATTTTTGACACCTTTTGAGGCTCTTCATATTTTTCACACCTTTTGAGGCTCTTCATGTTTTTGAACACCACTTCATGCTCCTCCTATTTTTCAGACCATTCATTCTCCTCATGTAATTCACACCTTTTGATGCTCTTCCTATTTTTCACAACTTTTCAGGCTCTTCAGGTTTTTCAACACCGCTTCATGCTCCTCCAATTTTTCAGACTGTTTCATGCTCCGCATATTTTTCACACCTTTTGAAGCTCTTCATATTTTTCACACATTTTCAGGCTCTTCTTGTTTTTGAACACAGCTTCATGCTCATCCTATTTTTCAGACCGTTTCATGCTCCACATATTTTTGACACCTTTTGAAGCTCTTCATATATTTCACACCTTTTCAGGCTCTTCATGTTTTTAACACCGTTTCATGCTTCTCCTATTTTTTAGACCGTTTCATGCTCCGCATAATTTTCACACCTTTTGCGGCTCTTCATATTTTTCACACCTTTTCAGGCTCTTCATATTTTTGAACAATGCTTCATGCTCCTCCTAATTTTAGACCTTTTCTTGCTCCTCATATTTTGACACCTTTTGAAGCTCTTCATATTTTTAACACCTTTTCAGGCTCTTCATGTTTTTGAACATAGTTTCATGCTCCACATATTTTTCACACCTTTTCATGCTCTTCATATTTTTCACACCTTTTCAGGCTCTTCATGTTTTTGAACAACATTTCATGCTCTTCCTATTTTTCAGACCGTTTCATGCTCCTCATATTTTTGACACCTTTTGAAGCTCTCCATATTTTTCACACCTGTTCAGGCTCTTCATGTTTTTGAACATAGTTTCATGCTCCACATATTTTTCACACCTTTTCATGCTCTTCATATTTTTCACACCTTTTCAGGCTCTTCATGTTTTTGAACACCATTTCATGCTCTTCCTATTTTTCAGACCGTTTAATGCTCCTCATATTTTTGACACCTTTTGAAGCTCTCCATATTTTTCACACCTTTTCAGGCTCTTCATGTTTTTGAACATAGTTTCATGCTCCACATATTTTTCACACCTTTTCATGCTCTTCATATTTTTCACACCTTTTCATGCTCTTCATGTTTTTGAACACCATTTCATGCTCTTCCTATTTTTCAGACCGTTTAATGCTCCTCATATTTTTGACACCTTTTGAAGCTCTTCATATTTTTCACACCTTTTCAGACTCTTCATAATTTTCAACACCGCTTCATGCTCCTCCTATTTTTCTGACCGTTTCATGCTCATCTCATTTTTGACTCCTTTTGAAGCTCTTCATATTTTTCACACCTTTTGAAGCTCTTCTTATATTTCACACCTTTTCAGGCTCTTCATGTTTTTGAACAAAACTTCATGCTTCTCCTATTTGTCAGACCGCTTAATGCTCCTCATGTATTTCACACCTTTTGAAGCTCTTCATATTTTTCACACCTTTTCAGGCTTTTCATGTTTTTGAACAGCGCTTCATGCTCCTCCTATTTTTCAGAAGGTTTCATGCTCATCTCACTTTTGACACCTTTTGAAGCTCTTCATGTTTTTCACACCTTTTCAGGCTCTTCATGTTTTTCAACACCGCTACATGAACCTCCTATTTTTCAGACCGTTTCCTGCTCCTCATATTTTTGACACCTTTTGAAGCTCTTCATATATTTCACACCGTTTCAGTTCTTCATGTTTTTCAACACCTCTTCATGCTTCTCCTATTTTTCAGACCGTTTCATGATGCTCATATTTTTGACACCTTTTGACGCTCTTCATATTTTTCACACCTTTTGAGGCTCTTCATGTTTTTGAACACCGCTTCATGCTCCTCCTATTTTTCAGACCATTCATTCTCCTCATGTAATTCACACCTTTTGATGCTCTTCCTATTTTTCACAACTTTTCAGGCTCTTCAGGTTTTTCAACACCGCTTCATGCTCCTCCTATTTTTCAGACTGTTTCATGCTCCGCATATTTTTCACACCTTTTGAAGCTCTTCATATTTTTCACACATTTTCAGGCTCTTCTTGTTTTTGAACACAGCTTCATGCTCATCCTATTTTTCAGACCGTTTCATGCTCCACATATTTTTGACACCTTTTGAAGCTCTTCATATATTTCACACCTTTTCAGGCTGTTCATGTTTTTAACACCGTTTCATGCTTCTCCTATTTTTTAGACCGTTTCATGCTCCGCATAATTTTCACACCTTTTGCGGCTCTTCATATTTTTCACACCTTTTCAGGCTCTTCATATTTTTGAACAATGCTTCATGCTCCTCCTAATTTTAGACCGTTTCTTGCTCCTCATATTTTGATACCTTTTGAAGCTCTTTGTATTTTACCCACCTTTTCAGTCTCTTCATGTTTTTGAACACCGCTTCATGCTCCTCCTATTATTCAGACCGTTTCATGCTCCTCATATATTTAACACCATTTGAAGCTCTTCATTTTTTTCATACCTTTTCAGGCTCTTCACGTTTTTCAACGCAGCTTCATACTCCTCCTATTTTTCAGACCGTTCATTCTCCTCATGTAATTCACAACTTTTGAAGCACTTCCTATTTTTCACAACTTTTCAGGCTCTGCATGTTTTTGAAAACCACTTCATTCTCCTCCTATTTTTCAGATCGTTTCATGATCCTCATATTTTTGACACCTTTTTATGCTCTTCATATATTTCACACCTTTTCAGGCTCTTCATGTTCTTTAACACCGATTCATGCTCCTCCTACTTTTCAGACCGTTTCATGCTCCTCATATTTTTGACACCTTTTGAAGCTCTTCATGTCTTTCACACCTTTTCGACCTCTTCCTGTTTTTCAACACCGTTTCATGCTCCTCCTATTTTTGAGAGCGTTTCATGCTCGTCGTATTTTTGACACCTTTTGAAGCTCTTCATATTTTTCACACCTTTTCAGGCTCTTCATGTTTTCAACACCGTTTCATGCTCCTCCTATTTTTAGACCGTATCATGCTCCTCATATTTTGACACCTTTTGAAGCTCTTCATATTTTTCTCAACTTTTCAGGATTTTCATGTTTTTGAACACAGTTTCATTCTCCTCATATTTTTCACACATTTTCATGCTCTTCATATTTTTCACACCTTTTCAGGCTCTTCATGTTTTTGAACACCGTTTCATGCTCCTCCTATTTTTCAGACCGTTTCATGCTCCTCATATTTTTGACACCTTTTGAAGCTCTTCATATTTTTCACACCTTTTCAGGCTCTTTATATTTTTCAACGCCGTATCATGCTCCTCTATTTTTCAGACCGTTTCAAGCTCCTCATATCTTTGACACCTTTTGAAGCTCTTCATATTTTTCACACCATTTCAGGCTCTTCAAGTTTTTGAAAACGGCTTCATGCTCCTCCTAATTTTCAGACCGTTTCTTGCTCCTCATATTGCTGACACCTTTTGAAGCTCTTCATATTTTTCACACCTTTTCAGGCTCTTCATATTTTGGAACAATGCTTCATGCTCCTCCTAATTTTCAGACCGTTTCATGCTCCTCATATTTTTGACCCCTTTTGAAGCTCTTCATATTTTTCACAACTTTTCAGGCTCTTCATGTTTTTGAACACAGTTTCATGCTCCACATATTTTTCACACCTTTTCACGCTCTTCATATTTTTCACACCTTTTCAGGCTCTTCATGTTTCTCAACACCATTTCATGCTTCTCCTATTTTTCAGACCTTTTCATGCTCCTCATATTTTTGACAGCTTTTGAAGCTTTTCATATATTTCACACCTTTTCAGGCTTTTCATGTTTTTGAACACCGCTTCATGCCCCTCCTATTTTTCAGACCATTTCATGCTCCTCGTTTTTTTCACACCTTTTGAAGCTCTTCATATTTTTCACAGCTTTTCAGGCCCTTCATGTGTTTGAACACCGTTTCATGCTCCTCCTATATTTCAGACCGTTTCATGCTCCTCATATTTTTGACAACTTTTGAAGCTCTTCATATATTTCGCACCTTTACACGCTCTTCATGTTTTTCAAAACCGCTTCTTGCTCCTCCTCTTTTTCAGTCCGTTTCATGCTCTTCATATTTTTGACACCATTTGAAGCTCTTCATATTTTTTCACACCTTTTCAGGCTCGTCATATTTTTCAACAGGCTTCATGCTCCTCCTAATTTTAGACCGTTTCATGCTCCTCATATTTTTCCCACTCTTTCAGGCTCTTCATATTTTTGAAAACCACTTCATTCTCCTCCTATTTTTCAGATCGTTTCATGCTCCTCATATTTTTGACACCTTTTGAAGCTCTTCATATATTTCACACCTTTTCAGGCTCTTCATGTTCTTTAACACCGATTCATGCTCCTCCTACTTTTCAGACCGTTTCATGCTCCTCATATTTTTGACACCTTTTGAAGCTCTTCATGTCTTTCACACCTTTTCGGCCTCTTCCTGTTTTTCAACACCGTTTCATGCTCCTCCTATTTTTTAGAGCGTTTCATGCTCGTCGTATTTTTGCCACCTTTTGAAGCTCTTCATATTTTTCACACCTTTTTAGGCTCTTCATGTTTTCAACACCGTTTCATGCTCCTCCTATTTTTAGACCGTATCATGCTCCTCATATTTTGACACCTTTTGAAGCTCTTCATATTATTCACACCTTTTCAGGTTCTTCATGTTTTTGAACACCGCTTCAGGCTCCTTCTATTTTCAGACCGTTTCACGCTCCTCATTTTTTTGAAACCTTTTGAAGCTCTTCATATTTTTAACACCTTTTCAGGCTCTTCAAGTAATTCAACAACGTTTCATGCTCCTCCTAATTTTCAGAGAGTTTCATGCTCCTCTTTTTTTTGACACATTTTGAATATTTTCATATTTTTCACTCCTTTTCATGCTGTTCATATTTTTCAACACGTTTTCATTCTCCTCCTGTTTTTCAGACCGTTTCATGCTCCTCATATTTTGACACCTTTTGATGCTCTTCATATTTTTCACGCCTTTTCATTCTCTTCATGTTTTTCAACACCGTTTCCTGCTCCTCCTATTTTTCAGACCGTTTCTTGCTCCTCATATTTTTGACAGCTTTTGAACCTCTTTATATTTTTCACACTTTTAATGCTCTTCATGTTTTTCAACACCGTTTCATGCTCCTCATATATTTGACACCTTTTGAAGCTCTTCATATTTTTCGCAGCTTTTCAGGCTTTTCATGTTTTTCAACACCGTTTCAAGCTCCTCATATTTTTGACTCCGCTTGAAGCTCTTAATATTTTTCACACCTTTTCAGACTCTTCATGTTTTTAACACCGTTTCATGCTCCTCCTATTTTTCAGACCGTTTCATGCTCCTCATACATTTGACACTTTTTGAAGCTCTTCATATTTTTCACACATTTTCAGGCTCTTCATATTTTTCAACATGGTTTCATGCTCCTCCTGTTTTTCAGACCGTTTCATGCTCCTCATATTTTTGACACCTTTTGAAGCTCTTCATGTTTTTCAACATCGTTTCATGATCGTCCTATTTTTTAGACCGTTTCATGGTCCTCATATTTTTCAGACCGTTTCATGCTTCTCATATTTTTGACACCATTTGCAACTCTTCATATTTCTCACACCTTTTCAGGCTCTTCATGTTTTTCAACACCGTTTCAGGCTCCTCCTATTTTTCAGACCGTTTCATGCTCCTCATATATTTGACACCTTTGAAGCTCTTCATATGTTTCCAACGTTTTCAGCTTCTTCATGTTTTTACACCATCTCATGCTCCTCCTATTTTTCAGACCGTTTCATGCTCCTCATATTTTGACACCTTTTGAAGCTCTTCATATTTTTCACACCTTTTCAGGCTCTTCATGTTTTTCAAAACCGCTTCATGCTCCTCCTATTATTCAGACCGTTTCATGCTCCTAATGTATTTCACACCTTTTGAAGCTCTTCATATTTTTCACACCTTTTCAGGCTCTTCATATTTTTGAACACAGCTTCATGCTCGTCCTATTTTTCAGACCGTTTCATGCTCATCTCATTTTTGACACCTTTTGAAGCTTTTCATATTTTTCACAACTTTTTAGGCTCTTCATGTTTTTGAACACCGCTTCATGCTCCTCCTATTTTTCAGAGAGTTTCATGCTCCTAATGTATTTCACTCCTTTTGAAGCTCTTCATATTTTTCACACCTTTTCAGGCTGTACATATTTTTGAACACCACTTCATGCTCCTCCTATTTGTCAGACCGTTTCATGCTCATCTCTTTTTTGACACCTTTTGAAGCTCCTCATATTTTTCACATTTTTTCAGGCTCTTCATGTTTTTGAACACCGCTTCATGCTCCTCCTATTTTTCAGACCGTTTCATGCTGCTCGTATTTTTCAGACCGTTTCATGCTCCTCATAATTTTGACAATTTTATAAGCTCTTCATATTTTTCACACTTTTTCAGGCTCTTCATGTTTTTGAACACCGCTTCATGCTCCTCCTATTTTTCAAAACTTTTGAAGCTCTTCATGTTTTTCACACCTTTTCAGGCTCTCATGTTTTTGAACACAGCTTCATGCTCCTCCTAATTTTCAGACCGTTTCATGCTCCTCATATATTTCACACCGTTTTAAGCTCTTCCTAATTTTCACACCTTTTCAGGCTCTTCATGTTTTTGAACACCGTTTTATGCTGCCTCTATTTTTCAGACCGTTTCATGCTCCTCATATATTTTAAACCTTTTGAATCTCTTCATATATTTAACACCTTTTCAGGCTGTTCATGTTTTTCAACAACGCTTCACGATCCTCCTATTTTTCAGACCGTTTCATGCTCCTCAAGTATTTCACACCTTTCGAAGCTCTTCATATTTTTCACACCTTTTCATGCTCTTCATGTTTTTCAACACCATTTTATGCTCCTCCTATATTTCAGACCGTTTCAGGCTCCTCATATTTTTGACAGCTTTTGAAGCTCTTCTTATTTTTCACACCTTTTCAGGCTCTTCATGTTTTTGAACACCGTTCATGCTCTTCCTATTTTTCAGACCGTTTCATGCTCCTCATGTATTTCACACCTTTTGAAGCTCTTCAAATTTTTCACACCTTTTCACGCCCTTCATGTTTTTGATCACCGCTTCATGCTCCTCCTATTGTTCCGACCGTTTCTTTTTCCTCATATTTTTCACACCTTTTGAAGCTCTTCCTATTTTTCACAACTTTTCAGGCTCTTCATATTTTTCAACACCGCTTCATGCTCCTCCTATTTTTCACACCGTTTAATGCTCCTTATGTATTTCACACTTTTTGAAGCTCTTCATATTTTTCACATCTTTTCAGGCTCTTCATGTTTTTGAACAATGTTTCATGCTCCCCTTTTTTTTCAGACCGTTTCATGCTCATCTCATTTTTTACACCTTTAGAAGATCTTCATATTTTTCACACCTTTTGAAGCTCTTCAAATTTTTCACCTCTTTTCAGGCTCTTCATGTTTTTGAACAATGTTTCATGCTCCTCCTATTTTTCAGGCCGTTTCATGCTCCTCATATTTTTGACACCTTTTGAAGCTCTTCATATTTTTCATACGTTTTCAGGCTCTCCATGTTTTTGAACACCGCTTCATGCTCCTCTTATTTTTGAGACCGTTTCATGCTCCTCATATTTTTGACACATTTTGAAGCGCTTCATATTTTTCACACCTTTTCAGATTCTTCATATTTTTCAACACCGCTTCATGCTCCTCCTATTTTTCTGACCGCTTCATGCTCATCTCATTTTTGACTCCTTTTGAAGCTCTTCATATTTTTCACACCTTTTCAGGCTCTTCATGTTTTTCAACACCGCTACATGAACCTCCTATTTTTCAGACCGTTTCCTGCTCCTCATAATTTTGACACCTTTTGAAGCTCTTCATATTTTTCACAGCTTTTCAGGCTCTTCATATTTTTGAACAATGCTTCATGGCCCTCCTAATTTTAGACCGTTTCATGCTCCTCATATTTTTGACACCTTTTGAAGCTCTTCGTATTTTACCCACCTTTTCAGTCTCTTCATGTTTTTGAACACCGCTTCATGCTCCTCCTATTATTCAGACCGTTTCATGCTCCTCATATATTTAACACCTTTTGAAGCTCTTCATTTTTTTCATACCTTTTCAGGCTCTTCATGTTTTTCAACGCAGCTTCATACTCCTCCTATTTTTCAGACTGTTTCATGCTCCTCATAATTTTCACACCTTTTGCGGCTCTTCATATTCTTCACGCCTTTTGAGGCTCTTCATGTTTTTGAACACCGCTTCATGCTCCTCCTATTTTTCCGTCCATTCATTCTCCTCATGTAATTCACAACTTTTCAAGCACTTCCAATTTTTCACAACTTTTCAGGCTCTTCATGTTTTTCAACACTGCTTCATTCTCCTCCTATTTTTCAGACTGTTTCATGCTCCTCATATTTTTGACACCTTTTGAAGCTCTTCATATTTTTCACACATTCTCAGACTTTTCATGTTTTTCAATACCGTTTCATGCTCCGCCTATTTTTCAGACCGTTTCATGCTCCTCATATTTTTCACATCTTTTGAAGCTCTTCATATTTTTCACAACTTTTCAGGCTCTTCATATTTTTCACACCTTTTCAGGCTCTTCATGTTTTTGAACACAGCTTCCTGCTCCTCCTATGTTTCAGACCGTTTCATGCTCCTCATATTTTTTACACCTTTTGAAGCTCTTCATATATTTCACACCTTTTCAGGCTCTTCATTTTTTTCAAACCGCTTCAAGATCCTCCTATTTTTCAGACCGTTTCATGCTCCTCATATTTTTGAAACCTTTTAAAACTCTTCATATATTTCACAACTTTTCAGGCTCTTCATGTTTTTCAACACCACTACATGCTCCTCCTATTTTTCAGACCGTTTCATGCTCATCTCATTTTTGACACGTTTTGAAGCTCTTCATATTTTTCACTTTTTTCCGGTTCTTCATGTTTTTGAACACCGTTTCATGCTCCTCCTATTTTTCAGACCGTTAATGCTCCTCATATTTTGACACCTTTTGAAGCTCTTCATATTTTTCACAACTTTTCAGGCACTTCATGTTTCTGAACACCGCTTCATGCTCCTCCTATTTTTCAGACCGTTTCATGCTCATCTCATTTTTGACACCTTTTGAAGCTCTTCATATTCTTCACACCTTTTGAAGCTCTTCATATTTTTCACACCTTTTGAAGCTCTTCATATTTCTCACACCTTTTCAGACTCTTCATGTTTTTCAACACCGCTTCTTGCTCCTCCTATTTTTCAGACCGTTTCATGCTCCTCATATTTTTGACACGTTTTGAAGTTCTTCATATTTTTCACACCTTTTCAGGCTCTTCATGTTTTTAAACACCGATTCATGCTGCTCTTATTTTTCAGACCTTTTCATGCTCCTCATATTTTTCACATCTTTTGAAGCTCTTCACATTTTTCACACCTTTCCAGGCTCTTCATGTTTTTGAACACAGCTTCATGCTCCTCCTATTTTACATACCGTTTCATTCTCCTCATGTATTTCACACGTATTGAAGCTCTTCCAATTTTTCACAACTTTTCAGGCTCTTCATGTTTTTCAACACCGTTTCATGCTCCTCCTATTTTTCAGACTGCTTCATGCTCCTCATATTTTTCACACCTTCTGAGGCTCTTCATATTTTTCACACATTTTCAGGCTCTTCATGTTTTACAACACTGCATCATGCTCCTCCTATTTTTCAGACTGTTTCATGCTCCTCATATTTTTCACACGTTTTGAAGCTCTTCATATTTTTCACACCTTTTCAGTCTCTTCATGTTTTTGAACACCGCATCAATCTCATCCTATATTTCAAACAGTTTCATGCTCCTCATGTATTTCACACCTTTTGAAGCTCTTCATATTTTTCACACCTTTTCAGGCTCTTCATGGTTTTCAACACCTTTGCTTGTTCCTCCTATTTTTCAGACGGCTTCATGCTCCTCATATTTTTGACACGTTTGAAGCTCTTCATATTTTCACAACTTTTGAAGCTCTTCATATTTTTCACTCGTTTTCAGGTTCTTCATGTTTTTCAACACCGCTTTTTGCTCCTCCGATTTTTCAGACCGTTTCATGCTCCACATGTATTTCACACCTTTTGAAGCTCTTCATATTTTCCACACCTTTTCAGGCTCTTCAGGTTTTTCAACACCGCTTCTTGCTCCTCCTATTTTTCAGACCGTTTCATGCTCCTTATATTTTTCACACCTTTTGAAGCTCTTCATGTTCTTCACACCTTTTCAAGCTCTTCATATTTTTCACACCTTTTGAAGCTCTTCATATTTTTCACACCTTTTCAGGCTCTTCATGTTTTTGAACACCGCTTCATGCTACTCCTTTTTTCACACCGTTTCATGATCTTAATATTTTTGAAACCTTTTGAAGCTCTTCATATTTTTCAGACGTTTTCAGGCTCTTCATGTTGTTGAACACCCTTCTTGCTCTTCCTATTTTTCAGACCGTTTCATGCTCCTCTTGTATTTCACACCTTTTGAAGTTCTTCATATTTTTCACACCTTTTAGGGCTCTTCATGTTTTTGAACACCACTTCATGCTCCTCATATTTGTCAGACCGTTCCATGCTCCTCATATTTTTGACACCTTTTGAAACTCTTCATGTTTTTCACACCTTTTCAGGCTTTTCATGTTTTTGAACACCGCTTCATGCTCCTCCTATTTTTCACACCTTTTGAAGCTCTTCATATTTTTCTCACCTTTTCAGGCTCTTTATGTTTTTGAACACCGTTTCATGTTGCTACTATTTTTCAGACTCTTTCATGCTCGTCATATTTTTGACACCTTTTGAAGCTCTTCGTATTTTTCACACCTTTTCAGGCTCTTCATGTTTTTGAAAACCGCTTCATGCTCCTAGTATTTTTCACACCTTTTGAAGCTCTTCATATTTTTCACACCTTTTCAGGCTCTTCATGTTTTTCAACTCCGCTCATGCTCCTCCTATTTTTCAGACCATTTCATGCTCCTCATATTTTTGACACTTTTTGAGGCTCTTCATATTTTTCACACCATTTCAGGCTCTTCTTGTTTTTGAACACCGTTTCATGCTCCTCCTATTTTTCAGACCGTTTCATGCTCCTCATGTAATTCACACCTTTTGAGGCTCTTCATAATTTTCACACCTTTTCAGGCTCTACATGTTTTTCAACACCACTTCATGCTTCTCTTATTTTTCAGACCGATTCATGTTCCTCATATTTTTGACACCTTTTCAAGCTCTTCATATTTTTCACACCTTTTCAGGCTCTTCATGTTTTTCAACGCCGCTTCATGCTCCTCATCTTTTTCAGACCGTTTCATGCTCCTCATATTTTTCACACCTTTTGAAGCTCTTCATATTTTTCACAACTTTTCAGGCTCTTCATGTTTTTGATCACCGTTTCATGCTCCTCCTATTTTTCAGACCGTTTCATGCTCCTCATATTTTGACACATTTTTAAGGTCTTCACATTTTTCACACCTTTTCAGGCTCTTCATGTTTTTCAAAACCGCTTCATGATCCTCCAATATTTCAGACCGTTTCATGCTCCTCATATTTTTGACACGTTTTGAAGCTCTTCATATTTTTCACACCTTTTCAGTCTCTTCATGTTCTTCAACACCGCTTCTTGCTCCTCCTATTTTTCAGACCGTTTAATCCTTCTAATATTTTTGACACCTTTTGAAACGCTTCATATTTTTCACACCTTTTCAGGCTCTTCATATTTTTGGACACCATTTCATGCTCCTCCTATTTTTCAGACCGTTTCATGCTCCTCATATTTTTGACACTTTTTCAAGCTCTTCATATTTTTCACACCTTTCAGGCTTTTCATGTTTTTGAACCCCGCATCATGCTCCTCCAATTTTTCACACCTTTTGAAGCTCTTCATATTTTTCACACCTTTTCAGGCTCTTCAGGTTTTTGAACACCGCTTCATGCTCCTCCGATTTTTCCGACCGTTTCATGCTCCTCATGTATTTCACACCTTTTGAAGCTCTTCATAATTTTCACACCTTTTCAGTCTCTTCATGTATTTGAACACCATTTCATGCTCCTCCTATTTTTCAGAACTTTTCATGCTCCTGATATTTTTGACACTTTTTGAAGCTCTTCATATTTTTCAAACCTTTTGAACCTCTTCATATTTTTCACGCCTTCTCAGCCTCTTCATGTTTTTCAACACCTTTGCATGCTCCTCCTATTTTTCAGACCGCTTCATGCTCCTCATATTTTTGACACGTTTGAAGCTCTTCATATTTTCACAACTTTTGAAGCTCTTCATATTTTTCACTCGTTTTCAGGTTCTTCATGTTTTTCAACACCGCTTCTTGCTCTTCCGATTTTTCAGACCGTTTCATGCTCCTCATGTATTTCACACATTTTGAAGCTCTTCATATTTTCCACACCTTTTCAGGCTCTTCAGGTTTTGCAACACCGCTTCTTGCTCCTCCTATTTTTCAGACCGTTTCATGCTCCTTATATTTTTCACACCTTTTGAAGCTCTTCATGTTCTTCACACCTTTTCAAGCTCTTCATATTTTTCAAACCTTTTGAAGCTCTTCATATTTTTCATACGTTTTCAGGCTCTCCATGTTTTTGAACACCGCTTCATGCTCCTCCTAATTTTGAGACCGTTTCATGCTCCTCATATTTTTGACACATTTTGAAGCGCTTCATATTTTTCACACCTTTTCAGACTCTTCATAATTTTCAACACCGCTTCATGCTCCTCCTATTTTTCTGACCGTTTCATGCTCATCTCATTTTTGACTCCTTTTGAAGCTCTTCATATTTTTCACACCTTTTGAAGCTCTTCTTATATTTCACACCTTTTCAGGCTCTTCATGTTTTTGAACAAAACTTCATGCTACTCCTATTTGTCAGACCGCTTAATGCTCCTCATGTATTTCACACCTTTTGAAGCTCTTCATATTTTTCACACCTTTTCAGCCTTTTCATGTTTTTGAACAGCGCTTCATGCTCCTCCTATTTTTCAGAAGGTTTCATGCTCATCTCACTTTTGACACCTGTTGAAGCTCTTCATGTTTTTCACTCCTTTTCAGGCTCTTCATGTTTTTCAACACCGCTACATGAACCTCCTATTTTTCAGACCGTTTCCTGCTCCTCATATTTTTGACACCTTTTGAAGCTCTTCATATATTTCACACCGTTTCAGTTCTTCATGTTTTTCAACACCGCTTCATGCCCCTCCTATTTTTCAGACCGTTTCATGATGCTCATATTTTTGACACCTTTTGAGGCTCTTCATATTTTTCACACCTTTTGAGGCTCTTCATGTTTTTGAACACCACTTCATGCTCCTCCTATTTTTCAGACCATTCATTCTCCTCATGTAATTCACACCTTTTGATGCTCTTCCTATTTTTCACAACTTTTCAGGCTCTTCAGGTTTTTCAACACCACTTCATGCTCCTCCTATTTTTCAGACTGTTTCATGCTCCGCATATTTTTCACACCTTTTGAAGCTCTTCATATTTTTCACACATTTTCAGGCTCTTCTTGTTTTTGAACACAGCTTCATGCTCATCCTATTTTTCAGACCGTTTCATGCTCCACATATTTTTGACACCTTTTGAAGCTCTTCATATATTTCACACCTTTTCAGGCTCTTCATGTTTTTAACACCGTTTCATGCTTCTCCTATTTTTTAGACCGTTTCATGCTCCGCATAATTTTCACACCTTTTGCGGCTCTTCATATTTTTCACACCTTTTCAGGCTCTTCATATTTTTGAACAATGCTTCATGCTCCTCCTAATTTTAGACCTTTTCTTGCTCCTCATATTTTGACACCTTTTGAAGCTCTTCATATTTTTAACACCTTTTCAGGCTCTTCATGTTTTTGAACATAGTTTCATGCTCCACATATTTTTCACACCTTTTCATGCTCTTCATATTTTTCACACCTTTTCAGGCTCTTCATGTTTTTGAACACCATTTCATGCTCTTCCTATTTTTCAGACCGTTTCATGCTCCTCATATTTTTGACACCTTTTGAAGCTCTTCATATTTTTCACACCTTTTCAGGCTCTTCATGTTTTTGAACATAGTTTCATGCTCCACATATTTTTCACACCTTTTCATGCTCTTCATATTTTTCACACCTTTTCAGGCTCTTCATGTTTTTGAACACCATTTCATGCTCTTCCTATTTTTCAGACCGTTTAATGCTCCTCAT
Source organism: Dama dama (assembly GCF_033118175.1). Classification (NCBI taxonomy): domain Eukaryota; kingdom Metazoa; phylum Chordata; class Mammalia; order Artiodactyla; family Cervidae; genus Dama; species Dama dama. Next base: position 1,431,220 of record NW_026870900.1, read on the forward strand.
ATTTTTGACACCTTTTGAAGCTCTTCATATTTTTCACACCTTTTCAGACTCTTCATAATTTTCAACACCGCTTCATGCTCCTCCTATTTTTCTGACCGTTTCATGCTCATCTCATTTTTGACTCCTTTTGAAGCTCTTCATATTTTTCACACCTTTTGAAGCTCTTCTTATATTTCACACCTTTTCAGGCTCTTCATGTTTTTGAACAAAACTTCATGCTTCTCCTATTTGTCAGACCGCTTAATGCTCCTCATGTATTTCACACCTTTTGAAGCTCTTCATATTTTTCACACCTTTTCAGGCTTTTCATGTTTTTGAACAGCGCTTCATGCTCCTCCTATTTTTCAGAAGGTTTCATGCTCATCTCACTTTTGACACCTTTTGAAGCTCTTCATGTTTTTCACACCTTTTCAGGCTCTTCATGTTTTTCAACACCGCTACGTGAACCTCCTATTTTTCAGACCGTTTCCTGCTCCTCATATTTTTGACACCTTTTGAAGCTCTTCATATATTTCACACCGTTTCAGTTCTTCATGTTTTTCAACACCGCTTCATGCTTCTCCTATTTTTCAGACCGTTTCATGATGCTCATATTTTTGACACCTTTTGACGCTCTTCATATTTTTCACACCTTTTGAGGCTCTTCATGTTTTTGAACACCGCTTCATGCTCCTCCTATTTTTCAGACCATTCATTCTCCTCATGTAATTCACACCTTTTGATGCTCTTCCTATTTTTCACAACTTTTCAGGCTCTTCAGGTTTTTCAACACCGCTTCATGCTCCTCCTATTTTTCAGACTGTTTCATGCTCCGCATATTTTTCACACCTTTTGAAGCTCTTCATATTTTTCACACATTTTCAGGCTCTTCTTGTTTTTGAACACAGCTTCATGCTCATCCTATTTTTCAGACCGTTTCATGCTCCACATATTTTTGACACCTTTTGAAGCTCTTCATATATTTCACACCTTTTTAGGGTCTTCATGTTTTTAACACCGTTTCATGCTTCTCCTATTTTTTAGACCGTTTCATGCTCCGCATAATTTTCACACCTTTTGCGGCTCTTCATATTTTTCACACCTTTTCAGGCTCTTCATATTTTTGAACAATGCTTCATGCTCCTAATTTTAGACCGTTTCTTGCTCCTCATATTTTGACACCTTTTGAAGCTCTTTGTATTTTACCCACCTTTTAAGTCTCTTCATGTTTTTGAACAACGCTTCATGCTCCTCCTATTATTCAGACCGTTTCATGCTCCTCATATATTTAACACCATTTGAAGCTCTTCATTTTTTTCATACCTTTTCAGGCTCTTCATGTTTTTCAACGCAGCTTCATACTCCTCCTATTTTTCAGACCGTATCATGCTCCTCATAATTTTCACACCTTTTGCGGCTCTTCATATTCTTCACGCCTTTTGAGGCTCTTCATGTTTTTGAACACCGCTTCATGCTCCTCCTATTTTTCAGACCATTCATTCTCCTCATGTAATTCACACCTTTTGATGCTCTTCCTATTGTTCACTACTTTTCAGGCTCTTCAGGTTTTTCAACACCGCTTCATGCTCCTCCTATTTTTCAGACTGTTTCATGCTCTGCATATTTTTCACACCTTTTGAAGCTCTTCATATTTTTCACACCTTTTCCGGCTCTTCATGTTTTTCAACACAGCTTCATGGTCATCCTATTTTTCAGCCCGTTTCATGCTCCGCATAATTTTCACACCTTTTGCGGCTCTTCATATTTTTCACACCTTTTCAGGCTCTTCATGTTTTTGAACACCGCTTCATGCTCCTCCTATTTTTCAGACCGTTCATTCTCCTCATGTAATTCACAACTTTTGAAGCACTTCCTATTTTTCACAACTTTTCAGGCTCTGCATGTTTTTGAAAACCACTTCATTCTCCTCCTATTTTTCAGATCGTTTCATGATCCTCATATTTTTGACACCTTTTGAAGCTCTTCATATATTTCACACCTTTTCAGGCTCTTCATGTTCTTTAACACCGATTCATGCTCCTCCTACCTTTCAGATCGTTTCATGCTCCTCATATTTTTGACACCTTTTGAAGCTCTTCATGTCTTTCACACCTTTTCGACCTCTTCCTGTTTTTCAACACCGTTTCATGCTCCTCCTATTTTTTAGAGCGTTTCATGCTCGTCGTATTTTTGACACCTTTTGAAGCTCTTCATATTTTTCACAACTTTTCAGGCTCTTCATGTTTTCAACACCGTTTCATGCTCCTCCTATTTTTAGACCGTATCATGCTCCTCATATTTTGACACCTTTTGAAGCTCTTCATATTTTTCTCAACTTTTCAGGATTTTCATGTTTTTGAACACAGTTTCATTCTCCTCATATTTTTCACACATTTTCATGCTCTTCATATTTTTCACACCTTTTCAGGCTCTTCATGTTTTTGAACACCGTTTCATGCTCCTCCTATTTTTCAGACCGTTTCATGCTCCTCATATTTTTGACACCTTTTGAAGCTCTTCATATTTTTCACACCTTTTCAGGCTCTTTATATTTTTCAACGCCGTATCATGCTCCTCCTATTTTTCAGACCGTTTCATGCTCCTCATATCTTTGACACCTTTTGAAGCTCTTCATATTTTTCACACCATTTCAGGCTCTTCAAGTTTTTGAAAACGGCTTCATGCTCCTCCTAATTTTCAGACCGTTTCTTGCTCCTCATATTTCTGACACCTTTTGAAGCTCTTCATATTTTTCACACCTTTTCAGGCTCTTCATGTTTCTCAACACCATTTCATGCTTCTCCTATTTTTCAGACCTTTTCATGCTCCTCATATTTTTGACAGCTTTTGAAGCTTTTCATATATTTCACACCTTTTCAGGCTTTTCATGTTTTTGAACACCGCTTCATGCTCCTCCTATTTTTCAGACCATTTCATGCTCCTCGTTTTTTTCACACCTTTTGAAGCTCTTCATATTTTTCACAGCTTTTCAGGCCCTTCATGTGTTTGAACACCGTTTCATGCTCCTCCTATATTTCAGACCGTTACATGCTCCTCATATTTTTGACACCTTTTGAAGCTCTTCATATATTTCGCACCTTTACACGCTCTTCATGTTTTTCAAAACCGCTTCTTGCTCCTCCTCTTTTTCAGTCCGTTTCATGCTCTTCACATTTTTGACACCATTTGAAGCTCTTCATATTTTTTCACACCTTTTCAGGCTCGTCATATTTTTCAACAGGCTTCATGCTCCTCCTAATTTTAGACCGTTTCATGCTTCTCATATTTTTCCCACTCTTTCAGGCTCTTCATATTTTTGAAAACCACTTCATTCTCCTCCTATTTTTCAGATCGTTTCATGCTCCTCATATTTTTGACACCTTTTGAAGCTCTTCATATATTTCACACCTTTTCAGGCTCTTCATGTTCTTTAACACCGATTCATGCTCCTCCTACTTTTCAGACCGTTTCATGCTCCTCATATTTTTGACACCTTTTGAAGCTCTTCATGTCTTTCACACCTTTTCGGCCTCTTCCTGTTTTTCAACACCGTTTCATGCTCCTCCTATTTTTTAGAGCGTTTCATGCTCGTCGTATTTTTGCCACCTTTTGAAGCTCTTCATATTTTTCACACCTTTTTAGGCTCTTCATGTTTTCAACACCGTTTCATGCTCCTCCTATTTTTAGACCGTATCATGCTCCTCATATTTTGACACCTTTTGAAGCTCTTCATATTATTCACACCTTTTCAGGTTCTTCATGTTTCTGAACACCGCTTCAGGCTCCTTCTATTTTCAGACTGTTTCATGCTCCTCATGTTTTTGAGACGTTTTGAAGCTCTTCATATTTTTCACAACTTTTCAGGATTTTCATGTTTTTGAACACAGTTTCATTCTCCTCATATTTTTCACAGATTTTCATCCTCTTCATATTTTTCACACCTTTTCAGGCTCTTCATGTTTCTGAACACCGTTTCATGCTCCTCCTATTTTTCAGACCGTTTCATGCTCCTCATATTTTTGACACCTTTTGAAGCTCTTCATATTTTTCACACCTTTTCAGGCTCTTTATGTTTTTCAACGCCGTATCATGCTCCTCCTATTTTTCAGACCGTTTCATGCTCCTCATATCTTTGACACCTTTTGAAGCTCTTCATATTTTTCACACCTTTTCAGGCTCTTCAAGTTTTTGAAAACGGCTTCATGCTCCTCCTAATTTTGAGACCGTTTCTTGCTCCTCATATTTCTGACACCTTTTGAAGCTCTTCATATTTTTCACACCTTTTCAGGCTCTTCATGTTTTTGAACACAGTTTCATGCTCCGCATATTTTTCACACCTTTTCATGCTCTTCATATTTTTCACACCTTTTCAGGCTCTTCATGTTTCTCAACACCGTTTCATGCTTCTCCTATTTTTCAGACCGTTTCATGCTCCTCATATTTTTGACACCTTTTGAAGCTCTTCATATTTTTCACACCTTTTCAGGCTCTTCATGTTTTTGAACATAGTTTCATGCTCCACATATTTTTCACACCTTTTCATGCTCTTCATATTTTTCACACCTTTTCAGGCTCTTCATGTTTTTGAACAGCGCTTCATGCTCCTCCTATTTTTCAGAAGGTTTCATGCTCATCTCACTTTTGACACCTTTTGAAGCTCTTCATGTTTTTCACACCTTTTCAGGCTCTTCATGTTTTTCAACACCGCTACGTGAACCTCCTATTTTTCAGACCGTTTCCTGCTCCTCATATTTTTGACACCTTTTGAAGCTCTTCATATATTTCACACCGTTTCAGTTCTTCATGTTTTTCAACACCGCTTCATGCTTCTCCTATTTTTCAGACCGTTTCATGATGCTCATATTTTTGACACCTTTTGACGCTCTTCATATTTTTCACACCTTTTGAGGCTCTTCATGTTTTTGAACACCGCTTCATGCTCCTCCTATTTTTCAGACCATTCATTCTCCTCATGTAATTCACACCTTTTGATGCTCTTCCTATTTTTCACAACTTTTCAGGCTCTTCAGGTTTTTCAACACCGCTTCATGCTCCTCCTATTTTTCAGACTGTTTCATGCTCCGCATATTTTTCACACCTTTTGAAGCTCTTCATATTTTTCACACATTTTCAGGCTCTTCTTGTTTTTGAACACAGCTTCATGCTCATCCTATTTTTCAGACCGTTTCATGCTCCACATATTTTTGACACCTTTTGAAGCTCTTCATATATTTCACACCTTTTTAGGGTCTTCATGTTTTTAACACCGTTTCATGCTTCTCCTATTTTTTAGACCGTTTCATGCTCCGCATAATTTTCACACCTTTTGCGGCTCTTCATATTTTTCACACCTTTTCAGGCTCTTCATATTTTTGAACAATGCTTCATGCTCCTAATTTTAGACCGTTTCTTGCTCCTCATATTTTGACACCTTTTGAAGCTCTTTGTATTTTACCCACCTTTTAAGTCTCTTCATGTTTTTGAACAACGCTTCATGCTCCTCCTATTATTCAGACCGTTTCATGCTCCTCATATATTTAACACCATTTGAAGCTCTTCATTTTTTTCATACCTTTTCAGGCTCTTCATGTTTTTCAACGCAGCTTCATACTCCTCCTATTTTTCAGACCGTATCATGCTCCTCATAATTTTCACACCTTTTGCGGCTCTTCATATTCTTCACGCCTTTTGAGGCTCTTCATGTTTTTGAACACCGCTTCATGCTCCTCCTATTTTTCAGACCATTCATTCTCCTCATGTAATTCACACCTTTTGATGCTCTTCCTATTGTTCACTACTTTTCAGGCTCTTCAGGTTTTTCAACACCGCTTCATGCTCCTCCTATTTTTCAGACTGTTTCATGCTCTGCATATTTTTCACACCTTTTGAAGCTCTTCATATTTTTCACACCTTTTCCGGCTCTTCATGTTTTTCAACACAGCTTCATGGTCATCCTATTTTTCAGCCCGTTTCATGCTCCGCATAATTTTCACACCTTTTGCGGCTCTTCATATTTTTCACACCTTTTCAGGCTCTTCATGTTTTTGAACACCGCTTCATGCTCCTCCTATTTTTCAGACCGTTCATTCTCCTCATGTAATTCACAACTTTTGAAGCACTTCCTATTTTTCACAACTTTTCAGGCTCTGCATGTTTTTGAAAACCACTTCATTCTCCTCCTATTTTTCAGATCGTTTCATGATCCTCATATTTTTGACACCTTTTGAAGCTCTTCATATATTTCACACCTTTTCAGGCTCTTCATGTTCTTTAACACCGATTCATGCTCCTCCTACCTTTCAGATCGTTTCATGCTCCTCATATTTTTGACACCTTTTGAAGCTCTTCATGTCTTTCACACCTTTTCGACCTCTTCCTGTTTTTCAACACCGTTTCATGCTCCTCCTATTTTTTAGAGCGTTTCATGCTCGTCGTATTTTTGACACCTTTTGAAGCTCTTCATATTTTTCACAACTTTTCAGGCTCTTCATGTTTTCAACACCGTTTCATGCTCCTCCTATTTTTAGACCGTATCATGCTCCTCATATTTTGACACCTTTTGAAGCTCTTCATATTTTTCTCAACTTTTCAGGATTTTCATGTTTTTGAACACAGTTTCATTCTCCTCATATTTTTCACACATTTTCATGCTCTTCATATTTTTCACACCTTTTCAGGCTCTTCATGTTTTTGAACACCGTTTCATGCTCCTCCTATTTTTCAGACCGTTTCATGCTCCTCATATTTTTGACACCTTTTGAAGCTCTTCATATTTTTCACACCTTTTCAGGCTCTTTATATTTTTCAACGCCGTATCATGCTCCTCCTATTTTTCAGACCGTTTCATGCTCCTCATATCTTTGACACCTTTTGAAGCTCTTCATATTTTTCACACCATTTCAGGCTCTTCAAGTTTTTGAAAACGGCTTCATGCTCCTCCTAATTTTCAGACCGTTTCTTGCTCCTCATATTTCTGACACCTTTTGAAGCTCTTCATATTTTTCACACCTTTTCAGGCTCTTCATGTTTCTCAACACCATTTCATGCTTCTCCTATTTTTCAGACCTTTTCATGCTCCTCATATTTTTGACAGCTTTTGAAGCTTTTCATATATTTCACACCTTTTCAGGCTTTTCATGTTTTTGAACACCGCTTCATGCTCCTCCTATTTTTCAGACCATTTCATGCTCCTCGTTTTTTTCACACCTTTTGAAGCTCTTCATATTTTTCACAGCTTTTCAGGCCCTTCATGTGTTTGAACACCGTTTCATGCTCCTCCTATATTTCAGACCGTTACATGCTCCTCATATTTTTGACACCTTTTGAAGCTCTTCATATATTTCGCACCTTTACACGCTCTTCATGTTTTTCAAAACCGCTTCTTGCTCCTCCTCTTTTTCAGTCCGTTTCATGCTCTTCACATTTTTGACACCATTTGAAGCTCTTCATATTTTTTCACACCTTTTCAGGCTCGTCATATTTTTCAACAGGCTTCATGCTCCTCCTAATTTTAGACCGTTTCATGCTTCTCATATTTTTCCCACTCTTTCAGGCTCTTCATATTTTTGAAAACCACTTCATTCTCCTCCTATTTTTCAGATCGTTTCATGCTCCTCATATTTTTGACACCTTTTGAAGCTCTTCATATATTTCACACCTTTTCAGGCTCTTCATGTTCTTTAACACCGATTCATGCTCCTCCTACTTTTCAGACCGTTTCATGCTCCTCATATTTTTGACACCTTTTGAAGCTCTTCATGTCTTTCACACCTTTTCGGCCTCTTCCTGTTTTTCAACACCGTTTCATGCTCCTCCTATTTTTTAGAGCGTTTCATGCTCGTCGTATTTTTGCCACCTTTTGAAGCTCTTCATATTTTTCACACCTTTTTAGGCTCTTCATGTTTTCAACACCGTTTCATGCTCCTCCTATTTTTAGACCGTATCATGCTCCTCATATTTTGACACCTTTTGAAGCTCTTCATATTATTCACACCTTTTCAGGTTCTTCATGTTTCTGAACACCGCTTCAGGCTCCTTCTATTTTCAGACTGTTTCATGCTCCTCATGTTTTTGAGACGTTTTGAAGCTCTTCATATTTTTCACAACTTTTCAGGATTTTCATGTTTTTGAACACAGTTTCATTCTCCTCATATTTTTCACAGATTTTCATCCTCTTCATATTTTTCACACCTTTTCAGGCTCTTCATGTTTCTGAACACCGTTTCATGCTCCTCCTATTTTTCAGACCGTTTCATGCTCCTCATATTTTTGACACCTTTTGAAGCTCTTCATATTTTTCACACCTTTTCAGGCTCTTTATGTTTTTCAACGCCGTATCATGCTCCTCCTATTTTTCAGACCGTTTCATGCTCCTCATATCTTTGACACCTTTTGAAGCTCTTCATATTTTTCACACCTTTTCAGGCTCTTCAAGTTTTTGAAAACGGCTTCATGCTCCTCCTAATTTTGAGACCGTTTCTTGCTCCTCATATTTCTGACACCTTTTGAAGCTCTTCATATTTTTCACACCTTTTCAGGCTCTTCATGTTTTTGAACACAGTTTCATGCTCCGCATATTTTTCACACCTTTTCATGCTCTTCATATTTTTCACACCTTTTCAGGCTCTTCATGTTTCTCAACACCGTTTCATGCTTCTCCTATTTTTCAGACCGTTTCATGCTCCTCATATTTTTGACACCTTTTGAAGCTCTTCATATTTTTCACACCTTTTCAGGCTCTTCATGTTTTTGAACATAGTTTCATGCTCCACATATTTTTCACACCTTTTCATGCTCTTCATATTTTTCACACCTTTTCAGGCTCTTCATATTTTTGAATACCGTTTCATGTTCCTCATATTTTTGACACCTTCTGAAGCTCATCATATTTTTCACATGTTTTCATGCTCTTCATCTTTTTCAACACCGCTTCATGCTCCTCCTATTTTTCAGACCGTTTCATGCTTCTCATATTTTTGACACCTTTTGAATCTCTTCAAATTTTTCACACCTATTCAGCTTCTTCATATTTTTGAACACCACTTCATGCTCCTCCCATTTTTCAGACCGTTTGATGCTCCTCATATATTTGACACCTTTTGAAGCTCTTCATATTTTTCACACCTTTTCAGGCTCTTCATGTTTTTCTACACCGCTTCGTGCTCCTCCTATTTTTGATATCTTTTGAAGCTCTTCATATATTTCGCACCTTTTCAGGGTTTTCATGATTTTGAACACCATTTCATGCTCCTCATATTTTTCAGACCGTTTCATGCTCCTCATATTTTTGACACCTTTTGAAGCTCTTCATATTTTTCACACCTTTTCAGGCTCTTCATATTTTTGAACACCGTTTCATGCTCCTCCTATTTTTCAGACCGTCTCATGCTCCTCATATTTTTGACACCTTTTGTAACTCTTCATATTTTTCACAATTTGTCATGTTCCTCCTGTTTTTGAACACCGTTTCATGCTCCTCCTATTTTTCAGACCGTTTCCTTTTCCTCATATTTAGACACCTTTTGAAGCTCTTCATATTTTTCATACATTTTTATGCACTTCATGTTTTCAACACCACATCATGCTCCTTGTATTTTTCAAACCGTTTCATGCTCCTCATATTTTTGATATCTTTTAAAGCTCGTCATATATTTCACACCTTTTCTGGCTCTTCAGGTTTTCAACACAGTTTCATGCTCCTCCTATTTTTCAGATCGTTTCATGCTCCTCATATTTTTCACAGCTTTTGAAGCTCTTCATATTTTTCACAACTTTTCAGGCTTTTCATGTTTTTGAACACCGTTTCATGCTCCTCATATATTTGACACCTTTTGAAGCTCTTCATATTTTTCACACCTTTTAATGCTCTTCATATTTTTCAACACCATTTCATGCTCCTCCTGTTTTTCAGACGGTTTAATGCTTCCCATAATTTTGACACCTTTTGAAGCTCTTCATATTTTTCACACCTTTTCAGTCTCTTCGTCTTTTCAACACCGCTTCATGCTCCTCCTATTTTTCAGACCGCTTCATACTCATCTCATTTTTGACACCTTTTGAATCTCTTCATATTTTTCACACCTTTTCAGGCTCTTCATGATTTTGAACCACGATTCATTCTCTTCCTATTTTTCAGACTGTTTCATGCCTTTCATATTTTTGTCACCTTTTGAAGCTCTTCATATTTTTCACACCTTTCCAGGCTCTTCGTGTTTCTCAAAACCACTTTATGCTCCTCCTATATTTCAGACCTTTTCATGCTACTCATATTTATGACAACTTTTGAATGTCTTCGTATTTGTCACACCTTTTCAGGCTGTTCATGTTTTTGAAAACCGCCTCATGCTTCTCCTATTTTTCAGACGTTTCATGCTCCTCATATTTTTGACACCTTTTGAAGCTCTTCATATTTTTCACACCTTTTCAGGCTCTACATGTTTTTGAACACGGCTTCATGTTCCTCTTATTTTTCAGACGGTTTCATGCTCCTCATATTTTTGACACCTTTTGAAGCTCTTCATATTTTTCACACCTTTTCGGGCTCTTCATGTTTTTGAACACGGATTCATGTTCCTCCTACTTTCAGACCATTTCATGCTCCTCATATTTTTGACACCTTTTGAAGCTGCTCATATTTTTCACACATTTTGAGCTCTTCATATATTTCACACCTTTTCTGGCACTTCTTGTTCTTCAACACCACTTCATGCTCCTCCTATTTTTCATACCGTTGCATGCTTATCACATTTTTGACACCTTTTAAAGCTCTTCATATATTTCACACCTTTTCAGGCTCTTCATGTTTTTCAACACCGCTTCATGCTTCTCCTATTTTTCAGACCTTTTCATGCTCCTCATATTTTTGACACCTTTTGAAGTTCTTCATATTTTTAAAACCTTGTCAGGCTCTACATGTTTTTGAACACGGCTTCATGTTCCTCCTATTTTTCAGACGGTTTCATGCTCCTCATATTTTTGACACCTTTTGAAGCTGTTCATATTTTTCACACCATTTTGGGCTCTTCATGTTTTTGAACAACGCTTCATGCTCCTTCTATTTTTCAGATCGTTTCATGCTCCTCATATTTATGACACCTTTTGAAGATCTTCGTATTTTTCACACCTATTCAGGCTCTTCATGTATTTGAACAGCGCTTCATGCTCCTCCTATTTTTCAGACCTTTTCATGCTCCTCATGTGTTTCACACCTTTTGAAGCTCTTCATATTTTTCACACCTTTTCAGGCTCTTCATGATTTTGAACACCGATTCATTCTCCTCCTATTTTTCAGACCCTTTCATGCTCCTCATATTTTTGACACCTTTTGAAGTTCTTCATATTTTTCACACCTTTCCAGGCTCTTCGTGTTTCTCAACACCACTTCATGCTCCTCCTATTTTTCAGACCGTTTCATGCTCCTCTTATATTTGACACCTTTTGAAGCTCTTCATATTTTTCACACCTTTTCAGGCTCTGCATTTTTTTGAACACAGTTTCATGCCCCTCATATTTTTCACACATTTTCATGCTCTTCATATTTTTCACACCTTTCAGACTCTTCATGTTTTTGAACACCATTTCATGCTCCTCCTATTTTTCAGACGGTTTCATGCTCCTCATAAGTTTGACACTTTTTGAAGCTGTTCATATTTTTCACACCTTTTCAGTTTCTTCAGGTTTTTTAACACGGCTTCATGCTCCTCGTATTTTTCTGACTGTTTCATGCTCCTCATATTTTTCACACTTTTTCATACTCTTCATATTTTTCACATCTTTTCATGCTCTTCATGTTTCTCAACACCGTTTCATGCTCTTCAGGTTTTTGAACACGGCTTCATGCTCCTCGTATTTTTCAGACCGTTTCATGCTCCTCATATTTTTGACACTTTTTGAAGCTCTTCATATTTTTCATACCTTTTCAGGCTCTTAATGTTTTGGAACACCGCTTTTGCTCCTCCTATTTTTCAGACCGTTTCATGCTCCTCATATTTTTAACACTATTGAAGCTCTTCATATCTTTCACAACTTTTCAGGCTCTTCAGTTTTTTGAACACGGCTTCATGCTCCTCGTATTTTTCAGATCGTTTCATGCTCCTCATATATTTCACACCGTTTGAAGCTCTTCATATTTTTCACACGTTTTCAGGCTCTTCAGGTTTTTGAACACCGCTTCATGCTCCTCCTATTTTTCAGAACTTTTCATGCTCCTCATATTTTTGACACGTTTTGAAACACTTAATATTTTTCACACCTTTTCAGGCTCTTCATATTTGTGAACACTGCTTCATGCTCCTCCTATTTTCATATGTTTTCATGCTCCTCATGTTTTTGAGAAGTTTTGAAGCTCTTCATATTTTTCATACCTTTTCAGCCTCTTCATATTTTGAACAGCATTTCATGCTCCTCCTATTTTTCATATCGTTTCATGCTCCTCATATTTTTGACACCTTTTGAAGCTCTTCATATTTTTCACACCTTTTCAGGCTCTTCATGTTTTTCAACACCGCTTCATGCTCCTCCTATTTTTCAGACCGTTTCATGCTCCATATATTTTTGGCACCTTTTGAAGCTCTTCATAATTTTCACAGCTTTTCAGGCTCTTCATGTTTTTGAACACTGTTTCATGCTCCTCTTATATTTGACACATTTTGAAGCTCTTCATATTTTTCACACCATTTCACGCTCTTCATTTTTTATCACCGTTTCATGCTCCTCCTATTTTTGAGACCATTTAATGCTCCACATGTATTTCACACCTTTTGAAACTCCTCATATTTTTCACACCTTTTCAGGCTCTTCTTGTTTTTGAACACCGCTTCATGCTCCTCCTATTTTTCAGACCCTTTAATGCTCCACATGTATTTCACACCTTTTGAAGCTCCTCATATTTTTCATACCTTTTCAGGCTCTTCTTGTTTTTGAACACCACTTCATGCTCCTCCTGTTTTTCAGACCGTTTAATGCTCCACATGTATTTCACACCTTTTGAAGCTCCTCATATTTTTCACACCTTTTCAGGCTCTTCATGTTTTTCAACACCGCTTCATGCTCCTCCTATTTTTCAGACCGTTTAATGCTCCACATGTATTTCACACCTTTTGAAGCTCTTCATATTTTTCACACCTTTTGAAGCTCTTCATATTTTTCACATGTTTTCAGGCCTTCATGTTTTTCAACACCGCTTAATGCTCCTCCTATTTTTCAGACCGTTTAATCCTCCTCATGTATTTCACACTTTTTGAAGCTCTTCATATTTTTCACACGTTTCAAGGCTCTTCATGATTTTCAACACCGCTTCATGCTCCTCCTATTTTTCAGACCGTATCATGCTCCTCATATTTTTCACACCTTTTGAAGCTCTTCATATTTTTCAAACCTTTTCAGGCTCTCCATGTTTTTCAACACCAGTTCATGCTCCTCCTATTTTTCAGACCGTTTCATGCTCCTCATATTTTTGACACCTTTAGAAACTCTTCATATTTTTCACACCTTTTCAAGCTCTTCATGTTTTTCAACACCGCTTCATGCTCCTCCTATTTTTCAGACCGTTTAATGCTCCACATGTATTTCACACCTTTTGAAGCTCCTCATATTTTTCACACCTTTTCAGGCTCTTCTTGTTTTTGAACACCACTTCATGCTCCTCCTATTTTTGAGACAGTTTCATGCTCCCCATATTTTTGACACCTTTTGAAGCTTTTCATATTTTTCAAACCTTTTCAGGCCCTTCATTTTTTTCAACACCGTTTCATGCTCCTCCTATTTTTCAGACCGTTTCATGCTCATCTAATTTTTGACACCTTTTGAAGCTCTTCATATTTTTCACACCTTCTGAAGCTCTTCATATTTTTCACATGTTTTCAGGCCTTCATCTTCTTCAACACCGCTTAATGCTCCTCCTATTTTTCAGACCGTTTAATCCTCCTCATGTATTTCACACTTTTTGAAGCTCTTCATATTTTTCACATCTTTTGAAGCTTTTCATATTTTTCACACCTTTTCAGACTCTTCATGATTTTCAACAGTGCTTCATGCTCCTCCTATTTTTCAGACCGTCATGCTCATCTAATTTTTGACCCCTTTTGAAGCTCTTCATATTTTTCAGAACTTTTGCACCTCTTCATATTTTCACCCGTTTTCAGACTATTCATGTTTTTCAACACCGCTTCATGCTCCTGCAATTTTTCAGACCGTTTCATGCTCCTCATATCTTTGACAGGTTTGAGGCTTTTCCTATTTTTCACACCTTTTCAGGCTCTTCATGTTTTTGAACACCGCTTCATCCTCCTCCTATTTTTAAGACGGTTTCATGCTCCTCATATTTTTGACACCTTTTGAAGCTCTTCATATTTTTCAAACCTTTTCAGGCTCTTTATGTTTTTGAACACAGCTTCATGCTCCTCCTATTTTTAAGACGGTTTCATGCTCCTCATATTTTTGACACCTTTTGAAGCTTTTCATATATTTCAAAACTTTTCAGGCTCTTCATGTTTTTGAACACCGCTTCATGCTCCTCCTATTTTTTGAGACCGTTTCATGCTCCTCATATTTTTGACAACTTTTGAAACTTTCCATATTTTTCACACCTTTTCAGGCTTTTCATTTTTTTCCACACCACTTCATGCTCCTCCTATTTTTCAGACCGTTTCATGCTCATCTACTTTTTGACAGCTTTTGAAGCTCTTCATATTTTTCACACCTTTTGAAACTCTTCATATTTTTCACACGTTTTCAGGCTCTTCATGTTTTTCAACACCGCTTCATGCTGCTGCTATTTTTCAGACCGTTTCATGCTCATCTACTTTTTGACACCTTTTGAAGCTCTTCATATTTTTCACACCTTTTGAAACTCTTCATATTTTTCACACGTTTTCAGGCTCTTCATGTTTTTGATCACCGTTTCATGCTCCTCCTATTTTTCAGACTGTTTCATGCTCCTCATACTTTTTTTTTCCAGTGGGTTTTGTCATACATTGATATGAATCAGCCATGGATTTACATGTATTCCCAATCCCGATCCCCCCTCCCAGCTCCCTCTCCCCCCGATTCCTCTGGGTCTTCCCAGTGCACCAGGCCGGAGCACTTGTCTCGTTCATCCCACCTGGGCTGGTGATCTGTTTCACCATAGATAGGATACATGCTGTTCTTTTGAAATATCCCACCCTCACATTCTCCCACAAAGTTCAAAAGTCTGTTCTGTATTTCTGTGTCTCTTTTTCTGTTCTGCATATAGGGTTATCGTTATCACCTTTCTAAATTCCATATACATGTGTCAGTATGGTGTAATGTTCTTTATCTTTCTGGCTTACTTCACTCTGTATAATGGGCTTCAGCTTCATCCATCTCATTAGGACTGGTTCAAATGAATTCTTCTTAATGGCTGAGTAATAGTCCATGGTGTATATGTACCACAGCTTCCTTATCCATTCATCTGCTGATGGGCATCTAGGTTGCTTCCATGTCCTGGCTATTATAAACAGTGCTGCGATGAACATTGGGGTGCACGTGTCTCTTTCAGTTCTGGTTTCCTCAGTGTGTATGCCCAGAAGTGGGATTGCTGGGTCATATGGCAGTTCTATTTCCAGTTTTTTAAGAAATCTCCACACTGTTTTCCATAGCGGCTGTACTAGTTTGCATTCCCACCAACAGTCTAAGAGGGTTCCCTTTTCTCCACACCCTCTCCAGCATTTATTGCTTGTAGACTTTTGGATAGCAGCCATCCTGACTGGCGTGTAATGGTACCTCATTGTGGTTTTGATTTGTATTTCTCTAATAATGAGTGATGCTGAGCATCTTTTCATGTGTTTGTTAGCCATCTGTATGTCTTCTTTGGAGAAATGTCTGTTTAGTTCTTTGGCCCATTTTTTGATTGGGTCATTTATTTTTCTGGAATTGAGCTGCAGGTGTTGCTTGTATATTTTTGAGATTAATCCTTTGTCTGTTTCTTCATTTGCTATTATTTTCTCCCAATCTGAGGGCTGTCTTTTCACCTTACTTATAGTTTCCTTTGTAGTGCAAAAGCTTTTAAGTTTCATTAGGTCCCATTTGTTTAGTTTTGCTTATATTTCCAATATTCTGGGAGGTGGGTCATAGAAGATCTTGCTTTGATTTATGTCAGAGAGTGGTTTGCCTATGTTCTCCTCTAGGAGTTTTATAGTTTCTGGTCTTACATTTAGATCTTTAATCCATTTTGAGTTTATTTTTGTGTATGGTGTTAGAAAGTGTTCTAGTTTCATTCTTTTACAAGTGGTTGACCAGTTTTCCCAGCACCACTTGTTAAAGAGGTTGTCTTTTTTCCATTGTATATCCTTGCCTCCTTTGTCAAAGATAAGGTGTCCATAGGTTCGTGGATTTATCTCTGGGCTTTCTATTCTGTTCCATTGATCTATATTTCTGTCTTTGTGCCAGTACCATACTGTCTTGATGACTGTGGCTTTGTAGTAGAGTCTGAAGTCAGGCAGGTTGATTCCTCCAGCTCCATTCTTCTTTCTCAAGATTACTTTGGCTATTCGAGGTTTTTTGTATTTCCATACAAATTGTGAAATTCTTTGGTCTAGTTCTGTGAAAAATACCATTGGTAGCTTGATAGGGATTGCATTGAATCTATAGACTGCTTTGGGTAGAATAGCCATTTTGACAATATTAATTCTTCCAATCCATGAACACGGTATGTTTCTCCATCTGTTTGTGTCCTCTTTGATTTCTTTCATCAGTGTTTTATAGTTTTCTATGTATAGGTCCTTTGTTTCTTTAGGTAGATATACTCCTAAGTATTTTATTCTTTTTCTTGCAATGGTGAATGGTATTGTTTCCTTAATTTCTCTGTCTGTTTTTTCATTGTTAGTATATAGGAATGCAAGGGATTTCTGTGTGTTAATTTTATATCCTGCAACTTTACTATATTCATTGATTAGTTCTAGTAATTTTCTGGTAGAGTCTTTAGGGTTTTCTATGTAGAGGATCATGTCATCTGCAAACAGTGAGAGTTTTACTTCTTCTTTTCCTATCTGGATTCCTTTTACTTCTTTTTCTGCTCTGATTGCTGTGGCCAGAACTTCCAACACTATGTTGAATAGTAGTGGTGAGAGTGGGCACCCTTGTCCTGTTCCTGATTTCAGGGGAAATGCCTTCAATTTTGACACCTTCTGAAGATCTTCATATTTTTCACACCTTTTCAGGCTCTTCATGTTTTGAACACAGTTTCATGCTCCTCATATTTTTCACATATTGTTATGCTCTTCATATTTTTCACATATTTTCAGGCTATTCATGTTTCTCAAAACCGTTTCATGCTCCTCATATTTTTTACACCTTCTGAAGCTCTTCATATTTTTCACACCTTTTAAAGCTCTTCATGTTTTTCACACCTTTTCAGGCTCTTCATTTTTTTCAACACTACTTCATGCTCCTCCTATTTTTCAGACCGTTTCATGCTCATCTCATTTTTGACACCTTTTGAAGCTTCTCATATTTTCACACCTTTTCAGGCTCTTCATGTTTTTGAACAACACTTCTTGCTCCTCATTTTTTGCAGACCGTTTCATGCTCCTCATATTTTTCACAACTTTTGAAGCTCTTCATATTTTTCACACCTTTTCAGGCTCTTCATGTTTTTGAACACCGCTTCATGCTCCTCCTATTTTTCAGAACGTTTAATGTTCCTCATGTATTTCACACCTTTTGAAGCTCTTCATATTTTTCACACATTTTCAGGCTCTTCTTTTTTTTCAACACCACTTCATGCTCCTTCTATTTTTCATACCGTTTCATGCTCCTTTCATTTTTCACACCTTTTGAAGCTCTTCATATTTTTCACACCTTTTCAGGCTCTTCATGTTTTTGCACGCCGCTTCTTGCTCCTCCTATTTTTCAGACCGTTTCATGCTCCTCATATTTTTGACACCTTTTGAAGCTCCTCCTATTTTTCACACGTTTTCAGGCTCTTCATGTTTTTCAACATCACTTCATGCTCCTCCTATTTTTCAGACCTTTTCATGCTCCTCATATTTTGACACCTTCTGAAATCTTCATATACTACACACCTTTTCAGGCTCTTCATTTTTTTGAACACAATTTCATGCTCCTCCTATTTTTCAGACTGTTTCATGCTCCTCATGTATTTCACACGTATTGAAGCTCTTCCAATTTTTCACAACTTTTCAGGCTCTTCATGTTTTACAACACCGCATCATGCTCCTCCTATTTTTCAGACTGTTTCATGCTTCTCATATTTTTGACACCTTTTGAAGCTCTTCATATTTTTCACACCTTTTGAAGCTCTTCATGTTTTTCACACCTTTTCAGGCTCTTCATGATTTTCAACACCGCTTCATGCTCCTGCTATTTTTCAGACCGTTTAATGCTCATCTCTTTTTTGACACCTTTAGAAGCTGTTCATATTTTTCATACCTTTTAAAGCTCTTCATATTTTTCACATTTTTGAAACTCTTCATATTTTTCTCACCTTTTGAAGCTCTTCACGTTTTTCAACACCACTTCAAGCTTCTCCTATTTTTCCGAAGGTTTCATGCTCATCTCATTTTTGACACCTTCTGAAGCTCTTCATTTTTTTCAAAACTTTTGAGCTCTTCATATTCTTCACATGTTTTCAGGCTCTTCATGTATTTCAATAACGGTTCTTGCTCCTCCTATTTTTCAGAACGTTGCATGCTTCTCATATTTTTGACACGTTTTGAAGCTCTTCATATTTTTCACACCTTTTCAGGCTCTTCATGTTTTTCAACACCACTTCATGCTCCTCCTATTTTTCAGACCGTTTCATGCTCCTCATATTTTTTACACCTTTTGAAGCTCTTCATATTTTTCACACCTTTTCAGGCTTCTCATGTTTTTGAACACCGCTTCATGCTCCTCCATATTTTTCACACCTTTTGAAGCTCTTCATATTTTTCACACCTTTTCAGGCTGTACATGTTTTTGAACACCACTTCATGCTCCTCCTATTTTTCAGACCGTTTCTTGCTCCTCATGTATTTCACACATTTTGAAGCTCTTCATATTTTTCACACCATTTCAGGCTCTTCGTTTTTCAACACCGCTTCATGCTCCTCATATTTGTCAGACCGTTTCATGCTCATCTCTTTTTGACACCTTTTGAAGCTCTTCATATTTTTCATACCTTTTGAAGCTCTTCATATTTTTCACACTTTTTCAGGCTCTTCATGTTTCTGAACACCGCTTCATGCTCCTCCTATTTTTCAGACCGTTTCATGCTCCTCATAATTTTGACAATTTTATAAGCTCTTCATATTTTTCACACTTTTTCAGGCTCTTCATGTTTTTGAACACCGCTTCATTCTCCTCTTATTTTGTAACCTTTTGAGGCTCTTCATGTTTTTCACACCTTTCCAGGCTCTTCGTGTTTCTCAACACCACTTCATGCTCCTCCTATTTTTCAGACCGTTTCATGCTCCTCTTATATTTGACACCTTTTGAAGCTCTTCATATTTTTCACACCTTTTCAGGCTCTGCATTTTTTTGAACACAGTTTCATGCCCCTCATATTTTTCACACATTTTCATGCTCTTCATATTTTTCACACCTTTCAGACTCTTCATGTTTTTGAACACCATTTCATGCTCCTCCTATTTTTCAGACGGTTTCATGCTCCTCATAAGTTTGACACTTTTTGAAGCTCTTCATATTTTTCACACCTTTCCAGGCTCTTCGTGTTTCTCAAAACCACTTTATGCTCCTCCTATATTTCAGACCTTTTCATGCTACTCATATTTATGACAACTTTTGAATGTCTTCGTATTTGTCACACCTTTTCAGGCTGTTCATGTTTTTGAAAACCGCCTCATGCTTCTCCTATTTTTCAGACGTTTCATGCTCCTCATATTTTTGACACCTTTTGAAGCTCTTCATATTTTTCACACCTTTTCAGGCTCTACATGTTTTTGAACACGGCTTCATGTTCCTCTTATTTTTCAGACGGTTTCATGCTCCTCATATTTTTGACACCTTTTGAAGCTCTTCATATTTTTCACACCTTTTCGGGCTCTTCATGTTTTTGAACACGGATTCATGTTCCTCCTACTTTCAGACCATTTCATGCTCCTCATATTTTTGACACCTTTTGAAGCTGCTCATATTTTTCACACATTTTGAGCTCTTCATATATTTCACACCTTTTCTGGCACTTCTTGTTCTTCAACACCACTTCATGCTCCTCCTATTTTTCATACCGTTGCATGCTTATCACATTTTTGACACCTTTTAAAGCTCTTCATATATTTCACACCTTTTCAGGCTCTTCATGTTTTTCAACACCGCTTCATGCTTCTCCTATTTTTCAGACCTTTTCATGCTCCTCATATTTTTGACACCTTTTGAAGTTCTTCATATTTTTAAAACCTTGTCAGGCTCTACATGTTTTTGAACACGGCTTCATGTTCCTCCTATTTTTCAGACGGTTTCATGCTCCTCATATTTTTGACACCTTTTGAAGCTGTTCATATTTTTCACACCATTTTGGGCTCTTCATGTTTTTGAACAACGCTTCATGCTCCTTCTATTTTTCAGATCGTTTCATGCTCCTCATATTTATGACACCTTTTGAAGATCTTCGTATTTTTCACACCTATTCAGGCTCTTCATGTATTTGAACAGCGCTTCATGCTCCTCCTATTTTTCAGACCTTTTCATGCTCCTCATGTGTTTCACACCTTTTGAAGCTCTTCATATTTTTCACACCTTTTCAGGCTCTTCATGATTTTGAACACCGATTCATTCTCCTCCTATTTTTCAGACCCTTTCATGCTCCTCATATTTTTGACACCTTTTGAAGTTCTTCATATTTTTCACACCTTTCCAGGCTCTTCGTGTTTCTCAACACCACTTCATGCTCCTCCTATTTTTCAGACCGTTTCATGCTCCTCTTATATTTGACACCTTTTGAAGCTCTTCATATTTTTCACACCTTTTCAGGCTCTGCATTTTTTTGAACACAGTTTCATGCCCCTCATATTTTTCACACATTTTCATGCTCTTCATATTTTTCACACCTTTCAGACTCTTCATGTTTTTGAACACCATTTCATGCTCCTCCTATTTTTCAGACGGTTTCATGCTCCTCATAAGTTTGACACTTTTTGAAGCTGTTCATATTTTTCACACCTTTTCAGTTTCTTCAGGTTTTTTAACACGGCTTCATGCTCCTCGTATTTTTCTGACTGTTTCATGCTCCTCATATTTTTCACACTTTTTCATACTCTTCATATTTTTCACATCTTTTCATGCTCTTCATGTTTCTCAACACCGTTTCATGCTCTTCAGGTTTTTGAACACGGCTTCATGCTCCTCGTATTTTTCAGACCGTTTCATGCTCCTCATATTTTTGACACTTTTTGAAGCTCTTCATATTTTTCATACCTTTTCAGGCTCTTAATGTTTTGGAACACCGCTTTTGCTCCTCCTATTTTTCAGACCGTTTCATGCTCCTCATATTTTTAACACTATTGAAGCTCTTCATATCTTTCACAACTTTTCAGGCTCTTCAGTTTTTTGAACACGGCTTCATGCTCCTCGTATTTTTCAGATCGTTTCATGCTCCTCATATATTTCACACCGTTTGAAGCTCTTCATATTTTTCACACGTTTTCAGGCTCTTCAGGTTTTTGAACACCGCTTCATGCTCCTCCTATTTTTCAGAACTTTTCATGCTCCTCATATTTTTGACACGTTTTGAAACACTTCATATTTTTCACACCTTTTCAGGCTCTTCATATTTGTGAACACTGCTTCATGCTCCTCCTATTTTCATATGTTTTCATGCTCCTCATGTTTTTGAGAAGTTTTGAAGCTCTTCATATTTTTCATACCTTTTCAGCCTCTTCATATTTTGAACAGCATTTCATGCTCCTCCTATTTTTCATATCGTTTCATGCTCCTCATATTTTTGACACCTTTTGAAGCTCTTCATATTTTTCACACCTTTTCAGGCTCTTCATGTTTTTCAACACCGCTTCATGCTCCTCCTATTTTTCAGACCGTTTCATGCTCCATATATTTTTGGCACCTTTTGAAGCTCTTCATAATTTTCACAGCTTTTCAGGCTCTTCATGTTTTTGAACACTGTTTCATGCTCCTCTTATATTTGACACATTTTGAAGCTCTTCATATTTTTCACACCATTTCACGCTCTTCATTTTTTATCACCGTTTCATGCTCCTCCTATTTTTGAGACCATTTAATGCTCCACATGTATTTCACACCTTTTGAAACTCCTCATATTTTTCACACCTTTTCAGGCTCTTCTTGTTTTTGAACACCGCTTCATGCTCCTCCTATTTTTCAGACCGTTTAATGCTCCACATGTATTTCACACCTTTTGAAGCTCCTCATATTTTTCATACCTTTTCAGGCTCTTCTTGTTTTTGAACACCACTTCATGCTCCTCCTGTTTTTCAGACCGTTTAATGCTCCACATGTATTTCACACCTTTTGAAGCTCCTCATATTTTTCACACCATTTCACGCTCTTCATTTTTTATCACCGTTTCATGCTCCTCCTATTTTTGAGACCATTTAATGCTCCACATGTATTTCACACCTTTTGAAACTCCTCATATTTTTCACACCTTTTCAGGCTCTTCTTGTTTTTGAACACCGCTTCATGCTCCTCCTATTTTTCAGACCGTTTAATGCTCCACATGTATTTCACACCTTTTGAAGCTCCTCATATTTTTCATACCTTTTCAGGCTCTTCTTGTTTTTGAACACCACTTCATGCTCCTCCTGTTTTTCAGACCGTTTAATGCTCCACATGTATTTCACACCTTTTGAAGCTCCTCATATTTTTCACACCTTTTCAGGCTCTTCATGTTTTTCAACACCGCTTCATGCTCCTCCTATTTTTCAGACCGTTTAATGCTCCACATGTATTTCACACCTTTTGAAGCTCTTCATATTTTTCACACCTTTTGAAGCTCTTCATATTTTTCACATGTTTTCAGGCCTTCATGTTTTTCAACACCGCTTAATGCTCCTCCTATTTTTCAGACCGTTTAATCCTCCTCATGTATTTCACACTTTTTGAAGCTCTTCATATTTTTCACACGTTTCAAGGCTCTTCATGATTTTCAACACCGCTTCATGCTCCTCCTATTTTTCAGACCGTATCATGCTCCTCATATTTTTCACACCTTTTGAAGCTCTTCATATTTTTCAAACCTTTTCAGGCTCTCCATGTTTTTCAACACCAGTTCATGCTCCTCCTATTTTTCAGACCGTTTCATGCTCCTCATATTTTTGACACCTTTAGAAACTCTTCATATTTTTCACACCTTTTCAAGCTCTTCATGTTTTTCAACACCGCTTCATGCTCCTCCTATTTTTCAGACCGTTTAATGCTCCACATGTATTTCACACCTTTTGAAGCTCCTCATATTTTTCACACCTTTTCAGGCTCTTCTTGTTTTTGAACACCGCTTCATGCTCCTCCTATTTTTGAGACAGTTTCATGCTCCCCATATTTTTGACACCTTTTGAAGCTTTTCATATTTTTCAAACCTTTTCAGGCCCTTCATTTTTTTCAACACCGTTTCATGCTCCTCCTATTTTTCAGACCGTTTCATGCTCATCTAATTTTTGACACCTTTTGAAGCTCTTCATATTTTTCACACCTTCTGAAGCTCTTCATATTTTTCACATGTTTTCAGGCCTTCATCTTCTTCAACACCGCTTAATGCTCCTCCTATTTTTCAGACCGTTTAATCCTCCTCATGTATTTCACACTTTTTGAAGCTCTTCATATTTTTCACATCTTTTGAAGCTTTTCATATTTTTCACACCTTTTCAGACTCTTCATGATTTTCAACAGTGCTTCATGCTCCTCCTATTTTTCAGACCGTCATGCTCATCTAATTTTTGACCCCTTTTGAAGCTCTTCATATTTTTCAGAACTTTTGCACCTCTTCATATTTTCACCCGTTTTCAGACTATTCATGTTTTTCAACACCGCTTCATGCTCCTGCAATTTTTCAGACCGTTTCATGCTCCTCATATCTTTGACAGGTTTGAGGCTTTTCCTATTTTTCACACCTTTTCAGGCTCTTCATGTTTTTGAACACCGCTTCATCCTCCTCCTATTTTTAAGACGGTTTCATGCTCCTCATATTTTTGACACCTTTTGAAGCTCTTCATATTTTTCAAACCTTTTCAGGCTCTTTATGTTTTTGAACACAGCTTCATGCTCCTCCTATTTTTAAGACGGTTTCATGCTCCTCATATTTTTGACACCTTTTGAAGCTCTTCATATATTTCAAAACTTTTCAGGCTCTTCATGTTTTTGAACACCGCTTCATGCTCCTCCTTTTTTTCAGACCGTTTCATGCTCCTCATATTTTTGACACCTTTTGAAGCTTTTCATATATTTCAAAACTTTTCAGGCTCTTCATGTTTTTGAACACCGCTTCATGCTCCTCCTATTTTTTGAGACCGTTTCATGCTCCTCATATTTTTGACAACTTTTGAAACTTTCCATATTTTTCACACCTTTTCAGGCTTTTCATTTTTTTCCACACCACTTCATGCTCCTCCTATTTTTCAGACCGTTTCATGCTCATCTACTTTTTGACAGCTTTTGAAGCTCTTCATATTTTTCACACCTTTTGAAACTCTTCATATTTTTCACACGTTTTCAGGCTCTTCATGTTTTTCAACACCGCTTCATGCTGCTGCTATTTTTCAGACCGTTTCATGCTCATCTACTTTTTGACACCTTTTGAAGCTCTTCATATTTTTCACACCTTTTGAAACTCTTCATATTTTTCACACGTTTTCAGGCTCTTCATGTTTTTGATCACCGTTTCATGCTCCTCCTATTTTTCAGACTGTTTCATGCTCCTCATACTTTTTTTTTCCAGTGGGTTTTGTCATACATTGATATGAATCAGCCATGGATTTACATGTATTCCCAATCCCGATCCCCCCTCCCAGCTCCCTCTCCCCCCGATTCCTCTGGGTCTTCCCAGTGCACCAGGCCGGAGCACTTGTCTCGTTCATCCCACCTGGGCTGGTGATCTGTTTCACCATAGATAGGATACATGCTGTTCTTTTGAAATATCCCACCCTCACATTCTCCCACAAAGTTCAAAAGTCTGTTCTGTATTTCTGTGTCTCTTTTTCTGTTCTGCATATAGGGTTATCGTTATCACCTTTCTAAATTCCATATACATGTGTCAGTATGGTGTAATGTTCTTTATCTTTCTGGCTTACTTCACTCTGTATAATGGGCTTCAGCTTCATCCATCTCATTAGGACTGGTTCAAATGAATTCTTCTTAATGGCTGAGTAATAGTCCATGGTGTATATGTACCACAGCTTCCTTATCCATTCATCTGCTGATGGGCATCTAGGTTGCTTCCATGTCCTGGCTATTATAAACAGTGCTGCGATGAACATTGGGGTGCACGTGTCTCTTTCAGCTCTGGTTTCCTCAGTGTGTATGCCCAGAAGTGGGATTGCTGGGTCATATGGCAGTTCTATTTCCAGTTTTTTAAGAAATCTCCACACTGTTTTCCATAGCGGCTGTACTAGTTTGCATTCCCACCAACAGTCTAAGAGGGTTCCCTTTTCTCCACACCCTCTCCAGCATTTATTGCTTGTAGACTTTTGGATAGCAGCCATCCTGACTGGCGTGTAATGGTACCTCATTGTGGTTTTGATTTGTATTTCTCTAATAATGAGTGATGCTGAGCATCTTTTCATGTGTTTGTTAGCCATCTGTATGTCTTCTTTGGAGAAATGTCTGTTTAGTTCTTTGGCCCATTTTTTGATTGGGTCATTTATTTTTCTGGAATTGAGCTGCAGGTGTTGCTTGTATATTTTTGAGATTAATCCTTTGTCTGTTTCTTCATTTGCTATTATTTTCTCCCAATCTGAGGGCTGTCTTTTCACCTTACTTATAGTTTCCTTTGTAGTGCAAAAGCTTTTAAGTTTCATTAGGTCCCATTTGTTTAGTTTTGCTTATATTTCCAATATTCTGGGAGGTGGGTCATAGAAGATCTTGCTTTGATTTATGTCAGAGAGTGGTTTGCCTATGTTCTCCTCTAGGAGTTTTATAGTTTCTGGTCTTACATTTAGATCTTTAATCCATTTTGAGTTTATTTTTGTGTATGGTGTTAGAAAGTGTTCTAGTTTCATTCTTTTACAAGTGGTTGACCAGTTTTCCCAGCACCACTTGTTAAAGAGGTTGTCTTTTTTCCATTGTATATCCTTGCCTCCTTTGTCAAAGATAAGGTGTCCATAGGTTCGTGGATTTATCTCTGGGCTTTCTATTCTGTTCCATTGATCTATATTTCTGTCTTTGTGCCAGTACCATACTGTCTTGATGACTGTGGCTTTGTAGTAGAGTCTGAAGTCAGGCAGGTTGATTCCTCCAGCTCCATTCTTCTTTCTCAAGATTACTTTGGCTATTCGAGGTTTTTTGTATTTCCATACAAATTGTGAAATTCTTTGGTCTAGTTCTGTGAAAAATACCATTGGTAGCTTGATAGGGATTGCATTGAATCTATAGACTGCTTTGGGTAGAATAGCCATTTTGACAATATTAATTCTTCCAATCCATGAACACGGTATGTTTCTCCATCTGTTTGTGTCCTCTTTGATTTCTTTCATCAGTGTTTTATAGTTTTCTATGTATAGGTCCTTTGTTTCTTTAGGTAGATATACTCCTAAGTATTTTATTCTTTTTCTTGCAATGGTGAATGGTATTGTTTCCTTAATTTCTCTGTCTGTTTTTTCATTGTTAGTATATAGGAATGCAAGGGATTTCTGTGTGTTAATTTTATATCCTGCAACTTTACTATATTCATTGATTAGTTCTAGTAATTTTCTGGTAGAGTCTTTAGGGTTTTCTATGTAGAGGATCATGTCATCTGCAAACAGTGAGAGTTTTACTTCTTCTTTTCCTATCTGGATTCCTTTTACTTCTTTTTCTGCTCTGATTGCTGTGGCCAGAACTTCCAACACTATGTTGAATAGTAGTGGTGAGAGTGGGCACCCTTGTCCTGTTCCTGATTTCAGGGGAAATGCCTTCAATTTTGACACCTTCTGAAGATCTTCATATTTTTCACACCTTTTCAGGCTCTTCATGTTTTGAACACAGTTTCATGCTCCTCATATTTTTCACATATTGTTATGCTCTTCATATTTTTCACATATTTTCAGGCTATTCATGTTTCTCAAAACCGTTTCATGCTCCTCATATTTTTTACACCTTCTGAAGCTCTTCATATTTTTCACACCTTTTAAAGCTCTTCATGTTTTTCACACCTTTTCAGGCTCTTCATTTTTTTCAACACTACTTCATGCTCCTCCTATTTTTCAGACCGTTTCATGCTCATCTCATTTTTGACACCTTTTGAAGCTTCTCATATTTTCACACCTTTTCAGGCTCTTCATGTTTTTGAACAACACTTCTTGCTCCTCATTTTTTGCAGACCGTTTCATGCTCCTCATATTTTTCACAACTTTTGAAGCTCTTCATATTTTTCACACCTTTTCAGGCTCTTCATGTTTTTGAACACCGCTTCATGCTCCTCCTATTTTTCAGAACGTTTAATGTTCCTCATGTATTTCACACCTTTTGAAGCTCTTCATATTTTTCACACATTTTCAGGCTCTTCTTTTTTTTCAACACCACTTCATGCTCCTTCTATTTTTCATACCGTTTCATGCTCCTTTCATTTTTCACACCTTTTGAAGCTCTTCATATTTTTCACACCTTTTCAGGCTCTTCATGTTTTTGCACGCCGCTTCTTGCTCCTCCTATTTTTCAGACCGTTTCATGCTCCTCATATTTTGACACCTTTTGAAGCTCTTCATATTTTTTACCTTTTCAGGCTCTTCATATTTTTCAACACTGCTACATGCTTCTCCTATATTTCCGACCATTTCATGCTCCTCATATTTTTGACACCTTTGAAGCTCTTCATATATTTCAAACCTTTTCAGGCTCTTCAAGTTTTTCAACATAGCTTCATGCTCCTCATATTTTTCAGACCGTTTCATTCTCCTCATATTTTTGATACCTTTTGAAGCTCTTCATATTTTTCACACCTTTTCAGGCTCTTCATGTTTTTCAACACCGCTCATGCTCCTCCTATTTTTCAGACCGTTTCATGCTCCTCATATTTTTGACACCTTTTACAGCACTTCATATTTTTCACATCTTTTCAGGCTCGTCATGTTTTCCAACACCGCTTCATGCTCCTCCTAATTTTCAGACCGTTTCATTCTCCTCATATTTTTGACACCTTTTGAAGCTCTTGATATTTTTCACACCTTTTCAGGCTCTTCATGTTTTTGAACACCGCTTCATGCTCCTCCTATTTTTCAGACCGTTTCATGCAACTCATATATTTGAGACCTTTTGAAGCTCTTCATATTTTTCACACCTTTTCAGGCTCTTCATGTTTTTCACACCTTTTCAGGCTCTTCATGTTTTTGAACACCATTTCATGCTTCTCCTTTTTTGCAGACCGTTTCATTCTCCTCATATTTTTGACATCTTTTGAAGCTCTTCATATATTTCACACCTTTTCAGGCTTTTCATTTTTTTCAACACCACTTCATGCTCCTCCTATTTTTCATACCGTTTCACGCTCATCTCATTTTGACACCTTTTGAAGCTCTTCAAATTTTTCACATCTTTTGAAGCTCTTCATATTTTGCACAACTTTTCAAGCTCTTTATGATTTTCAACACCGCTTCATGCTCCTCCTATTTTTCAGACCGTTTCATGCTCATCTCATTTTGACACCTTTTGAAGCTCTTCAAATTTTTCACACCTTTTGAAGCTCTTCATATTTTTCCTATTTTTGAAGCTCTTCATATTTTCACACGTTTTCAGGCTCTTCATGTTTTTCAACACCGCTTCATGCTATTTCTATTTTTCAGAGAGTTTCATGCTCCTCATGTATTTCACACCTTTTGAAGCTCTTCATATTTTTCAAACCTATTCAGGCTCTTCATGTTTTTCCACACCCCTTCATGCTTCTCCTATTTTTCAGCCCGTTTCATGCTCCTCATGTATTTCACACCTTTGAATCTCTTCATATATTTCACACCTTTTCAGGCTCTTCATGTTTTTCACACCTTTTCAGGCTCTTCATGTTTTTGAACACCATTTCATGCTTCTCCTATTTTGCAGACCGTCTCATTCTCCTCATATTTTTGACATCTTTTGAAGCTCTTCATATTTTTCACACCTTTTCAGGCTCTTCATGTTTTTGATCACCGTTTCATGCTCCTCCTATTTTTCAGACCGTTTCATGCTCATCTCATTTTTGACACCTTTTGAAGCTCTTCATATATTTCACACATTTTCAGCTCTTCATATTTTTCACACCTTTTCAGGCTCTTCATGTTTTTGAACACCGCTTCATGCTCCTCCTATTTTTCAGACCCTTTCATGCTCCTCATATTTTTGACACCTTTTGAAGCTCTTCATATTTTTCAAACCTTTTCATGCTCTTCATGTTTTTGATCACCGTTTCTTGCTCCTCCTATTTTTCAGATCGTTTCATGCTCCTCATGTTTTTGACACCTTTTGAAGCTGTTCATATTTTTCACACCTTTTCAGACTCTTCATGTTTTTGATCACCGTTTCTTGCTCCTCCTATTTTTCAGATCGTTTCATGCTCCTCATATTTTTGACACCTTTTGAAGCTCTTCATAATTTTCACACCCTTTCAGTCTCTTCATATTTTTCAACACCACTTCATGCTCCTCCTATTTTTCAGACCGTTTCATGCTCATCTCATTTTTGACATCTTTTGAAGCTCTTCATATTTTTCACAAGTTCTCAACTCTTCATGTTTTTCAACATCGCTTCATGCTCCTCATATTTTTCAGACCGTTTCATGCTTCTCATATTTTTGACACCTTTTGAAGCTCTTCATATTTTTTACACCTGTTAAGGCTCTTCATGTTTTTGAACACCGCTTCATGCTCCTCCTCTTTTTCAGACCGTTTCATGCTCCTCATATTTTTGACACCTTTTGAAGCTCTTCATATTTTCACACGTTTTCAGGCTCTTCATGTTTTTGAACACCGCTTCGTGCTCCTCCTATTTTTCAGACCGTTTCATGCAACTCATATATTTGAGACCTTTTGAAGCTCTTCATATTTTTCACACCTTTTCAGGCTCTTCATGTTTTTTAACACTTTTTCATGCTCCTCCTATATTTCAGGCCGTTTCATGCTCCTTATATTTTTGACACCTTTTGAAGCTCTTCATATTTTCACACCTTTTCAGGCTCTTCATATTTTTCACACCGCTTCATGCTCCTCCTATTTTTCAGACCGTTTCATGCTCCTCATATGTTGCACTCCTTTTTCAGGCTCTTCATGATTTTCAACAACACTTCATGCTCCTCCTATTTTTCAGACCGTTTCATGCTCCTCCTATTTTTCTGACCGTTTCATGCACCTCATATTTTGACACCTTTTGAAGCTCTTCATATTTTTTACCTTTTCAGGCTCTTCATATTTTTCAACACTGCTACATGCTTCTCCTATATTTCCGACCATTTCATGCTCCTCATATTTTTGACACCTTTGAAGCTCTTCATATATTTCAAACCTTTTCAGGCTCTTCAAGTTTTTCAACATAGCTTCATGCTCCTCATATTTTTCAGACCGTTTCATTCTCCTCATATTTTTGATACCTTTTGAAGCTCTTCATATTTTTCACACCTTTTCAGGCTCTTCATGTTTTTCAACACCGCTCATGCTCCTCCTATTTTTCAGACCGTTTCATGCTCCTCATATTTTTGACACCTTTTACAGCACTTCATATTTTTCACATCTTTTCAGGCTCGTCATGTTTTCCAACACCGCTTCATGCTCCTCCTAATTTTCAGACCGTTTCATTCTCCTCATATTTTTGACACCTTTTGAAGCTCTTGATATTTTTCACACCTTTTCAGGCTCTTCATGTTTTTGAACACCGCTTCATGCTCCTCCTATTTTTCAGACCGTTTCATGCAACTCATATATTTGAGACCTTTTGAAGCTCTTCATATTTTTCACACCTTTTCAGGCTCTTCATGTTTTTCACACCTTTTCAGGCTCTTCATGTTTTTGAACACCATTTCATGCTTCTCCTTTTTTGCAGACCGTTTCATTCTCCTCATATTTTTGACATCTTTTGAAGCTCTTCATATATTTCACACCTTTTCAGGCTTTTCATTTTTTTCAACACCACTTCATGCTCCTCCTATTTTTCATACCGTTTCACGCTCATCTCATTTTGACACCTTTTGAAGCTCTTCAAATTTTTCACATCTTTTGAAGCTCTTCATATTTTGCACAACTTTTCAAGCTCTTTATGATTTTCAACACCGCTTCATGCTCCTCCTATTTTTCAGACCGTTTCATGCTCATCTCATTTTGACACCTTTTGAAGCTCTTCAAATTTTTCACACCTTTTGAAGCTCTTCATATTTTTCCTATTTTTGAAGCTCTTCATATTTTCACACGTTTTCAGGCTCTTCATGTTTTTCAACACCGCTTCATGCTATTTCTATTTTTCAGAGAGTTTCATGCTCCTCATGTATTTCACACCTTTTGAAGCTCTTCATATTTTTCAAACCTATTCAGGCTCTTCATGTTTTTCCACACCCCTTCATGCTTCTCCTATTTTTCAGCCCGTTTCATGCTCCTCATGTATTTCACACCTTTGAATCTCTTCATATATTTCACACCTTTTCAGGCTCTTCATGTTTTTCACACCTTTTCAGGCTCTTCATGTTTTTGAACACCATTTCATGCTTCTCCTATTTTGCAGACCGTCTCATTCTCCTCATATTTTTGACATCTTTTGAAGCTCTTCATATTTTTCACACCTTTTCAGGCTCTTCATGTTTTTGATCACCGTTTCATGCTCCTCCTATTTTTCAGACCGTTTCATGCTCATCTCATTTTTGACACCTTTTGAAGCTCTTCATATATTTCACACATTTTCAGCTCTTCATATTTTTCACACCTTTTCAGGCTCTTCATGTTTTTGAACACCGCTTCATGCTCCTCCTATTTTTCAGACCCTTTCATGCTCCTCATATTTTTGACACCTTTTGAAGCTCTTCATATTTTTCAAACCTTTTCATGCTCTTCATGTTTTTGATCACCGTTTCTTGCTCCTCCTATTTTTCAGATCGTTTCATGCTCCTCATGTTTTTGACACCTTTTGAAGCTGTTCATATTTTTCACACCTTTTCAGACTCTTCATGTTTTTGATCACCGTTTCTTGCTCCTCCTATTTTTCAGATCGTTTCATGCTCCTCATATTTTTGACACCTTTTGAAGCTCTTCATAATTTTCACACCCTTTCAGGCTCTTCATATTTTTCAACACCACTTCATGCTCCTCCTATTTTTCAGACCGTTTCATGCTCATCTCATTTTTGACATCTTTTGAAGCTCTTCATATTTTTCACAAGTTCTCAACTCTTCATGTTTTTCAACATCGCTTCATGCTCCTCATATTTTTCAGACCGTTTCATGCTTCTCATATTTTTGACACCTTTTGAAGCTCTTCATATTTTTTACACCTGTTAAGGCTCTTCATGTTTTTGAACACCGCTTCATGCTCCTCCTCTTTTTCAGACCGTTTCATGCTCCTCATATTTTTGACACCTTTTGAAGCTCTTCATATTTTCACACGTTTTCAGGCTCTTCATGTTTTTGAACACCGCTTCGTGCTCCTCCTATTTTTCAGACCGTTTCATGCTCCTAATATGTTTGACACATTTTGAAGCTCTTCATATTTTTCACAACTTTTCAGGCTCTTCATGTTTTTGAACACCGCTTCATGCTCCTTCTATTTTTCAGAGAGTTTCATGCTCCTCATGTATTTCACACCTTTTGAAGCTCTTCGTATTTTTCACACCTTTTCAGGCTCTTCATGTTTTTCCACACAACTTCATGCTTCTCCTATTTTTCAGCCCGTTTCATGCTCCTCATGTATTTCACACCTTTTGAAGCTCTTCATATTTTTCACACCTTTTCAGGCTCTTCATGGTTTTCAACACAGCTTCATGTTGCTCCTAGTTTTCAGAACGTTTCATGCTCATCTCATTTTCGACACCTTTTGAAGCTCTTCATATTTTTCACACCTTTTGAAACTCTTCATATTTTTCACACGTTTTCAGGCTCTTCATGTTTTTCAACACCGCTTCATGCTCCTCCTATTTTTCAGACCGTTTCAAGCTCCTCATATTTTTGACACGTTTTGAGGCTCTTCATATTTTTCCAACTTTTCCAGGCTCTTCATGTTTTTGAACACCGTTTCATGCTCTTCCTATTTTTCAGACCGTTTCATGCTCGTCATATTTTTGACAGCTTTTGAAGTTCTTCATATTTTTCACACGTTTTCAGGCTCTTCATGTTTTTCAACACCGCTTCATGCTCCTCCTATTTTTCAGACCGTTTCCAGCTCCTCATATTTTTGACACCTTTTGAAGTTCTTCACATTTTTCAAACTTTTCAGGGTCTTCATCGTTTTCAACATCACTTCATGCTCTTCCTATTTTTCAGACCGTTTCATGCTCCTCATATATTTCACACCTTTTGAAGCTCTTCATGTTTTTTAACACCTTTTCATGCTCCTCCTATTTTTCAGACCGTTTCATGCTCCTCATATTTTTCACACCTCTTCAAGCTCTTCATATTTTTCACAACTTTTCAGGCTTTTCATGTTTCTCAAAACCGTTTCAGGCTCCTCCTATTTTTCAGACCCATTCATGCTCCTGATATTTTTGACACCTTTTGAAACTCTTTTTATTTTTCACACCTTTTCAGGCTCTTCATGTTAGTCAACAACTTTTCATGCTAATCCTATTTTTCCGACCGTTTCACGCTCCTCATATTTATGACACCTTTTGAAGCTCTTCATATTTTTAACACCTTTTCATGCTCTTCAAGTTGTTCAACAACGTTTCATGCTCCTCCTATTTTTCAGACGTTTTCATCCTCCTCATTTTTTGAACCTTTTGAAGCTTTTCATATTTTTCACATCTTTTCATGCTCTTCATATTTTTCAACACGGTTTCATGCTCCTCCTGTTTTTCAGACCGTTTAATGCTCCTCATATTGTTGACACCTTTTGAAGCTCTTCATGTTTTTCAACACCGTTTCATGCTCGTCCTATTTTTCAGACCGTTTCATGGTCCTCATATTTTTCAGACCGTTTCAAGCTCCTCATATTTTTGACACCTTTTGAAGCTCTTCATATATTTCACACCTTTTTAGGCTCTTCATGCTTTCAACAGCGCTTCATGCTTCTCCTATTTTTCAGACCGTTTCATGCTCCTCATATTTTTGACACCTTTTGAAGCTCTTCATATTTTTCACACCTTTTCAGGCTCTTCATGTTTTGCAACACAGCTTCATGCTCCTCCTATTTTTCAGACCGTTTCATGCTCCTCATATTTTTGACTGCTTTTGATGCTCTTCATATATTTCAAACCTTTTCAGTCTCTTCATGTGTTTAAACAAGGCTTCATGCTCCTCCTATTTTTCTGACCATTTCAAGCTCCTCATATTTTTGACACCTTTTGAAGCTCTTCATATATTTAACTCCTTTTCAGGCTCTTCAAGTTTTCAACAACGTTTCATGCTCCTCCTATTTTTCAGACGTTTTCATCCTCCTCTTTTTTTTGAAACCTTTTCAAGCTTTTCATATTTCTCACACCTTTTCATGCTCTTCATATTTTTCAACATGGTGTCATGCTCCTCCTGTTTTTCAGACACTTTCATGCTCCTCATATTTTTGATACCTTTTGAAGCTCTTCATATTTTTCACACCTTTTCATGCTCTTCGTGTTTTACAACACCGTTTCATGCTCCTCCTATTTTTCAGATGGTTTCAGGCTTCTCATATTTTTGACACCTTTTGAAGCTCTTCATGTTTTTCAACATCGTTTCATGATCGTCCTATTTTTTAGACCGTTTCATGGTCCTCATATTTTTCAGACCGTTTCATGCTGCTCATATTTTTGACACCTTTTGCAACTCTTCATATTTCTCACACCTTTTCAGGCTCTTCATGTTTTTCAACACCGTTTCAGGCTCCTCCTATTTTTCAGACCGTTTCATGCTCCTCATATATTTGACACCTTTGAAGCTCTTCATATGTTTCCAACGTTTTCAGCTTCTTCATGTTTTTACACCGTCTCATGCTCCTCCTATTTTTAAGACCGTTTCATGCTCCTCATATTTTGACACCTTTTGAAGCTCTTCATATTTTTCACACATTTTCATGCTTTTCATGTTTTTTACCACCGTTTCATGCTCCTCCTGTTTTTCAGACCGTTTCATGCTCCTCATATTTTTGACACCTTTTGAAGCTCTTCACGTTTTTCAACACCGTTTCATGCTCCTCTTAATTTTCAGACCATTTGATCCTCCTCTTATTTTTCAGACCGTTTCATGCTCCTCATATTTTTGACACCTTTTGAAGCTCTTCATATTTTTCACACATTTTCAGGCTCTTCATGTTTTTCAACACCATTTCATGCTCCTCATATTTTTGACACCTTTTTAAGCTCTTCATATTTTTCACACCTTCTCAGGCTTTTCATGTTTCTGAACACCGTTTCATGCTAATCCTATTTTTCAGACCGTTTCACGCTCCTCATTTTTTTGAAACCTTTTGAAGCTCTTCATATTTTTAACACCTTTTCAGGCTCTTCAAGTAATTCAACAACGTTTCATGCTCCTCCTAATTTTCAGAGAGTTTCATGCTCCTCTTTTTTTTTGACACATTTTGAATATTTTCATATTTTTCACTCCTTTTCATGCTGTTCATATTTTTCAACACGTTTTCATTCTCCTCCTGTTTTTCAGACCGTTTCATGCTCCTCATATTTTGACACCTTTTGATGCTCTTCATATTTTTCACGCCTTTTCATTCTCTTCATGTTTTTCAACACCGTTTCCTGCTCCTCCTATTTTTCAGACCGTTTCTTGCTCCTCATATTTTTGACAGCTTTTGAACCTCTTTATATTTTTCACACTTTTAATGCTCTTCATGTTTTTCAACACCGTTTCATGCTCCTCATATATTTGACACCTTTTGAAGCTCTTCATATTTTTCGCAGCTTTTCAGGCTTTTCATGTTTTTCAACACCGTTTCAAGCTCCTCATATTTTTGACTCCGCTTGAAGCTCTTAATATTTTTCACACCTTTTCAGACTCTTCATGTTTTTAACACCGTTTCATGCTCCTCCTATTTTTCAGACCGTTTCATGCTCCTCATACATTTGACACTTTTTGAAGCTCTTCATATTTTTCACACATTTTCAGGCTCTTCATATTTTTCAACATGGTTTCATGCTCCTCCTGTTTTTCAGGCCGTTTCATGCTCCTCATATTTTTGACACCTTTTGAAGCTCTTCATGTTTTTCAACATCGTTTCATGATCGTCCTATTTTTTAGACCGTTTCATGGTCCTCATATTTTTCAGACCGTTTCATGCTTCTCATATTTTTGACACCTTTTGCAACTCTTCATATTTCTCACACCTTTTCAGGCTCTTCATGTTTTTCAACACCGTTTCAGGCTCCTCCTATTTTTCAGACCGTTTCATGCTCCTCATATATTTGACACCTTTGAAGCTCTTCATATGTTTCCAACGTTTTCAGCTTCTTCATGTTTTTACACCGTCTCATGCTCCTCCTATTTTTAAGACCGTTTCATGCTCCTCATATTTTGACACCTTTTGAAGCTCTTTGTATTTTACCCACCTTTTCAGTCTCTTCATGTTTTTGAACACCGCTTCATGCTCCTCCTATTATTCACACCGTTTCATGCTCCTCATATATTTGACACCTTTTGAAGCTTTTCATATTTTTCACACTTTTTCAGGCTCCTTATATTTTTGAACAACACTTCATGCTTCTATTTTTCAGCCCATTTCATACTCCTCATGTATTTCACACCTTTTGAAGCTCTTCATATTTTTCACACCTTTTCAGGCTCTTCATGTTTGTCAACACCATTTCATGCCGCATCTATTTTTCAGACCGTTTCATGCTCCTCATATTTTTCACACCTTTGAAGCTCTTCATATTTTTCACACCTTTTCAGGCTCTTCATGTTTTTCAACACCGCTTCATGCTCCTCCTATTTTTCAGAGAGTTTCATGCTCCTAATGTATTTCACACCTTTTGAAGCTCTTCATATTTTTCACACCTTTTCAGGCTCTTCATATTTTTGAACACAGCTTCATGCTCGTCCTATTTTTCAGACCGTTTCATGCTCATCTCATTTTTGACACCTTTTGAAGCTTTTCATATTTTTCACAACTTTTTAGGCTCTTCATGTTTTTGAACACCGCTTCATGCTCCTCCTATTTTTCAGAGAGTTTCATGCTCCTAATGTATTTCACTCCTTTTGAAGCTCTTCATATTTTTCACACCTTTTCAGTCTTCTCATGTTTTTGAACACCGCTTCATGCTCCTCCTATTTTTCACACCTTTTGAAGCTCTTCATATTTTTCACACCTTTTCAGGCTGTACATATTTTTGAACACCGCTTCATGCTCCTCCTATTTTTCAGACCGTTTCATGCTCCTCATAATTTTGACAATTTTATAAGCTCTTCATATTTTTCACACTTTTTCAGGCTCTTCATGTTTTTGAACACCGCTTCATGCTCCTCCTATTTTTCAAAACTTTTGAAGCTCTTCATGTTTTTCACACCTTTTCAGGCTCTCATGTTTTTGAACACAGCTTCATGCTCCTCCTAATTTTCAGACCGTTTCATGCTCCTCATATATTTCACACCGTTTTAAGCTCTTCCTAATTTTCACACCTTTTCAGGCTCTTCCTGTTTTTGAACACCGTTTTATGCTGCCTCTATTTTTCAGTCCGTTTCATGCTCCTCATATATTTTAAACCTTTTGAATCTCTTCATAAATTAACACCTTTTCAGGCTGTTCATGTTTTTCAACAACGCTTCATGATCCTCCTATTTTTCAGAACGTTTCATGCTCCTCAAGTATTTCACACCTTTCGAAGCTCTTCATATTTTTCACACCTTTTCATGCTCATCATGTTTTTCAACACCATTTCATGCTCCTCCTATATTTCAGACCGTTTCAGGCTCCTCATATTTTTGACAGCTTTTGAAGCTCTTCTTATTTTTCACACCTTTTCAGGCTCTTCATGTTTTTGAACACCGTTCATGCTCTTCCTATTTTTCAGACCGTTTCATGCTCCTCATGTATTTCACACCTTTTGAAGCTCTTCAAATTTTTCACACCTTTTCACGCCCTTCATGTTTTTGATCACCGCTTCATGCTCCTCCTATTGTTCCGACCGTTTCTTTTTCCTCATATTTTTCACACCTTTTGAAGCTCTTCCTATTTTTCACAACTTTTCAGGCTCTTCATATTTTTCAACACCGCTTCATGCTCCTCCTATTTTTCACACCGTTTAATGCTCCTTATGTATTTCACACCTTTTGAAGCTCTTCATATTTTTCACATCTTTTCAGGCTCTTCATGTTTTTGAACAATGTTTCATGCTCCTCTTTTTTTTCAGACCGTTTCATGCTCATCTCATTTTTTACACCTTTAGAAGATCTTCATATTTTTCACACCTTTTGAAGCTCTTCAAATTTTTCACCTCTTTTCAGGCTCTTCATGTTTTTGAACAATGTTTCATGCTCCTCCTATTTTTCAGACCGTTTCATGCTCCTCATATTTTTGACACCTTTTGAAGCTCTTCATATTTTTCATACGTTTTCAGGCTCTCCATGTTTTTGAACACCGCTTCATGCTCCTCCTATTTTTGAGACCGTTTCATGCTCCTCATATTTTTGACACATTTTGAAGCGCTTCATATTTTTCACACCTTTTCAGACTCTTCATATTTTTCAACACCGCTTCATGCTCCTCCTATTTTTCTGACCGCTTCATGCTCATCTCATTTTTGACTCCTTTTGAAGCTCTTCATATTTTTCACACCTTTTCAGGCTCTTCATGTTTTTCAACACCGCTACATGAACCTCCTATTTTTCAGACCGTTTCCTGCTCCTCATAATTTTGACACCTTTTGAAGCTCTTCATATTTTTCACAGCTTTTCAGGCTCTTCATATTTTTGAACAATGCTTCATGGCCCTCCTAATTTTAGACCGTTTCATGCTCCTCATATTTTTGACACCTTTTGAAGCTCTTCGTATTTTACCCACCTTTTCAGTCTCTTCATGTTTTTGAACACCGCTTCATGCTCCTCCTATTATTCAGACCGTTTCATGCTCCTCATATATTTAACACCTTTTGAAGCTCTTCATTTTTTTCATACCTTTTCAGGCTCTTCATGTTTTTCAACGCAGCTTCATACTCCTCCTATTTTTCAGACTGTTTCATGCTCCTCATATTTTTGACACCTTTTGAAGCTCTTCGTATTTTACCCACCTTTTCAGTCTCTTCATGTTTTTGAACACCGCTTCATGCTCCTCTTATTTTTCAGACAGTTTCATTTTCCTCATATTTTTCACACCTTTTGAAGCTCTTCATATTTTTCACATCTTTTCAAGCTCTTCATGTTTTTGAACAATGTTTCATGTTCTTCTTTTTTTCAGACCGTTTCATGCTCATCTCATTTTTTACACCTTTAGAAGCTCTTCATATTTTTCACACCTTTTGAAGCTCTTCATATTTTTCACACGTTTTCAGACTCTTCATGTTTTTCAACACCGTTTCATGCTCCTCCTATTTTTCAGACCGCTTCATGCTCCTCATATTTTTGACACCTTTTGAAGCTCTTCATATTTTTCACACCTTTTCAGGCTTTTCATGTTTTTGAACACCGCATCATGCTCCTCCAATTTTTCACACCTTTTGAAGCTCTTCATATTTTTCACACCTTTTCAGGCTCTTCATGTTTTTCAACACCGCTTCATGCTCCTCCTATTTTTCAGACCGTTTCATGCTCATCTCATTTTTGACACCTTTTGAAGCTCTTCATATTCTTCACAACTTTTGAAGCTCTTCATATTTTTCACACCTTTTGAAGCTCTTCATATTTCTCACACCTTTTCAGACTCTTCATGTTTTTCAACACCGTTTCATGCTCTACCTATTTTTCCGACTGTTTCATGCTCCTCATATTTTTGACACGATTGAAGCTCTTCATATTTTCACAACTTTTGAAGCTCTTCATATTTTTTCTTGTTTTCAGGTTCTTCATGTTTTTCAACACCGCTTCTTGCTCCTCCGATTTTTCAGACAGTTTCATGCTCCGCATGTATTTCACACCTTTTGAAGCTCTTCATAATTTTCACACTTTTTCAGGCTCTTCATGTTTTTGAACACGGCTTCATGCTCCTGCTTTTTTTCAGATCGTTTCATGCCTCTCATATTTTTGACCCCTTTTGAAGCTCGTCATATTTTTCACACCTTTTCAGGCTCTTCATGATTTTCAATACCGCTTCATGAACCTCCTATTTTTCAGACAGTTTCATGCTCATCTCATTTTTGACACCTTTTGAAACTCTTCATGCTTTTCACACCTTTTCAGGCTTTTCATGTTTTTGAACACCGCTTCATGCTCCTCCTATATTTCACACCTTTTGAAGCTCTTCATATTTTTCTCACCTTTTCAGGCTCTTCATGTTTTTGAACACCGTTTCATGCTGCTCCTATTTTTCAGACTCTTTCATGCTCGTCATATTTTTGACACCTTTTGAAGCTCTTCGTATTTTTTACACCTTTTCAGGCTCCTCATGTTTTTGAAAACCGCTTCATGCTCCTCCTATTTTTCACATCTTTTGAAGCTCTTCATATTTTTCACACCTTTTCAGGCTCTTCATGTTTTTCAATTCCGCTCATGCTCCTCCTCTTATTCAGACCATTTCATGCTCCTCATATTTTTGACACGTTTTGAGGCTCTTCATATTTTTCACACCTTTTCAGGCTCTTCAGGTTTTTGAGCAAACCTTCATGCTACTCCTATTTTTCAGACCGTTTCATGCTCCTCATATTTTTGACAACATTTGAAGCTCTTCATATTTCTCACACCTTTTCAGGCGCTTCAGGTTTTTCAACACCGCTTCATGCTCCTCCTATTTATCAGACCATGTCATGCTCCTCTTATTTTTGAAACCTTTTGAAGCTCTTCATACTTTTTACACCTTTTCCGGCTCTTCATGTTTTTCAACACGGCTTCATTCTCCTCCTATTTTTCAGACCGTTTCATGCTCCTCCTATATTTGAGACCGTATCATGCTCCTCATATTTTTGACACCTTTTGAAGTTCTTCATATTTTTCACACCTTTCAGGCTTTTCATGTTTTTCAACACCGATACATGCTCCTCCTATTTTTCAGACCGTTTCATGCTCCTCATATTTTTGACAACATTTGAAGCTCTTCATATTTTTCACACATTTTCAGGCTCTTCATATTTTTCAACACCGTTTCATGCTCTACCTATTTTTCCGACTGTTTCATGCTCCTCCTATTTTTCAGACCGTTTCATGCTCCTCATATTTTTGACACCTTTTGAAGCTCTTCATATTTTATACACCTTTTCAGGCTCTTCATGTTTTTCAACACCGCTTCATGCTCCTCCTATTTTTCAGACCTTTTCATGCTCCTCATAATTTTGACACCTTTTGAAGCTCTTCATATTTTTCACACCTTTTCAGGCTCTTCATATTTTTGAACACCGCTTCATGCTCCTCCGATTTTTCCGACCGTTTCATGCTCCTCATGTATTTCACATCTTTTGAAGCTCTTCATATTTTTCACACCTTTTCAGGCTCTTCATGTTTTTCAATTCCGCTCATGCTCCTCCTCTTTTTCAGACCATTTCATGCTCCTCATATTTTTGACATGTTTTGAGGCTCTTCATATTTTTCACACCTTTTCAGGCTCTTCAGGTTTTTGAGCAAACCTTCATGCTACTCCTATTTTTCAGACCGTTTCATGCTCCTCATATTTTTGACAACATTTGAAGCTCTTCATATTTCTCACACCTTTTCAGGCGCTTCAGGTTTTTCAACACCGCTTCAT
The DNA here is from genome assembly GCF_033118175.1 of Dama dama. Lineage (NCBI taxonomy): Eukaryota > Metazoa > Chordata > Mammalia > Artiodactyla > Cervidae > Dama > Dama dama. The sequence continues at coordinate 1,473,246 of NW_026870900.1, forward strand.
GCTCCTCCTATTTATCAGACCATGTCATGCTCCTCATATTTTTGAAACCTTTTGAAGCTCTTCATACTTTTTACACCTTTTCCGGCTCTTCATGTTTTTCAACACGGCTTCATTCTCCTCCTATTTTTCAGACCGTTTCATGCTCCTCCTATATTTGAGACCGTATCATGCTCCTCATATTTTTGACACCTTTTGAAGTTCTTCATATTTTTCACACCTTTCAGGCTTTTCATGTTTTTCAACACCGATACATGCTCCTCCTATTTTTCAGACCGTTTCATGCTCCTCATATTTTTGACAACATTTGAAGCTCTTCATATTTTTCACACATTTTCAGGCTCTTCATATTTTTCAACACCGTTTCATGCTCTACCTATTTTTCCGACTGTTTCATGCTCCTCCTATTTTTCAGACCGTTTCATGCTCCTCATATTTTTGACACCTTTTGAAGCTCTTCATATTTTATACACCTTTTCAGGCTCTTCATGTTTTTCAACACCGCTTCATGCTCCTCCTATTTTTCAGACCTTTTCATGCTCCTCATATTTTTGACACCTTTTGAAGCTCTTCATATTTTTCACACCTTTTCAGGCTCTTCATATTTTTGAACACCGCTTCATGCTCCTCCGATTTTTCCGACCGTTTCATGCTCCTCATGTATTTCACACCTTTTGAAGCTCTTCATAATTTTCACACCTTTTCAGTGTCTTCATGTATTTGAACACCATTTCATGCTCCTCCTGTTTTTCAGAACTTTTCATGCTCCTGATATTTTTGACACCTTTTGAAGCTCTTCATATTTTTCAAACCTTTTGAACCTCTTCATATTTTTCACGCCTTCTCAGCCTCTTCATGTTTTCAACACCTTTGCATGCTCCTCCTATTTTTCAGACCGCTTCATGCTCCTCATATTTTTGACACGTTTGAAGCTCTTCATATTTTCACAACTTTTGAAGCTCTTCATATTTTTCACTCGTTTTCAGGTTCTTCATGTTTTTCAACACCGCTTCTTGCCCCTCCGATTTTTCAGACCGTTTCATGCTCCTCATGTATTTCACACATTTTGAAGCTCTTCATATTTTCCACACCTTTTCAGGCTCTTCAGGTTTTGCAACACCGCTTCTTGCTCCTCCTATTTTCAGACCGTTTCATGCTCCTTATATTTTTCACACCTTTTGAAGCTCTTCATGTTCTTCACACCTTTTCAAGCTCTTCATATTTTTCAAACCTTTTGAAGCTCTTCATATTTTTCATACGTTTTCAGGCTCTCCATGTTTTTGAACACCGCTTCATGCTCCTCCTATTTTTGAGACCGTTTCATGCTCCTCATATTTTTGACACATTTTGAAGCGCTTCATATTTTTCACACCTTTTCAGACTCTTCATAATTTTCAACACCGCTTCATGCTCCTCCTATTTTTCTGACCGTTTCATGCTCATCTCATTTTTGACTCCTTTTGAAGCTCTTCATATTTTTCACACTTTTGAAGCTCTTCTTATATTTCACACCTTTTCAGGCTCTTCATGTTTTTGAACAAAACTTCATGCTTCTCCTATTTGTCAGACCGCTTAATGCTCCTCATGTATTTCACACCTTTTGAAGCTCTTCATATTTTTCACACCTTTTCAGGCTTTTCATGTTTTTGAACAGCGCTTCATGCTCCTCCTATTTTTCAGAAGGTTTCATGCTCATCTCACTTTTGACACCTGTTGAAGCTCTTCATGTTTTTCACACCTTTTCAGGCTCTTCATATTTTTCAACACCGCTACATGAACCTCCTATTTTTCAGACCGTTTCCTGCTCCTCATATTTTTGACACCTTTTGAAGCTCTTCATATATTTCACACCGTTTCAGTTCTTCATGTTTTTCAACACCGCTTCATGCCCCTCCTATTTTTCAGACCGTTTCATGATGCTCATATTTTTGACACCTTTTGAGGCTCTTCATATTTTTCACACCTTTTGAGGCTCTTCATGTTTTTGAACACCACTTCATGCTCCTCCTATTTTTCAGACCATTCATTCTCCTCATGTAATTCACACCTTTTGATGCTCTTCCTATTTTTCACAACTTTTCAGGCTCTTCAGGTTTTTCAACACCGCTTCATGCTCCTCCTATTTTTCAGACTGTTTCATGCTCCGCATATTTTTCACACCTTTTGAAGCTCTTCATATTTTTCACACATTTTCAGGCTCTTCTTGTTTTTGAACACAGCTTCATGCTCATCCTATTTTTCAGACCGTTTCATGCTCCACATATTTTTGACACCTTTTGAAGCTCTTCATATATTTCACACCTTTTCAGGCTCTTCATGTTTTTAACACCGTTTCATGCTTCTCCTATTTTTTAGACCGTTTCATGCTCCGCATAATTTTCACACCTTTTGCGGCTCTTCATATTTTTCACACCTTTTCAGGCTCTTCATATTTTTGAACAATGCTTCATGCTCCTCCTAATTTTAGACCTTTTCTTGCTCCTCATATTTTGACACCTTTTGAAGCTCTTCATATTTTTAACACCTTTTCAGGCTCTTCATGTTTTTGAACATAGTTTCATGCTCCACATATTTTTCACACCTTTTCATGCTCTTCATATTTTTCACACCTTTTCAGGCTCTTCATGTTTTTGAACACCATTTCATGCTCTTCCTATTTTTCAGACCGTTTCATGCTCCTCATATTTTTGACACCTTTTGAAGCTCTCCATATTTTTCACACCTGTTCAGGCTCTTCATGTTTTTGAACATAGTTTCATGCTCCACATATTTTTCACACCTTTTCATGCTCTTCATATTTTTCACACCTTTTCAGGCTCTTCATGTTTTTGAACACCATTTCATGCTCTTCCTATTTTTCAGACCGTTTAATGCTCCTCATATTTTTGACACCTTTTGAAGCTCTCCATATTTTTCACACCTTTTCAGGCTCTTCATGTTTTTGAACATAGTTTCATGCTCCACATATTTTTCACACCTTTTCATGCTCTTCATATTTTTCACACCTTTTCAGGCTCTTCATGTTTTTGAACACCATTTCATGCTCTTCCTATTTTTCAGACCGTTTAATGCTCCTCATATTTTTGACACCTTTTGAAGCTCTTCATATTTTTCACACCTTTTCAGACTCTTCATAATTTTCAACACCGCTTCATGCTCCTCCTATTTTTCTGACCGTTTCATGCTCATCTCATTTTTGACTCCTTTTGAAGCTCTTCATATTTTTCACACCTTTTGAAGCTCTTCTTATATTTCACACCTTTTCAGGCTCTTCATGTTTTTGAACAAAACTTCTTGCTTCTCCTATTTGTCAGACCGCTTAATGCTCCTCATGTATTTCACACCTTTTGAAGCTCTTCATATTTTTCACACCTTTTCAGGCTTTTCATGTTTTTGAACAGCGCTTCATGCTCCTCCTATTTTTCAGAAGGTTTCATGCTCATCTCACTTTTGACACCTTTTGAAGCTCTTCATGTTTTTCACACCTTTTCAGGCTCTTCATGTTTTTCAACACCGCTACATGAACCTCCTATTTTTCAGACCGTTTCCTGCTCCTCATATTTTTGACACCTTTTGAAGCTCTTCATATATTTCACACCGTTTCAGTTCTTCATGTTTTTCAACACCTCTTCATGCTTCTCCTATTTTTCAGACCGTTTCATGATGCTCATATTTTTGACACCTTTTGACGCTCTTCATATTTTTCACACCTTTTGAGGCTCTTCATGTTTTTGAACACCGCTTCATGCTCCTCCTATTTTTCAGACCATTCATTCTCCTCATGTAATTCACACCTTTTGATGCTCTTCCTATTTTTCACAACTTTTCAGGCTCTTCAGGTTTTTCAACACCGCTTCATGCTCCTCCTATTTTTCAGACTGTTTCATGCTCCGCATATTTTTCACACCTTTTGAAGCTCTTCATATTTTTCACACATTTTCAGGCTCTTCTTGTTTTTGAACACAGCTTCATGCTCATCCTATTTTTCAGACCGTTTCATGCTCCACATATTTTTGACACCTTTTGAAGCTCTTCATATATTTCACACCTTTTCAGGCTGTTCATGTTTTTAACACAGTTTCATGCTTCTCCTATTTTTTAGACCGTTTCATGCTCCGCATAATTTTCACACCTTTTGCGGCTCTTTATATTTTTCACACCTTTTCAGGCTCTTCATATTTTTGAACAATGCTTCATGCTCCTCCTAATTTTAGACCGTTTCTTGCTCCTCATATTTTGATACCTTTTGAAGCTCTTTGTATTTTACCCACCTTTTCAGTCTCTTCATGTTTTTGAACACCGCTTCATGCTCCTCCTATTATTCAGACCGTTTCATGCTCCTCATATATTTAACACCATTTGAAGCTCTTCATTTTTTTCATACCTTTTCAGGCTCTTCACGTTTTTCAACGCAGCTTCATACTCCTCCTATTTTTCAGACCGTTCATTCTCCTCATGTAATTCACAACTTTTGAAGCACTTCCTATTTTTCACAACTTTTCAGGCTCTGCATGTTTTTGAAAACCACTTCATTCTCCTCCTATTTTTCAGATCGTTTCATGATCCTCATATTTTTGACACCTTTTTATGCTCTTCATATATTTCACACCTTTTCAGGCTCTTCATGTTCTTTAACACCGATTCATGCTCCTCCTACTTTTCAGACCGTTTCATGCTCCTCATATTTTTGACACCTTTTGAAGCTCTTCATGTCTTTCACACCTTTTCGATCTCTTCCTGTTTTTCAACACCGTTTCATGCTCCTCCTATTTTTTAGAGCGTTTCATGCTCGTCGTATTTTTGACACCTTTTGAAGCTCTTCATATTTTTCACACCTTTTCAGGCTCTTCATGTTTTCAACACCGTTTCATGCTCCTCCTATTTTTAGACCGTATCATGCTCCTCATATTTTGACACCTTTTGAAGCTCTTCATATTTTTCTCAACTTTTCAGGATTTTCATGTTTTTGAACACAGTTTCATTCTCCTCATATTTTTCACACATTTTCATGCTCTTCATATTTTTCACACCTTTTCAGGCTCTTCATGTTTTTGAACACCGTTTCATGCTCCTCCTATTTTTCAGACCGTTTCATGCTCCTCATATTTTTGACACCTTTTGAAGCTCTTCATATTTTTCACACCTTTTCAGGCTCTTTATATTTTTCAACGCCGTATCATGCTCCTCCTATTTTTCAGACCGTTTCAAGCTCCTCATATCTTTGACACCTTTTGAAGCTCTTCATATTTTTCACACCATTTCAGGCTCTTCAAGTTTTTGAAAACGGCTTCATGCTCCTCCTAATTTTCAGACCGTTTCTTGCTCCTCATATTTCTGACACCTTTTGAAGCTCTTCATATTTTTCACACCTTTTCAGGCTCTTCATATTTTGGAACAATGCTTCATGCTCCTCCTAATTTTCAGACCGTTTCATGCTCCTCATATTTTTGACCCCTTTTGAAGCTCTTCATATTTTTCACAACTTTTCAGGCTCTTCATGTTTTTGAACACAGTTTCATGCTCCACATATTTTTCACACCTTTTCACGCTCTTCATATTTTTCACACCTTTTCAGGCTCTTCATGTTTCTCAACACCATTTCATGCTTCTCCTATTTTTCAGACCTTTTCATGCTCCTCATATTTTTGACAGCTTTTGAAGCTTTTCATATATTTCACACCTTTTCAGGCTTTTCATGTTTTTGAACACCGCTTCATGCCCCTCCTATTTTTCAGACCATTTCATGCTCCTCGTTTTTTTCACACCTTTTGAAGCTCTTCATATCTTTCACAGCTTTTCAGGCCCTTCATGTGTTTGAACACCGTTTCATGCTCCTCCTATATTTCAGACCGTTTCATGCTCCTCATATTTTTGACACCTTTTGAAGCTCTTCATATATTTCGCACCTTTACACGCTCTTCATGTTTTTCAAAACCGCTTCTTGCTCCTCCTCTTTTTCAGTCCGTTTCATGCTCTTCACATTTTTGACACCATTTGAAGCTCTTCATATTTTTTCACACCTTTTCAGGCTCGTCATATTTTTCAACAGGCTTCATGCTCCTCCTAATTTTAGACCGTTTCATGCTCCTCATATTTTTCCCACTCTTTCAGGCTCTTCATATTTTTGAAAACCACTTCATTCTCCTCCTATTTTTCAGATCGTTTCATGCTCCTCATATTTTTGACACCTTTTGAAGCTCTTCATATATTTCACACCTTTTCAGGCTCTTCATGTTCTTTAACACCGATTCATGCTCCTCCTACTTTTCAGACCGTTTCATGCTCCTCATATTTTTGACACCTTTTGAAGCTCTTCATGTCTTTCACACCTTTTCGGCCTCTTCCTGTTTTTCAACACCGTTTCATGCTCCTCCTATTTTTTAGAGCGTTTCATGCTCGTCGTATTTTTGCCACCTTTTGAAGCTCTTCATATTTTTCACACCTTTTTAGGCTCTTCATGTTTTCAACACCGTTTCATGCTCCTCCTATTTTTAGACCGTATCATGCTCCTCATATTTTGACACCTTTTGAAGCTCTTCATATTATTCACACCTTTTCAGGTTCTTCATGTTTTTGAACACCGCTTCAGGCTCCTTCTATTTTCAGACCGTTTCACGCTCCTCATTTTTTTGAAACCTTTTGAAGCTCTTCATATTTTTAACACCTTTTCAGGCTCTTCAAGTAATTCAACAACGTTTCATGCTCCTCCTAATTTTCAGAGAGTTTCATGCTCCTCTTTTTTTTTGACACATTTTGAATATTTTCATATTTTTCACTCCTTTTCATGCTGTTCATATTTTTCAACACGTTTTCATTCTCCTCCTGTTTTTCAGACCGTTTCATGCTCCTCATATTTTGACACCTTTTGATGCTCTTCATATTTTTCACGCCTTTTCATTCTCTTCATGTTTTTCAACACCGTTTCCTGCTCCTCCTATTTTTCAGACCGTTTCTTGCTCCTCATATTTTTGACAGCTTTTGAACCTCTTTATATTTTTCACACTTTTAATGCTCTTCATGTTTTTCAACACCGTTTCATGCTCCTCATATATTTGACACCTTTTGAAGCTCTTCATATTTTTCGCAGCTTTTCAGGCTTTTCATGTTTTTCAACACCGTTTCAAGCTCCTCATATTTTTGACTCCGCTTGAAGCTCTTAATATTTTTCACACCTTTTCAGACTCTTCATGTTTTTAACACCGTTTCATGCTCCTCCTATTTTTCAGACCGTTTCATGCTCCTCATACATTTGACACTTTTTGAAGCTCTTCATATTTTTCACACATTTTCAGGCTCTTCATATTTTTCAACATGGTTTCATGCTCCTCCTGTTTTTCAGACCGTTTCATGCTCCTCATATTTTTGACACCTTTTGAAGCTCTTCATGTTTTTCAACATCGTTTCATGATCGTCCTATTTTTTAGACCGTTTCATGGTCCTCATATTTTTCAGACCGTTTCATGCTTCTCATATTTTTGACACCTTTTGCAACTCTTCATATTTCTCACACCTTTTCAGGCTCTTCATGTTTTTCAACACCGTTTCAGGCTCCTCCTATTTTTCAGACCGTTTCATGCTCCTCATATATTTGACACCTTTGAAGCTCTTCATATGTTTCCAACGTTTTCAGCTTCTTCATGTTTTTACACCGTCTCATGCTCCTCCTATTTTTCAGACCGTTTCATGCTCCTCATATTTTGACACCTTTTGAAGCTCTTCATATTTTTCACACCTTTTCAGGCTCTTCATGTTTTTCAAAACCGCTTCATGCTCCTCCTATTATTCAGACCGTTTCGTGCTCCTAATGTATTTCACACCTTTTGAAGCTCTTCATATTTTTCACACCTTTTCAGGCTCTTCATATTTTTGAACACAGCTTCATGCTCGTCCTATTTTTCAGACCGTTTCATGCTCATCTCATTTTTGACACCTTTTGAAGCTTTTCATATTTTTCACAACTTTTTAGGCTCTTCATGTTTTTGAACACCGCTTCATGCTCCTCCTATTTTTCAGAGAGTTTCATGCTCCTAATGTATTTCACTCCTTTTGAAGCTCTTCATATTTTTCACACCTTTTCAGGCTGTACATATTTTTGAACACCACTTCATGCTCCTCCTATTTGTCAGACCGTTTCATGCTCATCTCTTTTTTGACACTTTTTGAAGCTCCTCATATTTTTCACATTTTTTCAGGCTCTTCATGTTTTTGAACACCGCTTCATGCTCCTCCTATTTTTCAGACCGTTTCATGCTGCTCGTATTTTTCAGACCGTTTCATGCTCCTCATAATTTTGACAATTTTATAAGCTCTTCATATTTTTCACACTTTTTCAGGCTCTTCATGTTTTTGAACACCGCTTCATGCTCCTCCTATTTTTCAAAACTTTTGAAGCTCTTCATGTTTTTCACACCTTTTCAGGCTCTCATGTTTTTGAACACAGCTTCATGCTCCTCCTAATTTTCAGACCGTTTCATGCTCCTCATATATTTCACACCGTTTTAAGCTCTTCCTAATTTTCACACCTTTTCAGGCTCTTCATGTTTTTGAACACCGTTTTATGCTGCCTCTAGTTTTCAGACCGTTTCATGCTCCTCATATATTTTAAACCTTTTGAATCTCTTCATATATTTAACACCTTTTCAGGCTGTTCATGTTTTTCAACAACGCTTCACGATCCTCCTATTTTTCAGAACGTTTCATGCTCCTCAAGTATTTCACACCTTTTGAAGCTCTTCATATTTTTCACACCTTTTCAGGCTCTTCATATTTTTGAACACAGCTTCATGCTCGTCCTATTTTTCAGACCGTTTCATGCTCATCTCATTTTTGACACGTTTTGAAGCTCTTCATATTTTTCACTTTTTTCCGGTTCTTCATGTTTTTGAACACCGTTTCATGCTCCTCCTATTTTTCAGACCGTTAATGCTCCTCATATTTTGACACCTTTTGAAGCTCTTCATATTTTTCACAACTTTTCAGGCACTTCATGTTTCTGAACACCGCTTCATGCTCCTCCTATTTTTCAGACCGTTTCATTCTCATCTCATTTTTGACACCTTTTGAAGCTCTTCATATTCTTCACACCTTTTGAAGCTCTTCATATTTTTCACACCTTTTGAAGCTCTTCATATTTCTCACACCTTTTCAGACTCTTCATGTTTTTCAACACCGCTTCTTGCTCTTCCTATTTTTCAGACCGTTTCATGCTCCTCATATTTTTGACACGTTTTGAAGTTCTTCATATTTTTCACACCTTTTCAGGCTCTTCATGTTTTTAAACAGCGATTCATGCTGCTCTTATTTTTCAGACCTTTTCATGCTCCTCATATTTTTCACATCTTTTGAAGCTCTTCACATTTTTCACACCTTTCCAGGCTCTTCATGTTTTTGAACACCGCTTCATGCTCCTCCTATTTTACATACCGTTTCATTCTCCTCATGTATTTCACACGTATTGAAGCTCTTCCAATTTTTCACAACTTTTCAGGCTCTTCATGTTTTTCAACACCGTTTCATGCTCCTCCTATTTTTCAGACTGCTTCATGCTCCTCATATTTTTCACACCTTCTGAAGCTCTTCATATTTTTCACACATTTTCAGGCTCTTCATGTTTTACAACACTGCATCATGCTCCTCCTATTTTTCAGACTGTTTCATGCTCCTCATATTTTTCACACGTTTTGAAGCTCTTCATATTTTTCACACCTTTTCATTCTCTTCATGTTTTTGAACACCGCATCAATCTCATCCTATATTTCAAACAGTTTCATGCTCCTCATGTATTTCACACCTTTTGAAGCTCTTCATATTTTTCACACCTTTTCAGGCTCTTCATGGTTTTCAACACCTTTGCTTGTTCCTCCTATTTTTCAGACGGCTTCATGCTCCTCATATTTTTGACACGTTTGAAGCTCTTCATATTTTCACAACTTTTGAAGCTCTTCATATTTTTCACTCGTTTTCAGGTTCTTCATGTTTTTCAACACCGCTTTTTGCTCCTCCGATTTTTCAGACCGTTTCATGCTCCACATGTATTTCACACCTTTTGAAGCTCTTCATATTTTCCACACCTTTTCAGGCTCTTCAGGTTTTTCAACACCGCTTCTTGCTCCTCCTATTTTTCAGACCGTTTCATGCTCCTTATATTTTTCACACCTTTTGAAGCTCTTCATGTTCTTCACACCTTTTCAAGCTCTTCATATTTTTCAAACCTTTTGAAGCTCTTCATATTTTTAACACTTTTTCAGGCTCTTCATGTTTTTGAACAACGCTTCATGCTCCTCCTCTATTTCAGACCGTTTCATACTACTCATGTAATTCACACCTTTTGAAGCTCTTCATATTTTTCACACCTTTTCAGGCTCTTCATGTTTTTGAACACCGCTTCATGCTACTCCTTTTTTCACACCGTTTCATGCTCTTAATATTTTTGAAACCTTTTGAAGCTCTTCATATTTTTCAGACTTTTTCAGGCTCTTCATGTTGTTGAACACCCTTCTTGCTCTTCCTATTTTTCAGACCGTTTCATGCTCCTCTTGTATTTCACACCTTTTGAAGTTCTTCATATTTTTCACACCTTTTAGGGCTCTTCATGTTTTTGAACACCACTTCATGCTCCTCATATTTGTCAGACCGTTCCATGCTCCTCATATTTTTGACACCTTTTGAAACTCTTCATGTTTTTCACACCTTTTCAGGCTTTTCATGTTTTTGAACACCGCTTCATGCTCCTCCTATTTTTCACACCTTTTGAAGCTCTTCATATTTTTCTCACCTTTTCAGGCTCTTTATGTTTTTGAACACCGTTTCATGTTGCTACTATTTTTCAGACTCTTTCATGCTCGTCATATTTTTGACACCTTTTGAAGCTCTTCGTATTTTTCACACCTTTTCAGGCTCTTCATGTTTTTGAAAACCGCTTCATGCTCCTAGTATTTTTCACACCTTTTGAAGCTCTTCATATTTTTCACACCTTTTCAGGCTCTTCATGTTTTTCAACTCCGCTCATGCTCCTCCTATTTTTCAGACCATTTCATGCTCCTCATATTTTTGACACGTTTTGAGGCTCTTCATATTTTTCACACCATTTCAGGCTCTTCTTGTTTTTGAACACCGTTTCATGCTCCTCCTATTTTTCAGACCGTTTCATGCTCCTCATGTATTTCACACCTTTTGAGGCTCTTCATAATTTTCACACCTTTTCAGGCTCTACATGTTTTTCAACACCACTTCATGCTTCTCTTATTTTTCAGACCGATTCATGTTCCTCATATTTTTGACACCTTTTCAAGCTCTTCATATTTTTCACACCTTTTCAGGCTCTTCATGTTTTTCAACGCCGCTTCATGCTCCTCATCTTTTTCAGACCGTTTCATGCTCCTCATATTTTTCACACCTTTTGAAGCTCTTCATATTTTTCACAACTTTTCAGGCTCTTCATGTTTTTGATCACCGTTTCATGCTCCTCCTATTTTTCAGACCGTTTCATGCTCCTCATATTTTGACACATTTTTAAGGTCTTCACATTTTTCACACCTTTTCAGGCTCTTCATGTTTTTCAAAACCGCTTCATGATCCTCCAATATTTCAGACCGTTTCATGCTCCTCATATTTTTCACACCTTTTGAAGCTCTTCGTATTTTTCACACCTTTTCAGACTCTTCATGTTTTTCAACACTGCTTCATGCTCCTCCTATTTTTCAGACCGTTACATGCTCATCTCTTTTTTGACACCTTTTGAAGCTCTTCATAGTTTTCATAGCTTTTGAAGCTCTTCATATTTTTCACACGTTTTCAGGCTCTTCATGTTTTTCATCACCGCTTCATGCTCCTCCTATTTTTCAGCCCGTTTCATGCTCCTCATATTTTTAACACGTTTTGAAGCTCTTCATATTTTTCACACCTTTTCAGGATCTTCATGTTTTTCAACACCGTTTCATGCTCCTCCTATTTTTCAGACGGTTTCATGCTCCTCATATTTTTGACACGTTTTGAAGCTCTTCATATTTTTCACACCTTTTCAGTCTCTTCATGTTCTTCAACACCGCTTCTTGCTCCTCCTATTTTTCAGACCGTTTAATCCTTCTAATATTTTTGACACCTTTTGAAACGCTTCATATTTTTCACACCTTTTCAGGCTCTTCATATTTTTGGACACCATTTCATGCTCCTCCTATTTTTCAGACCGTTTCATGCTCCTCATATTTTTGACACTTTTTCAAGCTCTTCATATTTTTCACACCTTTCAGGCTTTTCATGTTTTTGAACCCCGCATCATGCTCCTCCAATTTTTCACACCTTTTGAAGCTCTTCATATTTTTCACACCTTTTCAGGCTCTTCAGGTTTTTGAACACCGCTTCATGCTCCTCCGATTTTTCCGACCGTTTCATGCTCCTCATGTATTTCACACCTTTTGAAGCTCTTCATAATTTTCACACCTTTTCAGTCTCTTCATGTATTTGAACACCATTTCATGCTCCTCCTATTTTTCAGAACTTTTCATGCTCCTGATATTTTTGACACTTTTTGAAGCTCTTCATATTTTTCAAACCTTTTGAACCTCTTCATATTTTTCACGCCTTCTCAGCCTCTTCATGTTTTTCAACACCTTTGCATGCTCCTCCTATTTTTCAGACCGCTTCATGCTCCTCATATTTTTGACACGTTTGAAGCTCTTCATATTTTCACAACTTTTGAAGCTCTTCATATTTTTCACTCGTTTTCAGGTTCTTCATGTTTTTCAACACCGCTTCTTGCTCTTCCGATTTTTCAGACCGTTTCATGCTCCTCATGTATTTCACACATTTTGAAGCTCTTCATATTTTCCACACCTTTTCAGGCTCTTCAGGTTTTGCAACACCGCTTCTTGCTCCTCCTATTTTTCAGACCGTTTCATGCTCCTTATATTTTTCACACCTTTTGAAGCTCTTCATGTTCTTCACACCTTTTCAAGCTCTTCATATTTTTCAAACCTTTTGAAGCTCTTCATATTTTTCATACGTTTTCAGGCTCTCCATGTTTTTGAACACCGCTTCATGCTCCTCCTAATTTTGAGACCGTTTCATGCTCCTCATATTTTTGACACATTTTGAAGCGCTTCATATTTTTCACACCTTTTCAGACTCTTCATAATTTTCAACACCGCTTCATGCTCCTCCTATTTTTCTGACCGTTTCATGCTCATCTCATTTTTGACTCCTTTTGAAGCTCTTCATATTTTTCACACCTTTTGAAGCTCTTCTTATATTTCACACCTTTTCAGGCTCTTCATGTTTTTGAACAAAACTTCATGCTTCTCCTATTTGTCAGACCGCTTAATGCTCCTCATGTATTTCACACCTTTTGAAGCTCTTCATATTTTTCACACCTTTTCAGGCTTTTCATGTTTTTGAACAGCGCTTCATGCTCCTCCTATTTTTCAGAAGGTTTCATGCTCATCTCACTTTTGACACCTGTTGAAGCTCTTCATGTTTTTCACTCCTTTTCAGGCTCTTCATGTTTTTCAACACCGCTACATGAACCTCCTATTTTTCAGACCGTTTCCTGCTCCTCATATTTTTGACACCTTTTGAAGCTCTTCATATATTTCACACCTTTTCAGGCTCTTCACGTTTTTGAACACCGTTTCATGCTCCTCCTATTTTTCAGACCGTTTCATGCTCCTCATATTTTTGACACCTTTTGAAGCTCTTCATATTTTTCACACCTTTTCAGGCTCTTTATATTTTTCAACGCCGTATCATGCTCCTCCTATTTTTCAGACCGTTTCAAGCTCCTCATATCTTTGACACCTTTTGAAGCTCTTCATATTTTTCACACCATTTCAAGCTCTTCAAGTTTTTGAAAACGGCTTCATGCTCCTCCTAATTTTCAGACCGTTTCTTGCTCCTCATATTTCTGACACCTTTTGAAGCTCTTCATATTTTTCACACCTTTTCAGGCTCTTCATATTTTGGAACACCGTTTCATGTTCCTCCTAATTTTCAGACCGTTTCATGCTCCTCATATTTTTGACCCCTTTTGAAGCTCTTCATATTTTTCACAACTTTTCAGGCTCTTCATGTTTTTGAACACAGTTTCATGCTCCACATATTTTTCACACCTTTTCACGCTCTTCCTATTTTTCACACCTTTTCAGGCTCTTCATGTTTCTCAACACCATTTCATGCTTCTCCTATTTTTCAGACCTTTTCATGCTCCTCATATTTTTGACACCTTTTGAAGCTTTTCATATATTTCACACCTTTTCAGGCTTTTCATGTTTTTGAACACCGCTTCATGCTCCTCCTATTTTTCAGACCATTTCATGCTCCTCCATTTTTTCACACCTTTTGAAGCTCTTCATATTTTTCACAGCTTTTCAGGCCCTTCATGTGTTTGAACACCGTTTCATGCTCCTCCTATATTTCAGACCGTTTCATGCTCCTCATATTTTTGACACCTTTTGAAGCTCTTCATATATTTCGCACCTTTACACGCTCTTCATGTTTTTCAAAACCGCTTCTTGCTCCTCCTTTTTTCAGTCCGTTTAATGCTCTTCACATTTTTGACACCATATGAAGCTCTTCATATTTTTTCACACCTTTTCAGGCTCGTAATATTTTTCAACAGGCTTCATGCTCCTCCTAATTTTAGACCGTTTCATGCTCCTCATATTTTTCCCACTCTTTCAGGCTATTCATATTTTTGAAAACCACTTCATTCTCCTCCTATTTTTCAGATCGTTTCATGCTCCTCATATTTTTGACACCTTTTGAAGCTCTTCATATATTTCACACCTTTTCAGGCTCTTCATGTTCTTTAACACCGATTCATGCTCCTCCTACTTTTCAGACCGTTTCATGCTCCTCATATTTTTGACACCTTTTGAAGCTCTTCATGTCTTTCAAACCTTTTCGGCCTCTTCCTGTTGTTCAACACCGTTTCATGCTCCTCCTATTTTTTAGAGCGTTTCATGCTCGTCGTATTTTTGCCACCTTTTGAAGCTCTTCATATTTTTCACACCTTTTTAGGCTCTTCATGTTTTCAACACCGTTTCATGCTCCTCCTATTTTTAGACCGTATCATGCTCCTCATATTTTGACACCTTTTGAAGCTCTTCATATTATTCACACCTTTTCAGGTTCTTCATGTTTCTGAACACCGCTTCAGGCTCCTTCTATTTTCAGACTGTTTCATGCTCCTCATGTTTTTGAGAGGTTTTGAAGCTCTTCATATTTTTCACAAATTTTCAGGATTTTCATGTTTTTGAACACAGTTTCATTCTCCTCATATTTTTCACACATTTTCATGCTCTTCATATTTTTCACACCTTTTCAGGCTCTTCATGTTTTTGAACACCGTTTCATGCTCCTCCTATTTTTCAGACCGTTTCATGCTCCTCATATTTTTGACACCTTTTGAAGCTCTTCATATTTTTCACACCTTTTCAGGCTCTTTATGTTTTTCAACGCCGTATCATGCTCCTCCTATTTTTCAGACCGTTTCATGCTCCTCATATCTTTGACACCTTTTGAAGCTCTTCATATTTTTCACACCTTTTCAGGCTCTTCAAGTTTTTGAAAACGGCTTCATGCTCCTCCTAATTTTCAGACCGTTTCTTGCTCCTCATATTTCTGACACCTTTTGAAGCTCTTCATATTTTTCACACCTTTTCAGGCTCTTCATGTTTTTGAACACAGTTTCATGCTCCGCATATTTTTCACACCTTTTCATGCTCTTCATATTTTTCACAACTTTTCAGGCTCTTCATGTTTCTCAACACCGTTTCATGCTTCTCCTATTTTTCAGACCGTTTCATGCTCCTCATATTTTTGACACCTTTTGAAGCTCTTCATATTTTTCACACCTTTTCAGGCTCTTCATGTTTTTGAACATAGTTTCATGCTCCACATATTTTTCACACCTTTTCATGCTCTTCATATTTTTCACACCTTTTCAGGCTCTTCATGTTTTTGAACACCATTTCATGTCCTTCCTATTTTTCAGACCGTTTAATGCTCCTCATATTTTTGACACCTTTTGAAGCTCTTCATATTTTTCACACCTTTTCAGGCTCTTCATATTTTTGAATACCGTTTCATGTTCCTCATATTTTTGACACCTTCTGAAGCTCATCATATTTTTCACATGTTTTCATGCTCTTCATCTTTTTCAACACAACTTCATGCTCCTCCTCTTTTTCAGACCGTTTCATGCTTCTCATATTTTTGACACCTTTTGAATCTCTTCAAATTTTTCACACCTATTCAGCTTCTTCATATTTTTGAACACCACTTCATGCTCCTCCCATTTTTCAGACCGTTTGATGCTCCTCATATATTTGACACCTTTTGAAGCTCTTCATATTTTTCACACCTTTTCAGGCTCTTCATGTTTTTCTACACCGCTTCGTGCTCCTCCTATTTTTGATATCTTTTGAAGCTCTTCATATATTTCGCACCTTTTCAGGGTTTTCATGATTTTGAACACCATTTCATGCTCCTCATATTTTTCAGACCGTTTCATGCTCCTCATATTTTTGACACCTTTTGAAGCTCTTCATATTTTTCACACCTTTTCAGGCTCTTGATATTTTTGAACACCGTTTCATGCTCCTCCTATTTTTCAGACCGTCTCATGCTCCTCATATTTTTGACACCTTTTGTAACTCTTCATATTTTTCACAATTTGTCATGTTCCTCCTGTTTTTGAACACCGTTTCATGCTCCTCCTATTTTTCAGACCGTTTCCTTTTCCTCATATTTAGACACCTTTTGAAGCTCTTCATATTTTTCATACATTTTTATGCACTTCATGTTTTCAACACCACATCATGCTCCTTGTATTTTTCAAACCGTTTCATGCTCCTCATATTTTTGATATCTTTTAAAGCTCGTCATATATTTCACACCTTTTCTGGCTCTTCAGGTTTTCAACACAGTTTCATGCTCCTCCTATTTTTCAGATCGTTTCATGCTCCTCATATTTTTCACAGCTTTTGAAGCTCTTCATATTTTTCACAACTTTTCAGGCTTTTCATGTTTTTGAACACCGTTTCATGCTCCTCATATATTTGACACCTTTTGAAGCTCTTCATATTTTTCACACCTTTTAATGCTCTTCATATTTTTCAACACCATTTCATGCTCCTCCTGTTTTTCAGACGGTTTAATGCTTCCCATAATTTTGACACCTTTTGAAGCTCTTCATATTTTTCACACCTTTTCAGTCTCTTCGTCTTTTCAACACCGCTTCATGCTCCTCCTATTTTTCAGACCGCTTCATACTCATCTCATTTTTGACACCTTTTGAATCTCTTCATATTTTTCACACCTTTTCAGGCTCTTCATGATTTTGAACCACGATTCATTCTCTTCCTATTTTTCAGACTGTTTCATGCCTTTCATATTTTTGTCACCTTTTGAAGCTCTTCATATTTTTCACACCTTTCCAGGCTCTTCGTGTTTCTCAAAACCACTTTATGCTCCTCCTATATTTCAGATCTTTTCATGCTACTCATATTTATGACAACTTTTGAATGTCTTCGTATTTGTCACACCTTTTCAGGCTGTTCATGTTTTTGAAAACCGCCTCATGCTTCTCCTATTTTTCAGACGTTTCATGCTCCTCATATTTTTGACACCTTTTGAAGCTCTTCATATTTTTCACACCTTTTCAGGCTCTACATGTTTTTGAACACGGCTTCATGTTCCTCTTATTTTTCAGACGGTTTCATGCTCCTCATATTTTTGACACCTTTTGAAGCTCTTCATATTTTTCACACCTTTTCGGGCTCTTCATGTTTTTGAACACGCATTCATGTTCCTCCTACTTTCAGACCATTTCATGCTCCTCATATTTTTGACACCTTTTGAAGCTGCTCATATTTTTCACACATTTTGAGCTCTTCATATATTTCACACCTTTTCTGGCACTTCTTGTTCTTCAACACCACTTCATGCTCCTCCTATTTTTCATACCGTTGCATGCTTATCACATTTTTGACACCTTTTAAAGCTCTTCATATATTTCACACCTTTTCAGGCTCTTCATGTTTTTCAACACCGCTTCATGCTTCTCCTATTTTTCAGACCTTTTCATGCTCCTCATATTTTTGACACCTTTTGAAGTTCTTCATATTTTTAAAACCTTGTCAGGCTCTACATGTTTTTGAACACGGCTTCATGTTCCTCCTATTTTTCAGACGGTTTCATGCTCCTCATATTTTTGACACCTTTTGAAGCTGTTCATATTTTTCACACCATTTTGGGCTCTTCATGTTTTTGAACAACGCTTCATGCTCCTTCTATTTTTCAGATCGTTTCATGCTCCTCATATTTATGACACCTTTTGAAGATCTTCGTATTTTTCACACCTATTCAGGCTCTTCATGTATTTGAACAGCGCTTCATGCTCCTCCTATTTTTCAGACCTTTTCATGCTCCTCATGTGTTTCACACCTTTTGAAGCTCTTCATATTTTTCACACCTTTTCAGGCTCTTCATGATTTTGAACACCGATTCATTCTCCTCCTATTTTTCAGACCCTTTCATGCTCCTCATATTTTTGACACCTTTTGAAGTTCTTCATATTTTTCACACCTTTCCAGGCTCTTCGTGTTTCTCAACACCACTTCATGCTCCTCCTATTTTTCAGACCGTTTCATGCTCCTCTTATATTTGACACCTTTTGAAGCTCTTCATATATTTCACACCTTTTCAGGCTCTTCATGTTTTTCAACACCGCTTCATGCTCCTCATATTTTTCGGACCGTTTCATGCGCCTAATATTTTTGACACCTTTTGAAGCTCTTCATATTTTTCACACCTTTTCAGGCTCTACATATTTTTGAACACCGCTTCATATACCTCCTATTTTTCAGACGGTTGCATGCTCCTCATATTTTTGACACCTTTTGAAGCTCTTCATATTTTTCACACCTTTTCGGGCTCTTCATGTTTTTGAACACGGCTTCATGTTCCTCCTATTTTTCAGACCGTTTCATGCTCCTCATATTTTTGACACCTTTTGCAGCTCTTCATATTTTTCATACATTTTCATGCTGTTCATGTTTTTCAACACCGCTTCATGATCCTCCTATGTTTCAGACCGTTTCATGCTGCTCATATTTTTGACACCTTTTGAAGCTCTTCATATTTTTAACACATTTTCAATCTCTTCATGTTTTTCAACAACGCTTCGTACTCCTCCTATTTTTCACACCTTTTGCAGCTCTTCATATTTTTCATACATTTTCATGCTGTTCCTGTTTTTCAACACCGCTTCATGATCCTCCTATGTTTCAGACCGTTTCATGCTGCTCATATTTTTGACACCTTTTGAAGCTCTTCATATTTTTAACACATTTTCAATCTCTTCATGTTTTTCAACAACGCTTCGTACTCCTCCTATTTTTCACACCTTTTGAAGCTCTTCATATTTTTCACACCTTTTCAGGCTCTTCATATTTTTGAACACCGTTTCATGCTCCCCCTATATTTCAGAGCGTTTCATGCTCATCTCATTTTTGACACCTTTTGAAGCTCTTCATATTTTCACACTTTTTGAAGCTCTTCATTTTTTTCACACCTTTTCAGGCTCTTCATGTTTTTGAACACCCCTTCATGCTCCTCCTGTTTTTCAGATCGTATCATGCTCCTCATATATTTGACACCTTTTGCAGCTCTTCATATATTTCAAACCTTTTCAGGTTCTTCATGTTTTTCAACACCGCTTCATGCTCCTCTTATTTTTCAGACCGTTTCATGCTCCTCATATTTTTCACACGTTTTGAAGCTCTTCATATATTTCACTCCTTTCAGGCTCTTCATGTTTTAAACACTGCTTCATGCTCCTCCTATATTTCAGACCGTTTCATTCTCCTCATTTTTTTTGCCACATATTGATGCTTTTCCTATTTTCACAAATTTTGAGACTCTTCATGTTTTTGAACACCATTTCATGCTTCTCCTATTTTTCAGATCGTTTCATGCTCTTCATATTTTTGACACCTTTTGAAGCTCTTCACATTTTTCACACCTTTTAAGGCTCTTCATGTTTTTCAACACGACTTCATGCTCCTCCTATTTTTCAGACCGTTTCATGCTCCTCATATTTTTGACACCTTTAGAAGCTTTTCATATTTTTTCACAACTTCTGAAGCTCTTCATATTTTTCACACCTTTTCAGGTTCTTCATGATTTCCAACACGACTTCATGCTCCTCATATTATTCAGAACGTTTCATGCTAATCTCATTTTTGACACCTAATGAAGTTGTTCATATTTTTCACACCTTTTGAAGCTCTTCATATTTTTCACATTTTTGAAGCTCTTCATATTTTGCACACATTTTCAGGCTCTTCATGTTTTTCAAAACCACTTCATGCTCCTCGTATTTTTCAGGCCGTTTCATGCTCCTCATATTTTTGACACCTTTAGAAGCTCTTCATATTTTTCACACCATTTCAGGCTCTTCATGTTTTTGAACACCGCTTCATGCTCCTCGTATTTTTCAGAACGTTTCATGCTCCTCATATTTTTCACACCTTTTGAAGCTCTTCATATTTTTCCCACCATTTCAGGCTCTTCATGTTTTTGAATACAGCTTCATGCTCCTCCAATTTTTCAGACCGTTTCAGGCTCCTCATACTTTGACAGGTTTTGAAGCTCCTCCTATTTTTCACACCCATTCAGGCTCTTCATGTTTTTCAACACCACTTCATGCTCCTCCTATTTTTCAGACCGTTTCATGCTCCTCCAATTTTTCAGACCGTTTCATGCTCCTCCTATTTTTCAGACCGTTTCATGCTCATCTCATTTTTTACACCTTTTGAAGCTCTTCATATTTTTCACACCTTTTGAAACTCTTCATATTTTTCACACCTTTTCAGGCTCTTCATGTTTTTCAACACCGCTTCATGTTCCTCCTATTTTTCAGACCGTTTCATGCTCCTCATATATTTGACACGTTTTGAGGCTCTTCATATTTTTCACACCTTTCCAGGCTCTTCATGTTTTTGAACACCGTTTCAAGCTCCTCGTATTTTTTAGTCCGTATCATGCTCCTCATATTTTTGACAATTTTTGAAGCTCTTCATATTTTTCACACCTTTTCAGGCTCTTGAAATTTTTGAACACCGCTTCATGCTCCTCCTAATTTTCAGACCATTTCATGCTCCTCATATTTTTCACCCCTTTTGAAGCTCTTCATACTTTTCACACATTTTCAGGCTATTCATGTTTTTGAGCACAGCTTAATGCTCCTCCTATTTTTCAGAAATTTTCATGCTCCTCATATTTTTACACCTTTTAAACTATTCACATTTTTCACAGCTTTTCAGGCTCTTCATGTTTTTGAACACCGCTTCATGCTCCTCCTTTTTTTCCGACCACTTGATGTTCCTTCTATTTTTCAGACCGTTTCATGCTCCTCATATGTTTGACAATTTTGGAAGCTCTTCATATTTTTCACACCTTTTCATGCTCTACATGTTTTTGAACACCGTTTCATGCCCCTCCTAATTTTCAGACTGTTTCATGCTCCTCATGTTTTTGAAAGCTTTTGAAGCTTTTAATATTTTTCACACCTTTTCAGGCTCTTCATGATTTTGAACACCGCTTCATGCTTCTCCTAATTTTCAGGCCTTTTCATGTTCCTCATGTTTTTGAAACCTTTTGAAGCTCTTCATATTTTTCACACCTTTTCAGGCTCTTCATATTTTTGAACACACCTTCATGCTCCTCCTATTTATCAGACCGTTTCATGTTCCTCATGTATTTCACACCTTTTGAAGTTTTTCATATTTTTCACACCTTTTCAGTCTCTTCATGTATTTGAACACGATTTCATGCTCCTCCTATTTTTCAGACCGTTTCATGCTCCTCATATTTTTGAAACCTTTTGAAGCTGTTCATATTTTTCACAACTTTTCAGGCTCATCATGTTTTTCAACACCGCTTCATGCTCCTCCTATTTATCAGACCGTTTCATGCTCATCTCATTTTTGACACCTTTTGAAGATCTTCATATTTTTCACACATTTTCAGGCTCTTCATGTTTTTCAACACCGCTTCATGCTCCTCCTATTTTTCAGACCATTTCATGCACTTCATATTTTTCACACCTTTTGAAGCTCTTCATATTTTTCACACCTTTTCATGCTCTTCATCTTTTTCAGAACCATTTCTGCTCTTCCAATTTTCAGGCTGTTTCATGCTCCTCATAGTTTTGACACCTTTTGAAGCTCTTCATATATTTCATACCTTTTCAGGCTGTTCATGTTTTTCAAGACCGCTTCATGCTCCTCCTATTTTTCAGACCATTTCATGCACCTCATATTTTTCACACCTTTTGAAGCTCTTCATATATTGCAAACCTTTTCAGGCTTTTCATGTTTTTCAACACCGCTTCATGCTCCTCCTATTTTTCAGTCGTTTCATACTTCTCATATTTTTGACACCTTTTGAAGCTCTTCATAATTTTCACACCTTTTCATGCTATTCATCTTTTTCAAAATCGTAACATGCTCTTCCTATTTTTGAGGCTGTTTCATGCTCCTCATATTTTTGTCACCTTTTGAAGCTCTTCATATTTTTCACACCTTTTCAGGCTCTTCATGTTTTTGACCACGGCTTCATGCTGCTCCTATTTTTCAGACCGTTTCATGCTCCTCATATTTTTGATAACTTTTGAAGCTCTTCATATTTTTCACACCTTTTCAGGCTCTTCATGTTTTTGAAGACCGCTTCATGCTCCTCCTATTTTTCAGAACGTTTCAAGCTCCTCATCATTTTGAGACTTTTGAATCTCTTCATATTTTTCACACCTTTTCAGGCTCTTCATGTTTTTGACCACGGCTTCATGCTGCTCCTATTTTTCAGACCGTTTCATGCTCCTCATATTTTTGATACCTTTTGAAGCTCTTCCTATTTTTCACACCTTTTCAGGCTCTTCATGTTTTTGAAGACCGCTTCATGCTCCTCCTATTTTTCAGAACGTTTCATGCTCCTCATCTTTTTGAGACTTTTGAAGCTCTTCATATTTTTCACACCTTTTCAGGCTTTTCATGTTTTTCAACACCTCTTCATGCTCCTCGTATTTTTCAGACCGTTCCATGCTCCTCATATTTTTGACACGTTTGAAGCTCTTCATATACTTCAAACCTTTTCAGGCTCTTCATGTTTTTCAACACCGCTTCATGCTCCTCCTATTTTTCAATCGTTTCATGCTTCTCATATTTTTGAAACGTTTTGAAGCTCTTCATATTTTTCATATCTTTTCATGCTCTTCATCATTTTCAAAACCGTTTCATGCTCTTCCAATTTTCAGGCTGTTTCATGCTCCTCATATTTTTGACACCTTTTGAAGCTCTTCATATTTTTCACACCTTTTCAGGCTTTTCATGTTTTTCAACACCGCTTCATGCTCCTCCTATTTTTCAGACCGTTTCATGCTACTCATATTATTGAAACCTTTTGAAGCTCTTCATATTTTCACACCTTTTCAGAATCTTCATGTTTTTGATGACTGCTTCATGTCCCTCCTATTTTCAGACCGTTTCATGCTCCTCATTTTATTGACACCTTTTGAAGCTCTTCATATTTTCACACATTTTCAGGATCTTCATGTTTTTGACGACTGCTTCATGTCCCTCCTTCTTTTCAGACCGTTTCATGCTCCTCATATTTTTGACACGTTTGAAGCTCTTCATATATTTCAAACCTTTTCAGGCTTTTCATGTTTTTCAAAACCACTTCATGCTCCTCCTATTTTTCAGACCATATCATGCTCCTCATATTTTTGAGAATTTTTGAAGCTCTTCATATTTTTCACACATTTTCAGGATCTTCATGTTTTTGACGACTGCTTCATGTCCCTCCTACTTTTCAGACCGTCTCATGCTCCTCATATTTTTGACACCTTTTGAAGCTCTTCATATTTCTCACACCTTTTCAAGCTCTTCATGTTTTTCAACACCGTTTCATGCTCCTCATATTTTTGACACCTTTGAAGCTCTTCATATTTTTCCCATCTTTTCAGGCTCTTCATGTTTTTGAACACAGCCTCATGCTACTCCTATTTTTCACATTGTTTCATGCTCTTCATATTTTTGACACCTTTGAAGCTCTTCATATATTGCAAACCTTTTCAGGCTTTTCATGTTTTTCAACACCGCTTCATGCTCCTCCTATTTTTCAGTCGTTTCATACTTCTCATATTTTTGACACCTTTTGAAGCTCTTCATAATTTTCACACCTTTTCATGCTATTCATCTTTTTCAAAATCGTAACATGCTCTTCCTATTTTTGAGGCTGTTTCATGCTCCTCATATTTTTGACACATTTGAAGCTCTTCATATTTTTCACACCTTTTCAGGCTCTTCATGTTTTTGACCACGGCTTCATGCTGCTCCTATTTTTCAGACCGTTTCATGCTCCTCATATTTTTGATACCTTTTGAAGCTCTTCATATTTTTCACACCTTTTCAGGCTCTTCATGTTTTTGAAGACCGCTTCATACTCCTCCTGTTTTTCAGACCGTTTCATGCTCCTCATCTTTTTGAGACTTTTGAAGCTCTTCATATTTTCACACCTTTTCAGGCTTTTCATGTTTTTCAACACCTCTTCATGCTCCTCGTATTTTTCAGACCGTTCCATGCTCCTCATATTTTTGACACGTTTGAAGCTCTTCATATACTTCAAACCTTTTCAGGCTCTTCATGTTTTTCAACACCGCTTCATGCACCTCCTGTTTTTCAGTCGTTTCATGCTTCTCATATTTTTGAAACCTTTTGAAGCTCTTCATATTTTTCACACCTTTTCTTGCTCGTCATCATTTTCACAACAGTTTCATGCTCTTCCAATTTTCAGGCTGTTTCATGCTTCTCATATTTTTGACACCTTTTGAAGCTCTTCATATTTTTCACACCTTTTCAGGCTCTTCATGTTTTTCAACACCGCTTCATGCTCTTCCTATTTTTCAGACCGGTTCATGCTCCTCATATTTTTGACACCCTTGAAGCTCTTCATATTTTTCACACCTTTTCAGGCTCTACATGTTTTTCAAAACCACTTCATGCTCCTCCTATTTTTCAGACCATATCATGCTCCTCATATTTTTGAGAATTTTTGAAGCTCTTCATATTTTTCACACATTTTCAGGCTCTTCATGTTTTTGACCACCGCTTCATGCTGCTCCTATTTTTCAGACCGTCTCATGCTCCTCATATTTTTGACACCTTTTGAAGCTCTTCATATTTTTCACACCTTTTCAGGCACTTCATGTTTTTGAAGACCGCTTCATGCTCCTCGTATTTTTCAGACCGTTTCATGCTCCTCATATTTTTGAGACTTTTGAAGCTCTTCATATTTTTCACACCTTTTCAAGCTTTTCATGTTTTTCAACACCGCTTCATGCTCCTGGTATTTTTCAGACCATTTCATGCTCCTCATATATTTGACACGTTTGAAGCTCTTCATATATTTCAAACCTTCTCAGGCTCTTCCTGTTTTTCAACACCGCTTCATGCTCCTCGTATTTTTCAGTTGTTTCATGCTACTCATATTTTTGAAACCTTTTGAAGCTCTTCATATTTTTTACAACTTTTCATGCTCTTCATCTTTTTCAAAACCGTTTCATGCTCTTCCAATTTTCAGGCTATTTCATGCTCCTCATATTTTTGACACCTTTTGAAGCTCTTCATATTTTTCACACCTTTTCAGGCTCTTCAAGTTTTTCAACACCGCTTCATGCTCTTCCTATTTTTCAGACCGTTTCATGCTCCTCATATTTTTGACTCCCTTGAAGCTCTTTATATTTTTCACACCTTTTCAGGCTCTTCATGTTTTTCAACACCACTTCATGCTCCCCGTATTTTTTAGACCGTTTCATGCTCCTCATATTTTTGACACGTTTGAAGCTCTTCATATATTTCAAACCTTTTCAGGCTTTTCATGTTTTTCAACACCGCTTCATGCTCCTCCTATTTTTCAGTCCTTTCATACTTCTCATATTTTTGACACCTTTTCAAGCTCTTCATAGTTTTCACACCTTTTCATGCTATTCATCTTTTTCAAAATCGTATCATGCTCATCCTATTTTTCAGGCTCTTTCATGCTCCTCATATTTCTGACACCTTTTGAAGCTCTTCATATTTTTCACACCTTTATAGGCTTTTCATGTTTTTCAACACCTCTTCATGCTCCTCGTATTTTTGAGACTTTTGAAGCTCTTCATATTTTTCACACCTTTTCAAGCTTTTCATGTTTTCCAACACCGCTTCATGCTCCTGGTATTTTTCAGACCATTTCATGCTCCTCATATATTTGACACGTTTGAAGCTCTCCATATATTTCAAACCTTTTCAGGCTCTTCCTGTTTTTCAACACCCCTTCATGCTCCTCGTATTTTTCAGTTGTTTCATGCTTCTCATATATTTGAAACCTTTTGAAGCTCTTCATATTTTTCACAACTTTTCATGCTCTTCATCTTTTTCAAAACCGTTTCATGCTCTTCCAATTTTCAGGCTGTTTCATGCTCCTCATATTTTTGACACCTATTGAAGCTCTTCATATATTTCAAACCTTTTCAGGCTCTTCAAGTTTTTCAACACCGCTTCATGCTCTTCCTATTTTTCAAACCGTTTCATGCTCCTCATATTTTTGACTCCCTTGAAGCTCTTTATATTTTTCACACCTTTTCAGGCTCTTCATGTTTTTCACCACGGCTTCATGCTGCTCCTATTTTTCAGACGGTTTCATGCTCCTCATCTTTTTGACACCTTTTGAAGCTCGTCATATTTTTCACACCTTTTCAGGCTTTTCATGTTTTTCAACACCTCTTCATGCTCCTCGTATTTTTGAGACTTTTGAAGCTCTTCATATTTTTCACACCTTTTCAAGCTTTTCATGTTTTTCAACACCGCTTCATGCTCCTGGTATTTTTCAGACCATTTCATGCTCCTCATATATTTGACACGTTTGGAGCTCTTCATATATTTCAAACCTTTTCAGGCTCTTCCTGTTTTTCAACACCGCTTCATGCTCCTCGTATTTTTCAGTTGTTTCATGCTTCTCATATTTTTGAAACCTTTTGAAGCTCTTCATATTTTTCACAACTTTTCATGCTCTTCATCTTTTTCAAAACCGTTTCATGCTCTTCCGATTTTCAGGCTGTTTCATGCTCCTCATATTTTGACACCTTTTGAAGCTCTTCATATATTTCACACCTTTTCAGGCTCTTCAAGTTTTTCAACACCGCTTCATGCTCTTCCTATTTTTCAGACCGTTTCATGCTCCTCATATTTTTGACTCCCTTGAAGCTCTTTATATTTTTCACACCTTTTCAGGCTCTTCATGTTTTTCAACACCACTTCATGCTCCCCGTATTTTTTAGACCGTTTCATGCTCCTCATATTTTTGACACGTTTGAAGCTCTTCATATATTTCAAACCTTTTCAGGCTTTTCATGTTTTTCAACACCGCTTCATGCTCCTCCTATTTTTCAGTCCTTTCATACTTCTCATATTTTTGACACCTTTTCAAGCTCTTCATAGTTTTCACACCTTTTCATGCTATTCATCTTTTTCAAAATCGTATCATGCTCATCCTATTTTTCAGGCTCTTTCATGCTCCTCATATTTCTGACACCTTTTGAAGCTCTTCATATTTTTCACACCTTTATAGGCTTTTCATGTTTTTCAACACCTCTTCATGCTCCTCGTATTTTTGAGACTTTTGAAGCTCTTCATATTTTTCACACCTTTTCAAGCTTTTCATGTTTTCCAACACCGCTTCATGCTCCTGGTATTTTTCAGACCATTTCATGCTCCTCATATATTTGACACGTTTGAAGCTCTTCATATATTTCAAACCTTTTCAGGCTTTTCATGTTTTTCAACACCGCTTCATCCTCCTCCTATTTTTAAGACCGTTTCATGCTCCTCATCTTTTTGAGACTTTTGAAGCTCTTCATATTTTCACACCTTTTCAGGCTTTTCATGTTTTTCAACACCTCTTCATGCTCCTCGTATTTTTCAGACCGTTCCATGCTCCTCATATTTTTGACACGTTTGAAGCTCTTCATATACTTCAAACCTTTTCAGGCTCTTCATGTTTTTCAACACCGCTTCATGCACCTCCTGTTTTTCAGTCGTTTCATGCTTCTCATATTTTTGAAACCTTTTGAAGCTCTTCATATTTTTCACACCTTTTCTTGCTCGTCATCATTTTCACAACAGTTTCATGCTCTTCCAATTTTCAGGCTGTTTCATGCTTCTCATATTTTTGACACCTTTTGAAGCTCTTCATATT
This sequence comes from Dama dama, assembly GCF_033118175.1. Classification (NCBI taxonomy): domain Eukaryota; kingdom Metazoa; phylum Chordata; class Mammalia; order Artiodactyla; family Cervidae; genus Dama; species Dama dama. The sequence continues at coordinate 1,501,536 of NW_026870900.1, forward strand.
TTTCACACCTTTTCAGGCTCTTCATGTTTTTCAACACCGCTTCATGCTCTTCCTATTTTTCAGACCGGTTCATGCTCCTCATATTTTTGACACCCTTGAAGCTCTTCATATTTTTCACACCTTTTCAGGCTCTACATGTTTTTCAAAACCACTTCATGCTCCTCCTATTTTTCAGACCATATCATGCTCCTCATATTTTTGAGAATTTTTGAAGCTCTTCATATTTTTCACACATTTTCAGGCTCTTCATGTTTTTGACCACCGCTTCATGCTGCTCCTATTTTTCAGACCGTCTCATGCTCCTCATATTTTTGACACCTTTTGAAGCTCTTCATATTTTTCACACCTTTTCAGGCACTTCATGTTTTTGAAGACCGCTTCATGCTCCTCGTATTTTTCAGACCGTTTCATGCTCCTCATATTTTTGAGACTTTTGAAGCTCTTCATATTTTTCACACCTTTTCAAGCTTTTCATGTTTTTCAACACCGCTTCATGCTCCTGGTATTTTTCAGACCATTTCATGCTCCTCATATATTTGACACGTTTGAAGCTCTTCATATATTTCAAACCTTCTCAGGCTCTTCCTGTTTTTCAACACCGCTTCATGCTCCTCGTATTTTTCAGTTGTTTCATGCTACTCATATTTTTGAAACCTTTTGAAGCTCTTCATATTTTTTACAACTTTTCATGCTCTTCATCTTTTTCAAAACCGTTTCATGCTCTTCCAATTTTCAGGCTATTTCATGCTCCTCATATTTTTGACACCTTTTGAAGCTCTTCATATTTTTCACACCTTTTCAGGCTCTTCAAGTTTTTCAACACCGCTTCATGCTCTTCCTATTTTTCAGACCGTTTCATGCTCCTCATATTTTTGACTCCCTTGAAGCTCTTTATATTTTTCACACCTTTTCAGGCTCTTCATGTTTTTCAACACCACTTCATGCTCCCCGTATTTTTTAGACCGTTTCATGCTCCTCATATTTTTGACACGTTTGAAGCTCTTCATATATTTCAAACCTTTTCAGGCTTTTCATGTTTTTCAACACCGCTTCATGCTCCTCCTATTTTTCAGTCCTTTCATACTTCTCATATTTTTGACACCTTTTCAAGCTCTTCATAGTTTTCACACCTTTTCATGCTATTCATCTTTTTCAAAATCGTATCATGCTCATCCTATTTTTCAGGCTCTTTCATGCTCCTCATATTTCTGACACCTTTTGAAGCTCTTCATATTTTTCACACCTTTATAGGCTTTTCATGTTTTTCAACACCTCTTCATGCTCCTCGTATTTTTGAGACTTTTGAAGCTCTTCATATTTTTCACACCTTTTCAAGCTTTTCATGTTTTCCAACACCGCTTCATGCTCCTGGTATTTTTCAGACCATTTCATGCTCCTCATATATTTGACACGTTTGAAGCTCTCCATATATTTCAAACCTTTTCAGGCTCTTCCTGTTTTTCAACACCCCTTCATGCTCCTCGTATTTTTCAGTTGTTTCATGCTTCTCATATATTTGAAACCTTTTGAAGCTCTTCATATTTTTCACAACTTTTCATGCTCTTCATCTTTTTCAAAACCGTTTCATGCTCTTCCTATTTTCAGGCTGTTTCATGCTCCTCATATTTTTGACACCTATTGAAGCTCTTCATATATTTCAAACCTTTTCAGGCTCTTCAAGTTTTTCAACACCGCTTCATGCTCTTCCTATTTTTCAAACCGTTTCATGCTCCTCATATTTTTGACTCCCTTGAAGCTCTTTATATTTTTCACACCTTTTCAGGCTCTTCATGTTTTTCACCACGGCTTCATGCTGCTCCTATTTTTCAGACGGTTTCATGCTCCTCATCTTTTTGACACCTTTTGAAGCTCGTCATATTTTTCACACCTTTTCAGGCTTTTCATGTTTTTCAACACCTCTTCATGCTCCTCGTATTTTTGAGACTTTTGAAGCTCTTCATATTTTTCACACCTTTTCAAGCTTTTCATGTTTTTCAACACCGCTTCATGCTCCTGGTATTTTTCAGACCATTTCATGCTCCTCATATATTTGACACGTTTGGAGCTCTTCATATATTTCAAACCTTTTCAGGCTCTTCCTGTTTTTCAACACCGCTTCATGCTCCTCGTATTTTTCAGTTGTTTCATGCTTCTCATATTTTTGAAACCTTTTGAAGCTCTTCATATTTTTCACAACTTTTCATGCTCTTCATCTTTTTCAAAACCGTTTCATGCTCTTCCGATTTTCAGGCTGTTTCATGCTCCTCATATTTTGACACCTTTTGAAGCTCTTCATATATTTCACACCTTTTCAGGCTCTTCAAGTTTTTCAACACCGCTTCATGCTCTTCCTATTTTTCAGACCGTTTCATGCTCCTCATATTTTTGACTCCCTTGAAGCTCTTTATATTTTTCACACCTTTTCAGGCTCTTCATGTTTTTCAACACCACTTCATGCTCCCCGTATTTTTTAGACCGTTTCATGCTCCTCATATTTTTGACACGTTTGAAGCTCTTCATATATTTCAAACCTTTTCAGGCTTTTCATGTTTTTCAACACCGCTTCATGCTCCTCCTATTTTTCAGTCCTTTCATACTTCTCATATTTTTGACACCTTTTCAAGCTCTTCATAGTTTTCACACCTTTTCATGCTATTCATCTTTTTCAAAATCGTATCATGCTCATCCTATTTTTCAGGCTCTTTCATGCTCCTCATATTTCTGACACCTTTTGAAGCTCTTCATATTTTTCACACCTTTATAGGCTTTTCATGTTTTTCAACACCTCTTCATGCTCCTCGTATTTTTGAGACTTTTGAAGCTCTTCATATTTTTCACACCTTTTCAAGCTTTTCATGTTTTCCAACACCGCTTCATGCTCCTGGTATTTTTCAGACCATTTCATGCTCCTCATATATTTGACACGTTTGAAGCTCTTCATATATTTCAAACCTTTTCAGGCTCTTCCTGTTTTTCAACACCCCTTCATGCTCCTCGTATTTTTCAGTTGTTTCATGCTTCTCATATATTTGAAACCTTTTGAAGCTCTTCATATTTTTCACAACTTTTCATGCTCTTCATCTTTTTCAAAACCGTTTCATGCTCTTCCAATTTTCAGGCTGTTTCATGCTCCTCATATTTTTGACACCTATTGAAGCTCTTCATATATTTCAAACCTTTTCAGGCTCTTCAAGTTTTTCAACACCGCTTCATGCTCTTCCTATTTTTCAAACCGTTTCATGCTCCTCATATTTTTGACTCCCTTGAAGCTCTTTATATTTTTCACACCTTTTCAGGCTCTTCATGTTTTTCACCACAGCTTCATGCTGCTCCTATTTTTCAGACCGTTTCATGCTCCTCATCTTTTTGACACCTTTTGAAGGTCGTCATATTTTTCACACCTTTTCAGGCTTTTCATGTTTTTCAACACCTCTTCATGCTCCTTGTATTTTTGAGACTTTTGAAGCTCTTCATATTTTTCACACCTTTTCAAGCTTTTCATGTTTTTCAACACCGCTTCATGCTCCTGGTATTTTTCAGACCATTTCATGCTCCTCATATATTTGACACGTTTGAAGCTCTTCATATATTTCAAACCTTTTCAGGCTCTTCCTGTTTTTCAACACCGCTTCATGCTCCTCGTATTTTTCAGTTGTTTCATGCTTCTCATATTTTTGAAACCTTTTGAAGCTCTTCATATTTTTCACAACTTTTCATGCTCTTCATCTTTTTCAAAACCGTTTCATGCTCTTCCGATTTTCAGGCTGTTTCATGCTCCTCATATTTTGACACCTTTTGAAGCTCTTCATATATTTCAAACCTTTTCAGGCTCTTCAAGTTTTTCAACACCGCTTCATGCTCTTCCTATTTTTCAGACCGTTTCATGCTCCTCATATTTTTGACTCCCTTGAAGCTCTTTATATTTTTCACACATTTTCAGGCTCTTCATGTTTTTCACCACGGCTTCATGCTGCTCCTATTTTTCAGTCCTTTCATACTTCTCATATTTTTGACACCTTCTGAAGCTCTTCATAGTTTTCACACCTTTTCATGCTATTCATCTTTTTCAAAATCGTATCATGCTCATCCTATTTTTCAGGCTCTTTCATGCTCCTCATATTTTTGACACCTTTTGAAGCTCTTCATATTTTTCACACCTTTATAGGCTTTTCATGTTTTTCAACACCTCTTCATGCTCCTCATATTTTTGAGACTTTTGAAGCTCTTCATATTTTTCACACCTTTTCAAGCTTTTCATGTTTTTCAACACCGCTTCATGCTCCTGGTATTTTTCAGACCATTTCATGCTCCTCATATATTTGACACGTTTGAAGCTCTTCATATATTTCAAACCTTTTCAGGCTCTTCCTGTTTTTCAACACCGCTTCATGCTCCTCGTATTTTTCAGTTGTTTCATGCTTCTCATATTTTTGAAACCTTTTGAAGCTCTTCATATTTTTCACAACTTTTCATGCTCTTCATCTTTTTCAAAACCGTTTCATGCTCTTCCAATTTTCAGGCTGTTTCATGCTCCTCATATTTTTGACACCTTTTGAAGCTCTTCATATATTTCAAACCTTTTCAGGCTCTTCAAGTTTTTCAACACCGCTTCATGCTCTTCCTATTTTTCAGAACGTTTCATGCTCCTCATATTTTTTACTCCCTTGAAGCTCTTTATATTTTTCACACATTTTCAGGCTCTTCATGTTTTTCACCACGGCTTCTTGCTGCTCCTATTTTTCAGACCGTTTCATGCTCCTCATCTTTTTGACACCTTTTGAAGCTCGTCATATTTTTCACACCTTTTCAGGCTTTCCATGTTTTTCAACACCTCTTCATGCTCCTCGTATTTTTCAGACCGTTTCATGCTCCTCATATTTTTGACACATTTGAAGCTCTTCATATACTTCAAACCTTTTCAGGCTCTTCATGTTTTTCAACACCGCTTCATGCTCCTCCTATTTTTCAATCGTTTCATGCTTCTCATATTTTTGAAACCTTTTGAAGCTCTTCATATTTTTCACACCTTTTCATGCTCTTCATCATTTTCAAAACCGTTTCATGCTCTTCCAATTTTCAGGCTGTTTCATGCTCCTCATATTTTTGACACCTTTTGAAGCTCTTCATATTTTTCACACCTTTTCAGGCTTTTCATGTTTTTCAACACCGCTTCATGCTCCTCCTATTTTTCAGACCGTTTCATGCTACTCATATTATTGACACCTTTTGAAGCTCTTCATATTTTCACACCTTTTCAGGATCTTCATGTTTTTGACGACTGCTTCATGTCCCTCCTATTTTTCAGACCGTTTCATGCTCCTCATATTTTTGACACCTTTTGAAGCTCTTCATATTTTTCACACATTATCAGGCTCTTCATATTTTTGACCACCGCTTCATGCTCCTCGTATTTTTCAGACCGTTTCATGCTCCTCATTTTATTGACACCTTTTGAAGCTCTTCATATTTTCACACATTTTCAGGATCTTCATGTTTTTGACGACTGCTTCATGTCCCTCCTACTTTTCAGACCGTCTCATGCTCCTCATATTTTTGACACCTTTTGAAGCTCTTCATATTTTTCACACCTTTTCAAGCTCTTCATGTTTTTCAACACGGTTTCATGGTCCTCATATTTTTGACACCTTTGAAGCTCTTCATATTTTTCCCATCATTTCAGGCTCTTCATGTTTTTGAACACAGCCTCATGCTACTCCTATTTTTCACATTGTTTCATGCTCCTCATATTTTTGACACCTTTTGAAGCTCTTCATATTTTTCACACCTTTTCAGGCTTTTCATGTTTTTCAACACCGGTTCATGCTCCTTGTATTTTTTAGACCGTTTCATGCTCCTCATATTTTTGACACGTTTGAAGCTCTTCATATATTGCAAACCTTTTCAGGCTTTTCATGTTTTTCAACACCGCTTCATGCTCCTCCTATTTTTCAGTCGTTTCATACTTCTCATATTTTTGACACCTTTTGAAGCTCTTCATAATTTTCACACCTTTTCATGCTATTCATCTTTTTCAAAATCGTAACATGCTCTTCCTATTTTTGAGGCTGTTTCATGCTCCTCATATTTTTGACACATTTGAAGCTCTTCATATTTTTCACACCTTTTAAGGCTCTTCATGTTTTTGACCACGGCTTCATGCTGCTCCTATTTTTCAGACCGTTTCATGCTCCTCATATTTTTGATACCTTTTGAAGCTCTTCATATTTTTCACACCTTTTCAGGCTCTTCATGTTTTTGAAGACCGCTTCATACTCCTCCTGTTTTTCAGACCGTTTCATGCTCCTCATCTTTTTGAGACTTTTGAAGCTCTTCATATTTTCACACCTTTTCAGGCTTTTCATGTTTTTCAACACCTCTTCATGCTCCTCGTATTTTTCAGACCGTTCCATGCTCCTCATATTTTTGACACGTTTGAAGCTCTTCATATACTTCAAACCTTTTCAGGCTCTTCATGTTTTTCAACACCGCTTCATGCACCTCCTGTTTTTCAGTCGTTTCATGCTTCTCATATTTTTGAAACCTTTTGAAGCTCTTCATATTTTTCACACCTTTTCTTACTCGTCATCATTTTCACAACAGTTTCATGCTCTTCCAATTTTCAGGCTGTTTCATGCTCCTCATATTTTTGACACCTTTTGAAGCTCTTCATATTTTTCACACCTTTTCAGGCTCTTCATGTTTTTCAACACCGCTTCATGCTCTTCCTATTTTTCAGACCGGTTCATGCTCCTCATATTTTTGACACCCTTGAAGCTCTTCATATTTTTCACACCTTTTCAGGCTCTACATGTTTTTCAAAACCACTTCATGCTCCTCCTATTTTTCAGACCATATCATGCTCCTCATATTTTTGAGAATTTTTGAAGCTCTTCATATTTTTCACACATTTTCAGGCTCTTCATGTTTTTGACCACCGCTTCATGCTGCTCCTATTTTTCAGACCGTCTCATGCTCCTCATATTTTTGACACCTTTTGAAGCTCTTCATATTTTTCACACCTTTTCAGGCACTTCATGTTTTTGAAGACCGCTTCATGCTCCTCGTATTTTTCAGACCGTTTCATGCTCCTCATATTTTTGAGACTTTTGAAGCTCTTCATATTTTTCACACCTTTTCAAGCTTTTCATGTTTTTCAACACCGCTTCATGCTCCTGGTATTTTTCAGACCATTTCATGCTCCTCATATATTTGACACGTTTGAAGCTCTTCATATATTTCAAACCTTCTCAGGCTCTTCCTGTTTTTCAACACCGCTTCATGCTCCTCGTATTTTTCAGTTGTTTCATGCTACTCATATTTTTGAAACCTTTTGAAGCTCTTCATATTTTTCACAACTTTTCATGCTCTTCATCTTTTTCAAAACCGTTTCATGCTCTTCCAATTTTCAGGCTATTTCATGCTCCTCATATTTTTGACACCTTTTGAAGCTCTTCATATTTTTCACACCTTTTCAGGCTCTTCAAGTTTTTCACCCCGCTTCATGCTCTTCCTATTTTTCAGACCGTTTCATGCTCCTCATATTTTTGACTCCCTTGAAGCTCTTTATATTTTTCACACCTTTTCAGGCTCTTCATGTTTTTCAACACCACTTCATGCTCCCCGTATTTTTTAGACCGTTTCATGCTCCTCATATTTTTGACACGTTTGAAGCTCTTCATATATTTCAAACCTTTTCAGGCTTTTCATGTTTTTCAACACCGCTTCATGCTCCTCCTATTTTTCAGTCCTTTCATACTTCTCATATTTTTGACACCTTTTCAAGCTCTTCATAGTTTTCACACCTTTTCATGCTATTCATCTTTTTCAAAATCGTATCATGCTCATCCTATTTTTCAGGCTCTTTCATGCTCCTCATATTTCTGACACCTTTTGAAGCTCTTCATATTTTTCACACCTTTATAGGCTTTTCATGTTTTTCAACACCTCTTCATGCTCCTCGTATTTTTGAGACTTTTGAAGCTCTTCATATTTTTCACACCTTTTCAAGCTTTTCATGTTTTCCAACACCGCTTCATGCTCCTGGTATTTTTCAGACCATTTCATGCTCCTCATATATTTGACACGTTTGAAGCTCTTCATATATTTCAAACCTTTTCAGGCTCTTCCTGTTTTTCAACACCCCTTCATGCTCCTCGTATTTTTCAGTTGTTTCATGCTTCTCATATATTTGAAACCTTTTGAAGCTCTTCATATTTTTCACAACTTTTCATGCTCTTCATCTTTTTCAAAACCGTTTCATGCTCTTCCAATTTTCAGGCTGTTTCATGCTCCTCATATTTTTGACACCTATTGAAGCTCTTCATATATTTCAAACCTTTTCAGGCTCTTCAAGTTTTTCAACACCGCTTCATGCTCTTCCTATTTTTCAAACCGTTTCATGCTCCTCATATTTTTGACTCCCTTGAAGCTCTTTATATTTTTCACACCTTTTCAGGCTCTTCATGTTTTTCACCACGGCTTCATGCTGCTCCTATTTTTCAGACCGTTTCATGCTCCTCATCTTTTTGACACCTTTTGAAGCTCGTCATATTTTTCACACCTTTTCAGGCTTTTCATGTTTTTCAACACCTCTTCATGCTCCTCGTATTTTTGAGACTTTTGAAGCTCTTCATATTTTTCACACCTTTTCAAGGTTTTCATGTTTTTCAACACCGCTTCATGCTCCTGGTATTTTTCAGACCATTTCATGCTCCTCATATATTTGACACGTTTGAAGCTCTTCATATATTTCAAACCTTTTCAGGCTCTTCCTGTTTTTCAACACCGCTTCATGCTCCTCGTATTTTTCAGTTGTTTCATGCTTCTCATATTTTTGAAACCTTTTGAAGCTCTTCATATTTTTCACAACTTTTCATGCTCTTCATCTTTTTCAAAACCGTTTCATGCTCTTCCGATTTTCAGGCTGTTTCATGCTCCTCATATTTTGACACCTTTTGAAGCTCTTCATATATTTCAAACCTTTTCAGGCTCTTCAAGTTTTTCAACACCGCTTCATGCTCTTCCTATTTTTCAGACCGTTTCATGCTCCTCATATTTTTGAGTCCCTTGAAGCTCTTTATATTTTTCACACATTTTCAGGCTCTTCATGTTTTTCACCACGGCTTCATGCTGCTCCTATTTTTCAGTCCTTTCATACTTCTCATATTTTTGACACCTTTTGAAGCTCTTCATAGTTTTCACACCTTTTCACGCTATTCATCTTTTTCAAAATCGTATCATGCTCATCCTATTTTTCAGGCTCTTTCATGCTCCTCATATTTTTGACACCTTTTGAAGCTCTTCATATTTTTCACACCTTTATAGGCTTTTCATGTTTTTCAACACCTCTTCATGCTCCTCATATTTTTGAGACTTTTGAAGCTCTTCATATTTTTCACACCTTTTCAAGCTTTTCATGTTTTTCAACACCGCTTCATGCTCCTGGTATTTTTCAGACCATTTCATGCTCCTCATATATTTGACACGTTTGAAGCTCTTCATATATTTCAAACCTTTTCAGGCTCTTCCTGTTTTTCAACACCGCTTCATGCTCCTCGTATTTTTCAGTTGTTTCATGCTTCTCATATTTTTGAAACCTTTTGAAGCTCTTCATATTTTTCACAACTTTTCATGCTCTTCATCTTTTTCAAAACCGTTTCATGCTCTTCCAATTTTCAGGCTGTTTGATGCTCCTCATATTTTTGACACCTTTTGAAGCTCTTCATATATTTCAAACCTTTTCAGGCTCTTCAAGTTTTTCAACACCGCTTCATGCTCTTCCTATTTTTCAGAACGTTTCATGCTCCTCATATTTTTGACTCCCTTGAAGCTCTTTATATTTTTCACACATTTTCAGGCTCTTCATGTTTTTCACCACGGCTTCATGCTGCTCCTATTTTTCAGACCGTTTCATGCTCCTCATCTTTTTGACACCTTTTGAAGCTCGTCATATTTTTCACACCTTTTCAGGCTTTCCATGTTTTTCAACACCTCTTCATGCTCCTCGTATTTTTCAGACCGTTTCATGCTCCTCATATTTTTGACACATTTGAAGCTCTTCATATACTTCAAACCTTTTCAGGCTCTTCATGTTTTTCAACACCGCTTCATGCTCCTCCTATTTTTCAATCGTTTCATGCTTCTCATATTTTTGAAACCTTTTGAAGCTCTTCATATTTTTCACACCTTTTCATGCTCTTCATCATTTTCAAAACCGTTTCATGCTCTTCCAATTTTCAGGCTGTTTCATGCTCCTCATATTTTTGACACCTTTTGAAGCTCTTCATATTTTTCACACCTTTTCAGGCTTTTCATGTTTTTCAACACCGCTTCATGCTCCTCCTATTTTTCAGACCGTTTCATGCTACTCATATTATTGACACCTTTTGAAGCTCTTCATATTTTCACACCTTTTCAGGATCTTCATGTTTTTGACGACTGCTTCATGTCCCTCCTATTTTTCAGACCGTTTCATGCTCCTCATATTTTTGACACCTTTTGAAGCTCTTCATATTTTTCACACATTATCAGGCTCTTCATATTTTTGACCACCGCTTCATGCTCCTCGTATTTTTCAGACCGTTTCATGCTCCTCATTTTATTGACACCTTTTGAAGCTCTTCATATTTTCACACATTTTCAGGATCTTCATGTTTTTGACGACTGCTTCATGTCCCTCCTACTTTTCAGACCGTCTCATGCTCCTCATATTTTTGACACCTTTTGAAGCTCTTCATATTTTTCACACCTTTTCAAGCTCTTCATGTTTTTCAACAGCGTTTCATGCTCCTCATATTTTTGACACCTTTGAAGCTCTTCATATTTTTCCCATCATTTCAGGCTCTTCATGTTTTTGAACACAGCCTCATGCTACTCCTATTTTTCACATTGTTTCATGCTCCTCATATTTTTGACACCTTTTGAAGCTCTTCATATTTTTCACACCTTTTCAGGCTTTTCATGTTTTTCAACACCGGTTCATGCTCCTTGTATTTTTTAGACCGTTTCATGCTCCTCATATTTTTGACACGTTTGAAGCTCTTCATATATTGCAAACCTTTTCAGGCTTTTCATGTTTTTGAACACCGCTTCATGCTCCTCCTATTTTTCAGTCGTTTCATACTTCTCATATTTTTGACACCTTTTGAAGCTCTTCATAATTTTCACACCTTTTCATGCTATTCATCTTTTTCAAAATCGTAACATGCTCTTCCTATTTTTGAGGCTGTTTCATGCTCCTCATATTTTTGACACATTTGAAGCTCTTCATATTTTTCACACCTTTTCAGGCTCTTCATGTTTTTGACCACGGCTTCATGCTGCTCCTATTTTTCAGACTGTTTCATGCTCCTCATATTTTTGATACCTTTTGAAGCTCTTCATATTTTTCACACCTTTTCAGGCTCTTCATGTTTTTGAAGACCGCTTCATACTCCTCCTGTTTTTCAGACCGTTTCATGCTCCTCATCTTTTTGAGACTTTTGAAGCTCTTCATATTTTCACACCTTTTCAGGCTTTTCATGTTTTTCAACACCTCTTCATGCTCCTCGTATTTTTCAGACCGTTCCATGCTCCTCATATTTTTGACACGTTTGAAGCTCTTCATATACTTCAAACCTTTTCAGGCTCTTCATGTTTTTCAACACCGCTTCATGCACCTCCTGTTTTTCAGTCGTTTCATGCTTCTCATATTTTTGAAACCTTTTGAAGCTCTTCATATTTTTCACACCTTTTCTTGCTCGTCATCATTTTCACAACAGTTTCATGCTCTTCCAATTTTCAGGCTGTTTCATGCTCCTCATATTTTTGACACCTTTTGAAGCTCTTCATATTTTTCACACCTTTTCAGGCTCTTCATGTTTTTCAACACCGCTTCATGCTCTTCCTATTTTTCAGACCGGTTCATGCTCCTCATATTTTTGACACCCTTGAAGCTCTTCATATTTTTCACACCTTTTCAGGCTCTACATGTTTTTCAAAACCACTTCATGCTCCTCCTATTTTTCAGACCATATCATGCTCCTCATATTTTTGAGAATTTTTGAAGCTCTTCATATTTTTCACACATTTTCAGGCTCTTCATGTTTTTGACCACCGCTTCATGCTGCTCCTATTTTTCAGACCGTCTCATGCTCCTCATATTTTTGACACCTTTTGAAGCTCTTCATATTTTTCACACCTTTTCAGGCTCTTCATGTTTTTGAAGACCGCTTCATGCTCCTCGTATTTTTCAGACCGTTTCATGCTCCTCATATTTTTGAGACTTTTGAAGCTCTTCATATTTTTCACACCTTTTCAAGCTTTTCATGTTTTTCAACACCGCTTCATGCTCCTGGTATTTTTCAGACCATTTCATGCTCCTCATATATTTGACACGTTTGAAGCTCTTCATATATTTCAAACCTTCTCAGGCTCTTCCTGTTTTTCAACACCGCTTCATGCTCCTCGTATTTTTCAGTTGTTTCATGCTACTCATATTTTTGAAACCTTTTGAAGCTCTTCATATTTTTCACAACTTTTCATGCTCTTCATCTTTTTCAAAACCGTTTCATGCTCTTCCAATTTTCAGGCTATTTCATGCTCCTCATATTTTTGACACCTTTTGAAGCTCTTCATATTTTTCACACCTTTTCAGGCTCTTCAAGTTTTTCAACACCGCTTCATGCTCTTCCTATTTTTCAGACCGTTTCATGCTCCTAATATTTTTGACTCCCTTGAAGCTCTTTATATTTTTCACACCTTTTCAGGCTCTTCATGTTTTTCAACACCACTTCATGCTCCCCGTATTTTTTAGACCGTTTCATGCTCGCTCCTCATATTTTTGACACGTTTGAAGCTCTTCATATATTTCAAACCTTTTCAGGCTTTTCATGTTTTTCAACACCGCTTCATGCTCCTCCTATTTTTCAGTCCTTTCATACTTCTCATATTTTTGACACCTTTTCAAGCTCTTCATAGTTTTCACACCTTTTCATGCTATTCATCTTTTTCAAAATCGTATCATGCTCATCCTATTTTTCAGGCTCTTTCATGCTCCTCATATTTCTGACACCTTTTGAAGCTCTTCATATTTTTCACACCTTTATAGGCTTTTCATGTTTTTCAACACCTCTTCATGCTCCTCGTATTTTTGAGACTTTTGAAGCTCTTCATATTTTTCACACCTTTTCAAGCTTTTCATGTTTTCCAACACCGCTTCATGCTCCTGGTATTTTTCAGACCATTTCATGCTCCTCATATATTTGACACGTTTGAAGCTCTTCATATATTTCAAACCTTTTCAGGCTCTTCCTGTTTTTCAACACCCCTTCATGCTCCTCGTATTTTTCAGTTGTTTCATGCTTCTCATATATTTGAAACCTTTTGAAGCTCTTCATATTTTTCACAACTTTTCATGCTCTTCATCTTTTTCAAAACCGTTTCATGCTCTTCCAATTTTCAGGCTGTTTGATGCTCCTCATATTTTTGACACATTTGAAGCTCTTCATATACTTCAAACCTTTTCAGGCTCTTCATGTTTTTCAACACCGCTTCATGCTCCTCCTATTTTTCAATCGTTTCATGCTTCTCATATTTTTGAAACCTTTTGAAGCTCTTCATATTTTTCACACCTTTTCATGCTTTTCATCATTTTCAAAACCGTTTCATGCTCTTCCAATTTTCAGGCTGTTTCATGCTCCTCATATTTTTGACACCTTTTGAAGCTCTTCATATTTTTCACACCTTTTCAGGCTTTTCATGTTTTTCAACACCGCTTCATGCTCCTCCTATTTTTCAGACCGTTTCATGCTACTCATATTATTGACACCTTTTGAAGCTCTTCATATTTTCACACCTTTTCAGGATCTTCATGTTTTTGACGACTGCTTCATGTCCCTCCTATTTTTCAGACCGTTTCATGCTCCTCATATTTTTGACACCTTTTGAAGCTCTTCATATTTTTCACACATTATCAGGCTCTTCATATTTTTGACCACCGCTTCATGCTCCTCGTATTTTTCAGACCGTTTCATGCTCCTCATTTTATTGACACCTTTTGAAGCTCTTCATATTTTCACACATTTTCAGGATCTTCATGTTTTTGACGACTGCTTCATGTCCCTCCTACTTTTCAGACCGTCTCATGCTCCTCATATTTTTGACACCTTTTGAAGCTCTTCATATTTTTCACACCTTTTCAAGCTCTTCATGTTTTTCAACACGGTTTCATGGTCCTCATATTTTTGACACCTTTGAAGCTCTTCATATTTTTCCCATCATTTCAGGCTCTTCATGTTTTTGAACACAGCCTCATGCTACTCCTATTTTTCACATTGTTTCATGCTCCTCATATTTTTGACACCTTTTGAAGCTCTTCATATTTTTCACACCTTTTCAGGCTTTTCATGTTTTTCAACACCGGTTCATGCTCCTTGTATTTTTTAGACCGTTTCATGCTCCTCATATTTTTGACACGTTTGAAGCTCTTCATATATTGCAAACCTTTTCAGGCTTTTCATGTTTTTCAACACCGCTTCATGCTCCTCCTATTTTTCAGTCGTTTCATACTTCTCATATTTTTGACACCTTTTGAAGCTCTTCATAATTTTCACACCTTTTCATGCTATTCATCTTTTTCAAAATCGTAACATGCTCTTCCTATTTTTGAGGCTGTTTCATGCTCCTCATATTTTTGACACATTTGAAGCTCTTCATATTTTTCACACCTTTTAAGGCTCTTCATGTTTTTGACCACGGCTTCATGCTGCTCCTATTTTTCAGACCGTTTCATGCTCCTCATATTTTTGATACCTTTTGAAGCTCTTCATATTTTTCACACCTTTTCAGGCTCTTCATGTTTTTGAAGACCGCTTCATACTCCTCCTGTTTTTCAGACCGTTTCATGCTCCTCATCTTTTTGAGACTTTTGAAGCTCTTCATATTTTCACACCTTTTCAGGCTTTTCATGTTTTTCAACACCTCTTCATGCTCCTCGTATTTTTCAGACCGTTCCATGCTCCTCATATTTTTGACACGTTTGAAGCTCTTCATATACTTCAAACCTTTTCAGGCTCTTCATGTTTTTCAACACCGCTTCATGCACCTCCTGTTTTTCAGTCGTTTCATGCTTCTCATATTTTTGAAACCTTTTGAAGCTCTTCATATTTTTCACACCTTTTCTTACTCGTCATCATTTTCACAACAGTTTCATGCTCTTCCAATTTTCAGGCTGTTTCATGCTCCTCATATTTTTGACACCTTTTGAAGCTCTTCATATTTTTCACACCTTTTCAGGCTCTTCATGTTTTTCAACACCGCTTCATGCTCTTCCTATTTTTCAGACCGGTTCATGCTCCTCATATTTTTGACACCCTTGAAGCTCTTCATATTTTTCACACCTTTTCAGGCTCTACATGTTTTTCAAAACCACTTCATGCTCCTCCTATTTTTCAGACCATATCATGCTCCTCATATTTTTGAGAATTTTTGAAGCTCTTCATATTTTTCACACATTTTCAGGCTCTTCATGTTTTTGACCACCGCTTCATGCTGCTCCTATTTTTCAGACCGTCTCATGCTCCTCATATTTTTGACACCTTTTGAAGCTCTTCATATTTTTCACACCTTTTCAGGCACTTCATGTTTTTGAAGACCGCTTCATGCTCCTCGTATTTTTCAGACCGTTTCATGCTCCTCATATTTTTGAGACTTTTGAAGCTCTTCATATTTTTCACACCTTTTCAAGCTTTTCATGTTTTTCAACACCGCTTCATGCTCCTGGTATTTTTCAGACCATTTCATGCTCCTCATATATTTGACACGTTTGAAGCTCTTCATATATTTCAAACCTTCTCAGGCTCTTCCTGTTTTTCAACACCGCTTCATGCTCCTCGTATTTTTCAGTTGTTTCATGCTACTCATATTTTTGAAACCTTTTGAAGCTCTTCATATTTTTCACAACTTTTCATGCTCTTCATCTTTTTCAAAACCGTTTCATGCTCTTCCAATTTTCAGGCTATTTCATGCTCCTCATATTTTTGACACCTTTTGAAGCTCTTCATATTTTTCACACCTTTTCAGGCTCTTCAAGTTTTTCACCCCGCTTCATGCTCTTCCTATTTTTCAGACCGTTTCATGCTCCTCATATTTTTGACTCCCTTGAAGCTCTTTATATTTTTCACACCTTTTCAGGCTCTTCATGTTTTTCAACACCACTTCATGCTCCCCGTATTTTTTAGACCGTTTCATGCTCCTCATATTTTTGACACGTTTGAAGCTCTTCATATATTTCAAACCTTTTCAGGCTTTTCATGTTTTTCAACACCGCTTCATGCTCCTCCTATTTTTCAGTCCTTTCATACTTCTCATATTTTTGACACCTTTTCAAGCTCTTCATAGTTTTCACACCTTTTCATGCTATTCATCTTTTTCAAAATCGTATCATGCTCATCCTATTTTTCAGGCTCTTTCATGCTCCTCATATTTCTGACACCTTTTGAAGCTCTTCATATTTTTCACACCTTTATAGGCTTTTCATGTTTTTCAACACCTCTTCATGCTCCTCGTATTTTTGAGACTTTTGAAGCTCTTCATATTTTTCACACCTTTTCAAGCTTTTCATGTTTTCCAACACCGCTTCATGCTCCTGGTATTTTTCAGACCATTTCATGCTCCTCATATATTTGACACGTTTGAAGCTCTTCATATATTTCAAACCTTTTCAGGCTCTTCCTGTTTTTCAACACCCCTTCATGCTCCTCGTATTTTTCAGTTGTTTCATGCTTCTCATATATTTGAAACCTTTTGAAGCTCTTCATATTTTTCACAACTTTTCATGCTCTTCATCTTTTTCAAAACCGTTTCATGCTCTTCCAATTTTCAGGCTGTTTCATGCTCCTCATATTTTTGACACCTATTGAAGCTCTTCATATATTTCAAACCTTTTCAGGCTCTTCAAGTTTTTCAACACCGCTTCATGCTCTTCCTATTTTTCAAACCGTTTCATGCTCCTCATATTTTTGACTCCCTTGAAGCTCTTTATATTTTTCACACCTTTTCAGGCTCTTCATGTTTTTCACCACGGCTTCATGCTGCTCCTATTTTTCAGACCGTTTCATGCTCCTCATCTTTTTGACACCTTTTGAAGCTCGTCATATTTTTCACACCTTTTCAGGCTTTTCATGTTTTTCAACACCTCTTCATGCTCCTCGTATTTTTGAGACTTTTGAAGCTCTTCATATTTTTCACACCTTTTCAAGGTTTTCATGTTTTTCAACACCGCTTCATGCTCCTGGTATTTTTCAGACCATTTCATGCTCCTCATATATTTGACACGTTTGAAGCTCTTCATATATTTCAAACCTTTTCAGGCTCTTCCTGTTTTTCAACACCGCTTCATGCTCCTCGTATTTTTCAGTTGTTTCATGCTTCTCATATTTTTGAAACCTTTTGAAGCTCTTCATATTTTTCACAACTTTTCATGCTCTTCATCTTTTTCAAAACCGTTTCATGCTCTTCCGATTTTCAGGCTGTTTCATGCTCCTCATATTTTGACACCTTTTGAAGCTCTTCATATATTTCAAACCTTTTCAGGCTCTTCAAGTTTTTCAACACCGCTTCATGCTCTTCCTATTTTTCAGACCGTTTCATGCTCCTCATATTTTTGAGTCCCTTGAAGCTCTTTATATTTTTCACACATTTTCAGGCTCTTCATGTTTTTCACCACGGCTTCATGCTGCTCCTATTTTTCAGTCCTTTCATACTTCTCATATTTTTGACACCTTTTGAAGCTCTTCATAGTTTTCACACCTTTTCACGCTATTCATCTTTTTCAAAATCGTATCATGCTCATCCTATTTTTCAGGCTCTTTCATGCTCCTCATATTTTTGACACCTTTTGAAGCTCTTCATATTTTTCACACCTTTATAGGCTTTTCATGTTTTTCAACACCTCTTCATGCTCCTCATATTTTTGAGACTTTTGAAGCTCTTCATATTTTTCACACCTTTTCAAGCTTTTCATGTTTTTCAACACCGCTTCATGCTCCTGGTATTTTTCAGACCATTTCATGCTCCTCATATATTTGACACGTTTGAAGCTCTTCATATATTTCAAACCTTTTCAGGCTCTTCCTGTTTTTCAACACCGCTTCATGCTCCTCGTATTTTTCAGTTGTTTCATGCTTCTCATATTTTTGAAACCTTTTGAAGCTCTTCATATTTTTCACAACTTTTCATGCTCTTCATCTTTTTCAAAACCGTTTCATGCTCTTCCAATTTTCAGGCTGTTTGATGCTCCTCATATTTTTGACACCTTTTGAAGCTCTTCATATATTTCAAACCTTTTCAGGCTCTTCAAGTTTTTCAACACCGCTTCATGCTCTTCCTATTTTTCAGAACGTTTCATGCTCCTCATATTTTTGACTCCCTTGAAGCTCTTTATATTTTTCACACATTTTCAGGCTCTTCATGTTTTTCACCACGGCTTCATGCTGCTCCTATTTTTCAGACCGTTTCATGCTCCTCATCTTTTTGACACCTTTTGAAGCTCGTCATATTTTTCACACCTTTTCAGGCTTTCCATGTTTTTCAACACCTCTTCATGCTCCTCGTATTTTTCAGACCGTTTCATGCTCCTCATATTTTTGACACATTTGAAGCTCTTCATATACTTCAAACCTTTTCAGGCTCTTCATGTTTTTCAACACCGCTTCATGCTCCTCCTATTTTTCAATCGTTTCATGCTTCTCATATTTTTGAAACCTTTTGAAGCTCTTCATATTTTTCACACCTTTTCATGCTCTTCATCATTTTCAAAACCGTTTCATGCTCTTCCAATTTTCAGGCTGTTTCATGCTCCTCATATTTTTGACACCTTTTGAAGCTCTTCATATTTTTCACACCTTTTCAGGCTTTTCATGTTTTTCAACACCGCTTCATGCTCCTCCTATTTTTCAGACCGTTTCATGCTACTCATATTATTGACACCTTTTGAAGCTCTTCATATTTTCACACCTTTTCAGGATCTTCATGTTTTTGACGACTGCTTCATGTCCCTCCTATTTTTCAGACCGTTTCATGCTCCTCATATTTTTGACACCTTTTGAAGCTCTTCATATTTTTCACACATTATCAGGCTCTTCATATTTTTGACCACCGCTTCATGCTCCTCGTATTTTTCAGACCGTTTCATGCTCCTCATTTTATTGACACCTTTTGAAGCTCTTCATATTTTCACACATTTTCAGGATCTTCATGTTTTTGACGACTGCTTCATGTCCCTCCTACTTTTCAGACCGTCTCATGCTCCTCATATTTTTGACACCTTTTGAAGCTCTTCATATTTTTCACACCTTTTCAAGCTCTTCATGTTTTTCAACAGCGTTTCATGCTCCTCATATTTTTGACACCTTTGAAGCTCTTCATATTTTTCCCATCATTTCAGGCTCTTCATGTTTTTGAACACAGCCTCATGCTACTCCTATTTTTCACATTGTTTCATGCTCCTCATATTTTTGACACCTTTTGAAGCTCTTCATATTTTTCACACCTTTTCAGGCTTTTCATGTTTTTCAACACCGGTTCATGCTCCTTGTATTTTTTAGACCGTTTCATGCTCCTCATATTTTTGACACGTTTGAAGCTCTTCATATATTGCAAACCTTGTCAGGCTTTTCATGTTTTTGAACACCGCTTCATGCTCCTCCTATTTTTCAGTCGTTTCATACTTCTCATATTTTTGACACCTTTTGAAGCTCTTCATAATTTTCACACCTTTTCATGCTATTCATCTTTTTCAAAATCGTAACATGCTCTTCCTATTTTTGAGGCTGTTTCATGCTCCTCATATTTTTGACACATTTGAAGCTCTTCATATTTTTCACACCTTTTCAGGCTCTTCATGTTTTTGACCACGGCTTCATGCTGCTCCTATTTTTCAGACTGTTTCATGCTCCTCATATTTTTGATACCTTTTGAAGCTCTTCATATTTTTCACACCTTTTCAGGCTCTTCATGTTTTTGAAGACCGCTTCATACTCCTCCTGTTTTTCAGACCGTTTCATGCTCCTCATCTTTTTGAGACTTTTGAAGCTCTTCATATTTTCACACCTTTTCAGGCTTTTCATGTTTTTCAACACCTCTTCATGCTCCTCGTATTTTTCAGACCGTTCCATGCTCCTCATATTTTTGACACGTTTGAAGCTCTTCATATACTTCAAACCTTTTCAGGCTCTTCATGTTTTTCAACACCGCTTCATGCACCTCCTGTTTTTCAGTCGTTTCATGCTTCTCATATTTTTGAAACCTTTTGAAGCTCTTCATATTTTTCACACCTTTTCTTGCTCGTCATCATTTTCACAACAGTTTCATGCTCTTCCAATTTTCAGGCTGTTTCATGCTCCTCATATTTTTGACACCTTTTGAAGCTCTTCATATTTTTCACACCTTTTCAGGCTCTTCATGTTTTTCAACACCGCTTCATGCTCTTCCTATTTTTCAGACCGGTTCATGCTCCTCATATTTTTGACACCCTTGAAGCTCTTCATATTTTTCACACCTTTTCAGGCTCTACATGTTTTTCAAAACCACTTCATGCTCCTCCTATTTTTCAGACCATATCATGCTCCTCATATTTTTGAGAATTTTTGAAGCTCTTCATATTTTTCACACATTTTCAGGCTCTTCATGTTTTTGACCACCGCTTCATGCTGCTCCTATTTTTCAGACCGTCTCATGCTCCTCATATTTTTGACACCTTTTGAAGCTCTTCATATTTTTCACACCTTTTCAGGCACTTCATGTTTTTGAAGACCGCTTCATGCTCCTCGTATTTTTCAGACCGTTTCATGCTCCTCATATTTTTGAGACTTTTGAAGCTCTTCATATTTTTCACACCTTTTCAAGCTTTTCATGTTTTTCAACACCGCTTCATGCTCCTGGTATTTTTCAGACCATTTCATGCTCCTCATATATTTGACACGTTTGAAGCTCTTCATATATTTCAAACCTTCTCAGGCTCTTCCTGTTTTTCAACACCGCTTCATGCTCCTCGTATTTTTCAGTTGTTTCATGCTACTCATATTTTTGAAACCTTTTGAAGCTCTTCATATTTTTTACAACTTTTCATGCTCTTCATCTTTTTCAAAACCGTTTCATGCTCTTCCAATTTTCAGGCTATTTCATGCTCCTCATATTTTTGACACCTTTTGAAGCTCTTCATATTTTTCACACCTTTTCAGGCTCTTCAAGTTTTTCAACACCGCTTCATGCTCTTCCTATTTTTCAGACCGTTTCATGCTCCTAATATTTTTGACTCCCTTGAAGCTCTTTATATTTTTCACACCTTTTCAGGCTCTTCATGTTTTTCAACACCACTTCATGCTCCCCGTATTTTTTAGACCGTTTCATGCTCGCTCCTCATATTTTTGACACGTTTGAAGCTCTTCATATATTTCAAACCTTTTCAGGCTTTTCATGTTTTTCAACACCGCTTCATGCTCCTCCTATTTTTCAGTCCTTTCATACTTCTCATATTTTTGACACCTTTTCAAGCTCTTCATAGTTTTCACACCTTTTCATGCTATTCATCTTTTTCAAAATCGTATCATGCTCATCCTATTTTTCAGGCTCTTTCATGCTCCTCATATTTCTGACACCTTTTGAAGCTCTTCATATTTTTCACACCTTTATAGGCTTTTCATGTTTTTCAACACCTCTTCATGCTCCTCGTATTTTTGAGACTTTTGAAGCTCTTCATATTTTTCACACCTTTTCAAGCTTTTCATGTTTTCCAACACCGCTTCATGCTCCTGGTATTTTTCAGACCATTTCATGCTCCTCATATATTTGACACGTTTGAAGCTCTTCATATATTTCAAACCTTTTCAGGCTCTTCCTGTTTTTCAACACCCCTTCATGCTCCTCGTATTTTTCAGTTGTTTCATGCTTCTCATATATTTGAAACCTTTTGAAGCTCTTCATATTTTTCACAACTTTTCATGCTCTTCATCTTTTTCAAAACCGTTTCATGCTCTTCCAATTTTCAGGCTGTTTCATGCTCCTCATATTTTTGACACCTATTGAAGCTCTTCATATATTTCAAACCTTTTCAGGCTCTTCAAGTTTTTCAACACCGCTTCATGCTCTTCCTATTTTTCAAACCGTTTCATGCTCCTCATATTTTTGACTCCCTTGAAGCTCTTTATATTTTTCACACCTTTTCAGGCTCTTCATGTTTTTCACCACGGCTTCATGCTGCTCCTATTTTTCAGACCGTTTCATGCTCCTCATCTTTTTGACACCTTTTGAAGCTCGTCATATTTTTCACACCTTTTCAGGCTTTTCATGTTTTTCAACACCTCTTCATGCTCCTCGTATTTTTGACACCTTTTGAAGCTCCTCCTATTTTTCAAACCTTATCAGGCTCTTTATGTTTTTGAACACCGTTTCATGCTCCTCCTCTTTTTCAGACAGTTTCATGCTCCTGCTATTTTTCAGACAGTTTCATGCTCCTCATATATTTGACAGCTTTTGAAGCTCTTCATAGATTTCACACCTTTTCAGGATCTTCATGTTTTTGAACATCGCTTAATGCTTTCTCTTTTTCAGACCATTTCATTCTCTCTCTTTTGAAGCTCTTCATATTTTTCATACCTTTTCAGGCTCTCCAAGTTTTTGTACACCGCTTCATGCTCCTCCTATTTTTCAGACCATTTCATGCTCCTCATGTATTTCACACCTTTAGTAACTCTCGTATTTTACACACCTTTTCAGGCTCTTCATGTTTTTGAACACTGCTTCATGCTCCTAGTATTTTTCAGACCGTTTCATGCTCCACATATTTTTCACACCTTTTGAAGCTATTCATATTTTTCACACCTTTTCAAGCTCTTCATGTTTTTGAACACCATTTCATGCTGCTCCTATTTTTCAGACCGTTTCATGTTCCTCATATTTTTGACACCTTTAGAAGCTCTTCATATTTTTCACACCTTTTCAGGCTCTTCATGTTTCTCAACACCGCTTCATGATCCTCGTATTTTTCAGACAGTTTCATGCTCCTCATATTTTTCACACCTTTTGAAGTTCTTCATATTTTTCACACCTTTTCAGGCTCTTCATGTTTTTGAACACCGTTTCATGCTCCTTCAGTTCTTCAGTCCGTTTCATGCTCCACATATTTTTGACACCTTTAGAAGCTCTTCATATTTTTAACCCCTTCTCAGGCTCTTAATGTTTTTGAGCACAGCTTCATGCTCCTCCTATTTTTCAGAACGTTTCATGCTCCTCATATATTTCACACCTTTAGAAGCTCTTGTATTTTTCACACCTTTTCAGGCTCTTCATGTTTTTCAACATCAAATCATGCTCCTCCTATTTTTCAGACCGTTTCATGCTCCTCATAATTTTCACACCATTTGAAGCTCTTCATATTTTTCACACCTTTTCAGGCTCTTCATGTTTTTGAACACTGCTTCATGCTCCTCCTCTTTTTCAGAACGTTTGATGCTCCTCATATTTTTGACCCGTTTTGTGGCTCTTCATATTTTTCACACCTTTCCAGGCTCTTCATGTTTTTCAACAACGTTTCATGGTCCTCCTATTTTTCAGAACGTTTAATGCTCCTCATATTTTTGACAACTTTTGAAGCTCTTCATATTTTTCACAACTTTTCAGGCTCTTCATGTTTTTCAACATCAAGTCATGCTCCTCCTATTTTTCTGACCGTTTCTTGCTCCTCTTATTTTTCACACCATTTGAAGCTCTTCATATTTTTCATACGTTTTCAGGCTCTTCATGTTTTTGACCACCGCTTCATGCTCTTCTTATTTTTCAGACCGCTTCATGCTCCTCATTTTTTTGACACCTTTTGAAGTTCTTCCTATTTTTCACACCTTTTCATGCTTTTCGTGTTTTTCAACATCGTTTCATGCTCCTCCTATTTTTAAGACCGTTTTTTGCTCCTCACATTTTTGACACCTTTTGAAGCTCCTCCTATTTTTCACACCTTTTCAAGCTCTTCATGTTTTTCAACACCGTTTCATGCTCCTCCTATTTTTCAGACCGCTTCATTCTCCTCCTATTTTTCAAACCGTTTCATGCTCCTCATATTTTTGACATCTTTGAAGCTCTTCATATTTTTCACACCTTTTCAGGCTCTTCATGTTTTTCAATACCACTTCATGCTCTTCGCATTTTTCAGACCGTTTCATGCTCCTCATATTTTTCTCACCTTTTGAAGCTCTTCATATTTTTCACACCTTCTCAGGCTCTTCATGTTTTGAGCACAGATTCATGCTCCTCCTATTTATCAGATCGTTTCATGCTCTTCATGTATTTCACACCTTTTGAAGCTGTTCATATTTTTCACACCTTTTCAGTCTCTTGATGTTTTTGAACACCATTTCATGCTGCTCCCTTTTTTCAGACCGTTTCATGCTCCTCATATTTTTGACACGTTTTAAACCTCTTCCTATTTTTCACACCTTTTCAGGCTCTTCATGTATTTGAACACCGTTTCATGCCCCTACTATTTTCAGACCGTTTCTTGCTCCTCATAATTTTGACACCTTTGAATGTCTTCATATTTTTCACACTTTTTGAAGCTCTTCATATATTTCACACGTTTTAAGTCTCTTCATGTTTTTCAACACCGCTTCATGCTCCTCCTATTTTGCAGACCGTTTCATGCTCCTCTTATTTTTGACACGTTTTGAGGCTCTTAATATATTTCACACCTTTCCAGGCTCTTCATGTTTTTGAACACCGTTTTATGCTCCTCCTATTTTTCAGACCGTTTCAGGCTCCTCATATTTGTGACACCTTTTGAAGCTCTTCATATTTTTCACACCTTTTCAGGCTCGTCATTTTTTGAACACCGCTTGATGCTCCTCCTATTTTTCAGACCGTTTCATGCTCCTCATGTATTTCACATCTTTTGAAGCTCTTCATATTTTTCACACCTTTTGAAGCTCTTTATATTTTTCACACCTTTTCAGGCTCTTCATGTTTTTCTACACCGTTTCATGCTCCTCCTATTTTTTAGACTGTTTCATGCTCCTCATATTTTTGACAGTTTTTGAATCTGTTCATATATTTCACACCTTTTCAGGCTCTTCATGTTTTTCAACACCACTTCATGCTCCTCCTACTTTTCAGACCATTTCATGCTCATCTCATTCTTGACACTTTTTGCAGCTCTTCATATTTTTCACACGTTTTCAGGCTCTTCATATTTTTCAACACCGCTTCATGATCCTCCTATTTTTCAGACCGTTTCATGCTCCTCATGTATTTCACACCTTTTGAAGCTCTTCATATTTTTCAGACCTTTTCAGACTCTTCATATTTTTGAACACGGTTTCATGCTCCTCCTATTTTTCAGAACGTTTCATGCTCCTCATATTTTTACACCTTTGGAAGCTCTTCACATTTTTCACACCTTTTCAGACTCTTCATGTTTTTCAACACCGCTTCTTGATCCTCCTATTTTTCAGACCGTTTCATGCTCCTCATATATTTCTCACCATTTGAAGCTCTTCATATTTTTCACACCTTTTGAAGCTCTTCATATATTTTACACCATTTCAGGCACTTCATGTTTTTCTACACCACTTCATGCTCCTCCTATTTTTCAGACCGTTTCATGCTCCTCATATTTTTGACAGCTTTGAATCTCGTCATATTTTTCATACCTTTTGAACCTCTTCATATTTTTTGCACCTTTTCTGTTTCGTCAAGTTTTTCAACACCGCTTCATGCTCCTCCTATTTTTCAGGCTGTTTCATGCTCCTCTTGTATTTCACACCTTTTGAAGCTCTTAATATTTTTCACACCTTTTCATGCTCTTCATGTTTTTGAACATCGCTAAAATCCTCCTCCTATTCTTCTGACCGTTTCATGCTCCTCATATTTTTCACACCTTTTGAAGCTCTTCATGTTTTTCACACCTTTTCTGTTTCGTCATGTTTTTCAACACCGCTTCATGCTCCTCCTATTTTTCAGGCTGTTTCATGCTCCACTTGTATTTCACACCTTTTGAAGCTCTTAATATTTTTCACACCTTTTCATGCTCTTCATGTATTTGAACATCGCTACAATCCTCCTCCTATTCTTCTGACCATTTCATTCTCCTCATATTTTTCACACCTTTTCAGGCTCTTCATATTTTTCAACACCGCTTCATGCTCCTCCGTTTTTTCAGTCCGTTTCATGCTCCTCATATTTTTGACACATTTTGAAGCTCCTCATATTTTTCACACTTTTTGAAGCTCTTCATATATTTCACACTTTTTCAGTATCTTCATGTTTTCAACACCACTTCATGCTCCTCCTATTTTTCAGACCGTTTCATGCTCCTCATATTTTTGACACCTTATGAATCTCTTCATATATTTCACAACTTTTCAGGCTCTTCATGTTTTTGAACACCACTTCATGCTCCTCCTATTTTTCAGACCGTTTCATGCTCCTCTTGTATTTCACACCTTTTGAAGCTCTTCATATTTTACACACCTTTTCATCTCTTCATGATTTTCAACACCACTTCATGCTCCTCCTATATTTCAGACTGTTTCATATTCCTCGTATTTTTGACACCTTTTGAAGCTCTTCATATTTTTCACACCTTTTCTGGCGCTACATGTTTTTTAACACCACTTCATGCTCCTCCTATTTTTCAGACCGTTTCATGCTCATCTCATTTTTGACAGCTTTTGAAGCTCTTCATATTTTTCACACCTTTTGAAGCTCTTCATATTTTTCACACATTTTCAGGCTCTTCATGTTTTTGAGCACCGTTTCATGCTCCTCCTATTTTTCAGACCGTTTCATGCTCCTCATATTTTGACACCTTTTGAAGCTCTTCATATTTTTCACACCTTTTCAGGCTCTTCATGTTTTGGAACACCGTTTCATGTTCCTCCTATTTTTCAGACCGTTTCATGCTCCTCATATTTTTGACACCTTTTGAAAGTCTTCATATTTTTCACACCTTTTCAGGCTCTTCATGTTTTTTACACCGCTTCATGCTTCTCCTATTTTTCAGACCGTTTCATGCTCACATATTTTGACACCTTTTGAAGCTCTTCATATTTTTCACAGCTTTTCATGCTCTTCATGTTTTTCAACACCGCTTCATGCTCCTCCTATTTTTCAGACCGTTTCAAGCTCCTCATGTATTTCACACCATTTTAAGCTCTTCATATTTTTCACAGCTTTTCAGGCTCTTAATGTTTTTGAACACCGTTTCATGTTCCGCCTATTTTTCAGACAGTTTCATGCTCCTCATATTTTTGACACATTTTGAAGCTCTTTATATTTTTCACACCTTTTCTGTTTCGTCATGTTTTTCAACACCGTTTCATGCTCCTCCTATTTTTCAGGCTGTTTCATGCTTCACTTGTATTTCACACCTTTTGAAACTCTTCACATTTTTCACACCTTTTCATGCTCTTCATGTTTTTGAACATCCCTACAATCCTCCTCCTATTCTTCAGACCGTTTCATGCTCCTCATATTTTTCACACCTTTTGAAGCTCTTCATATTTTTCACACCTTTTCAGTCTCTTCATATTATTCAACACCGCTTCATGCTCCTCCGTTTTTTAGACCGTTTCATGCTCCTCATATTTTTGACACATTTTGAAACTCTTCATATTTTTCACACCTTTTCCGGCTCTTCATGTTTTTGAACACCGCTTCATGATCCTCCAATTTTTCAGACCGTTACATGCTCCTCATATTTGTGACATCTTTTGAAGCTTTTCATATTTTTCACACCTTTTAGGCTCTTCATGTTTTTCACACCATTTCAGGCTTTTCATGTTTTTGAACACGGCTTCATGCTCCTCCTATTTTTCAGACCGTTTCATGCTCCTCATATTTTTGACACCTTTTGAAGCTCTTCATATTTTTCACACCTTTTCTGGCTCTGCATGTTTTTGAACACCGCTTCATGCTCCTCCTATTTTTCAGACCGTTTCATGCTCCTCATGTATTTCACACATTTTGCGGCTCTTCATATTTTACGCACATTTTTCAGTTTCTTCATGATTTTCAACACCACTTCATGCTCCTCCTATTTTTCAGACCGTTTCATGTTCCTTATATTTTTGACACATTTTGAAGCTCGTCATATTTTTTACACCCTTCCAGGCTCTTCATGTTTTTCAACACGGCTTCATGCTCTTTCTATTTTTCAGACCGTTTCATGATCCTCATATTTTTCACACCTTTTGAAGCTCTTCATATTTTTCACACCTTTTCAGGCTCTTCATGTTTTTCAACACCGCTTCATTCTCCTCCTATTTTTCAGACCGTTTCATGCTCCACATGTATTTCACACCTTTTGAAGCTCTTCATATTTTTCACACCTTTTCAGGCTCTTCATGTTTTTGAACACCGTTTCATGCTCCTCATATTTTTCAGACTGTTTGATGCTCCTCATATTTTTGACACCTTTTGAAGCTCTTCATATTTTTCACACCTTTTCAGGCTCTTCATGTTTTTCAACACCGCTTCATGATCCTCCTATTTTTCAGACCGTTTCATGCTCCTCATATTTTTGACACCTTTTGTAGCTCTTCATATTTTTCACACCTTTTCAGGCTCTTCATGTTTTTCAACACTGTTTGATGCTCCTCCTATTTTCAGACCGTTTCTTGCTCCTCATAATTTTGACACCTTTGAATGTCTTCATATCTTTTACACCTTTTGAAGCTGTTCATATTTTTCACACCTTTTCAGGCTCTTCATGTTTTTGAACACCGCTTCATGCTCCTCCTTTTTTTCAGACCGTTTCGTGCTCCTCATGTATTTCAATCCTTTTGAAGCTCTTCATATTTTTCATACCTTTTCTGGTTCTCATGTTTGTGAACACAGCTTCATACTCCTCCTATTTTTCAGACCGTTTCATGCTCCTCCTATTTTTGACACCTTTTGAAGCTCTTCATATATTTCACACCTTTTCAGGCTCTTCAGGTTTTTCAACACCGCTTCATGCTCCTCCTATTTTTCAGAACGTTTCATTCTCCTCCTATTTTTCACACCTTTTGAAGCTCTTCATATATTTCACACCTTTTCAGGCTCTTCATGTTTTTGAACACCGCTTGATGCTTCTCCTATTTTTCAGACCGTTTCATGCTCCTCATATTTTTCACACCTTTTGAAGCTCTACATACTTTTCACACTTTTTCAGGCTCTTCATGTTTTTCAACATCGATTCATGCTTCTCCTTTTTTTCAGACCGTTTCATGCTCCTCATATTTTTGACACCTTTTGAAGCTCTTCATATTTTTCTCAACTTTTCGTGCTCTTCATGTTTTTCAACATCGATTCATGCTTCTCCTTTTTTTCAGACCGTTTCATGCTCCTCCTGTTTTTCAGACCGTTTCATGCTCGTCATATTTTGACACTTTTTGAATTTCTTCATATATGTCATACCTTTTCAGGCACTTTATGTTTTTCAACACAGCTTCATGCTCCTCCTATTTTGCAGACCGTTTCATGCTCCTCCTATTTTTGACACCTTTTGAAGCTCTTCATATTTTTCACAACTTTTCAGGCTCTTCATGGTTTTGAACACCGCTTCATGCTCCTCCTATTTTTCAGACCGTTTCATGCTCCTCCAATTTTTACACCTTTTGAAGCTCTTCATATATTTCACACCTTTTCAGGATCTTCATGTTTTCAACAATGCTTCATGCTCCTCTTATTTTTCAGACCGTTTCATGCTCCTCATATATTTGACATTTTTGAAGCTCTTCATATTTTTCACACCTTTTCAGGCTCTTCATGTTTTTGAACACCGCTTCATGCTCCTCCTTGTTTTCAGACCGTTTCGTGCTCCTCATGTATTTCAATCCTTTTGAAGCTCTTCATATTGTTCACACCTTTTCAGGCTCTTCATGTTTTTGAACACGGCTTCATGCTCCTCCTATATTTCAGACCGTTTCATGCTCTTCATATATTTCACACCTTTTGAAGCTCTTCATATTTTTCACACCTTTTCAGGCTCTTCATGTTTTTCAACATCACTTCATGCTCCTCCTATTTTTCAGACCATTTCATGCTCCTCATATTTTTGGCACCTTTAGAATATCTTCATTTTTTTCACACCTTTTCTGACTCTTCATGTTTTTCAACAGCATTTCATGCTCCTCCTATTTTTCAGACCATTTCGTGCTCGTCATGTTTTTCAAACCTTTTGAAGCTCTTCATATTTTTCACACCATTTCATGCTCTTCTTCTTTTTCAACACCGCATCATGCTCCTCCTATTTTTCAGACCGTTTCATGCTCCTCATATATTTGACACCTTTTGAAGCTCTTCATATTTTTCACACTTTTTCAGGCTCTTCATGTTTTTCAACACCGCTTAATGCTTCTCCTATTTTTCAGACGATTTCTTGCTCCTCATATTTTTGACACATTTTGAAGCTCTTCATATTTTTCACACCTTTTCATGCTCTTCATGTTTTCCAACACCGCTTCATGCTTCTCCTTTTTTTCAGACCGTTTCATGCTCCTCATATTTTTGACACCTTTTGAAGCTCCTCATACTTCTCACACTTTTCATGCTCTTCATGTTTTCCAATACCGTGTCATGCTCCTCCTTTTTTTCAGACCATTTCATGCTCCTCATATTTTTGACACCTTTTGAAGCTCTTCATATATTTCACACCATTTGAGGCTCTTCAGGTTTTTCAACACCGCTTCTTGCTCCTCCTATTTTTCAGAACGTTTCATTCTCCTCCTATTTTTCACACCTTTTGAAGCTCTTCATATATTTCACACCTTTTCAGGCTCTTCATGTTTTTGAACACCGCTTGATGCTCCTCCTCTTTTTCAGACCGTTTCATGCTCCTCATATTTTTGAAACCATTTGAAGCTCTTCATATTTTTGACACCTTTTCATGCTCTTCATGTTTTTCAACACCGCTTCATGCTTCTCCTATTTTTCAGACGATTTCTTGCTCCTCATATTTTTGACACATTTTGAAGCTCTTCATATTTTTCACACCTTTTCAGGCTTTTCATTGATTCAACAGCGCTTCATGCTCCTCCTTTTTTTCAGACAGTTTCATTGTCCTCCTATTTTTGACACCTTTTGAAGCTCTTCATATATTTCACACCTTTTCAAGCTCTTCATGTTTTTGAACACTGCTTCATGCTCCTCCAATTTTTCAGACCGTTTCATGCTCCTCATATTTTGGACACCTTTTGAAGCTCTTCATATTTTTCACACCTTTTCAGGCTCTTCATGTTTTTGAACACCGCTTCATGGTCCTCCTATTGTTCAGACCGTTTCTTTTTCCTCATATTTTTCACACATTTTGAAGCTCTTCCTATTTTTCACAACTTTTCAGGCTCTTCATATTTTTCAACACCGCTTCATG
This sequence comes from Dama dama, assembly GCF_033118175.1. Lineage (NCBI taxonomy): Eukaryota > Metazoa > Chordata > Mammalia > Artiodactyla > Cervidae > Dama > Dama dama. The sequence continues at coordinate 1,532,911 of NW_026870900.1, forward strand.
CTCCTCCTATTTTTCACACCGTTTAATGCTCCTCATGTATTTCACACCTTTTGAAGCTCTTCATAATTTTCACATCTTTTCAGGCTCTTCATGTTTTTGAACAATGTTTCATGCTCCTCTTTTTTTTCAGACCGTTTCATGCTCATCTCATTTTTTACACCTTTAGAAGCTCTTCATATTTTTCACACCTTTTGAAGCTCTTCAAATTTTTCACATCATTTCAGGCTCTTCATGTTTTTGAACAATGTTTCATGCTCCTCCTATTTTTCAGACCGCTTCATGCTCCTCATATTTTTGACACCTTTTGAATCTCTTCATATATTTCACACCTTTTCAGGCTTTTCATCTTTTCAACACCACTTAATGCCCCTCCTATTTTTCAGACCGTATCATGCTCATCTCATTTTTTACACCTTATGAAGCTCTTCATATTTTTCACACCTTTTCAGGCTCTTCATGTTTTTCAATACCGCTTCATGCTCCTCCATTTTTCACACCGTTTCATGCTTCTCATGTATTTCACACCTTTTGAAACTCTTCATATTTTTCAAATCTTTTCAGGCTCTTCATGTTTTTGAACAAGGTTTCATGCTCCTCCCATTTTTCAGACCGTTTCATGCTCCTCATATTTTTGACACCTTTTGAAGCTCTTCATATTTTTCTCAACTTTTCGTGCTCTTCATGTTTTTCAACATCGATTCATGCTTCTCCTTTTTTTCAGACCGTTTCATGCTCCTCCTGTTTTTCAGACCGTTTCATGCTCGTCATATTTTGACACTTTTTGAAGTTCTTCATATATGTCATACCTTTTCAGGCACTTTATGTTTTTCAACACAGCTTCATGCTCCTCCTATTTTGCAGACCGTTTCATGCTCCTCCTATTTTTGACACCTTTTGAAGCTCTTCATATTTTTCACAACTTTTCAGGCTCTTCATGGTTTTGAACACCGCTTCATGCTCCTCCTATTTTTCAGACCGTTTCATGCTCCTCCAATTTTTACACCTTTTGAAGCTCTTCATATATTTCACAAATTTTCAGGATCTTCATGTTTTCAACAATGCTTCATGCTCCTCTTATTTTTCAGACCGTTTCATGCTCCTCATATATTTGACATTTTTGAAGCTCTTCATATTTTTCACACCTTTTCAGGCTCTTCATGTTTTTGAACACCGCTTCATGCTCCTCCTTGTTTTCAGACCGTTTCGTGCTCCTCATGTATTTCAATCCTTTTGAAGCTCTTCATATTGTTCACACCTTTTCAGGCTCTTCATGTTTTTGAACACGGCTTCATGCTCCTCCTATATTTCAGACCGTTTCATGCTCTTCATATATTTCACACCTTTTGAAGCTCTTCATATTTTTCACACCTTTTCAGGCTCTTCATGTTTTTCAACATCACTTCATGCTCCTCCTATTTTTCAGACCATTTCATGCTCCTCATATTTTTGGCACCTTTAGAATATCTTCATTTTTTTCACACCTTTTCTGACTCTTCATGTTTTTCAACAGCATTTCATGCTCCTCCTATTTTTCAGACCATTTCGTGCTCTTCATGTTTTTCAAACCTTTTGAAGCTCTTCATATTTTTCACACCATTTCATGCTCTTCTTCTTTTTCAACACCGCATCATGCTCCTCCAATTTTTCAGACCGTTTCATGCTCCTCATATATTTGACACCTTTTGAAGCTCTTCATATTTTTCACACTTTTTCAGGCTCTTCATGTTTTTCAACACCGCTTAATGCTTCTCCTATTTTTCAGACGATTTCTTGCTCCTCATATTTTTGACACATTTTGAAGCTCTTCATATTTTTCACACCTTTTCATGCTCTTCATGTTTTCCAACACCGCTTCATGCTTCTCCTTTTTTTCAGACCGTTTCATGCTCCTCATATTTTTGACACCTTTTGAAGCTCCTCATACTTCTCACACTTTTCATGCTCTTCATGTTTTCCAATACCGTGTCATGCTCCTCCTTTTTTTCAGACCATTTCATGCTCCTCATATTTTTGACACCTTTTGAAGCTCTTCATATATTTCACACCATTTGAGGCTCTTCAGGTTTTTCAACACCGCTTCTTGCTCCTCCTATTTTTCAGAACGTTTCATTCTCCTCCTATTTTTCACACCTTTTGAAGCTCTTCATATATTTCACACCTTTTCAGGCTCTTCATGTTTTTGAACACCGCTTGATGCTCCTCCTCTTTTTCAGACCGTTTCATGCTCCTCATATTTTTGAAACCATTTGAAGCTCTTCATATTTTTGACACCTTTTCATGCTCTTCATGTTTTTCAACACCGCTTCATGCTTCTCCTATTTTTCAGACGATTTCTTGCTCCTCATATTTTTGACACATTTTGAAGCTCTTCATATTTTTCACACCTTTTCAGGCTTTTCATTGATTCAACAGCGCTTCATGCTCCTCCTTTTTTTCAGACAGTTTCATTGTCCTCCTATTTTTGACACCTTTTGAAGCTCTTCATATATTTCACACCATTTCAAGCTCTTCATGTTTTTGAACACTGCTTCATGCTCCTCCAATTTTTCAGACCGTTTCATGCTCCTCATATTTTGGACACCTTTTGAAGCTCTTCATATTTTTCACACCTTTTCAGGCTCTTCATGTTTTTCAACAGCGCTTCCTGCTCCTCCTATTTTTCAGACCGTTTCATGCTCCTCGTATTTTTGACACGTTTTGAAGCTCTTCATTTATTTCACACCTTTTCAGGCTCTTCATGTTTTTCAACACCGCTTCATGCTCCTCCTATTTTTCAGACGGTTTCTTGCTCCTCATATTTTTGACACCTTTTGAAGCTCTTCATATTTTTCACACCTTTTCATGCTCTTCATGTTTTTCAACACCGATTCATGCTCCTCCTATTTTTCAGACCATTTCATGCTCCTCCTGTTTTTCAGACCGTTTCATGCTCCTCATATATTTTAAACCTTTTGAATCTCTTCATATATTTCACACCTTTTCAGGCTGTTCATGTTTTTCAACAACGCTTCATGATCCTCCTATTGTTCAGACCGTTTCATGCTCATCTCATTTTTTACACCTTTAGAAGCTCTTCATATTTTTCACACCTTTTGAAGCTCTTCATATTTTTCACACCTTTTCAGGCTCTTCATGTTTTTAAACACCATTTCATGGTCCTCCTATATTTCAGGCCGTTTCAGGCTCCTCATATTTTTGACAGTTTTTGAAGCTCTTCTTATTTTTCACACCTTTTCAGGCTCTTCATGTTTTTGAACACAGTTCATGCTCTTCCTATTTTTCAGACCGTTTCATGCTCCTCATGTATTTCACACCTTTTTAAGCTCTTAATATTTTTCACACCTTTTCACGCCCTTCATGTTTTTGAACACCGCTTCATGGTCCTCCTATTGTTCAGACCGTTTCTTTTTCCTCATATTTTTCACACATTTTGAAGCTCTTCCTATTTTTCACAACTTTTCAGGCTCTTCATATTTTTCAACACCGCTTCATGCTCCTCCTATTTTTCACACCGTTTAATGCTCCTCATGTATTTCACACCTTTTGAAGCTCTTCATAATTTTCACATCTTTTCAGGCTCTTCATGTTTTTGAACAATGTTTCATGCTCCTCTTTTTTTTCAGACCGTTTCATGCTCATCTCATTTTTTACACCTTTAGAAGCTCTTCATATTTTTCACACCTTTTGAAGCTCTTCAAATTTTTCACATCATTTCAGGCTCTTCAGGTTTTTGAACAATGTTTCATGCTCCTCTATTTTTCAGACCGCTTCATGCTCCTCATATTTTTGACACCTTTTGAATCTCTTCATATATTTCACACCTTTTCAGGCTTTTCATCTTTTTCAACACCACTTAATGCCCCTCCTATTTTTCAGACCGTATCATGCTCATCTCATTTTTTACACCTTATGAAGCTCTTCATATTTTTCACACCTTTTCAGGCTCTTCATGTTTTTCAATACCGCTTCATGCTCCTCCATTTTTCACACCGTTTCATGCTTCTCATGTATTTCACACTTTTTGAAAGTCTTCATATTTTTCAAATCTTTTCAGGCTCTTCATGTTTTTGAACAAGGTTTCATGCTCCTCCCATTTTTCAGACCGTTTCATGCTCCTCATATTTTTGACACGTTTTGAAGCTCTTCATATTTTTCACATTTTTCAGGCTCTTCATGTTTTTGAACACCGTTTCATGCTCCTCCTATTTTTCAGACCGTTCATGCTCTTCATATTTTGACACCTTTTGAAGCTCTTCATATTTTTCACATTTTTCAGGCTCTTCATGTTTTTGAACACCGCGTCATGCTCCTCCTATTGTTCAGACCGTTTCTTTTTCCTCATATTTTTCACACATTTTGAAGCTCTTCCTATTTTTCACAACTTTTCAGGCTCTTCATATTTTTCAACACCGCTTCATGCTCCTCCTATTTTTCACACCGTTTAATGCTCCTCATGTATTTCACACCTTTTGAAGCTCTTCATAATTTTCACATCTTTTCAGGCTCTTCATGTTTTTGAACAATGTTTCATGCTCCTCTTTTTTTTCAGACCGTTTCATGCTCATCTCATTTTTTACACCTTTAGAAGCTCTCATATTTTTCACACCTTTTGAAGCTCTTCAAATTTTTCACATCATTTCAGGCTCTTCATGTTTTTGAACAATGTTTCATGCTCCTCCTATTTTTCAGACCGCTTCATGCTCCTCATATTTTTGACACCTTTTGAATCTCTTCATATATTTCACACCTTTTCAGGCTTTTCATCTTTTCAACACCACTTAATGCCCCTCCTATTTTTCAGACCGTATCATGCTCATCTCATTTTTTACACCTTATGAAGCTCTTCATATTTTTCACACCTTTTCAGGCTCTTCATGTTTTTCAATACCGCTTCATGCTCCTCCATTTTTCACACCGTTTCATGCTTCTCATGTATTTCACACCTTTTGAAACTCTTCATATTTTTCAAATCTTTTCAGGCTCTTCATGTTTTTGAACAAGGTTTCATGCTCCTCCCATTTTTCAGACCGTTTCATGCTCCTCATATTTTTGACACGTTTTGAAGCTCTTCATATTTTTCACATTTTTCAGGCTCTTCATGTTTTTGAACACCGCTTCATGGTCCTCCTATTGTTCAGACCGTTTCTTTTTCCTCATATTTTTCACACATTTTGAAGCTCTTCCTATTTTTCACAACTTTTCAGGCTCTTCATATTTTTCAACACCGCTTCATGCTCCTCCTATTTTTCACACCGTTTAATGCTCCTCATGTATTTCACACCTTTTGAAGCTCTTCATAATTTTCACATCTTTTCAGGCTCTTCATGTTTTTGAACAATGTTTCATGCTCCTCTTTTTTTTCAGACCGTTTCATGCTCATCTCATTTTTTACACCTTTAGAAGCTCTTCATATTTTTCACACCTTTTGAAGCTCTTCATAATTTTCACATCTTTTCAGGCTCTTCATGTTTTTGAACAATGTTTCATGCTCCTCTATTTTTCAGACCGCTTCATGCTCCTCATATTTTTGACACCTTTTGAATCTCTTCATATATTTCACACCTTTTCAGGCTTTTCATCTTTTTCAACACCACTTAATGCCCCTCCTATTTTTCAGACCGTATCATGCTCATCACATTTTTTACACCTTATGAAGCTCTTCATATTTTTCACACCTTTTCAGGCTCTTCATGTTTTTCAATACCGCTTCATGCTCCTCCATTTTTCACACCGTTTCATGCTTCTCATGTATTTCACACCTTTTGAAAGTCTTCATATTTTTCAAATCTTTTCAGGCTCTTCATGTTTTTGAACAAGGTTTCATGCTCCTCCCATTTTTCAGACCGTTTCATGCTCCTCATATTTTTGACACGTTTTGAAGCTCTTCATATTTTTCACATTTTTCAGGCTCTTCATGTTTTTGAACACCGTTTCATGCTCCTCCTATTTTTCAGACCGTTCATGCTCTTCATATTTTGACACCTTTTGAAGCTCTTCATATTTTTCACATTTTTCAGGCTCTTCATGTTTTTGAACACCGCGTCATGCTCCTCCTATTGTTCAGACCGTTTCTTTTTCCTCATATTTTTCACACATTTTGAAGCTCTTCCTATTTTTCACAACTTTTCAGGCTCTTCATATTTTTCAACACCGCTTCATGCTCCTCCTATTTTTCACACCGTTTAATGCTCCTCATGTATTTCACACCTTTTGAAGCTCTTCATAATTTTCACATCTTTTCAGGCTCTTCATGTTTTTGAACAATGTTTCATGCTCCTCTTTTTTTTCAGACCGTTTCATGCTCATCTCATTTTTTACACCTTATGAAGCTCTTCATATTTTTCACACCTTTTCAGGCTCTTCATGTTTTTCAATACCGCTTCATGCTCCTCCATTTTTCACACCGTTTCATGCTTCTCATGTATTTCACACCTTTTGAAACTCTTCATATTTTTCACATTTTTCAGGCTCTTCATGTTTTTGAACACCGCTTCATGGTCCTCCTATTGTTCAGACCGTTTCTTTTTCCTCATATTTTTCACACATTTTGAAGCTCTTCCTATTTTTCACAACTTTTCAGGCTCTTCATATTTTTCAACACCGCTTCATGCTCCTCCTATTTTTCACACCGTTTAATGCTCCTCATGTATTTCACACCTTTTGAAGCTCTTCATAATTTTCACATCTTTTCAGGCTCTTCATGTTTTTGAACAATGTTTCATGCTCCTCTTTTTTTTCAGACCGTTTCATGCTCATCTCATTTTTTACACCTTTAGAAGCTCTTCATATTTTTCACACCTTTTGAAGCTCTTCAAATTTTTCACATCATTTCAGGCTCTTCATGTTTTTGAACAATGTTTCATGCTCCTCCTATTTTTCAGACCGCTTCATGCTCCTCATATTTTTGACACCTTTTGAATCTCTTCATATATTTCACACCTTTTCAGGCTTTTCATCTTTTCAACACCACTTAATGCCCCTCCTATTTTTCAGACCGTATCATGCTCATCTCATTTTTTACACCTTATGAAGCTCTTCATATTTTTCACACCTTTTCAGGCTCTTCATGTTTTTCAATACCGCTTCATGCTCCTCCATTTTTCACACCGTTTCATGCTTCTCATGTATTTCACACCTTTTGAAACTCTTCATATTTTTCAAATCTTTTCAGGCTCTTCATGTTTTTGAACAAGGTTTCATGCTCCTCCCATTTTTCAGACCGTTTCATGCTCCTCATATTTTTGACACGTTTTGAAGCTCTTCATATTTTTCACATTTTTCAGGCTCTTCATGTTTTTGAACACCGCTTCATGGTCCTCCTATTGTTCAGACCGTTTCTTTTTCCTCATATTTTTCACACATTTTGAAGCTCTTCCTATTTTTCACAACTTTTCAGGCTCTTCATATTTTTCAACACCGCTTCATGCTCCTCCTATTTTTCACACCGTTTAATGCTCCTCATGTATTTCACACCTTTTGAAGCTCTTCATAATTTTCACATCTTTTCAGGCTCTTCATGTTTTTGAACAATGTTTCATGCTCCTCTTTTTTTTCAGACCGTTTCATGCTCATCTCATTTTTTACACCTTTAGAAGCTCTTCATATTTTTCACACCTTTTGAAGCTCTTCATAATTTTCACATCTTTTCAGGCTCTTCATGTTTTTGAACAATGTTTCATGCTCCTCTATTTTTCAGACCGCTTCATGCTCCTCATATTTTTGACACCTTTTGAATCTCTTCATATATTTCACACCTTTTCAGGCTTTTCATCTTTTTCAACACCACTTAATGCCCCTCCTATTTTTCAGACCGTATCATGCTCATCTCATTTTTTACACCTTATGAAGCTCTTCATATTTTTCACACCTTTTCAGGCTCTTCATGTTTTTCAATACCGCTTCATGCTCCTCCATTTTTCACACCGTTTCATGCTTCTCATGTATTTCACACCTTTTGAAAGTCTTCATATTTTTCAAATCTTTTCAGGCTCTTCATGTTTTTGAACAAGGTTTCATGCTCCTCCCATTTTTCAGACCGTTTCATGCTCCTCATATTTTTGACACGTTTTGAAGCTCTTCATATTTTTCACATTTTTCAGGCTCTTCATGTTTTTGAACACCGTTTCATGCTCCTCCTATTTTTCAGACCGTTCATGCTCTTCATATTTTGACACCTTTTGAAGCTCTTCATATTTTTCACATTTTTCAGGCTCTTCATGTTTTTGAACACCGCGTCATGCTCCTCCTATTGTTCAGACCGTTTCTTTTTCCTCATATTTTTCACACATTTTGAAGCTCTTCCTATTTTTCACAACTTTTCAGGCTCTTCATATTTTTCAACACCGCTTCATGCTCCTCCTATTTTTCACACCGTTTAATGCTCCTCATGTATTTCACACCTTTTGAAGCTCTTCATAATTTTCACATCTTTTCAGGCTCTTCATGTTTTTGAACAATGTTTCATGCTCCTCTTTTTTTTCAGACCGTTTCATGCTCATCTCATTTTTTACACCTTTAGAAGCTCTTCATATTTTTCACACCTTTTGAAGCTCTTCAAATTTTTCACATCATTTCAGGCTCTTCATGTTTTTGAACAATGTTTCATGCTCCTCCTATTTTTCAGACCGCTTCATGCTCCTCATATTTTTGACACCTTTTGAATCTCTTCATATATTTCACACCTTTTCAGGCTTTTCATCTTTTCAACACCACTTAATGCCCCTCCTATTTTTCAGACCGTATCATGCTCATCTCATTTTTTACACCTTATGAAGCTCTTCATATTTTTCACACCTTTTCAGGCTCTTCATGTTTTTCAATACCGCTTCATGCTCCTCCATTTTTCACACCGTTTCATGCTTCTCATGTATTTCACACCTTTTGAAACTCTTCATATTTTTCAAATCTTTTCAGGCTCTTCATGTTTTTGAACAAGGTTTCATGCTCCTCCCATTTTTCAGACCGTTTCATGCTCCTCATATTTTTGACACGTTTTGAAGCTCTTCATATTTTTCACATTTTTCAGGCTCTTCATGTTTTTGAACACCGCTTCATGGTCCTCCTATTGTTCAGACCGTTTCTTTTTCCTCATATTTTTCACACATTTTGAAGCTCTTCCTATTTTTCACAACTTTTCAGGCTCTTCATATTTTTCAACACCGCTTCATGCTCCTCCTATTTTTCACACCGTTTAATGCTCCTCATGTATTTCACACCTTTTGAAGCTCTTCATAATTTTCACATCTTTTCAGGCTCTTCATGTTTTTGAACAATGTTTCATGCTCCTCTTTTTTTTCAGACCGTTTCATGCTCATCTCATTTTTTACACCTTTAGAAGCTCTTCATATTTTTCACACCTTTTGAAGCTCTTCATAATTTTCACATCTTTTCAGGCTCTTCATGTTTTTGAACAATGTTTCATGCTCCTCTATTTTTCAGACCGCTTCATGCTCCTCATATTTTTGACACCTTTTGAATCTCTTCATATATTTCACACCTTTTCAGGCTTTTCATCTTTTTCAACACCACTTAATGCCCCTCCTATTTTTCAGACCGTATCATGCTCATCTCATTTTTTACACCTTATGAAGCTCTTCATATTTTTCACACCTTTTCAGGCTCTTCATGTTTTTCAATACCGCTTCATGCTCCTCCATTTTTCACACCGTTTCATGCTTCTCATGTATTTCACACCTTTTGAAAGTCTTCATATTTTTCAAATCTTTTCAGGCTCTTCATGTTTTTGAACAAGGTTTCATGCTCCTCCCATTTTTCAGACCGTTTCATGCTCCTCATATTTTTGACACGTTTTGAAGCTCTTCATATTTTTCACATTTTTCAGGCTCTTCATGTTTTTGAACACCGTTTCATGCTCCTCCTATTTTTCAGACCGTTCATGCTCTTCATATTTTGACACCTTTTGAAGCTCTTCATATTTTTCACATTTTTCAGGCTCTTCATGTTTTTGAACACCGCGTCATGCTCCTCCTATTGTTCAGACCGTTTCTTTTTCCTCATATTTTTCACACATTTTGAAGCTCTTCCTATTTTTCACAACTTTTCAGGCTCTTCATATTTTTCAACACCGCTTCATGCTCCTCCTATTTTTCACACCGTTTAATGCTCCTCATGTATTTCACACCTTTTGAAGCTCTTCATAATTTTCACATCTTTTCAGGCTCTTCATGTTTTTGAACAATGTTTCATGCTCCTCTTTTTTTTCAGACCGTTTCATGCTCATCTCATTTTTTACACCTTTAGAAGCTCTTCATATTTTTCACACCTTTTGAAGCTCTTCAAATTTTTCACATCATTTCAGGCTCTTCATGTTTTTGAACAATGTTTCATGCTCCTCCTATTTTTCAGACCGCTTCATGCTCCTCATATTTTTGACACCTTTTGAATCTCTTCATATATTTCACACCTTTTCAGGCTTTTCATCTTTTCAACACCACTTAATGCCCCTCCTATTTTTCAGACCGTATCATGCTCATCTCATTTTTTACACCTTATGAGGTTCTTCATATTTTTCACACCTTTTCAGGCTCTTCATGTTTTTCAATACCGCTTCATGCTCCTCCATTTTTCACACCGTTTCATGCTTCTCATGTATTTCACACCTTTTGAAACTCTTCATATTTTTCAAATCTTTTCAGGCTCTTCATGTTTTTGAACAAGGTTTCATGCTCCTCCCATTTTTCAGACCGTTTCATGCTCCTCATATTTTTGACACGTTTTGAAGCTCTTCATATTTTTCACATTTTTCAGGCTCTTCATGTTTTTGAACACCGCTTCATGGTCCTCCTATTGTTCAGACCGTTTCTTTTTCTTCATATTTTTCACACATTTTGAAGCTCTTCCTATTTTTCACAACTTTTCAGGCTCTTCATATTTTTCAACACCGCTTCATGCTCCTCCTATTTTTCACACCGTTTAATGCTCCTCATGTATTTCACACCTTTTGAAGCTCTTCATAATTTTCACATCTTTTCAGGCTCTTCATGTTTTTGAACAATGTTTCATGCTCCTCTTTTTTTTCAGACCGTTTCATGCTCATCTCATTTTTTACACCTTTAGAAGCTCTTCATATTTTTCACACCTTTTGAAGCTCTTCATAATTTTCACATCTTTTCAGGCTCTTCATGTTTTTGAACAATGTTTCATGCTCCTCTATTTTTCAGACCGCTTCATGCTCCTCATATTTTTGACACCTTTTGAATCTCTTCATATATTTCACACCTTTTCAGGCTTTTCATCTTTTTCAACACCACTTAATGCCCCTCCTATTTTTCAGACCGTATCATGCTCATCTCATTTTTTACACCTTATGAAGCTCTTCATATTTTTCACACCTTTTCAGGCTCTTCATGTTTTTCAATACCGCTTCATGCTCCTCCATTTTTCACACCGTTTCATGCTTCTCATGTATTTCACACTTTTTGAAAGTCTTCATATTTTTCAAATCTTTTCAGGCTCTTCATGTTTTTGAACAAGGTTTCATGCTCCTCCCATTTTTCAGACCGTTTCATGCTCCTCATATTTTTGACACGTTTTGAAGCTCTTCATATTTTTCACATTTTTCAGGCTCTTCATGTTTTTGAACACAGTTTAATGCTCCTCCTATTTTTCAGACCGTTCATGCTCTTCATATTTTGACACCTTTTGAAGCTCTTCATATTTTTCACATTTTTCAGGCTCTTCATGTTTTTGAACACCGCGTCATGCTCCTCCTATTGTTCAGACCGTTTCTTTTTCCTCATATTTTTCACACATTTTGAAGCTCTTCCTATTTTTCACAACTTTTCAGGCTCTTCATATTTTTCAACACCGCTTCATGCTCCTCCTATTTTTCACACCGTTTAATGCTCCTCATGTATTTCACACCTTTTGAAGCTCTTCATAATTTTCACATCTTTTCAGGCTCTTCATGTTTTTGAACAATGTTTCATGCTCCTCTTTTTTTTCAGACCGTTTCATGCTCATCTCATTTTTTACACCTTTAGAAGCTCTTCATATTTTTCACACCTTTTGAAGCTCTTCATAATTTTCACATCTTTTCAGGCTCTTCATGTTTTTGAACAATGTTTCATGCTCCTCTATTTTTCAGACCGCTTCATGCTCCTCATATTTTTGACACCTTTTGAATCTCTTCATATATTTCACACCTTTTCAGGCTTTTCATCTTTTTCAACACCACTTAATGCCCCTCCTATTTTTCAGACCGTATCATGCTCATCACATTTTTTACACCTTATGAAGCTCTTCATATTTTTCACACCTTTTCAGGCTCTTCATGTTTTTCAATACCGCTTCATGCTCCTCCATTTTTCACACCGTTTCATGCTTCTCATGTATTTCACACCTTTTGAAAGTCTTCATATTTTTCAAATCTTTTCAGGCTCTTCATGTTTTTGAACAAGGTTTCATGCTCCTCCCATTTTTCAGACCGTTTCATGCTCCTCATATTTTTGACACGTTTTGAAGCTCTTCATATTTTTCACATTTTTCAGGCTCTTCATGTTTTTGAACACCGTTTCATGCTCCTCCTATTTTTCAGACCGTTCATGCTCTTCATATTTTGACACCTTTTGAAGCTCTTCATATTTTTCACATTTTTCAGGCTCTTCATGTTTTTGAACACCGCGTCATGCTCCTCCTATTGTTCAGACCGTTTCTTTTTCCTCATATTTTTCACACATTTTGAAGCTCTTCCTATTTTTCACAACTTTTCAGGCTCTTCATATTTTTCAACACCGCTTCATGCTCCTCCTATTTTTCACACCGTTTAATGCTCCTCATGTATTTCACACCTTTTGAAGCTCTTCATAATTTTCACATCTTTTCAGGCTCTTCATGTTTTTGAACAATGTTTCATGCTCCTCTTTTTTTTCAGACCGTTTCATGCTCATCTCATTTTTTACACCTTTAGAAGCTCTTCATATTTTTCACACCTTTTGAAGCTCTTCAAATTTTTCACATCATTTCAGGCTCTTCATGTTTTTGAACAATGTTTCATGCTCCTCCTATTTTTCAGACCGCTTCATGCTCCTCATATTTTTGACACCTTTTGAATCTCTTCATATATTTCACACCTTTTCAGGCTTTTCATCTTTTCAACACCACTTAATGCCCCTCCTATTTTTCAGACCGTATCATGCTCATCTCATTTTTTACACCTTATGAAGCTCTTCATATTTTTCACACCTTTTCAGGCTCTTCATGTTTTTCAATACCGCTTCATGCTCCTCCATTTTTCACACCGTTTCATGCTTCTCATGTATTTCACACCTTTTGAAACTCTTCATATTTTTCAAATCTTTTCAGGCTCTTCATGTTTTTGAACAAGGTTTCATGCTCCTCCCATTTTTCAGACCGTTTCATGCTCCTCATATTTTTGACACGTTTTGAAGCTCTTCATATTTTTCACATTTTTCAGGCTCTTCATGTTTTTGAACACCGCTTCATGGTCCTCCTATTGTTCAGACCGTTTCTTTTTCCTCATATTTTTCACACATTTTGAAGCTCTTCCTATTTTTCACAACTTTTCAGGCTCTTCATATTTTTCAACACCGCTTCATGCTCCTCCTATTTTTCACACCGTTTAATGCTCCTCATGTATTTCACACCTTTTGAAGCTCTTCATAATTTTCACATCTTTTCAGGCTCTTCATGTTTTTGAACAATGTTTCATGCTCCTCTTTTTTTTCAGACCGTTTCATGCTCATCTCATTTTTTACACCTTTAGAAGCTCTTCATATTTTTCACACCTTTTGAAGCTCTTCATAATTTTCACATCTTTTCAGGCTCTTCATGTTTTTGAACAATGTTTCATGCTCCTCTATTTTTCAGACCGCTTCATGCTCCTCATATTTTTGACACCTTTTGAATCTCTTCATATATTTCACACCTTTTCAGGCTTTTCATCTTTTTCAACACCACTTAATGCCCCTCCTATTTTTCAGACCGTATCATGCTCATCTCATTTTTTACACCTTATGAAGCTCTTCATATTTTTCACACCTTTTCAGGCTCTTCATGTTTTTCAATACCGCTTCATGCTCCTCCATTTTTCACACCGTTTCATGCTTCTCATGTATTTCACACCTTTTGAAAGTCTTCATATTTTTCAAATCTTTTCAGGCTCTTCATGTTTTTGAACAAGGTTTCATGCTCCTCCCATTTTTCAGACCGTTTCATGCTCCTCATATTTTTGACACGTTTTGAAGCTCTTCATATTTTTCACATTTTTCAGGCTCTTCATGTTTTTGAACACCGTTTCATGCTCCTCCTATTTTTCAGACCGTTCATGCTCTTCATATTTTGACACCTTTTGAAGCTCTTCATATTTTTCACATTTTTCAGGCTCTTCATGTTTTTGAACACCGCGTCATGCTCCTCCTATTGTTCAGACCGTTTCTTTTTCCTCATATTTTTCACACATTTTGAAGCTCTTCCTATTTTTCACAACTTTTCAGGCTCTTCATATTTTTCAACACCGCTTCATGCTCCTCCTATTTTTCACACCGTTTAATGCTCCTCATGTATTTCACACCTTTTGAAGCTCTTCATAATTTTCACATCTTTTCAGGCTCTTCATGTTTTTGAACAATGTTTCATGCTCCTCTTTTTTTTCAGACCGTTTCATGCTCATCTCATTTTTTACACCTTTAGAAGCTCTTCATATTTTTCACACCTTTTGAAGCTCTTCAAATTTTTCACATCATTTCAGGCTCTTCATGTTTTTGAACAATGTTTCATGCTCCTCCTATTTTTCAGACCGCTTCATGCTCCTCATATTTTTGACACCTTTTGAATCTCTTCATATATTTCACACCTTTTCAGGCTTTTCATCTTTTCAACACCACTTAATGCCCCTCCTATTTTTCAGACCGTATCATGCTCATCTCATTTTTTACACCTTATGAAGCTCTTCATATTTTTCACACCTTTTCAGGCTCTTCATGTTTTTCAATACCGCTTCATGCTCCTCCATTTTTCACACCGTTTCATGCTTCTCATGTATTTCACACCTTTTGAAACTCTTCATATTTTTCAAATCTTTTCAGGCTCTTCATGTTTTTGAACAAGGTTTCATGCTCCTCCCATTTTTCAGACCGTTTCATGCTCCTCATATTTTTGACACGTTTTGAAGCTCTTCATATTTTTCACATTTTTCAGGCTCTTCATGTTTTTGAACACCGCTTCATGGTCCTCCTATTGTTCAGACCGTTTCTTTTTCCTCATATTTTTCACACATTTTGAAGCTCTTCCTATTTTTCACAACTTTTCAGGCTCTTCATATTTTTCAACACCGCTTCATGCTCCTCCTATTTTTCACACCGTTTAATGCTCCTCATGTATTTCACACCTTTTGAAGCTCTTCATAATTTTCACATCTTTTCAGGCTCTTCATGTTTTTGAACAATGTTTCATGCTCCTCTTTTTTTTCAGACCGTTTCATGCTCATCTCATTTTTTACACCTTTAGAAGCTCTTCATATTTTTCACACCTTTTGAAGCTCTTCATAATTTTCACATCTTTTCAGGCTCTTCATGTTTTTGAACAATGTTTCATGCTCCTCTATTTTTCAGACCGCTTCATGCTCCTCATATTTTTGACACCTTTTGAATCTCTTCATATATTTCACACCTTTTCAGGCTTTTCATCTTTTTCAACACCACTTAATGCCCCTCCTATTTTTCAGACCGTATCATGCTCATCTCATTTTTTACACCTTATGAAGCTCTTCATATTTTTCACACCTTTTCAGGCTCTTCATGTTTTTCAATACCGCTTCATGCTCCTCCATTTTTCACACCGTTTCATGCTTCTCATGTATTTCACACCTTTTGAAAGTCTTCATATTTTTCAAATCTTTTCAGGCTCTTCATGTTTTTGAACAAGGTTTCATGCTCCTCCCATTTTTCAGACCGTTTCATGCTCCTCATATTTTTGACACGTTTTGAAGCTCTTCATATTTTTCACATTTTTCAGGCTCTTCATGTTTTTGAACACCGTTTCATGCTCCTCCTATTTTTCAGACCGTTCATGCTCTTCATATTTTGACACCTTTTGAAGCTCTTCATATTTTTCACATTTTTCAGGCTCTTCATGTTTTTGAACACCGCGTCATGCTCCTCCTATTGTTCAGACCGTTTCTTTTTCCTCATATTTTTCACACATTTTGAAGCTCTTCCTATTTTTCACAACTTTTCAGGCTCTTCATATTTTTCAACACCGCTTCATGCTCCTCCTATTTTTCACACCGTTTAATGCTCCTCATGTATTTCACACCTTTTGAAGCTCTTCATAATTTTCACATCTTTTCAGGCTCTTCATGTTTTTGAACAATGTTTCATGCTCCTCTTTTTTTTCAGACCGTTTCATGCTCATCTCATTTTTTACACCTTATGAAGCTCTTCATATTTTTCACACCTTTTCAGGCTCTTCATGTTTTTCAATACCGCTTCATGCTCCTCCATTTTTCACACCGTTTCATGCTTCTCATGTATTTCACACCTTTTGAAACTCTTCATATTTTTCACATTTTTCAGGCTCTTCATGTTTTTGAACACCGCTTCATGGTCCTCCTATTGTTCAGACCGTTTCTTTTTCCTCATATTTTTCACACATTTTGAAGCTCTTCCTATTTTTCACAACTTTTCAGGCTCTTCATATTTTTCAACACCGCTTCATGCTCCTCCTATTTTTCACACCGTTTAATGCTCCTCATGTATTTCACACCTTTTGAAGCTCTTCATAATTTTCACATCTTTTCAGGCTCTTCATGTTTTTGAACAATGTTTCATGCTCCTCTTTTTTTTCAGACCGTTTCATGCTCATCTCATTTTTTACACCTTTAGAAGCTCTTCATATTTTTCACACCTTTTGAAGCTCTTCAAATTTTTCACATCATTTCAGGCTCTTCATGTTTTTGAACAATGTTTCATGCTCCTCCTATTTTTCAGACCGCTTCATGCTCCTCATATTTTTGACACCTTTTGAATCTCTTCATATATTTCACACCTTTTCAGGCTTTTCATCTTTTCAACACCACTTAATGCCCCTCCTATTTTTCAGACCGTATCATGCTCATCTCATTTTTTACACCTTATGAAGCTCTTCATATTTTTCACACCTTTTCAGGCTCTTCATGTTTTTCAATACCGCTTCATGCTCCTCCATTTTTCACACCGTTTCATGCTTCTCATGTATTTCACACCTTTTGAAAGTCTTCATATTTTTCAAATCTTTTCAGGCTCTTCATGTTTTTGAACAAGGTTTCATGCTCCTCCCATTTTTCAGACCGTTTCATGCTCCTCATATTTTTGACACGTTTTGAAGCTCTTCATATTTTTCACATTTTTCAGGCTCTTCATGTTTTTGAACACCGCTTCATGGTCCTCCTATTGTTCAGACCGTTTCTTTTTCCTCATATTTTTCACACATTTTGAAGCTCTTCCTATTTTTCACAACTTTTCAGGCTCTTCATATTTTTCAACACCGCTTCATGCTCCTCCTATTTTTCACACCGTTTAATGCTCCTCATGTATTTCACACCTTTTGAAGCTCTTCATAATTTTCACATCTTTTCAGGCTCTTCATGTTTTTGAACAATGTTTCATGCTCCTCTTTTTTTTCAGACCGTTTCATGCTCATCTCATTTTTTACACCTTTAGAAGCTCTTCATATTTTTCACACCTTTTGAAGCTCTTCATAATTTTCACATCTTTTCAGGCTCTTCATGTTTTTGAACAATGTTTCATGCTCCTCTATTTTTCAGACCGCTTCATGCTCCTCATATTTTTGACACCTTTTGAATCTCTTCATATATTTCACACCTTTTCAGGCTTTTCATCTTTTTCAACACCACTTAATGCCCCTCCTATTTTTCAGACCGTATCATGCTCATCTCATTTTTTACACCTTATGAAGCTCTTCATATTTTTCACACCTTTTCAGGCTCTTCATGTTTTTCAATACCGCTTCATGCTCCTCCATTTTTCACACCGTTTCATGCTTCTCATGTATTTCACACCTTTTGAAAGTCTTCATATTTTTCAAATCTTTTCAGGCTCTTCATGTTTTTGAACAAGGTTTCATGCTCCTCCCATTTTTCAGACCGTTTCATGCTCCTCATATTTTTGACACGTTTTGAAGCTCTTCATATTTTTCACATTTTTCAGGCTCTTCATGTTTTTGAACACCGTTTCATGCTCCTCCTATTTTTCAGACCGTTCATGCTCTTCATATTTTGACACCTTTTGAAGCTCTTCATATTTTTCACATTTTTCAGGCTCTTCATGTTTTTGAACACCGCGTCATGCTCCTCCTATTGTTCAGACCGTTTCTTTTTCCTCATATTTTTCACACATTTTGAAGCTCTTCCTATTTTTCACAACTTTTCAGGCTCTTCATATTTTTCAACACCGCTTCATGCTCCTCCTATTTTTCACACCGTTTAATGCTCCTCATGTATTTCACACCTTTTGAAGCTCTTCATAATTTTCACATCTTTTCAGGCTCTTCATGTTTTTGAACAATGTTTCATGCTCCTCTTTTTTTTCAGACCGTTTCATGCTCATCTCATTTTTTACACCTTTAGAAGCTCTTCATATTTTTCACACCTTTTGAAGCTCTTCAAATTTTTCACATCATTTCAGGCTCTTCATGTTTTTGAACAATGTTTCATGCTCCTCCTATTTTTCAGACCGCTTCATGCTCCTCATATTTTTGACACCTTTTGAATCTCTTCATATATTTCACACCTTTTCAGGCTTTTCATCTTTTCAACACCACTTAATGCCCCTCCTATTTTTCAGACCGTATCATGCTCATCTCATTTTTTACACCTTATGAGGTTCTTCATATTTTTCACACCTTTTCAGGCTCTTCATGTTTTTCAATACCGCTTCATGCTCCTCCATTTTTCACACCGTTTCATGCTTCTCATGTATTTCACACCTTTTGAAAGTCTTCATATTTTTCAAATCTTTTCAGGCTCTTCATGTTTTTGAACAAGGTTTCATGCTCCTCCCATTTTTCAGACCGTTTCATGCTCCTCATATTTTTGACACGTTTTGAAGCTCTTCATATTTTTCACATTTTTCAGGCTCTTCATGTTTTTGAACACCGCTTCATGGTCCTCCTATTGTTCAGACCGTTTCTTTTTCCTCATATTTTTCACACATTTTGAAGCTCTTCCTATTTTTCACAACTTTTCAGGCTCTTCATATTTTTCAACACCGCTTCATGCTCCTCCTATTTTTCACACCGTTTAATGCTCCTCATGTATTTCACACCTTTTGAAGCTCTTCATAATTTTCACATCTTTTCAGGCTCTTCATGTTTTTGAACAATGTTTCATGCTCCTCTTTTTTTTCAGACCGTTTCATGCTCATCTCATTTTTTACACCTTTAGAAGCTCTTCATATTTTTCACACCTTTTGAAGCTCTTCATAATTTTCACATCTTTTCAGGCTCTTCATGTTTTTGAACAATGTTTCATGCTCCTCTATTTTTCAGACCGCTTCATGCTCCTCATATTTTTGACACCTTTTGAATCTCTTCATATATTTCACACCTTTTCAGGCTTTTCATCTTTTTCAACACCACTTAATGCCCCTCCTATTTTTCAGACCGTATCATGCTCATCTCATTTTTTACACCTTATGAAGCTCTTCATATTTTTCACACCTTTTCAGGCTCTTCATGTTTTTCAATACCGCTTCATGCTCCTCCATTTTTCACACCGTTTCATGCTTCTCATGTATTTCACACCTTTTGAAACTCTTCATATTTTTCAAATTTTTTCAGGCTCTTCATGTTTTTGAACAAGGTTTCATGCTCCTCCCATTTTTCAGACCGTTTCATGCTCCTCACATTTTTGACACGTTTTGAAGCTCTTCATATTTTTCACATTTTTCAGGCTCTTCATGTTTTTGAACACCGTTTCATGCTCCTCCTATTTTTCAGACCGTTCATGCTCTTCATATTTTGACACCTTTTGAAGCTCTTCATATTTTCCACATTTTTCAGGCTCTTCATGTTTTTGAACACCGCGTCATGCTCCTCCTATTGTTCAGACCGTTTCTTTTTCCTCATATTTTTCACACGTTTTGAAGCTCTTCCTATTTTTCACAACTTTTCAGGCTCTTCATATTTTTCAACAGCCGCTTCATGCTCCTCCTATTTTTCACACCGTTTAATGCTCCTCATGTATTTCACACCTTTTGAAACTCTTCATATATTTCACACCTTTTCAGGCTCTTAATGTTTTTCAACACCACTTCATGCTCCTCATATTTTTAAGACCGTTTTATGCTCCTCATATTTTTGACACCTTTAGAAGCTCTTCATATTTTTCACACCTTTCAGGCTCTTCATGTTTTTCAACACCGCTTCATGCTCCTCCTATTTTTGAGACCGTTTAATCCTCCTCATGTATTTCACACCTTTTGAAGCTCTTCATATTTGTTACACCTTTCAGGCTCTTCATGTTTTTCAACACCGCTTCATGCTCCTCCTATTTTTGAGACCGTTTAATCCTCCTCATGTATTTCACACCTTTTGAAGCTCTTCATATTTGTTACACCTTTTCAGGCTATTCATGTTTTTGAACACCGTTTCATGCTCCTCCTATTATGCAGACCGTTTCATTCTCCTCATATTTTTGACACCTTTTGAAGCTGTTCATATATTTCAAACCTTTTCAGGCTTTTCATTTTTTTCAACACCACTTCATGCTTCTCCTATTTTTCAGAGCGTTTCATGCTCATCTGATTTTGACACCTTTTGAAACTCTTCATATTTTTCACACCTTTTCAGGCTCTTCATGATTTACAACACCGCTTCATGCTCCTCCTATTTTTCAGACCGTTTCATCCTCCTCATGTTTTTGACACCTTTTGAAGTTCTTAATATTTTTCACACCTTTTCAGGCTCTTCATGTTTTTCAACACCGCTTCATCCTCTTTCTATTTTTCAGAACGTTTCATGCTCCTCATATTTTTGACACCTTTTGAAGCTCTTCATATTTTTCACACCTTTTCAGGCTTTTCATGTTTTTGAACACAGCTTCATGTTCCTCCTATTTTTCAGACCGTTTCATGCTCCTCATATTCTTGACACCTTTTGAAGCTCTTCATATTTTTCACACCTTTTCTGGCTCTTCATGTTTTTGAACACCGCTTCATGCTCCTCCTATTTTTCAGACCGTTTCAGGCTCCTCATAATTTTAACACCTTTGAAGCTCTTCATATTTCTCACACCTTTTCAGGCTCTTCATGTTTTTCAACACCGCTTCATGCTCCTCCTATTTTTCAGACCGTTTCATGATCATCTCAGTTTTGACACCTTTTGAAGCTTTGCATATTTTTCACAGCTTTTCAGGATCTTCATGTTTTTGAACACCGCTTCATGCTCCTCCTATTTTTCAGACCGTTTCATACTCCTCATATTTTTGACATCTTTTGAAGCTCTTCATATTTTTCACACCTTTTCAGGCTCTTCATGTTTTAAACACCGCTTCATGCTAATCCTATTTTTCAAACCATATCATGCTCCTCATATTATTTACACCTTTTGAAGCTCTTCATATTTTTCACACCTTTTCAGGCTCTTCATGTTTTTGAACACCGCTTCATGCTCCTCTTATTTTTCAGACCGTTTCATGCTCCTCATGTATTTAACACCTTTTGAAGCTATACATATTTTCCACACCTTTTCAGACTGTTCATGTTTTTCAACACCGCTTCATGCTCCTCCTATTTTTCACCGTTCATGCTCCTCATATTTTTCACACCTTTTGATACTCTTCATATTTTTCACACCTTTTCAGGCTCTTCATGTTTTTCAACACCGCTTCATGTTCCTCCTATTTTTCAGACCGTTTCATGCTCCTCATGTATTTCACAGTTTTTGAAGCTCTTCATATTTTTCACACCTTTTCAGGCTCTTCATGTTTTTCAACACCGCTTCATGCTCCTCCTATTTTCAGACCATTCCATGCTCCTCATATTTTTGACACCTTTTGAAGCTCTTCATATTTTTCACAGCTTTTCAGGGTCTTCATGTTTTTGAACACCGGTTCATGCTCCTCCTATATTTCAGACCGTTTCATGCTCCTCATATTTTTCACACCATATGAAGCTCTTCATATTTTTCACACCTTTTCAGGCTCTTCATGTTTTTGAAGACCGTTTCATGCTCCTTCTATTTTTCAGACCATTTCTTGCTCCTCATATTTTTGACACCTTTTGAAGCTCTTCATATTTTTCACACCTTTTCAGGCTCTTCATGTTTTTGAACACCGTTTCATGCTCCTCCTATTTTTCAGACCTATTCATGCTCCTCATATTTTTGACAACATTTGAAGCTCTTCATATTTTTCACACCTTTTCAGGCTCTTCACGTTTTTGAACAACGCTTCATGCTCCTCCTATTTTTCAGACTGTTTCATGCTCAGCTAATTTTTGACACTTTTTGAAGCTCTTCATATTTTTCACACCTTTTGAAGCTCTTCATATTTTTCACACCTTTTCAGGCTCTTCATGGTTTTGAACACCGCTTCATGCTGCTTCTATTTTTCAGACCGTTTCATGCTCCTCATATTTTTGACACTTTTTGAAGCTCTTCATATTTTTCACACCTTTTCAGGCTCTTCACGTTTTTGAACAACACTTCATGCTCCTCCTATTTTTCAGACCGTTTCATGCTCCTCGTATTTTTGACACTTTTTGAAGCTCTTCATATTTTTCACAGCTTTTCAGGCTCTTCATGTTTTTGAACACCACTACATGCTCCTCCTATTTTTCAGACAATTTCATGATCCTCATATTTTTCACACCTTTTCAGGCTCTTCATGTTTTTGAACACAGCTTCGTGCTCCTCCCATTTTTCAGACAGTTTCATGCTCGTCATATTATTGACACCTTTTGAATCTCTTCATATTTTTCACACCTTTTCAGGCTCTTCATGTTTTTCAACACCGCCTTATGCTCCTCCTTTTTTTCAGACTTTTTCATGCTCCTCATGTAATTCACACCTTTTGAAGCTCTTTATATTTTTCACACCTTTTCAGGCTCTTCATGTTTTTCAACACCATTTCATGCTCCTCCTATTTTTCAGACCGTTTCATGCTCATCTAATATTTAACACCTTTTGAAACTCTTCATATATTTCACACCTTTTGAAGCTCTTCATATTTTTCACATTTTTGAAGCTCTTCATATTTTTCACACCTTTTCAGGCTCTTCATGTTTTTCAACACCATTTCATGCTGCTTCTATTTTTCAGACCGTTTCATGTTCCTCATGTATTTCACACCTTTTGAAGCTCTTCATATTTTTCACACCTTTTCAGGCTCTTCATGTTTTTGAACACAGCTTCACGCTTCTCCTATTTTTCAGACCGTTTCATGCTACTCATATTTTTGACACCTTTTGAAGCTCTTCATAATTTTTACACCTTTTCAGGCTCTTCATGTTTTTCAACACCACTTCATGCTCCTCGTATTTTTCAGACCGTTTCATGCCCCTAATAGATTTGACACGTTTTGAAACTCTTCATATTTTTCACCCCTTTTGAGGCTCTTCATATTTTTGAACACCGCTTCATGTTCCTCTATTTTTCAGACCGTTTCATGCTCCTCATATTTTTGACACCTTTTGAAGGTCTTCATATCTTTCACACCTTTTCAGGCTCTTCATGTTTTTTACACCGCTTCATACTTCTCCTATTTTTCAGACTGTTTCATGCTCCTCCTATTTTTGACACCTTTTGAAGCATTTCATATCTTTCACACCTTTTCAGGCTCTTCATGTTTTTGAACACCGTTTCATGCTCCTCCTATTTTTCAGACCGTTTCATGCTCCTCCTATTTTTGACACCTTTTGAAGCTCTTCATATTTTTCACCCCTTTTGAGGCTCTTCATGTTTTTGAACACCGTTTCATGCTCCTCCTATTTTTCAGACCGTTTCATGCTCCTCATAATTTTGACACCTTTTGAAGCTCTTCATATTTTTCACCCCTTTTGAGGCTCTTCATATTTTTGAACACCGCTTCATGTTCCTCCTATTTTTCAGAACGTTTCATGCTCCTCATATTTTTGAAACCTTTTGAAGCTCTTCATATTTTTCACACCTTTTCAGGGTCTTCATGTTTTTTACACCGCTTCATGCTCCTCCGATTTTTCAAACTGTTTCATGCTCCTCCTATTTTTGACACCTTTTGAAGCTCTTCATTTTTCACACCATTTCAGGCTCTTCATGTTTTTGAACACCGTTTAATGCTCCTCCTATTTTTCAGACCGTTTCATGCTCCTCATATTTTTGACACCTTTTGAAGCTCTTCATATTTTACCCACCTTTTCAGGCTCTTCATGTTTTTCAACACCGTTTCATGCTCCTCATGTATTTCCAACCGTTTGAAGCTCTTCATATTTTTCACAACTTTTCAGGCTCTTCATGTTTTTGAACGCGGTTTCATGCTCCTCCTATTTTTCAGACCGTTTCATGCTCCTCATGTATTTCACACCTTTTAAAGCTCTTCATATTTTTCACACCTTTTCAGGCTCTTCATGTTTTTGAACACCGTTTCATTCTCCTCCTATTTTTCAGAGCGTTTCATGCTCCTCATATTTTTGACACCTTTTGAAGCTCTTCATATTTTTCAAACCTTTTCAGGGTCCCCATGTTTTTCAACACCGCTTCATGCTCGTCCTATTTTCCAGACCGTTTCATGCTCGTCTCATTTTTGACACCTTTTGAAGCTCTTCATATTTCTCACAACTTTTAAGCTCTTCATGTTTTTCACACGTTTTCAGGCTCTTCATGTTTTTCAACACCGCTTCATGCTCCTCCTATTTTTCAGACCGTTTCATGCTCATCTTATTTTTGACACCTTTTCAAACTTTTCATATTTTTCACACCTTATCAGGCTCTTCATATTTTTGAACACCGCTTCATGCTTCTCCTATTTTTCACACCGTATACTGCTCCTCATATTTTTCACACCTATTGAAGCTCTTCATATTTTTCACACCTTTTCATGCTCTTCATGTTTTTGAACACTGCTCATGATCCTCCGAATTTTCAGACCGTTTCATGCTCTTCATATTTTTGACACCTTTTGAAACTCTTCATATTTTTCACACCTTTTCAGGTTCTTCATGTTTTTCCACACCACTTCATGCTTCTCGTATTTTTCAAACCTTTTCATGCTTCTCATGAATTTCACACACTTTGAAGCTCTTCATATTTTTCACAACGTTTCAGGCTCTTCATGTTTCTGATCACCGTTTCATGCTCCTCCTATCTTTCACACCGTTTCATGCTTCTCATATTTTTGACACCATTTGAAGCTCTTCATATTTTTCAAACCTTTTCAGGCTCTTCATGTTTTGAACACCGCTTCATGCTCCTCCTATTTCTCAGACCGTTTCATGCTCCTCTTATTTTTGACACCTTTTGAAACTCTTCATATTTTTCACAACTTTTCAGTCTCTTCCTGTTTTTGAACACCGCTTCGTGCTCCTCCTATTTTTCAGACCGTTTAATGCTCCTCATGTATTTCACACCTTTTGAAGCTCTTCATATTTTTCACACGTTTTCAGGCTCTTCATGTTTTTGAACATCGCTTTCTGCTCCTCCTATTTTTCAGACAGTTTCATGCTTCTCATATTTTTGACACCTTTTGAAGCTCTTCATATTTTTCACATCTTTCAGGCTCTTCATGTTTTTGCACACCGCTTCATGCTCCTCCTATATTTCAGACCGTTTCATGCTCCTCATATTTTTGACACCTTTTGAAACTCTTCATATATTTCAAACCTTTTCAGGCTCTTCATGTTTTTGAACACCGCTTCATGCTCCTCCTATTTTTCAGACCGTTTCATGCTCCTCATATTTTTGACACCATTTGAAGCTCTTCATATTTCTCACAGCTTTTCAGGTACTTCATGTTTTTCAACACCGCTTAATGCTCCTCCTATTTTTCAGACCGTTTCATGCTCCTCATATTTTTGACACCATTTGAAGCTCTTCATATTTCTCACAGCTTTTCAGGTTCTTCATGTTTTTCAACACCGCTTCATGCTCCTCCTATTTTTCAGACCGTTTCATGCTCATCTCATTTTTGACACCTTTTGAAGCTCGTCATATTTTACCACATCTTTTGAAGCTCTTCGGATTTTTCACACGTTTTCAGGCTCTTCATGTTTTTCAACACCCCTTCTTGCTCATCCTATTTTTCATACCGTTTCATGTTTCTATCATTTCTGACAACTTTTGAAGCTCTTCATATATTTCACACATTTTCAGGCTCTTCATGTTTTTCAACACCCCTCATGCTCCTCCTATTTTTCAGACCGTTTCATGCTCATCTCACTTTTGACACATTTTGAAGCTCTTCATATTTTCCACACCTTTTGAAGCTCTTCATATTTTTCAAACGTTTTCAGTCTCTTCATTTTTTTCAACACCGCTTCTTGCTCATCCTATTTCTCAGATCGTTTCATGCTCCTCATATTTTTGACACGTTTTGAAGCTCTTCATATTTTTCACACCCTTTCAGGCTCTTCCTGTCTTTGAACACCGTTTCATGCTGCTCCTATTTTTCAGACCGTTTCATGCTCCTCATATTTTTGACACCTTTTGAAGGTTTTCATATCTTTCACTCCTTTTCAGGCTCTTCATGTTTTTTACACCGCTTCATGCTTCTCCTATTTTTCAGACCGTTTCATGCTCCTCCTATTTTTGACACCTTTTGAAGCTCTTCATATTTTTCACACCTTTTCAGGCTCTTCATGTTTTTGAACACCGTTTCATGCTCCTCCTATTTTTCAGACCGTTTCATGCTCCTCATAATTTTGACACCTTTTGAAGCTCTTCATATTTTTCACCCCTTTTGAGGCTCTTCATATTTTTGAACACCGCTTCATGTTCCTCCTATTTTTCAGACCGTTTCATGCTCCTCATATTTCTGAAACCTTTTGAAGCTCTTCATATTTTTCACACCTTTTCAGGGTCTTCATGTTTTTTACACCGCTTCATGCTCCTCCTATTTTTCAAACTGTTTCATGCTCCTCCTATTTTTGACACCTTTTGAAGCTCTTCATTTTTCACACCATTTCAGGCTCTTCATGTATTTGAACACCGTTTCATGCTGCTTCTATTTTTCAGACCTTTTCTTGCTCCTCATATTTTTCACACCTTTTGAAGCTCTTCATATTTTTCACACCTTTTCAGGCTCTTCATGTTTTTGAACACAGCTTCACGCTTCTCCTATTTTTCAGACCGTTTCATGCTACTCATATTTTTGACACCTTTTGAAGCTCTTCATAATTTTCACACCTTTTCAGGCTCTTCATGTTTTTCAACACCACTTCATGCTCCTCGTATTTTTCAGACCGTTTCATGCCCCTAATAGATTTGACACCTTTTGAAGTTCTTCATATTTTTCACGCGTTTTCAGACTCTTCATGTTTTGAACACCGCTTCATGCTCCTCCTATTTTCCAGACCGTTTCATGCTCCTCATGTATTTCACACCTTTGTAAGCTCTTCATAATGTTCACACCTTTTCAGGCTCTTCATGTTTTTCAACACCGTTTCATGCTCCCCCAATTTTTCAGACCGTTCCATGCTTCTCATATTTTTGACACCTTTTGAAGCTCCTCATAATTTTCACACCTTTTGGAGTTCTTCATATATTTCACACCTTTTGAAGCTCTTCATATTTTTCACAACTTTTCAGGCTCTTCATGTTTTTGAACACCGTTTCATGCTCCTCCTATATTTCAGACCATTTCATGCTCCTCATATTTTTGACACCGTTTGAAGCTCTTCATATTTTTCACTTCTTTTCAGGCTCTTCATGTTTTTCAACACCGATTCATGCTCCTCCTATTTTTCAGATCGTTTCATGCTCCTCTCATTTCTGACACATTTTGAAGCTTTTCAAATATTTCACACATTTTCAGGCTCTTCATATTTTTCAACACAACTTCATGCTCCCCCTATTTTTCAGACCGTTTCATGCTCATCTCATTTTTAACATCTTGTCAAACTCTTAATATTTTTCCAAGCTTTTGAAGCTCTTCATATTTTCCACACTTTTTCAGGCTCTTCAGGTTTTTCAATACCGCTTCTTGCTGCTCCTAATTTTCAGACCGTTTCATGCTCCTCACATTTTTGACACATTTTGAAGCTCTTCATATTTTTCAAGCCTTTTCAGGCTCTTCATGTTTTTGAACACCGCTTCATGCTCTTCCTATTTTTGACACATTTTGAAGCTCTTCATATTTTTCACACATTTTCAGGCTCTTCTTGTTTTTGAACACCGCTTCATGCTCGTCCTATTTTTCAGACCGTTTCATGCTCCTCATATTTTTCACACCTTTTGAAGCTCTGCATATATTTCACAACTTTTAAACCTCTTCATGTTTTTTAACACCGCTTCATGCTCCTCCTATTTTCAAGACCGATTCATAATCCTCATATATTTCATACCTTTTGAACCTCTTCATATTTTTCACACTTTTTCATGCTCTTCATGTTTTTCAACAACACTTCATGCTCCTCCTATTTTTTAGACCGTTTCAAGCTCCTCTTATGTTTGACACATTTTGAAGCTCTTCATATATTTCACACCTTTTCAGGCTCTTCATGTTTTTGAACACCGCTTCATACTCCTCCTATTTTTCAGGTCGTTTCATGCTCCTCTTTTTTTTGACACCTTTTGAAGCTCTTCATATTTTTCACTCCTTTTCAGGCTCCACATGTTTTTGAACAGCGCATCATGCTCCTCCTATTTTCAGACCGTTTCATGCTCGTCATGTATTTCACACCTTTTGAAGCTCTTCATATTTTTCAACTCCTTTTCAGGCTCTTCAGGTTTTTGAACATCATTTCATGCTGCTCCTACTTTTCAGATCATTTCATGCTCCTCATATTTTTGACACCTTTAGAAGCTCTTCATATTTTTCACAGCATTTCAGGCTGTTCATGTTTTTCAACACAACTTCATGATCCTCCCCTTTTTCAGACCATTTCATACTCCTCATATTTTTGACACCTTTTGAAGGTCTTCATATATTTCACACCTTTTCAGGCTCTTCATGTTTTTGAACACCGCTTCATGTTCCTCCTATTTTTCAGACCGTTTCAGGCTCCTCATATATTTAACACCTTTTCTAGTTCTTCATATTTTTCACACCTTTTCAGGCTCTGCATATTTTTTAAAACCGCTTCATGCACCTCCCATTTTTTAGACCGTTTCATGCTTCTCATATTTTTGACACCTTTTGAAGCTCTTGATATATTTCACACCTTCTCAGGCTCTTCATTTTTTTGAACACCACTTCTTGCTCCTCCTATTTTTCAGACCGTTTCATGCTCATCTCATTTTTGACACCTTTTGAAGCTCTTCATATATTTGACACCTTTTGAAGCTCTTCATATTTTTCACACTTTTTCAGGCTCTTCATGTTTTTCAACAACACTTCATGCTCCTCCTGTTTTTTAGACCGTTTCAAGCTCCTCTTATGTTTGACACCTTTTGAAGCTCTTCATATTTTTCACATCTTTTCAGGCACTTCACGTTTTTGAACACCGCTTCATGCTCCTCCTATTTTTCAGACTGTTACATGCTCCTCATATTTTTGACACCTTTTGAAGCTCTTCATATATTTCACACCTTTTCAGGCTCTTCATGTTTTTGAACAATGCTTCATACTCCTCCTATTTTTCAGGTCGTTTCATGCTCCTCTTTTTTTTGACACCTTTTGAAGCTCTTCATATTTTTCACTCCTTTTCAGGCTCCACATGTTTTTGAACAGCGCATCATGCTCCTCCTATTTTCAGACCGTTTCATGCTCCTCATGTATTTCACACCTTTTGAAGCTCTTCATATTATTCAACTCCTTTTCAGGCTCTTCAGGTTTTTGAACATCATTTCATGCTGCTCCTACTTTTCAGATCGTTTCATGCTCCTCATATTTTTGACACCTTTAGAGGCTCTTCATATTTTTCACACCTTTTCAGGCTGTTCATGTTTTTCAACACCGCTTCATGATCCTCCTCTTTTTCAGACCGTTTCATGCTCCTCATATTTTTGACACTTGTTGAAGCTCTTCAGATATTTCACACCTTTTCAGGCTCTTCATCTTTTTCAACACGACTTCATCCTCCACATATTTTTCAGACGGCTTCATGCTCATCTCATTTTTGACACCTTTTGAAGCTCTTCATATTTTTGACACCTTTTGAAGCTCTTCATATTTCTCACACTTTTTCAGGCTCTTCATGTTTTTCAACACCGCTTCATGCTCCTCCTCTTTTTCAGACCGTTTCATGCTCCTCATATTTTTGACACCTTTTGAAGCTCTTCATATATTTCATACTTTTTCAGGCTCTTCATGTTTTCAACACCACTTCATGCTCCTCCTATTTTTCAGACCTTTAATGCTCATCTCATTTTTGACACCTTTTGAAGGTCTTCATATTTTTTACACCTTTTGAAGCTCTTCATATTTTTCACACCTTTTCGGGCTCTTCATGTTTCTGAACACTGCTTCATGCTCCTCCTATTTTTCAGACCGTATAATGCTCCTCATGTGTTTGACAACTTTTGAAGCTCTTCATAATTTTCACACTTTGGCAGGCTCTTAATGTTTTTGAAAACGGTTTCATGCTCCTCCTATTTTTCAGACCGTTTCATGCTCCTCATATATTTGACACCTTTTGAAGCTGTTGATATTTTTCACACTTTCTCAGTCTCTTCATTTTTTTGGACACCACTTCTTGCTCCTCCTGTTTTTCAGACCGTTTCATGCTCATCTCTTTTTTGACACCTTTTGAAGCTCTTCATATATTTGACACCTTTTGAAGCTCTTCATATTTTTCACACTTTTTCAGGCTCTTCATGTTTTGCAACAACACTTCATGCTCCTCCTATTTTTTAGACCGTTTCATGCTCCTCTTATGTTTGACACCTTTTGAAGCCCTTCATATTTTTCACAACTTTTCAGTCTCTTCATGTTTTTGAACACCGTTTCATGCTCCTCCTATTTTTCAGACCGTTACATGCTCCTCATATTTTTGACACCTTTTGAAGCTCTTCATATTTTTCACACCTTTTCAGGCTCTTCATGTTTTTGAACACT
Organism: Dama dama; assembly: GCF_033118175.1. NCBI lineage: Eukaryota > Metazoa > Chordata > Mammalia > Artiodactyla > Cervidae > Dama > Dama dama. The sequence continues at coordinate 1,564,073 of NW_026870900.1, forward strand.
ACTTCATGCTCCTCCTTTTTTTCAGGGCGTTTCATGCTCCTCATATTTTTGACACATTTTGAAGCTCTTCATATTTTTCACTCCTTTTCAGGCTCCACTTATTTTTGAACAGCGCATCATGCTCCTCCTATTTTCAGACCGTTTCATGCTCCTCATGTATTTCACACCTTTGAAGCTCTTCATGTTTTTCAAACCTTTTCACGCTCTTCATGTTTTTGAACACCGCTTCATGCTCCTGCTATTTTTCAAACCGTTTGATGATCCTCATGTATTTCACACCTTTGAACCTCTTCATATTTTTCACACCTTTTCAGGCTTTTCATGTGCTTCAACACCACTTCATGCTCCTCATCTTTTTCAGACCGTTTCAAGCTCATCTCATTTTTTACACATTTTGAAGCTCTTCATATATTTCACACCTTTTGAAGCTCTTCATATTTTTGACAACTTTTCAGGCTCTTCATGTTTTTCAACACCACTTCATGCTCCTCCTTTTTTTCAGACCGTTTCATGCTCCTCATATTTTTCACACCTTTTGAAGCTCTTTATATTTTTCACACCTTTTCATGCTATTCAGGTTTTTCAACACCACTTCATGCACCTCCTATTTTTCAGACCGTTTCATGCTCCTCATATTTTTGACACCTTTTGAAATCTTCATATATTTCACACCTTTTCAGGCTCTTCATTTTTTTGAACACAACTTCATGCTCCTTCTATTTTTCAGACCGTTTCATGCTCTTCTCATATTTGAACCCTTTTGAAGGTCTTCATATTTTTCACACCTTTTGAAGCTCTTCATATTTTACACACCTTTTCGGGCTGTTCATGTTTTTGAACCCCGCTTCATGCTCCTCCTAATTTTCAGACCGTATAATGCTCCTCATGTATTTGACAACTTTTGAAGGTCTTCATATTTTTCACACCTTTTCAGGCTCTTCATGTTTTTTGAACAGCACTTCATGCTCCTCCTATTTTTCAGACAGTTTCATGCTCCTCATATATTTCACACCTTTTGAAGCTCTTCATATTTTTCACACTTTTTCAGGCTCTTCATGTTTGTGAAAACCGTTTCATGCTCCTCCTATTTTACAGACGGTTTCATGCTCCTCATATTTTTGACACCTTTGGAAGCTCTTCATATTTTTCACACTTTTCAGGCTCTTAATATTTTTCAACACGGCTTCATGCTCCTCCTATTTTTCAGACCGTTTTATGCACCTCATATTTTTCACACCTTTTGAAGCTCTTCATATTTTTCACACCTTTTAAGCCTCTTCATGTTTTTTAACACCGCTTCATGCTCCTCCTATTTTCAAGACCGTTTCATACTCCTCATGTATTTCATACCTTTTGAAGCTCTTCATATTTTTCACACCTTTTCAGGCTCTTCATGTTTTTGAACACTGCTTTATGCTCCTCCTATTTTTAAGACCGTTTCATGCTCCTCATATTTTTGACACCTTTTGAAGCTCTTGATATATTTCACACCTTCTCAGGCTCTTCATTTTTTTGAACACCGCTTTATGCTCCTCCTATTTTTCAGACCGTTACATGCTCCTCATATTTTTGACACCTTTTGAAGCTCTTCATATTTTTCACTCCTTTTCAGGCTCCACATGTTTTTGAACAGCACATCATGCTCCTCATATTTTCAGACCGTTTCATGCTCCTCATGTATTTCACACCTTTTGAAGCTCTTCATATTTTTCAACTCCTTTTCAGTCTCTTCATGTTTTTGAACATGATTTCATGCTGCTCCTACTTTTCAGATCGTTTCATGCTCCTCATATTTTTGACACCTTTAGAAGCTCTTCATATTATTCACACCTTTTCAGGCTGTCATGTTTTTCAACACCGCTTCATAATCCTCCTCTTTTTCAGACCGTTTCATGCTCCTCATATTTTTGACACCTTTTGAAGCTCTTCATATATTTCACACCTTTTCAGGCTCTTCATGTTTTTCAACACCACTTCAACCTCCACATGTTTTTCAGACGGCTTCATGCTCATCTCATTTTTGACACCTTTTGAAGCGCTTCATATTTTTGACACCTTTTGAAGCTCTTCATATTTCTCACACTTTTTCAGGCTCTTCATGTTTTTCAACACCGCTTCATGCTCCTCCTATTTTTCAGACCGTTTCATGCTCCACATATTTTTGACACCTTTTGAAGCTCTTCATATATTTCACACCTTTTCAGGCTCGTCATTTTTCTGAACACCACTTCATGCTCCTCCTATTTTTCAGACCGTTTCATGCTCCTCTCATTTTTGTCATCTTTTGAAGCTCTTAATATTTTTCACACCTTTTGAAGCTCTTCATATTTTTCACACGTTTCAGGCTCTTAAAGTTTTTGAAGCCGCTTCATGCTCCTCCTATTTTCAGACCTTTTCATGCTCATCTAATTTTGGACATCTTTTGAAGCTCTTCATATATTTCACACCTTTTGAAGCTCTTCATATTTTTAATATTTTTGAAGCTCTTCATATTTTTCACAACTTTTCAGTCTCTTCATGTTTTTGAACACCGCTTCATGCTCCTCCTATTTTTCAGATCGTTTCATACTCCTCATAATTTTGAGACCTTTTGAAGCTCTTCATGTATTTCACACCTTTTCAGGCTCTTCATGTTTTAGGAAAACGCTTCATGCTCCTACTATTTTTCCGACCATATCATGCTCCTCATATTTTTCACACCTTTTGAAGCTCTTCATATTTTTCACACCTTTTCAGGCTGTTCATATTTTTGAACACCACTTCTTGCTCCTACTATTTTTCAGAGAGTTTCATGCTCCTCATGTATTTCACACCTTTTGAAGCTCTTCATATTTTTCACACTTTTTCAGGCTCTTCATGTGTTTCCACACCGCTTCAGGCTCGTCCTATTTTTCAGAACTTTTCATGCTCCTCATATTTTTGACACATTTTGAAGCTCTTCATATTTTTCACACCTTTTCAGGCTCTTCATGTTTTTCAACACCGCTTCATGTTCTTCCTGTTTTTCAGACCGTTTCATGCTCCTCATATTTTTGACACTTTTTGAAGCTCTTCATATATTTCACACCTTTTCAGGCTTTTCATCTTTTCAACACCACTTAATGCCCCTCCTATTTTTCAGACCGTATCATGCTCATCTCATTTTTTACACCTTATGAGGTTCTTCATATTTTTCACACCTTTTCAGGCTCTTCATGTTTTTCAATACCGCTTCATGCTCCTCCATTTTTCACACCGTTTCATGCTTCTCATGTATTTCACACCTTTTGAAACTCTTCATATTTTTCAAATCTTTTCAGGCTCTTCATGTTTTTGAACAAGGTTTCATGCTCCTCCCATTTTTCAGACCGTTTCATGCTCCTCATATTTTTGACACGTTTTGAAGCTCTTCATATTTTTCACATTTTTCAGGCTCTTCATGTTTTTGAACACCGCTTCATGGTCCTCCTATTGTTCAGACCGTTTCTTTTTCCTCATATTTTTCACACATTTTGAAGCTCTTCCTATTTTTCACAACTTTTCAGGCTCTTCATATTTTTCAACACCGCTTCATGCTCCTCCTATTTTTCACACCGTTTAATGCTCCTCATGTATTTCACACCTTTTGAAGCTCTTCATAATTTTCACATCTTTTCAGGCTCTTCATGTTTTTGAACAATGTTTCATGCTCCTCTTTTTTTTCAGACCGTTTCATGCTCATCTCATTTTTTACACCTTTAGAAGCTCTTCATATTTTTCACACCTTTTGAAGCTCTTCATAATTTTCACATCTTTTCAGGCTCTTCATGTTTTTGAACAATGTTTCATGCTCCTCTATTTTTCAGACCGCTTCATGCTCCTCATATTTTTGACACCTTTTGAATCTCTTCATATATTTCACACCTTTTCAGGCTTTTCATCTTTTTCAACACCACTTAATGCCCCTCCTATTTTTCAGACCGTATCATGCTCATCTCATTTTTTACACCTTATGAAGCTCTTCATATTTTTCACACCTTTTCAGGCTCTTCATGTTTTTCAATACCGCTTCATGCTCCTCCATTTTTCACACCGTTTCATGCTTCTCATGTATTTCACACCTTTTGAAAGTCTTCATATTTTTCAAATCTTTTCAGGCTCTTCATGTTTTTGAACAAGGTTTCATGCTCCTCCCATTTTTCAGACCGTTTCATGCTCCTCATATTTTTGACACGTTTTGAAGCTCTTCATATTTTTCACATTTTTCAGGCTCTTCATGTTTTTGAACACCGTTTCATGCTCCTCCTATTTTTCAGACCGTTCATGCTCTTCATATTTTGACACCTTTTGAAGCTCTTCATATTTTTCACATTTTTCAGGCTTTTCATGTTTTTGAACACCGCGTCATGCTCCTCCTATTGTTCAGACCGTTACTTTTTCCTCATATTTTTGACACATTTTGAAGCTCTTCCTATTTTTCACAACTTTTCAGGCTCTTCATATTTTTCAACACCGCTTCATGCTCCTCCTATTTTTCACACCGTTTAATGCTCCTCATGTATTTCCCACCTTTTGAAGCTCTTCATAATTTTCACATCTTTTCAGGCTCTTCATGTTTTTGAACAATGTTTCATGCTCCTCTTTTTTTTCAGACCGTTTCATGCTCATCTCATTTTTTACACCTTTAGAAGCTCTTCATATTTTTCACACCTTTTGAAGCTCTTCAAATTTTTCACATCATTTCAGGCTCTTCATGTTTTTGAACAATGTTTCATGCTCCTCTATTTTTCAGACCGCTTCATGCTCCTCATATTTTTGACACCTTTTGAATCTCTTCATATATTTCACACCTTTTCAGGCTTTTCATCTTTTTCAACACCACTTAATGCCCCTCCTATTTTTCAGACCGTATCATGCTCATCTCATTTTTTACACCTTATGAAGCTCTTCATATTTTTCACACCTTTTCAGGCTCTTCATGTTTTTCAATACCGCTTCATGCTCCTCCATTTTTCACACCGTTTCATGCTTCTCATGTATTTCACACCTTTTGAAACTCTTCATATTTTTCAAATTTTTTCAGGCTCTTCATGTTTTTGAACAAGGTTTCATGCTCCTCCCATTTTTCAGACCGTTTCATGCTCCTCACATTTTTGACACGTTTTGAAGCTCTTCATATTTTTCACATTTTTCAGGCTCTTCATGTTTTTGAACACCGTTTCATGCTCCTCCTATTTTTCAGACCGTTCATGCTCTTCATATTTTGACACCTTTTGAAGCTCTTCATATTTTCCACATTTTTCAGGCTCTTCATGTTTTTGAACACCGCGTCATGCTCCTCCTATTGTTCAGACCGTTTCTTTTTCCTCATATTTTTCACACGTTTTGAAGCTCTTCCTATTTTTCACAACTTTTCAGGCTCTTCATATTTTTCAACACCGCTTCATGCTCCTCCTATTTTTCACACCGTTTAATGCTCCTCATGTATTTCACACCTTTTGAAACTCTTCATATATTTCACACCTTTTCAGGCTCTTAATGTTTTTCAACACCACTTCATGCTCCTCATATTTTTAAGACCGTTTTATGCTCCTCATATTTTTGACACCTTTAGAAGCTCTTCATATTTTTCACACCTTTCAGGCTCTTCATGTTTTTCAACACCGCTTCATGCTCCTCCTATTTTTGAGACCGTTTAATCCTCCTCATGTATTTCACACCTTTTGAAGCTCTTCATATTTGTTACACCTTTCAGGCTCTTCATGTTTTTCAACACCGCTTCATGCTCCTCCTATTTTTGAGACCGTTTAATCCTCCTCATGTATTTCACACCTTTTGAAGCTCTTCATATTTGTTACACCTTTTCAGGCTATTCATGTTTTTGAACACCGTTTCATGCTCCTCCTATTATGCAGACCGTTTCATTCTCCTCATATTTTTGACACCTTTTGAAGCTGTTCATATATTTCAAACCTTTTCAGGCTTTTCATTTTTTTCAACACCACTTCATGCTTCTCCTATTTTTCAGAGCGTTTCATGCTCATCTGATTTTGACACCTTTTGAAACTCTTCATATTTTTCACACCTTTTCAGGCTCTTCATGATTTACAACACCGCTTCATGCTCCTCCTATTTTTCAGACCGTTTCATCCTCCTCATGTTTTTGACACCTTTTGAAGTTCTTAATATTTTTCACACCTTTTCAGGCTCTTCATGTTTTTCAACACCGCTTCATCCTCTTTCTATTTTTCAGAACGTTTCATGCTCCTCATATTTTTGACACCTTTTGAAGCTCTTCATATTTTTCACACCTTTTCAGGCTTTTCATGTTTTTGAACACAGCTTCATGTTCCTCCTATTTTTCAGACCGTTTCATGCTCCTCATATTCTTGACACCTTTTGAAGCTCTTCATATTTTTCACACCTTTTCTGGCTCTTCATGTTTTTGAACACCGCTTCATGCTCCTCCTATTTTTCAGACCGTTTCAGGCTCCTCATAATTTTAACACCTTTGAAGCTCTTCATATTTCTCACACCTTTTCAGGCTCTTCATGTTTTTCAACACCGCTTCATGCTCCTCCTATTTTTCAGACCGTTTCATGATCATCTCAGTTTTGACACCTTTTGAAGCTTTGCATATTTTTCACAGCTTTTCAGGATCTTCATGTTTTTGAACACCGCTTCATGCTCCTCCTATTTTTCAGACCGTTTCATACTCCTCATATTTTTGACATCTTTTGAAGCTCTTCATATTTTTGACACCTTTTCAGGCTCTTCATGTTTTAAACACCGCTTCATGCTAATCCTATTTTTCAAACCATATCATGCTCCTCATATTATTTACACCTTTTGAAGCTCTTCATATTTTTCACACCTTTTCAGGCTCTTCATGTTTTTGAACACCGCTTCATGCTCCTCTTATTTTTCAGACCGTTTCATGCTCCTCATGTATTTAACACCTTTTGAAGCTATACATATTTTCCACACCTTTTCAGACTGTTCATGTTTTTCAACACCGCTTCATGCTCCTCCTATTTTTCACCGTTTCATGCTCCTCATATTTTTCACACCTTTTGATACTCTTCATATTTTTCACACCTTTTCAGGCTCTTCATGTTTTTCAACACCGCTTCATGTTCCTCCTATTTTTCAGACCGTTTCATGCTCCTCATGTATTTCACAGTTTTTGAAGCTCTTCATATTTTTCACACCTTTTCAGGCTCTTCATGTTTTTCAACACCGCTTCATGCTCCTCCTATTTTCAGACCATTCCATGCTCCTCATATTTTTGACACCTTTTGAAGCTCGTCATATTTTTCACAGCTTTTCAGGGTCTTCATGTTTTTGAACACCGGTTCATGCTCCTCCTATATTTCAGACCGTTTCATGCTCCTCATATTTTTCACACCATATGAAGCTCTTCATATTTTTCACACCTTTTCAGGCTCTTCATGTTTTTGAAGACCGTTTCATGCTCCTTCTATTTTTCAGACCATTTCTTGCTCCTCATATTTTTGACACCTTTTGAAGCTCTTCATATTTTTCACACCTTTTCAGGCTCTTCATGTTTTTGAACACCGTTTCATGCTCCTCCTATTTTTCAGACCTATTCATGCTCCTCATATTTTTGACAACATTTGAAGCTCTTCATATTTTTCACACCTTTTCAGGCTCTTCACGTTTTTGAACAACGCTTCATGCTCCTCCTATTTTTCAGACTGTTTCATGCTCAGCTAATTTTTGACACTTTTTGAAGCTCTTCATATTTTTCACACCTTTTGAAGCTCTTCATATTTTTCACACCTTTTCAGGCTCTTCATGGTTTTGAACACCGCTTCATGCTGCTTCTATTTTTCAGACCGTTTCATGCTCCTCATATTTTTGACACTTTTTGAAGCTCTTCATATTTTTCACACCTTTTCAGGCTCTTCACGTTTTTGAACAACACTTCATGCTCCTCCTATTTTTCAGACCGTTTCATGCTCCTCGTATTTTTGACACTTTTTGAAGCTCTTCATATTTTTCACAGCTTTTCAGGCTCTTCATGTTTTTGAACACCACTACATGCTCCTCCTATTTTTCAGACAATTTCATGATCCTCATATTTTTCACACCTTTTCAGGCTCTTCATGTTTTTGAACACAGCTTCGTGCTCCTCCCATTTTTCAGACAGTTTCATGCTCGTCATATTATTGACACCTTTTGAATCTCTTCATATTTTTCACACCTTTTCAGGCTCTTCATGTTTTTCAACACCGCCTTATGCTCCTCCTTTTTTTCAGACTTTTTCATGCTCCTCATGTAATTCACACCTTTTGAAGCTCTTTATATTTTTCACACCTTTTCAGGCTCTTCATGTTTTTCAACACCATTTCATGCTCCTCCTATTTTTCAGACCGTTTCATGCTCATCTAATATTTAACACCTTTTGAAACTCTTCATATATTTCACACCTTTTGAAGCTCTTCATATTTTTCACATTTTTGAAGCTCTTCATATTTTTCACACCTTTTCAGGCTCTTCATGTTTTTCAACACCATTTCATGCTGCTTCTATTTTTCAGACCGTTTCATGTTCCTCATGTATTTCACACCTTTTGAAGCTCTTCATATTTTTCACACCTTTTCAGGCTCTTCATGTTTTTGAACACAGCTTCACGCTTCTCCTATTTTTCAGACCGTTTCATGCTACTCATATTTTTGACACCTTTTGAAGCTCTTCATAATTTTTACACCTTTTCAGGCTCTTCATGTTTTTCAACACCACTTCATGCTCCTCGTATTTTTCAGACCGTTTCATGCCCCTAATAGATTTGACATTTTTTGAAACTCTTCATATTTTTCACCCCTTTTGAGGCTCTTCATATTTTTGAACACCGCTTCATGTTCCTCTATTTTTCAGACCGTTTCATGCTCCTCATATTTTTGACACCTTTTGAAGGTCTTCATATCTTTCACACCTTTTCAGGCTCTTCATGTTTTTTACACCGCTTCATACTTCTCCTATTTTTCAGACTGTTTCATGCTCCTCCTATTTTTGACACCTTTTGAAGCATTTCATATCTTTCACACCTTTTCAGGCTCTTCATGTTTTTGAACACCGTTTCATGCTCCTCCTATTTTTCAGACCGTTTCATGCTCCTCCTATTTTTGACACCTTTTGAAGCTCTTCATATTTTTCACCCCTTTTGAGGCTCTTCATGTTTTTGAACACCGTTTCATGCTCCTCCTATTTTTCAGACCGTTTCATGCTCCTCATAATTTTGACACCTTTTGAAGCTCTTCATATTTTTCACCCCTTTTGAGGCTCTTCATATTTTTGAACACCGCTTCATGTTCCTCCTATTTTTCAGACCGTTTCATGCTCCTCATATTTTTGAAATCTTTTGAAGCTCTTCATATTTTTCACACCTTTTCAGGGTCTTCATGTTTTTTACACCGCTTCATGCTCCTCCGATTTTTCAAACTGTTTCATGCTCCTCCTATTTTTGACACCTTTTGAAGCTCTTCATTTTTCACACCATTTCAGGCTCTTCATGTTTTTGAACACCGTTTAATGCTCCTCCTATTTTTCAGACCGTTTCATGCTCCTCATATTTTTGACACCTTTTGAAGCTCTTCATATTTTACCCACCTTTTCAGGCTCTTCATGTTTTTCAACACCGTTTCATGCTCCTCATGTATTTCCAACCGTTTGAAGCTCTTCATATTTTTCACAACTTTTCAGGCTCTTCATGTTTTTGAACGCGGTTTCATGCTCCTCCTATTTTTCAGACCGTTTCATGCTCCTCATGTATTTCACACCTTTTAAAGCTCTTCATATTTTTCACACCTTTTCAGGCTCTTCATGTTTTTGAACACCGTTTCATTCTCCTCCTATTTTTCAGAGCGTTTCATGCTCCTCATATTTTTGACACCTTTTGAAGCTCTTCATATTTTTCAAACCTTTTCAGGGTCCCCATGTTTTTCAACACCGCTTCATGCTCGTCCTATTTTCCAGACCGTTTCATGCTCGTCTCATTTTTGACACCTTTTGAAGCTCTTCATATTTCTCACAACTTTTAAGCTCTTCATGTTTTTCACACGTTTTCAGGCTCTTCATGTTTTTCAACACCGCTTCATGCTCCTCCTATTTTTCAGACCGTTTCATGCTCATCTTATTTTTGACACCTTTTCAAACTTTTCATATTTTTCACACCTTATCAGGCTCTTCATATTTTTGAACACCGCTTCATGCTTCTCCTATTTTTCACACCGTATACTGCTCCTCATATTTTTCACACCTATTGAAGCTCTTCATATTTTTCACACCTTTTCATGCTCTTCATGTTTTTGAACACTGCTCATGATCCTCCGAATTTTCAGACCGTTTCATGCTCTTCATATTTTTGACACCTTTTGAAACTCTTCATATTTTTCACACCTTTTCAGGTTCTTCATGTTTTTCCACACCACTTCATGCTTCTCGTATTTTTCAAACCTTTTCATGCTTCTCATGAATTTCACACACTTTGAAGCTCTTCATATTTTTCACAACGTTTCAGGCTCTTCATGTTTCTGATCACCGTTTCATGCTCCTCCTATCTTTCACACCGTTTCATGCTTCTCATATTTTTGACACCATTTGAAGCTCTTCATATTTTTCAAACCTTTTCAGGCTCTTCATGTTTTGAACACCGCTTCATGCTCCTCCTATTTCTCAGACCGTTTCATGCTCCTCTTATTTTTGACACCTTTTGAAACTCTTCATATTTTTCACAACTTTTCAGTCTCTTCCTGTTTTTGAACACCGCTTCGTGCTCCTCCTATTTTTCAGACCGTTTAATGCTCCTCATGTATTTCACACCTTTTGAAGCTCTTCATATTTTTCACACGTTTTCAGGCTCTTCATGTTTTTGAACATCGCTTTCTGCTCCTCCTATTTTTCAGACAGTTTCATGCTTCTCATATTTTTGACACCTTTTGAAGCTCTTCATATTTTTCACATCTTTCAGGCTCTTCATGTTTTTGCACACCGCTTCATGCTCCTCCTATATTTCAGACCGTTTCATGCTCCTCATATTTTTGACACCTTTTGAAACTCTTCATATATTTCAAACCTTTTCAGGCTCTTCATGTTTTTGAACACCGCTTCATGCTCCTCCTATTTTTCAGACCGTTTCATGCTCCTCATATTTTTGACACCATTTGAAGCTCTTCATATTTCTCACAGCTTTTCAGGTACTTCATGTTTTTCAACACCGCTTAATGCTCCTCCTATTTTTCAGACCGTTTCATGCTCCTCATATTTTTGACACCATTTGAAGCTCTTCATATTTCTCACAGCTTTTCAGGTTCTTCATGTTTTTCAACACCGCTTCATGCTCCTCCTATTTTTCAGACCGTTTCATGCTCATCTCATTTTTGACACCTTTTGAAGCTCGTCATATTTTACCACATCTTTTGAAGCTCTTCGGATTTTTCACACGTTTTCAGGCTCTTCATGTTTTTCAACACCCCTTCTTGCTCATCCTATTTTTCATACCGTTTCATGTTTCTATCATTTCTGACAACTTTTGAAGCTCTTCATATATTTCACACATTTTCAGGCTCTTCATGTTTTTCAACACCCCTCATGCTCCTCCTATTTTTCAGACCGTTTCATGCTCATCTCACTTTTGACACATTTTGAAGCTCTTCATATTTTCCACACCTTTTGAAGCTCTTCATATTTTTCAAACGTTTTCAGGCTCTTCATTTTTTTCAACACCGCTTCTTGCTCATCCTATTTCTCAGATCGTTTCATGCTCCTCATATTTTTGACACGTTTTGAAGCTCTTCATATTTTTCACACCCTTTCAGGCTCTTCCTGTCTTTGAACACCGTTTCATGCTGCTCCTATTTTTCAGACCGTTTCATGCTCCTCATATTTTTGACACCTTTTGAAGGTCTTCATATCTTTCACTCCTTTTCAGGCTCTTCATGTTTTTTACACCGCTTCATGCTTCTCCTATTTTTCAGACCGTTTCATGCTCCTCCTATTTTTGACACCTTTTGAAGCTCTTCATATTTTTCACACCTTTTCAGGCTCTTCATGTTTTTGAACACCGTTTCATGCTCCTCCTATTTTTCAGACCGTTTCATGCTCCTCATAATTTTGACACCTTTTGAAGCTCTTCATATTTTTCACCCCTTTTGAGGCTCTTCATATTTTTGAACACCGCTTCATGTTCCTCCTATTTTTCAGACCGTTTCATGCTCCTCATATTTCTGAAACCTTTTGAAGCTCTTCATATTTTTCACACCTTTTCAGGGTCTTCATGTTTTTTACACCGCTTCATGCTCCTCCTATTTTTCAAACTGTTTCATGCTCCTCCTATTTTTGACACCTTTTGAAGCTCTTCATTTTTCACACCATTTCAGGCTCTTCATGTATTTGAACACCGTTTCATGCTGCTTCTATTTTTCAGACCTTTTCTTGCTCCTCATATTTTTCACACCTTTTGAAGCTCTTCATATTTTTCACACCTTTTCAGGCTCTTCATGTTTTTGAACACAGCTTCACGCTTCTCCTATTTTTCAGACCGTTTCATGCTACTCATATTTTTGACACCTTTTGAAGCTCTTCATAATTTTCACACCTTTTCAGGCTCTTCATGTTTTTCAACACCACTTCATGCTCCTCGTATTTTTCAGACCGTTTCATGCCCCTAATAGATTTGACACCTTTTGAAGTTCTTCATATTTTTCACGCGTTTTCAGACTCTTCATGTTTTGAACACCGCTTCATGCTCCTCCTATTTTCCAGACCGTTTCATGCTCCTCATGTATTTCACACCTTTGTAAGCTCTTCATAATGTTCACACCTTTTCAGGCTCTTCATGTTTTTCAACACCGTTTCATGCTCCCCCAATTTTTCAGACCGTTCCATGCTTCTCATATTTTTGACACCTTTTGAAGCTCCTCATAATTTTCACACCTTTTGAAGTTCTTCATATATTTCACACCTTTTGAAGCTCTTCATATTTTTCACAACTTTTCAGGCTCTTCATGTTTTTGAACACCGTTTCATGCTCCTCCTATATTTCAGACCATTTCATGCTCCTCATATTTTTGACACCGTTTGAAGCTCTTCATATTTTTCACTTCTTTTCAGGCTCTTCATGTTTTTCAACACCGATTCATGCTCCTCCTATTTTTCAGATCGTTTCATGCTCCTCTCATTTCTGACACATTTTGAAGCTTTTCAAATATTTCACACATTTTCAGGCTCTTCATATTTTTCAACACAACTTCATGCTCCCCCTATTTTTCAGACCGTTTCATGCTCATCTCATTTTTAACATCTTGTCAAACTCTTAATATTTTTCCAAGCTTTTGAAGCTCTTCATATTTTCCACACTTTTTCAGGCTCTTCAGGTTTTTCAATACCGCTTCTTGCTGCTCCTAATTTTCAGACCGTTTCATGCTCCTCACATTTTTGACACATTTTGAAGCTCTTCATATTTTTCAAGCCTTTTCAGGCTCTTCATGTTTTTGAACACCGCTTCATGCTCTTCCTATTTTTGACACATTTTGAAGCTCTTCATATTTTTCACACATTTTCAGGCTCTTCTTGTTTTTGAACACCGCTTCATGCTCCTCCTATTTTTCAGACCGTTTCATGCTCCTCATATTTTTCACACCTTTTGAAGCTCTGCATATATTTCACAACTTTTAAACCTCTTCATGTTTTTTAACACCGCTTCATGCTCCTCCTATTTTCAAGACCGTTTCATAATCCTCATATATTTCATACCTTTTGAACCTCTTCATATTTTTCACACTTTTTCATGCTCTTCATGTTTTTCAACAACACTTCATGCTCCTCCTATTTTTTAGACCGTTTCAAGCTCCTCTTATGTTTGACACATTTTGAAGCTCTTCATATATTTCACACCTTTTCAGGCTCTTCATGTTTTTGAACACCGCTTCATACTCCTCCTATTTTTCAGGTCGTTTCATGCTCCTCTTTTTTTTGACACCTTTTGAAGCTCTTCATATTTTTCACTCCTTTTCAGGCTCCACATGTTTTTGAACAGCGCATCATGCTCCTCCTATTTTCAGACCGTTTCATGCTCGTCATGTATTTCACACCTTTTGAAGCTCTTCATATTTTTCAACTCCTTTTCAGGCTCTTCAGGTTTTTGAACATCATTTCATGCTGCTCCTACTTTTCAGATCATTTCATGCTCCTCATATTTTTGACACCTTTAGAAGCTCTTCATATTTTTCACAGCATTTCAGGCTGTTCATGTTTTTCAACACAACTTCATGATCCTCCCCTTTTTCAGACCGTTTCATACTCCTCATATTTTTGACACCTTTTGAAGGTCTTCATATATTTCACACCTTTTCAGGCTCTTCATGTTTTTGAACACCGCTTCATGTTCCTCCTATTTTTCAGACCGTTTCAGGCTCCTCATATATTTAACACCTTTTCTAGTTCTTCATATTTTTCACACCTTTTCAGGCTCTGCATATTTTTTAAAACCGCTTCATGCACCTCCCATTTTTTAGACCGTTTCATGCTTCTCATATTTTTGACACCTTTTGAAGCTCTTGATATATTTCACACCTTCTCAGGCTCTTCATTTTTTTGAACACCACTTCTTGCTCCTCCTATTTTTCAGACCGTTTCATGCTCATCTCATTTTTGACACCTTTTGAAGCTCTTCATATATTTGACACCTTTTGAAGCTCTTCATATTTTTCACACTTTTTCAGGCTCTTCATGTTTTTCAACAACACTTCATGCTCCTCCTGTTTTTTAGACCGTTTCAAGCTCCTCTTATGTTTGACACCTTTTGAAGCTCTTCATATTTTTCACATCTTTTCAGGCACTTCACGTTTTTGAACACCGCTTCATGCTCCTCCTATTTTTCAGACTGTTACATGCTCCTCATATTTTTGACACCTTTTGAAGCTCTTCATATATTTCACACCTTTTCAGGCTCTTCATGTTTTTGAACAATGCTTCATACTCCTCCTATTTTTCAGGTCGTTTCATGCTCCTCTTTTTTTCGACACCTTTTGAAGCTCTTCATATTTTTCACTCCTTTTCAGGCTCCACATGTGTTTGAACAGCGCATCATGCTCCTCCTATTTTCAGACCGTTTCATGCTCCTCATGTATTTCACACCTTTTGAAGCTCTTCATATTATTCAACTCCTTTTCAGGCTCTTCAGGTTTTTGAACATCATTTCATGCTGCTCCTACTTTTCAGATCGTTTCATGCTCCTCATATTTTTGACACCTTTAGAGGCTCTTCATATTTTTCACACCTTTTCAGGCTGTTCATGTTTTTCAACACCGCTTCATGATCCTCCTCTTTTTCAGACCGTTTCATGCTCCTCATACTTTTGACACTTGTTGAAGCTCTTCAGATATTTCACACCTTTTCAGGCTCTTCATCTTTTTCAACACGACTTCATCCTCCACATATTTTTCAGACGGCTTCATGCTCATCTCATTTTTGACACCTTTTGAAGCTCTTCATATTTTTGACACCTTTTGAAGCTCTTCATATTTCTCACACTTTTTCAGGCTCTTCATGTTTTTCAACACCGCTTCATGCTCCTCCTCTTTTTCAGACCGTTTCATGCTCCTCATATTTTTGACACCTTTTGAAGCTCTTCATATATTTCATACTTTTTCAGGCTCTTCATGTTTTCAACACCACTTCATGCTCCTCCTATTTTTCAGACCTTTAATGCTCATCTCATTTTTGACACCTTTTGAAGGTCTTCATATTTTTTACACCTTTTGAAGCTCTTCATATTTTTCACACCTTTTCGGGCTCTTCATGTTTCTGAACACTGCTTCATGCTCCTCCTATTTTTCAGACCGTATAATGCTCCTCATGTGTTTGACAACTTTTGAAGCTCTTCATAATTTTCACACTTTGGCAGGCTCTTAATGTTTTTGAAAACGGTTTCATGCTCCTCCTATTTTTCAGACCGTTTCATGCTCCTCATATATTTGACACCTTTTGAAGCTGTTGATATTTTTTACACTTTCTCAGTCTCTTCATTTTTTTGGACACCACTTCTTGCTCCTCCTGTTTTTCAGACCGTTTCATGCTCATCTCTTTTTTGACACCTTTTGAAGCTCTTCATATATTTGACACCTTTTGAAGCTCTTCATATTTTTCACACTTTTTCAGGCTCTTCATGTTTTGCAACAACACTTCATGCTCCTCCTATTTTTTAGACCGTTTCATGCTCCTCTTATGTTTGACACCTTTTGAAGCCCTTCATATTTTTCACAACTTTTCAGTCTCTTCATGTTTTTGAACACCGTTTCATGCTCCTCCTATTTTTCAGACCGTTACATGCTCCTCATATTTTTGACACCTTTTGAAGCTCTTCATATTTTTCACACCTTTTCAGGCTCTTCATGTTTTTGAACACTACTTCATGCTCCTCCTTTTTTTCAGGGCGTTTCATGCTCCTCATATTTTTGACACATTTTGAAGCTCTTCATATTTTTCACTCCTTTTCAGGCTCCACTTATTTTTGAACAGCGCATCATGCTCCTCCTATTTTCAGACCGTTTCATGCTCCTCATGTATTTCACACCTTTGAAGCTCTTCATGTTTTTCAAACCTTTTCACGCTCTTCATGTTTTTGAACACCGCTTCATGCTCCTGCTATTTTTCAAACCGTTTGATGATCCTCATGTATTTCACACCTTTGAACCTCTTCATATTTTTCACACCTTTTCAGGCTTTTCATGTGCTTCAACACCACTTCATGCTCCTCATCTTTTTCAGACCGTTTCAAGCTCATCTCATTTTTTACACATTTTGAAGCTCTTCATATATTTCACACCTTTTGAAGCTCTTCATATTTTTGACAACTTTTCAGGCTCTTCATGTTTTTCAACACCACTTCATGCTCCTCCTTTTTTTCAGACCGTTTCATGCTCCTCATATTTTTCACACCTTTTGAAGCTCTTTATATTTTTCACACCTTTTCATGCTATTCAGGTTTTTCAACACCACTTCATGCACCTCCTATTTTTCAGACCGTTTCATGCTCCTCATATTTTTGACACCTTTTGAAATCTTCATATATTTCACACCTTTTCAGGCTCTTCATTTTTTTGAACACAACTTCATGCTCCTTCTATTTTTCAGACCGTTTCATGCTCTTCTCATATTTGAACCCTTTTGAAGGTCTTCATATTTTTCACACCTTTTGAAGCTCTTCATATTTTACACACCTTTTCGGGCTGTTCATGTTTTTGAACCCCGCTTCATGCTCCTCCTAATTTTCAGACCGTATAATGCTCCTCATGTATTTGACAACTTTTGAAGGTCTTCATATTTTTCACACCTTTTCAGGCTCTTCATGTTTTTTGAACAGCGCTTCATGCTCCTCCTATTTTTCAGACAGTTTCATGCTCCTCATATATTTCACACCTTTTGAAGCTCTTCATATTTTTCACACTTTTTCAGGCTCTTCATGTTTGTGAAAACCGTTTCATGCTCCTCCTATTTTACAGACGGTTTCATGCTCCTCATATTTTTGACACCTTTGGAAGCTCTTCATATTTTTCACACTTTTCAGGCTCTTAATATTTTTCAACACGGCTTCATGCTCCTCCTATTTTTCAGACCGTTTTATGCACCTCATATTTTTCACACCTTTTGAAGCTCTTCATATTTTTCACACCTTTTAAGCCTCTTCATGTTTTTTAACACCGCTTCATGCTCCTCCTATTTTCAAGACCGTTTCATACTCCTCATGTATTTCATACCTTTTGAAGCTCTTCATATTTTTCACACCTTTTCAGGCTCTTCATGTTTTTGAACACTGCTTTATGCTCCTCCTATTTTTAAGACCGTTTCATGCTCCTCATATTTTTGACACCTTTTGAAGCTCTTGATATATTTCACACCTTCTCAGGCTCTTCATTTTTTTGAACACCGCTTTATGCTCCTCCTATTTTTCAGACCGTTACATGCTCCTCATATTTTTGACACCTTTTGAAGCTCTTCATATTTTTCACTCCTTTTCAGGCTCCACATGTTTTTGAACAGCACATCATGCTCCTCATATTTTCAGACCGTTTCATGCTCCTCATGTATTTCACACCTTTTGAAGCTCTTCATATTTTTCAACTCCTTTTCAGTCTCTTCATGTTTTTGAACATGATTTCATGCTGCTCCTACTTTTCAGATCGTTTCATGCTCCTCATATTTTTGACACCTTTAGAAGCTCTTCATATTATTCACACCTTTTCAGGCTGTCATGTTTTTCAACACCGCTTCATAATCCTCCTCTTTTTCAGACCGTTTCATGCTCCTCATATTTTTGACACCTTTTGAAGCTCTTCATATATTTCACACCTTTTCAGGCTCTTCATGTTTTTCAACACCACTTCAACCTCCACATGTTTTTCAGACGGCTTCATGCTCATCTCATTTTTGACACCTTTTGAAGCGCTTCATATTTTTGACACCTTTTGAAGCTCTTCATATTTCTCACACTTTTTCAGGCTCTTCATGTTTTTCAACACCGCTTCATGCTCCTCCTATTTTTCAGACCGTTTCATGCTCCACATATTTTTGACACCTTTTGAAGCTCTTCATATATTTCACACCTTTTCAGGCTCGTCATTTTTCTGAACACCACTTCATGCTCCTCCTATTTTTCAGACCGTTTCATGCTCCTCTCATTTTTGTCATCTTTTGAAGCTCTTAATATTTTTCACACCTTTTGAAGCTCTTCATATTTTTCACACGTTTCAGGCTCTTAAAGTTTTTGAAGCTGCTTCATGCTCCTCCTATTTTCAGACCTTTTCATGCTCATCTAATTTTGGACATCTTTTGAAGCTCTTCATATATTTCACACCTTTTGAAGCTCTTCATATTTTTAATATTTTTGAAGCTCTTCATATTTTTCACAACTTTTCAGTCTCTTCATGTTTTTGAACACCGCTTCATGCTCCTCCTATTTTTCAGATCGTTTCATACTCCTCATAATTTTGAGACCTTTTGAAGCTCTTCATGTATTTCACACCTTTTCAGGCTCTTCATGTTTTAGGAAAACGCTTCATGCTCCTACTATTTTTCCGACCATATCATGCTTCTCATATTTTTCACACCTTTTGAAGCTCTTCATATTTTTCACACCTTTTCAGGCTGTTCATATTTTTGAACACCACTTCTTGCTCCTACTATTTTTCAGAGAGTTTCATGCTCCTCATGTATTTCACACCTTTTGAAGCTCTTCATATTTTTCACACTTTTTCAGGCTCTTCATGTGTTTCCACACCGCTTCAGGCTCGTCCTATTTTTCAGAACTTTTCATGCTCCTCATATTTTTGACACATTTTGAAGCTCTTCATATTTTTCACACCTTTTCAGGCTCTTCATGTGTTTCAACACCGCTTCAGGCTCGTCCTATTTTTCAGAACTTTTCATGCTCCTCATATTTTTGACACCTTTTAAAGCTCTTCATATTTTTCACACCTTTTCAGGCTCTTCAAGTTTTTCAACACCACTTCATGCTCCTCCTATTTTTCAGACCGTTTCATGCTCATCTCATTTTTGACAACTTCTGAAGTTCTTCATATTTTTCACACCTTTTGAAGCTCTTCATATTTTTCACACCTTTTCAGGCTCCTGATGTTTTGCAACACCGCTTCATGCTCCTCCTATTTTTCAGACCGTTTCAATCTCCTCATATTTTTGACAGCGTTTGATGCTCTTCATATTTTTCACACCTTTTCAGGCTCTTCATTTTTTCAACACCGCTTCATGCTCCTCCTGTTTTTCAGACCGTTTCATGCTCATCTCATTTTTGACACCTTTGGAGGCTTTTCATATTTTTCACAACTTTTCAGGCTCTCATGTTTTTGAACACCGCTTCATGCTCCTCCTATTTTTCAGACCGTATCATGCTCGTCATATTTTTCACACCTTTTGAAGCTCTTCATAATTTTCACACCTTTTCAGGCTCTTCATATTTTTGAACACCGCTTCATCCTCCTCCTATTTTTCAGACCGTTTCTTGCCCCTCATGTATTTCACACCTTTTGAAGCTCTTCATATTTTTCACACCTTTTCAGGCTCTTGATGTTTTTCCACACCACTTCATGCTTCTCCTATTTTTCAACCCGTTGCATCCTCCTCATGTATTTCACACCTTTTGAAGCTCTTCATATTTCTCACACCTTTTCAGGCTCTTCATGTTTTTGAACATTGCTTCATGCTCCTCCTATTTTTCAGACCGTTTCATGCTCCTCATATTTTTGACACTCTTTGAAGCTCTTTATATTTTTCACACCTTTTCAGGCTCTTCATGTTTTTGAACACCGCTTCATGATCCTCCTATTTTTCAGACCGTTTCATGCTCCTCATATTTTTGACACCTTTTGAAGCTCTTCATATTTTTCACACCTTTTCAGCCTCTTCATGTTTTTCAACACCACTTCATGCTCGTCCTATTTTTCAGACCGTTTCATGCTCCTCATATTTTTGACACCTTTTGAAGCTCTTCACATTGTTCACACCTTTTCAGGCTCTTCATGTTTTTGAACACAGTTTCAACCTGTTCCTAATTTTCAGACCGTCATGCTCCTCATATTTTTGACACCTTTTGAAGCTCTTCATATTTCTCACACGTTTTCACGCTCTTCATGTTTTTCATCACAGCTTTATGCTCCTCCTCTTTTTCAGACCGTTTCATGCTCCTAATATTTTTGACACCTTTTGAAGCTCCTCATATTTTTTACACCTTTTGAAGCTCTTCATATTATTCACACCTTTTCAGGCTCTTCATGTTTTTGAACACAGTTTCAAACTGTTCCTAATTTTCAGACCGTTCATGCTCCTCATGTATTTCACACCTTTTGAAGCTCTTCGAATGTTTCACACCTTTTCAGGTTCTTCATGTTTTTGAGCACCACTTCATGCTGCTCCTGTTTTTCAAACCGTTTCATGCTCCTCATAGTTTTAATACATTTTGAAGCTCTTCATATTTTCACCATTTGAGGGTCTTCATGTTTTTCAACACCGCTTCATGCTCCTCCTATTTTTCAGACCGTTTCAAGCTCCTCTTATGTTTGACACATTTTGAAGCTCTTCATATATTTCACACCTTTTCAGGCTCTTCATGTTTTTGAACACCGCTTCATACTCCTCCTATTTTTCAGGTCGTTTCATGCTCCTCTTTTTTTTGACACCTTTTGAGGCTCTTCATATTTTTCACTCCTTTTCAGGCTCCACATGTTTTTGAACAGCGCATCATGCTCCTCCTATTTTCAGACCGTTTCATGCTCGTCATGTATTTCACACCTTTTGAAGCTCTTCATATTTTTCAACTCCTTTTCAGGCTCTTCAGGTTTTTGAACATCATTTCATGCTGCTCCTACTTTTCAGATCATTTCATGCTCCTCATATTTTTGACACCTTTAGAAGCTCTTCATATTTTTCACAGCATTTCAGGCTGTTCATGTTTTTCAACACCACTTCATGCTCCTCCTGTTTTTCAGACCGTTTCATGCTCAGCTCATTTTTGACACCTTTGGACGCTTTTCATATTTTTCACAACTTTTCAGGCTCTCATGTTTTTGAACACCGCTTCATGCTCCTCCTATTTTTCAGACCGTATCATGCTCCTCATATTTTTCACACCTTTTGAAGCTCTTCATAATTTTCACACCTTTTCAGGCTCTTCATATTTTTGAACACCGCTTCATCCTCCTCCTATTTTTCAGACCGTTTCTTGCCCCTCATGTATTTCACACCTTTTGAAGCTCTTCATATTTTTCACACCTTTTCAGGCTCTTGATGTTTTTCCACACCACTTCATGCTTCTCCTATTTTTCAACCCGTTTCATCCTCCTCATGTATTTCACACCTTTTGAAGCTCTTCATATTTCTCACACCTTTTCAGGCTCTTCATGTTTTTGAACATTGCTTCATGCTCCTCCTATTTTTCAGACCGTTTCATGCTCCTCATATTTTTGACACTCTTTGAAGCTCTTTATATTTTTCACACCTTTTCAGGCTCTTCATGTTTTTGAACACCGCTTCATGATCCTCCTATTTTTCAGACCGTTTCATGCTCCTCATATTTTTGACACCTTTTGAAGCTCTTCATATTTTTCACACCTTTTCAGCCTCTTCATGTTTTTCAACACCACTTCATGCTCGTCCTATTTTTCAGACCGTTTCATGCTCCTCATATTTTTGACACCTTTTGAAGCTCTTCACATTGTTCACACCTTTTCAGGCTCTTCATGTTTTTGAACACAGTTTCAACCTGTTCCTAATTTTCAGACCGTGTCATGCTCCTCATATTTTTGACACCTTTTGAAGCTCTTCATATTTCTCACACGTTTTCACGCTCTTCATGTTTTTCATCACAGCTTTATGCTCCTCCTCTTTTTCAGACCGTTTCATGCTCCTAATATTTTTGACACGTTTTGAAGCTCCTCATATTTTTTACACCTTTTGAAGCTCTTCATATTATTCACACCTTTTCAGGCTCTTCATGTTTTTGAACACAGTTTCAAACTGTTCCTAATTTTCAGACCGTTCATGCTCCTCATGTATTTCACACCTTTTGAAGCTCTTCGAATTTTTCACACCTTTTCAGGTTCTTCATGTTTTTGAGCACCACTTCATGCTGCTCCTGTTTTTCAAACCGTTTCATGCTCCTCATAGTTTTAACACATTTTGAAGCTCTTCATATTTTACAACATTTGAGTTTCTTCATGTTTTTCAACACCGCTTCATGCTACTCCTATTTTTCAGACCGTTTCATGCTCCTCATGTATTTCACACCTTTGGAAGCTCTTCATAATGTTCACACCTTTTCAGGCTCTTCATATTTTTCAACACCGTTTCATGCTCCCCCAATTTTTCAGACCGTTCCATGCTCCTCATATTTTTGACACCTTTTGAAGCTCCTCATAATTTTCACACCTTTTGAAGTTCTTCATATTTTTCACACCTTTTGAAGCTCTTCATATTTTTCACAACTTTTCAGGCTCTTCATATTTTTCATCACAGTTTCATCCTCCTCCTATTTTTCAGACCATTTCATGCTCCTCATATTTTCCACACCTTTTGAAGCTCTTCATATTTTTCACAGGTTTTCAGTCTCTTCATGTTTTTGAACACCATTTCATGCTCCTCCTATTTTTCAGACCGTTTCATGCTCTCATATTTTTGACACCATTTGAAACTCTTCATATTTTTCATACATTTTCATGCTCTTCATGTTTTTGAACCCTTTTCAAGCTCCTCATATTTTTGACACCTTTTTAAGCTGTTCATATTTTTCACACCTTTTCAGGCTCTTCATGTTTTTGAACACCATTTCATCCTCCTCATATTTTTGACACCTTTGAAGCTCTTCATATTGTTCACAACTTTTCAGACTCTTCATGTTTTTCAACACCGATTCAATCTTCTCCTATTTTTCAGACCGTTTCATGCGCCTCATATTTTTGACACGTTCTGAACCTATACATATATTTCACACCTTTTCAGGCTCTTCATATTTTTCAACACCGTTTCATGCTCCTCCTATTTTTCCGACCGTTTCATGCTCCTCATATTTTTGACACCTTTTGAAGCTCTTAATAGTTTTCACACCTTTTCAGGCTCTTCATGTTTTTCAACACCGCTTCATGCTCCTCCTATTTTTCAGACCGTGTCATTCTCCTCTTATTTTTGACACATTTTGAAGCTCTTCATATTTTTCACACCTTTTGAAGCTCTTCATATTTTTCAAAACTTTACAGGCTCTTCATGTATTTCAACACCGCTTCATGGTCCTCCAATTTTTCAGACCGTTTCATGCTCCTCATATTTTTCACACCTTTTGAAACTCTTCATATTTTTCACACTTTTTGAAGCTCTTCATATTTTTCACAGTTTTCAGGCTCTTGATGTTTCTGAACACCGCTTCATGCTCCTCCAGTTTTTCAAACCGTTTCATGTCTTCATATTTTTCACACCTTTTCAGGCTCTTCATATTTTAGAACACCGTTTACTGCTCCTCCTATTTTTGAGAACGTTTCATGCTCCTCATATTTTTGACACGTTTTGAAGCTCTTCATATATTTCACACCTTTTCAGGCTCTTCACATTTTTCAACACGGCTTCATGTTACTCTTATTTTTGAAACCTTTTGAAGCTCCTGATATTTTTCAAACCTTTTCAGGCTCTTCATGTTTTTCATCACTGCTTCATGCTCCTCCTATTTTTCAGACCGTTTCATGCTCCTCATATTTTTCACACCTTTCGAAGCTCTTCATATTTTTCACACCTTTTCTGGCTCTTCACGTTTTTCAAGACCGCTTCATGCTCCTCCTATTTTTCAGACCGTTTCATGCTCCTCATATTTTTGAAAACTTTTGAAGCTCCTCCTATTTTTCACACCTTTTCTGGCTCTTCATGTGTTTGAACACCGTTTCATGCTCCTCCTATTTTTCAGACCGTTTCATGCTCCTCCTATTTTGAGACCGTTTCATGCTCCTCATATTTTTCACACCTTTAGAAGCTCTTCATATTTTTCATACCTTTTCAGGTTCTTCATGTTTTTGAACACCGCTTCATGCTCCTCCTATTTTTGAGACCGTTTCATGCTCCTCATATTTCTGACAGCTTTTGAAGCTCTTCATATTTTTCACACCTTTTCAGGCTCTTCATGTTTTTCAACACCGCTTCATGCTCCTCCTGTTTTTCACACCGTTTCATGCCTCTCCTTTTTTTCAGACCATTTCATGCCCCTCTCGTAATTGACACTTTTTGAAGCTCTTCATATTTTTCACACCTTTTCAGGCTTCATGTTTTTCAACACCGTTTCATTCTCCTCCTATTTTTCAGACCGTTTCTTGCACCTCATGTATTGGACACCTTTTGAAGCTCTTCATGTTTTTCACACCTTTTCAGGCTCTTCATGTTTTTCAACACCGCTTCATGCTCCTCCTATTTTTCAAACCGTATCATGCTCCTCAAATTTTAACACCTTTGAAGCTCATCATGTATTTCACACTTTTTCAGGCTCTTCATGTTTTTCATCACCGCTTCATGCTCCACCTATTTTTCAGACCGTTTCATGCTCCTCATATTTTCCACACCTTTTGAAGCTGTTCATTTATTTCACTCTTTTCAGGCTCTTCATGTTTTTCAACACCGTTTCATGCTCCTCATATTTTTAACACTTTTTGAGTCTCTTCAAATTTTTCACACCTTTTCAGGCTCTTCAAGTTTTTGAACACCGCTTCGTGCTCCTCCTATTTTTCAGACCGTTATATAGTCCTCATATTTTTGACAACTTTTGAAGCTCTTCATATTTTTCACACCTTTTCAGGCTCTTCTTGTTTTTCAACACCGCTTCATGATCCTCCTATTTTTGAGACCGTTTCATGCTTCTCATATTTTTGACAACTTTTGAAGCTCTTCATATTTTCCACAGCTTTTCATGCGCTTCATCTTTTTCAAAATAGTTTCTTTCTCATTCTATTTTTCAGACGGTTTCATTCTCCTCATATTTTTGACACCTTTTGAAGCTCTTCATATTTTTCACACATTTTCAGGCCCCTTATGTTTTTCAACTCAGCTTCATGCTCCTCCTATTTTTCAGGCCGTTTCATGCTCCTCATATTTTTCACACCTTTTGAAGCTCTTCATATACTTCACACATTTTCAGGCGCTTCATGTTTTTCATCACCACTTCATGCTCCTCCTATCTTTCAGACCGTTTCCTGCTCCTCATATTTTTCACACCTTTTCAGGTTGTTCATATTTTTCAACACCGCTTCATGCTGCTCCTATTTTTCTGATCGTTTCATGCTCCTCATATTTTTAACACCTTTTGAAGCTCTTCGTATATTTCACACCTTTTCAGGCTCTTCATCTTTTTCAACACCGCTTCATGCTCCTCCAATTTTTCAGACCGTTTTATGCTCCTAAAATTTTTGACACCTTTAGAAGCTCTTCATATATTCACATTTTCAGGTCTCATGTTTTTCAACACTGCTTCATGCTCCTCCTTGTTTTCAGACTGTTTCATGCTCCTCATATTTTTGACACATTTTGAAGCTATTCATATTTTTCACACCTTTTCAGGGTCTTCATGTCTTTCAAGACCGCTTCATGCTCCTCCAATTTTTCATACCGTTTCATGCTCCTCATATTTTTGACAGCTTTTGCAGCGCTTCATATATTTCACACCGTTTCAGGCTCTTCATGCTTTTCAACACCGCTTCATGCTCCTCCTATGTTTCAGCGCGTTTCATGCTCCTAAATTTTTTGACACCTTTTGAAGCTCTTCATATATTTCACACCTTTTCAGGCTCTTCATGTTTTTCAACAGTGCTTCATGCTCCACCTCTTTTTCTGACCGTTTCATGCTCCTAATATTTTTCACACTTTTTCAGGCTTTTCATGTTTTTCAATACTGCTTCATATTCCTCCGATTTTTCAGACCGTTTCATGCTCCTCATATTTTTGACACCTTTTGAAGCTCTTCATATATTTCACACCTTTATTGGCTCTTCATGCTTTTCAACACGGCTTCATGCTCCTCCTATTTTTCAGACCGTTTCATGCTCCTCAAATATTTGATACTTTTTGAATCTCTTCATAATTTTCACACATTTTCAGGCTCTTCATGATTTGAACACCACTTCATGCCCTTCTTATTGTTCAGACCGTTTCATGCTCCTCATATTTTTGACACCTTTTGAAGCTCTTCATATTTTTCACACCTTTTCAGCGTCTTCATATTTTTCAACACCGCTTCATGCTCCTCCTATTTTTCAGAACGTTTCATGCTCCACATATTTTTCACGCCTTTTGAAGCTCTTCATATATTTCACACCTTCTCAGGCTCTTCAAGTTTTTCAACACCACTTCATGCTCCACCTATTTTTCAAACCGTTTCATGCTCCTAATATTTTTAACACCTTTTCAGGCTCTTCATGTTTTTCAACATCGCTTCATGCTCCTCCTATCTTTCAGACCGTATCATGCTCCTCAAATTTTAACACCTTTTGAAGCTCTTCATATATTTCACACTTTTTCAGTCTCGTCATGTTTTTCAGCACCGCTTCATGCTCCACCTATTTTTCAGACCGTTTCATGCTCCTAATATTTTTAACACCTTTTCAGGCTCTTCAAGTTTTTCAACACCGCTTCATGACCCACCTATTTTTCAGATCGTTTCATGCTCCTCATATTTTTGACACCTTTTGAAGCTCTTCATATATTTCACTCTTTTCAGGCTCTTCATATTTTTCACACCTTTTCAGGCTCTTCAAGTAATTCAACACCGCTTCATGTTCCCTCTATTTTTCATACCGTTTCATGCTCCTCATATTTTTGACAAATTTTGAAACTCTTCATATTTTTCACACATTTTCACACTCTTCATGTTTTTCAACACCGCTTCATGCTCCTCCTATTTTTCAGACCGTATCATGCTCCTCAAATTTTAACACCTTTGAAGCTCTTCATGTATTTCACACTTTTTCAGGCTCTTCATGTTTTTCATCACCCTTCATGCTCCACCTATTTTTCAGACCGTTTCATGCTCCTCATATTTTTGACACCTTTTGAAGCTCTTCATTTATTTCACTCTTTTCAGCCTCTTCATGTTTTTCAACACCGTTTCATGCTCCTCATATTTTTGACACTTTTTAAAGCTCTTCATATTTTTCACACCTTTTCAGGCTCTTCATGTGAACACCGCTTCATGCTCCACCTATTTTTCAGACCGTATCATGCTCCTCATATTTTTCCCACCTTTTCAGCTGCTTCATATTTCTGAACACCGCTTCATGCTCCTCCTATTTTTCAGGCCGTTTCATGCTCCTCATATTTTGACACCTTTTGAAGCTCTTCATGTTTTTCACACCTTTTCAGGCTTTTCATGTTTTTCAACACCGCTTCATGCTCCTCCTTCTTTTCAGCCCGTATCATTCTCCTCATATTTTTCACATCTTTTGAAGCTCTTCATATATTACACAACTTTTCAGGCTCTTCATGGTTTTCAACCCCGCTTCATGCTCCTCGTATTTTTCAGACCGTTTCATGTTCCTCATATTTTTGACACCTTTTGAAGCTCTTCATATATTTCACTCTTTTCAGGCTCTTCATGTTTTTCAACACCGTTTCATGCTCCTCCTATTTTTCAGACCGTTTCATGCTCCTCATATTTTTGACACTTCTTGAAGCTCTTCATGTTTTTCACACCTTTTCAGGCTTTTCAAGTTTTTCAACACCGCTTTATGCGCCTCCTATTTTTCAGACCGTTTCAGGCTCCTAACATTGTTAACACCTTTTCAGGCTCTTCAAGTTTTTCAACACCACTTCATGCTCCACCTATTTTTCAAACCGTTTCATGCTCCTCATATTTTTCCCACCTTTTCAGGCGCTTCGTATTTCTGAACACCGCTTCATGTTCCTCCTATTTTTCTGGCCGTTTCATGCTCCTCATATTTTTGACACCTTTTGAAGCTCTTCATGTTTTTCACACCTTTTCAGGCTGTTCATGTTTTTCAACACCGCTTCATGCTCCTCCTTCTTTTCAGCCCGTATCATTCTCCTCA
The DNA here is from genome assembly GCF_033118175.1 of Dama dama. Taxonomy (NCBI): domain Eukaryota; kingdom Metazoa; phylum Chordata; class Mammalia; order Artiodactyla; family Cervidae; genus Dama; species Dama dama. Next base: position 1,592,629 of record NW_026870900.1, read on the forward strand.
TATTTTTCACATCTTTTGAAGCTCTTCATATATTACACAACTTTTCAGGCTCTTCATGTTTTTCAACCCCGCTTAATGCTCCTCCTATTTTTCAGACCGTTTTATGTTCCTCATATTTTTGACACCTTTTGAAGCTCTTCATATATTTCACTCTTTTCAGGCTCTTCATGTTTTTCAGCACCGTTTCATGCTCCTCCTATTTTTGACACTTTTTGAAGCTCTTCATGTTTTTCACACCTTTTCAGGCTTTTCAAGTTTTTCAACACCGCTTTATGCGCCTCCTATTTTTCAAACCGTTTCATGCTCCTAATATTTTTAACACCTTTTCAGGCTCTTCATGTTTTTCAGCACCGCTTCATGCTCCACCTATTTTTCAGACCGTTTCATGCTCTTAATATTTTAACATCTTTTCAGGCTCTTCAAGTTTTTCAACACCGCTTCATGACCCACCTATTTTTCAGATCGTTTCATGCTCCTCATATTTTTGACACCTTTTGAAGCTCTTCATATATTTCACTCTTTTCAGGCTCTTCATATTTTTCACACCTTTTCAGGCTCTTCAAGTATTTCAACACCGCTTCATGTTCCCTCTATTTTTCATACCGTTTCATGCTCCTCATATTTTTGACAAATTTTGAAACTCTTCGTATGTTTCACACCTTTTCAGGCTCTTCATGTTTTTGAACACCTCTTCATGCTCCTCCTATTTTTCAGACCGTTTCATGATCCTCATATTTTTGACACTTTTTGAAGCTCTTCATATTTTTCACACCTTTTCAGACTCTTCATGTTTTTCAACACCGCTTCATGCTCCTCCTATTTTTCAGACCGTATCATGCTCCTCAAATTTTAACACCTTTGAAGCTCTTCATGTATTTCACACTTTTTCAGGCTCTTCATGTTTTTCATCACCCTTCATGCTCCACCTATTTTTCAGACCGTTTCATGCTCCTCATATTTTTGACACCTTTTCAAGCTCTTCATTTATTTCACTCTTTTCAGCCTCTTCATGTTTTTCAACACCGTTTCATGCTCCTTATATTTTTGACACTTTTTTAAGCTCTTCATATTTTTCACACCTTTTCAGGCTCTTCATGTGAACACCGCTTCATGCTCCACCTATTTTTCAGACCGTATCATGCTCCTCATATTTTTCCCACCTTTTCAGGCGCTTCATATTTCTGAACACCGCTTCATGCTCCTCCTATTTTTCTGGCCGTTTCATGCTCCTCATATTTTTGACACCTTTTGAAGCTCTTCATGTTTTTCACACCTTTTCAGGCTGTTCATGTTTTTCAACACCGCTTCATGCTCCTCCTTCTTTTCAGCCCGTATCATTCTCCTCATATTTTTCACATCTTTTGAAGCTCTTCATATATTACACAACTTTTCAGGCTCTTCAAGTTTTTCAACACCACTTCTTGCTCCACCTATTTTTCAAACCGTTTCATGCTCCTAATATTTTTAACACCTTTTCAGGCTCTTCATGTTTTTCAACACCGCTTCATGCTCCTCCTATCTTTCAGACCGTATCATGCTCCTCAAATTTTAACACCTTTTGAAGCTCTTCATATATTTCACACTTTTTCAGTCTCGTCATGTTTTTCAACACCGCTTCATGATCCACCTATTTTTCAGACCGTTTCATGCTCCTAATATTTTTAACACCATTTCAGGCTCTTCAAGTTTTTCAACACCGCTTCATGACCCACCTATTTTTCAGATCGTTTCATGCTCCTCATATTTTTGACACCTTTTGAAGCTCTTCGTATATTTCACTCTTTTCAGGCTCTTCATATTTTTCACACCTTTTCAGGCTCTTCAAGTATTTCAACACCGCTTCATGTTCCCTCTATTTTTCATACCGTTTCATGCTCCTCATATTTTTGACAAATTTTGAAACTCTTGATATTTTTCACACATTTTCAGACTCTTCATGTTTTTGAACACCTCTTCATGCTCCTCCTATTTTTCAGACCATTTCATGCTCCTCATATTTTTGACACTTTTTGAAGCTCTTCATATTCTTCACACCTTTTCAGACTCTTCATGTTTTTCAACACCACTTCATGCTCCTCCTATTTTTGAGACCGTTACTGCTCCTCATATATTTGATACATTTTGAAGCTCTTAATATATTTAACACCTTTTCAGGCTCTTCATATTTTTCAACACCGCTTCATTCTCCTCCTGTTTCTAAGAGCGTTTCAGGTTCCTCATATATTTCACGCCTTTTTAAGCTCGTCATATATTTCACATCTTTTCAGGCTCTTCATATTTTTCAACACCGCTTCATTCTCCTCCTGTTTCTCAGAGCGTTTCAGGTTCCTCATATATTTCACGCCTTTTTAAGCTCTTCATATATTTCACACCTTTTGAGCCTCTTCATGTTTTTCAACACCGCTTCATGCTCCTCCTGTTTTTCAGACCGTTTCATGCTCTCATATTTTTGACACTTTTTGAAGCTCTTCATATTTTTCACACCTTTTCAGACTCTTCATGGTTTTCAACACCGCTTCATGCTCCTCCTATTTTTGAGACCGTTTCTGCTCCTCATATATTTGATACATTTTGGAGCTCTTAATATATTTAACACCTTTTCAGGCTCTTCATGTTTTTGAACACCGCTTCATGCACCTCCTATTTTTCAGACTGTTTCATGCTCCTCATATTTTTGAAACATTTTGAAACTCTGTATATTTTTCACACCTTTTCAGACTCTTCATGTTTTTCAACACCGCTTCTTGCTCCTCCTATTTTTCAGACCGTTTCATGCTCCTCATATTTTTGACACCTTTTGACCCTCTTCATATTTTTCACACCTTTTCGGGCTCTTCATATTTTTGAACACCGTTTCATGCTCCTTCTATTTTTAAGACCGTTTCATACACCTCATATTTTTGACACCTTTTGAAGCTCTTCATGTTTTTCACACCTTTTAGGGCTCTTCATGTTTTTGAGCACCGCTTCATGCTTCTCCTTTTTTTCAGACCGTTTCATGCTCCTCATATTTTTCACACTCTTTGAAGCTCTTCATATTTTTCACACCTGTCAGGCTCTTCATGTTTTTGAACACCGCTTCATGCTCCACCTATTTTTCAGACCGTATCATGCTCCTCATATTTTCCCCACCTTTTCAGGCTCTTCATATTTTTGAACACCGCTTCATGCTCCACCTATTTTTCAGACCGTATCATGCTCCTCATATTTTCCCCACCTTTTCAGGCTGTTCATGTTTTTCAACGCCGCTTCATGCTCCTCCTATTTTTTCAGACTGTTTCATGCTCCTCATATTTTTGCACCTTTTGAAGCTCTTCATATTTTTCACACCTTTTCAGGATCTCATATTTTTCAGAATCGCTTCATGCTGCTCCTGTTTTTCAGACCGTTTCATTCTCTTCAAATTTTTGACACCTTTTGAAGCTCTTCATAATTTTCACACCTTTTCAAACTCTTCATGTTTTTCAACACCGCTTCATCATCCTACTATTTTTCAGACCGTTTCAGGCTCCTCATATTTTTGACCCCTTTTGAAGCTCTTCATATTTTTCACACCTTTTCAGGCTCTTCATATTTTTCAACACAGCTTCATCATCCTACTATTTTTCAGACCGTTTCAGGCTACTCATATTTTTGACACCTTTTGAAGCTCTTCATATTTTTCACACATTTTCAGGCTCTTCATGTTTTTGAACGCCGTTTCATGCTCCTCATATTTTTGATACCATTTGAAGGTCTTCTTATTTTTCACACCTTTTCAGGCTATTCATGTTTTTCAACACCGTTTGATGCTCCTCCTATTTTTCAGACCGTTTCATGCTGCTCCTTTTTTTCAGACCGTTTCATGCTCTTCATAGTTTTGACAACTTTTGAAGCTATTCATATTTTTCACACATTTTCAGGCTCTTCATGTTTTTAAGACCGCTTCCTGCTCCTCCTTTTTTTCAGACGGTTTCATGCTCCTCATATTTTTCACCCGTTTTGAAGCTCTTCATATTTTTCACATCTTTTCAGGCTCTTCATGTTTTTCAACACTGCTTCATGCTCCTCTTGTTTTTCAGACCGTTTCATGCTCCTCATATTTTTCACACCTTCTGAAACGGTTCATATTTTTCACACATTTACAGGCTCTTCATGTTTTCAACAACGTTTCATGCTCCTCCTATTTTTCAGACCGTTTCATGCTCCTCATATTTTTGAAACTTTTTGAAGCTCTTCATGTTTTTCACACCTTTTCAGGCTTTTCAAGTTTTTCAACACCGCTTCATGCGCCTCCTATTTTTCAGACCATTTCAGGCTCCTAATATTGTTAACACCTTTTCAGGCTCTTCAAGTTTTTCAACACCACTTCTTGCTCCACCTATTTTTCAAACCGTTTCATGCTCCTAATATTTTTAACACCTTTTCAGGCTCTTCATGTTTTTCAACACCGCTTCATGCTCCTCCTATCTTTCAGACCGTATCATGCTCCTCAAATTTTAACACCTTTTGAAGCTCTTCATATATTTCACACTTTTTCAGTCTCGTCATGTTTTTCAACACCGCTTCATGATCCACCTATTTTTCAGACCGTTTCATGCTCCTAATATTTTTAACACCATTTCAGGCTCTTCAAGTTTTTCAACACCGCTTCATGACCCACCTATTTTTCAGATCGTTTCATGCTCCTCATATTTTTGACACCTTTTGAAGCTCTTCGTATATTTCACTCTTTTCAGGCTCTTCATATTTTTCACACCTTTTCAGGCTCTTCAAGTATTTCAACACCGCTTCATGTTCCCTCTATTTTTCATACCGTTTCATGCTCCTCATATTTTTGACAAATTTTGAAACTCTTGATATTTTTCACACATTTTCAGACTCTTCATGTTTTTGAACACCTCTTCATGCTCCTCCTATTTTTCAGACCATTTCATGCTCCTCATATTTTTGACACTTTTTGAAGCTCTTCATATTCTTCACACCTTTTCAGACTCTTCATGTTTTTCAACACCACTTCATGCTCCTCCTATTTTTGAGACCGTTACTGCTCCTCATATATTTGATACATTTTGAAGCTCTTAATATATTTAACACCTTTTCAGGCTCTTCATATTTTTCAACACCGCTTCATTCTCCTCCTGTTTCTAAGAGCGTTTCAGGTTCCTCATATATTTCACGCCTTTTTAAGCTCGTCATATATTTCACATCTTTTCAGGCTCTTCATATTTTTCAACACCGCTTCATTCTCCTCCTGTTTCTCAGAGCGTTTCAGGTTCCTCATATATTTCACGCCTTTTTAAGCTCTTCATATATTTCACACCTTTTGAGCCTCTTCATGTTTTTCAACACCGCTTCATGCTCCTCCTGTTTTTCAGACCGTTTCATGCTCTCATATTTTTGACACTTTTTGAAGCTCTTCATATTTTTCACACCTTTTCAGACTCTTCATGGTTTTCAACACCGCTTCATGCTCCTCCTATTTTTGAGACCGTTTCTGCTCCTCATATATTTGATACATTTTGGAGCTCTTAATATATTTAACACCTTTTCAGGCTCTTCATGTTTTTGAACACCGCTTCATGCACCTCCTATTTTTCAGACTGTTTCATGCTCCTCATATTTTTGAAACATTTTGAAACTCTGTATATTTTTCACACCTTTTCAGACTCTTCATGTTTTTCAACACCGCTTCTTGCTCCTCCTATTTTTCAGACCGTTTCATGCTCCTCATATTTTTGACACCTTTTGACCCTCTTCATATTTTTCACACCTTTTCGGGCTCTTCATATTTTTGAACACCGTTTCATGCTCCTTCTATTTTTAAGACCGTTTCATACACCTCATATTTTTGACACCTTTTGAAGCTCTTCATGTTTTTCACACCTTTTAGGGCTCTTCATGTTTTTGAGCACCGCTTCATGCTTCTCCTTTTTTTCAGACCGTTTCATGCTCCTCATATTTTTCACACTCTTTGAAGCTCTTCATATTTTTCACACCTGTCAGGCTCTTCATGTTTTTGAACACCGCTTCATGCTCCACCTATTTTTCAGACCGTATCATGCTCCTCATATTTTCCCCACCTTTTCAGGCTCTTCATATTTTTGAACACCGCTTCATGCTCCACCTATTTTTCAGACCGTATCATGCTCCTCATATTTTCCCCACCTTTTCAGGCTGTTCATGTTTTTCAACGCCGCTTCATGCTCCTCCTATTTTTTCAGACTGTTTCATGCTCCTCATATTTTTGCACCTTTTGAAGCTCTTCATATTTTTCACACCTTTTCAGGATCTCATATTTTTCAGAATCGCTTCATGCTGCTCCTGTTTTTCAGACCGTTTCATTCTCTTCAAATTTTTGACACCTTTTGAAGCTCTTCATAATTTTCACACCTTTTCAAACTCTTCATGTTTTTCAACACCGCTTCATCATCCTACTATTTTTCAGACCGTTTCAGGCTCCTCATATTTTTGACCCCTTTTGAAGCTCTTCATATTTTTCACACCTTTTCAGGCTCTTCATATTTTTCAACACAGCTTCATCATCCTACTATTTTTCAGACCGTTTCAGGCTACTCATATTTTTGACACCTTTTGAAGCTCTTCATATTTTTCACACATTTTCAGGCTCTTCATGTTTTTGAACGCCGTTTCATGCTCCTCATATTTTTGATACCATTTGAAGGTCTTCTTATTTTTCACACCTTTTCAGGCTATTCATGTTTTTCAACACCGTTTGATGCTCCTCCTATTTTTCAGACCGTTTCATGCTGCTCCTTTTTTTCAGACCGTTTCATGCTCTTCATAGTTTTGACAACTTTTGAAGCTATTCATATTTTTCACACATTTTCAGGCTCTTCATGTTTTTAAGACCGCTTCCTGCTCCTCCTTTTTTTCAGACGGTTTCATGCTCCTCATATTTTTCACCCGTTTTGAAGCTCTTCATATTTTTCACATCTTTTCAGGCTCTTCATGTTTTTCAACACTGCTTCATGCTCCTCTTGTTTTTCAGACCGTTTCATGCTCCTCATATTTTTCACACCTTCTGAAACGGTTCATATTTTTCACACATTTACAGGCTCTTCATGTTTTCAACAACGTTTCATGCTCCTCCTATTTTTCAGACCGTTTCATGCTCCTCATATTTTTGAAACTTTTTGAAGCTCTTCATGTTTTTCACACCTTTTCAGGCTTTTCAAGTTTTTCAACACCGCTTCATGCGCCTCCTATTTTTCAGACCATTTCAGGCTCCTAATATTGTTAACACCTTTTCAGGCTCTTCAAGTTTTTCAACACCACTTCTTGCTCCACCTATTTTTCAAACCGTTTCATGCTCCTAATATTTTTAACACCTTTTCAGGCTCTTCATGTTTTTCAACACCGCTTCATGCTCCTCCTATCTTTCAGACCGTATCATGCTCCTCAAATTTTAACACCTTTTGAAGCTCTTCATATATTTCACACTTTTTCAGTCTCGTCATGTTTTTCAACACCGCTTCATGATCCACCTATTTTTCAGACCGTTTCATGCTCCTAATATTTTTAACACCATTTCAGGCTCTTCAAGTTTTTCAACACCGCTTCATGACCCACCTATTTTTCAGATCGTTTCATGCTCCTCATATTTTTGACACCTTTTGAAGCTCTTCGTATATTTCACTCTTTTCAGGCTCTTCATATTTTTCACACCTTTTCAGGCTCTTCAAGTATTTCAACACCGCTTCATGTTCCCTCTATTTTTCATACCGTTTCATGCTCCTCATATTTTTGACAAATTTTGAAACTCTTGATATTTTTCACACATTTTCAGACTCTTCATGTTTTTGAACACCTCTTCATGCTCCTCCTATTTTTCAGACCATTTCATGCTCCTCATATTTTTGACACTTTTTGAAGCTCTTCATATTCTTCACACCTTTTCAGACTCTTCATGTTTTTCAACACCACTTCATGCTCCTCCTATTTTTGAGACCGTTACTGCTCCTCATATATTTGATACATTTTGAAGCTCTTAATATATTTAACACCTTTTCAGGCTCTTCATATTTTTCAACACCGCTTCATTCTCCTCCTGTTTCTAAGAGCGTTTCAGGTTCCTCATATATTTCACGCCTTTTTAAGCTCGTCATATATTTCACATCTTTTCAGGCTCTTCATATTTTTCAACACCGCTTCATTCTCCTCCTGTTTCTCAGAGCGTTTCAGGTTCCTCATATATTTCACGCCTTTTTAAGCTCTTCATATATTTCACACCTTTTGAGCCTCTTCATGTTTTTCAACACCGCTTCATGCTCCTCCTGTTTTTCAGACCGTTTCATGCTCTCATATTTTTGACACTTTTTGAAGCTCTTCATATTTTTCACACCTTTTCAGACTCTTCATGGTTTTCAACACCGCTTCATGCTCCTCCTATTTTTGAGACCGTTTCTGCTCCTCATATATTTGATACATTTTGGAGCTCTTAATATATTTAACACCTTTTCAGGCTCTTCATGTTTTTGAACACCGCTTCATGCACCTCCTATTTTTCAGACTGTTTCATGCTCCTCATATTTTTGAAACATTTTGAAACTCTGTATATTTTTCACACCTTTTCAGACTCTTCATGTTTTTCAACACCGCTTCTTGCTCCTCCTATTTTTCAGACCGTTTCATGCTCCTCATATTTTTGACACCTTTTGACCCTCTTCATATTTTTCACACCTTTTCGGGCTCTTCATATTTTTGAACACCGTTTCATGCTCCTTCTATTTTTAAGACCGTTTCATACACCTCATATTTTTGACACCTTTTGAAGCTCTTCATGTTTTTCACACCTTTTAGGGCTCTTCATGTTTTTGAGCACCGCTTCATGCTTCTCCTTTTTTTCAGACCGTTTCATGCTCCTCATATTTTTCACACTCTTTGAAGCTCTTCATATTTTTCACACCTGTCAGGCTCTTCATGTTTTTGAACACCGCTTCATGCTCCACCTATTTTTCAGACCGTATCATGCTCCTCATATTTTCCCCACCTTTTCAGGCTCTTCATATTTTTGAACACCGCTTCATGCTCCACCTATTTTTCAGACCGTATCATGCTCCTCATATTTTCCCCACCTTTTCAGGCTGTTCATGTTTTTCAACGCCGCTTCATGCTCCTCCTATTTTTTCAGACTGTTTCATGCTCCTCATATTTTTGCACCTTTTGAAGCTCTTCATATTTTTCACACCTTTTCAGGATCTCATATTTTTCAGAATCGCTTCATGCTGCTCCTGTTTTTCAGACCGTTTCATTCTCTTCAAATTTTTGACACCTTTTGAAGCTCTTCATAATTTTCACACCTTTTCAAACTCTTCATGTTTTTCAACACCGCTTCATCATCCTACTATTTTTCAGACCGTTTCAGGCTCCTCATATTTTTGACCCCTTTTGAAGCTCTTCATATTTTTCACACCTTTTCAGGCTCTTCATATTTTTCAACACAGCTTCATCATCCTACTATTTTTCAGACCGTTTCAGGCTACTCATATTTTTGACACCTTTTGAAGCTCTTCATATTTTTCACACATTTTCAGGCTCTTCATGTTTTTGAACGCCGTTTCATGCTCCTCATATTTTTGATACCATTTGAAGGTCTTCTTATTTTTCACACCTTTTCAGGCTATTCATGTTTTTCAACACCGTTTGATGCTCCTCCTATTTTTCAGACCGTTTCATGCTGCTCCTTTTTTTCAGACCGTTTCATGCTCTTCATAGTTTTGACAACTTTTGAAGCTATTCATATTTTTCACACATTTTCAGGCTCTTCATGTTTTTAAGACCACTTCCTGCTCCTCCTTTTTTTCAGACGGTTTCATGCTCCTCATATTTTTCACCCGTTTTGAAGCTCTTCATATTTTTCACATCTTTTCAGGCTCTTCATGTTTTTCAACACTGCTTCATGCTCCTCTTGTTTTTCAGACCGTTTCATGCTCCTCATATTTTTCACACCTTCTGAAACGGTTCATATTTTTCACACATTTACAGGCTCTTCATGTTTTCAACAACGTTTCATGCTCCTCCTATTTTTCAGACCGTTTCATGCTCCTCATATTTTTGAAACTTTTTGAAGCTCTTCATGTTTTTCACACCTTTTCAGGCTTTTCAAGTTTTTCAACACCGCTTCATGTGCCTCCTATTTTTCAGACCGTTTCAGGCTCCTAATATTGTTAACACCTTTTCAGGCTCTTCATATTCTTCAACACCGCTTTATTCTCCTCCTGTTTCTCAGAGCGTTTCAGGTTCCTTATACATTTCACGCCTTTTTAAGCTCTTCATATATTTCACACCTTTTCAGGCTCTTCATATTTTTCAACACCGCTTTATTCTCCTCCTGTTTCTCAGAGCGTTTCAGGTTCCTTATACATTTCCCACCTTTTTAAGCTCTTCATATATTTCACACCTTTTCAGGCTCTTCATATTTTTCAACACCGCTTCATGCTCCTCCTATTTTTCAGACCGTTTCATGCTCCTAAAATTTTTGACTCCTTTTGAAGCTCTTCATATATTTCACAACTTTTCAGGCTCTTCATATTTTTCAACACCGCTTCATTCTCCTCCTGTTTTTCAGAGCGTTTCAGGTTCCTTATACATTTCACGCCTTTTTAAGCTCTTCATATATTTCACACCTTTTCAGGCTCTTCATGTTTTTCAACACCGCTTCATGCTCCTCCTATCTTTCAGACCGTATCATGCTCCTCAAATTTTAACACCTTTTGAAGCTCTTCATATATTTCACACTTTTTCAGTCTCGTCATGTTTTTCAACACCGCTTCATGCTCCACCTATTTTTCAGACCGTTTCATACTCCTAATATTTTTAACACCTTTTCAGGCTCTTCATGTTTTTCAACACCGCTTCATGCTCCTCCTATCTTTCAGACCGTATCATGCTCCTCAAATTTTAACACCTTTTGAAGCTCTTCATATATTTCACACTTTTTCAGTCTCGTCATGTTTTTCAACACCGCTTCATGCTCCTCCTATTTTTCAGACTGTTTCATGCTCCTCATATAATGACACCTTTTGAAGCTCTTCATATATTTCACACCTTTTCAGCGTCTTCATGTTTTTGAACACCGTTTCATGGAACTCCTGCTTTTCAGACCGTTTCATGCTCCTCATATTATTGACACGTTTTGAAGCTCTTCATATATTTCACACCTTTTCAAGCTCTTCATCTTTTCAACACCGCTTCATGCTCCTCGTATTTTTCAGACCGTTTCATGCTCCTCATGTTTTTGACACCTTTTGAAGTTCTTCATGTTTTTCAACACCGTTTCATGCTCCTCCTATTTTTCACATCGTTTCAGGCTCCTCATATTTTTCAGACCGTTCCATGGTCCTCATATTTTTCACACCTTTTGACTCTCCTCATATTTTTCAAAACCGTTTCATGCTCTTCCTACTTTTCAGAACGTTTCATGCTCCTCGTATTTTTTAGGCCATTTCATGCTCATCATATTTTTGACACCTTTTGACGCTCATCATGTTTTTCACACCTTTTCATGCTCTTCATGTTTTTCAACACCGTTTAATGGCCTACTATTTTTCAGAACGTTTCGTGGTCCTCCGATTTTTCAGACCGTTTCTTGCTCCTCATATTTTTGACACCTTTTGAAGCTCCTCATATTTTTCACACCTTTTCAGGCTCTTCAAGTTTTTCAACACCACTTCATTCTCCTCCTATTTTTCAGAACATTTCATGCTCCTCATATTTTTCACACCTTTTGAAGCTCTTCATATTTTTCACACATTTTCAGGCTCTTCATGTTTTACAACAACGCTTCATGCTCCTCCTATATTTCAGACCGTTTCATGCTCCTCATATTTTTCACACCTTTGGAAGCTCTTCATATTTTTCACACATTTTCAGGCTCTTCATATTTTTGAAAACCGCTTCATGCTCCTCCTATATTTCAGACTGTTTCACGCTCCTCATATTTTTGACACCTTTTGAAGCTCTTAATATTTTCACACCTTTTCAGGCTCTTCATGTTTTTCAACACCGATTCATGCTTCTCCGATTTTTCAGACCGTTTCAAGCTCCTCATATTTTTCACACCTTTATTGGCTCTTCAAGTTTTCAACACCGTTTCATGCTCCTCCTATTTTTCAGACCGTTTCATGTTCCTCATATTTTTGACAACTTTTGAAGCTCTCATATATTTCACACCTTTTCACGCTCTTCATGTTTTTCAACACCGCTTCTTTCTCCTCCTATTTTTCAGACAGTTTCATGCTCCTCATATTTTTCAGACTTTCTGAAGCTCTTCAGATTTTTCACACCTTTTCAGGCTCTTCATGTTTTTCAACACCGCTTCTTGCTCCTCCTATTTTTCAGACCGTTTCATGCTCCTCATATTTTTGACACCTTTTGACCCTCTTCATATTTTTCACACCTTTTCGGGCTCTTCATATTTTTGAACACCGTTTCATGCTCCTTCTATTTTTAAGACCGTTTCATACACCTCATATTTTTGACACCTTTTGAAGCTCTTCATGTTTTTCACACCTTTTAGGGCTCTTCATGTTTTTGAGCACCGCTTCATGCTTCTCCTTTTTTTCAGACCGTTTCATGCTCCTCATATTTTTCACACTCTTTGAAGCTCTTCATATTTTTCACACCTGTCAGGCTCTTCATGTTTTTGAACACCGCTTCATGCTCCACCTATTTTTCAGACCGTATCATGCTCCTCATATTTTCCCCACCTTTTCAGGCTCTTCATATTTTTGAACACCGCTTCATGCTCCACCTATTTTTCAGACCGTATCATGCTCCTCATATTTTCCCCACCTTTTCAGGCTGTTCATGTTTTTCAACGCCGCTTCATGCTCCTCCTATTTTTTCAGACTGTTTCATGCTCCTCATATTTTTGCACCTTTTGAAGCTCTTCATATTTTTCACACCTTTTCAGGATCTCATATTTTTCAGAATCGCTTCATGCTGCTCCTGTTTTTCAGACCGTTTCATTCTCTTCAAATTTTTGACACCTTTTGAAGCTCTTCATAATTTTCACACCTTTTCAAACTCTTCATGTTTTTCAACACCGCTTCATCATCCTACTATTTTTCAGACCGTTTCAGGCTCCTCATATTTTTGACCCCTTTTGAAGCTCTTCATATTTTTCACACCTTTTCAGGCTCTTCATATTTTTCAACACAGCTTCATCATCCTACTATTTTTCAGACCGTTTCAGGCTACTCATATTTTTGACACCTTTTGAAGCTCTTCATATTTTTCACACATTTTCAGGCTCTTCATGTTTTTGAACGCCGTTTCATGCTCCTCATATTTTTGATACCATTTGAAGGTCTTCTTATTTTTCACACCTTTTCAGGCTATTCATGTTTTTCAACACCGTTTGATGCTCCTCCTATTTTTCAGACCGTTTCATGCTGCTCCTTTTTTTCAGACCGTTTCATGCTCTTCATAGTTTTGACAACTTTTGAAGCTATTCATATTTTTCACACATTTTCAGGCTCTTCATGTTTTTAAGACCGCTTCCTGCTCCTCCTTTTTTTCAGACGGTTTCATGCTCCTCATATTTTTCACCCGTTTTGAAGCTCTTCATATTTTTCACATCTTTTCAGGCTCTTCATGTTTTTCAACACTGCTTCATGCTCCTCTTGTTTTTCAGACCGTTTCATGCTCCTCATATTTTTCACACCTTCTGAAACGGTTCATATTTTTCACACATTTACAGGCTCTTCATGTTTTCAACAACGTTTCATGCTCCTCCTATTTTTCAGACCGTTTCATGCTCCTCATATTTTTGAAACTTTTTGAAGCTCTTCATGTTTTTCACACCTTTTCAGGCTTTTCAAGTTTTTCAACACCGCTTCATGTGCCTCCTATTTTTCAGACCGTTTCAGGCTCCTAATATTGTTAACACCTTTTCAGGCTCTTCATATTCTTCAACACCGCTTTATTCTCCTCCTGTTTCTCAGAGCGTTTCAGGTTCCTCATATATTTCCCACCTTTTTAAGCTCTTCATATATTTCACTCTTTTCAGGCTCTTCATGTTTTTCAACACCGTTTCATGCTCCTCCCCTTTTCAAGACCGTTTCTTGCTCCTCATATTTTTGACAGCTTTTGAAGCTGTTTATATTTTTCACACTTTTAATGCTCCTCCTGTTTTTCAGACCGTTTCATGCTCCTCGTATTTTTGACACTTTTTGAAGCTCTTCATATTTTTCAACACCGTTTCATGCTTGTCCTATTTTTCAGACCGTTTCATGGTCCTCATTATTTCAGACCGTTTCATGCTTCTCATATTTTTGACACCTTTTGCAGCTCTTCATATTTTTCACACCTTTTCAGGTTCTTCATGTTTTTCAACACCGTTTCATGCTCCTCCTATTTTTCAGACCATTTCATGCTCCTCATATTTTTGACATCTTTGAAGCTCTTCATGATTTTCCAACTTTTTCAGGTTCTTCATGTTTTTCAACACCGTCTCATGCTCCTCCTATTTTTCAGACCGTTTCATGCTCCTCATATTTTTGACACCTTTTGAAGCTCTTCATATTTTTCACACCTTTTCTTGCTCTTCATGTTTTCATACAACGTTTCATGCTCCTCCCATTTTTCAGACCATTTCGTGCTCCTCATGTTTTTCAGACCATCTCATGCTCCTCTTATTTATGACAGCTTTTGAAGCTCTTCATATTTTTCACACTTTTTGAAGCTCTTCATGTTTTTCAACACCGTTTCATGCTCCTCCAATGTTTATAACCCTTTCATGCTCCTCATATTTTTAACATCTTTTGAAGCTCTTCATATTTTTCAGACCTTTTCAAGCAATTCATGTGTTCAACCCCATTTCATGCTCCTCCTATTTTTCAGACCCTTTCATGCTCCTCATATTATTGACACCTTCTGAAGCTCTTCTTATTGTTCACACCTTTTCAGGCTCTTCATGATTTTCAACACCGTTTCATGCTCCTCCTATTTTTCAGATGGTTTCAGGCTCCTCATATATTTGACACCTTTTGAAGCTCTTCATGTTTTTCAACACTGTTTCATGCTCCTCCTATTTTTCAGACCGTTTCATGCTCCTCATGTTTCTGACACCTTTTGGAGATTTTCATATATTTCACACTTTTTCAGGCTCTTCATGTTTTTCAACACCACTTCATGATCCTCCTATTTTTCAGACCGTTTCTTGCTCCTCTAATTTTTGACACCTTTTGAAGCTCTTCATATTTTTCACACCTTTTGAAACTTTTCATATTTTTCACACCTTTTGAAGCTCTTCATATTTTTCACACCTTTTCAGGCTCTTCATGTTTTTGAACACCGTTTCATGCTCCTCATATTTTTGACACCTTTTGAAGCTCCTCCTATTTTTCACACCTTTTCAGGCTCTTCATGTTTTTCAACACCGCTTCATTCTCCTCGTATTTTTCAGACCGTTTAATGCTCCTCATATTTTTCACACCTTTTGAAGCTCTTTATATTTTTCACACCTTTCAGGCTCTTCATGTTTTTGAACACCGCTTCATGCTCCTCCTATTTTTCAGACCGTTTCATGCTCCACATATTTTTGGCACCTTTTGAAGCTCTTCATATTTTTCACACCTTTTCATGTTCTTCATGTTTTTCAACACCGTTTCATGCTCCTCCTGTTTTTCAGACCGTTTCATGCTCCTCATATTTTTGACACCTTTTAAAGCTCTTCATGTTTTTCACACCTTTTCAGGCTCTTAATGTTTTTCAACACCGCTTCATGCTCCTCTTAATTTTCAGACCGTTTCATGCTCCTCATATTTTTGACACCTTTTGAAAGTCTTCATATTTTTCACACCTTTTCAGGCTCTTCCGTTTTTCAACACAGCTTCATACTCCTCCTATTTTTCAGACAGTTTCATGCTCCTCTCATTTGTGACACCTTTTGAAGCTCTTCATGTTTTTCACATCTTTTGAAGCTCTTCATATTTTTCAACCTATTGAAGCTCTTAATATTTTACACACCTTTTCAGGCTCTTCATGTTTTTGAACACCGCTTCATGATCCTCCTATTTTTCAGTCCGTTCATGCTCCTCATATTTTTGGCACCTTTTGAAGCTTTCATATTTTTCACACCTGTTCAGACTCTTCATGTTTTTGAACACTGTTTCATGCTCCTCCTACATTTGACACATTTTGAAACTCTTCATATTTTTCACACCTGTTCAGGTTCTTCATGTTTTTGAACACAGTTTCATGCTCCTCCTATTTGTGACATCTTTTGAAGCTCTTCACATTTTTCACACATTTTCAGGCTCTTCATATTTTTCAACACCGTTTCATGCTCCTCCTATTTTTCAGACCTTTTCATGCTACTCATATTTTTGACACGTTTTGTAGCTCTTCATATTTTTCACACCTCTTCAGGCTCTTCATATTTTTCATCAACGTTTCATTCTCCTCCCATTTTTCAGACCGTTTCATGCCCCTCATATATTTGACACCTTTTGAAGCTATTCATATTTTTCACACCTTTTCTGGCTCTTCATGTTTTTCAACACCGATTCATGCTCCTCCTATTTTTCAGACCGTTTCATGCCCCTAATAATTTTGACACCTTTTGAAAGTCTTCATATTTTTCACACCTTTTCAAGCCCTTCATGTTTTTGAACAACATTTCATGCTCCTCCTATTTTTCAGATCGTTTCATGCTCCTCATATTTTTGACACCCTTTGAAGCTCTTCATATATTTCACAACTTTTCAGGTTCTTCATGTTTTTCAAAACCGCTTCATGCTCCTCCTATTTTTCAGATCGTTTCATGATCTTCATATTTTTCACACCTTTTGAAAGTCTTCATATTTTTCACACATTTTCAGGCTCTTCATGTTTTTGAACTACGTTTCATGCTCCTCTTATTTTTCAGACCGTTTCATGCCCCTCATATTTTTGACACATTTTGAAGCTCTTCATATTTTTCACACCTTTTCAGGCTTTTCTTTTTTTTCAACACCGCTTCATGCTCCTCCTATTTTTTAGACCGCTTCATGCTCCTCATATTTTTGAACACATTTTGAAGCTCTTCGTAATTTTCACACCTTTTCAGGCTCTTAATATTTTTCAACACCGCTTCATGCTCCTCCTATTTTTCAGACCGTTTCATGCTCCTCATATTTTTGACAACTTTTGAAGTCTTCATATTTTTCACACCTTTTCAGGCTCTACCGTTTTTCAACACCGCTTCCTGCTCCTCCTATTTTTCTGACCGTTTCAAGCTCCTCATATTTTTCACACCTTTTCAGGGTCTTCATGTTTTTCAACACCGTTTCATGTTCCTCATCTTTTTGAAACCTTTTGAAGCTCTTCATATTTTTCACCGCTTTTCAGGCTCTTCATGTTTTTCAACACCGCTTCATGCTCCTCGTATTTTTCAGACAGTTTAATGCTCCTCATATTTTTCACACCTTTTGAAGATCTTTATATTTTTCACAGCTTTTCAGGCTATTCATGTTTTTGAACACCGCTTCATGCTCCTCCTATTTTTCAGACCGTTTCATGCTCCACATATTTTTGGCACCTTTTGAAGCTCTTCATATTTTTCACACCTTTTCAGGCTCTTCATGATTTTGAGCACTGTTTCATGTTCCTCCTATATTTGACACCGTTTTAAGCTCTTCATATTTTTCACACTTTTTCAGGCTCTTCATGTTTTTGAACACCGCTTCATGCTCCTCCTATATTTCAGACCGTTTCATGTTCCTCATATTTTACACACCTTTTGATGCTCTTCATATTTTTCACACCTTTTCAGGCTCTTTAGATTTTCTAACACCGCATCATGCTCCTCCTATTTTTCAAAAGGTTTCATGTTCCTCATATTTTTGACACTTTTTGAAGCTCTTCATATATTTTACACCTTTTCAGGCTCTTCTTGTTTTTGAACACCGCTTCATGCTCCTCCTTTTTCAGACAGTTTCATGCTCCTCATATTTTTGACACGTTTTGAATTTATTCATATTTTTCACACCTTTTCAGGCTCTGCATTTTTTTGAACACAGTTTCATGCTCCTCATATTTTTCACACATTTTCATGCTCTTTATATTTTTCACACCTTTCAGGCTCTTCATGTTTTTGAACACCATTTCATGCTCCTCCTATTTTTCAGACGGTTTCATGCTCCTCATAACTTTGACACCTTTTGAAGCTCTTCATATTTTTCACACCTTTTCAGTTTCTTCAGGTTTTTTAACACGGCTTCATGCTCCTCGTATTTTTCAGACCGTTTCATGCTCCTCATATTTTTCACACTTTTTCATGCTCTTCATATTTTTCACATCTTTTCATGCTCTTCATGTTTCTCAACACCGTTTCATGCTCTTCAGGTTTTTGAACACGCCTTCATGCTCCTTGTATTTTTCAGACCGTTTCATGCTCCTCATAATTTTGACACTTTTTGAAGCTCTTCATATTTTTCATACCTTTTCAGGCTCTTAATGTTTTGGAACACTGCTTCATGCTCCTCCTATTTTTCAGACCGTTTCATGCTCCTCATATTTTTAACCCTATTGAAGCTCTTCATATTTTTCTCAACTTTTCAGGCTCTTCAGTTTTTTGAACACGGCTTCATGCTCCTCCTATTTTTCAGACCGTTTCATGCTCCTCATATATTTCACACCGTTTGAAGCTCTTCATATTTTTCACACTTATCAGGCTCTTCAGGTTTTTGAATACCGCTTCATGCTCCTCCTATTTTTCAGAACTTTTCATGCTCCTCATATTTTTGACACGTTTTGAAACACTTCATATTTTTCACACCTTTTCAGGCTCTTCATATTTGTGAACACTGCTTCATGCTCCTCCTATTTTCATACGGTTTCATGCTCCTCATGTTTTTGAGACGTGTTGAAGCTCTTCATATTTTTCATACCTTTTCAGGCACTTCATGTTTTTGAACACCGTTTCATGCTCCTCCTATTTTTCATATCGTTTCATGCTCCTCATATTTTTGACACCTTTTGAAGCTCCTCATATTTTTCACACCTTTTCAGGCTCTTCATGTTTTTCAACACCGCTTCATGCTCCTCCTATTTTTCAGACCGTTTCATGCTCCATATATTTTTGGCACCTTTTGAAGCTCTTCATATTTTTCACAGCTTTTCAGGCTCTTCATGTTTTTGAACACTGTTTCATGCTCCTCTTATATTTGACACATTTTGAAGCTCTTCATATTTTTCACACCATTTCACGCTCTTCATTTTTTATCACCGTTTCATGCTCCTCCTATTTTTCAGACCGTTTAATGCTCCACATGTATTTCACACCTTTTGAAGCTCCTCATATTTTTCACACCTTTTCAGGCTCTTCTTGTTTTTGAACACCGCTTCATGCTCCTCCTATTTTTCAGACCGTTTAATGCTCCACATGTATTTCACACCTTTTGAAGCTCCTCATATTTTTCACACCTTTTCAGGCTCTTCATGTTTTTCAATACCGCTTCATGCTCCTCCTATTTTTCAGACCGTTTAATGCTCCACATGTATTTCACACCTTTTGAAGCTCTTCATATTTTTCACACCTTTTGAAACTCTTCATATTTTTCACATGTTTTCAGGCCTTCATGTTTTTCAACACCGCTTAATGCTCCTCCTATTTTTCAGACCGTTTAATCCTCCTCATGTATTTCACACTTTTTGAAGCTCTTCATATTTTTCAGACCTTTTGAAGCTCTTCATATTTTTCACACGTTTTCAGGCTCTTCATGTTTTTCAACACCGCTTCATGCTTCTCCTATTTTTCAGACCGTATCATGCTCCTCATATCTTTCACACCTTTTGAAGATCTTCGTATTTTTCACACCTTTTCAGGCTATTCATGTTTTTGAACACCACTTCATGCTCCTTCTATTTTTCAGAGACTTTCATGCGCCTCATGTATTTCACACCTTTTGAAGCTCTTCATATTTTTCACACGTTTTCAGGCTCTTCATGTTTTTGATCACCGTTTCATGCTCCTCCTATTTTTCAGACTGTTTCATGCTCCTCATATTTTTTTTTTCCAGTGGGTTTTATCATACATTTATATGAATCAGCCATGGATTTACATGTATTCCCAATCCCGATCCCCCCTCCCACCTCCCTCTCCCCCCGATTCCTCTGGGTCTTCCCAGTGCACCAGGCCGGAGCACTTGTCTCGTTCATCCCACCTGGGCTGGTGATCTGTTTCACCATAGATAGGATACATGCTGTTCTTTTGAAATATCCCACCCTCACATTCTCCCACAAAGTTCAAAAGTCTGTTCTGTATTTCTGTGTCTCTTTTTCTGTTCTGCATATAGGGTTATCGTTATCACCTTTCTAAATTTCATATACATGTGTCAGTATGCTGTAATGTTCTTTATCTTTCTGGCTTACTTCACTCTGTATAATGGGCTTCAGCTTCATCCATCTCATTAGGACTGGTTCAAATGAATTCTTTTTAATGGCTGAGTAATAGTCCATGGTGTATATGTACCACAGCTTCCTTATCCATTCATCTGCTGATGGGCATCTAGGTTGCTTCCATGTCCTGGCTATTATAAACAGTGCTGCGATGAACATTTGGGGTGCACGTGTCTCTTTCAGTTCTGGTTTCCTCAGTGTGTATGCCCAGAAGTGGGATTGCTGGGTCATATGGCAGTTCTATTTCCAGTTTTTTAAGAAATCTCCACACTGTTTTCCATAGCGGCTGTACTAGTTTGCATTCCCACCAACAGTGTAAGAGGGTTCCCTTTTCTCCACACCCTCTCCAGCATTTATTGCTTGTAGACTTTTGGATAGCAGCCATCCTGACTGGCGTGTAATGGTACCTCATTGTGGTTTTGATTTGTATTTCTCTAATAATGAGTGATGTTGAGCATCTTTTCATGTGTTTGTTAGCCATCTGTATGTCTTCTTTGGAGAAATGTCTGTTTAGTTCTTTGGCCCATTTTTTGATTGGGTCATTTATTTTTCTGGAATTGAGCTGCAGGAGTTGCTTGTATATTTTTGAGATTAATCCTTTGTCTGTTTCTTCATTTGCTATTATTTTCTCCCAATCTGAGGGCTGTCTTTTCACCTTACTTATAGTTTCCTTTGTAGTGCAAAAGCTTTTAAGTTTCATTAGGTCCCATTTGTTTAGTTTTGCTTATATTTCCAATATTCTGGGAGGTGGGTCATAGAGGATCTTGCTTTGATTTATGTCAGAGAGTGTTTTGCCTATGTTCTCCTCTAGGAGTTTTATAGTTTCTGGTCTTACATTTAGATCTTTAATCCATTTTGAGTTTATTTTTGTGTATGGTGTTAGAAAGTGTTCTAGTTTCATTCTTTTACAAGTGGTTGACCAGTTTTCCCAGCACCACTTGTTAAAGAGGTTGTCTTTTTTCCATTGTATATCCTTGCCTCCTTTGTCAAAGATAAGGTGTCCATAGGTTCGTGGATTTATCTCTGGGCTTTCTATTCTGTTCCATTGATCTATATTTCTGTCTTTGTGCCAGTACCATACTGTCTTGATGACTGTGGCTTTGTAGTAGAGTCTGAAGTCAGGCAGGTTGATTCCTCCAGCTCCATTCTTCTTTCTCAAGATTACTTTGGCTATTCGAGGTTTTTTGTATTTCCATACAAATTGTGAAATTCTTTGGTCTAGTTCTGTGAAAAACACCATTGGTAGCTTGATAGGGATTGCATTGAATCTCTAGACTGCTTTGGGTAGAATAGCCATTTTGACAATATTAATTCTTCCAATCCATGAACACGGTATGTTTCTCCATCTGTTTGTGTCCTCTTTGATTTCTTTCATCAGTGTTTTATAGTTTTCTATGTATGGGTCCTTTGTTTCTTTAGGTAGATATACTCCTAAGTATTTTATTCTTTTTGTTGCAATGGTGAATGGTATTGTTTCCTTAATTTCTCTGTCTGTTTTTTCATTGTTAGTATATAGGAATGCAAGGGATTTCTGTGTGTTAATTTTATATCCTGCAACTTTACTATATTCATTGATTAGTTCTAGTAATTTTCTGGTAGAGTCTTTAGGGTTTTCTATGTAGAGGATCATGTCATCTGCAAACAGTGAGAGTTTTACTTCTTCTTTTCCTATCTGGATTCCTTTTACTTCTTTTTCTGCTCTGATTGCTGTGGCCAGAACTTCCAACACTATGTTGAATAGTAGTGGTGAGAGTGGGCACCCTTGTCTTGTTCCTGATTTCAGGGGAAATGCCTTCAATTTTGACACCTTCTGAAGATCTTCATATTTTTCACACCTTTTCAGGCTCTTCATGTTTTGAACACAGTTTCATGCTCCTCATATTTTTCACATATTTTTATGCTCTTCATATTTTTCACATATTTTCAGGCTATTCATGTTTCTCAAAACCGTTTCATGCTCCTCATATTTTTCACATATTTTTATGCTCTTCATATTTTTCACACCTTTTCAGGCTCTTCTTGTTTTTGAACACCGCTTCATGCTCCTCCTATTTTTGAGACAGTTTCATGCTCCTCATATTTTTGACACCTTTTGAAGCTTTTCATATTTTTCAAACCTTTTCAGGCTCTTCATTTTTTTCAACACCACTTCATGCTCCTCCTATTTTTCAGACCGTTTCATGCTCATCTAATTTTTGACACCTTTTGAAGCTCTTCATATTTTTCACACCTTTTGAAGCTCTTCATATTTTTCACACCTTTTCATGCTCTTCATGTTTTTGATCACCGTTTCATGCTCCTCCTATTTTTCAGACCGTTTCATGCTCCTCATATATTTGAAATCTTTTGAAGCTCTTCATATTTTTCAAACCTTTTCAGGCTCTTCAAGTTTTTGAACACCGCTTCATGCTCCTCCTATTTTTCAGACCGTTTCATGCTCCTCATATTTTTGACAGGTTTTGAAGCTCTTCATATTTTTCACACATTTTCAGGCTCTTCATGTTTTCAACACCACTTCATGCTCGTCCTATTTTTCAAACCGTTTCAGACTCATCTCATTTTTGACTCCTTTTGAAGCTCTTCATATTTTTCACACATTTTGAAGCTCTTCATACTTTTCACACCATTTCAGGCTCTTCATATTTTTGAACATGGCTTCATGCTCCTCCTATTTTCAGACCGTTTCATACTCCTCATAATTTTGACACCTTTTGAAGCTCTTCATATTTTTCACACGTTTTCATGCTCTTCATGTTTTTCAACACCGCTTCATGCTCCCCCTTTTTTCAGACCGTTTAATGTACCTCATAGTTTTCACACCTTTTGAAGCTCTTCATATTTTCACACCTTTTCAGGCTCTTCATGTTTTTCAACACCGCTTCATGCTCCTCCTATTTTTCAGAACGTTTCATGCTCCTCATATTTTTGACACGTTTGGAAGCTCTTCATATTTTTCACACCTTTTCAGTCTCTTCATGTTTTTGAACACCACTTCATGTTCCTCCTATTTTTCAGACCGTTTCATGCTCATCTAATTTTTGACACCTTATGAAACTCTTCATATTTTTCACACCTTTTGAAGCTCTTCATATTTTTCACACCTTTTCAGGCTCTTCATGTTTTTCAGCACCGCTTCATGCTCCTCCTATTTTTCAAACCGTTTAATCCTCCTCATGTATTTCACACTTTTTGAAGCTCTTCATATTTTTCACACCTTTTGAAGCTCTTCATATTTTTCACACCTTTTCAGGCTCTTCATGTTTTGTGACACCGTTTCATAATCCTCCTATTGTTCAGACAGTTTCAAGATCCTCATATTTTTGACGCCTTTTGAAGGTCTTCATATTTTTCACACCTTTTCAGGCTCTTCATGTTTTTGAACACCGCTTCATGCTCCTCCTATTTTTCACACCTTTTGAAGCTCTTCATATTTTTCACACCTTTTCAGGCACTTCATGTTTTTGAAAACCGCTTCATGCTCCTCCTATTTTTCAGACCGTTTAATGCTCCTCATGTATTTGACACCTTTTGAAGCTCTTCGTATTTTTCACTCCTTTTCAGGCTCTTCATGTTTTTGAACACTGCTTCATGCTCCTCCTATGTTTCACACCTTTTGAAGGTCTTCATATTTTTCACACCTTTTCAGGCTCTTCATATTTTTGAACACCGCTTCATACTCCTCCTATTTTTCTGAACGTTTCATGCTACTCATATTTTTGAAACCTTTTGTAGCTCTTCATATTTTTCACACCTGTTCAGGCTCTTCATATTTTTGAACACTGCTTCATGCTCCTCCTATTTTTCAGACCGTTTCATGCTTCTCATGTGTTTCACCCCTTTTGAAGCTCTTCACATTTTTCACACCTTTTCAGGCTCTCATGTTTTTGAACACAGCTTCATGCTCGTCCTGTTTTTAAGGTTGTTACATGCTCCTCATGTATTGCACACCTTTTGAAGCTCTTCATATATTTCACACCTTTTCAGGCTCTTCATGTTTTTCAACACCGCTTAATGCACCTAATATTTTTCAAACCGCTTCATGCTCCTCATATTTTTTCACCTTAGGAAGCTCTTCATATTTTAGACACCTTTTGAAGCTCTTCATATTTCTCACAGTTTTTCAGGCTCTTCATGATTTTCAACACCGCTTCATGCTCCCCGATTTTTCAGACCGTTTCATGCTCCTCATATTTTTGACACTTTTTGAAGCTCTTCATGTATTTCACACCTTTTCAGGCTCTTCATTTTTTGAACACCACTTCATGCTCCTCCTATTTTTCAGACCTTTTCATGCTCATCTCATTTTTGACACTTTTTGAAGCTCTTCATATTTTTCACACCTTTTGAAGCTCTTCATATTTTTCACACCTTTTCAGGCTCTTCATGTTTTTCAACACCGCTTCATGCTCCTCCTATTTTTCAGACCGTTTCATGCTCCTCATATTTTTGACACGTTTTGAAGCTCTTCATATTTTTCACACCTTTTCTGGCTCTTCATATTACTGAACACAGTTTCATGCTCCTCGTGTTTTTCAGACCGTTTCATACTCCTCATATTTTTGACACCTTTTGAAGCTGTTCATATTTTTCACACCTTTTCAGGCTCTTCTTAATTTTGAACACCGCTTCATGCTCCTCATATATTTCAGACCGTTTCATGCTCCTCATATTTTTGACACCATTTGAAGCTCTTCATATTTTTCACACCTTTTCAGGGTCTTCATTTTGTTGAACACCACTTCATGCTCCTAATATTTTTAAAACCGTTTCATGCTCATCTCATTTTTGACACCTTTTGAAGCTCTTCATATTTTTCACACCTTTTGAAGCTCTTCATATATTTCACACGTTTTCAGGCTCTTCATGTTTTTCAACACCGCTTCATGCTCCTCCAATTTTTCAGACCGTTTCATGCTCCTCATATTTTTGACACCTTTTGAAGCTCTTCATATTTTTCACACCTTTTTGGGAACTTCATGTTTTTGAACACCGCTTCATGCTCCTCCTATTGTTCAGACCGTTCATGCTCCTCATGTATTTCACACCTTTTGAATCTCTTCATATTTTTCACACCTTTTCAGGCTCTTCATGTTTTTGAACACCGCTTCATGCTCCTCCTATTTTTCACACCGTTTTAAGCTCTTCATATTTTACACAACTTTTCAGGCTCTTCATATTTTTGAACACCGCTTCAGGCTCCTCCTATTTTTCAGACCGTTTCATGCTCCTCATGTATTTCACACCTTTTGAAGCTGTTCATATTTTTCAAACCTTTGAAGCTCTTCATATTTTTCACACCTTTTCAGGCTCTTCATGTTTTTGAACACCCTTTCATTCTCCTCTTTTTTTGAGACCGTTTCATGTTCTTCATAGATTTGACACGTTTTGAGGCTCTTCATATTTTTCAAACCTTTACAGGCTCTTCATGTTTTTGAACAACGTTTCATGCTCCTCCTGTTTTTCAGACCGTTTCATGCACCTCATATTTTTGACACCTTTTGAAGCTCTTCATATTTTTAACATCGTTTCAGGCTTTTCATGTTTTTGAACACCGCTTCATGCTCCTCCTATTTTTCAGACCGTTTCATGCTCCTCATGTATTTCACACCTTTTGAAACTCTTCATATTTTTCACACTTTTTCAGGCTCTTCATGTTTTTCAACACCGCTTCTGATCCTCCTTTTTTTCAGACCTTTTCATGCTCCTCATGTATTTCACACCTTTTGAAGCTCTTCATATTTTTCACAACTTTTCAGACTCTTCATGTTTTTCAACAATGTTTCATACTCCTCCTATTTTACATACGATTTCATGCTCCTCATATTATTGAGAGCTTTTGAAGCTCTTCTTATATTTCACACCTTTTCAGGCTCTTCATGTTTTTGAACACCGCTTCATGCTCCTCCAATTTTTCAGACCGTTTCAGGCTCCTCATATGTTTGACACTTTTTGAAGCTCCCATATTTTTCACACCTTTTGAAGCTCTTCATATATTTCACACCATTTCAGGCTCTTCATGTTTTTCAACAGCACTTCATTCTCCTCCGATTTTTCAGACCTTTTCATGCTTATCTCCTTTTTGACACCTTTTGAAGCTCCTCATCTTTTCACACATTTTGAAGCTCTTCATATTTTTCACACGTTCTCAGGCTCTTCATGTTTTTCAACACCGCTTCATGGTCCTTCTATTTTTCAGACAGTTTCATGCTCCTCATGTACTTCACACCTTTTGAAGCTCTTCATATTTTTCACACCTTTTCAGGCTCTTCATGTTTTTGAACACGGTTTCATGCTCCTCCTATTTTTAAGACGGTTTCTTGCTCCTCATATTTTTGACACCTTTTGAAGCTCTTCATATTTCTCACAGCTTTTCAGGCTCTTCATCTTTTTCCACACCACTTCATGCTTCTCCTATTTTTCAGACCGTTTCATGCTATTCATGTATTTCACACCTTTTGAAGCTCTTCATATATTTCACACCATTTCAGGCTCTTCATGTTTTTCAACAGCACTTCATTCTCCTCCTGTTTTTCAGATCTTTTCATGCTCATCTCATTTTTGACACCTTTTGAAGCTCCTCATGTTTTCACACCTTTTGAAGCTCTTCATATTTTTCACACGTTCTCAGGCTCTTCATGTTTTTCAACCCCGCTTCATGGTCCTCCTATTTTTCAGACTGTTACATGCTCCTCATGTACTTCACACCTTTTGAAGCTCTTCATATTTTTCACACCTTTTCAGTCTCTTCATGTTTTTCAACACAACTTCATGCTCCTCCTATTTTTCAGACCGTATCTGGCTCCTCATATTTATGACACATTTTGAAGCTCTTCATATTTCTCACACCATTTCAGGCTCTTCATGTTTTTCAACAGCACTTCATTCTCCTCCTATTTTTCAGACCTTTTCATGCTTATCTCCTTTTTGACACCTTTTGAAGCTCCTCATCTTTTCACACATTTTGAAGCTCTTCATATTTTTCACACGTTCTCAGGCTCTTCATGTTTTTCAACACCGCTTCATGGTCCTTCTATTTTTCAGACAGTTTCATGCTCCTCATGTACTTCACACCTTTTGAAGCTCTTCATATTTCTCACACCTTTTCAGGCTCTTCATCTTTTTCCACAACACTTCATCCTTCTCCTATTTTTCAGACCGTTTCATGCTCCTCATATTTTTGACACCTTTTGAAGCTCTTCATATTTTTCACACCTTTTCAGGCTCTTCATTTTTTGAACACCGCTTCATGCTCCTCCTTTTTTTCAGACCGTTTCATGCTCCTCATATTTTTGACACCTTTTGAAGCTCTTCATATTTTTCACACTTTTCAGGCTCTTCATGTTTTTCAACACCACTTCATGCTCCTCCTATTTTTCAGACCGTTTCATGCTCCTCATATTTTTGACCCCTTTAGAAGCTCTTCATATTTTTCACACCTTTTCAGGCTCTTCATTTTTTTCAACACCACTTCATTCTCCTCCTAATTTTCAGACCGTTTTATGCTCCTGATATTTTTGACACATTTCGAAGCTCCCCATATTTTTCACACCTTTTGAAGCTCTTCATATTTTTCACACTTTTCAGGCTCTTCATGTTTTCAACACCACTTCATGCTCCTCCTATTTTTCAGACCGTTTCATGCTCCTCATATTTTTGACCCCTTTAGAAGCTCTTCATATTTTTCACACCTTTTCAGGCTCTTCATTTTTTTCAACACTACTTCATACTCCTCCTATTTTTCAGATCGTTTCATGCTCATCTCATTTTGACACCTTTTGAAGCTCTTCATATTTTTTACACCTTTTAAAACTCTTCATGTTTTTCACACCTTTTCAGGCTCTTCGTTTTTTTCAACGCTACTTCATGCTCCTCCTATTTTTCAGACCGTTTCATGCTCATCTCATTTTTGACACCTTTTGAAGCTTCTCATATTTTTCACACCTTTTCAGGCTCTTCATGTTTTTGAACAACACTTCTTGCTCCTCATTTTTTGCAGACCATTTCATACTCCTCTTATTTTTGACACCTTTTGAAGGTCTTCATATTTCTCACACATTTTCAGGCTCTTCATATTTTTCAAAACCGCTTCATGCACCTAATATTTTTCAGATCGTTTCATGATCATCTCTTTTTTGACACCTTTTGATGCTTTTCATATTATTCACACCTTTTCAGGCTCTTCATGTTTCTGAAAACCGCTTCATGCTCCTCGTATTTTTCAGACCGTATCATGCTCTTCATACTTTTGACACCTTTTGAAGCTCTTCATATTTCTCACACCTTTTCAGGCTCTTCTCCTTTTTCCACACCACTTCAGGCTTCTCCTATTTTTCAGACCGTTTCATGCTCCTCATGTGTTTCACACCTTTTGAATCTCTTTATGTTTTTCACTCCTTTTCAGGCTCTTCATGTTTTTGATCAGCATTTCATGCTCCTCCTATTTTTCAGACCGTTACATGTTCCTCATATTTTTGACACCTTTTGAAGCTCTTGATATTTTTCACACCTTTGAAGCTCTTCATTTTTTTCACACGTTTTGAGGCTCTTCATGTTTTTCAACACCGCTTCATGCTCCTCCTGTTTTTCAGACCGTTTCAAGCTCCTCATGTATTTCATACCTTTTGAAGCTCTTCATACTTTTCACACCTTTTCTGGCTCTTCATATTTTTCGCACCTTTCCAGGGTCTTCATGTTTTTGAACACCTCTTCATGCTCCTCCTATTTTTCAGACTGTTTAATGCTCCTCATAATTTTGACACCTTTTGAAGCTCTTCATATTTTTCACCCCTCTTCAGGCTCTTCATGTTTTTCAACACCGCTTCTTGCTCCTCCTATTTTTCAGACCGTTTCATGCTCCTCAAATTTTTGACGCCTTTTGAAGCTCTTCATATTTTTCACTCCTTTTCAGGCTCTTCATGTTTTTCAACACCGCTTCATGCTCCTCCTATCTTTCAGACCGTATCATGCTCCTCAAATTTTAACACCTTTTGAAGCTCTTCATATATTTCACACTTTTTCAGTCTCGTCATGTTTTTCAACACCGCTTCATGCTCCACCTATTTTTCAGACCGTTTCATACTCCTAATATTTTTAACACCTTTTCAGGCTCTTCATGTTTTTCAACACCGCTTCATGCTCCTCCTATCTTTCAGACCGTATCATGCTCCTCAAATTTTAACACCTTTTGAAGCTCTTCATATATTTCACACTTTTTCAGTCTCGTCATGTTTTTCAACACCGCTTCATGCTCCTCCTATTTTTCAGACTGTTTCATGCTCCTCATATAATGACACCTTTTGAAGCTCTTCATATATTTCACACCTTTTCAGCGTCTTCATGTTTTTGAACACCGTTTCATGGAACTCCTGCTTTTCAGACCGTTTCATGCTCCTCATATTATTGACACGTTTTGAAGCTCTTCATATATTTCACACCTTTTCAAGCTCTTCATCTTTTCAACACCGCTTCATGCTCCTCGTATTTTTCAGACCGTTTCATGCTCCTCATGTTTTTGACACCTTTTGAAGTTCTTCATGTTTTTCAACACCGTTTCATGCTCCTCCTATTTTTCACATCGTTTCAGGCTCCTCATATTTTTCAGACCGTTCCATGGTCCTCATATTTTTCACACCTTTTGACTCTCCTCATATTTTTCAAAACCGTTTCATGCTCTTCCTACTTTTCAGAACGTTTCATGCTCCTCGTATTTTTTAGGCCATTTCATGCTCATCATATTTTTGACACCTTTTGACGCTCATCATGTTTTTCACACCTTTTCATGCTCTTCATGTTTTTCAACACCGTTTAATGGCCTACTATTTTTCAGAACGTTTCGTGGTCCTCCGATTTTTCAGACCGTTTCTTGCTCCTCATATTTTTGACACCTTTTGAAGCTCCTCATATTTTTCACACCTTTTCAGGCTCTTCAAGTTTTTCAACACCACTTCATTCTCCTCCTATTTTTCAGAACATTTCATGCTCCTCATATTTTTCACACCTTTTGAAGCTCTTCATATTTTTCACACATTTTCAGGCTCTTCATGTTTTACAACAACGCTTCATGCTCCTCCTATATTTCAGACCGTTTCATGCTCCTCATATTTTTCACACCTTTGGAAGCTCTTCATATTTTTCACACATTTTCAGGCTCTTCATATTTTTGAAAACCGCTTCATGCTCCTCCTATATTTCAGACTGTTTCACGCTCCTCATATTTTTGACACCTTTTGAAGCTCTTAATATTTTCACACCTTTTCAGGCTCTTCATGTTTTTCAACACCGATTCATGCTTCTCCGATTTTTCAGACCGTTTCAAGCTCCTCATATTTTTCACACCTTTATTGGCTCTTCAAGTTTTCAACACCGTTTCATGCTCCTCCTATTTTTCAGACCGTTTCATGTTCCTCATATTTTTGACAACTTTTGAAGCTCTCATATATTTCACACCTTTTCACGCTCTTCATGTTTTTCAACACCGCTTCTTTCTCCTCCTATTTTTCAGACAGTTTCATGCTCCTCATATTTTTCAGACTTTCTGAAGCTCTTCAGATTTTTCACACCTTTTCAGGCTCTTCATGTTTTTCAACACCGCTTCTTGCTCCTCCTATTTTTCAGACCGTTTCATGCTCCTCATATTTTTGACACCTTTTGACCCTCTTCATATTTTTCACACCTTTTCGGGCTCTTCATATTTTTGAACACCGTTTCATGCTCCTTCTATTTTTAAGACCGTTTCATACACCTCATATTTTTGACACCTTTTGAAGCTCTTCATGTTTTTCACACCTTTTAGGGCTCTTCATGTTTTTGAGCACCGCTTCATGCTTCTCCTTTTTTTCAGACCGTTTCATGCTCCTCATATTTTTCACACTCTTTGAAGCTCTTCATATTTTTCACACCTGTCAGGCTCTTCATGTTTTTGAACACCGCTTCATGCTCCACCTATTTTTCAGACCGTATCATGCTCCTCATATTTTCCCCACCTTTTCAGGCTCTTCATATTTTTGAACACCGCTTCATGCTCCACCTATTTTTCAGACCGTATCATGCTCCTCATATTTTCCCCACCTTTTCAGGCTGTTCATGTTTTTCAACGCCGCTTCATGCTCCTCCTATTTTTTCAGACTGTTTCATGCTCCTCATATTTTTGCACCTTTTGAAGCTCTTCATATTTTTCACACCTTTTCAGGATCTCATATTTTTCAGAATCGCTTCATGCTGCTCCTGTTTTTCAGACCGTTTCATTCTCTTCAAATTTTTGACACCTTTTGAAGCTCTTCATAATTTTCACACCTTTTCAAACTCTTCATGTTTTTCAACACCGCTTCATCATCCTACTATTTTTCAGACCGTTTCAGGCTCCTCATATTTTTGACCCCTTTTGAAGCTCTTCATATTTTTCACACCTTTTCAGGCTCTTCATATTTTTCAACACAGCTTCATCATCCTACTATTTTTCAGACCGTTTCAGGCTACTCATATTTTTGACACCTTTTGAAGCTCTTCATATTTTTCACACATTTTCAGGCTCTTCATGTTTTTGAACGCCGTTTCATGCTCCTCATATTTTTGATACCATTTGAAGGTCTTCTTATTTTTCACACCTTTTCAGGCTATTCATGTTTTTCAACACCGTTTGATGCTCCTCCTATTTTTCAGACCGTTTCATGCTGCTCCTTTTTTTCAGACCGTTTCATGCTCTTCATAGTTTTGACAACTTTTGAAGCTATTCATATTTTTCACACATTTTCAGGCTCTTCATGTTTTTAAGACCGCTTCCTGCTCCTCCTTTTTTTCAGACGGTTTCATGCTCCTCATATTTTTCACCCGTTTTGAAGCTCTTCATATTTTTCACATCTTTTCAGGCTCTTCATGTTTTTCAACACTGCTTCATGCTCCTCTTGTTTTTCAGACCGTTTCATGCTCCTCATATTTTTCACACCTTCTGAAACGGTTCATATTTTTCACACATTTACAGGCTCTTCATGTTTTCAACAACGTTTCATGCTCCTCCTATTTTTCAGACCGTTTCATGCTCCTCATATTTTTGAAACTTTTTGAAGCTCTTCATGTTTTTCACACCTTTTCAGGCTTTTCAAGTTTTTCAACACCGCTTCATGTGCCTCCTATTTTTCAGACCGTTTCAGGCTCCTAATATTGTTAACACCTTTTCAGGCTCTTCATATTCTTCAACACCGCTTTATTCTCCTCCTGTTTCTCAGAGCGTTTCAGGTTCCTCATATATTTCCCACCTTTTTAAGCTCTTCATATATTTCACTCTTTTCAGGCTCTTCATGTTTTTCAACACCGTTTCATGCTCCTCCCCTTTTCAAGACCGTTTCTTGCTCCTCATATTTTTGACAGCTTTTGAAGCTGTTTATATTTTTCACACTTTTAATGCTCCTCCTGTTTTTCAGACCGTTTCATGCTCCTCGTATTTTTGACACTTTTTGAAGCTCTTCATATTTTTCAACACCGTTTCATGCTTGTCCTATTTTTCAGACCGTTTCATGGTCCTCATTATTTCAGACCGTTTCATGCTTCTCATATTTTTGACACCTTTTGCAGCTCTTCATATTTTTCACACCTTTTCAGGTTCTTCATGTTTTTCAACACCGTTTCATGCTCCTCCTATTTTTCAGACCATTTCATGCTCCTCATATTTTTGACATCTTTGAAGCTCTTCATGATTTTCCAACTTTTTCAGGTTCTTCATGTTTTTCAACACCGTCTCATGCTCCTCCTATTTTTCAGACCGTTTCATGCTCCTCATATTTTTGACACCTTTTGAAGCTCTTCATATTTTTCACACCTTTTCTTGCTCTTCATGTTTTCATACAACGTTTCATGCTCCTCCCATTTTTCAGACCATTTCGTGCTCCTCATGTTTTTCAGACCATCTCATGCTCCTCTTATTTATGACAGCTTTTGAAGCTCTTCATATTTTTCACACTTTTTGAAGCTCTTCATGTTTTTCAACACCGTTTCATGCTCCTCCAATGTTTATAACCCTTTCATGCTCCTCATATTTTTAACATCTTTTGAAGCTCTTCATATTTTTCAGACCTTTTCAAGCAATTCATGTGTTCAACCCCATTTCATGCTCCTCCTATTTTTCAGACCCTTTCATGCTCCTCATATTATTGACACCTTCTGAAGCTCTTCTTATTGTTCACACCTTTTCAGGCTCTTCATGATTTTCAACACCGTTTCATGCTCCTCCTATTTTTCAGATGGTTTCAGGCTCCTCATATATTTGACACCTTTTGAAGCTCTTCATGTTTTTCAACACTGTTTCATGCTCCTCCTATTTTTCAGACCGTTTCATGCTCCTCATGTTTCTGACACCTTTTGGAGATTTTCATATATTTCACACTTTTTCAGGCTCTTCATGTTTTTCAACACCACTTCATGATCCTCCTATTTTTCAGACCGTTTCTTGCTCCTCTAATTTTTGACACCTTTTGAAGCTCTTCATATTTTTCACACCTTTTGAAACTTTTCATATTTTTCACACCTTTTGAAGCTCTTCATATTTTTCACACCTTTTCAGGCTCTTCATGTTTTTGAACACCGTTTCATGCTCCTCATATTTTTGACACCTTTTGAAGCTCCTCCTATTTTTCACACCTTTTCAGGCTCTTCATGTTTTTCAACACCGCTTCATTCTCCTCGTATTTTTCAGACCGTTTAATGCTCCTCATATTTTTCACACCTTTTGAAGCTCTTTATATTTTTCACACCTTTCAGGCTCTTCATGTTTTTGAACACCGCTTCATGCTCCTCCTATTTTTCAGACCGTTTCATGCTCCACATATTTTTGGCACCTTTTGAAGCTCTTCATATTTTTCACACCTTTTCATGTTCTTCATGTTTTTCAACACCGTTTCATGCTCCTCCTGTTTTTCAGACCGTTTCATGCTCCTCATATTTTTGACACCTTTTAAAGCTCTTCATGTTTTTCACACCTTTTCAGGCTCTTAATGTTTTTCAACACCGCTTCATGCTCCTCTTAATTTTCAGACCGTTTCATGCTCCTCATATTTTTGACACCTTTTGAAAGTCTTCATATTTTTCACACCTTTTCAGGCTCTTCCGTTTTTCAACACAGCTTCATACTCCTCCTATTTTTCAGACAGTTTCATGCTCCTCTCATTTGTGACACCTTTTGAAGCTCTTCATGTTTTTCACATCTTTTGAAGCTCTTCATATTTTTCAACCTATTGAAGCTCTTAATATTTTACACACCTTTTCAGGCTCTTCATGTTTTTGAACACCGCTTCATGATCCTCCTATTTTTCAGTCCGTTCATGCTCCTCATATTTTTGGCACCTTTTGAAGCTTTCATATTTTTCACACCTGTTCAGACTCTTCATGTTTTTGAACACTGTTTCATGCTCCTCCTACATTTGACACATTTTGAAACTCTTCATATTTTTCACACCTGTTCAGGTTCTTCATGTTTTTGAACACAGTTTCATGCTCCTCCTATTTGTGACATCTTTTGAAGCTCTTCACATTTTTCACACATTTTCAGGCTCTTCATATTTTTCAACACCGTTTCATGCTCCTCCTATTTTTCAGACCTTTTCATGCTACTCATATTTTTGACACGTTTTGTAGCTCTTCATATTTTTCACACCTCTTCAGGCTCTTCATATTTTTCATCAACGTTTCATTCTCCTCCCATTTTTCAGACCGTTTCATGCCCCTCATATATTTGACACCTTTTGAAGCTATTCATATTTTTCACACCTTTTCTGGCTCTTCATGTTTTTCAACACCGATTCATGCTCCTCCTATTTTTCAGACCGTTTCATGCCCCTAATAATTTTGACACCTTTTGAAAGTCTTCATATTTTTCACACCTTTTCAAGCCCTTCATGTTTTTGAACAACATTTCATGCTCCTCCTATTTTTCAGATCGTTTCATGCTCCTCATATTTTTGACACCCTTTGAAGCTCTTCATATATTTCACAACTTTTCAGGTTCTTCATGTTTTTCAAAACCGCTTCATGCTCCTCCTATTTTTCAGATCGTTTCATGATCTTCATATTTTTCACACCTTTTGAAAGTCTTCATATTTTTCACACATTTTCAGGCTCTTCATGTTTTTGAACTACGTTTCATGCTCCTCTTATTTTTCAGACCGTTTCATGCCCCTCATATTTTTGACACATTTTGAAGCTCTTCATATTTTTCACACCTTTTCAGGCTTTTCTTTTTTTTCAACACCGCTTCATGCTCCTCCTATTTTTTAGACCGCTTCATGCTCCTCATATTTTTGAACACATTTTGAAGCTCTTCGTAATTTTCACACCTTTTCAGGCTCTTAATATTTTTCAACACCGCTTCATGCTCCTCCTATTTTTCAGACCGTTTCATGCTCCTCATATTTTTGACAACTTTTGAAGTCTTCATATTTTTCACACCTTTTCAGGCTCTACCGTTTTTCAACACCGCTTCCTGCTCCTCCTATTTTTCTGACCGTTTCAAGCTCCTCATATTTTTCACACCTTTTCAGGGTCTTCATGTTTTTCAACACCGTTTCATGTTCCTCATCTTTTTGAAACCTTTTGAAGCTCTTCATATTTTTCACCGCTTTTCAGGCTCTTCATGTTTTTCAACACCGCTTCATGCTCCTCGTATTTTTCAGACAGTTTAATGCTCCTCATATTTTTCACACCTTTTGAAGATCTTTATATTTTTCACAGCTTTTCAGGCTATTCATGTTTTTGAACACCGCTTCATGCTCCTCCTATTTTTCAGACCGTTTCATGCTCCACATATTTTTGGCACCTTTTGAAGCTCTTCATATTTTTCACACCTTTTCAGGCTCTTCATGATTTTGAGCACTGTTTCATGTTCCTCCTATATTTGACACCGTTTTAAGCTCTTCATATTTTTCACACTTTTTCAGGCTCTTCATGTTTTTGAACACCGCTTCATGCTCCTCCTATATTTCAGACCGTTTCATGTTCCTCATATTTTACACACCTTTTGATGCTCTTCATATTTTTCACACCTTTTCAGGCTCTTTAGATTTTCTAACACCGCATCATGCTCCTCCTATTTTTCAAAAGGTTTCATGTTCCTCATATTTTTGACACTTTTTGAAGCTCTTCATATATTTTACACCTTTTCAGGCTCTTCTTGTTTTTGAACACCGCTTCATGCTCCTCCTTTTTCAGACAGTTTCATGCTCCTCATATTTTTGACACGTTTTGAATTTATTCATATTTTTCACACCTTTTCAGGCTCTGCATTTTTTTGAACACAGTTTCATGCTCCTCATATTTTTCACACATTTTCATGCTCTTTATATTTTTCACACCTTTCAGGCTCTTCATGTTTTTGAACACCATTTCATGCTCCTCCTATTTTTCAGACGGTTTCATGCTCCTCATAACTTTGACACCTTTTGAAGCTCTTCATATTTTTCACACCTTTTCAGTTTCTTCAGGTTTTTTAACACGGCTTCATGCTCCTCGTATTTTTCAGACCGTTTCATGCTCCTCATATTTTTCACACTTTTTCATGCTCTTCATATTTTTCACATCTTTTCATGCTCTTCATGTTTCTCAACACCGTTTCATGCTCTTCAGGTTTTTGAACACGCCTTCATGCTCCTTGTATTTTTCAGACCGTTTCATGCTCCTCATAATTTTGACACTTTTTGAAGCTCTTCATATTTTTCATACCTTTTCAGGCTCTTAATGTTTTGGAACACTGCTTCATGCTCCTCCTATTTTTCAGACCGTTTCATGCTCCTCATATTTTTAACCCTATTGAAGCTCTTCATATTTTTCTCAACTTTTCAGGCTCTTCAGTTTTTTGAACACGGCTTCATGCTCCTCCTATTTTTCAGACCGTTTCATGCTCCTCATATATTTCACACCGTTTGAAGCTCTTCATATTTTTCACACTTATCAGGCTCTTCAGGTTTTTGAATACCGCTTCATGCTCCTCCTATTTTTCAGAACTTTTCATGCTCCTCATATTTTTGACACGTTTTGAAACACTTCATATTTTTCACACCTTTTCAGGCTCTTCATATTTGTGAACACTGCTTCATGCTCCTCCTATTTTCATACGGTTTCATGCTCCTCATGTTTTTGAGACGTGTTGAAGCTCTTCATATTTTTCATACCTTTTCAGGCACTTCATGTTTTTGAACACCGTTTCATGCTCCTCCTATTTTTCATATCGTTTCATGCTCCTCATATTTTTGACACCTTTTGAAGCTCCTCATATTTTTCACACCTTTTCAGGCTCTTCATGTTTTTCAACACCGCTTCATGCTCCTCCTATTTTTCAGACCGTTTCATGCTCCATATATTTTTGGCACCTTTTGAAGCTCTTCATATTTTTCACAGCTTTTCAGGCTCTTCATGTTTTTGAACACTGTTTCATGCTCCTCTTATATTTGACACATTTTGAAGCTCTTCATATTTTTCACACCATTTCACGCTCTTCATTTTTTATCACCGTTTCATGCTCCTCCTATTTTTCAGACCGTTTAATGCTCCACATGTATTTCACACCTTTTGAAGCTCCTCATATTTTTCACACCTTTTCAGGCTCTTCTTGTTTTTGAACACCGCTTCATGCTCCTCCTATTTTTCAGACCGTTTAATGCTCCACATGTATTTCACACCTTTTGAAGCTCCTCATATTTTTCACACCTTTTCAGGCTCTTCATGTTTTTCAATACCGCTTCATGCTCCTCCTATTTTTCAGACCGTTTAATGCTCCACATGTATTTCACACCTTTTGAAGCTCTTCATATTTTTCACACCTTTTGAAACTCTTCATATTTTTCACATGTTTTCAGGCCTTCATGTTTTTCAACACCGCTTAATGCTCCTCCTATTTTTCAGACCGTTTAATCCTCCTCATGTATTTCACACTTTTTGAAGCTCTTCATATTTTTCAGACCTTTTGAAGCTCTTCATATTTTTCACACGTTTTCAGGCTCTTCATGTTTTTCAACACCGCTTCATGCTTCTCCTATTTTTCAGACCGTATCATGCTCCTCATATCTTTCACACCTTTTGAAGATCTTCGTATTTTTCACACCTTTTCAGGCTATTCATGTTTTTGAACACCACTTCATGCTCCTTCTATTTTTCAGAGACTTTCATGCGCCTCATGTATTTCACACCTTTTGAAGCTCTTCATATTTTTCACACGTTTTCAGGCTCTTCATGTTTTTGATCACCGTTTCATGCTCCTCCTATTTTTCAGACTGTTTCATGCTCCTCATATTTTTTTTTTCCAGTGGGTTTTATCATACATTTATATGAATCAGCCATGGATTTACATGTATTCCCAATCCCGATCCCCCCTCCCACCTCCCTCTCCCCCCGATTCCTCTGGGTCTTCCCAGTGCACCAGGCCGGAGCACTTGTCTCGTTCATCCCACCTGGGCTGGTGATCTGTTTCACCATAGATAGGATACATGCTGTTCTTTTGAAATATCCCACCCTCACATTCTCCCACAAAGTTCAAAAGTCTGTTCTGTATTTCTGTGTCTCTTTTTCTGTTCTGCATATAGGGTTATCGTTATCACCTTTCTAAATTTCATATACATGTGTCAGTATGCTGTAATGTTCTTTATCTTTCTGGCTTACTTCACTCTGTATAATGGGCTTCAGCTTCATCCATCTCATTAGGACTGGTTCAAATGAATTCTTTTTAATGGCTGAGTAATAGTCCATGGTGTATATGTACCACAGCTTCCTTATCCATTCATCTGCTGATGGGCATCTAGGTTGCTTCCATGTCCTGGCTATTATAAACAGTGCTGCGATGAACATTTGGGGTGCACGTGTCTCTTTCAGTTCTGGTTTCCTCAGTGTGTATGCCCAGAAGTGGGATTGCTGGGTCATATGGCAGTTCTATTTCCAGTTTTTTAAGAAATCTCCACACTGTTTTCCATAGCGGCTGTACTAGTTTGCATTCCCACCAACAGTGTAAGAGGGTTCCCTTTTCTCCACACCCTCTCCAGCATTTATTGCTTGTAGACTTTTGGATAGCAGCCATCCTGACTGGCGTGTAATGGTACCTCATTGTGGTTTTGATTTGTATTTCTCTAATAATGAGTGATGTTGAGCATCTTTTCATGTGTTTGTTAGCCATCTGTATGTCTTCTTTGGAGAAATGTCTGTTTAGTTCTTTGGCCCATTTTTTGATTGGGTCATTTATTTTTCTGGAATTGAGCTGCAGGAGTTGCTTGTATATTTTTGAGATTAATCCTTTGTCTGTTTCTTCATTTGCTATTATTTTCTCCCAATCTGAGGGCTGTCTTTTCACCTTACTTATAGTTTCCTTTGTAGTGCAAAAGCTTTTAAGTTTCATTAGGTCCCATTTGTTTAGTTTTGCTTATATTTCCAATATTCTGGGAGGTGGGTCATAGAGGATCTTGCTTTGATTTATGTCAGAGAGTGTTTTGCCTATGTTCTCCTCTAGGAGTTTTATAGTTTCTGGTCTTACATTTAGATCTTTAATCCATTTTGAGTTTATTTTTGTGTATGGTGTTAGAAAGTGTTCTAGTTTCATTCTTTTACAAGTGGTTGACCAGTTTTCCCAGCACCACTTGTTAAAGAGGTTGTCTTTTTTCCATTGTATATCCTTGCCTCCTTTGTCAAAGATAAGGTGTCCATAGGTTCGTGGATTTATCTCTGGGCTTTCTATTCTGTTCCATTGATCTATATTTCTGTCTTTGTGCCAGTACCATACTGTCTTGATGACTGTGGCTTTGTAGTAGAGTCTGAAGTCAGGCAGGTTGATTCCTCCAGCTCCATTCTTCTTTCTCAAGATTACTTTGGCTATTCGAGGTTTTTTGTATTTCCATACAAATTGTGAAATTCTTTGGTCTAGTTCTGTGAAAAACACCATTGGTAGCTTGATAGGGATTGCATTGAATCTCTAGACTGCTTTGGGTAGAATAGCCATTTTGACAATATTAATTCTTCCAATCCATGAACACGGTATGTTTCTCCATCTGTTTGTGTCCTCTTTGATTTCTTTCATCAGTGTTTTATAGTTTTCTATGTATGGGTCCTTTGTTTCTTTAGGTAGATATACTCCTAAGTATTTTATTCTTTTTGTTGCAATGGTGAATGGTATTGTTTCCTTAATTTCTCTGTCTGTTTTTTCATTGTTAGTATATAGGAATGCAAGGGATTTCTGTGTGTTAATTTTATATCCTGCAACTTTACTATATTCATTGATTAGTTCTAGTAATTTTCTGGTAGAGTCTTTAGGGTTTTCTATGTAGAGGATCATGTCATCTGCAAACAGTGAGAGTTTTACTTCTTCTTTTCCTATCTGGATTCCTTTTACTTCTTTTTCTGCTCTGATTGCTGTGGCCAGAACTTCCAACACTATGTTGAATAGTAGTGGTGAGAGTGGGCACCCTTGTCTTGTTCCTGATTTCAGGGGAAATGCCTTCAATTTTGACACCTTCTGAAGATCTTCATATTTTTCACACCTTTTCAGGCTCTTCATGTTTTGAACACAGTTTCATGCTCCTCATATTTTTCACATATTTTTATGCTCTTCATATTTTTCACATATTTTCAGGCTATTCATGTTTCTCAAAACCGTTTCATGCTCCTCATATTTTTCACATATTTTTATGCTCTTCATATTTTTCACACCTTTTCAGGCTCTTCTTGTTTTTGAACACCGCTTCATGCTCCTCCTATTTTTGAGACAGTTTCATGCTCCTCATATTTTTGACACCTTTTGAAGCTTTTCATATTTTTCAAACCTTTTCAGGCTCTTCATTTTTTTCAACACCACTTCATGCTCCTCCTATTTTTCAGACCGTTTCATGCTCATCTAATTTTTGACACCTTTTGAAGCTCTTCATATTTTTCACACCTTTTGAAGCTCTTCATATTTTTCACACCTTTTCATGCTCTTCATGTTTTTGATCACCGTTTCATGCTCCTCCTATTTTTCAGACCGTTTCATGCTCCTCATATATTTGAAATCTTTTGAAGCTCTTCATATTTTTCAAACCTTTTCAGGCTCTTCAAGTTTTTGAACACCGCTTCATGCTCCTCCTATTTTTCAGACCGTTTCATGCTCCTCATATTTTTGACAGGTTTTGAAGCTCTTCATATTTTTCACACATTTTCAGGCTCTTCATGTTTTCAACACCACTTCATGCTCGTCCTATTTTTCAAACCGTTTCAGACTCATCTCATTTTTGACTCCTTTTGAAGCTCTTCATATTTTTCACACATTTTGAAGCTCTTCATACTTTTCACACCATTTCAGGCTCTTCATATTTTTGAACATGGCTTCATGCTCCTCCTATTTTCAGACCGTTTCATACTCCTCATAATTTTGACACCTTTTGAAGCTCTTCATATTTTTCACACGTTTTCATGCTCTTCATGTTTTTCAACACCGCTTCATGCTCCCCCTTTTTTCAGACCGTTTAATGTACCTCATAGTTTTCACACCTTTTGAAGCTCTTCATATTTTCACACCTTTTCAGGCTCTTCATGTTTTTCAACACCGCTTCATGCTCCTCCTATTTTTCAGAACGTTTCATGCTCCTCATATTTTTGACACGTTTGGAAGCTCTTCATATTTTTCACACCTTTTCAGTCTCTTCATGTTTTTGAACACCACTTCATGTTCCTCCTATTTTTCAGACCGTTTCATGCTCATCTAATTTTTGACACCTTATGAAACTCTTCATATTTTTCACACCTTTTGAAGCTCTTCATATTTTTCACACCTTTTCAGGCTCTTCATGTTTTTCAGCACCGCTTCATGCTCCTCCTATTTTTCAAACCGTTTAATCCTCCTCATGTATTTCACACTTTTTGAAGCTCTTCATATTTTTCACACCTTTTGAAGCTCTTCATATTTTTCACACCTTTTCAGGCTCTTCATGTTTTGTGACACCGTTTCATAATCCTCCTATTGTTCAGACAGTTTCAAGATCCTCATATTTTTGACGCCTTTTGAAGGTCTTCATATTTTTCACACCTTTTCAGGCTCTTCATGTTTTTGAACACCGCTTCATGCTCCTCCTATTTTTCACACCTTTTGAAGCTCTTCATATTTTTCACACCTTTTCAGGCACTTCATGTTTTTGAAAACCGCTTCATGCTCCTCCTATTTTTCAGACCGTTTAATGCTCCTCATGTATTTGACACCTTTTGAAGCTCTTCGTATTTTTCACTCCTTTTCAGGCTCTTCATGTTTTTGAACACTGCTTCATGCTCCTCCTATGTTTCACACCTTTTGAAGGTCTTCATATTTTTCACACCTTTTCAGGCTCTTCATATTTTTGAACACCGCTTCATACTCCTCCTATTTTTCTGAACGTTTCATGCTACTCATATTTTTGAAACCTTTTGTAGCTCTTCATATTTTTCACACCTGTTCAGGCTCTTCATATTTTTGAACACTGCTTCATGCTCCTCCTATTTTTCAGACCGTTTCATGCTTCTCATGTGTTTCACCCCTTTTGAAGCTCTTCACATTTTTCACACCTTTTCAGGCTCTCATGTTTTTGAACACAGCTTCATGCTCGTCCTGTTTTTAAGGTTGTTACATGCTCCTCATGTATTGCACACCTTTTGAAGCTCTTCATATATTTCACACCTTTTCAGGCTCTTCATGTTTTTCAACACCGCTTAATGCACCTAATATTTTTCAAACCGCTTCATGCTCCTCATATTTTTTCACCTTAGGAAGCTCTTCATATTTTAGACACCTTTTGAAGCTCTTCATATTTCTCACAGTTTTTCAGGCTCTTCATGATTTTCAACACCGCTTCATGCTCCCCGATTTTTCAGACCGTTTCATGCTCCTCATATTTTTGACACTTTTTGAAGCTCTTCATGTATTTCACACCTTTTCAGGCTCTTCATTTTTTGAACACCACTTCATGCTCCTCCTATTTTTCAGACCTTTTCATGCTCATCTCATTTTTGACACTTTTTGAAGCTCTTCATATTTTTCACACCTTTTGAAGCTCTTCATATTTTTCACACCTTTTCAGGCTCTTCATGTTTTTCAACACCGCTTCATGCTCCTCCTATTTTTCAGACCGTTTCATGCTCCTCATATTTTTGACACGTTTTGAAGCTCTTCATATTTTTCACACCTTTTCTGGCTCTTCATATTACTGAACACAGTTTCATGCTCCTCGTGTTTTTCAGACCGTTTCATACTCCTCATATTTTTGACACCTTTTGAAGCTGTTCATATTTTTCACACCTTTTCAGGCTCTTCTTAATTTTGAACACCGCTTCATGCTCCTCATATATTTCAGACCGTTTCATGCTCCTCATATTTTTGACACCATTTGAAGCTCTTCATATTTTTCACACCTTTTCAGGGTCTTCATTTTGTTGAACACCACTTCATGCTCCTAATATTTTTAAAACCGTTTCATGCTCATCTCATTTTTGACACCTTTTGAAGCTCTTCATATTTTTCACACCTTTTGAAGCTCTTCATATATTTCACACGTTTTCAGGCTCTTCATGTTTTTCAACACCGCTTCATGCTCCTCCAATTTTTCAGACCGTTTCATGC
Organism: Dama dama; assembly: GCF_033118175.1. NCBI lineage: Eukaryota > Metazoa > Chordata > Mammalia > Artiodactyla > Cervidae > Dama > Dama dama. The sequence goes on from NW_026870900.1 coordinate 1,636,592, forward strand.
TCCTCATATTTTTGACACCTTTTGAAGCTCTTCATATTTTTCACACCTTTTTGGGAACTTCATGTTTTTGAACACCGCTTCATGCTCCTCCTATTGTTCAGACCGTTCATGCTCCTCATGTATTTCACACCTTTTGAATCTCTTCATATTTTTCACACCTTTTCAGGCTCTTCATGTTTTTGAACACCGCTTCATGCTCCTCCTATTTTTCACACCGTTTTAAGCTCTTCATATTTTACACAACTTTTCAGGCTCTTCATATTTTTGAACACCGCTTCAGGCTCCTCCTATTTTTCAGACCGTTTCATGCTCCTCATGTATTTCACACCTTTTGAAGCTGTTCATATTTTTCAAACCTTTGAAGCTCTTCATATTTTTCACACCTTTTCAGGCTCTTCATGTTTTTGAACACCCTTTCATTCTCCTCTTTTTTTGAGACCGTTTCATGTTCTTCATAGATTTGACACGTTTTGAGGCTCTTCATATTTTTCAAACCTTTACAGGCTCTTCATGTTTTTGAACAACGTTTCATGCTCCTCCTGTTTTTCAGACCGTTTCATGCACCTCATATTTTTGACACCTTTTGAAGCTCTTCATATTTTTAACATCGTTTCAGGCTTTTCATGTTTTTGAACACCGCTTCATGCTCCTCCTATTTTTCAGACCGTTTCATGCTCCTCATGTATTTCACACCTTTTGAAACTCTTCATATTTTTCACACTTTTTCAGGCTCTTCATGTTTTTCAACACCGCTTCTGATCCTCCTTTTTTTCAGACCTTTTCATGCTCCTCATGTATTTCACACCTTTTGAAGCTCTTCATATTTTTCACAACTTTTCAGACTCTTCATGTTTTTCAACAATGTTTCATACTCCTCCTATTTTACATACGATTTCATGCTCCTCATATTATTGAGAGCTTTTGAAGCTCTTCTTATATTTCACACCTTTTCAGGCTCTTCATGTTTTTGAACACCGCTTCATGCTCCTCCAATTTTTCAGACCGTTTCAGGCTCCTCATATGTTTGACACTTTTTGAAGCTCCCATATTTTTCACACCTTTTGAAGCTCTTCATATATTTCACACCATTTCAGGCTCTTCATGTTTTTCAACAGCACTTCATTCTCCTCCGATTTTTCAGACCTTTTCATGCTTATCTCCTTTTTGACACCTTTTGAAGCTCCTCATCTTTTCACACATTTTGAAGCTCTTCATATTTTTCACACGTTCTCAGGCTCTTCATGTTTTTCAACACCGCTTCATGGTCCTTCTATTTTTCAGACAGTTTCATGCTCCTCATGTACTTCACACCTTTTGAAGCTCTTCATATTTTTCACACCTTTTCAGGCTCTTCATGTTTTTGAACACGGTTTCATGCTCCTCCTATTTTTAAGACGGTTTCTTGCTCCTCATATTTTTGACACCTTTTGAAGCTCTTCATATTTCTCACAGCTTTTCAGGCTCTTCATCTTTTTCCACACCACTTCATGCTTCTCCTATTTTTCAGACCGTTTCATGCTATTCATGTATTTCACACCTTTTGAAGCTCTTCATATATTTCACACCATTTCAGGCTCTTCATGTTTTTCAACAGCACTTCATTCTCCTCCTGTTTTTCAGATCTTTTCATGCTCATCTCATTTTTGACACCTTTTGAAGCTCCTCATGTTTTCACACCTTTTGAAGCTCTTCATATTTTTCACACGTTCTCAGGCTCTTCATGTTTTTCAACCCCGCTTCATGGTCCTCCTATTTTTCAGACTGTTACATGCTCCTCATGTACTTCACACCTTTTGAAGCTCTTCATATTTTTCACACCTTTTCAGTCTCTTCATGTTTTTCAACACAACTTCATGCTCCTCCTATTTTTCAGACCGTATCTGGCTCCTCATATTTATGACACATTTTGAAGCTCTTCATATTTCTCACACCATTTCAGGCTCTTCATGTTTTTCAACAGCACTTCATTCTCCTCCTATTTTTCAGACCTTTTCATGCTTATCTCCTTTTTGACACCTTTTGAAGCTCCTCATCTTTTCACACATTTTGAAGCTCTTCATATTTTTCACACGTTCTCAGGCTCTTCATGTTTTTCAACACCGCTTCATGGTCCTTCTATTTTTCAGACAGTTTCATGCTCCTCATGTACTTCACACCTTTTGAAGCTCTTCATATTTCTCACACCTTTTCAGGCTCTTCATCTTTTTCCACAACACTTCATCCTTCTCCTATTTTTCAGACCGTTTCATGCTCCTCATATTTTTGACACCTTTTGAAGCTCTTCATATTTTTCACACCTTTTCAGGCTCTTCATTTTTTGAACACCGCTTCATGCTCCTCCTTTTTTTCAGACCGTTTCATGCTCCTCATATTTTTGACACCTTTTGAAGCTCTTCATATTTTTCACACTTTTCAGGCTCTTCATGTTTTTCAACACCACTTCATGCTCCTCCTATTTTTCAGACCGTTTCATGCTCCTCATATTTTTGACCCCTTTAGAAGCTCTTCATATTTTTCACACCTTTTCAGGCTCTTCATTTTTTTCAACACCACTTCATTCTCCTCCTAATTTTCAGACCGTTTTATGCTCCTGATATTTTTGACACATTTCGAAGCTCCCCATATTTTTCACACCTTTTGAAGCTCTTCATATTTTTCACACTTTTCAGGCTCTTCATGTTTTCAACACCACTTCATGCTCCTCCTATTTTTCAGACCGTTTCATGCTCCTCATATTTTTGACCCCTTTAGAAGCTCTTCATATTTTTCACACCTTTTCAGGCTCTTCATTTTTTTCAACACTACTTCATACTCCTCCTATTTTTCAGATCGTTTCATGCTCATCTCATTTTGACACCTTTTGAAGCTCTTCATATTTTTTACACCTTTTAAAACTCTTCATGTTTTTCACACCTTTTCAGGCTCTTCGTTTTTTTCAACGCTACTTCATGCTCCTCCTATTTTTCAGACCGTTTCATGCTCATCTCATTTTTGACACCTTTTGAAGCTTCTCATATTTTTCACACCTTTTCAGGCTCTTCATGTTTTTGAACAACACTTCTTGCTCCTCATTTTTTGCAGACCATTTCATACTCCTCTTATTTTTGACACCTTTTGAAGGTCTTCATATTTCTCACACATTTTCAGGCTCTTCATATTTTTCAAAACCGCTTCATGCACCTAATATTTTTCAGATCGTTTCATGATCATCTCTTTTTTGACACCTTTTGATGCTTTTCATATTATTCACACCTTTTCAGGCTCTTCATGTTTCTGAAAACCGCTTCATGCTCCTCGTATTTTTCAGACCGTATCATGCTCTTCATACTTTTGACACCTTTTGAAGCTCTTCATATTTCTCACACCTTTTCAGGCTCTTCTCCTTTTTCCACACCACTTCAGGCTTCTCCTATTTTTCAGACCGTTTCATGCTCCTCATGTGTTTCACACCTTTTGAATCTCTTTATGTTTTTCACTCCTTTTCAGGCTCTTCATGTTTTTGATCAGCATTTCATGCTCCTCCTATTTTTCAGACCGTTACATGTTCCTCATATTTTTGACACCTTTTGAAGCTCTTGATATTTTTCACACCTTTGAAGCTCTTCATTTTTTTCACACGTTTTGAGGCTCTTCATGTTTTTCAACACCGCTTCATGCTCCTCCTGTTTTTCAGACCGTTTCAAGCTCCTCATGTATTTCATACCTTTTGAAGCTCTTCATACTTTTCACACCTTTTCTGGCTCTTCATATTTTTCGCACCTTTCCAGGGTCTTCATGTTTTTGAACACCTCTTCATGCTCCTCCTATTTTTCAGACTGTTTAATGCTCCTCATAATTTTGACACCTTTTGAAGCTCTTCATATTTTTCACCCCTCTTCAGGCTCTTCATGTTTTTCAACACCGCTTCTTGCTCCTCCTATTTTTCAGACCGTTTCATGCTCCTCAAATTTTTGACGCCTTTTGAAGCTCTTCATATTTTTCACTCCTTTTCAGGCTCTTCATGTTTTTCAACACCACTTCATGCTCCTCCTATTTTTCCAACCGTTTCATGCTCCTCATATTTATGACACCTTATCAAGCTCTTCATATTTTACACACCTTTTCAGGCTGTTCATGTTTTTCAACACCACTGCATGATTCTCCTATTTTTCAGACCGTTTCATGCTCCTCATATTTTTGACACCTTTTGAAGCTCTTCATATTTTTCACACCCTTTCATGTTTTTCAACACCACTTCATGCACCTCCTATTTTTCAGATCGTTTCATGCTCCTCATATTTTTGACACCTGTTCAAGCTCCTCATATATTTCACACCATTTCAGGCTCTTCATGTTTTTCAACACAACTTCATACTCCTCCAATTTATCAGACCGTTTCATGCTCATCTCATTCTTAACACCTTTTGAAGCTCTTCATATTTTACCCACATTTTCAGGCTCTTCATGTTTTTCAAACCTTTTCAGGCCTTCATGTTTTTGAACACCGGTTCATGCTCCTCATATATTTCAGACCGTTTCATGCTCCTCATATTTTTGACACATTTTGAAGCTCTTCGTATTTTTCACACCTTTTCAGGCTCTTCATGTTTTTCAACCCCGCTTCATGCTCCTCCTATTTTTCAGACCGTTTCATGCTCCTCATAATTTTGACACCTTTGAAGCTCTTCATATTTTTCACACTTTTCAGGCTCTTCATGTTTTTCAACACCACTTCATGCACCTCCTATTTTTCAGACCGTTTCATGCTCCTCATATTTTTGACACTTTTTCAAGCTCCTCATATATTTCACACCTTTTCAGGCTCTTCATGTTTATCAACACCACTTCATGCTCCTCCTATTTTTCATACCGTTTCATGCTCATCTCATTTTTGACACCTTTTGAAGATCTTCATATTTTTCACACCTTTTGAAGCTCCTCATATTTTTCACACCTTTTCAGTCTCTTCATGTTTTTGAACACCGGTTTATGCTCCTCCTATTTTTCAGACCGTTTCATGCTTCTCATATTTTTGACAGGTTTTGAAGCTCTTCATATTTTGCACACCTTTTCAGGCTCTTCATGGTATTGAACACCGCTTCATGCTCCTCCTATTTTTCAGACCGTTTCATGCTCATCTCTTTTTTGACAACTTTTGAAGCTCTTCATATTTTTCATACCTTTTGAAGATCTTCATATTTTTCACACGTTTTCGGGCTCTTCATATTTTTCAACACTGCATCATGCTCCTTCTATTTTTCAGACCGTTTCATGCTCCTCATATTTTTGACACCTTTTGAAGCTCCTCATATTTTTCACACCTTTTGAAGCTCTTCATATTTTTCACACGTTCTCAGGCTCTTCATGTTTTTCAGCCCCGCTTCATGCTCCTCCTATTTTTCAGACCGTTCCATGCTCCTCATAATTTGGACACCGTTAGAAGCTCTTCATATATTTGACACCTTTGAAGCTCTTCATATTTTTCACACGTTCTCAGGCTCTTCATGTTTTTCAACCCCGCTTCATGCTACTCCTATTTTTCAGACCGTTTCATGCTCCTCATAATTTGGACACCGTTTGAAGCTCTTCATATATTTGACACCTTTGAAGCTCTTCATATTTATCACATTTTTGAACCTCTTCATATTTTTCACACCTTTTCAGGCTCTTCATGGTTTTGAACACCGCTTCATGCTCCTCCTATTTTTGAGACCGATTCTTGCTCCTCATATATTTAACACCTTTTGAAGCTCTTCATATTTTTCACACTTTTTCAGGCTCTTCATGTTTTTCAACATCGCTTCATGCTCCTCCAATTTTTCAGACCGTTTCAAGCTCATGTCATTTTTGACACCTTTTGAAGCTCTTCATATTTTTCACACCTTTTCAGGCTCTTCATGTTTTTCAACACCACTTCATGCACCTCCTATTTTTCAGATTGTTTCATGCTCCTCATATTTTTGACACATTTTCAAGCTCCTCATATATTTCACACCTTTTCAGGCTCTTCATCATATTCAACACCACTTCATGCTCCTCCTATTTTCCTGACCGTTTCATTGTTCTCTTATTTTTGACACCTTTGGAAGCTCTTCATATTTTTCACACCTTTTCAGGCTCTTCATGTTTTTCAACACCGCTTCATGCTCCTACTATTTTTCAGACTGTTTCATGCTCCTCATAATTTTCACAGCTTTTGACGCTCTTCATATTTTTCACACCTTTTCACGCTCTCCATTTTTTTAACACCGCTTCATGCTCCTCCTATTTTTGAGACCGTTTCATGCTCCTCATATTTTTGACACTTTTTGAAGCTCTTCATATTTGTCACAGCTTTTCAGGCTCTTCATGTTTTTGAACACTGCTTCATGCTCCTCCTATTTTTCAGACCGTTTCATGATCCTCTCTTTTTTCACACCTTTTGAAGCTCTTCATATTTTTCACACCTTTTCAGGCTCTTCATGTTTTTGTACACCGCTTCATGCTCCTCCTATTTTTCAGACCGTTTCATGCTCATATCATTTTGACACCTTTTGAAGCTCTTCATATTTTTGATACCTTTTGAAGCTCTTCATATTTTTCACATCTTTTCAGGCTCTTCATGTTTTTGAACACCACTTCATGCTCCTCCTATTTTTCAGACCGTTTCATGCTCCTCATATTTTTGACACCTTTTGAAGGTCTTCATAATTTTCACAGCTTTTCAGGCTCTTCATGTTTTTCAACAGCGCCTCATGCTCCTCCAATTTTTCAGAACGTTACATGCTCCTCATGTATTTCACACCTTTTGAAGCTCTTCATAATTTTCACACCTTTTCAGGCTCTTCATGTTTTTAAACACCGCTTCATGCTCCTCCTATTTTTCAGACAGTTCCATGCTCCTCATGTATTTCACACCTTTTGAAGCTCTTCATAATTTTCACACCTTTTCAGGCTCTTCATGTTTTTGAACACGACTTCATGCTCCTGCTTTTTTTCAGATCGTTTCATGCCTCTCATATTTTTGACCCCTTTGAAGCTCTTCATATTCTTCACACCTTTTCAGGCTCTTCATGATTTTCAATACCGCTTCATGATCCTCCTATTTTTGAGACCGTTTCATGCTCATCTCATTTTTAACACCTTTTGAAACTCTTCATGTTTTTCACACCTTTTCAGGCTTTTCATGTTTTTGAACACCGCTTCATGCTCCTCCTATTTTTCACACTTTTTGAACCTCTTCATATTTTTCATACCTTTTCAGGCTCTTCATGTTTTTGAACACCGTTTCATGCTGCTCCTATTTTTCAGACTCTTTCATGCTCGTCATATTTTTGACACCTTTTGAAGCTCTTCGTATTTTTCACACCTTTTCAGGCTCTTCATGTTTTTGAAAACCGCTTCATGCTCCTCCTATTTTTCACACCTTTTGAAGCTCTTCATATTTTTCACCCCTTTTCAGGCTCTTCATGTTTTTCAACTCCGCTCATGCTTCGACTCTTTTTCAGACCGTTTCATGCTCCTCATATTTTTGACACGTTTTGAGGCTCTTCGTATTTTTCACACCATTTCAGGCTCTTCTTGTTTTTGAACAACGTTTCATGCTCCTCCTATTTTATAGACCGTTTCATGCTCCTCATGTATTTCACACCTTTTGAAGCTCTTCATAATTTTCACACCTTTTCAGGCTCTACATGTTTTTCAACACCACTTCATGCTTCTCTTATTTTTCAGACCGATTCATGTTCCTCATATTTTTGACACCTTTTGAAGCTCTTCATTTTTTTCACACCTGTTCAGGCTCTTCATGTTTTTCAACGCCGCTTCATGCTCCTCATCTTTTTCAGACCGTTTCATGCTCCTCATATTTTTCACACCTTTTGAAGCTCTTCATATTTTTCACAACTTTTCAGGCTCTTCATTTTTTGTTCACCATTTCATGCTCCTCCTATTTTTCAGACCGTTTCATCCTCCTCATATTTTGACACCTTTTTAAGCTCTTCACATTTTTCACACCTTTTCAGGCTCTTCATGTTTTTCAAAACCGCTTCATGATCCCCCTATATTTCAGACCGTTTCATTCTCCTCATATTTTTGATACGTTTTGAAGCCCTTCATATTTTTCACACCTTTTCAGGCTCTTCATGTTTTGAACATCGTTTCTTGCACCTCCAATTTTTCAGAACGTTTCATGCTGCTCATATATTTGACACCTTTTGAAGCTCTTCATCATTTCACAACTTTTCAGGTTCTTCATGTTTTCAACACCACTTCATGCTCCTGCTATATTTCTGACCGTGTCATGCTCCTCATATTTTTGACACCTTTTGAAGATCTTCATATTTTTCACACCTTTTCAGGCTATTCAGGTTTTTCTACACCGCTTCATGCTCCTCCTATTTTTGACACCTTTTGGAGCTCTTCATATATTTCATGCATTTTCAGGCTCTTCACGATTTGAAAAGCGTTTCATGCTCCTCCTACTTTTCAGACCGTTTCATGCTCCTCATATTTTTGAAACCTTTTGAAGTGCTTCATATTTTTCACATCTTTTGAGGCTCTTCATGTTTTTCAAAACCGCTTCATGCTGCTCCTATTTTTCGGACTGTTTCATGCTCCTCATATTTTTGACACCTTTTGAAGCTCTTCATATTTTTCACACCATTTCAGGCTCTTCATGTTTTTGAACACTGTTTCCTGCTCCTACTATTTTTCAGACTGTTCATGCTCCTCATATTTTTGTCACCTTTTGAAGCTCTTCATATTTTTCACACCTTTTCAGGTTCTTCATGTTTTTCAACACCGATTCATGTTCCTCCTATTGTTCAGACCGTTTCATGCTCCTCACATTTTTGACACCTTTTGAAACTCTTCATATTTTTCACACCTTTTCATGCTCTTTATGATTTTCAATACCACTTCATGCTCCTCCTATTTTTCAGACCGTTTCATGGTCCTCATATTTTTTACACCTTTTGAAGCTCTTCATATTTTTCACACCTTTTCAGGCACTTCCGGTTTTTGAAGACCGTTTCATGCTCCTTCTATTTTTTAAACCGTTTCATGCTCCTCATATTTTTGACACCTTTTGAAGCTCTTCATATTTCTCACAGCTTTTCAGGCTCTTCATCTTTTTCCACACCACTTCATGCTTCTCCTATTTTTCAGACCGTTTCATGCTATTCATGTATTTCACACCTTTTGAAGCTCTTCATATATTTCACACCATTTCAGGCTCTTCATGTTTTTCAACAGCACTTCATTCTCCTCCTGTTTTTCATATCTTTTCATGCTCATCTCATTTTTGACACCTTTTGAAGCTCCTCATGTTTTCACACCTTTTGAAGCTCTTCATATTTTTCACACGTTCTCAGGCTCTTCATGTTTTTCAACCCCGCTTCATGGTCCTCCTATTTTTCAGACTGTTACATGCTCCTCATGTACTTCACACCTTTTGAAGCTCTTCATATTTTTCACACCTTTTCAGTCTCTTCATGTTTTTCAACACAACTTCATGCTCCTCCTATTTTTCAGACCGTATCTGGCTCCTCATATTTATGACACATTTTGAAGCTCTTCATATTTCTCACACCTTTTCAGGCTCTTCATCTTTTTCCACAACACTTCATGCTTCTCCTATTTTTCAGACCGTTTCATGCTCCTCATATTTTTGACACCTTTTGAAGCTCTTCATTTTTTTCACACGTTTTGAGGCTCTTCATGTTTTTCAACACCGCTTCATGCTCCTCCTGTTTTTCAGACCGTTTCAAGCTCCTCATGTATTTCATACCTTTTGAAGCTCTTCATACTTTTCACACCTTTTCTGGCTCTTCATATTTTTCGCACCTTTCCAGGGTCTTCATGTTTTTGAACACCTCTTCATGCTCCTCCTATTTTTCAGACTGTTTAATGCTCCTCATAATTTTGACACCTTTTGAAGATCTTCATATTTTTCACACCTTTTGAAGCTCCTCATATTTTTCACACCTTTTCAGTCTCTTCATGTTTTTGAACACCGGTTTATGCTCCTCCTATTTTTCAGACCGTTTCATGCTTCTCATATTTTTGACAGGTTTTGAAGCTCTTCATATTTTGCACACCTTTTCAGGCTCTTCATGGTATTGAACACCGCTTCATGCTCCTCCTATTTTTCAGACCGTTTCATGCTCATCTCTTTTTTGACAACTTTTGAAGCTCTTCATATTTTTCATACCTTTTGAAGATCTTCATATTTTTCACACGTTTTCGGGCTCTTCATATTTTTCAACACTGCATCATGCTCCTTCTATTTTTCAGACCGTTTCATGCTCCTCATATTTTTGACACCTTTTGAAGCTCCTCATATTTTTCACACCTTTTGAAGCTCTTCATATTTTTCACACGTTCTCAGGCTCTTCATGTTTTTCAGCCCCGCTTCATGCTCCTCCTATTTTTCAGACCGTTCCATGCTCCTCATAATTTGGACACCGTTAGAAGCTCTTCATATATTTGACACCTTTGAAGCTCTTCATATTTTTCACACGTTCTCAGGCTCTTCATGTTTTTCAACCCCGCTTCATGCTACTCCTATTTTTCAGACCGTTTCATGCTCCTCATAATTTGGACACTGTTTGAAGCTCTTCATATATTTGACACCTTTGAAGCTCTTCATATTTATCACATTTTTGAACCTCTTCATATTTTTCACACCTTTTCAGGCTCTTCATGGTTTTGAACACCGCTTCATGCTCCTCCTATTTTTGAGACCGATTCTTGCTCCTCATATATTTAACACCTTTTGAAGCTCTTCATATTTTTCACACTTTTTCAGGCTCTTCATGTTTTTCAACATCGCTTCATGCTCCTCCAATTTTTCAGACCGTTTCAAGCTCATGTCATTTTTGACACCTTTTGAAGCTCTTCATATTTTTCACACCTTTTCAGGCTCTTCATGTTTTTCAACACCACTTCATGCACCTCCTATTTTTCAGATTGTTTCATGCTCCTCATATTTTTGACACATTTTCAAGCTCCTCATATATTTCACACCTTTTCAGGCTCTTCATCATATTCAACACCACTTCATGCTCCTCCTATTTTCCTGACCGTTTCATTGTTCTCTTATTTTTGACACCTTTGGAAGCTCTTCATATTTTTCACACCTTTTCAGGCTCTTCATGTTTTTCAACACCGCTTCATGCTCCTACTATTTTTCAGACTGTTTCATGCTCCTCATAATTTTCACAGCTTTTGACGCTCTTCATATTTTTCACACCTTTTCACGCTCTCCATTTTTTTAACACCGCTTCATGCTCCTCCTATTTTTGAGACCGTTTCATGCTCCTCATATTTTTGACACTTTTTGAAGCTCTTCATATTTGTCACAGCTTTTCAGGCTCTTCATGTTTTTGAACACTGCTTCATGCTCCTCCTATTTTTCAGACCGTTTCATGATCCTCTCTTTTTTCACACCTTTTGAAGCTCTTCATATTTTTCACACCTTTTCAGGCTCTTCATGTTTTTCAACTCCGCTCATGCTTCGACTCTTTTTCAGACCGTTTCATGCTCCTCATATTTTTGACACGTTTTGAGGCTCTTCGTATTTTTCACACCATTTCAGGCTCTTCTTGTTTTTGAACAACGTTTCATGCTCCTCCTATTTTATAGACCGTTTCATGCTCCTCATGTATTTCACACCTTTTGAAGCTCTTCATAATTTTCACACCTTTTCAGGCTCTACATGTTTTTCAACACCACTTCATGCTTCTCTTATTTTTCAGACCGATTCATGTTCCTCATATTTTTGACACCTTTTGAAGCTCTTCATTTTTTTCACACCTGTTCAGGCTCTTCATGTTTTTCAACGCCGCTTCATGCTCCTCATCTTTTTCAGACCGTTTCATGCTCCTCATATTTTTCACACCTTTTGAAGCTCTTCATATTTTTCACAACTTTTCAGGCTCTTCATTTTTTGTTCACCATTTCATGCTCCTCCTATTTTTCAGACCGTTTCATCCTCCTCATATTTTGACACCTTTTTAAGCTCTTCACATTTTTCACACCTTTTCAGGCTCTTCATGTTTTTCAAAACCGCTTCATGATCCCCCTATATTTCAGACCGTTTCATTCTCCTCATATTTTTGATACGTTTTGAAGCCCTTCATATTTTTCACACCTTTTCAGGCTCTTCATGTTTTGAACATCGTTTCTTGCACCTCCAATTTTTCAGAACGTTTCATGCTGCTCATATATTTGACACCTTTTGAAGCTCTTCATCATTTCACAACTTTTCAGGTTCTTCATGTTTTCAACACCACTTCATGCTCCTGCTATATTTCTGACCGTGTCATGCTCCTCATATTTTTGACACCTTTTGAAGATCTTCATATTTTTCACACCTTTTCAGGCTATTCAGGTTTTTCTACACCGCTTCATGCTCCTCCTATTTTTGACACCTTTTGGAGCTCTTCATATATTTCATGCATTTTCAGGCTCTTCACGATTTGAAAAGCGTTTCATGCTCCTCCTACTTTTCAGACCGTTTCATGCTCCTCATATTTTTGAAACCTTTTGAAGTGCTTCATATTTTTCACATCTTTTGAGGCTCTTCATGTTTTTCAAAACCGCTTCATGCTGCTCCTATTTTTCGGACTGTTTCATGCTCCTCATATTTTTGACACCTTTTGAAGCTCTTCATATTTTTCACACCATTTCAGGCTCTTCATGTTTTTGAACACTGTTTCCTGCTCCTACTATTTTTCAGACTGTTCATGCTCCTCATATTTTTGTCACCTTTTGAAGCTCTTCATATTTTTCACACCTTTTCAGGTTCTTCATGTTTTTCAACACCGATTCATGTTCCTCCTATTGTTCAGACCGTTTCATGCTCCTCACATTTTTGACACCTTTTGAAACTCTTCATATTTTTCACACCTTTTCATGCTCTTTATGATTTTCAATACCACTTCATGCTCCTCCTATTTTTCAGACCGTTTCATGGTCCTCATATTTTTTACACCTTTTGAAGCTCTTCATATTTTTCACACCTTTTCAGGCACTTCCGGTTTTTGAAGACCGTTTCATGCTCCTTCTATTTTTTAAACCGTTTCATGCTCCTCATATTTTTGACACCTTTTGAAGCTCTTCATATTTCTCACAGCTTTTCAGGCTCTTCATCTTTTTCCACACCACTTCATGCTTCTCCTATTTTTCAGACCGTTTCATGCTATTCATGTATTTCACACCTTTTGAAGCTCTTCATATATTTCACACCATTTCAGGCTCTTCATGTTTTTCAACAGCACTTCATTCTCCTCCTGTTTTTCATATCTTTTCATGCTCATCTCATTTTTGACACCTTTTGAAGCTCCTCATGTTTTCACACCTTTTGAAGCTCTTCATATTTTTCACACGTTCTCAGGCTCTTCATGTTTTTCAACCCCGCTTCATGGTCCTCCTATTTTTCAGACTGTTACATGCTCCTCATGTACTTCACACCTTTTGAAGCTCTTCATATTTTTCACACCTTTTCAGTCTCTTCATGTTTTTCAACACAACTTCATGCTCCTCCTATTTTTCAGACCGTATCTGGCTCCTCATATTTATGACACATTTTGAAGCTCTTCATATTTCTCACACCTTTTCAGGCTCTTCATCTTTTTCCACAACACTTCATGCTTCTCCTATTTTTCAGACCGTTTCATGCTCCTCATATTTTTGACACCTTTTGAAGCTCTTCATTTTTTTCACACGTTTTGAGGCTCTTCATGTTTTTCAACACCGCTTCATGCTCCTCCTGTTTTTCAGACCGTTTCAAGCTCCTCATGTATTTCATACCTTTTGAAGCTCTTCATACTTTTCACACCTTTTCTGGCTCTTCATATTTTTCGCACCTTTCCAGGGTCTTCATGTTTTTGAACACCTCTTCATGCTCCTCCTATTTTTCAGACTGTTTAATGCTCCTCATAATTTTGACACCTTTTGAAGCTCTTCATATTTTTCACCCCTCTTCAGGCTCTTCATGTTTTTCAACACCGCTTCTTGCTCCTCCTATTTTTCAGACCGTTTCATGCTCCTCAAATTTTTGACGCCTTTTGAAGCTCTTCATATTTTTCACTCCTTTTCAGGCTCTTCATGTTTTTCAACACCACTTCATGCTCCTCCTATTTTTCCAACAGTTTCATGCTCCTCATATTTATGACACCTTATCAAGCTCTTCATATTTTACACACCTTTTCAGGCTGTTCATGTTTTTCAACACCACTGCATGATTCTCCTATTTTTCAGACCGTTTCATGCTCCTCATATTTTTGACACCTTTTGAAGCTCTTCATATTTTTCACACCCTTTCATGTTTTTCAACACCACTTCATGCACCTCCTATTTTTCAGATCGTTTCATGCTCCTCATATTTTTGACACCTTTTCAAGCTCCTCATATATTTCACACCATTTCAGGCTCTTCATGTTTTTCAACACAAATTCATACTCCTCCAATTTATCAGACCGTTTCATGCTCATCTCATTCTTAACACCTTTTGAAGCTCTTCATATTTTACCCACATTTTCAGGCTCTTCATGTTTTTCAAACCTTTTCAGGCCTTCATGTTTTTGAACACCGGTTCATGCTCCTCATATATTTCAGACCGTTTCATGCTCCTCATATTTTTGACACCTTTTGAAGCTCTTCATATTTTTCACACCTTTTCAGGCTCTTCATTTTTTGAACACCGCTTCATGCTCCTCCTTTTTTTCAGACCGTTTCATGCTCCTCATATTTTTGACACCTTTTGAAGCTCTTCATATTTTTCACACTTTTCAGGCTCTTCATGTTTTTCAACACCACTTCATGCTCCTCCTATTTTTCAGACCGTTTCATGCTCCTCATATTTTTGACCCCTTTAGAAGCTCTTCATATTTTTCACACCTTTTCAGGCTCTTCATTTTTTTCAACACCACTTCATTCTCCTCCTATTTTTCAGACCGTTTTATGCTCCTGATATTTTTGACACATTTCGAAGCTCCCCATATTTTTCACACCTTTTGAAGCTCTTCATATTTTTCACACTTTTCAGGCTCTTCATGTTTTTCAACACCACTTCATGCTCCTCCTATTTTTCAGACCGTTTCATGCTCCTCATATTTTTGACCCCTTTAGAAGCTCTTCATATTTTTCACACCTTTTCAGGCTCTTCATTTTTTCAACACTACTTCATGCTCCTCCTATTTTTCAGATCGTTTCATGCTCATCTCATTTTGACACCTTTTGAAGCTCTTCATATTTTTCACACCTTTTAAAACTCTTCATGTTTTTCACACCTTTTCAGGCTCTTCGTTTTTTTCAACACTACTTCATGCTCCTCCTATTTTTCAGACCGTTTCATGCTCATCTCATTTTTGACACCTTTTGAAGCTTCTCATATTTTTCACACCTTTTCAGGCTCTTCATGTTTTTGAACAACACTTCTTGCTCCTCATTTTTTGCAGACCGTTTCATACTCCTCTTATTTTTGACACCTTTTGAAGGTCTTCATATTTCTCACACATTTTCAGGCTCTTCATATTTTTCAAAACCGCTTCATGCTCCTAATATTTTTCAGATCGTTTCATGATCATCTCTTTTTTGACACCTTTTGATGCTTTTCATATTTTTCACACCTTTTCAGGCTCTTCATGTTTCTGAACACCGCTTCATGCTCCTCGTATTTTTCAGACCGTATCATGCTCTTCATACTTTTGACACCTTTTGAAGCTCTTCATATTTCTCACACCTTTTCAGGCTCTTCTCCTTTTTCCACACCACTTCAGGCTTCTCCTATTTTTCAGACCGTTTCATGCTCCTCATGTGTTTCACACCTTTTGAATCTCTTTATGTTTTTCACTCCTTTTCAGGCTCTTCATGTTTTTGATCAGCATTTCATGCTCCTCCTATTTTTCAGACCGTTACATGTTCCTCATATTTTTGACACCTTTTGAAGCTCTTGATATTTTTCACACCTTTGAAGCTCTTCATTTTTTTCACACGTTTTGAGGCTCTTCATGTTTTTCAACACCGCTTCATGCTCCTCCTGTTTTTCAGACCGTTTCAAGCTCCTCATGTATTTCATACCTTTTGAAGCTCTTCATACTTTTCACACCTTTTCTGGCTCTTCATATTTTTCGCACCTTTCCAGGGTCTTCATGTTTTTGAACACCTCTTCATGCTCCTCCTATTTTTCAGACTGTTTAATGCTCCTCATAATTTTGACACCTTTTGAAGCTCTTCATATTTTTCACCCCTCTTCAGGCTCTTCATGTTTTTCAACACCGCTTCTTGCTCCTCCTATTTTTCAGACCGTTTCATGCTCCTCAAATTTTTGACGCCTTTTGAAGCTCTTCATATTTTTCACTCCTTTTCAGGCTCTTCATGTTTTTCAACACCACTTCATGCTCCTCCTATTTTTCCAACAGTTTCATGCTCCTCATATTTATGACACCTTATCAAGCTCTTCATATTTTACACACCTTTTCAGGCTGTTCATGTTTTTCAACACCACTGCATGATTCTCCTATTTTTCAGACCATTTCATGCTCCTCATATTTTTGACACCTTTTGAAGCTCTTCATATTTTTCACACCCTTTCATGTTTTTCAACACCACTTCATGCACCTCCTATTTTTCAGATCGTTTCATGCTCCTCATATTTTTGACACCTTTTCAAGCTCCTCATATATTTCACACCATTTCAGGCTCTTCATGTTTTTCAACACAAATTCATACTCCTCCAATTTATCAGACCGTTTCATGCTCATCTCATTCTTAACACCTTTTGAAGCTCTTCATATTTTACCCACATTTTCAGGCTCTTCATGTTTTTCAAACCTTTTCAGGCCTTCATGTTTTTGAACACCGGTTCATGCTCCTCATATATTTCAGACCGTTTCATGCTCCTCATATTTTTGACACCTTTTGAAGCTCTTCATATTTTTCACACCTTTTCAGGCTCTTCATTTTTTGAACACCGCTTCATGCTCCTCCTTTTTTTCAGACCGTTTCATGCTCCTCATATTTTTGACACCTTTTGAAGCTCTTCATATTTTTCACACTTTTCAGGCTCTTCATGTTTTTCAACACCACTTCATGCTCCTCCTATTTTTCAGACCGTTTCATGCTCCTCATATTTTTGACCCCTTTAGAAGCTCTTCATATTTTTCACACCTTTTCAGGCTCTTCATTTTTTTCAACACCACTTCATTCTCCTCCTATTTTTCAGACCGTTTTATGCTCCTGATATTTTTGACACATTTCGAAGCTCCCCATATTTTTCACACCTTTTGAAGCTCTTCATATTTTTCACACTTTTCAGGCTCTTCATGTTTTTCAACACCACTTCATGCTCCTCCTATTTTTCAGACCGTTTCATGCTCCTCATATTTTTGACCCCTTTAGAAGCTCTTCATATTTTTCACACCTTTTCAGGCTCTTCATTTTTTTCAACACTACTTCATGCTCCTCCTATTTTTCAGATCGTTTCATGCTCATCTCATTTTGACACCTTTTGAAGCTCTTCATATTTTTCACACCTTTTAAAACTCTTCATGTTTTTCACACCTTTTCAGGCTCTTCGTTTTTTTCAACACTACTTCATGCTCCTCCTATTTTTCAGACCGTTTCATGCTCATCTCATTTTTGACACCTTTTGAAGCTTCTCATATTTTTCACACCTTTTCAGGCTCTTCATGTTTTTGAACAACACTTCTTGCTCCTCATTTTTTGCAGACCGTTTCATACTCCTCTTATTTTTGACACCTTTTGAAGGTCTTCATATTTCTCACACATTTTCAGGCTCTTCATATTTTTCAAAACCGCTTCATGCTCCTAATATTTTTCAGATCGTTTCATGATCATCTCTTTTTTGACACCTTTTGATGCTTTTCATATTTTTCACACCTTTTCAGGCTCTTCATGTTTCTGAACACCGCTTCATGCTCCTCGTATTTTTCAGACCGTATCATGCTCTTCATACTTTTGACACCTTTTGAAGCTCTTCATATTTCTCACACCTTTTCAGGCTCTTCTCCTTTTTCCACACCACTTCAGGCTTCTCCTATTTTTCAGACCGTTTCATGCTCCTCATGTGTTTCACACCTTTTGAATCTCTTTATGTTTTTCACTCCTTTTCAGGCTCTTCATGTTTTTGATCAGCATTTCATGCTCCTCCTATTTTTCAGACCGTTACATGTTCCTCATATTTTTGACACCTTTTGAAGCTCTTGATATTTTTCACACCTTTGAAGCTCTTCATTTTTTTCACACGTTTTGAGGCTCTTCATGTTTTTCAACACCGCTTCATGCTCCTCCTGTTTTTCAGACCGTTTCAAGCTCCTCATGTATTTCATACCTTTTGAAGCTCTTCATACTTTTCACACCTTTTCTGGCTCTTCATATTTTTCGCACCTTTCCAGGGTCTTCATGTTTTTGAACACCTCTTCATGCTCCTCCTATTTTTCAGACTGTTTAATGCTCCTCATAATTTTGACACCTTTTGAAGCTCTTCATATTTTTCACCCCTCTTCAGGCTCTTCATGTTTTTCAACACCGCTTCTTGCTCCTCCTATTTTTCAGACCGTTTCATGCTCCTCAAATTTTTGACGCCTTTTGAAGCTCTTCATATTTTTCACTCCTTTTCAGGCTCTTCATGTTTTTCAACACCACTTCATGCTCCTCCTATTTTTCCAACCGTTTCATGCTCCTCATATTTATGACACCTTATCAAGCTCTTCATATTTTACACACCTTTTCAGGCTGTTCATGTTTTTCAACACCACTGCATGATTCTCCTATTTTTCAGACCGTTTCATGCTCCTCATATTTTTGACACCTTTTGAAGCTCTTCATATTTTTCACACCCTTTCATGTTTTTCAACACCACTTCATGCACCTCCTATTTTTCAGATCGTTTCATGCTCCTCATATTTTTGACACCTTTTCAAGCTCCTCATATATTTCACACCATTTCAGGCTCTTCATGTTTTTCAACACAACTTCATACTCCTCCAATTTATCAGACCGTTTCATGCTCATCTCATTCTTAACACCTTTTGAAGCTCTTCATATTTTACCCACATTTTCAGGCTCTTCATGTTTTTCAAACCTTTTCAGGCCTTCATGTTTTTGAACACCGGTTCATGCTCCTCATATATTTCAGACCGTTTCATGCTCCTCATATTTTTGACACATTTTGAAGCTCTTCGTATTTTTCACACCTTTTCAGGCTCTTCATGTTTTTCAACCCCGCTTCATGCTCCTCCTATTTTTCAGACCGTTTCATGCTCCTCATAATTTTGACACCTTTGAAGCTCTTCATATTTTTCAAACCTTCAGGCTCTTCATGTTTTTCAACACCACTTCATGCACCTCCTATTTTTCAGACCGTTTCATGCTCCTCATATTTTTGACACTTTTTCAAGCTCCTCATATATTTCACACCTTTTCAGGCTCTTCATGTTTATCAACACCACTTCATGCTCCTCCTATTTTTCATACCGTTTCATGCTCATCTCATTTTTGACACCTTTTGAAGATCTTCATATTTTTCACACCTTTTGAAGCTCCTCATATTTTTCACACCTTTTCAGTCTCTTCATATTTTTGAACACCGGTTTATGCTCCTCTTATTTTTCAGACCGTTTCATGCTTCTCATATTTTTGACAGGTTTTGAAGCTCTTCATATTTTGCACACCTTTTCAGGCTCTTCATGGTATTGAACACCGCTTCATGCTCCTCCTATTTTTCAGACCGTTTCATGCTCATCTCTTTTTTGACAACTTTTGAAGCTCTTCATATTTTTCATACCTTTTGAAGATCTTCATATTTTTCACACGTTTTCGGGCTCTTCATATTTTTCAACACTGCATCATGCTCCTTCTATTTTTCAGACCGTTTCATGCTCCTCATATTTTTGACACCTTTTGAAGCTCCTCATATTTTTCACACCTTTTGAAGCTCTTCATATTTTTCACACGTTCTCAGGCTCTTCATGTTTTTCAGCCCCGCTTCATGCTCCTCCTATTTTTCAGACCGTTCCATGCTCCTCATAATTTGGACACCGTTAGAAGCTCTTCATATATTTGACACCTTTGAAGCTCTTCATATTTTTCACACGTTCTCAGGCTCTTCATGTTTTTCAACCCCGCTTCATGCTACTCCTATTTTTCAGACCGTTTCATGCTCCTCATAATTTGGACACCGTTTGAAGCTCTTCATATATTTGACACCTTTGAAGCTCTTCATATTTATCACATTTTTGAACCTCTTCATATTTTTCACACCTTTTCAGGCTCTTCATGGTTTTGAACACCGCTTCATGCTCCTCCTATTTTTGAGACCGATTCTTGCTCCTCATATATTTAACACCTTTTGAAGCTCTTCATATTTTTCACACTTTTTCAGGCTCTTCATGTTTTTCAACATCGCTTCATGCTCCTCCAATTTTTCAGACCGTTTCAAGCTCATGTCATTTTTGACACCTTTTGAAGCTCTTCATATTTTTCACACCTTTTCAGGCTCTTCATGTTTTTCAACACCACTTCATGCACCTCCTATTTTTCAGATTGTTTCATGCTCCTCATATTTTTGACACATTTTCAAGCTCCTCATATATTTCACACCTTTTCAGGCTCTTCATCATATTCAACACCACTTCATGCTCCTCCTATTTTCCAGACCGTTTCATTGTTCTCTTATTTTTGACACCTTTAGAAGGTCTTCATATTTTTCACACCTTTTCAGGCTCTTCATGTTTTTCAACACAGCTTCATGCTCCTCCAATTTTTCAGATAGTTTCATTTCTCTCATGTATTTCACACCTTTGGAAGCTCTTCATATTTTTCAACGTTCTCAGGCTCTTCATGTTTTTGAACACCGCTTCATGCTCCTCCTATTTTTCAGACCGTTTCATGCTTCTGATATTTTTCACACCTTTTGATGCTCTTCATATTTTTCACACCTTTTGAGGCTATTCATGTTTTGGAACACCGTTTCATGCTCCTCCTATTTTTCAGACCTTTTCATGCTCCTCATAATTTTGACACCTTTTGAAGCTCTTCATATTTTTCACAACTTTTCAGGCTGTTCATGTTTTGGAACACCGTTTCATACTCCTCCTATTTTTCAGACCGTTTCATGCTCATCATGTATTTCAGACCGTTTGAAGCTCTTAATATTTTTCAAACCTTTTCAGACTCTTCATGTTTTTGAACACCGCTTCATGCTCCTCCTCTTTTTCACACTTTTTGAAGCTCTTCGTTTTTTTCACACCTTTTCAGGCTCTTCATGTTTTTGAACACCGCTTCATGCTCCTCCTATTTTTCAGAACGTTTAATGTTCCTCATGTATTTCACACCTTTTGAAGCTCTTCATATTTTTCACACATTTTCAGGCTCTTCTTTTTTTTCAACACGGCTTCAGGCTCCTCCTATTTTTCAGACCTTTTCATGCTCCTTTCATTTTTCACACCTTTTGAAGCTCTTCATATTTTCACACCTTTTCAGGCTCTTCATGTTTTTACACGCCGCTTCTTGCTCCTCCTATTTTTCAGACCTTTTCATGCTCCTCATATTTTTGACACCTTTTGAAGCTCCTCCTATTTTTCACACGTTTTCAGGCTCTTCATGTTTTTCAACACCGTTTCAATGTCCTCCTTTTTTTCCGACTGTTTCAGGCTCCTCCTATTTTTCAGACCGTTTCATGCTCCTCATATTTTTCACACCTTTGGAAGCTCTTCATATTTTTCACACCTTTTCAGGCTCTTCATGTTTTTCAACACCGCTTCATGCTCCTACTATTTTTCAGACTGTTTCATGCTCCTCATAATTTTCACAGCTTTTGACGCTCTTCATATTTTTCACACCTTTTCACGCTCTCCATTTTTTTAACACCGCTTCATGCTCCTCCTATTTTTGAGACCGTTTCATGCTCCTCATATTTTTGACACTTTTTGAAGCTCTTCATATTTGTCACAGCTTTTCAGGCTCTTCATGTTTTTGAACACTGCTTCATGCTCCTCCTATTTTTCAGACCGTTTCATGATCCTCTCTTTTTTCACACCTTTTGAAGCTCTTCATATTTTTCACACCTTTTCAGGCTCTTCATGTTTTTGAACACCGCTTCATGCTCCTCCTATTTTTCAGACCGTTTCATGCTCATATCATTTTGACACCTTTTGAAGCTCTTCATATTTTTGACACCTTTTGAAGCTCTTCATATTTTTCACACCTTTTCAGGCTCTTCATGTTTTTGAACACCACTTCATGCTCCTCCTATTTTTCAGACTGTTTCATGCTCCTCATATTTTTGACACCTTTTGAAGGTCTTCATAATTTTCACAGCTTTTCAGGCTCTTCATGTTTTTCAACAGCGCCTCATGCTCCTCCAATTTTTCAGAACGTTACATGCTCCTCATGTATTTCACACCTTTTGAAGCTCTTCATAATTTTCACACCTTTTCAGGCTCTTCATGTTTTTGAACACCGCTTCATGCTCCTCCTATTTTTCACACTTTTTGAACCTCTTCATATTTTTCATACCTTTTCAGGCTCTTCATGTTTTTGAACACCGTTTCATGCTGCTCCTATTTTTCAGACTCTTTCATGCTCGTCATATTTTTGACACCTTTGGAAGCTCTTCGTATTTTTCACACCTTTTCAGACTCTTCATGTTTTTGAAAACCGCTTCATGCTCCTCCTATTTTTCACACCTTTTGAAGCTCTTCATATTTTTCACCCCTTTTCAGGCTCTTCATGTTTTTCAACTCCGCTCATGCTTCTACTCTTTTTCAGACCGTTTCATGCTCCTCATATTTTTGACACGTTTTGAGGCTCTTCATATTTTTCACACCATTTCAGGCTCTTCTTGTTTTTGAACAACGTTTCATGCTCCTCCTATTTTATAGACCGTTTCATGCTCCTCATGTATTTCACACCTTTTGAAGCTCTTCATAATTTTCACACCTTTTCAGGCTCTACATGTTTTTCAACACCACTTCATGCTTCTCTTATTTTTCAGACCGATTCATGTTCCTCATATTTTTGACACCTTTTGAAGCTCTTCATTTTTTTCACACCTGTTCAGGCTCTTCATGTTTTTCAACGCCGCTTCATGCTCCTCATCTTTTTCAGACCGTTTCATGCTCCTCATATTTTTCACACCTTTTGAAGCCCTTCATATTTTTCACAACTTTTCAGGCTCTTCATATTTTTGTTCACCGTTTCATGCTCCTCCTATTTTTCAGACCGTTTCATCCTCCTCATATTTTGACACCTTTTTAAGCTCTTCACATTTTTCACACCTTTTCAGGCTCTTCATGTTTTTCAAAACCGCTTCATGATCCCCCTATATTTCAGACCGTTTCATTCTCCTCATATTTTTGATACGTTTTGAAGCCCTTCATATTTTTCACACCTTTTCAGGCTCTTCATGTTTTGAACATCGTTTCTTGCACCTCCAATTTTTCAGAACGTTTCATGCTGCTCATATATTTGACACCTTTTGAAGCTCTTCATCATTTCACAACTTTTCAGGTTCTTCATGTTTTCAACACCACTTCATGCTCCTGCTATATTTCTGACCGTGTCATGCTCCTCATATTTTTGACACCTTTTGAAGATCTTCATATTTTTCACACCTTTTCAGGCTATTCAGGTTTTTCTACACCGCTTCATGCTCCTCCTATTTTTGACACCTTTTGGAGCTCTTCATATATTTCATGCATTTTCAGGCTCTTCACGATTTGAAAAGCGTTTCATGCTCCTCCTACTTTTCAGACCGTTTCATGCTCCTCATATTTTTGAAACCTTTTGAAGTGCTTCATATTTTTCACATCTTTTGAGGCTCTTCATGTTTTTCAAAACCGCTTCATGCTGCTCCTATTTTTCGGACTGTTTCATGCTCCTCATATTTTTGACACCTTTTGAAGCTCTTCATATTTTTCACACCATTTCAGGCTCTTCATGTTTTTGAACACTGTTTCCTGCTCCTACTATTTTTCAGACTGTTCATGCTCCTCATATTTTTGTCACCTTTTGAAGCTCTTCATATTTTTCACACCTTTTCAGGTTCTTCATGTTTTTCAACACCGATTCATGTTCCTCCTATTGTTCAGACCGTTTCATGCTCCTCACATTTTTGACACCTTTTGAAACTCTTCATATTTTTCACACCTTTTCATGCTCTTTATGATTTTCAATACCACTTCATGCTCCTCCTATTTTTCAGACCGTTTCATGGTCCTCATATTTTTGACACCTTTTGAAGCTCTTCATATTTTTCACACCTTTTCAGGCACTTCCGGTTTTTGAAGACCGTTTCATGCTCCTTCTATTTTTTAAACCGTTTCATGCTCCTCATATTTTTGACACCTTTTGAAGCTCTTCATATTTCTCACAGCTTTTCAGGCTCTTCATCTTTTTCCACACCACTTCATGCTTCTCCTATTTTTCAGACCGTTTCATGC
Source organism: Dama dama (assembly GCF_033118175.1). Lineage (NCBI taxonomy): Eukaryota > Metazoa > Chordata > Mammalia > Artiodactyla > Cervidae > Dama > Dama dama. The sequence continues at coordinate 1,661,020 of NW_026870900.1, forward strand.
TATTCATGTATTTCACACCTTTTGAAGCTCTTCATATATTTCACACCATTTCAGGCTCTTCATGTTTTTCAACAGCACTTCATTCTCCTCCTGTTTTTCAGATCTTTTCATGCTCATCTCATTTTTGACACCTTTTGAAGCTCCTCATGTTTTCACACCTTTTGAAGCTCTTCATATTTTTCACACGTTCTCAGGCTCTTCATGTTTTTCAACCCCGCTTCATGGTCCTCCTATTTTTCAGACTGTTACATGCTCCTCATGTACTTCACACCTTTTGAAGCTCTTCATATTTTTCACACCTTTTCAGTCTCTTCATGTTTTTCAACACAACTTCATGCTCCTCCTATTTTTCAGACCGTATCTGGCTCCTCATATTTATGACACATTTTGAAGCTCTTCATATTTCTCACACCTTTTCAGGCTCTTCATCTTTTTCCACAACACTTCATGCTTCTCCTATTTTTCAGACCGTTTCATGCTCCTCATATTTTTGACACCTTTTGAAGCTCTTCATATTTTTCACACCTTTTCAGGCTCTTCATTTTTTGAACACCGCTTCATGCTCCTCCTTTTTTTCAGACCGTTTCATGCTCCTCATATTTTTGACACCTTTTGAAGCTCTTCATATTTTTCACACTTTTCAGGCTCTTCATGTTTTTCAACACCACTTCATGCTCCTCCTATTTTTCAGACCGTTTCATGCTCCTCATATTTTTGACCCCTTTAGAAGCTCTTCATATTTTTCACACCTGTTCAGGCTCTTCATTTTTTGAACACCGCTTCATGCTCCTCCTTTTTTTCAGACCGTTTCATGCTCCTCATATTTTTGACACCTTTTGAAGCTCTTCATATTTTTCACACTTTTCAGGCTCTTCATTTTTTTCAACACCACTTCATTCTCCTCCTATTTTTCAGACCGTTTTATGCTCCTGATATTTTTGACACATTTCGAAGCTCCCCATATTTTTCACACCTTTTGAAGCTCTTCATATTTTTCACACGTTCCCAGGCTCTTCATGTTTTTCAACACCGTTTCATGCTCCTCCTATTTTTCAGACCATTTCATGCTCCTCATATATTTGACACCTTTTGATGCTCTTCATATTTTTCACGCCTTTTCAGGCACTTCATATTTTTGAACACAGCTTCATGCTCCTCCTAATTTTCAGTCCGTTTCATGCTCCTGATATTTTTTGACACCTTTTGAAGCTCTTCATGTATTTCACACCTTTTCAGGCTCTTCATTTTTTTCAACACTACTTCATGCTCCTCCTATTTTTCAGATCGTTTCATGCTCATCTCATTTTGACACCTTTTGAAGCTCTTCATATTTTTCACACCTTTTAAAACTCTTCATGTTTTTCACACCTTTTCAGGCTCTTCGTTTTTTTCAACACTACTTCATGCTCCTCCTATTTTTCAGACCGTTTCATGCTCATCTCATTTTTGACACCTTTTGAAGCTTCTCATATTTTTCACACCTTTTCAGGCTCTTCATGTTTTTGAACAACACTTCTTGCTCCTCATTTTTTGCAGACCGTTTCATACTCCTCTTATTTTTGACACCTTTTGAAGGTCTTCATATTTCTCACACATTTTCAGGCTCTTCATATTTTTCAAAACCGCTTCATGCTCCTAATATTTTTCAGATCGTTTCATGATCATCTCTTTTTTGACACCTTTTGATGCTTTTCATATTTTTCACACCTTTTCAGGCTCTTCATGTTTCTGAACACCGCTTCATGCTCCTCGTATTTTTCAGACCGTATCATGCTCTTCATACTTTTGACACCTTTTGAAGCTCTTCATATTTCTCACACCTTTTCAGGCTCTTCTCCTTTTTCCACACCACTTCAGGCTTCTCCTATTTTTCAGACCGTTTCATGCTCCTCATGTGTTTCACACCTTTTGAATCTCTTTATGTTTTTCACTCCTTTTCAGGCTCTTCATGTTTTTGATCAGCATTTCATGCTCCTCCTATTTTTCAGACCGTTACATGTTCCTCATATTTTTGACACCTTTTGAAGCTCTTGATATTTTTCACACCTTTGAAGCTCTTCATTTTTTTCACACGTTTTGAGGCTCTTCATGTTTTTCAACACCGCTTCATGCTCCTCCTGTTTTTCAGACCGTTTCAAGCTCCTCATGTATTTCATACCTTTTGAAGCTCTTCATACTTTTCACACCTTTTCTGGTTCTTCATATTTTTCGCACCTTTCCAGGGTCTTCATGTTTTTGAACACCTCTTCATGCTCCTCCTATTTTTCAGACTGTTTAATGCTCCTCATAATTTTGACACCTTTTGAAGCTCTTCATATTTTTCACCCCTCTTCAGGCTCTTCATGTTTTTCAACACCGCTTCTTGCTCCTCCTATTTTTCAGACCGTTTCATGCTCCTCAAATTTTTCACGCCTTTTGAAGCTCTTCATATTTTTCACTCCTTTTCAGGCTCTTCATGTTTTTCAACACCACTTCATGCTCCTCCTATTTTTCCAACCGTTTCATGCTCCTCATATTTATGACACCTTATCAAGCTCTTCATATTTTACACACCTTTTCAGGCTGTTCATGTTTTTCAACACCACTGCATGATTCTCCTATTTTTCAGACCGTTTCATGCTCCTCATATTTTTGACACCTTTTGAAGCTCTTCATATTTTTCACACCCTTTCATGTTTTTCAACACCACTTCATGCACCTCCTATTTTTCAGATCGTTTCATGCTCCTCATATTTTTGACACCTTTTCAAGCTCCTCATATATTTCACACCATTTCAGGCTCTTCATGTTTTTCAACACAACTTCATACTCCTCCAATTTATCAGACCGTTTCATGCTCATCTCATTCTTAACACCTTTTGAAGCTCTTCATATTTTACCCACATTTTCAGGCTCTTCATGTTTTTCAAACCTTTTCAGGCCTTCATGTTTTTGAACACCGGTTCATGCTCCTCATATATTTCAGACCGTTTCATGCTCCTCATATTTTTGACACATTTTGAAGCTCTTCGTATTTTTCACACCTTTTCAGGCTCTTCATGTTTTTCAACCCCGCTTCATGCTCCTCCTATTTTTCAGACCGTTTCATGCTCCTCATAATTTTGACACCTTTGAAGCTCTTCATATTTTTCAAACCTTCAGGCTCTTCATGTTTTTCAACACCACTTCATGCACCTCCTATTTTTCAGACCGTTTCATGCTCCTCATATTTTTGACACTTTTTCAAGCTCCTCATATATTTCACACCTTTTCAGGCTCTTCATGTTTATCAACACCACTTCATGCTCCTCCTATTTTTCATACCGTTTCATGCTCATCTCATTTTTGACACCTTTTGAAGATCTTCATATTTTTCACACCTTTTGAAGCTCCTCATATTTTTCACACCTTTTCAGTCTCTTCATATTTTTGAACACCGGTTTATGCTCCTCTTATTTTTCAGACCGTTTCATGCTTCTCATATTTTTGACAGGTTTTGAAGCTCTTCATATTTTGCACACCTTTTCAGGCTCTTCATGGTATTGAACACCGCTTCATGCTCCTCCTATTTTTCAGACCGTTTCATGCTCATCTCTTTTTTGACAACTTTTGAAGCTCTTCATATTTTTCATACCTTTTGAAGATCTTCATATTTTTCACACGTTTTCGGGCTCTTCATATTTTTCAACACTGCATCATGCTCCTTCTATTTTTCAGACCGTTTCATGCTCCTCATATTTTTGACACCTTTTGAAGCTCCTCATATTTTTCACACCTTTTGAAGCTCTTCATATTTTTCACACGTTCTCAGGCTCTTCATGTTTTTCAGCCCCGCTTCATGCTCCTCCTATTTTTCAGACCGTTCCATGCTCCTCATAATTTGGACACCGTTAGAAGCTCTTCATATATTTGACACCTTTGAAGCTCTTCATATTTTTCACACGTTCTCAGGCTCTTCATGTTTTTCAACCCCGCTTCATGCTACTCCTATTTTTCAGACCGTTTCATGCTCCTCATAATTTGGACACCGTTTGAAGCTCTTCATATATTTGACACCTTTGAAGCTCTTCATATTTATCACATTTTTGAACCTCTTCATATTTTTCACACCTTTTCAGGCTCTTCATGGTTTTGAACACCGCTTCATGCTCCTCCTATTTTTGAGACCGATTCTTGCTCCTCATATATTTAACACCTTTTGAAGCTCTTCATATTTTTCACACTTTTTCAGGCTCTTCATGTTTTTCAACATCGCTTCATGCTCCTCCAATTTTTCAGACCGTTTCAAGCTCATGTCATTTTTGACACCTTTTGAAGCTCTTCATATTTTTCACACCTTTTCAGGCTCTTCATGTTTTTCAACACCACTTCATGCACCTCCTATTTTTCAGATTGTTTCATGCTCCTCATATTTTTGACACATTTTCAAGCTCCTCATATATTTCACACCTTTTCAGGCTCTTCATCATATTCAACACCACTTCATGCTCCTCCTATTTTCCAGACCGTTTCATTGTTCTCTTATTTTTGACACCTTTAGAAGGTCTTCATATTTTTCACACCTTTTCAGGCTCTTCATGTTTTTCAACACAGCTTCATGCTCCTCCAATTTTTCAGATAGTTTCATTTCTCTCATGTATTTCACACCTTTGGAAGCTCTTCATATTTTTCACACGTTCTCAGGCTCTTCATGTTTTTGAACACCGCTTCATGCTCCTCCTATTTTTCAGACCGTTTCATGCTTCTGATATTTTTCACACCTTTTGATGCTCTTCATATTTTTCACACCTTTTGAGGCTATTCATGTTTTGGAACACCGTTTCATGCTCCTCCTATTTTTCAGACCTTTTCATGCTCCTCATAATTTTGACACCTTTTGAAGCTCTTCATATTTTTCACAACTTTTCAGGCTGTTCATGTTTTGGAACACCGTTTCATGCTCCTCCTATTTTTCAGACCGTTTCATGCTCATCATGTATTTCAGACCGTTTGAAGCTCTTCATATTTTTCAAACCTTTTCAGACTCTTCATGTTTTTGAACACCGCTTCATGCTCCTCCTCTTTTTCACACTTTTTGAAGCTCTTCGTTTTTTTCACACCTTTTCAGGCTCTTCATGTTTTTGAACACCGCTTCATGCTCCTCCTATTTTTCAGAACGTTTAATGTTCCTCATGTATTTCACACCTTTTGAAGCTCTTCATATTTTTCACACATTTTCAGGCTCTTCTTTTTTTTCAACACGGCTTCAGGCTCCTCCTATTTTTCAGACCGTTTCATGCTCCTTTCATTTTTCACACCTTTTGAAGCTCTTCATATTTTCACACCTTTTCAGGCTCTTCATGTTTTTACACCCCGCTTCTTGCTCCTCCTATTTTTCAGACATTTTCATGCTCCTCATATTTTTGACACCTTTTGAAGCTCCTCCTATTTTTCACACGTTTTCAGGCTCTTCATGTTTTTCAACACCGTTTCAATGTCCTCCTTTTTTTCCGACTGTTTCAGGCTCCTCCTATTTTTCAGACCGTTTCATGCTCCTCATATTTTTCACACCTTTGGAAGCTCTTCATATTTTTCACACCTTTTCAGGCTCTTCATGTTTTTCAACACCGCTTCATGCTCCTACTATTTTTCAGACTGTTTCATGCTCCTCATAATTTTCACAGCTTTTGACGCTCTTCATATTTTTCACACCTTTTCACGCTCTCCATTTTTTTAACACCGCTTCATGCTCCTCCTATTTTTGAGACCGTTTCATGCTCCTCATATTTTTGACACTTTTTGAAGCTCTTCATATTTGTCATACCTTTTCAGGCTCTTCATGTTTTTGAACACTGCTTCATGCTCCTCCTATTTTTCAGACCGTTTCATGATCCTCTCTTTTTTCACACCTTTTGAAGCTCTTCATATTTTTCACACCTTTTCAGGCTCTTCATGTTTTTGAACACCGCTTCATGCTCCTCCTATTTTTCAGACCGTTTCATGCTCATATCATTTTGACACCTTTTGAAGCTCTTCATATTTTTGACACCTTTTGAAGCTCTTCATATTTTTCACACCTTTTCAGGCTCTTCATGTTTTTGAACACCACTTCATGCTCCTCCTATTTTTCAGACCGTTTCATGCTCCTCATATTTTTGACACCTTTTGAAGGTCTTCATAATTTTCACAGCTTTTCAGGCTCTTCATGTTTTTCAACAGTGCCTCATGCTCCTCCAATTTTTCAGAACGTTACATGCTCCTCATGTATTTCACACCTTTTGAAGCTCTTCATAATTTTCACACCTTTTCAGGCTCTTCATGTTTTTAAACACCGCTTCATGCTCCTCCTATTTTTCAGACAGTTCCATGCTCCTCATGTATTTCACACCTTTTGAAGCTCTTCATAATTTTCACACCTTTTCAGGCTCTTCATGTTTTTGAACACGACTTCATGCTCCTGCTTTTTTTCAGATCGTTTCATGCCTCTCATATTTTTGACCCCTTTTGAAGCTCTTCATATTCTTCACACCTTTTCAGGCTCTTCATGATTTTCAATACCGCTTCATGATCCTCCTATTTTTGAGACCGTTTCATGCTCATCTCATTTTTAACACCTTTTGAAACTCTTCATGTTTTTCACACCTTTTCAGGCTTTTCATGTTTTTGAACACCGCTTCATGCTCCTCCTATTTTTCATACTTTTTGAAGCTCTTCATATTTTTCATACCTTTTCAGGCTCTTCATGTTTTTGAACACCGTTTCATGCTCTCTCCTATTTTTCAGACTCTTTCATGCTCGTCATATTTTTGACACCTTTTGAAGCTCTTCGTATTTTTCACACCTTTTCAGGCTCTTCATGTTTTTGAAAACCGCTTCATGCTCCTCCTATTTTTCACACCTTTTGAAGCTCCTCATATTTTTCACCCCTTTTCAGGCTCTTCATGTTTTTCAACTCCGCTCATGCTTCTACTCTTTTTCAGACCGTTTCATGCTCCTCATATTTTTGACACGTTTTGAGGCTCTTCATATTTTTCACACCATTTCAGGCTCTTCTTGTTTTTGAACAACGTTTCATGCTCCTCCTATTTTATAGACCGTTTCATGCTCCTCATGTATTTCACACCTTTTGAAGCTCTTCATAATTTTCACACCTTTTCAGGCTCTACATGTTTTTCAACACCACTTCATGCTTCTCTTATTTTTGAGACCGATTCATGTTCCTCATATTTTTGACACCTTTTGAAGCTCTTCATTTTTTTCACACCTGATCAGGCTCTTCATGTTTTTCAACGCCGCTTCATGCTCCTCATCTTTTTCAGACCGTTTCATGCTCCTCATATTTTTCACACCTTTTGAAGCTCTTCATATTTTTCACAACTTTTCAGGCTCTTCATATTTTTGTTCACCGTTTCATGCTCCTCCTATTTTTCAGACCGTTTCATCCTCCTCATATTTTGACACCTTTTTAAGCTCTTCACATTTTTCACACCTTTTCAGGCTCTTCATGTTTTTCAAAACCGCTTCATGATCCCCCTATATTTCAGACCGTTTCATTCTCCTCATATTTTTGATACGTTTTGAAGCCCTTCATATTTTTCACACCTTTTCAGGCTCTTCATGTTTTGAACATCGTTTCTTGCACCTCCAATTTTTCAGAACGTTTCATGCTGCTCATATATTTGACACCTTTTGAAGCTCTTCATCATTTCACAACTTTTCAGGTTCTTCATGTTTTCAACACCACTTCATGCTCCTGCTATATTTCTGACCGTGTCATGCTCCTCATATTTTTGACACCTTTTGAAGATCTTCATATTTTTCACACCTTTTCAGGCTATTCAGGTTTTTCTACACCGCTTCATGCTCCTCCTATTTTTGACACCTTTTGGAGCTCTTCATATATTTCATGCATTTTCAGGCTCTTCACGATTTGAAAAGCGTTTCATGCTCCTCCTACTTTTCAGACCGTTTCATGCTCCTCATATTTTTGAAACCTTTTGAAGTGCTTCATATTTTTCACATCTTTTGAGGCTCTTCATGTTTTTCAAAACCGCTTCATGCTGCTCCTATTTTTCGGACTGTTTCATGCTCCTCATATTTTTGACACCTTTTGAAGCTCTTCATATTTTTCACACCATTTCAGGCTCTTCATGTTTTTGAACACTGTTTCCTGCTCCTACTATTTTTCAGACTGTTCATGCTCCTCATATTTTTGTCACCTTTTGAAGCTCTTCATATTTTTCACACCTTTTCAGGTTCTTCATGTTTTTCAACACTGATTCATGTTCCTCCTATTGTTCAGACCGTTTCATGCTCCTCACATTTTTGACACCTTTTGAAGCTCTTCATATATTTCACAACTTTTCAGGCTTTTCATGTTTTTGAACACTGTTTCATGCTCCTCATATTTTTGACACCTTTTGAAGCTCTTCATATTTTTCACACCTTTTCATGCTCTTTATGATTTTCAATACCACTTCATGCTCCTCCTATTTTTCAGACCGTTTCATGGTCCTCATATTTTTGACACCTTTTGAAGCTCTTCATATTTTTCACACCTTTTCAGGCACTTCCTGTTTTTGAAGACCATTTCATGCTCCTTCTATTTTTTAAACCGTTTCATGCTCCTCATATTTTTGACACCTTTTGAAGCTCTTCATATTTTTCACACCTTTTCAGGCTCTTTCTGTTTTTCAATACCACTTCATGCTCCTCCTATTTTTCAGACCGTTTCATGCTCCTCATATTTTTGACAGCTTTTGAAGCTCTTCATATTTTTCACACCTTTTCAGGCTCTTCATGTTTTTGAAGACCGTTTCATGCTCCTCCTATTTTTTAAACCGTTTCATGCTCCACATATTTTTGACACCTTTTGAAGCTCTTCATATTTTTCACACCTTTTCAGGCTCTTTCTGTTTTTCAATACCACTTCATGCTCCTCCTATTTTTCAGACCGTTTGATGCTCCTCATATTTTTGACACCTTTTGAAGCTCTTCATATTTTTCACACCTTTTCAGGCTCTTCATGTTTGTCAAAACCACTTCATGCTCCTCCTATTTTTCAGACCGTTTCATGTTCCTCATATTTTTGACACGTTTTGAAGCTCTTCTTATATTGCACACCTTTTCATGCTCTTCACGTCTTTGAACACCATTTGATGCTCCTCCTATTTTTCAGACCGTTTCATGCTCCTCATATTTTTCACACCTTTTGAAGTTCTTCATATTTTTCACAACTTTTCAGGCTTTTCATGTTTTTGAACACCATTTCATTCTCCTCATATTTTTGACACCTTTTGAAGCTCTTCATATTTTTCACACCTTTTAATGCTCTTCGTATTTTTCAACACCATTTCATGCTCCTCCTGTTTTTCAGACCGTTTAATGCTCCCCATAATTTTTACACCTTTTGAAGCGCTTCATAATTGTCACACCTTTTCAGGCTCTTCATGTTTTTTCAAATCCGCATCATCCTCCTCCTATATTTCTGACCGTGTCATGCTCCTCATTATTTTGACAACTTTTGAAGCTCTTCATATTTTTCACACCGTTTCTTGCTCCTCATATTTTTCAGACCGTTTCATGCTCCTCCAATTTTTAACATATTTTGAAGCTCTTTATAGATTTCACAACTTTTCAGGGTTTTCATGTTTTTGAACACCGTTTCATGCTCCTCCTATTTTTGAGACCGTTTCATGCTCCTTGTATTTCTGACACCTTGTGAAGATCTTCATATTTTTCACACCTTTTCAGGCGCTTCCTGTTTTTCAACACCGCTTCATGCTCCTCCTATTTTTCAGACTGTTTCATGCTCCTCATATTTTTGACACCTTTTGAAGCTCTTCATATTTTTCACATCTTTTCAGGCTCTTCATGTTTTTGAACTCCTTTTCAGGCTCCTCCTCTTGTTCAGACCATTTCATGCTCCTCATATTTTTGACACATTTTGAAGCTCTTCATATTTTTCACACCTTTTCAGGCGCTTCCTGTTTTTCAACACTGCTTCATGCTCCTCCTATTTTTCACACCGTTTCATGCTCCTCAAATTTTTCACACATTTTGAAGCTTTTCATATTTTTCACACCTTTTCAGGCTCTTCATGGTTTTGAACACCGCTTCATGCTCCTCCTATTTTTGAGACCGATTCTTGCTCCTCATATATTTAACACCTTTTGAAGCTCTTCATATTTTTCACACATTTTCAGGCTCGTCATATTTTTCAACACGGCTTCAGGCTCCTCCTATTTTTCAGATCGTTTCATGCTCCTTTTACTTTTGACACCTTTGAAGCTCTTCGTATATTTCACACATTTTCAGGCTATACATGTTTTTCAACATCGCATCATGCTGCTCCTATTTTTCATACCGTTTCATGCTCCTCACATTTTTCACACATTTTGAAGCTTTTCATATTTTTCACAGCTTTTCAGGCTCTTCATGTTTTTCAACACCGCTTCATGCTACTCCTATTTTTCAGACCGTTTCATGCTCCTCATATTTTTGACACCTTTTGAAGCTCTTCATATATTTCACACCTTCAGGCTCTTCATGTTTTTCAACAACGCTTCATGATCCTCCTTTTTTTCAGACCGTGTCATGCTCCTCATTTTTTTGATAATTTTGAAGCTCTTCATATTTTTCACACCTTTTCAGGCTCTTCATGTTTTTCAACAACGCTTCATGCTCCTCCTATATTTCAGACCGTTTAATGCTCCTCATATTTTTAACACCATTTGAAGCTCTTCATATTTTTTCACACCTTTTCATGCTCGTCATATTTTTCAACACGGCTTCAGGCTCCTCCTATTTTTCAGATCGTTTCATGCTCCTCTTATTTTTGACACCTTTGAAGCTCTTCGTATATTTCACACATTTTCAGGCTATACATGTTTTTCAACATCGCATCATGCTGCTCCTATTTTTCATACCGTTTCATGCTCCTCACATTTTTCACACATTTTGAAGCATTTCATATTTTTCACAGCTTTTCAGGCTCTTCATGTTTTTCAACACCGCTTCATGCTACTCCTATTTTTCAGACCGTTTCATGCTCCTCATATTTTTGACACCTTTTGAAGCTCTTCATATATTTCACACCTTCAGGCTCTTCATGTTTTTCAACACCGCTTCATGATCCTCCTTTTTTTCAGATCGTGTCATGATCCTCATATTTTTGATAATTTTGAAGCTCTTCATATTTTTCACACCTTTTCAGGCTCTTCAAGTTTTTCAACAACGCTTCATGCTCCTCCTATTTTTCAGACCGTTTAATGCTCCTCATATTTTTGACACCTTTTGAAGCTCTTCATGTATTTCACACCTTTTCATGCTCTTCCTGAATTTCAACACAGCTTAATGCTCCTCCTATTTTTCAGACCGTTTCATGCTCCTCATATATTTGCCACCTTTTCAAGCTCTTCATATTTTTCAAACCTTTTCAGGCTCTTCATGTTTTTGAACACGGTCTCTTGCTCCTCCTATTTTTCAGACCGTTTCATGCTCCTCATATTTTTGACACCCTTTGAATCTCTTCATATTTTTCACACCTTTTCAGGCTCTTCATGGTTTTGAACACCATTTCATGCTCCTCCTATTTTTCAGACCGTTTCATGCTCCTCATATTTTTGACACCTTTTGAAGCTCTTCATATTTTTCACACCTTTTCAGGCTCTTCATGTTTTTGAACACCGTTTCATGCTCCTCCTATTTTTCAGACCGTTTCATGATCATCTCATTTTTGACACCTTTTGAAGCACTTCATAATTTTCACACCTTTTGAAGCTCTTCATATTTTTGACACCTTTTGAAGCTCTTCATATATTTCACACCTTTTCAGGCTCTTCACGATTTTCAACACCACTTCATGCTTCTTCTATTTTTCAGACCGTTTCATGCTCATCTCATTTTTGACACCTTTTGAAGGTCTTCATATTTTTCACACCTTTTGAAGCTCTTCATATTTTTCACACGTTTTCAGGCCCTTCTTTTTTTTCAACACCGCTTCATGCTCCTCCTATTTTTCAGACCGCTTCATGCGCCTCATGTATTTCACACCTTGTGAAGCTGTTCATATTTTTCACACCTTTTCTGGTTCTTCATGTTTTTCAACACCGCTTCATGCTCCTCCTATTTTTCAGACCGTTTCATGCTCCTCTTGTATTTCACACCTTTTGAAGTTCTTCATATGTTTCACACCTTTTCAGGCTCTTCAAGTTTTTGGACAACGTTTCATGCTGCTCCTATTTTGCAAACCGTTTCATGGTCCTCATAATTTGGACACCTTTTGAAGCTCCTCATGTATTTGACACTTTTTGAAGCTCTTCATATATTTCACACTTTTTCAGGCTCTTCATGTTTTACAACACGACTTCCTGCTCCTCCTATTTTTCAGACCGTTTCATGATCATCTCATTTTTGACACCTTTTGAAGCTCTTCATAATTTTCACACCTTTTGAAGCTCTTCATATTTTTCACACCTTTTGAAGCTCTTCATATTTTTCACAGCTTTTCAGGCTCTTCATGTATTTGAACACCGTTTCATGCTCCTCCTATTTTTCAGACCGTTTCATGCTCCTCATATTTTTGACACCTTTTGAAGCTCTTCATATATTTCACACCTTTTCAGGCTCTTCATGTTTTTCAACAGCACTTCATGTTCTCCTATTTTCAGACCGTTTCATGCTCATCTCATTTTTGACACCTTTTGAAGCTCTTCATATTTTTCACACCTTTTGAAGCTCTTCATATTTTTCACACGTTTTCAGGCTCTTCATGTTTTTCAACACCGCTTCATGCTCCTCCTATTTTTCAGAGCGTTTCATGCTCCTCATATTTTGACAGGTTTTGAGGCTCTTCATATTTTTCACATCTTTTCATGCTCTTCATGTTTTTCAACACCGCTTCATGCTCCTCCTATTTTTCAGACCGTTTCATGCTCCTCATGTATTTCACACCTTTTGAAGCTCTTAATATTTTTCACACCTTTTCAGGCTCTTCATGTTTTTGAACACCATTTCATGCTGCTCCTATTTTTCAATCCGCGCACGCTTCTCCTATTTTTCAGACTGTTTCATGTAACGCTTATTATTGACACCTTTTGAAACTCTTTATATTTGTCACAAATTTTCAGGCTCTTCATGTTTTTCAACACCGCGTCATGCTCTTCCTATTTTTCAGACTGTTCACGCTCCTCCTATTTTTCAGACCGTTTCATGCTCCTCATATTTTTGACACCTTTTGAAGCTCTTCATATATTTCACACCTTCAGGCTCTTCATGTTTTTCAACACCGCTTCATGATCCTCCTTTTTTTCAGACCGTGTCATGCTCCTCATATTTTTGATAATTTTGAAGCTCTTCATATTTTTCACACCTTTTCAGGCTCTTCATGTTTTTCAACAACGCTTCATGCTCCTCCTATTTTTCAGACCGTTTAATGCTCCTCATATTTTTGACACCTTTTGAAGCTCTTCATGTATTTCACACCTTTTCATGCTCTTCCTGAATTTCAACACAGCTTAATGCTCCTCCTGTTTTTCAGAACGTTTCATGCTCCTCATATATTTGCCACCTTTTCAAGCTCTTCATATTTTTCAAACCTTTTCAGGCTCTTCATATTTTTGAACAAAGTTTCATGCTCTTCCTATTTTTCAGACCATTTCATGCTACTCTCATTTTTGACACCGTTTGAAGCGCTTCATATTTTTCACACCTTTTGAAGCTCTTCTTATTTTTCACACCTTTTCAGCCTATTGATGTTTTTCAACAACGCTTCATGCTCCTCCTATTTTTCAGACCGTTTCATGCTCCTCATATTTTTGACACCTTTGAAGCTCTTCATATATTTCACTCCTTTTCAGGCTCTTCATGTTTCTGAACACCACTTCATGCTCGTCCTAATTTTCAGACCTTTAAATGCTCATGTCATTTTTGACACCTTTTGAAGTTTTTCATATTTTTCACACCTTTTGAAGCTCTTCATATTTTTCACACGTTTTCAGGCTCTTCATGTTTTTCAACACCGCTTCATGGTCCTCCTATTTTTGAGACCGTTTCAAGCTTCTCATATTTTTGACACGTTTTGAAGCTCTTCATATTTTCACACCTTTTCAACCTTTAATGTTTTGGAACATCGTTTCAGGCTCCTCCGATTTTTCAGACCGATTCATGCTCTTCATATTTTTGACACCTTTGAAGCTCTTCATATATTTCACACTTTTTCAGGCTCTTCATGTTTTTCAACATCGCTTCATGCTCCTCCAATTTTTCAGACCGTTTCAAGCTCATGTCATTTTTGACACCTTTTGAAGCTCTTCATATTTTTCACACCTTTTCAGGCTCTTCATGTTTTTCAACACCACTTCATGCACCTCCTATTTTTCAGATTGTTTCATGCTCCTCATATTTTTGACACATTTTCAAGCTCCTCATATATTTCACACCTTTTCAGGCTCTTCATCATATTCAACACCACTTCATGCTCCTCCTATTTTCCAGACCGTTTCATTGTTCTCTTATTTTTGACACCTTTAGAAGGTCTTCATATTTTTCACACCTTTTCAGGCTCTTCATGTTTTTCAACACAGCTTCATGCTCCTCCAATTTTTCAGATAGTTTCATTTCTCTCATGTATTTCACACCTTTGGAAGCTCTTCATATTTTTCACACGTTCTCAGGCTCTTCATGTTTTTGAACACCGCTTCATGCTCCTCCTATTTTTCAGACCGTTTCATGCTTCTGATATTTTTCACACCTTTTGATGCTCTTCATATTTTTCACACCTTTTGAGGCTATTCATGTTTTGGAACACCGTTTCATGCTCCTCCTATTTTTCAGACCTTTTCATGCTCCTCATAATTTTGACACCTTTTGAAGCTCTTCATATTTTTCACAACTTTTCAGGCTGTTCATGTTTTGGAACACCGTTTCATGCTCCTCCTATTTTTCAGACCGTTTCATGCTCATCATGTATTTCAGACCGTTTGAAGCTCTTCATATTTTTCAAACCTTTTCAGACTCTTCATGTTTTTGAACACCGCTTCATGCTCCTCCTCTTTTTCACACTTTTTGAAGCTCTTCGTTTTTTTCACACCTTTTCAGGCTCTTCATGTTTTTGAACACCGCTTCATGCTCCTCCTATTTTTCAGAACGTTTAATGTTCCTCATGTATTTCACACCTTTTGAAGCTCTTCATATTTTTCACACATTTTCAGGCTCTTCTTTTTTTTCAACACGGCTTCAGGCTCCTCCTATTTTTCAGACCGTTTCATGCTCCTTTCATTTTTCACACCTTTTGAAGCTCTTCATATTTTCACACCTTTTCAGGCTCTTCATGTTTTTACACCCCGCTTCTTGCTCCTCCTATTTTTCAGACATTTTCATGCTCCTCATATTTTTGACACCTTTTGAAGCTCCTCCTATTTTTCACACGTTTTCAGGCTCTTCATGTTTTTCAACACCGTTTCAATGTCCTCCTTGTTTTCCGACTGTTTCAGGCTCCTCCTATTTTTCAGACCGTTTCATGCTCCTCATATTTTTCACACCTTTGGAAGCTCTTCATATTTTTCACACCTTTTCAGGCTCTTCATGTTTTTCAACACCGCTTCATGCTCCTACTATTTTTCAGACTGTTTCATGCTCCTCATAATTTTCACAGCTTTTGACGCTCTTCATATTTTTCACACCTTTTCACGCTCTCCATTTTTTTAACACCGCTTCATGCTCCTCCTATTTTTGAGACCGTTTCATGCTCCTCATATTTTTGACACTTTTTGAAGCTCTTCATATTTGTCATACCTTTTCAGGCTCTTCATGTTTTTGAACACTGCTTCATGCTCCTCCTATTTTTCAGACCGTTTCATGATCCTCTCTTTTTTCACACCTTTTGAAGCTCTTCATATTTTTCACACCTTTTCAGGCTCTTCATGTTTTTGAACACCGCTTCATGCTCCTCCTATTTTTCAGACCGTTTCATGCTCATATCATTTTGACACCTTTTGAAGCTCTTCATATTTTTGACACCTTTTGAAGCTCTTCATATTTTTCACACCTTTTCAGGCTCTTCATGTTTTTGAACACCACTTCATGCTCCTCCTATTTTTCAGACCGTTTCATGCTCCTCATATTTTTGACACCTTTTGAAGGTCTTCATAATTTTCACAGCTTTTCAGGCTCTTCATGTTTTTCAACAGTGCCTCATGCTCCTCCAATTTTTCAGAACGTTACATGCTCCTCATGTATTTCACACCTTTTGAAGCTCTTCATAATTTTCACACCTTTTCAGGCTCTTCATGTTTTTAAACACCGCTTCATGCTCCTCCTATTTTTCAGACAGTTCCATGCTCCTCATGTATTTCACACCTTTTGAAGCTCTTCATAATTTTCACACCTTTTCAGGCTCTTCATGTTTTTGAACACGACTTCATGCTCCTGCTTTTTTTCAGATCGTTTCATGCCTCTCATATTTTTGACCCCTTTTGAAGCTCTTCATATTCTTCACACCTTTTCAGGCTCTTCATGATTTTCAATACCGCTTCATGATCCTCCTATTTTTGAGACCGTTTCATGCTCATCTCATTTTTAACACCTTTTGAAACTCTTCATGTTTTTCACACCTTTTCAGGCTTTTCATGTTTTTGAACACCGCTTCATGCTCCTCCTATTTTTCACACTTTTTGAAGCTCTTCATATTTTTCATACCTTTTCAGGCTCTTCATGTTTTTGAACACCGTTTCATGCTCTCTCCTATTTTTCAGACTCTTTCATGCTCGTCATATTTTTGACACCTTTTGAAGCTCTTCGTATTTTTCACACCTTTTCAGGCTCTTCATGTTTTTGAAAACCGCTTCATGCTCCTCCTATTTTTCACACCTTTTGAAGCTCCTCATATTTTTCACCCCTTTTCAGGCTCTTCATGTTTTTCAACTCCGCTCATGCTTCTACTCTTTTTCAGACCGTTTCATGCTCCTCATATTTTTGACACGTTTTGAGGCTCTTCATATTTTTCACACCATTTCAGGCTCTTCTTGTTTTTGAACAACGTTTCATGCTCCTCCTATTTTATAGACCGTTTCATGCTCCTCATGTATTTCACACCTTTTGAAGCTCTTCATAATTTTCACACCTTTTCAGGCTCTACATGTTTTTCAACACCACTTCATGCTTCTCTTATTTTTCAGACCGATTCATGTTCCTCATATTTTTGACACCTTTTGAAGCTCTTCATTTTTTTCACACCTTTTCAGGCTCTTCATGTTTTTCAACGCCGCTTCATGCTCCTCATCTTTTTCAGACCGTTTCATGCTCCTCATATTTTTCACACCTTTTGAAGCTCTTCATATTTTTCACAACTTTTCAGGCTCTTCATATTTTTGTTCACCGTTTCATGCTCCTCCTATTTTTCAGACCGTTTCATCCTCCTCATATTTTGACACCTTTTTAAGCTCTTCACATTTTTCACACCTTTTCAGGCTCTTCATGTTTTTCAAAACCGCTTCATGATCCCCCTATATTTCAGACCGTTTCATTCTCCTCATATTTTTGATACGTTTTGAAGCCCTTCATATTTTTCACACCTTTTCAGGCTCTTCATGTTTTGAACATCGTTTCTTGCACCTCCAATTTTTCAGAACGTTTCATGCTGCTCATATATTTGACACCTTTTGAAGCTCTTCATCATTTCACAACTTTTCAGGTTCTTCATGTTTTCAACACCACTTCATGCTCCTGCTATATTTCTGACCGTGTCATGCTCCTCATATTTTTGACACCTTTTGAAGATCTTCATATTTTTCACACCTTTTCAGGCTATTCAGGTTTTTCTACACCGCTTCATGCTCCTCCTATTTTTGACACCTTTTGGAGCTCTTCATATATTTCATGCATTTTCAGGCTCTTCACGATTTGAAAAGCGTTTCATGCTCCTCCTACTTTTCAGACCGTTTCATGCTCCTCATATTTTTGAAACCTTTTGAAGTGCTTCATATTTTTCACATCTTTTGAGGCTCTTCATGTTTTTCAAAACCGCTTCATGCTGCTCCTATTTTTCGGACTGTTTCATGCTCCTCATATTTTTGACACCTTTTGAAGCTCTTCATATTTTTCACACCATTTCAGGCTCTTCATGTTTTTGAACACTGTTTCCTGCTCCTACTATTTTTCAGACTGTTCATGCTCCTCATATTTTTGTCACCTTTTGAAGCTCTTCATATTTTTCACACCTTTTCAGGTTCTTCATGTTTTTCAACACTGATTCATGTTCCTCCTATTGTTCAGACCGTTTCATGCTCCTCACATTTTTGACACCTTTTGAAGCTCTTCATATATTTCACAACTTTTCAGGCTTTTCATGTTTTTGAACACTGTTTCATGCTCCTCATATTTTTGACACCTTTTGAAGCTCTTCATATTTTTCACACCTTTTCATGCTCTTTATGATTTTCAATACCACTTCATGCTCCTCCTATTTTTCAGACCGTTTCATGGTCCTCATATTTTTGACACCTTTTGAAGCTCTTCATATTTTTCACACCTTTTCAGGCACTTCCTGTTTTTGAAGACCATTTCATGCTCCTTCTATTTTTTAAACCGTTTCATGCTCCTCATATTTTTGACACCTTTTGAAGCTCTTCATATTTTTCACACCTTTTCAGGCTCTTTCTGTTTTTCAATACCACTTCATGCTCCTCCTATTTTTCAGACCGTTTCATGCTCCTCATATTTTTGACACCTTTTGAAGCTCTTCATATTTTTCACACCTTTTCAGGCTCTTCATGTTTGTCAAAACCACTTCATGCTCCTCCTATTTTTCAGACCGTTTCATGTTCCTCATATTTTTGACACGTTTTGAAGCTCTTCTTATATTGCACACCTTTTCATGCTCTTCACGTCTTTGAACACCATTTGATGCTCCTCCTATTTTTCAGACCGTTTCATGCTCCTCATATTTTTCACACCTTTTGAAGTTCTTCATATTTTTCACAACTTTTCAGGCTTTTCATGTTTTTGAACACCATTTCATTCTCCTCATATTTTTGACACCTTTTGAAGCTCTTCATATTTTTCACACCTTTTAATGCTCTTCGTATTTTTCAACACCATTTCATGCTCCTCCTGTTTTTCAGACCGTTTAATGCTCCCCATAATTTTTACACCTTTTGAAGCGCTTCATAATTGTCACACCTTTTCAGGCTCTTCATGTTTTTTCAAATCCGCATCATCCTCCTCCTATATTTCTGACCGTGTCATGCTCCTCATTATTTTGACAACTTTTGAAGCTCTTCATATTTTTCACACCGTTTCTTGCTCCTCATATTTTTCAGACCGTTTCATGCTCCTCCAATTTTTAACATATTTTGAAGCTCTTTATAGATTTCACAACTTTTCAGGGTTTTCATGTTTTTGAACACCGTTTCATGCTCCTCCTATTTTTGAGACCGTTTCATGCTCCTTGTATTTCTGACACCTTGTGAAGATCTTCATATTTTTCACACCTTTTCAGGCGCTTCCTGTTTTTCAACACCGCTTCATGCTCCTCCTATTTTTCAGACTGTTTCATGCTCCTCATATTTTTGACACCTTTTGAAGCTCTTCATATTTTTCACATCTTTTCAGGCTCTTCATGTTTTTGAACTCCTTTTCAGGCTCCTCCTCTTGTTCAGACCATTTCATGCTCCTCATATTTTTGACACATTTTGAAGCTCTTCATATTTTTCACACCTTTTCAGGCGCTTCCTGTTTTTCAACACTGCTTCATGCTCCTCCTATTTTTCACACCGTTTCATGCTCCTCAAATTTTTCACACATTTTGAAGCTTTTCATATTTTTCACACCTTTTCAGGCTCTTCATGGTTTTGAACACCGCTTCATGCTCCTCCTATTTTTGAGACCGATTCTTGCTCCTCATATATTTAACACCTTTTGAAGCTCTTCATATTTTTCACACATTTTCAGGCTCGTCATATTTTTCAACACGGCTTCAGGCTCCTCCTATTTTTCAGATCGTTTCATGCTCCTTTTACTTTTGACACCTTTGAAGCTCTTCGTATATTTCACACATTTTCAGGCTATACATGTTTTTCAACATCGCATCATGCTGCTCCTATTTTTCATACCGTTTCATGCTCCTCACATTTTTCACACATTTTGAAGCTTTTCATATTTTTCACAGCTTTTCAGGCTCTTCATGTTTTTCAACACCGCTTCATGCTACTCCTATTTTTCAGACCGTTTCATGCTCCTCATATTTTTGACACCTTTTGAAGCTCTTCATATATTTCACACCTTCAGGCTCTTCATGTTTTTCAACAACGCTTCATGATCCTCCTTTTTTTCAGACCGTGTCATGCTCCTCATTTTTTTGATAATTTTGAAGCTCTTCATATTTTTCACACCTTTTCAGGCTCTTCATGTTTTTCAACAACGCTTCATGCTCCTCCTATATTTCAGACCGTTTAATGCTCCTCATATTTTTAACACCATTTGAAGCTCTTCATATTTTTTCACACCTTTTCATGCTCGTCATATTTTTCAACACGGCTTCAGGCTCCTCCTATTTTTCAGATCGTTTCATGCTCCTCTTATTTTTGACACCTTTGAAGCTCTTCGTATATTTCACACATTTTCAGGCTATACATGTTTTTCAACATCGCATCATGCTGCTCCTATTTTTCATACCGTTTCATGCTCCTCACATTTTTCACACATTTTGAAGCATTTCATATTTTTCACAGCTTTTCAGGCTCTTCATGTTTTTCAACACCGCTTCATGCTACTCCTATTTTTCAGACCGTTTCATGCTCCTCATATTTTTGACACCTTTTGAAGCTCTTCATATATTTCACACCTTCAGGCTCTTCATGTTTTTCAACACCGCTTCATGATCCTCCTTTTTTTCAGATCGTGTCATGATCCTCATATTTTTGATAATTTTGAAGCTCTTCATATTTTTCACACCTTTTCAGGCTCTTCAAGTTTTTCAACAACGCTTCATGCTCCTCCTATTTTTCAGACCGTTTAATGCTCCTCATATTTTTGACACCTTTTGAAGCTCTTCATGTATTTCACACCTTTTCATGCTCTTCCTGAATTTCAACACAGCTTAATGCTCCTCCTATTTTTCAGACCGTTTCATGCTCCTCATATATTTGCCACCTTTTCAAGCTCTTCATATTTTTCAAACCTTTTCAGGCTCTTCATGTTTTTGAACACGGTCTCTTGCTCCTCCTATTTTTCAGACCGTTTCATGCTCCTCATATTTTTGACACCCTTTGAATCTCTTCATATTTTTCACACCTTTTCAGGCTCTTCATGGTTTTGAACACCATTTCATGCTCCTCCTATTTTTCAGACCGTTTCATGCTCCTCATATTTTTGACACCTTTTGAAGCTCTTCATATTTTTCACACCTTTTCAGGCTCTTCATGTTTTTGAACACCGTTTCATGCTCCTCCTATTTTTCAGACCGTTTCATGATCATCTCATTTTTGACACCTTTTGAAGCACTTCATAATTTTCACACCTTTTGAAGCTCTTCATATTTTTGACACCTTTTGAAGCTCTTCATATATTTCACACCTTTTCAGGCTCTTCACGATTTTCAACACCACTTCATGCTTCTTCTATTTTTCAGACCGTTTCATGCTCATCTCATTTTTGACACCTTTTGAAGGTCTTCATATTTTTCACACCTTTTGAAGCTCTTCATATTTTTCACACGTTTTCAGGCCCTTCTTTTTTTTCAACACCGCTTCATGCTCCTCCTATTTTTCAGACCGCTTCATGCGCCTCATGTATTTCACACCTTGTGAAGCTGTTCATATTTTTCACACCTTTTCTGGTTCTTCATGTTTTTCAACACCGCTTCATGCTCCTCCTATTTTTCAGACCGTTTCATGCTCCTCTTGTATTTCACACCTTTTGAAGTTCTTCATATGTTTCACACCTTTTCAGGCTCTTCAAGTTTTTGGACAACGTTTCATGCTGCTCCTATTTTGCAAACCGTTTCATGGTCCTCATAATTTGGACACCTTTTGAAGCTCCTCATGTATTTGACACTTTTTGAAGCTCTTCATATATTTCACACTTTTTCAGGCTCTTCATGTTTTACAACACGACTTCCTGCTCCTCCTATTTTTCAGACCGTTTCATGATCATCTCATTTTTGACACCTTTTGAAGCTCTTCATAATTTTCACACCTTTTGAAGCTCTTCATATTTTTCACACCTTTTGAAGCTCTTCATATTTTTCACAGCTTTTCAGGCTCTTCATGTATTTGAACACCGTTTCATGCTCCTCCTATTTTTCAGACCGTTTCATGCTCCTCATATTTTTGACACCTTTTGAAGCTCTTCATATATTTCACACCTTTTCAGGCTCTTCATGTTTTTCAACAGCACTTCATGTTCTCCTATTTTCAGACCGTTTCATGCTCATCTCATTTTTGACACCTTTTGAAGCTCTTCATATTTTTCACACCTTTTGAAGCTCTTCATATTTTTCACACGTTTTCAGGCTCTTCATGTTTTTCAACACCGCTTCATGCTCCTCCTATTTTTCAGAGCGTTTCATGCTCCTCATATTTTGACAGGTTTTGAGGCTCTTCATATTTTTCACATCTTTTCATGCTCTTCATGTTTTTCAACACCGCTTCATGCTCCTCCTATTTTTCAGACCGTTTCATGCTCCTCATGTATTTCACACCTTTTGAAGCTCTTAATATTTTTCACACCTTTTCAGGCTCTTCATGTTTTTGAACACCATTTCATGCTGCTCCTATTTTTCAATCCGCGCACGCTTCTCCTATTTTTCAGACTGTTTCATGTAACGCTTATTATTGACACCTTTTGAAACTCTTTATATTTGTCACAAATTTTCAGGCTCTTCATGTTTTTCAACACCGCGTCATGCTCTTCCTATTTTTCAGACTGTTCACGCTCCTCCTATTTTTCAGACCGTTTCATGCTCCTCATATTTTTGACACCTTTTGAAGCTCTTCATATATTTCACACCTTCAGGCTCTTCATGTTTTTCAACACCGCTTCATGATCCTCCTTTTTTTCAGACCGTGTCATGCTCCTCATATTTTTGATAATTTTGAAGCTCTTCATATTTTTCACACCTTTTCAGGCTCTTCATGTTTTTCAACAACGCTTCATGCTCCTCCTATTTTTCAGACCGTTTAATGCTCCTCATATTTTTGACACCTTTTGAAGCTCTTCATGTATTTCACACCTTTTCATGCTCTTCCTGAATTTCAACACAGCTTAATGCTCCTCCTGTTTTTCAGAACGTTTCATGCTCCTCATATATTTGCCACCTTTTCAAGCTCTTCATATTTTTCAAACCTTTTCAGGCTCTTCATATTTTTGAACAAAGTTTCATGCTCTTCCTATTTTTCAGACCATTTCATGCTACTCTCATTTTTGACACCGTTTGAAGCGCTTCATATTTTTCACACCTTTTGAAGCTCTTCTTATTTTTCACACCTTTTCAGCCTATTGATGTTTTTCAACAACGCTTCATGCTCCTCCTATTTTTCAGACCGTTTCATGCTCCTCATATTTTTGACACCTTTGAAGCTCTTCATATATTTCACTCCTTTTCAGGCTCTTCATGTTTCTGAACACCACTTCATGCTCGTCCTAATTTTCAGACCTTTAAATGCTCATGTCATTTTTGACACCTTTTGAAGTTTTTCATATTTTTCACACCTTTTGAAGCTCTTCATATTTTTCACACGTTTTCAGGCTCTTCATGTTTTTCAACACCGCTTCATGGTCCTCCTATTTTTGAGACCGTTTCAAGCTTCTCATATTTTTGACACGTTTTGAAGCTCTTCATATTTTCACACCTTTTCAACCTTTAATGTTTTGGAACATCGTTTCAGGCTCCTCCGATTTTTCAGACCGATTCATGCTCTTCATATTTTTGACACCTTTGAAGCTCTTCATATATTTCACTCCTTTTCAGGCTCTTCATGTTTCTGAACACCACTTCATGCTCGTCCTAATTTTCAGACCTTTAAATGCTCATGTCATTTTTGACACCTTTTGAAGTTTTTCATATTTTTCACACCTTTTGAAGCTCTTCATATTTTTCACACCTTTTCAGGCTCCTCATGTTTTTGAACACCGTTTCATGCTTCTCCTATTTTGCAGATCGCTTCATGCTCTTCATATTTTTGACACGTTTTGCAGCTCTTCATATATTTCACACCGTTTCATGCTCTCAGGTTTTTGAACACAGCTTCTTGCTCCTCCTATTTTTCAGACCGTTTCATGCTCCTCATATTTTTGACACCTTTTGAAGCTCATCATATTTTTCACACCTTTTCAGTCTCTTCATGTTTTTGAACACCGTTTCATGCTCCTCCTATTTTTCAGACCGTTTCATGCTCCTCATATTTTTCACACCTTTTGAAGCTCCACCTATTTTTCAAACCTTTTCAGGCTCTTCATGTTTTTCAACAGCGTTTCATGCTCCTCCTATTTTTCAAACCGTTTCATGCTCTTCCTATTTTTCAGACAGTTTCATTCTCGTCATATTTTGACAATTTTGGAAGCTCTTCATATTTTTCACACCTTTTCAGGCTCTTCATGTTTTTGAACACCGTTTCATGATCCTCCTATTTTTCAGACCGTTTCATGCTCCTCCTATTTTTCAGACTGTTTCATTCTCCTCATATTTTCACAATTTTGGAAGCTCTTCATATTTTTCACACCTTTTCAGGCTCTTCATGTTTTTCATCACCACTTCATGCTCCTCCTATTTTTCAGACCGTTTCATGCTCCTCATATTTTTGACACCTTTTAAAGATCTTCCTATTTTTCACACCTTTCCAGGCTCTTCATGTTCTTCAACACCGCTTCATGCTCCTCCTATTTTTCAGACGTTTTCATGCTCCTCATATTTTGACACCTTTTTAAGCTCTTCATATTTTCCACACCTTTTCAGGCTCTTCATGTTTTTCATCACCACTTCATTCTCCTCCTGTTTTTCAGAGCGTTTCAGGTTCCTCATATATTTCACGCCTTTTTAAGCTCTTCATATATTTCACACCTTTTCAGGCTCTTCATGTTTTTCAACACCGCTTCATGCTTCTCCTATTTTTCAGACCGTTTCATGCTCCTCATATTTTTGACACTTTTTGAAGCTCTTCATATTTTTCACACCTTTTCAGGCTCTTCATGTTTTTGAACAACGTTTCATGCACCTCCTATTTTTCAGACTGTTTCATGCTCCTCATATTTTTGAAACATTTTGAAACTCTTTATATTTTTCACGCCTTTTCAGACTCTTCATGTTTTTCAACACCGCTTCTTGCTCCTCCTATTTTTCAGACCGTTTCAGGCTCCTAATATTGTTAACACCTTTTCAGGCTCTTCAAGTTTTTCAACACCACTTCATGCTCCACCTATTTTTCAAACCGTTTCATGCTCCTAATATTTTTAACACCTTTTCAGGCTCTTCATGTTTTTCAACACCGCTTCATGCTCCTCCTATCTTTCAGAACGTATCATGCTCCTCAAATTTTTGACACTTCTTGAAGCTCTTCATGTTTTTCACACCTTTTCAGGCTTATCAAGTTTTTCAACACCGCTTTATGCGCCTACTATTTTTCAGACCGTTTCAGGCTCCTAATATTGTTAACACCTTTTCAGGCTCTTCAAGTTTTTCAACACCACTTCATGCTCCACCTATTTTTCAAACCGTTTCATGCTCCTCATATTTTTCCCACCTTTTCAGGTGCTTCATATTTCTGAACACCGCTTCATGCTCCTCCTATTTTTCAGGCCGTTTCGTGCTCCTCATATTTTTGACACCTTTTGAAGCTCTTCATGTTTTTCACACCTTTTCAGGCTGTTCATGTTTTTCAACACCGCTTCATGCTCCTCCTTCTTTTCAGCCCGTATCATTTTCCTCATATTTTTCACATCTTTTGAAGCTCTTCATACATTACACAACTTTTCAGGCTCTTCATGTTTTTCAACCCCGCTTCATGCTCCTCCTATTTTCCAGACCGTTTCATGTTCCTCATATTTTTGACACCTTTTGAAGCTCTTCATATATTTCACTCTTTTCAGGCTCTTCATGTTTTTCAACACCTTTTCATGCTCCTCCTATTTTTCAGACCGTTTCATGCTCCTCATATTTTTGACACTTCTTGAAGCTCTTCATGTTTTTCACACCTTTTCAGGCTTTTCAAGTTTTTCAACACCGCTTTATGCGCCTCCTATTTTTCAGACCGTTTCAGGCTCCTAATATTTTTAACACCTTTTCAGGCTCTTCAAGTTTTTCAACACCACTTCATGCTCCACCTATTTTTCAAACCGTTTCATGCTCCTAATATTTTTAACACCTTTTCAGGCTCTTCATGTTTTTCAACACCGCTTCATGCTCCTCCTATCTTTCAGACCGTATCATGCTCCTCAAATTTTAACACCTTTTGAAGCTCTTCATATATTTCACACTTTTTCAGTCTCGTCATGTTTTTCAACACCGCTTCATGCTCCACCTATTTTTCAGACCATTTCATGCTCCTAATATTTTTAACACCTTTTCAGGCTCTTCAAGTTTTTCAACACCGCTTCATGACCCACCTATTTTTCAGATCGTTTCATGCTCCTCATATTTTTGACACCTTTTGAAGCTATTCATATATTTCACTCTTTTCAGGCTCTTCATATTTTTCACACCTTTTCAGGCTCTTCAAGTAATTCAACACCGCTTCATGTTCCCTCTATTTTTCATACCGTTTCATGCTCCTCATATTTTTGACAAATTTTGAAACTCTTCATGTGTTTCACATCTTTTCAGGCTCTTCATGTTTTTGAACACCTCTTCATGCTCCTCCTATTTTTCAGACCGTTTCAAGCTCCTCATATTTTTGACACTTTTTGAAGCTCTTCATATTTTTCACACATTTTCAGACTCTTCATGTTTTTCAACACTGCTTCATGCTCCTCCTATTTTTCAGACCGTATCATGCTCCTCAAATTTTAACACCTTTGAAGCTCTTCATGTATTTCACACTTTTTCAGGCTCTTCATGTTTTTCATCACGCTTCATGCTCCACCTATTTTTCAGACCGTTTCATGTTCCTCATATTTTTGACACCTTTTGAAGCTCTTCATTTATTTCACATCTTTTCAGGCTCTTAATTTTTTTGAACACCACTTCATGCTCCTACGATTTTTCAGACCATTTCATGCTCATCTCGTTTTGACACCTTTTGATGCTCTTCATATTTTTCATACCTTTTGAAGCTCTTCATAGTTTTCATACCTTTTCAGGCTCTTCATGTTTTTCAACACCGCTTCATGCTCCTCCTATTTTTCAGACCGTTTCATGCTCCCGTTAATTTTGACATCTTTTGAAGCTCTTCATATTTTTCACAACTTTTCAGGCTCTTCACGTTTTTCAACACCGCTTCATGCACCTCCTATTTGTCAGACCATTTAGGGCTCCTCATATTTTTGACACCTTTTGAAGCTCTTCATATATTTCACACCTTTTCAGGCTCTTCATGATTTTCAAAGCCACTTCATGCTCCTCCTATTTTTCAGACCGTTTCATGCTCATCTCTTATTTGAACAACTTTGAAAGCTCTTCATTTTTTTCACAGATTTTGAAGCTCTTTATATTTTTCACACCTTTTCATGCTCTTCATTTTTTTCAACACCGCTTCATGCTCCTCCTATTTTTCAGACCGTTTCATGCACCTCATATTTTTGACACTTTTTGAAGATCTTTGTATTTTTTACACTTTTCAGGCTCTTCATGTTTTTCAATACCACTTCATGCTCCTCCTATATTTCAGACCGTTTCATTCTCCTCATAATTTTGACACCTTTAGAAGCTCTTCATATTTTTCACACCTTTTCAGGCTCTTCATGTTTTTCAACACCGCTTCATGCTCCTCCTATTGTTCAGACCATTTCACGCTCATCTCATTTTGACACCTTTTGAAGCTCCTCATGTTTTTCACATCTTTTGAAGCTCTTCATATTTTTCACACCTTTTCAGGCTCTTCATGATTTCAAACACCACTTTATGCTCCTCCTATTTTTCAGACAGCTTCATGCTCATCTCATTTTTCACACCTTTTGAAGCTCTTCATATTTTTCACACCTTTTGAAGTTCTTCATATTTTTCACATTTTTGAAGCTCTTCATATTTTTCACTTATTTTCAGGCTCTTCATGTTTTTCAACACCGCTTCATGCTCCTCCTATTTTTCAGACCGTTTCATACTCCTCATATTTTTGATATTTTTTGACAGTCTTCATATTTTTCACACCTTTTCAGTCTCTTCATGTTTTTGAACACCGCTTCATGCTCCTCCTATTTTTCAGAACGTTTCATGCTCCTCATATTTTTCACACATTTTAAATCTCTTCATATTTTTCACATCTTTTCAGGCTCTTCATGTTTTTGAACACCGCTTCATCCTCCTCCTATTTTTCAGACCGTTTCATGCTCCTCATATTATTGACACCTTTGGAAGCTCTTCATATTTCTCACACCTATTCAAGCTCGTCGTGTTTTTGAATACCGCTTCATGCTCCTCCTATTTTTCAGACCGTTTCATGCTCCTCATATTTTTGACAGCTTTTGAAGCTCTTCATATTTTTCACACCTTTTCCGGTTATTCATGTTTTTGAACACCGCTTCATGCTCCTCGTTTTTTTCAGACCGTTTCATGCTCATCTCATTTTTGACACCTTTTGAAGCTCTTCCTATATTTCACACCTTTTGAAGCTCTTCATATTTTTCACACGTTTTCAGGCTCTTCATGTTTTTCAACTCCGCTTCATGCTCCTCCTATATTTCAGACCGTTTCATGCTCCTCATATTTTTGACACCTTTTGAAGCTCTTCATATTTTTCACACCTTTTCAGGCTCTTCATGTTTTTTAACACCGCTTCATGCTCCTCTATTTTTCAGACCATTTCATGCTCCTTATATATTTGACACCTTTTGAAGCTCCACATATTTTTCACACCTTTTCAAACTTTTCATATTTTTCACAACTTTTGAAGCTCTTCATATTTTTCACACCTTTTCAGGCTCTTCATGTTTTTGAACAGCACTTCATGCTCCTCCTATTTTTCAGACCGTTTCCTGCTCCTCATATTTTGACACCTTTTGCAGCTCCTCCTATTTTTCACACCTTTTCAGGCTCTTCATGTTTTTGAACACCATTTCATGCTTCTCCTATTTTTCAGACTGTTTCATGCTCCTCATATTTTTTACACCTTTTGAAGCTCCTCATATTTCTCACACCTTTTCAGGCTCTTCATATTTGTCAACACCGCTTCATGCTCCTCATATTTTTCAGACCATTTCATGCTCCTCATATTTTGGACAACTTTTGAAGCTCTTCATACTTTTCACACCTTTTCAGGATCTTCATGTTTTTGACAACCGCTTTATGCTTCTCCTATTTCTCAGACCGTTTCATGCTCCTCATATTTTTGACACCTTTTGAAGCTCTTCATATTTTTCACACCTCTTCAGGCTCTTCATGTTATTGACAACCGCTTCATGCTCCTCCTATTTTTAAGACCGTTTCATGCTCCTCATATTTTTGACACGTTTTGAGGCTCTTCATATTTTTCACACCATTTGAAGCTCCTCTTATTTTTCACACGTTTTCAGGCTCTTCAAGTTTTTCAACACCGTTTCATGCTCCTCCTATTTTTCAGACCGTTTCATGCTCCTCATATTTTTCACACCTTTTGAAGCTCTTCATATCTTTCACACCTTTTCAGGCTCTTCATGTTTCTGAACACCGCTTCATGCTCCTCCTATTTGTCAGACCGTCTCATGCTCCTCATATTTTTCACACCTTTTGAAGCTCCACCTATTTTTCAAACCTTTTCAGGCTCTTCATGTTTTTCAACAGCGTTTCATGCTCCTCCTATTTTTCAAACCGTTTCATGCTCTTCCTATTTTTCAGACAGTTTCATTCTCGTCATATTTTGACAATTTTGGAAGCTCTTCATATTTTTCACACCTTTTCAGGCTCTTCATGTTTTTGAACACAGTTTCATGATCCTCCTATTTTTCAGACCGTTTCATGCTCCTCCTATTTTTCAGACCGTTTCATTCTCCTCATATTTTCACAATTTTGGAAGCTCTTCATATTTTTCACACCTTTTCAGGCTCTTCATGTTTTTCATCACCACTTCATTCTCCTCATGTTTTTCAGAGCGTTTCAGGTTCCTCATATATTTCACGCCTTTTTAAGCTCTTCATATATTTCACACCTTTTCAGGCTCTTCATGTTTTTCAACACCGCTTCATGCTTCTCCTATTTTTCAGACCGTTTCATGCTCCTCATATTTTTGACAATTTTTGTAGCTCTTCATATTTTTCACACCTTTTCAGGCTCTTCATGTTTTTGAACAACGTTTCATGCACCTCCTATTTTTCAGACTGTTTCATGCTCCTCATATTTTTGAAACATTTTGAAACTCTTTATATTTTTCACGCCTTTTCAGACTCTTCATGTTTTTCAACACCGCTTTTTGCTCCTCCTATTTTTCAGACCGTTTCATGCTCCTCATATTTTTGGCACCTTTTGAAGCTCTTCATATTTTTCACACCTTTTCAAGCTCTTCATATTTTTGAACACCGTTTCATGCTCCTTCTATTTTTAAGACGGTTTCATACACCTCATATTTTTGACACCTTTTGAAGCTCTTCATGTTTTTCACACCTTTTCATGCTCTTCATGTTTTTGAACACCGCTTCATGCTTCTCCTTATTTTCAGACCGTTTCATGCTCCTCATATTTTTCACACTCTTTGAATCTCTTCATATCTTTCACACCTGTCTGGCTCTTCATGTTTGTGAACATCGCTTCATGCTCCACCTATTTTTCAGACCGTATCATGCTCCTCATATTTTTCCCACTCTTTCTGGCTCTTCATATTTTCGAACACCGCTTCATGCTCCTCCTATTTTTCAGGCCATTTCATGCTCCTCATATTTTTGACACCTTTTGAAGGTCTTCATGTTTTTCACACCTTTTCAGGGTGTTCATGTTTTTCAACACCGCTTCATGCTCCTCCTTTTTTTCAGCCCGTATCATTCTCCTCATATTTTTCACATCTTTTGAAGCTCTTTATATATTACACAACTTTTCAGGCTCTTCATGTTTTTCAACCCCGCTTCATGCTCCACCTATTTTTCAGAACGTTTCATGTTCCTCATATTTTTGACACCTTTTGAAGCTCTTCATATATTTCACTATTTTCAGGCTCTTCATGTTTTTCAACACCATTTCATGCTCCTCCTATTTTTCAGACCGTTTCATGCTCCTCATATTTTTGACACTTTTTGAAGCTCTTCATGTTTTTCACACCTTTTCAGGCTTTTCAAGTTTTTCAACACCGCTTCATGCGCCTCCTATTTTTCAGACCGTTTCAGGCTCCTATTATTGTTAACACCTTTTCAGGCTCTTCATATTCTGCAACACCGCTTCATTTTCCTCCTGTTTCTCAGAGCGTTTCAGGTTCCTCATATATTTCACACCTTTTTAAGCTCGTCATATATTTCACACCTTTTCAGGCTCTTCATATTTTTCAACACCGATTCATTCTCCTCCTGTTTCTCAGAGCGTTTCAGGTTCCTCATATATTTCACACCTTTTCAGGCTCTTCATATTTTTCAACACCGCTTCATGCTCCTCCAATTTTTCAGACCGTTTCATGCTCCTAAAATTTTTGACACCTTTTGAAGCTCTTCATATATTTCACAACTTTTCAGGCTCTTCATATTTTTCAACACCGCTTCATTCTCCTCCTGTTTTTCAGAGCGTTTCAGCTTCCTTATATATTTCACAACTTTTTAAGCTCTTCATATATTTCACACCTTTTCAGGCTCTTCATGTTTTTCAACACCGCTTCATGCTCCTCCTATATTTCAGACCGTTTCATGCTCCTCAAATATTAGACACCTTTTGAATCTCTTCATATTTTTCACACCTTTTCAGGCAATTCTTGTTTTTGAACACCGCTTCAGGCTCCTCCTATTTTTCAGATCGTTTCATGCTCCTCATATTTTTGACACCTTTTGAAGCTCTTCATATATTTCACACCGTTTGAGTCTCTTCAGGTTTTTCAACACCGCTTCTTGCTCCTCCTATTTTTCAGACCGTTTCATGCTCCTCATAATTTTGACACCTTTTGAAGCTCTTCATATTGTTCACAACTTTTCAGGATCTTCATGTTCTTCAACACCAATTGATGCTCCTCCTATATTTCACACCTTTTGAAACTCTTAATATATTTCACACCTTTTCAGGCTCTTCATGTTTTTCACAACCGCTTCATGCTCCACCTATTTTTAAGACCGTTTCATGCTCCTCATATTTTTCACATATTTTGAAGCTCTTCATATATTACACAACTTTTCAGGCTCTTCATGTTTTTCAACCCCGGTTCATGCTCCTCCTATTTTTCAGACCGTTTCATGTTCCTCATATTTTTGACACCTTTTGAAGCTCTTCATATATTTCACTCTTTTCAGGCTCTTCATGTATTTCAACACCGTTTCATGCTCCTCCTGTTTTTCAGACCGTTTCATGCTCCTCATAATTTTGACACTTCTTGAAGCTCTTCATGTTTTTCACACCTTTTCAGGCTTATCAAGTTTTTCAACACCGCTTTATGCGCCTCCTATTTTTCAGACCGTTTCAGGCTCCTAATATTGTTAACACCTTTTCAGGCTCTTCAAGTTTTTCAACACCACTTCATGCTCCACCTATTTTTCAAACCGTTTCATGCTCCTCATATTTTTCCCACCTTTTCAGGTGCTTCATATTTCTGAACACCGCTTCATGCTCCTCCTATTTTTCAGGCCGTTTCATGCTCCTCATATTTTTGACACCTTTTGAAGCTCTTCATGTTTTTCACACCTTTTCAGGCTGTTCATGTTTTTCAACACCGCTTCATGCTCCTCCTTTTTTTCAGCCCGTATCATGCTCCTCATATTTTTCACATATTTTGAAGCTCTTCATATATTTCACAACTTTTCAGGCTCTTCATATTTTTCAACAGCGCTTCATTCTCCACCTGTTTTTCAGAGCGTTTCAGGTTGCCTATACATTTCACGCCTTTTTAAGCTCTTCATATATTTCACACCTTTTCAGGCTCTTCATGTTTTTCAACACCGCTTCATGCTCCTCCTATTTATCAGACCGTTTCATGCTCCTCATATTTTTGACACCTTTTGAAGCTCTTCATATATTTCACACCATTTCAGTCTCTTCAGGTTTTTCAACACCGCTTCTTGCTCCTCCTATTTTTCAGACCGTTTCATGCTCCTCATATTTTTCAGACATTCTGAAGCTCTTCAGATTTTTCACACCTTTTCAGGCTCTTCATGTTTTTGAACACCGTTTGATACTCCTCATAATTTTCAGGCCGTTTCATGCTCCTCATATTTTTGACACCTTTTGAAGTTCTTCACGTTTTTCAACACCGTTTCATGCTCCTCCTAATTTTCAGACCATTTGATCCTCCTCTTATTTTTCAGACCGTTTCATGCTCCTCATATTTTTGACACCTATTGAAGCTCTTCATATTTTTCACACCTTTTCAGGCTCTTCATGTTTTTCAACACAATTTCATGCTCCTCATATTTTTGATAGCTTTTTAAGCTCTTCATATTTTTCACACCTTCTCAGGCTTTTCATTTTTCTGAACACTGTTTCATGCTAATCCTATTTTTCAGACCGTTTCACGCCCCTCATATTTTTGAAACCTTTTGAAGCTCTTCATATTTTTAACACCTTTTCAGGCTCTTCAAGTAATTCAACAACGTTTCATGCTCCTCCTATTTTTCAGACCCATTCATGCTCCTGATATTTTTGACACCTTTTGAAGCTCTTCATATTTTTCACACCCTTTCAGGCTCTTCATGTTTGTCAACACCGTTTCATGCCAATCCTATTTTTCAGACCGTTTCACGCTCCTCATATTTTTGACAACGTTTGAAGCTCTTCATATTTTTATCACCTTTTCAGGCTCTTAAGGTTTTTCAACAACGTTTCATGCTCCTCCTGTTTTTCAGACCTTTACATCCTCCTCATTTTCTTGAAACTTTTTGAAGCTTTTCATATTTTTCACATGTTTTCATGCTCTTCATGTTTTTCAACACGGTTTCATGCTCCTCCTGCTTTTCAGACCGTTTCATGCTCCTCGTATTTTTGACACTTTTTGAAGCTCTTCATATTTTTCAACACCGTTTCATGCTTGTCCTATTTTTCAGACCGTTTCATGGTCCTCATATTTTTCTGACAGTTTCATGTTCCTCATATTTTTGACACCTTTGAAGCTCTTCTTATTTTTCCAACGTTTTCAGGTTCTTCATGTTTTTACACCGTCTCATGCTTCTCCTATTTTTAAGACCGTTTCATGCTCCTCATATTTTTGACACCTTTTGAAGCTCTTCATATTTTTCACACATTTTCATTCTCTTCATGTTTTTCAACACCGTTTCATGCTCCTCCCCTTTTCAAGACTGTTTCTTGCTCCTCATATTTTTGACAGCTTTTGAATCTGTTTATATTTTTCACACTTTTAATGCTCCTCATGTTTTTCAACACCGTTTCATGCTCCTCATATATTTGACACCTTTTGAAGCTCTTCATATTTATCACCTTTTCAGGCTTTTCATGATTTTGAACACCGTTTCATGCTCCTCATATTTTTGACACCTTTTGAACTCTTGATATATTTCACACCTTTTCAGGCTCTTCATGTTTAAACACTGTTTAATGCTTCTCCTATTTTTCAGACAGTTGCATGCTCCTCATATTTTTGACACCTTTTGAAGCTCTTCATATTTTTCACACCTTTTGAAACTCTTCATATTTTTCACACCTTTTGAAGCTCTTCATATTTTTCACACCTTTTCAGGCTCTTCATGTTTTTGAACACCGCTTCATGCTCCTCCTATTTGTGACAACTTTTGAAGCTCTTCATATTTTTCACACCTTTTCAGGCTCTTCATGTTTTTCAACACCTCTTCATTCTCCTCGTATTTTTCAGACCGTTTAATGCTCCTCATATTTTTCACACCTTTTGAAGCTTTTCATATTTTTCACACCTTTCAATGCTGTTCATATTTTTCAACACGTTTTCATGCTCCTCCTGTTTTTCAGACCGTTTCATGCTCCCCATATTTTTGACACCTTTTGAAGCTCTTCATATTTTTCACACCTTTTCATTCTCTTCATGTTTTTCAACACCGTTTCATGCTCCTCCTATTTTTCAGAACGTTCATGCTCCTCAAATTTTGGCACCTTTTGAAGCTCTTTATATTTTTAACACTTATCATGCTCTTCATGTTTTTCAACACCGTTTCATGCTCCTCTTATTTTTCAGACCGTTTCATGCTACTCATATTTTTGACACCTTGAAAGCTCTTCATATATTTCCAACCTTTTCAGGTTCTTCATGTTTTTCAACACCATCTCATGCTCCTACTTTTTTTCAGACCGTTCCATCCTCCTCATATTTTTGACTCCTTTTGAAGATCTTCATATTTTTCACACTTTTAATGCTCTTCATGTTTTTCAACACCGTTACATGCTCCTCATAGTTTTGACACCTTTTGCAGCTCTTCAAATTTTTCACACCTTTTCATGCTCTTCATGTTTTTCAACACCATCTCATGCTCCTCATTTTTTTGAAACCTTTTGAAGCTCTTCATATATTTCACACCTTTTCAGGATCTTCATGTTTTTCAACACCGTCTCATGCTCCTCCTATTTTTTTTACCCGTTTCATGCGACTAATAATTTTGAAACCTTTTGAAGCTCTTCATATTTTTCACACCTTTTCATGCTCTTTATGTTTTTCAACACCGTTTCATACTCCTCCTATATTTCAGACCGTTTCATGATCCTCATATTTTTGACACCTTTTGAAGCTCTTCATATTGTTCACATCTTTTCAGGCTGTTCATGTTTTTCAATACCATTTCATGCTCCTCCTATCTTTCAGACCCATTCATGCTACTGATATTTTTGACACCTTTTGAAGCTCTTCGTATTTTTCACACCTTTTCAGGCTCTTCATTTTTTTCAACATCGTTTCATGCTCCTCCTATTTTTCAGACCGTTTCATGCTCCTCATTTTTTTGATACCTTTTGGAGATTTTCATATATTTCACACTTTTTCAGGCTCTTCATGTTTCAACACCACTTCATGATCCTCCTAATTTTCAGACCGTTTCTTGCTCCTCTAATTTTTGACACCTTTTGAAGCTCTTCATATTTTTCACACCTTTTGAAACTCTTCATATTTTCACACCTTTTGAAGCTCTTCATATTTTTCACACCTTTTCAGGCTCTTCATGTTTTTGAACACCGTTTCATGCTCCTCCTATTTGTGACAACTTTTGAAGCTCTTCATATTTTTCACACCTTTTCAGGCTCTTCATGTTTTTCAACACCGCTTCATTCTCCTCGTATTTTTCAGACCGTTTAATGCTCCTCTTTTTTTTGACACCTTTTGAAGCTCTTCATATTTTTCACACCTTTTCATTCTCTGCATGTTTTTCAACACCGTTTCATGCTCCTTCTATTTTTCAGACCGTTTCTTGCTCCTCATAATTTTGACAGCTTTTGAAGCTCTTTATATTTTTCACACTTTTAATTGCTTTCATGTTTTTTAACACCGTTTCATGTTCCTCGTATATTTGACTCCTTTTGAAGCTCTTAATATTTTGCACACCTTTTCATGCTCTTCATGTATTTGAATACCGCTTCATGCTCCTCCTGTATTTCAGACCGTTTCATGCTCCTAATATTTTTGACACTTTTTGAAGCTATTCATATTTCTCACACCTTTTTAGGCTCCTCATGTTTTTCAACATGGTTTCATGCTCCTCCTATTTTTCAGACCGTTTCATGCTCCTCCTATTTTTCAGAACGTTTCATGCTCCTCAAATTTTGGCACCTTTTGAAGCTCTTTATATTTTTAACACTTATCATGCTCTTCATGTTTTTCAACACCGTTTCATGCTCCTCCTATTTTTCAGACCGTTTCATGCTCCTCATATTTTTGACACCTTGAAAGCTCTTCATATATTTCCAGCCTTTTCAGGTTCTTCATGTTTTTCAACACCATCTCATGCCCCTACTATTTTTGAGACCGTTCCATGCTCCTCATATTTTTGACACCTTTTGAAACTCTTCATATTTTTCACACTTTTAATGCTCTTCATGTTTTTCAACACCGTTACATGCTCCTCATATTTTTGACACCTTTTGCAGCTCTTCAAATTTTTCACACCTTTTCATGCTCTTCATGTATACATACAAAGTTTCATGCTCCTCCTATTTTCAGTCCCTTTCATGCTCCTCATATTTTTGATAACTTTTGAACCTCTTCATATTTTTCACACCTTTTCATGCTCTTCATGATTTTCAACACCGTCTCATGCTCCTCCTTTTTTTGAAACATTTTGAAGCTCTTCATATATTTCACACCTTTTCAGGATCTTCATGTTTTTCAACACCGTCTCATGCTCCTCCTATTTTTTTTTACCCGTTTCATGCGACTAATAATTTTGAAACCTTTTGAAGCTCTTCATATTTTTCACACCTTTTCATGCTCTTTATGTTTTTCAACACCGTTTCATACTCCTCCTATATTTCAGACCGTTTCATGATCCTCATATTTTTGACACCTTTTGAAGCTCTTCATATTGTTCACATCTTTTCAGGCTGTTCATGTTTTTCAATACCATTGCATGCTCCTCCTATCTTTCAGACCCATTCATGCTACTGATATTTTTGACACCTTTTGAAGCTCTTCATATTTTTCACACCTTTTCAGGCTCTTCATTTTTTTCAACATCGTTTCATGCTCCTCCTATTTTTCAGACCGTTTCATGCTCCTCATATTTTTGACACCTTTTGGAGATTTTCATATATTTCACACTTTTTCAGGCTCTTCATGTTTTTCAACACCACTTCATGATCCTCCTATTTTTCAGACCGTTTCTTGCTCCTCTAATTTTTGACACCTTTTGAAGCTCTTCATATTTTTCACACCTTTGGAAACTCTTCATATTTTTCACACCTTTTGAAGCTCTTCATAGTTTTCACACCTTTTCTGGCTCTTCATATTTTTCAACACCGTTTCATGCTCCTCCTATTTTTCAGACCGTTTCATATTCCTCATATTTTTGACACCTTTTAAAGCTCTTCATATTTTTCACACCTTTTCAGGCTCTTAATGTTTTTCAACACCGCTTCATGCTCCTCTTAATTTTCAGACCGTTTCATGCTCCTCATATTTTTGACACCTTTTGAAAGTCTTCATATTTTTCACACCTTTTCAGGCTCTTCCGTTTTCAACACCGCTTCATACTCCTCCTATTTTTCAGACAGTTTCATGCTCCTCTCATTTTTGACACCTTTTGAAGCTCTTCATGTTTTTCACATTTTTTGAAGCTCTTCATATTTTTCAACCTACTGAAGCTCTTAATATTTTACACACCTTTTCAGGCTCTTCATGTTTTTGAACACCGATTCATGCTCCTCCAATTTTTCAGACCGTTTCATGCTCCTCTCATTTTTGACACCTTTTGAAGCTCTTCATGTTTTTCACATCTTTTGAAGCTCTTCATATTTTTCAACCTATTGAAGCTCTTAATATTTTACACACCTTTTCAGGCTCTTCATGTTTTTCAACACCGATTCATGCTCCTCCTATTTTTCAGACCGTTTCATGCTCCACATATTTTTGGCACCTTTTGAAGCTCTTCATATTTTTCACACCTTTTCATGTTCTTCATGTTTTTCAACACCGTTTCATGCTCCTCCTGTTTTTCAGACCGTTTCATGCTCCTCGTATTTTTGACTCTTTTTGAAGCTCTTTGTATTTTTCAACACTGTTTCATGCTTGTCCTATTTTTCAGACCGTTTCATGGTCCTCATTATTTCAGACCGTTTCATGCTTCTCATATTTTTGACACCTTTTGCAGGTCTTCATATTTTTCACACCTTTTCAGTTTCTTCATGTTTTTCAACACCGTTTCATGCTCCTCCTATTTTTCAGACCTTTTCATGCTCCTCATATTTTTGACATCTTTGAAGCTCTTCATGATATTCCAACCTTTTCAGGTTCTTCATGTTTTTCAACACCGTCTCATGCTCCTCCTATTTTTCAGACCGTTTCATGCTCCTCATATTTTTGACACCTTTTGAAGCTCTTCATATTTTTCACACCTTTTCTTGCTCTTCATGTTTTCATACAACGTTTCATGCTCCTCCCATTTTTCAGACCATTTCGTGCTCCTCATGTTTTTCAGACCGTCTCATGCTCCTCTTATTTATGACAGCTTTTGAAGCTCTTCATATTCTTCACA
Organism: Dama dama; assembly: GCF_033118175.1. NCBI lineage: Eukaryota > Metazoa > Chordata > Mammalia > Artiodactyla > Cervidae > Dama > Dama dama. The sequence continues at coordinate 1,700,371 of NW_026870900.1, forward strand.
CTTTTTGAAGCTCTTCATGTTTTTCAACACCGTTTCATGCTCCTCCAATGTTTATAACCCTTTCATGCTCCTGATATTTTTAACATCTTTTGAAGCTCTTCATATTTTTCAGACCTTTTCAAGCAATTCATGTGTTCAACCCCATTTCATGCTCCTCCTATTTTTCAGACCCTTTCATGCTCCTCATATTATTGACACCTTCTGAAGCTCTTCTTATTGTTCACACCTTTTCAGGCTCTTCATGATTTTCAACACCGTTTCATGCTTCTCCTATTTTTCAGATGGTTTCAGGCTCCTCATATTTTTGACACCTTTTGAAGCTCTTCATGTTTTTCAACACTGTTTCATGCTCGTCCTATTTTTTAGACCGTTTCATGGTCCTCATATTTTTCTGACAGTTTCATGTTCCTCATATTTTTGACACCTTTTGAAGCTCTTCATATTTTTCACACCTTTTCATTCTCTTCATGTTTTTCAACACCGTTTCATGCTCCTCCCCTTTTCAAGACCGTTTCTTGCTCCTCATATTTTTGACAGCTTTTGAAGCTGTTTATATTTTTCACACTTTTCATGCTCCTCCAGTTTTTCAGACCGATTCATGCTCCTCCTATTTTTCAGAACGTTTCATGATCCTCAAATTTTGGCACCTTTTGAAGCTCTTTATATTTTTAACACTTATCATGCTCTTCATGTTTTTCAACACCGTTTCATGCTCCTCCTATTTTTCAGACCGTTTCATGCTCCTCATATTTTTGCCACCTTTTAAAGTTCTTCATATTTTTCGCACCTTTCCAGGGTCTTCATGTTTTTCAACACCTCTTCATGCTCCTCGTATTTTTCAGACCGTATCATGCTCTTCATACTTTTGACACCTTTTGAAGCTCTTCATATTTCTCACACCTTTTCAGGCTCTTCTCCTTTTTCCACACCACTTCAGGCTTCTCCTATTTTTCAGACCGTTTCATGCTCCTCATGTGTTTCACACCTTTTGAATCTCTTTATGTTTTTCACTCCTTTTCAGGCTCTTCATGTTTTTGATCAGCATTTCATGCTCCTCCTATTTTTCAGACCGTTACATGTTCCTCATATTTTTGACACCTTTTGAAGCTCTTGATATTTTTCACACCTTTGAAGCTCTTCATTTTTTTCACACGTTTTGAGGCTCTTCATGTTTTTCAACACCGCTTCATGCTCCTCCTGTTTTTCAGACCGTTTCAAGCTCCTCATGTATTTCATACCTTTTGAAGCTCTTCATACTTTTCACACCTTTTCTGGCTCTTCATATTTTTCGCACCTTTCCAGGGTCTTCATGTATTTGAACACCTCTTCATGCTCCTCCTATTTTTCAGACTGTTTAATGCTCCTCATATTTTTGACACCTTTTGAAGCTCTTCATATTTTTCACCCCTTTTCAGGCTCTTCATGTTTTTCAACACCGCTTCTTGCTCCTCCTATTTTTCAGACCGTTTCATGCTCCTCAAATTTTTGACGCCTTTTGAAGCTCTTCATATTTTTCACACCTTTTCAGGCTCTTCCATTTTTCAACACCGCTTAATGCTCCTCCTATTTTTCAGACCGTTTCATGCTCCTCTCATTTTTGACACCTTTTGAAGCTCTTCATTTTTTTCACATCTTTTGATGCTCTTCATATTTTTCAACCTATTGAAGCTCTTCATATTTTACACACCTTTTCAGGCTCTTCATGTTTTTGAACACTGCTTCATGATCCTCCTATTTTTCAGACAGTTTCATGCTCCTCATATTTTTGGCACCTTTTGAAGCGCTTTATATTTTTCACACCTGTTTAGGATCTTCATGTTTTTGAACACTGTTTCATGCTCCTCCTATATTTGACACATTTTGAAGATCTTCATATTTTTCACACCATTTCACGCTCTTCATGTTTTTCAACACCACTTCATGCTCCTCCAATTTGTCACACCATTTCAATCTCCTCATAATTTTGACACCTTTTGAAACTCTTCATATATTTCACACCTTTTCAGGCTCTTCATGTTTTTCAACACCGCTTCATGCTCCTCTTATTTTTCTGACCATTTCATGCTCCTCGTATTTTTGACACCTTTTGAAGCTCTTCATATTTTTCACCCCTTTTCAGGCTCTTCATGTTTTTTAACACCTTTTCATGCTCCTCTCATTTTTGACACCTTTTGAAGCTCTTCATGTTTTTCACATCTTTTGAAGCTCTTCATATTTTTCAACCTATTGAAGCTTTTCATATTTTACACACCTTTTGAAGCTCTTCATATTTTTCACACGTTTTCAGGCTCTTGATGTTTTTTAACACCGTTTCATGCTCCATTTATTTTTTAGACCGTTTCATGCTCCTCATATTTTGGACACCTTTTCAAGCTCTTCATATTTTTTACACATTTTCAGGCACTTCATGATTTTCAACACCACTTCATGCTCCTCCTATATTTCAATGGTTTCATGCTCCTCGCATTTTTGACACCTTTTGAACCTCTTCATATATTTCACACCTTTTCAGGCTCTTCATGTTTTTCAACACCGCTTCATGCTCCTCCTATTTTTCAGACCGTTTCATGCTCATCTTATTTTTGTCACATTTGGAAGCTATTGATATTTTTCACACCTTTACTGGCTCTTCATGTTTTTGAACACCGTTTCATGCTCCTCCTATTTGTGACACTTTTGAAGCTCTTCATATTTTTCACACCTATTCATGCTCTTCATATTTTTCAACACCGTTTGATGCTCCTCCTATTTTTCAGACCGTTTCATGCCCCTAATAATTTTGACACCTTTTGAAGCTCTTCATATTTTTCACACCTTTTCAGCCTCTTCATGTTTTTGAACACCGTTTCATGCTCCTCCTATATTTCAGACCGTTTCATGTTCCTCATATTTTACACACCTTTTGATGCTCTTCATATTTTTCACACCTTTTCATGCTCTTTAGATTTTCTAACACCGCTTCATGCTCCTCCTATTTTTCAAAAGGTTTCATGTTCCTCATATTTTTGACACTTTTTGAAGCTCTTCATATATTTTACACCTTTTCAGGCTCTTCTTGTTTTTGAACACCGCTTCATGCTCCTCCTTTTTCAGACAGTTTCATGCTCCTCATATTTTTGACACGTTTTGAAGTTATTCATATTTTTCACACCTTTTCAGGCTCTGCATTTTTTTGAACACAGTTTCATGCTCCTCATATTTTTCACACATTTTCATGCTCTTCATATTTTTCACACCTTTCAGGCTCTTCATGTTTTTGAATACCATTTCATGCTCCTCCTATTTTTCAGACGGTTTCATGCTCCTCATAACTTTGACACCTTTTGAAGCTCTTCATATTTTTCACACCTTTTCAGTTTCTTCAGGTTTTTTAACACGGCTTCATGCTCCTCGTATTTTTCAGACCGTTTCATGCTCCTCATATTTTTCACACTTTTTCATGCTCTTCATATTTTTCACATCTTTTCATGCTCTTCATGTTTCTCAACACCGTTTCATGCTCTTCAGGTTTTTGAACACGCCTTCATGCTCCTCGTATTTTTCAGACCGTTTCATGCTCCTCATAATTTTGACACTTTTTGAAGCTCTTCATATTTTTCATACCTTTTCAGGCTCTTAATGTTTTGGAACACCGCTTCATGCTCCTCCTATTTTTCAGACCGTTTCATGCTCCTCATATTTTTAACCCTATTGAAGCTCTTCATATTTTTCTCAACTTTTCAGGCTCTTCAGTTTTTTGAACACGGCTTCATGCTCCTCCTATTTTTCAGACCGTTTCATGCTCCTCATATATTTCACACCGTTTGAAGCTCTTCATATTTTTCACACGTTTTCAGCCTCTTCAGGTTTTTGAACACCGCTTCATGCTCCTCCTATTTTTCAGAACTTTTCATGCTCCTCATATTTTTGACACGTTTTGAAACACTTCATATTTTTCACACCTTTTCAGGCTCTTCATAATTGTGAACACTGCTTCATGCTCCTCCTATTTTCATACGGTTTCTTGCTCCTCATGTTTTTGAGACGTTTTGAAGCTCTTCATATTTTTCATACCTTTTCAGGCTCTTCATGTTTTTGAACACCGTTTCATGCTCCTCCTATTTTTCATATCGTTTCATGCTCCTCATATTTTTGACACCTTTTGAAGCTCTTCATATTTTTCACACCTTTTCAGATTCTTCATGTTTTTCAACACCGCTTCATGCTCCTCCTATTTTTCAGACCGTTTCATGCTCCATATATTTTTGGCACCTTTTGAAGCTCTTCATATTTTTCACAGCTTTTCAGGCTCTTCATGTTTTTGAACACTGTTTCATGCTCCTCTTATATTTGACACATTTTGAAGCTCTTCATATTTTTCACACCATTTCACGCTCTTCATTTTTTATCACCGTTTCATGCTCCTCCTATTTTTCAGACCGTTTAATGCTCCACATGTATTTCACACCTTTTGAAGCTCTTCATATTTTTCACACCTTTTGAAGCTCTTCATATTTTTCACATGTTTTCAGGCCTTCATGTTTTTCAACACCGCTTAATGCTCCTCCTATTTTTCAGACCGTTTAATCCTCCTCATGTATTTCACACTTTTTGAAGCTCTTCATATTTTTCACACCTTTTCAGGCTCTTCCTGTTTTTGAACACCGCTTCATGCTCCTCCTATTTTTCAGACCATTTCATGCTCCTCATATTTTTGACACCTTTTGAAGCTCTTCATATTTTTCACACCTTTTCAGGCTCTTCAGTTTTTTTCAACACCACTTCATGCTCCTCCTATTTTTCAGACCGTTTAATCCTCCTCATGTATTTCACACTTTTTGAAGCTCTTCATATTTTTCACACCTTTTGAAGCTCTTCATATTTTTCACACGTTTTCAGGCTCTTCATGTTTTTCAACACCGCTTCATGCTCCTCCTATTTTTCAGACCGTATCATGCTCCTCATATCTTTCACACCTTTTGAAGATCTTCATATTTTTCACACCTTTTCAGGCTATTCATATTTTTGAACACCACTTCATGCTCCTTCTATTTTTCAGAGAGTTTCATGCTCCTCATGTATTTCACACCTTTTGAAGCTCTTCATATTTTTCACACCTTTTCAGGCTCTTCATGTTTTTGATCACCGTTTCATGCTCCTCCTATTTTTCAGACTGTTTCATGCTCCTCATATTTTTTTTTCCAGTGGGTTTTGTCATACATTGATATGAATCAGCCATGGATTTACATGTATTCCCAATCCCGATCCCCCCTCCCACCTCCCTCTCCCCCCGATTCCTCTGGGTCTTCCCAGTGCATCAGGCCGGAGCACTTGTCTCGTTCATCCCACCTGGGCTGGTGATCTGTTTCCCCATAGATAGGATACATGCTGTTCTTTTGAAATATCCCACCCTCACATTCTCCCACAAAGTTCAAAAGTCTGTTCTGTATTTCTGTGTCTCTTTTTCTGTTCTGCATATAGGGTTATCGTTATCACCTTTCTAAATTCCATATACATGTGTCATTATGCTGTAATGTTCTTTATCTTTCTGGCTTACTTCACTCTGTATAATGGGCTTCAGCTTCATCCATCTCATTAGGACTGGTTCAAATGAATTCTTTTTAATGGCTGAGTAATAGTCCATGGTGTATATGTACCACAGCTTCCTTATCCATTCATCTGCTGATGGGCATCTAGGTTGCTTCCATGTCCTGGCTATTATAAACAGTGCTGCGATGAACATTTGGGGTGCACGTGTCTCTTTCAGTTCTGGTTTCCTCAGTGTGTATGCCCAGAAGTGGGATTGCTGGGTCATATGGCAGTTCTATTTCCAGTTTTTTAAGAAATCTCCACACTGTTTTCCATAGCGGCTGTACTAGTTTGCATTCCCACCAACAGTGTAAGAGGGTTCCCTTTTCTCCACACCCTCTCCAGCATTTATTGCTTGTAGACTTTTGGATAGCAGCCATCCTGACTGGCGTGTAATGGTACCTCATTGTGGTTTTGATTTGTATTTCTCTAATAATGAGTGATGTTGAGCATCTTTTCATGTGTTTGTTAGCCATCTGTATGTCTTCTTTGGAGAAATGTCTGTTTAGTTCTTTGGCCCATTTTTTGATTGGGTCATTTATTTTTCTGGAATTGAGCTGCAGGAGTTGCTTGTATATTTTTGAGATTAATCCTTTGTCTGTTTCTTCATTTGCTATTATTTTCTCCCAATCTGAGGGCTGTCTTTTCACCTTACTTATAGTTTCCTTTGTAGTGCAAAAGCTTTTAAGTTTCATTAGGTCCCATTTGTTTAGTTTTGCTTATATTTCCAATATTCTGGGAGGTGGGTCATAGAGGATCTTGCTTTGATTTATGTCAGAGAGTGTTTTGCCTATGTTCTCCTCTAGGAGTTTTATAGTTTCTGGTCTTACATTTAGATCTTTAATCCATTTTGAGTTTATTTTTGTGTATGGTGTTAGAAAGTGTTCTAGTTTCATTCTTTTACAAGTGGTTGACCAGTTTTCCCAGCACCACTTGTTAAAGAGGTTGTCTTTTTTCCATTGTATATCCTTGCCTCCTTTGTCAAAGATAAGGTGTCCATAGGTTCGTGGATTTATCTCTGGGCTTTCTATTCTGTTCCATTGATCTATATTTCTGTCTTTGTGCCAGTACCATACTGTCTTGATGACTGTGGCTTTGTAGTAGAGTCTGAAGTCAGGCAGGTTGATTCCTCCAGCTCCATTCTTCTTTCTCAAGATTACTTTGGCTATTCGAGGTTTTTGTATTTCCATACAAATTGTGAAATTCTTTGGTCTAGTTCTGTGAAAAATACCATTGGTAGCTTGATAGGGATTGCATTGAATCTCTAGACTGCTTTGGGTAGAATAGCCATTTTGACAATATTAATTCTTCCAATCCATGAACACGGTATGTTTCTCCATCTGTTTGTGTCCTCTTTGATTTCTTTCATCAGTGTTTTATAGTTTTCTATGTATGGGTCCTTTGTTTCTTTAGGTAGATATACTCCTAAGTATTTTATTCTTTTTATTGCAATGGTGAATGGTATTGTTTCCTTAATTTCTCTGTCTGTTTTTTCATTGTTAGTATATAGGAATGCAAGGGATTTCTGTGTGTTAATTTTATATCCTGCAACTTTACTATATTCATTGATTAGTTCTAGTAATTTTCTGGTAGAGTCTTTAGGGTTTTCTATGTAGAGGATCATGTCATCTGCAAACAGTGAGAGTTTTACTTCTTCTTTTCCTATCTGGATTCCTTTTACTTCTTTTTCTGCTCTGATTGCTGTGGCCTGAACTTCCAACACTATGTGGAATAGTAGTGGTGAGAGTGGGCACCCTTGTCTTGTTCCTGATTTCAGGGGAAATGCCTTCAATTTTGACACCTTCTGAAGATCTTCATATTTTTCACACCTTTTCAGGCTCTTCATGTTTTGAACACAGTTTCATGCTCCTCATATTTTTCACATATTTTTATGCTCTTCATATTTTTCACATATTTTCAGGCTATTCATGTTTCTCAAAACCGTTTCATGCTCCTCATATTTTTGACACCTTTTGAAGCTCTTCATATTTTTCACACCTTTTCAGGCTCTTCTTGTTTTTGAACACCGCTTCATGCTCCTCCTATTTTTGAGACAGTTTCATGCTCCTCATATTTTTGACACCTTTTGAAGCTTTTCATATTTTTCAAACCTTTTCAGGCTCTTCATTTTTTTCAACACCACTTCATGCTCCTCCTATTTTTCAGACCGTTTCATGCTCATGTAATTTTTGACACCTTTTGAAGCTCTTCATATTTTTCACACCTTTTGAAGCTCTTCATATTTTTCACACCTTTTCAGGCTCTTCATGTTTTTGATCACCGTTTCATGCTCCTCCTATTTTTCAGACCGTTTCATGCTCCTCATATATTTGAAATCTTTTGAAGCTCTTCATATTTTTCAAACCTTTTCAGGCTCTTCAAGTTTTTGAACACCGCTTCATGCTCCTCCTATTTTTCAGACCGTTTCATGCTCCTCATATTTTTGACAGGTTTTGAAGCTCTTCATATTTTTCACACATTTTCAGGCTCTTCATGTTTTCAACACCACTTCATGCTCGTCCTATTTTTCAAACCGTTTCAGACTCATCTCATTTTTGACTCCTTTTGAAGCTCTTCATATTTTTCACACATTTTGAAGCTCTTCATACTTTTCACACCATTTCAGGCTCTTCATGTTTTTGAACATGGCTTCATGCTCCTCCTATTTTCAGACCGTTTCATACTCCTCATAATTTTGACACCTTTTGAAGCTCTTCATATTTTTCACACGTTTTCATGCTCTTCATGTTTTTCAACACCGCTTCATGCTCCCCCTTTTTTCAGACCGTTTAATGTACCTCATATTTTTCACACCTTTTGAAGCTCTTCATATTTTTCACACCTTTTCAGGCTCTTCATGTTTTTCAACACCGCTTCATGCTCCTCCTATTTTTCAGACCGTTTCATGCTCCTCATATTTTTGACACGTTTGGAAGCTCTTCATATTTTTCACACCTTTTCAGTCTCTTCATGTTTTTGAACACCGCTTCATGTTCCTCCTATTTTTCAGACCGTTTCATGCTCATCTAATTTTTGACACCTTATGAAACTCTTCATATTTTTCACACCTTTTGAAGCTCTTCATATTTTTCACACCTTTTCAGGCTCTTCATGTTTTTCAGCACCGCTTCATGCTCCTCCTATTTTTCAAACCGTTTAATCCTCCTCATGTATTTCACACTTTTTGAAGCTCTTCATATTTTTCACACCTTTTGAAGCTCTTCATATTTTTCACACCTTTTCAGGCTCTTCATGTTTTGTGACACCGTTTCATAATCCTCCTATTGTTCAGACAGTTTCAAGGTCCTCATATTTTTGACGCCTTTTGAAGGTCTTCATATTTTTCACACATTTTCAGGCTCTTCATGTTTTTGAACACCGCTTCATGCTCCTCCTATTTTTCACACCTTTTGAAGCTCTTCATATTTTTCACACCTTTTCAGCCTCTTCATGTTTTTGAACACCGCTTCATGCTCCTCCTATTTTTCAGACCGTTTAATGCTCCTCATGTATTTGACACCTTTTGAAGCTCTTCGTATTTTTCACTCCTTTTCAGGCTCTTCATGTTTTTGAACACTGCTTCATGCTCCTCCTAAGTTTCACACCTTTTGAAGGTCTTCATATTTTTCACACCTTTTCAGGCTCTTCATGTTTTTGAACACCGCTTCATACTCCTCCTATTTTTCAGAACGTTTCATGCTACTCATATATTTGACACCTTTTGTAGCTCTTCATATTTTTCACACCTTTTCAGGCTCTCATGTTTTTGAACACAGCTTCATTCTCGTCCTGTTTTTAAGGTTGTTACATGCTCCTCATGTATTGCACACCTTTTGAAGCTCTTCATATATTTCACACCTTTTCAGACTCTTCATGTTTTTCAACACCGCTTCATGCACCTAATATTTTTGAAACCGCTTCATGCTCCTCATATTTTTGACACCTTATGAAGCTCTTCATATTTTTGACACCTTTTGAAGCTCTTCATATTTCTCACAGTTTTTCAGGCTCTTCATGATTTTCAACACCGCTTCATGCTCCCCGATTTTTCAGACCGTTTCATGCTCCTCATATTTTTGAAACTTTTTGAAGCTCTTCATGTATTTCACACCTTTTCAGGCTCTTCATTTTTTTGAACACTACTTCATGCTCCTCCTATTTTTCAGACCTTTTCATGCTCATCTCATTTTTGACACTTTTTGAAGCTCTTCATATTTTTCACACCTTTTGAAGCTCTTCATATTTTTCACACATTTTCAGGCTCTTCATGTTTTTCAACACCGCTTCATGCTCCTCCTATTTTTCAGACCGTTTCATGCTCCTCATATTTTTGACACGTTTTGAAGCTCTTCATATTTTTCACACCTTTTCTGGCTCTTCATATTACTGAACACAGTTTCATGTTCCTCTTTTTTTTCAGACCGTTTCATACTCCTCATATTTTTGACACCTTTTGAAGCTGTTCATATTTTTCACACCTTTTCAGGCTCTTCTTAATTTTGAACACCGCTTCATGCTCCTCATATATTTCAGACCGTTTCATGCTCCTCATATTTTTGACACCATTTGAAGCTCTTCATATTTTTCACACCTTTTCAGGGTCTTCATTTTGTTGAACACCACTTCATGCTCCTAATATTTTTAAAACCGTTTCATGCTCATCTCATTTTTGACACCTTTTGAAGCTCTTCATGTTTTTCACACCTTTTGAAGCTCTTCATATATTTCACACGTTTTCAGGCTCTTCATGTTTTTCAACACCGCTTCATGCTCCTCCTATTTTTCAGACCGTTTCATGCTCCTCATATTTTTGACACCTTTTGAAGCTCTTCATATTTTTCACACCTTTTCAGGAACTTCATGTTTTTGAACACCGCTTCATGCTCCTCCTATTGTTCAGACCGTTCATGCTCCTCATGTATTTCACACCTTTTGAATCTCTTCATATTTTTCACACCTTTTCAGGCTCTTCATGTTTTTGAACACCGCTTCATGCTCCTCCTATTTTTCACACCGTTTTAAGCTCTTCATATTTTACACAACTTTTCAGGCTCTTCATATTTTTGAACACCGCTTCAGGCTCCTCCTATTTTTCAGACCGTTTCATGCTCCTCATGTATTTCACACCTTTTGAAGCTGTTCATATTTTTCAAACCTTTGAAGCTCTTCATATTTTTCACACCTTTTCAGGCTCTTCATGTTTTTGAACACCCTTTCATTCTCCTCTTTTTTTGAGACCGTTTCATGTTCTTCATATTTTTGACACGTTTTGAGGCTCTTCATATTTTTCAAACCTTTACAGGCTCTTCATGTTTTTGAACAACGTTTCATGCTCCTCCTGTTTTTCAGACCATTTCATGCACCTCATATTTTTGACACCTTTTGAAGCTCTTAATATTTTTAACATCGTTTCAGGCTTTTCATGTTTTTGAACACCGCTTCATGCTCCTCCTATTTTTCAGACCGTTTCATGCTCCTCATGTATTTCACACCTTTTGAAGCTCTTCATATTTTTCACACTTTTTCAGGCTCTTCATGTTTTTCAACACCGCTTTATGATCCTCCTTTTTTTCAGACCTTTTCATGCTCCTCATGTATTTCACACCTTTTGAAGCTCTTCATATTTTTCACAACTTTTCAGACTCTTCATGTTTTTCAACAATGTTTCATACTCCTCCTATTTTACATACGATTTCATGCTCCTCATATTATTGAGAGCTTTTGAAGCTCTTCTTATATTTCACACCTTTTCAGGCTCTTCATGTTTTTGAACACCGCTTCATGCTCCTCCTATTTTTCAGACCGTTTCAGGCTCCTCATATGTTTGACACTTTTTGAAGCTCCCATATTTTTCACACCTTTTGAAGCTCTTCATATATTTCACACCATTTCAGGCTCTTCATGTTTTTCAACAGCACTTCATTCTCCTCCTATTTTTCAGACCTTTTCATGCATATCTCATTTTTGACACCTTTTGAAGCTCCTCATGTTTTCACACATTTTGAAGCTCTTCATATTTTTCACACGTTCTCAGGCTCTTCATGTTTTTCAACACCGCTTCATGGTCCTTCTATTTTTCAGACAGTTTCATGCTCCTCATGTACTTCACACCTTTTGAAGCTCTTCATATTTTTCACACCTTTTCAGGCTCTTCATGTTTTTGAACATGGTTTCATGCTCCTCCTATTTTACAGACGGTTTCATGCTCCTCATATATTTGACACCTTTTGAAGCTCTTCATATTTCTCACAGCTTTTCAGGCTCTTCATCTTTTTCCACACCACTTCATGCTTCTCCTATTTTTCAGACCGTTTCATGCTATTCATGTATTTCACACCTTTTGAAGCTCTTCATATATTTCACACCTTTTCAGGCTCCTCATTTTTTTCAACACCACTTCATTCTCCTCCTATTTTTCAGACCGTTTTATGCTCCTGATATTTTTGACACATTTCGAAGCTCCCCTTATTTTTCACACCTTTTGAAGCTCTTCATATTTTTCACACGTTCCCAGGCTCTTCATATTTTTCAACACCGTTTCATGCTCCTCCTATTTTTCAGACCATTTCATGCTCCTCATATATTTGACACCTTTTGATGCTCTTCATATTTTTCACACCTTTTCAGGCACTTCATATTTTTGAACACAGCTTCATGCTCCTCCTAATTTTCAGTCCGTTTCATGCTCCTGATATTTTTTGACACCTTTTGAAACTCTTCATGTATTTCACACCTTTTCAGGCTCTTCATTTTTTTCAACACTACTTCATGCTCCTCCTATTTTTCAGACCGTTTCATGCTCATCTCATTTTGACACCTTTTGAAGCTCTTCATATTTTTCACACCTTTTAAAGCTCTTCATGTTTTTCACACCTTTTCAGGCTCTTCATTTTTTTCAACACTACTTCATGCTCCTCCTATTTTTCAGACCGTTTCATGCTCATCTCATTTTTGACACCTTTTGAAGCTTCTCATATTTTTCACACCTTTTCAGGCTCTTCATGTTTTTGAACAACACTTCTTGCTCCTCATTTTTTGCAGACCGTTTCATACTCCTCTTATTTTTGACAGCTTTTGAAGGTCTTCATATTTCTCACACCTTTTCAGGCTCTTCATATTTTTCAAAACCGCTTCATGCTCCTAATATTTTTCAGATCGTTTCATGATAATCTCTTTTTTGACACCTTTTGATGCTTTTAATATTTTTCACACCTTTTCAGGCTCTTCATGTTTCTGAACACCGCTTCATGCTCCTCGTATTTTTCAGACCGTATCATGCTCTTCATACTTTTGACACCTTTTGAAGCTCTTCATATTTCTCACACCTTTTCAGGCTCTTCTCCTTTTTCCACACCACTTCAGGCTTTTCCTATTTTTCAGACCGTTTCATGCTCCTCATGTGTTTCACACCTTTTGAATCTCTTTATGTTTTTCACTCCTTTTCAGGCTCTTCATGTTTTTGATCAGCATTTCATGCTCCTCCTATTTTTCAGACCGTTACATGTTCCTCATATTATTGACACCTTTTGAAGCTCTTGATATTTTTCACACCTTTGAAGCTCTTCATTTTTTTCACACGTTTTGAGGCTCTTCATGTTTTTCAACACCGCTTCATGCTCCTCCTGTTTTTCAGACCGTTTCAAGCTCCTCATGTATTTCATACCTTTTGAAGCTCTTCATACTTTTCACACCTTTTCTTGCTCTTCATATTTTTCGCACCTTTCCAGGGTCTTCATGTTTTTGAACACCTCTTCATGCTCCTCCTATTTTTCAGACTGTTTAATGCTCCTCATATTTTTGACACCTTTTGAAGCTCTTCATATTTTTCACCCCTTTTCAGGCTCTTCATGTTTTTCAACACCGCTTCTTGCTCCTCCTATTTTTCAGACCGTTTCATGCTCCTCAAATTTTTGACGCCTTTTGAAGCTCTTCATATTTTTCACTCCTTTTCAGGCTCTTCATGTTTTTCAACACCACTTCATGCTCCTCCTATTTTTCCAACCGTTTCATGCTCCTCATATTTATGACACCTTATCAAGCTCTTCATATTTTACACACCTTTTCAGGCTGTTCATGTTTTTCAACACCACTGCATGATTCTCCTATTTTTCAGACCGTTTCATGCTCCTCATATTTTTGACACCTTTTGAAGCTCTTCATATTTTTCACACCCTTTCATGTTTTTCAACACCACTTCATGCACCTCCTATTTTTCAGATCGTTTCATGCTCCTCATATTTTTGACACCTTTTCAAGCTCCTCATATATTTCACACCATTTCAGGCTCTTCATGTTTTTCAACACAACTTCATACTCCTCCAATTTATCAGACCGTTTCATGCTCATCTCATTCTTAACACCTTTTGAAGCTCTTCATTTTTTACCCACATTTTCAGGCTCTTCATGTTTTTCACACCTTTTCAGGCCTTCAGGTTTTTGAACACCGGTTCATGCTCCTCATATATTTCAGACCGTTTCATGCTCCTCATATTTTTGACACATTTTTAAGCTCTTCGTATTTTTCACACCTTTTCAGGCTCTTCATGTTTTTCAACACCGCTTCATGCTCCTCCTATTTTTCAGACCGCTTCATGCTCCTCATATTTTTGACACGTTTTGAAGCTCTTCATATTTTTCACACCTTTTCTGGCTCTTCATATTACTGAACACAGTTTCATGCTCCTCGTGTTTTTCAGACCGTTTCATACTCCTCATATTTTTGACACCTTTTGAAGCTGTTCATATTTTTCACACCTTTTCAGGCTCTTCTTAATTTTGAACACCGCTTCATGCTCCTCATATATTTCAGACCGTTTCATGCTCCTCATATTTTTGACACCATTTGAAGCTCTTCATATTTTTCACACCTTTTCAGGGTCTTCATTTTGTTGAACACCACTTCATGCTCCTAATATTTTTAAAACCGTTTCATGCTCATCTCATTTTTGACACCTTTTGAAGCTCTTCATGTTTTTCACACCTTTTGAAGCTCTTCATATATTTCACACGTTTTCAGGCTCTTCATGTTTTTCAACACCGCTTCATGCTCCTCCTATTTTTCAGACCGTTTCATGCTCCTCATATTTTTGACACCTTTTGAAGCTCTTCATATTTTTCACACCTTTTCAGGCACTTCATGTTTTTGAACACCGCTTCATGCTCCTCCTATTGTTCAGACCGTTCATGCTCCTCATGTATTTCTCACCTTTTGAATCTCTTCATATTTTTCACACCTTTTCAGGCTCTTCATGTTTTTGAACACCGCTTCATGCTCCTCCTATTTTTCACACCGTTTTAAGCTCTTCATATTTTACACAACTTTTCAGGCTCTTCATATTTTTGAACACCGCTTCAGGCTCCTCCTATTTTTCAGACCGTTTCATGCTCCTCATGTATTTCACACCTTTTGAAGCTGTTCATATTTTTCAAACCTTTGAAGCTCTTCATATTTTTCACACCTTTTCAGGCTCTTCATGTTTTTGAACACCCTTTCATTCTCCTCTTTTTTTGAGACCGTTTCATGTTCTTCATATTTTTGACACGTTTTGAGGCTCTTCATATTTTTCAAACCTTTACAGGCTCTTCATGTTTTTGAACAACGTTTCATGCTCCTCCTGTTTTTCAGACCGTTTCATGCATCTCATATTTTTGACACCTTTTGAAGCTCTTCATATTTTTAACATCGTTTCAGGCTTTTCATGTTTTTGAACACCGCTTCATGCTCCTCCTATTTTTCAGACCGTTTCATGCTCCTCATGTATTTCACACCTTTTGAAGCTCTTCATATTTTTCACACTTTTTCAGGCTCTTCATGTTTTTCAACACCGCTTCATGATCCTCCTTTTTTTCAGACCTTTTCATGCTCCTCATGTATTTCACACCTTTTGAAGCTCTTCATATTTTTCACAACTTTTCAGACTCTTCATGTTTTTCAACAATGTTTCATACTCCTCCTATTTTACATACGATTTCATGCTCCTCATATTATTGAGAGCTTTTGAAGCTCTTCTTATATTTCACACCTTTTCAGGCTCTTCATGTTTTTGAACACCGCTTCATGCTCCTCCTATTTTTCAGACCGTTTCAGGCTCCTCATATGTTTGACACTTTTTAAAGCTCCCATATTTTTCACACCTTTTGAAGCTCTTCATATATTTCACACCATTTCAGGCTCTTCATGTTTTTCAACAGCACTTCATTCTCCTCCTATTTTTCAGACCTTTTCATGCTTATCTCATTTTTGACACCTTTTGAAGCTCCTCATGTTTTCACACATTTTGAAGCTCTTCATATTTTTCACACGTTCTCAGGCTCTTCATGTTTTTCAACACCGCTTCATGGTCCTTCTATTTTTCAGACAGTTTCATGCTCCTCATGTACTTCACACCTTTTGAAGCTCTTCATATTTTTCACACCTTTTCAGGCTCTTCATGTTTTTGAACACGGTTTCATACTCCTCCTATTTTTCAGACGGTTTCATGCTCCTCATATTTTTGACACCTTTTGAAGCTCTTCATATTTCTCACAGCTTTTCAGGCTCTTCATCTTTTTCCACACCACTTCATGCTTCTCCTATTTTTCAGACCGTTTCATGCTATTCATGTATTTCACACCTTTTGAAGCTCTTCATATATTTCACACCATTTCAGGCTCTTCATGTTTTTCAACAGCACTTCATTCTCCTCCTGTTTTTCAGATCTTTTCATGCTCATCTCATTTTTGACACCTTTTGAAGCTCCTCATGTTTTCACACCTTTTGAAGCTCTTCATATTTTTCACACGTTCTCAGGCTCTTCATGTTTTTCAACACCGCTTCATGGTCCTCCTATTTTTCAGACTGTTACATGCTCCTCATGTACTTCACACCTTTTGAAGCTCTTCATATTTTTCACATCTTTTCAGTCTCTTCATGTTTTTCAACGCAACTTCATGCTCCTCCTATTTTTCAGACCGTATCTGGCTCCTCATATTTTTGACACATTTTGAAGCTCTTCATATTTCTCACACCTTTTCAGGCTCTTCATCTTTTTCCACAACACTTCATGCTTCTCCTATTTTTCAGACCTTTTCATGCTCCTCATATTTTTGACACCTTTTGAAGCTCTTCATATTTTTCACACCTTTTCAGGCTCTTCATTTTTTGAACACCGCTTCATGCTCCTCCTTTTTTTCAGACCGTTTCATGCTCCTCATATTTTTGACACCTTTTGAAGCTCTTCATATTTTTCACACTTTTCAGGCTCTTCATGTTTTTCAACACCACTTCATGCTCCTCCTATTTTTCAGACCGTTTCATGCTCCTCATATTTTTGACCCCTTTAGAAGCTCTTCATATTTTTCACACCTTTTCAGGCTCTTCATTTTTTTCAACACCACTTCATTCTCCTCCTATTTTTCAGACCGTTTTATGCTCCTGATATTTTTGACACATTTCGAAGCTCCCCATATTTTTCACACCTTTTGAAGCTCTTCATATTTTTCACACGTTCCCAGGCTCTTCATGTTTTTCAACACCGTTTCATGCTCCTCCTATTTTTCAGACCATTTCATGCTCCTCATATATTTGACACCTTTTGATGCTCTTCATATTTTTCACGCCTTTTCAGGCACTTCATATTTTTGAACACAGCTTCATGCTCCTCCTAATTTTCAGTCCGTTTCATGCTCCTG
Source organism: Dama dama (assembly GCF_033118175.1). NCBI lineage: Eukaryota > Metazoa > Chordata > Mammalia > Artiodactyla > Cervidae > Dama > Dama dama. The sequence goes on from NW_026870900.1 coordinate 1,717,609, forward strand.
ATATTTTTTGACACCTTTTGAAGCTCTTCATGTATTTCACACCTTTTCAGGCTCTTCATTTTTTTCAACACTACTTCATGCTCCTCCTATTTTTCAGATCGTTTCATGCTCATCTCATTTTGACACCTTTTGAAGCTCTTCATATTTTTCACACCTTTTAAAGCTCTTCATGTTTTTCACACCTTTTCAGGCTCTTCATTTTTTTCAACACTACTTCATGCTCCTCCTATTTTTCAGACCGTTTCATGCTCATCTCATTTTTGACACCTTTTGAAGCTTCTCATATTTTTCACACCTTTTCAGGCTCTTCATGTTTTTGAACAACACTTCTTGCTCCTCATTTTTTGCAGACCGTTTCATACTCCTCTTATTTTTGACACCTTTTGAAGGTCTTCATATTTCTCACACCTTTTCAGGCTCTTCATATTTTTCAAAACCGCTTCATGCTCCTAATATGTTTCAGATCGTTTCATGATCATCTCTTTTTTGACACCTTTTGATGCTTTTCATATTTTTCACACCTTTTCAGGCTCTTCATGTTTCTGAACACCGCTTCATGCTCCTCGTATTTTTCAGACCGTATCATGCTCTTCATACTTTTGACACCTTTTGAAGCTCTTCATATTTCTCACACCTTTTCAGGCTCTTCTCCTTTTTCCACACCACTTCAGGCTTCTCCTATTTTTCAGACCGTTTCATGCTCCTCATGTGTTTCACACCTTTTGAATCTCTTTATGTTTTTCACTCCTTTTCAGGCTCTTCATGTTTTTGATCAGCATTTCATGCTCCTCCTATTTTTCAGACCGTTACATGTTCCTCATATTTTTGACACCTTTTGAAGCTCTTGATATTTTTCACACCTTTGAAGCTCTTCATTTTTTTCACACGTTTTGAGGCTCTTCATGTTTTTCAACACCGTTTCATGCTCCTCCTGTTTTTCAGACCGTTTCAAGCTCCTCATTTATTTCATACCTTTTGAAGCTCTTCATACTTTTCACACCTTTTCTGGCTCTTCATATTTTTCGCACCTTTCCAGGGTCTTCATGTTTTTGAACACCTCTTCATGCTCCTCCTATTTTTCAGACTGTTGAATGCTCCTCATAATTTTGACACCTTTTGAAGCTCTTCATATTTTTCACCCCTTTTCAGGCTCTTCATGTTTTTCAACACCCTTTCATTCTCCTCTTTTTTTGAGACCGTTTCATGTTCTTCATATTTTTGACACGTTTTGAGGCTCTTCATATTTTTCAAACCTTTACAGGCTCTTCATGTTTTTGAACAACGTTTCATGCTCCTCCTGTTTTTCAGACCGTTTCATGCACCTCATATTTTTGACACCTTTTGAAGCTCTTCATATTTTTAACATCGTTTCAGGCTTTTCATGTTTTTGAACACCGCTTCATGCTCCTCCTATTTTTCAGACCGTTTCATGCTCCTCATGTATTTCACACCTTTTGAAGCTCTTCATATTTTTCACACTTTTTCAGGCTCTTCATGTTTTTCAACACCGCTTCATGATCCTCCTTTTTTTCAGACCTTTTCATGCTCCTCATGTATTTCACACCTTTTGAAGCTCTTCATATTTTTCACAACTTTTCAGACTCTTCATGTTTTTCAACAATGTTTCATACTCCTCCTATTTTACATACGATTTCATGCTCCTCATATTATTGAGAGCTTTTGAAGCTCTTCTTATATTTCACACCTTTTCAGGCTCTTCATGTTTTTGAACACCGCTTCATGCTCCTCCTATTTTTCAGACCGTTTCAGGCTCCTCATATGTTTGACACTTTTTGAAGCTCCCTTATTTTTCACACCTTTTGAAGCTCTTCATATATTTCACACCATTTCAGGCTCTTCATGTTTTTCAATAGCACTTCATTCTCCTCCTATTTTTCAGACCTTTTCATGCTTATCTCATTTTTGACACCTTTTGAAGCTCCTCATGTTTTCACACATTTTGAAGCTCTTCATATTTTTCACACGTTCTCAGGCTCTTCATGTTTTTCAACACCGCTTCATGGTCCTTCTATTTTTCAGACAGTTTCATGCTCCTCATGTACTTCACACCTTTTGAAGCTCTTCATATTTTTCACACCTTTTCAGGCTCTTCATGTTTTTGAACACGGTTTCATGCTCCTCCTATTTTTCAGACGGTTTCATGCTCCTCATATTTTTGACACCTTTTGAAGCTCTTCATATTTCTCACAGCTTTTCAGGCTCTTCATCTTTTTCCACACCACTTCATGCTTCTCCTATTTTTCAGACCGTTTCATGCTATTCATGTATTTCACACCTTTTGAAGCTCTTCATATATTTCACACCATTTCAGGCTCTTCATGTTTTTCAACACCACTTCATTCTCCTCCTGTTTTTCAGATCTTTTCATGCTCATCTCATTTTTGACCCATTTCGAAGCTCCCCATATTTTTCACACCTTTTGAAGCTCTTCATATTTTTCACACGTTCCCAGGCTCTTCATGATTTTCAACACCGTTTCATGCTCCTCCTATTTTTCAGACCATTTCATGCTCCTCATATTTTTGACACCTTTTGAAGCTCTTCATATTTTTCACACTTTTCAGGCTCTTCATTTTTTTCAACACTACTTCATGCTCCTCCTATTTTTCAGACCGTTTCATGCTCATCTCATTTTGACACCTTTTGAAGCTCTTCATATTTTTCACACCTTTTAAAGCTCTTCATGTTTTTCACACCTTTTCAGGCTCTTCATTTTTTTCAACACTACTTCATGCTCCTCCTATTTTTCAGACCGTTTCATGCTCATCTCATTTTTGACACCTTTTGAAGCTTCTCATATTTTTCACACCTTTTCAGGCTCTTCATGTTTTTGAACAACACTTCTTGCTCCTCATTTTTTGCAGACCGTTTCATACTCCTCTTATTTTTGACACCTTTTGAAGGTCTTCATATTTCTCACACCTTTTCAGGCTCTTCATATTTTTCAAAACCGCTTCATGCTCCTAATATTTTTCAGATCGTTTCATGATCATCTCTTTTTTGACACCTTTTGATGCTTTTCATATTTTTCACACCTTTTCAGGCTCTTCATGTTTCTGAACACCGCTTCATGCTCGTCGTATTTTTCAGACCGTATCATGCTCTTCATACTTTTGACACCTTTTGAAGCTCTTCATATTTCTCACGCCTTTTCAGGCTCTTCTCCTTTTTCCACACCACTTCAGGCTTCTCCTATTTTTCAGACCGTTTCATGCTCCTCATGTGTTTCACACCTTTTGAATCTCTTTATGTTTTTCACTCCTTTTCAGGCTCTTCATGTTTTTGATCAGCATTTCATGCTCCTCCTATTTTTCAGACCGTTACATGTTCCTCATATTTTTGACACCTTTTGAAGCTCTTGATATTTTTCACACCTTTGAAGCTCTTCATTTTTTTCACACGTTTTGAGGCTCTTCATGTTTTTTCAACACCGCTTCATGCTCCTCCTGTTTTTCAGACCGTTTCAAGCTCCTCATGTATTTCAAACCTTTTGAAGCTCTTCATAATTTTCACACCTTTTCTGGCTCTTCATATTTTTCGCACCTTTCCAGGGTCTTCATGTTTTTGAACACCTCTTCATGCTCCTCCTATTTTTCAGACTGTTTAATGCTCCTCATAATTTTGACACCTTTTGAAGCTCTTCATATTTTTCACCCCTTTTCAGGCTCTTCATGTTTTTCAACACCACTTCATTCTCCTCCTATTTTTCCAACCGTTTCATGCTCCTCAAATTTTTGACGCCTTTTGAAGCTCTTCATATTTTTCACTCCTTTTCAGGCTCTTCATGTTTTTCAACACCACTTCATGCTCCTCCTATTTTTCCAAACGTTTCATGCTCCTCATTTTTATGACACCTTATCAAGCTCTTCATATTTTACACACCTTTTCAGGCTGTTCATGTTTTTCAACACCACTGCATGATTCTCCTATTTTTCAGACCGTTTCATGCTCCTCATATTTTTGACACCTTTTGAAGCTCTTCATATTTTTCACACCCTTTCATGTTTTTCAACACCACTTCATGCACCTCCTATTTTTCAGATCGTTTCATGCTCCTCATATTTTTGACACCTTTTCAAGCTCCTCATATATTTCACACCATTTCAGGCTCTTCATGTTTTTCAACACAACTTCATACTCCTCCAATTTATCAGACCGTTTCATGCTCATCTCATTCTTAACACCTTTTGAAGCTCTTCATATTTTACCCACATTTTCAGGCTCTTCAAGTTTTTCACACCTTTTCAGGCCTTCATGTTTTTGAACACCGGTTCATGCTCCTCATATATTTCAGACCTTTTCATGCTCCTCATATTTTTGACACATTTTGAAGCTCTTCGTATTTTTCACACCTTTTCAGGCTCTTCATGTTTTTCAACCCCGTTTCATGCTCCTCCTATTTTTCAGACCGTTTCATGCTCCTCATAATTTTGACACCTTTGAAGCTCTTCATATTTTTCAAACCTTTTCAGGCTCTTCATGTTTTTCAACACCACTTCATGCACCTCCTATTTTTCAGACCGTTTCATGCTCCTCATATTTTTGACACCTTTTCAAGCTCCTCATATATTTCACACCTTTTCAGGCTCTTCATGTTTATCAACACCACTTCATGCTCCTCCTATTTTTCATACCGTTTTATGCTCTTCTCATTTTTGACACCTTTTGAAGATCTTCATATTTTTCACACCTTTTCAGGCTATTCAGGTTTTTATACACCGCTTCATGCTCCTCCTATTTTTGACACCTTTTGGAGCTCTTCATATATTTCACGCATTTTCAGGCTCTTCACGATTTGAAAAGCGTTTCATGCTCCTCCTACTTTTCAGACCGTTTCATGCTCCTCATATTTTTGACACCTTTTGAAGCTCTTCATAATTTTCACACCTTTTGAAGCTCTTCATATTTTTCACACCTTTTGAAGCTCTTCATATTTTTCACACCTTTTGAAGCTCTTCATATTTTTCACACCTTTTGAAGCTCTTCATATTTTTCACACCTTTTGAAGCTCTTCATATTTTTCACACCTTTTGAAGCTCTTCATATTTTTCACAGCTTTTCAGGCTCTTCATGTTTTTGAACATCGTTTCATGCTCCTCCTATTTTCAGACCGTTTCATGCTCCTCATATTTTTGACACCTTTTGAAGCTCTTCATAATTTTCACGCAACTTCAGGCTCTTGATGTTTTTGAACACCGCTTCATGCTCCTCCTATATTTCAGACCGTTTCATGCTCCTCATATATTTCACACACTTTGAAGCTCTTCATATTTTTCACACATTTTCAGGCTCTTCAGTTTTTTTAACACCGCTTCATGCTCCTCTCATTTTTCAGACCGTTTCATGCTCCTCATATTGTTGACACCTTTTGAAGCTCTTCATATTTTTCACACTTTTTAGGCTCTTCATGTGTTTCAACACCGCTTCATGATCCTCCTATTTTTCAGACCGTTTCATGTTCCTCATATTTTTGACACCTTTTGAAGCTCGTCGTATTTTTCACACGTTTTCAGGCTCTTCATGTTTTTCAACACCACTTCATGCTCCTCCTATTTTTCAGACCATTTCATGCTCCTCATATTTTTGACACCTTTTGAAGCTCTTCATATACTTCACACTTTTTCAGGCTCTTCATGTTTTTCAACAGCACTTCATGTTCTCCTATTTTCAGACCGTTTCATGCTCATCTCATTTTTGACACCTTTTGAAGCTCTTCATATTTTTCACACCTTTTGAAGCTCTTCATATTTTTCACACGTTTTCAGGCTCTTCATGTTTTTCAACACCGCTTCATGCTCCTCCTATTTTTCAGAGCGTTTCATGCTCCTCATATTTTTGACAGCTTTTGAGGCTCTTCATATTTTTCACATCTTTTCATGCTCTTCATGTTTTTCAACACCGCTTCATGCTCCTCCTATTTTTCAGACCGTTTCATGCTCCTCATGTATTTCACACCTTTTGAAGCTCTTAATATTTTTCACACCTTTTCAGGCTCTTCATGTTTTTGAACACCATTTCATGCTGCTCCTATTTTTCAATCCGTGCACGCTTCTCCTATTTTTCAGACTGTTTCATGTAACGCTTATTATTGACACCTTTTGAAACTCTTTATATTTGTCACCAATTTTCAGGGTCTTCATGTTTTTCAACACCGTGTCATGCTCTTCCTATTTTTCAGACTGTTCACGCTCCGCCTATTTTTCAGACTGTTTCATGCAACGCTTATTATTGACACCTTTTGAAACTCTTTATATTTGGCACACCGTTTCAGGCTCTTCTTATTTTTCAGACCGTTTCATGCTCCTCCTATTTTTCAGACCATTTCATGCTCCCCATTTTTTTGACATCTTTGAATCTCTTCATATTTTTCACACCTTTGAAACTCTTCATATTTTTCACACGTTTTCAGTCTCTTCATGTTTTTCAACACCGCTTCATGCTCCTCTTATTTTTCAGACCGTTTCATGCTCCTCATATTTTTGACACGTTTTGAGGCTCTTCATATATTTCACACATTTTCAGGCTCTTCATGTTTTTGAACACCGTTTCATGTTGCTCCTATTTTTTCAGACCGTTTCATGCTCCTCATATTTTTGACACAATTTGAAGCTCTTCATATTTTTCACACCTTTTCAGGCTCTTCATGTGTTTCAACACCGGTTCATGATCCTCCTATTTTTCAGACCGTTTCATGCTCCTCATATTTTTCACACCTTTTGAAGCTCTTCATATATTTCACACTTTTTCGTTTTCTTCATGTTTTTGAACAACGCTTCATGCTCCTCATATTTTTCAGACCTTTTCATGCTCTTCCTATTTCTCAGACCGTTTCATGCTCCTCATATTTTTGACACCTTTGAAGTTCTTCATATATTTCACACTTTTTCAGGCTCTTCAAATTTTTCAAGACCACTTCATGCTCCTCCTGTTTTTTAGACCGTTTCATGCTCATCTCATTTATGACACCTTTTGAACCTCTTCATATTTTCACACCTTTTGAAGCTTTTCATATTTTTCACACGTTTTCAGGCCCTTCATGCTTTTCAACACCGTTTCATGTTCCTCGTATTTTTCAGACGGTTTCATGCTTCTCATATTTTGAAACCTTTTGAAGCTCTTCAAATTTTTCAAACCTTTTCAGGCTCTTCATGTTTTGAACACCGCTTCATGCTCCTCTTATTTTTTACACTTTTGAAGCTCCTCATATTTTTCACACCTTTTCAGGCTCTTCATGTTTTTCAACACCGTTTCATTCTCCTCCCATTTTTCAGACCGTTTCATGCTCCTCATATATTTGACACCTTTTCAAGCTCTTCATATTTTTCACACCTTTTCAGGCTCTTCATATTTTTGAACAAAGTTTCATGCTCTTCCTATTTTTCAGACCATTTCATGCTACTCTCATTTTTGACACCATTTGAAGCGCTTCATATTTTTCACACCTTTTGAAGCTCTTCTTATTTTTCACACCTTTTCAGCCTATTGATGTTTTTCAACAACGCTTCATGCTCCTCCTATTTTTCAGACCGTTTCATGCTCCTCATATTTTTGACACCTTTGAAGCTCTTCATATATTTCACTCCTTTTCAGGCTCTTCATGTTTCTGAACACCACTTCATGCTCGTCCTAATTTTCAGACCTTTACATGCTCATGTCATTTTTGACACCTTTTGAAGTTTTTCATATTTTTCACACCTTTTGAAGCTCTTCATATTTTTCACACGTTTTCAGGCTCTTCATGTTTTTCAACACCGCTTCATGGTTCTTCTATTTTTGAGACCGTTTCAAGCTTCTCATATTTTTGACACGTTTTGAATCTCTTCATATTTTCACACCTTTTCAACCTTTAATGTTTTGGAACATCATTTCAGGCTCCTCCGATTTTTCAGACCGATTCATGCTCTTCATATTTTTGACACCTTTTGAAGGTCTTCATATTTTTCACACCTTTTCAGCCTCCTCATGTTTTTGAACACCGTTTCATGCTTCTCCTATTTTGCAGATCGCTTCATGCTCTTCATATTTTTGACACGTTTTGCAGCTCTTCATATATTTCACACCGTTTCAGGCTCTCAGGTTTTTGAACACAGCTTCTTGCTCCTCCTATTTTTCAGACCGTTTCATGCTCCTCATATTTTTGACACCTTTTGAAGCTCATCATATTTTTCACAACTTTTCAGTCTCTTCATGTTTTTGAACACCGTTTCATGCTCCTCCTATATTTCAGACCGTTTCATGCTCCTCATATTTTAGACACCTTTTGAATCTCCTCAAAATTTTCACACTTTTTCAGGCTCTTCATGTTTTTCAACACCACTTTATGCTCCTCATATTTTTCAGACCGATTAATGCTCCTCATATTTATGACGCCTTTTGAATCTCCTCAAAATTTTCACACCTTTTCAGGCTCTTCATGTTTTTGAACACCACTTGTGGTCCTCCTATTTTTCACACAGTTTCATGCTCCTCATATTTTTGACACCTTTTGAAACTCTTCATATATTTCACACGTTTTCAGGCTCTTCATATTTTTCATCACCACTTCATGCTTCTCTTATTTTTCAGACCGTTTTATGCTCCTCGTATTTTTCACACCTTTTGAAGCTCTTCATATTTTTCACACCTTTTCAGGCTTTGCATGTTTTTGAACACCGCTTCATGCTCCTCCTATTTTTCAGACGGTTTCATGATCCTCATATTTTTGACACCTTTTGAAGCTCTTCATATTTTTCACCCCTTTTAGGCTCTTCATGTTTTTTACACCGCTTCATGCTCCTCCTATTTTTCAGACCGTTTCATGCTCCTCCTATTTTTGACACCTTTTGACGCTCTTCATATTTTTCACACCATTTCAGGCTCTTCATGTTTTTGAACACCGTTTAATGCTCCTCCTATTTTTCAGACCGCTTCATGCTCCTCATATGTTTGACACCTTTTGAAGCTGTTCATATTTTTCACACCTTTTCAGGCTCCCCATGTTTTTGAACACCGCTTCATAATCTTCCTATTTTTCAGATCGTTTCATGCTCATCTCATTTTTGACAAATTTTGAAGCTCTTCATATTTTTCACACCTTTTGAAGCTCTTCATATTTTTCACACCTTTTGAAGCTGTTCATATATTTCACACCTTTTCAGGCACTTCATGTTTTTCAACACCACTTCATGCTGCTCCTATTTTTCAGACCCTTTCATGCTAATCTAATTTTTGACACCTTTTGAAGCTCTTCATATTTTTCACACCTTTTGAAGCTCTTCATTCCTTTCACACCTTTTCAGGCTGTTCAAGTTTTTGAACACCTTTATGCTCCTCCTATTTTTTAGACCGTTTCATGCTCCTCATATTTTTGACACCTTTTGAAGCTCTTCATATTTTTCACACCTTTTCAGGCTCTTCATGTTTTTCAACACCACTTCATGCTCCTCGTATTTTTCAGACCGTTTCATTCTCCTCATATTTTTGACACCTTTTGAAGCTCTGCCTATTTTTCACACCTTTTCAGGCTCTTCATGATTTTCAACCCCGCTTCATGCTCCTCTTATTTATCAGACCGTTTCATGCTCATCTCATTTTTGACATCTTTTGAAGCGCTTCATATATTTCACACCTTTTGAATCTCTTCATATTTTTCACACGTTTTCAGGTTCTTCATGTTTTTCAATACCACTTCATGCTCCTCCTATTTTCAGACCGTTTCATGCTCATCTCATTTTTGACAACTTTTGATGCACTTCATATTTTCACACCTTTTGAAGCTCTTCGTATATTTCACACCTTTTCAGGCTCTTCATGTTTTCAACACCACTTCATGCTCCTCCTATTTTTCAGACCCTTTCATGCTAAACAATTTTGACACGTTATGAAGCTCTTCATGTTTTTCACATCTTTTCATGCTCTTTATGTTTTTGAACACCGGTTCATGCTCCTCCTATTTTTCAACCCGTTTCATGCTCCTCCTATTTTTTACACCTTTTGAAGCTCTTCATATTTTTCACAATTTTTCAGTCTCTGCATTTCTTTGAACACCGCTTTGTGCTCCTCCTATTTTTCCGACCGTTTCATGCTCATCTCATTTTTGACACCTTTTGAAGCTCTTCAAATTTTTTACACCTTTTGAAGCTCTTCATATTTTTCTCAGCTTTTCAGGCTCTTCATGTTTTTGAACACCGCTTTATGCTCCTCCTATTTTTCAGACCGTTTCATGCTCCTCATATATTTGACACCTTTGGAAGCTCTTCATATTTTTCACACTTTTTCAGTCTCTTCATGTTTTTCAACACAACTTCATGCTCCTCCTATTTTTCCGACCGTTTCATGCTGCTCATATTTTTGACACCTTTTGAAGCTCTTCATATTTTTCACACCTTTTGAAGCTCTTCATATATTTCACACCTTTTCAGGCTCTTCATGATTTTCAACACTGCTTCATGCGCCTCCTATTTTTCAGACCGTTTCATGCTCCTCATATTGTTGACACCTTTTGAAGCTCTTCATATTTTTCACACCTTTTGAAGCTCTTCATATATTTCACACCTTTTCAGGCTCTTCATGATTTTCAACACCGCTTCATGCTCCTCGTATTTTTCAGACCGTTTAATGCTCCTCATATTGTTGACTCCTTTTGAAGCTCTTCATATTTTTCACACCTTTTAGGCTCTGCATGTTTATCAACACCACTTCATGCTCCTCGTATTTTTCAGACCGTTTCATTCTCCTCATATTTTTGACACCTTTTGAAGCTCTGCCTTTTTTCACAACTTTTCAGGCTCTTCATGATTTTCAACACCGCTTCATGCTCCTCCTATTTTTCAGACCGTTTCATGCTCATCTCATTTTTGACATCTTTTGAAGCTCTTCATATTTTTCACAGCTTTTCAGGCTCTTCATGTTTTTGAACACCGCTTTATGCTCCTCCTATTTTTCAGACCGTTTCATGCTCCTCATATATTTGACACCTTTGGAAGCTCTTCATATTTTTCACACTTTTTCAGTCTCTTCATGTTTTTCAACACAACTTCATGCTCCTCCTATTTTTCCGACCGTTTCATGCTGCTCATATTTTTGACACCTTTTGAAGCTCTTCATATTTTTCACACCTTTTGAAGCTCTTCATATATTTCACACCTTTTCAGGCTCTTCATGATTTTCAACACTGCTTCATGCTCCTCCTATTTTTCAGACCGTTTCATGCTCCTCATATTGTTGACACCTTTTGAAGCTCTTCATATTTTTCACACCTTTTGAAGCTCTTCATATATTTCACACCTTTTCAGGCTCTTCATGATTTTCAACACCGCTTCATGCTCCTCGTATTTTTCAGACCGTTTAATGCTCCTCATATTGTTGACTCCTTTTGAAGCTCTTCATATTTTTCACACCTTTTAGGCTCTTCATGTTTATCAACACCACTTCATGCTCCTCGTATTTTTCAGACCGTTTCATTCTCCTCATATTTTTGACACCTTTTGAAGCTCTGCCTTTTTTCACAACTTTTCAGGCTCTTCATGATTTTCAACACCGCTTCATGCTCCTCCTATTTTTCAGACCGTTTCATGCTCATCTCATTTTTGACATCTTTTGAAGCTCTTCATATTTTTCACAGCTTTTCAGGCTCTTCATGTTTTTGAACACCGCTTTATGCTCCTCCTATTTTTCAGACCGTTTCATGCTCCTCATATATTTGACACCTTTGGAAGCTCTTCATATTTTTCACACTTTTTCAGTCTCTTCATGTTTTTCAACACAACTTCATGCTCCTCCTATTTTTCCGACCGTTTCATGCTGCTCATATTTTTGACACCTTTTGAAGCTCTTCATATTTTTCACACCTTTTGAAGCTCTTCATATATTTCACACCTTTTCAGGCTCTTCATGATTTTCAACACTGCTTCATGCTCCTCCTATTTTTCAGACCGTTTCATGCTCCTCATATTGTTGACACCTTTTGAAGCTCTTCATATTTTTCACACCTTTTGAAGCTCTTCATATATTTCACACCTTTTCAGGCTCTTCATGATTTTCAACACCGCTTCATGCTCCTCGTATTTTTCAGACCGTTTAATGCTCCTCATATTGTTGACTCCTTTTGAAGCTCTTCATATTTTTCACACCTTTTAGGCTCTTCATGTTTATCAACACCACTTCATGCTCCTCGTATTTTTCAGACCGTTTCATTCTCCTCATATTTTTGACACCTTTTGAAGCTCTGCCTTTTTTCACAACTTTTCAGGCTCTTCATGATTTTCAACACCGCTTCATGCTTCTCCTATTTTTCAGACCGTTTCATGCTCATCTCATTTTTGACATCTTTTGAAGCTCTTCATATTTTTCACAGCTTTTCAGGCTCTTCATGTTTTTGAACACCGCTTTATGCTCCTCCTATTTTTCAGACCGTTTCATGCTCCTCATATATTTGACACCTTTGGAAGCTCTTCATAGTTTTCACACTTTTTCAGTCTCTTCATGTTTTTCAACACAACTTCATGCTCCTCCTATTTTTCCGACCGTTTCATGTTGCTCATATTTTTGACACCTTTTGAAGCTCTTCATATTTTTGACACCTTTTGAAGCTCTTCATATATTTCACACCTTTTCAGGCTCTTCATGATTTTCAACACTGCTTCATGCTCCTCCTATTTTTCAGACCGTTTCATGCTCCTCATATTGTTGACACCTTTTGAAGCTCTTCATATTTTTCACACCTTTTGAAGCTCTTCATATATTTCACACCTTTTCAGGCTCTTCATGATTTTCAACACCGCTTCATGCTCCTCGTATTTTTCAGACCGTTTAATGCTCCTCATATTGTTGACTCCTTTTGAAGCTCTTCATATTTTTCACACCTTTTAGGCTCTTCATGTTTATCAACACCACTTCATGCTCCTCGTATTTTTCAGACCGTTTCATTCTCCTCATATTTTTGACACCTTTTGAAGCTCTGCCTTTTTTCACAACTTTTCAGGCTCTTCATGATTTTCAACACCGCTTCATGCTCCTCCTTTTTTTCAGACCGTTTCATGCTCATCTCATTTTTGACATCTTTTGAAGCTCTTCATATTTTTCACAGCTTTTCAGGCTCTTCATGTTTTTGAACACCGCTTTATGCTCCTCCTATTTTTCAGACCGTTTCATGCTCCTCATATATTTGACACCTTTGGAAGCTCTTCATATTTTTCACACTTTTTCAGTCTCTTCATTTTTTTCAACACAACTTCATGCTCCTCCTATTTTTCTGACCGTTTCATGCTGCTCATATTTTTGACACCTTTTGAAGCTCTTCATATTTTTCACACCTTTTGAAGCTCTTCATATATTTCACACCTTTTCAGGCTCTTCATGATTTTCAACACTGCTTCATGCTCCTCCTATTTTTCAGACCGTTTCATGCTCCTCATATTGTTGACACCTTTTGAAGCTCTTCATATTTTTCACACCTTTTGAAGCTCTTCATATATTTCACACCTTTTCAGGCTCTTCATGATTTTCAACACCGCTTCATGCTCCTCGTATTTTTCAGACCGTTTAATGCTCCTCATATTGTTGACTCCTTTTGAAGCTCTTCATATTTTTCACACCTTTTAGGCTCTTCATGTTTATCAACACCACTTCATGCTCCTCGTATTTTTCAGACCGTTTCATTCTCCTCATATTTTTGACACCTTTTGAAGCTCTGCCTTTTTTCACAACTTTTCAGGCTCTTCATGATTTTCAACACCGCTTCATGCTCCTCCTATTTTTCAGACCGTTTCATGCTCATCTCATTTTTGACATCTTTTGAAGCTCTTCATATTTTTCACAGCTTTTCAGGCTCTTCATGTTTTTGAACACCGCTTTATGCTCCTCCTATTTTTCAGACCGTTTCATGCTCCTCATATATTTGACACCTTTGGAAGCTCTTCATATTTTTCACACTTTTTCAGTCTCTTCATGTTTTTCAACACAACTTCATGCTCCTCCTATTTTTCCGACCGTTTCATGCTGCTCATATTTTTGACACCTTTTGAAGCTCTTCATATTTTTCACACCTTTTGAAGCTCTTCATATATTTCACACCTTTTCAGGCTCTTCATGATTTTCAACACTGCTTCATGCGCCTCCTATTTTTCAGACCGTTTCATGCTCCTCATATTGTTGACACCTTTTGAAGCTCTTCATATTTTTCACACCTTTTGAAGCTCTTCATATATTTCACACCTTTTCAGGCTCTTCATGATTTTCAACACCGCTTCATGCTCCTCGTATTTTTCAGACCGTTTAATGCTCCTCATATTGTTGACTCCTTTTGAAGCTCTTCATATTTTTCACACCTTTTAGGCTCTTCATGTTTATCAACACCACTTCATGCTCCTCGTATTTTTCAGACCGTTTCATTCTCCTCATATTTTTGACACCTTTTGAAGCTCTGCCTTTTTTCACAACTTTTCAGGCTCTTCATGATTTTCAACACCGCTTCATGCTCCTCCTATTTTTCAGACCGTTTCATGCTCATCTCATTTTTGACATCTTTTGAAGCTCTTCATATTTTTCACAGCTTTTCAGGCTCTTCATGTTTTTGAACACCGCTTTATGCTCCTCCTATTTTTCAGACCGTTTCATGCTCCTCATATATTTGACACCTTTGGAAGCTCTTCATATTTTTCACACTTTTTCAGTCTCTTCATGTTTTTCAACACAACTTCATGCTCCTCCTATTTTTCCGACCGTTTCATGCTGCTCATATTTTTGACACCTTTTGAAGCTCTTCATATTTTTCACACCTTTTGAAGCTCTTCATATATTTCACACCTTTTCAGGCTCTTCATGATTTTCAACACTGCTTCATGCTCCTCCTATTTTTCAGACCGTTTCATGCTCCTCATATTGTTGACACCTTTTGAAGCTCTTCATATTTTTCACACCTTTTGAAGCTCTTCATATATTTCACACCTTTTCAGGCTCTTCATGATTTTCAACACCGCTTCATGCTCCTCGTATTTTTCAGACCGTTTAATGCTCCTCATATTGTTGACTCCTTTTGAAGCTCTTCATATTTTTCACACCTTTTAGGCTCTTCATGTTTATCAACACCACTTCATGCTCCTCGTATTTTTCAGACCGTTTCATTCTCCTCATATTTTTGACACCTTTTGAAGCTCTGCCTTTTTTCACAACTTTTCAGGCTCTTCATGATTTTCAACACCGCTTCATGCTCCTCCTATTTTTCAGACCGTTTCATGCTCATCTCATTTTTGACATCTTTTGAAGCTCTTCATATTTTTCACAGCTTTTCAGGCTCTTCATGTTTTTGAACACCGCTTTATGCTCCTCCTATTTTTCAGACCGTTTCATGCTCCTCATATATTTGACACCTTTGGAAGCTCTTCATATTTTTCACACTTTTTCAGTCTCTTCATGTTTTTCAACACAACTTCATGCTCCTCCTATTTTTCCGACCGTTTCATGCTGCTCATATTTTTGACACCTTTTGAAGCTCTTCATATTTTTGACACCTTTTGAAGCTCTTCATATATTTCACACCTTTTCAGGCTCTTCATGATTTTCAACACTGCTTCATGCTCCTCCTATTTTTCAGACCGTTTCATGCTCCTCATATTGTTGACACCTTTTGAAGCTCTTCATATTTTTCACACCTTTTGAAGCTCTTCATATATTTCACACCTTTTCAGGCTCTTCATGATTTTCAACACCGATTCATGCTCCTCGTATTTTTCAGACCGTTTAATGCTCCTCATATTGTTGACTCCTTTTGAAGCTCTTCATATTTTTCACACCTTTTAGGCTCTTCATGTTTATCAACACCACTTCATGCTCCTCGTATTTTTCAGACCGTTTCATTCTCCTCATATTTTTGACACCTTTTGAAGCTCTGCCTTTTTTCACAACTTTTCAGGCTCTTCATGATTTTCAACACCGCTTCATGCTCCTCCTATTTTTCAGACGGTTTCATGCTCATCTCATTTTTGACATCTTTTGAAGCTCTTCATATTTTTCACAGCTTTTCAGGCTCTTCATGTTTTTGAACACCGCTTTATGCTCCTCCTATTTTTCAGACCGTTTCATGCTCCTCATATATTTGACACCTTTGGAAGCTCTTCATATTTTTCACACTTTTTCAGTCTCTTCATGTTTTTCAACACAACTTCATGCTCCTCCTATTTTTCCGACCGTTTCATGCTGCTCATATTTTTGACACCTTTTGAAGCTCTTCATATTTTTCACACCTTTTGAAGCTCTTCATATATTTCACACCTTTTCAGGCTCTTCATGATTTTCAACACTGCTTCATGCTCCTCCTATTTTTCAGACCGTTTCATGCTCCTCATATTGTTGACACCTTTTGAAGCTCTTCATATTTTTCACACCTTTTGAAGCTCTTCATATATTTCACACCTTTTCAGGCTCTTCATGATTTTCAACACCGCTTCATGCTCCTCGTATTTTTCAGACCGTTTAATGCTCCTCATATTGTTGACTCCTTTTGAAGCTCTTCATATTTTTCACACCTTTTAGGCTCTTCATGTTTATCAACACCACTTCATGCTCCTCGTATTTTTCAGACCGTTTCATTCTCCTCATATTTTTGACACCTTTTGAAGCTCTGCCTTTTTTCACAACTTTTCAGGCTCTTCATGATTTTCAACACCGCTTCATGCTCCTCCTATTTTTCAGACCGTTTCATGCTCATCTCATTTTTGACATCTTTTGAAGCTCTTCATATTTTTCACAGCTTTTCAGGCTCTTCATGTTTTTGAACACCGCTTTATGCTCCTCCTATTTTTCAGACCGTTTCATGCTCCTCATATATTTGACACCTTTGGAAGCTCTTCATATTTTTCACACTTTTTCAGTCTCTTCATGTTTTTCAACACAACTTCATGCTCCTCCTATTTTTCCGACCGTTTCATGCTGCTCATATTTTTGACACCTTTTGAAGCTCTTCATATTTTTCACACCTTTTGAAGCTCTTCATATATTTCACACCTTTTCAGGCTCTTCATGATTTTCAACACTGCTTCATGCTCCTCCTATTTTTCAGACCGTTTCATGCTCCTCATATTGTTGACACCTTTTGAAGCTCTTCATATTTTTCACACCTTTTGAAGCTCTTCATATATTTCACACCTTTTCAGGCTCTTCATGATTTTCAACACCGCTTCATGCTCCTCGTATTTTTCAGACCGTTTAATGCTCCTCATATTGTTGACTCCTTTTGAAGCTCTTCATATTTTTCACACCTTTTAGGCTCTTCATGTTTATCAACACCACTTCATGCTCCTCGTATTTTTCAGACCGTTTCATTCTCCTCATATTTTTGACACCTTTTGAAGCTCTGCCTTTTTTCACAACTTTTCAGGCTCTTCATGATTTTCAACACCGCTTCATGCTCCTCCTATTTTTCAGACCGTTTCATGCTCATCTCATTTTTGACATCTTTTGAAGCTCTTCATATTTTTCACAGCTTTTCAGGCTCTTCATGTTTTTGAACACCGCTTTATGCTCCTCCTATTTTTCAGACCGTTTCATGCTCCTCATATATTTGACACCTTTGGAAGCTCTTCATATTTTTCACACTTTTTCAGTCTCTTCATGTTTTTCAACACAACTTCATGCTCCTCCTATTTTTCCGACCGTTTCATGCTGCTCATATTTTTGACACCTTTTGAAGCTCTTCATATTTTTCACACCTTTTGAAGCTCTTCATATATTTCACACCTTTTCAGGCTCTTCATGATTTTCAACACTGCTTCATGCTCCTCCTATTTTTCAGACCGTTTCATGCTCCTCATATTGTTGACACCTTTTGAAGCTCTTCATATTTTTCACACCTTTTGAAGCTCTTCATATATTTCACACCTTTTCAGGCTCTTCATGATTTTCAACACCGCTTCATGCTCCTCGTATTTTTCAGACCGTTTAATGCTCCTCATATTGTTGACTCCTTTTGAAGCTCTTCATATTTTTCACACCTTTTAGGCTCTTCATGTTTATCAACACCACTTCATGCTCCTCGTATTTTTCAGACCGTTTCATTCTCCTCATATTTTTGACACCTTTTGAAGCTCTGCCTTTTTTCACAACTTTTCAGGCTCTTCATGATTTTCAACACCGCTTCATGCTCCTCCTATTTTTCAGACCGTTTCATGCTCATCTCATTTTTGACATCTTTTGAAGCTCTTCATATTTTTCACAGCTTTTCAGGCTCTTCATGTTTTTGAACACCGCTTTATGCTCCTCCTATTTTTCAGACCGTTTCATGCTCCTCATATATTTGACACCTTTGGAAGCTCTTCATATTTTTCACACTTTTTCAGTCTCTTCATGTTTTTCAACACAACTTCATGCTCCTCCTATTTTTCCGACCGTTTCATGCTGCTCATATTTTTGACACCTTTTGAAGCTCTTCATATTTTTCACACCTTTTGAAGCTCTTCATATATTTCACACCTTTTCAGGCTCTTCATGATTTTCAACACTGCTTCATGCTCCTCCTATTTTTCAGACCGTTTCATGCTCCTCATATTGTTGACACCATTTGAAGCTCTTCATATTTTTCACACCTTTTGAAGCTCTTCATATATTTCACACCTTTTCAGGCTCTTCATGATTTTCAACACCGCTTCATGCTCCTCGTATTTTTCAGACCGTTTAATGCTCCTCATATTGTTGACTCCTTTTGAAGCTCTTCATATTTTTCACACCTTTTAGGCTCTTCATGTTTATCAACACCACTTCATGCTCCTCGTATTTTTCAGACCGTTTCATTCTCCTCATATTTTTGACACCTTTTGAAGCTCTGCCTTTTTTCACAACTTTTCAGGCTCTTCATGATTTTCAACACCGCTTCATGCTCCTCCTATTTTCAGACCGTTTCATGCTCATCTCATTTTTGACATCTTTTGAAGCTCTTCATATTTTTCACAGCTTTTCAGGCTCTTCATGTTTTTGAACACCGCTTTATGCTCCTCCTATTTTTCAGACCGTTTCATGCTCCTCATATATTTGACACCTTTGGAAGCTCTTCATATTTTTCACACTTTTTCAGTCTCTTCATGTTTTTCAACACAACTTCATGCTCCTCCTATTTTTCCGACCGTTTCATGCTGCTCATATTTTTGACACCTTTTGAAGCTCTTCATATATTTCACACCTTTTCAGGCTCTTCATGATTTTCAACACTGCTTCATGCGCCTCCTATTTTTCAGACCGTTTCATGCTCCTCATATTGTTGACACCTTTTGAAGCTCTTCATATTTTTCACACCTTTTGAAGCTCTTCATATATTTCACACCTTTTCAGGCTCTTCATGATTTTCAACACCGCTTCATGCTCCTCGTATTTTTCAGACCGTTTAATGCTCCTCATATTGTTGACTCCTTTTGAAGCTCTTCATATTTTTCACACCTTTTAGGCTCTTCATGTTTATCAACACCACTTCATGCTCCTCGTATTTTTCAGACCGTTTCATTCTCCTCATATTTTTGACACCTTTTGAAGCTCTGCCTTTTTTCACAACTTTTCAGGCTCTTCATGATTTTCAACACCGCTTCATGCTCCTCCTATTTTTCAGACCGTTTCATGCTCATCTCATTTTTGACATCTTTTGAAGCTCTTCATATTTTTCACAGCTTTTCAGGCTCTTCATGTTTTTGAACACCGCTTTATGCTCCTCCTATTTTTCAGACCGTTTCATGCTCCTCATATATTTGACACCTTTGGAAGCTCTTCATATTTTTCACACTTTTTCAGTCTCTTCATGTTTTTCAACACAACTTCATGCTCCTCCTATTTTTCCGACCGTTTCATGCTGCTCATATTTTTGACACCTTTTGAAGCTCTTCATATTTTTCACACCTTTTGAAGCTCTTCATATATTTCACACCTTTTCAGGCTCTTCATGATTTTCAACACTGCTTCATGCTCCTCCTATTTTTCAGACCGTTTCATGCTCCTCATATTGTTGACACCTTTTGAAGCTCTTCATATTTTTCACACCTTTTGAAGCTCTTCATATATTTCACACCTTTTCAGGCTCTTCATGATTTTCAACACCGCTTCATGCTCCTCGTATTTTTCAGACCGTTTAATGCTCCTCATATTGTTGACTCCTTTTGAAGCTCTTCATATTTTTCACACCTTTTAGGCTCTTCATGTTTATCAACACCACTTCATGCTCCTCGTATTTTTCAGACCGTTTCATTCTCCTCATATTTTTGACACCTTTTGAAGCTCTGCCTTTTTTCACAACTTTTCAGGCTCTTCATGATTTTCAACACCGCTTCATGCTCCTCCTATTTTTCAGACCGTTTCATGCTCATCTCATTTTTGACATCTTTTGAAGCTCTTCATATTTTTCACAGCTTTTCAGGCTCTTCATGTTTTTGAACACCGCTTTATGCTCCTCCTATTTTTCAGACCGTTTCATGCTCCTCATATATTTGACACCTTTGGAAGCTCTTCATATTTTTCACACTTTTTCAGTCTCTTCATTTTTTTCAACACTGCTTCATGCTCCTCCTATTTTTCAGACCGTTTCATGCTCCTCATATTGTTGACACCTTTTGAAGCTCTTCATATTTTTCACACCTTTTGAAGCTCTTCATATATTTCACACCTTTTCAGGCTCTTCATGATTTTCAACACCGCTTCATGCTCCTCGTATTTTTCAGACCGTTTAATGCTCCTCATATTGTTGACTCCTTTTGAAGCTCTTCATATTTTTCACACCTTTTAGGCTCTTCATGTTTATCAACACCACTTCATGCTCCTCGTATTTTTCAGACCGTTTCATTCTCCTCATATTTTTGACACCTTTTGAAGCTCTGCCTTTTTTCACAACTTTTCAGGCTCTTCATGATTTTCAACACCGCTTCATGCTCCTCCTATTTTCAGACCGTTTCATGCTCATCTCATTTTTGACATCTTTTGAAGCTCTTCATATTTTTCACAGCTTTTCAGGCTCTTCATGTTTTTGAACACCGCTTTATGCTCCTCCTATTTTTCAGACCGTTTCATGCTCCTCATATATTTGACACCTTTGGGAGCTCTTCATATTTTTCACACTTTTTCAGTCTCTTCATGTTTTTCAACACAACTTCATGCTCCTCCTATTTTTCCGACCGTTTCATGCTGCTCATATTTTTGACACCTTTTGAAGCTCTTCATATATTTCACACCTTTTCAGGCTCTTCATGATTTTCAACACTGCTTCATGCGCCTCCTATTTTTCAGACCGTTTCATGCTCCTCATATTGTTGACACCTTTTGAAGCTCTTCATATTTTTCACACCTTTTGAAGCTCTTCATATATTTCACACCTTTTCAGGCTCTTCATGATTTTCAACACCGCTTCATGCTCCTCGTATTTTTCAGACCGTTTAATGCTCCTCATATTGTTGACTCCTTTTGAAGCTCTTCATATTTTTCACACCTTTTAGGCTCTTCATGTTTATCAACACCACTTCATGCTCCTCGTATTTTTCAGACCGTTTCATTCTCCTCATATTTTTGACACCTTTTGAAGCTCTGCCTTTTTTCACAACTTTTCAGGCTCTTCATGATTTTCAACACCGCTTCATGCTCCTCCTATTTTTCAGACCGTTTCATGCTCATCTCATTTTTGACATCTTTTGAAGCTCTTCATATTTTTCACAGCTTTTCAGGCTCTTCATGTTTTTGAACACCGCTTTATGCTCCTCCTATTTTTCAGACCGTTTCATGCTCCTCATATATTTGACACCTTTGGAAGCTCTTCATATTTTTCACACTTTTTCAGTCTCTTCATTTTTTTCAACACTGCTTCATGCTCCTCCTATTTTTCAGACCGTTTCATGCTCCTCATATTGTTGACACCTTTTGAAGCTCTTCATATTTTTCACACCTTTTGAAGCTCTTCATATATTTCACACCTTTTCAGGCTCTTCATGATTTTCAACACCGCTTCATGCTCCTCGTATTTTTCAGACCGTTTAATGCTCCTCATATTGTTGACTCCTTTTGAAGCTCTTCATATTTTTCACACCTTTTAGGCTCTTCATGTTTATCAACACCACTTCATGCTCCTCGTATTTTTCAGACCGTTTCATTCTCCTCATATTTTTGACACCTTTTGAAGCTCTGCCTTTTTTCACAACTTTTCAGGCTCTTCATGATTTTCAACACCGCTTCATGCTCCTCCTATTTTCAGACCGTTTCATGCTCATCTCATTTTTGACATCTTTTGAAGCTCTTCATATTTTTCACAGCTTTTCAGGCTCTTCATGTTTTTGAACACCGCTTTATGCTCCTCCTATTTTTCAGACCGTTTCATGCTCCTCATATATTTGACACCTTTGGAAGCTCTTCATATTTTTCACACTTTTTCAGTCTCTTCATGTTTTTCAACACAACTTCATGCTCCTCCTATTTTTCCGACCGTTTCATGCTGCTCATATTTTTGACACCTTTTGAAGCTCTTCATATATTTCACACCTTTTCAGGCTCTTCATGATTTTCAACACTGCTTCATGCGCCTCCTATTTTTCAGACCGTTTCATGCTCCTCATATTGTTGACACCTTTTGAAGCTCTTCATATTTTTCACACCTTTTGAAGCTCTTCATATATTTCACACCTTTTCAGGCTCTTCATGATTTTCAACACCGCTTCATGCTCCTCGTATTTTTCAGACCGTTTAATGCTCCTCATATTGTTGACTCCTTTTGAAGCTCTTCATATTTTTCACACCTTTTAGGCTCTTCATGTTTATCAACACCACTTCATGCTCCTCGTATTTTTCAGACCGTTTCATTCTCCTCATATTTTTGACACCTTTTGAAGCTCTGCCTTTTTTCACAACTTTTCAGGCTCTTCATGATTTTCAACACCGCTTCATGCTCCTCCTATTTTTCAGACCGTTTCATGCTCATCTCATTTTTGACATCTTTTGAAGCTCTTCATATTTTTCACAGCTTTTCAGGCTCTTCATGTTTTTGAACACCGCTTTATGCTCCTCCTATTTTTCAGACCGTTTCATGCTCCTCATATATTTGACACCTTTGGAAGCTCTTCATATTTTTCACACTTTTTCAGTCTCTTCATGTTTTTCAACACAACTTCATGCTCCTCCTATTTTTCCGACCGTTTCATGCTGCTCATATTTTTGACACCTTTTGAAGCTCTTCATATTTTTCACACCTTTTGAAGCTCTTCATATATTTCACACCTTTTCAGGCTCTTCATGATTTTCAACACTGCTTCATGCTCCTCCTATTTTTCAGACCGTTTCATGCTCCTCATATTGTTGACACCTTTTGAAGCTCTTCATATTTTTCACACCTTTTGAAGCTCTTCATATATTTCACACCTTTTCAGGCTCTTCATGATTTTCAACACCGCTTCATGCTCCTCGTATTTTTCAGACCGTTTAATGCTCCTCATATTGTTGACTCCTTTTGAAGCTCTTCATATTTTTCACACCTTTTAGGCTCTTCATGTTTATCAACACCACTTCATGCTCCTCGTATTTTTCAGACCGTTTCATTCTCCTCATATTTTTGACACCTTTTGAAGCTCTGCCTTTTTTCACAACTTTTCAGGCTCTTCATGATTTTCAACACCGCTTCATGCTCCTCCTATTTTTCAGACCGTTTCATGCTCATCTCATTTTTGACATCTTTTGAAGCTCTTCATATTTTTCACAGCTTTTCAGGCTCTTCATGTTTTTGAACACCGCTTTATGCTCCTCCTATTTTTCAGACCGTTTCATGCTCCTCATATATTTGACACCTTTGGAAGCTCTTCATATTTTTCACACTTTTTCAGTCTCTTCATGTTTTTCAACACAACTTCATGCTCCTCCTATTTTTCCGACCGTTTCATGCTGCTCATATTTTTGACACCTTTTGAAGCTCTTCATATTTTTCACACCTTTTGAAGCTCTTCATATATTTCACACCTTTTCAGGCTCTTCATGATTTTCAACACTGCTTCATGCTCCTCCTATTTTTCAGACCGTTTCATGCTCCTCATATTGTTGACACCTTTTGAAGCTCTTCATATTTTTCACACCTTTTGAAGCTCTTCATATATTTCACACCTTTTCAGGCTCTTCATGATTTTCAACACCGCTTCATGCTCCTCGTATTTTTCAGACCGTTTAATGCTCCTCATATTGTTGACTCCTTTTGAAGCTCTTCATATTTTTCACACCTTTTAGGCTCTTCATGTTTATCAACACCACTTCATGCTCCTCGTATTTTTCAGACCGTTTCATTCTCCTCATATTTTTGACACCTTTTGAAGCTCTGCCTTTTTTCACAACTTTTCAGGCTCTTCATGATTTTCAACACCGCTTCATGCTCCTCCTATTTTTCAGACCGTTTCATGCTCATCTCATTTTTGACATCTTTTGAAGCTCTTCATATTTTTCACAGCTTTTCAGGCTCTTCATGTTTTTGAACACCGCTTTATGCTCCTCCTATTTTTCAGACCGTTTCATGCTCCTCATATATTTGACACCTTTGGAAGCTCTTCATATTTTTCACACTTTTTCAGTCTCTTCATGTTTTTCAACACAACTTCATGCTCCTCCTATTTTTCCGACCGTTTCATGCTGCTCATATTTTTGACACCTTTTGAAGCTCTTCATATATTTCACACCTTTTCAGGCTCTTCATGATTTTCAACACTGCTTCATGCGCCTCCTATTTTTCAGACCGTTTCATGCTCCTCATATTGTTGACACCTTTTGAAGCTCTTCATATTTTTCACACCTTTTGAAGCTCTTCATATATTTCACACCTTTTCAGGCTCTTCATGATTTTCAACACCGCTTCATGCTCCTCGTATTTTTCAGACCGTTTAATGCTCCTCATATTGTTGACTCCTTTTGAAGCTCTTCATATTTTTCACACCTTTTAGGCTCTTCATGTTTATCAACACCACTTCATGCTCCTCGTATTTTTCAGACCGTTTCATTCTCCTCATATTTTTGACACCTTTTGAAGCTCTGCCTTTTTTCACAACTTTTCAGGCTCTTCATGATTTTCAACACCGCTTCATGCTCCTCCTATTTTTCAGACCGTTTCATGCTCATCTCATTTTTGACATCTTTTGAAGCTCTTCATATTTTTCACAGCTTTTCAGGCTCTTCATGTTTTTGAACACCGCTTTATGCTCCTCCTATTTTTCAGACCGTTTCATGCTCCTCATATATTTGACACCTTTGGAAGCTCTTCATATTTTTCACACTTTTTCAGTCTCTTCATGTTTTTCAACACAACTTCATGCTCCTCCTATTTTTCCGACCGTTTCATGCTGCTCATATTTTTGACACCTTTTGAAGCTCTTCATATTTTTCACACCTTTTGAAGCTCTTCATATATTTCACACCTTTTCAGGCTCTTCATGATTTTCAACACTGCTTCATGCTCCTCCTATTTTTCAGACCGTTTCATGCTCCTCATATTGTTGACACCTTTTGAAGCTCTTCATATTTTTCACACCTTTTGAAGCTCTTCATATATTTCACACCTTTTCAGGCTCTTCATGATTTTCAACACCGCTTCATGCTCCTCGTATTTTTCAGACCGTT
The DNA here is from genome assembly GCF_033118175.1 of Dama dama. NCBI lineage: Eukaryota > Metazoa > Chordata > Mammalia > Artiodactyla > Cervidae > Dama > Dama dama. The sequence goes on from NW_026870900.1 coordinate 1,743,199, forward strand.
TAATGCTCCTCATATTGTTGACTCCTTTTGAAGCTCTTCATATTTTTCACACCTTTTAGGCTCTTCATGTTTATCAACACCACTTCATGCTCCTCGTATTTTTCAGACCGTTTCATTCTCCTCATATTTTTGACACCTTTTGAAGCTCTGCCTTTTTTCACAACTTTTCAGGCTCTTCATGATTTTCAACACCGCTTCATGCTCCTCCTATTTTTCAGACCGTTTCATGCTCATCTCATTTTTGACATCTTTTGAAGCTCTTCATATTTTTCACAGCTTTTCAGGCTCTTCATGTTTTTGAACACCGCTTTATGCTCCTCCTATTTTTCAGACCGTTTCATGCTCCTCATATATTTGACACCTTTGGAAGCTCTTCATATTTTTCACACTTTTTCAGTCTCTTCATGTTTTTCAACACAACTTCATGCTCCTCCTATTTTTCCGACCGTTTCATGCTGCTCATATTTTTGACACCTTTTGAAGCTCTTCATATTTTTGACACCTTTTGAAGCTCTTCATATATTTCACACCTTTTCAGGCTCTTCATGATTTTCAACACTGCTTCATGCTCCTCCTATTTTTCAGACCGTTTCATGCTCCTCATATTGTTGACACCTTTTGAAGCTCTTCATATTTTTCACACCTTTTGAAGCTCTTCATATATTTCACACCTTTTCAGGCTCTTCATGATTTTCAACACCGCTTCATGCTCCTCGTATTTTTCAGACCGTTTAATGCTCCTCATATTGTTGACTCCTTTTGAAGCTCTTCATATTTTTCACACCTTTTAGGCTCTTCATGTTTATCAACACCACTTCATGCTCCTCGTATTTTTCAGACCGTTTCATTCTCCTCATATTTTTGACACCTTTTGAAGCTCTGCCTTTTTTCACAACTTTTCAGGCTCTTCATGATTTTCAACACCGCTTCATGCTCCTCCTATTTTTCAGACCGTTTCATGCTCATCTCATTTTTGACATCTTTTGAAGCTCTTCATATTTTTCACAGCTTTTCAGGCTCTTCATGTTTTTGAACACCGCTTTATGCTCCTCCTATTTTTCAGACCGTTTCATGCTCCTCATATATTTGACACCTTTGGAAGCTCTTCATATTTTTCACACTTTTTCAGTCTCTTCATGTTTTTCAACACAACTTCATGCTCCTCCTATTTTTCCGACCGTTTCATGCTGCTCATATTTTTGACACCTTTTGAAGCTCTTCATATTTTTCACACCTTTTGAAGCTCTTCATATATTTCACACCTTTTCAGGCTCTTCATGATTTTCAACACTGCTTCATGCTCCTCCTATTTTTCAGACCGTTTCATGCTCCTCATATTGTTGACACCTTTTGAAGCTCTTCATATTTTTCACACCTTTTGAAGCTCTTCATATATTTCACACCTTTTCAGGCTCTTCATGATTTTCAACACCGCTTCATGCTCCTCGTATTTTTCAGACCGTTTAATGCTCCTCATATTGTTGACTCCTTTTGAAGCTCTTCATATTTTTCACACCTTTTAGGCTCTTCATGTTTATCAACACCACTTCATGCTCCTCGTATTTTTCAGACCGTTTCATTCTCCTCATATTTTTGACACCTTTTGAAGCTCTGCCTTTTTTCACAACTTTTCAGGCTCTTCATGATTTTCAACACCGCTTCATGCTCCTCCTATTTTTCAGACCGTTTCATGCTCATCTCATTTTTGACATCTTTTGAAGCTCTTCATATTTTTCACAGCTTTTCAGGCTCTTCATGTTTTTGAACACCGCTTTATGCTCCTCCTATTTTTCAGACCGTTTCATGCTCCTCATATATTTGACACCTTTGGAAGCTCTTCATATTTTTCACACTTTTTCAGTCTCTTCATGTTTTTCAACACAACTTCATGCTCCTCCTATTTTTCCGACCGTTTCATGCTGCTCATATTTTTGACACCTTTTGAAGCTCTTCATATATTTCACACCTTTTCAGGCTCTTCATGATTTTCAACACTGCTTCATGCGCCTCCTATTTTTCAGACCGTTTCATGCTCCTCATATTGTTGACACCTTTTGAAGCTCTTCATATTTTTCACACCTTTTGAAGCTCTTCATATATTTCACACCTTTTCAGGCTCTTCATGATTTTCAACACCGCTTCATGCTCCTCGTATTTTTCAGACCGTTTAATGCTCCTCATATTGTTGACTCCTTTTGAAGCTCTTCATATTTTTCACACCTTTTAGGCTCTTCATGTTTATCAACACCACTTCATGCTCCTCGTATTTTTCAGACCGTTTCATTCTCCTCATATTTTTGACCCCTTTTGAAGCTCTGCCTTTTTTCACAACTTTTCAGGCTCTTCATGATTTTCAACACCGCTTCATGCTCCTCCTATTTTTCAGACCGTTTCATGCTCATCTCATTTTTGACATCTTTTGAAGCTCTTCATATTTTTCACAGCTTTTCAGGCTCTTCATGTTTTTGAACACCGCTTTATGCTCCTCCTGTTTTTCAGACCGTTTCATGCTCCTCATATATTTGACACCTTTGGAAGCTCTTCATATTTTTCACACTTTTTCAGTCTCTTCATGTTTTTCAACACAACTTCATGCTCCTCCTATTTTTCCGACCGTTTCATGCTGCTCATATTTTTGACACCTTTTGAAGCTCTTCATATTTTTCACACCTTTTGAAGCTCTTCATATATTTCACACCTTTTCAGGCTCTTCATGATTTTCAACACTGCTTCATGCTCCTCCTATTTTTCAGACCGTTTCATGCTCCTCATATTGTTGACACCTTTTGAAGCTCTTCATATTTTTCACACCTTTTGAAGCTCTTCATATATTTCACACCTTTTCAGGCTCTTCATGATTTTCAACACCGCTTCATGCTCCTCGTATTTTTCAGACCGTTTAATGCTCCTCATATTGTTGACTCCTTTTGAAGCTCTTCATATTTTTCACACCTTTTAGGCTCTTCATGTTTATCAACACCACTTCATGCTCCTCGTATTTTTCAGACCGTTTCATTCTCCTCATATTTTTGACACCTTTTGAAGCTCTGCCTTTTTTCACAACTTTTCAGGCTCTTCATGATTTTCAACACCGCTTCATGCTCCTCCTATTTTTCAGACCGTTTCATGCTCATCTCATTTTTGACATCTTTTGAAGCTCTTCATATTTTTCACAGCTTTTCAGGCTCTTCATGTTTTTGAACACCGCTTTATGCTCCTCCTATTTTTCAGACCGTTTCATGCTCCTCATATATTTGACACCTTTGGAAGCTCTTCATATTTTTCACACTTTTTCAGTCTCTTCATGTTTTTCAACACAACTTCATGCTCCTCCTATTTTTCCGACCGTTTCATGCTGCTCATATTTTTGACACCTTTTGAAGCTCTTCATATTTTTCACACCTTTTGAAGCTCTTCATATATTTCACACCTTTTCAGGCTCTTCATGATTTTCAACACTGCTTCATGCTCCTCCTATTTTTCAGACCGTTTCATGCTCCTCATATTGTTGACACCTTTTGAAGCTCTTCATATTTTTCACACCTTTTGAAGCTCTTCATATATTTCACACCTTTTCAGGCTCTTCATGATTTTCAACACCGCTTCATGCTCCTCGTATTTTTCAGACCGTTTAATGCTCCTCATATTGTTGACTCCTTTTGAAGCTCTTCATATTTTTCACACCTTTTAGGCTCTTCATGTTTATCAACACCACTTCATGCTCCTCGTATTTTTCAGACCGTTTCATTCTCCTCATATTTTTGACACCTTTTGAAGCTCTGCCTTTTTTCACAACTTTTCAGGCTCTTCATGATTTTCAACACCGCTTCATGCTCCTCCTATTTTTCAGACCGTTTCATGCTCATCTCATTTTTGACATCTTTTGAAGCTCTTCATATTTTTCACAGCTTTTCAGGCTCTTCATGTTTTTGAACACCGCTTTATGCTCCTCCTATTTTTCAGACCGTTTCATGCTCCTCATATATTTGACACCTTTGGAAGCTCTTCATATTTTTCACACTTTTTCAGTCTCTTCATGTTTTTCAACACAACTTCATGCTCCTCCTATTTTTCCGACCGTTTCATGCTGCTCATATTTTTGACACCTTTTGAAGCTCTTCATATTTTTCACACCTTTTGAAGCTCTTCATATATTTCACACCTTTTCAGGCTCTTCATGATTTTCAACACTGCTTCATGCTCCTCCTATTTTTCAGACCGTTTCATGCTCCTCATATTGTTGACACCTTTTGAAGCTCTTCATATTTTTCACACCTTTTGAAGCTCTTCATATATTTCACACCTTTTCAGGCTCTTCATGATTTTCAACACCGCTTCATGCTCCTCGTATTTTTCAGACCGTTTAATGCTCCTCATATTGTTGACTCCTTTTGAAGCTCTTCATATTTTTCACACCTTTTAGGCTCTTCATGTTTATCAACACCACTTCATGCTCCTCGTATTTTTCAGACCGTTTCATTCTCCTCATATTTTTGACACCTTTTGAAGCTCTGCCTTTTTTCACAACTTTTCAGGCTCTTCATGATTTTCAACACCGCTTCATGCTCCTCCTATTTTTCAGACCGTTTCATGCTCATCTCATTTTTGACATCTTTTGAAGCTCTTCATATTTTTCACAGCTTTTCAGGCTCTTCATGTTTTTGAACACCGCTTTATGCTCCTCCTATTTTTCAGACCGTTTCATGCTCCTCATATATTTGACACCTTTGGAAGCTCTTCATATTTTTCACACTTTTTCAGTCTCTTCATGTTTTTCAACACAACTTCATGCTCCTCCTATTTTTCCGACCGTTTCATGCTGCTCATATTTTTGACACCTTTTGAAGCTCTTCATATTTTTCACACCTTTTGAAGCTCTTCATATATTTCACACCTTTTCAGGCTCTTCATGATTTTCAACACTGCTTCATGCTCCTCCTATTTTTCAGACCGTTTCATGCTCCTCATATTGTTGACACCTTTTGAAGCTCTTCATATTTTTCACACCTTTTGAAGCTCTTCATATATTTCACACCTTTTCAGGCTCTTCATGATTTTCAACACCGCTTCATGCTCCTCGTATTTTTCAGACCGTTTAATGCTCCTCATATTGTTGACTCCTTTTGAAGCTCTTCATATTTTTCACACCTTTTAGGCTCTTCATGTTTATCAACACCACTTCATGCTCCTCGTATTTTTCAGACCGTTTCATTCTCCTCATATTTTTGACACCTTTTGAAGCTCTGCCTTTTTTCACAACTTTTCAGGCTCTTCATGATTTTCAACACCGCTTCATGCTCCTCCTATTTTTCAGACCGTTTCATGCTCATCTCATTTTTGACATCTTTTGAAGCTCTTCATATTTTTCACAGCTTTTCAGGCTCTTCATGTTTTTGAACACCGCTTTATGCTCCTCCTATTTTTCAGACCGTTTCATGCTCCTCATATATTTGACACCTTTGGAAGCTCTTCATATTTTTCACACTTTTTCAGTCTCTTCATGTTTTTCAACACAACTTCATGCTCCTCCTATTTTTCCGACCGTTTCATGCTGCTCATATTTTTGACACCTTTTGAAGCTCTTCATATTTTTCACACCTTTTGAAGCTCTTCATATATTTCACACCTTTTCAGGCTCTTCATGATTTTCAACACTGCTTCATGCTCCTCCTATTTTTCAGACCGTTTCATGCTCCTCATATTGTTGACACCTTTTGAAGCTCTTCATATTTTTCACACCTTTTGAAGCTCTTCATATATTTCACACCTTTTCAGGCTCTTCATGATTTTCAACACCGCTTCATGCTCCTCGTATTTTTCAGACCGTTTAATGCTCCTCATATTGTTGACTCCTTTTGAAGCTCTTCATATTTTTCACACCTTTTAGGCTCTTCATGTTTATCAACACCACTTCATGCTCCTCGTATTTTTCAGACCGTTTCATTCTCCTCATATTTTTGACCCCTTTTGAAGCTCTGCCTTTTTTCACAACTTTTCAGGCTCTTCATGATTTTCAACACCGCTTCATGCTCCTCCTATTTTTCAGACCGTTTCATGCTCATCTCATTTTTGACATCTTTTGAAGCTCTTCATATTTTTCACAGCTTTTCAGGCTCTTCATGTTTTTGAACACCGCTTTATGCTCCTCCTATTTTTCAGACCGTTTCATGCTCCTCATATATTTGACACCTTTGGAAGCTCTTCATATTTTTCACACTTTTTCAGTCTCTTCATGTTTTTCAACACAACTTCATGCTCCTCCTATTTTTCCGACCGTTTCATGCTGCTCATATTTTTGACACCTTTTGAAGCTCTTCATATTTTTCACACCTTTTGAAGCTCTTCATATATTTCACACCTTTTCAGGCTCTTCATGATTTTCAACACTGCTTCATGCGCCTCCTATTTTTCAGACCGTTTCATGCTCCTCATATTGTTGACACCTTTTGAAGCTCTTCATATTTTTCACACCTTTTGAAGCTCTTCATATATTTCACACCTTTTCAGGCTCTTCATGATTTTCAACACCGCTTCATGCTCCTCGTATTTTTCAGACCGTTTAATGCTCCTCATATTGTTGACTCCTTTTGAAGCTCTTCATATTTTTCACACCTTTTAGGCTCTTCATGTTTATCAACACCACTTCATGCTCCTCGTATTTTTCAGACCGTTTCATTCTCCTCATATTTTTGACACCTTTTGAAGCTCTGCCTTTTTTCACAACTTTTCAGGCTCTTCATGATTTTCAACACCGCTTCATGCTCCTCCTATTTTTCAGACCGTTTCATGCTCATCTCATTTTTGACATCTTTTGAAGCTCTTCATATTTTTCACAGCTTTTCAGGCTCTTCATGTTTTTGAACACCGCTTTATGCTCCTCCTATTTTTCAGACCGTTTCATGCTCCTCATATATTTGACACCTTTGGAAGCTCTTCATATTTTTCACACTTTTTCAGTCTCTTCATGTTTTTCAACACAACTTCATGCTCCTCCTATTTTTCCGACCGTTTCATGCTGCTCATATTTTTGACACCTTTTGAAGCTCTTCATATTTTTCACACCTTTTGAAGCTCTTCATATATTTCACACCTTTTCAGGCTCTTCATGATTTTCAACACTGCTTCATGCTCCTCCTATTTTTCAGACCGTTTCATGCTCCTCATATTGTTGACACCTTTTGAAGCTCTTCATATTTTTCACACCTTTTGAAGCTCTTCATATATTTCACACCTTTTCAGGCTCTTCATGATTTTCAACACCGCTTCATGCTCCTCGTATTTTTCAGACCGTTTAATGCTCCTCATATTGTTGACTCCTTTTGAAGCTCTTCATATTTTTCACACCTTTTAGGCTCTTCATGTTTATCAACACCACTTCATGCTCCTCGTATTTTTCAGACCGTTTCATTCTCCTCATATTTTTGACACCTTTTGAAGCTCTGCCTTTTTTCACAACTTTTCAGGCTCTTCATGATTTTCAACACCGCTTCATGCTCCTCCTATTTTTCAGACCGTTTCATGCTCATCTCATTTTTGACATCTTTTGAAGCTCTTCATATTTTTCACAGCTTTTCAGGCTCTTCATGTTTTTGAACACCGCTTTATGCTCCTCCTATTTTTCAGACCGTTTCATGCTCCTCATATATTTGACACCTTTGGAAGCTCTTCATATTTTTCACACTTTTTCAGTCTCTTCATGTTTTTCAACACAACTTCATGCTCCTCCTATTTTTCCGACCGTTTCATGCTGCTCATATTTTTGACACCTTTTGAAGCTCTTCATATTTTTCACACCTTTTGAAGCTCTTCATATATTTCACACCTTTTCAGGCTCTTCATGATTTTCAACACTGCTTCATGCTCCTCCTATTTTTCAGACCGTTTCATGCTCCTCATATTGTTGACACCTTTTGAAGCTCTTCATATTTTTCACACCTTTTGAAGCTCTTCATATATTTCACACCTTTTCAGGCTCTTCATGATTTTCAACACCGCTTCATGCTCCTCGTATTTTTCAGACCGTTTAATGCTCCTCATATTGTTGACTCCTTTTGAAGCTCTTCATATTTTTCACACCTTTTAGGCTCTTCATGTTTATCAACACCACTTCATGCTCCTCGTATTTTTCAGACCGTTTCATTCTCCTCATATTTTTGACACCTTTTGAAGCTCTGCCTTTTTTCACAACTTTTCAGGCTCTTCATGATTTTCAACACCGCTTCATGCTCCTCCTATTTTTCAGACCGTTTCATGCTCATCTCATTTTTGACATCTTTTGAAGCTCTTCATATTTTTCACAGCTTTTCAGGCTCTTCATGTTTTTGAACACCGCTTTATGCTCCTCCTATTTTTCAGACCGTTTCATGCTCCTCATATATTTGACACCTTTGGAAGCTCTTCATATTTTTCACACTTTTTCAGTCTCTTCATGTTTTTCAACACAACTTCATGCTCCTCCTATTTTTCCGACCGTTTCATGCTGCTCATATTTTTGACACCTTTTGAAGCTCTTCATATTTTTCACACCTTTTGAAGCTCTTCATATATTTCACACCTTTTCAGGCTCTTCATGATTTTCAACACTGCTTCATGCGCCTCCTATTTTTCAGACCGTTTCATGCTCCTCATATTGTTGACACCTTTTGAAGCTCTTCATATTTTTCACACCTTTTGAAGCTCTTCATATATTTCACACCTTTTCAGGCTCTTCATGATTTTCAACACCGCTTCATGCTCCTCGTATTTTTCAGACCGTTTAATGCTCCTCATATTGTTGACTCCTTTTGAAGCTCTTCATATTTTTCACACCTTTTAGGCTCTGCATGTTTATCAACACCACTTCATGCTCCTCGTATTTTTCAGACCGTTTCATTCTCCTCATATTTTTGACACCTTTTGAAGCTCTGCCTTTTTTCACAACTTTTCAGGCTCTTCATGATTTTCAACACCGCTTCATGCTCCTCCTATTTTTCAGACGGTTTCATGCTCATCTCATTTTTGACATCTTTTGAAGCTCTTCATATTTTTCACAGCTTTTCAGGCTCTTCATGTTTTTGAACACCGCTTTATGCTCCTCCTATTTTTCAGACCGTTTCATGCTCCTCATATATTTGACACCTTTGGAAGCTCTTCATATTTTTCACACTTTTTCAGTCTCTTCATGTTTTTCAACACAACTTCATGCTCCTCCTATTTTTCCGACCGTTTCATGCTGCTCATATTTTTGACACCTTTTGAAGCTCTTCATATTTTTCACACCTTTTGAAGCTCTTCATATATTTCACACCTTTTCAGGCTCTTCATGATTTTCAACACTGCTTCATGCTCCTCCTATTTTTCAGACCGTTTCATGCTCCTCATATTGTTGACACCTTTTGAAGCTCTTCATATTTTTCACACCTTTTGAAGCTCTTCATATATTTCACACCTTTTCAGGCTCTTCATGATTTTCAACACCGCTTCATGCTCCTCGTATTTTTCAGACCGTTTAATGCTCCTCATATTGTTGACTCCTTTTGAAGCTCTTCATATTTTTCACACCTTTTAGGCTCTTCATGTTTATCAACACCACTTCATGCTCCTCGTATTTTTCAGACCGTTTCATTCTCCTCATATTTTTGACACCTTTTGAAGCTCTGCCTTTTTTCACAACTTTTCAGGCTCTTCATGATTTTCAACACCGCTTCATGCTCCTCCTATTTTTCAGACCGTTTCATGCTCATCTCATTTTTGACATCTTTTGAAGCTCTTCATATTTTTCACAGCTTTTCAGGCTCTTCATGTTTTTGAACACCGCTTTATGCTCCTCCTATTTTTCAGACCGTTTCATGCTCCTCATATATTTGACACCTTTGGAAGCTCTTCATATTTTTCACACTTTTTCAGTCTCTTCATGTTTTTCAACACAACTTCATGCTCCTCCTATTTTTCCGACCGTTTCATGCTGCTCATATTTTTGACACCTTTTGAAGCTCTTCATATTTTTCACACCTTTTGAAGCTCTTCATATATTTCACACCTTTTCAGGCTCTTCATGATTTTCAACACTGCTTCATGCTCCTCCTATTTTTCAGACCGTTTCATGCTCCTCATATTGTTGACACCTTTTGAAGCTCTTCATATTTTTCACACCTTTTGAAGCTCTTCATATATTTCACACCTTTTCAGGCTCTTCATGATTTTCAACACCGCTTCATGCTCCTCGTATTTTTCAGACCGTTTAATGCTCCTCATATTGTTGACTCCTTTTGAAGCTCTTCATATTTTTCACACCTTTTAGGCTCTTCATGTTTATCAACACCACTTCATGCTCCTCGTATTTTTCAGACCGTTTCATTCTCCTCATATTTTTGACCCCTTTTGAAGCTCTGCCTTTTTTCACAACTTTTCAGGCTCTTCATGATTTTCAACACCGCTTCATGCTCCTCCTATTTTTCAGACCGTTTCATGCTCATCTCATTTTTGACATCTTTTGAAGCTCTTCATATTTTTCACAGCTTTTCAGGCTCTTCATGTTTTTGAACACCGCTTTATGCTCCTCCTATTTTTCAGACCGTTTCATGCTCCTCATATATTTGACACCTTTGGAAGCTCTTCATATTTTTCACACTTTTTCAGTCTCTTCATGTTTTTCAACACAACTTCATGCTCCTCCTATTTTTCCGACCGTTTCATGCTGCTCATATTTTTGACACCTTTTGAAGCTCTTCATATTTTTCACACCTTTTGAAGCTCTTCATATATTTCACACCTTTTCAGGCTCTTCATGATTTTCAACACTGCTTCATGCGCCTCCTATTTTTCAGACCGTTTCATGCTCCTCATATTGTTGACACCTTTTGAAGCTCTTCATATTTTTCACACCTTTTGAAGCTCTTCATATATTTCACACCTTTTCAGGCTCTTCATGATTTTCAACACCGCTTCATGCTCCTCGTATTTTTCAGACCGTTTAATGCTCCTCATATTGTTGACTCCTTTTGAAGCTCTTCATATTTTTCACACCTTTTAGGCTCTTCATGTTTATCAACACCACTTCATGCTCCTCGTATTTTTCAGACCGTTTCATTCTCCTCATATTTTTGACACCTTTTGAAGCTCTGCCTTTTTTCACAACTTTTCAGGCTCTTCATGATTTTCAACACCGCTTCATGCTCCTCCTATTTTTCAGACCGTTTCATGCTCATCTCATTTTTGACATCTTTTGAAGCTCTTCATATTTTTCACAGCTTTTCAGGCTCTTCATGTTTTTGAACACCGCTTTATGCTCCTCCTATTTTTCAGACCGTTTCATGCTCCTCATATATTTGACACCTTTGGAAGCTCTTCATATTTTTCACACTTTTTCAGTCTCTTCATGTTTTTCAACACAACTTCATGCTCCTCCTATTTTTCCGACCGTTTCATGCTGCTCATATTTTTGACACCTTTTGAAGCTCTTCATATTTTTCACACCTTTTGAAGCTCTTCATATATTTCACACCTTTTCAGGCTCTTCATGATTTTCAACACTGCTTCATGCTCCTCCTATTTTTCAGACCGTTTCATGCTCCTCATATTGTTGACACCTTTTGAAGCTCTTCATATTTTTCACACCTTTTGAAGCTCTTCATATATTTCACACCTTTTCAGGCTCTTCATGATTTTCAACACCGCTTCATGCTCCTCGTATTTTTCAGACCGTTTAATGCTCCTCATATTGTTGACTCCTTTTGAAGCTCTTCATATTTTTCACACCTTTTAGGCTCTTCATGTTTATCAACACCACTTCATGCTCCTCGTATTTTTCAGACCGTTTCATTCTCCTCATATTTTTGACACCTTTTGAAGCTCTGCCTTTTTTCACAACTTTTCAGGCTCTTCATGATTTTCAACACCGCTTCATGCTCCTCCTATTTTTCAGACCGTTTCATGCTCATCTCATTTTTGACATCTTTTGAAGCTCTTCATATTTTTCACAGCTTTTCAGGCTCTTCATGTTTTTGAACACCGCTTTATGCTCCTCCTATTTTTCAGACCGTTTCATGCTCCTCATATATTTGACACCTTTGGAAGCTCTTCATATTTTTCACACTTTTTCAGTCTCTTCATGTTTTTCAACACAACTTCATGCTCCTCCTATTTTTCCGACCGTTTCATGCTGCTCATATTTTTGACACCTTTTGAAGCTCTTCATATTTTTCACACCTTTTGAAGCTCTTCATATATTTCACACCTTTTCAGGCTCTTCATGATTTTCAACACTGCTTCATGCTCCTCCTATTTTTCAGACCGTTTCATGCTCCTCATATTGTTGACACCTTTTGAAGCTCTTCATATTTTTCACACCTTTTGAAGCTCTTCATATATTTCACACCTTTTCAGGCTCTTCATGATTTTCAACACCGCTTCATGCTCCTCGTATTTTTCAGACCGTTTAATGCTCCTCATATTGTTGACTCCTTTTGAAGCTCTTCATATTTTTCACACCTTTTAGGCTCTTCATGTTTATCAACACCACTTCATGCTCCTCGTATTTTTCAGACCGTTTCATTCTCCTCATATTTTTGACACCTTTTGAAGCTCTGCCTTTTTTCACAACTTTTCAGGCTCTTCATGATTTTCAACACCGCTTCATGCTCCTCCTATTTTTCAGACCGTTTCATGCTCATCTCATTTTTGACATCTTTTGAAGCTCTTCATATTTTTCACAGCTTTTCAGGCTCTTCATGTTTTTGAACACCGCTTTATGCTCCTCCTATTTTTCAGACCGTTTCATGCTCCTCATATATTTGACACCTTTGGAAGCTCTTCATATTTTTCACACTTTTTCAGTCTCTTCATGTTTTTCAACACAACTTCATGCTCCTCCTATTTTTCCGACCGTTTCATGCTGCTCATATTTTTGACACCTTTTGAAGCTCTTCATATTTTTCACACCTTTTGAAGCTCTTCATATATTTCACACCTTTTCAGGCTCTTCATGATTTTCAACACTGCTTCATGCGCCTCCTATTTTTCAGACCGTTTCATGCTCCTCATATTGTTGACACCTTTTGAAGCTCTTCATATTTTTCACACCTTTTGAAGCTCTTCATATATTTCACACCTTTTCAGGCTCTTCATGATTTTCAACACCGCTTCATGCTCCTCCTATTTTTCAGACCGTTTCATGCTCATCTCATTTTTGACATCTTTTGAAGCTCTTCATATTTTTCACAGCTTTTCAGGCTCTTCATGTTTTTGAACACCGCTTTATGCTCCTCCTATTTTTCAGACCGTTTCATGCTCCACATATATTTGACACCTTTGGAAGCTCTTCATATTTTTCACACTTTTTCAGTCTCTTCATGTTTTTCAACACAACTTCATGGTCCTCCTATTTTTCCGACCGTTTCATGCTGCTCATATTTTTGACACCTTTTGAAGCTCTTCATATTTTTCACACCTTTTGAAGCTCTTCATATATTTCACACCTTTTCAGGCTCTTCATGATTTTCAACACTGCTTCATGCTCCTCCTATTTTTCAGACCGTTTCATGCTCCTCATATTGTTGACACCTTTTGAAGCTCTTCATATTTTTCACACCTTTTGAAGCTCTTCATATATTTCACACCTTTTCAGGCTCTTCATGATTTTCAACACCGCTTCATGCTCCTCGTATTTTTCAGACCGTTTAATGCTCCTCATATTGTTGACTCCTTTTGAAGCTCTTCATATTTTTCACACCTTTTAGGCTCTTCATGTTTATCAACACCACTTCATGCTCCTCGTATTTTTCAGACCGTTTCATTCTCCTCATATTTTTGACACCTTTTGAAGCTCTGCCTTTTTTCACAACTTTTCAGGCTCTTCATGATTTTCAACACCGCTTCATGCTCCTCCTATTTTTCAGACCGTTTCATGCTCATCTCATTTTTGACATCTTTTGAAGCTCTTCATATTTTTCACAGCTTTTCAGGCTCTTCATGTTTTTGAACACCGCTTTATGCTCCTCCTATTTTTCAGACCGTTTCATGCTCCTCATATATTTGACACCTTTGGAAGCTCTTCATATTTTTCACACTTTTTCAGTCTCTTCATGTTTTTCAACACAACTTCATGCTCCTCCTATTTTTCCGACCGTTTCATGCTGCTCATATTTTTGACACCTTTTGAAGCTCTTCATATTTTTCACACCTTTTGAAGCTCTTCATATATTTCACACCTTTTCAGGCTCTTCATGATTTTCAACACTGCTTCATGCGCCTCCTATTTTTCAGACCGTTTCATGCTCCTCATATTGTTGACACCTTTTGAAGCTCTTCATATTTTTCACACCTTTTGAAGCTCTTCATATATTTCACACCTTTTCAGGCTCTTCATGATTTTCAACACCGCTTCATGCTCCTCGTATTTTTCAGACCGTTTAATGCTCCTCATATTGTTGACTCCTTTTGAAGCTCTTCATATTTTTCACACCTTTTAGGCTCTTCATGTTTATCAACACCACTTCATGCTCCTCGTATTTTTCAGACCGTTTCATTCTCCTCATATTTTTGACACCTTTTGAAGCTCTGCCTTTTTTCACAACTTTTCAGGCTCTTCATGATTTTCAACACCGCTTCATGCTCCTCCTATTTTTCAGACCGTTTCATGCTCATCTCATTTTTGACATCTTTTGAAGCTCTTCATATTTTTCACAGCTTTTCAGGCTCTTCATGTTTTTGAACACCGCTTTATGCTCCTCCTATTTTTCAGACCATTTCATGCTCCTCATATATTTGACACCTTTGGAAGCTCTTCATATTTTTCACACTTTTTCAGTCTCTTCATGTTTTTCAACACAACTTCATGCTCCTCCTATTTTTCCGACCGTTTCATGCTGCTCATATTTTTGACACCTTTTGAAGCTCTTCATATTTTTCACACCTTTTGAAGCTCTTCATATATTTCACACCTTTTCAGGCTCTTCATGATTTTCAACACTGCTTCATGCTCCTCCTATTTTTCAGACCGTTTCATGCTCCTCATATTGTTGACACCTTTTGAAGCTCTTCATATTTTTCACACCTTTTGAAGCTCTTCATATATTTCACACCTTTTCAGGCTCTTCATGATTTTCAACACCGCTTCATGCTCCTCGTATTTTTCAGACCGTTTAATGCTCCTCATATTGTTGACTCCTTTTGAAGCTCTTCATATTTTTCACACCTTTTAGGCTCTTCATGTTTATCAACACCACTTCATGCTCCTCGTATTTTTCAGACCGTTTCATTCTCCTCATATTTTTGACACCTTTTGAAGCTCTGCCTTTTTTCACAACTTTTCAGGCTCTTCATGATTTTCAACACCGCTTCATGCTCCTCCTATTTTTCAGACCGTTTCATGCTCATCTCATTTTTGACATCTTTTGAAGCTCTTCATATTTTTCACAGCTTTTCAGGCTCTTCATGTTTTTGAACACCGCTTTATGCTCCTCCTATTTTTCAGACCGTTTCATGCTCCTCATATATTTGACACCTTTGGAAGCTCTTCATATTTTTCACACTTTTTCAGTCTCTTCATGTTTTTCAACACAACTTCATGCTCCTCCTATTTTTCCGACCGTTTCATGCTGCTCATATTTTTGACACCTTTTGAAGCTCTTCATATTTTTCACACCTTTTGAAGCTCTTCATATATTTCACACCTTTTCAGGCTCTTCATGATTTTCAACACTGCTTCATGCTCCTCCTATTTTTCAGACCGTTTCATGCTCCTCATATTGTTGACACCTTTTGAAGCTCTTCATATTTTTCACACCTTTTGAAGCTCTTCATATATTTCACACCTTTTCAGGCTCTTCATGATTTTCAACACCGCTTCATGCTCCTCGTATTTTTCAGACCGTTTAATGCTCCTCATATTGTTGACTCCTTTTGAAGCTCTTCATATTTTTCACACCTTTTAGGCTCTTCATGTTTATCAACACCACTTCATGCTCCTCGTATTTTTCAGACCGTTTCATTCTCCTCATATTTTTGACACCTTTTGAAGCTCTGCCTTTTTTCACAACTTTTCAGGCTCTTCATGATTTTCAACACCGCTTCATGCTCCTCCTATTTTTCAGACCGTTTCATGCTCATCTCATTTTTGACATCTTTTGAAGCTCTTCATATTTTTCACAGCTTTTCAGGCTCTTCATGTTTTTGAACACCGCTTTATGCTCCTCCTATTTTTCAGACCGTTTCATGCTCCTCATATATTTGACACCTTTGGAAGCTCTTCATATTTTTCACACTTTTTCAGTCTCTTCATGTTTTTCAACACAACTTCATGCTCCTCCTATTTTTCCGACCGTTTCATGCTGCTCATATTTTTGACACCTTTTGAAGCTCTTCATATTTTTCACACCTTTTGAAGCTCTTCATATATTTCACACCTTTTCAGGCTCTTCATGATTTTCAACACTGCTTCATGCTCCTCCTATTTTTCAGACCGTTTCATGCTCCTCATATTGTTGACACCTTTTGAAGCTCTTCATATTTTTCACACCTTTTGAAGCTCTTCATATATTTCACACCTTTTCAGGCTCTTCATGATTTTCAACACCGCTTCATGCTCCTCGTATTTTTCAGACCGTTTAATGCTCCTCATATTGTTGACTCCTTTTGAAGCTCTTCATATTTTTCACACCTTTTAGGCTCTTCATGTTTATCAACACCACTTCATGCTCCTCGTATTTTTCAGACCGTTTCATTCTCCTCATATTTTTGACACCTTTTGAAGCTCTGCCTTTTTTCACAACTTTTCAGGCTCTTCATGATTTTCAACACCGCTTCATGCTCCTCCTATTTTTCAGACCGTTTCATGCTCATCTCATTTTTGACATCTTTTGAAGCTCTTCATATTTTTCACAGCTTTTCAGGCTCTTCATGTTTTTGAACACCGCTTTATGCTCCTCCTATTTTTCAGACCGTTTCATGCTCCTCATATATTTGACACCTTTGGAAGCTCTTCATATTTTTCACACTTTTTCAGTCTCTTCATGTTTTTCAACACAACTTCATGCTCCTCCTATTTTTCCGACCGTTTCATGCTGCTCATATTTTTGACACCTTTTGAAGCTCTTCATATTTTTCACACCTTTTGAAGCTCTTCATATATTTCACACCTTTTCAGGCTCTTCATGATTTTCAACACTGCTTCATGCTCCTCCTATTTTTCAGACCGTTTCATGCTCCTCATATTGTTGACACCTTTTGAAGCTCTTCATATTTTTCACACCTTTTGAAGCTCTTCATATATTTCACACCTTTTCAGGCTCTTCATGATTTTCAACACCGCTTCATGCTCCTCGTATTTTTCAGACCGTTTAATGCTCCTCATATTGTTGACTCCTTTTGAAGCTCTTCATATTTTTCACACCTTTTAGGCTCTTCATGTTTATCAACACCACTTCATGCTCCTCGTATTTTTCAGACCGTTTCATTCTCCTCATATTTTTGACACCTTTTGAAGCTCTGCCTTTTTTCACAACTTTTCAGGCTCTTCATGATTTTCAACACCGCTTCATGCTCCTCCTATTTTTCAGACCGTTTCATGCTCATCTCATTTTTGACATCTTTTGAAGCTCTTCATATTTTTCACAGCTTTTCAGGCTCTTCATGTTTTTGAACACCGCTTTATGCTCCTCCTATTTTTCAGACCGTTTCATGCTCCTCATATATTTGACACCTTTGGAAGCTCTTCATATTTTTCACACTTTTTCAGTCTCTTCATGTTTTTCAACACAACTTCATGCTCCTCCTATTTTTCCGACCGTTTCATGCTGCTCATATTTTTGACACCTTTTGAAGCTCTTCATATTTTTCACACATTTTGAAGCTCTTCATATATTTCACACCTTTTCAGGCTCTTCATGATTTTCAACACTGCTTCATGCGCCTCCTATTTTTCAGACCGTTTCATGCTCCTCATATTGTTGACACCTTTTGAAGCTCTTCATATTTTTCACACCTTTTGAAGCTCTTCATATATTTCACACCTTTTCAGGCTCTTCATGATTTTCAACACCGCTTCATGCTCCTCGTATTTTTCAGACCGTTTAATGCTCCTCATATTGTTGACTCCTTTTGAAGCTCTTCATATTTTTCACACCTTTTAGGCTCTTCATGTTTATCAACACCACTTCATGCTCCTCGTATTTTTCAGACCGTTTCATTCTCCTCATATTTTTGACACCTTTTGAAGCTCTGCCTTTTTTCACAACTTTTCAGGCTCTTCATGATTTTCAACACCGCTTCATGCTCCTCCTATTTTTCAGACCGTTTCATGCTCATCTCATTTTTGACATCTTTTGAAGCTCTTCATATTTTTCACAGCTTTTCAGGCTCTTCATGTTTTTGAACACCGCTTTATGCTCCTCCTATTTTTCAGACCGTTTCATGCTCCTCATATATTTGACACCTTTGGAAGCTCTTCATATTTTTCACACTTTTTCAGTCTCTTCATGTTTTTCAACACAACTTCATGCTCCTCCTATTTTTCCGACCGTTTCATGCTGCTCATATTTTTGACACCTTTTGAAGCTCTTCATATTTTTCACACCTTTTGAAGCTCTTCATATATTTCACACCTTTTCAGGCTCTTCATGATTTTCAACACTGCTTCATGCTCCTCCTATTTTTCAGACCGTTTCATGCTCCTCATATTGTTGACACCTTTTGAAGCTCTTCATATTTTTCACACCTTTTGAAGCTCTTCATATATTTCACACCTTTTCAGGCTCTTCATGATTTTCAACACCGCTTCATGCTCCTCGTATTTTTCAGACCGTTTAATGCTCCTCATATTGTTGACTCCTTTTGAAGCTCTTCATATTTTTCACACCTTTTAGGCTCTTCATGTTTATCAACACCACTTCATGCTCCTCGTATTTTTCAGACCGTTTCATTCTCCTCATATTTTTGACACCTTTTGAAGCTCTGCCTTTTTTCACAACTTTTCAGGCTCTTCATGATTTTCAACACCGCTTCATGCTCCTCCTATTTTTCAGACCGTTTCATGCTCATCTCATTTTTGACATCTTTTGAAGCTCTTCATATTTTTCACAGCTTTTCAGGCTCTTCATGTTTTTGAACACCGCTTTATGCTCCTCCTATTTTTCAGACCGTTTCATGCTCCTCATATATTTGACACCTTTGGAAGCTCTTCATATTTTTCACACTTTTTCAGTCTCTTCATGTTTTTCAACACAACTTCATGCTCCTCCTATTTTTCCGACCGTTTCATGCTGCTCATATTTTTGACACCTTTTGAAGCTCTTCATATTTTTCACACCTTTTGAAGCTCTTCATATATTTCACACCTTTTCAGGCTCTTCATGATTTTCAACACTGCTTCATGCTCCTCCTATTTTTCAGACCGTTTCATGCTCCTCATATTGTTGACACCTTTTGAAGCTCTTCATATTTTTCACACCTTTTGAAGCTCTTCATATATTTCACACCTTTTCAGGCTCTTCATGATTTTCAACACCGCTTCATGCTCCTCGTATTTTTCAGACCGTTTAATGCTCCTCATATTGTTGACTCCTTTTGAAGCTCTTCATATTTTTCACACCTTTTAGGCTCTTCATGTTTATCAACACCACTTCATGCTCCTCGTATTTTTCAGACCGTTTCATTCTCCTCATATTTTTGACACCTTTTGAAGCTCTGCCTTTTTTCACAACTTTTCAGGCTCTTCATGATTTTCAACACCGCTTCATGCTCCTCCTATTTTTCAGACCGTTTCATGCTCATCTCATTTTTGACATCTTTTGAAGCTCTTCATATTTTTCACAGCTTTTCAGGCTCTTCATGTTTTTGAACACCGCTTTATGCTCCTCCTATTTTTCAGACCGTTTCATGCTCCTCATATATTTGACACCTTTGGAAGCTCTTCATATTTTTCACACTTTTTCAGTCTCTTCATGTTTTTCAACACAACTTCATGCTCCTCCTATTTTTCCGACCGTTTCATGCTGCTCATATTTTTGACACCTTTTGAAGCTCTTCATATTTTTCACACCTTTTGAAGCTCTTCATATATTTCACACCTTTTCAGGCTCTTCATGATTTTCAACACTGCTTCATGCTCCTCCTATTTTTCAGACCGTTTCATGCTCCTCATATTGTTGACACCTTTTGAAGCTCTTCATATTTTTCACACCTTTTGAAGCTCTTCATATATTTCACACCTTTTCAGGCTCTTCATGATTTTCAACACCGCTTCATGCTCCTCGTATTTTTCAGACCGTTTAATGCTCCTCATATTGTTGACTCCTTTTGAAGCTCTTCATATTTTTCACACCTTTTAGGCTCTTCATGTTTATCAACACCACTTCATGCTCCTCGTATTTTTCAGACCGTTTCATTCTCCTCATATTTTTGACACCTTTTGAAGCTCTGCCTTTTTTCACAACTTTTCAGGCTCTTCATGATTTTCAACACCGCTTCATGCTCCTCCTATTTTTCAGACCGTTTCATGCTCATCTCATTTTTGACATCTTTTGAAGCTCTTCATATTTTTCACAGCTTTTCAGGCTCTTCATGTTTTTGAACACCGCTTTATGCTCCTCCTATTTTTCAGACCGTTTCATGCTCCTCATATATTTGACACCTTTGGAAGCTCTTCATATTTTTCACACTTTTTCAGTCTCTTCATGTTTTTCAACACAACTTCATGCTCCTCCTATTTTTCCGACCGTTTCATGCTGCTCATATTTTTGACACCTTTTGAAGCTCTTCA
The DNA here is from genome assembly GCF_033118175.1 of Dama dama. Classification (NCBI taxonomy): domain Eukaryota; kingdom Metazoa; phylum Chordata; class Mammalia; order Artiodactyla; family Cervidae; genus Dama; species Dama dama. The sequence continues at coordinate 1,763,933 of NW_026870900.1, forward strand.
TATTTTTCACACCTTTTGAAGCTCTTCATATATTTCACACCTTTTCAGGCTCTTCATGATTTTCAACACTGCTTCATGCGCCTCCTATTTTTCAGACCGTTTCATGCTCCTCATATTGTTGACACCTTTTGAAGCTCTTCATATTTTTCACACCTTTTGAAGCTCTTCATATATTTCACACCTTTTCAGGCTCTTCATGATTTTCAACACCGCTTCATGCTCCTCGTATTTTTCAGACCGTTTAATGCTCCTCATATTGTTGACTCCTTTTGAAGCTCTTCATATTTTTCACACCTTTTAGGCTCTGCATGTTTATCAACACCACTTCATGCTCCTCGTATTTTTCAGACCGTTTCATTCTCCTCATATTTTTGACACCTTTTGAAGCTCTGCCTTTTTTCACAACTTTTCAGGCTCTTCATGATTTTCAACACCGCTTCATGCTCCTCCTATTTTTCAGACCGTTTCATGCTCATCTCATTTTTGACATCTTTTGAAGCTCTTCATATTTTTCACAGCTTTTCAGGCTCTTCATGTTTTTGAACACCGCTTTATGCTCCTCCTATTTTTCAGACCGTTTCATGCTCCTCATATATTTGACACCTTTGGAAGCTCTTCATATTTTTCACACTTTTTCAGTCTCTTCATGTTTTTCAACACAACTTCATGCTCCTCCTATTTTTCCGACCGTTTCATGCTGCTCATATTTTTGACACCTTTTGAAGCTCTTCATATTTTTCACACCTTTTGAAGCTCTTCATATATTTCACACCTTTTCAGGCTCTTCATGATTTTCAACACTGCTTCATGCTCCTCCTATTTTTCAGACCGTTTCATGCTCCTCATATTGTTGACACCTTTTGAAGCTCTTCATATTTTTCACACCTTTTGAAGCTCTTCATATATTTCACACCTTTTCAGGCTCTTCATGATTTTCAACACCGCTTCATGCTCCTCGTATTTTTCAGACCGTTTAATGCTCCTCATATTGTTGACTCCTTTTGAAGCTCTTCATATTTTTCACACCTTTTAGGCTCTTCATGTTTATCAACACCACTTCATGCTCCTCGTATTTTTCAGACCGTTTCATTCTCCTCATATTTTTGACACCTTTTGAAGCTCTGCCTTTTTTCACAACTTTTCAGGCTCTTCATGATTTTCAACACCGCTTCATGCTCCTCCTATTTTTCAGACCGTTTCATGCTCATCTCATTTTTGACATCTTTTGAAGCTCTTCATATTTTTCACAGCTTTTCAGGCTCTTCATGTTTTTGAACACCGCTTTATGCTCCTCCTATTTTTCAGACCGTTTCATGCTCCTCATATATTTGACACCTTTGGAAGCTCTTCATATTTTTCACACTTTTTCAGTCTCTTCATGTTTTTCAACACAACTTCATGCTCCTCCTATTTTTCCGACCGTTTCATGCTGCTCATATTTTTGACACCTTTTGAAGCTCTTCATATTTTTCACACCTTTTGAAGCTCTTCATATATTTCACACCTTTTCAGGCTCTTCATGATTTTCAACACTGCTTCATGCTCCTCCTATTTTTCAGACCGTTTCATGCTCCTCATATTGTTGACACCTTTTGAAGCTTTTCATATTTTTCACACCTTTTGAAGCTCTTCAAATATTTCACACCTTTTCAGGCTCTTCATGATTTTCAACACCGCTTCATGCTCCTCGTATTTTTCAGACCGTTTAATGCTCCTCATATTGTTGACTCCTTTTGAAGCTCTTCATATTTTTCACACCTTTTAGGCTCTTCATGTTTATCAACACCACTTCATGCTCCTCGTATTTTTCAGACCGTTTCATTCTCCTCATATTTTTGACACCTTTTGAAGCTCTGCCTTTTTTCACAACTTTTCAGGCTCTTCATGATTTTCAACACCGCTTCATGCTCCTCCTATTTTTCAGACCGTTTCATGCTCATCTCATTTTTGACATCTTTTGAAGCTCTTCATATTTTTCACACCTTTTGAATCTTTTCATATTTCATATTTTTGAAGCTCTTCATATTTTTCACACGTTTTCAGGCTCTTCATGTTTTTCAACATCACTTCATGCTCCCCCTGTTTTTCAGACCGTTACATGCTCCTCATATTTTTGACACCTTTTGAAGCTCTTCATATTTTTCAAACCTTTTGAAGCTCTTCATATTTTTCACCCCTTTTCAGGCTCTTCCTGTTTTTGAACACCACTTCATGCTCTTCCTAATTTTCAGACTGTTTCATGCTCGTCATATTTTTGACACCTTTGGAGCTCTTCATATTTTTCACTCCTTTTCAGGCTCTTCATGTTTTTGAACACCACTTCATGCTCTTCCTAATTTTCAGACTGTTTCATGCTACTCATGTTTTTGCCACCTTTTGAAACTCTTCATATCTTTCACACCTTTTCAGGCTCTTCATGTTTTTCAACAGCGCTTCATGCTCCTCCTGTTTTTCAGACCGTTTCATGCTTCTTATATTTTTCACACCTTTTGAAGCTCTTCATATTTTTCAGAACTTTTCAGGCTCTTCATGTTTTTGAACACCGTTTCATGCTGTTCCTATTTTTCAGACCGTTTCATGCTCCCCATATATTTGACACCTTTTGACGCTCTTCATATTTTTCACACCTTTTACGGCTCTTCATGTTTTTGAACACCGCTTCATGCTCCTCCTATTTTTCAGACCGTTTCATGCACCTCATATTTTTGACACCTTTTGAAGCTCTTCATATTTTTCACACCTCTTCAGGCTCTTCATTTTTTTGAACACCGCTACATACTCCTCCTATTTTTCAGACCGTTTCATGCTCCTCAAATTTCTGACACCTTTTGTAGCTCTTCATATTTTTCACACCTTTTCAGGCTCTTCATGTTTTTCAACATCACTTCATGCTCCTCCAATTTTTCAGAACGTTTCATGCTCCTCAAATTTTTGACAGCTTTTGAAGCTCTTCATATTTTTCACACCTTTTCAGTCTCTTCATGTTCTTTAACACCGCTTCATCCTCCTCCTATTTTTCAGACCGTTTCATGCTCCTCATATTTGTTACACGTTTTGAAGCTTGACATAATTTGAGAGCTTTTCAGGCTCTTCATGTTTTTGAATACCGCTTCATGCTCCTCCTTTTTTTCAGACCGTTTCATGCTCCTCATATTTTTGAACCTTTTGAAGCTCTTCATATATTTCACAGCTTTTCAGGCTCTTCATGTTCTTTAACACCGCTTCATGCTCCTCCTATTTTTCAGACAGTTTCATGCTCCTCATATTTTTCACACCTTTTGAAGCTTGACATAATTGCACAGCTTTTCATGCTCTTCATGTTTTTGAATACCGCTTCATGCTCCTCGTATTTTTCAGACCGTTTCATTCTCCTCATATTTTTGACACCTTTTGAAGCTCTGCCTTTTTTCACAACTTTTCAGGCTCTTCATGATTTTCAACACCGCTTCATGCTCCTCCTATTTTTCAGACCGTTTCATGCTCATCTCATTTTTGACATCTTTTGAAGCTCTTCATATTTTTCACAGCTTTTCAGGCTCTTCATGTTTTTGAACACCGCTTTATGCTCCTCCTATTTTTCAGACCGTTTCATGCTCCTCATATATTTGACACCTTTGGAAGCTCTTCATATTTTTCACACTTTTTCAGTCTCTTCATGTTTTTCAACACAACTTCATGCTCCTCCTATTTTTCCGACCGTTTCATGCTGCTCATATTTTTGACACCTTTTGAAGCTCTTCATATTTTTCACACCTTTTGAAGCTCTTCATATATTTCACACCTTTTCAGGCTCTTCATGATTTTCAACACCGCTTCATGCTCCTCGTATTTTTCAGACCGTTTAATGCTCCTCATATTGTTGACTCCTTTTGAAGCTCTTCATATTTTTCACACCTTTTAGGCTCTTCATGTTTATCAACACCACTTCATGCTCCTCGTATTTTTCAGACCGTTTCATTCTCCTCATATTTTTGACACCTTTTGAAGCTCTGCCTTTTTTCACAACTTTTCAGGCTCTTCATGATTTTCAACACCGCTTCATGCTCCTCCTATTTTTCAGACCGTTTCATGCTCATCTCATTTTTGACATCTTTTGAAGCTCTTCATATTTTTCACAGCTTTTCAGGCTCTTCATGTTTTTGAACACCGCTTTATGCTCCTCCTATTTTTCAGACCGTTTCATGCTCCTCATATATTTGACACCTTTGGAAGCTCTTCATATTTTTCACACTTTTTCAGTCTCTTCATGTTTTTCAACACAACTTCATGCTCCTCCTATTTTTCCGACCGTTTCATGCTGCTCATATTTTTGACACCTTTTGAAGCTCTTCATATTTTTCACACCTTTTGAAGCTCTTCATATATTTCACACCTTTTCAGGCTCTTCATGATTTTCAACACTGCTTCATGCTCCTCCTATTTTTCAGACCGTTTCATGCTCCTCATATTGTTGACACCTTTTGAAGCTTTTCATATTTTTCACACCTTTTGAAGCTCTTCATATATTTCACACCTTTTCAGGCTCTTCATGATTTTCAACACCGCTTCATGCTCCTCGTATTTTTCAGACCGTTTAATGCTCCTCATATTGTTGACTCCTTTTGAAGCTCTTCATATTTTTCACACCTTTTAGGCTCTTCATGTTTATCAACACCACTTCATGCTCCTCGTATTTTTCAGACCGTTTCATTCTCCTCATATTTTTGACACCTTTTGAAGCTCTGCCTTTTTTCACAACTTTTCAGGCTCTTCATGATTTTCAACACCGCTTCATGCTCCTCCTATTTTTCAGACCGTTTCATGCTCATCTCATTTTTGACATCTTTTGAAGCTCTTCATATTTTTCACACCTTTTGAATCTTTTCATATTTCATATTTTTGAAGCTCTTCATATTTTTCACACGTTTTCAGGCTCTTCATGTTTTTCAACATCACTTCATGCTCCCCCTGTTTTTCAGACCGTTACATGCTCCTCATATTTTTGACACCTTTTGAAGCTCTTCATATTTTTCAAACCTTTTGAAACTCTTCATATTTTTCACCCCTTTTCAGGCTCTTCCTGTTTTTGAACACCACTTCATGCTCTTCCTAATTTTCAGACTGTTTCATGCTCGTCATATTTTTGACACCTTTGGAGCTCTTCATATTTTTCACTCCTTTTCAGGCTCTTCATGTTTTTGAACACCACTTCATGCTCTTCCTAATTTTCAGACTGTTTCATGCTACTCATGTTTTTGCCACCTTTTGAAACTCTTCATATCTTTCACACCTTTTCAGGCTCTTCATGTTTTTCAACAGCGCTTCATGCTCCTCCTGTTTTTCAGACCGTTTCATGCTTCTTATATTTTTCACACCTTTTGAAGCTCTTCATATTTTTCAGAACTTTTCAGGCTCTTCATGTTTTTGAACACCGTTTCATGCTGTTCCTATTTTTCAGACCGTTTCATGCTCCCCATATATTTGACACCTTTTGACGCTCTTCATATTTTTCACACCTTTTACGGCTCTTCATGTTTTTGAACACCGCTTCATGCTCCTCCTATTTTTCAGACCGTTTCATGCACCTCATATTTTTGACACCTTTTGAAGCTCTTCATATTTTTCACACCTCTTCAGGCTCTTCATTTTTTTGAACACCGCTACATACTCCTCCTATTTTTCAGACCGTTTCATGCTCCTCAAATTTCTGACACCTTTTGTAGCTCTTCATATTTTTCACACCTTTTCAGGCTCTTCATGTTTTTCAACATCACTTCATGCTCCTCCAATTTTTCAGAACGTTTCATGCTCCTCAAATTTTTGACAGCTTTTGAAGCTCTTCATATTTTTCACACCTTTTCAGTCTCTTCATGTTCTTTAACACCGCTTCATCCTCCTCCTATTTTTCAGACCGTTTCATGCTCCTCATATTTGTTACACGTTTTGAAGCTTGACATAATTTGAGAGCTTTTCAGGCTCTTCATGTTTTTGAATACCGCTTCATGCTCCTCCTTTTTTTCAGACCGTTTCATGCTCCTCATATTTTTGAACCTTTTGAAGCTCTTCATATATTTCACAGCTTTTCAGGCTCTTCATGTTCTTTAACACCGCTTCATGCTCCTCCTATTTTTCAGACAGTTTCATGCTCCTCATATTTTTCACACCTTTTGAAGCTTGACATAATTGCACAGCTTTTCATGCTCTTCATGTTTTTGAATACCGCTTCATGCTCCTCGTATTTTTCAGACCGTTTCATTCTCCTCATATTTTTGACACCTTTTGAAGCTCTGCCTTTTTTCACAACTTTTCAGGCTCTTCATGATTTTCAACACCGCTTCATGCTCCTCCTATTTTTCAGACCGTTTCATGCTCATCTCATTTTTGACATCTTTTGAAGCTCTTCATATTTTTCACAGCTTTTCAGGCTCTTCATGTTTTTGAACACCGCTTTATGCTCCTCCTATTTTTCAGACCGTTTCATGCTCCTCATATATTTGACACCTTTGGAAGCTCTTCATATTTTTCACACTTTTTCAGTCTCTTCATGTTTTTCAACACAACTTCATGCTCCTCCTATTTTTCCGACCGTTTCATGCTGCTCATATTTTTGACACCTTTTGAAGCTCTTCATATTTTTCACACCTTTTGAAGCTCTTCATATATTTCACACCTTTTCAGGCTCTTCATGATTTTCAACACTGCTTCATGCTCCTCCTATTTTTCAGACCGTTTCATGCTCCTCATATTGTTGACACCTTTTGAAGCTCTTCATATTTTTCACACCTTTTGAAGCTCTTCATATATTTCACACCTTTTCAGGCTCTTCATGATTTTCAACACCGCTTCATGCTCCTCGTATTTTTCAGACCGTTTAATGCTCCTCATATTGTTGACTCCTTTTGAAGCTCTTCATATTTTTCACACCTTTTAGGCTCTTCATGTTTATCAACACCACTTCATGCTCCTCGTATTTTTCAGACCGTTTCATTCTCCTCATATTTTTGACACCTTTTGAAGCTCTGCCTTTTTTCACAACTTTTCAGGCTCTTCATGATTTTCAACACCGCTTCATGCTCCTCCTATTTTTCAGACCGTTTCATGCTCATCTCATTTTTGACATCTTTTGAAGCTCTTCATATTTTTCACAGCTTTTCAGGCTCTTCATGTTTTTGAACACCGCTTTATGCTCCTCCTATTTTTCAGACCGTTTCATGCTCCTCATATATTTGACACCTTTGGAAGCTCTTCATATTTTTCACACTATTTCAGTCTCTTCATGTTTTTCAACACAACTTCATGCTCCTCCTATTTTTCCGACCGTTTCATGCTGCTCATATTTTTGACACCTTTTGAAGCTCTTCATATTTTTCACACCTTTTGAAGCTCTTCATATATTTCACACCTTTTCAGGCTCTTCATGATTTTCAACACTGCTTCATGCTCCTCCTATTTTTCAGACCGTTTCATGCTCCTCATATTGTTGACACCTTTTGAAGCTCTTCATATTTTTCACACCTTTTGAAGCTCTTCATATATTTCACACCTTTTCAGGCTCTTCATGATTTTCAACACCGCTTCATGCTCCTCGTATTTTTCAGACCGTTTAATGCTCCTCATATTGTTGACTCCTTTTGAAGCTCTTCATATTTTTCACACCTTTTAGGCTCTTCATGTTTATCAACACCACTTCATGCTCCTCGTATTTTTCAGACCGTTTCATTCTCCTCATATTTTTGACACCTTTTGAAGCTCTGCCTTTTTTCACAACTTTTCAGGCTCTTCATGATTTTCAACACCGCTTCATGCTCCTCCTATTTTTCAGACCGTTTCATGCTCATCTCATTTTTGACATCTTTTGAAGCTCTTCATATTTTTCACAGCTTTTCAGGCTCTTCATGTTTTTGAACACCGCTTTATGCTCCTCCTATTTTTCAGACCGTTTCATGCTCCTCATATATTTGACACCTTTGGAAGCTCTTCATATTTTTCACACTTTTTCAGTCTCTTCATGTTTTTCAACACAACTTCATGCTCCTCCTATTTTTCCGACCGTTTCATGCTGCTCATATTTTTGACACCTTTTGAAGCTCTTCATATTTTTCACACCTTTTGAAGCTCTTCATATATTTCACACCTTTTCAGGCTCTTCATGATTTTCAACACTGCTTCATGCGCCTCCTATTTTTCAGACCGTTTCATGCTCCTCATATTGTTGACACCTTTTGAAGCTCTTCATATTTTTCACACCTTTTGAAGCTCTTCATATATTTCACACCTTTTCAGGCTCTTCATGATTTTCAACACCGCTTCATGCTCCTCGTATTTTTCAGACCGTTTAATGCTCCTCATATTGTTGACTCCTTTTGAAGCTCTTCATATTTTTCACACCTTTTAGGCTCTGCATGTTTATCAACACCACTTCATGCTCCTCGTATTTTTCAGACCGTTTCATTCTCCTCATATTTTTGACACCTTTTGAAGCTCTGCCTTTTTTCACAACTTTTCAGGCTCTTCATGATTTTCAACACCGCTTCATGCTCCTCCTATTTTTCAGACCGTTTCATGCTCATCTCATTTTTGACATCTTTTGAAGCTCTTCATATTTTTCACAGCTTTTCAGGCTCTTCATGTTTTTGAACACCGCTTTATGCTCCTCCTATTTTTCAGACCGTTTCATGCTCCTCATATATTTGACACCTTTGGAAGCTCTTCATATTTTTCACACTTTTTCAGTCTCTTCATGTTTTTCAACACAACTTCATGCTCCTCCTATTTTTCCGACCGTTTCATGCTGCTCATATTTTTGACACCTTTTGAAGCTCTTCATATTTTTCACACCTTTTGAAGCTCTTCATATATTTCACACCTTTTCAGGCTCTTCATGATTTTCAACACTGCTTCATGCTCCTCCTATTTTTCAGACCGTTTCATGCTCCTCATATTGTTGACACCTTTTGAAGCTCTTCATATTTTTCACACCTTTTGAAGCTCTTCATATATTTCACACCTTTTCAGGCTCTTCATGATTTTCAACACCGCTTCATGCTCCTCGTATTTTTCAGACCGTTTAATGCTCCTCATATTGTTGACTCCTTTTGAAGCTCTTCATATTTTTCACACCTTTTAGGCTCTTCATGTTTATCAACACCACTTCATGCTCCTCGTATTTTTCAGACCGTTTCATTCTCCTCATATTTTTGACACCTTTTGAAGCTCTGCCTTTTTTCACAACTTTTCAGGCTCTTCATGATTTTCAACACCGCTTCATGCTCCTCCTATTTTTCAGACCGTTTCATGCTCATCTCATTTTTGACATCTTTTGAAGCTCTTCATATTTTTCACAGCTTTTCAGGCTCTTCATGTTTTTGAACACCGCTTTATGCTCCTCCTATTTTTCAGACCGTTTCATGCTCCTCATATATTTGACACCTTTGGAAGCTCTTCATATTTTTCACACTTTTTCAGTCTCTTCATGTTTTTCAACACAACTTCATGCTCCTCCTATTTTTCCGACCGTTTCATGCTGCTCATATTTTTGACACCTTTTGAAGCTCTTCATATTTTTCACACCTTTTGAAGCTCTTCATATATTTCACACCTTTTCAGGCTCTTCATGATTTTCAACACTGCTTCATGCTCCTCCTATTTTTCAGACCGTTTCATGCTCCTCATATTGTTGACACCTTTTGAAGCTTTTCATATTTTTCACACCTTTTGAAGCTCTTCATATATTTCACACCTTTTCAGGCTCTTCATGATTTTCAACACCGCTTCATGCTCCTCGTATTTTTCAGACCGTTTAATGCTCCTCATATTGTTGACTCCTTTTGAAGCTCTTCATATTTTTCACACCTTTTAGGCTCTTCATGTTTATCAACACCACTTCATGCTCCTCGTATTTTTCAGACCGTTTCATTCTCCTCATATTTTTGACACCTTTTGAAGCTCTGCCTTTTTTCACAACTTTTCAGGCTCTTCATGATTTTCAACACCGCTTCATGCTCCTCCTATTTTTCAGACCGTTTCATGCTCATCTCATTTTTGACATCTTTTGAAGCTCTTCATATTTTTCACACCTTTTGAATCTTTTCATATTTCATATTTTTGAAGCTCTTCATATTTTTCACACGTTTTCAGGCTCTTCATGTTTTTCAACATCACTTCATGCTCCCCCTGTTTTTCAGACCGTTACATGCTCCTCATATTTTTGACACCTTTTGAAGCTCTTCATATTTTTCAAACCTTTTGAAACTCTTCATATTTTTCACGCCTTTTCAGGCTCTTCCTGTTTTTGAACACCACTTCATGCTCTTCCTAATTTTCAGACTGTTTCATGCTCGTCATATTTTTGACACCTTTGGAGCTCTTCATATTTTTCACTCCTTTTCAGGCTCTTCATGTTTTTGAACACCACTTCATGCTCTTCCTAATTTTCAGACTGTTTCATGCTACTCATGTTTTTGCCACCTTTTGAAACTCTTCATATCTTTCACACCTTTTCAGGCTCTTCATGTTTTTCAACAGCGCTTCATGCTCCTCCTGTTTTTCAGACCGTTTCATGCTTCTTATATTTTTCACACCTTTTGAAGCTCTTCATATTTTTCAGAACTTTTCAGGCTCTTCATGTTTTTGAACACCGTTTCATGCTGTTCCTATTTTTCAGACCGTTTCATGCTCCCCATATATTTGACACCTTTTGACGCTCTTCATATTTTTCACACCTTTTACGGCTCTTCATGTTTTTGAACACCGCTTCATGCTCCTCCTATTTTTCAGACCGTTTCATGCACCTCATATTTTTGACACCTTTTGAAGCTCTTCATATTTTTCACACCTCTTCAGGCTCTTCATTTTTTTGAACACCGCTACATACTCCTCCTATTTTTCAGACCGTTTCATGCTCCTCAAATTTCTGACACCTTTTGTAGCTCTTCATATTTTTCACACCTTTTCAGGCTCTTCATGTTTTTCAACATCACTTCATGCTCCTCCAATTTTTCAGAACGTTTCATGCTCCTCAAATTTTTGACAGCTTTTGAAGCTCTTCATATTTTTCACACCTTTTCAGTCTCTTCATGTTCTTTAACACCGCTTCATCCTCCTCCTATTTTTCAGACCGTTTCATGCTCCTCATATTTGTTACACGTTTTGAAGCTTGACATAATTTGAGAGCTTTTCAGGCTCTTCATGTTTTTGAATACCGCTTCATGCTCCTCCTTTTTTTCAGACCGTTTCATGCTCCTCATATTTTTGAACCTTTTGAAGCTCTTCATATATTTCACAGCTTTTCAGGCTCTTCATGTTCTTTAACACCGCTTCATGCTCCTCCTATTTTTCAGACAGTTTCATGCTCCTCATATTTTTCACACCTTTTGAAGCTTGACATAATTGCACAGCTTTTCATGCTCTTCATGTTTTTGAATACCGCTTCATGCTCCTCCTATTTTTCAGACCGTTTCATGCTCCTTATATTTTTGACACCTTTTGAAGCTCTTCATATTTTTCACACCTTTTCAGGCACTTCATGTTTTTCAACACCACTTCATTCTTCTCCTATTTTTCAGACCTTTTCATGCTCCTCATATTTTTGACACCTTTTGAAGCTCTTCATATGTTTCACAACTTCTGAAGCTCTTCATGTTTTTTAACACCTTTTCATGCTCCTCCTATATTGCAGACAGTTTCATGCTCCTCATATTTTGACACCTTTTGAAGCTCTTTATATTTTTCACAGCTTTTCAGGGTCTTCATGTTTTTCTACACCACTTCATGCTTCTCCTATTTTTCAGACCGTTTCCTGCTCCTCATATATTTGACTCCTTTTGAAGCTCTTCATATTTTTCACACCTTTTCAGGCTCTTCATGTTTTTGAACACCGCTTCATGCTCCTCCTATTTTTCAGACCGTTTCATGCTCCTCATATTTTTGACAACTTTTGAAGCTCTTCGTATTTTTCACACCTTTTCTGAATCTTCATGTTTTTGAACTCTGTTTCTTGCTCCTCCAATATTTCAGACCGTTTCATTCTCCTCATATTTTTGACGCCTTTTGAAGCTCTTCATATTTTTCACACATTTTCAGGCTCCCCATGTTTTTCAACACGGCTTCATCATCCTCCTATTTTCTGATCATTTCATGCTCCTCATATTTTTCAGACCGTTTCATGCTCCTCATATTTTTGACACCTTTTGAAGCTCTTCATATTTTTCACACCTTTTCAGGCTCTTCATGTTTTTGAACACGGCTTCATGATCCTCCTGTATTTCAGACCGTTTCATGCTCCTCATATTTTTGACACTTTTTGAAGCTCTTCATATTTTTCACACCTTTTCAGGCTCTTCATGTTTTCAACACCGCTTCATGATCATCCTATTTTCCAGACCGTTTCATGCTCCTCATATTTTTGACACTTTTTGAAGCTCTTCATATTTTTCACACCTTTTCAGGCTCTTCATGTTTTCAACACCGCTTCATGATCATCCTATTTTCCAGACCGTTTCATGCTCCTCCTATTTTTGACAACTTTTGAAGCTCTTCGTATTTCTCACAGCTTTTAAGCTCTTCATATTTTTCACACGTTTTCAGGCTCTTCATGTTTTTCCACACCGCTTCATGCTCGTCCTATTTTCCAGACCGTTTCATGCTCCTCATGTATTTCCAACCTTTTGAAGCTCTTCATATTTTTCACACCTTTTCAGGCTCTTCATGTTTTTGAACACTGCTTCATGCTCCTCATATTTTTCATACCGTTTCATGCTCCTCATGTATTTCACACCTTTAGAAGCTCTTCATATTTTTCACAGCTTTTCAGGCTCTTCATGTTTTTGAACACCGTTTCATGCTTCTCCTATTTTTCAGACCGTTTCATGATCCTCATATTGTTGACACCTTTTGAAATCTTCATATACTTCACACCTTTTCAGATTCTTCATTTTTTTGAAAAGGACTTCATGCTCTTTCTATTTCTCAGACCGTTTCATGGTAATCTCATTTTTGTCACCTTTTGAAGCTCTTCATATTTTTCAACACCGCATCATGCTCCTCCTATTTTTCAGACAGTTTCATGCTCCTCATATTTTTGACACGTTTTGAAGCTCTTCATATTTTTCACACCTTTTCAGGCTCTTCATGTTTTTCAACACTGTTTCATGATCCTCCTATTTTTCAGACCGTTTCATGCTCCTCATAATTTTGACACCTTTTGAAGCTCTTCTTATATTTCACACCTTTTCAGACTCTTCATGTTTTCGAAAACCACTTCAAGTTCCTCCTATTTTTGTGACCGTTTCATGCTCTTCATATTTTTGACACCTTTTGAAGCTCTTCATATTTTTCACACCTTTTGAAGCTCTTCATATATTTCACACTTTTTCAGGCTCTTCATGTTTTTCAACACCACTTCATGCTCCTCCTATTTTTCAGACCTTTTCATGCTCTTCATATTTTTGACACCTTTTGAAGCTCTTCATATTTTTCACACCTTTTGAAGCTCTTCATATATTTCACACCTTTTGAAGCTCTTCATATTTTTCACATTTTTAAAGCTCTTCAAATTTTTCACACCTTTTCAGGCTCTTCATGTTTTTGAACACCGCTTCATGCTCCTCCGGTTTTTCAGACCGTTTCATGCTCCTCATATTTTTGACACCTTTTGAAGCTTTTCATATTTTTGCAACATTTCAGGCTTTTCATGTTTTTGAACACCTCTTCATGCTCCTCGTATTTTTCACACCTTTTGAAGCTCTTCATATTTTTCATACCTTTTCAGGCTCTTCATGTTTTTCAACAGTGCTTCATGCTCCTCCTATTTTTCAGACCGTTTAATGCTCCTCCTGTACTTCACACCTTTTGTAGCTCTTCATATTTTTCACACCTTTTCAGGCTCTTCATGTTTTGCAACACCGCTTCATGCTACTCCTATTTTTGAGCCCAATTAATGCTCCTCATGTATTTCACACCTTTTGAAGCTCTTCATATTTTTCACACGATTTCAGGCTCTTCATGTTTTTCAACAACACTTCATGCTCCACCATTTTTCAGACCGCTTCATGCTCATCTCATTTTTGACACTTTTTGAAAGTGTTCATATTTTTCACACCTTTTGAAGCTCTTCATATTTTTCACACGTTTTCAGGCTCTTCATGTTTTTCAACACCGCTTCATGCTCCTCCTATTTTTCACACCTTTTGAAGCTCTTCATATTTTTCACACCTTTTCAGGCTCTTCATGTTTTTGAACAGCTCTTCATGCTGCTCCTATTTTTCAGACCGTTTCATGCTTCTCATATTTTTGACACGTTTTGAAGCTCTTCATATTTTTCACACATTTTCAGGCTCTTCATGTATTTCAACACCACTTCATGCTCCTCCTATTTTTCAGACCGTTTCATGCTCCTCATATTTTTGACACCTTTTGAAGCTCTTCATATTTTTCACACCTTGTCACGCTGTACATGTTTTTGAAGACCTCTTCATGCTCTTCCTATTTTTCAGACCGTTTCATGCTCCTCATATTTTTGACACCTTTTGAAGCTCTTCATATTTTTCAAACCTTTTGAAACTCTTCATATTTTTCACCCCTTTTCAGGCTCTTCCTGTTTTTGAACACCACTTCATGCTCTTCCTAATTTTCAGACTGTTTCATGCTCGTCATATTTTTGACACCTTTGGAGCTCTTCATATTTTTCACTCCTTTTCAGGCTCTTCATGTTTTTGAACACCACTTCATGCTCTTCCTAATTTTCAGACTGTTTCATGCTACTCATGTTTTTGCCACCTTTTGAAACTCTTCATATCTTTCACACCTTTTCAGGCTCTTCATGTTTTTCAACAGCGCTTCATGCTCCTCCTGTTTTTCAGACCGTTTCATGCTTCTTATATTTTTCACACCTTTTGAAGCTCTTCATATTTTTCAGAACTTTTCAGGCTCTTCATGTTTTTGAACACCGTTTCATGCTGTTCCTATTTTTCAGACCGTTTCATGCTCCCCATATATTTGACACCTTTTGACGCTCTTCATATTTTTCACACCTTTTACGGCTCTTCATGTTTTTGAACACCGCTTCATGCTCCTCCTATTTTTCAGACCGTTTCATGCACCTCATATTTTTGACACCTTTTGAAGCTCTTCATATTTTTCACACCTCTTCAGGCTCTTCATTTTTTTGAACACCGCTACATACTCCTCCTATTTTTCAGACCGTTTCATGCTCCTCAAATTTCTGACACCTTTTGTAGCTCTTCATATTTTTCACACCTTTTCAGGCTCTTCATGTTTTTCAACATCACTTCCTGCTCCTCCTATTTTTCAGAACGTTTCATGCTCCTCAAATTTTTGACAGCTTTTGAAGCTCTTCATATTTTTCACACCTTTTCAGTCTCTTCATGTTCTTTAACACCGCTTCATCCTCCTCCTATTTTTCAGACCGTTTCATGCTCCTCATATTTGTTACACGTTTTGAAGCTTGACATAATTTGAGAGCTTTTCAGGCTCTTCATGTTTTTGAATACCGCTTCATGCTCCTCCGGTTTTTCAGACCGTTTCATGCTCCTCATATTTTTGACACCTTTTGAAGCTTTTCATATTTTTGCAACATTTCAGGCTTTTCATGTTTTTGAACACCTCTTCATGCTCCTCGTATTTTTCACACCTTTTGAAGCTCTTCATATTTTTCATACCTTTTCAGGCTCTTCATGTTTTTCAACAGTGCTTCATGCTCCTCCTATTTTTCAGACCGTTTAATGCTCCTCCTGTACTTCACACCTTTTGTAGCTCTTCATATTTTTCACACCTTTTCAGGCTCTTCATGTTTTGCAACACCGCTTCATGCTACTCCTATTTTTGAGCCCAATTAATGCTCCTCATGTATTTCACACCTTTTGAAGCTCTTCATATTTTTCACACGATTTCAGGCTCTTCATGTTTTTCAACAACACTTCATGCTCCACCATTTTTCAGACCGCTTCATGCTCATCTCATTTTTGACACTTTTTGAAAGTGTTCATATTTTTCACACCTTTTGAAGCTCTTCATATTTTTCACACGTTTTCAGGCTCTTCATGTTTTTCAACACCGCTTCATGCTCCTCCTATTTTTCACACCTTTTGAAGCTCTTCATATTTTTCACACCTTTTCAGGCTCTTCATGTTTTTGAACAGCTCTTCATGCTGCTCCTATTTTTCAGACCGTTTCATGCTTCTCATATTTTTGACACGTTTTGAAGCTCTTCATATTTTTCACACATTTTCAGGCTCTTCATGTATTTCAACACCACTTCATGCTCCTCCTATTTTTCAGACCGTTTCATGCTCCTCATATTTTTGACACCTTTTGAAGCTCTTCATATTTTTCACACCTTGTCACGCTGTACATGTTTTTGAAGACCTCTTCATGCTCTTCCTATTTTTCAGACCGTTTCATGCTCCTCATATTTTTGACACCTTTTGAAGCTCTTCATATTTTTCAAACCTTTTGAAACTCTTCATATTTTTCACCCCTTTTCAGGCTCTTCCTGTTTTTGAACACCACTTCATGCTCTTCCTAATTTTCAGACTGTTTCATGCTCGTCATATTTTTGACACCTTTGGAGCTCTTCATATTTTTCACTCCTTTTCAGGCTCTTCATGTTTTTGAACACCACTTCATGCTCTTCCTAATTTTCAGACTGTTTCATGCTACTCATGTTTTTGCCACCTTTTGAAACTCTTCATATCTTTCACACCTTTTCAGGCTCTTCATGTTTTTCAACAGCGCTTCATGCTCCTCCTGTTTTTCAGACCGTTTCATGCTTCTTATATTTTTCACACCTTTTGAAGCTCTTCATATTTTTCAGAACTTTTCAGGCTCTTCATGTTTTTGAACACCGTTTCATGCTGTTCCTATTTTTCAGACCGTTTCATGCTCCCCATATATTTGACACCTTTTGACGCTCTTCATATTTTTCACACCTTTTACGGCTCTTCATGTTTTTGAACACCGCTTCATGCTCCTCCTATTTTTCAGACCGTTTCATGCACCTCATATTTTTGACACCTTTTGAAGCTCTTCATATTTTTCACACCTCTTCAGGCTCTTCATTTTTTTGAACACCGCTACATACTCCTCCTATTTTTCAGACCGTTTCATGCTCCTCAAATTTCTGACACCTTTTGTAGCTCTTCATATTTTTCACACCTTTTCAGGCTCTTCATGTTTTTCAACATCACTTCCTGCTCCTCCTATTTTTCAGAACGTTTCATGCTCCTCAAATTTTTGACAGCTTTTGAAGCTCTTCATATTTTTCACACCTTTTCAGTCTCTTCATGTTCTTTAACACCGCTTCATCCTCCTCCTATTTTTCAGACCGTTTCATGCTCCTCATATTTGTTACACGTTTTGAAGCTTGACATAATTTGAGAGCTTTTCAGGCTCTTCATGTTTTTGAATACCGCTTCATGCTCCTCCTTTTTTTCAGACCGTTTCATGCTCCTCATATTTTTGAACCTTTTGAAGCTCTTCATATATTTCACAGCTTTTCAGGCTCTTCATGTTCTTTAACACCGCTTCATGCTCCTCCTATTTTTCAGACAGTTTCATGCTCCTCATATTTTTCACACCTTTTGAAGCTTGACATAATTGCACAGCTTTTCATGCTCTTCATGTTTTTGAATACCGCTTCATGCTCCTCCTATTTTTCAGACCGTTTCATGCTCCTTATATTTTTGACACCTTTTGAAGCTCTTCATATTTTTCACACCTTTTCAGGCACTTCATGTTTTTCAACACCACTTCATTCTTCTCCTATTTTTCAGACCTTTTCATGCTCCTCATATTTTTGACACCTTTTGAAGCTCTTCATATGTTTCACAACTTCTGAAGCTCTTCATGTTTTTTAACACCTTTTCATGCTCCTCCTATATTGCAGACAGTTTCATGCTCCTCATATTTTGACACCTTTTGAAGCTCTTTATATTTTTCACAGCTTTTCAGGGTCTTCATGTTTTTCTACACCACTTCATGCTTCTCCTATTTTTCAGACCGTTTCCTGCTCCTCATATATTTGACTCCTTTTGAAGCTCTTCATATTTTTCACACCTTTTCAGGCTCTTCATGTTTTTGAACACCGCTTCATGCTCCTCCTATTTTTCAGACCGTTTCATGCTCCTCATATTTTTGACAACTTTTGAAGCTCTTCGTATTTTTCACACCTTTTCTGAATCTTCATGTTTTTGAACTCTGTTTCTTGCTCCTCCAATATTTCAGACCGTTTCATTCTCCTCATATTTTTGACGCCTTTTGAAGCTCTTCATATTTTTCACACATTTTCAGGCTCCCCATGTTTTTCAACACGGCTTCATCATCCTCCTATTTTCTGATCATTTCATGCTCCTCATATTTTTCAGACCGTTTCATGCTCCTCATATTTTTGACACCTTTTGAAGCTCTTCATATTTTTCACACCTTTTCAGGCTCTTCATGTTTTTGAACACGGCTTCATGATCCTCCTGTATTTCAGACCGTTTCATGCTCCTCATATTTTTGACACTTTTTGAAGCTCTTCATATTTTTCACACCTTTTCAGGCTCTTCATGTTTTCAACACCGCTTCATGATCATCCTATTTTCCAGACCGTTTCATGCTCCTCATATTTTTGACACTTTTTGAAGCTCTTCATATTTTTCACACCTTTTCAGGCTCTTCATGTTTTCAACACCGCTTCATGATCATCCTATTTTCCAGACCGTTTCATGCTCCTCCTATTTTTGACAACTTTTGAAGCTCTTCGTATTTCTCACAGCTTTTAAGCTCTTCATATTTTTCACACGTTTTCAGGCTCTTCATGTTTTTCCACACCGCTTCATGCTCGTCCTATTTTCCAGACCGTTTCATGCTCCTCATGTATTTCCAACCTTTTGAAGCTCTTCATATTTTTCACACCTTTTCAGGCTCTTCATGTTTTCAACACCGCTTCATGATCATCCTATTTTCCAGACCGTTTCATGCTCCTCCTATTTTTGACAACTTTTGAAGCTCTTCGTATTTCTCACAGCTTTTAAGCTCTTCATATTTTTCACACGTTTTCAGGCTCTTCATGTTTTTCCACACCGCTTCATGCTCGTCCTATTTTCCAGACCGTTTCATGCTCCTCATGTATTTCCAACCTTTTGAAGCTCTTCATATTTTTCACACCTTTTCAGGCTCTTCATGTTTTTGAACACTGCTTCATGCTCCTCATATTTTTCATACCGTTTCATGCTCCTCATGTATTTCACACCTTTAGAAGCTCTTCATATTTTTCACAGCTTTTCAGGCTCTTCATGTTTTTGAACACCGTTTCATGCTTCTCCTATTTTTCAGACCGTTTCATGATCCTCATATTGTTGACACCTTTTGAAATCTTCATATACTTCACACCTTTTCAGATTCTTCATTTTTTTGAAAAGGACTTCATGCTCTTTCTATTTCTCAGACCGTTTCATGGTAATCTCATTTTTGTCACCTTTTGAAGCTCTTCATATTTTTCAACACCGCATCATGCTCCTCCTATTTTTCAGACAGTTTCATGCTCCTCATATTTTTGACACGTTTTGAAGCTCTTCATATTTTTCACACCTTTTCAGGCTCTTCATGTTTTTCAACACTGTTTCATGATCCTCCTATTTTTCAGACCGTTTCATGCTCCTCATAATTTTGACACCTTTTGAAGCTCTTCTTATATTTCACACCTTTTCAGACTCTTCATGTTTTCGAAAACCTCTTCAAGTTCCTCCTATTTTTGTGACCGTTTCATGCTCTTCATATTTTTGACACCTTTTGAAGCTCTTCATATTTTTCACACCTTTTGAAGCTCTTCATATATTTCACACTTTTTCAGGCTCTTCATGTTTTTCAACACCACTTCATGCTCCTCCTATTTTTCAGACCTTTTCATGCTCTTCATATTTTTGACACCTTTTGAAGCTCTTCATATTTTTCACACCTTTTGAAGCTCTTCATATATTTCACACCTTTTGAAGCTCTTCATATTTTTCACATTTTTAAAGCTCTTCAAATTTTTCACACCTTTTCAGGCTCTTCATGTTTTTGAACACCGCTTCATGCTCCTCCGGTTTTTCAGACCGTTTCATGCTCCTCATATTTTTGACACCTTTTGAAGCTTTTCATATTTTTGCAACATTTCAGGCTTTTCATGTTTTTGAACACCTCTTCATGCTCCTCGTATTTTTCACACCTTTTGAAGCTCTTCATATTTTTCATACCTTTTCAGGCTCTTCATGTTTTTCAACAGTGCTTCATGCTCCTCCTATTTTTCAGACCGTTTAATGCTCCTCCTGTACTTCACACCTTTTGTAGCTCTTCATATTTTTCACACCTTTTCAGGCTCTTCATGTTTTGCAACACCGCTTCATGCTACTCCTATTTTTGAGCCCAATTAATGCTCCTCATGTATTTCACACCTTTTGAAGCTCTTCATATTTTTCACACGATTTCAGGCTCTTCATGTTTTTCAACAACACTTCATGCTCCACCATTTTTCAGACCGCTTCATGCTCATCTCATTTTTGACACTTTTTGAAAGTGTTCATATTTTTCACACCTTTTGAAGCTCTTCATATTTTTCACACGTTTTCAGGCTCTTCATGTTTTTCAACACCGCTTCATGCTCCTCCTATTTTTCACACCTTTTGAAGCTCTTCATATTTTTCACACCTTTTCAGGCTCTTCATGTTTTTGAACAGCTCTTCATGCTGCTCCTATTTTTCAGACCGTTTCATGCTTCTCATATTTTTGACACGTTTTGAAGCTCTTCATATTTTTCACACATTTTCAGGCTCTTCATGTATTTCAACACCACTTCATGCTCCTCCTATTTTTCAGACCGTTTCATGCTCCTCATATTTTTGACACCTTTTGAAGCTCTTCATATTTTTCACACCTTGTCACGCTGTACATGTTTTTGAAGACCTCTTCATGCTCTTCCTATTTTTCAGACCGTTTCATGCTCCTCATATTTTTGACACCTTTTGAAGCTCTTCATATTTTTCAAACCTTTTGAAACTCTTCATATTTTTCACCCCTTTTCAGGCTCTTCCTGTTTTTGAACACCACTTCATGCTCTTCCTAATTTTCAGACTGTTTCATGCTCGTCATATTTTTGACACCTTTGGAGCTCTTCATATTTTTCACTCCTTTTCAGGCTCTTCATGTTTTTGAACACCACTTCATGCTCTTCCTAATTTTCAGACTGTTTCATGCTACTCATGTTTTTGCCACCTTTTGAAACTCTTCATATCTTTCACACCTTTTCAGGCTCTTCATGTTTTTCAACAGCGCTTCATGCTCCTCCTGTTTTTCAGACCGTTTCATGCTTCTTATATTTTTCACACCTTTTGAAGCTCTTCATATTTTTCAGAACTTTTCAGGCTCTTCATGTTTTTGAACACCGTTTCATGCTGTTCCTATTTTTCAGACCGTTTCATGCTCCCCATATATTTGACACCTTTTGACGCTCTTCATATTTTTCACACCTTTTACGGCTCTTCATGTTTTTGAACACCGCTTCATGCTCCTCCTATTTTTCAGACCGTTTCATGCACCTCATATTTTTGACACCTTTTGAAGCTCTTCATATTTTTCACACCTCTTCAGGCTCTTCATTTTTTTGAACACCGCTACATACTCCTCCTATTTTTCAGACCGTTTCATGCTCCTCAAATTTCTGACACCTTTTGTAGCTCTTCATATTTTTCACACCTTTTCAGGCTCTTCATGTTTTTCAACATCACTTCCTGCTCCTCCTATTTTTCAGAACGTTTCATGCTCCTCAAATTTTTGACAGCTTTTGAAGCTCTTCATATTTTTCACACCTTTTCAGTCTCTTCATGTTCTTTAACACCGCTTCATCCTCCTCCTATTTTTCAGACCGTTTCATGCTCCTCATATTTGTTACACGTTTTGAAGCTTGACATAATTTGAGAGCTTTTCAGGCTCTTCATGTTTTTGAATACCGCTTCATGCTCCTCCTTTTTTTCAGACCGTTTCATGCTCCTCATATTTTTGAACCTTTTGAAGCTCTTCATATATTTCACAGCTTTTCAGGCTCTTCATGTTCTTTAACACCGCTTCATGCTCCTCCTATTTTTCAGACAGTTTCATGCTCCTCATATTTTTCACACCTTTTGAAGCTTGACATAATTGCACAGCTTTTCATGCTCTTCATGTTTTTGAATACCGCTTCATGCTCCTCCTATTTTTCAGACCGTTTCATGCTCCTTATATTTTTGACACCTTTTGAAGCTCTTCATATTTTTCACACCTTTTCAGGCACTTCATGTTTTTCAACACCACTTCATTCTTCTCCTATTTTTCAGACCTTTTCATGCTCCTCATATTTTTGACACCTTTTGAAGCTCTTCATATGTTTCACAACTTCTGAAGCTCTTCATGTTTTTTAACACCTTTTCATGCTCCTCCTATATTGCAGACAGTTTCATGCTCCTCATATTTTGACACCTTTTGAAGCTCTTTATATTTTTCACAGCTTTTCAGGGTCTTCATGTTTTTCTACACCACTTCATGCTTCTCCTATTTTTCAGACCGTTTCCTGCTCCTCATATATTTGACTCCTTTTGAAGCTCTTCATATTTTTCACACCTTTTCAGGCTCTTCATGTTTTTGAACACCGCTTCATGCTCCTCCTATTTTTCAGACCGTTTCATGCTCCTCATATTTTTGACAACTTTTGAAGCTCTTCGTATTTTTCACACCTTTTCTGAATCTTCATGTTTTTGAACTCTGTTTCTTGCTCCTCCAATATTTCAGACCGTTTCATTCTCCTCATATTTTTGACGCCTTTTGAAGCTCTTCATATTTTTCACACATTTTCAGGCTCCCCATGTTTTTCAACACGGCTTCATCATCCTCCTATTTTCTGATCATTTCATGCTCCTCATATTTTTCAGACCGTTTCATGCTCCTCATATTTTTGACACCTTTTGAAGCTCTTCATATTTTTCACACCTTTTCAGGCTCTTCATGTTTTTGAACACGGCTTCATGATCCTCCTGTATTTCAGACCGTTTCATGCTCCTCATATTTTTGACACTTTTTGAAGCTCTTCATATTTTTCACACCTTTTCAGGCTCTTCATGTTTTCAACACCGCTTCATGATCATCCTATTTTCCAGACCGTTTCATGCTCCTCATATTTTTGACACTTTTTGAAGCTCTTCATATTTTTCACACCTTTTCAGGCTCTTCATGTTTTCAACACCGCTTCATGATCATCCTATTTTCCAGACCGTTTCATGCTCCTCCTATTTTTGACAACTTTTGAAGCTCTTCGTATTTCTCACAGCTTTTAAGCTCTTCATATTTTTCACACGTTTTCAGGCTCTTCATGTTTTTCCACACCGCTTCATGCTCGTCCTATTTTCCAGACCGTTTCATGCTCCTCATGTATTTCCAACCTTTTGAAGCTCTTCATATTTTTCACACCTTTTCAGGCTCTTCATGTTTTCAACACCGCTTCATGATCATCCTATTTTCCAGACCGTTTCATGCTCCTCCTATTTTTGACAACTTTTGAAGCTCTTCGTATTTCTCACAGCTTTTAAGCTCTTCATATTTTTCACACGTTTTCAGGCTCTTCATGTTTTTCCACACCGCTTCATGCTCGTCCTATTTTCCAGACCGTTTCATGCTCCTCATGTATTTCCAACCTTTTGAAGCTCTTCATATTTTTCACACCTTTTCAGGCTCTTCATGTTTTTGAACACTGCTTCATGCTCCTCATATTTTTCATACCGTTTCATGCTCCTCATGTATTTCACACCTTTAGAAGCTCTTCATATTTTTCACAGCTTTTCAGGCTCTTCATGTTTTTGAACACCGTTTCATGCTTCTCCTATTTTTCAGACCGTTTCATGATCCTCATATTGTTGACACCTTTTGAAATCTTCATATACTTCACACCTTTTCAGATTCTTCATTTTTTTGAAAAGGACTTCATGCTCTTTCTATTTCTCAGACCGTTTCATGGTAATCTCATTTTTGTCACCTTTTGAAGCTCTTCATATTTTTCAACACCGCATCATGCTCCTCCTATTTTTCAGACAGTTTCATGCTCCTCATATTTTTGACACGTTTTGAAGCTCTTCATATTTTTCACACCTTTTCAGGCTCTTCATGTTTTTCAACACTGTTTCATGATCCTCCTATTTTTCAGACCGTTTCATGCTCCTCATAATTTTGACACCTTTTGAAGCTCTTCTTATATTTCACACCTTTTCAGACTCTTCATGTTTTCGAAAACCACTTCAAGTTCCTCCTATTTTTGTGACCGTTTCATGCTCTTCATATTTTTGACACCTTTTGAAGCTCTTCATATTTTTCACACCTTTTGAAGCTCTTCATATATTTCACACTTTTTCAGGCTCTTCATGTTTTTCAACACCACTTCATGCTCCTCCTATTTTTCAGACCTTTTCATGCTCTTCATATTTTTGACACCTTTTGAAGCTCTTCATATTTTTCACACCTTTTGAAGCTCTTCATATATTTCACACCTTTTGAAGCTCTTCATATTTTTCACATTTTTAAAGCTCTTCAAATTTTTCACACCTTTTCAGGCTCTTCATGTTTTTGAACACCGCTTCATGCTCCTCCGGTTTTTCAGACCGTTTCATGCTCCTCATATTTTTGACACCTTTTGAAGCTTTTCATATTTTTGCAACATTTCAGGCTTTTCATGTTTTTGAACACCTCTTCATGCTCCTCGTATTTTTCACACCTTTTGAAGCTCTTCATATTTTTCATACCTTTTCAGGCTCTTCATGTTTTTCAACAGTGCTTCATGCTCCTCCTATTTTTCAGACCGTTTAATGCTCCTCCTGTACTTCACACCTTTTGTAGCTCTTCATATTTTTCACACCTTTTCAGGCTCTTCATGTTTTGCAACACCGCTTCATGCTACTCCTATTTTTGAGCCCAATTAATGCTCCTCATGTATTTCACACCTTTTGAAGCTCTTCATATTTTTCACACGATTTCAGGCTCTTCATGTTTTTCAACAACACTTCATGCTCCACCATTTTTCAGACCGCTTCATGCTCATCTCATTTTTGACACTTTTTGAAAGTGTTCATATTTTTCACACCTTTTGAAGCTCTTCATATTTTTCACACGTTTTCAGGCTCTTCATGTTTTTCAACACCGCTTCATGCTCCTCCTATTTTTCACACCTTTTGAAGCTCTTCATATTTTTCACACCTTTTCAGGCTCTTCATGTTTTTGAACAGCTCTTCATGCTGCTCCTATTTTTCAGACCGTTTCATGCTTCTCATATTTTTGACACGTTTTGAAGCTCTTCATATTTTTCACACATTTTCAGGCTCTTCATGTATTTCAACACCACTTCATGCTCCTCCTATTTTTCAGACCGTTTCATGCTCCTCATATTTTTGACACCTTTTGAAGCTCTTCATATTTTTCACACCTTGTCACGCTGTACATGTTTTTGAAGACCTCTTCATGCTCTTCCTATTTTTCAGACCGTTTCATGCTCATGTCAATTTTCACACCTTTTCAGGCTCTTCTTATTTTTCAAACCAGTGAAGCTCTTCATATTTTTCACACTTTTTCAGGCTTTTCATGTTTAAAACACCGCTTCATGCTCCTCCTATTTTTCAGACCGTTTCTTGCTCCTCATGTATTTCACACCTTTTGAAGCTCTTCATATTTTTCAAACCTTTTCAGGCTCTTCACGTTTTTGAACAACACTTCATGCTCCTTCTATTTTTCAGACCGTTTCATGCTCATCTCATTTTTGACACCTTTCCAGGCTCTTCATATTTTTCAAACCTTTTGAAGCTCTTCATATTTTTCACACTTTTTCAGGCTCTTCATGTTTTGAACACCGCTTCATGCTCCTCCTATTTTTCAGACCGTTTCATGCTCCTCATACTTTTGAAACCTGTTGAAGCTCTTCATATATTTCACACCTTTTGAAGCTCTTCATATTTTTCACTCCTTTTCAGGCTCTTCATGTTTTTCAACACCGCTTCATACTACTCCTATTTTTCAGACCGATTAATGCTCCTCATGTATTTCACACCTTTTGAAGCTCTTCCTATTTTTCACACGATTTCAGTCTCTTTATGTTTTTCAACAACACTTCATGCTCCACCATTTTTGAGACCGCTTCATGCTCATCTCATTTTTGACACTTTTTGAAGCTGTTCATATTTTTCACACCTTTTGAAGCTCTTCATGTTTTTCACACGTTTTCAGGCTCTTCATGTTTTTCAACACCGCTTCATGCTTCTCCTATTTTTCACACCTTTTGAAGCTCTTCATATTTTTCACACGATTTCAGGCTCTTCATGTTTTTGAACACCTCTTCATGCTGCTCCTATTTTTCAGACCGTTTCATGCTTCTCATATTTTTGACACGATTTGAAGCTCTTCATATTTTTCACAAATTTACAGTCTCTTCATGTTTTTCAACACCACTTCATGCTCCTCCTATTTTTCAGACCGTTACATGCTCCTCATATTTTTGACACCTTTTGAAGCTCTTCATATTTTTAACACCTTTTCAGGTTCTTCATGTTTTTCAACACCGCTTCATGCTCCTCCTATTTTTCTGACCGTTTCATGCTCCTCATGTATTTCACACCTTTTGAAGCTCTTCATATTTTTCACACCTTTTGAAGCTCTTCATATTTTTCACACCTTTTGTAGCTCTTCATATTTTTCACACCTTTTCAGGCTATTCATGTTTTTGAACACCGTTTCATGCTCCTCCTATAATTCAGACGGTTTCATGCTCCTCATGTATTTCACTCCTTTTGAAGCTCTTCATATTTTACACACCTTTTCAGGCTCTTCATGATTTTCAACCCCACTTCATGCTCCTCCGATTTTTCAGACCGTTTCATGCTCATCTCATTTTTGACACATTTTGAAGCTCTTCATATTTTTCACACCTTTTGAAGCTGTTCATATTTTTAACACCTTTTCATGCTCTTCATGTTTTTGAACACCTTTTCATGCTCCTCCTATTTTTCAGACCATTTCATGCTCCGCATGTATTTCACAGCTTTTGAAGCTCTGTATATTTTTCACACAATTTCAGGCTCTTCATGTTCTTGAACACCTTTTCATGCTCCTCCTATTTTTCAGACCGTTTCATGCTCCGCATGTATTTCACAGCTTTTGAAGCTCTTTATATTTTTCACACCTTTTCAGGCTCTTCATGTTTTTAAACACCGTTTCATGCTGCTCCTATTTTTCAGACCGTTTCATGCTCATCTCATTTTTGACACCATTTTAAGCTCTTCATATTTTTCACACCTTTTGAACCTCTTCATATTTTTCACACGTTTTCACGCTCTTCATGTTTTTCAACACCGCTTCTTGATCCACCTATATTTCAGACCGTTTCATGCTCCTCATATTTTTGACACGTTTTGAAGCTCTTCATATTTTACACACATTTTCAGGCTCTTCATGTTTTTGAACACTGCTTCATGCTCCTCCTATTTTTAACACCTTTTGAAGCTCTTCATATATTTTACACTTTTTCAGGCTCTTCATGTTTTTCAACACCACTTCATGCTCCGCCTATTTTTCAGACAGTTTCATGCTAATCTAATTTTTGACACCTTTTGAAGCTCTTCATATATTTCACAGCTTTTCAGGCTCTTCAGGTTTTTGAACATTGTTTCATGCTCCTCCTATTTTTCAGAACGTTCCATGCTCCTCATATTTTTCACACCTTTTGGAGCTCTTCATATTTTTCACACCTTTTCTGGCTCTTCATGTTTCTCAACACCACTTCATGCTCCTCCTATGTTTAGAACGTTTAATGCTCCCCATAGTTTTGACACCTTTTGAAACTCTTCATATTTTTCAAACCGTTTCAGGCTCTTCATGTTTCGCAACACCATTTCATGCTCCTCCTATTTCAGACCGTTTCATGCTCCTCATATTTTTGACACGTTTTGAAACTCTTCATTTTTTTCTCACCTTTTCAGGCTCTTCATGTTTTTCAAAACAGCTTCATGCTCCTATTTTTCAGAACGTTTCATACTTCTCATATTTTTGACACCTTTTGAAGCTCTTCATATTTTTCACAGCTTTTCAGGCTCTTCATGTTTTTGAAAACCCCTTCATGCTCCTCTTCGTTTTCAGACCGTTTCATACTCCTCATACTTTTGACACCTTTTGAAGCTCTTCATATATTTCACAACTTTTCAGCTCTTCATGTTTATCAACACCACTTCATGCTCCTCCTGTTTTTCAGACCATTTCATGCCCATCTCATTTTTGACACCTGTTGAAGCTCTTCATGTTTCTCACACCTTTTGAAGCTCTTCATTTATTTCATTCCTTTACTGGCTCTTCATGTTTTTCAACACCGCTTCATGCTCCTCCTATTTTTTAGACCGTTTCATGTTCCTCATATATTACACACCTTTTGAAGCTCTTCATAATTTTCACACCTTTCCAGGCTCTTCATGTTTTTGAACACCGTTTCATGCTCCTCCTATTTTTCAGACCGTTCCTGCTCCTAATATTTTTGACACCTTTTGAAGCTCTTCATATTTTTCACACCTTTTCAGGCTCTTCATGTTTTTGAACACCTCTTCATGCTCCTCCTCCTTTTCAGACCGTTTCATGCTCCTCATATTTTTCACACCTTTTGAAGCTCTTCATATTTTTCACACCTTTTCAGTCTCTTCATGTTTTGAACACCTCTTCATGCTCCTCCTCCTTTTCAGACCGTTTCATGCTCCGCATATATTTCAGACCTTTTGAAGCTCTTCATATTTTTCACACCTTTTCTGGTTCTCATGGTTTTTAACACAGCTTCATGCTTCTCGTATTTTTCAGACCGTTTCATGCTCCTCATATATTTCACACCTTTTGAAGCTCTTTCTATTTTTCAGTCCTTTTCAGCTCTTCATGTTTTTCAACAGCATTTCATGCTCCTCCTATTTTTTAGACCGTTTCGTGCTCCTCATATTTTTGACACCTTTTGTAGCTTTTCATATTTTTCACACGTTTTCAGGCTCCTCATATTTTTGAACACCGTTTAATGCTCCTCCTATTTTTCAGACCGTTTCTTGCTCCTCATATTTTTGACACCTTTTGAAGATCTTCATATTTTTCACACCTTTCCATGCTCTTCATGTTTTTGAACACCATTTCATCCTCCTCCTATTTTGCAGACCGTTTCATTCTCCTAATATTTTTGACACCTTCTGAAGCTCTTCATATTTTTCACACCTTTTGAAGCTCTTCATATTTTTCATATTTTTGAAGCTCTTCATACTTTCACACTTTTTCAGACTCTTCATGTTTTTCAACACCGCTTCATGCTTCTGCTATTTTTCAGACCGTTTCATGCTCCTCATATTTTTGACAGGTTTTGAAGCTTTTTATATTTTTCCTACCTTTTCAGGTTCTTCATGTTTTTCAATACCGCTTCATGCTCCTCCTATCTTTCAGACCGTTTCTTGCTCATCTCATTTTTGACACCTTTTGAAGCTCTTCATAATTTTCACATCTTTTGAAGCTCTTCATATTTTTCACAAGATTTCAGGCTCTTCATGTTTTTCAATACCGCTTCATGCTCCTCCTATTTTTCAGACCGTTTCATGTTCATCATATTTTTGACACATTTTGAAGCTCTTCATATTTTTCACACCTTTTCAGGCTCTTCATGTTTTTCAACACCACTTTATGCTCCTCCTATTTTTCAGGCCGCTTCATGCTCCTCCTATCTTTCAGACCGTTTCATGCTCATCTCATTTTTGACACCTTTTGAAGCTCTTCATAATTTTCACATCTTTTGAAGCTCTTCATATTTTTCACACATTTTCAGGCTCTTCATGTTTTTGAACACAGCTTCATGCTCTTCCTATTTTTCAGACCGATTCATGCTTCTCGTATTTTTGACACCTTTTGAAGCTCTTCATAATTTTCACATCTTTTGAAGCTCTTCATATTTTTCACACATTTTCAGGCTCTTCATGTTTTTGAACACAGCTTCATGCTCCTCCTATTTTTCAGAGAGTTTCATGCTCGTCATGTATTTCACACCTTTTGAAGCTTTTCATATTTTTCATACCTTTTGAAGCTCTTCATATATTTCACACCTTTCCAGGCTATTCAGGTTTTCAATACCACTTCATGCCTCTCATATTTTTCAAACCGTATCATGCTCCTCCTATTTTTGACACCTTGAGAAGCTTTTCATATTCTTCACACCTTTCAGGTTCTTCATGTTTTTCAAGACCACATCATGCTGCTCGTATTTTTCAGACCGTTTCATGCTCCTCATATTTTTGACACATTTTGAAACTCTTCATATATATCACTCCTTTTCAGGCTCTTCATTTTTTGAACACCACTTCATACTCCTCCTATTTTTCAGACCGTTTCATGCTCGTCACATTTTTTGACACCTTTTGAAGCTCTTCATATATTTCACACCTTTTGAAGCTCTTCATATATTTCAAACCTTTTCAGGCTCCTCATGTTTTTGAACACAGCTTCATGCTCCTCCTATTTTTCAGACCGTTTCATGCTCCTCATATATTTGACAACTTTTGAAGCTCTTCATATTTTTCACATCTTTTCAGGATCTTCATGTTTTGCAACACCGCTTCATGCTCCTCGTATTTTTCAGAGAGTTTCATGCTCCTCATATTTTTGACACCTTTTGAAGCTCTTCATATTTTTCACACCTTTTCAGCTCTTCTTGTTTTGAACACCGTTTCATGCTCCTCCTATTTTTCAGACCGTTTCATTCTCCTATATTTTTGACACCTTTTGAAGCTCTTCATATTTTCACACCTTTTCAAGCTCTTCATTTTTTTCAACACCGCTTCATGCTCCTCCTATTTTTCAGCCCGTTTCATGCTCCTCATACTTTTGACACCTTTTGAAGCTCTTCATATATTCACACCTTTACAGGCTATTCACCTTTTTCAACACCACTTCATGCTCCTCCTATTTTTCAGTCGTTTCATGCCTCTCATATTTTTTACTACTTTTGAAGCTCTTCATATATTCACACCTTTACAGGCTATTCACCTTTTTCAACACCACTTCATGCTCCTCCTATTTTTCAGAGAGTTTCATGCTCGTCATGTATTTCACACCTTTTGAAGCTTTTCATATTTTTCACACCTTTTGAAGCTCTTCATATATTTCACACCTTTCCAGGCTATTCATGTTTTCAATACCACATCATGCTACTCCTATATTTCAGACCGTTTCATGCTCCTCATATTTTTCACACCTTTTGAAGCTCTTCATATTTTTCACACCTTTTCAGGCTTTTCATGTTTTTGAGCACCGCTTCATGCTCCTCCTATTTTTCAGACCGTTTCATGCTCCTCATATTTTTGACACCTTTTGAAGCTCTTCATATTTTTCTCACGTTTTCAGGCTCTTCATGTTTTTGAACACCGCTTCATGCTCCTGCTATATTTCAGACCGTTTCATGCTCCTCATATTTTTGACATCTTTTGAAGCTTTTCATATTTTTCACACCTTTTCAGTCTCTTCAGGTTTTTCAAAAATGCTTCTTGCTCCTCCTATTTTTCAGACCGTTTCATGCTCATCTCATTTTTGACACGTTTTGAAGCTCTTCATATTTTTCACAGCTTTTGAAGCTCTTCATATTTTTCACACGTTTTCAGGCTCTTCATGTTTTCCAACACCGCTTCTTGTGACTCCTGTTTTTCAGACCGTTTCATGCTCCTCATATTTTTGACACCTTTTGAAGCTCTTCATATTTTTCACACCTTTTCAGGCTTTTCATGTTTTTCAACACCGCTTCATGCTCCTCCTATTTTTCAGACCGTTTCATGCTCCTCATATTTTTCACACCTTTTGAAGCTCTTCATATTTTTCACACCTTTTCAGGCTCTTTATGTTTTTCAACACCGCTTCATGCTCCTCCTATTTTTCAGACCGTTTCATGCTCCTCATTATTTCACACCTTTTGAAGCTCTTCATATTTTTCACACCTTTTGAAGCTCTTCATATATTTCACACCTTCTCAGGCTCTTCATGTTTTTCAACATCACTTCATGCTCCTCCTATTTTTCAGACCCTTTCATGCTAATCTAATTTTTGACACCTTTTGAAGCTTTTCATATTTTTCTCACCTTTTGAAGCTCTTCATATTTTTCACACCTTTTCAGGCTCTTCATGTTTTTGAACACCGCTTCATGCTCCTCCTGTTTTTCAGACCGTTTCCTGCTCCTCATATTTTTCACACCTTTTGAAGCTCTTCATATTTTTCACACCTTTTCATGCTCTTCATCTTTTTCAAAACAGTTTCATGATCATCCTATTTTTCAGAAAGTTTCATCCTCCACATATTTTTGACTCCTTTAGAAGCTCTTCATATTTTTCACACCTTTTCAGGCTCTTCATGTTTTTCAACACCACTTCATGCTCCTACTATTTTTCAGAACTTTTCAGGCTCCTCATATTTTTGAAACATTTTGAAGCTCTTCACATTTTCACACAATTTCAGGCTCTTCATGTTTTTCAACACCGCTTCATCCTTCTCCTATTTTTCAGAACGTTTCATGCTCCTCATATTTTTGACACCTTTTGAATCTCTTCATATATTTCACACCTTTTCAGGCTCTTCATATTTTTGAACACCGCTTCATGCTCCTCCTATTTTTGAGATTGTTTCATGCTCCTCATATTTTTGACACCTTTTGAAGCTCTTCATATTTTTCACACCTTTTCAGGCTCTTCATGTTTTTGAACACCGCTTCATGCTCCTCCTATTTTTCAGACCGTATCATGCTCCTCATATTTTTCACACCTTTTGAAGCTCTTCATATTTTTCACACCTTTTCCTCCTCTTCAAGTTTTTGAAGACCGCTTCATCCTCCTCCTATTTTTAAGACCGTTTCATGCTCCTCATACTGTTGATACCTTTTGAAGCTCTTCATATGTCTCACACCTTTTCAGTCTCTTCATATTTTTCAACATCGCTTCATTCTCCTCCTAATTTTCAGACCGTTTCATGCCCTTCTCATTTTTGACACCTTTTGAAGCTTTTCATATTATTCACACCTTTTCAGACTCTTCATGTTTTTGAACTCTGCTTCATGCTCCTCCTATTTTTTCGGCTGCATCATGCTCCTCATATTTTTCACCCCTTTTGAAGCTCTTCATATTTTTCTCACCTTTTCAGGCTCTTCATGTTTTTGTACAGCACTTCATGCTCCTCCTATTTTTCAGAGAGTTTCATGCTCATCATGTATTTCACACCTTTTGAAGCTCTTCATATTTTTCACACCTTTTCAGGCTCTTCATGTTTTTGTACAGCACTTCATGCTCCTCCTATTTTTCAGAGAGTTTCATGCTCGTCATGTATTTCACACCTTTTGAAGCTCTTCATATTTTTCACACCTTTTCAGGCTCTTCATGTTTTTCCACACCACTTCATGCTCCTCCTATCTTTCAGACCGTTTCATGCTTCTCATATTTTTGACACCATTTGAAGCTCTTCATATTTATCACACCTTTTCAGGCTCCTCATGTTTTTGATCACCGTTTCATGCTCCTCCTATTTTTCAGAACGTTACATGCTCCTCATATTTTTGACACCATTTGAAGCTCTTCATATTTTTGCCACCTTTTCAGGCTCTTCATGTTTTTCCACACCGTTTCATGCAGCTTCTATTTTTCAGGCCGTTTCATGCTCCTCATATTTTTCACACCTTTTGAGCTCTTCATATTTTTCACACCTTTTCAGGATCTTCATGTTTTTGAACACCGTTTCATGCTGCTCCTATTTTTCAGACCATTTAATGCTCCTCATATTTTTGATATTTTTTGAAGCTCTTCATATTTTTCACACCTTTTCAGGCTCTTCATGTTTTTGAACACTGCTTCATGCTTCTCCTATTTTTCAGACCGTTTCATGCTCCTCATGTATTTTACACGTTTTGAAGCTCTTCATATTTTTCACACCTTTTCAGCCTCTTCATGATTTGAACACCGCTTCATGATCCTCCTATTTTTCAGAATGTTTCATGCTCATCTCATTTTTATCACCTTTTGAAGCTCTTCATATTTTTCACACCTTTTGAAGCTCTTCATATTTTTCACACCTTTTCAGACTCTACATGATTTTCAAAACGGCTTCATGGTCCTCATATTTTCACACCATTTCATGCTCATCTCATTTTTGACACCTTTTGAAGCTCCTCTACTTTTGACCCCTTTAGAAGCTCTTCATATTTTTGACAACTTTTCAGGCTCTTCATGTTTTTCAACACCGCTTCATGCTCCCCCTAATTTTCAGACCGTTTCATGACACTCATATTTTTGACAC
Source organism: Dama dama (assembly GCF_033118175.1). Classification (NCBI taxonomy): domain Eukaryota; kingdom Metazoa; phylum Chordata; class Mammalia; order Artiodactyla; family Cervidae; genus Dama; species Dama dama. Next base: position 1,798,275 of record NW_026870900.1, read on the forward strand.
CTTTTGAAGCTCCTCGTATATTTCATACCTTTTCAGACTCTTCATGATTTCCAACACCGCTTCATGCTCCTCATTTTTTTCACACCGTTTAATGCTCATCTCATTTTTGACACCTTTTGACGCTCTTCATATTTTTGACACCTTTAGAAGCTCTTCATATTTTTTACACCTTTTCAGGCTCTTCATATTTTTCAACACCGCTTATTGCTACTCCTATTTTTCAGACCTTTTCATGCTCATCTCATTTTTTACACCTTTTGAAGCTCTTCATATTTTTCACATATTTTGAAGCTCTTCATATTTTACACACGTTTTCAGGCTCTTCATGTTTTTCAGCACCGCTTCATGCTCCTCCTATTTTTCAGACCGTTTCATGCTCCTCATATTTTTGACACCTTTGAAGCTCTTCATATTTTTCACACCTTTTCAGACTCTTCATGTTTTTCAACACTGCTTCATGCTCCTCCTATTTTTCAGACCGTTTCATGCTTCTCATATTTTGACACCTTTTGAAGCTCTGCCTTTTTTCACAACTTTTCAGGCTCTTCATGTTTTTCAACACTGCTTCATGCTCCTCCACTTTGTCAGACCGTTTCATGCTCCTCATATTTTTGGCACCTTTTGAAGCTCTTCATATTTTTCACACCTTTTCAGGTTCTTCATGATTTTCAACACCGCTTCATGCTCCTCCTATTTTTCAGACCGTTTCATGCTCCTCATATTTTTGACACCTTTTGAAGCTCTTAATATATTTCACACCTTTTCAGACTCTTCATGATTTCCAACACCGCTTCATGCTCCTCATATTTTTCAGACCGTTTCATGCTCATCTCATTTTTATCACCTTTTGAAGCTCTTCATATTTTTCACACCTTTTGAAGCTCTTCATATTTTTCACACCTTTTCAGACTCTACATGATTTTCAAAACGGCTTCATGGTCCTCATATTTTCACACCATTTCATGCTCATCTCATTTTTGACACCTTTTGAAGCTCCTCTACTTTTGACCCCTTTAGAAGCTCTTCATATTTTTGACAACTTTTCAGGCTCTTCATGTTTTTCAACACCGCTTCATGCTCCCCCTAATTTTCAGACCGTTTCATGACACTCATATTTTTGACACCTTTTGAAGCTCCTCGTATATTTCATACCTTTTCAGACTCTTCATGATTTCCAACACCGCTTCATGCTCCTCATTTTTTTCAAACCGTTTAATGCTCATCTCATTTTTGACACCTTTTGAAGCTCTTCATATTTTTCACACCTTTTCAGACTCTTCATGTTTTTCAACACTGCTTCATGCTCCTCCTATTTTTCAGACCGTTTCATGCTTCTCATATTTTGACACCTTTTGAAGCTCTTCATATTTTTCACAACTTTTCAGGCTCTTCATGTTTTTCAACACCGCTTCATGCTCCTCCACTTTGTCAGACCGTTTCATGCTCCTCATATTTTTGGCACCTTTTGAAGCTCTTCATATTTTTCACACCTTTTCAGGTCTTCATGTTTTTGAACACCATTTCATGCTCCTCCTATTTTTCAGACCGTTTCATGCTCTTCATATTTTTGGCACCTTTTGAAGCTCTTCATATTTTTCACACCTTTTCAGGCTCTTCATGTTTTTCAACACCGCTTCATGCTCCTCCTATGTTTCAGACCGTTTTATGCTCCTCATATATTTGACACCTTTTGAAGCTCTTCATATTTTCCACACCTTTTCAGGCTCTTCATGTTTTTGAACACCATTTCATGCTCTTCTTATTTTTTTTTATTGTTATTTTTTTTTTAATTTTTTTTTATTATTTTTATTTTTTTTTCCCAGTCGGTTTTGTCATACATTGATATGAATCAGCCATGGATTTACATGTATTCCCAATCCCAATACCCCCTCCCACCTCCCTCTCCACCCGATTCCTCTCGGTCTTCCCAGTGCACCAAGCCGGAGCACTTGTCTCGTGCATCCTACCTGGGCTGGTGATCTGTTTCACCATAGATAGCATACATGCTGTTCTTTTGAAATATCCCAACCTCGCATTCTCCCACAAAGTTCAAAAGTCTGTTCTGTATTTCTGTGTCTCTTTTTCTGTTCTGCATATAGGGTTATCGTTATCACCTTTCTAAATTCCATATACATGTGTCAGCACGCTCTAATGTTCTTTATCTTTCTGGCTTACTTCACTCTGTATAATGGGCTCCAGCTTCATCCATCTCATTAGGACTGATTCAAATGAATTCTTTATAATGGCTGAGTGATATTCCATGGTGTATATGTACCACAGCTTTCTTATCCATTCATCTGCTGACGGGCATCTAGGTTGCTTCCATGTCCTGGCTATTATAAACAGTGCTGCGATGAACATTGGGGTGCACGTGTCTCTTTCAGACGAACCTATGGACACCTTATCTTTGACAAAGGAGGCAAGGATATACAATGGAAAAAAGACAACCTCTTTAACAAGTGGTGCTGGGAAAACTGGTCAACCACTTGTAAAAGAATGAAACTAGAACACTTTCTAACACCATACACAAAAATAAACTCAAAATGGATTAAAGATCTAAATGTAAGACCAGAAACTATAAAACTCCTAGAGGAGAAGATAGGCAAAACACTCTCCGACATAAATCAAAGCAAGATCCTCTATGACCCACCTCCCAGAATATTGGAAATAAAAGCAAAACTAAACAAATGGGACCTAATGAAACTTAAAAGCTTTTGCACTACAAAGGAAACTATAAGTAAGGGGAAAAGACAGCCCTCAGATTGGGAGAAAATAATAGCAAATGAAGAAACAGACAAAGGATTAATCTCAAAAATATACAAGCAAATCCTGCAGCTCAATTGCAGAAAAATAAATGACCCAATAAAAAATGAGCCAAAGAACTAAACAGACATTTCTCCAAAGAAGACATACAGATGGATAACAAACACATGAAAAGATGCTCAACATCACTCATTATTAGAGAAATGCAAATCAAAACCACAATGAGGTACCACTACATGCCAGTCAGGATGGCTGCTATCCAAAAGTCTACAAGCAATAAATGCTGGAGATGGTGTGGAGAAAAGGGAACCCTCTTACACTGTTGGTGGGAATGCACACTAGTACAGCGCCTATGGAAAACAGTGTGGAGATTTCTTAAAAAACTGGAAATAGAACTGCCATATGACCCAGCAATCCCACTTCTGGGCATACACACTGAGGAAACCAGATCCTCTTATTTTTCAGACCGTTTCAAGCTCCTCATATTTTTTACACCTTTTGAAGCTCTTCATATGTTTCACACCTTTTCAGGCTCTTCATGCTTTTCAAATCCGCTTCATGCTCCTCCTATTTTTCAGACTGTTTCATGCTCCTCATATTTTTGACACCTTTTGGAGCTCTTCATATTTTTCACACTTATTCAAGCTCTTCATGTTTTTCAACACCGCTTCATGCTCCTCCCATTTTTCAGACCGTTTCATACTCCTCATATATTTGACACCTTTTGAAGCTCTTCATATTTTTCACAACTTTTCAGGTTCTTCATGTTTTCAACACCACTTCATGCTCCTCCTATATTTCTGACCGTGTCATGCTCCTCATATTTTTGACATCTTTTGAAGCTCTTCATGTTTTTCACGCCTTTTCAGACTCTTCATGTTTTTCTACACCGCTTCATGCTCCTCCTATTTTTGACATCTTTTGAAGCTCTTCATATATTTCACACCTTTTCAGGGTTTTCTTGTTTTTGAACACCGTTTCATGCTCCTCATATTTTTCAGACCGTTTCATGCTCCTCATATTTTTGACACCTTTTGAAGCTCTTCATATTTTTCACACCTTTTCAGGCTCTTCATGTTTTCAACACCGTTTCATGCTCCTCCTATTTTTCAGACCGTTTCATGCTCCTCATATTTTGACACCTTTTGAAGCTCTTCATATTTTTCACACCTTTTCAGGCTCTTCATATTTTTCAACAAGGTTTCATGCTCCTCCTATTTTTCAGACAGTTTCAGGCCCCTCATATTTTTGACACCTTTTCAAGCTCTTCACATTTTTCAAACCTTTTCAGGCTGTTCATGTTTTTGAACACCGTTTCTTGCACCTCCTATTTTTCAGACCGTTTCATGCTCCACATATTTTGACTCCTTTTGAAGCTCTTCATATTTTTCACACCTTTTCAGGCTCTTCATGTTTTTCAACACCGCTTCTTGCTCATCCTCTTTTTCAGACCGTTTCATGGCCCTCATATTTTTGACACCTTTTCAAGCTCTTCACATTTTTCACAACTTTTCAGGCTCTTCATGTTTTTGAACAACGTTTCACGCTCCTCCTATTTTTCAGACAGTTTCATGTCCCTCATATTTTTTACACCTTTTCAAGCTCTTCACATTTTTCAAACCTTTTCAGCCTCTTCATGTTTTGAACACCGTTTCATCCTCCTCCTAATTTTCAGACCGTTTCATGCTCCTCATATTTTGACACCTTTTGAAGCTCTTCATATTTTTCACACCTTTTCAGGCTCTTCATATTTTTCAACAAGGTTTCATGCTCCTCCTATATTTCAGACCGTTTAATGCTACCCATAATTTTGACACCTTTTGAAGCTCTTCATATTTTTCACACTTTTTCAGGCTCTTCATGTTTTTCAACACTGTTTCATGCTCCTCCTATTTTTTAGACCATTTCATGCTCCTCATATTTTGACACCTCTTGATGCTCTTCATATTTTTCACAGCTTTTCAGGCTCTTCATGTTTTTGAACACCGATTCATGCTCCTCATATTTTTCAGACCGTTTCATGCTTCTCATATTTGTGATATCTTTTGAAGCTCTTCATATTTTTCACACCTTTTCAGGCTCTTCATGTTTTTGAACACCAGCTCATGCTCCTCCTAATATTCAGACCGTTACATGCTCCTCATATATTTGATATCTTTTGAAGCTCTTCATATTTTTCACACATTTTTATGCACTTCATGTTTTCAACACCACATCATGCTCCTTCTATTTTTCAAACCGTTTCATGCTCCTCATATTTTGGATATCTTTTGAAGCTCGTCATATTTCTCACACCTTTTCAGGCTCTTCATGTTTTCAACACAGTTTCATGGTCCTCCTATTTTTCAGACTGTTTCATGCTCCTCATATTTTGACTCCTTTTGAAGCTCTTCATATTTTTCACACCTTTTCATGTTCTTCATGTTTTTCAACACCGCTTCTTGCTCATCCTCTTTTTCAGACCGTTTCATGCCCCTCATATTTTTGACACCTTTTCAAGCTCTTCACATTTTTCAAACCTTTTCAGGCTCTTCATATTTTTGAACAACGTTTCATGCTCCTCCTATTTTTCAGACAGTTTCATGCCCCTCATTTTTTTGACACTTTTTCAAGCTCTTCACATTTTTCAAACCTTTTCAGGCTCTTCATGTTTTTGAACACCGTTTCTTGCACCTCCTATTTTTCAGAACGTTTCATGCTCCTCATATATTTGACACCTTTTGAAGCTCTTCATTATTTCACAACTTTTCAGGTTCTTCATGTTTTCAACACCACTTCATGCTCCTCCTATATTTCTGACTGTGTCATGCGACTCGTATTTTAGACACCTTTTGAAGATCTTCATATATTTCACACTTTTTCAGGCTTTTCATGTTTTAGAACACCGTTTCATGCGCCGCATATTTTTGACAGCTTTTGAAGTTCTTCATATTATTCACACCTTTTCAGGCTCTTCACGATTTGAAAACCGTTTCATGCTCCTCCTATTTTTCAGACCGTTTCATGCTCCTCATGTATTTCACACCTTCTGAAGCTCTTCATATTTTTCACACGTTTTGAAGCTCTTCATATTCTTACACGTTTTCAGGCTCTTCATGTTTTTCAACACTGCTTCATGCTCCTCCTATTTTTCAAACCGTTTCATGCTCCTCATATTTTTGACACGTTTTGAGGCTCTTCATATTTTTCACACCTTTTCAGGCTCTTCATGTTTTTGAACACCGATTCATGCTCCTCCTATTTTTCCGACCGTTTCATGTTCCTCATAATTTTGACACCTTTTGAAGCTCTTCATATTTTTCACACCTTTTCAGGCTCTTCATGTTTTTAAACACCGCTTCATGACCCTCCTATTTTTCAGACCGTTTCATTCTCCTCATTTTTTTGAAACGTTTTGAAGCTCTTCATATTTTTTAAACCTTGTCAGTCTCTTCATTTTTTTCAACACAGCTTCATTCTCCTTCTATTTTTCAGACCGTTTCATGCTTCTCATGTATTTCACACCTTTTGACGCTCTCATATTTTCCACACCTTTTCAGGCTCTTCATGTTTTTGAACACCGTTTCATGCTCCTCCTATTTTTCAGACCGTTTCATGCTTTTTAATTTTTGAGAGCTTTTGAAGCTCTTCATATTTTTCACATCTTTTGAAACTCTTCATATTTTTCTCACCTTTTCAGGCTCTTCATGTTTTTGAACCCCGTCATGCTCCTCCTATTTTTCAGACCGTCTCAGGCTCCTCATATTTTTGACACCTTTTGAAGCTCTTCATATTTTTCACACCTTTTAAGGCTCTTCATGTTTTTCAACACCTCTTCATGCTCCTCTTCTTTTTCAGACCGTTTCATGCTCCTCATATTTTTCACACCTTTTGAAGCTCTTCATATTTTTCACACCATTTCTGGCCCTTCATGTTTTGAACACCGTTTCATGCTCCTCCTATTTTTCTGACCATTTCATGCTTCTCATATTTTTGACACCTTTTGAAGCTCCTCATATTTTTCACATCTTTAGAAGCTCTTCATATATTTCACACTTTTTCAGGCTCTTTATGTTTGTCAACACCACTTCATGCTCCTCCTATTTTTCAGACCGTTTCATGTTCATCTCATTTTTGACAGCTTTTGAAGCTCATCATATTTTTCACACCTTTTGAAGCTCTTCATATATTTCACACCTTCTCAAGGTCTTCATGTTTTCCACACCGCTTCATGCTCCTCCTATTTTTCAGACCGTCTCATGCTCCTCATGTATTTCACACCTTTTCAAGCTCTTCATATTTACACACCTTTTGAGGCTCTTCATGAATTTCAATACCACTTCATGCTCCTCCTATTGTTGAGACCGTTTCATGTTCCTCATATATTTGACACCTTTTGAAGCTCTTCATATTTTTTACCTCTTTTCAGGCTCTTCATGTTTTTGAACACGGCTTCATGCTCCTCCTATTTTTGAGACCATTTCATGCTCCTCATATTTTTCACACCTATGGAAGCTCTTCATATTTTTCACACCTTTTAAGGCTCCTCATGTTACTGAACACCGTTTCATGCTCCTCCTATTTTTCAGACCGTTTCATGCTCCTCATATTTTTGACACCTTTGAATCTCTTCATATTTTTCACACCTTTTGAAACTCTTCTTATTTTTCACAAGTTTTCAGTCTCTAAATGTTTTTCAACACCGCTTCATGTTCTTCCTATTTTTCAGACCGTTTCATGCTCCTCATATTTTTGACACGTTTTGAGGCTCTTCATATATTTCACACCTTTTCAGGCTCTTCATGTTTTTGAACACCGTTTTATGTTCCTCCTATTTTTCAGACCGTTTCAGGCTCCTCATATTTTTGACACCTTTTGAAGCTCTTCATATTTTTCAATACCTTTTCAGGCTCTTCATGTTTCTCACCACCGCTTCATGCTCCTCCTATTTTTCAGACCGTTTCATGCTCCTCTAATTTCTGACACCTTTTGAAGCTCTTCATATTTTTCAATACCTTTTCAGGCTCTTCATGTTTTTCAACACCACTTCATGCTCCTCCTTTTTCAGACCATTTCATGCTCATCTCATTTGTCACACTTTTTGAAGCTCTTCATATTTTTGACACCTTTTGTAGCTTTTCATATTTTTCACACGTTTTCAGGCTCCTCATATTTTTGAACACCGTTTAATGCTCCTCCTATTTTTCAGACCGTTTCTTGCTCCTCATATTTTTGACACCTTTTGAAGATCTTCATATTTTTCACACCTTTCCATGCTCTTCATGTTTTTGAACACCATTTCATCCTCCTCCTATTTTGCAGACCGTTTCATTCTCCTAATATTTTTGACACCTTCTGAAGCTCTTCATATTTTTCACACCTTTTGAAGCTCTTCATATTTTTCATATTTTTGAAGCTCTTCATACTTTCACACGTTTTCAGACTCTTCATGTTTTTCAACACCGCTTCATGCTTCTGCTATTTTTCAGACCGTTTCATGCTCCTCATATTTTTGACAGGTTTTGAAGATTTTTATATTTTTCCTACCTTTTCAGGTTCTTCATGTTTTTCAATACCGCTTCATGCTCCTCCTATCTTTCAGACCGTTTCATGCTCATCTCATTTTTGACACCTTTTGAAGCTCTTCATAATTTTCACATCTTTTGAAGCTCTTCATATTTTTCACAAGATTTCAGGCTCTTCATGTTTTTCAATACCGCTTCATGCTCCTCCTATTTTTCAGACCGTTTCATGCTCATCATATTTTTGACACCTTTTGAATCTCTTCATATTTTTCACACCTTTTCAGGCTCTTCATGTTTTTCACACCTTTTCAGGCTCTTTATGTTTTTGAACACCATTTCATGCTTCTCCTATTTTGCAGACCGTTTCATTCTCCTCATATTTTTGACACCTTTTGAAGTTCTTCATATTTTTCAAACCTTTTCAGGCTTTTCATGTTTTTGAACACCGCTTCATGCTCCTCCTATTTTTCAGACCGTTTCATGCTGCTCATATTTTTGACACCTTTTGAAGCTGTCATATTTTTCACAAATTTTCAGGCTCTTCATGTTTTTGAACACCACTTCATGCTCCTCCTATATTTCAGACCGTTTCATGCTCCTCATATTTTTCACACCTTTTGAAGCTCTTCATATTTTTCACACCTTCTCAGGCTCTTCATGTTTTTGAGCACAGCTTCAAGCTCCTCCTATTGTTCAGACCGTTTCATGCTCATCTCTTTTTTCACACCTTTTGAAGCTATTCATATTTTTCACACCTTTTGAAGCTCTTCTTATTTTTCACACGTTTTAAGGCTCTTCATGTTTTTCAACACTGCTTCATGATCCTCCTGTTTTTCAGACCGTTTCATGCTCCTCATAATTTTGACACGTTTTGAGGCTCTTCATATTTTTCACACCTTTCCAGGCTCTTCATGTTTCTGAACACCGTTTCATGCTACTCTTACTTATCAGACCGTTTCATGCTCCTCATATTTTTGACACCTTTTGAAGCTCTTCATATTTTTCATACCTTTTCAGGCTCTCCATGTTTTTGAACACCGCTTCCTGCTCCTCTTATTTTTCAGACCGTTTCATGCTCCTCATATTTTTGACACCTTTTGAAACTCTTCATCTTTTTCACAGCTTTTCATGCTCTTCATGTTTTTCAACACTGCTTCATGCTCCTCCTATTCTTCAGACAGTTTCATGCGCCTCATGTGTTTCACACCTTTTGAAGCTGTTCATATTTTTCACACCTTTTCATGCTCTTAATGTTTTTGAACACCGCTACAATCCTCCTCCTATTTTTCACACCGTTTCATGCTCCTCATATTTTTCACACCTTTTGAAGCTCTTCATATTTTTAACACCTTTTCAGGCTCTTCATTTTTTTGAACACCGCTTCATGCTCCTCCTATTTTTCAGACAGTTTCTTGCTCCTCATATATTTGACACCTTTTGAAGCTGTTCATATTTTTCACATCTTTTCAGGTTTTCATGTTTTTCAACACCGCTTCATGCTCCTCCTATTTTTCAGACGATTTCATGCTCCTCATGTATTTCACATTATTTGAAGCTCTTCATATTTTTCACACCTTTTGAGGCTCTTCATATTTTTTACATGTTTTCAGGCTCTTCATGTATTTGAACACCGTTTCATGCTGCTCCTATTTTTCAGACCGTTTCATGCTTCTCATATTTTTGACACCTTTTGAAGCTCTTCATATTTTTCACACCTTTTCAAGCTCCCCATGTTTTTCAACACCGCTTCATGGTCCTCCTATTTTTCAGACCGTTTCATGCTCCCATATTTTTGACACCTTTTGAAGCTCTTCATATTTTTCACACCTTTTCAGGCTCTTCATGTTTTTCAACAAGACTTCATGCTCCTCCTATTTTTCAGACCGTTTCATGCTCCTGATATTTTTGACAATTTTAGAAGCTCTTCATATTTTTCAACACCACTTCATGCTCCTCCTATTTTTCAGACCGTTTCGTGCTCCACATATTTTTGACACCTTTTGAAGCTCTTCATATATTTCACACCTTTTCAGGCTCTTCATGTTTTTGAACACCACTTCATGCTCCTCCTATTTTTCAGACCGTTTCATGCTCCTCCTATTTTTCAGACCGTTTCATTCTCCTCATAATTTTCACACCTTTTTCAGGCTCTTCATTTTTTTCAACACCACTTCTTGCTCCTCCTATTTTTCAGACCGTTTCATGCTCCTCATATTTTTGACACCTTTTGAAGCTCTTCATATTTTTCACACCTTTCCAGGCTCTTCATGCTTTTGAACACCGTTTAATGCTCCTCGTATTTTTCAGACCGTTTCATGCTCCTCATATATTTGTCACATTTTTAATCTCTTCATATATTTCACACATTTTCAGGCTATTCATGGTTTTCAACATCACTTCATGCTCCTCGTATTTTTAAGACCGTTACATTGCTCCTCATATTTTTGACACCTTTAGAAGCTCTTCATATTTTTCACTACTTTTCAGGCTCTTCATGTTTTTCAACACCGCTTCATGCTCCTCCTCTTTTCAGAGCGTTTCATGCTCCTCATATTTTGACACCTGTTGAAGCTCTTCATATTTCTCACAACTTTTCAGGTTCTTCATGTTTTTCAACACCGCTTCATGCTCATCCTATTTTTCAGACTGTTTCATGCACCTCTTATTATTGACACCTTTTGAAGCTCTTCATATTTTTCACACTTTTTCAGGCTCTTCATGTATTTGAGCACAGCTTCATGCTGCTCCTATTTTTCAGACCGTTTTATGCTCCTCATATTTTTCACACCTTTTGAAGCTCTTCATATTTTTCACACCTTTTCAGGCTCTACATATTTCTGAACACCATTTCATGCTGCTCCTATTTTTCAGACTGTTTCATGCTCCTCCTATTTTTGACACCTTTTGAAGCTCTTCATGTTTTTCACACCTTTTCAGGCTCTTCATTTTTTTCAACACCATTTTATGCTGCTCTTATTTTTCAGCCCGTTACATGCTCTTCTCATTTTTGACACCTTTTGAAATTCTTCATATATTTCACACCTTTTGAAGCTCTTCATATTTTTCACAGGTTTTCAGGCACTTCATGTTTTTGATCACCGTTTCATGCTCCTCCTATTTTTCATACCGTTTCATGCTCCTCGTATTTTTGACACATTTTGATGTTCTTCATATTTCTCACACCTTTTCAGGCTCTTAATGTTTTTCAAAAACGCTTCATGCTCCTGCTATTTTTCAGTCCGTTTCATGCTCCTCATATTTTTCACACCTTTTGAAGCTCTTCATATTTTGCACATTTTTGAAGCTCTTCATATTTTTCACATGTTTTCAGGCTTTTCATGTTTTTCAACACCACTTCATCCTCCTCATTATTTCAGACCGTTTCATTCTCCTCATATTTTGGCACGTTTTTAGGCTCTTCATATTTTTCACACCTTTTCAGGCTCTTCATGTTTTTGAACTCCGTTTCATGCTCCTCCTATTTTTCAAACCGTTTCATGCTCCGCATATATTTCAGACCTTTTGAAGCTCTTCATATTTTTCACACCTTTTCTGGTTCTCATGGTTTTTAACACAGCTTCATGCTTCTCGTATTTTTCAGACCGTTTCATGCTCCTCATATATTTCACACCTTTTGAAGCTCTTTCTATTTTTCAGTCCTTTTCAGCTCTTCATGTTTTTCAACAGCATTTCATGCTCCTCCTATTTTTTAGACCGTTTCGTGCTCCTCATATTTTTGACACCTTTTGTAGCTTTTCATATTTTTCACACGTTTTCAGGCTCCTCATATTTTTGAACACCGTTTAATGCTCCTCCTATTTTTCAGACCGTTTCTTGCTCCTCATATTTTTGACACCTTTTGAAGATCTTCATATTTTTCACACCTTTCCATGCTCTTCATGTTTTTGAACACCATTTCATGCTCCTCCTATTTTGCAGACCGTTTCATTCTCCTAATATTTTTGACACCTTCTGAAGCTCTTCATATTTTTCACACCTTTTGAAGCTCTTCATATTTTTCATATTTTTGAAGCTCTTCATACTTTCACACGTTTTCAGACTCTTCATGTTTTTCAACACCGCTTCATGCTTCTGCTATTTTTCAGACCGTTTCATGCTCCTCATATTTTTGACAGGTTTTGAAGATTTTTATATTTTTCCTACCTTTTCAGGTTCTTCATGTTTTTCAATACCGCTTCATGCTCCTCCTATCTTTCAGACCGTTTCATGCTCATCTCATTTTTGACATTTTTTGAAGCTCTTCATAATTTTCACATCTTTTGAAGCTCTTCATATTTTTCACAAGATTTCAGGCTCTTCATGTTTTTCAATACCGCTTCATGCTCCTCCTATTTTTCAGACCGTTTCATGCTCATCATATTTTTGACACCTTTTGAATCTCTTCATATTTTTCACACCTTTTCAGGCTCTTCATGTTTTTCACACCTTTTCAGGCTCTTTATGTTTTTGAACACCATTTCAGGCTTCTCCTATTTTGCAGACCGTTTCATTCTCCTCATATTTTTGACACCTTTTGAAGTTCTTCATATTTTTCAAACCTTTTCAGGCTTTTCATGTTTTTGAACACCACTTCATGCTCCTCCTATTTTTCAGACCGTTTCATGCTGCTCATATTTTTGACACCTTTTGAAGCTGTCATATTTTTCACAAATTTTCAGGCTCTTCATGTTTTTGAACACCACTTCATGCTCCTCCTATATTTCAGACCGTTTCATGCTCCTCATATTTTTCACACCTTTTGAAGCTCTTCATATTTTTCACACCTTCTCAGGCTCTTCATGTTTTTGAGCACAGCTTCAAGCTCCTCCTATTGTTCAGACCGTTTCATGCTCATCTCTTTTTTCACACCTTTTGAAGCTATTCATATTTTTCACACCTTTTGAAGCTCTTCTTATTTTTCACACGTTTTAAGGCTCTTCATGTTTTTCAACACTGCTTCATGATCCTCCTGTTTTTCAGACCGTTTCATGCTCCTCATAATTTTGACACGTTTTGAGGCTCTTCATATTTTTCACACCTTTCCAGGCTCTTCATGTTTCTGAACACCGTTTCATGCTACTCTTACTTATCAGACCGTTTCATGCTCCTCATATTTTTGACACCTTTTGAAGCTCTTCATATTTTTCATACCTTTTCAGGCTCTCCATGTTTTTGAACACCGCTTCCTGCTCCTCTTATTTTTCAGACCGTTTCATGCTCCTCATATTTTTGACACCTTTTGAAACTCTTCATCTTTTTCACAGCTTTTCATGCTCTTCATGTTTTTCAACACTGCTTCATGCTCCTCCTATTCTTCAGACAGTTTCATGCGCCTCATGTGTTTCACACCTTTTGAAGCTGTTCATATTTTTCACACCTTTTCATGCTCTTAATGTTTTTGAACACCGCTACAATCCTCCTCCTATTTTTCACACCGTTTCATGCTCCTCATATTTTTCACACCTTTTGAAGCTCTTCATATTTTTAACACCTTTTCAGGCTCTTCATTTTTTTGAACACCGCTTCATGCTCCTCCTATTTTTCAGACAGTTTCTTGCTCCTCATATATTTGACACCTTTTGAAGCTGTTCATATTTTTCACATCTTTTCAGGTTTTCATGTTTTTCAACACCGCTTCATGCTCCTCCTATTTTTCAGACGATTTCATGCTCCTCATGTATTTCACATTATTTGAAGCTCTTCATATTTTTCACACCTTTTGAGGCTCTTCATATTTTTTACATGTTTTCAGGCTCTTCATGTTTTTGAACACCGTTTCATGCTGCTCCTATTTTTCAGACCGTTTCATGCTTCTCATATTTTTGACACCTTTTGAAGCTCTTCATATTTTTCACACCTTTTCAAGCTCCCCATGTTTTTCAACACCGCTTCATGGTCCTCCTATTTTTCAGACCGTTTCATGCTCCCATATTTTTGACACCTTTTGAAGCTCTTCATATTTTTCACACCTTTTCAGGCTCTTCATGTTTTTCAACAAGACTTCATGCTCCTCCTATTTTTCAGACCGTTTCATGCTCCTGATATTTTTGACAATTTTAGAATCTCTTCATATTTTTCAACACCACTTCATGCTCCTCCTATTTTTCAGACCCTTTCGTGCTCCACATATTTTTGACACCTTTTGAAGCTCTTCATATATTTCACACCTTTTCAGGCTCTTCATGTTTTTGAACACCACTTCATGCTCCTCCTATTTTTCAGACCGTTTCATGCTCCTCCTATTTTTCAGACCGTTTCATTCTCCTCATAATTTTCACACCTTTTTCAGGCTCTTCATTTTTTTCAACACCACTTCTTGCTCCTCCTATTTTTCAGACCGTTTCATGCTCCTCATATTTTTGACACCTTTTGAAGCTCTTCATATTTTTCACACCTTTCCAGGCTCTTCATGCTTTTGAACACCGTTTAATGCTCCTCGTATTTTTCAGACCGTTTCATGCTCCTCATATATTTGTCACATTTTTAATCTCTTCATATATTTCACACATTTTCAGGCTATTCATGGTTTTCAACATCACTTCATGCTCCTCGTATTTTTAAGACCGTTACATTGCTCCTCATATTTTTGACACCTTTAGAAGCTCTTCATATTTTTCACTACTTTTCAGGCTCTTCATGTTTTTCAACACCGCTTCATGCTCCTCCTCTTTTCAGAGCGTTTCATGCTCCTCATATTTTGACACCTGTTGAAGCTCTTCATATTTCTCACAACTTTTCAGGTTCTTCATGTTTTTCAACACCGCTTCATGCTCATCCTATTTTTCAGACTGTTTCATGCACCTCTTATTATTGACACCTTTTGAAGCTCTTCATATTTTTCACACTTTTTCAGGCTCTTCATGTATTTGAGCACAGCTTCATGCTGCTCCTATTTTTCAGACCGTTTTATGCTCCTCATATTTTTCACACCTTTTGAAGCTCTTCATATTTTTCACACCTTTTCAGGCTCTACATATTTCTGAACACCATTTCATGCTGCTCCTATTTTTCAGACTGTTTCATGCTCCTCCTATTTTTGACACCTTTTGAAGCTCTTCATGTTTTTCACACCTTTTCAGGCTCTTCATTTTTTTCAACACCATTTTATGCTGCTCTTATTTTTCAGCCCGTTACATGCTCTTCTCATTTTTGACACCTTTTGAAATTCTTCATATATTTCACACCTTTTGAAGCTCTTCATATTTTTCACAGGTTTTCAGGCACTTCATGTTTTTGATCACCGTTTCATGCTCCTCCTATTTTTCATACCGTTTCATGCTCCTCGTATTTTTGACACATTTTGATGTTCTTCATATTTCTCACACCTTTTCAGGCTCTTAATGTTTTTCAAAAACGCTTCATGCTCCTGCTATTTTTCAGTCCGTTTCATGCTCCTCATATTTTTCACACCTTTTGAAGCTCTTCATATTTTGCACATTTTTGAAGCTCTTCATATTTTTCACATGTTTTCAGGCTTTTCATGTTTTTCAACACCACTTCATCCTCCTCATTATTTCAGACCGTTTCATTCTCCTCATATTTTGGCACGTTTTTAGGCTCTTCATATTTTTCACACCTTTTCAGGCTCTTCATGTTTTTGAACTCCGTTTCATGCTCCTCCTATTTTTCAGACCTTTTCATGCTCCTCATATATTTGACAACTTTTGAAGCTCTTCTTATTTTTCACATCTTTTCAGGCTCTTCATGTTTTTCAACACCGCTTCATGCTCCTCCTATTTTTCAGAGAGTTTCATGCTCCTCATATTTTTGACACCTTTTGAAGCTCTTCATATTTTTCACACCTTTTCAGCTCTTCATGTTTTGAACATCGTTTAATGCTCCTCCTATTTTTCAGACCGTTTCATTCTCCTATATTTTTGACACCTTTTGAAGCTCTTCATATATTCACACCTTTACAGGCTATTCACCTTTTTCAACACCGCTTCATGCTCCTCCTATTTTTCAGCCCGTTTCATGCTACTCATAGTTTTGACACCTTTTGAAGCTCTTCATATATTCACACCTTTACAGGCTATTCACCTTTTTCAACACCACTTCATGCTCCTCCTATTTTTCAGAGAGTTTCATCCTCGTCATGTATTTCACACCTTTTGAAGCTTTTCATATTTTTCCCACCTTTTGAAGCTCTTCATATATTTCACACCTTTCCAGGCTATTCAGGTTTTCAATACCACTTCATGCCTCTCATATTTTTCAAACCGTATCATGCTCCTCCTATTTTTGACACCTTGAGAAGCTCTTCATATTTTTTACACCTTTTCAGGCTCTTCATATTTTTCAACACCGCTTATTGCTACTCCTATTTTTCAGACCTTTTCATGCTCATCTCATTTTTTACACCTTTTGAAGCTCTTCATATTTTTCACATATTTTGAAGCTCTTCATATTTTACACACCTTTTCAGGCTCTTCATGTTTTTCAGCACCGCTTCATGCTCCTCCTATCTTTCAGACCGTTTCATGCTCCTCATATTTTTGGCACCTTTTGAAGCTCTTCATATTTTTCACACCTTTTCAGGTTCTTCATGATTTTCAACACCGCTTCATGCTCCTCCTATTTTTCAGACCGTTTCATGCTCCTCATATTTTTGACACCTTTTGAAGCTCTTAATATATTTCACACCTTTTCAGACTCTTCATGATTTCCAACACCGCTTCATGCTCCTCATATTTTTCAGACCGTTTCATGCTCATCTCATTTTTATCACCTTTTGAAGCTCTTCATATTTTTCACACCTTTTGAAGCTCTTCATATTTTTCACACCTTTTCAGACTCTACATGATTTTCAAAACGGCTTCATGGTCCTCATATTTTCACACCATTTCATGCTCATCTCATTTTTGACACCTTTTGAAGCTCCTCTACTTTTGACCCCTTTAGAAGCTCTTCATATTTTTGACAACTTTTCAGGCTCTTCATGTTTTTCAACACCGCTTCATGCTCCCCCTAATTTTCAGACCGTTTCATGACACTCATATTTTTGACACCTTTTGAAGCTCCTCGTATATTTCATACCTTTTCAGACTCTTCATGATTTCCAACACCGCTTCATGCTCCTCATTTTTTTCACACCGTTTAATGCTCATCTCATTTTTGACACCTTTTGACGCTCTTCATATTTTTGACACCTTTAGAAGCTCTTCATATTTTTACACCTTTTCAGGCTCTTCATATTTTTCAACACCGCTTATTGCTACTCCTATTTTTCAGACCTTTTCATGCTCATCTCATTTTTTACACCTTTTGAAGCTCTTCATATTTTTCACATATTTTGAAGCTCTTCATATTTTACACACCTTTTCAGGCTCTTCATGTTTTTCAGCACCGCTTCATGCTCCTCCTATTTTTCAGACCGTTTCATGCTCCTCATATTTTTGACACCTTTGAAGCTCTTCATATTTTTCACACCTTTTCAGACTCTTCATGTTTTTCAACACTGCTTCATGCTCCTCCTATTTTTCAGACCGTTTCATGCTTCTCATATTTTGACACCTTTTGAAGCTCTTCATATTTTTCACAACTTTTCAGGCTCTTCATGTTTTTCAACACCGCTTCATGCTCCTCCACTTTGTCAGACCGTTTCATGCTCCTCATATTTTTGGCACCTTTTGAAGCTCTTCATATTTTTCACACCTTTTCAGGTCTTCATGTTTTTGAACACCATTTCATGCTCCTCCTATTTTTCAGACCGTTTCATGCTCTTCATATTTTTGGCACCTTTTGAAGCTCTTCATATTTTTCACACCTTTTCAGGCTCTTCATGTTTTTCAACACCGCTTCATGCTCCTCCTATGTTTCAGACCGTTTTATGCTCCTCATATATTTGACACCTTTTGAAGCTCTTCATATTTTCCACACCTTTTCAGGCTCTTCATGTTTTTGAACACCATTTCATGCTCTTCTTATTTTTTTTTATCGTTATTTTTTTTTAATTTTTTTTTATTATTTTTATTTTTTTTTCCCAGTCGGTTTTGTCATACATTGATATGAATCAGCCATGGATTTACATGTATTCCCAATCCCAATACCCCCTCCCACCTCCCTCCACCCGATTCCTCTCGGTCTTCCCAGTGCACCAAGCCGGAGCACTTGTCTCGTGCATCCTACCTGGGCTGGTGATCTGTTTCACCATAGATAGCATACATGCTGTTCTTTTGAAATATCCCAACCTCGCATTCTCCCACAAAGTTCAAAAGTCTGTTCTGTATTTCTGTGTCTCTTTTTCTGTTCTGCATATAGGGTTATCGTTATCACCTTTCTAAATTCCATATACATGTGTCAGCACGCTCTAATGTTCTTTATCTTTCTGGCTTACTTCACTCTGTATAATGGGCTCCAGCTTCATCCATCTCATTAGGACTGATTCAAATGAATTCTTTATAATGGCTGAGTGATATTCCATGGTGTATATGTACCACAGCTTTCTTATCCATTCATCTGCTGACGGGCATCTAGGTTGCTTCCATGTCCTGGCTATTATAAACAGTGCTGCGATGAACATTGGGGTGCACGTGTCTCTTTCAGACGAACCTATGGACACCTTATCTTTGACAAAGGAGGCAAGGATATACAATGGAAAAAAGACAACCTCTTTAACAAGTGGTGCTGGGAAAACTGGTCAACCACTTGTAAAAGAATGAAACTAGAACACTTTCTAACACCATACACAAAAATAAACTCAAAATGGATTAAAGATCTAAATGTAAGACCAGAAACTATAAAACTCCTAGAGGAGAAGATAGGCAAAACACTCTCCGACATAAATCAAAGCAAGATCCTCTATGACCCACCTCCCAGAATATTGGAAATAAAAGCAAAACTAAACAAATGGGACCTAATGAAACTTAAAAGCTTTTGCACTACAAAGGAAACTATAAGTAAGGGGAAAAGACAGCCCTCAGATTGGGAGAAAATAATAGCAAATGAAGAAACAGACAAAGGATTAATCTCAAAAATATACAAGCAAATCCTGCAGCTCAATTGCAGAAAAATAAATGACCCAATAAAAAATGAGCCAAAGAACTAAACAGACATTTCTCCAAAGAAGACATACAGATGGATAACAAACACATGAAAAGATGCTCAACATCACTCATTATTAGAGAAATGCAAATCAAAACCACAATGAGGTACCACTACATGCCAGTCAGGATGGCTGCTATCCAAAAGTCTACAAGCAATAAATGCTGGAGATGGTGTGGAGAAAAGGGAACCCTCTTACACTGTTGGTGGGAATGCACACTAGTACAGCCCCTATGGAAAACAGTGTGGAGATTTCTTAAAAAACTGGAAATAGAACTGCCATATGACCCAGCAATCCCACTTCTGGGCATACACACTGAGGAAACCAGATCCTCTTATTTTTCAGACCGTTTCAAGCTCCTCATATTTTTTACACCTTTTGAAGCTCTTCATATGTTTCACACCTTTTCAGGCTCTTCATGCTTTTCAAATCCGCTTCATGCTCCTCCTATTTTTCAGACTGTTTCATGCTCCTCATATTTTTGACACCTTTTGGAGCTCTTCATATTTTTCACACTTATTCAAGCTCTTCATGTTTTTCAACACCGCTTCATGCTCCTCCCATTTTTCAGACCGTTTCATACTCCTCATATATTTGACACCTTTTGAAGCTCTTCATATTTTTCACAACTTTTCAGGTTCTTCATGTTTTCAACACCACTTCATGCTCCTCCTATATTTCTGACCGTGTCATGCTCCTCATATTTTTGACATCTTTTGAAGCTCTTCATATTTTTCACGCCTTTTCAGACTCTTCAAGTTTTTTTACACCGCTTCATGCTCCTCCTATTTTTGACATCTTTTGAAGCTCTTCATATATTTCACACCTTTTCAGGGTTTTCATGTTTTTGAACACTGCTTCATGCTCCTCATATTTTTCAGACCGTTTCATGCTCCTCATATTTTTGACACCTTTTGAAGCTCTTCATATTTTTCACACCTTTTCAGGCTCTTCATGTTTTCAACACCGTTTCATGCTCCTCCTATTTTTCAGACCGTTTCATGCTCCTCATATTTTTGACACCTTTTGAAGCTCTTCATATTTTTCACACCTTTTCAGGCTCTTCATATTTTTCAACAAGGTTTCATGCTCCTCCTATTTTTCAGACAGTTTCATGCCCCTCATATTTTTGACACCTTTTCAAGCTCTTCACATTTTTCAAACCTTTTCAGGCTGTTCATGTTTTTGAACACCGTTTCTTGCACCTCCTATTTTTCAGACCGTTTCATGCTCCACATATTTTGACTCCTTTTGAAGCTCTTCATATTTTTCACACCTTTTCAGGCTCTTCATGTTTTTCAACACCGCTTCTTGCTCATCCTCTTTTTCAGACCGTTTCATGGCCCTCATAT
This sequence comes from Dama dama, assembly GCF_033118175.1. Taxonomy (NCBI): domain Eukaryota; kingdom Metazoa; phylum Chordata; class Mammalia; order Artiodactyla; family Cervidae; genus Dama; species Dama dama. The sequence continues at coordinate 1,818,938 of NW_026870900.1, forward strand.
TTTTGACACCTTTTCAAGCTCTTCACATTTTTCACAACTTTTCAGGCTCTTCATGTTTTTGAACAACGTTTCATGCTCCTCCTATTTTTCAGACAGTTTCATGTCCCTCATATTTTTTACACCTTTTCAAGCTCTTCACATTTTTCAAACCTTTTCAGCCTCTTCATGTTTTGAACACCGTTTCATCCTCCTCCTAATTTTCAGACCGTTTCATGCTCCTCATATTTTGACACCTTTTGAAGCTCTTCATATTTTTCACACCTTTTCAGGCTCTTCATATTTTTCAACAAGGTTTCATGCTCCTCCTATATTTCAGACCGTTTAATGCTCCCCATAATTTTGACACCTTTTGAAGCGCTTCATAATTATCACACCTTTTCAGGCTCTTCATGTTTTTCAACACCGCTTTATTTTCCTCCTATTTTTCAGACCGTTTCATGCTCCTCATATTTTTGACACCTTTTGAAGCTCTTCATATTTTTCACACTTTTTCAGGCTCTTCATGTTTTTCAACACCGTTTCATGCTCCTCCTATTTTTTAGACCATTTCATGCTCCTCATATTTTGACACCTCTTGATGCTCTTCATATTTTTCACAGCTTTTCAGGCTCTTCATGTTTTTGAACACCGATTCATGCTCCTCATATTTTTCAGACCGTTTCATGCTCCTCATATTTGTGACATCTTTTGAAGCTCTTCATATTTTTCACACCTTTTTAGGCTCTTCATGTTTTTGAACACCAGCTCATGCTCCTCCTAATATTCAGACCGTTACATGCTCCTCATATATTTGATATCTTTTGAAGCTCTTCATATTTTTCACACATTTTTATGCACTTCATGTTTTCAACACCACATCATGCTCCTTCTATTTTTCAAACCGTTTCATGCTCCTCATATTTTGGATATCTTTTGAAGCTCGTCATATTTCTCACACCTTTTCAGGCTCTTCATGTTTTCAACACAGTTTCATGGTCCTCCTATTTTTCAGACTGTTTCATGCTCCTCATATTTTGACTCCTTTTGAAGCTCTTCATATTTTTCACACCTTTTCATGTTCTTCAGGTTTTTCAACACCGCTTCTTGCTCATCCTCTTTTTCAGACCGTTTCATGCCCCTCATATTTTTGACACCTTTTCAAGCTCTTCACATTTTTCAAACCTTTTCAGGCTCTTCATATTTTTGAACAACGTTTCATGCTCCTCCTATTTTTCAGACAGTTTCATGCCCCTCATTTTTTTGACACCTTTTCAAGCTCTTCACATTTTTCAAACCTTTTCAGGCTCTTCATGTTTTTGAACACCGTTTCTTGCACCTCCTATTTTTCAGAACGTTTCATGCTCCTCATATATTTGACACCTTTTGAAGCTCTTCATTATTTCACAACTTTTCAGGTTCTTCATGTTTTCAACACCACTTCATGCTCCTCCTATATTTCTGACTGTGTCATGCGACTCGTATTTTAGACACCTTTTGAAGATCTTCATATATTTCACACTTTTTGAGGCTTTTCATGTTTTTGAACACCGTTTCATGCGCCTCATATTTTTGACAGCTTTTGAAGTTCTTCATATTATTCACACCTTTTCAGGCTCTTCACGATTTGAAAACCATTTCATGCTCCTCCTATTTTTCAGACCGTTTCATGCTCCTCATGTATTTCACACCTTCTGAAGCTCTTCATATTTTTCACACGTTTTGAAGCTCTTCATATTCTTACACGTTTTCAGGCTCTTCATGTTTTTGAACACCGATTCATGCTCCTCCTATTTTTCCGACCGTTTCATGTTCCTCATAATTTTGACACCTTTTGAAGCTCTTCATATTTTTCACACCTTTTCAGGCTCTTCATGTTTTTAAACACCGCTTCATGACCCTCCTATTTTTCAGACCGTTTCATTCTCCTCATTTTTTTGAAACGTTTTGAAGCTCTTCATATTTTTTAAACCTTGTCAGTCTCTTCATGTTTTTCAACACAGCTTCATTCTCCTTCTATTTTTCAGACCGTTTCATGCTTCTCATGTATTTCACACCTTTTGACGCTCTCATATTTTCCACACCTTTTCAGGCTCTTCATGTTTTTGAACACTGTTTCATGCTCCTCCTATTTTTCAGACCGTTTCATGCTTTTTAATTTTTGAGAGCTTTTGAAGCTCTTCATATTTTTCACATCTTTTGAAACTCTTCATATTTTTCTCACCTTTTCAGGCTCTTCATGTTTTTGAACCCCGTCATGCTCCTCCTATTTTTCAGACCGTCTCAGGCTCCTCATATTTTTGACACCTTTTGAAGCTCTTCATATTTTTCACACCTTTTAAGGCTCTTCATGTTTTTCAACACCTCTTCATGCTCCTCTTCTTTTTCAGACCGTTTCATGCTCCTCATATTTTTCACACCTTTTGAAGCTCTTCATATTTTTCACACCATTTCTGGCCCTTCATGTTTTGAACACCGTTTCATGCTCCTCCTATTTTTCTGACCATTTCATGCTCCTCATATTTTTGACACCTTTTGAAGCTCCTCATATTTTTCACATCTTTAGAAGCTCTTCATATATTTCACACTTTTTCAGGCTCTTTATGTTTGTCAACACCACTTAATGCTGCTCCTATTTTTCAGACCGTTTCATGTTCATCTCATTTTTGACAGCTTTTGAAGCTCATCATATTTTTCACACCTTTTGAAGCTCTTCATATATTTCACACCTTCTCAAGCTCTTCATGTTTTCCACACCGCTTCATGCTCCTCCTATTTTTCAGACCGTCTCATGCTCCTCATGTATTTCACACCTTTTCAAGCTCTTCATATTTACACACCTTTTGAGGCTCTTCATGAATTTCAATACCACTTCATGCTCCTTCTATTGTTGAGACCGTTTCATGTTCCTCATATATTTGACACCTTTTGAAGCTCTTCATATTTTTTACCTCTTTTCAGGCTCTTCATGTTTTTGAACACGGCTTCATGCTCCTCCTATTTTTGAGACCATTTCATGCTCCTCATATTTTTCACACCTATGGAAGCTCTTCATATTTTTCACACCTTTTAAGGCTCCTCATGTTTCTGAACACCGTTTCATGCTCCTCCTATTTTTCAGACCGTTTCATGCTCCTCATATTTTTGACACCTTTGAATCTCTTCATATTTTTCACACCTTTTTAAACTCTTCTTATTTTTCACACGTTTTCAGTCTCTAAATGTTTTTCAACACCGCTTCATGTTCTTCCTATTTTTCAGACCGTTTCATGCTCCTCATATTTTTGACACGTTTTGAGGCTCTTCATATATTTCACACCTTTTCAGGCCCTTCATGTTTTTGAACACTGTTTTATGTTCCTCCTATTTTTCAGACCGTTTCATGCTCCTCTAATTTCTGACACCTTTTGAAGCTCTTCATATATTTGACACCTTTTCAGGCTCTTCATGTTTTTCAACACCACTTCATGCTTCTCCTATTTTTCAAACCATTTCATGCTCATCTCATTTTAGACACCTTCTGAAGCTCTTCATATTTTTCACACCTTTTGAAGCTCTTCATATTTTTCACACCTTTTCAGGCTCTTCATATTTTTCAACACAGCTTAATGCTCCTTCTATTTTTCAGACCGTTTCATGCTCCTCATATATTTCACACCTTTTGAAGCTCTTCATAATTTTCACACCTATTCAGGCTCTTCATCTTTTGAACAACGTTTCATGCTCCTCCTTTTTTTCAGACCGTTTCATGCTCCTCATATATTTGACACCTTTTGAAGCTCTTCATATTTTTCACACCTTTTGATGCTCTTCATATTTTTCACACGTTTTCAGGCTTTTCATGTTTTTCACAACCGCTTCATGATCCTCATATTTTTCAGACCGTTTCATGCTCCTCATATTTTTGACACCTTTTGAAGCTCTTCATGTATTTCACAATTTTCAGGCTCTTCATGTTTTTCAACACCGCTTCATGCTCCTCCAATTTTCAGACCGTTTCATGCTCCTCATATTTTTGACACCTTTTGAATCTCTTCATATATTTCACACGTTTTCAGGCCCTTCATGTTTTTGAACACCGTTTTATGTTCCTCCTATTTTTCAGACCTTTTCATGCTCCTCATAATTTACCACCTTTTGAAGCTCCTCATATTTTTCACACATTTTCAGTCTCTTCATTTTTTTGAACACCGCTTCATGCTCCTCCTATTTTTCAGACCGTTTCAGGCTCCTCATATTTTTGACACCTTTTGAAGCTCTTCATATTTTTCACACCATTTCAGGCTCTTCATTTTTTTGAACACCGTTTCATGCTCCTCCTATTTTTCAGAACGTTTCATGCTCCTCATATTTTTCACACCTTTTGAAGCTCTTCATATTTTTCACACCTTTTCAGGCTCTTCATGTTTTTGAACACCGTTTCATGCTCCTCGTATTTTTCAGACCGTTTCATGCTCCTCATATTTTTCACACCTGTTGAAGCTCCACGTATTTTTCACAACTTTGAAACTCTTCATATATTTCACACTTTTTCAGGCGTTTCATGTTTTTCACAACCGCTACATGCTCCTCCTATTTTTCACCCGTTTCATGCTCCTCATATTTTTGACACCTTTTGAAGCTCTTCATGTATTTCACAACTTTTCAGGCTATTCATGTTTTTCAACACCGCTTCATGCTCCTCCAATTTTCATACCGTTTCATGCTCCTTATATTTTTGACAACTTTTGAATCTCTTCATATTTTTCACACGTTTTCAGGCTCTTCATGTTTTTCAACACCACTTCATGCTACTCCTAATTTTCAGAACGTTTCATGCTCCTCCTATTTTTGCCACCTTTTGAATCTCTTCATATATTTCACACCTTTTCAGGCTCTTCATGTTTTTCACAACCGCTTCATGATCCTCATATTTTTCAGACCTTTTCATGCTCCTCATATTTTTGACACCTTTTGAATCTCTTCATATATTTCACACCTTTTCAGGCTCTTCATGTTTTTGAACACCGCTTCATGCTCCTCCTATTTTTCAGACCGTTTCATGCTCCTCATGTATTTCACACCTTTTGAAGCTCTTCATATATTTCACACTTTTTCAGGTTCTTCATGTTTATCAACAACGCTTCATGCTCCTCCTATTTTTCAGACCGTTTCATGGTCCCCATATTTTTGACACCTTTTGAAGCTCTTCATATTTTTCACACCTTTTGATGCTCTTCATATTTTTCACAGCTTTTCAGGCTCTTCATGTTTTTGAATACCGCTTCATGCTCCTCCTATTTTTCAAACCATTTCATGCTCCTCATGGATTTCACACGTTTTGAAGATCTTCATATTCTTACACGTTTTCACGCTCATCATGTTTTTCAACACCGCTTCATGCTCCTCCTAATTTTCAGAACGTTTCATGCTCCTCATATTTTTGACACATTTTGAAGCTCTTCATATATTTCATACATTTTCAGGCTCTTCATGTTTTTCAACACCGTTTTATTCTCGTCCTATTTTCTAGACCGTTGCATGCTCCTCATAATTTTGACACCTTTTGAAGCTCTTCATATTTTTCTCACCTTTTTATGCTCTTCATGTTTTTGAACATCGCTTCATGCTCCTCCTATTTTTCAGACCGTTTCATGCTCCTCATATTTTGACTCCTTTTGAAGCTCTTCATATGTTTCACACCTTTTCATGCTCTTCATGTCTTTCAACACCTCTTCATCGTCATCCTATTTTTCAGACTGTTTCATGCTCCTCATATTTTTGACACATTTTCAAGCTCTTCATATATTTCCCACCTTTTCAGGCTCTTCATGTTTTTCAACACCGCTTCATGCTCCTCCTATTTCTCAGACCGTTTCATGCTCCTCATATTTTTGACACCTTTTGAAGCTCTTCAAATTTTTCACACCTTTTCAGGCTCTCCATGTTTTTGAACACCACTTCATGCTGCTCCTATTTTTCAGAGAGTTTCATGCTCCTCGTGTATTTCACACCTTTAGAAGCTCTTCATATTATTCACACATTTTAGGGCTCTTCATGTTTTTGAGCCCTGCTTCATGCTCCTCCTAATTTTCAGACCGTTTCATGCTCATCTCATTTTTGACACCATTTGAAGCTCTTCAAATTTTTCTCACCATTTCAGGCTCTTCATGTTTTTCAACACCACTTCATGCTGCTCTGATTTTTCAGACCGTTTCATGCTCATCTCATTTTTGACACCTTTTGAAGCTCTTCATATTTCTCACAGCTTTTGAAGCTCTTCATATTTTTCACACGTTTTCAAGCTCTTCATGTTTTTCCACACCGTTTCATGCTCCTCCTTTTTTCAGACCGTTTCATGCGCCTCCTATCTTTCAGACCATTTCATGCTCCTCATATTTTTGACACCTTTAGAAGCTCTTCATATTTTTAACCCCTTCTCAGGCTCTTAATGTTTTTGAGCACAGCTTCATGCTCCTCCTATTTTTCAGACCGTTTCATGCTCCTCATATATTTCACACCTTTAGAAGCTCTTGTATTTTTCACACCTTTTCAGGCTCTTTATGTTTTTCAACATCAAATCATGCTCCTCCTATTTTTCAGACCGTTTCATGCTCCTCATAATTTTCACATCATTTGAAGCTCTTCATATTTTTCACACCTTTTCAGGCTCTTCATGTTTTTGAACACTGCTTCATGCTCCTCCTCTTTTTCAGACCGTTTGATGCTCCTCATATTTTTGACCCGTTTTGTGGCTCTTCATATTTTTCACACCTTTCCAGGCTCTTCTTGTTTTTGAACAACGTTTCATGGTCCTCCTATTTTTCAGAACGTTTAATGCTCCTCATATTTTTGACAACTTTTGAAGCTCTTCATATTTTTCACACCTTTTCAGGATCTTCATGTTTTTCAACATCAAGTCATGCTCCTCCTATTTTTCTGACCGTTTCATGCTCCTCTTATTTTTCACACCATTTGAAGCTCTTCCTATTTTTCACACCTTTTCATGCTTTTCATGTTTTTCAACATCGTTTCATGCTCCTCCTATTTTTAAGATCGTTTTTTGCTCCTCACATTTTTGACACCTTTTGAAGCTCCTCCTATTTTCCCACCTTTTCAGGCTCTTCATGTTTTTCAACACCGTTTCATGCTCCTCCTATTTTTCAGACCGCTTCATTCTCCTCCTAATTTTCAAACCGTTTCATGCTCCTCATATTTTTGACACCTTTTGAAGCTCTTCATATTTTTCACACCATTTCAGGCTCTTCATGTTTTTCAACACCACTTCATGCTGCTCTGATTTTTCAGATTGTTTCATGCTCATCTCATTTTTGACACCTTTTGAAGCTCTTCATATTTCTCACAGCTTTTGAAGCTCTTCATATTTTTCACACGTTTTCAAGCTCTTCATGTTTTTCCACACCGTTTCATGCTCCTCCTTTTTTCAGACCGTTTCATGCGCCTCCTATCTTTCAGACCATTTCATGCTCCTCATATTTTTGACACCTTTAGAAGCTCTTCATATTTTTAACCCCTTCTCAGGCTCTTAATGTTTTTGAGCACAGCTTCATGCTCCTCCTATTTTTCAGACCGTTTCATGCTCCTCATATATTTCACACCTTTAGAAGCTCTTGTATTTTTCACACCTTTTCAGGCTCTTTATGTTTTTCAACATCAAATCATGCTCCTCCTATTTTTCAGACCGTTTCATGCTCCTCATAATTTTCACACCATTTGAAGCTCTTCATATTTTTCACACCTTTTCAGGCTCTTCATGTTTTTGAACACTGCTTCATGCTCCTCCTCTTTTTCAGACCGTTTGATGCTCCTCATATTTTTGACCCGTTTTGTGGCTCTTCATATTTTTCACACCTTTCCAGGCTCTTCTTGTTTTTGAACAACGTTTCATGGTCCTCCTATTTTTCAGAACGTTTAATGCTCCTCATATTTTTGACAACTTTTGAAGCTCTTCATATTTTTCACACCTTTTCAGGATCTTCATGTTTTTCAACATCAAGTCATGCTCCTCCTATTTTTCTGACCGTTTCATGCTCCTCTTATTTTTCACACCATTTGAAGCTCTTCCTATTTTTCACACCTTTTCATGCTTTTCATGTTTTTCAACATCGTTTCATGCTCCTCCTATTTTTAAGATCGTTTTTTGCTCCTCACATTTTTGACACCTTTTGAAGCTCCTCCTATTTTCCCACCTTTTCAGGCTCTTCATGTTTTTCAACACCGTTTCATGCTCCTCCTATTTTTCAGACCGCTTCATTCTCCTCCTAATTTTCAAACCGTTTCATGCTCCTCATATTTTTGACACCTTTTGAAGCTCTTCATATTTTTCACACCTTTTCAGGCTCTTCATGTTTTTCAACACCGCTTCATGCTCCTCGCATTTTTCAGACCGTTTCATGCTCCTCATATTTTTCTCACCTTTTGAAGCTCTTCATATTTTTCACACCTTCTCAGGCTCTTCATGTTTTGAGCACAGATTCATGCTCCTCCTATTTTTCAGATCGTTTCATGCTCTTCATGTATTTCACACCTTTTGAAGCTGTTCATATTTTTCACACCTTTTCAGGCTCTTCATGTTTTTGAACACCATTTCATGCTCCTCCTTTTTTCAGACCGTTTCATGCGCCTCCTATCTTTCAGACCGTTTCATGCTCCTCATATTTTTGACACAATTTGAAGCTCTTCATAATTTTCACACCTTTTCAGGCTCTTCATGTTTTTCAACACTGCTTCATGCTCCTCCTATTTTTCAGACCGTTTCATGATCCTCATATTTTTGAAACCTTTTGAAGCTCCTCCTATTTTTCACACCTTTTCAGGCTTTTCATGTTTTTCAACACCTCTTCATCCTCCTCCTATTTTTCTGACCGTTTCATGCTCCAACTATTTTTCAGACCGTTTCATGCTCCTCATATTTTTGACACGTTTTGAGGCTCTTCATATATTTCACACCTTTTCAGGCTCTTCATGTTTCTCAGCACCGCTTGATGCTCCTTCTATTTTTCAGACCGTTTCATGTTCCTCATATTTTTGAAATCTTTTGAAGCTCTTCATATTTTTCCCACCTTTTCAGGCTCTTCATGTGTTTCAACACCGTTTCATGCTTCTCCTATTTTTCAGACCGTTTCATGCTCCTCCTATTTTTCAGACCGTTTCATGCTCCTCATATTTTTGACACCTTTTGAAGCTCTTGATATTTTTCACACCTTTTCAGGCTCTTCATGTTTCTCAACACCGCTTGATGCTCCTTCTATATTTCAGAGCGTTTCATGTTCCTCATACTTTTGACACCTTTTGAAGCTCTTCATATTTTTCACACCTTTTCAGGCTCTTCATCTTTTTCAAAACCGCTTCATGCTCCTCCTCTTTTCAGACCGTTTCACGCTCCTCATATTTTTGACACGTTTTGAAGCTCTTCATATTTTTCACACCTTTTCAGGCTTTTCATGTTTTTGAACACAGCTTCATGCTCCTCCTATTTTTCAGACCTTTCATGTTCGTCATAATTTTGACACCTTTTGAAGCTCTTCATATTTTTCACACCTTTTCAGGCTCTTCATGTTTTTCAAAGCCACTTCATGCTCCTCCTATTTTTCAGACCGCTTCATGCTCATCTCATTTTTGACACCTTTTGAAGCTCTTCATATTTTTCACACATTTTCAGGCTTTTCATGTTTTTGAACACCGCTTCATGCTCCTCCTATTTTTCAGACCGTTTCAGGCTCCTCATATTTTTGACACCTTTTGAAGCTCTTCATATTTTTCACACCATTTCAGGCTCTTCATTTTTTTGAACACCGTTTCATGCTCCTCCTATTTTTCAGAACGTTTCATGCTCCTCATATTTTTCACACCTTTTGAAGCTCTTCATATTTTTCACACCTTTTCAGGCTCTTCATGTTTTTGAACACCGTTTCATGCTCCTCGTATTTTTCAGACCGTTTCATGCTCCTCATATTTTTCACACCTGTTGAAGCTCCACGTATTTTTCACAACTTTGAAACTCTTCATATATTTCACACTTTTTCAGGCGTTTCATGTTTTTCACAACCGCTACATGCTCCTCCTATTTTTCACCCGTTTCATGCTCCTCATATTTTTGACACCTTTTGAAGCTCTTCATGTATTTCACAACTTTTCAGGCTATTCATGTTTTTCAACACCGCTTCATGCTCCTCCAATTTTCATACCGTTTCATGCTCCTTATATTTTTGACAACTTTTGAATCTCTTCATATTTTTCACACGTTTTCAGGCTCTTCATGTTTTTCAACACCACTTCATGCTACTCCTAATTTTCAGAACGTTTCATGCTCCTCCTATTTTTGCCACCTTTTGAATCTCTTCATATATTTCACACCTTTTCAGGCTCTTCATGTTTTTCACAACCGCTTCATGATCCTCATATTTTTCAGACCTTTTCATGCTCCTCATATTTTTGACACCTTTTGAATCTCTTCATATATTTCACACCTTTTCAGGCTCTTCATGTTTTTGAACACCGCTTCATGCTCCTCCTATTTTTCAGACCGTTTCATGCTCCTCATGTATTTCACACCTTTTGAAGCTCTTCATATATTTCACACTTTTTCAGGTTCTTCATGTTTATCAACAACGCTTCATGCTCCTCCTATTTTTCAGACCGTTTCATGGTCCCCATATTTTTGACACCTTTTGAAGCTCTTCATATTTTTCACACCTTTTGATGCTCTTCATATTTTTCACAGCTTTTCAGGCTCTTCATGTTTTTGAATACCGCTTCATGCTCCTCCTATTTTTCAAACCATTTCATGCTCCTCATGGATTTCACACGTTTTGAAGATCTTCATATTCTTACACGTTTTCACGCTCATCATGTTTTTCAACACCGCTTCATGCTCCTCCTAATTTTCAGAACGTTTCATGCTCCTCATATTTTTGACACATTTTGAAGCTCTTCATATATTTCATACATTTTCAGGCTCTTCATGTTTTTCAACACCGTTTTATTCTCGTCCTATTTTCTAGACCGTTGCATGCTCCTCATAATTTTGACACCTTTTGAAGCTCTTCATATTTTTCTCACCTTTTTATGCTCTTCATGTTTTTGAACATCGCTTCATGCTCCTCCTATTTTTCAGACCGTTTCATGCTCCTCATATTTTGACTCCTTTTGAAGCTCTTCATATGTTTCACACCTTTTCATGCTCTTCATGTTTTTCAACACCTCTTCATCGTCATCCTATTTTTCAGACTGTTTCATGCTCCTCATATTTTTGACACATTTTCAAGCTCTTCATATATTTCCCACCTTTTCAGGCTCTTCATGTTTTTCAACACCGCTTCATGCTCCTCCTATTTCTCAGACCGTTTCATGCTCCTCATATTTTTGACACCTTTTGAAGCTCTTCAAATTTTTCACACCTTTTCAGGCTCTCCATGTTTTTGAACACCACTTCATGCTGCTCCTATTTTTCAGAGAGTTTCATGCTCCTCGTGTATTTCACACCTTTAGAAGCTCTTCATATTATTCACACATTTTAGGGCTCTTCATGTTTTTGAGCCCTGCTTCATGCTCCTCCTAATTTTCAGACCGTTTCATGCTCATCTCATTTTTGACACCATTTGAAGCTCTTCAAATTTTTCTCACCATTTCAGGCTCTTCATGTTTTTCAACACCACTTCATGCTGCTCTGATTTTTCAGACCGTTTCATGCTCATCTCATTTTTGACACCTTTTGAAGCTCTTCATATTTCTCACAGCTTTTGAAGCTCTTCATATTTTTCACACGTTTTCAAGCTCTTCATGTTTTTCCACACCGTTTCATGCTCCTCCTTTTTTCAGACCGTTTCATGCGCCTCCTATCTTTCAGACCATTTCATGCTCCTCATATTTTTGACACCTTTAGAAGCTCTTCATATTTTTAACCCCTTCTCAGGCTCTTAATGTTTTTGAGCACAGCTTCATGCTCCTCCTATTTTTCAGACCGTTTCATGCTCCTCATATATTTCACACCTTTAGAAGCTCTTGTATTTTTCACACCTTTTCAGGCTCTTTATGTTTTTCAACATCAAATCATGCTCCTCCTATTTTTCAGACCGTTTCATGCTCCTCATAATTTTCACATCATTTGAAGCTCTTCATATTTTTCACACCTTTTCAGGCTCTTCATGTTTTTGAACACTGCTTCATGCTCCTCCTCTTTTTCAGACCGTTTGATGCTCCTCATATTTTTGACCCGTTTTGTGGCTCTTCATATTTTTCACACCTTTCCAGGCTCTTCTTGTTTTTGAACAACGTTTCATGGTCCTCCTATTTTTCAGAACGTTTAATGCTCCTCATATTTTTGACAACTTTTGAAGCTCTTCATATTTTTCACACCTTTTCAGGATCTTCATGTTTTTCAACATCAAGTCATGCTCCTCCTATTTTTCTGACCGTTTCATGCTCCTCTTATTTTTCACACCATTTGAAGCTCTTCCTATTTTTCACACCTTTTCATGCTTTTCATGTTTTTCAACATCGTTTCATGCTCCTCCTATTTTTAAGATCGTTTTTTGCTCCTCACATTTTTGACACCTTTTGAAGCTCCTCCTATTTTCCCACCTTTTCAGGCTCTTCATGTTTTTCAACACCGTTTCATGCTCCTCCTATTTTTCAGACCGCTTCATTCTCCTCCTAATTTTCAAACCGTTTCATGCTCCTCATATTTTTGACACCTTTTGAAGCTCTTCATATTTTTCACACCATTTCAGGCTCTTCATGTTTTTCAACACCACTTCATGCTGCTCTGATTTTTCAGACCGTTTCATGCTCATCTCATTTTTGACACCTTTTGAAGCTCTTCATATTTCTCACAGCTTTTGAAGCTCTTCATATTTTTCACACGTTTTCAAGCTCTTCATGTTTTTCCACACCGTTTCATGCTCCTCCTTTTTTCAGACCGTTTCATGCGCCTCCTATCTTTCAGACCATTTCATGCTCCTCATATTTTTGACACCTTTAGAAGCTCTTCATATTTTTAACCCCTTCTCAGGCTCTTAATGTTTTTGAGCACAGCTTCATGCTCCTCCTATTTTTCAGACCGTTTCATGCTCCTCATATATTTCACACCTTTAGAAGCTCTTGTATTTTTCACACCTTTTCAGGCTCTTTATGTTTTTCAACATCAAATCATGCTCCTCCTATTTTTCAGACCGTTTCATGCTCCTCATAATTTTCACACCATTTGAAGCTCTTCATATTTTTCACACCTTTTCAGGCTCTTCATGTTTTTGAACACTGCTTCATGCTCCTCCTCTTTTTCAGACCGTTTGATGCTCCTCATATTTTTGACCCGTTTTGTGGCTCTTCATATTTTTCACACCTTTCCAGGCTCTTCTTGTTTTTGAACAACGTTTCATGGTCCTCCTATTTTTCAGAACGTTTAATGCTCCTCATATTTTTGACAACTTTTGAAGCTCTTCATATTTTTCACACCTTTTCAGGATCTTCATGTTTTTCAACATCAAGTCATGCTCCTCCTATTTTTCTGACCGTTTCATGCTCCTCTTATTTTTCACACCATTTGAAGCTCTTCCTATTTTTCACACCTTTTCATGCTTTTCATGTTTTTCAACATCGTTTCATGCTCCTCCTATTTTTAAGATCGTTTTTTGCTCCTCACATTTTTGACACCTTTTGAAGCTCCTCCTATTTTCCCACCTTTTCAGGCTCTTCATGTTTTTCAACACCGTTTCATGCTCCTCCTATTTTTCAGACCGCTTCATTCTCCTCCTAATTTTCAAACCGTTTCATGCTCCTCATATTTTTGACACCTTTTGAAGCTCTTCATATTTTTCACACCTTTTCAGGCTCTTCATGTTTTTCAACACCGCTTCATGCTCCTCGCATTTTTCAGACCGTTTCATGCTCCTCATATTTTTCTCACCTTTTGAAGCTCTTCATATTTTTCACACCTTCTCAGGCTCTTCATGTTTTGAGCACAGATTCATGCTCCTCCTATTTTTCAGATCGTTTCATGCTCTTCATGTATTTCACACCTTTTGAAGCTGTTCATATTTTTCACACCTTTTCAGGCTCTTCATGTTTTTGAACACCATTTCATGCTCCTCCTTTTTTCAGACCGTTTCATGCGCCTCCTATCTTTCAGACCGTTTCATGCTCCTCATATTTTTGACACAATTTGAAGCTCTTCATAATTTTCACACCTTTTCAGGCTCTTTATGTTTTTCAACACTGCTTCATGCTCCTCCTATTTTTCAGACCGTTTCATGATCCTCATATTTTTGAAACCTTTTGAAGCTCCTCCTATTTTTCACACCTTTTCAGGCTTTTCATGTTTTTCAACACCTCTTCATCCTCCTCCTATTTTTCTGACCGTTTCATGCTCCAACTATTTTTCAGACCGTTTCATGCTCCTCATATTTTTGACACGTTTTGAGGCTCTTCATATATTTCACACCTTTTCAGGCTCTTCATGTTTCTCAGCACCGCTTGATGCTCCTTCTATTTTTCAGACCGTTTCATGTTCCTCATATTTTTGAAATCTTTTGAAGCTCTTCATATTTTTCCCACCTTTTCAGGCTCTTCATGTGTTTCAACACCGTTTCATGCTTCTCCTATTTTTCAGACCGTTTCATGCTCCTCCTATTTTTCAGACCGTTTCATGCTCCTCATATTTTTGACACCTTTTGAAGCTCTTGATATTTTTCACACCTTTTCAGGCTCTTCATGTTTCTCAACACCGCTTGATGCTCCTTCTATATTTCAGAGCGTTTCATGTTCCTCATACTTTTGACACCTTTTGAAGCTCTTCATATTTTTCACACCTTTTCAGGCTCTTCATCTTTTTCAAAACCGCTTCATGCTCCTCCTCTTTTCAGACCGTTTCACGCTCCTCATATTTTTGACACGTTTTGAAGCTCTTCATATTTTTCACACCTTTTCAGGCTTTTCATGTTTTTGAACACAGCTTCATGCTCCTCCTATTTTTCAGACCTTTCATGTTCGTCATAATTTTGACACCTTTTGAAGCTCTTCATATTTTTCACACCTTTTCAGGCTCTTCATGTTTTTCAAAGCCACTTCATGCTCCTCCTATTTTTCAGACCGCTTCATGCTCATCTCATTTTTGACACCTTTTGAAGCTCTTCATATTTTTCACACATTTTCAGGCTTTTCATGTTTTTGAACACAGCTTCATGCTCCTCCTATTTTTCAGACCGTTTCATGTTCGTCATAATTTTGACACCTTTTGAAGCTCTTCATATTTTTCACACCTTTTCAGGCTCTTCATGTTTTTACACACTCTTCATAATCCTCCTATTTTTCAGACCGTTTCATTCTCCTCATTTTTTTGAAACCTTTTGAAGCTCTTCATATTTTTTACACCTTTTCATTCTCTTCATGTTTTTCAACACAGCTTCATGCTCCTCCTATTTTTCAGACCGTTTCATGCTCATTTAATTTTTGAGAGCTTTTAAAGCACTTCATATTTTCACATCTTTTGAAACTCTTCATATTTTTCAACCCTTTTCAGTCTCTTCATGTTTTTCAACACCGCTTCATGCTGCTCCAATTTCTCAGACCGTTTTATGCTCACCTCTTTTTTGACAGCTTTTGAAGCTTTTCGTATTTTTCACACCTTTTGAAGCGCTTCATTTTTTGCACACCTTTTAAGCCTCTTCATGTTTTTGAACATTGCTTCATGCTCCTCCTATTTTTCAGACCGTTTCATGCTGTCTCATTTCTGACACCTTTTGAAGCTCTTCATATATTTCACACCTTTTCAGGCTCTTCATGTTTTTCAACACCGCTTCATGCTCATCCTATTTTTCCGAACGTTTCATGCTCCTCTCATTTCTGACACCTTTTGAAGCTCTTCATATTTTTCACACCGATTCAAGCTCTTCATATTTTTCAAACGTTTTCAGGCTCTTCATGTTTTTGAACACTGCTTCTTGCTCCTCTTATTTTTCAGACCGTTTCATACTCCTCATATTTTTTACACCTTTTGAAGCTCTTCATAATTTTCACCCCTTTTCAGGCTCTTCATGTTTTTCAACACCGCTTCATGGTCCTCCTATTTTTCAGACCGTTGCATGCTTCTCATAATTTTGACACATTTTGAAGCTCTTCATATACTTCACACCTTTTCAGGCTCTTCATATTTTTCAACACCGTTTTAAGCTCGTCCCATTTTCTAGACCGTTGCATGCTTCTCATAATTTTGACACATTTTGAAGCTCTTCATATACTTCACACCTTTTCAGGCTCTTCATATTTTTCAACACCGTTTTAAGCTCTTCCCATTTTCTAGACCATTGCATGCTTATCATAATTTTGACACATTTTGAAGCTCTTCATATACTTCACACATTTTCAGGCTCTTCATGTTTTTACACACCGCTTCATGCTCCTGCTATTTTTCAGACCGTTTCATGCTCCTCTTATTTTTGACACCTTTTGAAGCTCCTCATATATTTCACACCTTTTGAAGCTCTTCATATATTTAACACTTTTTTAGGCTCTTCACGTTTTTCAACTCCACTTCATGCTCCTCCTATTATTCAGACCGTTTCATGCTCCTCATAATTTTGACACATTTTGAAGCTCTTCATATTTTTCACACCTTTTCAGGCTCTTCATGTTTTTCAACACCAATTCATGTTCCTCCTATTTTTCAGACCTTTTCATGCTGCTCATGTATTTCACACCTCTTGACGCTCTGCATATTTTTCACACCTTTTCAGGCTCTTCATGTTTTTGAACACCGCTTGTTGATCCTCCTATTTTTCAGACCGCTTCATTGTCCTCAAATGTTTGACACTTTTTGTAGCTCTTCATATTTTTCACACCATTTCAGGCTGTTCATGGTTTTCTACACCGCTTCATGATCCTCCTATTTTTCAGACCGTTTCATGCTCGTCATACTTTTGACACCTTTTGAAGCTCTTCATGTTTTTGAACACCTTTTCATGCTCCTCCTATATTTCAGAATGTTTCATGCTCCTCATGTATTTCACGCCTTTTGAAGCTCTTCATATTTTTCACAACTTTTCAGGCTCTTCATGTCTTTGAACACCGCTTCATGCTCCTTCTATTTTTCAGACCGTTTCATGCTCCTCATATTGTTGACACCTTTTGAAGCTCTTCATATGTCTCACACCTTTTCAGGCTCTTCATGTTTTTCAACACGGCTTCATGATCCTCCTATTTTTCAGACCGTTTTAGGGTCCTCATATTTTTCAGACTGTTTCATGCTCCTCATGTATTTCACACCTTTTGAAGCTATTCATTTTTTTCACACCTTTTCAGGCTCTTCATGTTTATGAACATAGTTTCATGCTCCTCGTATTTTTCAGAACGTTTCATGCTCCTCCTATTTTTCAGACTGTTTCATGCTCCTCATGTATTTCACACCTTTTGAAGCTCTTCATATTTTTCACACGTTTCAGGCTCTTCATGTTTTTGAACACCGTTTCATGCTCCTCCTATTTTCAGACCGTTTCATGCTCATCTCATTTTTGACACCTTTTGAAGCTCTTCATATTTTTCACACATTATTAGGCTCTTCACGTTTTTGAACACCGTTTCATGCTGCTTCTGTTTTTCACACCTTTTGATGCTGTTCATATCTTTCACACCTTTTCAGGCTCTTCATGTTTTTGAACACCGCTTCATACTCCGCCTTTTTTGCAGACCGTATATTGCTCCTCATGTATTTCACACCTTTTGAAACTCTCATATTTTTCACATCTTTGTAGGCTCTTCATATTTTTGAACAACGTTTCATGCTCCTCCTATTCTTCAGACCGTTTCATGCTCCTCATATTTTTCACACCTTTTGAAGCTCATTATATATTTCACACCTTTTCAGGCACTTCATGTTCTTCAACACGACTTCATGCTCCTCCTATTTTTCAGACCGCTTCATGGTCATCTCATTTTTCACACCTTTTGAAGCTGTTCATATTTTTCACACCTTTTGAAGCTCTTCATATTTTTCACATGTTTTCAGGCTCTTCATGTTTTTCAACTCCACTTCATGCTCCTCCAATTTTTCAGACGGATTCATGCTCCTCATATTTTTGACACTTTTTGAAGCTCTTCATATTTTTCACACCTTTTCAGGCTCTTCATGTTTTTCAACAACGCTTCATGCTCCTCCTATTTTTCACACCTTTTGAAGCTCTTCATATTTTTCACATGTTTACAGGCTCTTCATGTTTTTTAACTCCACTTCATGCTCCTCCAATTTTTCAGACCGATTCATGCTCCTCATATTTTTGACACTTTTTGAAGCTCTTCATATTTTTCACACATTTTCAAGCTCTTCATGTTTTTCAACAACGCTTCATGCTCCTCCTCTTTTTCACACCTTTTGAAGCTGTTCATATTTTTCACACCTTTTCAGACTCTTCATGTTTTTGAACACCGTTTCATGCTGCTCCTATTTTTCAGACCGTTTCATGCTCCTCATATTTTTGACACCTTTTGAAGCTCTTCATATTTTTCAAACCTTTTCAGGCTGTTCATGTTTCACAACAACGCTTCATGCTCCTCCTATTTTTCACACCTTTTGAAGCTCTTCATATTTTTCACACCTTTTCAGGCTCTTCATGTTTTTGAACACCATTTCATGCTGCTCCTATTTTTCAGACCGTTTCATGCTCCTCATATATTTGACACCTTTTGAA
The DNA here is from genome assembly GCF_033118175.1 of Dama dama. NCBI lineage: Eukaryota > Metazoa > Chordata > Mammalia > Artiodactyla > Cervidae > Dama > Dama dama. The sequence continues at coordinate 1,837,591 of NW_026870900.1, forward strand.
GCTCTACATATTTTACACAACTTGTCAGGCTCTTCAAGTTTTTGAACACTGCTTGATGCTCCTCCTATTTTTCAGACCGTTTAATTTTCCTCATATTTTTCACACCTTTTGAAGCTCTTCATATTTTTCACAGCTTTTCAGGCTCTTCACGATTTTCAACACCGCTTCATGCTCCTCCTATTTTTCAGACCGTTTAATGCTCCTCATGTATTTCACACCTTTTGAAGCTCTGCATATTTTTCACATCTTTTCAGGCTCTTCATGTTTTTCAACACCGCTTCTTGATCCTCCTATTTTTCAGACCGTTTCATGCTCCTCATGTATTTCACACCTTTTGAAGCTTTTCATATTTTTCACACCTTTTAAGCTTTTCATATTTTTCACACCTTTCCAGGCTCTTCATGTTTTTGAACACCGCTTCATGCTCCTCCTATTCTTCAGACCGTTTCATGCTCCTCATATTTTTCACACCTTTTGAAGATCATTATATATTTCACACCTTTTCAGGCACTTCATGTTCTTCAACACCACTTCATGCTCCTCCTATTTTTCAGACCGCTTCATGCTCATCTCATTTTTTACACCTTTTGAAGCTGTTCATATTTTTCTTTTTTTTTTTTTAAATATGCAAAAACACATTTTTATTTGAGTACATTCATGAAGAGTAGAAGTTAGCTGGGTCTCTTAAGCTGCAACCATTAAGTATGTTCACACTAGTCAAGACTGTAACACAAGTTTTAAGCAACTGGGGGAGACTGGATACACACGGAAACGACTTGATAGCAAAACACCTTTTTGCACCGAGCACGGTCACTCAGCCTCATCAGGCTGAAGGGAGTGGTACAAAGGTAACTGGTAATCCATCTGGTGACTTATCCTGAAAGAAATCCCATTTCCTAGAGCAAGCGCAGGGAGCTGCAGATCAGGACACAGAGGTGGCCGGCAGGCACTTGTGTCGGGAGTGCTAACCTGGCCCCTCTGTCAGACACTGTCTAGGGACTGCAGAATTCTCAAGAGGGTCTTGGTCCCCTCAAACCTTGGCAAGCACCAGCATAAGCAGGTAGGAAGGCTGTGTCGGGGACGGACCTGGGGCCTCTCCCCTACGCTGACAACCCCGTGGCGCTGAAGGAAAGCGGAGAGTGCGCCCTGGCGCAGGCTGCCTCCCAGGGCAGCAGTCTGACTACACGCTTCCCTACAGGCAACGGCAAGCGGTTCGGATGCCAGGGCCCGGCAGAGGCCCAGACGAGGAGGCATGGAGAGCCAGATGTGAGACGGTGGAGAGACCCATCTCTAGGCACCCCAGAAGTCGGGGCAACCACCACGGCTTCAGGGGTTGGCTGGGTTTGGCCAAAGTAACGCATCAAGCTGGGCTCCTCTCCTTAGCCGCTTCTGTTCAGCTGAAACGCCTCACCTGACAGCAACGATTTCTGCATGACTAACATAATACTGTTTGCAAAAGTACTTCTTTTCTCCCTAAGATGTTTTACAAATGCAGAGCACTCAACATTCTCCCGAGAGCAAACACTAGCATGATCACATGACCCTCACTCATGTTTTCCTGAGCACTCCCAATGGCCAGAACAGAGTAACTTTGAACTAGGAAAAAGGAAGTGCACACCTTAAAACCGAATAGCAACATTCCCTTTCCTCCACTTAAAAGCTATTCAAACATGTGTACTTCCTGTGGGATTTGTTCAAAGTCAAGCCCCTCCCCTGGAGGAAGTCTTTCTTCCTACTTCTCTGATAGGTCTAAGATGTCAGGTGAAACCCAGCTGTTGACATCACTTATTATATTCTTCAAATAATGGGGTTTGCTGTGGGGGGGGAACCAGCTTCCTTTGGAATGGGAACCAAGTCTGCTGAAACCTCACACCCCCTCAGCTCTCTCGGACCCCATCCTCTCCCCAGAGCCCCAAGTTCTTATGAGTCCCTCCAGAGACCTGAGCTGACAGCCACCCCAACTTCTACCACACCAGGGTTACTGGAGAAATCCAATGCTCGGGAAGAAAGATGGAGTCTATCTGTTCATGACCTAAGAATTTTTCAGAAATGAGAATACTCACAAAAGAAGCAGCAAAGGCAAATCCCTAGCCTCTGAGCTACGGAAGCAGAAGTCAGTGTCCGGGAAAGAGCGCCCCCAACTCTGTGAAAGGAGCCTGAGTTACCCCTATCCACTGTGCTCAACTCCCCACCTCGCTTTATTCTTTTCCAAAGGATGGGTCGGTTTTCCATTTTTATAGAAGTTGTTGTTGTTTAGTCACTAAGTCGTGTCCAACTCTTTGCCACACCATGGACTGCATGCAGCACGCCAGGCTCCTCCTCTGTCCTCCACTATCTCCCAGAGTTTGCTCAAATTCATGTCCACTGAGTCAGTGATGCTATCAAACTATCTCTTCAGCCCCCTTCTCCTTTTGCCTTCAATCTTTCTCAACATCAGGGTCTTCTCTTAATGAGTTGCCTCTTTGCATCAGGTGGCCAAAGAATTGGAGCCTCAGCTTCAGCATCAGTCCTTTCAGTGAATATTCAGGGTTGATTTCCTTTAGGATTGATTGATCTCCTGGCTGTCCAAGGGACTTCAAGAGTCTTCTCCATCACCACAATTCAAAAGCATCAGTTCTTTGGTGCTCAGCCTTATTTATGGTCCAACTCTCACATCTGTACATGACTACTGGAAAAACCGTGGCTCTGACTCTATGGACCGCAACACTATACGAAGAGGGATGAAGGCAGGGCTCTGAGCACCGAGGTCAGAATCAGCTGCGCCACCTCGGTGGTAACCTTGGTACTCGCCACTGAAAACCGAAAGGAGACGGGGCCTGCCATACAAGCTTTAGGTCTGTCATTTCAAAGTTTCCCCACAGATGACTACATAATCGCGTGGTCTTTAAAGCAACTGGATGTATGTCGGAAGGTGAGGTGGGACTACGGATGATCATTAGACCTGTGATCTCAGTTTCATGTTCCAGGTGGATGAAAATGAGAAAAGTCATTTCCCCTCACCGTGGCCCAAAGCCTCCTGGGTTTCCTGAGAAGTAGATTCCAGCTTTGAACCTAGTCCCATTTCTTAAAAGGACCAAGCAGCACTCACCCACAGAAATCAATGTGAGATGGATTTGGGGTATGAAGATCTTGTTCTTTCACCTGATTTCCTCAGAGTCTCGGCATGGATATTACCTAAATCCATCCTTGGGAGCAACCGTCAGTTCTCATAAACCCTGACTTTGCAGCATTTGGAGGTCTGTTGTCAGGCTCTAGGGTGATAGGATTTGGGAGTGTGGTGTTCCCCCTGTACTTTGAATCATTCTCAGCTCTACCAGCAACCCTTTTCCTACCTGAAAAAATGGGTTAATATCAAAGTTAACAAGAAGAAAGAATCCCTCATATTCCCAGGCAGGGCCTCCCACTCAGGCTCCAGCTCTTAAATTCATCTTCTAACTATTAATACTTTCCTGCAGGTCCGTGACTGAAACGCCCCCTCCTCACTCCTCTGTCACACAACTGGGAACTCTTAAATTCTTCCCAACACTCGTTCCCTAGACTGTCTCCCTAATGTTTGTGACAATTACATTAAAACACCGCCACTGTCGAATCACAGCCTCGCCTACTCTGCAGGAATGAGAAGGTGGGGAATGTGAACTGGCAGCCTGCAGACTCGCTTCGTTTATTAGCCCACTGCATTTCACATGATCTCCAAGTCATTGTCCACATTTTTAAAATTAGGGAATTATAAACACAATTCTGGAGGCCTAGCTCCACCTGACACATCAGAAGGCCTGTGCAATGCTGGGCTTCCTCCCGCGTGGCAGGCAGGGCTCTGAAACCGCCCGTCAGAGGAGCGTCCCCTGGTACAGCTCCATCCTGCCCGGAGGGCGGCGCTCACCTATGCTCTCTGCATGGCTCCCCGGGCCTGTGAGTTTGCAAACCCCAATCTAGCGCAAGTCCTTCACTTTCAACAGAAAGTTAGCCTGCCTGAGGCAACCCATCAAGAGAGAGACAGCGGAGGACGGAGCGTCAGGGTCAGGGACCTCTCCCTCTGAACTGGCACACCCTGCCTCTCCAGAGAACCCCAACTCCTCTCAGCACTTCTTCCACCAACTGCATACAGTTTTTAAAGCAGACTATGTTAACATTTTCCACATTCCCTTTTATCCATTCTTTTTTTTTGCATGTTTGATTTCCTTATAGATGACAACTTTGTATCAGTGGTTTCATTTATAGATGATCTCCAAGATCATCATGCCAAGAAACAACGAATTAGCAATCGGACAAAACTGAAGCATCAACTTTTGCACAGCTCGGCAGACACAGGACCAGAAAGAATCCCAGAAATCAAATGACAGCCTAACAACTAGCTATACAGACACAGAAAACGGGGCCAGAGAACTGCACTCCTGGGCTGCGGGGCTCCTAGGGAACAGAGCCAGGCTTCAGTCTGCCAGCTTGGCGCCTTCCACTGAACCGTGTCCCCTCTACGCAGTCATGGAGGTGGCAGGTGACCCAGCCAGCTTGTTCCACAGAAACAAAGACTACAGAACTTCGTGCATCTCAGACACGGCCGACCTTGGCTCTGACAAGAATGAGGGCTTAAAACGTGTCACAAACCATCAATCTATAGAACTGGATTTGCACTGAAGACACATTTTCTTTAGAACTGGTATTTGGTGGAGAGCATGAATGTCACAGAACTTGGTGGTCTTTATAACACGGGTCGTTATAAAAGCTAAGCCCCATGTGAGAAAAGTTGCTGTAACAACATCATAGCACCTTTGCTTCAATTTCAAAAGAGAAAAAGGCAATGGTAAAAAGCTTTAATAATAGACTGTGTTTTTATAGGCAACCAATTAGCAGATTAATGAGCCATTTAAATTTCTTTACTTAAAACCAATATTCAAGAAAGATGAACCCCAGATGCAGCCTCTCACACGGACCCACATAACTAAGGACAAATAAATGATGAACCCCAGACGAAGCCTCTCACACTGACCACAAACTAGGAACACATGAAGCCAACGGTGCGCCCCGTCAGCGTGCTGCGGTGTGTGTCCACAAGACGAGCCCCCCGCCCCGAGCCCCGGCCCCGGCAAACAGATAGTGATTGTGCACTGCGCGATGATGCCGTGAGGTGAGAACTTTGGTTCATGCAGGTGGCTGCCAGGGGCCGTGCGCCAGGGCCGCAGCCCCGGCGCCCCACGTCAGCCGTGCTGCTTCCACAGCACCAGGTGGATGCTGTGGTCGGGCATGCTGGTGGCGAAGACCAGGCCCGTGTCGTTGTGCCCGTCCAGTCCGTTCAGCCAGGACGCTTCACCCGCCAGGAAGCTGGAGCCCCTCTTGGACTTCCTATACTCGGGGAGAGGCCAGCGGCTAATCAGGCTCTCTGTCCGCAAGTCCAGGATATACAGGTAGCGGTTGTCAAACAGCAGGGCAAAGATGTCTCCAAAGCCAAGCAAGGCCAGGTTTGCTATCTCCGGAGTCTTGATGACCCTGAGAATATCATAACTGGCGAAGTCCCACTGGTAGAGGCCCAGTGCCGAACTACAGACAATGTATTTGCCATCAAAATGAAGTCTTGGCTGCAGGCAGATACTTCTATCCTCAGAGACAGACAACGTCTTTAAGCACTTACAGTTAATTTCTCTCCCAATTGGCCAAATCTTGATCTCATATTTGTCTGCACTTAAGAGGATGTAGTCTCCAGGGCTGTGCAAGAGAGACTTGACTTTGCACTTCTGCAAGACCACCTTGGTGACCCATTCTGTGTGCCCGGTGAGAGTGTTCAGGCATGTCCCAGCAGATAAAGCCCATACTTTCACGGTGAAGTCTGCAGAGCCACTCACCAAGACGTCCAGTTCGTCGTTGTAGTCAACACTAAACACCGCCCCCGTGTGCCCCCGGAAGTGCTGGGTCCTGGCTCCGGAGCTCCATTCCCAGCAGGCCACGGTGTTGTCAAAGGAGCCTGTCACAAGCTTCTGCTCATCAAACTTCACCGCAGCACAAGTGTGCGTCTGGATGCCATAAACACACTGCCCTGTGCTCACATCCCACAGTTTTGCAGACAAGTCATCTGACCCTGTACACAGAAGTCCATCTTTGTAGTAAAGTGCATACACTCTGGCACTGTGTCCAATTAAAGATGAGGTCTCAAAGGCTTCATGGTCCTCCAGTTGCTTCATTCTCAAAATAGCCTTCAAATAAACCTTCTTCCAGTGCAAAGCGTCCTGAACAGAATCATCTATCTGCCAGCCCAAATTTTTACAGGCGGTCTGCCACACCTCTGTACAGGCACTTATCACCTTATTCCACTGTTTAGAGACGAGGCAGCACGTGAGTAAAGTCTGAGGGTCGAGCCATTTTAACAAATAAAAACTGAGCTCCAGGGGAAGGAGTGTGAGGAAGTCCCGCTTGAGCAGAGTCTCCAGGTTATTGGAGAGGTGTCTGAGCTGGACTGCCCCACTCAGACTAATCAGGTGATCCAGAGTTTCATTTTTCTGCAAGTCCGTCAGAGAAAGAAATGTAACAGAAATGTTATCAAGCCATGTCTCAAAGTCCTTTCTCTCCATAAGGTTATGGAAAAATTTACCTGAGCGAGCGCCCCAGGGCCCGGGACCTCGCGCCGGGCTCACACCAACTAGGCGCGCTCGGGCCGCCAGAGCCTCCCAGCGGCCAGGTCCGCTCCGCAGCCATGGCGCCTGGACCGGCGGCCGCTGCTCTGGGTCCGCAGCCTCTCAGGGGAGCGGCTTCCGGTGCTCTGAAGCTGTTCATATTTTTCACACCTTTTGAAGCTCTTCATATTTTTCACACGTTTTCAGGCTCTTCATGTTTTTGAACACCGATTCATGCTCCTCCTATTTTTCAGACCGTTTCTAGCTCCTCATGTATTTCACACCTTTTGAAGCTCTTCATATTTTTCACACGTTTTCAGGCTCTTCATGTTTTTCAACTCCACTTCATGCTCCTCCTATTTATCCGACCGATTCATGCTCCTCAAATTTTTGACACGTTTTGAAGCTCTTCATATTTTTCACAACTTTTCAGGCTCTTCATGTATTTCAACACCGTTTCATGCTCCTCCTATTTTCAGACCGTAACATGCTCCTCATGTATTTTACACCTTTTGAAGCTCTTCATATTTTTCACACCTTTTCAGGCTCTTCATGATTTTGACCACCGATTCATGCTCCTTCTATTTTTCAACCCATTTCATGCTACTCATATTTTTGACACCTTTTGAAGCTCTTCATATTTTTCACACCTTTTCAGGCTCTTCATGTTTTAGAACACCGCTTCATGCTCCTCCTATTTTTCAGACCGTTTCATTCTCCTCTTATTTTTCACACATTTTGAAGCTCTTCATATTTTTCACAATTTTTCAGGCTCTTCATGTTTTTGAACACCGCTTCATGCTCCTCCTATTTTTCAGACCGTTTCTAGCTCCTCATGTATTTCACACCTTTTGAAGCTCTTCATATTTTTCACACGTTTTCAGGCTCTTCATGTTTTTCAACTCCACTTCATGCTCCTCCTATTTATCCGACCGATTCATGCTCCTCAAATTTTTGACACGTTTTGAAGCTCTTCATATTTTTCACAACTTTTCAGGCTCTTCATGTATTTCAACACCGTTTCATGCTCCTCCTATTTTCAGACCGTATCATGCTCCTCATGTATTTTACACCTTTTGAAGCTCTTCATATTTTTCACACCTTTTCAGGCTCTTCATGATTTTGACCACCGATTCATGCTCCTTCTATTTTTCAACCCATTTCATGCTACTCATATTTTTGACACCTTTTGAAGCTCTTCATATTTTTCACACCTTTTCAGGCTCTTCATGTTTCTCAACATCGCATCATGCTCCTCCTATTTTTCAGACCGTTTCATGCTCCTCATATTTTTGACACCGTTTGAAGCTCTTCATATATTTCACACCTTTTCAGGCTCTTCATGTTTTTCAACACCGCTTCTTGCTCCTGCTATTTTTCAGACCGTTTCATGCTCCTCATATTTTTGACACCTTTTGAAGCTCTTCATATTTTTCACACCTTTCCTGCTCTTAATCTTTTTCAAAACCGTTTCATTCTCATCCTATTTTTCAGACTGTTTCATGCTCCTCATATTATTGACACCTTTAGAAGCTCTTCATAGTTTTCACACGTTTTCAGGCTCTTCATGTTTTTGAACACCGCTTCATGCTCCTCCTATTTTTCAGACCGTTTCTAGCTCCTCATGTATTTCACACCTTTTGAAGCTCTTCATATTTTTCACACCTTTTGAAGTTCCTCATATTTTTCACACATTTTCAGGCTCTTCATGATTTTCAGCACCGCTTCTTGATCCTCCTATTTTTCAGACCGTTTCATTCTCATCTCATTTTTGACGCCTTTTGAAGCTCTTCATATTTTTTACACCTTTGAAGCTCTTCATATTTTTCACACCTTTTCAGTCTCTGCATGTGTTTGAACACCGCTTCATGCCCCTCCTATTTTTCAGACCGTTTCATTCTCATCTCATTTTTGACGCCTTTTGAAGCTCTTCATATTTTTCACACCTTTTGAAGCTCTTCATATTTTTCACACCTTTTGAAGCTCTTCATGTTTGTCACCATCGCTTCATTCTCCTCCTTTTTTTCAGACAGTTTCATGCTCCTCATATTTTTGACACGTTTTGAAGATCCACCTATTTTTCACACCTTTTCAGGCTCTTCATGTTTTTCAACAGCGTTTCATGTTCCTCCTATTTTTCAAACTGTTTCATGCTCCCTCTATTTTTCAGACCGTTTCATTCTCCTCATATTTTTACAATTTTGCAAGCTCTTCATATTTTTGACACCTTTTCAGGCTCTTCATGTTTTTGAACACCGCTTCATGCTCCTCCTATTTTTCAGACCGTTTCTTGCTCCTCCTATTTTTCACCATTTCATTCTCCTCATATTTTCACAATTTTGGAAGCTCTTCATATTTTTCACACCTTTTCAGGCTCTTCATGTTTTTCAACACCGTTTCATGCTCCTCCTATTTTGCAGTCGTTTCATGCTTCTCATATTTTTGAAACCTTTTGAAGCTCTTCGTATTTTTCACAGCTTTTCAGGCTCTTCATGTTTTTCATCACCACTTCAAGCTCCTCCTATTTTCCAGACCGTTCATGCTCCTCATATTTTTGACACCTTTTGAAGATCTTCCTATTTTTCACACCTTTTCAGGCTCTTCATGTTCTTCAACACCGCATCATGCTCCTCCTATTTTTCAGACCGTTTCATGCTCCTCATATTTTTGACACCGTTTGAAGCTCTTCATATATTTCACACCTTTTCAGGCTCTTCATGTTTTTCAACACCGCTTCTTGCTCCTCCGATTTTTCAGACCGTTTCATGCTCCTCATATTTTTGACACCTTTTGAAGCTCTTCATATTTTTCACACCTTTCCTGCTCTTAATCTTTTTCAAAACCGTTTCATTCTCATCCTATTTTTCAGACTGTTTCATGCTCCTCATATTATTGACACCTTTAGAAGCTCTTCATAGTTTTCACACGTTTTCAGGCTCTTCATATTTTTGAACACCGCTTCATGCTCCTCCTCTTTTTCAGTCATTTCATGCTTCTCATATTTTTGACACCTTTTGAAGCTCTTTGTATTTTTCACACCTTTTCAGGCTCTTCATGTTTTTCAACACCGCTTCATGCTCCTCGTATTTTTCAGACCGTTTCATGCTCCTCATATTTTTGTCACCTTTTGAAGCTCTTCATATTTTTCACACCTTTTCACGCTCTTCATGTTTTTGAGGACCGCTTCATGCTCCTCCTATTTTTCAGAAGCTTCAAGCTTTTCATATTTTTGACACCTTTTGAAGCCCTCAAATTTTTGACACCTTTTCAGGCTCTTCATGTTTTTCAACACCGTTTCATGCTCCTCCTATTTTTCAGACTGTTTCATGCTCCTCATATTTTTGATACCTTTTGAAGCCCTTCATATTTTTCACACCTTTTCAGGCTCTTCATCTTTTTGAACACCGCTTCATGCTCCTCCTATATTTCAGACCGTTTCATGCTCCTCATATTTCTGACACCTTTTGAAGCACTTCATATTTTTCACACCTTTTCAGGCTCTTCATGTTTTTCAACACCGCTTCATGCTCCTCCTATTTTTCAGACCGTTTCATGCTTCTCATATTTTTGAGACCTTGAAGCTCTTCATATTTTTCACACCTTTCACGCTCTTCATGTTTTTAAGGACCGCTTCATGCTCCTCCTATTTTTCAGAAGCTTCAAGCTTTTCATATTTTTGACACCTTTTGAAGCCCTCAAATTTTTCACACCTTTTCAGGCTCTTCATGTTTTTTGACGAATGCTTCTTGCTCCTCCTATTTTTCAGAGTGTTTCATGCTCCTCATATTATTGACACCTTTTGAAGCGCTTCATATATTTCACACCTTTTCAAGCTCTTCATCTTCTTCAAAACCATTTCATGCTCCTCATATTTTTCAGACCGTTTCTTGTTCCTCATATTTTTGACACCTTTTGAAGCTCTTCATATTTTTCACACCTTTTCAGGCTCTTCATGTTTTTGAACTCCGTTTCATGCTCCTCCTGTTTTTCAGACTGTTTCATGCTCCTCATATTTTTGACACCTTTTGAAGCTCTTCATATTTCTCACACCTTTTCTGGCTCTTCATGTTTTTGAACACAGTTTCATGCTCCTCCTATTTTTCATACCGTTTCATGCTCCTCATATTTTTGACACCTTTTCAAACTCTTCATATTTTTCACAACTTTTGAAACTCTTTATATTTTGCACACCTTTTCAGGCTCTGAAGTTTTTCACAACCACTTCATGCTCCTCCTACATTTCAGACCATTTCATGCTCCTCATATTTTTGACACCTTTTGAAGCTCTTCATATTTTTCACACCTTTTCAGGCTCTTCATGTTTCTCAACACCGCTTCATGCTCCTCCTAGTTTTCAGACCGTTTCATGCTCCTCATATTTGTGACACCATTTGAAGCTCTTCATATTTTTCAAACCTTTTCAGGCTCTTCATGTTTTTGAACACCGTTTCATGATCCTCCTATTTTTCAGAACGTTTCATGCTCCTCATATTTTGACACCTTTTAAAGCTCTTCATGTATTTCACACCTTTTGTGGCTCTTCATGTATTTCAACACCGCTTCATGCTCCTCCTATTTTTGAGACCATTTCATACTCCTTATATTTTTGACATTTTTTGAGGCTCTTCATATGTTTCACACCTTTTCAGGCTCTTCATGTTTTTGAACACCGGTTCATGCTCCTCGTATTTTTCAGACCATTTCATGCTCATCTCATTTTGACACCTTTGAAGCTCTTCAAATTTTTCACACCTTTTGAAGCTCTTCATATTTTTCACATTTTTGAAGCTATTCATATTTTTCACACGGTTTCAGGCTCTTCATGTTTTTCAACACCGCTTCATGATCCTCTTTTTTTTAAGAACGTTTCATGTTCCTCATATTTTGACACCTTTTAAAGCTCTTCATATTTCTCACACCTTTTCAGGCTCTTCATGGTTTAGAACACCGCTTCATCCTCCTCCTATTTTTCAGACCGTTTCATGCTCCTCATATTATTGAAACCTTTTGAAGCTATTCATATTTCTCACACCTTTTCAGGCTCTTCATGTTTTTGAACACCGCTTCATGCTCGTCCTATTTTTCAGACCGGATCATGCTCCTCATATTTTTCACACCTTTTGAAGCTCTTCATATTTTTCACACCTTATCAGGCTCTTCAGGTTTTTGAACATCGCTTCATGGTCTTCCTATTTATCAGACCGTTTCATGCTCCTCATATTTTGGACACGTTTTGAAGCTCTTCATATTTTTCACACCTTTTCAGGCTCTTTATGTTTTTCAACACAACTTCATGCTCCTCCTATTTTTCAGACCTTATCACGCTCCTCATGTATTTCACACGTTTTGAAGCTCTTCATATTTTTCACACCTTTTCATGCTCTTCACGTTTTTGAACACCGTTTCATGCTCCTCTATTTTTCCAACCGTTTCATGCTCCTCATATTTTTGACACCTTTTGAAGCTCTTCATATTTTCCACACCTTCTCTGGCTCTTCATGTTTTTCAACACCGCTTCATGATTTTCCTATTTCTCAGAGTGTTTCATGCTCCTCATATTTTTGACACCTTTTGAAAATCTTCGTATTTTTCACACTTTTCAGGCTCTTCATGTTTTTCAACACGGCTTCATGCTCCTCCAATTTTCAGACTGTTTCATTCTCCTCATATTTCTGACAACTTTTGAAGCTCTTCATATATTTCACACCTTTTCAGGCTCTTAATTTTTTTCAACACCACTTCATGCTCCTCCTATTTTTCAGACCGTTTCATGCTCATCTCATTTTTGACACCTTTTGAAGCTCTTCATATTTTTCACTCCTTTTGAAGCTCTTCATATTTTTCACACCTTTGCAGGCTCTTCATGTTTTTCAACACCGCTTCATGCTCCTCCTATTTTCAGACCGTTTCATGCTCCTCATATTTTTGACACCTTTTGAAGCTCTTCATATTTTTCACACCTTTTCAGGCTCTTCATGTGTTTCAACACCGCTTCATGCTCCTCTATTTTTCAGAACATTTCATGCTCCTAATAATTTTGACACATTTTGAAGCTCTTCATATATTTCAAATCTTTTCAGGCTCTTCATGTTTTGGAACACCTCTTCATGCTGCTCCTATTTTTCAGACCTTTTCATGCTCCTTTCATTTTTCACACCTTTTGAAGTTCTTCATATTTTTCACACCTTTTGAAGCTCTTAATATTTTCCACAGGTTTTCAGGTTCTTCATGTTTTTAATACTGCTTCATGCTCCTCCTAGTTTTCAGACCGTTTCATGCTCCTCATAATTTTGACACGTTTTGATGCTCTTCATATTTTTCACACCTTTCCAAGCTCTTCATGTTTTTGAACACCGTTTCATGCTACTATTTTTTCAGAACGTTTCATGCTCTTCATATTTTTGACACCTTTTAAAGCTCTTCATATTTTTGACACCTTTTCAGGCTCTTCATGTTTTTGAACATCACTTTATGCTCCTCCTATTTTTCACCGTTTCATGCTCCTCATATTTTTCACACCTTTTGAAGCTGTTCATATTTTTCACAACTTTTCAGGCTCTTCATGTTTTGGACACCGCTTCATGCTCCTCCTATTTTACAGACCGTTTCATGCTCATCTCATTTTTTACACCTTTTGAAGCTCTTCATATTTTTCACAACTTTTGAAGCTCTTCATATTTTTCACACCTTTTCAGGCTCTTCATGTTTTTCAACACTGCTTCATGCTCCTCCTATTTTTCAGCCCGTTTCATGCTCCTCTTATTTTTGACACCGTTTGAAGCTCTTCATATTTTTCACACGTTTTCAGGCTCTCCATGTTTTTGAACACCACTTCATGCTCCTCCTATTTTTGAGACCGTTTCATGCTCCTCCTATTTTTCACACCTTTTCAGGCTCTCCATGTTTTTGAACACTGCTTCATGCCCCTCCTATTTTTAAGACCGTTTCATGCTCCTCCCATTTTTCAGACCGTTTCATGCTCCTCCTATTTTGCAGACCGTTTCATGGTCATCTCATTTTTTACACCTCTTGAAGCTCTTCATATTTTGCACACCTTTTGAAGCTCTTCATATTTTTCACACATTTTCAGGCTCTTCATGTTTTTGAACACCATTCCATGCTCCTCGTATTTTTCAGAAAGTTTCATGCTCCTCATATTTTTCACATCTTTTCAGGCTCTTCATGTTTTTGAACATCACTTCATGCTCCTCCTATTTTTCAGACCGTTTCATGCACCTCATGTATTTCACACCTTTTGAAGCTGTTCATATTTTTCACACCTTTTCAGACTCTTCATGTTTTTGAACACCGTTTCATGCTGCTCCTATTTTTCAGACCGTTTCATGCTCCTCATATTTTTGACACCTTTTGAAGCTCTTCATATTTTTCAAACCTTTTCAGGCTGTTCATGTTTCACAACAATGCTTCATGCTCCTCCTATTTTTCACACCTTTTGAAGCTCTTCATATTTTTCACACCTTTTCAGGCTCTTCATGTTTTTGAACACCATTTCATGCTGCTCCTATTTTTCAGACCGTTTCATGCTCCTCATATATTTGACACCTTTTGAAGCTCTACATATTTTACACAACTTGTCAGGCTCTTCAAGTTTTTGAACACTGCTTGATGCTCCTCCTATTTTTCAGACCGTTTAATTTTCCTCATATTTTTCACACCTTTTGAAGCTCTTCATATTTTTCACAGCTTTTCAGGCTCTTCACGATTTTCAACACCGCTTCATGCTCCTCCTATTTTTCAGACCGTTTAATGCTCCTCATGTATTTCACACCTTTTGAAGCTCTGCATATTTTTCACACCTTTTCAGGCTCTTCATGTTTTTCAACACCGCTTCTTGATCCTCCTATTTTTCAGACCGTTTCATGCTCCTCATGTATTTCACACCTTTTGAAGCTTTTCATATTTTTCACACCTTTTAAGCTTTTCATATTTTTCACACCTTTCCAGGCTCTTCATGTTTTTGAACACCGCTTCATGCTCCTCCTATTCTTCAGACCGTTTCATGCTCCTCATATTTTTCACACCTTTTGAAGATCATTATATATTTCACACCTTTTCAGGCACTTCATGTTCTTCAACACCACTTCATGCTCCTCCTATTTTTCAGACCGCTTCATGCTCATCTCATTTTTTACACCTTTTGAAGCTGTTCATATTTTTCTTTTTTTTTTTTTAAATATGCAAAAACACATTTTTATTTGAGTACATTCATGAAGAGTAGAAGTTAGCTGGGTCTCTTAAGCTGCAACCATTAAGTATGTTCACACTAGTCAAGACTGTAACACAAGTTTTAAGCAACTGGGGGAGACTGGATACACACGGAAACGACTTGATAGCAAAACACCTTTTTGCACCGAGCACGGTCACTCAGCCTCATCAGGCTGAAGGGAGTGGTACAAAGGTAACTGGTAATCCATCTGGTGACTTATCCTGAAAGAAATCCCATTTCCTAGAGCAAGCGCAGGGAGCTGCAGATCAGGACACAGAGGTGGCCGGCAGGCACTTGTGTCGGGAGTGCTAACCTGGCCCCTCTGTCAGACACTGTCTAGGGACTGCAGAATTCTCAAGAGGGTCTTGGTCCCCTCAAACCTTGGCAAGCACCAGCATAAGCAGGTAGGAAGGCTGTGTCGGGGACGGACCTGGGGCCTCTCCCCTACGCTGACAACCCCGTGGCGCTGAAGGAAAGCGGAGAGTGCGCCCTGGCGCAGGCTGCCTCCCAGGGCAGCAGTCTGACTACACGCTTCCCTACAGGCAACGGCAAGCGGTTCGGATGCCAGGGCCCGGCAGAGGCCCAGACGAGGAGGCATGGAGAGCCAGATGTGAGACGGTGGAGAGACCCATCTCTAGGCACCCCAGAAGTCGGGGCAACCACCACGGCTTCAGGGGTTGGCTGGGTTTGGCCAAAGTAACGCATCAAGCTGGGCTCCTCTCCTTAGCCGCTTCTGTTCAGCTGAAACGCCTCACCTGACAGCAACGATTTCTGCATGACTAACATAATACTGTTTGCAAAAGTACTTCTTTTCTCCCTAAGATGTTTTACAAATGCAGAGCACTCAACATTCTCCCGAGAGCAAACACTAGCATGATCACATGACCCTCACTCATGTTTTCCTGAGCACTCCCAATGGCCAGAACAGAGTAACTTTGAACTAGGAAAAAGGAAGTGCACACCTTAAAACCGAATAGCAACATTCCCTTTCCTCCACTTAAAAGCTATTCAAACATGTGTACTTCCTGTGGGATTTGTTCAAAGTCAAGCCCCTCCCCTGGAGGAAGTCTTTCTTCCTACTTCTCTGATAGGTCTAAGATGTCAGGTGAAACCCAGCTGTTGACATCACTTATTATATTCTTCAAATAATGGGGTTTGCTGTGGGGGGGGAACCAGCTTCCTTTGGAATGGGAACCAAGTCTGCTGAAACCTCACACCCCCTCAGCTCTCTCGGACCCCATCCTCTCCCCAGAGCCCCAAGTTCTTATGAGTCCCTCCAGAGACCTGAGCTGACAGCCACCCCAACTTCTACCACACCAGGGTTACTGGAGAAATCCAATGCTCGGGAAGAAAGATGGAGTCTATCTGTTCATGACCTAAGAATTTTTCAGAAATGAGAATACTCACAAAAGAAGCAGCAAAGGCAAATCCCTAGCCTCTGAGCTACGGAAGCAGAAGTCAGTGTCCGGGAAAGAGCGCCCCCAACTCTGTGAAAGGAGCCTGAGTTACCCCTATCCACTGTGCTCAACTCCCCACCTCGCTTTATTCTTTTCCAAAGGATGGGTCGGTTTTCCATTTTTATAGAAGTTGTTGTTGTTTAGTCACTAAGTCGTGTCCAACTCTTTGCCACACCATGGACTGCATGCAGCACGCCAGGCTCCTCCTCTGTCCTCCACTATCTCCCAGAGTTTGCTCAAATTCATGTCCACTGAGTCAGTGATGCTATCAAACTATCTCTTCAGCCCCCTTCTCCTTTTGCCTTCAATCTTTCTCAACATCAGGGTCTTCTCTTAATGAGTTGCCTCTTTGCATCAGGTGGCCAAAGAATTGGAGCCTCAGCTTCAGCATCAGTCCTTTCAGTGAATATTCAGGGTTGATTTCCTTTAGGATTGATTGATCTCCTGGCTGTCCAAGGGACTTCAAGAGTCTTCTCCATCACCACAATTCAAAAGCATCAGTTCTTTGGTGCTCAGCCTTATTTATGGTCCAACTCTCACATCTGTACATGACTACTGGAAAAACCGTGGCTCTGACTCTATGGACCGCAACACTATACGAAGAGGGATGAAGGCAGGGCTCTGAGCACCGAGGTCAGAATCAGCTGCGCCACCTCGGTGGTAACCTTGGTACTCGCCACTGAAAACCGAAAGGAGACGGGGCCTGCCATACAAGCTTTAGGTCTGTCATTTCAAAGTTTCCCCACAGATGACTACATAATCGCGTGGTCTTTAAAGCAACTGGATGTATGTCGGAAGGTGAGGTGGGACTACGGATGATCATTAGACCTGTGATCTCAGTTTCATGTTCCAGGTGGATGAAAATGAGAAAAGTCATTTCCCCTCACCGTGGCCCAAAGCCTCCTGGGTTTCCTGAGAAGTAGATTCCAGCTTTGAACCTAGTCCCATTTCTTAAAAGGACCAAGCAGCACTCACCCACAGAAATCAATGTGAGATGGATTTGGGGTATGAAGATCTTGTTCTTTCACCTGATTTCCTCAGAGTCTCGGCATGGATATTACCTAAATCCATCCTTGGGAGCAACCGTCAGTTCTCATAAACCCTGACTTTGCAGCATTTGGAGGTCTGTTGTCAGGCTCTAGGGTGATAGGATTTGGGAGTGTGGTGTTCCCCCTGTACTTTGAATCATTCTCAGCTCTACCAGCAACCCTTTTCCTACCTGAAAAAATGGGTTAATATCAAAGTTAACAAGAAGAAAGAATCCCTCATATTCCCAGGCAGGGCCTCCCACTCAGGCTCCAGCTCTTAAATTCATCTTCTAACTATTAATACTTTCCTGCAGGTCCGTGACTGAAACGCCCCCTCCTCACTCCTCTGTCACACAACTGGGAACTCTTAAATTCTTCCCAACACTCGTTCCCTAGACTGTCTCCCTAATGTTTGTGACAATTACATTAAAACACCGCCACTGTCGAATCACAGCCTCGCCTACTCTGCAGGAATGAGAAGGTGGGGAATGTGAACTGGCAGCCTGCAGACTCGCTTCGTTTATTAGCCCACTGCATTTCACATGATCTCCAAGTCATTGTCCACATTTTTAAAATTAGGGAATTATAAACACAATTCTGGAGGCCTAGCTCCACCTGACACATCAGAAGGCCTGTGCAATGCTGGGCTTCCTCCCGCGTGGCAGGCAGGGCTCTGAAACCGCCCGTCAGAGGAGCGTCCCCTGGTACAGCTCCATCCTGCCCGGAGGGCGGCGCTCACCTATGCTCTCTGCATGGCTCCCCGGGCCTGTGAGTTTGCAAACCCCAATCTAGCGCAAGTCCTTCACTTTCAACAGAAAGTTAGCCTGCCTGAGGCAACCCATCAAGAGAGAGACAGCGGAGGACGGAGCGTCAGGGTCAGGGACCTCTCCCTCTGAACTGGCACACCCTGCCTCTCCAGAGAACCCCAACTCCTCTCAGCACTTCTTCCACCAACTGCATACAGTTTTTAAAGCAGACTATGTTAACATTTTCCACATTCCCTTTTATCCATTCTTTTTTTTTGCATGTTTGATTTCCTTATAGATGACAACTTTGTATCAGTGGTTTCATTTATAGATGATCTCCAAGATCATCATGCCAAGAAACAACGAATTAGCAATCGGACAAAACTGAAGCATCAACTTTTGCACAGCTCGGCAGACACAGGACCAGAAAGAATCCCAGAAATCAAATGACAGCCTAACAACTAGCTATACAGACACAGAAAACGGGGCCAGAGAACTGCACTCCTGGGCTGCGGGGCTCCTAGGGAACAGAGCCAGGCTTCAGTCTGCCAGCTTGGCGCCTTCCACTGAACCGTGTCCCCTCTACGCAGTCATGGAGGTGGCAGGTGACCCAGCCAGCTTGTTCCACAGAAACAAAGACTACAGAACTTCGTGCATCTCAGACACGGCCGACCTTGGCTCTGACAAGAATGAGGGCTTAAAACGTGTCACAAACCATCAATCTATAGAACTGGATTTGCACTGAAGACACATTTTCTTTAGAACTGGTATTTGGTGGAGAGCATGAATGTCACAGAACTTGGTGGTCTTTATAACACGGGTCGTTATAAAAGCTAAGCCCCATGTGAGAAAAGTTGCTGTAACAACATCATAGCACCTTTGCTTCAATTTCAAAAGAGAAAAAGGCAATGGTAAAAAGCTTTAATAATAGACTGTGTTTTTATAGGCAACCAATTAGCAGATTAATGAGCCATTTAAATTTCTTTACTTAAAACCAATATTCAAGAAAGATGAACCCCAGATGCAGCCTCTCACACGGACCCACATAACTAAGGACAAATAAATGATGAACCCCAGACGAAGCCTCTCACACTGACCACAAACTAGGAACACATGAAGCCAACGGTGCGCCCCGTCAGCGTGCTGCGGTGTGTGTCCACAAGACGAGCCCCCCGCCCCGAGCCCCGGCCCCGGCAAACAGATAGTGATTGTGCACTGCGCGATGATGCCGTGAGGTGAGAACTTTGGTTCATGCAGGTGGCTGCCAGGGGCCGTGCGCCAGGGCCGCAGCCCCGGCGCCCCACGTCAGCCGTGCTGCTTCCACAGCACCAGGTGGATGCTGTGGTCGGGCATGCTGGTGGCGAAGACCAGGCCCGTGTCGTTGTGCCCGTCCAGTCCGTTCAGCCAGGACGCTTCACCCGCCAGGAAGCTGGAGCCCCTCTTGGACTTCCTATACTCGGGGAGAGGCCAGCGGCTAATCAGGCTCTCTGTCCGCAAGTCCAGGATATACAGGTAGCGGTTGTCAAACAGCAGGGCAAAGATGTCTCCAAAGCCAAGCAAGGCCAGGTTTGCTATCTCCGGAGTCTTGATGACCCTGAGAATATCATAACTGGCGAAGTCCCACTGGTAGAGGCCCAGTGCCGAACTACAGACAATGTATTTGCCATCAAAATGAAGTCTTGGCTGCAGGCAGATACTTCTATCCTCAGAGACAGACAACGTCTTTAAGCACTTACAGTTAATTTCTCTCCCAATTGGCCAAATCTTGATCTCATATTTGTCTGCACTTAAGAGGATGTAGTCTCCAGGGCTGTGCAAGAGAGACTTGACTTTGCACTTCTGCAAGACCACCTTGGTGACCCATTCTGTGTGCCCGGTGAGAGTGTTCAGGCATGTCCCAGCAGATAAAGCCCATACTTTCACGGTGAAGTCTGCAGAGCCACTCACCAAGACGTCCAGTTCGTCGTTGTAGTCAACACTAAACACCGCCCCCGTGTGCCCCCGGAAGTGCTGGGTCCTGGCTCCGGAGCTCCACTCCCAGCAGGCCACGGTGTTGTCAAAGGAGCCTGTCACAAGCTTCTGCTCATCAAACTTCACCGCAGCACAAGTGTGCGTCTGGATGCCATAAACACACTGCCCTGTGCTCACATCCCACAGTTTTGCAGACAAGTCATCTGACCCTGTACACAGAAGTCCATCTTTGTAGTAAAGTGCATACACTCTGGCACTGTGTCCAATTAAAGATGAGGTCTCAAAGGCTTCATGGTCCTCCAGTTGCTTCATTCTCAAAATAGCCTTCAAATAAACCTTCTTCCAGTGCAAAGCGTCCTGAACAGAATCATCTATCTGCCAGCCCAAATTTTTACAGGCGGTCTGCCACACCTCTGTACAGGCACTTATCACCTTATTCCACTGTTTAGAGACGAGGCAGCACGTGAGTAAAGTCTGAGGGTCGAGCCATTTTAACAAATAAAAACTGAGCTCCAGGGGAAGGAGTGTGAGGAAGTCCCGCTTGAGCAGAGTCTCCAGGTTATTGGAGAGGTGTCTGAGCTGGACTGCCCCACTCAGACTAATCAGGTGATCCAGAGTTTCATTTTTCTGCAAGTCCGTCAGAGAAAGAAATGTAACAGAAATGTTATCAAGCCATGTCTCAAAGTCCTTTCTCTCCATAAGGTTATGGAAAAATTTACCTGAGCGAGCGCCCCAGGGCCCGGGACCTCGCGCCGGGCTCACACCAACTAGGCGCGCTCGGGCCGCCAGAGCCTCCCAGCGGCCAGGTCCGCTCCGCAGCCATGGCGCCTGGACCGGCGGCCGCTGCTCTGGGTCCGCAGCCTCTCAGGGGAGCGGCTTCCGGTGCTCTGAAGCTGTTCATATTTTTCACACCTTTTGAAGCTCTTCATATTTTTCACACGTTTTCAGGCTCTTCATGTTTTTGAACACCGATTCATGCTCCTCCTATTTTTCAGACCGTTTCTAGCTCCTCATGTATTTCACACCTTTTGAAGCTCTTCATATTTTTCACACGTTTTCAGGCTCTTCATGTTTTTCAACTCCACTTCATGCTCCTCCTATTTATCCGACCGATTCATGCTCCTCAAATTTTTGACACGTTTTGAAGCTCTTCATATTTTTCACAACTTTTCAGGCTTTCATGTATTTCAACACCGTTTCATGCTCCTCCTATTTTCAGACCGTAACATGCTCCTCATGTATTTTACACCTTTTGAAGCTCTTCATATTTTTCACACCTTTTCAGGCTCTTCATGATTTTGACCACCGATTCATGCTCCTTCTATTTTTCAACCCATTTCATGCTACTCATATTTTTGACACCTTTTGAAGCTCTTCATATTTTTCACACCTTTTCAGGCTCTTCATGTTTTAGAACACCGCTTCATGCTCCTCCTATTTTTCAGACCGTTTCATTCTCCTCTTATTTTTCACACATTTTGAAGCTCTTCATATTTTTCACAATTTTTCAGGCTCTTCATGTTTTTGAACACCGCTTCATGCTCCTCCTATTTTTCAGACCGTTTCTAGCTCCTCATGTATTTCACACCTTTTGAAGCTCTTCATATTTTTCACACGTTTTCAGGCTCTTCATGTTTTTCAACTCCACTTCATGCTCCTCCTATTTATCCGACCGATTCATGCTCCTCAAATTTTTGACACGTTTTGAAGCTCTTCATATTTTTCACAACTTTTCAGGCTCTTCATGTATTTCAACACCGTTTCATGCTCCTCCTATTTTCAGACCGTAACATGCTCCTCATGTATTTTACACCTTTTGAAGCTCTTCATATTTTTCACACCTTTTCAGGCTCTTCATGATTTTGACCACCGATTCATGCTCCTTCTATTTTTCAACCCATTTCATGCTACTCATATTTTTGACACCTTTTGAAGCTCTTCATATTTTTCACACCTTTTCAGGCTCTTCATGTTTCTCAACATCGCATCATGCTCCTCCTATTTTTCAGACCGTTTCATGCTCCTCATATTTTTGACACCGTTTGAAGCTCTTCATATATTTCACACCTTTTCAGGCTCTTCATGTTTTTCAACACCGCTTCTTGCTCCTGCTATTTTTCAGACCGTTTCATGCTCCTCATATTTTTGACACCTTTTGAAGCTCTTCATATTTTTCACACCTTTCCTGCTCTTAATCTTTTTCAAAACCGTTTCATTCTCATCCTATTTTTCAGACTGTTTCATGCTCCTCATATTATTGACACCTTTAGAAGCTCTTCATAGTTTTCACACGTTTTCAGGCTCTTCATGTTTTTGAACACCGCTTCATGCTCCTCCTATTTTTCAGACCGTTTCTAGCTCCTCATGTATTTCACACCTTTTGAAGCTCTTCATATTTTTCACACCTTTTGAAGCTCCTCATATTTTTCACACATTTTCAGGCTCTTCATGATTTTCAGCACCGCTTCTTGATCCTCCTATTTTTCAGACCGTTTCATTCTCATCTCATTTTTGACGCCTTTTGAAGCTCTTCATATTTTTTACACCTTTGAAGCTCTTCATATTTTTCACACCTTTTCAGTCTCTGCATGTGTTTGAACACCGCTTCATGCCCCTCCTATTTTTCAGACCGTTTCATTCTCATCTCATTTTTGACGCCTTTTGAAGCTCTTCATATTTTTCACACCTTTTGAAGCTCTTCATATTTTTCACACCTTTTGAAGCTCTTCATGTTTGTCACCATCGCTTCATTCTCCTCCTTTTTTTCAGACAGTTTCATGCTCCTCATATTTTTGACACGTTTTGAAGATCCACCTATTTTTCACACCTTTTCAGGCTCTTCATGTTTTTCAACACCGCTTCATGATCCTCTTTTTTTTAAGAACGTTTCATGTTCCTCATATTTTGACACCTTTTAAAGCTCTTCATATTTCTCACACCTTTTCAGGCTCTTCATGGTTTAGAACACCGCTTCATCCTCCTCCTATTTTTCAGACCGTTTCATGCTCCTCATATTATTGAAACCTTTTGAAGCTATTCATATTTCTCACACCTTTTCAGGCTCTTCATGTTTTTGAACACCGCTTCATGCTCGTCCTATTTTTCAGACCGGATCATGCTCCTCATATTTTTCACACCTTTTGAAGCTCTTCATATTTTTCACACCTTATCAGGCTCTTCAGGTTTTTGAACATCGCTTCATGGTCTTCCTATTTATCAGACCGTTTCATGCTCCTCATATTTTGGACACGTTTTGAAGCTCTTCATATTTTTCACACCTTTTCAGGCTCTTTATGTTTTTCAACACAACTTCATGCTCCTCCTATTTTTCAGACCTTATCACGCTCCTCATGTATTTCACACGTTTTGAAGCTCTTCATATTTTTCACACCTTTTCATGCTCTTCACGTTTTTGAACACCGTTTCATGCTCCTCTATTTTTCCAACCGTTTCATGCTCCTCATATTTTTGACACCTTTTGAAGCTCTTCATATTTTCCACACCTTCTCTGGCTCTTCATGTTTTTCAACACCGCTTCATGATTTTCCTATTTCTCAGAGTGTTTCATGCTCCTCATATTTTTGACACCTTTTGAAAATCTTCGTATTTTTCACACTTTTCAGGCTCTTCATGTTTTTCAACACGGCTTCATGCTCCTCCAATTTTCAGACTGTTTCATTCTCCTCATATTTCTGACAACTTTTGAAGCTCTTCATATATTTCACACCTTTTCAGGCTCTTAATTTTTTTCAACACCACTTCATGCTCCTCCTATTTTTCAGACCGTTTCATGCTCATCTCATTTTTGACACCTTTTGAAGCTCTTCATATTTTTCACTCCTTTTGAAGCTCTTCATATTTTTCACACCTTTGCAGGCTCTTCATGTTTTTCAACACCGCTTCATGCTCCTCCTATTTTCAGACCGTTTCATGCTCCTCATATTTTTGACACCTTTTGAAGCTCTTCATATTTTTCACACCTTTTCAGGCTCTTCATGTGTTTCAACACCGCTTCATGCTCCTCTATTTTTCAGAACATTTCATGCTCCTAATAATTTTGACACATTTTGAAGCTCTTCATATATTTCAAATCTTTTCAGGCTCTTCATGTTTTGGAACACCTCTTCATGCTCCTCCTATTTTTCAGACCTTTTCATGCTCCTTTCATTTTTCACACCTTTTGAAGTTCTTCATATTTTTCACACCTTTTGAAGCTCTTAATATTTTCCACAGGTTTTCAGGCTCTTCATGTTTTTAATACTGCTTCATGCTCCTCCTAGTTTTCAGACCGTTTCATGCTCCTCATAATTTTGACACGTTTTGATGCTCTTCATATTTTTCACACCTTTCCAAGCTCTTCATGTTTTTGAACACCGTTTCATGCTACTATTTTTTCAGAACGTTTCATGCTCTTCATATTTTTGACACCTTTTAAAGCTCTTCATATTTTTGACACCTTTTCAGGCTCTTCATGTTTTTGAACATCACTTTATGCTCCTCCTATTTTTCACCGTTTCATGCTCCTCATATTTTTCACACCTTTTGAAGCTGTTCATATTTTTCACAACTTTTCAGGCTCTTCATGTTTTGGACACCGCTTCATGCTCCTCCTATTTTACAGACCGTTTCATGCTCATCTCATTTTTTACACCTTTTGAAGCTCTTCATATTTTTCACAACTTTTGAAGCTCTTCATATTTTTCACACCTTTTCAGGCTCTTCATGTTTTTCAACACTGCTTCATGCTCCTCCTAATTTTCAGCTTGTTTCATGCTCCTCTTATTTTTGACACCGTTTGAAGCTCTTCATATTTTTCACACGTTTTCACGCTCTCCATATTTTTGAACACCACTTCATGCTCCTCCTATTTTTGAGACCGTTTCATGCTCCTCCTATTTTTCACACCTTTTCAGGCTCTCCATGTTTTTGAACACTGCTTCATGCCCCTCCTATTTTTAAGACCGTTTCATGCTCCTCCCATTTTTCAGACCGTTTCATGCTCCTCTTATTTTTGACACCGTTTGAAGCTCTTCATATTTTTCACACGTTTTCAGGCTCTCCATGTTTTTGAACACCACTTCATGCTCCTCCTATTTTTGAGACCGTTTCATGCTCCTCCTATTTTTCACACCTTTTCAGGCTCTCCATGTTTTTGAACACTGCTTCATGCCCCTCCTATTTTTAAGACCGTTTCATGCTCCTCCCATTTTTCAGACCGTTTCATGCTCCTCCTATTTTGCAGACCGTTTCATGGTCATCTCATTTTTTACACCTCTTGAAGCTCTTCATATTTTGCACACCTTTTGAAGCTCTTCATATTTTTCACACATTTTCAGGCTCTTCATGTTTTTGAACACCATTCCATGCTCCTCGTATTTTTCAGAAAGTTTCATGCTCCTCATATTTTTCACATCTTTTCAGGCTCTTCATGTTTTTGAACATCACTTCATGCTCCTCCTATTTTTCAGACCGTTTCATGCACCTCATGTATTTCACACCTTTTGAAGCTGTTCATATTTTTCACACCTTTTCAGACTCTTCATGTTTTTGAACACCGTTTCATGCTGCTCCTATTTTTCAGACCGTTTCATGCTCCTCATATTTTTGACACCTTTTGAAGCTCTTCATATTTTTCAAACCTTTTCAGGCTGTTCATGTTTCACAACAATGCTTCATGCTCCTCCTATTTTTCACACCTTTTGAAGCTCTTCATATTTTTCACACCTTTTCAGGCTCTTCATGTTTTTGAACACCATTTCATGCTGCTCCTATTTTTCAGACCGTTTCATGCTCCTCATATATTTGACACCTTTTGAAGCTCTACATATTTTACACAACTTGTCAGGCTCTTCAAGTTTTTGAACACTGCTTGATGCTCCTCCTATTTTTCAGACCGTTTAATTTTCCTCATATTTTTCACACCTTTTGAAGCTCTTCATATTTTTCACAGCTTTTCAGGCTCTTCACGATTTTCAACACCGCTTCATGCTCCTCCTATTTTTCAGACCGTTTAATGCTCCTCATGTATTTCACACCTTTTGAAGCTCTGCATATTTTTCACACCTTTTCAGGCTCTTCATGTTTTTCAACACCGCTTCTTGATCCTCCTATTTTTCAGACCGTTTCATGCTCCTCATGTATTTCACACCTTTTGAAGCTTTTCATATTTTTCACACCTTTTAAGCTTTTCATATTTTTCACACCTTTCCAGGCTCTTCATGTTTTTGAACACCGCTTCATGCTCCTCCTATTCTTCAGACCGTTTCATGCTCCTCATATTTTTCACACCTTTTGAAGATCATTATATATTTCACACCTTTTCAGGCACTTCATGTTCTTCAACACCACTTCATGCTCCTCCTATTTTTCAGACCGCTTCATGCTCATCTCATTTTTTACACCTTTTGAAGCTGTTCATATTTTTCTTTTTTTTTTTTTAAATATGCAAAAACACATTTTTATTTGAGTACATTCATGAAGAGTAGAAGTTAGCTGGGTCTCTTAAGCTGCAACCATTAAGTATGTTCACACTAGTCAAGACTGTAACACAAGTTTTAAGCAACTGGGGGAGACTGGATACACACGGAAACGACTTGATAGCAAAACACCTTTTTGCACCGAGCACGGTCACTCAGCCTCATCAGGCTGAAGGGAGTGGTACAAAGGTAACTGGTAATCCATCTGGTGACTTATCCTGAAAGAAATCCCATTTCCTAGAGCAAGCGCAGGGAGCTGCAGATCAGGACACAGAGGTGGCCGGCAGGCACTTGTGTCGGGAGTGCTAACCTGGCCCCTCTGTCAGACACTGTCTAGGGACTGCAGAATTCTCAAGAGGGTCTTGGTCCCCTCAAACCTTGGCAAGCACCAGCATAAGCAGGTAGGAAGGCTGTGTCGGGGACGGACCTGGGGCCTCTCCCCTACGCTGACAACCCCGTGGCGCTGAAGGAAAGCGGAGAGTGCGCCCTGGCGCAGGCTGCCTCCCAGGGCAGCAGTCTGACTACACGCTTCCCTACAGGCAACGGCAAGCGGTTCGGATGCCAGGGCCCGGCAGAGGCCCAGACGAGGAGGCATGGAGAGCCAGATGTGAGACGGTGGAGAGACCCATCTCTAGGCACCCCAGAAGTCGGGGCAACCACCACGGCTTCAGGGGTTGGCTGGGTTTGGCCAAAGTAACGCATCAAGCTGGGCTCCTCTCCTTAGCCGCTTCTGTTCAGCTGAAACGCCTCACCTGACAGCAACGATTTCTGCATGACTAACATAATACTGTTTGCAAAAGTACTTCTTTTCTCCCTAAGATGTTTTACAAATGCAGAGCACTCAACATTCTCCCGAGAGCAAACACTAGCATGATCACATGACCCTCACTCATGTTTTCCTGAGCACTCCCAATGGCCAGAACAGAGTAACTTTGAACTAGGAAAAAGGAAGTGCACACCTTAAAACCGAATAGCAACATTCCCTTTCCTCCACTTAAAAGCTATTCAAACATGTGTACTTCCTGTGGGATTTGTTCAAAGTCAAGCCCCTCCCCTGGAGGAAGTCTTTCTTCCTACTTCTCTGATAGGTCTAAGATGTCAGGTGAAACCCAGCTGTTGACATCACTTATTATATTCTTCAAATAATGGGGTTTGCTGTGGGGGGGGAACCAGCTTCCTTTGGAATGGGAACCAAGTCTGCTGAAACCTCACACCCCCTCAGCTCTCTCGGACCCCATCCTCTCCCCAGAGCCCCAAGTTCTTATGAGTCCCTCCAGAGACCTGAGCTGACAGCCACCCCAACTTCTACCACACCAGGGTTACTGGAGAAATCCAATGCTCGGGAAGAAAGATGGAGTCTATCTGTTCATGACCTAAGAATTTTTCAGAAATGAGAATACTCACAAAAGAAGCAGCAAAGGCAAATCCCTAGCCTCTGAGCTACGGAAGCAGAAGTCAGTGTCCGGGAAAGAGCGCCCCCAACTCTGTGAAAGGAGCCTGAGTTACCCCTATCCACTGTGCTCAACTCCCCACCTCGCTTTATTCTTTTCCAAAGGATGGGTCGGTTTTCCATTTTTATAGAAGTTGTTGTTGTTTAGTCACTAAGTCGTGTCCAACTCTTTGCCACACCATGGACTGCATGCAGCACGCCAGGCTCCTCCTCTGTCCTCCACTATCTCCCAGAGTTTGCTCAAATTCATGTCCACTGAGTCAGTGATGCTATCAAACTATCTCTTCAGCCCCCTTCTCCTTTTGCCTTCAATCTTTCTCAACATCAGGGTCTTCTCTTAATGAGTTGCCTCTTTGCATCAGGTGGCCAAAGAATTGGAGCCTCAGCTTCAGCATCAGTCCTTTCAGTGAATATTCAGGGTTGATTTCCTTTAGGATTGATTGATCTCCTGGCTGTCCAAGGGACTTCAAGAGTCTTCTCCATCACCACAATTCAAAAGCATCAGTTCTTTGGTGCTCAGCCTTATTTATGGTCCAACTCTCACATCTGTACATGACTACTGGAAAAACCGTGGCTCTGACTCTATGGACCGCAACACTATACGAAGAGGGATGAAGGCAGGGCTCTGAGCACCGAGGTCAGAATCAGCTGCGCCACCTCGGTGGTAACCTTGGTACTCGCCACTGAAAACCGAAAGGAGACGGGGCCTGCCATACAAGCTTTAGGTCTGTCATTTCAAAGTTTCCCCACAGATGACTACATAATCGCGTGGTCTTTAAAGCAACTGGATGTATGTCGGAAGGTGAGGTGGGACTACGGATGATCATTAGACCTGTGATCTCAGTTTCATGTTCCAGGTGGATGAAAATGAGAAAAGTCATTTCCCCTCACCGTGGCCCAAAGCCTCCTGGGTTTCCTGAGAAGTAGATTCCAGCTTTGAACCTAGTCCCATTTCTTAAAAGGACCAAGCAGCACTCACCCACAGAAATCAATGTGAGATGGATTTGGGGTATGAAGATCTTGTTCTTTCACCTGATTTCCTCAGAGTCTCGGCATGGATATTACCTAAATCCATCCTTGGGAGCAACCGTCAGTTCTCATAAACCCTGACTTTGCAGCATTTGGAGGTCTGTTGTCAGGCTCTAGGGTGATAGGATTTGGGAGTGTGGTGTTCCCCCTGTACTTTGAATCATTCTCAGCTCTACCAGCAACCCTTTTCCTACCTGAAAAAATGGGTTAATATCAAAGTTAACAAGAAGAAAGAATCCCTCATATTCCCAGGCAGGGCCTCCCACTCAGGCTCCAGCTCTTAAATTCATCTTCTAACTATTAATACTTTCCTGCAGGTCCGTGACTGAAACGCCCCCTCCTCACTCCTCTGTCACACAACTGGGAACTCTTAAATTCTTCCCAACACTCGTTCCCTAGACTGTCTCCCTAATGTTTGTGACAATTACATTAAAACACCGCCACTGTCGAATCACAGCCTCGCCTACTCTGCAGGAATGAGAAGGTGGGGAATGTGAACTGGCAGCCTGCAGACTCGCTTCGTTTATTAGCCCACTGCATTTCACATGATCTCCAAGTCATTGTCCACATTTTTAAAATTAGGGAATTATAAACACAATTCTGGAGGCCTAGCTCCACCTGACACATCAGAAGGCCTGTGCAATGCTGGGCTTCCTCCCGCGTGGCAGGCAGGGCTCTGAAACCGCCCGTCAGAGGAGCGTCCCCTGGTACAGCTCCATCCTGCCCGGAGGGCGGCGCTCACCTATGCTCTCTGCATGGCTCCCCGGGCCTGTGAGTTTGCAAACCCCAATCTAGCGCAAGTCCTTCACTTTCAACAGAAAGTTAGCCTGCCTGAGGCAACCCATCAAGAGAGAGACAGCGGAGGACGGAGCGTCAGGGTCAGGGACCTCTCCCTCTGAACTGGCACACCCTGCCTCTCCAGAGAACCCCAACTCCTCTCAGCACTTCTTCCACCAACTGCATACAGTTTTTAAAGCAGACTATGTTAACATTTTCCACATTCCCTTTTATCCATTCTTTTTTTTTGCATGTTTGATTTCCTTATAGATGACAACTTTGTATCAGTGGTTTCATTTATAGATGATCTCCAAGATCATCATGCCAAGAAACAACGAATTAGCAATCGGACAAAACTGAAGCATCAACTTTTGCACAGCTCGGCAGACACAGGACCAGAAAGAATCCCAGAAATCAAATGACAGCCTAACAACTAGCTATACAGACACAGAAAACGGGGCCAGAGAACTGCACTCCTGGGCTGCGGGGCTCCTAGGGAACAGAGCCAGGCTTCAGTCTGCCAGCTTGGCGCCTTCCACTGAACCGTGTCCCCTCTACGCAGTCATGGAGGTGGCAGGTGACCCAGCCAGCTTGTTCCACAGAAACAAAGACTACAGAACTTCGTGCATCTCAGACACGGCCGACCTTGGCTCTGACAAGAATGAGGGCTTAAAACGTGTCACAAACCATCAATCTATAGAACTGGATTTGCACTGAAGACACATTTTCTTTAGAACTGGTATTTGGTGGAGAGCATGAATGTCACAGAACTTGGTGGTCTTTATAACACGGGTCGTTATAAAAGCTAAGCCCCATGTGAGAAAAGTTGCTGTAACAACATCATAGCACCTTTGCTTCAATTTCAAAAGAGAAAAAGGCAATGGTAAAAAGCTTTAATAATAGACTGTGTTTTTATAGGCAACCAATTAGCAGATTAATGAGCCATTTAAATTTCTTTACTTAAAACCAATATTCAAGAAAGATGAACCCCAGATGCAGCCTCTCACACGGACCCACATAACTAAGGACAAATAAATGATGAACCCCAGACGAAGCCTCTCACACTGACCACAAACTAGGAACACATGAAGCCAACGGTGCGCCCCGTCAGCGTGCTGCGGTGTGTGTCCACAAGACGAGCCCCCCGCCCCGAGCCCCGGCCCCGGCAAACAGATAGTGATTGTGCACTGCGCGATGATGCCGTGAGGTGAGAACTTTGGTTCATGCAGGTGGCTGCCAGGGGCCGTGCGCCAGGGCCGCAGCCCCGGCGCCCCACGTCAGCCGTGCTGCTTCCACAGCACCAGGTGGATGCTGTGGTCGGGCATGCTGGTGGCGAAGACCAGGCCCGTGTCGTTGTGCCCGTCCAGTCCGTTCAGCCAGGACGCTTCACCCGCCAGGAAGCTGGAGCCCCTCTTGGACTTCCTATACTCGGGGAGAGGCCAGCGGCTAATCAGGCTCTCTGTCCGCAAGTCCAGGATATACAGGTAGCGGTTGTCAAACAGCAGGGCAAAGATGTCTCCAAAGCCAAGCAAGGCCAGGTTTGCTATCTCCGGAGTCTTGATGACCCTGAGAATATCATAACTGGCGAAGTCCCACTGGTAGAGGCCCAGTGCCGAACTACAGACAATGTATTTGCCATCAAAATGAAGTCTTGGCTGCAGGCAGATACTTCTATCCTCAGAGACAGACAACGTCTTTAAGCACTTACAGTTAATTTCTCTCCCAATTGGCCAAATCTTGATCTCATATTTGTCTGCACTTAAGAGGATGTAGTCTCCAGGGCTGTGCAAGAGAGACTTGACTTTGCACTTCTGCAAGACCACCTTGGTGACCCATTCTGTGTGCCCGGTGAGAGTGTTCAGGCATGTCCCAGCAGATAAAGCCCATACTTTCACGGTGAAGTCTGCAGAGCCACTCACCAAGACGTCCAGTTCGTCGTTGTAGTCAACACTAAACACCGCCCCCGTGTGCCCCCGGAAGTGCTGGGTCCTGGCTCCGGAGCTCCACTCCCAGCAGGCCACGGTGTTGTCAAAGGAGCCTGTCACAAGCTTCTGCTCATCAAACTTCACCGCAGCACAAGTGTGCGTCTGGATGCCATAAACACACTGCCCTGTGCTCACATCCCACAGTTTTGCAGACAAGTCATCTGACCCTGTACACAGAAGTCCATCTTTGTAGTAAAGTGCATACACTCTGGCACTGTGTCCAATTAAAGATGAGGTCTCAAAGGCTTCATGGTCCTCCAGTTGCTTCATTCTCAAAATAGCCTTCAAATAAACCTTCTTCCAGTGCAAAGCGTCCTGAACAGAATCATCTATCTGCCAGCCCAAATTTTTACAGGCGGTCTGCCACACCTCTGTACAGGCACTTATCACCTTATTCCACTGTTTAGAGACGAGGCAGCACGTGAGTAAAGTCTGAGGGTCGAGCCATTTTAACAAATAAAAACTGAGCTCCAGGGGAAGGAGTGTGAGGAAGTCCCGCTTGAGCAGAGTCTCCAGGTTATTGGAGAGGTGTCTGAGCTGGACTGCCCCACTCAGACTAATCAGGTGATCCAGAGTTTCATTTTTCTGCAAGTCCGTCAGAGAAAGAAATGTAACAGAAATGTTATCAAGCCATGTCTCAAAGTCCTTTCTCTCCATAAGGTTATGGAAAAATTTACCTGAGCGAGCGCCCCAGGGCCCGGGACCTCGCGCCGGGCTCACACCAACTAGGCGCGCTCGGGCCGCCAGAGCCTCCCAGCGGCCAGGTCCGCTCCGCAGCCATGGCGCCTGGACCGGCGGCCGCTGCTCTGGGTCCGCAGCCTCTCAGGGGAGCGGCTTCCGGTGCTCTGAAGCTGTTCATATTTTTCACACCTTTTGAAGCTCTTCATATTTTTCACACGTTTTCAGGCTCTTCATGTTTTTGAACACCGATTCATGCTCCTCCTATTTTTCAGACCGTTTCTAGCTCCTCATGTATTTCACACCTTTTGAAGCTCTTCATATTTTTCACACGTTTTCAGGCTCTTCATGTTTTTCAACTCCACTTCATGCTCCTCCTATTTATCCGACCGATTCATGCTCCTCAAATTTTTGACACGTTTTGAAGCTCTTCATATTTTTCACAACTTTTCAGGCTTTCATGTATTTCAACACCGTTTCATGCTCCTCCTATTTTCAGACCGTAACATGCTCCTCATGTATTTTACACCTTTTGAAGCTCTTCATATTTTTCACACCTTTTCAGGCTCTTCATGATTTTGACCACCGATTCATGCTCCTTCTATTTTTCAACCCATTTCATGCTACTCATATTTTTGACACCTTTTGAAGCTCTTCATATTTTTCACACCTTTTCAGGCTCTTCATGTTTTAGAACACCGCTTCATGCTCCTCCTATTTTTCAGACCGTTTCATTCTCCTCTTATTTTTCACACATTTTGAAGCTCTTCATATTTTTCACAATTTTTCAGGCTCTTCATGTTTTTGAACACCGCTTCATGCTCCTCCTATTTTTCAGACCGTTTCTAGCTCCTCATGTATTTCACACCTTTTGAAGCTCTTCATATTTTTCACACGTTTTCAGGCTCTTCATGTTTTTCAACTCCACTTCATGCTCCTCCTATTTATCCGACCGATTCATGCTCCTCAAATTTTTGACACGTTTTGAAGCTCTTCATATTTTTCACAACTTTTCAGGCTCTTCATGTATTTCAACACCGTTTCATGCTCCTCCTATTTTCAGACCGTAACATGCTCCTCATGTATTTTACACCTTTTGAAGCTCTTCATATTTTTCACACCTTTTCAGGCTCTTCATGATTTTGACCACCGATTCATGCTCCTTCTATTTTTCAACCCATTTCATGCTACTCATATTTTTGACACCTTTTGAAGCTCTTCATATTTTTCACACCTTTTCAGGCTCTTCATGTTTCTCAACATCGCATCATGCTCCTCCTATTTTTCAGACCGTTTCATGCTCCTCATATTTTTGACACCGTTTGAAGCTCTTCATATATTTCACACCTTTTCAGGCTCTTCATGTTTTTCAACACCGCTTCTTGCTCCTGCTATTTTTCAGACCGTTTCATGCTCCTCATATTTTTGACACCTTTTGAAACTCTTCATATTTTTCACACCTTTCCTGCTCTTAATCTTTTTCAAAACCGTTTCATTCTCATCCTATTTTTCAGACTGTTTCATGCTCCTCATATTATTGACACCTTTAGAAGCTCTTCATAGTTTTCACACGTTTTCAGGCTCTTCATGTTTTTGAACACCGCTTCATGCTCCTCCTATTTTTCAGACCGTTTCTAGCTCCTCATGTATTTCACACCTTTTGAAGCTCTTCATATTTTTCACACCTTTTGAAGCTCCTCATATTTTTCACACATTTTCAGGCTCTTCATGATTTTCAGCACCGCTTCTTGATCCTCCTATTTTTCAGACCGTTTCATTCTCATCTCATTTTTGACGCCTTTTGAAGCTCTTCATATTTTTTACACCTTTGAAGCTCTTCATATTTTTCACACCTTTTCAGTCTCTGCATGTGTTTGAACACCGCTTCATGCCCCTCCTATTTTTCAGACCGTTTCATTCTCATCTCATTTTTGACGCCTTTTGAAGCTCTTCATATTTTTCACACCTTTTGAAGCTCTTCATATTTTTCACACCTTTTGAAGCTCTTCATGTTTGTCACCATCGCTTCATTCTCCTCCTTTTTTTCAGACAGTTTCATGCTCCTCATATTTTTGACACGTTTTGAAGATCCACCTATTTTTCACACCTTTTCAGGCTCTTCATGTTTTTCAACACCGCTTCATGATCCTCTTTTTTTTAAGAACGTTTCATGTTCCTCATATTTTGACACCTTTTAAAGCTCTTCATATTTCTCACACCTTTTCAGGCTCTTCATGGTTTAGAACACCGCTTCATCCTCCTCCTATTTTTCAGACCGTTTCATGCTCCTCATATTATTGAAACCTTTTGAAGCTATTCATATTTCTCACACCTTTTCAGGCTCTTCATGTTTTTGAACACCGCTTCATGCTCGTCCTATTTTTCAGACCGGATCATGCTCCTCATATTTTTCACACCTTTTGAAGCTCTTCATATTTTTCACACCTTATCAGGCTCTTCAGGTTTTTGAACATCGCTTCATGGTCTTCCTATTTATCAGACCGTTTCATGCTCCTCATATTTTGGACACGTTTTGAAGCTCTTCATATTTTTCACACCTTTTCAGGCTCTTTATGTTTTTCAACACAACTTCATGCTCCTCCTATTTTTCAGACCTTATCACGCTCCTCATGTATTTCACACGTTTTGAAGCTCTTCATATTTTTCACACCTTTTCATGCTCTTCACGTTTTTGAACACCGTTTCATGCTCCTCTATTTTTCCAACCGTTTCATGCTCCTCATATTTTTGACACCTTTTGAAGCTCTTCATATTTTCCACACCTTCTCTGGCTCTTCATGTTTTTCAACACCGCTTCATGATTTTCCTATTTCTCAGAGTGTTTCATGCTCCTCATATTTTTGACACCTTTTGAAAATCTTCGTATTTTTCACACTTTTCAGGCTCTTCATGTTTTTCAACACGGCTTCATGCTCCTCCAATTTTCAGACTGTTTCATTCTCCTCATATTTCTGACAACTTTTGAAGCTCTTCATATATTTCACACCTTTTCAGGCTCTTAATTTTTTTCAACACCACTTCATGCTCCTCCTATTTTTCAGACCGTTTCATGCTCATCTCATTTTTGACACCTTTTGAAGCTCTTCATATTTTTCACTCCTTTTGAAGCTCTTCATATTTTTCACACCTTTGCAGGCTCTTCATGTTTTTCAACACCGCTTCATGCTCCTCCTATTTTCAGACCGTTTCATGCTCCTCATATTTTTGACACCTTTTGAAGCTCTTCATATTTTTCACACCTTTTCAGGCTCTTCATGTGTTTCAACACCGCTTCATGCTCCTCTATTTTTCAGAACATTTCATGCTCCTAATAATTTTGACACATTTTGAAGCTCTTCATATATTTCAAATCTTTTCAGGCTCTTCATGTTTTGGAACACCTCTTCATGCTCCTCCTATTTTTCAGACCTTTTCATGCTCCTTTCATTTTTCACACCTTTTGAAGTTCTTCATATTTTTCACACCTTTTGAAGCTCTTAATATTTTCCACAGGTTTTCAGGCTCTTCATGTTTTTAATACTGCTTCATGCTCCTCCTAGTTTTCAGACCGTTTCATGCTCCTCATAATTTTGACACGTTTTGATGCTCTTCATATTTTTCACACCTTTCCAAGCTCTTCATGTTTTTGAACACCGTTTCATGCTACTATTTTTTCAGAACGTTTCATGCTCTTCATATTTTTGACACCTTTTAAAGCTCTTCATATTTTTGACACCTTTTCAGGCTCTTCATGTTTTTGAACATCACTTTATGCT
Organism: Dama dama; assembly: GCF_033118175.1. Classification (NCBI taxonomy): domain Eukaryota; kingdom Metazoa; phylum Chordata; class Mammalia; order Artiodactyla; family Cervidae; genus Dama; species Dama dama. Next base: position 1,873,790 of record NW_026870900.1, read on the forward strand.
CCTCCTATTTTTCACCGTTTCATGCTCCTCATATTTTTCACACCTTTTGAAGCTGTTCATATTTTTCACAACTTTTCAGGCTCTTCATGTTTTGGACACCGCTTCATGCTCCTCCTATTTTACAGACCGTTTCATGCTCATCTCATTTTTTACACCTTTTGAAGCTCTTCATATTTTTCACAACTTTTGAAGCTCTTCATATTTTTCACACCTTTTCAGGCTCTTCATGTTTTTCAACACTGCTTCATGCTCCTCCTAATTTTCAGCTTGTTTCATGCTCCTCTTATTTTTGACACCGTTTGAAGCTCTTCATATTTTTCACACGTTTTCACGCTCTCCATATTTTTGAACACCACTTCATGCTCCTCCTATTTTTGAGACCGTTTCATGCTCCTCCTATTTTTCACACCTTTTCAGGCTCTCCATGTTTTTGAACACTGCTTCATGCCCCTCCTATTTTTAAGACCGTTTCATGCTCCTCCCATTTTTCAGACCGTTTCATGCTCCTCTTATTTTTGACACCGTTTGAAGCTCTTCATATTTTTCACACGTTTTCAGGCTCTCCATGTTTTTGAACACCACTTCATGCTCCTCCTATTTTTGAGACCGTTTCATGCTCCTCCTATTTTTCACACCTTTTCAGGCTCTCCATGTTTTTGAACACTGCTTCATGCCCCTCCTATTTTTAAGACCGTTTCATGCTCCTCCCATTTTTCAGACCGTTTCATGCTCCTCCTATTTTGCAGACCGTTTCATGGTCATCTCATTTTTTACACCTCTTGAAGCTCTTCATATTTTGCACACCTTTTGAAGCTCTTCATATTTTTCACACATTTTCAGGCTCTTCATGTTTTTGAACACCATTCCATGCTCCTCGTATTTTTCAGAAAGTTTCATGCTCCTCATATTTTTCACATCTTTTCAGGCTCTTCATGTTTTTGAACATCACTTCATGCTCCTCCTATTTTTCAGACCGTTTCATGCACCTCATGTATTTCACACCTTTTGAAGCTGTTCATATTTTTCACACCTTTTCAGACTCTTCATGTTTTTGAACACCGTTTCATGCTGCTCCTATTTTTCAGACCGTTTCATGCTCCTCATATTTTTGACACCTTTTGAAGCTCTTCATATTTTTCAAACCTTTTCAGGCTGTTCATGTTTCACAACAATGCTTCATGCTCCTCCTATTTTTCACACCTTTTGAAGCTCTTCATATTTTTCACACCTTTTCAGGCTCTTCATGTTTTTGAACACCATTTCATGCTGCTCCTATTTTTCAGACCGTTTCATGCTCCTCATATATTTGACACCTTTTGAAGCTCTACATATTTTACACAACTTGTCAGGCTCTTCAAGTTTTTGAACACTGCTTGATGCTCCTCCTATTTTTCAGACCGTTTAATTTTCCTCATATTTTTCACACCTTTTGAAGCTCTTCATATTTTTCACAGCTTTTCAGGCTCTTCACGATTTTCAACACCGCTTCATGCTCCTCCTATTTTTCAGACCGTTTAATGCTCCTCATGTATTTCACACCTTTTGAAGCTCTGCATATTTTTCACACCTTTTCAGGCTCTTCATGTTTTTCAACACCGCTTCTTGATCCTCCTATTTTTCAGACCGTTTCATGCTCCTCATGTATTTCACACCTTTTGAAGCTTTTCATATTTTTCACACCTTTCCAGGCTCTTCATGTTTTTGAACACCGCTTCATGCTCCTCCTATTCTTCAGACCGTTTCATGCTCCTCATATTTTTCACACCTTTTGAAGATCATTATATATTTCACACCTTTTCAGGCACTTCATGTTCTTCAACACCACTTCATGCTCCTCCTATTTTTCAGACCGCTTCATGCTCATCTCATTTTTTACACCTTTTGAAGCTGTTCATATTTTTCTTTTTTTTTTTAAATATGCAAAAACACATTTTTATTTGAGTACATTCATGAAGAGTAGAAGTTAGCTGGGTCTCTTAAGCTGCAACCATTAAGTATGTTCACACTAGTCAAGACTGTAACACAAGTTTTAAGCAACTGGGGGAGACTGGATACACACGGAAACGACTTGATAGCAAAACACCTTTTTGCACCGAGCACGGTCACTCAGCCTCATCAGGCTGAAGGGAGTGGTACAAAGGTAACTGGTAATCCATCTGGTGACTTATCCTGAAAGAAATCCCATTTCCTAGAGCAAGCGCAGGGAGCTGCAGATCAGGACACAGAGGTGGCCGGCAGGCACTTGTGTCGGGAGTGCTAACCTGGCCCCTCTGTCAGACACTGTCTAGGGACTGCAGAATTCTCAAGAGGGTCTTGGTCCCCTCAAACCTTGGCAAGCACCAGCATAAGCAGGTAGGAAGGCTGTGTCGGGGACGGACCTGGGGCCTCTCCCCTACGCTGACAACCCCGTGGCGCTGAAGGAAAGCGGAGAGTGCGCCCTGGCGCAGGCTGCCTCCCAGGGCAGCAGTCTGACTACACGCTTCCCTACAGGCAACGGCAAGCGGTTCGGATGCCAGGGCCCGGCAGAGGCCCAGACGAGGAGGCATGGAGAGCCAGATGTGAGACGGTGGAGAGACCCATCTCTAGGCACCCCAGAAGTCGGGGCAACCACCACGGCTTCAGGGGTTGGCTGGGTTTGGCCAAAGTAACGCATCAAGCTGGGCTCCTCTCCTTAGCCGCTTCTGTTCAGCTGAAACGCCTCACCTGACAGCAACGATTTCTGCATGACTAACATAATACTGTTTGCAAAAGTACTTCTTTTCTCCCTAAGATGTTTTACAAATGCAGAGCACTCAACATTCTCCCGAGAGCAAACACTAGCATGATCACATGACCCTCACTCATGTTTTCCTGAGCACTCCCAATGGCCAGAACAGAGTAACTTTGAACTAGGAAAAAGGAAGTGCACACCTTAAAACCGAATAGCAACATTCCCTTTCCTCCACTTAAAAGCTATTCAAACATGTGTACTTCCTGTGGGATTTGTTCAATGTCAAGCCCCTCCCCTGGAGGAAGTCTTTCTTCCTACTTCTCTGATAGGTCTAAGATGTCAGGTGAAACCCAGCTGTTGACATCACTTATTATATTCTTCAAATAATGGGGTTTGCTGTGGGGGGGGAACCAGCTTCCTTTGGAATGGGAACCAAGTCTGCTGAAACCTCACACCCCCTCAGCTCTCTCGGACCCCATCCTCTCCCCAGAGCCCCAAGTTCTTATGAGTCCCTCCAGAGACCTGAGCTGACAGCCACCCCAACTTCTACCACACCAGGGTTACTGGAGAAATCCAATGCTCGGGAAGAAAGATGGAGTCTATCTGTTCATGACCTAAGAATTTTTCAGAAATGAGAATACTCACAAAAGAAGCAGCAAAGGCAAATCCCTAGCCTCTGAGCTACGGAAGCAGAAGTCAGTGTCCGGGAAAGAGCGCCCCCAACTCTGTGAAAGGAGCCTGAGTTACCCCTATCCACTGTGCTCAACTCCCCACCTCGCTTTATTCTTTTCCAAAGGATGGGTCGGTTTTCCATTTTTATAGAAGTTGTTGTTGTTTAGTCACTAAGTCGTGTCCAACTCTTTGCCACACCATGGACTGCATGCAGCACGCCAGGCTCCTCCTCTGTCCTCCACTATCTCCCAGAGTTTGCTCAAATTCATGTCCACTGAGTCAGTGATGCTATCAAACTATCTCTTCAGCCCCCTTCTCCTTTTGCCTTCAATCTTTCTCAACATCAGGGTCTTCTCTTAATGAGTTGCCTCTTTGCATCAGGTGGCCAAAGAATTGGAGCCTCAGCTTCAGCATCAGTCCTTTCAGTGAATATTCAGGGTTGATTTCCTTTAGGATTGATTGATCTCCTGGCTGTCCAAGGGACTTCAAGAGTCTTCTCCATCACCACAATTCAAAAGCATCAGTTCTTTGGTGCTCAGCCTTATTTATGGTCCAACTCTCACATCTGTACATGACTACTGGAAAAACCGTGGCTCTGACTCTATGGACCGCAACACTATACGAAGAGGGATGAAGGCAGGGCTCTGAGCACCGAGGTCAGAATCAGCTGCGCCACCTCGGTGGTAACCTTGGTACTCGCCACTGAAAACCGAAAGGAGACGGGGCCTGCCATACAAGCTTTAGGTCTGTCATTTCAAAGTTTCCCCACAGATGACTACATAATCGCGTGGTCTTTAAAGCAACTGGATGTATGTCGGAAGGTGAGGTGGGACTACGGATGATCATTAGACCTGTGATCTCAGTTTCATGTTCCAGGTGGATGAAAATGAGAAAAGTCATTTCCCCTCACCGTGGCCCAAAGCCTCCTGGGTTTCCTGAGAAGTAGATTCCAGCTTTGAACCTAGTCCCATTTCTTAAAAGGACCAAGCAGCACTCACCCACAGAAATCAATGTGAGATGGATTTGGGGTATGAAGATCTTGTTCTTTCACCTGATTTCCTCAGAGTCTCGGCATGGATATTACCTAAATCCATCCTTGGGAGCAACCGTCAGTTCTCATAAACCCTGACTTTGCAGCATTTGGAGGTCTGTTGTCAGGCTCTAGGGTGATAGGATTTGGGAGTGTGGTGTTCCCCCTGTACTTTGAATCATTCTCAGCTCTACCAGCAACCCTTTTCCTACCTGAAAAAATGGGTTAATATCAAAGTTAACAAGAAGAAAGAATCCCTCATATTCCCAGGCAGGGCCTCCCACTCAGGCTCCAGCTCTTAAATTCATCTTCTAACTATTAATACTTTCCTGCAGGTCCGTGACTGAAACGCCCCCTCCTCACTCCTCTGTCACACAACTGGGAACTCTTAAATTCTTCCCAACACTCGTTCCCTAGACTGTCTCCCTAATGTTTGTGACAATTACATTAAAACACCGCCACTGTCGAATCACAGCCTCGCCTACTCTGCAGGAATGAGAAGGTGGGGAATGTGAACTGGCAGCCTGCAGACTCGCTTCGTTTATTAGCCCACTGCATTTCACATGATCTCCAAGTCATTGTCCACATTTTTAAAATTAGGGAATTATAAACACAATTCTGGAGGCCTAGCTCCACCTGACACATCAGAAGGCCTGTGCAACGCTGGGCTTCCTCCCGCGTGGCAGGCAGGGCTCTGAAACCGCCCGTCAGAGGAGCGTCCCCTGGTACAGCTCCATCCTGCCCGGAGGGCGGCGCTCACCTATGCTCTCTGCATGGCTCCCCGGGCCTGTGAGTTTGCAAACCCCAATCTAGCGCAAGTCCTTCACTTTCAACAGAAAGTTAGCCTGCCTGAGGCAACCCATCAAGAGAGAGACAGCGGAGGACGGAGCGTCAGGGTCAGGGACCTCTCCCTCTGAACTGGCACACCCTGCCTCTCCAGAGAACCCCAACTCCTCTCAGCACTTCTTCCACCAACTGCATACAGTTTTTAAAGCAGACTATGTTAACATTTTCCACATTCCCTTTTATCCATTCTTTTTTTTTGCATGTTTGATTTCCTTATAGATGACAACTTTGTATCAGTGGTTTCATTTATAGATGATCTCCAAGATCATCATGCCAAGAAACAACGAATTAGCAATCGGACAAAACTGAAGCATCAACTTTTGCACAGCTCGGCAGACACAGGACCAGAAAGAATCCCAGAAATCAAATGACAGCCTAACAACTAGCTATACAGACACAGAAAACGGGGCCAGAGAACTGCACTCCTGGGCTGCGGGGCTCCTAGGGAACAGAGCCAGGCTTCAGTCTGCCAGCTTGGCGCCTTCCACTGAACCGTGTCCCCTCTACGCAGTCATGGAGGTGGCAGGTGACCCAGCCAGCTTGTTCCACAGAAACAAAGACTACAGAACTTCGTGCATCTCAGACACGGCCGACCTTGGCTCTGACAAGAATGAGGGCTTAAAACGTGTCACAAACCATCAATCTATAGAACTGGATTTGCACTGAAGACACATTTTCTTTAGAACTGGTATTTGGTGGAGAGCATGAATGTCACAGAACTTGGTGGTCTTTATAACACGGGTCGTTATAAAAGCTAAGCCCCATGTGAGAAAAGTTGCTGTAACAACATCATAGCACCTTTGCTTCAATTTCAAAAGAGAAAAAGGCAATGGTAAAAAGCTTTAATAATAGACTGTGTTTTTATAGGCAACCAATTAGCAGATTAATGAGCCATTTAAATTTCTTTACTTAAAACCAATATTCAAGAAAGATGAACCCCAGATGCAGCCTCTCACACGGACCCACATAACTAAGGACAAATAAATGATGAACCCCAGACGAAGCCTCTCACACTGACCACAAACTAGGAACACATGAAGCCAACGGTGCGCCCCGTCAGCGTGCTGCGGTGTGTGTCCACAAGACGAGCCCCCCGCCCCGAGCCCCGGCCCCGGCAAACAGATAGTGATTGTGCACTGCGCGATGATGCCGTGAGGTGAGAACTTTGGTTCATGCAGGTGGCTGCCAGGGGCCGTGCGCCAGGGCCGCAGCCCCGGCGCCCCACGTCAGCCGTGCTGCTTCCACAGCACCAGGTGGATGCTGTGGTCGGGCATGCTGGTGGCGAAGACCAGGCCCGTGTCGTTGTGCCCGTCCAGTCCGTTCAGCCAGGACGCTTCACCCGCCAGGAAGCTGGAGCCCCTCTTGGACTTCCTATACTCGGAGAGAGGCCAGCGGCTAATCAGGCTCTCTGTCCGCAAGTCCAGGATATACAGGTAGCGGTTGTCAAACAGCAGGGCAAAGATGTCTCCAAAGCCAAGCAAGGCCAGGTTTGCTATCTCCGGAGTCTTGATGACCCTGAGAATATCATAACTGGCGAAGTCCCACTGGTAGAGGCCCAGTGCCGAACTACAGACAATGTATTTGCCATCAAAATGAAGTCTTGGCTGCAGGCAGATACTTCTATCCTCAGAGACAGACAACGTCTTTAAGCACTTACAGTTAATTTCTCTCCCAATTGGCCAAATCTTGATCTCATATTTGTCTGCACTTAAGAGGATGTAGTCTCCAGGGCTGTGCAAGAGAGACTTGACTTTGCACTTCTGCAAGACCACCTTGGTGACCCATTCTGTGTGCCCGGTGAGAGTGTTCAGGCATGTCCCAGCAGATAAAGCCCATACTTTCACGGTGAAGTCTGCAGAGCCACTCACCAAGACGTCCAGTTCGTCGTTGTAGTCAACACTAAACACCGCCCCCGTGTGCCCCCGGAAGTGCTGGGTCCTGGCTCCGGAGCTCCACTCCCAGCAGGCCACGGTGTTGTCAAAGGAGCCTGTCACAAGCTTCTGCTCATCAAACTTCACCGCAGCACAAGTGTGCGTCTGGATGCCATAAACACACTGCCCTGTGCTCACATCCCACAGTTTTGCAGACAAGTCATCTGACCCTGTACACAGAAGTCCATCTTTGTAGTAAAGTGCATACACTCTGGCACTGTGTCCAATTAAAGATGAGGTCTCAAAGGCTTCATGGTCCTCCAGTTGCTTCATTCTCAAAATAGCCTTCAAATAAACCTTCTTCCAGTGCAAAGCGTCCTGAACAGAATCATCTATCTGCCAGCCCAAATTTTTACAGGCGGTCTGCCACACCTCTGTACAGGCACTTATCACCTTATTCCACTGTTTAGAGACGAGGCAGCACGTGAGTAAAGTCTGAGGGTCGAGCCATTTTAACAAATAAAAACTGAGCTCCAGGGGAAGGAGTGTGAGGAAGTCCCGCTTGAGCAGAGTCTCCAGGTTATTGGAGAGGTGTCTGAGCTGGACTGCCCCACTCAGACTAATCAGGTGATCCAGAGTTTCATTTTTCTGCAAGTCCGTCAGAGAAAGAAATGTAACAGAAATGTTATCAAGCCATGTCTCAAAGTCCTTTCTCTCCATAAGGTTATGGAAAAATTTTCCTGAGCGAGCGCCCCAGGGCCCGGGACCTCGCGCCGGGCTCACACCAACTAGGCACGCTCGGGCCGCCAGAGCCTCCCAGCGGCCAGGTCCGCTCCGCAGCCATGGCGCCTGGACCGGCGGCCGCCGCTCTGGGTCCGCAGCCTCTCAGGGGAGCGGCTTCTGGTGCTCTGAAGCTGTTCATATTTTTCACACCTTTTGAAGCTCTTCATATTTTTCACACGTTTTCAGGCTCTTCATGTTTTTGAACACCGCTTCATGCTCCTCCTATTTTTCAGACCGTTTCTAGCTCCTCATGTATTTCACACCTTTTGAAGCTCTTCATATTTTTCACACGTTTTCAGGCTCTTCATGTTTTTCAACTCCACTTCATGCTCCTCCTATTTATCCGACCGATTCATGCTCCTCAAATTTTTGACACGTTTTGAAGCTCTTCATATTTTTCACAACTTTTCAGGCTCTTCATGTATTTCAACACCGTTTCATGCTCCTCCTATTTTCAGACCGTAACATGCTCCTCATGTATTTTACACCTTTTGAAGCTCTTCATATTTTTCACACCTTTTCAGGCTCTTCATGATTTTGACCACCGATTCATGCTCCTTCTATTTTTCAACCCATTTCATGCTACTCATATTTTTGACACCTTTTGAAGCTCTTCATATTTTTCACACCTTTTCAGGCTCTTCATGTTTTTCAAAACCGCTTCTTGCTCCTGCTATTTTTCAGACCGTTTCATGCTCCTCATATTTTTGACACCTTTTGAAGCTCTTCATATTTTTCACACCTTTCCTGCTCTTAATCTTTTTCAAAACCGTTTCATTCTCATCCTATTTTTCAGACTGTTTCATGCTCCTCATATTATTGACACCTTTAGAAGCTCTTCATAGTTTTCACACGTTTTCAGGCTCTTCATGTTTTTGAACACCGCTTCATGCTCCTCCTATTTTTCAGACCGTTTCTAGCTCCTCATGTATTTCACACCTTTTGAAGCTCTTCATATTTTTCACACCTTTTGAAGCTCCTCATATTTTTCACACATTTTCAGGCTCTTCATGATTTTCAGCACCGCTTCTTGATCCTCCTATTTTTCAGACCGTTTCATTCTCATCTCATTTTTGACGCCTTTTGAAGCTCTTCATATTTTTTACACCTTTGAAGCTCTTCATATTTTTCACACCTTTTCAGTCTCTGCATGTGTTTGAATACCGCTTCATGCCCCTCCTATTTTTCAGACCGTTTCATTCTCATCTCATTTTTGACGCCTTTTGAAGCTCTTCATATTTTTTACACCTTTGAAGCTCTTCATATTTTTCACACCTTTTGAAGCTCTTCATATTTTGCACATCTTTTCAGGCTCTTAATGTTTTTCACAACGACTTCATGCTCCTCCAACTTTTCAGACCGTTCCATGCTCCTCTTATTTTTGACACCTTTTGAAGTTCTTCATATTTTTCACACCTTTTCAGGCTCTTCATGTTTTTCAACACCGCTTCATGCTCCTGCTATTTTAGAGTCCGTTTCATGCTCCTCATATATTTGACACATTTTGAAGCTGTTCATATATTTCACACATTTTCAGGCTCTTCATGTTTTTCAAAACCACTTCATGCTCCTCCGATTTTTCAGTCTGTTTCATGCACATCTCATTTTTACATCTTTTGAAGCTCTTCTTATTTTTCACACCTTTTGAAGCTCTACATATTTTTCACACGTTTTCAGGCTCTTCATGTTTTTCAACACCGTTTCATGCTCCTCCTATTTTTCCGTCCATTTCATGCTCCTCATATTTTTGACACCTTTTGAAGCTCTTCATATTTTTCACAGCTTTTGAAGCTCTTCATATTTTTCACACCTTTTCAGGCTCTTCATGATTTTCAACACAGCTTCATGCACCTCCTATTTTTCAGACCGTTTCATGCTCATCTAATTTTTGACAACTTTTGAAGCTCTTCATATTTTTCATACCTTTTGAAGCTCTTCATATTTTTCACATTTTTGAAGCTCTTCTTATTTTTCTCACGGTTTCAGGCTCTTCATGGTTTTCAAGACCGCTTCATCCTCCTCCTATTTTTGAGACCATTTCATACTCCTTATATGTTTGACATTTTTTGAGGCTCTTCATATTTTTCACACAATTTCAGACTCTTCATGTTTTTGAACACCGTTTCTTGATCCTCCTATTTTTCAGACCGTTTCATGCTGCTCATATTTTTGACACCTTTTAAGCTCTTCATATTTTTCACACCTTTTCAGGCTCTTCATGTTTTTCAACACCGCTTCATGCTCCTCCTATTTTTCAGACCGTTTCATGCTCCTCATATTTTTGACATCTTTTGAAGCTCTTCATATTTTTCACACATTTTCAGGCTCTTCATGTTTGTCAACATCGCTTCATTCTCCTCCTTTTTTTCAGACAGTTTCATGCTCCTCATATTTTTGACACGTTTTGAAGATCCACCTATTTTTCACACCTTTTCAGGCTCTTCATGTTTTTCAACAGCGTTTCATGTTCCTCCTATTTTTCAAACCGTTTCATGCTCCCTCTATTTTTCAGACCGTTTCATTCTCCTCATATTTTTACAATTTTGCAAGCTCTTCATATTTTTAACACCTTTTCAGGCTCTTCATGTTTTTGAACACCGCTTCATGCTCCTCCTATTTTTCAGACCGTTTCTTGCTCCTCCTATTTTTCACCATTTCATTCTTCTCATATTTTCACAATTTTGGAAGCTCTTCATATTTTTCACACCTTTTCAGGCTCTTCATGTTTTTCAACACCGTTTCATGCTCCTCCTATTTTGCAGTCGTTTCATGCTTCTCATATTTTTGAAACCTTTTGAAGCTCTTCGTATTTTTCACAGCTTTTCAGGCTCTTCATGTTTTTCATCACCACTTCAAGCTCCTCCTATTTTCCAGACCGTTCATGCTCCTCATATTTTTGACACCTTTTGAAGCTCTTCATATTTTTCACACCTTTCCTGCTCTTAATCTTTTTCAAAACCGTTTCATTCTCATCCTATTTTTCAGACTGTTTCATGCTCCTCATATTATTGACACCTTTAGAAGCTCTTCATAGTTTTCACACGTTTTCAGGCTCTTCATATTTTTGAACACCGCTTCATGCTCCTCCTCTTTTTCAGTCATTTCATGCTTCTCATATTTTTGACACCTTTTGAAGCTCTTTGTATTTTTCACACCTTTTCAGGCTCTTCATGTTTTTCAACACCGCTTCATGCTCCTCGTATTTTTCAGACCGTTTCATGCTCCTCATATTTTTGTCACCTTTTGAAGCTCTTCATATTTTTCACACCTTTTCACGCTCTTCATGTTTTTGAGGACCGCTTCATGCTCCTCCTATTTTTCAGAAGCTTCAAGCTTTTCATATTTTTGACACCTTTTGAAGCCCTCAAATTTTTGACACCTTTTCAGGCTCTTCATGTTTTTCAACACCGTTTCATGCTCCTCCTATTTTTCAGACTGTTTCATGCTCCTCATATTTTTGATACCTTTTGAAGCCCTTCATATTTTTCACACCTTTTCAGGCTCTTCATCTTTTTGAACACCGCTTCATGCTCCTCCTTTATTTCAGACCGTTTCATGCTCCTCATATTTCTGACACCTTTTGAAGCACTTCATATTTTTCACACCTTTTCAGGCTCTTCATGTTTTTCAACACCGCTTCATGCTCCTCCTATTTTTCAGACCGTTTCATGCTTCTCATATTTTTGAGACCTTGAAGCTCTTCATATTTTTCACACCTTTCACGCTCTTCATGTTTTTAAGGACCGCTTCATGCTCCTCCTATTTTTCAGAAGCTTCAAGCTTTTCATATTTTTGACACCTTTTGAAGCCCTCAAATTTTTCACACCTTTTCAGGCTCTTCATGTTTTTTGACGACTGCTTCTTGCTCCTCCTATTTTTCAGAGTGTTTCATGCTCCTCATATTATTGACACCTTTTGAAGCTCTTCATATATTTCACACCTTTTCAAGCTCTTCATCTTCTTCAAAACCATTTCATGCTCCTCATGTTTTTCAGACCGTTTCTTGTTCCTCATATTTTTGACACCTTTTGAAGCTCTTCATATTTTTCACACCTTTTCAGGCTCTTCATGTTTTTGAACACCGTTTCATGCTCCTCCTGTTTTTCAGACTGTTTCATGCTCCTCATATTTTTGACACCTTTTGAAGCTCTTCATATTTCTCACACCTTTTCTGGCTCTTCATGTTTTTGAACACAGTTTCATGCTCCTCCTATTTTTCATACCGTTTCATGCTCCTCATATTTTTGACACCTTTTCAAACTCTTCATATTTTTCACAACTTTTGAAACTCTTTATATTTTGCACACCTTTTCAGGCTCTTGAAGTTTTTCACAACCACTTCATGCTCCTCCTACATTTCAGACCATTTCATGCTCCTCATATTTTTGACACCTTTTGAAGCTCTTCATATTTTTCACACCTTTTCAGGCTCTTCATGTTTCTCAACACCGCTTCATGCTCCTCCTAGTTTTCAGACCGTTTCATGCTCCTCATATTTGTGACACCATTTGAAGCTCTTCATATTTTTCACACCTTTTCAGGCTCTTCATGTTTTTGAACACCGTTTCATGATCCTCCTATTTTTCAGAACGTTTCATGCTCCTCATATTTTGACACCTTTTAAAGCTCTTCATGTATTTCACACCTTTTGTGGCTCTTCATGTATTTCAACACCGCTTCATGCTCCTCCTATTTTTGAGACCATTTCATACTCCTTATATTTTTGACATTTTTTGAGGCTCTTCATATGTTTCACACCTTTTCAGGCTCTTCATGTTTTTGAACACCGGTTCATGCTCCTAGTATTTTTCAGACCATTTCATGCTCATCTCATTTTGACACCTTTGAAGCTCTTCAAATTTTTCACACCTTTTGAAGCTCTTCATATTTTTCACATTTTTGAAGCTATTCATATTTTTCACACGGTTTCAGGCTCTTCATGTTTTTCAACACCGCTTCATGATCCTCTTTTTTTTAAGAACGTTTCATGTTCCTCATATTTTGACACCTTTTAAAGCTCTTCATATTTCTCACACCTTTTCAGGCTCTTCATGGTTTAGAACACCGCTTCATCCTCCTCCTATTTTTCAGACCGTTTCATGCTCCTCATATTATTGAAACCTTTTGAAGCTATTCATATTTCTCACACCTTTTCAGGCTCTTCATGTTTTTGAACACCGATTCATGCTCCTAGTATTTTTCAGACCGTTTCATGCTCATCTCATTTTAGACACCTTTTGAAGCTTTTCATATATTTCACATCTTTTGAAACTCTTCATATTTTTCACACCTTTTCAGGCTCTTCATGTTTTTGAACACCGCTTCATGCTCGTCCTATTTTTCAGACCGGATCATGCTCCTCATATTTTTCACACCTTTTGAAGCTCTTCATATTTTTCACACCTTATCAGGCTCTTCAGGTTTTTGAACATCGCTTCATTGTCTTCCTATTTATCAGACCGTTTCATGCTCCTCATATTTTGGACACGTTTTGAAGCTCTTCATATTTTTCACACCTTTTCAGGCTCTTTATGTTTTTCAACACAACTTCATGCTCCTCCTATTTTTCAGACCTTATCACGCTCCTCATGTATTTCACACGTTTTGAAGCTCTTCATATTTTTCACACCTTTTCATGCTCTTCACGTTTTTGAACACCGTTTCATGCTCCTCTATTTTTCCAACCGTTTCATGCTCCTCATATTTTTGACACCTTTTGAAGCTCTTCATATTTTCCACACCTTCTCTGGCTCTTCATGTTTTTCAACACCGCTTCATGATTTTCCTATTTCTCAGAGTGTTTCATGCTCCTCATATTTTTGACACCTTTTGAAAATCTTCGTATTTTTCACACTTTTCAGGCTCTTCATGTTTTTCAACACGGCTTCATGCTCCTCCAATTTTCAGACTGTTTCATTCTCCTCATATTTTTGACAACTTTTGAAGCTCTTCATATATTTCACACCTTTTCAGGCTCTTAATTTTTTTCAACATCACTTCATGCTCCTCCTATTTTTCAGACCGTTTCATGCTTATCTCATTTTTGACACCTTTTGAAGCTCTTCATATTTTTCACTCCTTTTGAAGCTCTTCATATTTTTCACACCTTTGCAGGCTCTTCATGTTTTTCAACACCGCTTCATGCTCCTCCTATTTTCAGACCGTTTCATGCTCCTCATATTTTTGACACCTTTTGAAGCTCTTCATATTTTTCACACCTTTTCAGGCTCTTCATGTGTTTCAACACCGCTTCATGCTCCTCTATTTTTCAGAACATTTCATGCTCCTAATAATTTTGACACATTTTGAAGCTCTTCATAAATTTCAAATGTTTTCAGGCTCTTCATGTTTTGGAACACCTGTTCATGCTCCTCCTATTTTTCAGACCTTTTCATGCTCCTTTCATTTTTCACACCTTTTGAAGCTCTTCATATTTTTCACACCTTTTGAAGCTCTTAATATTTTCCACAGGTTTTCAGGCTCTTCATGTTTTTAATACTGCTTCATGCTCCTCCTATTTTTCAGACCGTTTCATGCTCCTCATAATTTTGACACGTTTTGATGCTCTTCATATTTTTCACACCTTTCCAAGCTCTTCATGTTTTTGAACACCGTTTCATGCTACTATTTTTTCAGAACGTTTCATGCTCTTCATATTTTTGACACCTTTTAAAGCTCTTCATTTTTTTGACACCTTTTCAGGCTCTTCATGTTTTTGAACATCACTTTATGCTCCTCCTATTTTTCACCGTTTCATGCTCCTCATATTTTTCACACCTTTTGAAGCTTTTCATATTTTTCACACCTTTTCAGGCTCTTCATGTTTTGGACACCGCTTCATGCTCCTCCTATTTTACCGACCATTACATGCTCATCTCATTTTTTACACCTTTTGAAGCTCTTCATATTTTTCACAACTTTTGAAGCTCTTCATATTTTTCACACCTTTTCAGGCTCTTCATGTTTTTCAACACTGCTTCATGTTCCTCCTATTTTTCAGACCGTTTCATGCTCCTCTTATTTTTGACACCGTTTGAAGCTCTTCATATTTTTCACACGTTTTCAGGCTCTCCATGTTTTTGAACACCACTTCATGCTCCTCCTATTTTTGAGACCGTTTCATGCTCCTCCTATTTTTCACACCTTTTCAGGCTCTCCATGTTTTTGAACACTGCTTCATGCCCCTCCTATTTTTAAGACCGTTTCATGCTCCTCCCATTTTTCAGACCGTTTCATGCTCCTCCTATTTTGCAGACCGTTTCATGGTCATCTCATTTTTTACACCTCTTGAAGCTCTTCATATTTTGCACACCTTTTGAAGCTCTTCATATTTTTCACACATTTTCAGGCTCTTCATATTTTTGAACACCATTCCATGCTCCTCGTATTTTTCAGAAGGTTTCATGCTCCTCATATTTTTCACACCTTTTCAGGCTCTTCATGTTTTTGAACATCACTTCATGCTCCTCCTATTTTTCAGACCGTTTCATGCACCTCATGTATTTCACACCTTTTGAAGCTGTTCATATTTTTCACACCTTTTCAGGCTCTTCATGTTTTTGAACATCACTTCATTCTCCTCCTATTTTTCAGACCGTTTCATGCTCCTCATATCTTTGACACCTTTTGAAGCCCTTCATATTTTTCACACGTTTTCTGGCTCTTCATGGTTTTCAACACCGCTTCAAGCTCCTCCTATTTTTCAGAACTTTTCATGCTCCTCTCATTTTTCACACCTTTTGAAGCTCTTCATATTTTTCACACATTTTCCGACTTTTCATGTTTTTCAACACCGCTTCATGTTCCTTCTATTTTTCAGACCGTTTCATGCTCCTCATATTTTTGACACGTTTTGAAGCTCTTCATATTTTTCACCACTTTTCATGCTTTTCATGTTTTTGAACACCGTTTCATGCTTCTCCTATTTTTCAGACCGTTTCAAGCTCCTCATATTTTTGACACCTTTTGAAGCTCTTCATATTTTTCACACCTTTTCAGGCACTTCATGTTTTTGAACTCCGCTTCATGTTCCTCGTATTATTCAGACCGTTTCATGGTCCTCATATTTTTGACACCTTTTCAAGCTCTTCATATTTCTCACACCTTTTGAAGCTCTTCATATTTTTCACACCTTTTGAAGCTCTTCATATTTTTCACACCTTTTCAGGATCTTCATGTGTTTCAACACCGTTTCATGCTCCTCCTCTTCTTCAGACCGTTTCATGCTCCTCCTCTTTTTCAGACTGTTTCATGCTCCTCATATTTTTGACACCTTTTGAAGCTCTTCATATTTTTCACATCTTTTCAGGCTGTTCATGTTTTCGAACACCATTTCATGCTCCTCCTATTTTTCAGATCGTTTCACGCTCCTCATGTATTTGACACCTTTTGAAGCTCTTCATATTTTTCACACCTTTTCAGTCTCTTCATGTTTTTCAACACCTCGTCATGCTCATCCTATTTTTCAGACCGTTTCATGCTCATCTCACTATTACACCTTTTGAAGCTCTTCATATTTTTCACACCTTTTGAAGCTCTTAATATTTTCCACAGGTGTTCAGGCTCTTCATGTTTTTAACACCGCTTCATGCTCCTCCTATTTTTCAGACCGTTTCATGGTCATCTCATTTTTCACACGTTTTGAAGCTCTTCATATTTTTCACACCTTTTCAGGCTCTTCATGTTTTTGAACACCGCTTCATGCTCCTCGTATGTTCAGACAGTTTCATGCTCCTCATATTTTTGACACCTTTTGAAGCTCCTCCTATTTTTCACACCTTTTCAGGCTCTTCATGTTTTTCAACACCGCTTCATGCTCCTCCTATTTTTCAGACCGTTTCATGCTCCTCATATTTTCATACCGTTTCATGCTCCTCATATTTTTGACACCTTTTGAAGCTCTTCATATTTTTCACACCTTTTCAGGCTCTTCATGTTTTTGAACACCGCTTCATGCTCCTCCGATTTTTCAAACCGTTTCATGCTCCTCATCATTTTGACACCTTTTGAAGCTCTTCATATTTTTCACACATTTTCAGGCTCTTCATGTTTTTCAACACTTCTTCATGCTCCTCCTATTTTTCAGACCGTTTCATGCTCCTCATATTTTTGACACCTTTTGAAGCTATTCATATATTTCACACCTTTTCAGGCTCTTCATATTTTTGAACACCGCTACATGCTCCTCGTATGTTCAGACCGTTTCATGCTCCTCATATTTTTGACACCTTTTGAAGCTCCTCCTATTTTTCACACCTTTTCAGGCTCTTCATGTTTTTCAACACCGCCTCATGCTCCTCCTATTTTTCAGACCGTTTCGTGCTCCTCATATTTTTCACACCTTTTGAAGCTCTTTATATTTTTCACACCTTTTCAGGCTCTTCATGTTTTTCAACACCACTGCATTCTCCTCCAATTTTCAGATCGTTTCATGCTGATCTCATTATAGACACCTTTTGAAGCTTTCATATTTTTTACACCTTTTCAGGCTCTTCATGTTTTTCAACATCACTTCATGCTCCTCCTATTTTTCAGACCGTTTCATGCTCCTCAGATTTTTGACACCTTTTGAAATCTTCATATACTTCACTCCTTTTCAGGCTCTTCATTTTCTTGAACACAACTTCATGCTCCTCCTATTTTTCAGACCGTTTCATGCTCATCTCTATTTTGACACCTTTTGAAGCTCTTCATATTTTTCATACCTTTTAAATATCTTCATATTTTTCACACGTTTTCAGGCTCTTCATATTTTTCAACACCGCATCATGCTCCTCCTATTTTTCAGACCGTTTCATGCTCCTCATATTTTTGACACGTTTTGAAGCTCTTCATATTTTTCACACCGTTTCAGGCTCTTCATGTTTTTCAACACTATTTCATGCTCCTCCTATTTTTCAGACCTTTCCATGCTCCTCATAATTTTGAGACCCTTTGAAGCTCTTCTTATGTTTCACACCTTTTCAGACTCTTCATGTTTTTGAACACCGCTTCAAGGTCCTCCTTTTTTTCGAGCGTTTCATGCTCCGCATAATTTTGACACCTTTTGAAGCTCTTCATATTTTTCACGCCTTTTCAGGCTCTTCATGTTTTTGAACACAGTTTCATGCTCCTCCTATTTTTCAGACCGTTTCATACTCCTCATATTTTTCACACATTTTGAAGCTCTTCAAATTTTTCATACCTTTTCAGGCTCTTCATGTTTTTCAACACCGCTTCATGCTCCTCCTATTTTTGAGACGGTTTTATGCTCCCCATGTATTTCACAGGTTTTGAATCTGTTCATATTTTTCACACTATTTCAGGCTCTTCATGTTTTTCAACATCACTTCATGCTCCTCCTATTTTTCAGACCGTTTCATGATACTCATATTTTTCACACCTTTTGAAGCTCTTCATATTTTTCACACCTTTTCAGGCTCTTCATGTTTTTGAACACCACTTCATGTTCCTCCTATTTTTCAGAGAGTTTCATGCTCCTCATGTATTTCACACCTTTTGAAGCTCTTCATATTTTTCACACCTTTTCAGGCTCTTCTTTTTTTTCAACACCACTTCATGCTCCTCCTATTTTTCAGACCGTTTCATGCTCATCTCATTTTTGACACCTTTTGAAGCTCTTCATATTTTTCACGCGTTTTCATGCTCTTCATGTTTTTTAACACCGCTTCATGCTCCTCCTCTTTTTCAGACCGTTTCATGCTCCTCATATTTTTGACTCCTTTTGAAGCTCTTCATATTTTTCACACCTTTTCAGGCTTTTCATGTTTTTCAACACAGCTTCATGCTCCTCCTATTTTTCAGACCGTTTCATGCTCCTCATATTTTTGACATCTTTTGAAGCTCTTCATATTTTTCACACCTTTTCAGGCTCTTCATGTTTTTCAACACCGCTTCATGCTCCTCCTATTTTTCAGACCGTTTCATGAACCTCATATTTTTCACACCTGTTGAAGCTTTTCATATTTTTCACACCTTTTCAGGCTCCTCATGTTTTTCAACACTGCTTCATGCTCCTCCTATTTTTCAGACCGTTTCATGCTCCTCATATTCTTGACACCTTTTGAATCTCTTCATATTTTTCACACATTTTGAAGCTCTTCATATTTTTCACACCATTTCAGGATCTTCATGTTTTTCAACAGCACTTCATGCTCCTCCTATTTTTCCGACCGTTTCATTCTCCTCATATTTTTGATACCTTTTGAAGCTCTTCATATATTTCACACCTTTTCAGGCTCTTCACGTTTTTAAAACCACTTCATGCTCTCTTATTTTTCAGACCATTATCTGCTCATTGATTTTTGACACATTTTGATGCTCTTCATATTTTTCACACCTTTTGAAGCTCTTCATATTTTTCACACTTTTCAAGCTCTTCATGTTATTGAACACCGCTTCATGCTCCTCCTATTTTTCAGACCGTTTCATGCTCCTAATGTATTTCACATCTTTTGAAGCTCTTCATATTTTTCACACTTTTTCAGGCTCTTCATCTTTTTCCACACCACTTCATGCTTCTCCTATTTTTCAGATTGTTTCATGCTCCTCATTTATTTCACACCTTTTGAAGCTGTGTATATTTTTCACACCTTTTCAGGCTCTTCATGTTTTTCTACACCACTTCATGCTCCTCCTATTTTTCAGGCCGTTTCCTGCACTTCATATTTTGGACACCTTTTGAAGCTCTTCATATATTTCACACCTTTTCTGGCTCTTCATGTTTTTCTATACCGCTTCATTCTCCTCCTAATTTTAAGACTGTTTCATGCTCTTCATAATTTTGGCACCTTTTGAAGCTCTTCATATGTTTCACACCTTTTCAAACTCTTCATGTTTTTTAACACCGTTTCATGCTCCTCCTATTTTTCTGATCGTTTCCCGCTCCTCATATGTTTCACACCTTTTGAAGCTATTCATGTTTTTTAACACCTTTTCATGCTCCTCCTATATTTCAGACAGTTTCATGCTCCTCATATTTTGACACCTTTTGAAGCTCTTCATATTTTTCACACCTTTTCAGGGTCTTCATGTTTTTCTACACCACTTCATGCTCCTCCTATTTTTCAGACCGTTTCCTGCTCCTCATATTTTTGACACCTTTTGAAGCTCTTTATATGTTTCACACCTTTTCAGGCTCTTCATGTTTTTTAACACCGTTTGATGCTCCTCCTATTTTTCAGACCGTTTCATGCTCCTAATATTTTTGACACCTTTTGAAGCTCTTCATATTTTTCATACCATTTCAGGCTCTTCATGTTTTTGAACACCGTTGAATGCCCCTCTATTTTTCAGACCGTTTCATGCTCTTCATATTTTTGACACCTTTTAAAGCTCTTCATATTTTGCCCACCTTTTCAGCTGTTCATGTTTTTCAACACGGCTTCTTGCTCCTCCTATATTTCAGACCGTTTCATGCTCCTCATGTATTTCCAACCTTTTGAAGCTCCTCATATTTTTCACACCATTTCAGGCTCTTCATGTTTTTGAACACCGTTTAATGCTCCTCCTATTTTTCAGACCGTTTCATGCTCTTCATATTTTTGACACCTTTTGAAGCTCTTCATATTTTTCACACCTTTTCAGGCGCTTCATGTTCTTCAACACCGCTTCATGCTCCTCCATTTTTTAAGATCGTTTCATGCTCCTCCTATTTTCCAGACCGTCTCATGCTCCTCCTATTTTTGGCAACTTTTGAAGCTCTTCATATTTCTCACTGCTTTTAAGCTCTTAATATTTTTCACACGTTTTCAGGCTCTTCATGTTTTTCAACACCGCTTCATGCTCCTCCCATTTTTCAGATCGTTTCATGCTCCTCCTATTTTTCAGACCGTTTCATGCTCCTCATATTTTTGACACCTTTTGAAGCTCTTCATATTTTTCACACATTTTCAGGCTGTTCATGTTTTTCAACACCGCTTCATGCTCCTCCCATTTTTCAGATCGTTTCATGATCCTCCTATTTTTCAGACCGTTTCATGCTCCTCCTATTTTTGACACGTTTTGAAGCTCTTCATATTTTTCACACCATTTCAGGCTCTTCATGTTTTTGAACACCGTTTAATGCTCCTCCTATTTTCCAGACCGTCTCATGCTCCTCCTATTTTTGGCAACTTTTGAAGCTCTTCATATTTCTCACTGCTTTTAAGCTCTTAATATTTTTCACACGTTTTCAGGCTCTTCATGTTTTTCAACACCGCTTCATGCTCCTCCCATTTTTCAGATCGTTTCATGCTCCTCCTATTTTTCAGACCGTTTCATGCTCCTCATATTTTTGACACCTTTTGAAGCTCTTCATATTTTTCACACCTTTTCAGGCTATTCATGTTTTTCAACACCGCTTCATGCTCCTCCCATTTTTCAGATCGTTTCATGATCCTCCTATTTTTCAGACCGTTTCATGCTCCTCCTATTTTTGACACGTTTTGAAGCTCTTCATATTTTACCCACCTTTTCAGGCTCTTCATGTTTTTCAACACCGCTTCATGCTCGTCCTATTTTCCAGACCGTTTCATGCTCCTCATGTATTTCCAACCTGTTGAAGCTCTTCATATTTTTTACACCTTTTGAGGCTCTTCATGTTTTTGAACACCCTTTCATGCTCCTCCTATTTTTCAAACCGTTTCATGCTCCTCATAATTTTCACACCTTCTGAAGCTCTTCATATTTTTCACAGCTTTTCAGGCTCTTCATGTTTTTGAACACCGTTTCATGCTTCTCCTATTTTTCATACCATTTCATGCTCCTCATATTTTTGAGACCTTTTGAAGCTCTTCATATTTTTCACATCTTTTCAGGCTCCCCATGTTTTTCAACACGGCTTCATGATCCTCCTGTTTTCAGACCGTTTCATACTCCTCATATTTTGACGCGTTTTGAAGCTCTTCATATTTTTCACACCTTTTTATGCTCTTCATATTTTTCAACACCACTTCATGCTCCTCCTATTTGTCAGACCGTTTCATGCTCCTCATATTTTTGACACCTTTTGAAGCTCTTCATATTTTTCACACCTTTTCAGGCTCTTCATATTTTTGAACACCGTTTCATGCTCCTCCTATTTTTCAGACCGTTTCATGCTCCTCATATTTTTGACACCTTTTGAAGCTCTTCATATTTTTGACACGTTTTCACGCTCTTCATGCTTTTGAACACCGCTTCATGCTTCTCCTATTTTTCTGACCGTTTCATGCTCCTCATATTTTTGACAACTTTTGAAGCTCTTCATATTTTACCCACCGTTTCAGGCTCTTCATGTTTTTCAACACCGCTTCATGCTCCTCCTATTTTTCAGACCGTTTCATGCTCCTCATAATTTTTAAGATTGTTTCATTCTCCTCATATTTTTGACACCTTTGGAAGCTCTTCATATTTTTCACACCTTTTCATGTTTTTGAACACCATTTCATGCTCTTCATGTTTTTCACACATTTTGCAGCTCTTCATATTTTTCACGCCTTTTCATGCTCTTCATGTTTTTCAACACCAATTCATGCTCCTCCTATATTTTAGACCGTTTCATGCTCCTCATATTCTTCACACATTTTCAGGCTCTTCAGTTTTTTCAAACCCGCTTCATGCCCCTCCTATTTTTCAGACCATTTCATGCTACTCATACTTTTCACACCTTTTGAAGCTCTTCATATTTTTCACACCTTTTCAGGCTCTTCATGTTTTTCAACACAGTTTCATGCTCCTCCTACTTTTCAGACCGTTTCATCCTCCTCATATTTTTGACACCTTTTGAAGCTCTTCATATATTTCACACCTTTTCAGGCTCTTAATGTTTTTCAACAGCGCTTCATGCTCCTCCTATTGTTCAAACTGAATCATGCTCGTCATATTTTTGACACCTTTTGAAGCTCTTCATATTTTTCCCACTTTTTCAGGCTCTTCATGTTTTTCAACACCACTTCATGCTCCTCATATTTTTCAGACCGATTCATGCTCCTCATATTTTTGACACCTTTTGAATCTCCTCATATATTTCACACCTTTTCAGCCTCTTCATGTTTTTGAACACCACTTTTGGTCCTCCTATTTTTCACACCGTTTCATGCTCCTCATATTTTTGACACATTTTGAAGCTCTTCATATATTTCACACGTTTTCAGTCTCTTCATGTTTTTGAACACCACTTGTGGTCCTCCTATTTTTCACACCGTTTCATGCTCCTCATGTTTTTGACACCTTTTGAAGCTCTTCATATTTTTCACACCATTTCACCTCCTCATGTTTTTGAACACCGCTTCATGCTCCTCCTATATTTCAGACCGTTTCATGATCCTCCTATTTTTGACACCTTTTGAAGCTCTTCATATTTTTCACACCATTTCAGGCTCTTCATATTTTTGAACACCGTTTAATGCTCCTCCTTTTTTTCAGACCGTTTCATGCTCCTCATATTTTTGAAACCTTTTGAAGCTCTTCATTGTTTACGCACCTTTTCAGGTTGTTCATGTTTTTCAACACCGCTTCATGCTCCTCCTATTTTTCAGACCGTTTCATGCTCCTCATGTATTTCCAACCTTTTGAAGCTCTTCATATTTTTCACACCATTTCAGGCTTTTCATGTTTTTGAACACCGTTTAATGCTCCTCCTATTTTTGAGACCGTTTCATGCTCCTCATATTTTTGACAACTTTTGAAGCTCTTCATATTTTACCCACCGTTTCAGGCTCTTCATGTTTTTCAACACCGCTTCATGCTCCTCCTATTTTTCAGACCGTTTCATGCTCCTCATAATTTTCACACATTTTGAAGCTCTTCATATTTTTCACACCTTTTCCGGTTCTTCATAGTTTTGAACACTGCTTCATGCTCCTCCTATTTTTTAGACTGTTTCCTGCTCCTCATGTATTTCACACCTTTTGAAGCGCTTCATATATTTCCCATGTTTTCAGGCTCTTCATGTTTTTCAAAACCAATTCATGCTCCTCCTATTTTTCAGACTGTTTCATGCTCCTCATGATTTTGACATCTTTTGAAGCGCTTCATATTTTTCACACCTTTTCAGGCTCTTCATGTTCTTCAACACCGCTTCATGCTCCTCCTATTTTTCAGACCGTTTCATGCTCCTCATATTTTTGACACCTTTTGAAGCGCTTCATATTTTTCACACCATTTCAGGCTCTTCATGTTTTTCAACACCGCTTCATGCTCCTCCTATTCTTCAGAACTTTTCATGAAACTCATATTTTTGAAATCTTTTGAAGCTCTTCATAATTTTCACACCTTTTCAGACTCTTCATGTTTTTCAACACCGCTTCATGCTCCTCCTATATTTCAGACCGTTTCATGCTCCTTCTATTTTTGACACCTTTTGAAGCTCTTCATATTTTTCACACCATTTGAGGCTCTCTATGTTTTTGAAAACCGTTTAATGCTCCTCCTAATTTTCAGACCGTTTCATGCTCCTCATATTTTTGACACCTTTTGAAGCTCTTCATATTTTACTCACCTTTTCAGGCTCTTCATGTTTTTCAACACTGCTTCATGCTCCTCCTATTTTTCAGACCGTTTCATGCTCCTCATGTATTTCCAACCTTTTGAAGCTCTTCATATTTTTCACACCTTTTCAGGCTCTTCATGTTTTTGAACACCGCTTCATGCTCCTCCTATTTTTCAGACCGTTTCATGCTCCTCATAATTTTCACACCTTTTGAAGCTCTTCATATTTTTCACACCTTTTCCGGTTCTTCATGTTTTTGAACACTGCTTCATGCTCCTCCTATTTTTCAACTGTTTCATGCTCCTCATGTATTTCACACCTTTTGAAGCGCTTCATATATTTCGCATGTTTTCAGGCTCTTCATGTTTTTCAAAACCAATTCATGCTCCTCCTATTTTTCAGACTGTTTCATGCTCCTCATAATTTTGACATCTTTTGAAGCGCTTCATATTTTTCACACCTTTTCAGGCTCTTCATGTTTTTCAACACCGCTTTATGATCCTCCTATTTTTCAGACCGTTTCATGCTCCTCATGTATTTCACACCTTTTGAAGCTCTTCATATTTTTTACATGTTTTCAGGCTCTTCACGTTTTTCAACACCGTCTCATGCTCCTCCTATTTTTCAGACCGTTTCATTCTCCTCATATTTTTGACACCGTTTGTAGCTCTTCATATTTTTCACACCTTTTCAGGCTCTTCATGTTTTTGAACACCGCTTCATGCTCCTCCTATTTTATACACCGTTTCATGCTCCTCATGTATTTCACACCTTTTGTAGCCCTTCATATTTTTTACACCTTTTCAAGCTCTTCATGTTTTTGAACAGCGCTTCATGCTCCTCCTATTTTTCAGACAGTTTCATGCTCCTCATGTATTTCACACCATTTGAAGTTCTTCGTATTTTTCACACCTTTTCAGGATCTTCATGTTTTTGAACACCGCTTCATGCTCCTCCTATTTTTCAGACCGTTTCATGCTCCTCATTTTTTTGACACCTTTTGAAGCTCTTCACTTTTTTCACACATATTCAGGCTCTTCATGTTTTTGAACACCGCTTCATGCTTCTCCTACTTTTCAGACCGTTTCATGCTCTTCATATTTTTGACACCTTTTGAAGCTCTTCATATTTTTCACACCCTTTGAAGCTCTTCTTATATTTCCCACCTTTTCAGACTTTTCATGTTTTCGAACACCACTTCAAGTTCCACCTATTTTTGCGACCGTTTCATGCTCTTCATATTTTTGACATGTTTTGAAGCTCTTTATATTTTTCACACCTTTTCAGGCTCTTCATGTACTTGAACACCTTTTCATGCTCCTCCTATTTTTCAGACAGTTTCATGCTCCTCATCTATTTCACACCTTTTGAAGCTCTTCATATTTTTCACACCTTTTCAGGCTCTTCATGTTTTTCAACACCACTTCATGCTGTTCTATTTTTCAGACCGTTTCATGCTCATCTCATTTTTTAAACCTTTTGAAGCTCTTCATATTTTTCACACCTTTTGATGCTCTTCATATATTTCACACCTTTTCAGGCTTTTCATTTTTTCAACACCACTTCATGCTCCTCCTATTTTTCAGACCGTTTCATGCTCATCTCATTTTGACACCTTTTGAAGCTCTTCAAATTTTTCACATCTTTTGAAGCTCTTCATATTTTGCACAACTTTTCAGGCTCTTTATGATTTTCAACACCGCTTCATGCTCCGCCTATTTTTCAGACCGCTTCATGCTCCTCATATTTTTGACACCTTTTGAAGCTCTTCATATTTTTCACAACTTTTCAGGCTCTTCATGT
Source organism: Dama dama (assembly GCF_033118175.1). NCBI lineage: Eukaryota > Metazoa > Chordata > Mammalia > Artiodactyla > Cervidae > Dama > Dama dama. The sequence continues at coordinate 1,899,955 of NW_026870900.1, forward strand.
TTTTGAACACCGCTTCATGCTCCTCCTATTTTTCAGACCGTTTCATGCTCCTCATTTTTTTGACACCTTTTGAAGCTCTTCATATTTTTCACACCTTTTCAGGCTCTTCATGTTTTTGAACACCGCTTCATGCTCCTCTTATTTTTCAGATCATTTCCTGCTCATCTCATTTTTGACACCTTTTGAAGCTCTTCGTATTTTTCACACCTTTTCAGGCTCTTTATGTTTTTCAACACCGTTTTATGATCCTCCTATTTATAAGAACTTTTCATGCTCATCTCATTTTTGACACCTTTTGAAGCTTTTCATATTTTTCACAAATTTTCAGTCTCTTCATGTTTTTGAACCCCGCTTCATGCTCCTCTTATTTTTCAGAGAGTTTCATGCTCCTCATGTATTTCACACCTTTTGAAGCTCTTCATATTTTTCACACCTTTTCAGGCTCTTCATGTTTTTCCACAGCACTTCAAGCTTCTCCTATTTTTCAGCCCGTTTCTTGCTCCTCATGTATTTCACACCTTTTCAAGCTCTTCATATTTTTCACACCTTTTCAGGCTCTTCATGTTTTTGAACACTGCTTCATGCTCCACCTATTTTTCAGACCGTTTCTTGCTCCTCATATTTTTGACACCTTTTGAAGCTCTTCATATTTTTCACACCTTCAGGCTCTTCATGTTTTTGAACACTGCTTCATGCTCCTCCTATTTTTCAGACCGTTTCATGCTCCTCATATTTTTGACACCTTTTGAAGCTCTTCATATTTTTCACACCTTTACAGGCTCTTCATGTTTTTCCACACCACTTCATGCTTCTCCTATTTTTCAGACCTTTTCATGATCCTCATGAATTTCACACCTTTTGAAGCTCTTCATATTTTTCACACCTTTTCAGGCTCTTCATGTTTTTGATCACCGCTTCATGATCCTCCTATTTTTCAGAGAGTTTCATGCTCCTCATGTGTTTCACATCTTTTGAAGCTCTTCATATTTTTCACACCTTTTCAGGCTCTTCATGTTTTTCCACACCACTTCATGCTTCTCCTATTTTTCGGCCTGTTTCAAGCTCCTCAATTATTTCACACCTTTTGAAACTCTGCATATTTTTCACACCTTTTCAGGCTCTTCATGTTTTTAATCACCGTTTCATCCTCCTCCTATTTTTCAGACCTTTTCCTGCTCCTCATATATTTGACACATTTTGAAGCTCTGAATATTTTTCACACATTTTCAGGCTCTTCATGTTTTTGAACACTGCTTCATGATCCTCCTGTTTTTCAGACGGTTTCATGCTCTTCATATGTTTGACACCTTTTGAAGCTCTTCATATTTTGCACACCTTTTGAGGGCCTTCATGTTTTTCAACACCGTTTCATGCTGCGTCTCTATTTCAGACCGTTTCATGCTCCTCATATTTTTTACACCTTTTGAAGCTCTTCATATTTTTAACACCTTTTAGGCTCTTTTTTTTTTTTGAACACCGCTTCATGCTCCTCCTAATTTTCAGACCATTTCATCGTCCTCATATTTTTCACACCTTTTGAAGCTCTTCATATTTTTCACACCTTTTCAGGCTCTTCATGTTTTTGAACACAGCTTCATGCTACTCCTATTTTTCAGACCGTTTCATGCTTCTCATATTTTTGACACCTTTTGAAGGTCATCATATTTTTCACACCTTTTCAGGCTTTTCATGTTTTTCAACACCGTTACATGATCCTCCTATTTTTCAGACCGTTTCATGCTCATCTCATTTTTGACCCCTTTTGAAGCTTTTCATATTTTTCACAACTTTTTAGGCTCTTCATGTTTTTCAACACCGCTTCATACTACTCCTATTTTTCAGACCGTTTCATGCTCATCTCATTTTTGACACCTTTTGAAGCTCTTCATATTTCTCACAACTTTTAGGCTCTTCATGTTTTTGACACCGCTTCATGCTCCTCCTATTTTTCAGAGAGTTTCATGCTCCTCATGTATTTCACACCTTTTGAAGCTCTTCATATTTTTCACACCTTTTCAGGCTCTTCATGTTTTTAATCACCGTTTCATGCTCCTCCTATTTTTCAGACCGTTTCATGCTCCTCATATATTTGACACATTTTGAAGCTCTGAATATTTTTCACACATTTTCAGGCTCTTCATGTTTTTGAACACTCCTTCATGATCCTCCTATTTTTCAGACCGTCTCATGATCTTCATATGCTTGACACCTTTTGAAGCTCTTCATATTTTTCACTCCTTTTCAGGCTCTTCATGTTTTTCAACACCACTTCATTCTTCTTCTATTTTTCAGACCGTTTCATGCTCCTCATGTATTTCACACCTTTTGAAGCTCTTCATAATTTTCACACCTTTTCAGGCTCTTCATGTTTTTGAACACCATTTCATGCCGCTTCTATTTTTCAGACCGTTTCCTGCTCCTCATATTTTTCTCACCTTTTGAAGCTCTTCATATTTTTCACACCTTTTCAGGCTCTCCATGTTTTTGAACACCGCTTCATGCTCCTCCTATTTTTGAGACCGTTTCATGCTCCTCATATTTTTGACACATTTTGAAGCGCTTCATATTTTTCACACCTTTTCAGACTCTTCATAATTTTCAACACCGCTTCATGCTCCTCCTATTTTTCTGACCGTCTCATGCTCATCTCATTTTTGACTCCTTTTGAAGCTCTTCATATTTTTCACACCTTTTGAAGCTCTTCTTATATTTCACGCCTTTTCAGGCTCTTCATGTTTTTGAACACCGCTTCATGCTCCTCCTATTTTATACACCGTTTCATGCTCCTCATGTATTTCACACCTTTTGTAGCTCTTCATATTTTTTACACCTTTTCAAGCTCTTCATATTTTTGAACAGCGCTTCATGCTCCTCCTATTTTTCAGACAGTTTCATGCTCCTCATGTATTTCACACCATTTGAAGCTCTTCGTATTTTTCACACCTTTTCAGGATCTTCATGTTTTTGAACACCGCTTCATGCTCCTCCTATTTTTCAGACCGTTTCATGCTCCTCATATTTTTGACACCTTTTGATGCTCTTCATATATTTCACAACTTTTCAGGCCCTTCAGGTTTTTCAACACCGCTTCATGCTCCTCATATTTTTCAGACCGTTTCATGCTCCTCATATACTTCACAACTTTTGAGGCTCTTCCTATTTTTCACACCTTTTCATGCTCTTCATGTTTTTGAACACCGTTTTATGCTCCTCATATTTTACAGACCGTTTCATGCTCCTCATATTTTTGACATCTTTTGATGCTCTTCATATATTTCACAACTTTTCAGGCCCTTCAGGTTTTTCAACACCGCTTCATGCTCCTCATATTTTTCAGACCGTTTCATGCTCCTCATATACTTCACAACTTTTGAGGCTCTTCCTATTTTTCACACCTTTTCATGCTCTTCATGTTTTTGAACACCGTTTTATGCTCCTCCTATTTTTCAGACCGTTTCATTCTCCTCATTTTTTTGACTCGTTTTGAAGCTCTTCATATTTTCACACTTTTGTAAACTCTTCATATTTTTCACACCTTTTCAGGCTCTTCAGGTTTTTGAACACCGTTTCATGCTCCTCCTATTTTTCAGACCGTTTCATGCTCCTCATTTTTTTGACACCTTTTGAAGCTCTTCACTTTTTTCACACATATTCAGGCTCTTCATGTTTTTGAACACCGCTTCATGCTTCTCCTACTTTTCAGACCGTTTCATGCTCTTCATATTTTTGACACCTTTTGAAGCTCTTCATATTTTTCACACCCTTTGAAGCTCTTCTTATATTTCCCACCTTTTCAGACTTTTCATGTTTTCGAACACCACTTCAAGTTCCTCCTATTTTTGCGACCGTTTCATGCTCTTCATATTTTTGACACCTTTTGAAGCTCTTTATATTTTTCACACCTTTTCAGGCTCTTCATGTACTTGAACACCTTTTCATGCTCCTCCTATTTTTCAGACAGTTTCATGCTCCTCATCTATTTCACACCTTTTGAAGCTCTTCATATTTTTCACACCTTTTCAGGCTCTTCATGTTTTTCAACACCTCTTCATGCTGTTCTATTTTTCAGACCGTTTCATGCTCATCTCATTTTTTAAACCTTTTGAAGCTCTTCATATTTTTCACACCTTTTGATGCTCTTCATATATTTCACACCTTTTCAGGCTTTTCATTTTTTCAACACCACTTCATGCTCCTCCTATTTTTCAGACCGTTTCATGCTCATCTCATTTTGACACCTTTTGAAGCTCTTCAAATTTTTCACATCTTTTGAAGCTCTTCATATTTTGCACAACTTTTCAGGCTCTTTATGATTTTCAACACCGCTTCATGCTCCGCCTATTTTTCAGACCGCTTCATGCTCCTCATATTTTTGACACCTTTTGAAGCTCTTCATATTTTTCACAACTTTTCAGGCTCTTCATGTTTTTGAACACCGCTTCATGCTCCTCCTATTTTTCAGACCGTTTCATGCTCCTCATTTTTTTGACACCTTTTGAAGCTCTTCATATTTTTCACACCTTTTCAGGCTCTTCATGTTTTTGAACACCGCTTCATGCTCCTCTTATTTTTCAGATCATTTCCTGCTCATCTCATTTTTGACACCTTTTGAAGCTCTTCATATTTTTCACACCTTTTCAGGCTCTTTATGTTTTTCAACACCGTTTTATGATCCTCCTATTTATAAGAACTTTTCATGCTCATCTCATTTTTGACACCTTTTGAAGCTTTTCATATTTTTCACAAATTTTCAGGCTCTTCATGTTTTTGAACCCCGCTTCATGCTCCTCTTATTTTTCAGAGAGTTTCATGCTCCTCATGTATTTCACACCTTTTGAAGCTCTTCATATTTTTCACACCTTTTCAGGCTCTTCATGTTTTTCCACAGCACTTCAAGCTTCTCCTATTTTTCAGCCCGTTTCTTGCTCCTCATGTATTTCACACCTTTTCAAGCTCTTCATATTTTTCACACCTTTTCAGGCTCTTCATGTTTTTGAACACTGCTTCATGCTCCACCTATTTTTCAGACCGTTTCTTGCTCCTCATATTTTTGACACCTTTTGAAGCTCTTCATATTTTTCACACCTTCAGGCTCTTCATGTTTTTGAACACTGCTTCATGCTCCTCCTATTTTTCAGACCGTTTCATGCTCCTCATATTTTTGACACCTTTTGAAGCTCTTCATATTTTTCACACCTTTACAGGCTCTTCATGTTTTTCCACACCACTTCATGCTTCTCCTATTTTTCAGACCTTTTCATGATCCTCATGAATTTCACACCTTTTGAAGCTCTTCATATTTTTCACACCTTTTCAGGCTCTTCATGTTTTTGATCACCGCTTCATGATCCTCCTATTTTTCAGAGAGTTTCATGCTCCTCATGTGTTTCACATCTTTTGAAGCTCTTCATATTTTTCACACCTTTTCAGGCTCTTCATGTTTTTCCACACCACTTCATGCTTCTCCTATTTTTCGGCCTGTTTCATGCACCTCAATTATTTCACACCTTTTGAAGCTCTGCATATTTTTCACACCTTTTCAGGCTCTTCATGTTTTTAATCACCGTTTCATCCTCCTCCTATTTTTGAGACCTTTTCATGCTCCTCATATATTTGACACATTTTGAAGCTCTGAATATTTTTCACACATTTTCAGGCTCTTCATGTTTTTGAACACTGCTTCATGATCCTCCTGTTTTTCAGACGGTTTCATGCTCTTCATATGTTTGACACGTTTTGAAGCTCTTCATATTTTTCACACCTTTTGAGGGCCTTCATGTTTTTCAACACCGTTTCATGCTGCGTCTCTATTTCAGACCGTTTCTTGCTCCTCATATTTTTTACACCTTTTGAAGCTCTTCATATTTTTAACACCTTTTCAGGCTCTTTTTTTTTTGAACACCGCTTCATGCTCCTCCTAATTTTAGACCATTTCATCCTCCTCATATTTTTCACACCTTTTGAAGCTCTTCATATTTTTCACACCTTTTCAGGCTCTTCATGTTTTTGAACACAGCTTCATGCTACTCCTATTTTTCAGACCGTTTCATGCTCCTCATATTTTTGACACCTTTTGAAGCTCATCATATTTTTCACACCTTTTCAGGCTTTTCATGTTTTTCAACACCGTTACATGATCCTCCTATTTTTCAGACCGTTTCATGCTCATCTCATTTTTGACCCCTTTTGAAGCTTTTCATATTTTTCACAACTTTTTAGGCTCTTCATGTTTTTCAACACCGCTTCATACTACTCCTATTTTTCAGACCGTTTCATGCTCATCTCATTTTTGACACCTTTTGAAGCTCTTCATATTTCTCACAACTTTTAGGCTCTTCATGTTTTTGACACCGCTTCATGCTCCTACTATTTTTCAGAGAGTTTCATGCTCCTCATGTATTTCACCCCTTTTGAAGCTCTTCATATTTTTCACACCTTTTCAGGCTCTTCATGTTTTTAATCACCGTTTCATGCTCCTCCTATTTTTCAGACCGTTTCATGCTCCTCATATATTTGACACATTTTGAAGCTCTGAATATTTTTCACACATTTTCAGGCTCTTCATGTTTTTGAACACTGCTTCATGATCCTCCTATTTTTCAGACCGTCTCATGATCTTCATATGCTTGACACCTTTTGAAGCTCTTCATATTTTTCACTCCTTTTCAGGCTCTTCATGTTTTTCAACACCACTTCATTCTTCTTCTATTTTTCAGACCGTTTCATGCTCCTCATGTATTTCACACCTTTTGAAGCTCTTCATAATTTTCACACCTTTTCAGGCTCTTCATGTTTTTGAACACCATTTCATGCCGCTTCTATTTTTCAGACCGTTTCCTGCTCCTCATATTTTTCTCACCTTTTGAAGCTCTTCATATTTTTCACACCTTTTCAGGCTCTCCATGTTTTTGAACAGCGCTTCATGCTCCTCCTATTTTTCAGAAGGTTTCATGCTCATCTCACTTTTGACACCTTTTGAAGCTCTTCATGTTTTTCACACCTTTTCAGGCTCTTCATGTTTTTCAACACCGCTACATGAACCTCCTAATTTTCAGACAGTTTCCTGCTCCTCATATTTTTGACACCTTTTGAAGCTCTTCATATATTTCACACCGTTTCAGTTCTTCATGTTTTTCAACACCGCTTCATGCTCCTCCTATTTTTCAGACCGTTTCATGATGCTCATATTTTTGACACCTTTTGAGGCTCTTCATGTTTTTCACACCTTTTGAGGCTCTTCATGTTTTTGAACACCGCTTCATGCTCCTCCTATTTTTCAGACCATTCATTCTCCTCATGTAATTCACACCTTTTGATGTTCTTCCTATTCTTCACAACTTTTCAGGCTCTTCAGGTTTTTCAACACCGCTTCATGCTCCTCCTATTTTTCAGACTGTTTCATGCTCCGCATATTTTTCACACCTTTTGAAGCTCTTCATATTTTTCACACATTTTCAGGCTCTTCTTGTTTTTGAACACAGCCTCATGCTACTCCTATTTTTCAGACCGTTTCATGCTCCACATATTTTTGACACCTTTTGAAGCTCTTCATATATTTCACACCTTTTCAGGCTCTTCATGTTTTTAACACCGTTTCATGCTTCTCCTATTTTTTAGACCGTTTCATGCTCCGCATAATTTTCACACCTTTTGCGGCTCTTCATATTTTTCACACCTTTTCAGGCTCTTCATATTTTTGAACAATGCTTCATGCTCCTCCTAATTTTAGACCGTTTCATGCTCCTCATATTTTTGACACCTTTTGAAGCTCTTCGTATTTTACCCACCTTTTCAGTGTCTTCATGTTTTTGAACACCGCTTCATGCTCCTCCTATTATTCAGACCGTTTCATGCTCCTCATATATTTAACACCATTTGAAGCTCTTCATTTCTTTCATACCTTTTCAGGCTCTTCATGTTTTTCAACGCAGCTTCATACTCCTCCTATTTTTCAGACCGTATCATGCTCCTCATAATTTTCACACCTTTTGCGGCTCTTCATCTTCTTCACACCTTTTCAGGCTCTTCATGTTTTTGAGCACCGCTTCATGCTCCTCCTATTTTTCAGACCATTCATTCTCCTCATGTAAATCACATCTTTTGATGCTCTTCCTATTTTTCACAACTTTTCAGGCTCTTCATGTATTTCAACACTACTTCATTCTCCTCCTATTTTTCAGACTGTTTCATGCTCCTCATATTTTTGACACCTTTTGAAGCCCTTCATATTTTTCACACATTCTCAGACTTTTCATGTTTTTCAATACCGTTTCATGCTCCGCCTATTTTTCAGACCGTTTCATGCTCCTCATATTTTTCACATCTTTTGAAGCTCTTCATATTTTTCACACCTTTTCAGGCTCTTCATATTTTTCACACCTTTTCAGGCTCTTCATGTTTTTGAACACAGCTTCCTGCTCCTCATATTTTTCAGACCGTTTCATGCTCCTCATATTTTTGAAACCTTTTAAAACTCTTCATATATTTCACAACTTTTCAGGCTCTTCATGTTTTTCAACACCACTACATGCTCCTCCTATTTTTCAGACCGTTTCATGCTCATCTCATTTTTGACAACTTTTGAAGCTCTTCATATTTTTCACACCTTTTCAGGCTTTTCATGTTTTTCAAGACTGCTTCATGCTCCTCCTATTTTTCAGACCGTTCATGCTCCTCATATTTTTGACACCTTTTGAAGCTCTTGATATTTTTCACGTCTTTTCAGGCTTTTCATATTTTTCAACACTGCTTCATGCTCCTCCTATTTTTCAGACAGTTTCATGCTCCTCATGTATTTCACACCTTTTGAATCTCTTCATATTTTTCACACATTCTCAGAGTTTTCATGTTTTTCAAAACCGCTTCATGCTCCTCCTATTTTTCAGACCGTTTCATGCTCCTCATATTTTTCACACCTTTTGAAGCTCTTCATATTTTTCACACCTTTTCAGGCTCTTCATGTTTTTCAAAACCGCTTCATGCTCCTCCTATTTTTCAGACCGATTCATGCTCCTCATATTTTTGACACCTTTTGAAGGTCTTCATATTTTACCCACCTATTCAGGCTCTTCATGTTTTTGAACATTGATTCATGCTCCTCCTCTTTTCAGACCGTTTCATTCTCCTCATATGTTTCACAACTTTTTCAGGCTCTTCTTGTTTCTCAACACGACTTCATGCTCCTCCTATTTTTCAGACCGTTTCATGGTCCTCATATTTTTGACACCTTTTGAAGCTCTTCATATTTTTCACTCCTTTTCAGGTTCTTCACGTTTTTAAACAACGCTTCATGCTCCTCCTATTTTTCAGAACGTTTCATGCTCCTCATATTTTTGACAACTTTTGAAGCTCTTCATATTTTTAACACCTTTCATTCTCTTCATGTTTTTCCACAGAGCTTCATGCTCCTCCTATTTTACAGACCGTTTCATCCTCCTCATATTTTTGACACCTTTTGAAGCTCTTCATATTTTTCACACCTTTTCATTCTCTTCATGTTTTTCAGCACGGCTTCATGCTCGTACTATTTTTGAGACCGTGTCATGCTTCTCATATTTTTGACACCTTCTGAAGCTCATCATATTTTTCACAGGTTTTCATGCTCTTCATCTTTTTCAAAACCGTTTCATTCTCATACTATTTTTCAAACAGTTTCATGCTCCTATATATTTGACACCTTTTGAAACTCTTCATATTTTTCACACGTTTTCAGGCTCTTCATGGTTTTCAACACCGCTTCATGTTCCTCCTACTTTTCAGACCGTTTCATGCTCCTCATATTTTGACACATTTTGAAGCTCTTCATGTCTTTCACACCTTTTCTGCCTCTTCCTGTTTTTCAACACAGTTTCGTGCTGCTCCTATATTTTAGAGCGTTTCATGCTCGTCATATTTTTGACACCTTTTGAAGCTCTTCATATATTTCACACCTTTTCAGGCTCTTCATGTTTTTCAACACCGCTTCATGCTCCACCTATTTTTCAGGCCGTTTCATGCTCCTCATATTTTTGACAACTTTTGAAGCTCTTCATATATTTCACACCTTTTCAGCCTCTTCATGTTTCTCAACACCGCTTCATGCTCCTCCTATTTTTAAGACCGTTTCCTGTCCCTCATATTTTTCACACCTTTTGAAGCTTTTCATATTATTCACAGCTTTTCAGGATCTTCATGTTTCTCAACACTGCTTAATGCTCCTCCTATTTTTCAGACCGTTTCATGCTCCTCATATTTTTGACACCTTTTGAAGCTCTTCATATTTTTCACACCTTTTCAGGTTCTTCATGTTTTTCAACAACGATTCATGCTCCTCCTATTTTTCAGACCGTTTCATGCTCCTGATATTTTTGACACCTTTTGAAGCTCTTCATATTTTTCACACCTTTCCTAGTCTTCATGTTTTTGAACACCATTTCATGCTCCTCCTATTTTTCAGACCGTTTCATGCTCTTCATATTTTTGACAGCTTTTGAAGCTCTTCATATATTTCACACCTTTTCAGGGTCTTCATGTTTTTGAACACCATTTCATGCTCTTCCTATTTTTCAGACCGTTTCATGCTCCTCATATTTTTGACACCTTTTGAAGCTCTTCATATTTTTCACAGCTTTTCAGGCTCTTCACGTTTTTGAACACCACTTCATGCTCCTCCTATATTTCAGACCGTTTAATGCTCCTCATATTTTTGACACCTTTTGAAGCTCTTCATGTATTTCACACCTTTTCATGCTCTTCCTGAATTTCAACACAGCAAATGCTCCTCCTATTTTTCAGACCGTTTCATGCTCTTCATATTTTTGCCACCTTTTCAAGCTCTTCATATTTTTCAAACCTTTTCAGGCTCTTGATGTTTTTGAACACCGTTTCATGCTCCTCCTATTTTTCAGACCGTTTCATACTCCTCATATTTTTGACACCCTTTGAATCTCTTCATACTTTTCACACCTTTTCAAGCTCTTCATGTTTTTGAACACCGTTTCATGTTCCTCATATTTTTGACACCTTTTGAAGCTCTTCATATTTTTCACACCTTTTCAGGCTCTTCATGTTTTTGAACACCGTTTCATGTTCCTCTTATGTTTGACACCTTTTGAAGCTCTTCATATTATTCACACCTTTTCAGGCTCTTCATGTTTCTGAACACCGCTTCAGTCTCCTTCTATTTTCAGACTGTTTCATGCTCCTCATGTTTTTGAGACGTTTTGAAGCTCTTCATATTTTTCACACCTTTTCAGGATTTTCATGTTTTTGAACACAGTTTCATTCTCCTCATATTTTTCACACATTTTCATGCTCTTCATATTTTTCACACCTTTTCAGGCTCTTCATGTTTTTCAACATCGTTTCATGCTCCTCCTATTTTTCAGACCGTTTCATGCTCCTCATGTTTTTGAGACGTTTTGAAGCTCTGCATATTTTTCATACCCTTCAGGCTCTTCAGGTTTTTGAACACCATTACATGCTCCTCCTATTTTTCAAACCATTTCATGCTCGTCATAATTTTGACACCTTTTGAAGCTCTTCATATTTTTCACACCTTTTCAGGCTCTTTATGTTTTTCAACGCCGTATCATGCTGCTCCTATTTTTCAGACCGTTTCATGCTACTGAAATCTTTGACACCTTTTGAAGCTCTTCATATTTTTCACACCATTTCAGGCTCTTCAAGTTTTTGAACACGGCTTCATGCTCCTCCTAATTTTCAGACCGTTTCTTGCTCCTCATATTTTTGACACCTTTTGAAGCTCTTCATATTTTTCACACCTTTTCAGGCTCTTCATATTTTGGAACACCGTTTCATGTTCCTCCTAATTTTCAGACCGTTTCATGCTCCTCATATTTTTGACCACTTTTGAAGCTCTTCATATTTTTCACAACTTTTCAGGCTCTTCATGTTTTTGAACACAGTTTCATGCTCCACATATTTTTCACACATTTTCACGCTCTTCATATTTTTCACACCTTTTCAGGCTCTTCATGTTTCTCAACACCATTTCATGCTTCTCCTATTTTTCAGACCTTTTCATGCTCCTCATATTTTTGACAGCTTTTGAAGCTTTTCATATATTTCACATCTTTTCAGGCTTTTCATGGTTTTGAACACCGCTTCATGCTCCTCCTATTTTTCAGACCATTTCATGCTCCTCGTTTTTTTCACACCTTTTGAAGCTCTTCATATTTTTCACAGCTTTTCAGGCCCTTCATGTGTTTGAACACCGTTTCATGCTCCTCCTATATTTCAGACCGTTTCATGCTCCTCATATTTTTGACACCTTTTGAAGCTCTTCATATATTTCGCACCTTTACACGCTCTTCATGTTTTTCAAAACCGCTTCTTGCTCCTCCTCTTTTTGAGTCCGTTTCATGCTCTTCAAATTTTTGACACCATTTGAAGCTCTTCATATTTTTTCACACCTTTTCAGGCTCGTCATATTTTTCAACACGGCTTCATGCTCCTCCTATTTTTAGACCGTATCATGCTCCTCATATTTTGACACTTTTTGAAGCTCTTCATATTATTTACACCTTTTCAGGCTCTTCATGTTTTTGAACACCGCTTCAGGCCCCTTCTATTTTCAGACAGTTTCATGCTCCTCATGTTTTTGAGACGTTTTGAAGCTCTTCATATTTTTCACACCTTTTCAGGATTTTCATGTTTTTGAACACAGTTTCATTCTCCTCATATTTTTCACACATTTTCATGCTCTTCATATTTTTCACACCTTTTCAGGCTCTTCCTGTTTTTGAACACCGTTTCATGCTCCTCCTATTTTTCAGACCGTTTCATGCTCCTCATATTTTTGACACCTTTTGAAGCTCTTCATATTTTTCACACCTTTTCAGGCTCTTTATATTTTTCAACGCCGTATCATGCTCCTCCTATTTTTCAGACCGTTTCATGCTCCTCATATCTTTGACACCTTTTGAAGCTCTTCATATTTTTCACACCATTTCAGGCTCTTCAAGTTTTTGAAAACGGCTTCATGCTCCTCCTAATTTTCAGACCGTTTCTTGCTCCTCATATTTCTGACACCTTTTGAAGCTCTTCATATTTTTCACACCTTTTCAGGCTCTTCAAGTTTTTGAGCACAGTTTCATGCTCCGCATATTTTTCACACCTTTTCATGCTCTTCATATTTTTCACTCCTTTTCAGGCTCTTCATGTATCTCAACACCGTTTCATGCTTCTCCTATTTTTCAGACCGTTTCATGCTCCTCATATTTTTGACACCTTTTGAAGCTCTTCATATTTTTCACACCTTTTCAGGCTCTTCATGTTTTTGAATATAGTTTCATGCTCCACATATTTTTCACACCTTTTCATCCTCTTCATATTTTTCACACCTTTTCAGGCTCTTCATGTTTTTGAACACCATTTCATGCTCTTCCTATTTTTCAGACCGTTTCATGCTCCTCATATTTTTGACACCTTTTGAAGCTCTTCATATTTTTCACACCTTTTCAGGCTCTTCATGTTTTTGAACACCGCTTCAGGCTCCTTCTATTTTCAGACTGTTTCATGCTCCTCATGTTTTTGAGACGTTTTGAAGCTCTTCATATTTTTCACAACTTTTCAGGCTCTTCATCTTTTTGAAAACCACTTCATTCTCCTCCTATTTTTCACATCGTTTCATGCTCCTCATATTTTTGACACCTTTTGAAGCTCTTCGTATATTTCACACCTTTTCAGGCTCTTCATGTTCTTTAACACCGATTCATGCTCCTCCTATTTTTCAGACCGTTTCATGCTCCTCATGTTTTTGACACCTGTTGAAGCTCTTCATGTCTTTCACACCTTTTCTGCCTCTGCCTGTTTTTCAACACAGTTTCATGCTCCTCCTAATTTTTAGAGCGTTTCATGCTTGTCGAATTTTTGACACTTTTGAAGCTCTTCATATTTTTCACACCTTTTCAGGCTCTTCATGTTTTCAACACCGTTTCATGCTCCTCCTATTTTTAGACCGTATCATGCTCCTCATATTTTGACACCTTTTGAAGCTCTTCATATTATTTACACCTTTTCAGGTTCTTCATGTTTTTGAACACCGCTTCAGGCTCCTTCTATTTTCAGACTGTTTCATGCTCCTCATGTTTTTGAGACGTTTTGAAGCTCTTCATATTTTTCACAACTTTTCAGGATTTTCATGTTTTTGAACACAGTTTCATTCTCCTCATATTTTTCACACATTTTCATGCTCTTCATATTTTTCACACCTTTTCAGGCTCTTCATGTTTTTGAACACCGTTTCATGCTCCTCCTATTTTTCAGGCCGTTTCATGCTCCTCATATTTTTGACACCTTTTGAAGCTCTTCATATTTTTCACACCTTTTCAGGCTCTTTATGTTTTTCAACGCCGTATCATGCTCCTCCTATTTTTCAGACCGTTTCATGCTCCTCATATTTTGACACTTTTTGAAGCTCTTCATATTTTTCACACCATTTCAGGCTCTTCAAGTTTTTGAAAACGGCTTCATGCTCCCCCTAATTTTCAGACCGTTTCTTGCTCCTCATATTTCTGACACCTTTTGAAGCTCTTCATATTTTTCACACCTTTTCAGGCTCTTCACGTTTTTGAACACCACTTCATGCTCCTCCTATATTTCAGACCGTTTAATGCTCCTCATATTTTTGACAGCTTTTGAAGCTCTTCATATATTTCACACCTTTTCATGCTCTTCCTGAATTTCAACACAGCTTAATGCTCCTCCTATTTCTCAGATCGCTTAATGCTAATCTCAATTTTGACACATTTTGAAGCTCTTCATATTTTTCACACCTTTTGAAGCTCTTCATATATTTCACACCTTTTCAGTCTCTTCGTCTTTACAACACCGCTTCATGCTCCTCCTATTTTTCAGACCGCTTCATACTCATCTCATTTTTGACACCTTTTGAATCTCTTCATATTTTTCACACCTTTTCAGGCTCTTCATGATTTTGAACAACGATTCATTCTCTTCCTATTTTTCAGACTGTTTCATGCCTTTCATATTTTTGTCACCTTTTGAAGCTCTTCATATTTTTCACACCTTTCCAGGCTCTTCGTGTTTCTCAAAACCACTTTATGCTCCTCCTATATTTCAGACCATTTCATTCTCCTCATATTTTTGAAACCTTTTGAAGCTCTTCATATTTTTCACACCTTTTCGGGCTCTTCATGTTTCTGAACACCGCTTCATGCTCCTCCTATTTTTCAGATCTTTTCATGCTACTCATATTTATGACAACTTTTGAATGTCTTCGTATTTGTCACACCTTTTCAGGCTGTTCATGTTTTTGAACACCGCCTCATGATTCTCCTATTTTTCAGACGTTTCATGCTCCTCATATTTTTGACACCTTTTGAAGCTCTTCATATTTTTCACACCTTTTCAGGCTCTACATGTTTTTGAACACGGCTTCATGTTCCTCTTATTTTTCAGACGGTTTCATGCTCCTCATATTTTTGACACCTTTTGAAGCTCTTCATATTTTTCACACCTTTTCGGGCTCTTCATGTTTTTGAACACGGATTCATGTTCCTCCTACTTTTCAGACCATTTCATGCTCCTCATATTTTTGACACCTTTTGAAGCTGCTCATATTTTTCACACATTTTGAGCTCTTCATATATTTCACACCTTTTCTGGCACTTCTTGTTCTTCAACACCACTTCATGCTCCTCCTATTTTTCATACCGTTGCATGCTTATCACATTTTTGACACCTTTTAAAGCTCTTCATATATTTCACACCTTTTCAGGCTCTTCATGTTTTTCAACACCGCTTCATGCTTCTCCTATTTTTCAGACCTTTTCATGCTCCTCATATATTTGAAACGTTTTGAAGCTCTTCATATATTTCACTCCTTTCAGGCTCTTCATGTTTTAAACACTGCTTCATGCTCCTCCTATATTTCAGACCGTTTCATTCTCTTCATTTTTTTTGACACATATTGATGCTTTTCCTATTTTCACAAATTTTGAGACTCTTCATGTTTTTGAACACCCCTTCATGCTCCTCCTATTTTTCAGACCGTTTCATGCTCCTCATTTTTTTGACACCTTTTGAAGCTTTTCATATATTTGACACCTTTTCAGGCTCTTCATGTTTATCAACACAACTTCATGCTCCTCCTATTTTTCACAGCGTTTCATTCTCATCTCATTTTGGACACCTTTTGAAGCTCTTCATATTTTTCACACCTCTTGAAGTTTTTCATATTTTTCACACATTTTCAGGCCCTTCATGTTTTTGAACACCGTTTCATGCTTCTCCTATTTTTTAGATCGTTTCATGCTCTTCATATTTTTGACACCTTTTGAAGCTCTTCATATTTTTCACACCTTTTAAGGCTCTTCATGTTTTTCAACACGACTTCATGCTCCTCCTATTCTTCAGACCGTTTCATGCTCCTCATATTTTTGACACCTTTAGAAGCTTTTCATATTTTTTCACAACTTCTGAAGCTCTTCATATTTTTCACACCTTTTCAGGCTCTTCATAATTTTTAACACCACTTCATGCTCCTCCTATTTTTCAGAACGTTTCATGCTCATCTCATGTTTTACACCTATTGAAGCTCTTCATATTTTCCACACCTTTTGAAGCTCTTCTTATTTTCACATTTTTGAAGCTCTTCATATTTTTCACACGTTTTCGGGGTCTTCATGTTTTTCAACACCGCTTCATGATCCTGCTATTTTTCAGACCGTTTCATGCTCCTCATATTTTTGACACCTTTTGACGCTCTTCATATTTTTCACACCTTTTGAAACTCTTCATATATTTCACACCATTTCAGGCTCTTCATGTTTTTCAACACCACTTCATGCTCCTCCTATTTTTCAGACCCTTTCATGCTAATCTAATTTTTGAAACCTTTTGAATCTCTTCATATTTTTCACACCTTTTGAAGCTCTTCATATTTTTCACACCTTTTGAAGCTCTTCATATTTTTCACAGGTTTTCAGGCTCTTCATGATTTTCAACACCGCTTCATGCTCCTCCTATTTTTCAGACCGTTTCATGCTCCTCATATTTTTGACACCTTTTGAAGTTCTGTATATTTTTCACACCTTTTGAAGCTCTTCATATTTTCACACCATTTCAGGCTCTTCATGTTTTTGAACACCGCTTCATGCTCCTCCTATTTTTCAGACCGTTTCATGCTCCTCATATATTTGTTAACTTTTGAAGCTCTTCATTGTATTCACACCTTTTCAGGCTCTTCATGTTTTTGAACACCACTTCATGGTCCTCCTATTTTTCAGACCGTTACATGCTCCTCATATTTTTGACACCTTTTGAAGCTCTTCATATTTTTCACACCTTTTCAGGCTCTTCATGTTTTTGTTTCTTTTTTTTTTTAAATTATTTTTATTTTTCTTTTCCAGTGGGTTTTGTCATACATTGATATGAATCAGCCATGGATTTACATGTATTCCCAATCCCGATCCCCCCTCCCACCTCCCTCTCCACCCGATTCCTCTGGGTCTTCCCAGTGCACCAGGCCGGAGCACTTGTCTCGTGAATCCCACCTGGGCTGGTGATCTGTTTCACCATAGATAGCATACATGGTGTTCTTTTGAAATATCCCACCCTCACATTCTCCCACAAAGTTCAAAAGTCTGTTCTGTATTTCTGTGTCTCTTTTTCTGTTCTGCATATAGGGTTATCGTTATCACCTTTCAAATTCCATATACATGTGTCAGTATGCTGTAATGTTCTTTATCTTTCTGGCTTACTTCACTCTGTATAATGGGCTCCAGCTTCATCCATCTCATTAGGACTGGTTCAAATGAATTCTTTTTAATGGCTGAGTAATATTCCATGGTGTATATGTACCACAGCTTCCTTATCCATTCATCTGCTGATGGGCATCTAGGTTGCTTCCATGTCCTGGCTATTATAAACAGTGCTGCGATGAACATTGGGGTGCACGTGTCTCTTTCAGATCTGGTTTCCTCAGTGTGTATGCCCAGAAGTGGGATTGCTGGGTCATATGGCAGCTCTATTTCCAGTTTTTTAAGAAATCTCCACACTGTTTTCCATAGCGGCTGTACTAGTTTGCATTCCCACCAACAGTGTAAGAGGGTTCCCTTTTCTCCACACCCTCTCCAGCATTTATTACTTGTAGACTTTTGGATAGCAGCCATCCTGACTGGCGTGTAATGGTACCTCATTGTGGTTTTGATTTGCATTTCTCTAATAATGAGTGATGTTGTGCATCTTTTCATGTGTTTGTTATCCATCTGTATGTCTTCTTTGGAGAAATGTCTGTTTAGTTCTTTGGCCCATTTTTTGATTGGGTCATTTATTTTTCTGGAATTGAGCTGCAGGAGTTGCTTGTATATTTTTGAGATTAATCCTTTGTCTGTTTCTTCATTTGCTATTATTTTCTCCCAATCTGAGGGCTGTCTTTTCACCTTACTTATAGTTTCCTTTGTAGTGCAAAAGCTTTTAAGTTTCATTAGGTCCCATTTGTTTAGTTTTGCTTTTACTTCCAATATTCTGGGAGGTGGGTCATAGAGGATCTTGCTTTGATTTATGTCGGAGAGTGTTTTGCCTATGTTCTCCTCTAGGAGTTTTATAGTTTCTGGTCTTACATTTAGATCTTTAATCCATTTTGAGTTTATTTTTGTGTATGGTGTTAGAAAGTGTTCTAGTTTCATTCTTTTACAAGTGGTTGACCAGTTTTCCCAGCACCACTTGTTAAAGAGGTTGTCTTTTTTCCATTGTATATCCTTGCCTCCTTTGTCAAAGATAAGGTGTCCATAGGTTCGTGGATTTATCTCTGGGCTTTATATTCTCTTCCATTGATCTATATTTCTGTCTTTGTGCCAGTACCATACTGTCTTGATGACTGTGGCTTTGTAGTAGAGTCTGAAGTCAGGCAGGTTGATTCCTCCAGCTCCATTCTTCTTTCTCAAGATTACTTTGGCTATTCGAGGTTTTTTGTATTTCCATACAAATTGTGAAATTCTTTGGGCTACTTCTGTGAAAAATACCATTGGTAGCTTGATAGGGATTGCATTGATTCTATAGACTGCTTTGGGTAGAATAGCCATTTTGACAATATTAATTCTTCCAATCCATGAACACGGTATGTTTCTCCATCTGTTTGTGTCCTCTTTGATTTCTTTCATCAGTGTTTTATAGTTTTCTATGTATAGGTCCTTTGTTTCTTTAGGTAGATATACTCCTAAGTGTTTTATTCTTTTTGTTGCAATGGTGAATGGTATTGTTTCCTTAATTTCTCTGTCTGTTTTTTCATTGTTAGTATATAGGAATGCAAGGGATTTCTGTGTGTTAATTTTATATCCTGCAACTTTACTATATTCATTGATTAGCTCTAGTAATTTTCTGGTAGAGTCTTTAGGGTTTTCTGTACAGAGGATCATGTCATCTGCAAACAGTGAGTTTTACTTCTTCTTTTCCTATCTGGATTCCTTTTACTTCTTTTTCTGCTCTGATTGCTGTGGCCAGAACTTCCAACACTATGTTGAATAGTAGTGGTGAGAGTGGGCACCCTTGTCTTGTTCCTGATTTCAGGGGAAATGCCTTCAATTTTTCACCATTGAGGGTGATGCTTGCTGTGGGTTTGTCATATATAGCTTTTATTATGTTGAGGTATGTTCCTTCTATTCCTGCTTTTACGAGAGTTTTAATCATAAATGAGTGTTGAATTTTGTCAAAGGCTTTCTCTGCATCTATTGAGATAATCATATGGTTTTTATCTTTCAATTTGTTAATGTGGTGTTTTACATTGATTGATTTGCGGATATTAAAGAATCCTTGCATTCCTGGGATAAAGCCCACTTGGTCACGGTGTATGATTTTTTTAATATGTTGTTGGATTCTGTTTGCTAGAATTTTGTTAAGGATTTTTGCATCTTTGTTCATCAGTGATATTGGCCTGTAGTTTTCTTTTTTTTTGTGGCATGTTTGTCTGGTTTTGGAATTAGGGTGATGGTGGCCTCATAGAATGAGTTTGGAAGCTTACCTTCTTCTGCAATTTTCTGGAAGAGTTTGAGTAAGATAGGTGTTAGCTCTTCTCTAAATTTTTGGTAGAATTCAGCTGTGAAGCCATCTGGTCCTGGGCTTTTGTTTGCTGGAAGATTTTTGATGACAGTTTCGATTTCCTTGCTTGTGATGGGTCTGTTAAGATCTTCTATTTCTTCCTGGTTCAGTTTTGGAAAGTTAAACTTTTCTAAGAATTTGTCCATTTCATCCAAGTTGTCCATTTTATTGGCATAGAGCTGCTGGTAGTAGTCTCTTATGATCCTTTGTATTTCAGTGTTGTCTGTTGTGATCTCTCCATTTTCATTTCTAATTTTGTTAATTTGGTTTTTCTCTCTTTGTTTCTTAATGAGTCTTGCTAATGGTTTGTCAATTTTGTTTATTTTTTCAAAAAACCAGCTTTTAGCTTTGTTGATTTTTGCTATGGTCTCTTTATTTCTTTTGCATTTATTTCTGCCCTGATTTTTAAGATTTCTTTCCTTCTGCTAACTCTGGGGTTCTTCATTTCTTCCTTCTCTAATTGCTTTAGGTGTAGAGTTAGGTTATTTAATTGGTTTTTTTTCTGTTTCTTGACGTAAGCCTGTAATGCTATGAACCTTCCCCTTAGCACTGCTTTTACAGTGTCCCATAGGTTTTGGCTTGTTGTGTTTTCATTTTCATTCATTACTATACATATTTTGATTTCTTTTTTGATTTCTTCTATGATTTGTTGGTTATTCAGAAGCGTGTTATTTAGCCTCCATATGTTTGAAGTTTTAACAATTTTTTCCCTGTAATTGAGATCTAATCTTACTGCACTGTGGTCAGAAAAGATGACTGGAATGATTTCAATTTTTTTGAATATTCCAAGACCAGATTTATGGCCCAGGACGTGATCTATTCTGGAGAATGTTCCGTGTGCACTTGAGAAAAGGTGAAGTTGATTGTTTTGGGGTGAAATGTCCTATAGATATCAATTAGGTCTAGCTGGTCCAATGTGTCATTTAAGGTTTGTGTTTCCTTGTTAATTTTCTATTTAGTTGACCTATCCATAGTTGTGAGTGGGGTATGTTTTTGAACAGCGCTTAATGCTCCTCCTATTTTTCAGACCGTTACATGGTCCTCATATTTTTGACACCTTTTAAAGCTCTTAATATTTTTCACACCTTTTCAGGCTCTTCACGTTTTTGAACACAGCTTCATGCTCCTCCTATTTTTCAGACCGTTTCATGCTCCTGATATTTTTGACACCTTTTGAAGCTCTTCATATTTTTCACACCTTTTCAGGCTCTTCATGTTTTTCAACACCGCTTCATGTTCCTCCTATTTTTCAGACCGTTTCATACTCCTCATATTTTTGACACCTTTTGAAGATCTTCATATTTTTCACACCTTTTCAGACTCTTCATGTTTTTGAACACGGTTTCATGCTCCTCCTTTTTTTCAGACCGTTTCATGCTCCTCATATATTTGGCACCTTTTGAAGCTCTTCATATATTTCACACCTTTTCAGGCCTTTCATGTTTTTCAACACTGCTTCATGCTCCTCCTATTTTTCAGACTGTTTCATGCTCCTCATGTATTTCACACCTTTTGAAGCTCTTCATATTTTTCACACCTTTTCAGGCTCTTCTTGTTTTTGAACACCGCTTCCTGCTGCTCCTATTTTTCAGACCGTTTCTTTCTCCTCATATTTTTGACACCTTTTGAAGCTCTTCATATATTTCACACCTTTTCAGGCTCTACATCTTTTCAACGCCACTTCATGCTCCTCCTATTTTTCAGATCGCTTAATGCTAATCTCAATTTGACACATGTTGAAGCTCTTCATATTTTTCACACCTTTTGAAGCTCTTCATATATTTCACACCTTTTCAGTCTCTTCGTCTTTTCAACACCGCTTCATGCTCCTCCTATTTTTCAGACCGCTTCATACTCATCTCATTTTTGACACCTTTTGAATCTCTTCATATTTTTCACACCTTTTCAGGCTCTTCATGATTTTGAACAACGATTCATTCTCTTCCTATTTTTCAGACTGTTTCATGCCTTTCATATTTTTGTCACCTTTTGAAGCTCTTCATATTTTTCACACCTTTCCAGGCTCTTCGTGTTTCTCAAAACCACTTTATGCTCCTCCTATATTTCAGACCATTTCATTCTCCTCATATTTTTGAAACCTTTTGAAGCTCTTCATATTTTTCACACCTTTTCGGGCTCTTCATGTTTCTGAACACCGCTTCATGCTCCTCCTATTTTTCAGATCTTTTCATGCTACTCATATTTATGACACCTTTTGAAGGTCTTCGTATTTGTCACACCTTTTCAGGCTGTTCATGTTTTTGAACACCGCCTCATGCTTCTCCTATTTTTCAGACGTTTCATGCTCCTCATATTTTTGACACCTTTTGAAGCTCTTCATATTTTTCACATCTTTTCAGGCTCTACATGTTTTTGAACACGGCTTCATGTTCCTCTTATTTTTCAGACGGTTTCATGCTCCTCATATTTTTGACACCTTTTGAAGCTCTTCATATTTTTCACACCTTTTCGGGCTCTTCATGTTTTTGAACACGGATTCATGTTCCTCCTACTTTTCAGACCATTTCATGCTCCTCATATTTTTGACACCTTTTGAAGCTGCTCATATTTTTCACACATTTTGAGCTCTTCATATATTTCACACCTTTTCTGGCACTTCTTGTTCTTCAACACCACTTCATGCTCCTCCTATTTTTCAGACCTTTTCATTTTCCTCATATTTTTGACACCTTTTTAAGCTCTTCATATATTTCACACATTTTCAGGTTCTTCATGATTTCCACCACGACTTCATGCTCCTCATATTTTTCAGAAAGTTTCATGCTAATCTCATTTTTGACACCTAATGAAGCTGTTCATATTTTTCACACCTTTTGAAGCTCTTCATATTTTTCACATTTTTGAAGCTCTTCATATTTTGCACACATTTTCAGGCTCTTCATGTTTTTCAAAACCACTTCATGCTCCTCGTATTTTTCAGGCCGTTTCATGCTCCTCATATTTTTGACACCTTTAGAAGCTCTTCATATTTTTCACACGATTTCAGGCTCTTCATGTTTTTGAACACCGCTTATTGCTCCTCCTATTTTTCAGAACGTTTCATGCTCCTCATATTTTTCACACCTTTTGAAGCTCTTCATATTTTTCCCACCATTTCAGGCTCTTCATGTTTTTGAATACAGCTTCATGCTCCTCCAATTTTTCAGACCGTTTCAGGCTCCTCATACTTTGACAGGTTTTGAAGCTCCTCCTATTTTTCACACCCATTCAGGATCTTCATGTTTTGCAACACCACTTCATGCTCCTCCTATTTTTCAGACCGTTTCATGCTCCTCCAATTTTTCAGACCGTTTCATGCTCATCTCATTTTTTACACCTTTTGAAGCTCTTCATATTTTTCACACCTTTTCAGGCTCTTGAAGTTTTTGAACACCGCTTCATGCTCCTCCTAATTTTCAGACCATTTCATGCTCCTCATATTTTTCACCCCTTTTGAAGCTCTTCATACTTTTCACACCTTTTCAGGCTATTCATGTTTTTGAGCACAGCTTCATGCTCCTCCTATTTTTCAGAACTTTTCATGCTCCTCATATTTTGACACCTTTTAAACTCTTCACATTTTTCACAGCTTTTCAGGCTCTTCATGTTTTTGAACACCGCTTCATGCTCCTCCTATTTTTCCGACCGCTTGATGTTCCTTCTATTTTTCAGACCGTTTCATGCTCCTCATATTTTTGACAATTTTGGAAGCTCTTCATATTTTTCACACCTTTTCATGCTCTTCATGTTTTTGAACACCGTTTCATGCCCCTCCTAATTTTCAGACTGTTTCAGGCTCCTCATGTTTTTGAAAGCTTTTGAAGCTTTTAATATTTTTCACACCTTTTCAGGCTCTTCATGATTTTGAACACCGCTTCATGCTTCTCCTAATTTTCAGGCCTTTTCATGTTCCTCATGTTTTTGACACCTTTTGAAGCTCTTCATATTGTTCACACCTTTTCAGGCTCTTCATATTTTTGAACACACCTTCATGCTCCTCCTATTTATCAGACCGTTTCATGTTCCTCATGTATTTCACACCTTTTGAAGTTTTTCATATTTTTCACACCTTTTCAGTCTCTTCATGTATTTGAACCCGATTTCATGCTCCTCCTATTTTTCAGACCGTTTCATGCTCCTCATATTTTTGAAACCTTTTGAAGCTCTTCATATTTTTCACACCTTTTCAGGCTCGTCATGTTTTTCAACACCGCTTCATGCTCGTCCTATTTATCAGACCGTTTCATGCTCATCTCATTTTTTACACATTTTGAAGCTCTTCATATTTTTCACACCTATGAAGCTCTTCATATTTTTCACACATTTTCAGGCCCTTCATGTTTTTCAACACCGCTTCATGCTCCTCCTATTTTTCAGACCGTTTCATGCTCCTCATATATTTGACACGGTTTGAGGCTCTTCATAATTTTCACACCATTCCAGGCTCTTCATGTTTTTGAACACCGCTTCATGCTCCTCCTATTTTTGAGACCGTTTCATGCTCCTCATATTTTTGACACCTTTTGAAGCTCTTCATATTTTTCACACCATTTCAGGCTCTCCATATCTTTGAACACCGCTTCATGCTCCTGCTATTTTTGAGACGGTTTCATGCTCCTCATATTTTTGACACCTTTTGAAGCTCTTCATATTTTTCACAACTTTTCAGGCTCTTCCTGTTTTTCAACACCGCTTCATGCTCCTCCTATTTTTCAGACCGTTTCATGCTCCTCATATTTTTGACACCTTTTGAAGCTCTTCAAATTTTTCACACCTTTTCAGGCTCTCCATGTTTTTGAACACCACTTCATGCTGCTCCTATTTTTCAGAGAGTTTCATGCTCCTTGTGTATTTCACACCTTTAGAAGCTCTTCATATTATTCACACATTTTAGGGCTCTTCATGTTTTTGAGCCCTGCTTCATGCTCCTCCTAATTTTCAGACCGTTTCATGCTCATCTCATTTTTGACACCATTTGAAGCTCTTCAAATTTTTCTCACCATTTCAGGCTCTTCATGTTTTTCAACACCACTTCATGCTGCTCCGATTTTTCAGACCGTTTCATGCTCATCTCATTTTTGACACCTTTTGAAGCTCTTCATATTTCTCACAGCTTTTGAAGCTCTTCATATTTTTCACACGTTTTCAAGCTCTTCATGTTTTTCCACACCGTTTCATGCTCCTCCTTTTTTCAGACAGTTTCATGCGCCTCCTATCTTTCAGACCATTTCATGCTCCTCATATTTTTGACACCTTTAGAAGCTCTTCATATTTTTAACCCCTTCTCAGGCTCTTAATGTTTTTGAGCACAGCTTCATGCTCCTCCTCTTTTTCAGACCGTTTCATGCTCCTCATATATTTCACACCTTTAGAAGCTCTTGTATTTTTCACACCTTTTCAGGCTCTTTATGTTTTTCAACATCAAATCATGCTCCTCCTATTTTTCAGACTGTTTCATGCTCCTCATAATTTTCACACCATTTGAAGCTCTTCATATTTTTCACACCTTTTCAGGCTCTTCATGTTTTTGAACACTGCTTCATGCTCCTCCTCTTTTTCAGACCGTTTGATGCTCCTCATATTTTTGACCCGTTTTGTGGCTCTTCATATTTTTCACACCTTTCCAGGCTCTTCATGTTTTTGAACAACGTTTCATGGTCCTCCTATTTTTCAGAACGTTTAATGCTCCTCATATTTTTGACAACTTTTGAAGCTCTTCCTATTTTTCACACCTTTTCATGCTCTTCATGTTTTTCAACACCGTTTCATGCTCCTCCTATTTTTCAGACTTTTTCATGCTCCTCATATTTTTGACACCCTTGAAGCTCTTCATATTTTTCACACCTTTTCAGGCTCTTAATATATTTGACGACCGCTTCATGCTGCTCCTATTTTTCAGACGTTTTCATGCTCCTCATATTTTTGACACCTTTTGAAGCTCTTCATATATTTCACACATTTTCAGGCTCTTCATGTTTTTCAACACCGCTTCCTGCTCCTCCAATTTTTCAGTCTTTTCATGCTTCTCATATTTTTGAAACCTTTTGAAGCTCCTCATAATTTTCACAGCTTTTCAAGCTCTTCATGTTTTTCATCACCACTTCATGCTCCTCCTATTTTTCAGACCATTTCATGCTCCTCATGTTTTTGACACCTTTTTAAGCTCTTCATATTTTTCACACCTTTTCAGGCTCTTCATGTTTTGACCACCGCTTCATGCTCCTCCTATTTTTCAGACCGTTTCATGCTCCTCATATTTTTGACACCTTTTGAAGATCCTCCTGTTTTTCACACCTTTTCCTGGTCTTTGAATTTTTTACACCTTTCATGCTCCTCGTATTTTTCACACCTTTTCCTGCTCCTCGGATTTTTCACACGGTTTCATGCTCCTCGCATATTTCAGAACTTTTCCTGTTCCTCGGATTTTTCACACCTTTTCTTGCTCCTCATATTTTTCACACCTTTTCATGCTCCTCGAATTTTTCAAACCTTTTCACGCTCTTCATATTTTTCACACCTGTTCACGCTCTTCGTATTTTTGAAACCTTTTCATGCTCCTTGTATTTTTCAGACCTTTTCATGCTCTTCGTATTTTTCAGACATTTTCATGCTCTTCGTATTTTTGACACCTCTTCCTGTTCTTTGCATTTTTCACACCTTTTCATGCTCCTCGTATTTTTCACACCTTTTCATGCTCCTCGTATTATTCAGACCTTTTCATGCTCTTCATATTTTTCAAACCTTGTCGTGCTCCTCCTATTTTTCAAGTCTTTTCATGCTCCTCGTATTTTTCACACCTTTTCATGCTCCTCGTATTTTTCACCTTTTCATCCACCTCGTATTTTTCACACCTTTTCCTGATCCTCGTATTTTTCACACCTTTTCTTACTCTTCGAATTTTTCACACCTTTTCGTGCTCCTCGTACTTTTCACACCTTTTCACGCTCTTCGTATTTTTGACACCTTTTCATGCTCCTCGTATTTTTCAGACCTTTTCCTTGTCTTTGAATTTTTCACACCTTTTTATGCTCCTCGTATTTTTCACACCTTTTCCTGCTGTCGTATTTTTCACACCTTTCCATGCGCCTCGTATTTTACACACTTTATCATGCTCCTCGTATTCTTCAGACCTTTTCATGATCTTCGTATTTTTCACACCTTTTCATTCTCCTCATATTTTTCATCTTTTCCTTCTCTCGTATTTTTCACACCTTTTCAAGCTCCTCGTATTTTTCACACCGTGTCATGCTCCTCGTACTTTTCAGACCTTTTCATGCTCTCATATATTTCAAACCTTGTCATGCTCCTCGTATTTTTCACGCCTTTCCCTGCTCCTCGTATTTTTCACACATTGCCATGCTCCTCATATTTTTCACACCTTTTCATGCTCCTCGTATTTTTCAGACCTTTTCATGCTCCTCGTATTTTTCAGACTTTTTCACGCCCTTCATATTTTTCACACCTGTTCACGCTCCTCGTATTTTTCACACCTTTTCATGCACCTCGTATTTTTCAGACCTTTTCATTCTCTTCATATTTTTCACAACTTTTTCTGCTCCTCGGTTTTTTCACACGTTTTCATGCTCTTCGTATTTTTCAGACCTTTTCATGCTCTTTGTATTTTTCACCACTTTTCATTCTCCTCGTATTTTTCACGCCTTTTCCTGCTCCTCGTGTTTTTTACACGATGTCATGCTCCTGGTATTTTCACACCTTGTCATGCTCCTCGTATTTTTCACACCTTTTCCTTCTCCTCGTATTTTTCACACCTTTTCATGCTCCTCGTATTTTTCACACCTTTTCTTTATTATTATTATTATTATTATTATTTTGTCATACATTGATATGAATCAGCCATAGATTTACACGTATTCCCCATCCCGATCCCCCCTCCTACCTCCCTCTCCACCCGATTCCTCGGGGTCCTCCCAGTGCACCAGGTCCGGGCACTTGTCTTATGCATTCCACCTGGGCTGGTGATCTGTTTCACCATAGATAGTATACATGCTGTTCTTTTGAAATATCTCACCCTCACATTCTCCCACAGAGTTCAAAAGTCTGTTCTGTATTACTGTGCCTCTTTTTCTGTTTTGAATATAAGGTTATCGTTACCATCTTTCTAAATTCCATATATATGTGTTAGTATGCTGTAATGTTCTTTATCTTTCTGGCTTACTTCACTCTGTATAAGGGGCTCCAGTTTCATCCATCTCATTAGGACTGGTTCAAATGAATTCTTTTTAATGGCTGAGTAATATTCCATGGTGTATATGTACCACAGCTTCCTTATCCATTCATCTGCTGATGGGCATCTAGGTTGCTTCCATGTCCTGGCTATTATAAACAGTGCTGTGATGAACATTGTGGTACACGTGTCTCTTTCAGATCTGGTTTCCTCAGTGTGCATGCCCAGAAGTGGGATTGCTGGGTCATATGGCAGTTCTATTTCCAGTTTTTTAAGAAATCTCCACACTGTTTTCCATAGCAGCTGTACTAGTTTGCATTCCCACCAACAGTGTAAGAGGGTTCCCTTTTCTCCACACCCTCTTCAGCATTTATTGCTTGTAGACATTTGGATAGCAGCCATCCTGACTGGCGTGTAATGGTACCTCATTGTGGTTTTGATTTGCATTTCTCTAATAATGAGTGATGTTGAGCATCTTTTCATGTGTTTGTTAGCCATCTGTATGTCTTCTTTGGAGAAATGTCTGTTTAGTTCTTTGGCCCATTTTTTGATTGGGTCATTTATTTTTCTGGAATTGAGCTGTAGGAGTTGCTTGTATATTTTTGAGATTAATCCTTTGTCTGTTTCTTCAGTTGCTATTATTTTCTCCCAATCTGAAGGCTGTCTTTTCACCTTACTTATAGTTTGCTTTGTAGTGCAAAAGCTTTTAAGTTTCATTAGGTCCCATTTGTTTATTTTTACTTTTATTTCCAATATTCTGGGAGGTGGGTCATAGAGGATCTTGCTGTGATTTATGTCCGAGAGAGTTTTGCCTATGTTCTCCTCTAGGAGTTTTATAGTTTCTGGTCTTACATTTAGATCTTTAATCCATTTTGAGTTTATTTTTGTGTCTCCAAAAAGCAGGAATAGAAGGAACATACCTCAACATAATAAAAGCTATATATGACAAACCCGCAGCGAGCATCACCCTCAATGGTGAAAAATTGAAAGCATTTACCCTGAAATCAGGAACAAGACAAGGGTGCCCACTCTCACCACTACTATTCAACATAGTGTTGGAAGTTCTGGCCACAGCAATCAGAGCAGAAAAAGAAGTAAAAGGAATCCAGATAGGAAAAGAAGAAGTGAAACTCTCACTGTTTGCAGATGACATGATCCTCTACATAAAAAACCCTAAAGTCTCTACCAGAAAATTACTAGAGCTAATCAATGAATATAGTAAAGTTGCAGGATATAAAATTAACACACAGAAATCCCTTGCATTCCTATATACTAACAATGAAAAAACAGAAAGAGAAATTAAAGAAACAATACCATTCACCATTGCAACAAAAAGAATAAAATACTTAGAAGTATATCTACCTAAAGAAGCAAAGGACCTATACATAGAAAACTATAAAACACTGATGAAAGAAATCAAAGAGGACACAAACAGATGGAGAAACATACCGTGTTCATGGATTGGAAGAATCAAAATTGTCAAAATGGCTATTCTATCCAAAGCAATCTATAGATTCAATGCAATCCCTATCAAGTTACCAACGGTATTTTTCACAGAAGTAGCCCAAAGAATTTCACAATTTGTATGGAAATACAAAAAACCTCGAATAGCCAAAGTAATCTTGAGAAAGAAGAATGGAACGGGAGGAATCAACCTGCCTGACTTCAGACTCTACTACAAAGCCACAGTCATCAAGACAGTATGGTACTGGCACAAAGACAGAAATATAGATCAATGGAACAGAATAGAAAGCCCAGAGATAAATCCACGGACCTATGGACACCTTATCTTTGACAAAGGAGGCAAGGATATACAATGGAAAAAAGACAACCTCTTTAACAAGTGGTGCTGGGATAACTGGTCAACCACTTGTAAAAGAATGAAACTAGAACATTTTCAGACCTTTTCATGCTCTTCGAAATTTCACACCTTTTCACGCTCTTCATATTTTTCACACCTTTTCACGCTCTCCGTATTTTTGACACCTTTTCATGCTCCTCGTATTTTTCAGACCATTTCATGCTTATCGTATATTTCACACCTTTTCCTGGTCTTTGAATTTTTCACACCATTCTATGCTCCTCGTATTTTTCACACCTTTTCCTGCTGTCGTAATTTTCACACCTTTTCATGCTCCTCGTATTTTTCACACATTTTCATGCTCCTCGTATTCTTCAGACCTTTTCATGCTCTTCGTATTTTTCACACCTTTTCATTCTCCTCGTATTTTTCACAACTTTTCATGCTCCTCGTATTTTTCAGACCTTTTCATTCTCTTCGTATTTTTCAAACCTTGTCCTGCTCCTCGTATTTTTCAGACCCTTTCATGCTCTTCATATTTTTCACACCTTGTCATACTCCTCGTATTTGTCAGACCTTATCATGCTCCTCGTATATTTCACACCTTGTCATGCTCCTCGTATTTTTCACACCTTGTTATGCTCCTCGTATTTTTCACACCTTGTCATGTTGCTCGTATTTTTCATATCTTGTCATGCTCCTCGTATTTTTCAGGCTTTTTCATGCTCCTAGAATTTTTCAGATCTTTTCATGCTCCTCGTATTTTCACACCTTTTCATGCTCCTCATATTTTTCACACATTTTTCTATTCTTCGAATTTTTCACACCTTTTCATGCTCCTTGTATTTTTCACACCTTTATATGCTCCTCGTATTTTTCACACCTTTTCATGCTCCTCATATTTTTCAGATCTTTTCATGCTCCTCGAATTTTTCAGACCATTTCACGCTCTTCATATTTTTCACACGTTTTCACGCTCTTCGTATTTTTCACACCTTTTCATGCTCCTCGAATTTTTCACACCGTTTCATGCTCCTCGTATATTTCAGACCTTTTCATCCTCCTCGTATTTTTCAACCTTTTCATGCTCTTCATATTTTTCACACCTTTTCATGTTCCTCGTATTTTTCACACCTTGTCATGCTCGTCATATTTTTCAGATCTTTTCATGTTCCTCCTACTTTTCACACCTTGTCATGCTCCTCGTATTTTTCTCAACTTGTCATGCTCCTCATATTTTTCACACCTTGTCATGATCCTCGTATTTTTCACACCTTTTCTTGCTCCTCGGATTTTTCACACGTTTTAATGCTCCTCATATTTTTCAGACCTTTTCATGCTCCTCGTATTTGTCAGACCTTTTCATGCTCCTCCAAATTTTCACAGCTTGTCATGCTCCTCATATTTTTCCCACCTTTTCATGCTCTTCATATTTTTCACACCTTTTCATGCTCCTCGTATTTTTCACACCTTGTCATGCTCCTCGTATTTGTCAAAGCTTTTCATGCTCTTCATATTTTTCACACCTTTTCCTGCTCTTCGTATTTTTCACATCTTGTCATGCTCCTCGTATTTTTCACACATTTTCATGCTCCTCGAATATTTCAGACCTTTTCACGCGCTTCATATTTTTCACACCTTTTCATTCTCTTCGTATTTTTGACAACTTTTCATGCTCCTCGTATTTTTCAGACCTTTTCATGCTCCTCGGATTTTTCAGATCTTTTCACTCTCCTCGTATTTTTGACAATTTTTCATGCTCCTCGTTTATTTCACACCTTGTCATGCTCCTCGTATTTTTCACACCTTTTCATGCTCCTCTTGTTTTTCAGACATTTTCATGCTCCTCGAATTTTTCACACCCTGTCATGCTACTCGTATGTTTCACACCTTGTCATGCTCCTTGTATTTTTCAAACCTTTTCATGCTCTTCATATTTTTCACACCTTTTCCTGCTACTCGAATTTTTCACACGTTTTCATGCTCCTCGTATTTTTCACACCTGTTCATGCTCCTCGTATTTTTCAGACATTTTCATGCTCCTCGTATTTTTCACACTTTTTTAAGCTCTACGTATTTTTGACACCTTTTCATGCTCCTCTTATTTTTCAGACCTTTTCTTGCTCCTCGTATTTGTCAGACATTCTCATGCTCCTCGTATTTTTCACACCTTTTCATGCTCTTCATATTTTTGACACCTTTTCATGCTCCTCATATTTTTCAGACCTTTTCATGCTCTTCGTATTTTTCACACCTTTTCATGCCCCTCGTGTTTTTCACACCTGTCATGCTTCTCGTAATTTTCAGACCTTTTCATGCTTCTCATATATTTCACACCTTTTCTTGCTCCTCGAATTTTTCACACCTTTTATTGCTCCTCGTATATTTCAGACCTTTTCATGCTTATCGTATTTTTCACACCTTATTATGCTCCTTGTATTTTTCAAACCTTTTCATGCTCCTCGTATTTTTCACACCTTTTCCTGCTCCTCGAATATTCACACTTTTTAAGGCTCCTCGTATTTTTCAGATCTTCACATGCTCCTCAATTTTGTCAGACCTTTCCATGCTCCTCATATTTTTCACACCTTCTCATGCTCCTCTCATTTTTCAGACACTTTCATGCTCCTCATATTTTTCACACCTTGTCATGATACTCGAATTTTTCAGACTTTTTCATGCTCCTCGTAGTGTTCACACCTTGTCATGCTCCACGTGTTTTTCACACCTTGTCATGCTCCTCGTATTTTTCACACCTTTTCCTGCTCTTCGAATTTTTCACACTTTTTAATGATCCTCGTATTTTTCAGACCTTTCCTGTTCTTCCTATTTTTCAAACCTTTTCATGCTCCTCGTATTTTTCACACCTTTTTATGCTCCTCGTATTTTTCAGACGTTTTCATGCTCCTCGTATTTTTCAGTCCTTTTCACACTCTTCATATTTTTCACACCTTTTCACACTCTTCGTATTTTTCACACCATTTCATGCTCCTCGTATTTTGCAGACCTTTACAAGCTCCTCGTATTTTTCACACCTTGTCACGCTCTTCTTATTTTTCACAACTTCTCATGTTCTTCGTTATTTTCTAGAGTGCCATTAAGGAAACCAAGACTCCTTTCATGTTTGATGTGGAACACGGAATTGCTCTGCATGCAGTGCAGGGGAATCGGGCCTCATATCGCGGCGAGGGGAACTCTCATGGTTTTTCTCGAGTTGTGGCTGGAACCTTGTGTATATTCTCGAGGTACCACTGGGAGGGTCCTTCCAGACACGTGTTTGTTCAGCGACGTAAGGACTTCTGCATAGATGCGAGGGACAGCTCGGGATTCTCCTCGAGTCTTGGCATGGCAATTGGGATCCATCTCCACGTGAGGCGGGAGACCCAGGGACCCTTTCCACGTGCCACAGGGATCCCGTGACTCCTATCAATTTTCAAGAGGAGTCAGGCATCGTCTCCTTTGGAAGCATTGATCTCCACGTACCTCTCGAATTTTAAAAAGATGTGAGCCCTCCGGTCTCGATGAGACGGAGAACTAGGTCTTTCTCTGTGGTCTCCACAAGGGATTCAGACATCCCTTCATCTTGGGAGATGCAGGATGAGCCTGCATTCAATTCACTGCAGGGATATCTGGCCTTACTTCGAGTCAGAGCATCTCGATGTCCATTCCACTTGAGGCCACAAACTCAGGGTCCCTCTCACATACCTATAGCTGAGAGAAGCCTCCGCTTGAGGTGCTTGTGGAAAGTTGGTATTCCTCTTGAGTCGAAGCCAGGGACGAAGCTCTCATCTCGAGTTGATTTGGGGTGCACGGAGCCCTTTCGTGTTGCTACAGTGACCTCAGGATCCCTCTAGACTTGAGACAGTGTTCTTGGGTTTTCTCTGAAGTGCCATCAAGGAAATCAAGGCTCCTTTCACGTTTGATGTGGAACACGGAATTGCTCTGCACGCAGTGCTGGGGAATCGGGCCTCATCTCGCGGCGAGGGGGAAGTCTCATGGTTTTTCTCGAGTTGCGGCCCGAACCTGGGGTATATTCTCGAGTTACGACGGGGAGGGCCCTTCCAGACACGTGTTTGTTCAGCGACGTCAGGACTCCTGCCTAGGTGCGAGGGACACCTCGTGATTCTCCTCGAGTCTTGGCATGGCAATTGGGACGTATCTCCACCTGAGGCGGGAGACCCAGGGTCCCTTTCCACGTGCCACAGGGATCTTGGGACTCCTATCCATTTTCAAGAGGAGTCAGGCATCGTCTCCTTTGGAAGCATTGATCTCCGCGGACCTCTCAAGTTTTCAAAGGATGTGACGCCTCCGGTCGCGAAGAGGCAGAGAAATAGGTCTTTCTCTGGAGCCTCTACAGGGGATTCAGACATCCCTTCGTCTTAGGAGATGAAAGACGAGCCTGCATTCAATTCACTGCAGGGATATCCTGCCTTACTTCGAGTCAGAGCATCTCGGTGTCCATTCCACTTGAGGCCACAAACTCAGGGTCCCTCTCACATGCCTGTAGCTGAGAGAAGCCTCCTCTTCAGGTGCTTGTGGAAAGTTCGTATTCCTCTTGAGTCGAAACTAGGGACTAAGCTCTCATCTCGAGTTGATTTGGGGTCCACGGAGCCCTTTCGTGATGCTACAGTGACATAAGGATCCCTCAAGATTTGAGACACTGATCTTGGGTTTTCTCTGGAGTGCCATCAAGGAAATCAAGGCTCCTTTCACGTTTGATGTGGAGCACGGAATTGCTCTACACACAGTGCAGGGGAATCAGGCCTCATCTCATGGCGAGGGGAAAGTCTCATGGTTTTTCTCGAGTTGCGGCCCGAACCTGGGGTATATTCTCAAGTTACGGCGGGGAGGGCCCTTCCAGACACGTGTTTGTTCAGCGACGTCAGGACTCCTGCCTAGGTGCGAGGGACACCTCGGGATTCTCCTCGAGTCTTGGCATGGCAATTGGGACGCGTCTCCACATGAGGTGGGAGACCCAGGGTCCCTTTCCACGTGCCACAGGGATCCTGGGACTCCTATCCATTTTCAAGAGGAGTCAGGCATCGTCCCCTTTGGAAGCATGGATCTCCGCGAACCTCTCGAGTTTTCAAAAAATGTGAGGCCTCCGGGCGCGATGAGGCGGAGAACTAGGTCTTTCTCTGTGGTCTCCACAGGGGATTCAGACATCCCTTCGTCTTGGGAGATGCAACACGAGCCTGCATTGAATACACTGCAGGGATATCCAGCCTTATTTCGAGTCAGAGCATATCGGTGTCCATTCCACTTGAGGCCACAAACTCAGGGTCCCTCTCACATACCTGTAGCTGAGAGAAGCCTCCTCCTGAGGTGCTTGTGGAAAGTTGGTATTCCCCTTGAGTCGAAGCCAGGGACTAAGCTCTCATCTCGAGTTGATTTGGGGTCCACGTAGCCCTTTCATGTTGCTACAGTGACCTCAGGATCCCTCTAGACTTGAGACAGTGATCTTGGGTTTT
Source organism: Dama dama (assembly GCF_033118175.1). Taxonomy (NCBI): domain Eukaryota; kingdom Metazoa; phylum Chordata; class Mammalia; order Artiodactyla; family Cervidae; genus Dama; species Dama dama. The sequence continues at coordinate 1,935,473 of NW_026870900.1, forward strand.
CTCTGGAGTGCCATCAAGGAAATCAAGGCTCCTTTCACGTTTGATGTGGAACACGGAATTGCTCTGCACGCAGTGCAGGGGAATCGGGCCTCATCTCGCGGCGAGGGGGAAGTCTCATCGTTTTTCTCGAGTTGCCGCCGGAACCTGGTGTATATTCTCGAGTGATGACTGGGAGGGACCTTCCAGACCCGTGTATCTTCAGCGACGTCAGGACGCCTGTCTAGGTGCGAGGGACACCTCGGGATTCTCCTCGAGTCTTGGCATAGCAATTGGGAAGCGTCTCCACGTGAGGCGGGAGACCCAGAGTCCCTTTCCACGTGCCACAGGGATCCTGGGACTCCTGTCCATTTTCAAGAGGAGTCAGGCATCGTCTCCTTTGGAAGCATTGATCTCCGCAGTCCTCTCGAGTTTTCAAAGGATATGAGGCCTCCGGTCGCGATGAGGCGGAGAACTAGGTCATTCTCTGTGGTCTCCACAGGGGATTCAGACATCCCTTCGTCTTGGGAGATGCAACACGAGCCTGCATTGAATTCACTGCAGGGATATCGGGCCTTACTTCGAGTCAGAGCATCTCGGTGTCCATTACACTTGAGGCCACAAACTCAGGGTCCCTCTCACATACCTGTAGCTGAGAGAAGCCTCCTCTTGAGGTGCTTGTGGAAAGTTCGTATTCCCCTTGAGTAGAAGCCAGGGACTAAGCTCTCATCTCGAGTTGATTTGGTGTCCACGGAGCCCTTTCGTGTTGCTCCAGTGACCTCAGGATCCCTCTAGACTTGAGACAGTGATCTTGGGTTTTCTCTCGAGAGCCATCAAGGAAATCAAGGCTCCTTTCACGTTTGATGTGGAACACGGAATTGCTCTGCACGCAGTGCAGGGGAATCGGGCCTCATCTCGCGGCGAGGGGGAAGTCTCATGGTTTTTCTCGAGTTGCGGCCCGAACCTGGGGTATATTCTCGAGTTACGACGGGGAGGGCCCTTCCAGACACGTGTTTGTTCAGCGACGTCAGGACTCCTGCCTAGGTGCGAGGGACACCTCGGGATTCTCCTCGAGTCTTGGCATGGCAATTGGGACGCGTCTCCATGTGAGGCGGGAGACCCAGAGTCCCTTTCCACGTGCCACAGGGAACCTGGGACTCCTATCCATTTTCAAGAGGACTCAGGCATCGTCTCCTTTGGAAGCATTGATCTCCGCGGACCTCTCGAGTTTTCAAAGGATGTGAGGCATCCGGTGGTGATGAGGCGGAGAACTAGGTCTTTCTCTGTGGTCTCCACAGGGGATTCAGACATCCCTTCGTTTTGGGAGATGCAACACGAGCCTGCATTCAATTCACTGCAGGGATATCCGGCCTTACTTCGAGTCAGAGCATATCGGTGTCCATTCCACTTGAGGCCACAAACTCAGGGTCCCTCTCACATACCTGTAGCTGAGAGAAGCCTCCTCTTGAGGTGCTTGTGGAAAGTTTTTATTCCTCTTGAGTCGAAGCCAGGGACTAAGCTCTCATCTCGAGTTGATTTGGGGTCCACGGAGCCCTTTCGTTTTGCTCCAGTGACCTCAGGATCCCTCTAGACTTGAGAAAGTGATCTTGGGTTTTCTCTGGAGTGCCATCAAGGAAATCAAGGCTCCTTTCACGTTTGATGTGGAACACGGAATTGCTCTGCATGCAGTGCAGGGGAATCTGGCCTCATCTCGTCGCGAGGGGGAAGTCTCATGGTTTTTCTCGAGTTGCAGCCGGAACCTGGGGTATATTCTCGAGTTACGACGGGGAGGGCCCTTCCAGACACGTGTTTGTTCAGCGACGTCAGGACTCCTGCCTAGGTGCGAGGGACACCTCCGGATTCTCCTCGAGTCTTGGCATGGCAATTGAGACGCGTCTCCACCTGAGGCGGGAGACCCAGAGTCCCTTTCACGTTCCAAGGGGAACCTGGGACTCCTATCCATTTTCAAGAGGACTCAGGCATCGTCTCCTTTGGAAGCATTGATCTCCGCAGACCTCTGGAGTTTTCAAATGATGTGAGGACTCCGGTGGTGAAGAGGCGGAGAACTAGGTCTTTCTCTGTGGTCTCCTCAGGGGATTCAGACATCCCTTCGTCTTGGGAGATGCAAGACGAGCCTGCACTCAATTCACTGCAGGGATATCCGGCCTTACTTCGAGTCAGAGCATCTCGGTGTCCATTCCACTTGAGGCCACAATCTCAGGGTCCCTCTCACATACCTGTAGCTGAGAGAAGCCTCCTCTTGAGGTGATTGTGGAAAGTTGGTATTCCCCTTGAGTCGAAGCCAGGGACTAAGCTCTCATCTCGAGTTGATTTGGGGTCCACGTAGCCCTTTCATGTTGCTACAGTGACCTCAGGATCCCTCTAGACTTGAGACAGTGATCTTGGGTTTTCTCTGGAGTGCCATCAAGGAAATCAAGGCTCCTTTCACGTTTGATGTGGAACACGGAATTGCTCTGCACGCAGTGCAGGGGAATCGGGCATCATCTCGCGGCGAGGGGGAAGTCTCATGGTTTTTCTCGAGTTGCCGCCGGAACCTGGGGTATATTCTCGTGTTACGGCGGGGAGGGCCCTTCCACACACGTGTTTCTTCAGCGACGTCAGGACTCCTGCATAGGTGCGAGGGACACATCGGGATTCGCCTCGAGTCTTGGCATGGCAATTGGGACGCGTCTGCACGTGAGGCGGGAGACCCAGGGTCCCTTTCCACGTGCCACAGTGATCCTGGGACTCCTATCCATTTTCAAGAGGAGTCAGGCATCGTCTCCTTTGGAAGCACTGATCTCCGCGGACCTCTCGAGTTTTCAAAGGATGTGAGGCCTCCGGGCGCGATGAGGCGGAGAACTAGGTCTTTCTCTGTGGTCTCCACAGGGGATTCAGACATCCCTTCGTCTTGGGAGATGCAAGACGAGCCTGCATTCAATTCACTGCAGGGATATCCGGCCTTACTTCGAGACAGAGCATCTCAGTGTCCATTCCACTTGAGGCCACAAACTCAGGGTCCCTCTCACATACCTGTAGCTGAGAGAAGCCTCCTCTTGAGGTGCTTGTGGATAGTTGGTATTCCTCTTGAGTCGAAGCCAGGGACTAAGCTGTCATCTCGAGTTGATTTGGGGTCCACGGAGCCCTTTCCTGTTGCTACAGTGACCTCAGGATCCCTCTAGACTTGAGACAGTGATCTTGAGTTTTCTATGGAGTGCCATCAAGGAAATCAAGGCTCCTTTCACGTTCGATTTGGAACACAGAATTGCTCTGCACGCAGTGCAGGGGAATCTGGCCTCATCTCGCGGCCAGCAGGAACTCTCATGGTTTTACTCGAGTTGCACCCGGAACCTGGGGTATATTCTCGAGTTACGACGGGGAGGGCCCTTCCAGACAAGTGTTTGTTCAGCGACGTGAGGACTCCTGCCTAGGTGCGAGGGACACCTTGGGAATCTCCTCGAGTCTTGGCATGGAAATTGGGACGCGTCTCCACGTCAGGCGGGAGACCCAGGGTCCCTTTCCACGTGCCACAGGGATCCTGGGACTCCTATCCATTTTCAAGAGGAGTCAGGCATCGTCTCCTTTGGAAGCATTGATCTCCGCGGACCTCTCGAGTTTTCAAAGGATGTGAGGCCTCCAGTCGCTATGAGGCGGAGAACTAGGTCTTTCTCTGTGGTCTCCACAGGGGATTCAGACATCCCTTCGTCTTGGGAGATGCAAGACGAGCCTGTATTCAATTCACTGCAGGTATATCCGGACTTACTTCGAGTCAGAGCATCTCGCTGTCCATTCCACTTGAGGCCACAAACTCAGGGTCCCTCTCACATACCTGTAGCTGAGAGAAGCCTCCTCTTGAGGTGCTTGTGGAAAGTTGGTATTCCTCTTGAGTCGAAGCCAGGGACTAAGCTCTCATCTCGAGTTGATTTGGGGTCCACGGAGCCTTTCGTCTTGCTACAGTGACCTCAGGATCCCTCTAGACTTGAGACAGTGATCTTGGGTTTTCTCTGGAGAGCCATCAAGGAAATCAAGGCTCCTGTCACGTTTGATGTGGAACACGGAATTGTTATGCCCGCAGTGGAGGGGAATCGGGCCTCATCTCACGGCGAGGGGGAAGTCTCATGGTTTTTCTCGAGTTGCCGCCGGAACCTGGGGTATATTCTCGAGTTACGACGGGGAGGGCCCTTCCAGACACGTGTTGGTTCAGGGACATCAGGACTCCTGCCTAGGTGCGAGTGACACCTCGGGATTCTCCTCGAGTCTCGGCATGGCAATTGGGACGCGTCTCCACGTGAGGCTGGAGACCCAGAGTCCCTTTCCACATGCCACAGGGATCCTGGGAATCCTATCCATTCAAGAGGAGTCAGGCATCGTCTCCTTTGGAAGCATTGATCTCCGCGGACCTCTCGAGTTTTCAAAGGATGTGAGGCCTCCGGGCGCGATGAGGCGGAGAACTAGGTCTTTCTCTGTAGTCTCCACAGGGGATTCAAACATCCCTTCGTCTTGGGAGATGCAAGACGAGCCTGCATTCAATTCACTGCAGGGATGTCCGGCCTTACTTCGAGTCAGAGCATCTCAGTGTCCATTCCACTTGAGGCCACAAACTCAGGGTCCCTCTCACATACCTGTAGCTGAGAGAAGCCTCCTCTTGAGGTGCTTGTGGATAGTTGGTATTCCTCTTGAGTCGAAGGCAGGGACTAAGCTGTCATCTCAAGTTGATTTGGGGTCCACGGAGCCCTTTCCTGTTGCTACAGTGACCTCAGGATCCCTCTAGAATTGAGACAGTGTTCTTGGGTTTTCTCTGGAGTGCCATCAAGGAAATCAAGGCTCCTTTCACGTTCGATGTGGAACACGGAATTGCTCTGCACGCAGTGCAGGGGAATTGGACCTCATCTCGCGGCGAGGGGGAAGTCTCATGGTTTTTCTCAGATTGCGGCCGGAACCTTGGTTTTATTCTCGAGTTACTACGGGGAGGGCCCTTCCAGACACGTGTTTGTTCAGCGACGTCAGGACTCCTGCCTAGGTGCGAGCGACACCTCCGGATTCTCCTCGAATCTTGGCATGGCAATTGGGACGCGTCTCCACGTGAGGCGGGAGACCCAGAGTCCATTTCCACGTGCCACAGGGATCCTGGGACTCCTATCCATTTTCAAGAGGACTCAGGCCTCGTCTCCTTTGGAAGCATTGATCTCCGCAGACCTCTCGAGTTTTCAAAGGATGTGAGGCCTCCGGTCGCGATGAGGCGGAGAACTAGGGCTTTCTCTGTGGTCTCCACAGGGGATTCAAACATCCCTTCGTCTTCGGAGATGCAAGACGAGCCTGCATTCAATTCACTGCAGGGATATCCGGCCTTACTTCGAGTCAGAGCATCTCTGTGTCCATTCCACTTGAGGCCACAAACTCAGGGTCCCTCTCACATACCTGTAGCTGAGAGAAGCCTCCTCTTGAGGTGCTTGTGGAAAGTTGGTATTCCTCTTGAGCCGAAGCCAGGGACCAAGCTCTCATCTCGAGTTGTTTGGGGTCCATGGAGCCCTTTCGTGTTGCTACAGTGACCTCAGGATCCCTCTAGACTTGAGACAGTGATCTTGGGTTTTGTCTGGAGTGCCATCAAGGAAATCAAGGCTCCTTTCACGTTGATGTGGAACACGGAATTGCTCTGCACGCAGTGCAGGGGAATCGGGCCTCATCTCGCGGCGAGGGGGAAGTCTCATCGTTTTTCTCGAGTTGCCGCCGGAACCTGGGGTATATTCTCGAGTTACGACGGGGAGGGCCCTTCCAGACCCGTGTTTGTTCGGCGACGTCAGGACTCCTTCCTAGGTGCGAGGGACACCTCGGGATTCTCCTCGAGTCTTGGCATGGCAAGTGGGACGCGTCTGCACGTGAGGCGGGAGACCCAGGGTCCCTTTCCACGTGCCACAGGGATCCTGGGACTCCTATCCATTTTCAAGAGGACTCAGGCATCGTATTCCTTTGGAAGCATTGATCTCCGCAGACCTCTCGAATTTTCAAAGGATGTGAGGCATCCGTTGGCTATGAGGCGGAGAACTAGGTCTTTCTCTGTGGTCTCCTCAGGGATTTCAGACATCCCTTCGTCTTGGGAGATGCAAGACGAGCCTGCATTCAATTCACTGCACGGATATCCGGCCTTACTTCGAATCAGAGCATCTCTGTGTCCATTCCACTTGAGGCCACAAACTCAGGGTCCCTCTCACATACATGTAGCTGAGAGAAGCCTCCTCTTGAGGTGCTTGTGGAAAGTTGGTATTCTTCTTCAGTCGAAGGCAGGGACTAAGCTGTCATCTCGAGTTGATTTGGGGTCCACAGAGCCCTTTCCTGTTGCTACAGTAACCTCAGGATCCCTCTAGACTTGAGACAGTGATCTTGGGTTTTCTCTGGAGTGCCGTCAAGGAAATCAAGGCTCCTTTCACGTTTGATGTGGAACACGGAATTGCTCTGCACGCAGTGCAAGGGATTCGGGCCTCATCTCGCGGCGAGGGGGAAGTCTCATGGTTTTTCTCGAGTTGCGGCCGGAACCTGGGGTATATTCTCGAGTTACGACGGGGAGGGCCCTTCCACACACGTGTTTGTTCAGCGACGTCAGGACTCCTGCCAAGTGTGAGGGACACCTCGGGATTCTCCTCGAGTCTTGGCACGGAAATTGGGACGCGTCTCCACGTGAGGCGGGAGACCCAGGGTCCCTTACCACGTGCCACAGGGATCCTGGGACTCCTATCCATTTTCAAGAGGAGTCAGGCATCGTCTCTTTGGAAGCATTGATCTCCGTGGACCACTCGAGTTTTCAAAGGATGTGAGGCCCCTGGTCGCAATGAGGGGGAGGACTAGGTCTTTCTCTGTGGTCTCCACAGGGCATTCAGACATCCCTTCGTCTTGGGAGATGCAAGACGAGCCTGCATTCAATTCACTGCAGGGATATCCGGCCTTACGTCGAGTCAGAGCATCTCGGTGTCCATTCCACTTGAGGCCACAAACTCAGGGTCCCTCTCACATACCTGTAGCTGAGAGAAGCCTCCTCTTGAGGTGCTTGTGGAAAGTTGGTATTCCTCTTGAGTCGAAGCCAGGGTCTAAGCTCTCATCTCGAGTTAATTTGGGGTCCACGGAGCCTTTCGTCTTGCTACAGTGACCTCAGGATCCCTCTAGACTTGAGCCAGTGATCTTGGGTTTTCTCTGGAGTGCCATCAAGGAAATCCAGGCTTCTTTCACGTTTGATGTGGAACACGGAATTGCTCTGCATGCAGTGCAGGGGAATCGGTCCTTATCTCGTGGCGAGGGGGAAGTCTCATGGTTTTTCTCGAGTTGCGTCCGGAACCTGGGGTATATTCTTGAGTTACGACGGGGAGGGCCCTTCCAGACCCGTGTTTCTTCATCGACGTCAGGACGCCTGCCTAGGTGCGAGGGACACCTCGGGATTCTCCTCGAGTCTTGGCATGGCAATTGGGACGCGTCTCCATGTGAGGCAGGAGACCCAGTGTCCCTTTCCTCGTGCCACAGGGTTCCTGAGACTCCTATCCATTTTCAAGAGGAGTCAGGCATCGTCTCCTTTGGAAGCATTGATCTCCGCAGACCTCTCGAGTTTTCAAAGGATGTGAGGCATCCGGTGGCTATGAGGCGGAGAACTAGGTCTTTCTCTGTGGTCTCCTCAGGGATTTTAGACATCCCTTCGTCTTGGGAGATGCAAGACGAGCCTGCATTCAATTCACTGCAGGGATATCCAGCCTTACTTCGAGTCAGAGCATCTCGGTGGCCATTCCACTTGAGGCCACAAACTAAGGGTCCCTCTCACATACCTGTAGCTGAGAGAAGCCTCCTCTTGAGGTGCTTGTGGAAAGTTGTTATTCCTCTTGAGTCGAAGCCAGGGACTAAGCTCTCATCTCGAGTTGATTTGGGGTCCACGGAGCCTTTCGTGTTGCTCCAGTGACCTCAGGATCCCTCTAGACTTGAGACAGTGATCTTGGGTTTTCTCTGGAGTGCCATCAAGGAAATCAAGGCTCCTTTCACGTTTGATGTGGAACACGGAATTGCTCTGCCCACAGTGCAGGGGAATTGGGCCTCATCTCGCGGCGAGGGTGAAGTTTCATGGTTTTTCTCGAGTTGCGGCCGGAACCTGGGGTATATTTTCGAGTTACGATGGGGAGGGCCCTTCCAGACACGTGTTTGTTCAGCGACGTCAGGACTCCTGCCTAGGTGTGAGGGACAACTCGGGATTCTCCTCGAGTCTTGGCATGGCAATTGGGACGCGTCTCCACGTGAGGCGGGAGACCCAGGGACCCTTTCCACGTGCCACAGGGATCCTGGGACTCCTATCCATTTTCAAGAGGAGTCAGGCATCGTCTCCTTTGGAAGCATTGATCTCCGCGGACCTTTCGAGTTTTCAAAGGATGTGAGGCCTCCGGTCGCGATGAGGCGGAGAACTAGGGCTTTCTCTGTGGTCTCCACAGGGGATTCAAACATCCCTTCGTCTTCGGAGATGCAAGACGAGCCTGCATTCAATTCACTGCAGGGATATCCGGCCTTACTTCGAGTCAGAGCATCTCTGTGTCCATTCCACTTGAGGCCACAAACTCAGGGTCCCTCTCACATACCTGTAGCTGAGAGAAGCCTCCTCTTGAGGTGCTTGTGGAAAGTTGGTATTCCTCTTGAGCCGAAGCCAGGGACCAAGCTCTCATCTCGAGTTGTTTGGGGTCCATGGAGCCCTTTCGTGTTGCTACAGTGACCTCAGGATCCCTCTAGACTTGAGACAGTGATCTTGGGTTTTGTCTGGAGTGCCATCAAGGAAATCAAGGCTCCTTTCACGTTGATGTGGAACACGGAATTGCTCTGCACGCAGTGCAGGGGAATCGGGCCTCATCTCGCGGCGAGGGGGAAGTCTCATCGTTTTTCTCGAGTTGCCGCCGGAACCTGGGGTATATTCTCGAGTTACGACGGGGAGGGCCCTTCCAGACCCGTGTTTGTTCGGCGACGTCAGGACTCCTGCCTAGGTGCGAGGGACACCTCGGGATTCTCCTCGAGTCTTGGCATGGCAAGTGGGACGCGTCTGCACGTGAGGCGGGAGACCCAGGGTCCCTTTCCACGTGCCACAGGGATCCTGGGACTCCTATCCATTTTCAAGAGGACTCAGGCATCGTATTCCTTTGGAAGCATTGATCTCCGCAGACCTCTCGAATTTTCAAAGGATGTGAGGCATCCGTTGGCTATGAGGCGGAGAACTAGGTCTTTCTCTGTGGTCTCCTCAGGGATTTCAGACATCCCTTCGTCTTGGGAGATGCAAGACGAGCCTGCATTCAATTCACTGCACGGATATCCGGCCTTACTTCGAATCAGAGCATCTCTGTGTCCATTCCACTTGAGGCCACAAACTCAGGGTCCCTCTCACATACATGTAGCTGAGAGAAGCCTCCTCTTGAGGTGCTTGTGGAAAGTTGGTATTCTTCTTCAGTCGAAGGCAGGGACTAAGCTGTCATCTCGAGTTGATTTGGGGTCCACAGAGCCCTTTCCTGTTGCTACAGTAACCTCAGGATCCCTCTAGACTTGAGACAGTGATCTTGGGTTTTCTCTGGAGTGCCGTCAAGGAAATCAAGGCTCCTTTCACGTTTGATGTGGAACACGGAATTGCTCTGCACGCAGTGCAAGGGATTCGGGCCTCATCTCGCGGCGAGGGGGAAGTCTCATGGTTTTTCTCGAGTTGCGGCCGGAACCTGGGGTATATTCTCGAGTTACGACGGGGAGGGCCCTTCCACACACGTGTTTGTTCAGCGACGTCAGGACTCCTGCCAAGTGTGAGGGACACCTCGGGATTCTCCTCGAGTCTTGGCACGGAAATTGGGACGCGTCTCCACGTGAGGCGGGAGACCCAGGGTCCCTTACCACGTGCCACAGGGATCCTGGGACTCCTATCCATTTTCAAGAGGAGTCAGGCATCGTCTCTTTGGAAGCATTGATCTCCGTGGACCACTCGAGTTTTCAAAGGATGTGAGGCCCCTGGTCGCAATGAGGGGGAGGACTAGGTCTTTCTCTGTGGTCTCCACAGGGCATTCAGACATCCCTTCGTCTTGGGAGATGCAAGACGAGCCTGCATTCAATTCACTGCAGGGATATCCGGCCTTACGTCGAGTCAGAGCATCTCGGTGTCCATTCCACTTGAGGCCACAAACTCAGGGTCCCTCTCACATACCTGTAGCTGAGAGAAGCCTCCTCTTGAGGTGCTTGTGGAAAGTTGGTATTCCTCTTGAGTCGAAGCCAGGGTCTAAGCTCTCATCTCGAGTTAATTTGGGGTCCACGGAGCCTTTCGTCTTGCTACAGTGACCTCAGGATCCCTCTAGACTTGAGCCAGTGATCTTGGGTTTTCTCTGGAGTGCCATCAAGGAAATCCAGGCTTCTTTCACGTTTGATGTGGAACACGGAATTGCTCTGCATGCAGTGCAGGGGAATCGGTCCTTATCTCGTGGCGAGGGGGAAGTCTCATGGTTTTTCTCGAGTTGCGTCCGGAACCTGGGGTATATTCTTGAGTTACGACGGGGAGGGCCCTTCCAGACCCGTGTTTCTTCATCGACGTCAGGACGCCTGCCTAGGTGCGAGGGACACCTCGGGATTCTCCTCGAGTCTTGGCATGGCAATTGGGACGCGTCTCCATGTGAGGCAGGAGACCCAGTGTCCCTTTCCTCGTGCCACAGGGTTCCTGAGACTCCTATCCATTTTCAAGAGGAGTCAGGCATCGTCTCCTTTGGAAGCATTGATCTCCGCAGACCTCTCGAGTTTTCAAAGGATGTGAGGCATCCGGTGGCTATGAGGCGGAGAACTAGGTCTTTCTCTGTGGTCTCCTCAGGGATTTTAGACATCCCTTCGTCTTGGGAGATGCAAGACGAGCCTGCATTCAATTCACTGCAGGGATATCCAGCCTTACTTCGAGTCAGAGCATCTCGGTGGCCATTCCACTTGAGGCCACAAACTAAGGGTCCCTCTCACATACCTGTAGCTGAGAGAAGCCTCCTCTTGAGGTGCTTGTGGAAAGTTGTTATTCCTCTTGAGTCGAAGCCAGGGACTAAGCTCTCATCTCGAGTTGATTTGGGGTCCACGGAGCCTTTCGTGTTGCTCCAGTGACCTCAGGATCCCTCTAGACTTGAGACAGTGATCTTGGGTTTTCTCTGGAGTGCCATCAAGGAAATCAAGGCTCCTTTCACGTTTGATGTGGAACACGGAATTGCTCTGCCCACAGTGCAGGGGAATTGGGCCTCATCTCGCGGCGAGGGTGAAGTTTCATGGTTTTTCTCGAGTTGCGGCCGGAACCTGGGGTATATTTTCGAGTTACGATGGGGAGGGCCCTTCCAGACACGTGTTTGTTCAGCGACGTCAGGACTCCTGCCTAGGTGTGAGGGACAACTCGGGATTCTCCTCGAGTCTTGGCATGGCAATTGGGACGCGTCTCCACGTGAGGCGGGAGACCCAGGGACCCTTTCCACGTGCCACAGGGATCCTGGGACTCCTATCCATTTTCAAGAGGAGTCAGGCATCGTCTCCTTTGGAAGCATTGATCTCCGCGGACCTTTCGAGTTTTCAAAGGATGTGAGGCCTCCGGTCGCGATGAGGCGGAAAACTAGGTCTTTCTCTGTGGTCTCCACAGGGCATTCAGACATCCCTTCTTCTTCGGAGATGCAAGACGAGCATGCATTGAATTCACTGCAGGGATATCCGGCCTTACTTCGAGTCAGAGCATCTCGGTGTCCATTCCACTTGAGGCCACAAACTCAGGGTCCCTCTCTCATACCTGTAGCTGAGAGAAGCCTCCTCTTGAGGTGCTTGTGGAAAGTTTGTATTCTTCTTCAGTCGAAGCCACGGACTAAGCTCTATCTCGAGTTGATTTGGGGTCCACGGAGCCCTTTAGTGTTGCTACAGTGACCTCAGTATCCCTCTAGACTTGAGACAGTGATCTTCGGTTTTCTCTGGAGTGCCATCAAGGAAATCAAGGCTCCTTTCACGTTTGATGTGGAACACGGAATTGCTCTGCACGCAGTGCAGGGGCATCGGGCCTCATCTCGCGGCGAGGGGGAAGTCTCATGGTTTTTCTCGAGTTGCGACTGGAACCTGGGGTATATTCTCGAGTTACGACGGGGAGGGCCCTTCCAGACCCGTGTTTGTTCAGCGACGTCAGGAAGCCTGCCTAGGTGCGAGGGACACCTCGGGATTCTCCTCGAGTCTTGGCATGGCAACTGGGACGCGTCTCCACGTGAGGCGGGAGACCCAGGGTCCCTTACCACATGCCATAAGGATCCTGGGACTCCTATCCATTTTCAAGAGGAGTCAGGCATCGTCTCCTTTGGAAGCATTGATCTCCGCGGACCTCTTGAGTTTTCAATAGATGTGAGGCCTCCGGTCGCAATGAGGCGGAGAACTAGGTCTTTCTCTGTGGTCTCCACAGGGCATTCAGACATCCCTTCGTCTTGGGAGATGCAAGACGAGCCTGCATTCAATTCACTGCAGGGATATCCGGCCTTACGTCGAGTCAGAGCATCTCGGTGGCCATTCCACTTGAGGCCACAAACTCAGGGTCCCTCTCACATACCTGTAGCTGAGAGAAGCCTCCTCTTGAGGTGCTTGTGGTAAGTTGGTATTCCTCTGGATTCGAAGCCAGGGACGAAACTCTCATCTCGAGTTACGACGTGATTCACACGTGATTCCTACGTGACGCACACGTGATTCACTCGTGATTCAAACGTGATGAACACATGATTCCCAAATGAGGCACACGTGATTCCCACGTGATGCACACGTGACTGACACGTGATTCCCACGTGATGCACACGTGATTCTCACGGGATTCACACGTGATTCCAACGTGATTCCCACATGACGTACACGTGATTCCCACGTGATGCACACGTGACTGACACGTGATTCCTACGTAATGCACACGTGATTTACATGTGACGCTCACGTGATTCACACGTGATTCCCACTTGACTCCCACGTGACGCACAGGTGTTTCGCAAATGATTCCCGCATGACGCACACGTGATTCACACGTGATTCCCGTGTGACACGCACGTGATTCAGACGTGATTCCCACGTGTAGCACACGTGTTTCAAACGTCATTTTCACGTGATGCTCACGTGACTCACACGTGTTTCTCACGTGATTCTCTCGTGATCCACACGTGATTCCCAAGTGATGCACACGTGACTCACAGGTATTTCACACGTGATTCCCACGTGATGCACACGTTACTCACACGTGTTTCACACGTGATTCCCACGTGATGCACACGTGATTCACACGTGATTCTCATGTGACTCCCACGTGACGCACACGTGAGTCCCACGAGATGCACACGTGATGCCATGTGACTCCCAAGTGACGCACAGTTATTTCACACGTGATTCCCAAGTAATGCACACGTGACTCACACGTGTTTCACACCTGATTCCCACCTTTCGCACACGTGATTCACACGTGATTCCCCCAAGCGCACACGTGATTCCCACGTGATTATCCGGTGACGCACACGTGATTTACACGTGAGTCCGCCGTGACGCCTTCGTTTTTCACACGTGATTCGCACGTGACGCACACGTGATTCACACGTGATTCCCCCGTGACGCACACGGGATTCACACGTGATTCCCCCAAGCGCACACGTGATTCCCACGTGATTATCCGGTGACGCACACGTGAGTTACACGTGAGTCCGCCGTGACGCCTTCGTTTTTCACACGTGATTCGCACGTGACGCACACGTGATTCACCCGTGATTCCCTCGTAACGCACACGTGATTCACTTGTGATTCCCCCCGTGACGCACACGTGATTTCCCCATGACGCACACGTGATTCCCACGTGATTCCCCCGTCACACACACGTGATTCACACGTGATTCCCCTGTGATGCACACGTGATTCCCACGTGACGCACACCTGATTCCCACATAATGCACTCGTGACTGACACGTGATTTCCAAGTGACGCACACGTGTTTCACACCTGATTCCCACGTGAAGCACACGTGATTCATACGTGATGCACACGTGACTCCCACGTGACGCACACGTGATTCACACGTGATTTCCATGTGATGCACACGTGATTCACACGTGACTTCCACGTATTGCACACGTGACTCACAGGTGAATCCCACGTGAGTCACACGTGACTGACACGATATTCCCACGTGACGCGCACGTGTTTCACACGTGATACCCACGTGACACACACGTGATTCACAAGTTTTTCCCACGTGATCCCTGCAATACGCACACGTGATTCCCACGTGACGCACACGTGATTCACACGTGATACACACGTGATGCGCACGTGATTCCCACGTGATTTCCACTTGACGCACACGTGACTTACACGTGATTCCCACGTGACGTACACGTGATTCCATACTAATTTCCCCATGAACCACACGTGATTCACAAGTGATTCCCACGTGATGCACACGTGTTTCATACATGATACCCACGTGACACACACGTGATTCACACGTTTTTCCAAAAGATCCCTGCATGACGCACACGTGATTCCCACGTGACGCACACGTGATTCACACGTGATACACATGTGACGCGCACGTGATTCCCACGTGATTTCCACGTGACGCACACGTGATTTACCTGTGATTCCCACGTGACGTACACGTGATTCCATACTGATTCCCACGTGATTCCCCCGTCACGCAAACGTGATTGACACGTGATTCCCACGTGATTCCCACATGATGCACACGTGATTCGCACGCGATTATCCCGTGACGCACACGTGATTCCCCCGTGACACACACGTGATTCACACGTGATTCCCCTGTGACGCACACGTGATTAACTCGTAATTCCCTGGTGATGCACACGTGATTCCTCGTGATTCCCCCGTGACGCACAAATGATTCACACGTGATTCCCCCGTGCTGCACACGTGATTCCCACGTGATTCCCCCGTGACGCACAAATGATTCACACGTGATTCCCACGTGATTCACACGTGACACACACGTGATTCACACATGATTTCCATGTATTGCACACGTGACTCACACGTGAATCCCAGGTGAGGCAGACGTGACAAACACGTTATTTCCAAGTGACGCAGACGTGATTCACACGTGATTCCCACGTGATGCGCACGTGTTTCACACGTTATACCCACGTGACAAACACATGATTCACACGTTTTTCCCACGTGATCCCTGCATGACGCACAAGTGATTCCCACGTGACGCACACGTGATTCACACGTGATTTCCACGTGATGCGCACGTGACACACACGTGATTCCCACGTGATGCACACGTGACTCACACGTGATTCACACATGATTCCCACGTGACACACAGGTGATTCCCATGTTATTCCCACGTGATTCCCACATGACGCACACGTGTTTCACACGTGATTTCAACGTGATGCACACCTGACTCACACGTGATTCCCACGTGATGCACACATAATTCACAGGTGATTCCCAACTGACTTCCACGTGACACACAGGTGATTCTCAAGTGATTCCTGCATGACGCACACGTGATTCCCACGTGACGCACACGTGACTGACAAATGATTCCCACGTGATACACAAGTGATTCCCACGGGATGCACACGTGATTCCCACGGGATGCACACGTCATTTCCACGTTATTCCCACATGAGGCACACGTGATTCCCACGTGATGCACACGTGACTGACACGTGATTCCCACGTGATGCACACGTGATTCCCACGGGATGCACACGTTATTCCCACGTGATGCAAACGTGACTGACACGTGATTCCCACGTGCCGCACACGTGATTCGTAAATGATTCCCACATGACGCACACGTGATTCGCACGTGACGCACACGTGATTTACACGTGATTACCATGTGATTAAGACCTGATTCACACGTGACACACACGTGTTTCACACGTGATATCCCCGTCACGCACACGTGAATGACACGTGATTCCAACGTGATGCACACTTGACTCACACGTGTTTCACACGTGATTCCCACGGGATGTACACGTGATTCCCACGGGATTCCCACATGAGGCACACGTGATTCCCACGTGATGCACACGTTACTGACACGTGATTACCACCTGATGCACACGTGATTCGCAAGTTACGGACACGTGATTCACACGTGATTCACACGTGACGCACACGTGTTTCACACGTGATTCCCAGGTGACACACACGTGATTCCCACGTGATGCACACGTGACTGACACGTGATTACCACGTGATGCACACGTGATCCGCAAGTGACGGACACGTGATTCACACGTGACGCACACGTGTTTCACACGTGATTCCCAGGTGACACACAGGTGAATGACACGTGATTCACACGTGATTCCCACGAGACTCCCACGTGAGGCACACGTGATTCCCACGTGATGCACAAGTGATTCACACGTGATTCCCACGTGACTCCCATGTGAGGCACATGTGATTCCCACGTGATTCCCACGTGATGCACACGTGTTTCCCACGTGACTCCCACGTGACGCACACGTGATTCACACATGATTTCCACGTGATGCAAAAGTAACTCAGCTGTTTCACACGTGATTTCCACGTGATGCACAAGTGACTCACACGTGTTTCACACGTGATTCCCACGTGACGCGCACGTGATTCACACGTGATTTACACGTGATTCCCACGTGACGTACACGTGATTCCATACTGATTCCCCCATGACGTACACGTGATTCCCATGTGGTGCACACGTGAGTCACACATGATTCCCACGTGATGCACACGTGTTTCACACATGATTTCCACGTGATGCACACGTGACACACACGTGATTCCCACGTGATGCACAAGTGAATCACACGTGTTTCACACGTGATTCACACGTGATTTCCACGTGACACACACGTGATTCCCATGTTATTCCCACGTGATTCCCACGTGACACACACGTGTTTCACACGTGATTTCAACGTGATGCACATGTGATTCCCACGGGATGCACATGTGATTCCCACAGGATGCACACGTGATTCCCACGTGTTTCCCACATGAGGCACATGTGATTCCCACGTGATGCACACGTGATTCCCACAGGATGCACACGTGATTCACACGTGATGCACACGTGACTGACACGTGATTCCCACGTGATGCACATGTGATTCCCACGGGATGGACACGTGATTCCCACATGAGGCACAATGATTACCACGTGATGCACACGTGATTCCCACGTGATTCCCACGTGATGCACTCGTGACACACACGAGATTCCCAAATGATTCCCGCATGACGCACACGTGTTTCACACGTGATTCCCACGTGATGCACACGTGACACACACGTGACTCCCATGTGAGGCACACGTGATTCCCATGTGATTCACCCGTGAATGACACGCGATCCCCACGTGATTCCCACATGATGCACACGTGAATGAAACCTGAATGACACGTGATTCCCACGTTTTGCACACGTGATTCACACGTGATTCCCATGTGACGTGCACTTGATTCAGACGTGATTCACACGTGACACAAACGTGTTTCACACGTGATTCGCACATGATGCACACTTGACTTACACGTGATTTCCACGTGATTCACATGTGATTTTCACGTGACACACACGTGATTCCCACGTTATTCCCACGTGACGCACACGTGATTCAGACGTGATTCACACGTGACACACACGTGATTCGCAAATGATTCCCGCATGACGCACACGTGATTCCCACGTGATTCCCATGTGATGCACACGTGACTCACACCTTTTTCACATGTGATTTCCACGTGATGCACACGTGACGCACACGTGATTCACACGTGATTCCCACGTGATGCACACGTGACTGACATGTGATTTCCTCGTGACGCACATGTGATGCACACGTGATTCCCACGGGATACACAAGTGATTCCCACATGAGGCACACGTGATTCTCACGTGATGCACACGTGACTCACACGTGTTTCACACGTGATTCCCACGTGACGCTCACGTGATTTGCATGTGATGCACACTTGATGCCCACGTGATTCCAAACTGACACACAGGTGATTCCCACGTGATGCACACGTGACACACACGTGTTTCACACATGATTCACACGTGAAGCACACGTGTTTCACAAATGATTCACACGTGATTCCCACGTGATGCAAACGTGTTTCACACGTGATACCCATATGGCACACAAGTGATTCACAAGTTTTTCCCACGTGATTCCTGCATGACGCACACGTGATTCCCACCTGACGCACACGTGATTCACACGTGAATCCCACGTGACGCACACGTGATTCCCACGTGATGCACACGTGACTGACACGTGATTCCCACGTGATGGACACGTGATTCCCACATGAGGCACACGTGATTCCCACGTGATGCACACGTGACTGACACGTGATTCCCACGTGATGCACACGTGATTCGCAAGTGACGGACACGTGATTTCCACGTGATTCCCACGTGACGCTCACGTGATTTGCATGTGATGCACACTTGATGCCCACGTGATTCCAAACTGACACACAGGTGATTCCCACGTGATGCACACGTGACACACACGTGTTTCACACATGATTCACACGTGAAGCACACGTGTTTCACAAATGATTCACACGTGATTCCCACGTGATGCAAACGTGTTTCACACGTGATACCCATATGGCACACAAGTGATTCACAAGTTTTTCCCACGTGATTCCTGCATGACGCACACGTGATTCCCACCTGACGCACACGTGATTCACACGTGAATCCCACGTGACGCACACGTGATTCCCACGTGATGCACACGTGACTGACACGTGATTCCCACGTGATGGACACGTGATTCCCACATGAGGCACACGTGATTCCCACGTGATGCACACGTGACTGACACGTGATTCCCACGTGATGCACACGTGATTCGCAAGTGACGGACACGTGATTTCCACGTGATTCACACGTGACGCACACGTGTTTCACACGTGATTCCCAGGTGACACACACGTGAATGACACGTGCTTCCCACGTGACTCCCCCCTGAGGCACACGTGATTCCCATTGATTCACCCGTGATTGACACGTGATTCCCACGTGATTCCCACACGATGCACACGTGAATTAAACCTGAATGACACGTGATTCCCACGTGATGCACACGTGATTCCCACGTGACTCCTACGTGATGCACACGTGATTCACACGTGATTTCCACGTGACTCACAAGTGATTCCCACGTGACACACACGTGACTCCTATGTGATGCACACGTGACTTACACGTGATTTCCACGTGACGCACACGTGATTCCCACATTATTCCCACGTGACGCACACGTGTTTCACACCTGATTTCCACGTGATGCACACATGACTCAGGTGTTTCACACGTGATTTCCATGGAATGCACACGTGACACACACGTGTTTCACACGTTATTCCCACGTGATGCGCACGTGATTCCCACGTGATGCACACGTGATTTACACGTGATTCCCACGCGACGTACACGTGATTCCATACTGATTCCCCCATGACGTACACGTGATTCCCATGTGGTGCACACGTGAGTCACACATGATTCCCACGTGATGCACACATGTTTCACACATGATTTCCACGTGATGCACACGTGACACACACGTGTTTCACACGTTATTCCCACGTGACGCGCACGTGATTCCCACGTGATGCACACTTGATGCCCACGTGACGCACACGTGATTCCCACGTGATTCACACGTGACGCACACGTGTTTCACACGTGATTCCCAGGTGACACACACGTGACTGCCACGTAATTCCCACGTGATGCACACGTGATTCACACGTGATTCCCATGTGACGTGCAAGTGATTCAGACGTGATTCACACGTGACACACACGTGATTCGCAAATGATTCCTGCATGACGCACACGTGATTCCCACGTGATTCCCATGTGATGCACACGTGACTCACACCTTTTTCACATGTGATTCCCACGTGACGCACACGTGAATCACACGTGATTTCCACGTGATGCACACGTGACTCACACGTGATTCCCCCGTGACGCACACGTGATTCCCACGTGATGCACACGTGACTGACATGTGATTTCCTCGTGACGCACACGTGATTCACACGTGACGCACACGTAATTCACACGTGATTCCCCCGTGACGCACACGTGATTCCCACGTGATGCACACGTGACTGACATGTGATTTCCTCGTGACGCACACGTGATTCACAAGTGATTCACACATGATTCCCACGTGACTCCCACGTGATGCACACATGATTCGCAAATGATTCCCACATGACGCACACGTAATTCCCACGTGACGCACACGTGATTTACACGTGATTACCTTTTGACTTGCACGTGATTCAGACATGATTCACACGTGACGCACAGGTGTTTCACACGTGATTTCCCCGTCACGCACATGTGAATGACACGTGATTCCCACGTGATGCACACGTGACTCACACGTGTTTCACACGTGATTTCCAAGTGATGGACACGTGATTCCCACGGGATGGACACGTGATTCCCGTGGGATGGACACGTGATTCCCACGTGACTCCCACATGACGCACACGTGATTCCCACGTGATGCACACGTGACTCCCACGTGATGCACACGTGATTCACAAGTGACGGACACGTGATTTACACGTGATTCCCACGCGATGGACAGGTGACACACACGTGATTCGCAAATGATTCCCGCATGACACACTCGTGATACCCACGTGATTCACACGTGATGCACACGTGATTCACACGTGACTCCCACGCGAGGCACATGTTTCCCACGTGATTCACCCGTGAATGACACGTGATTTCCACGTGATTCCCACACGATGCACACCTGAATGAAACCTGAATGAAACGTGATTCCCACATGATGCACACGTGATTCCCACATGATTCCCAGGTGACGCACACGTGTTTCACACGTGATTCCCATGTGAAGCACATGTGATTCACACGTGATTTCCACGTGATGCACACGTAATTCACTCGTGATTCCCAGGTGACGCACACGTGATTCACACGTGATTTCCACGTGACGCACACGTGACTCACACATGATTCCCAAGTGATGCACACGTGATTCACACATGATTTACACGTGATGCGCACGTGACACACACGTGATTCCCACGTGATGCACACGTGACTCACACGTGTTTCACACGTGATTCCCAGGTGACGCGCACGTGATTTCCACGTGACACACAGGTGATTCCCATGTTATTCCCACGTGATTCCCACGTGACGCACACGTGGTTCACACGTGATTTCAACGTGATGCACACCTGACTCACACGTGATTTCCACGTGATGCACACGTAATCCACAGGTGATTCCCAACTGACTTCCACGTGACGCACAGGTGATTCTCATGTGATTCCTGCATGACGCACACGTGATTCACATGTGACGCACACGTGATTCCCACATGAGGCACACGTGATTACCAGGTGATGCACACGTGATTCCCACGGGATGTACACGTGATTCCCACATGAGGCACACGTGATTCCCACGTGATGCACACGTGACTGACACGTGATTCCCACGTGATGCACACGTGATTCCCACGGGATGGACACGTGATTACCACGTGATGCACACGTGACTGACACATGACTCCCACGTGACCCACACGTGATTCCCACGTGACGCACACGTGATTCCCACGTGACGCACACGTGATTTACAAGCGATTACCATGTGATGCGCATGTGATTCAGACGTGATTCACACGTGACGCACAATTGTTTCACACGTGATTTCCCCGTCACGCATACGTGGATGACACGTGATTCCTACGTGATGCACACTTGACTCACACGTGTTTCACACGTGATTCCCTCGTGATTCACACGTGATTCCCACGGGATGGACACGTGATTCGCACGTGATTCCCACATGAGACACACGTGATTCCCACGTGATGCACACGTGACTGACACGTGATTCCCACGGAATGGACACGTGATTCCCACGTGATGCACACGTCAGGCACACGTGATTCCCGCGTTATGCACTGGTTAATGACACTTGAATGACACGTGATTCCCCCGTGACGCACACGTGATTCACACGTGATTCCCAATTCAGGCACACGTCATTCCCGCGTTATGCACTGGTTAATGACACTTGAATGACACGTGATTCCCACGTGACGCACACGTGTTTCACACGTGATTCCCACGTGACGCACACGTGTTTCACACGTGATTCCCACGTGACTTCCACGTGAATGACACGTGATTCCCAGGTGACGCAAACGTGTTTCACACGTGAATTCCACGTGATGCACACGTGATTCGCACGTGATTTCCACGTGACGTACACGTGATTCCCTCGTGATTCCCACGTGACGCACACGTGATTCCCATGTGATGCACACGTCACTGACACGTGATTCCCACGTGACGCACACGTGATTCCCACGTGATGCACACGTGAAGAACACGTGATTCCCACGTGATGCACACGTGAAGAACACTTGATTCCAACGTGATGCACTCGTGATTCACACGTGACGCACACGTGAAGAACACGTGATTCCCACGTGATGCAAACTTGATTCCCACGTGATTCACACTTGACGCACACGTGATTCCCACGTGACACACTGGTGACACACTTGAGACGCACAAGTGGTGCACACGTGATACACACTTGACACTCGCTTGATTCACACGTGTCTCTCACGTGATTGACACGTCATTCCCACGTGACGCACACTGACGCACACGTGGCACACAAGTGTCCCTCTTAACTAGACAGGAATCCTGACATCACTTAACAAATCCGAGTTTTGAACGGGCATCCCTGTTGTACCTTGAGAATATACCCCAGGTTCCCACCACAACTTGAGAAGAGATATGAGACTTCCCCTTTGCCGCTAGATTAGGCACGATTCCGCTGCATTGCATGCAGAGAAATTCCATATTCCACATAAAACTCGAAAGGAGACTTGATTTCCTAGATGGCACTCCAGAGAAACCCCAGGAACCTTGTCTCAGGTCTAGAGGGATCCTGAGGTCACTATAGCAACAAGAAAGAGCTCCGTGTACCCCAAATCAACTAGAGATGAGAGCTTAGTACATGGCTTCGACTCTAGAGGAATACCAACTTTCCACAAGCACCTGAACAGGAGGCTGCTTTCAGCTATAGGTATGTGACAGGGACCCTGAGTTTCAGTCTCAAGGAGTGTGCATCACGTGGGAATCACGTGTGAATCACGTGTGCGTCACGTGTGAATCACGAGTGAATCACGTGTGCGTCATGTGGGAATCACGTGTGCATCACGTGGGAATCAGATGTGCGTCACGTGGGAATCACCTGTGAGTCACGTGTGCATCACGTGGAAATTACATGTGAAACACGTGTGCATCACGTGGGAATCACGTCTGAATCACGTGTGTGTCACGTGGGAATCACGTGGAAATCACGTGTGCGTCACGTGGAAATAATCTCGGAATCACGTGTGCATCACGTGGGAATCACTTGTGAATCACTAGTGCGTCACGTGGAAATCACGTGTCAGTCACCTGTGCATCACGTGGAAATCACGTGGGAATCACGTGTGCATCACGTGGGAAAAACGTGTGAATCACGTGTGCGTCACGTGTGCATCACGAGGAAATCACGTGTGTATCACGTGGGAATCACATGTCAATCACGTCTGCGTCACGTGGGAATCACCTGTGAGTCACGTGTGCGACACGTCGAAAACGCGTGTGAATCACGTGGAAATCACATGTGTTTAACGTGATAATCACGTGTCAATCACGTAGGCATTATGTATGAATCACGTGTGAAATACGTGTGCATCACGTGGAAATCACGTGTGAAAAACTGTGCATCACGTGGGAATCATATGGGAATCATGTGTGAATCACTTGTGCTGCCCTGAGGCTGCTGGGCCAAAGAGGTCTTGGGCATCCAGCCCCTTGCTGGTCCCTTCCCTCTGACGAGGCCCTCTGAGCTCCAGCACCTTGCAGTGTGGAGACAGCCCCTGCCTGCAACCGCCTCTCCAAGGAGGCCTCAACCGAGGCCAAGGCCCAGGGGAAAGGCACCAGCAGGGATGAGCCAGGGAAGGCGCCCGGGAATGTCTGGACCCAGTCCCCGCAGCCTGCCCCTTGCTGGGGCAGTACCCGCGGAGGCCAGGTAGGTCTGGGCATGGCTGGCCAGGGGCAGGGGCCCTGCTGGGTCCTGCCCCTGTCCTGTGGGGCCTCTGAGCTCAACCAGCCCTCTCCGGCTGGAAGACCTCCCCGGCTGCCTGCAAAGGCCGGTTTGCAAGCACTCCCGCCCACTGTTCCCACCAGGCGCGCACAATGCTCCCAAGCCCGGGAGAAAAGCATTTTGGGGTGGTGCTCACACCGGGCCCTGGACGACCTCCCCGGCTGCCTCCAAAGGCCAGTTTGCAAGCACTCCTGCCTGCTGTTCCTGCCAGCCGCGCACAATGCTCCCAATCCCGGGAGAAAAGCGCTTCGGGGTGGTGCTCACACCGGGCCCTGGACGACCTCCCCGGCTGCCTCCAAAGGCCAGTTTGCAAGCACTCCTGCCTGCTGTTCCTGCCAGCCGCGCACAATGCTCCCAAGCCCGGGAGAAAAGCGCTTCGGGGTGGTGCTCTCTCCAGGCACTTTCAAGACCTCCCCGGCTGCCTCCAAAGGCCGGTTTGTAAGTACTCATTCCCGCTGCTTCCGCCAGCCACGCACAATGCTCCCAAGCCCGGGAGAAAAGCGCTTCGGGGTGGTGCTCTCTCCGGGCCCTTGCCCCTGAGCCTGGGGGCCAGGCACGGGGTCCACACACCCAGGCCAAGGCAGAACCACATGCACACGTCTGTTCCTGCCCCCTGCACCGGCAGAGAGCTCGGGGGAGCCAGAGTCTGTCAGGCAGCTGCTGGGCTGGCCGCCTGTGTGGGAAGGGGCAGAGCCGACCTAGGGGCAAGTTGGGCCTCTTGCTCTCCCTGCTGCCCTGAGGCTGCTGGACCAAAGAGGTCTTGGGCATCCAGCCCCTTGCTGGTCCCTTCCCTCTGACGAGGCCCTCTGAGCTCCAGCACCTTGCAGTGTGGAGACAGCCCCTGCCAGCAACCTCCTCTCCAAGGAGGCCTAATCCGAGGCCTAGGCCCAGGGGAAAGGCTCCAGCGGGGATGAGCCTGGGGAGGCGCTCGGGCATGTCTGGACCCAGTCCCCGCAGCCTGCCCCTTGGTGGGGCAGTAGCCTCGGAGGCCAGGAAAATCTGGGCAAGGCTGGCCAGGGGCAGGGGACTTGCTGGGTCCTGCCCCTGGCCTGTGGGGCCTCTGAGCACATCCGGCCCTCTCCCGCTGGAAGACCTCCCCGGCTGCCTCCAAAGGCCGGTTTGCCAACACTCCCGCCCACTGGTCCCACCAGGCGCGCACAATTCTCCCAAGCCCGGGAGAAAAGCGCTTCGGGGTGGTGCTCTCTCCGAGACCTTGCCCCTGAGCCTGGGGGCTAGGCAGGGGGTCCACAGTCCCAGGCCAAGGCAGAACCGCATGCACACGTCTGTTCCTGCCCCTGCACTGGCAGAGAACTCGGGGGAGCCAGAGTCTGTCAGGCAGCTGCTGGGCTGGCCGCCTGTGTGGGAAGGGGCAGAGCCGACCTAGGGGCAAGTTGGGCCTCTTGCTCTCCCTGCTGCCCTGAGGCTGCTGGACCAAAGAGTTCTTTGGCATCCAGCCCCTTGCTGGTCCCTTCCCTCTGACGAGGCCCTCTGAGCTCCAGCACCTTGCAATGTGGAGACAGCCCCTGCCAGCAACCTCCTCTCCAAGGAGGCCTAATCCGAGGCCTAGGCCCAGGGGAAAGGCACCTGCGGGGATGAGCCTGGGGAGGCGCCCGGGCATGTCTGGACCCATTCCCCGCAGCCTGACCCTTGGTGGGGCAGTACCCCCGGAGGCCAGGAAAGTCTGGGCAAGGCTGGCCAGGGGCAGGGGCCCTGCTGGGTCCTGCCCCTGGCCTGTGGGGACTCTGAACACAACCGGCCCTCTCCCGCTGGAACACCTCCCCGGCAGCCTCCAAAGGCCAGTTTGCAAGCACTCCTGCCTGCTGTTCCCGCCAGCCGCGCACAATGCTCCTAAGCCCGGGAGAAAAGCGCTTCGGGTTGGTGCTCTCTCCAGGCACTTTCAAGACCTCCCCGGCTGCCTCCAAAGGCAGGTTTGTAAGTACTCATTCCCGCTGCTTCCGCCAGCCAGGCACAATGCTCCCAAGCCCGGGAGAAAAGCGCTTCGGCGTGGTGCTCTCTCCGGGCCCTTGGAATACCTCCACGCCTGCCTCCAAAGGCCGGTTTGCAAGCACTCCCGCCCGCTGTTCCCGCCAGCCGCGCACAAGGCTCCCAATCACGGGAGAAAAGCGCTTCGGGGTAGTGCTCTCTCCTGGCCCTTGGAAGACTACCCCGTCTGCCTCCAATGGCCAGTTTGCAAGCACTCATGCCCGCTGTTCCCACCAGCCGCGCACAATGCTCCCAAGCTCGGGAGAAAAGCATTTTGGGGTGGTGCTCACACCGGGCCCTGGACGACCTCCCCGGCTGCCTCCAAAGGCCGGTTTGCAAGCACTCCTGCCTGCTGTTCCCGCCACCAGCGCACAATGCTCCCAAGCCCGGGAGAAAAGCGCTTCGGGGTGGTGCTCTCTCCGGGCCCTTGCCCCTGAGCCTGGAGGCCAGGCACGGGGTCCACACACCCAGGCCAAGGCAGAACCACATGCACACGTCTGTTCCTGCCCCCTGCACCGGCAGAGAGCTCGGGGGAGCCAGAGTCTGTCAGGCAGCTGCTGGGCTGGCCGCCTGTGTGGGAAGGGGCAGAGCCGACCTAGGGGCAAGTTGGGCCTCTTGCTCTCCCTGCTGCCCTGAGGCTGCTGGGCCAAAGAGGTCTTGGGCATTCAGCCCCTTGCGTGTCCCTTCCCTCTGATGAGGCCCTCTGAGCTCCAGCACCTTGCAGTGTGGAGACAGCCCCTGCCAGCAACCTCCTCTCCAAGGAGGCCTAATCCGAGGCCTAGGCCCAGGGGAAAGGCTCCAGCGGGGATGAGCCTGGGGAGGCGCCCGGGCATGTCTGGACCCAGTCCCCGCAGCCTGCCCCTTGGTGGGGCAGTAGACTCGGAGGCCAGGAAAATCTGGGCAAGGCTGGCCAGGGGCAGGGGACCTGCTGGGTCCTGCTCCTGGCCTGTGGGGCCTCTGAGCACATCCGGCCCTCTCCCGCTGGAAGACCTCCCCGGCTGCCTCCAAAGGCCGGTTTGCCAACACTCCCTCCCACTGTTCCCACCAGGCGTGCACAATGCTCCCAAGCCCGGGAGAAAAGCGCTTCGGGGTGGTGCTCTCACCGGGTCCTTGCCCCTGAGCCTGGGGGCAATGCAGGGGGAGCACACTCCCAGGCCAAGGCAGAACCACATGCACACGTCTGTTCCTGCCCCCTGCACCGGCAGAGAGCTCGGGGGAGTCAGAGTCTGTCAGGCAGCTGCTGGGCTGGCCACCTGTGTGGGAAGGGGCAGAGCCGACCTAGGGGCAAGTTGGGCCTCTTGCTCTCCCTGCTGCCCTGAGGCTGCTGGGCCAAAGAGGTCTTGGGCATCCAGCCCCTTGCTGGTCCCTTCCCTCTGACGAGGCCCTCTGAGCTCCAGCACCATGCAGTGTGGAGACAGCCCCTGCCAGCAACCTCCTCTCCAAGGAGGCCTCAACCGAGGCCTAGGCCCAGGGGAAAGGCACCAGCGGGGATGAGCCTGGGGAGGCGCCCGGGCATGTCTGGACCCAGAGCCCGCAGCCTGCCCCTTGGTGGGGCTGTACCCCCGGAGGCAGGAAGGTCTGGGCAAGGCTGGCCAGGGGCAGGGGCCCTGCTGGGTCCTGCCCCTGGCCTGTGGGCCCTCTGAGCACAACCGGCCCTCTCCCACTGGAAGACCTCCCCGGCTGCCTCCAAAGGCCGGTTTCCAAGCACTCCCGCCCACTGTTCCCAGCAGGCGCGCACAATGCTCCCAAGCACGGGAGAAAAGCGCTTCGGGGTAGTGCTCTCTCCGGGCCCTTGCCCCTGAGCCTGGGGGCCAGGCAGGTGGTCCACACTCCCAGGCCAAGGCAGAACCACATGCACACGTCTGTTCCTGCCCCCTGCACCGGCAGAGAGCTCGGGGGAGCCAGAGTCTGTCAGGCAGCTGCTGGGCTGGCCGCCTGTGTGGGAAGGGGCAGAGCCGACCTAGGGGCAAGTTGGGCCTCTTGCTCTCCCTGCTGCCCTGAGGCTGCTGGGCCAAAGAGGTCTTGGGCATCCAGCCCCTTGCTGGTCCCTTCCCTCTGACGAGGCCCTCTGAGTTCCAGCACCTTGCAGTGTGGAGACAGCCCCTGCCAGCAAACTCCTCTCCATGGAGGCCTCAACCGAGACCTAGGCCCAGGGGAAAGGCACCAGCGGGGATGAGCCAGGGGAGGCGACCGGGCATGTCTGGACAAAGTCCCCGCAGCCTGCCCCTTGGTGGGGCAGTACCCCCGGAGGCCAGGAAGGTCTGGGCAAGGCTGGTCAGGGGCAGGGGCCCTGCTGGGTCCTACCCCTGGCCTGTGGGTCCTCTGAGCACATCCGGCCCTCTCCCACTGGAAGACCTCCCCGGCTGCCTCCAAAGGACGGTTTGCAAGCACTCCCGCCCGCTGTTCCCAGCAGGCGTGCACAATGCTCCCAAGCCCGGGAGAAAAGCGCTTCGGGGTGGTGCTCTCTCCGGGCCCTTGGCCCTGAACCTGGGGCCCAGGCAGGGGTTCCACACTCCCAGGGCAAGGCAGAACCGCATGCACACGTCTGTTCCTGCCCGCTGCACCGGCAGAGAGCTCGGGGGAGCCAGAGTCTGTCAGGCAGCTGCTGGGCTGTCCGCTTGTGTGGGAAGGGGCAGAGCCGACCTAGGGGCAAGTTGGGCCTCTTGCTCTCCCTGCTGCCCTGAGTCTGCTGGGCCAAAGAGGTCTTGGGCATCCAGCCCCTTGCTGGTCCCTTCCCTCTGACGAGGACCTCTGAGCTCCAGCACCTTGCAGTGTGGAGACAGCCCCTGCCAGAAACCTCCTCTCCAAGGAGGCCTCAACCTAGGCCTAGATCCAGGGGAAAGGCACCAGCGGGGATGAGCCTGGGGAGGCGCCCGGGCAAGTATGGACCAAGTCCCCGCAGCCTGACCTTTGGTGGGGCAGTACCCCCGGAGGCCAGGAAGGTCTGGGCAAGGCTGGTCATGGCCAGGGGCCCTGCTGGATCCTGCCCCTGGCCTGTGGGACCTCTGAGCACAACCGGCCCTCTCCCGCTGGAAGACCTCCCCGGCTGCCTCCAAAGGCCGGTTTGCAAGCACTCCCGCCTGCTGATCCCGCCAGGCGCGCAAAATGCTCCCAAGCCCGGGAGAAAAGCATTTTGGGATGGTGCTCACACCGGGCCCTGGACGACCTCCCTGGCTGCCTCCAAAGGCCGGTTTGCAAGTACTCATTCCCGCTGTTCCCGCCAGCCGCGCACAATGCTCCCAAGCCCAGGAGAAAAGCGTTTCGGGGTGGTGCTCTCTACAGGCCCTTGGAAGAACTCCCCGGGTGCCTCCATAGGCCGGTTTGCAAGGACTCCTTCCTGCTGTTCCCGCCAGCCACGCACAATGCTCCCAAGCCCGGGAGAAAAGTGCTTCGGGGTGGTGCTCTCTCCGGGCCCTTGGAAGACGTCCCCGGCTGCCTCCAAAGGCCAGTTTGCAAGCACTCATGCCCGTTGTTCCCACCAGCCGCGCACAATGCTCCCAAGCCCGGGAGAAAAGCATTTTGGGGTGGTGCTCATTCCGGGCCCTTGGAAGACCTCCCCGGCTGCCTCCAAAGGCCAGTTTGCAAGCACTCCTGCCTGCTGTTCCCGCCAGCCGCGCACAATGCTCCCAAGCCCGGGAGAAAAGCGCTTCGCGGTGGTGCTCTCTCCAGGCACTTTCAAGACCTCCCCGGCTGCCTCGAAAGGCTGGTTTGTAAGTACTCATTCCCGCTGCTTCCGCCAGCCACGCACAATGCTCCCAAGCCTGGGAGAAAAGTGCTTCGGCGTGGTGCTCTCTCCGGGCCCTTGGAAGACCTCCCCGCCTGCCTCCAAAGGCCGGTTTGCAAGCACTCCCGCCCGCTTTTCCCGCCAGCCTCGCACAAGGCTCCCAATCACGGGAGAAAAGCGCTTCGGGGTGGTGCTCTCTCCTGGCCCTTGGAAGACTACCCCGTCTGCCTCCAATGGCCAGTTTGCAAGCACTCATGCCCGCTGTTCCCACCAGCCGCGCACAATGCTCCGAAGCTCGGGAGAAAAGCATTTTGGGGTGGTGCTCACACCGGCCCCTGGACGTCCTCCCCGGCTGCCTCCAAAGGCCGGTTTGCCAACACTCCCGCCCGCTGTTCCTGCCAGGCACGCACAATGCTCCCAAGCCCGGGAGAAAACCGCTTCGGGGTGGTGCTCTCACCGGGCCCTTGCCCCTGAGCCTGGGGGCAATGCAGGGGGAACACACTCCCAGGCCGAGGCAGAACCACATGCACACGTCTGTTCCTGCCCCCTGCACCGGCAGAGAGCTCGGGGGAGCCAGAGTCTGTCAGGCAGCTGCTGGGCTGGCGGCCTGTGTGGGAAGGGGCAGAGCCGACCTAGGGGCAAGTTGGGCCTCTTGCTCTCCCTGCTGCCCTGAGGCTGCTGGGCCAAAGAGGTCTTGGGCATCCAGCCCCTTACTGGTCCCTTCCCTCTGACGAGGCCCTCTGAGCTCCAGCACCTCGCAGTGTGGAGACAGCCCCTGCCAGAAACCTCCTCTCCAAGGAGGCCTCAACCGAGGCCTAGGCCCAGGGGAAAGGCACCAGCGGGGATGAGACTGGGGAGGCGCCCGGGCATGTCTGGACCCAGGGCCCGCAGCCTGCCCCTTGGTGGCGCAGTACACTCGGAGGCCAGGAAGGTCTGGGCAAGGCTGGCCAGGGGCAGGGGCCCTGCTGGGTCCTGCCCCTGGCCTGTGGGGCCTCTGAGCACAACCGGCCCTCTCCCGCTGGAAGACCTCCCCGGCTTCCTCCAAAGGCCGGTTTGCAAGCACTCCCGCCCACTGTTCCCACCAGGCGCGCACAATGCTCCCAAGCCCGGGAGCAAAGCACTTCGGGGTCGTGCTCTCTCCGGGCCCTTGCCCCTGAGCCTGGGGGCAAGGCAGGGGGAACACACTCCCAGGCCAAGGCAGAACCACATGCACACGTCTGTTCTTGTCCCCTGCGCCGGCAGAGAGCTCGGGGGAGCCAGAGTCTGTCAGGCAGCTGCTGGGCTGGCCGCCTGTGTGGGAAGGGGCAGAGCCGACCTAGGGGCAAGTTGGGCCTCTTGCTCTCCCTGCTGCCCTGAGGCTGCTGGGCCAAAGAGGTCTTGGGCATCCAGCCCCTTGCTGGTCCCTTCACTCTGACGAGGCCCTCTGAGCTCCAGCACCTTGCAGTGTGGAGACAGCCCCTGCCAGCAACCTCCTCTCCAAGGAGGCCTAAACCAAGGCCTAGGCCCAGGGGAAAGGCACCTGCGGGGATGAGCCTGGGGAGGCGCCCGGGCATGTCTGGACCCAGTCCCCACAGCCTGCCCTTGGTGGGGCAGTACCCCCGGAGGCCAGGAAGATTTGGGCAAGGCTGGCCAGGGGCAGGGGCCCTGCTGGGTCCTGCCCCTGGCCTGTGGGGCCTCTGAGCACAGCTGGCCCTCTCCCGCTGGAAGACCTCCCCGGCTGCCTCCAAAGGCCGATTTGCCAACACTCCCGCCCGCTGTTCCCGCCAGGCACGCACAATGCTCCCAAGCCCGGGAGAAACGCGCTTCGGGGTGGTGCTCTCTCCGGGCACTTTCAACACCTCCCCGGCTGCCTCCAAAGGCCGGTTTCTAAGTACTCATTCCCGCTGCTTCCGCCAGCCTCGCACAATGCTCCTAAGCCTGGGAGAAAAGCATTTTGGGGTGGTGCTCTCTCCGGGCCCTTGGAAGAACTCCCCGGCTGCCCCCAAAGCCCGGTTTGCAAGCATTCCCACTCGCTGTTCCCGCCAGCCATGCACAATGCTCCAAAACCCCGGAGAAATGCACTTCGGGGTGGTGCTCTCTCCCGGCCCTTGGAAGACGTCCCCGGCTGCCTCCAAAGGCCGGTTTGCAAGAACTCATGCCCGCTGTTCCCCCCAGCCGCGCACAATGCTCCCAAGATCGGGAGAAATGCGCTTCGGGGTGGTGTTCTCTCCGTGCCCATGGAGGACCTCCCCTGCTGCCCCCAAAGGCCGGTTTGCAATCACTCCCACTCGCTGTTCTCCCCAGCCACGCACAATGCACCAAAACCCGGGAGAAAAGCGCTTCGGGGTGGTGCTCTCTCCCGGCCCTTGGAAGACATCCCCAGCTGCCTCCAAAGGCCGGTTTGCAAGAACTCCCTCCCGCTGTCCCGCCAGCCGTACACAATGCTCCCAATCACGGGAGAAAAGCGCTTCGATGTGGTGCTCTCTCAGGGCCCTTGGAAGACCTCCCCGGCTGCCTCCAATGGCTGGTATGCAAGCACTCATCCCCGCTGTTCCCACCAGCCGTGCACAATGCTCCCAAGCACGGGAGAAAAGCATTTTGGGGTGGTGATCACTCCGGGCCCTTGGAAGACCTCCGCGGCTGCCTCCAAATGCCGGTTTGCAAGCACTCCTGCCTGCTGTTCCCGCCACCGGCGCACAATGCTCCCAAGCCCGGGAGAAAAGCGCATCAGGGTGGTGTTCTCTCCGGGCCCATGGAGGACCTCCCCGGCAGCCCCCAAAGGCCGGTTTGCAAGCATTCCCACTCGCTGTTCCCGCCAGCCTCGCAAATGCTCCCAAGCCCGGGAGAAAAGCGCTTCGGGGTGGTGCTCTCTCAGGGCCCTTGCCCCTGAGCCTTGGGGCAAGGCATGGGGTCCACACTCCCAGGCCAAGGCAGAACCACATGCACACGTCTGTTCCTGCCCCTTGCACCGGCAGAGAGCTCGTGGGCGCCAGAGTCTGTCAGGCAGCTGCTGGGCCGGCCGCTTGTGTGGGAAGAGGCAGAGCCGACCTAGGGGCAAGTTGGGCCTCTTGCTCTCCCTGCTGCCCTGAGGCTGCTGGACCAAAGAGTTCTTTGGCATCCAGCCCCTTGCTGGTCCCTTCCCTCTGACGAGGCCCTCTGAGCTCCAGCACCTTGCAATGTGGAGACAGCCCCTGCCAGCAACCTCCTCTCCAAGGAGGCCTAATCCGAGGCCTAGGCCCAGGGGAAAGGCACCAGCGGGGATGAGCCTGGGGAGGCGCCCGGGCATGTCTGGACCCATTCCCCGCAGCCTGACCCTTGGTGGGGCAGTACCCCCGGAGGCCAGGAAAGTCTGGGCAAGGCTGGCCAGGGGCAGGGGCCCTGCTGGGTCCTGCCCCTGGCCTGTGGGGACTCTGAACACAACCGGCCCTCTCCCGCTGGAACACCTCCCCGGCAGCCTCCAAAGGCCAGTTTGCAAGCACTCCTGCCTGCTGTTCCCGCCAGCCGCGCACAATGCTCCTAAGCCCGGGAGAAAAGCGCTTCGGGTTGGTGCTCTCTCCAGGCACTTTCAAGACCTCCCCGGCTGCCTCCAAAGGCAGGTTTGTAAGTACTCATTCCCGCTGCTTCCGCCAGCCAGGCACAATGCTCCCAAGCCCGGGAGAAAAGCGCTTCGGCGTGGTGCTCTCTCCGGGCCCTTGGAATACCTCCACGCCTGCCTCCAAAGGCCGGTTTGCAAGCACTCCCGCCCGCTGTTCCCGCCAGCCGCGCACAAGGCTCCCAATCACGGGAGAAAAGCGCTTCGGGGTAGTGCTCTCTCCTGGCCCTTGGAAGACTACCCCGTCTGCCTCCAATGGCCAGTTTGCAAGCACTCATGCCCGCTGTTCCCACCAGCCGCGCACAATGCTCCCAAGCTCGGGAGAAAAGCATTTTGGGGTGGTGCTCACACCGGGCCCTGGACGACCTCCCCGGCTGCCTCCAAAGGCCGGTTTGCAAGCACTCCTGCCTGCTGTTCCCGCCACCAGCGCACAATGCTCCCAAGCCCGGGAGAAAAGCGCTTCGGGGTGGTGCTCTCTCCGGGCCCTTGCCCCTGAGCCTGGAGGCCAGGCACGGGGTCCACACACCCAGGCCAAGGCAGAACCACATGCACACGTCTGTTCCTGCCCCCTGCACCGGCAGAGAGCTCGGGGGAGCCAGAGTCTGTCAGGCAGCTGCTGGGCTGGCCGCCTGTGTGGGAAGGGGCAGAGCCGACCTAGGGGCAAGTTGGGCCTCTTGCTCTCCCTGCTGCCCTGAGGCTGCTGGGCCAAAGAGGTCTTGGGCATTCAGCCCCTTGCGTGTCCCTTCCCTCTGATGAGGCCCTCTGAGCTCCAGCACCTTGCAGTGTGGAGACAGCCCCTGCCAGCAACCTCCTCTCCAAGGAGGCCTAATCCGAGGCCTAGGCCCAGGGGAAAGGCTCCAGCGGGGATGAGCCTGGGGAGGCGCCCGGGCATGTCTGGACCCAGTCCCCGCAGCCTGCCCCTTGGTGGGGCAGTAGACTCGGAGGCCAGGAAAATCTGGGCAAGGCTGGCCAGGGGCAGGGGACCTGCTGGGTCCTGCTCCTGGCCTGTGGGGCCTCTGAGCACATCCGGCCCTCTCCCGCTGGAAGACCTCCCCGGCTGCCTCCAAAGGCCGGTTTGCCAACACTCCCTCCCACTGTTCCCACCAGGCGTGCACAATGCTCCCAAGCCCGGGAGAAAAGCGCTTCGGGGTGGTGCTCTCACCGGGTCCTTGCCCCTGAGCCTGGGGGCAATGCAGGGGGAGCACACTCCCAGGCCAAGGCAGAACCACATGCACACGTCTGTTCCTGCCCCCTGCACCGGCAGAGAGCTCGGGGGAGTCAGAGTCTGTCAGGCAGCTGCTGGGCTGGCCACCTGTGTGGGAAGGGGCAGAGCCGACCTAGGGGCAAGTTGGGCCTCTTGCTCTCCCTGCTGCCCTGAGGCTGCTGGGCCAAAGAGGTCTTGGGCATCCAGCCCCTTGCTGGTCCCTTCCCTCTGACGAGGCCCTCTGAGCTCCAGCACCATGCAGTGTGGAGACAGCCCCTGCCAGCAACCTCCTCTCCAAGGAGGCCTCAACCGAGGCCTAGGCCCAGGGGAAAGGCACCAGCGGGGATGAGCCTGGGGAGGCGCCCGGGCATGTCTGGACCCAGAGCCCGCAGCCTGCCCCTTGGTGGGGCTGTACCCCCGGAGGCAGGAAGGTCTGGGCAAGGCTGGCCAGGGGCAGGGGCCCTGCTGGGTCCTGCCCCTGGCCTGTGGGCCCTCTGAGCACAACCGGCCCTCTCCCACTGGAAGACCTCCCCGGCTGCCTCCAAAGGCCGGTTTCCAAGCACTCCCGCCCACTGTTCCCAGCAGGCGCGCACAATGCTCCCAAGCACGGGAGAAAAGCGCTTCGGGGTAGTGCTCTCTCCGGGCCCTTGCCCCTGAGCCTGGGGGCCAGGCAGGTGGTCCACACTCCCAGGCCAAGGCAGAACCACATGCACACGTCTGTTCCTGCCCCCTGCACCGGCAGAGAGCTCGGGGGAGCCAGAGTCTGTCAGGCAGCTGCTGGGCTGGCCGCCTGTGTGGGAAGGGGCAGAGCCGACCTAGGGGCAAGTTGGGCCTCTTGCTCTCCCTGCTGCCCTGAGGCTGCTGGGCCAAAGAGGTCTTGGGCATCCAGCCCCTTGCTGGTCCCTTCCCTCTGACGAGGCCCTCTGAGTTCCAGCACCTTGCAGTGTGGAGACAGCCCCTGCCAGCAAACTCCTCTCCATGGAGGCCTCAACCGAGACCTAGGCCCAGGGGAAAGGCACCAGCGGGGATGAGCCAGGGGAGGCGACCGGGCATGTCTGGACAAAGTCCCCGCAGCCTGCCCCTTGGTGGGGCAGTACCCCCGGAGGCCAGGAAGGTCTGGGCAAGGCTGGTCAGGGGCAGGGGCCCTGCTGGGTCCTACCCCTGGCCTGTGGGTCCTCTGAGCACATCCGGCCCTCTCCCACTGGAAGACCTCCCCGGCTGCCTCCAAAGGACGGTTTGCAAGCACTCCCGCCCGCTGTTCCCAGCAGGCGTGCACAATGCTCCCAAGCCCGGGAGAAAAGCGCTTCGGGGTGGTGCTCTCTCCGGGCCCTTGGCCCTGAACCTGGGGCCCAGGCAGGGGTTCCACACTCCCAGGGCAAGGCAGAACCGCATGCACACGTCTGTTCCTGCCCGCTGCACCGGCAGAGAGCTCGGGGGAGCCAGAGTCTGTCAGGCAGCTGCTGGGCTGTCCGCTTGTGTGGGAAGGGGCAGAGCCGACCTAGGGGCAAGTTGGGCCTCTTGCTCTCCCTGCTGCCCTGAGGCTGCTGGGCCAAAGAGGTCTTGGGCATCCAGCCCCTTGCTGGTCCCTTCCCTCTGACGAGGACCTCTGAGCTCCAGCACCTTGCAGTGTGGAGACAGCCCCTGCCAGAAACCTCCTCTCCAAGGAGGCCTCAACCTAGGCCTAGATCCAGGGGAAAGGCACCAGCGGGGATGAGCCTGGGGAGGCGCCCGGGCAAGTATGGACCAAGTCCCCGCAGCCTGACCTTTGGTGGGGCAGTACCCCCGGAGGCCAGGAAGGTCTGGGCAAGGCTGGTCATGGCCAGGGGCCCTGCTGGATCCTGCCCCTGGCCTGTGGGACCTCTGAGCACAACCGGCCCTCTCCCGCTGGAAGACCTCCCCGGCTGCCTCCAAAGGCCGGTTTGCAAGCACTCCCGCCTGCTGATCCCGCCAGGCGCGCAAAATGCTCCCAAGCCCGGGAGAAAAGCATTTTGGGATGGTGCTCACACCGGGCCCTGGACGACCTCCCTGGCTGCCTCCAAAGGCCGGTTTGCAAGTACTCATTCCCGCTGTTCCCGCCAGCCGCGCACAATGCTCCCAAGCCCAGGAGAAAAGCGTTTCGGGGTGGTGCTCTCTACAGGCCCTTGGAAGAACTCCCCGGGTGCCTCCATAGGCCGGTTTGCAAGGACTCCTTCCTGCTGTTCCCGCCAGCCACGCACAATGCTCCCAAGCCCGGGAGAAAAGTGCTTCGGGGTGGTGCTCTCTCCGGGCCCTTGGAAGACGTCCCCGGCTGCCTCCAAAGGCCAGTTTGCAAGCACTCATGCCCGTTGTTCCCACCAGCCGCGCACAATGCTCCCAAGCCCGGGAGAAAAGCATTTTGGGGTGGTGCTCATTCCGGGCCCTTGGAAGACCTCCCCGGCTGCCTCCAAAGGCCAGTTTGCAAGCACTCCTGCCTGCTGTTCCCGCCAGCCGCGCACAATGCTCCCAAGCCCGGGAGAAAAGCGCTTCGCGGTGGTGCTCTCTCCAGGCACTTTCAAGACCTCCCCGGCTGCCTCGAAAGGCTGGTTTGTAAGTACTCATTCCCGCTGCTTCCGCCAGCCACGCACAATGCTCCCAAGCCTGGGAGAAAAGTGCTTCGGCGTGGTGCTCTCTCCGGGCCCTTGGAAGACCTCCCCGCCTGCCTCCAAAGGCCGGTTTGCAAGCACTCCCGCCCGCTTTTCCCGCCAGCCTCGCACAAGGCTCCCAATCACGGGAGAAAAGCGCTTCGGGGTGGTGCTCTCTCCTGGCCCTTGGAAGACTACCCCGTCTGCCTCCAATGGCCAGTTTGCAAGCACTCATGCCCGCTGTTCCCACCAGCCGCGCACAATGCTCCGAAGCTCGGGAGAAAAGCATTTTGGGGTGGTGCTCACACCGGCCCCTGGACGTCCTCCCCGGCTGCCTCCAAAGGCCGGTTTGCCAACACTCCCGCCCGCTGTTCCTGCCAGGCACGCACAATGCTCCCAAGCCCGGGAGAAAACCGCTTCGGGGTGGTGCTCTCACCGGGCCCTTGCCCCTGAGCCTGGGGGCAATGCAGGGGGAACACACTCCCAGGCCGAGGCAGAACCACATGCACACGTCTGTTCCTGCCCCCTGCACCGGCAGAGAGCTCGGGGGAGCCAGAGTCTGTCAGGCAGCTGCTGGGCTGGCGGCCTGTGTGGGAAGGGGCAGAGCCGACCTAGGGGCAAGTTGGGCCTCTTGCTCTCCCTGCTGCCCTGAGGCTGCTGGGCCAAAGAGGTCTTGGGCATCCAGCCCCTTACTGGTCCCTTCCCTCTGACGAGGCCCTCTGAGCTCCAGCACCTCGCAGTGTGGAGACAGCCCCTGCCAGAAACCTCCTCTCCAAGGAGGCCTCAACCGAGGCCTAGGCCCAGGGGAAAGGCACCAGCGGGGATGAGACTGGGGAGGCGCCCGGGCATGTCTGGACCCAGGGCCCGCAGCCTGCCCCTTGGTGGCGCAGTACACTCGGAGGCCAGGAAGGTCTGGGCAAGGCTGGCCAGGGGCAGGGGCCCTGCTGGGTCCTGCCCCTGGCCTGTGGGGCCTCTGAGCACAACCGGCCCTCTCCCGCTGGAAGACCTCCCCGGCTTCCTCCAAAGGCCGGTTTGCAAGCACTCCCGCCCACTGTTCCCACCAGGCGCGCACAATGCTCCCAAGCCCGGGAGCAAAGCACTTCGGGGTCGTGCTCTCTCCGGGCCCTTGCCCCTGAGCCTGGGGGCAAGGCAGGGGGAACACACTCCCAGGCCAAGGCAGAACCACATGCACACGTCTGTTCTTGTCCCCTGCGCCGGCAGAGAGCTCGGGGGAGCCAGAGTCTGTCAGGCAGCTGCTGGGCTGGCCGCCTGTGTGGGAAGGGGCAGAGCCGACCTAGGGGCAAGTTGGGCCTCTTGCTCTCCCTGCTGCCCTGAGGCTGCTGGGCCAAAGAGGTCTTGGGCATCCAGCCCCTTGCTGGTCCCTTCACTCTGACGAGGCCCTCTGAGCTCCAGCACCTTGCAGTGTGGAGACAGCCCCTGCCAGCAACCTCCTCTCCAAGGAGGCCTAAACCAAGGCCTAGGCCCAGGGGAAAGGCACCTGCGGGGATGAGCCTGGGGAGGCGCCCGGGCATGTCTGGACCCAGTCCCCACAGCCTGCCCTTGGTGGGGCAGTACCCCCGGAGGCCAGGAAGATTTGGGCAAGGCTGGCCAGGGGCAGGGGCCCTGCTGGGTCCTGCCCCTGGCCTGTGGGGCCTCTGAGCACAGCTGGCCCTCTCCCGCTGGAAGACCTCCCCGGCTGCCTCCAAAGGCCGATTTGCCAACACTCCCGCCCGCTGTTCCCGCCAGGCACGCACAATGCTCCCAAGCCCGGGAGAAACGCGCTTCGGGGTGGTGCTCTCTCCGGGCACTTTCAACACCTCCCCGGCTGCCTCCAAAGGCCGGTTTCTAAGTACTCATTCCCGCTGCTTCCGCCAGCCTCGCACAATGCTCCTAAGCCTGGGAGAAAAGCATTTTGGGGTGGTGCTCTCTCCGGGCCCTTGGAAGAACTCCCCGGCTGCCCCCAAAGCCCGGTTTGCAAGCATTCCCACTCGCTGTTCCCGCCAGCCATGCACAATGCTCCAAAACCCCGGAGAAATGCACTTCGGGGTGGTGCTCTCTCCCGGCCCTTGGAAGACGTCCCCGGCTGCCTCCAAAGGCCGGTTTGCAAGAACTCATGCCCGCTGTTCCCCCCAGCCGCGCACAATGCTCCCAAGATCGGGAGAAATGCGCTTCGGGGTGGTGTTCTCTCCGTGCCCATGGAGGACCTCCCCAGCTGCCCCCAAAGGCCGGTTTGCAATCACTCCCACTCGCTGTTCTCCCCAGCCACGCACAATGCACCAAAACCCGGGAGAAAAGCGCTTCGGGGTGGTGCTCTCTCCCGGCCCTTGGAAGACATCCCCAGCTGCCTCCAAAGGCCGGTTTGCAAGAACTCCCTCCCGCTGTCCCGCCAGCCGTACACAATGCTCCCAATCACGGGAGAAAAGCGCTTCGATGTGGTGCTCTCTCAGGGCCCTTGGAAGACCTCCCCGGCTGCCTCCAATGGCTGGTATGCAAGCACTCATCCCCGCTGTTCCCACCAGCCGTGCACAATGCTCCCAAGCACGGGAGAAAAGCATTTTGGGGTGGTGATCACTCCGGGCCCTTGGAAGACCTCCGCGGCTGCCTCCAAATGCCGGTTTGCAAGCACTCCTGCCTGCTGTTCCCGCCACCGGCGCACAATGCTCCCAAGCCCGGGAGAAAAGCGCATCAGGGTGGTGTTCTCTCCGGGCCCATGGAGGACCTCCCCGGCAGCCCCCAAAGGCCGGTTTGCAAGCATTCCCACTCGCTGTTCCCGCCAGCCTCGCAAATGCTCCCAAGCCCGGGAGAAAAGCGCTTCGGGGTGGTGCTCTCTCAGGGCCCTTGCCCCTGAGCCTTGGGGCAAGGCATGGGGTCCACACTCCCAGGCCAAGGCAGAACCACATGCACACGTCTGTTCCTGCCCCTTGCACCGGCAGAGAGCTCGTGGGCGCCAGAGTCTGTCAGGCAGCTGCTGGGCCGGCCGCTTGTGTGGGAAGAGGCAGAGCCGACCTAGGGGCAA
This sequence comes from Dama dama, assembly GCF_033118175.1. Taxonomy (NCBI): domain Eukaryota; kingdom Metazoa; phylum Chordata; class Mammalia; order Artiodactyla; family Cervidae; genus Dama; species Dama dama. The sequence continues at coordinate 1,975,771 of NW_026870900.1, forward strand.
GTTGGGCCTCTTGCTCTCCCTGCTGGCCTGAGGCTGCTGGGCCAAAGAGGTCTTGGGCATTCAGCCCCTTGCGTGTCCCTTCCCTCTGACGAGGCCCTCTGAGCTCCAGCACCTTGCAGTGTGGAGACAGCCCCTGCCAGCAACCTCCTCTCCAAGGAGGCCTAAACCGAGGCCTAGGCCCAGGGGAAAGGCACCAGCGGGAATGAGCCTGGGGAGGCGCCCGGGCATGTCTGGACCCAGTCCCCGCAGCCTGCCCCTTGGTGAGGCAGTACCCACGGAGGCCAGGAAGGTCTGGGCAAGGCTGGCCAGGGGCAGGGGCCCTGCTGGGTCCTGCCCCTGTCCTGTGGGGACTCTGAGCACAACCGGACCTCTCCCGCTGGAAGACCTCCCCGGATGCCTCCAAAGGCCGGTTTGCCAACACTCCCGCCCGCTGTTCACGCCAGGCACGCACAATGCTCCCAAGCCCGGGAGAAAAGCGCTTCGGGGTGGTGCTCTCTCAGGGCCCTTGCCCCTAGCCTGGGGGCAAGGCAGGGGGAACACACTCCCAGGCCAAGGCAGAACCACATGCCCATGTCTGTTCCTGCCCCCTGCACCGGAAGAGAGCTCGGGGGAGCCAGAGTCTGTCAGGCAGCTGCTGGGCTGGCCGCCTGTGTGGGAAGGGGCAGAGCCGACCTAGGGGCAAGTTGGGCCTCTTGCTCTCCCTGCAGCCCTGAGGCTGCTGGGCCAAAGAGGTCTTGGGCATCCAGCCCCTTGCTGGTCCCTTCCCTCTGACGAGGCCCTCTGAGCTCCAGCACCTTGCAGTGTGGAGACAGCCCCTGCCAGCAACCTCCTCTCCAAGGAGGTTTAAACCAAGGCCTAGGCCCAGGGGAAAGGCACCTGCGGGGATGAGCCTGGGGAGGCGCCCGGGCATGTCTGGACCCAGTCCCCGCAGCGTGCCCTTGGTGGGGCAGTACCCCTGTAGGCCAGGAAGATCTGGGCAAGGCTGGCCAGGGGCAGGGGCCCTGCTGGGTCCTGCCCCTGGCCTGTGGGGCCTCTGAGCACAGCTGGCCCTCTCCCGCTGGAAGACCTCCCCGGCTGCCTCCAAAGGCCGATTTGCCAACACTCCCGCCCGCTGTTCCCGCCAGGCACGCACAATGCTCCCAAGCCCGGGAGAAACGCGCTTCGGGGTGGTGCTCTCTCCGGGCACTTTCAAGACCTCCCCGGCTGCCTCCAAAGTCCGGTTTCTAAGTACTCATTCCCGCTGCTTCCGCCAGCCACGCACAATGCTCCTAAGCCCGGGAGAAAAGCATTTTGGGGTGGTGCTGTCTCCGGGCCCTTGGAAGAACTCCTCGGCTGCATCCAAAGGCCGGTTTGCAAGCACTCATGTCCGCTGTTCCCGACAGCCGCGCACAATGCTCCCAAGCCCGGGAGAAAAGCATTTTGTGGTGGTGTTCTCTCCGGGACCATGGAGGACCTCCCCGGCTGCCCCCAAAACCCGGTTTGCAAGCATTCCCACTCGCTGTTCCCGCCAGCCATGCACAATGCTCCAAAACCCCGGAGAAATGCGCTTCGGGGTGGTGCTCTCTCCTGGCCCTTGGAAGACTTCTCCGGCTGCCTCCAAAGGCCGGTTTGCAAGAATTCCCTCCCGCTGTCCCACCAGCCGCACACAATGCTCCAAAACCCGTGAGAAAAGCGCTTCGGGGTGGTGCTCTCTCCTGGCCCTTGGAAGACTTCTCCGGCTGCCTCCAAAGGTCGGTTTGCAAGAATTCCCTCCCGCTGTCCCACCAGCCGCGCACAATGCACCCAAGCTCGGGAGAAAAGCGCTTCGGGGTGGTGCTCTCTCCGGGCCTTTGGAAGACGTCCCCGGCTGCCTCCAAAGGCCGGTTTGCAAGAACTCCCTCCCGCTGTCCCGCCAGCCGCACACAATGCTCCCAATCACGGGAGAAAAGCGCTTCGATGTGGTGCTCTCTCAGGGCCCTTGGAAGACCTCCCCGGCTGCCTCCAATGGCCGGTATGCAAGCACTCATCCCCGCTGTTCCCACCAGCCGTGCACAATGCTCCCAAGCACGGGAGAAAAGCATTTTGGGGTGGTGCTCACTCCGGGCCCTTGGAAGACCTCCGCGGCTGCCTCCAAATGCCGGTTTGCAAACACTCCTGCCTGCTGTTCCCGCCACCGGCACACAATGCTCCCAAGCCCGGGAGAAAAGCGCATCAGGGTGGTGTTCTCTCCGGGCCCATGGAGGACCTCCCCGGCAGCCCCCAAAGGCCGGTTTGCAAGCATTCCCACTCGCTGTTCCCGCCAGCCTCGCAAATGCTCCCAAGCCCGGGAGAAAAGCGCTTCGGGGTGGTGCTCTCTCCGGGCCCTTGCCCCTGAGCCTGGGGGCCAGGCATGGGGTCCACACTCCCAGGCCAAGGCAGAACCACATGCACATGTCTGTTCCTGCCCCTTGCACCAGCAGAGAGCTCGTGGGCGCCAGAGTCTGTCAGGCAGCTGCTGGGCTAGCCCCCTGTGTGGGAAGGGGCAGAGCCGACCTAGGGGCAAGTTGGGCCTCTTGCTCTCCCTGCTGCCCTGAGGCTGCTGGGCCAAAGAGGTCTTGGGCATTCAGCCCCTTGCGTGTCCCTTCCCTCTGATGAGGCCCTCTGAGCTCCAGCACCTTGCAGTGTGGAGACAGCCCCTGCCAGCAACCTCCTCTCCAAGGAGGCCTCAACCGAGGCCTAGGCACAGGGGAAAGGCACCAGCGGGGATGAGCCTGGGGAGGCGCCCGGGCATGTCTGGACCCAGTCCCCGCAGCCTGCCCCTTGGTGGGGCAGTACCCCCGGAGGCCAGGAAGGTCTGAGCAAGGCTGGCCAGGGGCAGGGGCCCTGCTGGGTCCTGCCCCTGGCCTGTGGGGCCTCTGAGCACAACCGGCCCTCTCCCGCTGGAAGACCTCCCCGGCTGCCTCCAAAGGCCGGTTTGCCAACACTTCCGGACGCTGTTCCCGCCAGGCACGCACAATGCTCCCAAGCCCGGGAGAAAAGCGCTTCAGGGTGGTACTCTCTCCCGGCCCTTGGAAGACCTCCCCGGCTGCCTCCAAACGCAGGTTTTCAAGAACTCCTTCCCGCTGACCCGCCAGCCGCACACAATGCTCCCAAGCCCGGGAGAAAAGCATTTTGGGGTGGTGATCAGTCCGGGCCCTTGGAAGACCTCCCCGGCTGCCTCCAAAGGACAGTTTGCAAGCACTCATGCCCGCTGTTCCCACCAGGCGCACACAATGCTCCCAAGACCGTGAGAGAAGCGCTTCGGGGTGGTGTTCTCTCCGGGACCATGGAGGACCTCCCCGGTTGCCCCCAAAGGCCGGTTTGCAAGCACTCCCACTCGCTGTTCCCGCCAGCCACAGACAATGTTCCAAAACCCCGGAGAAAAGCGCTTCGGGGTGGTGCTCTCTCCGGGCCCTTGGAAGACTTCTCTGGCTGCCTCCAAAGGCCGGTTTGCAAGAATTCCCTCCCGCTGTTCCACCAGCCGCACACAATGCTCCAAACCATAGAGAAAAGCACTTTGAGGTGGTGTTCTCTCCGGGCCCTTGGAAGACCTCCCCGGCTGCCTCCAAAGGCCGGTTTGCAAGCACTCCTGCCTGCTGTTCCCGCCACACGCGCACAATGCACCCAAGCCCGGGGGAAAAGCGCTTCAGGGTGGTACTCTCTCCCGGCCCTTGGAAGACCTCCCCGGCTGCCTCCAAAGGCCGGATTGCAAGCACTCAATCCCGCTATTCCAGCCAGCCGCGCACAATGCTCCCAAGCCCGGGAGAAAAGCGCTTCAGGGTGGTACTCTCTCCCGGCCCTTGGAAGACCTCCCCGGCTGCCTCCAAACGCAGGTTTTCAAGAACTCCTTCCCGCTGACCCGCCAGCCGCACACAATGCTCCCAAGCCCGGGAGAAAAGCATTTTGGGGAGGTGCTCTCTCCGGGCCCTTGGAAGACCTCCCCGGCTGCCTACAAAGGCCGGTTTGCAAGCACTCATGTCCGCTGTTCCCGACAGCCGCGCACAATGCTCCCAATTCCGGGAGAAAAGTGCTTCGGGATGGTGCTCTCTCCGGGCCCTTGGAAGACCTCCCCGACTGCCTCCAAAGGCCGGTTTGCAACACTCCCGCCCGCTGTTCCCGCCAGGCACCCACAATGCTCCCAAGCCCGGGAGAAAAGCACTTCGGGGTGTTGCTCTCTCCGGGCCCTTGCCCCTGAGCCTGGGGGCCAGACAGTGGGTCCACACTCCCAGACCAAGGCAGAACCACATGCACACGTCTGTTCCTGACCCTTGCACCGTCAGAGAGCTCGGGGGAGCCAGAGTCTGCCAGGGAGCTGCTGGGCTGGCCGCCTGTGTGGGAAGGGGCAGAGCCGCCCTAGGGGCAAGTTGGGCCTCTTGCTCTCCCTGCTGCCCTGAGGCTGCTGGGCCAAAGAGGTCTTGGGCATCCAGCCCCTTGCTGGTCCCTTCCCGCTGACGAGGCCCTCTGAGCTCCAGCACCTTGCAGTGTGGAGACAGCCCCTGCCAGCAACCTCCTCTCCAAGGAGGCCTCAACCGAGGCCTAGGCCCAGGGGAAAGGCACCAGCGGGGATGAGCCTGGGGAGGCGCCCGGCCATGTCTGGACCCAGTCCCCGCAGCCTGCCCCTTGGTGGGGCTGTACCCCCGGAGGCCAGGAAGGTCTGGGCAAGGCTGCCAGGGGCAGGGACACTGCTGGGTCCTGCCCCTGGCCTGTGGGGCCTCTGAGCACAACCGGCACTCTCCCTCTGGAAGACCTCCCCGTCTGCCTCCAAAGGCCGGTTTGCAAGCACTCCCGCCCGCTGTTCCCGCCAGGCCCGCACAATGCTCCCAAGCCCGGGAGAAAAGCGCTTCGAGCTGGTGCTCTCTCCGGGCCCCTGCCCCTGAGCCCGGGGGCCAGGCAGGGGGAACACACTCCCAGGCCAAGGCAGAACGACATGCACACGTCTGTTCCTGCCCCCTGCACAGGCAGAGAGCTCGGGGGAGCCAGAGTCTGTCAGGCAGCTGCTGGGCTGGCCGCCTGTGTGGGAAGGGGCAGAGCCGACCTAGGGGCAAGTTGGGCCTCTTGCTCTCCCTGCTGCCCTGAGGCTGCTGGGCCAGAGTTCTTGGGCATCCAGCCCCTTGCTGGTCCCTTCCCTCTGACGAGGCCCTCTGAGCTCCAGCACCTTGCAGTGTGGAGACAGCCCCTGCCAGCAACCTCTCTCCAAGGAGGCCTCAACCGAGGCCTAGGCCCAGGGGAAAGGCACCAGCGGGGATGAGCCAGGGGAGGCGCTCCGCCATGTCTGGACCCAGTCCCCACAGCCTGCCCCTTGGTGGGGCAGTACCCCCGGAGGCGAGGAAGATCTGGGCAAGGCTGGCCAGGGGCAGGGGCCCTGCTGGGTCCTGCCCCTGGCCTGTGGGGCTTCTGAGCACAACCGGCCCTCTCTCGCTGGAAGACCTCCCCGGCTGCCTCCAATGACCGGTTTGCAAGCCCTCATTCCCGCTGTTCCCAACAGCCGCGCACAATGCTCCCTAGCCCGGGAGAAAAGCATTTTTGGGTGGTGCTCACTCCGGGCCCTTGGAAGACCTCCCTGGCTGCCTCCAAGGCCGGTTTGCAAGCACTTCTGCCTGCTGTTCCCGCCACACGCGCACAATGCTCCCAAGCCTGGGAGAAAACCGTTTCGGGGTGGTGTTCTCTCTGGGCCCAAGAAAGACTTCCCGGGCTGTCCCCAAAGGCCAGTTTGCAAGCACTCCCACTCGCTGTTCCCGCCATCCGTGCAAATGCTCCAAGCCCAGGAGAAAAGCGCTTCGGGGTGGTGCTCTCTCCCGGCCCTTGGAAGACCTCCCCGGCTGCCTCCAAAGGCGGGTTTGCAAGAACTCCCTCCCGCTGTCCCGCCAGCCGCACACAATGCTCCCAATCACGGGAGAAAAGCGCTTCGGGGTGGTAATCTCTCCGGGCCCTTGGAAGACCTCCCCGGCTGCCTCCAAAGGCCGGTTTGCAAGCACTCATGCCCGCTGTTCCCGCCCGCCTCGCACAATGCTCCCAAGCCTGGGAGAAAAGCGCTTCGGGGTGGTGCTCCCTTCTGGCCCTTGGAAGACCTCCCCGCCTGCCTCCAAAGGCCGGATTGCAAGCACTCAATCCCGCTGTTCCCGCCAGCCGCGCACAATGCTCCCAAGCCCGGGAGAAAAGCGCTTCGGGGTGGTGTTCTCTCCCGGCCCTTGGAAGACCTCCCCGGCTGCCTCCAAAGGCTGGTTTTCAAGAACTCCCTCCCGCTGACCCGCCAGCCGCACACAATGCTCCCAAGCCCGGGAGAAAAGCATTTTGGGGTGGTGCTCTCTCCGGGCCCTTGGAAGACCTCCCCGGCTGCCTACAAAGGCCGGTTTGCAAGCACTCATGTCCGCTGTTCCCGACAGCCGCGCACAATGCTCCCAATTCCGGGAGAAAAGTGCTTCAGGTTGGTGCTCTCTCCGGGCCCTTGGAAGACCTCCCGGCTGCCTCCAAAGGCCGGTTTGCAAGCACTCCCGCCCGCTGTTCCCGCCAGCCTCGCACAATGCTCCCAAGACCGGGAGAAAAGTGCTTCGGGGTGGTGCTCTCTCCGGGCCCTTGGAAGACCTCCCAGGCTGTCCCCAAAGGCCGGTTTGCAAGCACTCCCACTCGCTGTTCCCGTCAGCCACGCACAATCCTCCAAAACCCCGGAGAAAAGCGCTTCGGGGTGGTGCTCTCTACAGGCCCTTGGAAGACCTCCCCGGCTGCCTCCAAAGGCCGGTTTGCAAGGACTCCTTCCTGCTGTTCCCGCCAGCCACGCACAATGCTCCCAAGCACGGGAGAAAAGTGCTTCGGGGTGGTGCTCTCTCCGGGCCCTTGGAAGACGTCCCCGGCTGCCTCCAAAGGCCGGTTTGCAAGCACTCATGCCCGTTGTTCCCACTAGCCGCGCACAATGCTCCCAAGCCCGGGAGAAAAGCATTTTGGGGTGGTGCTCACTCCGGGCCCTTGGAAGACCTCCCCAGCTGCCTCCAAAGGCCAGTTTGCAAGCACTCCTGCCTGCTGTTCCCGCCAGCCGCGCACAATGCTTCCAAGCCCGGGAGAAAAGCGCTTCAGGGTGGTGCTCTCTCCGGGCACTTTCAAGACCTCCCCGGCTGCCTCCAAAGGCAGGTTTGTAAGTACTCATTCCCGCTGCTTCCGCCAGCCACGCACAATGCTCCCAAGCCCGGGAGAAAAGCATTTTGGGATGGTGATCAGTCCGGGCCCTTGGAAGACCTCCCCGGCTGCCCCCAAAGGCCGGTATGGAAGCACTCCCGCCCGCTGTTCCCGCCAGCCGCGCACAATGCTCCCAATCACGGGAGAAAAGCGCTTCGCGGTGGTGCTCACACCGGGCCCTGGAAGACCTCCCCGGCTGCCTCCAAAGGCCGGTTTTCAAGCACTCCTGCCTGCTGTTCCCGCCACCCGTGCACAATGCTCCCAAGCCCGGGAGAAAAGCTTTTTGGGGTGGTGCTCACACCGGGCCCTGGAAGACCTCCCCGGCTGCCTCCAAAGGCCGGTTTTCAAGCACTCCTGCCTGCTGTTCCCACCACCCGCGCACAATGCTCCCAAGCCCGGGAGAAAAGCTTTTTGGGGTGGTGCTCACACCGGGCCCTGGAAGACCTCCCCGGCTGCCTCCAAAGGCCGGTTTTCAAGCACTCCTGCCTGCTGTTCCCGCCACCCGCGCACAATGCTCCCAAGCCCGGGAGAAAAGCGCTTCGGGGTGGTGCTCTCTCCGGGCCCTTGGAAGACCTCCCAGGCTGTCCCCAAAGGCCGGTTTACAAGCACTCCCACTCGCTGTTCCCGCCAGCCACGCACAATCCTCCAAAACCCCGGAGAAAAGCGCTTCGGGGTGGTGCTCTCTACAGGCCCTTGGAAGACCTCCCCGGCTGCCTCCAAAGGCAGGTTTGTAAGTACTCATTCCCGCTGCTTCCGCCAGCCACGCACAATGCTCCCAAGCCCGGGAGAAAAGCATTTTGGGATGGTGATCAGTCCGGGCCCTTGGAAGACCTCCCCGGCTGCCCCCAAAGGCCGGTATGGAAGCACTCCCGCCCGCTGTTCCCGCCAGCTGCGCACAATGCTCCCAATCACGGGAGAAAAGCGCTTCGCGGTGGTGCTCACACCGGGCCCTGGAAGACCTCCCCGTCTGCCTCCAAAGGCCGGTTTTCAAGCACTCATGTCCGCTGTTAACGACAGCCGCACACAATGCACCCAAGCCCGGGAGAAAAGCATTTTGGGGTGGTGATCAGTCGGGGCCCTTGGAAGACCTCCCCGGCTGCCTCCAAAGGACAGTTTGCAAGCACTCATGCCCGCTGTTCCCGCCAGCCGCGCACAATGCTCCCAAGACCGTGAGAAAAGCGCTTCGGGGTGGTGTTCTCTCCGGGACCATGGAGGACGTCCCCGGCTGCCCCCAAAGGCCGGTTTGCAAGCACTCCCACTCGCTGTTCCCGCCAGCCACACACAATGTTCCAAAACCCCGGAGAAAAGCGCTTCGGGGTGGAGCTCTCTCCGGGCCCTTGGAAGACTTCTCTGGCTGCCTCCAAAGGCCGGTTTGCAAGAATTCCCTCTCACTGTTCCACCAGCCGCACACAATGCTCCAAAACCTGAGAGAAAAGCGCTTCGAGGTGGTGTTCTCTCCGGGCCCTTGGAAGACCTCCCCGGCTGCCTCCAAAGGCCGGTTTGCAAGCACTCCTGCCTGCTGTTCCCACCACACGCGCACAATGCACCCAAGCCCGGGAGAAAAGCGCTTCGGGGTGGTGCTCTCTCCGGGCCTTTGGAAGACCTCCCAGGCTGCCTCCAAAGGCCGGTTTGCAAGGACTCCTTCCTGCTGTTCCCGCCAGGCACGCACAATGCTCCCAATCCCGGGAGAAAAGTGCTTCGGGATGGTGCTCTCTCCGGGCCCTTGGAAGACCTCCCCGGCTACCTCCAAAGGCGGGTTTGCAAGTACTCATTCCCGCTGTTCCCGCCAGCTGCGCACAATGCTCCCAAGCACGGGAGAAAAGCATTTTGGGGTGGTGCTCTCTCCGGGCCCTTGGAAGACCACCCCGGCTGCCTCAAAAGGCCGGTTTGCAAGCACTCAGGCCCGCTGTTCCCTCCAGCTGCGTACAATGCTCCCTAGCCCGGGAGAAAAGCATTTTGGGGTGTTGCTCACTCCGGGCCCATGAAAGACCTGCCCGGCTGCCTCCAAAGTCCGGTTTGCAAGAACTCATGCCCGCTGTTCCCGGCAGCCGCGCACAATGCTCCCAAGACCGGGAGAAATGCGCTTCGGGGTGGTGTTCTCTCCGTGCCCATGCAGGACCTCCCCGGCTGCCCCCAAAGGCCGGTTTGCAATCACTCCCACTCACTGGTCCGGCCAGCTACGCACATGCTCCAAAACAAGGGAGAGAAGCGCTTTGGGGTGGTGCTCTCTCCCGGCCCTTGGAAGACTTCCCCGGCTGCCTCCAAAGGCCGGTTTGCAAGAACTCCCTCCCGCTGTCCCGCCAGCCGCACACAATGCTCCCAATCACGGGAGAAAAGCGCTTCGGGGTGGTGCTCTCTCAGGGCCCTTTGAAGACCTCCCCGGCTGCCTCCAATGGCCGGTATGCAAGCACTCATGCCCGCTGTTCCCACCAGCCGTGTACAATGCTCCCAAGCACGGGAGAAAAGCATTTTGGTGTGGTGCTCACTCCTTGCCCTTGGAAGAACTCCGCACCTGCCTCCAAAGGCCGGTTTGCAAGCACTCCTGCCTGCTGTTACCGCCACCCGCGCACACTGCTCCCAAGCCCGGGAGAAAAGCGCATCGGGGTGGTGTTCTCTTCGGGCCCATGGAGGACCTCCCCGGCTGCCCCCAAAGGCCGGTGTGCAAGCATTCACACTAGCTGTTCCCGCCAGCCATGAAAATGCTCCCAAGCCGGGGGGAAAAGCATTTTGGGGTGGTGCTCTCTCCGGGCCCTTGCCCCTGTGCCTGGGGGCCAGGCAGGTGGTCCACACTCCCAGGCCAAGTCAGAACCACATGCACACGTTTGTTCCTGCCTCCTGCACCGGCAGAGAGCTCGGGGGAGCCAGAGTCTGCCAGGCAGCTGCTGGGCTGGCTGCCTGTGTGGGAAGGGGCAGAGCCGACCTAGGGGCAAGTTGGGCCTCTTGCTCTCCCTGCTGCCCTGAGGCTGCTGGGCCAAAGAGGTCTTGGGCATCCAGCCCCTTGCTGGTCCCTTCCCTCTGACGAGGCCCTCTGAGCTCCAGCATCTCGCAGTGTGGAGACAGCCCCTGCCAGCAACCTCCTCTCCAAGGAGGCCTAAACCGAGGCCTAGGCCCAGGGGAAAGGCACCAGCGGGAATGAGCCTGGGGAGGCGCCCGGGCATGTCTGGACCCAGTCCCCGCAGCCTGCCCCTTGGTGGGGCAGTACCCCCGGAGGCCAGGAAGGTCTGGGCAAGGCTGGCCAGGGGCAGGGGCCCTGCTGGGTCCTGCCCCTGGCCTGTGGGGCCTCTGATCACGACCGGCCCTCTCCCATGGAAGACCTCCCCGGCTGCCTGCAAAGGCTGGTTTGCAAGCACTCCCGCCCACTGTTCCCACCAGGCGCGCACAATGCTACCAAGCTCGGGAGAAAAGCGCTTCGGGGTGGTGCTCTCTCCGGGCCCTTGCCCCTGAGCCTGGGGGCCAGGCAGGGGGTCCACACACCCAGGCCAAGGCAGAACCACATGCACACGTCTGTTCCTGCCCCCTGCACCGGCAGAGAGCTCGGGGGAGCCAGAGTCTGTCAGGCAGCTGCTGGGCTAGCCCCCTGTGTGGGAAGGGGCAGAGCCGACCTAGGGGCAAGTTGGGCCTCTTGCTCTCCCTGCTGCCCTGAGGCTGCTGGGCCAAAGAGGTCTTGGATATCCAGCCCCTTGCTGGTCCCTTCCCTCTGACGAGGCCCTCTGAGCTCCAGCACCTTGCAGTGTGGAGACAGCCCCTGCCAGCAACCTCCTCTCCAAGGAGGCCACAACTGAGGCCTAGGCCCAGGGGAAAGGCACCAGCGGGGATGAGACAGGGGAGGCGCTCGGGCATGTCTGGACGCAGTCCCCGCAGCCTGCCCCTTGGTGGGGCAGTACCCCCGGAGGCCAGAAAGGTATGGGCAAGGCTGGCCAGGGGCAGGGGCCCTGCTGGGTCATGCCCCTGGCCTGTGGGGCCTCTGAGCATGACCGGCCCTCTCCCGCTGGAGACCTCCCCGACTGCCTCCAAATCCGGTTTGCCAACACTCGCGCCCGCTGTTCCCGCCAGGCACGCACAATGCTCCCAAGCCCGGGAAAAAAGCGCTTCGGGGTGGTGCTCTCTCCGGGCCCTTGCCCCTGAGCCTGGGGGCAATGCAGGGGGAACACACTCCCAGGCCAAGGCAGAACCACATGCACACGTCTGTTCCTGCCCCCTGCACCGGCAGAGAGCTCGGGGGAGCCAGAGTCTGCCAGGCAGCTGCTGGGCTGGCGGCCTGTGTGGGACGGGGCAGAGCCGACCTAGGGGCAAGTTGGGCCTCTTGCTCTCCCTGCTTCCCTGAGGCTGCTGGGCCAAAGAGGTCTTGGGCATCCAGCCCCTTGCTGGTCCCTTCCCTCTGATGAGGCCCTCTGAGCTCCAGCACCTTGCAGTGTGGAGACAGCCCCTGCCAGCAACCTCCTCTCCAAGGAGGCCTCAACCGAGGCCTAGGCGTAGGGGAAAGGCACCAGCGGGGATGAGCCATGGGTGGCGCCCGGCCATGTCTGGACCCAGTCCCCCCAACCTGCCCCTTGGTGGGGCAGTAACCCCGGAGGCCAGGAAGGTCTGGGCAAGGCTGCCAGGGGCAGGGACACTGCTGGGTCCTGCCACTGGCCTCTGGGGCGTCTGAGCACAACCGGCACTTTCCCGCTGGAAGACCTCCCCGTCTGCCTCCAAAGGACAGTTTGCAAGCACTCCCACCCGCTGTTCCCGCCAGGCACGCACAATGCTCCCAAGCCCGGGAGAAAAGCGCTTCAGGCTGGTGCTCTCTCCGGGCCCTTGCCCCTGAGCCTGGGGGCCAGGCAGGGGGAACACACTCCCAGGCCAAGGCAGAACGACATGCACATGTCTGTTCCTGCCCCCTACACCGGCAGAGAGCTCGGGGGAGCCAGAGACTGCCAGGCTGCTGCTGGGCTGGCTGCCTGTGTGGGACGGGGCAGAGCCGACCTAGGGGCAAGTTGGACCTCTTGCCCTCCCTGCTGCCCTGAGGCTGCTGGGTCAAAGAGGTCTTGGGCATCCAGCCCTTTACTGGTCCCTTCCCTCTGACGAGGCCCTCTGAGCTCCAGCACCTTGCAGTGTGGAGACAGCCCCTGCCAGCAACCTCCTCTCCAAAGAGGCCTCAACCGAGGCCTACGCCCAGGGGAAAGGCATCAGCGGCCATGATCCTGGGGAGGCGCACGGACATGTCTGGACCCAGTCCCCGCAGCCTGCCCCTTGGTGGGGCAGTACCCCCGGATGCCAGGAAGGTCTGGGCAAGGCTGGCCAGGGGCAGGGGCCCTGCTGGGTCCTGACCCTGGCCTGTGGGGCCTCTGAGCACAACCGGCCCTCTCCCACTGGAAGACCTCCCCGGCTGCCTCCAAAGTCCTGTTTGCAAACACTCCCGCCCGCTGTTCACGCCAGGCTCGCACAATGCTCCCAAGCCCGGGAGAAAAGCGCTTCGGGGTGGTGCTCTCTCCGGGCCCTTGCCCCTGAGCCTGGGGGCAAGGCAGGGGGAACACACTCCCAGGCCAAGGCAGAACCACATGCCCACGTCTGTTCCTGTCTCCTGCACTGCCAGAGAGCTTGGGGGAGCCAGAGTCTGTCAGGCAGCTGCTGGGTTGGCCGCCTGTGTGGGAAGGGGCAGAGCCGCCCTAGGGGCAAGTTGGGCCTCTTGCTCTCCCTGCTGCCCTGAGGCTGCTGGGCCAAAGAGGTCTTGGGCATCCAGCCCCTTGCTGGTCCCTTCCCTCTGACGAGACCCTCTGAGCTCCAGCACCTTGCAGTGTGGAGACAGCCCCTGCCAGCAACCTCCTCTCCAAGGAGGCCTCAACCGAGGCCTAGGCCCAGGGGAAAGGCACCAGCGGGGATGAGCCAGGGGAGGCGCCCGAGAATGTCTGGACCCAGTCCCCGCAGCCTGCCCCTTGGTGGGGCAGTACCCCCGGAGGCCAGGAAGGTCTGGGCAAGGCTGGCCAGGGGCACGGGCCCTGCTGCGTCCTGCCCCTGGCCTGTGGGGCCTCTGAGCACAACCGGCCCTCTCCCACTGGAAGACCTCCCCGGCTGCCTCCAAAGGCCGGTTTGCAAGCGCTCCCTCCCACTGTTCCCAGCAGGCGTGCACAATGCTCCCAAGCCCGGGAGAAAAGCGCTTAAAGGTGGTGCTCTCTCCGGGCCCTTGCCCCTGAGCCTGTGGGAGAGGCAGGGTGTCCACACTCCCAGGCCAAGGCAGAACCACATGCACACGTCTGTTCCTGCCCCCTGCACCGGCAGAGAGCTCGCGGGAGCCAGAGTCTGTCAGGCAGCTGCTGTGCTGGCCGCCTGTGTGGGAAGGGGCAGAGCTGACCTAGGGGCAAGTTGGGCCTCTTGCTCTCCCTTCTACCCTGAGGCTGCTGGGCCAAAGAGGTCTTGGACATCCAGCCCCTTGCTGGTCCCTTCCATCTGACGAGGCCCTCTGAGCTCCAGCACCTTGCAGTGTGGAGACAGGCCCTGCCAGCAACCTCCTCTCCAAGGAGGCCTCAACCGAGGCCTAGGCCCAGGGAAAGGCACCAGCTGTGATGAACATGGGGAGGCGCCCGGGAATGTCTGGACCCAGTCCCCGCAGCCTGCCCCTTGGTGGGGCAGTACCCCCGGAGGTCAGGAAGTTCTGGGCAAGGCTGGCCAGGGGCAGAGGCCCTGGTGGGTCCTGCCCCTGGCCTGTGGGGCCTCTGAGCATGACCGGCCCTCTCCCGCTGGAGACCTCCCCGACTGCCTCCAAAGGCCGGTTTGCCAACACTCGCTCACGCTGTTCCCGCCAGTCACGCACAATGCTCCCAAGCCCGGGAAAAAAGCGCTTCGGGGTGGTGCTCTCTCCGGGCACTTGCCCCTGAGCCTGGGGGCAATGCAGCGGGAACACACTCCCAGGCCAAGGCAGAACCACATGCACACGTCTGTTCCTGCCCCCTGCACCGGCAGAGAGCTCGGGGGAGCCAGAGTCTGCCAGGCAGGTGCTGGGCTGGCGGCCTGTGTGGGAAGGGGCAGAGCCGACCTAGGGGCAAGTTGGGCCTCTTGCTCTCCCTGCTGCCCTGAGGCTGCTGGGCCAAAGAGGTCTTGGGCATCCAGCCCCTTGCTGGTCCCTTCCCGCTGATGAGGCCCTCTGAGCTCCAGCACCTTGCAGTGTGGAGACAGCCCCTGCCAGCAACCTCCTCTCCAAGGAGGCCTCAACCGAGGCCTAGGCCTAGGGGAAAGGCACCAGCGGGGATGAGCCTGGGGAGGCGCCCGGCCATGTCTGGACCAGTCCCCCCAACCTGCCCCTTGGTGGCGCAGTACCCCCGGAGGCCAGGAAGGTCTGGGCAAGGCTGCCAGGGGCAGGGACACTGCTGGGTCCTGCCCCTGGCCTGTGGGGCGTCTGAGCACAACCGGCACTCTCCCGCTGGAAGACCTCCCCGTCTGCCTCCAAAGGATGGTTTGCAAGCACTCCCACCCACTGTTCCCGCCAGGCACGCACAATGCTCCCAAGCCCGGGAGAAAAGCGCTTCGGGGTGGTGCTCTCTCCGGGCCCTTGCCCCTGAGCCTGGGGGCCAGGCAGGGGGAACACACTCCCAGGCCAAGGCAGAACGACATGCACACGTCTGTTCCTGCCCCCTACACCGGCAGAGAGCTCGGGGGAGCCAGAGACTGCCAGGCTGCTGCTGGGCTGGCTGCCTGTGTGGGACGGGGCAGAGCCGACCTAGGGGCAAGTTGGGCCTCTTGCTCTGCCTGCTGCCCTGAGGCTGCTGGGTCAAAGAGGTCTTGGGCATCCAGCCCTTTGCTGGTCCCTTCCCTCTGACGAGGCCCTCTGAGCTCCAGCACCTTGCAGTGTGCAGACAGCCCCTGCCAGCAACCTCCTCTCCAAGGAGGCCTAAACCGAGGCCTAGGCCCATGGGAAAGGCACCAGCGGGGATGAGCCTGGGGAGGCGCCAGGGCATGTCTGGACCCAGCCCCGCAGCCTGCCCCTTGGTGGGGCAGTACCCCCGGAGGCCAGGAAGGTCTGGGCTAGGCTGGCCAGGGGCAGGGGACCTGCTGGGTCCTGCCCCTGGCCTGTGGGGCCTCTGAGCACATCCGGCCCTCTCCCACTGGAAGACCTCCCCGGCTGCCTCCAAAGGCCGGTTTGCCAACACTCCCGCCCACTGTTCCCACCAGGCGCGCACAATGCTACCAAGCCCGGGAGAAAAGCGCTTCGGGGTGGTGCTCTCACCGGGCCCTTGCCCCTGAGCCTGGGGGCAATGCAGGGGGAACACACTCCCAGGCCAAGGCAGAACCACATGCACACGTCTGTTCCTGCCCCCTGCACCGGCAGACAGCTCAGGGGAGCCAGAGTCTGTCAGGCAGCTGCTGAGCTGGCCGCCTGTGTGGGAAGGGGCAGAGCCGACCTAGGGGCAAGTTGGGCCTCTTGCTCTCCCTGCTGCCCTGAGGCTGCTGGGCCAAAGAGGTCTTGGGCATCCAGCCCCTTGCTGGTCCCTTCCCTCTGACGAGGCCCTCTGAGCTCCAGCACCTTGCAGTGTGGAGACAGCCCCTGCCAGCAACCTCCTCTCCAAGGAGGCCTCAACCGAGGCCTAGGCCCAGGGGAAAGGCACCAGCGGGGATGAGCCTGGGGAGGCGCCCGGGCATGTCTGGACCCAGTCCCCGCAGCCTGCCCCTTGGTGGGGCAGTACCCCCGGAGGCCAGGAATGTCTGGGCAAGGCTGGCCAGGGGCAGGCGCCCTGCTGGGTCCTGCCCCTGGCCTGTGGGGCCTCTCAGCACAACCGGCCCTCTCCCACTGGAAGACCTCCCCGGCTGCCTCCAAAGGCCGGTTTGCAAGCATCCCGCCCGCTGTTCCCGCCATGCACGCACAATGCTCCCAAGACCGGGAGAAAAGCACTTCGGGGTGTTGCTCTCACCGGGCCCTTGCCCCTGAGCCTGTGGCCAGGCAGGTGATCCACACTCCCAGACCAAGGCAGAACCACATGCACACGTCTGTTCCTGACCCCTGCACCGGCAGAGAGCTCGGGGAGCCAGAGTCTGTCAGGCAGCTGCTGGGCTGGCCGCCTGTGTGGGAAGGGGCAGAGCCGACCTAGGGGCAAGTTGGGCCTCTTGCTCTCCCTGCTTCCCTGAGGCTGCTGGGCCAAAGAGGTCTTGGGCATCCAGCCCCTTGCTGGTCCCTTCCCGCTGACGAGGCCCTCTGAGCTCCAGCACCTTACAGTGTGGAGACAGCCCCTGCCAGCAACCTCCTCTCCAAGGAGGCCTCAACCGAGGCCTAGTCCCAGGGAAAGGCACCAGCGGGGATGAACCTGGGGAGGCGCCCGGGCATGTCTGGACCCAGTCCCCGCAGCCTGCCCCTTGGTGGGGCAGTACCCCCGGAGGCCAGGAAGGTCTGGGCAAGGCTGGCCAGGGGCACGGGCCCTGCTGCGTCCTGCCCCTGGCCTGTGGGGCCTCTGAGCACAACCGGCCCTCTCCCACTGGAAGACCTCCCCGGCTGCCTCCAAAGGCAGGTTTGCAAGCGCTCCCTCCCACTGTTCCCAGCAGGCGTGCACAATGCTCCCAAGCCCGGGAGAAAAGCGCTTCAGGGTGGTGCTCTCTCCGGGCCCTTGCCCCTGAGCCTGGGGGCAAGGCAGGGTGTCCACACTCCCAGGCCAAGGCAGAACCACATGCACACGTCTGTTCCTGCCCCCTGCACCGGCAGAGAACTCAGGGGAGCCAGAGTCTGTCAGGCAGATGCTGGTCTGGCCGCCTGTGTGGGAAGGGGCAGAGCCGACCTAGGGGCAAGTTGGGCCTCTTGCTCTCCCTGCTGCCCTGAGGCTGCTGGGCCAAAGAGGTCTTGGGCATCCAGCCCCTTGCTGGTCCCTTCCCTCTGACGAGGCCCTCTGAGCTCCAGCACCTTGCAGTGTGGAGACAGCCCCTGCCAGCAACCTCCTCTCCAAGGAGGCCTCAACCGAGGCCTAGGCCCAGGGGAAAGGCACCAGCGGGGATGAGCCAGGGGAGGCGCCCGAGCATGTCTGGACCCAGTCCCCGCAGCCTGCCCCTTGGTGGGGCAGTACCCCCGGAGGCCAGGAAGGTCTGGGCAAAACTGGCCAGGGGCACGGGTCCTGATGCGTCCTGCCCCTGGCCTGTGGGGCCTCTGAGCACAACCAGCCCTCTCCCACTGGAAGACCTCCCCGGCTGCCTCCAAAGGCCGGTTTGCAAGCGCTCCCTCCCACTGTTCCCAGCAGGCGTGCACAATGCTCCCAAGCCCGGGAGAAAAGCGCTTCAGGGTGGTGCTCTCTGCGGGCCCTTGCCCCTGAGCCTGGGGGCAAGGCAGGGTGTCCACATTCCCAGGCCAAGGCAGAACCACATGCACACGTCTGTTCCTGCCCCCTGCACCGGCAGAGAACTCAGGGGAGCCAGAGTCTGTCAGGCAGCTGCTGGGCTGGCCGCCTGTGTGGGAAGGGGCAGAGCCGACCTAGGGGCAAGTAGGGCCTCTTGCTCTCCCTGCTGTCCTGAGGCTGCTGGGCCAAAGAGGTCTTGGGCATCCAGCCCCTTGCTGGTCCCTTCCCTCTGACGAGGCCCTCTGAGCTCCAGCACCTTGCAGTGTGGAGACAGCCCCTGCCAGCAACCTCCTCTCCAAGGAGGCCTAAACCGAGGCCTAGGCCCAGGGGAAAGGCACCAGCGGGGATGAGCCTGGGGAGGCGCCCGGGCATGTCTGGACCCAGTCCCCGCAGCCTGCCCCTTCGTGGGGCAGTACCCCCCGGAGGCCAGGAAGGACTGGGAAAGGCTGGCCAGGGGCAGGGGCCCTGCTGGGTCCTGCCCCTGGCCTGTGGGGCCTCTGAGCACAACCGGCCCTCTCCCACTGGAAGACCTCCCCGGCTGCCTCCAAAGGCCGGTTTGCAAGCACTCCCGCCCACTGTTCCCACCAGGCGCGCACAATGCTCCCAAGCCCGGGAGAAAAGCGCTTCGGGGGGGTGCTCTCTCCGGGCCCTTGCCCCTGAGCCTGGGGGCCAGGCAGGTGATCCACACTCCCAGGCCAAGGCAGAACCACATGCACACGTCTGTTCCTGCCCCCTGCACCGGCAGAGAGCTCGCGGGAGCCAGAGTCTGTCAGGCAGCTGCTGGGCTGGCCGCCTGTGTGGGAAGGTGCAGAGCCGACCTAGGGGCAAGTTGGGCCTCTTGCTCTCCCTGCTGCCCTGAGGCTGCTGGGCCAAAAAGGTCTTGGGCATCCAGCCCCTTGCTGGTCCCTTCCCTCTGATGAGGCCCTCTGAGCTCCAACACCTTGCAGTGTGGAGACAGCCCCTGCCAGCAACCTCCTCTCCAAGGAGTCCTCAACCGAGGCCTAGGCCTAGGGGAAAGGCACCAGCGGGGATGAGCCTGGGGAGGCGCCCGGCCATGTCTGGACCCAGTCCCCCCAACCTGCCCCTTGGTGGCGCAGTACCCCCGGAGGCCAGGAAGGTCTGGGCAAGGCTGCCAGGGGCAGGGACACTGCTGGGTCCTGCCCCTGGCCTGTGGAACCTCTGAGCACAACCGGCCCTCTCCCACTGGAAGACCTCCCCGGCTGTCTCCAAAGGCCGGTTTGCAAGCGCTCCCGCCCACTGTTCCCAGCAGGTGCGCACAATGCTCCCAAGCCCGGGAGACAAGCGATTCGGGATGGTGCTCTCACCGGGCCCTTGCCCCTGAGCCTGGGGGCAATGCAGGGGGAACACACTCCCAGCCAAGGCAGAACCACATGCACACGTCTGTTCCTGCCCCCTGCACCGGCAGAGAGCTCGGGGGAGCCAGAGTCTGTCAGGCAGCTGCTGGGCTGGCCGCCTGTGTGGGAAGGGGCAGAGCCGACCTAGGGGCAAGTTGGGCCTCTTGCTCTCCCTGCTGCCCTGAGGCTGCTGGGCCAAAGAGGTCTTGGGCATCCAGCCCCTTGCTGGTCCCTTCCCTCTGACGAGGCCCTCTGAGCTCCAGCACCTTGCAGTGTGGAGACAGCCCCTGCCAGCAACCTCCTCTCCAAGGAGGCCTCAACCGAGGCCTAGGCCCAGGGGAAAGGCACCAGTGGGGATGAGCCTGGGGAGGCGCCCGGCCATGTCTGGACCCAGTCCCCGCAGCCTGCCCCTTGGTGGGGCTGTACCCCCGGAGGCCAGGAAGGTCTGGGCAAGGCTGCCAGGGGCAGGGGCCCTGCTGAGTCCTGCCCCTGGCCTGTGGGGCCTCTGAGCACAACCGGCACTCTCCCGCTGGAAGACCTCCCCGTCTGCCTCCAAAGGCCGGTTTGCAAGCACTCCAGCCCGCTGTTCCCGCCAGGCCCGCACAATGCTCCCAAGCCCGGGAGAAAAGCGCTTCGGGGTGGTGCTCTCTCCAGGCCCTTGCCCCTGAGCCTGGGGGCCAGGCAGGGGGAACACACTCCCAGGCCAAGGCAGAACGACATGCACACATCTGTTCCTGCCCCCTACACCGGCAGAGAGCTCGGGGGAGCCAGAGACTGCCAGGCTGCTGCTGGGCTGGCTGCCTATGTGGGACGGGGCAGAGCCGACCTAGGGGCAAGTTGGGCCTCTTGCTCTCCCTGCTGCCCTGAGGCTGCTGGGTCAAAGAGGTCTTGGGCATCCAGCCCTTTGCTGGTCCCTTCCCTCTGACGAGGCCCTCTGAGCTCCAGCACCTTGCAGTGTGGAGACAGCCCCTGCCAGCAACCTCCTCTCCAAAGAGGCCTCAACCGAGGCCTACGCCCAGGGGAAAGGCACCAGCGCGGATGATCCTGGGGAGGCGCACGGACATGTCTGGACCCAGTCCCCGCAGCCTGCCCCTTGGTGGGGCAGTACCACCGGAGGCCAGGAAGGTCTGGGCAAGGCTGGCCAGGGGCAGGGGCCCTGCTGGGTCCTGCCCCTGGCCTGTGGGGCCTCTGAGCACAACCGGCCCTCTCACACTGGAAGACCTCCCCGGCTGCCTCCAAAGTCCTGTTTGCAAACACTCCCGCCCGCTGTTCACGCCAGGCTCGCACAATGCTCCCAAGCCCGGGAGAAAAGCGCTTTGGAGTGATGCTCTCTGCGGGCCCTTGCCCCTGAGCCTGGGGGCAAGGCAGGGGGAACACACTCCCAGGCCAAGGCAGAACCACATGCCCACGTCTGTTCCTGTCCCCTGCACCGGCAGAGAGCTTGGGGGAGCCAGAGTCTGTCAGGCAGCTGCTGGGTTGGCCGCCTGTGTGGGAAGGGGCAGAGCCGCCCTAGGGGCAAGTTGGGCCTCTTGCTCTCCTTGCTGCCCTGAGGCTGCTGGGCCAAAGACGTCTTGGGCATCCAGCCCCTTACTGGTCCCTTCCCTCTGACGAGGCCCTCTGAGCTCCAGCACCTTGCAGTGTGGAGACAGCCCCTGCCAGCAACCTCCTCTCCAAGGAGGCCTCAACGGAGGCCTAGGCCCAGGGGAAAGGCACCAGCGGGGATGAGCCAGGGGAGGCGCCCGAGCATGTCTGGACCCAGTCCCCGCAGCCTGCCCCTTGGTGGGGCAGTACCCCCGGAGGCCAGGAAGGTCTGGGCAAGGCTGGCCAGGGGCAGGGGCCCTGCTGGGTCCTACCCCTGGCCTGTGGGGCCTCTGAGCACAACCGGCCCTCTCCCACTGGAAGACCTCCCCGGCTGCCTCCAAAGGCCGGTTTGGAAGCGCTCCCGCCCACTTTTCCCAGCAGGCGCGCACAATGCTCCCAAGCCCGGGAGAAAAGCGCTTCGGGGTGGTGCTCTCACCGGGCCCTTGCTCCTGAGCCTGGGGGCAATGCAGGGGGAACACACTCCCAGGCCAAGGCAGAACCACATGCACACGTCTGTTCCTGCCCCCTGCACCGGCAGACAGCTCAGGGGAGCCAGAGTCTGTCAGGCAGCTGCTGGGCTGGCCGCCTGTGTGGGAAGGGGCAGAGCCGACCTAGGGGCAAGTTGGGCCTCTTGCTCTCCCTGCTGCCCTGAGGCTGCTGGGCCAAAGAGGTCTTGGGCATCCAGCCCCTTGCTGGTCCCTTCCCTCTGACGAGGCCCTCTGAGCTCCAGCACCTTGCAGTGTGGAGACAGCCCCTGCCAGCAAGCTCCTCTCCAAGGAGGCCTCAACCGAGGCCTAGGCCCAGGGGAAAGGCACCAGTGGGGATGAGCCTGGGGAGGCGCCCGGGCATGTCTGGACCCAGTCCCCGCAGCCTGCCCCTTGGTGGGGCAGTACCCCCGGAGGCCAGGAAGGTCTGGGAAAGGATGGCCAGGGGCAGGGGCACTGCTGGGTCCTGCCCCTGGCCTCTGGGGCCACTGAGCACAACCGGCCCTCTCCCACTGGAAGACCTCCCCGGCTGCCTCCAAAGGCCGGTTTGCAAGCGCTCCCGCCCACTGTTCCCGCCAGGCACGCACAATGCTCCCAAGACTGGGAGAAAAGCACTTCGAGGTGTTGCTCTCTCCGGGCCCTTGCCCCTGAGCCTGGGGGCCAGGCAGTGGGTCCACACTCCCAGACCAAGGCAGAACCACATGCACACGTCTGTTCCTGACCCCTGCACCGGCAGAGAGCTCGGGGGAGCCAGAGTCTGTCAGGCAGCTGCTGGGCTGTCCTCCTGTGTGGGAAGGGGCAGAGCCGACCTAGGGGCAAGTTGGGCCTCTTGCTCTCCCTGCTGCCCTGAGGCTGCTGGGCCAAAGAGGTCTTGGGCATCCAGCCCCTTGCTGGTCCCTTCCCGCTGACGAGGCCCTCTGAGCTCCAGCACCTTGCAGTGTGGAGACAGCCCCTGCCAGCAACCTCCTCTCCAAGGAGGCCTCAACCGAGGCCTAGTCCCAGGGAAAGGCACCAGCGTGGATGAACCTGGGGAGGCGCCCGGGAATGTCTGGACCCAGTCCCCGCAGCCTGCCCCTTGGTGGGGCAGTACCCCCGGAGGCCAGGAAGGTCTGGGCAAGGCTGGCCAGGGGCAGGGGCCCTGCTGGGTCCTGCCCCTGGCCTGTGGGGCCTCTGAGCACAACCGGCCCTCTTCCACTGGAAGACCTCCCCGGCTGCCTCCAAAGGCCGGTTTGCAAGCGCTCCCGCCCACTGTTCCCAGCAGGCGCGGACAATGCTCCCAAGCCCGGGAGAAAAGCGCTTCGGGGTGGTGCTCTCACCGGGCCCTTGCCCCTGAGCCTGGGGGCAATGCAGGGGGAACACACTCCCAGGCCAAGGCAGAACCACATGCACACGTCTGTTCCTGCCCCCTGCCCCGGCAGACAGCTCAGGGGAGCCAGAGTCTGTCAGGCAGCTGCTGGGCTGGCCGCCTGTGTGGGAAGGGGCAGAGCCGACCTAGGGGCAAGTTGGGCCTCTTGCTCTCCCTGCTGCCCTGAGGCTGCTGGGCCAAAGAGGTCTTGGGCATCCAGCCCCTTGCTGGTCCCTTCCCTCTGACGAGGCCCTCTGAGCTCCAGCACCTTGCAGTGTGGAGACAGCCCCTACCAGCAACCTCCTCTCCAAGGAGGCCTCAACCGAGGCCTAGGCCCAGGGGAAAGGCACCAGCGGGGATGAGACTGGGGAGGCGCCCGGGCATGTCTGGACCCAGTCCCCGCAGCCTGCCCCTTGGTGGGGCTGTAACCCCGGAGGCAGGAAGGTCTGGGCAAGGCTGGCCAGGGGCCGGGGCCCTGCTGGGTCCTGCCCCTGGCCTGTGGGGCCTCTGAGCACAACCGGCCCTCTCCCACTGGAAGACCTCCCCGGCTGCCTCCAAAGGCCGGTTTGCAAGCACTCCCGCCCACTGTTCCCACCAAGCAGGCAAAATGCTCCCAAGCCCGGGAGAAAAGCGCTTCGGGGTGGTGCTCTCTCCAGGCCCTTGCCCCTGAGCCTGGGGGCAATGCAGGGGGAACACACACCCAGGCCAAGGCAGAACGACATGCACACGTCTCTTCCTGCCCCCTACACCGGCAGAGAACTCGGGGGAGCCAGAGACTGCCAGGCTGCTGCTGGGCTGGCTGCCTGTGTGGGACGGGGCAGAGCCGACCTAGGGGCAAGTTGGGCCTCTTGCTCTCCCTGCTGCCCTGAGGCTGCTGGGCCAAAGACATCTTGGGCATCCAGCCCTTTGCTGGTCCCTTCCCTCTGACGAGGCCCTCTGAGCTCCAGCACCTTGCAGTGTGGAGACAGCCCCTGCCAGCAACCTCCTCTCCAAGGAGGCCTCAACCGAGGCCTAGGCCCAGGGGAAAGGCACCAGCGGGGATGAGCCTGGGGAGGCGCCCGGCCATGTCTGGACCCAGTCCCCCCAACCTGCCCCTTGGTGGGGTAGTACCCCCGGAGGCCAGGAAGGTCTGGGCAAGGCTGGCCAGGGGCACGGGCCCTGCTGCGTCCTGTCCCTGGCCTGTGGGGCCTCTGAGCACAACCGGCCCTCTCCCACTGGAAGACCTCCCCGGCTGCCTCCAAAGGCCGGTTTGCAAGCGCTCCCTCCCACTGTTCCCAGCAGGCGTGCACAATGCTCCCAAGCCCGGGAGAAAAGCGCTTCGGGGTGGTGCTCTCACCGGGCCCTTGCCCCTGAGCCTGGGGGCAATGCAGGGGGAACACACTCCCAGGCCAAGGCAGAACCACATGCACACGTCTGTTCCTGCCCCCTGCACCGGCAGAGAGCTCGGCAGAGCCAGAGTCTGTCAGGCAGCTGCTGGGCTGGCCGCCTGTGTGGGAAGGGGCAGAGCCGACCTAGGGGCAAGTTGGGCCTCTTGCTCTCCCTGCTGCCCTGAGGCTGCTGGGCCACAGAGGTCTTGGGCATCCAGCCCCTTGCTGGTCTCTTCCCGCTGACGAGGCCCTCTGAGCTCCAGCACCTTGCAGTGTGGAGACAGCCCCTGCCAGCAACCTCCTCTCCAAGGAGGCCTCTACCGAGGCCTAGTCCCAGGGAAAGGCACCAGCGGGGATGAACCTGGGGAGGAGCCCGGGAATGTCTGGACCCAGTCCCCACAGCCTGCCCCTTGGTGGGGGAGTACCCCCGGAGGCCAGGAAGGTCTGGGCAAGGCTGCACAATGCTCCCAAGCCCGTGAGAAAAGTGCTTCGGGGTGGTGCTCTCACCGGGCCCTTGCCCCTGAGCCTGGGGGCAATGCAGGGGGAACACACTCCCAGGCCAAGGCAGAACCACATGCACACGTCTGTTCCTGCCCCCTGCACCGGCAGACAGCTCAGGGGAGCCAGAGTCTGTCAGGCAGCTGCTGGGCTGGCCGCCTGTGTGGGAAGGGGCAGAGCCGACCTAGGGGCAAGTTGGGCCTCTTGCTCTCCCTGCTGCCCTGAGGCTGCTGGGCCAAAGAGGTCTTGGGCATCCAGCCCCTTGCTGGTCCCTTCCCTCTGACGAGGCCCTCTGAGCTCCAGCACCTTGCAGTGTGGAGACAGCCCCTGCCAGCAACCTCCTCTCCAAGGAGGCCTCAACCGAGGCCTAGGCCCAGGGGAAAGGCACCAGCGGGGATGAGACTGGGGAGGCGCCCGGGCATGTCTGGACCCAGTGCCCGCAGCCTGCCCCTTGGTGGGGCTGTAACCCCGGAGGCAGGAAGGTCTGGGCAAGGCTGGCCAGGGGCCGGGGCCCTGCTGGGTCCTGCCCCTGGCCTGTGGGGCCTCTGAGCACAACCGGCCCTCTCCCACTGGAAGACCTCCCCGGCTGCCTCCAAAGGCCGGTTTGCAAGCACTCCCGCCCACTGTTCCCACCAAGCAGGCAAAATGCTCCCAAGCCCGGGAGAAAAGCGCTTCGGGGTGGTGCTCTCTCCAGGCCCTTGCCCCTGAGCCTGGGGGCCAGGCAGGGGGAACACACTCCCAGGCCAAGGCAGAACGACATGCACACGTCTCTTCCTGCCCCCTACACCGGCAGAGAACTCGGGGGAGCCAGAGACTGCCAGGCTGCTGCTGGGCTGGCTGCCTGTGTGGGACGGGGCAGAGCCGACCTAGGGGCAAGTTGGGCCTCTTGCTCTCCCTGCTGCCCTGAGGCTGCTGGGCCAAAGACATCTTGGGCATCCAGCCCTTTGCTGGTCCCTTCCCTCTGACGAGGCCCTCTGAGCTCCAGCACCTTGCAGTGTGGAGACAGCCCCTGCCAGCAACCTCCTCTCCAAGAGGCTTCAACCGAGGCCTAGGCCCAGGGGAAAGGCACCAGCGGGAATGAGCCTGGGGAGGCGCCCGGGCATGTCTGGACCCAGTCCCCGCAGCCTGCCCCTTGGTGGGGCTGTAACCCCGGAGGCAGGAAGGTCTGGGCAAGGCTGGCCTGGGGCCGGGGCCCTGCTGGGTCCTGCCCCTGGCCTGTGGGGCCTCTGAGCACAACCGGCCCTCTCCCACTGGAAGACCTCCCTGGCTGCCTCCAAAGTCCGGTTTGCAAGCGCTCCCGCCCACTGTTCCCAGCAGGCGCGCACAATGCTCCCAAGCCCGGGAGAAAAGCGCTTCGGGGTGGTGCTCTCTCCAGGCCCTTTGAAGACTTCCCCGGCTGCCTCCAAAGGCCGGTTTGCAAGAACTCCCTCCCGCTGTCCCGCCAGCCGCGTACAATGCTCCCAAGCCCGGGAGAAAAGCGCTTCGGGGTGGTGCTCTCTCCCGGCCCTTGGAAGACCTCCCCGGCTGCCTCCAAAGGCTGGTTTTCAAGAACTCCCTCCCGCTGACCCGCCAGCCGCACACAATGCTCCCAAGCCCGGGAGAAAAGCATTTTGGGGTGGTGCTCTCTCCGGGCCCTTGGAAGACCTCCCCGGCTGCCTACAAAGGCCGGTTTGCAAGCACTCATGTCCGCTGTTCCGGACAGCCGCGCACAATGCTCCCAATTCCGGGAGAAAAGTGCTTCGGGATGGTGCTCTCTCCGGGCCCTTGGAAGACCTCCCCGGCTGCCTCCAAAGGCCGGTTTGCAAGCACTCCTGCCCGCTGTTCCCGCCAGCCTCGCACAATGCTCCCAAGACCGGGAGAAAAGCGCTTCGGGGTGGTGTTCTCTCCGTGCCCATGGAGGACCTCCCTGGCTGCCCCCAAAGGCCGGTTTGCAAGCACTCCCACTCGC
The DNA here is from genome assembly GCF_033118175.1 of Dama dama. Taxonomy (NCBI): domain Eukaryota; kingdom Metazoa; phylum Chordata; class Mammalia; order Artiodactyla; family Cervidae; genus Dama; species Dama dama. The sequence goes on from NW_026870900.1 coordinate 2,001,800, forward strand.
TGTTCCCGCCAGCCACGCACAATCCTCCAAAACCCCGGAGAAAAGCGCTTCGGGGTGCTGTTCTCTCCTTCCCCATGGAAGACCTCCCGGGGTGCCCCCAAAGGCCGGTTTGGAAGCACTCCCACTCGCTGTTCCCGCCATTCGCGCAAATGTTCCAAGCCCCGGAGAAAAGCGCTTCTGGGTGGTGCTCTCTCCTGGCCCTTGGAAGACCTCCCCGGCTGCCTCCAAAGGCCGGTTTGCAAGCACTCCCGCCCGCTGTTCCCACCAGCCACGCACAATGCTCCCAAGCCCGGGAGAAAAGCATTTTGGGGTGGTGCTCTCTACAGGCCCTTGGAAGACCTCCCCGGCTGCCTCCAAAGGCCAGTTTGCAAGCACTCCTGCCTGCTGTTCCCGCCAGCCGCGCACAATGCTCCCAAGCCCGGAAGAAAAGCGCTTCAGGGTGGTGCTCTCTCCGGGCACTTTCAAGACCTCCCCGGCTTCCTCCAAAGGCACGTTTGTAAGTACTCATTCCCGCTGCTTCCGTCAGCCACGCACAATGCTCCCAAGCCCGGGAGAAAAGCATTTTGGGGTGGTGATCAGTCCGGGCCCTTGGAAGACCTCCCCGGCTGCCCCAAAAGGCCGGTTTGGAAGCACTCCCACTCGCTGTTCCCGCCATCCGCGCAAATGTTCCAAGCCCGGGAGAAAAGCGCTTCGGGGTGGTGCTCTCTACAGGCCCTTGGAAGACCTCCCCGGCTGCCTCCAAAGGCCGGTTTGCAAGCACTCATGCCCGTTGTTCCCACCAGGCGCGCACAATGCTCCCAAGCCCGGGAGAAAAGCATTTTGGGGTGGTGCTCATTCCGGGCCCTTGGAAGACCTCCCCGGCTGCCTCCAAAGGCCAGTTTGCAAGCACTCCTGCCTGCTGTTCCGGCCAGCCGCGCACAATGCTCCCAAGCCCGGGAGAAAAGCGCTTCGGGGTGGTGCTCTCTCCGGGCACTTTCAAGACCTCCCCGGCTGCCTCCAAAGGCAGGTTTGTAAGTACTCATTCCCGCTGCTTCCGCCAGCCACGCACAATGCTCCCAAGCCCGGGAGAAAAGCATTTTGGGGTGGTGCTCTCTCCGGGCCCTTGGAAGACCTCCCCGGCTGCCTCCAAAGGACAGTTTGCAAGCACTCATGTCCGCTGTTCCCGACAGCCGCGCACATTGCTCCCAAGCCCGGGATAAAAGCATTTTGGGGTGGTGATCAGTCCGGGCCCTTGGAAGACCTCCCCGGCTGCCTCCAAAGGACAGTTTGCAAGCACTCATGCCCGCTGTTCCCGCCAGCCGTGCACAATGCTCCCAAGACCGTGAGAAAAGCGCTTCGGGGTGGTGTTCTCTCCGGGACCATGGAGGACGTCCCCGGCTGCCCCCAAAGGCTGGTTTGCAAGCACTCCCACTCGCTGTTCCCGCCAGCCACGAACAATGTTCCAAAACCCCGGAGAAAAGCGCTTCGGGGTGGTGCTCTCTCAGGGCGCTTTGAAGACCTCCCCGGCTGCCTCCGATGGCCTGTATGCAAACACTCATGCCCGCTGTTCCCACGAGCCGTGCACAATGCTCCCAAGCACGGGAGAAAAGCATTTTGGGGTGATGCTTACTCCTTGCCCTTGGAAGACCTCCGCGCCTGCCTCCAAAGGCCGGTTTGCAAGCACTCCTGCCTGCTGTTCCCGCCACCCGCACACACTGCTCCCAAGCCCGGGAGAAAAGCGCATCGGGGTGGTGTTCTCTCCGGGCCCATGGAGGACCTCCCCAGCTGCCCCCAAAGGCCGGTTTGCAAGCATTCCCACTAGCTGTTCCCGCCAGGCACGCACAATGTTCCCAAGCCCGGGAGAAAAGCGCTTCGGGGTGGTGCTCTCTCCGTGCTCTTTCCCCTGAGCCTGGGGGCGAGGCAGGGGTTCCACACTCCAGGCCAAGTCAGAACCACATGCACACGTCTGTTCCTGCCACCTGCACCGGCACAGAGCTCGGGGGAGCCAGAGTCTGCCAGGCAGCTGCTGGGCTGGCTGCCTGTGTGGGAAGGGGCAGAGCCGACCTAGGGGCAAGTTGGGCCTCTTGCTCTCCCTGCTGCCCTGAGGCTGCTGGGCCAAAGTGGTCTTGGGCATCCAGCCCCTTGCTGGTCCCTTCCCTCTGACGAGGCCCTCTGAGCTCCAGCACCTTGCAGTTTGGAGACAGCCCCTGCCAGCAACCTCCTCTCCAAGGAGGCCTCAACCGAGGCCTAGGCCCAGGGGAAAGGCACCAGCGGGGATGAGACTGGGGACGCGCCCGGGCATGTCTGGACCCAGTCCCCGCAGCCTGCCCCTTGGTGGGGCAGTACCGCCGGAGGGCAGGAAGGTCTGGGCAAGGCTGGTCAGGGGCAGGGGCCCTGCTGGGTCCTGCCCCTGGCCTGTGGGGCCTCTGAGCACAACCGGCCCTCTCCCACTGGAAGACCTCCACGGCTGTCCACAAAGGCCGGTTTGCAAGCACTCCCGCCCGCTGTTCCCGCCAGGCACTCAATGCTCCCAAACCCGGGAGAAAAGCGCTTCGGGGTGGTGCTCTCACCGGGCCCTTGCCCCTGAGCCTGGGGGCAATGCAATGGGAACACACTCCCAGGCCAAGGCAGAACCACATGCACACGTCTGTTCCTGCCCCCTGCACCGGCAGAGAGCTCGGGGGAGCCAGAGTCTGTCAGGCAGCTGCTTGTCTGGCGGCCTGTGTGGGAAGGGGCAGAGCCGACCTAGGGGCAAGTTGGGCCTCTTGCTCTCCCTGCTGCCCTGAGGCTGCTGGGCAAAAGAGGTCTTGGGCATCCAGCCCCTTGCTGGTCCCTTCCCTCTGACGAGGCCCTCTGAGCTCCAGCACCTTGCAGTGTGGAAACAGCCCCTGCCAGCATCCTCCTCTGCAACGAGGCCTCAACCGAGGCCTAGGCCCAGGGGAAAGGCACCAGTGGGGATGAGACTGGGGAGGCGCCCGGGCATGTCTGGACCCAGTCCCCGCAGCCTGCCCCTTGGTGGGGCAGTACCCCCGGAGGAGAGAAAGGTCTGGGCAAGGCTGGCCAGGGGCATGGGCCTTGCTGGATTCTGCCCCTGGCCTGTGGGGCCTCTGAGCACAAGCGGCCCTCTCCTGCTGGAAACCTCCCCGGCTGCCTCCAAAGGCCGGTTTGCCAACACTCGTGCGCGCTGTTCCTGCCAGGCACGCACAATGCTCCCAAGCCCGGGAGAAAAGCGCTTCGGGGTGGTATTCTCTCCGTGCCCTTGCCTCTGAGCCTGGGGGCCAGGCAGGGGATCCACACACCCAGGCCAAGGCAGAAACACATGCACACGTCTGTTCCTGCCCCCTCCACCGGCAGAGAGCTGGGGGGAGCCAGAGCCTGTCAGGCAGCTGCTGGGCTGTCCGCCTGTGTGCGAAGGGGCAGAGCCGACCTAGGGGCAAGTTGGGCCTCTTGCTCTCCCTGCTGCCCTGAGGCTGCTGGGCCAAAGAGGTCTTGGGCATCCAGCCCCTTGCTGGTCCCTTCCCTCTGACGAGGCCCTCTGAGCTCCAGCACCTTGCAGTGTGGAGACAGCCCCTGCCAGCAACCTCCTATCCAAGGAGGCCTCAACCGAGGCCTAGGCCCAGGGGAAAGGCACCAGCGGGGATGAGCCAGTGGAGGCGCCCAGGCATGTCTGGATCCAGTCCCCGCAGCCTGCCTCTTGGTGGGGCAGTACTCCCGGAGGCCAGGAAGGTCTGAGCAAGGCTGCCATTGGCAGGGACACTGCTGGGTCCTGCCCCTGGCCTGTGGGGCCTCTGAGCACAACCGGCACTCTCCCGCTGGAAGACCTCCCCGGCTGCCTCCAAAGGCCTTTTTGCAAGCACTCTCACCCGCTGTTCCCGCCAGGCACGCACAATGCTCCCAAGCCCGGGAGAAAAGCGCTTCGGGGTGGTGCTCTCTCCCGGCCCTTGCCCCTGAGCCTGGGGGCCAGGCATGTGGTCCACACTCCCAGGCCAAGGCAGAACCACATGCACACGTCTGTTCCTGCCCCTTGAACCAGCAGAGAGCTCGGGGGAGCCAGAGTCTGTCAGGCAGCTGCTGGGCTGGCCGCTTGTGTGGGAAGGGGCAGAGCCGACCTAGGGGCAAGTTGGGCCTCTTGCTCTCCCTGCTGCCCTGAGGCTGCTTGTCAAAGAGGTCTTGGGCATCCAGCCCCTTGCTGGTCCCTTCCCTCTGACGTGGCCCTCTGAGCTCCAGCACCTTGCAGTGTGGAGACAGCCCCTGCCAGCAACCTCCTCTCCAAGGAGGCCTCAACCGAGGCCTAGGCCCAGGGGAAATGCACCAGCGGGGATGAGCCTGGGGAGGCGCCCGGGCATGTCTGGACCCAGTCCCCGCAGCTTGCCCCTTGGTGGGGCAGTACCCCCGGAGGCCAGGAAGGTCTGGGCAAGGCTGGCCAGGGGCAGGGGCCTTGCTGGGTCCTGCCCCTGGCCTGTGGGGCCTCTGAGCACAACCGGCACTCTCCCGCTGGAAGACCTCCCCGGCTGCCTCCAAAGGCCGGTTTGCAAGCACTCTCACCCGCTGTTCCCGCCAGGCACGCACAATGCTCCCAAGCCCGGGAGAAAAGCGCTTCGGGGTGGTGCTCTCTCCGGGCCCTTGCCCCTGAGCCTGGGGGCAATGCAGGGGGAACACACTCCCAGGCCAAGGCAGAACGACATGCACACGTCTGTTCCTGCCCCCTGCACTGGCAGAGAGCTCGGGGGAGCCAGAGTCTTTCAGGCAGGTGCTGGGCTGGCGGCCTGTGTGGGAAGGGGCAGAGCCGACCTAGGGGCAAGTTGGGCCTCTTGCTCTCCCTGCTGCCCTGAGGCTGCTGGGCCAAAGAGGTCTTGGGCATCCAGCCCCTTGCTGGTCCCTTCCCTCTGACGAGGCCCTCTGAGCTCCAGCACCTTGCAGTGTGGAGACAGCCCCTGCCAGCAACCTCCTCTCCAAGGAGGCCTAAACCGAGGCCTAGGCCCAGGGGAAAGGCACCAGCGGGGATGAGACTGGGGAGGCGCCCGGGTGTCTGGACACAGTCCCCGCAGCCTGCCCCTTGGTGGGGCAGTACCCCCAGAGGCCAGGAAGGTCTGGGCAAGGCTGGCCAGGGGCAGGGGCCCTGCTGGGTCCTGCCCCTGTCCTGTGGGGCCTCTGAGCACAACCGGCCCTCTCCCGCTGGAAGACCTCCCCGGCTGCCTCCAAAGGCCGGTTTGCAAGCACTCCCGCCCGCTGTTCCCGCCAGGCATGCACAATGCTCCCAAGCCCGGGAGAAAAGCGCTTCGGGGTGGTGCTCTCTCCGGGCCCTTGCCCCTGAGCCTGGTGGCCAGGCAGGGGTTCCACACTCCCAGGCCAAGGCAGAACCACATGCCCAAGTCTGTTCCTGTCCCCTGCACTGGCAGAGAGCTTGGGGGAGCCAGAGTCTGTCAGGCAGCTGCTGGGTTGGCCGCCTGTGTGGGAAGGGGCAGAGCCGCCCTAGGGGCAAGTTGGGCCTCTTGCTCTCCCTGCTGCCATGAGGCGGCTGGGCCAAAGACGCCTTGGGCATCCAGCCCCTTACTGGTCCCTTCCCTCTGACGAGGCCCTCTGAGCTCCAGCACCTTGCAGTGTGGAGACAGCCCCTGCCAGCAACCTCCTCTCCAAGGGGGCCTCAACCGAGGCCTAGGCCCAGGGGAAAGGCACCAGCGGGGATGAGCCTGGGGAGGCGCCCGGCCATGTCTGGACCCAGTCCCCGCAGCCTGTCCCTTTGGGGTCTGTACCCCCGGAGGCCAGGAAGGTCTGGGCAAGGCTGCCAGGGGCAGGGACACTGCTGGGTCCTGCCCCTGGCCTGTGGGGCGTCTGAGCACAACCGGCACTCTCCCGCTGGAAGACCTCCCCGTCTGCCTCCAAAGGCTGGTTCGCAAACACTCCCGCCCGCTGTTCCCGCCAGGCCCGCACAATGCTCCCAAGCCCGGGAGAAAAGCGCTTCGGGCTGGTGCTCTCTCCAGGCCCTTGCCCCTGAGCCTGGGGGCCAGGCATGGGGAACACACTCCCAGGCCAAGGCAGAAGGACATGCACACGTCTGTTCCTGCCCCCTGCACCGGCAGAAAGCTGGGGGGAGCCAGAGTCTGTCAGGCAGCTGCTGGGCTGGCCGCCTGTGTGGGAAGGGGCAGAGCCGACCTAGGGGCAAGTTGGGCCTCTTGCTCTCCCTGCTGCCCTGAGGCTGCTGGGCAAAAGAGGTCTTGGGCATCCAGCCCCTTGCTGGTCCCTTCCCTCTGACGAGTCCCTCTGAGTTCCAGCACCTCGCAGTGTGGAGACAGCCCCTGCCAGCAACCTCCTCTCCAAGGAGGCCTCAACCGAGGCCTAGGCCCAGGGGAAAGGCACCAGCGGGGATGAGCCTGGGGAGGCGCCCGGGCATATCTGGACCCAGTTTCCACAGCCTGCCCCTTGGTGGTTCAGTACCCCCGGAGGCCAGGAAGGTCTGGGCAAGGCTGGCCAGGGGCAGGGGCCCTGCTGGGTCCTGCCCCTGGCCTGTGGGGCCTCTGAGCACAACCGGCCCTCTCCCACTGGAAGACCTCCCCGGCTGCCTCCAAAGGCCGGTTTGCAAGCGCTCCCGCCCACTGTTCCCAGCAGGCGTGCACAATGCTCCCAAGCCCGGGAGAAAAGTGCTTCAGGATGGTGCTCTCTCCGGGCCCTTGCCCCTTAGCCTGGGGGCAAGGCAGGGTGTCCACACTCCCAGGCCAAGGCAGAACCACATGCACACGTCTGATCTGCCCCCTGCACCGGCAGAGAGCTCGGCAGAGCCAGAGTCTGTCAGGCAGCTGCTGGGCTGGCCGCCTGTGTGGGAAGGGGCAGAGCCGCCCTAGCGGCAAGTTGGGCCTCTTGCTCTCCCTGCTGCCCTGAGGCTGCTGGGCCAAAGAGGTCTTGGGCATCCAGCCCCTTGCTGGTCCCTTCCCTCTGACGAGGCCCTCTGAGCTCCAGCACCTTGCAGTGTGGAGACAGCCCCTGCCAGCAACCTCCTCTGCAACGAGGCCTCAACCGAGGCCTAGGCCCAGGGGAAAGGCACCAGCGGGGATGAGCCTGGGGAGGCGCCCGGGCATGTCTGGACCCAGTTCCCGCAGCCTGCCCCTTGGTGGGGCTGTACCCCCGGAGGCAGGAAGGTCTGGGCAAGGCTGGCCAGGGGCATGGGCCCTGCTGGGTCCTGCCCCTGGCCTGTGGGGCCTCTGAGCACAACCGGCCCTCTCCCACTGGAAGACCTCCCCGGCTGCGTCCAAAGGCCGGTTTGCAAACACTCCCGCCCACTGTTCCCACCAGGCGCGCACAATGCTCCCAAGCCCGGGAGAAAAGCGCTTCGGGGTGATGCTCTCTCCGGGCCCTTGCCCCTGAGCCTGGGGGCCAGGCAGGTGATCCACACTCCCAGGCCAAGTCAGAACCACATGCACACGTCTGTTGCTGCCCCCTGCACCGGCAGAGAGCTCGGGGGAGCCAGAGTCTGCCAGGCAGCTGCTGGGCTGCCCGCCTGTGTGGGAAGGGGCAGAGCCGCCCTAGGGGCAAGTTGGGCCTCTTGCTCTCCCTGCTGCCCTGAGGCTGCTGGGCCAAAGACGTCTTGGGCATCCAGCCCCTTGCTGGTCCCTTCCCTCTGACGAGGCCCTCTGAGCTCCAGCACCTTGCAGTGTGGAGACAGCCCCTGCCCGCAACCTCCTCTCCAAGGAGGCCTCAACCGAGGCCTAGTCCAAGGGGAAAGGCACCAGCGGGGATGAGCCAGGGGAGGCGCCCGAGCATGTCTGGACCCAGTCCCCGCAGCCTGCCCCTTGGTGGGGCAGTACCCCCGGAGGCCAGGAAGGTCTGGGCAAGGCTGGCCAGGGGCAGGGGCCCTGCTGGGTCCTGCCCCTGGCCTGTGGGGCCTCTGAGCACAACCGGCCCTCTCCCACTGGAAGACCTCCCCGGCTGCCTCCAAAGTCCGGTTTGCAAGCGCTCCCGCCCACTGTTCCCAGCAGGCGCGCACAATGCTCCCAAGCCCGGGAGAAAAGCGCTTCGGGGTGGTGCTCTCACCGGGCCCTTGCCCCTGAGCCTGGGGGCAATGCAGGGGGAACAGACTCCCAGGCCAAGGCAGAACCACATGCACACGTCTGTTCCTGCCCCCTGCACCGGTAGAGAGCTCAGGGGAGCCAGAGTCTGTCAGGCAGCTGCTGGGCTGGCCGCCTGTGTGGGAAGGGGCAGAGCCGACCTAGGGACAAGTTGGGCCTCTTGCTCTCCCTGCTGCCCTGAGGCTGCTGGGCCAAAGAGGTCTTGGGCATCCAGCCCCTTGCTGGTCCCTTCCCTCTGACGAGGCCCTCTGAGCTCCAGCTCCTTGCAGTGTGGAGACAGCCCCTGCCAGCAACCTCCTCTCCAAGGAGGCCTCAACCGAGGCCTAGGCCCAGGGGAAAGGCACCAGCGGGGATGAGCCTGGGGAGGCGCCCGGGCATGTCTGGACCCAGTCCCCGCAGCCTGCCCCTTGGTGGGGCAGTACCACCGAAGGCCAGGAAGGTCTGGGAAAGGCTGGCCAGGGGCAGGGGACCTGCTGGGTCCTGCCCCTGGCCTGTGAGGCCTCTGAGCACAACCGGCCCTCTCCCACTGGAAGACCTCCCCGGCTGCCTCCAAAGGCCGGTTTGCCAACACTCACGCCCAATGTTCCCACCAGGCGCGCACAATGCTCCCAAGCCCGGGAGAAAAGCGCTTCGGGGTGGTGCTCTCTCCCGGCCCTTTGAAGACTTCCCCGTCTGCCTCCAAAGGCCGGTTTGCAAGAACTCCCTCCCGCTGTCCCGCCAGCCGCGTACAATGCTCCCAAGCCCGGGAGAAAAGCGCTTCGGGGTGGTGCTCTCTCCCGGCCCTTGGAAGACCTCCCCGGCTGCCTCCAAAGGCTGGTTTTCAAGAACTCCCTCCCGCTGACCCGCCAGCCGCACACAATGCTCCCAAGCCCGGGAGAAAAGCATTTTGGGGTGGTGCTCTCTCCGGGCCCTTGGAAGACCTCCCCGGCTGCCTACAAAGGCCGGTTTGCAAGCACTCATGTCCGCTGTTCCGGACAGCCGCGCACAATGCTCCCAATTCCGGGAGAAAAGTGCTTCGGGATGGTGCTCTCTCCGGGCCCTTGGAAGACCTCCCCGGCTGCCTCCAAAGGCCGGTTTGCAAGCACTCCTGCCCGCTGTTCCCGCCAGCCTCGCACAATGCTCCAAAGACCAGGAGAAAAGCGCTTCGGGGTGGTGTTCTCTCCGTGCCCATGGAGGACCTCCCTGGCTGCCCCCAAAGGCCGGTTTGCAAGCACTCCCACTCGCTGTTCCCGCCAGCCACGCACAATCCTCCAAAACCCCGGAGAAAAGCGCTTCGGGGTGCTGTTCTCTCCTTCCCCATGGAAGACCTCCCGGGGTGCCCCCAAAGGCCGGTTTGGAAGCACTCCCACTCGCTGTTCCCGCCATTCGCGCAAATGTTCCAAGCCCGGGAGAAAAGCGCTTCTGGGTGGTGCTCTCTCCTGGCCCTTGGAAGACCTCTCCGGCTGCCTCCAAAGGCCGGTTTGCAAGCACTCCCGCCCGCTGTTCCCACCAGCCACGCACAATGCTCCCAAGCCTGGGAGAAAAGCATTTTGTGGTGGTGCTCTCTACAGGCCCTTGGAAGACCTCCCCGGCTGCCTCCAAAGGCCAGTTTGCAAGCACTCCTGCCTGCTGTTCCCGCCAGCCGCGCACAATGCTCCCAAGCACGGGAGAAAAGCGCTTCAGGGTGGTGCTCTCTCCGGGCACTTTCAAGACCTCCCCGGCTGCCTCCAAAGGCACGTTTGTAAGTACTCATTCCCGCTGCTTCCGTCAGCCACGCACAATGCTCCCAAGCCCGGGAGAAAAGCATTTTGGGGTGGTGATCAGTCCGGGCCCTTGGAAGACCTCCCCGGCTGCCCCAAAAGGCCGGTTTGGAAGCACTCCCACTCGCTGTTCCCGCCATCCGCGCAAATGTTCCAAGCCCGGGAGAAAAGCGCTTCGGGGTGGTGCTCTCTACAGGCCCTTGGAAGACCTCCCCGGCTGCCTCCAAAGGCCGGTTTGCAAGCACTCATGCCCGTTGTTCCCATCAGGCGCGCACAATGCTCCCAAGCCCGGGAGAAAAGCATTTTGGGGTGGTGCTCATTCCGGGCCCTTGGAAGACCTCCCCGGCTGCCTCCAAAGGCCAGTTTGCAAGCACTCCTGCCTGCTGTTCCGGCCAGCCGCGCACAATGCTCCCAAGCCCGGGAGAAAAGCGCTTCGGGGTGGTGCTCTCTCCGGGCACTTTCAAGACCTCCCCGGCTGCCTCCAAAGGCAGGTTTGTAAGTACTCATTCCCGCTGCTTCCGCCAGCCACGCACAATGCTCCCAAGCCCGGGAGAAAAGCATTTTGGGGTGGTGCTCTCTCCGGGCCCTTGGAAGACCTCCCCGGCTGCCTCCAAAGGACAGTTTGCAAGCACTCATGTCCGCTGTTCCCGACAGCCGCGCACATTGCTCCCAAGCCCGGGATAAAAGCATTTTGGGGTGGTGATAAGTCCGGGCCCTTGGAAGACCTCCCCGGCTGCCTCCAAAGGACAGTTTGCAAGCACTCATGCCCGCTGTTCCCGCCAGCCGTGCACAATGCTCCCAAGACCGTGAGAAAAGCGCTTCGGGGTGGTGTTCTCTCCGGGACCATGGAGGACGTCCCCGGCTGCCCCCAAAGGCCGGTTTGCAAGCACTCCCACTCGCTGTTCCCGCCAGCCACGAACAATGTTCCAAAACCCCGGAGAAAAGCGCTTCGGGGTGGTGCTCTCTCAGGGCGCTTTGAAGACCTCCCCGGCTGCCTCCGATGGCCAGTATGCAAACACTCATGCCCGCTGTTCCCACCAGCCGTGCACAATGCTCCCAAGCACGGGAGAAAAGCATTTTGGGGTGATGCTTACTCCTTTCCCTTGGAAGACCTCCGCGCCTGCCTCCAAAGGCCGGTTTGCAAGCACTCCTGCCTGCTGTTCCCGCCACCCGCGCACACTGCTCCCAAGCCCGGGAGAAAAGCGCATCGGGGTGGTGTTCTCTCCGGGCCCATGGAGGACCTCCCCGGCTGCCCCCAAAGGCCGGTTTGCAAACATTCCCACTAGCTGTTCCCGCCAGGCACGCACAATGCTCCCAATCCCGGGAGAAAAGCGCTTCGGGGTGGTGCTCTCTCTGTGCCCTTTCCCCTGAGCCTGGGGGCGAGGCAGGGGTTCCACACTCCAGGCCAAGTCAGAACCACATGCACACGTCTGTTCCTGCCACCTGCACCGGCACAGAGCTCGGGGGAGCCAGAGTCTGCCAGGCAGCTGCTGGGCTGGCTGCCTGTGTGGGAAGGGGCAGAGCCGACCTAGGGGCAAGTTGGGCCTCTTGCTCTCCCTGCTGCCCTGAGGCTGCTGGGCCAAAGTGGTCTTGGGCATCCAGCCCCTTGCTGGTCCCTTCCCTCTGACGAGGCCCTCTGAGCTCCAGCACCTTGCAGTTTGGAGACAGCCCCTGCCAGCAACCTCCTCTCCAAGGAGGCCTCAACCGAGGCCTAGGCCCAGGGGAAAGGCACCAGCGGGGATGAGACTGGGGACGCGCCTGGGCATGTCTGGACCCAGTCCCCGCAGCCTGCCCCTTGGTGGGGCAGTACCGCCGGAGGCCAGGAAGGTCTGGGCAAGGCTGGTCAGGGGCAGGGGCCCTGCTGGGTCCTGCCCCTGGCCTGTGGGGCCTCTGAGCACATCCGGCCCTCTCCCGCTGGAAGACCTCTCCGGCTGCCTCCAAAGGCCGGTTTGCCAACACTCCCGCCCACTGTTCCCACCAGGCGCGCACAATGCTCCCAATCCCGGGAGAAAAGCGCTTTGGGGTGGTGCTCCCACCGGGCCCTTGCCCCTGAGCCTGGGGGCAATGCAGGGATTCCACACTCCCAGGCCAAGGCAGAACCACATGCACACGTCTGTTCCTGGCCCCTGCACCAGCAAAGAGCTCAGGGGAGCCAGAGTCTGTCAGGCAGCTGCTGGGCTGGCCGCCTGTGTGGGAAGGGGCAGAGCCGACCTAGGGGCAAGTTGGGCCTCTTGCTCTCCCTGCTGCCCTGAGGCTGCTGGGTCAAAGAGTTCTTGGGCATCCAGCCCTTTGCTGGTCCCTTCCCTCTGACGAGGCCCTCTGAGCTCCAGCACCTTGCAGTGTGGAAACAGCCCCTGCCAGCAACCTCCTCTCCAAGGAGGCCTAAACCGAGGCCTAGGCCCAGGGGAAAGGCACCAGCGGGGATGGGCCTGGGGAGGCGCCCGGGCGTGTCTGGACCGAGTCCCCGCAGCCTGCCCCTTGGTGGGGCAGTACCCCCGGAGGCCAGGAAGGTCTGGGAAAGGCTGGCCAGGGGCAGGGGACCTGCTGGGTCCTGACCCTCGCCTGTGGGGCCTCTGAGCACATCCGGCCCTCTCCCGCTGGAAGACCTCCCCGGCTGCCTCCAAAGGCCGGTTTGCCAACACTCCCGCCCACTGTTCCCACCAGGCGCGCACAATGCTCCCAAGCCCGGGAGAAAAGCGCTTCGGGGTGTTGCTCTCTCCGGGCCCTTGCCCCTGAGCCTGGGGGCCAGGCAGTGGGTCCACACTCCCAGACCAAGGCAGAACCACATGCACACGTCTGTTCCTGACCCCTGCACCGGCAGAGAGCTCGGGGGAGCCAGAGTCTGTCAGGCAGCTGCTGGGCTGGCCGCCTGTGTGGGAAGGGGCAAAGCCGACCTCGGGGCAAGTTGGGCCTCTTGCTCTCCCTGCTGCCCTGAGGCTGCTGGGCCAAAGAGTTCTTGGGCATCCAGCCCCTTGCTGGTCCCTTCCCGCTGACGAGGCCCACTGAGCTCCAGCACCTTGCAGTGTGGAGACAGCCCCTGCCAGCAACCTCCTCTCCAAGGAGGCCTCAATCGAGGCCTAGGCCCAGGGGAAAGGCACCAGCGGGGATGAGCCTGGGGAGGCGCCCGGCCATGTCTGGACCCAGTCCCCGCAGCCTGCCCCTTGGTGGGGCAGTACCCCCGGAGGCCAGGAAGTTCTGGGCAAGGCTGCCAAGGGCAGGGACACTGCTGGGTCCTGCCCCTGGCCTGTCGGGCCTCTGAGCACAACCGGCACTCTCCCACTGGAAGACCTCCCCGGCTGCCTCCAAAGGCCGGTTTGCAAGCACTCCAGCCCGCTGTTCCCGCCAGGCCCGCACAATGCTCCCAAGCCCGGGAGAAAAGCGCTTCGGGCTGGTGCTCTCTCCGGGCCCTTGCCCCTGAGCCTGGGGGCCAGGCAGGGAAACACACTCCCAGGCCAAGGCAGAACGACATGCACACGTCTGTTCCTGCCCCCTACAGCGGCAGAGAGCTCGGGGGAGCCAGAGACTGCCAGGCTGCTGCTGGGCTGGCTGCCTGTGTGGAACGTGGCAGAGCCGACCTAGGGGCAAGTTGGGCCTCTTGCTCTCCCTGCTGCCCTGAGGCTGCTGGGTCAAAGAGGTCTTGGGCATCCAGCCCTTTGCTGGTCCCTTCCCTCGGACGAGGCCCTCTGAGCTCCAGCACCTTGCAGTGTGGAGACAGCCCCTGCCAGCAACCTCCTCTCCAAAGAGGCCTCAACCGAGGCCTACGCCCAGGGGAAAGGCACCAGCGGGGATGATCCTGGGGAGGCGCACGGACATGTCTGGACCCAGTCCCCGCAGCCTGCCCCTTGGTGGGGCAGTACCCCCGGAGGCCAGGAAGGTCTGGGCAAGGCTGGCCAGGGGCAGGGGCCCTGCTGGGTCCTGCCCCTGGCCTGTGGGGCCTCTGAGCACAACCGGCCCTCTCCCACTGGAAGACCTCCCCGGCTGCCTCCAAAGGCCGGTTTGCAAGCGCTCCCTCCCACTGTTCCCAGCAGGCGTGCACAATGCTCCCAAGCCCGGGAGAAAAGCGCTTCAGGGTGGTGCTCTCTCCGGGCCCTTGCCCCTGAGCCTGGGGGCAAGGCAGGGTGTCCACACTCCCAGGTCAAGGCAGAACCACATGCACACGTCTGATCTGCCCCCTGCACCGGCAGAGAGCTCGGCAGAGCCAGAGTCTGTCAGGCAGCTGCTGGGCTGGCCGCCTGTGTGGGAAGGGGCAGAGCCGACCTAGGGGCAAGTTGGGCCTCTTGCTCTCCCTGCTGCCCTGAGGCTGCTGGGCCAAAGAGGTCTTGGGCATCCAGCCCCTTGCTGGTCCCTTCCCTCTGACGAGGCCCTCTGAGCTCCAGCACCTTGCAGTGTGGAGACAGCCCCTGCCAGCAACCTCCTCTCCAAGGAGGCCTAAAGCGAGGCCTAGGCCCAAGGGAAAGGCACCAGCGGGGATGAGCCTGGGGAGGCGCCCGGGCATGTGTGGACCCAGTCCCCGCAGCCTGCCCCTTGGTGGGACAGTACCCCCGGAGGCCAGGAAGGTCTGGGCAAAGCTGGCCAGGGGCAGGGGCCCTGCTGGGTCCTGCCCCTGGCCTATGGGGCCTCTGAGCACAACCGGCCCTCTCCCACTGGAAGACCTCCCCGGCTGCCTCGAAAGGACGGTTTGCAAGCACTCCCTCCCACTGTTCCCAGCAGGCGTGCACAATGCTCCCAAGCCCGGGAGAAAAGCGCTTCAGGGTGGTGCTCTCTCCGGGCCCTTGCCCCTGAGCCTGGGGGCAAGGCAGGATGTCCACACTCCCAGGCCAAGGCAGAACCACATGCACACGTCTGATCTGCCCCCTGCACCGGCAGAGAGCTCGGCAGAGCCAGAGTCTGTCAGGCAGCTGCTGGGCTGGCCGCCTGTGTGGGAAGGGGCAGAGCCGACCTAGGGGCAAGTTGGGCCTCTTGCTCTCCCTGCTGCGCTGAGGCTGCTGGGCCAAAGAGGTCTTGGGCATCCAGCCCCTTGCTGGTCCCTTCCCTCTGACGAGGCCCTCTGAGCTCCAGCACCTTGCAGTATGGAGACAGCCCCTGCCAGCAACATCCTCTCCAAGGAGGCCTAAACCGAGGCCTAGGCCCAGGGGAAAGGCACCAGCGGGGATGAGCCGGGGAGGCGCCCGGGCATATCTGGACCCAGTTTCCACAGCCTGCCCCTTGGTGGTTCAGTACCCCCGGAGGCCAGGAAGGTCTGGGCAAGGCTGGCCAGGGGCAGGGGCCCTGCTGGGTCCTGCCCCTGGCCTGTGGGGCCTCTGAGCACAACCGGCCCTCTCCCACTGGAAGACCTCCCCGGCTGCCTCCAAAGGCCGGTTTGCAAGCGCTCCCGCCCACTGTTCCCAGCAGGCGTGCACAATGCTCCCAAGCCCGGGAGAAAAGTGCTTCAGGGTGGTGCTCTCTCCGGGCCCTTGCCCCTTAGCCTGGGGGCAAGGCAGGGTGTCCACACTCCCAGGCCAAGGCAGAACCACATGCACACGTCTGATCTGCCCCCTGCACCGGCAGAGAGCTCGGCAGAGCCAGAGTCTGTCAGGCAGCTGCTGGGCTGGCCGCCTGTGTGGGAAGGGGCAGAGCCGCCCTAGCGGCAAGTTGGGCCTCTTGCTCTCCCTGCTGCCCTGAGGCTGCTGGGCCAAAGAGGTCTTGGGCATCCAGCCCCTTGCTGGTCCCTTCCCTCTGACGAGGCCCTCTGAGCTCCAGCACCTTGCAGTGTGGAGACAGCCCCTGCCAGCAACCTCCTCTCCAAGGAGGCCTAAACCGAGGCCTAGGCCCAGGGGAAAGGCACCAGCGGGGATGAGCCTGGGGAGGCGCCCGGGCATGTCTGGACCCAGTCTCCGCAGCCTGCCCCTTGGTGGGGCTGTACCCCCGGAGGCAGGAATGTCTGGGCAAGGCTGGCCAGGGGCAGGGGCCCTGCTGGGTTCTGCCCCTGGCCTGTGGGGCCTCTGAGCACAACCGGCCCTCTCCCGCTGGAAGACCTCCCCGGCTGCCTCCAAAGGCCGATTTGCCAACACTCCCGCTCGCTGTTCCCGCCAGGCACGCACAATGCTCCCAAGCCCGGGAGAAATGCGCTTCGGGGTGGTGCTCTCTCCGGGCCCTTGCCCCTGAGCCTGGGGGCCAGGCAGGGGGTCCACAATCCCAGGCCAAGGTAGAACCACATGCACACGTCTGTTCCTGCCCCCTCCACCGGCAGAGAGCTGGGGGAAGCCAGAGTCTGTCACACAGCTGCTGGGCTGGCGGCCTGTTGGGAAGGGGCAGAACCGACGTAGGGGCAAGTTAGGCCTCTTGCTCTCCCTGCTGCCCTGAGGCTGCTGGGCCAAAGAGGTCTTGGGCATCCAGCCCCTTGCTGGTCCCCTCCCTCTGACGAGGCCCTCTGAGCTCCAGCACCTGGCAGTGTGGAGACAGCCCCTGCCAGCAACCTCCTCTCCAAGGAGGCCTCTACCGAGGCCTAGGCCCAGGGGAAAGGCACCAGCGGGGATGAGACTGGGGAGGCGCCCGGGCATGTCTGGACCCAGTCCCCGCAGCGTCCCCTTGGTGGGGCAGTACCCGCGGAGGCCAGGAAGGTCGGGGCAAGGCTGGCCAGGGGCACGGGCCCTGCTGGGTCCTGCCCCTGGCCTGTGGGGCCTCTGAGCACAACGGGCCCTCTCCCACTGGAAGACCTCCCCGGCTGCCTCCAAAGGCTGGTTTGCAAGCACTCCCGCCCACTGTTCCCACCAGGCGCACACAATGCTCCCAAGCCCGGGAGAAAAGCACTTCGGGGTGGTTTTCTCTCCGGGCCCTTGCCCCTGAGCCTGGGGGCCAGGCAGGGGGTCCACACTCCCAGGCCAAGGCAGAACCACATGCACACGTCTGTTCCTTCCCCCTGCACCGGCAGAGAGCTTGGGGGAGCCAGAGTCTGTCAGGCAGCTGCTGGGCTGGCCCCCTGTGTGGGAAGGGGCAGAGCCGACGTAGGGGCAAGTTGGGCCTCTTGCTCTCCCTGCTGCCCTGAGGCTGCTGGGCCAAAGAGTTCTTGAGCATCCAGCCCCTTGCTGGTCCCTTCCCTCTGACGAGGCCCTCTGAGCTCCAGCACCTTGCAGTGTGGAGACAGCCCCTGCCAGCAACCTCCTTTCCAAGGAGGCCTCACCCGAGGCCTAGGCACAGGGGAAAGGCACCAGCGGGGATGAGCCTGGGGAGGCGCCCCGGCATGTCTGTACCCAGTCCCCGCAGCCTGCTCCTTGGTGGGACAGTACCCCAAAAGGCCAGGAATGTCTGGGCTAGGCTGGCCAGTGGCAGGGGCCCTGCTGGGTTCTGCCCCTGGCCTGTGGGGCCTCTGAGCACAAGCGGCCCTCTCCCGCTGGAAACCTCCCCGGCTGCCTCCAAAGGCCGCTTTGCCAACACTCCCGCCCGTTGTTCCCGCCAGGTACGCACAGTGCTTCCAAGCTGGGAGAAAAGCGCTTCGGGGTGGTGCTCTCTCCGGGCCCTTGCCCCTGAGCCTGGGGGCCAGGCAGGGGATCCACACACCCAGGCCAAGGCAGAACCACATGCACACGTCTGTTCCTGCCCCCTCCACCGGCAGAGAGCTGGGGGAAGGCAGAATCTGTCAGGCAGCTGCTGGGCTGGCGGCCTGTGTGGGAAGGGGCAGAACCGACCAAGGGGCAAGTTAGGCCTCTTGCTCTCCCTGCTGCCCTGAGGCTGCTGGGCCAAAGAGGTCTTGGGCATCCAGCCCCTTGCTGGTCCCCTCCCTCTGACGAGGCCCTCTGAGCTCCAGCACCTGGCAGTGTGGAGACAGCCCCTGCCAGCAACCTCCTCTCCAAGGAGGCCTCTACCGAGGCCTAGGCCCAGGGGAAAGGCACCAGCGGGGATGAGACTGGGGAGGCGCCCGGGCATGTCTGGACCCAGTTCCCGCAGCGTCCTCTTGGTGGGGCAGTACCCCCGGAGGCCAGGAAGGTCGGGGCAAGGCTGGCCAGGGGCACGGACCCTGCTGGGTCCTGCCCCTGGCCTGTGGGGCCTCTGAGCACAACCGGCCCTCTCCCACGGGAAGACCTCCCCGGCTGCCTCCAAAGGCTGGTTTGCAAGCACTCCCGCCCACTGTTCCCACCAGGCGCGCACAATGCTCCCAAGCCCGGGAGAAAAGCACTTCGGGGTGGTTCTCTCTCCGGGCCCTTGCCCCTGAGCCTGGGGGCCAGGCAGGGGGTCCACACTCCCAGGCCAAGGCAGAACCACATGCACACGTCTGTTCCTTCCCCCTGCACCGGCAGAGAGCTCGGGGGAGCCAGAGTCTGTCAGGCAGCTGCTGGGCTGGCCCCCTGTGTGGGAAGGGGCAGAGCCGACGTAGGGGCAAGTTGGGCCTCTTGCTCTCCCTGCTGCCCTGAGGCTGCTGGGCCAAAGAGTTCTTGGGCATCCAGCCCCTTGCTGGTCCCTTCCCTCTGACGAGGCCCTCTGAGCTCCAGCACCTTGCAGTGTGGAGACAGCCCCTGCCAGCAACCTCCTCTGCAACGCGGCCTCAACCGAGGCCTAGGCCCAGGGGAAAGGCACCAGCGGGGATGAGCCTGGGGAGGCGCCAGGGCATGTCTGGACCCAGTCCCCGCAGCCTGCCCCTTGGTGGGGCTGTACCCCCGGAGGCAGGAAGGTCTGGGCAAGGCTGGCCAGGGGCAGGGGCCCTGCTGGGTTCTGCCCCTGGCCTGTGGGGCCTCTGAGCACAACCGGCCCGCTCCCACTGGAAGACATCCCCGGCTGCCTCCAAAGGCCGGTTTTCAAGCACTCCCGCCCACTGTTCCCAGCAGGCGCGCACAATGCTCCCAAGCCCGGGAGAAAAGCGCTTCGGGGTGGTGCTCTCTCCGGGCCCTTGCCCCTGAGCCTGGGGGCCAGGCAGGGGATCCACACTCCCAGGCCAAGGCAGAACCACATGCACACGTCTGTTCCTGCCCCCTCCACCTGCAGAGAGCTGGGGGGAGCCAGAGTCTGTCAGGCAGCTGCTGGGCTGGCCGCCTGTGTGGGAAGGGGCAGAGCCGCCCTAGGGGCAAGTTGGGCCTCTTGCTCTCCCTGCTGCCCTGAGGCTGCTGGGCCAAAGAGGTCTTGGGACTCCAGCCCCTTGCTGGTCCCTTCCCTCTGAGGAGGCCCTCTGAGCTCCAGCACCTTGCAGTGTGGAGACAGCCCCTGCCAGCAATCTCCTCTCCAAGGAGGCCTCAACCGAGGCCTAGGCCCAGGGGAAAGGCACCAGCGGGGATGAGCCAGTGGAGGCGCCCGGGCATGTCTGGACCCAGTCCCCGCAGCCTGCCCCTTGGTGGGGCAGTACCCCCGGAGGCCAGGAAGATCTGGGGAAGGCTGGCCAGGGGCAGGGGCCCTGCTGGGTCCTGCCCATGGCCTGTGGGGCCTCTGAGCACAACCGGCCCTCTCCCGCTGGAAGACCTCCCCGGCTGCCTCCAAAGGCCGATTTGCCAACACTCCCGCCCACTGTTCCCGCCAGGCACGCACAATGCTCCCAAGCCCGGGAGAAAAGCGCTTCGGGGTGGTGCTCTCTCCGGGCCCTTGCCCCTGAGCCTGGGGGCCAGGCAGGGTGTCCACACTCCCAGGCCAAGGCAGAACCACATGCACACGTCTGTTCCTTCCCCCTGCACCGGCAGAGAGCTCGGGGGAGCCAGAGTCTGTCAGGCAGCTGCTGGGCTGGCCGCCTGTGTGGGAAGGGGCAGAGCCGACGTAGGGGTAAGTTGGGCCTCTTGCTCTCCCTGCTGCCCTGAGGCTGCTGGGCCAAAGAGTTCTTGGGCATCCAGCCCATTGCTGGTTCCTTCCCGCTGACGTGGCCCTCTGAGCTCCAGCACCTTGCAGTGTGGAGACAGCCCCTGCCAGCAACCTCCTCTCCAAGGAGGCCTCAACCGAGGCCTAGGCCCAGGGGAAAGGCACCAGCGGGGATGAGCCTGGGGAGGCGCCAGGGCATGTCTGGACCCAGTCCCCGCAGCCTGCCCCTTGGTGGGGCTGTACCCCCGGAGGCAGGAAGGTCTGGGCAAGGCTGGCCAGGGGCAGGGGCCCTGCTGGGTTCTGCCCCTGGCCTGTGGGGCCTCTGAGCACAACCGGCCCTCTCCCACTGGAAAACATCCCCGGCTGCCTCCAAAGGCCGGTTTGCAAGCGCTCCCTCCCACTGTACCCAGCAGGCGCGCACAATGCTCCCAAGCCCGGGAGAAAAGCGCTTCGGGGTGGTGCTCTCTCCGGGCCCTTGCCCCTGAGCCTGGGGGCCAGGCAGGGGATCCACAATCCCAGGCCAAGGCAGAACCACATGCACACGTCTGTTCCTGCCCCTGGACCGGCAGAGAGCTGGGGGGAGCCAGAGTCTGTCAGGCAGCTGCTGGGCTGGCCGTCTGTGTGGGAAGGGGCAGAGCCGACCTAGGGGCAAGTTGGGCCTCTTACTCTGCCTGCTGCCCTGAGGCTGCTGGGCCAAAGAAGTCTTGAGCATCCAGCCCCTTGCTGGTCCCTTCCCTCTGACGAGGCCCTCTGAGCTCCAGCACCTTGCAGTGTGGAGACAGCCCCTGCCAGCAACCTCCTTTCCAAGGAGGCCTCACCCGAGGCCTAGGCCCAGGGGAAAGGCACCAGCGGGGATGAGCCTGGGGAGGCGCCCCGGCATGTCTGTACCCAGTCCCCGCAGCCTGCTCCTTGGTGGGACAGTACCCCAAAAGGCCAGGAATGTCTGGGCTAGGCTGGCCAGTGCCAGGGGCCCTGCTGGGTTCTGCCCCTGGCCTGTGGGACCTCTGAGCACAAGCGGCCCTCTCCCGCTGGAAACCTCCCCGGCTGCCTCCAAAGGCCGGTTTGCCAACACTCCCGCCCGTTGTTCCCGCCAGGCACGCACAGTGCTTCCAAGCCCGGGAGAAAAGCGCTTCGGGGTGGTGCTCTCTCCGGGCCCTTGCCCCTGAGCCTGGGGGCCAGGCAGGGGATCCACACTCCCAGGCCAAGGCAGAACCACATGCACACGTCTGTTCCTGCCCCCTCCACCGGCAGAGAGCTGGGGGAAGCCAGAGTCTGTCAGGCAGCTGCTGGGCTGGCCGCCTGTGTGGGAAGGGGCAGAACCGACCTAGGGGCAAGTTAGGCCTCTTGCTCTCCCTGCTGCCCTGAGGCTGCTGGGCCAAAGAGGTCTTGGGCATCCTGCCCCTTGCTGGTCCCCTCCCTCTGACGAGGCCCTCTGAGCTCCAGCACCTGGCAGTGTGGAGACAGCCCCTGCCAGCAACCTCCTCTCCAAGGAGGCCTCTACCGAGGCCTAGGCCCAGGGGAAAGGCACCAGCGGGGATGAGACTGGGGAGGCGCCCGGGCATGTCTGGACCCAGTCCCCGCAGCGTCCCCTTGGTGGGGCAGTACCCCCGGAGGCCAGGAAGGTCGGGGCAAGGCTGGCCAGGGGCACGGGCCCTGCTGGGTCCTGCCCCTGGCCTGTGGAGCCTCTGAGCACAACCGGCCCTCTTCCACTGGAAGACCTCCCCGGCTGCCTCCAAAGGCTTGTTTGCAAGCACTCCCGCCCACTGTTCCCACCAGGCGCGCACAATGCTCCCAAGCCCGGGAGAAAAGCACTTCGGGGTGGTGCTCTCTCCGGGCCCTTGCCCCTGAGCCTGGGGGCCAGGCAGGGGGTCCACACTCCCAGGCCAAGGCAGAACCACATGCACACGTCTGTTCCTTCCCCCTGCACCGGCAGAGAGCTCGGGGGAGCCAGAGTCTGTCAGGCAGCTGCTGGGCTGGCCGCCTGTCTGGGAAGGGGCATAGCCGACCTAGGGGCAAGTTGGGCCTCTTGCTCTCCCTGCTGCCCTGAGGCTGCTGGGCCAAAGAGTTCTTTGGCATCCAGCCCCTTGCTGGTCCCTTACCTCTGACGAGGCCCTCTGAGCTCCAGCACCTTGCAGTGTGGAGACAGCCCCTGCCAGCAACCTCCTCTCCAAGGAGGTCTCAACCGAGGCATAGGCCCAGGGGAAAGGCACCAGCGGGAATGAGAATGGGGAGGCGCCCGGGCATGTCTGGACCCAGGCCCCACAGCCTGCCCCTTGGTGGGGCAGTACCCCCGGAGGCCAGGAAGTTCTGGGCAAGGCTGGCCAGGGACAGGGGCTCTGCTGTGTACTGCCCCTGGCCTGTGGGTCCTCTGAGCACAACCGGCCCTCTCCCGCTGGAAGACTTCCCCGGCTGCCTCCAAAGGCCGGTTTGCCAACACTCCCGCCCGCTGTTCCCGCCAGGAACGCACAATGCTCCCAAGCCCGGGAGAAAAGCACTTCGGGGTGGTGCTCTCTCCGGGCCCTTGCCCCTGATCCTGGGGCCAGGCAGGTGATCCACACTCCCAGGCAAAGGCAGAACCACATGCACACGTCTGTTCCTGCCCCCTGCACCGGCAGAGAGCTCGGGGGAGCCAGAGTCTGTCAGGCAGCTGCTGGGCTGGCCGCCTGTGTGGGAAGGGGCAGAGCCGACCGAGGGGCAAGTTGGGCCTCATGCTCTCCCTGCTGCCCTGAGGCTGCTGGGCCAAAGAGGTCTTGGGCCTCCAGCCCCTTGCTGGTCCCTTCCCTCTGACAAGGCCCTCTGAGCTCCAGCACCTTGCAGTGTGGAGACAGCCCCTGCCAGCAACCTCCTCTCCAAGGAGGCCTCACCTGAGGCCTAGGCCCTGGGGAAAGGACCCAGCAGGGATTAGCCTGGGGAGGTGCCCGGGCATGTCTGGACCCAGTCCCCGCAGCCTGCCCCTTGGTGGGACAGTACCCCCAAAGGCCAGGAAGGTCTGGGCAAGGCTGGCCAGGGGCAGTGGCCCTGCTGGGTCCTGCCACTGGCCTGTGGGTCCTCTGAGCACAACCGGCCCTCTCCCGCTGGAAGACCTCCCCGTCTGCCTCCAAAGGCCGGTTTGCAAGCGCTCCCGCCCACTGTTCCCAGCAGGCATGCACAATGCTCCCAAGCCCGGGAGAAAAGTGCTTCAAGGTGGTGCTCTCTCCGGGCCCTTGCCCCTGAGCCTGGGGGCAAGGCAGGGTGTCCACACTCCCAGGCCAAGGCAGAACCACATGCACACGTCTGATCTGCCCCCTGCACCGGCAGAGAGCTCGGCAGAGCCAGAGTCTGTCAGGCAGCTGCTGGGCTGGCCGCCTGTGTGGGAAGGGGCAGAGCCGACCTAGGGGCAAGTTGGGCCTCTTGCTCTCCCTGCTGCCCTGAGGCTGCTGGGCCAAAGAGGTCTTGGGCATCCAGCCCCTTGCTGGTCCCTTCCCTCTGACGAGGCCCTCTGAGCTCCAGCACCTTGCAGTGTGGAGACAGCCCCTGCCAGCAACCTCCTCTCCAAGGAGGTATCAACCGAGACCTAGGCCCAGGGGAAAGGCCCCAGCGGGGATGAGCCAGGGGAGGCGCCCGGGCATGTCTGGACCCAGTCCCCGCAGCCTGCCCCTTGGTGGCGCAGTACCCCTGGAGGCCAGGAAGGTCTGGGCAAGGCTGGCCAGGGGCAGGGGCCCTGCTGGGTCCTGCCCCTGGCCTGTGGGGCCTCTGAGCACAACCGGCCCTCTCCCACTGGAAGACCTCCCCGGCTGCCTCCAAAGGCCGGTTTGCAAACACTCCCGCCCACTGTTCACGCCAGGCACGCACAATGCTCCCAAGCCTGGGAGAAAAGCGCTTCGGGGTGGTGCTCTCTCCGGGCCCTTGCCCCTGAGCCTGGGGGCCAGGCAGGGGGAACACACTCCCAGGCCAAGGCAGAACCATATGCACACGTCTGTTCCTGCCCCCTGCACCGGCAGAGAGCTCGGGGGAGCCAGTGTCTGTCAGGCAGCTGCTGGGCTGGCGGCCTGTGTGGGATGGGGCAGAGCCGACCTAGGGGCAAGTTGGGCCTCTTCCTCTCCCTGCTGCCCTGAGGCTGCTGGGCCAAAGAGGTCTTGGGCATCCAGCCCCTTGCTGGTCCCTTCCCTCTGACGAGGCCCTCTGAGCTCCAGCACCTTGCAGTGTGGAGACAGCCCCTGCCAGCAACCTCCTCTCCAAGGAGGCCTCAACCGAGCTCTAGGCCCAGGGGAAAGGCACCAGCGGGGATGAGCCTGGGAAGGCGCCCGATCATGTCTGGACCCAGACCCCTCAGCCTGCCCCTTGGTGGTGCAGTACCCCCGGAGGCCAGGAAGATCTGGGCAGGCTGGCCAGGGGCAGGGGCCCTGCTGGGTCCTGCCCCTGGCCTGTGGGGCCTCTGAGCACAACCGGCCCTCTCTCGCTGGAAGACATCCCCGGCTGCCTCCAATGGCCGGTTTGCAAGCCCTCATGCCCGCTGTTCCCACCAGTCGCGCACAATGCTCCCTAGCCCGGGAGAAAAGCATTTTTGGGTGGTGCTCACTCCGGACCCTTGGAAGACCTCCCTGGCTGCCTCCAAGGCCGGTTTGCAAGCACTTCTGCCTGCTGTTCCCGCCACACGCGCACAATGCTCCCAAGCCCGGGAGAAAAGCGTTTCGGGGTGGTGTTCTCTCTGGGCCCAAGAAAGACCTCCCGGGCTGCCCCCAAAGGCCGGTTTGCAAGCACTCCCACTCGCTGTTCCCGCCATCCTTGCAAATGCTCCAAGCCCGGGAGAAAAGCGCTTCGGGGTGATGCTCTCTCCCGGCCCTTGGAAGACCTCCCCGGCTGCCTCCAAAGGCCGGGTTGCAAGCACTCAATCCCGCTGTTCCCGCCAGCCGCGCACAATGCTCCCAAGCCCGGGAGAAAAGCGCTTCGGGGTGGTGCTCTCTCCCGGCCCTTGGAAGACCTCCCCGGCTGCCTCCAAAGGCTGGGTTTCAAGAACTCCCTCCCGCTGACCCGCCAGCCGCACACAATGCTCCCAAGCCCGGGAGAAAAGCATTTTGGAGTGGTGCTCTCTCCGGGCCCTTGGAAGACCTCCCCGGCTGCCTACAAAGGCCGGTTTGCAAGCACTCATGTCCGCTGTTCCCGACAGCCGCGCACAATGCTCCCAATTCCGGGAGAAAAGTGCTTCGGGATGGTGCTCTCTCCGGGCCCTTGGAAGACCTCCCCGGCTGCCTCCAAAGGCCGGTTTGCAAGCACTCCCGCCCGCTGTTCCCGCCAGCCTCGCACAATGCTTCCAAGACCGGGAGAAAAGTGCTTTGGCGTGGTGCTCTCTCCGGGCCCTTGGAAGACCTCCCAGGCTGGCCCCAAAGGCCGGTTTGCAAGCACTCCCACTCGCTGTCCCGCCAGCCACGCACAATCCTCCAAAACCCCGGAGAAAAGCGCTTCGGGGTGGTGTTCTCTCCGTGCCCATGGAAGACCTCCCGGGGTGCCCCCAAAGGCCGGTTTGGAAGCACTCCCACTCGCTGTTTCCGCCATCCGCGCAAATGTTCCAAGCCCGGGAGAAAAGCGCTTCTGGGTGGTGCTCTCTCCAGGCCCTTGGAAGACCTCCCCGGCTGCCTCCAAAGGCCGGTTTGCAAGCACTCCCGCCCGCTGTTCCCACCAGCCACGCACAATGCTCCCAAGCCCGGGAGAAAAGCATTTTGGGGTGGTGCTCACACCGGGCCCTGGAAGACCTCCCCGGCTGCCTCCAAAGGACGGTTTTCAAGCACTCCTGCCTGCTGTTCCCGCCAGCCGCGCACAATGCTCCCAAGCCCGGGAGAAAAGCGCTTCAGGGTGGTGCTCTCTCCGGGCACTTTCAAGACCTCCCCGGCTGCCTCCAAAGGCAGGTTTGTAAGTACTCATTCCCGCTGCTTCCGCCAGCCACGCACAATGCTCCCAAGACCGGGAGAAAAGCATTTTGGGGTGGTGCTCACTCCGGGCCCTTGGAAGACCACCCCAGCTGCCTCAAAAGGCCGGTTTGCAAGCACTCAGGCCCGCTGTTCCCGCCAGCCGCGTACAATGCTCCCTAGCCCGGGAGAAAAGCATTTTGGTGTGGTGCTCACTCCGGGCCCTTGAAAGACCTGCCCAGCTGCCTCCAAAGTCCGGTTTGCAAGAACTCATGCCCGCTGTTCCCGCCAGCCGCGCACAATGCTCCCAAGACCGGGAGAAATGCGCTTCGGGGTGGTGTTCTCTCCGTGCCCATGGAGGACCTCCCCGGCTGCCCCCAAAGGCCGGTTTGCAATCACTCCCACTCACTGTTCCGGCCAGCCACGCACATGCTCCAAAACACAGGAGAGAAGCGCTTTGGAGTGGTGCTCTCTCCCGGCCCTTGGAAGACTTCCCCGGCTGCCTCCAAAGGCCGGTTTGCAAGAACTCCCTCCCGCTGTCCCGCCAGCCGCACACAATGCTCCCAATCACCAATCAAGGAGAAAAGCGCTTCGGGGTGGTGCTCTCTCAGGGCCCTTTGAAGACCTCCCCGGCTGCCTCCAATGGCCGGTATGCAAGCACTCATGCCCGCTGTTCCCACCAGCCGTGTACAATGCTCCCAAGCACGGGAGAAAAGCATTTTGGGGTGGTGCTCACTCCTTGCCCTTGGAAGACCTCCGCGCCTGTCTCCAAAGGCCGGTTTGTAAGCACTCCTGCCTGCTGTTCCCGCCACCCGCGCACACTGCTCCCAAGCCCCTGAGAAAAGCGCATCGGGGTGGTGTTCTCTCCGGGCCCATGGAGGACCTCCCCGGCTGCCCCCAAAGGCCGGTTTGCAAGCATTCCCACTAGCTGTTCCCTCCAGCCATGCAAATGTTCCCAAGCCGGGGGGAAAAGCATTTTGGGGTGGTGCTCTCTCCGGGCCCTTGCCCCTGAGCCTGGGGGCCAGGCAGGGGGTGCACACTCCCAGGACAAGGCAGAACGACATGCACACGTCTGTTCCTGCCCCCTACACCGGCAGAGAGCTCGGGGGAGCCAGAGTCTGTCAGGCAGCTGCTGGGCTGGCCGCCTGTGTGGGAAGGGGCAGAGCCGACCTAGGGGCAAGTTGGGCCTCTTGCTCTCCCTGCTGCCCTGAGGCTGCTGGGCCAAAGAGGTCTTGGGCATCCAGCCCCTTGCTGGTCCCTTCCCTCTGACGAGGCCCTCTGAGCTCCAGCACCTTGCAGTGTGGAGACAGCCCCTGCCAGCAACCTCCTCTCCAAGGAGGCCTCAACCGAGGCCTAGGCCCAGGGGAAAGGCACCAGCGTGGATGAGCCAGGGGTGGCGCCCGGGCATGTCTGGACCCAGTCCCCGCAGCCTGCCCCTTGGTGGGGCAGTACCCCCGGAGGCCAGGAAGGTCTGGGCAAGGCTGGCCAGGGGCACGGGCCCTGCTGCGTCCTGCCCCTGGCCTGTGGGGCCTCTGAGCACAACCGGCCCTCTCCCACTGGAAGACCTCCCCGGCTGCCTCCAAAGTCCGGTTTGCAAGCGCTCCCTCCCACTGTTCCCAGCAGGCGTGCACAATGCTCCCAAGCCCAGGAGAAAAGCGCTTCAGGGTGGTGCTCTCTCCGGGCCCTTGCCCCTGAGCCTGGGGCAAGGCAGGGTGTCCACACTCCCAGGCCAAGGCAGAACCACATGCACACGTCTGATCTGCCCCCTGCACCGGCAGAGAGCTCGGCAGAGCCAGAGTCTGTCAGGCAGCTGCTGGGATGGCCGCCTGTGTGGGAAGGGGCAGAGCCGACCTAGGGGCAAGTTGGGCCTCTTGCTCTCCCTGCTGCCCTGAGGCTGCTGGGCCAAAGAGGTCTTGGGCATCCAGCCCCTTGCTGGTCCCTTCCCTCTGACGAGGCCCTCTGAGCTCCAGCACCTTGCAGTGTGGAGACAGCCCCTGCCAGCAACCTCCTCTCCAAGGAGGCCTAAACCGAGGCCTAGGCCCAGGGGAAAGTCACCAGCGGGGATGAGATTGGGGAGGCGCCCGGGCATGTCTGGACCCAGTCCCCGCAGCCTGCCCCTTGGTGGGGCAGTACCCCCGGAGGCCAGGAAGGACTGGGAAAGGCTGGCCAGGGGCAGGGGACCTGCAGTGTCCTGCCCCTGGCCTGTGGGGCCTCTGAGCACATCCGGCCCTCTCCCGCTGGAAGACCTCTCCGGCTGCCTCCAAAGGCCGGTTTGCCAACACTCCCGCCCACTGTTCCCACCAGGCGCGCACAATGCTCCCAAGCCCGGGAGAAAAGCGCTTCGGGGTGGTGCTCCCACCGGGCCCTTGCCCCTGAGCCTGGGGGCAATGCAGGGATTTCACACTCCCAGGCCAAGGCAGAACCACATGCACACGTCTGTTCCTGCCCCCTGCACCAGCAAAGAGCTCAGGGGAGCCAGAGTCTGTCAGGCAGCTGCTGGGCTGGCCGCCTGTGTGGGAAGGGGCAGAGCCGACCTAGGGGCAAGTTGGGCCTCTTGCTCTCCCTGCTGCCCTGAGGCTGCTGGGTCAAAGAGGTCTTGGGCATCCAGCCCTTTGCTGGTCCCTTCCCTCTGACGAGGCCCTCTGAGCTCCAGCACCTTGCAGTGTGGAAACAGCCCCTGCCAGCAACCTCCTCTCCAAGGAGGCCTAAACCGAGGCCAGGGCCCAGGGGAAAGGCACCAGCGGGGATGGGCCTGGGGAGGCGCCCGGGCGTGTCTGTACCGAGTCCCCGCATCCTGCCCCTTGGTGGGGCAGTACCCCCGGAGGCCAGGAAGGTCTGGGAAAGGCTGGCCAGGGGCAGGGGACCTGCTGGGTCCTGACCCTGGCCTGTGGGGCCTCTGAGCACATCCGGCCCTCTCCCGCTGGAAGACCTCCCCGGCTGCCTCCAAAGGCCGGTTTGCCAACACTCACGCCCACTGTTCCCACCAGGCGCGCACAATGCTCCCAAGACCTGGAGAAAAGCGCTTCGGGGTGGTGCTCTCACCGGGCCCTTGCCCCTGAGCCTGGGGGCAATGCAGGGGGAACACACTCCCAGGCCAAGGCAGAACCACATGCACACGTCTGTTCCTGCCCCCTGCACCGGCAGAAAGCTAGGGGAGCCAGAGTCTGTCAGGCAGCTGCTGGGCTGGCCGCCTGTGTGGGAAGGGGCAGAGCCGACCTAGGGGCAAGTTGGGCCTCTTGCTCTCCCTGCTGCCCTGAGGCTGCTGGGCCAAAGAGGTCTTGGGCATCCAGCCCCTTGCTGGTCCCTTCCCTCTGACGAGGCCCTCTGAGCTCCAGCACCTTGCAGTGTGGAGACAGCCCCTGCCAGCAACCTCCTCTCCAAGAGGCCTCAACCGAGGCCTAGGCCCAGGGGAAAGGCACCAGCGGGGATGAGCCTGGGGAGGCGCCCGGGCATGTCTGGACCCAGTCCCCGCAGCCTGCCCCTTGGTGGGGCAGTACCCCCGGAGGCCAGGAAGGTCTGGGCAAGGCTGGCCAGGGGCAGGCGCCCTACTGAGTCCTGCCCCTGGCCTCTGGGGCCTCTGAGCACAACCGGCACTCTCCCACTGGAAGACCTCCCCGGCTGCCTCCAAAGGCCGGTTTGCAACACTCCCGCCCGCTGTTCCCGCCAGGCCCGCACAATGCTCCCAAGCCCGGGAGAAAAGCGCTTCGGGCTGGTGCTCTCTCCGGGCCCTTGCCCCTGAGCCTGGGGGCCAGGCAGGGAAACACACTCCCAGGCCAAGGCAGAACGACATGCACACGTCTGTTCCTGCCCCCTACAGCGGCAGAGAGCTCGGGGGAGCCAGAGACTGCCAGGCTGCTGCTGGGCTGGCTGCTTGTGTGGGACGTGGCAGAGCCGACCTAGGGGCAAGTTGGGCCTCTTGCTCTCCCTGCTGCCCTGAGGCTGCTGGGTCAAAGAGGTGTTGGGCATCCAGCCCTTTGCTGGTCCCTTCCCTCTGACGAGGCCCTCTGAGCTCCAGCACCTTGCAGTGTGGAGACAGCCCCTGCCAGCAACCTCCTCTCCAAAGAGGCCTCAACCGAGGCCTACGCCCAGGGGAAAGGCACCAGCGGGGATGATCCTGGGGAGGCGCACGGACATGTCTGGACCCAGTCCCCGCAGCCTGCCCCTTGGTGGGGCAGTACCCCCGGAGGCCAGGAAGGTCTGGGCAAGGCTGGCCAGGGGCAGGGGCCCTGCTGGGTCCTGCCCCTGGCCTGTGGGGCCTCTGAGCACAACCGGCCCTCTCCCACTGGAAGACCTCCCCGGCTGCCTCCAAAGGCCGGTTTGCAAGCGCTCCCTCCCACTGTTCCCAGCAGGCGTGCACAATGCTCCCAAGCCCGGGAGAAAAGCGCTTCAGGGTGGTGCTCTCTCCGGGCCCTTGCCCCTGAGCCTGGGGGCAAGGCAGGGTGTCCACACTCCCAGGCCAAGGCAGAACCACATGCACACGTCTGATCTGCCCCCTGCACCGGCAGAGAGCTCGGCAGAGCCAGAGTCTGTCAGGCAGCTGCTGGGCTGGCCGCCTGTGTGGGAAGGGGCAGAGCCGACCTAGGGGCAAGTTGGGCCTCTTGCTCTGCCTGCTGCCCTGAAGCTGCTGGGCCAAAGAGTTCTTGGGCATCCAGCCCGTTGCTGGTCCCTTCCCTCTGACGAGGCCCTCTGAGCTCCAGCACCTTGCAGTGTGGAGAGAGCCCCTGCCAGCAACCTCCTCTCCAAGGAGGCCTCAACCGAAGCCTAGGCCCAGGGGATTGGCACCAGCGGGGATGAGACTGGGGAGGCGCACGGGCATGTCTGGACCCAGACCCCGCAGCCTGCCCCTTGGTGGGGCAGTACCCCCGGAGGCCAGGAAGGTCTGGGCAAGGCTGGCCAGGGGCAGGGGCCCTGCTGGGTCCTGCCTCTGGCTTGTGGGGCCTCTGAGCACATCCGGCCCTCTCCCACTGGAAGACCTCCCCGGCTGCCTCCAAAGGCCGGTTTGCAAACACTCCCGCCCGCTGTTCACGCCAGGCACGCACAATGCTCCCAAGCCCGGGAGAAAAGCGCTTCAGGGTGGTGTTCTCTCCGGGCCCTTGCCCCTGAGCCTGGGGGACAGACAGGGGGAACACACTCCCAGGCCAAGGAAGAACCACATGCACACGTCTGTTCCTGCCCCCTGCACCGGCAGAGATCTCGGGGGAGCCAGAGTCTGTCAGGCAGCTGCTGGGCTGGCGGCCTGTGTGGGAAGTGGCAGAGCCGACCTAGGGGCAAGTTGGGAGTCTTGTTCTCCCTGCTGCCCTGAGGCTGCTGGGTCAAAGAGGTCTTGCACATCCAGCGCCTTGCTGGTCCCTTCCCTCTGACGAGGCCCTCTGAGCTCCAGCACCTTGCAGTGTGGAGACAGCCCCTGCCAGCAACCTCCTCTCCAAGGAGGCCTCAACCGAGGCCTAGGCCCAGGGGAAAGGCACCAGCGGGGATGAGCCTGGGGAGGCGCCCGGGCATGTCTGGACCCAGTCCCCGCAGCCTGCCCCTTGGTGGGGCAGTACCCCCGGAGGCCAGGAAGGTCTGGGCAAGGCTGGCCAGGGGCAATGGCCCTGCTGCGGCCTGCCCCTGGCCTGTGGGGCCTCTGAGCACAACCGGCCCTCTCCCACTGGAAGACCTCCCCGGCCGCCTCCAAAGGCCGGTTTGCAAGCGCTCCCGCCCACTGTTCCCAGCAGGCATGCACAATGCTCCCAAGCCCGGGAGAAAAGTGCTTCAGGGTGGTGCTCTCTCCGGGCCCTTGCCCCTGAGCCTGGGGGCAAGGCAGGGGGTCCACACTCCCAGGCCAAGGCAGAACCACATGCACACGTCTGATCTGCCCCCTGCACCGGCAGAGAGCTCGGCAGAGCCAGAGTCTGTCAGGCAGCTGCTGGGCTGGACGCCTGTGTGGGAAGGGGCAGAGCCGCCCTAGCGGCAAGTTGGGCCTCTTGCTCTCCCTGCTGCCCTGAGGCTGCTGGGCCAAACAGGTCTTGGGCATCCAGCCCCTTGCTGGTCCCTTCCCTCTGACGAGGCCCTCTGAGCTCCAGCACCTTGCAGTGTGGAGACAGCCCCAGCCAGCAACCTCCTCTCCAAGGAGGCCTAAACCGAGGCCTAGGCCCAGGGGAAAGGCACCAGCGGGGATGAGCCTGGGGAGGCGCCCGGGCATGTCTGGACCCTGTCCCCGCAGCCTGCCCCTTGGTGGGGCAGTACCCCCGGAGGCCAGGAAGGACTGGGAAAGGCTGACCAGGGGCAGGGGACCTGCTTGGTCCTGCCCCTGGCCTGTGGGGCCTCTGAGCATATCCGGCCCTCTCCCGCTGGAAGACCTCCCCGGCTGCCTCCAAAGGCGGGTTTGCCAACACTCCCGCCCACTGTTCCCACCAGGTTCGCACAATGCTCCCAAGCCCGGGAGAAAAGCGCTTCGGGGTGGTGCTCTCACCGGGCCCTTGCCCCTGAGCCTGGGGCAATGCAGGGGGAACACACTCCCAGGCCAAGGCAGAACCACATGCACACGTCTGTTCCTGCCCCCTCCACCGGCAGAGAGCTCAGGGGAGCCAGAGTCTGTCAGGCAGCTGCTGGGCTGGCCGCCTGTGTGGGAAGGGGCAGAGCCGACCTAGGGGCAAGTTGGGCCTCTTGGTCTCCCTGCTGCCTTGAGGCTGCTGGGCAAAAGAGGTCTTGGGCATCCAGCCCCTTGCTGGTCCCTTTCCTCTGACGAGGCCCTCTGAGCTCCAGCACCTTGCAGTGTGGAGACAGCCCCTGCCAGCAACCTCCTCTGCAACGAGGCCTCAACCGAGGCCTAGGCCCAGGGGAAAGGCACCAGCGGGGATGAGCCTGGGGAGGCGCCAGGGCATGTCTGGACCCAGTCCCCGCAGCCTGCCAATTGGTGGGGCTGTACCCCAGGAGGCAGGAAGGTCTGGGCAAGGCTGCCAGGGGCAGGGGCCCTGCTGGGTTCTGCCCCTGGCCTGTGGGGCCTCTGCGCACAACCGGCCCTCTCCCCCTGGAAGACCTCCCCGGCTGCCTCCAAAGGCCGGTTTTCAAGCACTCCCGCCCACTGTTCCCAGCAGGCGCGCACAATGCTCCCAAGCCCGGGAGAAAAGCGCTTCGGGGTGGTGCTCTCTCCGGGCCCTTGCCCCTGAGCCTGGGGGCCAGGCAGGGGATCCACACTCCCAGGCCAAGGCAGAACCACATGCACACGTCTGTTCCTGCCCCCTCCACCGGCAGAGAGCTGGGGGGAACCAGAGTCTGTCAGGCAGCTGCTGGGCTGGCCGCCTGTGTGGGAAGGGGCAGAGCCGACCTAGCGGCAAGTTGGGCCTCTTGCTCTCCCTGCTGCCCTGAGGCTGCTGGGCCAAAGAGGTCTTGGGCCTCCATCCCCTTGCTGGTCCCTTCCATCTGACGAGGCCCTCTGAGCCCCAGCACCTTGCAGTGTGGAGACAGCCCCTGCCAGCAATCTCCTCTCCAAGGAGGCCTCAACCGAGGCCTAGGCCCAGGGGAAAGGCACCAGCGGGGATGAGCCAGTGGAGGCGCCCGGTCATGTCTGGACCCAGTCCCCGCAGCCTGCCCCTTGGTGGGGCAGTACCCCCGGAGGCCAGGAAGATCTGGGCAAGGCTGGCCAGGGGCAGGGGCCCTGCTGGGTCCTGCCCATGGCCTGTGGGGCCTCTGAGCACAACCGGCCCTCTCCCGCTGGAAGACCTCCCCGGCTGCCTCCAAAGGCCGGTTTGCAAGCCCTCATGCCCGCTGTTCCCACCAGCCGCGCACAATGCTCCCTAGCCCGGGAGAAAAGCATTTTTGGGTGGTGCTCACTCAGGACCCTTGGAAGACCTCCCTGGCTGCCTCCAATGCCGGTTTGCAAGCACTTCTGCCTGCTGTTCCCGCCACACGCGCACAATGCTCCCAAGCCCGGGAGAAAAGCGTTTCGGGGTGGTGTTCTCTCTGGGCCCAAGAAAGACCTCCCGGGCTGCCCCCAAAGGCCGGTTTGCAAGCACTCCCACTCGCTGTTCCCGCCATCCTTGCAAATGCTCCAAACCCGGGAGAAAAGCGCTTCGGGGTGATGCTCTCTCCCGGCCCTTGGAAGACCTCCCCGGCTGCCTCCAAAGGCTGGTTTTCAAGAACTCCCTCCCGCTGACCCGCCAGCCGCACACAATGCTCCCAATCACGGGAGAAAAGCGCTTCGGGGTGGTGATCTCCCAGGGCCCTTAGAAGACCTCCCCGGCTGCCTAAAAAGGCTGGTTTGCAAGCACTCATGCCCGCTGTTCCCGCCCGCCGCGCACAATGCTCCCAAGCCCGGGAGAAAAGCGCTTCAGGGTGTTGCTCTCTCCCGGCCCTTGGAAGACCTCCCCGGCTGCCTCCAAAGGCCATTTGCAGGCACTCAATCCCGCTGTTCCCGCCAGCCGCGCACAATGCTCCCAAGCCCGGGAGAAAAGCGCTTCGGGGTGGTGCTCTCTCCCGGCCCTTGGAAGACCTCCCCGGCTGCCTCCAAAGGCTGGGTTTCAAGAACTCCCTCCCGCTGACCCGCCAGCCGCACACAATGCTCCCAAGCCCGGGAGAAAAGCATTTTGGGGTGGTGCTCTCTCCGGGCCCTTGGAAGACCTCCCCGGCTGCCTACAAAGGCCGGTTTGCAAGCACTCATGTCCGCTGTTCCCGACAGCCGCGCACAATGCTCCCAATTCCGGGAGAAAAGTGCTTCGGGATGGTGCTCTCTCCGGGCCCTTGGAAGACCTCCCCGGCTGCCTCCAAAGGCCGGTTTGCAAGCACTCCCGCCCGCTGTTCCCGCCAGCCTCGCACAATGCTTCCAAGACCGGGAGAAAAGTGCTTTGGCGTGGTGCTCTCTCCGGGCCCTTGGAAGACCACCCAGGCTGCCCCCAAAGGCCGGTTTGCAAGCACTCCCACTCGCTGTCCCGCCAGCCACGCACAATCCTCCAAAACCCCGGAGAAAAGCGCTTCGGGGTGGTGTTCTCTCCGTGCCCATGGAAGACCTCCCGGGGTGCCCCCAAAGGCCGGTTTGGAAGCACTCCCACTCGCTGTTTCCGCCATCCGCGCAAATGTTCCAAGCCTGGGAGAAAAGCGCTTCTGGGTGGTGCTCTCTCCAGGCCCTTGGAAGACCTCCCCGGCTGCCTCCAAAGGCCGGTTTGCAAGCACTCCCGCCCGCTGTTCCCACCAGCCACGCACAATGCTCCCAATCCCGGGAGAAAAGCATTTTGGGGTGGTGCTCACACCGGGCCCTGGAAGACCTCCCCGGCTGCCTCCAAAGGACGGTTTTCAAGCACTCCTGCCTGCTGTTCCCGCCAGCCGCGCACAATGCTCCCAAGCCCGGGAGAAAAGCGCTTCGGGGTGGTGCTCTCTCCGGGCCCTTGGAAGACTTCCCCGGCTGCCTCCAAAGGCCGGTTTGCAAGGACTCCTTCCTGCTGTTCCCGCCAGCCACGCACAATGCTCCCAAGCCCGGGAGAAAAGCATTTTGGGGTGGTGCTCACTCCGGGCCCTTGGAAGACCTTCCCGGCTGCCTCCAAAGGCCAGTTTGCAAGCACTCCTGCCTGCTGTTCCCGCCAGCCGCGCACAATGCTCCCAAGCCCGGGAGAAAAGCGCTTCAGGGTGGTGCTCTCTCCGGGCACTTTCAAGACCTCCCCGGCTGCCTCCAAAGGCAGGTTTGTAAGTATTCATTCCCGCTGCTTCCGCCAGCCACGCACAATGCTCCCAAGTCCGGGAGAAAAGCATTTTGGGGTGGTGATCAGTCCGGGCCCTTGGAAGACCTCCCCGGCTGCCCCCAAAGGCCGGTTTGGAAGCACTCCCACTCGCTGTTCCCGCCATCCGCGCAAATGTTCCAATCCCGGGAGAAAAGCGCTTCGGGGTCATGGTCTCTCCTGGCCCTTGGAAGACCTCGCCGGCTGCCTCCAAAGGCCGGTTTGCAAGCACTCCCGCCCGCTGTTCCCGCCAGCCGCGCACAATGCTCCCAATCACGGGAGCAAAGCGCTTCGGGGTGGTGCTCTCTCTGGGCCCTTGGAAGACCTCCCCGGCTGCCCCCAAAGGCCGGTTTGCAAGCACTCCCGCCCGCTGTTCCCGCCAGCCACGCACAATGCTCCCAAGCCCGGGAGAAAAGCTCTTCGGGGTGGTGCTCTCTACAGGCCCTTGGAAGACCTCCCCGGCTGCCTCCAAAGGCCAGTTTGCAAGCACTCCTGCCTGCAGTTCCCGCCAGACGCGCACAATGCTCCCAAGCCCGGGAGAAAAGCGCTTTGGGGTGGTGCTCTCTCCGGGCACTTTCAAGACCTCCCCGGCTGCCTCCAAAGGCCGGTTTGTAAGTACTCATTCCCGCTGCTTCCGCCAGCCACGCACAATGCTCCCAATCCCGGGAGAAAAGCATTTTGGGGTGGTGCTCTCTCCGGGCCCTTGGAAGACCTCCCGGGCTGCCTCCAAAGGCCGGTTTGTAAGCACTCATGTCCGCTGTTCCCGACAGCCGCACACAATGCTCCCAAGCCCGGGAGAAAAGCAATTTGGGGTGGTGATCAGTCCGGGCCCTTGGAAGACCTCCCCGGCTGCCTCCAAAGGACAGTTTGCAAGCACTCATGCCCGCTGTTCCCGCCAGCCGCGCACAATGCTCCCAAGACCTTGAGAAAAGCGCTTCGGGGTGGTGTTCTCTCCGGGACCATGGAGGACGTCCCCGGCTGCCCCCAAAGGCCGGTTTGCAAGCACTCCCACTCGCTGTTCCCGCCAGCCACACACAATGTTCCAAAACCCCGGAGAAAAGCGCTTCGGGGTGGTGCTCTCTCCGGGCCCTTGGAAGACTCCGGGCCCTTGGCTGCCTCCAAAGGCCGGTTTGCAAGAATTCCCTCCCGCTGTTCCACCAGCCGCACACAATGCTCCAAAACCCGAGAGAAAAGCGCTTCGAGGTGGTGTTCTCTCCGGGCCCTTGGAAGACCTCCCCGGCTGCCTCCAAAGGCCGGTTTGCAAGCACTCCTGCCTGCTGTTCCCGCCAGCCACACACAATGTTCCAAAACCCCGGAGAAAAGCGCTTCGGGGTGGTGCTCTCTCCGGGCCCTTGGAAGACTCCGGGCCCTTGGCTGCCTCCAAAGGCCGGTTTGCAAGAATTCCCTCCCGCTGTTCCACCAGCCGCACACAATGCTCCAAAACCCGAGAGAAAAGCGCTTCGAGGTGGTGTTCTCTCCGGGCCCTTGGAAGACCTCCCCGGCTGCCTCCAAAGGCCGGTTTGCAAGCACTCCTGCCTGCTGTTCCCGCCACACGCGCACAATGCACCCAAGCCCGGGAGAAAAGCGCTTCGGGGTGGTGCTCTCTCCGGGCCTTTGGAAGACCTCCCCGGCTGCCTCCAAAGGCCGGTTTGCAAGGACTCCTTCCTGCTGTTCCCGCCAGCCACGCACAATGCTCCCAATCCCGGGAGAAAAGTGCTTCGGGATGGTGCTCTCTCCGGACCCTTGGAAGACCTCCCCGGCTACCTCCAAAGGCGGGTTTGCAAGTACTCATTCCCGCTGTTCCCGCCAGCTGCGCACAATGCTCCCAAGCCCTGGAGAAAAGCATTTTGGGGTGGTGCTCTCTCCGGGCCCTTGGAAGACCACCCCGGCTGCCTCAAAAGGCCGGTTTGCAAGCACTCAGGCCCGCTGTTCCCGCCAGCCGCGTACAATGTTCCCTAGCCCGGGAGAAAAGCATTTTGGTTTGGTGCTCACTCCGGGCCCTTGAAAGACCTGCCCAGCTGCCTCCAAAGTCCGGTTTGCAAGAACTCATGCCCGCTGTTCCCGCCAGCCGCGCACAATGCTCCCAAGACCGGGAGAAATGCGCTTCGGGGTGGTGTTCTCTCCGTGCCCATGGAGGACCTCCCCGGCTGCCCCCAAAGGCCGGTTTGCAATCACTCCCACTCACTGTTCCGGCCAGCCACGCACATGCTCCAAAACACAGGAGAGAAGCGCTTTGGAGTGGTGCTCTCTCCCGGCCCTTGGAAGACTTCCCCGGCTGCCTCCAAAGGCCGGTTTGCAAGAACTCCCTCCCGCTGTCCCGCCAGCCGCACACAATGCTCCCAAGCCCGGGAGAAAAGCGCTTCGGGGTGGTGCTCTCTCAGGGCCCTTTGAAGACCTCCCTGGCTGCCTCCAATGGCCGGTATGCAAGCACTCATGCCCGCTGTTCCCACCAGCCGTGTACAATGCTCCCAAGCACGGGAGAAAAGCATTTTGGGGTGGTGCTCACTCCTTGCCCTTGGAAGACCTCCGCGCCTGCCTCCAAAGGCCGGTTTGCAAGCACTCCTGCCTGCTGTTCCCGCCACCCGCGCACACTGCTCCCAAGCCCCTGAGAACAGCGCATCGGGGTGGTGTTCTCTCCGGGCCCATGGAGGACCTCCCCGGCTGCCCCCAAAGGCCGGTTTGCAAGCACTCCCGCCCACTGTTCCCACCAGGCGCGCACAATGCTCCCAAGCCCGGGAGAAAAGCGCTTCGGGGTGGTGCTCTCTCCGGGCCCTTGCCCCTGAGCCTGGGAGCCAGGCAGGTGATCCACACTCCCAGGCCAAGGCAGAACCACATGCACACGTCTGTTCCTGCTCCTTGCACCGGCAGAGAGCTCGCGGGAGACAGATTCTGTCAGGCAGGTGCTGGGCTGGCCGCCTGTGTGGGAAGGGGCAGAGCTGACCTAGGGGCAAGTTGGGCCTCTTGCTCTCCCTGCTGCCCTGAGGC
The DNA here is from genome assembly GCF_033118175.1 of Dama dama. NCBI lineage: Eukaryota > Metazoa > Chordata > Mammalia > Artiodactyla > Cervidae > Dama > Dama dama. The sequence goes on from NW_026870900.1 coordinate 2,039,881, forward strand.
TGCTGGGCCAAAGAGGTCTTGGGCATCCAGCCCCTTGCTGGTCCCTTCCCTCTGATGAGGCCCTCTGAGCTCCAGCACCTTGCAGTGTGGAGACAGCCCCTGCCAGCAACCTCTTCTCCAAGGAGGCCTCAACCGAGGCCTAGGCCTAGGGGAAAGGCACCAGCGGGGATGAGCCTGGGGAGGCGCCCTTCCATGTCTGGACCCAGTCCCCCCAACCTGCCCCTTGGTGGGGCAGTACCCCCGGAGGCCAGGAAGGTCTGGGCAAGGCTGCCAGGGGCAGGGACACTGCTGGGTCCTGCCCCTGGCCTGTGGGGCGTCTGAGCACAACCGGCACTCTCCCGCTGGAAGACCTCCCCGTCTGCCTCCAAAGGACGCTTTGCAAGCACTCCCACCTGCTGTTCCCGCCAGGCACGCACAATGCTCCCAAGCCCGGGAGAAAAGCGCTTCGGGCTGGTGCTCTCTCCGGGCCCTTGCCCCTGAGCCTGGGGGACAGGCAGGGGGAACACACTCCCAGGCCAAGGCAGAACGACATGCACACGTCTGTTCCTGCCCCCTACACCGGCAGAGAGCTCGGGGGAGCCAGAGACTGCTAGGCTGCTGCTGGGCTGGCTGCCTGTGTGGGACGGGGCAGAGCCGACCTAGGGGCAAGTTGGGCCTCTTGCTCTCCCTGCTGCCCTGAGGCTGCTGGGCCAAAGAGTTCTTGGGCATCCAGCCCCTTGCTGGTCCCTTCCCGCTGACGAGGCCCTCTGAGCTCCAGCACCTTGCAGTGTGGAGACAGCCCCTGCCAGCAACCTCCTCTCCAAGGAGGCCACAACCGAGGCCTAGGCCCAGGGGAAAGGCACCAGCGGGGATGAGACAGTGGAGGCGCTTGGGCATGTCTGGACCCAGGCCCCGCAGCCTGCCCCTTGGTGTGGCAGTACCCCCGGAGGCCAGGAAGGTCTGGGCAAAGCTGGCCAGGGACAGGGGCCCTGCTGTGTACTGTCCCTGGCCTGTGGGGCCTCTGAGCACAACCGGCCCTCTCCCGCTGGAAGACTTCCCCGGCTGCCTCCAAAGGCCGGTTTGCCAACACTCCCGCCCACTGTTCCCACCAGGCGCGCACAATGCTCCCAAGCCCGGGAGAAAAGCGCTTCGGGGTGGTGCTCCCACCGGGCACTTGCCCCTGAGCCTGAGGGCAATGCAGGGGTTCCACACTCCCAGGCCAAGGCAGAACCACATGCACACGTCTGTTCCTGCCCACTGCACCGGCAGAGAGCTCAGGGGAGCCAGAGTCTGTCAGGCAGCTGCTGGGCTGGCCGCCTGTGTGGGAAGGGGCAGAGCCGACCTAGGGGCAAGTTGGGCCTCTTGCTCTCCCTGCTTCCCTGAGGCTGCTGGGCCAAAGAGGTCTTGGGCATCCAGCCCCTTGCTGGTCCCTTCCCTCTGACGAGGCCCTCTGAGCTCCAGCACCTTGCAGTGTGGAGACAGCCCCTGCCAGCAACCTCCTCTGCAACGAGGCCTCAATCGAGGCCTAGGCCCAGGGGAAAGGCACCAGCGGGGATAAGCCTGGGGAGGCGCCCGGGCATGTCTGGACCCAGTCCCCGCAGCCTGCCCCTTGGTGCGGCTGTACCCCGGAGGCAGGAAGGTCTGGGCAAGGCTGGCCAGGGGAAGGGGCCCTGCTGGGTCCTGCCCATGGCCTGTGGGGCCTCTGAGCACAACCGGCCCTCTCCCACTGGAAGACCTCCCCGGCTGCCTCCAAAGGCCGGTTTGCAAGCACTCCCGCCCACTGTTCCCACCAGGCGCGCACAATGCTCCCAAGCCCGGGAGAAAAGCGCTTCGGGGTGGTGCTCTCTCCGGGCCCTTGCCCCTGAGCCTGGGGGCCAGGCAGGTGATCCACACTCCCAGGCCAAGGCAGAACCACATGCACACGTCTGTTCCTGCTCCTTGCACCGGCAGAGAGCTCGCGGGAACCAGATTCTGTCAGGCAGCTGCTGGGCTGGCCGCCTGTGTGGGAAGGGGCAGAGCTGACCTAGGGGCAAGTTGGGCCTCTTGCTCTCCCTGCTGCCCTGAGGCTGCTGGGCCAAAGAGGTCTTGGGCATCCAGCCCCTTGCTGGTCCCATCCCTCTGACCAGGCCCTCTGAGCTCCAGCATTTTGCAGTGTGGAGACAGCCCCTGCCAGCAACCTCCTCTCCAAGGAGGCCTCAACCAAGGCCTAGTCCCAGGGAAAGGCACCAGCGGGGATGAACCTGGGGAGGCGCCCGGAAATGTCTGGACCCAGTCCCTGCAGCCTGCCCCTTGGTGGAGCAGTACCCCCAGAGGCCAGGAAGGTCTGGGCAAGGCTGGCCAGGGGCAGGGGCCCTGCTGGGTCCTGCCCCTGGCCTGTGGGGCCTCTGACCACATCCGGCCCTCTCCCGCTGGAAGACCTCCCCAACTGCCTTCAAAGGCCGGTTTGCCAACACTCGCGCCCGCTGTTCCCGCCAGGCACGCACAATGCTCCCAAGCCCGGGAAAAAAGCGCTTCGGGCTGGTGCTCTCTCCGGGCCCTTGCCCCTGAGCCTGGGGGCAATGCAGGGGGAACACACTCCCAGGCCAAGGCAGAACCACATGCACACGTCTGTTCCTGTCCCCTGCACCGGCAGAAAGCTAGGGGAGACAGAGTCTGTCAGGCAGCTGCTGGGCTGGCCGCCTGTGTGGGAAGGGGCAGAGCCGACCTAGGGGCAAGTTGGGCCTCTTGCTCTCCCTGCTGCCCTGAGGCTGCTGGGCCAAAGAGGTCTTGGGCATCCAGCCCCTTCCTGGTCCCTTCCCGCTGACGAGGCCCTCTGAGCTCCAGCACCTTGCAGTGTGGAGACAGCCCCTGCCAGCATCCTCCTCTCCAAGGAGGCCTCAACCGAGGCCTAGGCCTAGGGGAAAGGCACCAGCGGGGATGAGCCTGGGGAGGCGCCCGGCCATGTCTGGACCCAGTCCCCCCAACCTGCCCCTTGGTGGGGCAGTACCCCCGGAGGCCAGGAAGGTCTGGGCAAGGCTGCCAGGGGCAGGGACACTGCTGGGTCCTGCCCCTGGCCTGTGGGGCGTCTGAGCACAACCGGCACTCTCCCGCTGGAAGACCTCCCCGTCTGCCTCCAAAGGCCGGTTTGCAAGCACTCCCACCCGCTGTTCCCGCCAGGCACGCACAATGCTCCCAAGCCCGGGAGAAAAGCGCTTCGGGCTGGTGCTCTCTCCGGGCCCTTGCCCCTGAGCCTGGGGGACAGGCAGGGGGAACACACTCCCAGGCCAAGGCAGAACGACATGCACACGTCTGTTCCTGCCCCCTACACCGGCAGAGAGCTCGGGGGAGCCAGAGACTGCTAGGCTGCTGCTGGGCTGGCTGCCTGTGTGGGACAGGGCAGAGCCGACCTAGGGGCAAGTTGGGCCTCTTTCTCTCCCTGCTGCCCTGAGGCTGCTGGGTCAAAGAGGTCTTGGGCATCCAGCCCTTTGCTGGTCCCTTCCCTCTGACGAGGCCCTCTGAGCTCCAGCACCTTGCAGTGTGGAGACAGCCCCTGCCAGCAACCTCCTCTCCAAGGAGGCCTAAACCGAGGCCTAGGCCCAGGGGAAAGGCACCAGCGGGGATGAGCCTGGGGAGGCGCACGGACATGTCTGGACCCAGTCCCCGCAGCCTGCCCCTTGGTGGGTCAGTACCCCCGGAGGCCAGGAAGGTCTGGGCAAGGCTGGCCAGGGGCAGGGGCCCTGCTGGGTCCTGCCCCTGGCCTGTGGGGCCTCTGAGCACAACCGGCCCTCTCCCACTGGAAGACCTCCCCGGCTGCCTCCAAAGTCCTGTTTGCAAACACTCCCGCTTGCTGTTCACGCCAGGCTCGCACAATGCTCCCAAGCCCGGGAGAAAAGTGCTTTGGAGTGATGCTCTCACCGGGCCCTTGCCCCTGAGCCTGGGGGCAAGGCAGGGGGAACACACTCCCAGGCCAAGGCAGAACCACATGCCCACGTCTCGTCCTGTCCCCTGCACCGGCAGAGAGCTTGGGGGAGCCAGAGTCTGTCAGGAAGCTGCTGGGTTGGCCGCCTGTGTGGGAAGGGGCAGAGCCGCCCTAGGGGCAAGTTGGGCCTCTTGCTCTCCCTGCTGCCCTGAGGCTGCTGGGCCAAAGACGTCTTGGGCATCCAGCCCCTTGCTGGTCCCTTCCCTCTGACGAGGCCCTCTGAGCTCCAGCACCTTGCAGTGTGGAGACAGCCCCTGCCAGCAACCTCCTCTCCAAAGAGGCCTAAACCGAGGCCTACGCCCAGGGGAAAGGCACCAGCGGGGATGATCCTGGGGAGGCGCACGGACATGTCTGGACGCAGTCCCCGCAGCCTGCCCCTTGGTGGGGCAGTACCCCCGGAGGCCAGGAAGGTCTGGGCAAGGCTGGCCAGGGGCACGGGCCCTGCTGGGTCCTGCCCCTGGCCTGTGGGCCCTCTGAGCACAACCGGCCCTCTCCCACTGGAAGACCTCCCCGGCTGCCTCCAAAGGCCGGTTTGCAAGCGCTCCCTCCCACTGTTCCCAGCAGGCGTGCACAATGCTCCCAAGCCCGGGAGAAAAGCGCTTCAGGGTGGTGCTCTCTCCGGGCCCTGGCCTCTGAGCCTGGGGGCAAGGCAGGGTGTCCACACTCCCAGGCCAAGGCAGAACCACATGCACACGTCTGATCTGCCGCCTGCACCGGCAGAGAGCTCGGCAGAGCCAGAGTCTGTCAGGCAGCTGCTGGGCTGGCCCCCTGTGTGGGAAGGGGCAGAGCCGACCTAGGGGCAAGTTGGGCCTCTTGCTCTCCCTGCTGCCCTGAGGCTGCTGGGTCAAAGAGGTCTTGGGCATCCAGCCCCTTGCTGGTCCCTTCCCTCTGACGAGGCCCTCTGAGCTCCAGCACCTTGCAGTGTGGAGACAGCCCCTGCCAGCAACCTCCTCTCCAAGGAGGCCTAAACCGAGGCCTTGGCCCAAGGGAAAGGCACCAGCGGGGATGAGCCTGGGGAGGCGCCCGGGCATGTCTGGACCCAGTCCCCGCAGCCTGCCCCTTGGTGGGGCAGTACCCCCGGAGGCCAGGAAGGACTGGGAAAGGCTGGCCAGGGGCAGGGGAACTGCAGGGTCCTGCCCCTGGCCTGTGGGGCCTCTGAGCACATCCGGCCCTCTCCCGCTGGAAGACCTCTCCGGCTGCCTCCAAAGGCCGGTTTGCCAACACTCCCGCCCACTGTTCCCACCAGGCGCGCACAACGCTCCCAAGCCCGGGAGAAAAGCGCTTCGGGGTGGTGCTCCCACCGGGCCCTTGCCCCTGAGCCTGGGGGCAATGCAGGGATTCCACACTCCCAGGCCAAGGCAGAACCACATGCACACGTCTGTTCCTGCCCCCTGCACCAGCAGAGAGCTCAGGGGAGCCAGAGTCTGTCAGGCAGCTGCTGGGCTGGCCGCCTGTGTGGGAAGGGGCAGAGCCGACCTAGGGGCAAGTTGGGCCTCTTGCTCTCCCTGCTGCCCTGAGGCTGCTGGGCCAAAGAGGTCTTGGGCATCCAGCCCCTTGCTGGTCGCTTCCCTCTGACGAAGCCCTGTGAGCTCCAGCACCTTGCAGTGTGGAGACAGCCCCTGCCAGCAACCTCCTCTCCAAGAGGCCTCAACCGAGGCCTAGGCCCAGGGGAAAGGCACCAGCGGGGATGAGCCTGGGGAGGCGCCCGGGCATGTCTGGACCCAGTCCCCGCAGCCTGCCCCTTGGTGGGGCAGTACCCCCGGAGGCCAGGAAGGTCTGGGCAAGGCTGGCCAGGGGCAGGCGCCCTACTGGGTCCTGCCCCTGGCTTCTGGGGCCTCTGAGCACAACCGGCACTCTCCCACTGGAAGACCTCCCCGGCTGCCTCCAAAGGCCGGTTTGCAACACTCCCGCCCGCTGTTCCCGCCATGCACGCACAATGCTCCCAAGCCCGGGAGAAAAGCGCTTCGGGCTGGTGCTCTCTCCGGGCCCTTGCCCCTGAGCCTGGGGGCCAGGCAGGGGGAACACACTCCCAGGACAAGGCAGAACGACATGCACACGTCTGTCCCTGCCCCCTACACCGGCATAGAGCTCGGGGGAGCCAGAGACTGCCAGGCTGCTGCTGGGCTGGCTGCCTGTGTGGGACGGGGCAGAGCCGACCTAGGGGCAAGTTCGGCCTCTTGCTCTCCCTGCTGCCCTGAGGCTGCTGGGTCAAAGAGGTCTTGGGCATCCAGCCCTTTGCTGGTCCCTTCCCTCTGACGAGGCCCTCTGAGCTCCAGCACCTTGCAGTGTGGAGACAGCCCCTGCCAGTAACCTCCTCTCCAAGGAGGCCTAAACCGAGGCCTAGATCCAGGGGAAAGGCACCAGCGGGGATGAGCCTGGGGAGGCGCCCGTGCATGTCTGGACCCAGTCCCCGCAGCCTGCCCCTTGGTGGGGCAGTACCCCCGGAGGCCAGGAAGGTCTGGGCAAGGATGGCCAGGGGCAGGGGCCCTGCTGGGTCCTGCCCCTGGCCTGTGGGGCCTCTGAGCACAACCGGCCCTCTCCCACTGGAAGACCTCCCCGGCTGCCTCCAAAGGCCGGTTTGCAAGCACTCCCGCCCACTGTTCCCACCAGGCGCGCACAATGCTCGCAAGCCCGGGAGAAAAGCGCTTCGGGCTGGTGCTATCTCCGTGCCCTTTCCCCTGAGCCTGGGGGCCAGGCACGGGTTCCACACTCCCAGGCCAAATCAGAACCACATGCACACGTCTGTTCCTGCCCCCTGCACCGGCAGAGAGCTCGGGGGAGCCAGAGTCTGTCAGGCACCTGCTGGGCTGGCCGCTTGTGTGGGAAGGGGCAGAGCCGACCTAGGGGCAAGTTGGGCCTCTTGCTCTCCCTGCTGCCCTGAGGTTGCTGGGCCAAAGAGGTCTTGGGCATCCAGCCCCTTGCTGGTCCCTTCCCTTTGACGAGGCCCTCTGAGCTCCAGCACCTTGCAGTGTGGAGACAGCCCCTGCCAGCAACCTCCTCTCCAAGGAGGCCTCAACCGAGGCCTAGGCCCAGGGGAAAGGCACCAGCGGGGATGAGACTGGGGAGGCGCCCGGGCATGTCTGGACCCAGACCCCGCAGCCTGCCCTTGGTGGGTCAGTACCCCCAGAGGCCAGGAAGGTCTGGGCAAGGCTGGCCAGGGGCAGGGGCCCTGCTGGGTCCTGCCCCTGGCCTGTGAGGCGTCTGAGTACAACCGGCCCTCTCCCACTGGAAGACCTCCCTGGCTGCCTCCAAAGGCCGGTTTGCAAACACTCCCGCCCACTGTTCACGCCAGGAACGCACAATGCTCACAAGCCCGGGAGAAAAGCGCTTCGGGGTGGTGCTCTCTCCGGGCCCTTGCCCCTGAGCCTGGGTGACAGGCAGGGGGAACACACTCCCAGGCCAAGGCAGAACCATATGCACACGTCTGTTCCTGCCCTCTGCACCGGTAGAGAGCTCGGGGGAGCCAGAGTCTGTCAGGCAGCTGCTGGGCTGGCGGCCTGTGTGGGATGGGGCAGAGCCGACCTAGGGGCAAGTTGGGCCTCTTGCTCTCCCTGCTGCCCTGAGGCTGCTGGGCCAAAGAGGTCTTGGGCATCCAGCCCCTTGCTGGTCCCTTCCCTCTGACGAGGCCCTCTGAGCTCCAGCACCTTGCAGTGTGGAGACAGCCCCTGCCAGCAACCTCCTCTCCAAGGAGGCCTCAACCGAGCCCTAGGCCCAGGGGAAAGGCACCAGCGGGGATGAGCCTGGGAAGGCACCCGGGCATGTCTGGACCCAGTCCATGCAGGCTGCCCCTTGGTGGGGCAGTACCCCCGGAGGCCAGGAAGGTCTGGGCAAGGCTGGCCAGGGGCAGGGGCCCTGCTGGGTCATACCCCTGGCCTGTGGGGCCTCTGAGCACAACCGGCCCTCTCCCGCTGGAAGACCTCCCCGGCTGCCTCCAAAGGCCGATTTGCCAACACTCCCGCCCACTGTTCCCGCCAGGCACGCACAATGCTCCCAAGCCCGGGAGAAAAGCGCTTCGGGGTGGTGCTCTCACCGGGCCCTTGCCCCTGAGCCTGGGGGCCAGGCAGGGGTTCCACACTCCCAGGCCAAGGCAGAACCACATGCACACGTCTGTTCCTGCCCCTTGCACCGGCAGAGAGCTCGGGGTAGCCAGAGTCTGTCAGGCAGCTGCTGGCCTGGCCGCTTGTGTGGGAAGGGGCAGAGCCGACCTAGGGGCAAGTTGGGCCTCTTGCTCTCCCTGCTGCCCTGAAGCTGCTGGGCCAAACAGTTCTTGGGCATCCAGCCCCTTCCTGGTCCCTTCCCTCTGACGAGGCCCTCTGAGCTCCAGCACCTTGCAGTGAGGAGAGAGCCCCTGCCAGCAACCTCCTCTCCAAGGAGGCCTCAACCGAGGCCTAGGCCCAGGGGAAAGGCACCAGCGGGGATGAGACTGGGGAGGCGCACGGGCATGTCTGGACCCAGACCCCGCAACCTGCCCCTTGGTGGGGCAGTACCCCCGGAGGCCAGGAAGGTCTGGGCAAGGCTGGCCAGGGGCTGGGGCCCTGCTGGGTCATACCCCTAGACTGTGGGGCCTCTGAGCACAACCGGCCCTCTCCCACTGGAAGACCTCCCCGGCTGCCTCCAAAGGCTGGTTTGCAAGCACTGCCGCCCACTGTTCCCACCAAGCACGCAAAATGCTCCCAAGCCCGGGAGAAAAGCGCTTCGGGGTGGTGCTCTCTCCGGGCCCTTGCCCATGAGCCTGGGGGCCAGGCAGGGGGAACACACTCCCAGGCCAAGGCAGAACCACATGCACACGTCTGTTCCTGTCCCCTACACCGGCAGAGAGCTCGGGGGAGCTAGAGACTGCCAGGCTGCTGCTGGGCTGTCTGCCTGTGTGGGACGGGGCAGAGCCGAACTAGGGGCAAGTTGGGCCTCTTGCTCTCCCTGCTGCCCTGAAGCTGCTGGGACAAAGAGGTCTTGGGCATCCAGCCCTTTGGTGGTCCCTTCCCTCTGACGAGGCCCTCTGAGCTCCAGCACCTTGCAGTGTGGAGACAGCCCCTGCCAGCAACCTCCTCTCCAAGGAGGCCTAAACCGAGGCCTAGGCCCAGGGGAAAGGCACCAGCGGGGATGAGCCTGTGGAGGCGCCCGGGCATGTCTGGACCCAGTCCCCGCAGCCTGCCCCTTGGTGGGGCAGTACCCCCGGAGGCCAGGAAGGTCTGGGCAAGGCTGGCCAGGGGCAGGGGACCTCCTGGGTCCTGCCCCTGGCCTGTGGGGCCTCTGAGCACATCCGGCCCTCTCCCGCTGGAAGACCTCCCCGGCTGCCTCCAAAGGCCGATTTGCCAACACTCACGCCCACTGTTCCCACCAGGCGCGCACAATGCTCCCAAGTCCGGGAGAAAAGCGCTTCGGGGTGCTGCTCTCACCGGGCCCTTGCCCCTGAGCCTGGGGGCAATGCAGGGGTTCCACACTCCCAGGCCAAGGCAGAACCACATGCACACGTCTGTTCCTGCCCCCTGCACCGGCAGACAGCTCAGGGGAGCCAGAGTCTGTCAGGCAGCTGCTGGGCTGGCCGCCTGTGTGGGAAGGGGCAGAGCCGACCTAGGGGCAAGTTGGGCCTCTTGCTCTCCCTGCTGCCCTGAGGCTGCTGGGCCAAAGAGGTCTTGGGCATCCAGCCCCTTGCTGGTCCCTTCCCTCTGACGAGGCCCTCTGAGCTCCAGCACCTTGCAGTGTGGAGACAGCCCCTGCCAGCACCCACCTCTCCAAGGAGGCCTCAACCGAGGCCTAGGCCCAGGGGAAAGGCACAAGCGTGGATGAGACTGGGGAGGCGGCCGAGCATGTCTGGACCCAGTCCCTGCAGCCTGCCCCTTGGTGGGGCTGTAACCACGGAGGCAGGAAAGTCTGGGCAAGGCTGGCCAGGGGCCGGGGCCCTGCTGGGTCCTGCCCCTGGCCTGTGGGGCCTCTGAGCACAACCGGCCCTCTCCCGCTGGAAGACCTCCCCGGCTGCCTCCAAAGGCCGGTTTGCAAGCACTCCCGCCCACTGTTCCCACCAAGCACGGAAAATGCTCCCAAGCCCGGGAAAAAGCGGTTCGGGGTGGTGCTCTCTCCGGGCCCTTGCCCCTGAGCCTGGGGGCCAGGCAGGGGGAACACACTCCCAGGCCAAGGCAGAACGACATGCACACGTCTGTTCCTGCCCCCTACACCGGCAGAGAGCTCGGGGGAGCCAGAGACTGCCAGGCTGCTGCTGGGCTGGCTGCCTGTGTGGGACGGGGCAGAGCCGACCTAGGGGCAAGTTGGGCCTCTTTCTCTCCCTGCTGCCCTGAGGCTGCTGGGTCAAAGAGGTCTTGGGCATCCAGCCCTTTGCTGGTCCCTTCCCTCTGACGAGGCCCTCTGAGCTCCAGCACCTTGCAGTGTGGAGACAGCCCCTGCCAGAAACCTCCTCTCCAAGGAGGCCTAAACCGAGGCCTAGGCCCAGGGGAAAGGCACCAGCGGGGATGAGCCTGGGGAGGCGCCCGGGCTTGTTTGGACCCAGTCCCCGCAGCCTGCCCCTTGGTGGGGCAGTACCCCCGGAGGCCAGGAAGGTCTGGGCAAGGCTGGCCAGGGGCACGGGCCCTGCTGCGTCCTGCCCCTGGCCTGTGGGGCCTCTGAGCACAACCGGCCCTCTCCCACTGGAAGACCTCCCCGGCTGCCTCCAAAGGCCGGTTTGCAAGCGCTCCCTCCCACTGTTCCCAGCAGGCGTGCACAATGCTCCCAAGCCCGGGAGAAAAGCGCTTCAGGGTGATGCTCTCTCCGGGCCCTTGCCCCTGAGCCTGGGGGCAAGGCAGGGTGTCCACACTCCCAGGCCAAGGTAGAACCACATGCACACGTCTGATCTGCCCCATGCACCGGCAGAGAGCTCGGCAGAACCAGAGTCTGTCAGGCAGCTGCTGGGCTGGCCGCCTGTGTGGGAAGGGGCAGAGCCGACCTAGGGGCAAGTTGGGCCTCTTGCTCTCCCTGCTGCCCTGAGGCTGCTGGGCCAAAGAGGTCTTGGGAATCCAGCCCCTTGCTGGTCCCTTCCCTCTGACGAGGCCCTCTGAGCTCCAGCACCTTGCAGTGTGGAGACAGCCCCTGCCAGCAACCTCCTCTCCAAGGAGGCCTAAACCGAGGCCTAGGCCCAGGGGAAAGGCACCAGCGGGGATGAGCCTGGGGAGGCGCCCGGGCATGTCTGGACCCAGTCCCCGCAGCCTGCCCCTTGGTGGGGCAGTACCCCCGGAGGCCAGGAAGGACTGGGAAAGGCTGGCCAGGGGCAGGGGCCCTGCTGGGTCCTGCCCCTGGCCTGTGGGGCTTCTGAGCATGACCGGGCCTCTCCCGCTGGAGACCTCCCCGACTGCCTCCAAAGGCCGGTTTGCCAACACTCGCGCCCGCTGTTCCCGCCAGGCACGCACAATGCTCCCAAGCCCGGGAAAAAAGCGCTTCGTGGTGGTGCTCTCTCCGGGCCCTTGCCCCTGAGCCTGGGGGCAATGCAGGGGGAACACACTCCCAGGCCAAGGCAGAACCACATGCACACGTCTGTTCCTGCCCCCTGCACCGGCAGAGAGCTCGGGGGAGCCAGAGTCTGCCAGGCAGCTGCTGGGCTGGCGGCCTGTGTGGGAAGGGGCAGAACCGACCTAGGGGCAAGTTGGGCCTCTTGCTCTCCCTGCTGCCCTGAGGCTGCTGGGCCAAAGACGTCTTGGGCATCCAGCCCCTTGCTGGTCCCTTCCCTCTGACGAGGCCCTCTGAGCTCCAGCACCTTGCAGTGTGGAGACAGCCCCTGCCAGCAACCTCCTCTCCAAGGAGGCCTCAACCGAGGCCTAGGCCCAGGGGAAAGGCACCAGCGGGGATGAGCCTGGGGAGGCGCCCGGGCATGTCTGGACCCAGTCCCCTCAGCCTGCCCCTTGGTGGGGCAGTACCCCCGGAGGCCAGGAAGGTCTGGGAAAGGCTGGCCAGGGGCAGGCGCTCTGCTGGGTCCTGCCCCTGGCCTCTGGGGCCTCTGAGCACAACAGGCCCTCTCCGACTGGAAGACCTCCCCGGCTGCCTCCAAAGGCCGGTTTGCAAGCACTCCCGCACGCTGTTCCCGCCAGGCACGCACAATGCTCCCAAGACCGGGAGAAAAGCACTTCTGGGTGTTGCTCTCTCCGGGCCCTTGCCCCTGACCCTGGGGGCCAGGCAGTGGGTCCACACTCCCAGGCCAAGGCAGAACCACATGCACACGTCTGTTCCTGCCCCCTGCACCGGCAGACAGCTCAGGGGAGCCAGAGTCTGTCAGGCAGCTGCTGGGCTGGCCGCCTGTGTGGGAAGGGGCAGAGCCGACCTAGGGGCAAGTTGGGCCTCTTGCTCTCCCTGCTGCCCTGAGGCTGCTGGGCCAAAGAGGTCTTGGGCATCCAGCCCCTTGCTGGTCCCTTCCCTCTGACGAGGCCCTCTGAGCTCCAGCACCTTGCAGTGTGGAGACAGCCCCTGCCAGCACCCACCTCTCCAAGGAGGCCTCAACCGAGGCCTAGGCCCAGGGGAAAGGCACAAGCGTGGATGAGACTGGGGAGGCGGCCGAGCATGTCTGGACCCAGTCCCTGCAGCCTGCCCCTTGGTGGGGCTGTAACCACGGAGGCAGGAAAGTCTGGGCAAGGCTGGCCAGGGGCCGGGGCCCTGCTGGGTCCTGCCCCTGGCCTGTGGGGCCTCTGAGCACAACCGGCCCTCTCCCACTGGAAGACCTCCCCGGCTGCCTCCAAAGGCCGGTTTGCAAGCACTCCCGCCCACTGTTCCCACCAAGCACGGAAAATGCTCCCAAGCCCGGGAAAAAGCGGTTCGGGGTGGTGCTCTCTCCGGGCCCTTGCCCCTGAGCCTGGGGGCCAGGCAGGGGGAACACACTCCCAGGCCAAGGCAGAACGACATGCACACGTCTGTTCCTGCCCCCTACACCGGCAGAGAGCTCGGGGGAGCCAGAGACTGCCAGGCTGCTGCTGGGCTGGCTGCCTGTGTGGGACGGGGCAGAGCCGACCTAGGGGCAAGTTGGGCCTCTTTCTCTCCCTGCTGCCCTGAGGCTGCTGGGTCAAAGAGGTCTTGGGCATCCAGCCCTTTGCTGGTCCCTTCCCTCTGACGAGGCCCTCTGAGCTCCAGCACCTTGCAGTGTGGAGACAGCCCCTGCCAGAAACCTCCTCTCCAAGGAGGCCTAAACCGAGGCCTAGGCCCAGGGGAAAGGCACCAGCGGGGATGAGCCTGGGGAGGCGCCCGGGCTTGTTTGGACCCAGTCCCCGCAGCCTGCCCCTTGGTGGGGCAGTACCCCCGGAGGCCAGGAAGGTCTGGGCAAGGCTGGCTAGGGGCAGGCGCCCTGCTGGGTCCTGCCCCTGGCCTCTGGGGCCTCTGAGCACAACCGGCCCTCTCCCACTGGAAGACCTCCCCGGCTCCCTCCAAAGGCCGGTTTGCAACACTCCCGCCCGCTGTTCCCGCCAGGCACGCACAATGCTTCCAAGCCCGGGAGAAAAGCGCTTCGGGGTGTTGCTCTCTCCCGGCCCTTGCCCCTGAGCCTGGGGGCCAGGCAGTGGGTTCTCACTCCCAGGCCACGGCAGAACCACATGCCCACGTCTGTTCCTGTCCCCTGCAGTGCCAGAGAGCTTGGGGGAGCCAGAGTCTGTCAGGCAGCTGCTGGGTTGGCCGCCTGTGTGGGAAGGGGCAGAGCCGCCCTAGGGGCAAGATGGGCCTCTTGCTCTCCCTGCTGCCCTGAGGCTGCTGGGCCAAAGACGTCTTGGGCATCCAGCCCCTTACTGGTCCCTTCCCTCTGACGAGGCCCTCTGAGCTCCAGCACCTTGCAGTGTGGAGACAGCCCCTGCCAGCAACCTCCTCTCCAAGGAGGCCTCAACCGAGGCCTAGGCCCAGGGGAAAGGCACCAGCGGGGATGAGCCAGGGGAGGCGCCCGAGCATGTCTGGACCCAGTCCCCGCAGCCTGCCCCTTGGTGGGGCAGTACCCCTGGAGGCCAGGAAGGTCTGGGCAAGGCTGGCCAGGGGCACGGGCCCTGCTGGGTCCGGCCCCTGGCCTGTGGGGCCTCTGAGCACATCCGGCCCTTTCCCGCTGGAAGACCTCCCTGGCTGCCTCCAAAGGCCGGTTTGCAAGCGCTCCCGCCCACTGTTCCCAGCAGGAGGGCACAATGCTCCCAAGCCCGGGAGAAAAGCACTTCGGGGTGGTGCTCTCACCGGGCCCTTGCCCCTGAGCCTGGGGGCCAGGCAGGGGGAACACACTCCCAGGCCAAGGCAGAACCACATGCACACCTCTGTTCCTGCCCCATGCACCGGCAGAGAGCTCAGGGGAGCCAGAGTCTGTCAGGCAGCTGCTGGGCTGGCCGCCTGTGTGGGAAGGGGCAGAGCCGACCTAGGGGCAAGTTGGGCCTCTTGCTCTCCCTGCTGCCCTGAGGCTGCTGGGCCAAAGAGGTCTTGGGCATCCAGCCCCTTGCTGGTCCCTTCCCTCTGACGAGGCCCTCTGAGCTCCAGCACCTTGCAGTGTGGAGACAGCCCCTGCCAGCAACCTCCTCTCCAAGGAGGCCTCAACCGAGGCCTAGGCCCAGGGGAAAGGCACCAGCGGGGATGAGACTGGGGAGGCGCCCGGGCATGTCTGGAGCCAGTCCCCGCAGCCTGCCCCTTGGTGGGGCTGTAACCCCGGAGGCAGGAAGGTCTAGGCAAGGCTGGCCAGGGGCAGGGGCCCTGCTGGGTCCTGCCCCTGGCCTGTGGGGCCTCTGAGCACAACCGGCCGTCTCCCACTGGAAGACCTACCCGGCTGCCTCCAAAGGCCGGTTTGCAAGCACTCCCGCACACTGTTCCCACCAAGCATGCAAAATGTTCCCAAGCCCGGGAGAAAAGCGCTTCGGGGTGGTGCTCTCTCCGGGCCCTTGCCCCTGAGCCTGGGGGCCAGGCAGGGGGAACACAATCCCAGGCCAAGGCAGAACGACATGCACACGTCTGTTCCTGCCCCCTACACTGGCAGAGAGCTCGGGGGAGCCAGAGACTGCCAGGCTGCTGCTGGGCTGGCTGCCTGTGTGGGACGGGGCAGAGCCGACCTAGGGGCAAGTTGGGCCTCTTGCTCTCCCTGCTGCCCTGAGCCTGCTGGGTCAAAGAGGTCTTGGGCATCCAGCCCTTTGCTGGTCCCTTCCCTCTGACGAGGCTCTCTGAGCTCCAGCACCTTGCAGTGTGGAGACAGCCCCTGCCAGCAACCTCCTCTCCAAGGAGGCCTCAACCGAGGCCTAGGCCCAGGGGAAAGGCACGAGCGGGGATGAGCCAGGGGAGGCGCCCGAGCATGTCTGGACCCAGTCCCCGCAGCCTGCCCCTTGGTGGGGCAGTACCCCCGGAGGCCAGGAAGGTCTGGGAAAGGCTGGCCAGGGGCACGGGCCCTGCTGCGTCCTGCCCCTGGCCTGTGGGGCCTCTGAGCACAACCGGCCCTCTCCCACTGGAAGACCTCCCCGGCTGCCTCCAAAGACCGGTTTGCAAGCACTCCCGCCCACTGTTCCCAGCAGGCGTGCACAATGCTCCCAAGCCCGGGAGAAAAGCGCTTCAGGGTGGTGCTCTCTCCGGGCTCTTGCCCCTGAGCCTGGGGGCATGGCATGGTGTCCACACTCCCAGGCCTAGGCAGAACCACATGCACACGTCTGATCTGCCCCCTGCACCGGCAGAGAGCTCGGCAGAGCCAGAGTCTGTCAGGCAGCTGCTGGGCTGGCCGCCTGTGTGGGAAGGGGCAGAGCCGACCTAGGGGCAAGTTGGGCCTCTTGCTCTCCCTGCTGCCCTGAGGCTGCTGGGCCAAAGAGGTCTTGGACATCCAGCCCCTTGCTGGTCCCTTCCCGCTGACGAGGCCCTCTGAGCTCCAGCACCTTGCAGTGTGGAGACAGACCCTGCCAGCAACCTCCTCTCCAAGGAGGCCTCAACCGAGGCCTAGGCCTAGGGGAAAGGCACCAACGGGGATGAGCCTGGGGAGGCGCCCGGCCATGTCTGGACCCAGTCCCCGCAGCCTGCCCCTTGGTGGGGCTGTACCCCCGGAGGCCAGGAAGGTCTGGGCAAGGCTGCCAGGGGCAGGGACACTGCTGGGTCCTGCCCCTGGCCTGTGGGGCCTCTGAGCACAACCGGCACTCTCCCGCTGGAAGACCTCCCCGGCTGCCTCCAAAGGCCGGTTTGCAAGCACTCCAGCCCGCTGTTCCCGCCAGGCCCGCACAATGCTCCCAAGCCCGGGAGAAAAGCGCTTCGGGCTGGTGCTCTCTCCGGGCCCTTGCCCCTGAGCCTGGGGGCCAGGCAGGGGGAACACACTCCCAGGCCAAGGCAGAACGACATGCACACGTCTGTTCCTGCCCCCTACTCCGGCAGAGAGCTCGGGGGAGCCAGAGACTGCCAGGCTCCTGCTGGGCTGGCTGCCTGTGTGGGACGGGGCAGAGCCGACCTAGGGGCAAGTTGGGCCTCTTGCTCTCCGTGCTGCCCTGAGGCTGCTGGGTCAAAGAGGTCTTGGGCATCCAGCCCTTTGCTGGTCCCTTCCCTCTGACGAGGCCCTCTGAGCTCCAGCACCTTGCAGTGTGGAGACAGCCCCTGCCAGCAACCTCCTCTCCAAAGAGGCCTAAACCGAGGCCTACGCCCAGGGGAAAGGCACCAGCGGGGATGATCCTGGGGAGGCGCACGGACATGTCTGGACCCAGTCCCCGCAGCCTGCCCCTTGGTGGGGCAGTACCCCCGGAGGCCAGGAAGGTCTGGGCAAGGCTGGCCAGGGGCAGGGGCCCTGCTGGGTCCTGCCCCTGGCCTGTGGGGCCTCTGAGCACAACCGGCCCTCTCCCACTGGAAGACCTCCCCGGCTGCCTCCAAAGTCCTGTTTGCAAACACTCCCGCCCGCTGTTCACGCCAGGCTCGCACAATGCTCCCAAGCCCGGGAGAAAAGCGCTTCGGGGTGGTGCTCTCTCCGGGCCCTTGCCCCTGAGCCTGGGGGCAAGGCAGGGGGAACACACTCCCAGGCCACGGCAGAACCACATGCCCACGTCTGTTCCTGTCACCTGCAGTGCCAGAGAGCTTGGGGGAGCCAGAGTCTGTCAGGCAGCTGCTGGGTTGGCCGCCTGTGTGGGAAGGGGCAGAGCCGACCTAGGGGCAAGTTGGGCCTCTTGCTCTCCCTGCTGCCCTGAGGCTGCTGGGCCAAAGAGGTCTTGGGCATTCAGCCCCTTGCGTGTCCCTTCCCTCTGATGAGGCCCTCTGAGCTCCAGCACCTTGCAGTGTGGAGACAGCCCCTGCCAGCAACCTCCTCTCCAAGGAGGCCTAATCCGAGGCCTAGGCCCAGGGGAAAGGCTCCAGCGGGGATGAGCCTGGGGAGGCGCCCGGGCATGTCTGGACCCAGTCCCCGCAGCCTGCCCCTTGGTGGGTCAGTACCCCCGGAGGCCAGGAAGGTCTGGGCAAGGCTGGCCAGGGGCACGGGCCCTGCTGGGTCTGGCCCCTGGCCTGTGGGGCCTCTGAGCACATCCGGCCCTCTCCCGCTGGAAGACCTCCCTGGCTGCCTCCAAAGGCCGGTTTGCAAGCGCTCCCGCCCACTGTTCCCAGCAGGCGCGCACAATGCTCCCAAGCCCGGGAGAAAAGCACTTCGGGGTGGTGCTCTCACCAGGCCCTTGCCCCTGAGCCTGGGGGCAATGCAGGGGGAACACACTCCCAGGCCAAGGCAGAACCACATGCACACGTCTGTTCCTGCCCCCTGCACCGGCAGAGAGCTCAGGGGAGCCAGAGTCTGTCAGGCAGCTGCTGGGCTGGCCGCCTGTGTGGGAAGGGGCAGAGCCGACCTAGGGGCAAGTTGGGCCTCTTGCTCTCCCTGCTGCCCTGAGGCTGCTGGGCCAAAGAGGTCTTGGGCATCCAGCCCCTTGCTGGTCCCTTCCCTCTGACGAGGCCCTCTGAGCTCCAGCACCTTGCAGTGTGGAGACGGCCCCTGCCAGCAACCTCCTCTCCAAGGAGGCCTCAACCGAGGCCTAGGCCCAGGGGAAAGGCACCAGCGGGGATGAGACTGGGGAGGCGCCCGGGCATGTCTGGACCCAGTCCCCGCAGCCTGCCCCTTGGTGGGGCTGTAACCCCGGAGGCAGGAAGGTCTGGGCAAGGCTGGCCAGGGGCAGGGGCCCTGCTGGGTCCTGCCCCTGGCCTGTGGGGCCTCTGAGCACAACCGGCCCTCTCCCACTGGAAGACCTCCCCGGCTGCCTCCAAAGGCCAGTTTGCAAGCACTCCCGCCCAGTGTTCCCACCAAGCACGCAAAATGTTCCCAAGCCCGGTAGAAAAGCGCTTCGGGGTGGTGCTCTCTCCGGGCCCTTGCCCCGGAGCCTGGGGGCCAGGCAGGGGGAACACACTCCCAGGCCAAGGCAGAACGACATGCACACGTCTGTTCCTGCCCCCTACACTGGCAGAGAGCTCGGGGGAGCCAGAGACTGCCAGGCTGCTGCTGGGCTGGATGCCTGTGTGGGACGGGGCAGAGCCGACCTAGGGGCAAGTTGGGCCTCTTGCTCTCCCTGCTGCCCTGAGGCTGCTGGGTCAATGAGGTCTTGGGCATCCAGCCCTTTGCTGGTCCCTTCCCTCTGACGAGGCCCTCTGAGCTCCAGCACCTTGCAGTGTGGAGACAGCCCCTGCCAGCAACCTCCTCTCCAAGGAGGCCTAAACTGAGGCCTAGGCCCAGGGGAAAGGCACCAGCGGGGATGAGCCTGGGGAGGCACCCGGGCATGTCTGGACCCAACCCCGCAGCCTGCCCCTTGGTGGGGCAGTACCCCCGGAGGCCAGGAAGGTCTGGGCAAGGCTGGCCAGGGGCAGGCGCCCTGCTGGGTCCTGCCCCTGGCCTCTGGGGCCTCTGAGCACAACCGGCCCTCTCCCACTGGAAGACATCCCCGGCTGCCTCCAAAGTCCTGTTTGCAAACACTCCCGCCCGCTGTTCACGCCAGGCTCGCACAATGCTCCCAAGCCCGGGAGAAAAGCGCTTCGGGGTGGTGTTCTCTCCGGGCCCTTGCCCCTGAGCCTGGGGGCAAGGCAGGGGGAACACACTCCCAGGCCACGGCAGAACCACATGCCCACGTTTGTTCCTGTACCCTGCACTGCCAGAGAGCTTGGGGGAGCCAGAGTCTGTCAGGCAGCTGCTGGGTTGGCCGCCTGTGTGGGAAGGGGCAGAGCCGCCCTAGGGGCAAGTTGGGCCTCTTGCTCTCCCTGCTGCCCTGAGGCTGCTAGGCCAAAGACGTCTTGGGCATCCAGCCCCTTACTGGTCCCTTCCCTCTGACGAGGCCCTCTGAGCTCCAGCACCTTGCAGTGTGGAGACAGCCCCTGCCAGCAACCTCCTCTCCAAGGAGGCCTCAACCGAGGCCTAGGCCCAGGGGAAAGGCACCAATGGGGATGAGCCTGGGGAGGCGCCCGGGCATGTCTGGACCCAGTCCCCGCAGCCTGCCCCTTGGTGGGGCTCTACGCCCGGAGGTATGATGGTCTGGGCAAGGCTGGCCAGGGGCAGGGGCCCTGCTAGGTCCTGCCCCTGGCCTGTGGGGCCTCTGAGCACAACCGGCCCTCTCCCACTGGAAGACTTCCCCGGCTGCCTCCAAAGGCCGGTTTGCAAGCACTCCTGCCCACTGTTCCCACCAGGCGCGCACAATGCTCCCAAGCCCGGGAGAAAAGCATTTTTGTGTGGTGCTCACTCCGGGCCCTTGGAAGACCTCCCTGGCTGCCTCCAATGCCGGTTTGCAAGCACTTCTGCCTGCTGTTCCCACCAGCCGCGCACAATGCTCCCTAGCCCGGGAGAAAAGCATTTTTGTGTGGTGCTCACTCCGGGCCCTTGGAAGACCTCCCTGGCTGCCTCCAATGCCGGTTTGCAAGCACTTCTGCCTGCTGTTCCCACCAGCCGCGCACAATGCTCCCTAGCCCGGGAGAAAAGCATTTTTGTGTGGTGCTCACTCCGGGCCCTTGGAAGACCTCCCTGGCTGCCTCCAAGCCCGGTTTGCAAGCACTTCTGCCTGCTGTTCCCGCCACACGCGCACAATGCTCCCAAGCCCGGGAGAAAAGCGTTTCGGGGTGGTGTTCTCTCTGGGCCCAAGAAAGACCTCCCGGGCTGCCCCCAAAGGCCGGTTTGCAAGCACTCCCACTCGCTGTTCCCGCCATCCGTGCAAATGCTCCAAGCCCAGGAGAAAAGCGCTTCGGGGTGGTGCTCTCTCCCGGCCCTTGGAAGACCTCCCCGGCTGCCTGCAAAGGCTGGTTTTCAAGAACTCCCTCCCTCTGTCCCGCCAGCCGCACACAATGCTCCCTATCACGGGAGAAAAGCGCTTCCGTGTGGTGATCTCTCCGGGCCCTTGGAAGACCTCCCCGGCTGCCTCCAAAGGCTGGTTTGCAAGCACTCATGCCCGCTGTTCCCGCCTGCCGCGCACAATGCTCCCAAGCCCGGGAGAAAAGCACTTCGGGGTGGTGCTCTCTCCCGGCCCTTGGAAGACCTCCCCGGCTGCCTGCAAAGGCTGGTTTTCAAGAACTCCCTCCCTCTGTCCCGCCAGCCGCACACAATGCTCCCTATCACGGGAGAAAAGCGCTTCGGTGTGGTGATCTCTCCGGGCCCTTGGAAGACCTCCCCGGCTGCCTCCAAAGGCCGGTTTGCAAGCACTCATGCCCGCTGTTCCCGCCCGCCGTGCACAATGCTCCCAAGCCCGGGAGAAAAGCGCTTCGGGGTGGTGCTCTCTCCCGGCCCTTGGAAGACCTCCCCGGCTGCCTCCAAAGGCTGGTTTTCAGGAACTCCCTCCTGCTGACCCGCCAGCTGCACACAATGCTCCCAAGCCCGGGAGAAAAGCATTTTGGGGTGGTGCTCTCTCCGGGCCCTTGGAAGACCTCCCCGGCTGCCTCCAAAGGCCGGTTTGCAAGCACTCATGTCCGCTGTTCCCGACAGCCGCGCACAATGCTCCCAATTCCGGGAGAAAAGTGCTTCGGGATGGTGCTCTCTCCGGGCCCTTGGAAGACCTCCCCCGCTGCCTCCAAAGCCCGGTTTGCAAGCACTCCCGCCCGCTGTTCCCGCCAGCCGCGCACAATGCTCCCAATTCCGGGAGAAAAGTGCTTCGGGGTGGTGCTCTCTCCGGGCCCTTGGAAGACCTCCCAGGCTGCCCCCAAAGGCCAGTTTGCAAGCACTCCCACTCGCTGTTCCCGCCAGCCACGCACAATCCTCCAAAACCCCGGAGAAAAGCGCTTCGGGGTGGTGTTCTCTCCGTGCCCATGGAAGACCTCCCGGGGTGCCCCCAAAGGCCGGTTTGGAAGCACTCCCACTCGCTGTTCCCGCCATCCGCGCAAATGTTCCAAGCCCGGGAGAAAAGCGCTTCTGGGTGGTGCTCTCTCCTGGCCCTTGGAAGACCTCCCCGGCTGCCTCCAAAGGCCGGTTTGCAAGCACTCCCGCCCGCTGTTCCCACCAGCCACGCACATTGCTCCCAAGCCCGGGAGAAAAGCATTTTGGGGTGGTGCTCACACAGGGCCCTGGAAGACCTCCCCGGCTGCCTCCAAAGGACGGTTTTCAAGCACTCCTGCCTGCTGTTCCCGCCACCCGCGCACAATGCTCCCAAGCCCGGGAGAAAAGCGCTTCGGGGTGGTGCTCTCTACAGGCACTTGGAAGACCTCCCCGGCTGCCTCCACAGGCCGGTTTGCAAGGACTCCTTCCTGCTGTTCCCGCCAGCCACGCACAATGCTCCCAAGCCCGGGAGAAAAGCATTTTGGGGTGGTGCTCACTCCGGGCCCTTGGAAGACCTCCCCGGCTGCCTCCAAAGGCCAGTTTGCAAGCACTCCTGCCTGCTGTTCCGCCAGCCGCGCACAATGCTCCCAAGCTGGGGAGAAAAGCGCTTCAGGGTGGTGCTCTCTCCGGGCACTTTCAAGACCTCCCCGGCTGCCTCCAAAGGTAGGTTTGTAAGTACTCATTCCCGCTGCTTCCGCCAGCCACGCACAATGCTCCCAAGCACGGGAGAAAAGCATTTTGGGGTGGTGATCAGTCCGGGCCCTTGGAAGACCTACCCGGCTGCCCCCAAAGGCCGGTTTGCAAGCACTCCCACTCGCTGTTCCCGCCAGCCACACACAATGTTTCAAAACCCCGGAGAAAAGCGCTTCGGGGTGGTGCTCTCTCCGGGCCCTTGGAAGACTTCTCTGGCTGCCTCCAAAGGCCGATTTGCAAGAATTCCCTCCCGCTGTTCCACCAGCCGCACACAATGCTCCAAAACCCGAGAGAAAAGCGCTTCGAGGTGGTGTTCTCTCCGGGCCCTTGGAAGACCTCCCCGGCTGCCTCCAAAGGCCGGTTTGCAAGCACTCCTGCCTGCTGTTCCCGCCACACGCGCACAATGCACCCAAGCCCGGGAGAAAAGCGCTTCGGGGTGGTGCTCTCTCCGGGCCTTTGGAAGACCTCCCCGGCTGCCTCCAAAGGCCGGTTTGCAAGGACTCCTTCCTGCTGTTCCCGCCAGCCACGCACAATGCTCCCAATCCCGGGAGAAAAGTGCTTCGGGATGGTGCTCTCTCCGGACCCTTGGAAGACCTCCCCGGCTACCTCCAAAGGAGGGTTTGCAAGTACTCATTCCCGCTGTTCCCGCCAGCTGCGCACAATGCTCCCAATCCCTGGAGAAAAGCATTTTGGGGTGGTGCTCTCTCCGGGCCCTTGGAAGACCACCCCGGCTGCCTCAAAAGGCCGGTTTGCAAGCACTCAGGCCCGCTGTTCCCGCCAGCCGCGGACAATGCTCCCTAGCCCGGGAGAAAAGCATTTTGGGGTGGTGCTCACTCCGGGCCCTTGAAAGACCTGCCCGGCTGCCTCCAAAGTCCGGTTTGCAAGAACTCATGCCCGCTGTTCCCGCCAGCCGCGCACAATGCTCCCAAGACCGGGAGAAATGCGCTTCGGGGTGGTGTTCTCTCCGTGCCCATGGAGGACCTCCCCGGCTGCCCCCAAAGGCCGGTTTGCAATCACTCCCACTCACTGTTCCGGCCAGCCACGCACATGCTCCAAAACACGGGAGAGAAGCGCTTTGGTGTGGTGCTCTCTACCGGCCCTTGGAAGACTTCCCCGGCTGCCTCCAAAGGCCGGTTTGCAAGAACTCCCTCCCGCTGTCCCACCAGCCGCACACAATGCTCCCAAGCCCGGGAGAAAAGCGCTTCGGGGTGGTGCTCTCACCGGGCCCTTGCCCCTGAGCCTGGGGGCAATGCAGGGGGAACACACTCCCAGGCCAAGGCAGAACCAAATGCACACGTCTGTTCCTGGCCCCTGCATCGGCAGAAAGCTCAGGGGAGCCAGAGTCTCTCAGGCAGCTGCTGGGTTGGCTGCCTGTGTGGGAAGGGGCAGAGCCGACCTAGGGGCAAGTTGGGCCTCTTGCTCTCCCTGCTGCCCTGAGGCTGCTGGGCCAAAGAGGTCTTGGGCATCCAGTCCCTTGCTGGTCCCTTCCCTCTGACGAGGCCCTCTGAGCTCAAGCACCTTGCAGTGTGGAGACAGCCCCTGCCAGCAACCACCTCTCCAAGGAGGCCTCAACCGAGGCCTAGGCCCAGGGGAAAGGCACCAGCGGGAATGAGCCAGGGGAGGCGCCCGGGCATGTTTGGACCCAGTCCCCGCAGCCTGCCCCTTTGTGGGGCTGTAACCCCGGAGGGAGGACGGTCTGGGCAAGGCTGGCCAGGGGCAGGGGCCCTCCTGGGTCCTGCCCCTGGCCTGTGGGGCCTCTGAGCACAACCGGCCCTCTCCCACTGGAAGAACTCCCCGGCTGCCTCCAAAGGCCGGTTTGCAAGCACTCCTGCCTACTGTTCCCACCAGGCGCGCACAATGCTCCCAAGCCCGGGAGAAAAGCGCTTCGGGGTGGTGCTCTCTCCGGGCCCTTGCCCCTGAGCCTGGGGGCCAGGCAGGGGGTCCACACTCCCAGACCAAGGCAGAACCACATGCACACGTCTGTTCCTGCACCCTGCACAGGCAGAGAGCTCGGGGGAGCCAGAGTCTGTCAGGCAGCTGCTGGGCTGGCCGCCTGTGTGGGAAGGGGCAGAGCCGACCTGGGGGCAAGTTGGGCCTCTTGCTCTCCCTGCTGCCCTGAGGCTGCTGGGCCAAAGAGGTCTTGGGCATCCAGCCCCTTGCTGGTCCCTTCCCTCTGACGAGGCCCTCTGAGCTCCAGCACCTTGCAGTGTGGAGACAGCCCCTGCCAGCAACCTCTCTCCAAGGAGGCCTCAACCGAGGCCTAGGCCCAGGGGAAAGGCACCAGCGGGGATGAGCCAGGGGAGGTGCTCGGACATGTCTGGACCCAGTCCCCGCAGCCTGCCCCTTGGTGGGGCAGTACCCCCGGAGGCGAGGAAGATCTGGGCAGGCTGGCCAGGGGCAGGGGCCCTGCTGGGTCCTGCCCCTGGCCTGTAGGGCCTCTGAGCACAACCGTCCCTCTCTCGCTGGAAGACCTCCCCGGCTGCCTCCAATGGCCAGTTTGCAAGCCCTCATGCCCGCTGTTCCCACCAGCCGCGCACAATGCTCCCTAGCCCGGGAGAAAAGCATTTTTGGGTGGTGCTCACTCCGGGCCCTTGGAAGACCTCCCTGGCTGCCTACAAGGCCGGTTTGCAAGCACTTCTGCCTGCTGTTCCCGCCACACGCGCACAATGCTCCCAAGCCCCCGAGAAAAGCGTTTCGGGGTGGTGTTCTCTCTGGGCCCAAGAAAGACCTCCCGGGCTGCCCCCAAAAGCCGGTTTGAAAGCACTCCCACTCGCTGTTCCCGCCATCCGTGCAAATGCTCCAAGCCCGGGAGAAAAGCGCTTCGGGGTGGTGCTCTCTCCCGGCCCTTGGAAGACCTCCCCGGCTGCCTCCAAAGGCCGGTTTGCAAGCACTCAATCCCGCTGGTCCCGCCAGCCGCGCACAATGCTCCCAAGCCCGGGAGAAAAGCGCTTCGGGGAGGTGCTCTCTCCCGGCCCTTGGAAGACCTCCCCGGCTGCCTCCAAAGGCTGGTTTTCAAGAACTCCCTCCCGCTGACCCGCCAGCCGCACACAATGCTCCCAAGCCCGGGAGAAAAGCATTTTGGGGTGGTGCTCTCTCCGGGCCCTTGGAAGACCTCCCCGGCTGCCTACAAAGGCCGGTTTGTAAGCACTCATGTCCGCTGTTCCCGACAGCCGCACACAATGCTCCCAAGCCCGGGAGAAAAGCAATTTGGGGTGGTGATCATTCCGGGCCCTTGGAAGACCTCCCCGGCTGCCTCCAAAGGACAGTTTGCAAGCACTCATGCCCGCTGTTCCCGCCAGCCGCGCACAATGCTCCCAAGACCTTGAGAAAAGCGCTTCGGGGTGGTGTTCTCTCCGGGACCATGGAGGACGTCCCTGGCTGCCCCCAAAGGCCGGTTTGCAAGCACTCCCACTCGCTGTTCCCGCCAGCCACACACAATGTTCCAAAACCCCGGAGAAAAGCGCTTCGGGGTGGTGCTCTCTCCGGGCCCTTGGAAGACTCCGGGCCCTTGGCTGCCTCCAAAGGCCGGTTTGCAAGAATTCCCTCCCGCTGTTCCACCAGCCGCACACAATGCTCCAAAACCCGAGAGAAAAGCGCTTCGAGGTGGTGTTCTCTCCGGGCCCTTGGAAGACCTCCCCGGCTGCCTCCAAAGGCCGGTTTGCAAGCACTCCTGCCTGCTGTTCCCGCCAGCCACACACAATGTTCCAAAACCCCGGAGAAAAGCGCTTCGGGGTGGTGCTCTCTCCGGGCCCTTGGAAGACTCCGGGCCCTTGGCTGCCTCCAAAGGCCGGTTTGCAAGAATTCCCTCCCGCTGTTCCACCAGCCGCACACAATGCTCCAAAACCCGAGAGAAAAGCGCTTCGAGGTGGTGTTCTCTCCGGGCCCTTGGAAGACCTCCCCGGCTGCCTCCAAAGGCCGGTTTGCAAGCACTCCTGCCTGCTGTTCCCGCCACACGCGCACAATGCACCCAAGCCCGGGAGAAAAGCGCTTCGGGGTGGTGCTCTCTCCGGGCCTTTGGAAGACCTCCCCGGCTGCCTCCAAAGGCCGGTTTGCAAGGACTCCTTCCTGCTGTTCCCGCCAGCCACGCACAATGCTCCCAATCCCGGGAGAAAAGTGCTTCGGGATGGTGCTCTCTCCGGACCCTTGGAAGACCTCCCCGGCTACCTCCAAAGGCGGGTTTGCAAGTACTCATTCCCGCTGTTCCCGCCAGCTGCGCACAATGCTCCCAAGCCCGGGAGAAAAGCATTTTGGGGTGGTGCTCTCTCCGGGCCCTTGGAAGACCACCCCGGCTGCCTCAAAAGGCCGGTTTGCAAGCACTCAGGCCCGCTGTTCCCGCCAGCCGCGTACAATGTTCCCTAGCCCGGGAGAAAAGCATTTTGGTTTGGTGCTCACTCCGGGCCCTTGAAAGACCTGCCCAGCTGCCTCCAAAGTCCGGTTTGCAAGAACTCATGCCCGCTGTTCCCGCCAGCCGCGCACAATGCTCCCAAGACCGGGAGAAATGCGCTTCGGGGTGGTGTTCTCTCCGTGCCCATGGAGGACCTCCCCGGCTGCCCCCAAAGGCCGGTTTGCAATCACTCCCACTCACTGTTCCGGCCAGCCACGCACATGCTCCAAAACACAGGAGAGAAGCGCTTTGGAGTGGTGCTCTCTCCCGGCCCTTGGAAGACTTCCCCGGCTGCCTCCAAAGGCCGGTTTGCAAGAACTCCCTCCCGCTGTCCCGCCAGCCGCACACAATGCTCCCAAGCCCGGGAGAAAAGCGCTTCGGGGTGGTGCTCTCTCAGGGCCCTTTGAAGACCTCCCTGGCTGCCTCCAATGGCCGGTATGCAAGCACTCATGCCCGCTGTTCCCACCAGCCGTGTACAATGCTCCCAAGCACGGGAGAAAAGCATTTTGGGGTGGTGCTCACTCCTTGCCCTTGGAAGACCTCCGCGCCTGCCTCCAAAGGCCGGTTTGCAAGCACTCCTGCCTGCTGTTCCCGCCACCCGCGCACACTGCTCCCAAGCCCCTGAGAAAAGCGCATCGGGGTGGTGTTCTCTCCGGGCCCATGGAGGACCTCCCCGGCTGCCCCCAAAGGCCGGTTTGCAAGCACTCCCGCCCACTGTTCCCACCAGGCGCGCACAATGCTCCCAAGCCCGGGAGAAAAGCGCTTCGGGGTGGTGCTCTCTCCGGGCCCTTGCCCCTGAGCCTGGGGGCCAGGCAGGTGATCCACACTCCCAGGCCAAGGCAGAACCACATGCACACGTCTGTTCCTGCTCCTTGCACCGGCAGAGAGCTCGCGGGAGACAGATTCTGTCAGGCAGGTGCTGGGCTGGCCGCCTGTGTGGGAAGGGGCAGAGCTGACCTAGGGGCAAGTTGGGCCTCTTGCTCTCCCTGCTGCCCTGAGGCTGCTGGGCCAAAGAGGTCTTGGGCATCCAGCCCCTTGCTGGTCCCTTCCCTCTGATGAGGCCCTCTGAGCTCCAGCACCTTGCAGTGTGGAGACAGCCCCTGCCAGCAACCTCTTCTCCAAGGAGGCCTCAACCGAGGCCTAGGCCTAGGGGAAAGGCACCAGCGGGGATGAGCCTGGGGAGGCGCCCTTCCATGTCTGGACCCAGTCCCCCCAACCTGCCCCTTGGTGGGGCAGTACCCCCGGAGGCCAGGAAGGTCTGGGCAAGGCTGCCAGGGGCAGGGACACTGCTGGGTCCTGCCCCTGGCCTGTGGGGCGTCTGAGCACAACCGGCACTCTCCCGCTGGAAGACCTCCCCGTCTGCCTCCAAAGGACGGTTTGCAAGCACTCCCACCTGCTGTTCCCGCCAGGCACGCACAATGCTCCCAAGCCCGGGAGAAAAGCGCTTCGGGCTGGTGCTCTCTCCGGGCCCTTGCCCCTGAGCCTGGGGGACAGGCAGGGGGAACACACTCCCAGGCCAAGGCAGAACGACATGCACACGTCTGTTCCTGCCCCCTACACCGGCAGAGAGCTCGGGGGAGCCAGAGACTGCTAGGCTGCTGCTGGGCTGGCTGCCTGTGTGGGACGGGGCAGAGCCGACCTAGGGGCAAGTTGGGCCTCTTGCTCTCCCTGCTGCCCTGAGGCTGCTGGGTCAAAGAGGTCTTGGGCATCCAGCCCTTTGCTGGTCCCTTCCCTCTGACGAGGCCCTCTGAGCTCCAGCACCTTGCAGTGTGGAGACAGCCCCTGCCAGCAACCTCCTCTCCAAAGAGGCCTAAACCGAGGCCTACGCCCAGGGGAAAGGCACCAGCGGGGATGAGCCTGGGGAGGCGCACGGACATGTCTGGACCCAGTCCCCGCAGCCTGCCCCTTGGTGGGGCAGTACCCCCGGAGGCCAGGAAGGTCTGGGCAAGGCTGGCCAGGGGCAGGGGACCTGCAGGGTCCTGCCCCTGGCCTGTGGGGCCTCTGAGCACATACGGCCCTCTCCCGCTGGAAGACCTCTCCGGCTGCCTCCAAAGGCCGGTTTGCCAACACTCCCATCCACTGTTCCCACCAGGCGCGCACAATGCTCCCAAGCCCGGAAGAAAAGCGCTTCGGGGTGGTGCATCCACCGGGCCCTTGCCCCTGAGCCTGGGGGCAATGCAGGTATTCCACACTCCCAGACCAAGGCAGAACCACATGCACACGTCTGTTCCTGACCCCTGCACCGGGAGAGAGCTCGCGGGAACCAGATTCTGTCAGGCAGCTGCTGGGCTGGCCGCCTGTGTGGGAAGGGGCAGAGCTGACCTAGGGGCAAGTTGGGCCTCTTGCTCTCCCTGCTGCCCTGAGGCTGCTGGGCCAAAGAGGTCTTGGGCATCCAGCCCCTTGCTGGTCCCATCCCTCTGACCAGGCCCTCTGAGCTCCAGCATTTTGCAGTGTGGAGACAGCCCCTGCCAGCAACCTCCTCTCCAAGGAGGCCTCAACCAAGGCCTAGTCCCAGGGAAAGGCACCAGCGGGGATGAACCTGGGGAGGCGCCCGGAAATGTCTGGACCCAGTCCCTGCAGCCTGCCCCTTGGTGGAGCAGTACCCCCGGAGGCCAGGAAGGTCTGGGCAAGGCTGGCCAGGGGCAGGGGCCCTGCTGGGTCCTGCCCCTGGCCTGTGGGGCCTCTGACCACATCCGGCCCTCTCCCGCTGGAAGACCTCCCCAACTGCCTTCAAAGGCCGGTTTGCCAACACTCGCGCCCGCTGTTCCCGCCAGGCACGCACAATGCTCCCAAGCCCGGGAAAAAAGCGCTTCGGGCTGGTGCTCTCTCCGGGCCCTTGCCCCTGAGCCTGGGGGCAATGCAGGGGGAACACACTCCCAGGCCAAGGCAGAACCACATGCACACGTCTGTTCCTGTCCCCTGCACCGGCAGAAAGCTAGGGGAGCCAGAGTCTGTCAGGCAGCTGCTGGGCTGGCCGCCTGTGTGGGAAGGGGCAGAGCCGACCTAGGGGCAAGTTGGGCCTCTTGCTCTCCCTGCTGCCCTGAGGCTGCTGGGCCAAAGAGGTCTTGGGCATCCAGCCCTTTGCTGGTCCCTTCCCTCTGACGAGGCCCTCTGAGCTCCAGCACCTTGCAGTGTGGAGACAGCCCCTGCCAGCAACCTCCTCTCCAAGGAGGCCTAAACCGAGGCCTAGGCCCAGGGGAAAGGCACCAGCGGGGATGAGCCTGGGGAGGCGCACGGACATGTCTGGACCCAGTCCCCGCAGCCTGCCCCTTGGTGGGTCAGTACCCCCGGAGGCCAGGAAGGTCTGGGCAAGGCTGGCCAGGGGCAGGGGCCCTGCTGGGTCCTGCCCCTGGCCTGTGGGGCCTCTGAGCACAACCGGCCCTCTCCCACTGGAAGACCTCCCCGGCTGCCTCCAAAGTCCTGTTTGCAAACACTCCCGCTTGCTGTTCACGCCAGGCTCGCACAATGCTCCCAAGCCCGGGAGAAAAGTGCTTTGGAGTGATGCTCTCACCGGGCCCTTGCCCCTGAGCCTGGGGGCAAGGCAGGGGGAACACACTCCCAGGCCAAGGCAGAACCACATGCCCACGTCTCGTCCTGTCCCCTGCACCGGCAGAGAGCTTGGGGGAGCCAGAGTCTGTCAGGAAGCTGCTGGGTTGGCCGCCTGTGTGGGAAGGGGCAGAGCCGCCCTAGGGGCAAGTTGGGCCTCTTGCTCTCCCTGCTGCCCTGAGGCTGCTGGGCCAAAGACGTCTTGGGCATCCAGCCCCTTGCTGGTCCCTTCCCTCTGACGAGGCCCTCTGAGCTCCAGCACCTTGCAGTGTGGAGACAGCCCCTGCCAGCAACCTCCTCTCCAAAGAGGCCTAAACCGAGGCCTTCGCCCAGGGGAAAGGCACCAGCGGGGATGATCCTGGGGAGGCGCACGGACATGTCTGGACGCAGTCCCCGCAGCCTGCCCCTTGGTGGGGCAGTACCCCCGGAGGCCAGGAAGGTCTGGGCAAGGCTGGCCAGGGGCACGGGCCCTGCTGGGTCCTGCCCCTGGCCTGTGGGCCCTCTGAGCACAACCGGCCCTCTCCCACTGGAAGACCTCCCCGGCTGCCTCCAAAGGCCGGTTTGCAAGCGCTCCCTCCCACTGTTCCCAGCAGGCGTGCACAATGCTCCCAAGCCCGGGAGAAAAGCGCTTCAGGGTGGTGCTCTCTCCGGGCCCTGGCCTCTGAGCCTGGGGGCAAGGCAGGGTGTCCACACTCCCAGGCCAAGGCAGAACCACATGCACACGTCTGATCTGCCGCCTGCACCGGCAGAGAGTTCGGCAGAGCCAGAGTCTGTCAGGCAGCTGCTGGGCTGGCCCCCTGTGTGGGAAGGGGCAGAGCCGACCTAGGGGCAAGTTGGGCCTCTTGCTCTCCCTGCTGCCCTGAGGCTGCTGGGTCAAAGAGGTCTTGGGCATCCAGCCCCTTGCTGGTCCCTTCCCTCTGACGAGGCCCTCTGAGCTCCAGCACCTTGCAGTGTGGAGACAGCCCCTGCCAGCAACCTCCTCTCCAAGGAGGCCTAAACCGAGGCCTTGGCCCAAGGGAAAGGCACCAGCGGGGATGAGCCTGGGGAGGCGCCCGGGCATGTCTGGACCCAGTCCCCGCAGCCTGCCCCTTGGTGGGGCAGTACCCCCGGAGGCCAGGAAGGACTGGGAAAGGCTGGCCAGGGGCAGGGGAACTGCAGGGTCCTGCCCCTGGCCTGTGGGGCCTCTGAGCACATCCGGCCCTCTCCCGCTGGAAGACCTCTCCGGCTGCCTCCAAAGGCCGGTTTGCCAACACTCCCGCCCACTGTTCCCACCAGGCGCGCACAACGCTCCCAAGCCCGGGAGAAAAGCGCTTCGGGGTGGTGCTCCCACCGGGCCCTTGCCCCTGAGCCTGGGGGCAATGCAGGGATTCCACACTCCCAGGCCAAGGCAGAACCACATGCACACGTCTGTTCCTGCCCCCTGCACCAGCAGAGAGCTCAGGGGAGCCAGAGTCTGTCAGGCAGCTGCTGGGCTGGCCGCCTGTGTGGGAAGGGGCAGAGCCGACCTAGGGGCAAGTTGGGCCTCTTGCTCTCCCTGCTGCCCTGAGGCTGCTGGGCCAAAGAGGTCTTGGGCATCCAGCCCCTTGCTGGTCGCTTCCCTCTGACGAAGCCCTGTGAGCTCCAGCACCTTGCAGTGTGGAGACAGCCCCTGCCAGCAACCTCCTCTCCAAGAGGCCTCAACCGAGGCCTAGGCCCAGGGGAAAGGCACCAGCGGGGATGAGCCTGGGGAGGCGCCCGGGCATGTCTGGACCCAGTCCCCGCAGCCTGCCCCTTGGTGGGGCAGTACCCCCGGAGGCCAGGAAGGTCTGGGCAAGGCTGGCCAGGGGCAGGCGCCCTACTGGGTCCTGCCCCTGGCTTCTGGGGCCTCTGAGCACAACCGGCACTCTCCCACTGGAAGACCTCCCCGGCTGCCTCCAAAGGCCGGTTTGCAACACTCCCGCCCGCTGTTCCCGCCATGCACGCACAATGCTCCCAAGCCCGGGAGAAAAGCGCTTCGGGCTGGTGCTCTCTCCGGGCCCTTGCCCCTGAGCCTGGGGGCCAGGCAGGGGGAACACACTCCCAGGACAAGGCAGAACGACATGCACACGTCTGTCCCTGCCCCCTACACCGGCATAGTGCTCGGGGGAGCCAGAGACTGCCAGGCTGCTGCTGGGCTGGCTGCCTGTGTGGGACGGGGCAGAGCCGACCTAGGGGCAAGTTCGGCCTCTTGCTCTCCCTGCTGCCCTGAGGCTGCTGGGTCAAAGAGGTCTTGGGCATCCAGCCCTTTGCTGGTCCCTTCCCTCTGACGAGGCCCTCTGAGCTCCAGCACCTTGCAGTGTGGAGACAGCCCCTGCCAGTAACCTCCTCTCCAAGGAGGCCTAAACCGAGGCCTAGATCCAGGGGAAAGGCACCAGCGGGGATGAGCCTGGGGAGGCGCCCGTGCATGTCTGGACCCAGGCCCCGCAGCCTGCCCCTTGGTGGGGCAGTACCCCCGGAGGCCAGGAAGGTCTGGGCAAGCCAGGGGCAGGGGCCCTGCTGGCGTCCTGCCCCTGGCCTGTGGGGCCTCTGAGCACAACCGGCCCTCTCCCACTGGAAGACCTCCCCGGCTGCCTCCAAAGGCCGATTTGCAACGCTCCCGCCCACTGTTCCCACCAGGCGTGCACAATGCTCCCAAGTCCCGGGAGAAAAGCGCTTCAGGGGTGGTGCTCTCACCGGGCCCTTGCCCCTGAGCCTGGGGGCAATGCAGGGGTTCCACACTCCCAGGCCAAGGCAGAACCACATGCACACGTCTGATCCTGCCCCCTGCTACCGGCAGAGAGCTCGGGGAGCCAGAGTCTGTCAGGCAGCTGCTGGGCTGGCCTCCTGTGTGGGAAGGGGCAGAGCCGACCTAGGGGCAAGTTGGGCCTCTTGCTCTCCCTGCTGCCCTGAGGCTGCTGGGCCAAAGAGGTCTTGGGCATCCAGCCCCTTACTGGGCCCTTCCCTCTGACGAGGCCCTCTGAACTCCAGCACCTTGCAGTGTGGAGACAGCCCCTGCCAGCAACCTCCTCTCCAAGGAGGCCTCAACCGAGGCCTAGGCCCAGGGGAAAGGCACCAGCGGGGATGAGCCAGGGGAGGCGCCCGAGCATGTCTGGACCCAGTCCCCGCAGCCTGCCCCTTGGTGGGGCAGTACCCCCCGGAGGCCAGGAAGGTCTGGGCAAGGCTGGCCAGGGGCACGGGCCCTGCTGCGTCCTGCCCCTGGCCTGTGGGGCCTCTGAGCACAACCGGCCCTCTCCCACTGGAAGACCTCCCCGGCTGCCTCCAAAGGCCGGTTTGCAAGCGCTCCCTCCCACTGTTCCCAGCAGGCGTGCACAATGCTCCCAAGCCCGGGAGAAAAGCGCTTCAGGGTGGTGCTCTCTCCGGGCCCTTGCCCCTGAGCCTGGGGGCAAGGCAGGGTGTCCACACTCCCAGGCCTAGGTAGAACCACATGCACACGTCTGATCTGCCCCCTGCACCGGCAGAGAGCTCGGCAGAACCAGAGTCTGTCAGGCAGCTGCTGGGCTGGCCGCCTGTGTGGGAAGGGGCAGAGCCGACCTAGGGGCAAGTTGGGCCTCTTGCTCTCCCTGCTGCCCTGAGGCTGCTGGGCCAAAGAGGTCTTGGGCATCCAGCCCCTTGCTGGTCCCTTCCCTCTGACGAGGCCCTCTGAGCTCCAGCACCTTGCAGTGTGGAGACAGCCCCTGCCAGCAACCTCCTCTCCAAGGAGGCCTAAACCGAGGCCTAGGCCCAGGGGAAAGGCACCAGCGGGGATGAGCCTGGGGAGGCGCCCGGGCATGTCTGGACCCAGTCCCCGCAGCCTGCCCCTTGGTGGGGCAGTACCCCCCGGAGGCCAGGAAGGACTGGGAAAGGCTGGCCAGGGGCAGGGGCCCTGCTGGGTCCTGCCCCTGGCCTGTGGGGCTTCTGAGCATGACCGGGCCTCTCCCGCTGGAGACCTCCCCGACTGCCTCCAAAGGCCGGTTTGCCAACACTCGCGCCCGCTGTTCCCGCCAGGCACGCACAATGCTCCCAAGCCCGGGAAAAAAGCGCTTCGTGGTGGTGCTCTCTCCGGGCCCTTGCCCCTGAGCCTGGGGGCAATGCAGGGGGAACACACTCCCAGGCCAAGGCAGAACCACATGCACACGTCTGTTCCTGCCCCCTGCACCGGCAGAGAGCTCGGGGGAGCCAGAGTCTGCCAGGCAGCTGCTGGGCTGGCGGCCTGTGTGGGAAGGGGCAGAACCGACCTAGGGGCAAGTTGGGCCTCTTGCTCTCCCTGCTGCCCTGAGGCTGCTGGGCCAAAGACGTCTTGGGCATCCAGCCCCTTGCTGGTCCCTTACCTCTGACGAGGCCCTCTGAGCTCCAGCACCTTGCAGTGTGGAGACAGCCCCTGCCAGCAACCTCCTCTCCAAGGAGGCCTCAACCGAGGCCTAGGCCCAGGGGAAAGGCACCAGCGGGGATGAGCCTGGGGAGGCGCCCGGGCATGTCTGGACCCAGTCCCCTCAGCCTGCCCCTTGGTGGGGCAGTACCCCCGGAGGCCAGGAAGGTCTGGGAAAGGCTGGCCAGGGGCAGGCGCTCTGCTGGGTCCTGCCCCTGGCCTCTGGGGCCTCTGAGCACAACAGGCCCTCTCCCACTGGAAGACCTCCCCGGCTGCCTCCAAAGGCCGGTTTGCAAGCACTCCCGCATGCTGTTCCCGCCAGGCACGCACAATGCTCCCAAGACCGGGAGAAAAGCACTTCTGGGTGTTGCTCTCTCCGGGCCCTTGCCCCTGAGCCTGGGGGCCAGGCAGTGGGTCCACACTCCCAGGCCAAGGCAGAACCACATGCACACGTCTGTTCCTGCCCCCTGCACCGGCAGACAGCTCAGGGGAGCCAGAGTCTGTCAGGCAGCTGCTGGGCTGGCCGCCTGTGTGGGAAGGGGCAGAGCCGACCTAGGGGCAAGTTGGGCCTCTTGCTCTCCCTGCTGCCCTGAGGCTGCTGGGCCAAAGAGGTCTTGGGCATCCAGCCCCTTGCTGGTCCCTTCCCTCTGACGAGGCCCTCTGAGCTCCAGCACCTTGCAGTGTGGAGACAGCCCCTGCCAGCACCCACCTCTCCAAGGAGGCCTCAACCGAGGCCTAGGCCCAGGGGAAAGGCACAAGCGGGGATGAGACTGGGGAGGCGGCCGAGCATGTCTGGACCCAGTCCCTGCAGCCTGCCCCTTGGTGGGGCTGTAACCACGGAGGCAGGAAAGTCTGGGCAAGGCTGGCCAGGGGCCGGGGCCCTGCTGGGTCCTGCCCCTGGCCTGTGGGGCCTCTGAGCACAACCGGCCCTCTCCCACTGGAAGGACCTCCCCGGCTGCCTCCAAAGGCCGGTTTGCAAGCACTCCCGCCCACTGTTCCCACCAAGCACGGAAAATGCTCCCAAGCCCGGGAAAAAGCGGTTCGGGGTGGTGCTCTCTCCGGGCCCTTGCCCCTGAGCCTGGGGGCCAGGCAGGGGGAACACACTCCCAGGCCAAGGCAGAACGACATGCACACGTCTGTTCCTGCCCCCTACACCGGCAGAGAGCTCGGGGGGAGCCAGAGACTGCCAGGCTGCTGCTGGGCTGGCTGCCTGTGTGGGACGGGGCAGAGCCGACCTAGGGGCAAGTTGGGCCTCTTTCTCTCCCTGCTGCCCTGAGGCTGCTGGGTCAAAGAGGTCTTGGGCATCCAGCCCTTTGCTGGTCCCTTCCCTCTGACGAGGCCCTCTGAGCTCCAGCACCTTGCAGTGTGGAGACAGCCCCTGCCAGAAACCTCCTCTCCAAGGAGGCCTAAACCGAGGCCTAGGCCCAGGGGAAAGGCACCAGCGGGGATGAGCCTGGGGAGGCGCCCGGGCTTGTTTGGACCCAGTCCCCGCAGCCTGCCCCTTGGTGGGGCAGTACCCCCGGAGGCCAGGAAGGTCTGGGCAAGGCTGGCCAGGGGCAGGCGCCCTGCTGGGTCCTGCCCCTGGCCTCTGGGGCCTCTGAGCACAACCGGCCCTCTCCCACTGGAAGACCTCCCCGGCTCCCTCCAAAGGCCGGTTTGCAACACTCCCGCCCGCTGTTCCCGCCAGGCACGCACAATGCTTCCAAGCCCGGGAGAAAAGCGCTTCGGGGTGTTGCTCTCTCCCGGCCCTTGCCCCTGAGCCTGGGGGCCAGGCAGTGGGTTCTCACTCCCAGGCCACGGCAGAACCACATGCCCACGTCTGTTCCTGTCCCCTGCAGTGCCAGAGAGCTTGGGGGAGCCAGAGTCTGTCAGGCAGCTGCTGGGTTGGCCGCCTGTGTGGGAAGGGGCAGAGCCGCCCTAGGGGAAAGATGGGCCTCTTGCTCTCCCTGCTGCCCTGAGGCTGCTGGGCCAAAGACGTCTTGGGCATCCAGCCCCTTGCTGGTCCCTTCCCTCTGACGAGGCCCTCTGAGCTCCAGCACCTTGCAGTGTGGAGACAGCCCCTGCCAGCAACCTCCTCTCCAAGGAGGCCTCAACCGAGGCCTAGGCCCAGGGGAAAGGCACCAGCGGGGATGAGCCAGGGGAGGCGCCCGAGCATGTCTGGACCCAGTCCCCGCAGCCTGCCCCTTGGTGGGGCAGTACCCCTGGAGGCCAGGAAGGTCTGGGCAAGGCTGGCCAGGGGCACGGGCCCTGCTGGGTCCGGCCCCTGGCCTGTGGGGCCTCTGAGCACATCCGGCCCTTTCCCGCTGGAAGACCTCCCTGGCTGCCTCCAAAGGCCGGTTTGCAAGCGCTCCCGCCCACTGTTCCCAGCAGGAGGGCACAATGCTCCCAAGCCCGGGAGAAAAGCACTTCGGGGTGGTGCTCTCACCGGGCCCTTGCCCCTGAGCCTGGGGGCCAGGCAGGGGGAACACACTCCCAGGCCAAGGCAGAACGACATGCACACGTCTGTTCCTGCCCCCTACTCCGGCAGAGAGCTCGGGGGAGCCAGAGACTGCCAGGCTCCTGCTGGGCTGGCTGCCTGTGTGGGACGGGGCAGAGCCGACCTAGGGGCAAGTTGGGCCTCTTGCTCTCCGTGCTGCCCTGAGGCTGCTGGGTCAAAGAGGTCTTGGGCATCCAGCCCTTTGCTGGTCCCTTCCCTCTGACGAGGCCCTCTGAGCTCCAACACCTTGCAGTGTGGAGACAGCCCCTGCCAGCAACCTCCTCTCCAAAGAGGCCTAAACCGAGGCCTACGCCCAGGGGAAAGGCACCAGCGGGGATGATCCTGGGGAGGCGCACGGACATGTCTGGACCCAGTCCCCGCAGCCTGCCCCTTGGTGGGGCAGTACCCCCGGAGGCCAGGAAGGTCTGGGCAAGGCTGGCCAGGGGCAGGGGCCCTGCTGGGTCCTGCCCCTGGCCTGTGGGGCCTCTGAGCACAACCGGCCCTCTCCCACTGGAAGACCTCCCCGGCTGCCTCCAAAGTCCTGTTTGCAAACACTCCCGCCCGCTGTTCACCCAGGCTCGCACAATGCTCCCAAGCCCGGGAGAAAAGCGCTTCGGGGTGGTGCTCTCTCCGGGCCCTTGCCCCTGAGCCTGGGGGCAAGGCAGGGGGAACACACTCCCAGGCCACGGCAGAACCACATGCCCACGTCTGTTCCTGTACCCTGCACTGCCAGAGAGCTTGGGGGAGCCAGAGTCTGTCAGGCAGCTGCTGGGTTGGCCGCCTGTGTGGGAAGGGGCAGAGCCGACCTAGGGGCAAGTTGGGCCTCTTGCTCTCCCTGCTGCCCTGAGGCTGCTGGGCCAAAGACGTCTTGGGCATCCAGCCCCTTACTGGTCCCTTCCCTCTGACGAGGCCCTCTGAGCTCCAGCACCTTGCAGTGTGGAGACAGCCCCTGCCAGCAACCTCCTCTCCAAGGAGGCCTCAACCGAGGCCTAGGCCCAGGGGAAAGGCACGAGCGGGGATGAGCCAGGGGAGGCGCCCGAGCATGTCTGGACCCAGTCCCCGCAGCCTGCCCCTTGGTGGGTCAGTACCCCCGGAGGCCAGGAAGGTCTGGGAAAGGCTGGCCAGGGGCACGGGCCCTGCTGCGTCCTGCCCCTGGCTTGTGGGGCCTCTGAGCACAACCGTCCCTCTCCCACTGGAACACCTCCCCGGCTGCCTCCAAAGGCCGGTTTGCAAGCACTCCCGCCCACTGTTCCCAGCAGGCGTGCACAATGCTCCCAAGCCCGGGAGAAAAGCGCTTCAGGGTGGTGCTCTCTCCGGGCTCTTGCCCCTGAGCCTGGGGGCATGGCAGGTTGTCCACAATCCCAGGCCAAGGCAGAACCACATGCACACGTCTGATCTGCCCCCTGCACCGGCAGAGAGCTCGGCAGAGCCAGAGTCTGTCTGGCAGCTGCTGGGCTGGCCGCCTGTGTGGGAAGGGGCAGAGCCGACCTAGGGGCAAGTTGGGCCTCTTGCTCTCCCTGTTGCCCTGAGGCTGCTGGGCCAAAGAGGTCTTGGGCATCCAGCCTCTTGCTGGTCCCTTCCTTCTGACGAGGCCCTCTGAGCTCCAGCACCTTGCAGTGTGGAGACAGCCCCTGCCAGCAACCTCCTCTCCAAGGAGGCCTCAACCGAGGCCTAGGCCCAGGGGAAAGGCACCAGCGGGGATGAGCCTGGGGAGGCGCCCGGGCATGTCTGGACCCAGTCCCCGCAGCCTGCCCCTTGGTGGGGCAGTACCCCCGGAGGCCAGGAAGGACTGGGAAAGGCTGGCCAGGGGCAGGGGACCTGCTGGGTCCTGCCCCTGGCCTGTGGGGCCTCTGAGCACATCCGGCCCTCTCCCGCTGGAAGACCTCCCCGGCTGCCTCCAAAGGCCGGTTTGCCAACACTCCCGCCCACTGTTCCCACCAGGCGCGCACAATGCTCCCAAGCCCGGGAGAAAAGCACTTCGGGGTGGTGCTCTCACCGGGCCCTTGCCCATGAGCCTGGGGGTAATGCAGGGGTTCCACACTCCCAGGCCAAGGCAGAACGACATGCACACGTCTGTTCCTGCCCCCTACACCGGCAGAGAGCTCGGGGGAGCTAGAGACTGCCAGGCTGCTGCTGGGCTGGCTGCCTGTGTGGGACGGGGCAGAGCCGACCTAGGGGCAAGTTCGGCCTCTTGCTCTCCCTGCTGCCCTGAGGCTGCTGGGTCAAAGAGGTCTTGGGCATCCAGCCCTTTGCTGGTCCCTTCCCTCTGACGAGGCCCTCTGAGCTCCAGCACCTTGCAGTGTGGAGACAGCCCCTGCCAGCAACCTCCTCTCCAAGGAGGCCTAAACCGAGGCATAGGCCCAGGGGAAAGGCACGAGCGGGGATGAGCATGTGGAGGCGCCCGGGCATGTCTGGACCCAGTCCCCGCAGCCTGCCCCTTGGTGGGGCAGTACCCCCGGAGGCCAGGAAGGTCTGGGCAAGTCTGGCCAGGGGCACGGGCCCTGCTGCGTCCTGCCCCTGGCCTGTGGGGCCTCTGAGCACAACCGGCC
This sequence comes from Dama dama, assembly GCF_033118175.1. NCBI lineage: Eukaryota > Metazoa > Chordata > Mammalia > Artiodactyla > Cervidae > Dama > Dama dama. The sequence continues at coordinate 2,079,011 of NW_026870900.1, forward strand.
CTCTCCCACTGGAAGACCTCCCCGGCTGCCTCCAAAGGCCGGTTTGCAAGCACTCCCTCCCACTGTTCCCAGCAGGCGTGCACAATGCTCCCAAGCCCGGGAGAAAAGCGCTTCAGGGTGGTGCTCTCTCCGGGCCCTTGCCCCTGAGCCTGGGGGCAAGGCAGGGTGTCCACACTCCCAGGCCAAGGTAGAACCACATGCACACGTCTGATCTGCCCCCTGCACCGGCAGAGAGCTCTGCAGAACCAGATTCTGTCAGGCAGCTGCTGGGCTGGCCGCCTGTGTGGGAAGGGGCAGAGCCGACCTAGGGGCAAGTTGGGCCTCTTGCTCTCCCTGCTGCCCTGAGGCTGCTGGGCCAAAGAGGTCTTGGGCATCCAGCCCCTTGCTGGTCCCTTCCCTCTGACGAGGCCCTCTGAGCTCCAGCACCTTGCAGTGTGGAGACGGCCCCTGCCAGCAACCTCCTCTCCAAGGAGGCCTCAACCGAGGCCTAGGCCCAGGGGAAAGGCACCAGCGGGGATGAGACTGGGGAGGCGCCCGGGCATGTCTGGACCCAGTCCCCGCAGCCTGCCCCTTGGTGGGGCTGTAACCCCGGAGGCAGGAAGGTCTGGGCAAGGCTGGCCAGGGGCAGGGGCCCTGCTGGGTCCTGCCCCTGGCCTGTGGGGCCTCTGAGCACAACCGGCCCTCTCCCACTGGAAGACCTCCCCGGCTGCCTCCAAAGGCCGGTTTGCAAGCACTCCCGCCCAGTGTTCCCACCAAGCACGCAAAATGTTCCCAAGCCCGGTAGAAAAGCGCTTCGGGGTGGTGCTCTCTCCGGGCCCTTGCCCCTGAGCCTGGGGGCCAGGCAGGGGGAACACACTCCCAGGCCAAGGCAGAACGACATGCACACGTCTGTTCCTGCCCCCTACACTGGCAGAGAGCTCGGGGGAGCCAGAGACTGCCAGGCTGCTGCTGGGCTGGATGCCTGTGTGGGACGGGGCAGAGCCGACCTAGGGGCAAGTTGGGCCTCTTGCTCTCCCTGCTGCCCTGAGGCTGCTGGGTCATTTAGGTCTTGGGCATCCAGCCCTTTGCTGGTCCCTTCCCTCTGACGAGGCCCTCTGAGCTCCAGCACCTTGCAGTGTGGAGACAGCCCCTGCCAGCAACCTCCTCTCCAAGGAGGCCTAAACTGAGGCCTAGGCCCAGGGGAAAGGCACCAGCGGGGATGAGCCTGGGGAGGCACCCGGGCATGTCTGGACCCAACCCCGCAGCCTGCCCCTTGGTGGGGCAGTACCCCCGGAGGCCAGGAAGGTCTGGGCAAGGCTGGCCAGGGGCAGGCGCCCTGCTGGGTCCTGCCCCTGGCCTCTGGGGCCTCTGAGCACAACCGGCCCTCTCCCACTGGAAGACATCCCCGGCTGCCTCCAAAGTCCTGTTTGCAAACACTCCCGCCCGCTGTTCACGCCAGGCTCGCACAATGCTCCCAAGCCCGGGAGAAAAGCGCTTCGGGGTGGTGTTCTCTCCGGGCCCTTGCCCCTGAGCCTGGGGGCAAGGCAGGGGGAACACACTCCCAGGCCACGGCAGAACCACATGCCCACGTCTGTTCCTGTACCCTGCACTGCCAGAGAGCTTGGGGGAGCCAGAGTCTGTCAGGCAGCTGCTGGGTTGGCCGCCTGTGTGGGAAGGGGCAGAGCCGCCCTAGGGGCAAGTTGGGCCTCTTGCTCTCCCTGCTGCCCTGAGGCTGCTGGGCCAAAGACGTCTTGGGCATCCAGCCCCTTACTGGTCCCTTCCCTCTGACGAGGCCCTCTGAGCTCCAGCACCTTGCAGTGTGGAGACAGCCCCTGCCAGCAACCTCCTCTCCAAGGAGGCCTCAACCGAGGCCTAGGCCCAGGGGAAAGGCACCAATGGGGATGAGCCTGGGGAGGCGCCCGGGCATGTCTGGACCCAGTCCCCGCAGCCTGCCCCTTGGTGGGGCTCTACGCCCGGAGGTATGATGGTCTGGGCAAGGCTGGCCAGGGGCAGGGGCCCTGCTAGGTCCTGCCCCTGGCCTGTGGGGCCTCTGAGCACAACCGGCCCTCTCCCACTGGAAGACTTCCCCGGCTGCCTCCAAAGGCCGGTTTGCAAGCACTCCTGCCCACTGTTCCCACCAGGCGCGCACAATGCTCCCAAGCCCGGGAGAAAAGCATTTTTGTGTGGTGCTCACTCCGGGCCCTTGGAAGACCTCCCTGGCTGCCTCCAATGCCGGTTTGCAAGCACTTCTGCCTGCTGTTCCCACCAGCCGCGCACAATGCTCCCTAGCCCGGGAGAAAAGCATTTTTGTGTGGTGCTCACTCCGGGCCCTTGGAAGACCTCCCTGGCTGCCTCCAATGCCGGTTTGCAAGCACTTCTGCCTGCTGTTCCCACCAGCCGCGCACAATGCTCCCTAGCCCGGGAGAAAAGCATTTTTGTGTGGTGCTCACTCCGGGCCCTTGGAAGACCTCCCTGGCTGCCTCCAAGCCCGGTTTGCAAGCACTTCTGCCTGCTGTTCCCGCCACACGCGCACAATGCTCCCAAGCCCGGGAGAAAAGCGTTTCGGGGTGGTGTTCTCTCTGGGCCCAAGAAAGACCTCCCGGGCTGCCCCCAAAGGCCGGTTTGCAAGCACTCCCACTCGCTGTTCCCGCCATCCGTGCAAATGCTCCAAGCCCAGGAGAAAAGCGCTTTGGGGTGGTGCTCTCTCCCGGCCCTTGGAAGACCTCCCCGGCTGCCTGCAAAGGCTGGTTTTCAAGAACTCCCTCCCTCTGTCCCGCCAGCCGCACACAATGCTCCCTATCACGGGAGAAAAGCGCTTCCGTGTGGTGATCTCTCCGGGCCCTTGGAAGACCTCCCCGGCTGCCTCCAAAGGCTGGTTTGCAAGCACTCATGCCCGCTGTTCCCGCCTGCCGCGCACAATGCTCCCAAGCCCGGGAGAAAAGCACTTCGGGGTGGTGCTCTCTCCCGGCCCTTGGAAGACCTCCCCGGCTGCCTGCAAAGGCTGGTTTTCAAGAACTCCCTCCCTCTGTCCCGCCAGCCGCACACAATGCTCCCTATCACGGGAGAAAAGCGCTTCGGTGTGGTGATCTCTCCGGGCCCTTGGAAGACCTCCCCGGCTGCCTCCAAAGGCCGGTTTGCAAGCACTCATGCCCGCTGTTCCCGCCCGCCGTGCACAATGCTCCCAAGCCCGGGAGAAAAGCGCTTCGGGGTGGTGCTCTCTCCCGGCCCTTGGAAGACCTCCCCGGCTGCCTCCAAAGGCTGGTTTTCAGGAACTCCCTCCTGCTGACCCGCCAGCTGCACACAATGCTCCCAAGCCCGGGAGAAAAGCATTTTGGGGTGGTGCTCTCTCCGGGCCCTTGGAAGACCTCCCCGGCTGCCTCCAAAGGCCGGTTTGCAAGCACTCATGTCCGCTGTTCCCGACAGCCGCGCACAATGCTCCCAATTCCGGGAGAAAAGTGCTTCGGGATGGTGCTCTCTCCGGGCCCTTGGAAGACCTCCCCCGCTGCCTCCAAAGCCCGGTTTGCAAGCACTCCCGCCCGCTGTTCCCGCCAGCCGCGCACAATGCTCCCAATTCCGGGAGAAAAGTGCTTCGGGGTGGTGCTCTCTCCGGGCCCTTGGAAGACCTCCCAGGCTGCCCCCAAAGGCCGGTTTGCAAGCACTCCCACTCGCTGTTCCCGCCAGCCACGCACAATCCTCCAAAACCCCGGAGAAAAGCGCTTCGGGGTGGTGTTCTCTCCGTGCCCATGGAAGACCTCCCGGGGTGCCCCCAAAGGCCGGTTTGGAAGCACTCCCACTCGCTGTTCCCGCCATCCGCGCAAATGTTCCAAGCCCGGGAGAAAAGCGCTTCTGGGTGGTGCTCTCTCCTGGCCCTTGGAAGACCTCCCCGGCTGCCTCCAAAGGCCGGTTTGCAAGCACTCCCGCCCGCTGTTCCCACCAGCCACGCACATTGCTCCCAAGCCCGGGAGAAAAGCATTTTGGGGTGGTGCTCACACAGGGCCCTGGAAGACCTCCCCGGCTGCCTCCAAAGGACGGTTTTCAAGCACTCCTGCCTGCTGTTCCCGCCACCCGCGCACAATGCTCCCAAGCCCGGGAGAAAAGCGCTTCGGGGTGGTGCTCTCTACAGGCACTTGGAAGACCTCCCCGGCTGCCTCCACAGGCCGGTTTGCAAGGACTCCTTCCTGCTGTTCCCGCCAGCCACGCACAATGCTCCCAAGCCCGGGAGAAAAGCATTTTGGGGTGGTGCTCACTCCGGGCCCTTGGAAGACCTCCCCGGCTGCCTCCAAAGGCCAGTTTGCAAGCACTCCTGCCTGCTGTTCCGCCAGCCGCGCACAATGCTCCCAAGCTGGGGAGAAAAGCGCTTCAGGGTGGTGCTCTCTCCGGGCACTTTCAAGACCTCCCCGGCTGCCTCCAAAGGTAGGTTTGTAAGTACTCATTCCCGCTGCTTCCGCCAGCCACGCACAATGCTCCCAAGCACGGGAGAAAAGCATTTTGGGGTGGTGATCAGTCCGGGCCCTTGGAAGACCTACCCGGCTGCCCCCAAAGGCCGGTTTGCAAGCACTCCCACTCGCTGTTCCCGCCAGCCACACACAATGTTTCAAAACCCCGGAGAAAAGCGCTTCGGGGTGGTGCTCTCTCCGGGCCCTTGGAAGACTTCTCTGGCTGCCTCCAAAGGCCGATTTGCAAGAATTCCCTCCCGCTGTTCCACCAGCCGCACACAATGCTCCAAAACCCGAGAGAAAAGCGCTTCGAGGTGGTGTTCTCTCCGGGCCCTTGGAAGACCTCCCCGGCTGCCTCCAAAGGCCGGTTTGCAAGCACTCCTGCCTGCTGTTCCCGCCACACGCGCACAATGCACCCAAGCCCGGGAGAAAAGCGCTTCGGGGTGGTGCTCTCTCCGGGCCTTTGGAAGACCTCCCCGGCTGCCTCCAAAGGCCGGTTTGCAAGGACTCCTTCCTGCTGTTCCCGCCAGCCACGCACAATGCTCCCAATCCCGGGAGAAAAGTGCTTCGGGATGGTGCTCTCTCCGGACCCTTGGAAGACCTCCCCGGCTACCTCCAAAGGCGGGTTTGCAAGTACTCATTCCCGCTGTTCCCGCCAGCTGCGCACAATGCTCCCAAGCCCTGGAGAAAAGCATTTTGGGGTGGTGCTCTCTCCGGGCCCTTGGAAGACCACCCCGGCTGCCTCAAAAGGCCGGTTTGCAAGCACTCAGGCCCGCTGTTCCCGCCAGCCGCGGACAATGCTCCCTAGCCCGGGAGAAAAGCATTTTGGGGTGGTGCTCACTCCGGGCCCTTGAAAGACCTGCCCGGCTGCCTCCAAAGTCCGGTTTGCAAGAACTCATGCCCGCTGTTCCCGCCAGCCGCGCACAATGCTCCCAAGACCGGGAGAAATGCGCTTCGGGGTGGTGTTCTCTCCGTGCCCATGGAGGACCTCCCCGGCTGCCCCCAAAGGCCGGTTTGCAATCACTCCCACTCACTGTTCCGGCCAGCCACGCACATGCTCCAAAACACGGGAGAGAAGCGCTTTGGTGTGGTGCTCTCTACCGGCCCTTGGAAGACTTCCCCGGCTGCCTCCAAAGGCCGGTTTGCAAGAACTCCCTCCCGCTGTCCCGCCAGCCGCACACAATGCTCCCAAGCCCGGGAGAAAAGCGCTTCGGGGTGGTGCTCTCACCGGGCCCTTGCCCCTGAGCCTGGGGGCAATGCAGGGGGAACACACTCCCAGGCCAAGGCAGAACCAAATGCACACGTCTGTTCCTGGCCCCTGCATCGGCAGAAAGCTCAGGGGAGCCAGAGTCTCTCAGGCAGCTGCTGGGTTGGCTGCCTGTGTGGGAAGGGGCAGAGCCGACCTAGGGGCAAGTTGGGCCTCTTGCTCTCCCTGCTGCCCTGAGGCTGCTGGGCCAAAGAGGTCTTGGGCATCCAGTCCCTTGCTGGTCCCTTCCCTCTGACGAGGCCCTCTGAGCTCAAGCACCTTGCAGTGTGGAGACAGCCCCTGCCAGCAACCACCTCTCCAAGGAGGCCTCAACCGAGGCCTAGGCCCAGGGGAAAGGCACCAGCGGGAATGAGCCAGGGGAGGCGCCCGGGCATGTTTGGACCCAGTCCCCGCAGCCTGCCCCTTTGTGGGGCTGTAACCCCGGAGGCAGGACGGTCTGGGCAAGGCTGGCCAGGGGCAGGGGCCCTCCTGGGTCCTGCCCCTGGCCTGTGGGGCCTCTGAGCACAACCGGCCCTCTCCCACTGGAAGAACTCCCCGGCTGCCTCCAAAGGCCGGTTTGCAAGCACTCCTGCCTACTGTTCCCACCAGGCGCGCACAATGCTCCCAAGCCCGGGAGAAAAGCGCTTCGGGGTGGTGCTCTCTCCGGGCCCTTGCCCCTGAGCCTGGGGGCCAGGCAGGGGGTCCACACTCCCAGACCAAGGCAGAACCACATGCACACGTCTGTTCCTGCACCCTGCACAGGCAGAGAGCTCGGGGGAGCCAGAGTCTGTCAGGCAGCTGCTGGGCTGGCCGCCTGTGTGGGAAGGGGCAGAGCCGACCTGGGGGCAAGTTGGGCCTCTTGCTCTCCCTGCTGCCCTGAGGCTGCTGGGCCAAAGAGGTCTTGGGCATCCAGCCCCTTGCTGGTCCCTTCCCTCTGACGAGGCCCTCTGAGCTCCAGCACCTTGCAGTGTGGAGACAGCCCCTGCCAGCAACCTCTCTCCAAGGAGGCCTCAACCGAGGCCTAGGCCCAGGGGAAAGGCACCAGCGGGGATGAGCCAGGGGAGGTGCTCGGACATGTCTGGACCCAGTCCCCGCAGCCTGCCCCTTGGTGGGGCAGTACCCCCGGAGGCGAGGAAGATCTGGGCAGGCTGGCCAGGGGCAGGGGCCCTGCTGGGTCCTGCCCCTGGCCTGTAGGGCCTCTGAGCACAACCGGCCCTCTCTCGCTGGAAGACCTCCCCGGCTGCCTCCAATGGCCAGTTTGCAAGCCCTCATGCCCGCTGTTCCCACCAGCCGCGCACAATGCTCCCTAGCCCGGGAGAAAAGCATTTTTGGGTGGTGCTCACTCCGGGCCCTTGGAAGACCTCCCTGGCTGCCTACAAGGCCGGTTTGCAAGCACTTCTGCCTGCTGTTCCCGCCACACGCGCACAATGCTCCCAAGCCCGCGAGAAAAGCGTTTCGGGGTGGTGTTCTCTCTGGGCCCAAGAAAGACCTCCCGGGCTGCCCCCAAAAGCCGGTTTGAAAGCACTCCCACTCGCTGTTCCCGCCATCCGTGCAAATGCTCCAAGCCCGGGAGAAAAGCGCTTCGGGGTGGTGCTCTCTCCCGGCCCTTGGAAGACCTCCCCGGCTGCCTCCAAAGGCCGGTTTGCAAGCACTCAATCCCGCTGGTCCCGCCAGCCGCGCACAATGCTCCCAAGCCCGGGAGAAAAGCGCTTCGGGGAGGTGCTCTCTCCCGGCCCTTGGAAGACCTCCCCGGCTGCCTCCAAAGGCTGGTTTTCAAGAACTCCCTCCCGCTGACCCGCCAGCCGCACACAATGCTCCCAAGCCCGGGAGAAAAGCATTTTGGGGTGGTGCTCTCTCCGGGCCCTTGGAAGACCTCCCCGGCTGCCTCCAAAGGCCGGTTTGCAAGCACTCATGTCCGCTGTTCCCGACAGCCGCGCACAATGCTCCCAATTCCGGGAGAAAAGCATTTTGGGGTGGCGCTCTCTCCGGGCCCTTGGAAGACCTCCCCGGCTGCCTCCAAAGGTCGGTTTGCATGCAGTCCCGCCCGCTGTTCCCGCCAGCCTCGCACAATGCTTCCAAGACCGGGAGAAAAGTGCTTCGGGGTGGTGCTCACTCCGGGCCCTTGGAAGACCTCCCAGGCTGCCCCCAAAGGCCGGTTTGCAAGCACTCCCACTCGCTGTTCCCGCCAGCCTCGCACAATCCTCCAAAACCCCGGAGAAAAGCGCTTCGGGGTGGTGTTCTCTCCGTGCCCATGGAAGACCTCCCCGGCTGCCTCCAAAGGCCGGTTTGCAAGCACTCCTGCCTGCTGTTCCCGCCACACGCACACAATGCACCCAAGCCCGGGAGAAAAGCGCTTCGGGGTGGTGCTCTCTCCGGGCCTTTGGAAGACCTCCCCGGCTGCCTCCAAAGGCCGGTTTGCAAGGACTCCTTCCTGCTGTTCCCGCCAGCCACGCACAATGCTCCCAATCCCGGGAGAAAAGTGCTTCGGGATGGTGCTCTCTCCGGACCCTTGGAAGACCTCCCCGGCTACCTCCAAAGGCGGGTTTGCAAGTACTCATTCCCGCTGTTCCCGCCAGCTGCGCACAATGCTCCCAAGCCCGGGAGAAAAGCATTTTGGGGTGGTGCTCTCTCCGGGCCCTTGGAAGACCACCCCGGCTGCCTCAAAAGGCCGGTTTGCAAGCACTCAGGCCCGCTGTTCCCGCCAGCCGCGGACAATGCTCCCTAGCCCGGGAGAAAAGCATTTTGGGGTGGTGCTCACTCCGGGCCCTTGAAAGACCTGCCCGGCTGCCTCCAAAGTCCGGTTTGCAAGAACTCATGCCCGCTGTTCCCGCCAGCCGCGCACAATGCTCCCAAGACCGGGAGAAATGCGCTTCGGGGTGGTGTTCTCTCCGTGCCCATGGAGGACCTCCCCGGCTGCCCCCAAAGGCCGGTTTGCAATCACTCCCACTCACTCTTCCGGCCAGCCACGCACATGCTCCAAAACACGGGAGAGAAGCGCTTTGGTGTGGTGCTCTCTCCCGGCCCTTGGAAGACTTCCCCGGCTGCCTCCAAAGGCCGGTTTGCAAGAACTCCCTCCCGCTGTCCCGCCAGCCGCACACAATGCTCCCAATCACGGGAGAAAAGCGCTTCGGGGTGGTGCTCTCTCAGGGCCCTTTGAAGACCTCCCCGGCTGCCTCCAATGGCCGGTATGCAAGCACTCATGCCCGCTGTTCCCACCAGCCGTGTACAATGCTCCCAAGCACGGGAGAAAAGCATTTTGGGGTGGTGCTCACTCCTTGCCCTTGGAAGACCTCCGCGCCTGCCTCCAAAGGCCGGTTTGCAAGCACTCCTGCCTGCTGTTCCCGCCACCCGCGCACACTGCTCCCAAGCCCGGGAGAAAAGCGCATCGGGGTGGTGTTCTCTCCGGGCCCATGGAGGACCTCCCCGGCTGCCCCAAAAGGCCGGTTTGCAAGCATTCCCACTAGCTGTTCCCGCCAGCCATGCAAATGCTCCCAAGACGGGCGGAAAAGCATTTTGGGGTGGTGCTCTGTCCCGGCGTTGCACCTGTGCCTGGGGGCCAGGCAGGGGGTCCACACTCCCAGGCCAAGTCAGAACCACATGCACACGTCTGTTCCTGCCCCCTGCACCGGCAGAGAGCTCGGGGGAGCCAGAGTCTGCCAGGCAGCTGCTGGGCTGGCTGCCTGTGTGGGAAGGGGCAGAGCCGACCTAGGGGCAAGTTGGGCCTCTTGCTCTCCCTGCTGCCCTGAGGCTGCTGGGCCAAAGAAGTCTTGAGCATCCAGCCCCATGCTGGTCCTTTCCCTCTGACGAGGCCCTCTGAGCTCCAGCATCTCGCAGTGTGGAGACAGCCCCTGCCAGCAACCTCCTCTCCAAGGAGGCCTCAACCGAGGCCTAGGCCCAGGGGAAAGGCACCAGCGGGAATGAGCCTGGGGAGGCGCCCGAGCATGTCTGGACCCAGTCCCCGCAGCCTGCCCCTTGGTGGGGCAGTACCCCCGGAGACCAGGAAGGTCTGGGCAAGGCTGGCCAGGGGCAGGGGCCCTGCCGGGTCCTGCCCCTGGCCTGTGGGGCCTCTGAGCACGCCCGGCCCTCTCCCACTGGAAGACCTCCCCGGCTGCCTCCAAGGCTGGTTTGCAAGCCCTCCCGCAAACGGTTCCCACCAGGCGCGCACAATGCTCCCAAGCCTGCGAGAAAAGCGCTTCGGGGTGGTGCTCTCTCCAGGCCCTTGCCCCTGAGCCTGGGGGCCAGGCAGGGGGTCCACACTCCCAGGCCAAGGCAGAACGACATGCACACGTCTGTTCCTGCCCCCTGCACCGGCAGAGAGCTCGGGGGAGCCAGAGTCTGTCAGGCAGCTGCTGGGCTGGCGGCCTGTGTGGGTAGGGGCAGAGCCGACCTAGGGGCAAGTTGGGCCTCTTGCTCTCCCTGCTGCCCTGAGGCTGCTGGGCCAAAGAGGTCTTGGGAATCCAGCCCCTTGCTGGTCCCTTCCCTCTGACGAGGCCCTCTGAGCTCCAGCACCTTGCAGTGTGGAGACAGCCCCTGCCAGCAACCTCCTCTCCAAGGAGGCCACAACCGAGGCCTAGTCCCAGGGAAAGGCACCAGCGGGGATGAACCTGGGGAGGCGCCCGGGAATGTCTGGACCCAGTCCCCGCAGCCTGCCCCTTGGTGGGGCAGTACCCCCGGAGGCCAGGAAGGTCTGGGCAAGGCTGGCCAGGGGCAGGGGCCCTGCTGGGTCCTGCCCCTGGCCTGTGGGGCCTCTGAGCATGACCGGCCCTCTCCCGCTGGAGACCTCCCCAACTGCCTCCAAAGGCCGGTTTGCCAACACTCCCGCCCGCTGTTCCCGCCAGGCCCGCACAATGCTCCCAAGCCCGGGAAAAAAGCGCTTCGGGGTCGTGCTCTCTCCGGGCCCTTGCCCCTGAGCCTGGGGGCAATGCAGGGGGAACACACTCCCAGGCCAAGGCAGAACCACATGCACACGTCTGTTGCTGCCCCCTGCACCGGCAGACAGCTCAGGGGAGCCAGAGTCTGTCAGGCAGCTGCTGGGCTGGCCGCCTGTGTGGGAAGGGGCAGAGCCGACCTAGGGGCAAGTTGGGCCTCTTGCTCTCCCTGCTGCCCTGAGGCTGCTGGGCCAAAGACGTCTTGGGCATCCAGCCCCTTGCTGGTCCCTTCCCTCTGACGAGGCCCTCTGAGCTCCAGCACCTTGCAGTGTGGAGACAGCCCCTGGCAGCAACCTCCTCTCCAAGGAGGCCTCAACCGAGGCTTAGGCCCAGGGGAAAGGCACCAGCGGGGATGAGCCTGGGGAGGCGCCCGGGCATGTCTGGACCCAGTCCCCGCAGCCTGCCCCTTGGTGGGGCAGTACCCCCGGAGGCCAGGAAGGTCTGGGCAAGGCTGGCCAGTGGCAGGGGCCCTGCTGGGTCCTGCCCCTGGCCTGTGGGGCCTCTGAGCACAACCGGCCCTCTCCCACTGGGAGGCTTCCCCGGCTGCCTCCAAAGGCCGGTTTGCAACACTCCCGCCCGCTGTTCCTGCCAGGCACGCACAATGCTCCCAAGCCCGGGAGAAAAGCGCTTCGGGGTGGTGCTCTCTCCGGGCCCTTGCCCCTGAGCCTGGGGGCAAGGCAGGGGGAACACACTCCCAGGCCAAGGCAGAACCACATGCCCACGTCTGTTCCTGTCCCCTGCACTGCCAGAGAGCTTGGGGGAGCCAGAGTCTGTCAGGCAGCTGCTGGGTTGGCCGCCTGTGTGGGAAGGGGCAGAGCCGCCCTAGGGGCAAGTTGGACCTCTTGCTCTCCCTGCTGCCCTGAGGCTGCTGGGCCAAAGAGGTCTTGGGCATCCAGCCCCTTGCTGGTCCCTTCCCTCTGACGAGGCCCTCTGAGCTCCATCAACTTGCAGTGTGGACACAGCCTCTGCCAGCAACCTCCTCTCCAAGGAGGCCTCAACCGAGGCCTAGGCCCAGGGGAAAGGCACCAGCGGGGATGAGCCAGGGAAGGCGCCCGAGCATGTCTGGACCCAGTCCCGCAGCGTGCCCCTTGGTGGGGCAGTACCCCCGGAGGCCAGGAAGGTCTGGGCAAGGCTGGCCAGGGGCACGGGCCCTGCTGCGTCCTGCACCTGGCCTGTGGGGCCTCTGAGCACAACCGGCCCTCTCCCACTGAAAGACCTCCCCAGGTGCCTCCAAAGGCCGGTCTGCAAGCGCTCCCTCCCACTGTTCCCCCCAGGCGTGCACAGTGATCCCAAGCCCGGGAGAAAAGCGCTTCAGGGTGGTGCTCTCTCCGGGCCCTTGCCCCTGAGCCTGGGGGCAAGGCAGGGTGTCCACACTCCCAGGCCAAGGCAGAACCACATGCACACGTCTGTTCCTGCCCCCTGCACCGGCAGAGAGCTCGGGGGAGCCAGAGTCTGTCAGGCAGCTGCTGGGCTGGCCGCCTGTGTGGGAAGGGGCAGAGCCAACCTAGGGGCAAGTTGGGCCTCTTGCTCTCCCTGCTGCCCTGAGGCTGCTGGGCCAAAGAGGTCTTGGGCTTCCAGCCCCTTGCTGGTCCCTTCCCTCTGACGAGGCCCTCTGAGCTCCAGCACCTTGCAGTGTGGAGACAGCCCCTGCCAGCAACCTCCTCTCCAAGGAGGCCTCAACCGAGGCCTAGGCCCAGGTGAAAGGCACCAGCGGGGATGAGCCTGGGGAGGCGCCCGGGCATGTCTGGAACCAGTTCCCACAGTCTGCCCCTTGGTGGGGCAGTACCCCCGGAGGCCAGGAAGGTCTGGGCAAGGCTGGCTAGTGGCAGGGGACCTGCTGGGTCCTGCCCCTGGCCTGTGGGGCCTTTGAGCACATCCAGCCCTCTCCCGCTGGAAGACCTCCCCGGCTGCCTCCAAAGGCCAGTTTGCAAGCACTTCTGCCTGCTGTTCCCGCCACACGCGCACAATGCTCCCAAGCCCGCGAGAAAAGCGTTTCGGGGTGGTGTTCTCTCTGGGCCCAAGAAAGACCTCCCGGGCTGCCCCCAAAGCCGGATTGCAAGCACTCCCACTCGCTGTTCCCGCCATCCGTGCAAATGCTCCAAGCCCAGGAGAAAAGCGCTTCGGGGTGGTGCTCTCTCCCGGCCCTTGGAAGACCTCCCCGGCTGCCTCCAAAGGCCGGTTTGCAAGCACTCAATCCCGCTGTTCCCGCCAGCCGCGCACAATGCTCCCAAGCCCGGGAGAAAAGCGCTTCGGGGTGGTGCTCTCTCCCGGCCCTTGGAAGACCTCCCCGGCTGCCTCCAAAGGCTGGTTTTCAAGAACTCCCTCCCGCTGACCCGCCAGCCGCACACAATGCTCCCAAGCCCGGGAGAAAAGCATTTTGGGGTGGTGCTCTCTCCGGGCCCTTGGAAGACCTCCCCGGCTGCCTACAAAGGCCGGTTTGCAAGCACTCATGTCCGCTGTTCCCGACAGCCGCGCACAATGCTCCCAATTCCGGGAGAAAAGCATTTTGGGGTGGTGTTCTCTCCGTGCCCATGGAAGACCTCCCCGGCTGCCTCCAAAGGCCGGTTTGCAAGCACTCCTGCCTGCTGTTCCCCCCACACGCACACAATGCACCCAAGCCCGGGAGAAAAGCGCTTCGGGGTGGTGCTCTCTCCGGGCCTTTGGAAGACCTCCCCGGCTGCCTCCAAAGGCCGGTTTGCAAGGACTCCTTCCTGCTGTTCCCACCAGCCACGCACAATGCTCCCAATTCCGGGAGAAAAGTGCTTCGGGATGGTGTTCTCTCCGGGCCCTTGGAAGACCTCCCCGGCTGCCTCCAAATGCCGGTTTGCAAGCACTCAGGCCCGCTGTTCCCGCCAGCCGCGTACAATGCTCCCTAGCCCGGGAGAAAAGCATTTTGGGGTGGTGCTCACTCCGGGCCCTTGAAAGACCTGCCCGGGTGCCTCCAAAGTCCGGTTTGCAAGAACTCATGCCCGCTGTTCCCGCCAGCCGCGCACAATGCTCCCAAGACCGGGAGAAATGCGCTTCGGGGTGGTGTTCTCTCCGTGCCCATGGAGGACCTCCCCGGCTGCCCCCAAAGGCCGGTTTGCAATCACTCCCACTCACTGTTCCGGCAAGCCACGCACATGCTCCAAAACACGGGAGAGAAGCGCTTTGGTGTGGTGCTCTCTCCCGGCCCTTGGAAGACTTCCCCGGCTGCCTCCAAAGGCCGGTTTGCAAGAACTCCCTCCCGCTGTCCCGCCAGCCGCACACAATGCTCCCAATCACGGGAGAAAAGCGCTTCGGGGTGGTGCTCTCTCAGGGCCCTTTGAAGACCTCCCCGGCTGCCTCCAATGGCCGGTATGCAAGCACTCATGCCCGCTGTTCCCACCAGCCGTGTACAATGCTCCCAAGCACGGGAGAAAAGCATTTTGGGGTGGTGCTCACTCCTTGCCCTTGGAAGACCTCCGCGCCTGCCTCCAAAGGCCGGTTTGCAAGGACTCCTGCCTGCTGTTCCCGCCACCCGCGCACACTGCTCCCAAGCCCGGGAGAAAAGCGCATCGGGGTGGTGTTCTCTCCGGGCCCATGGAGTACCTCCCCGGCTGCCTCCAAAGGCCGGTTTGAAAGCACTCCTGCCTGCTGTTCCCGCCACCCGCGCACACTGCTCCCAAGCCCGGGACAAAAGCGCTTCGGGGTGGTGCTCTCACCGGGCCCTTGCCCCTGAGCCAGGGGGCAATGCAGGGGGAACACACTCGCAGGCCAAGGCAGAACCACATGCACACGTCTGTTCCTGCCCCCTGCACCGGCAGAGAGCTCAGGGGAGCCAGAGTCTGTCAGGCAGCTGCTGGGCTGGCCGCCTGTGTGGGAAGGGGCAGAGCTGACCTAGGGGCAAGTTGGGCCTCTTGCTCTCCCTGCTGCCCTGAGGCTGCTGGGCCAAAGAGGTCTTGGGCATCCAGCCCCTTGCTGGTCCCTTCCCTCTGACGAGGCCCTCTGAGCTCCAGCACCTTGCAGTGTGGAGACAGCCCCTGCCAGCAACCTCCTCTCCAAGGAGGCCTCAACCGAGGCCTAGGCCCAGGGGAAAGGCACCAGCGGGGATGAGACTGGGGAGGCGCCCGGGCATGTCTGGACCCAGTCCCTGCAGCCTGCCCCTTGGTGGGGCTGTAACCCCGGAGACAGGAAGGTCTGGGCAAGGCTGGCCAGGGGCAGGGGCCCTGCTGGGTCCTGCCCCTGGCCTGTGGGGCCTCTGAGCACAACCTGCCCTCTCCCACTGGAAGACCTCCCCGGCTGCCTCCAAAGGCCGGTTTGCAAGCACTCCCGCCCACTGTTCCCACCAAGCACGCACAATGCTCCCAAGCCCGGGAGAAAAGCGCTTCGGGGTGGTGCTCTCTCCGGGCCCTTGCCCCTGAGCCTGGGGGCAAGGCAGGGGGAACACACTCCCAGGCCAAGGCAGAACCACATGCCCACGTCTGTTCCTGTCCCCTGCACTGCCAGAGAGCTTGGGGGAGCCAGAGTCTGTCAGGCAGCTGCTGGGTTGGCCGCCTGTGTGGGAAGGGGCAGAGCCGCCCTAGGGGCAAGTTGGACCTCTTGCTCTCCCTGCTGCCCTGAGGCTGCTGGGCCAAAGAGGTCTTGGGCATCCAGCCCCTTGCTGGTCCCTTCCCTCTGACGAGGCCCTCTGAGCTCCAGCAACTTGCAGTGTGGACACAGCCTCTGCCAGCAACCTCCTCTCCAAGGAGGCCTCAACCGAGGCCTAGGCCCAGGGGAAAGGCACCAGCGGGGATGAGCCAGGGAAGGCGCCCGAGCATGTCTGGACCCAGTCCCGCAGCCTGCCCCTTGGTGGGGCAGTACCCCCGGAGGCCAGGAAGGTCTGGGCAAGGCTGGCCAGGGGCACGGGCCCTGCTGCGTCCTGCACATGGCCTGTGGGGCCTCTGAGCACAACCGGCCCTCTCCCACTGAAAGACTTCCCCAGGTGCCTCCAAAGGCCGGTCTGCAAGCGCTCCCTCCCACTGTTCCCCCCAGGCGTGCACAGTGATCCCAAGCCCGGGAGAAAAGCGCTTCAGGGTGGTGCTCTCTCCGGGCCCTTGCCCCTGAGCCTGGGGGCAAGGCAGGGTGTCCACACTCCCAGGCCAAGGCAGAACCACATGCACACGTCTGTTCCTGCCCCCTGCACCGGCAGAGAGCTCGGGGGAGCCAGAGTCTGTCAGGCAGCTGCTGGGCTGGCCGCCTGTGTGGGAAGGGGCAGAGCCAACCTAGGGGCAAGTTGGGCCTCTTGCTCTCCCTGCTGCCCTGAGGCTGCTGGGCCAAAGAGGTCTTGGGCTTCCAGCCCCTTGCTGGTCCCTTCCCTCTGACGAGGCCCTCTGAGCTCCAGCACCTTGCAGTGTGGAGACAGCCCCTGCCAGCAACCTCCTCTCCAAGGAGGCCTCAACCGAGGCCTAGGCCCAGGTGAAAGGCACCAGCGGGGATGAGCCTGGGGAGGCGCCCGGGCATGTCTGGAACCAGTTCCCACAGTCTGCCCCTTGGTGGGGCAGTACCCCCGGAGGCCAGGAAGGTCTGGGCAAGGCTGGCTAGTGGCAGGGGACCTGCTGGGTCCTGCCCCTGGCCTGTGGGGCCTTTGAGCACATCCGGCCCTCTCCCGCTGGAAGACCTCCCCGGCTGCCTCCAAAGGCCAGTTTGCAAGCACTTCTGCCTGCTGTTCCCGCGACACGCGCACAATGCTCCCAAGCCCGCGAGAAAAGCGTTTCGGGGTGGTGTTCTCTCTGGGCCCAAGAAAGACCTCCCGGGCTGCCCCCAAAGCCGGATTGCAAGCACTCCCACTCGCTGTTCCCGCCATCCGTGCAAATGCTCCAAGCCCAGGAGAAAAGCGCTTCGGGGTGGTGCTCTCTCCCGGCCCTTGGAAGACCTCCCCGGCTGCCTCCAAAGGCCGGTTTGCAAGCACTCAATCCCGCTGTTCCCGCCAGCCGCGCACAATGCTCCCAAGCCCGGGAGAAAAGCGCTTCGGGGTGGTGCTCTCTCCCGGCCCTTGGAAGACCTCCCCGGCTGCCTCCAAAGGCTGGTTTTCAAGAACTCCCTCCCGCTGACCCGCCAGCCACACACAATGCTCCCAAGCCCGGGAGAAAAGCATTTTGGGGTGGTGCTCTCTCCGGGCCCTTGGAAGACCTCCCCGGCTGCCTACAAAGGCCGGTTTGCAAGCACTCATGTCCGCTGTTCCCGACAGCCGCGCACAATGCTCCCAATTCCGGGAGAAAAGCATTTTGGGGTGGTGTTCTCTCCGTGCCCATGGAAGACCTCCCCGGCTGCCTCCAAAGGCCGGTTTGCAAGCACTCCTGCCTGCTGTTCCCGCCACACGCGCACAATGCACCCAAGCCCGGGAGAAAAGCGCTTCGGGGTGGTGCTCTCTCCGGGCCTTTGGAAGACCTCCCCGGCTGCCTCCAAAGGCCGGTTTGCAAGGACTCCTTCCTGCTGTTCCCACCAGCCACGCACAATGCTCCCAATTCCGGGAGAAAAGTGCTTCGGGATGGTGTTCTCTCCGGGCCCTTGGAAGACCTCCCCGGCTGCCTCCAAAGGCCGGTTTGCAAGCACTCAGGCCCGCTGTTCCCGCCAGCCGCGTACAATGCTCCCTAGCCCGGGAGAAAAGCATTTTGGGGTGGTGCTCACTCCGGGCCCTTGAAAGACCTGCCCGGGTGCCTCCAAAGTCCGGTTTGCAAGAACTCATGCCCGCTGTTCCCGCCAGCCGCGCACAATGCTCCCAAGACCGGGAGAAATGCGCTTCGGGGTGGTGTTCTCTCCGTGCCCATGGAGGACCTCCCCGGCTGCCCCCAAAGGCCGGTTTGCAATCACTCCCACTCACTGTTCCGGCAAGCCACGCACATGCTCCAAAACACGGGAGAGAAGCGCTTTGGTGTGGTGCTCTCTCCCGGCCCTTGGAAGACTTCCCCGGCTGCCTCCAAAGGCCGGTTTGCAAGAACTCCCTCCCGCTGTCCCGCCAGCCGCACACAATGCTCCCAATCACGGGAGAAAAGCGCTTCGGGGTGGTGCTCTCTCAGGGCCCTTTGAAGACCTCCCCGGCTGCCTCCAATGGCCGGTATGCAAGCACTCATGCCCGCTGTTCCCACCAGCCGTGTACAATGCTCCCAAGCACGGGAGAAAAGCATTTTGGGGTGGTGCTCACTCCTTGCCCTTGGAAGACCTCCGCGCCTGCCTCCAAAGGCCGGTTTGCAAGGACTCCTGCCTGCTGTTCCCGCCACCCGCGCACACTGCTCCCAAGCCCGGGAGAAAAGCGCATCGGGGTGGTGTTCTCTCCGGGCCCATGGAGTACCTCCCCGGCTGCCTCCAAAGGCCGGTTTGAAAGCACTCCTGCCTGCTGTTCCCGCCACCCGCGCACACTGCTCCCAAGCCCGGGACAAAAGCGCTTCGGGGTGGTGCTCTCACCGGGCCCTTGCCCCTGAGCCAGGGGGCAATGCAGGGGGAACACACTCGCAGGCCAAGGCAGAACCACATGCACACGTCTGTTCCTGCCCCCTGCACCGGCAGAGAGCTCAGGGGAGCCAGAGTCTGTCAGGCAGCTGCTGGGCTGGCCGCCTGTGTGGGAAGGGGCAGAGCTGACCTAGGGGCAAGTTGGGCCTCTTGCTCTCCCTGCTGCCCTGAGGCTGCTGGGCCAAAGAGGTCTTGGGCATCCAGCCCCTTGCTGGTCCCTTCCCTCTGACGAGGCCCTCTGAGCTCCAGCACCTTGCAGTGTGGAGACAGCCCCTGCCAGCAACCTCCTCTCCAAGGAGGCCTCAACCGAGGCCTAGGCCCAGGGGAAAGGCACCAGCGGGGATGAGACTGGGGAGGCGCCCGGGCATGTCTGGACCCAGTCCCTGCAGCCTGCCCCTTGGTGGGGCTGTAACCCCGGAGACAGGAAGGTCTGGGCAAGGCTGGCCAGGGGCAGGGGCCCTGCTGGGTCCTGCCCCTGGCCTGTGGGGCCTCTGAGCACAACCTGCCCTCTCCCACTGGAAGACCTCCCCGGCTGCCTCCAAAGGCCGGTTTGCAAGCACTCCCGCCCACTGTTCCCACCAAGCACGCACAATGCTCCCAAGCCCGGGAGAAAAGCGCTTCGGGGTGGTGCTCTCTCCGGGCCCTTTCTCCTGAGCCTAGGGCAAGGCAGGGGGAACACACTCCCAGGCCAAGGCAGAACCACATGCCCACGTCTGTTCCTGTCCCCTGCACCGGCAGAGAGCTTGGGGGAGCCAGAGTCTGTCAGGCAGCTGCTGGGTTGGCCGCCTGTGTGGGAAGGGGCAGAGCCGCCCTAGGGGCAAGATGGGCCTCTTGCTCTCCCTGCTGCCCTGAGGCTGCTGGGCCAAAGACGCCTTGGGCATCCAGCCCCTTACTGGTCCCTTCCCTCTGACGAGGCCCTCTGAGCTCCAGCACCTTGCAGTGTGGAGACAGCCCCTGCCAGCAACCTCCTCTCCAAGGAGGCCTCAACCGAGGCCTAGGCCCAGGGGAAAGGCGCCAGCGGGGATGAGCCAGGGGAGGCGCCCGGGCATGTCTGGACCCAGTCCCCGCAGCCTGCCCCTTGGTGGGGTAGTACCCCCGGAGGCCAGGAAGGTCTGGGCTATTCTGGCCAGGGGCAGGGGCCCTGCTGGGTCCTGCCCCTGGCCTGTGGGGCCTCTGAGCACATCCGGCCCTCTCCCACTGGAAGACCTCCCCGGCTGCCTCCAAACGCCGGTTTGCAAGCACTCCCGCCCACTGTTCCCCCAGGCGTGCACAATGCTCCCAAGCCCGGGAGAAAAGCGCTTCAGGGTGGTGCTCTCTCCGGGCCCTTGCCCCTGAGCCTGGGGGCAAGGCAGGGTGTCCACAATCCCAGGCCAAGGCAGAACCACATGCACACGTCTGATCTGCCCCCTGCATCGGCAGAGAGCTCGGGGGAGCCAGAGTCTGTCAGGCAGCTGCTGGGTTGGCCGCCTGTGTGGGAAGGGGCAGAGCCGACCTAGGGGCAAGTTGGGCCTCTTGCTCTCCCTGCTGCCCTGAGGCTGCTGGGCCAAAGAGGTCTTGGGCATCCAGCCCCTTGCTGGTCCCTTCCCTCTGACAAGGCCCTCTGAGCTCCAGCACCTTGCAGTGTGGAGACAGCCCCTGCCAGCAACCTCCTCTCCAAGGAGGCCTCAACCGAGGCCTAGGCCCAGGGGAAAGGCACCAGCGGGGATGAGCCCGGCGAGGCGCCCCGGCATGTCTGTACCCAGTCCCCTCAGCCTGCCCCTTGGTGGGGCAGTACCCCCGGAGGCCAGGAAGGTCTGGGCAAGGCTGGCCAGGGGCAGGGGCCCTGCTGGGTCCTGCCCCTGGCCTGTGGGGCCTCTGAGCACAACCGGCCCTCTCCCACTGGAAGACCTCCCCGGCTGCCTCCAAAGGCCGGTTTGCAACACTCCCGCCCGCTGTTCCCGCCAGGCGCGCACAATGCTCCCAAGCCCGGGAGAAAAGCACTTCGGGGTGTTGCTCTCTCCGGCCCTTGCCCCTGAGCCTGGGGGCCAGGCAGTGGGTCCACACTCCCAGACCAAGGCAGAACCACATGCACACGTCTGTTCCTGACCCTTGCACCGGCAGAGAGCTCGGGGGAGCCAGAGTCTGTCAGGCTGCTGCTTGTCTGGCGGCCTTGTGAGCAGGGGCAGAGCCGACCTAGGGGCAAGTTGGGCCTCTTGCACTCCCTGCTGCCCTGAGGCTGCTGGGCCAAAGAGGACTTGGGCATCCAGCCCCTTGCTGGTCCCTTCCCTCTGACGAGGCCCTCTGAGCTCCAGCACCTTGCAGTGTGGAGACAGCCCCTGCCAGCAACCTCCTCTCCAAGGAGGCCTCAACCGAGGCCTAGGCCCAGGGGAAAGGCACCAGCGGGGATGAGCCAGGGGAGGCGCCCGGGCATGTCTGGACCCAGTCCCCGCAGCCTGCCCCTTGGTGGCGCAGTACCCCTGGAGGCCAGGAAGGTCTGGGCAAGGCTGGCCAGGGGAAGGGGCCCTGCTGGGTCCTGCTCCTAGCCTACGGGGCCTCTGAGCACAACCGTCCCTCTCCCAATGGAAGACCTCCCCGGCTGCCTCCAAAAGCCGGTTTGCAAGCACTCCTGCCCGCTGTTCCCGCCAGGCACTCAATGCTTCCAAACCCGGGAGAAAAGCGCTTCGGGGTGGTGCTCTTTCCGGGCCCTTGCCCCTGAGCCTGGGGGCCAGGCAGGGGTTCCACAATCCCAGGCCAAGTCAGAACCACATGCACACGTCTGTTCCTGCCCCCTGCACCGGCAGAGAGCTCGGGGGAGCCAGAGTCTGCCAGGCAGCTGCTGGGCTGGCCGCCTGTGTGGGAAGGGGCAGAGACGACCTAGGGGCAAGTTGGGCCTCTTGCTCTCCCTGCTGCCCTGAGGCTGCTGGGCCAAAGAGGTCTTGGGCATCCAGCCCCTTGCTGGTCCCTTCCCTCTAACGAGGCCCTCTGAGCTCCAGCACCTCACAGTGTGGAGACAGCCCCTGCCAGCAACCTCCTCTCCAAGGAGGCCTCACTGAGGCCTAGGCCCAGGGGAAAGGCACCAGCGGGGATGAGCCTGGGGAGGCGCCCGGGAATGTCTGGACCCAGTCCCCTCAGCCTGCGCCTTGGTGGCTCAGGACCCCTGGAGGCCAGGAAGGCTGGGCAAGGCTGGCCAGGTGCAGGCGCCCTGCTGGTTCCTGCCCCTGGCCTGTGGGGCCTCTGAGCACGACCGGCCCTCTCCCGCTGAAAGACCTCCCCGACTGCCTCCAAAGGCCGGTTTGCAAGCACTCCCGCACGCTGTTCCCGCCAGGCACGCACAATGCTCCCAAGCTCGGGAGAAAAGCGCTTCGGGGTGGTGCTCTCACCGGGCCCTTGCCCCTGAGCCTCGGGTCAATGCAGGGGGAACACACTCCCAGGCCAAGGCAGAACCACATGCACACGTCTGTTCCTGCCCCCTGCACCGGCAGAGAGCTCGGGGGAGCCAGAGTCTGTCAGGCAGCTGCTGGGCTGGCGGCCTGTGTGGGAACGGGCAGAGCCGACCTAGGGGCAAGTTGGGCCTCTTGCTCTCCCTGCTGCCCTGAGGCTGCTGGGCCAAAGAGGTCTTGGGCATCCAGCCCCTTGCTGGTCCCTTCCCTCTGACGAGGCCCTCTGAGCTCCAGCACCTTGCAGTGTGGAGACAGCCCCTGCCAGCAACCTCCTCTCCAAGGAGGCCTCAACCGAGGCCTAGGTCCAGGGGAAAGGCACCAGCGGGGATGAGCCTGGGGAGGCGCCCGGGCATGTCTGGACCCAGTCCCCGCAGCCTGCCCCTTGGTGGGGCAGTATCGCCGGAGGCCAGGAAGATCTGGGCAAGGCTGGCCAGGGGCAGGGGCCCTGCTGGGTCCTGCCCCTGGACTGTGGGGTCTCTGAGCACAACCGGCCCTCTCTCGCTGGAAGACCTCCCCGGCTGCCTCCAATGGCCTGTTTGCAAGCCCTCATGCCCGCTGTTCCCACCAGCCGCGCACAATGCTCCCAAGCCCGGGAGAAAAGCATTTTTGGGTGGTGCTCACTCCGGGCCCTTGGAAGACCTCCCCGGCTGCCTCCAAGGCCGGTTTGCAAGCACTTCTGCCTGCTGTTCCCGCCACCCATGGACAATGCTCCCAAGCCCGGGAGAAAAGCGTTTCGGGGTGGTGTTCTCTCTGGGCCCAAGAAAGACCTCCCGGGCTGCCCCCAAAGGCCGGTTTGCAAGCACTCCCAATCGCTGTTCCCGCCATCCGTGCAAATGCTCCAAGCCCAGGAGAAAAGCGCTTCGGGGTGGTGCTCTCTCCTGGCCCTTGGAAGACCTCCCAGGCTGCCTCCAAAGGCTGGTTTTCAAGAACTCCCTCCCGCTGTTCCCGCCAGCCGCGCACAATGCTCCCAAGCCCGGGAAAAAAGCGCTTCGGGGTGGTGCTCTCTCCGGGCCCTTACCCCTGAGCCTGGGGGCCAGGCAGGGGGTCCACACTCCCAGACCAAGGCAGAACCACATGCTCACGTCTGTTCCTGCACCCTGCACAGGCAGAGAGCTCGGGGGAGCCAGAGTCTGTCAGGCAGCTGCTGGGCTGGCCGCCTGTGTGGGAAGGGGCAGAGCCGACCTGGGGGCAAGTTGGGCCTCTTGCTCTCCCTGCTGCCCTGAGGCTGCTGGGCCAAAGACGTCTTGGGCATCCAGCCCCTTGCTGGTCCCTTCCCTCTGACGAGGCCCTCTGAGCTCCAGCACCTTGCAGTGTGGAGAGAGCCCCTGCAAACAACCTCCTCTCCAAGGAGGCCTCAACCGAGGCCTAGGCCCAGGGGAAAGGCACCAGCGCGGATGAGCCTGGGGAGGCGCCCGGGCATGTCTGGAACCAGTTCCCACAGCCTGCCCCTTGGTGGGGCAGTACCCCCGGAGGCCAGGAAGGTCTGGGCAAGGCTGGCTAGTGGCAGGGGACCTGCTGGGTCCTGCCCCTGGCCTGTTGGGCCTTTGAGCACATCCGGCCCTCTCCCGCTGGAAGACCTCCCCGGCTGCCTCCAAAGGCCGGTTTGCCAACACTCCCGCCCGCTGTTCCCGCCAGGCGCGCACAATGCTCCCAAGCCCGGGAGAAAAGCGCTTCGGAGTGGTGCTCTCTCCGGGCCCTTGCCCCTGAGCCTGGGGGCCAGGCAGGGGGTCCACACTCCCAGACCAAGGCAGAACCACATGCACACGTCTGTTCCTGCACCCTGCACAGGCAGAGAGCTCGGGGGAGCCAGAGTCTGTCAGGCAGCTGCTGGGCTGGCCGCCTGTGTGGGAAGGGGCAGAGCCGACCTGGGGGCAAGTTGGGCCTCTTGCTCTCCCTGCTGCCCTGAGGCTACTGGGCCAAAGACGTCTTGGGCATCCAGCCCCTTGCTGGTCCCTTCCCTCTGACGAGGCCCTCTGAGCTCCAGCACCTTGCAGTGTGGAGACAGCCCCTGCCAGCAACCTCTCTCCAAGGAGGCCTCAACCGAGGCCTAGGCCCAGGGGAAAGGCACCAGCGGGGATGAGCCAGGGGAAGCGCTCGGGCATGTCTGGACCCAGTCCCCGCAGCCTGCCCCTTGGTGGGGCAGTACCCCCGGAGGCGAGGAAGATCTGGGCAGGCTGGCCAGGGGCAGGGGCCCTGCTGGGTCCTGCCCCTGGCCTGTAGGGCCTCTGAGCAAAACCGTCCCTCTCTCGCTGGAAGACGTCCCCGGATGCCTCCAATGGCCAGTTTGCAAGCCCTCATGCCCGCTGTTCCCACCAGCCGCGCACAATGCTCCCTAGCCCGGGAGAAAAGCATTTTTGGGTGGTGCTCACTCCGGGCCCTTGGAAGACCTCCCTGGCTGCCTACAAGGCCGGTTTGCAAGCACTTCTGCCTGCTGTTCCCGCCACACGCGCACAATGCTCCCAAGCCCGCGAGAAAAGCGTTTCGGGGTGGTGTTCTCTCTGGGCCCAAGAAAGACCTCCCGGGCTGCCCCCAAAGGCCGGTTTGCAAGCACTCCCACTCGCTGTTCCCGCCATCCGTGCAAATGCTCCAAGCCCGGGAGAAAAGCGCTTCGGGGTGGTGCTCTCTCCCGGCCATTGGAAGACCTCCCCGGCTGCCTCCAAAGGCCGGTTTGCAAGCACTCAATCCCGCTGTTCCCGCCAGCCGCGCACAATGCTCCCAAGCCCGGGAGAAAAGCGCTTCGGGGTGGTGCTCTCTCCCGGCCCTTGGAAGACCTCCCCGGCTGCCTCCAAAGGCTGGTTTTCAAGAACTCCCTCCCGCTGACCCGCCAGCCGCACACAATGCTCCCAAGCCCGGGAGAAAAGCATTTTGGGGTGGTGCTCTCTCCGGGCCCTTGGAAGACCTCCCCGGCTGCCTACAAAGGCCGGTTTGCAAGCACTCATGTCCGCTGTTCCCGACAGCCGCGCACAATGCTCCCAATTCCGGGAGAAAAGCATTTTGGGGTGGTGCTCTCTCCGGGCCCTTGGAAGACCTCCCCGGCTGCCTCCAAAGGCCGGTGTGCAAGCACTCCCGCCCGCTGTTCCCGCCAGCCTCGCACAATGCTTCCAAGACCGGGAGAAAAGTGCTTCGGGGTGGTGCTCTCTCCGGGCCCTTGGAAGACCTCCCCGGCTGCCTACAAAGGCCGGTTTGCAAGCACTCATGTCCGCTGTTCCCGACAGCCGCGCACAATGCTCCCAATTCCGGGAGAAAAGCATTTTGGGGTGGTGTTCTCTCCGTGCCCATGGAAGACCTCCCCGGCTGCCTCCAAAGGCCGGTTTGCAAGCACTCCTGCCTGCTGTTCCCGCCACACGCGCACAATGCACCCAAGCCCGGGAGAAAAGCGCTTCGGGGTGGTGCTCTCTCCGGGCCTTTGGAAGACCTCCCCGGCTGCCTCCAAAGGCCGGTTTGCAAGGCTCCTTCCTGCTGTTCCCACCAGCCACGCACAATGCTCCCAATTCCGGGAGAAAAGTGCTTCGGGATGGTGTTCTCTCCGGGCCCTTGGAAGACCTCCCCGGCTGCCTCCAAAGGCCGGTTTGCAAGCACTCAGGCCCGCTGTTCCCGCCAGCCGCGTACAATGCTCCCTAGCCCGGGAGAAAAGCATTTTGGGGTGGTGCTCACTCCGGGCCCTTGAAAGACCTGCCCGGGTGCCTCCAAAGTCCGGTTTGCAAGAACTCATGCCCGCTGTTCCCGCCAGCCGCGCACAATGCTCCCAAGACCGGGAGAAATGCGCTTCGGGGTGGTGTTCTCTCCGTGCCCATGGAGGACCTCCCCGGCTGCCCCCAAAGGCCGGTTTGCCATCACTCCCACTCACTGTTCCGGCAAGCCACACACATGCTCCAAAACACGGGAGAGAAGCGCTTTGGTGTGGTGCTCTCTCCCGGCCCTTGGAAGACTTCCCCGGCTGCCTCCAAAGGCCGGTTTGCAAGAACTCCCTCCCGCTGTCCCGCCAGCCGCACACAATGCTCCCAATCACGGGAGAAAAGCGCTTCGGGGTGGTGCTCTCTCCGGGCCCTTGCCCCTGAGCCTGGGTGCCAGGCAGGGGGTCCACACTCCCAGGCCAATGCAGAACCACATGCACACGTCTGTTCCTGACCCCTGCACCGGCAGAAAGCTCGGGGGAGCCAGAGTCTGCCAGGCAGCTGCTGGGCTGGCCGCCTGTGTGGGAAGGGGCAGAGCCGACCTAGGGGCAAGTTGGGCCTCTTGCTCTCCCTGCTGCCCTGAGGCTACTGGGCCAAAGAGGTCTTGGGTATCCAGCCCCTTGCTGGTCCCTTCCCTCTGACGAGGCCCTCTGAGCTCCAGCACCTTGCAGTGTGGAGACAGCCCCTGCCAGCAACCTCCTCTCCAAGGAGGCCTCAACCGAGGCCTAGGCCCAGGGGAAAGGCACCAGCGGGGATGAGACAGGGGAGGCGCCCGGGCATGTCTGGACCCAGGCCCCGCAGGCTGCCCCTTGGTGAGGCAGTACCCCCGGAGGCCAGGAAGGTCTGGGCAAGGCTGGCCAGGGGCAGAGGCCCTGCTGGGTCCTGCCCCTGGCCTGTGGGGCCTCTGAGCATGACCGGTCCTCTCCCGCTGGAGACCTCCCCGACTGCCTCCAAAGGCCGGTTTGCCAACACTCGCGCACGCTGTTCCCACCAGGCACGCACAATGCTCCCAAGCCCGGGAAAAAAGCGCTTCAGGGTGGTGCTCTCTCCGGGCCCTTGCCCCTGAGCCTGGCGGCAATGCAGGGGGAACACACTCCCAGGTCAAGGTAGAACCACATGCACACGTCTGTTCCTACCCCCTGCACCGGCAGAGAGCTCGGGGGAGCCAGAGTCTGCCAGGCAGGTGCTGGGATGGCGGCCTGTGTGGGAAGGGGCAGAGCCGACCTAGGGGCAAGTTGGGCCTCTTGCTCTCCCTGCTGCCCTGAGGCTGCTGGGCTAAAGAGGTCTTTGGCATCCAGCCCCTTGCTGGTCCCTTCCCTCTGATGAGGCCCTCTGAGCTCCAGCACCTTGCAGTGTGGAGACAGCCCCTGCCAGCAACCTCCTCTCCAAGGAGGCCTCAACCGAGGCCTAGGCCCTGGGGAAAGGCACCAGCGGGGATGAGCCTGGGGAGGCGCCCGGCCATGTCTGGACTCAGTCCCCCCAACCTGCCCCTTGGTGGCGCAGTACCCCCGGAGGCCAGGAAGGTCTGGGCAAGGCTGCCAGGGGCAGTGACACTGCTGGGTCCTGCCCCTGGCCTGTGGGGCGTCTGAGCACAACCGGCACTCTCCCGCTGGAAGACCTCCCCGTCTGCCTCCAAAGGACGGTTTGCAAGCACTCCCACCAACTGTTCCCGCCAGGCACGCACAATGCTCCCAAGCCCGGGAGAAAAGCGCTTCGGGCTGGTGCTCTCTCCGGGCCCTTGCCCCTGAGCCTGGGGGCCAGGCAGGGGGAACACACTCCCAGGCCAAGGCAGAACGACATGCACACGTCTGTTCCTGCCCCCTGCACCGGCAGAGAGCTCGGGGGAGCCAGAGACTGCCAGGCTGCTGCTGGGCTGGCTGCCTGTGTGGGACGGGGCAGAGCCGACCTAGGGGCAAGTTGGGCCTCTTGCTCTCCCTGCTGCCCTGAGGCTGCTGGGTCAAAGAGGTCTTGGGAATCCAGCCCTTTGCTGGTCGCTTTCCTCTGACGAGGCCCTCTGAGCTCCAGCACCTTTCAGTGTGGAGACAGCCCCTGCCAGCAACCTCCTCTCCAAAGAGGCCTCAACCGAGGCCTACGCCCAGGGGAAAGGCACCAGCGGGGATGAGCCAGGGGAGGTGCCCGAGCATGTCTGGACCCAGTCCCCGCAGCCTGCCCCTTCGTGGGGCAGTACCCCCGGAGGCCAGGAAGGTCTGGGCAAGGCTGGCCAGGGGCAGAGGCCCTGCTGGGTCCTGCCCCTGGCCTGTGGGGCCTCTGAGCACAACCGGCCCTCTCCCACTGGAAGACCTCCCCGGGTGCCTCCAAAGTCCTGTTTGCAAACACTCCCGACCGCTGTTCACGCCAGGCTCGCACAATGCTCCCAAGCCCGGGAGAAAAGTGCTTTGGAGTGATGCTCTCTGCGGGCCCTTGCCCTTGAGCCTGGGTGCAAGGCAGGGGGAACACACTCCCAGGCCAAGGCAGAACCACATGCCCACGTCTGTTCCTCTCCCCTGCACCGGCAGAGAGCTTGGGGGAGCCAGAGTCTGTCAGGCAGCTGCTGGGTTGGCCGCCTGTGTGGGAAGGGGCAGAGCCGCCCTAGGGGCAAGTTGGGCCTCTTGCTCTCCCTGCTGCCCTTAGGCTGCTGGGCCATAGAGGTCTTGGGCATCCAGCCCCTTACTGGTCCCTTCCCTCTGACGAGGCCCTCTGAGCTCCAGCACCTTGCAGTGTGGAGACAGCCCCTGCCAGCAACCTCCTCTCCAAGGAGGCCTCAACCGAGGCCTAGGCCCAGGGGAAAGGCACCAGCGGGGATGAGCCAGGGGAGGCGTCCGAGCATGTCTGGACCCAGCCCCGCATCCTGCCCCTTGGTGGGGCAGTACCCCCGGAGGCCAGGAAGGTCTGGGCAAGGCTGGCCAGGGGCAGAGGCCCTGCTGGGTCCTGCCCCTGGCCTGTGGGGCCTCTGAGCACAACCGGCCCTCTCCCACTGGAAGACCTCCCCGGCTGCCGTCAAAGGCCGGTTTGCAAGCGCTCCCGCCCACTGTTCCCAGCAGGCGCGCACAATGCTCCCAGGCCCGGGAGAAAAGCGCTTCGGGGTGGTGGTCTCGCCGGGCCCTTGCCCCTGAGCCTGGGGGCAATGCAGGGGGAACACACTCCCAGGCCAAGGCAGAACCACATGCACACGTCTGTTCCTGCCCCTGCACCGGCAGAGAGCTCAGGGGAGCCAGAATCTGTCAGGCAGCTGCTGGGCTGGCCGCCTGTGTGGGAAGAGGCAGAGCCGACCTAGGGGCAAGTTGGGCCTCTTGCTCTCCCTGCTGCCCTGAGGCTGCTGGGCCAAAGAGGTCTTGGGCATCCAGCCCCTTGCTGGTCCCTTCCCTCTGACGAGGCCCTCTGAGCTCCAGCACCTTGCAGTGTAGAGACAGACCCTGCCAGCAACCTCCTCTCCAAGGAGGCCTCAACCGAGGCCTAGGCCCAGGGGAAAGGCACCAGCGGGGATGAGCCTGCGGAGGCGCCCGGGCATGTCTGGACCCAGTCCCCTCAGCCTGCCCCTTGGTGGGGCAGTACCCCCGGAGGCCAGGAAGGTCTGGGCAAGGCTGGCCAGGGGCAGGCGCCCTGCTGGGTCCTGCCCCTGGCCTCTGGGGCCTCTGAGCACAACCGGCCCTCTCCCACTGGAAGACCTCCCCGGGTGCCTCCAAAGGCCGGTTTGCAAGCACTCCCGCCCGCTGTTCCCGCCAGGCATGCACAATGCTCCCAAGCCGGGAGAAAAGCACTTCGGGGTGTTGCTCTCTCCGGGCCCTTGCCCCTGAGCCTGGGGGCCAGGCAGTGGGTCCACACTCCCAGGCCAAGGCAGAACCACATGCACACGTCTGTTCCTGACCCCTGCACCGGCAGAGAGCTCGGGGGAGCCAGAGTCTGTCAGGCAGCTGCTGGGCTGGCCGCCTGTGTGGGAAGGGGCAGAGCCGACCTGGGGGCAAGTTGGGCCTCTTGCTCTCCCTGCTTCCCTGAGGCTGCTGGGCCAAAGAGGTCTTGGGCATCCAGCCCCTTGCTGGTCCCTTCCCGCTGACGAGGCCCTCTGAGCTCCAGCACCTTGCAGTGTGGAGACAGCCCCTGCCAGCAACCTCCTCTCCAAGGAGGCCTCAACCGAGGCCTAGTCCCAGGGAAAGGCACCAGCGGGGATGAACCTGGGGAGGCGCCCGGGAATGTCTGGACCCAGTCCCCGCAGCCTGCCCCTTGGTGGGGCAGTACCCCCGGAGGCCAGGAAGGTCTGGGCAAGGCTGGCCAGGGGCAGGGGCCCTGCTGGGTCCTGACCCTGGCCAGTGGGGCCTCTGAGCACAACCGGCCCTCTTCCACTGGAAGACCTCCCCGGCTGCCTCCAAAGGCCGGTTTGCAAGCGCTCCTGCGCACTGTTCCCAGCAGGCGCGCACAATGCTCCCAAGCCCGGGAGAAAAGCGCTTCGGGGTGGTGCTCTCACCGGGCCCTTGCCCCTGAGCCTGGGGGCCAGGCAGGGGGAACACACTCCCAGGCCAAGGCAGAACCACATGCACACGTCTGTTCCTGCCCCCTACACCGGCAGAGAGCTCGGGGGAGCCAGAGACTGCCAGGCTGCTGCTGGGCTGGCTGCCTGTGTGGGACGGGGCAGAGCCGACCTAGGGGCAAGTTGGGCCTCTTGCTCTCCCTGCTGCCCTGAGGCTGCTGGGTCAAAGAGGTCTTGGGCATCCAGCCCTTTGCTGGTCCCTTCCCTCTGACGAGGCCCTCTGAGCTCCAGCACCTTGCAGTGTGGAGACAGCCCCTGCCAGCAACCTCCTCTCCAAAGAGGCCTCAACCGAGGCCTACGCCCAGGGGAAAGGTACCAGCGGGGATGATCCTGGGGAGGCGCACGGACATGTCTGGACCCAGTCCCCGCAGCCTGCCCCTTGGTGGGGCAGTACCCCCGGAGGCCAGGAAGGTCTGGGCAAGGCTGGCCAGGGGCAGGGGCCCTGCTGGGTCCTGACCCTGGCCTGTCGGGCCTCTGAGCACAACCGGCCCTCTCCCACTGGAAGACCTCCCCGGCTGCCTCCAAAGTCCTGTTTGCAAACACTCCCGCCCGCTGTTCACGCCAGGCTCGCACAATGCTCCCAATCCCGGGAGAAAAGTGCTTCGGGATGGTGCTCTCTCCGGGCCCTTGGAAGACCTCCCCGGCTACCTCCAAAGGCGGGTTTGCAAGTACTCATTCCCGCTGTTCCCGCCAGCTGCGCACAATGCTCCCAAGCCCGGGAGAAAAGCATTTTGGGGTGGTGCTCTCTCCGGGCCCTTGGAAGACCACCCCGGCTGCCTCAAAAGGCCGGTTTGCAAGCACTCAGGCCCGCTGTTCCCGCCAGCCGCGCACAATGCTCCCTAGCCCGGGAGAAAAGCATTTTGGGGTGGTGCTCACTCCGGGCCCTTGAAAGACCTGCCCGGCTGCCTCCAAAGTCCAGTTTGCAAGAACTCATGCCCGCTGTTCCCGCCAGCCGCGCACAATGCTCCCAAGACCGGGAGAAATGCGCTTCGGGGTGGTGTTCTCTCCGTGCCCATGGAGGACCTCCCCGGCTGCCCCCAAAGGCCGGTTTGCAATCACTCCCACTCACTGTTCCGGCCAGCCACGCACATGCTCCAAAACACGGGAGAGAAGCGCTTTGGGGTGGTGCTCTCTCCCGGCCCTTGGAAGACTTCCCTGGCTGCCTCCAAAGGCCGGTTTGCAAGAACTCCCTCCCGCTGTCCCGCCAGCCGCACACAATGCTCCCAAGCCCGGGAGAAAAGCGCTTCGGGGTGGTGCTCTCTCAGGGCCCTTTGAAGACCTCCCCAGTCGCCTCCAATGGCCGGTATGCAAGCACTCATGCCCGCTGTTCCCACCAGCCGTGTACAATGCTCCCCAGCCCGGGAGAAAAGCATTTTGGGGTGGTGATCAGTCCGGGCCCTTGGAAGACCTCCCCGGCTGCCTCCAAAGGACAGTTTGCAAGCACTCATGACCGCTGTTCCCGCCAGCCGCGCACAATTCTCCCAAGACCGTGAGAAAAGCGCGTCGGGGTGGTGTTCTCTCCGGGACCATGGAGGACGTCCCCGGCTGCCCCCAAAGCCGGTTTGCAAGCACTCCCACTCGCTGTTCCCGCCAGCCACACACAATGTTCCAAAACCCCGGAGAAAAGCGCTTCGGGGTGGTGCTCTCTCCGGGCCCTTGGAAGACTTCTCTGGCTGCCTCCTAAGGCCGGTTTGCAAGAACTCCCTCCCGCTGTCCCGCCAGCCGCACACAATGCTCCCAATCACGGGAGAAAAGCGCTTCGGGGTGGTGCTCTCTCAGTGCCCTTTGAAGACCTCCCCGGCTGCCTCCAATGGCAGGTATGCAAGCACTCATGCCCGCTGTTCCCACCAGCAGTGGACAATGCTCCCAAGCACGGGAGAAAAGCATTTTGGGGTGGTGCTCACTCCTTGCCCTTGGAAGACCTCCGCGCCTGCCTCCAAAGGCCGGTTTGCAAGCACTCCCAACCGCTGTTCCCGCCAGCCATGCAAATGCTCCCAAGCAGGGGAGAAAAGCATTTTCGGGTGGTGCTCTCTCCGGGCCCTTGCCCCTGTGCCTGGGGGCCAGGCAGGGGGTCCACATTCCCAGGCAAAGGCAGAACCACATGCACACGTCTGTTCCTGCCCCCTGCACCGGCAGAGATCTCGGGGGAGCCAGAGTCTGTCAGGCAGCTGCTGGGCTGGGGGCCTGTGTGGGAAGGGGTAGAGCCGACCTAGGGACAAGTTGGGCCTCTTGCTCTCCCTGCTGCCCTGAGGCTGCTGGGCCAAAGAGGGCTTGGACATCCAGCCCCTTGCTGGTCCCTTCCCTCTGACGAGGCCCTCTGAGCTCCAGCACCTTGCAGGGTGGAGACAGACCCTGCCATCAACCTCCTCTCCAAGGAGGCCTCATCGAGGCCTAGTCCCAGGGAAAGGCACCAGCGGGGATGAACCTGCGGAGGCGCCCGGGAATGTCTGGACCCATTCCCCGCAGCCTGCCCCTTGGTGGGGCAGTACCCCCGGAGGCCAGGAAGGTCTGGGCAAGGCGGCCAGGGGCAGGGGCCCTGCTGGGTCCTGCCCCTGGCCTGTGGGGCCTCTGAGCATGACCGGCCCTCTCCCGCTGGAAGACCTCCCCGACTGCCTCCAAAGGCCGGTTTGCCAACACTCGCGCCCGCTGTTCCCGCCAGGCACGCACAATGCTCCCATGCCCGGAAAAAAGCGCTTCGGGGTGGTGCTCTCTCCGGGCCCTTGTCCCTGAGACATGGGGCAATGCAGGGGGAACACACTCCCAGGCCAAGGCAGAACCACATGCACACGTCTGTTCTGCCCCCTGCACCGGCAGAGAGCTCGGGGGAGCCAGAGTCTGTCAGGCAGCTGCTGGGCTGGCCTCCTGTGTGGGAAGGGGCAGAGCCGACCTAGGGGCAAGTTGGGCCTCTTGCTCTCCCTGCTGCCCTGAGGCTGCTGGGCCAAAGAGGTCTTGGACATCCAGCTCCTTGCTGGTCCCTTCCCTCTGACGAGGCCCTCTGAGCTCCAGCACCTTGCAGTGTGGAGACAGCCCCTGCCAGCAACCTCCTCTGCAACGAGGCCTCAACCGAGGCCTAGTCCCAGGGAAAGGCACCAGCGGGGATGAACCTGCGGAGGCGCCCGGGAATGTCTGGACCCAGTCCCCGCAGCCTGCCCCTTGGTGGGGCAGTACCCCCGGAGGCCAGGAAGGTCTGGGCAAGGCTGGCCAGGGGCAGGGGCCCTGCTGGGTCCTGCCCCTGGCCTGTGGGTCCTCTGAGCATGACCGTCCCTCTCCCGCTGGAAGACCTCCCCGACTGCCTCCAAAGGCCGGTTTGCCAACACTCGCGCCCGCTGTTCCCGCCTGGCACGCACAATGCTCCCAAGCCCGGGAAAAAAGCGCTTCGGGGTGGTGCTCTCTCCGGGCCCTTGCCCCTGAGCCTGGGGGCAATGCAGGGGGAACACACTCCCAGGCCAAGGCAGAACCACATGCACACGTCTGTTCCTGGCCCCTGCACCGGCAGAGAGCTCGGGGGAGCCAGAGTCTGCCAGGCAGCTGCTGGGCTGGCGGGCTGTGTGGGAAGGGGCAGAGCCGACCTAGGAGCAAGTTGGGCCTCTTGCTCTCCCTGCCTCCCTGAGGCTGCTGGGCCAAAGAGGTCTTGGACATCCAGCCCCTTGCTGATCCCTTCCCTCTGACGAGGCCCTCTGAGCTCCAGCACCTTGCAGTGTGGAGACAGCCCCTGCCAGCAACCTCCTCTCCAAGGAGGCCTCAACCGAGGCCTCGGCCCAGGGGAAAGGCACCATCGGGGATGAGCCTGGGGAGGCGCCCGGCCATGTCTGGGCCCAGTCCCCGCAGCCTGACCCTTGGTGGGGCAGTACCTCCGGAGGCCAGGAAGGTCTGGGCAAGGCTCCCAGGGGCAGGGACTCTGCTGGGTCCTGCCCCTGGCCTGTGGGGCCTCTGAGCAAAACCGGCACTCTCCCACTGGAAGACCTCCCCGTCTGCCTCCAAAGGCCGGTTTGCAAGCACTCCCGCCCGCTGTTCCCGCCAGGCACGCACAATGCTCCCAAGCCCGGGAGAAAAGCGCTTCGGGGTGGTGCTCTCTCCGGGCCCTTGCCCCTGAGCCTGGGGGCCAGGCAGGGGGAACACACTTCCAGGCCAAGGCAGAACCACATGCACACGTCTGTTCCTGCCCCCTACACCGGCAGAGAGCTCGGGGGAGCCAGAGACTACCAGGCTGCTGCTGGGCTGACTGCCTGTGTGGGACGGGGCAGAGCCGAACTAGGGGCAAGTTGGGCCTCTTGCTCTCCCTGCTGCCCTGAGGCTGCTGGGTCAAAGAGGTCTTGGGCATCCAGCCCCTTGCTGGTCCCTTCCCTCTGAAGAGGCCCTCTGAGGTCGAGCACCTTGCAGTGTGGAGACAGCCCCTGCTAGCAACCTCCTCTCCAAGGAGGCCTCAACCGAGGCCTAGGACCAGGGGAAAGGCACCAGCGGGGATGAGCCTGGGGAGGCGCCCGGGAATGTCTGGACCCAGTCCCCGCAGCCTGCCCCTTGGTGGGGCAGTACCCCCGGAGGCCAGGAAGGTCTGGGCAAGGATGGCCAGGGGCAGGGGCCCTGCTGGGTCCTACCCCTGGCCTGTGGGGCCTCTGAGCACAACCGGCCCTCTCCCACTGGAAGACCTCCCTGGCTCCATCCAAAGGCCGGTTTGCAAGCACTCCCGCCCACTGTTCCCACCAGGCGTGCACAATGCACCCAATCCCGGGAGAAAAGCGCTTCGGTGTGGTGCTCTCTCCGGACTCTTGCCCCTGAGCCTGGGGGCCAGGCAGGGGGTCCACACTCCCAGGCGAAGGCAGAACCATATGCACACGTCTGTTCCTGCCCCTTGCACCAGCAGAGAGCTCAGGGGAGCCCGAGTCTGTCAGGCAACTGCTGGGCTGGCCGCTTGTGTGGGAAGGGGCAGAGCCGACCTAGGGGCAAGTTGGGCCTCTTGCTCTCCCTGCTGCCCTGAGGCTGCTAGGCCAAAGAGGTCTTGGGCATCCAGCCCCTTGCTGGTCCCTTCCCTCTGACGAGGCCCTCTGAGCTCCAGCACCTTGCAGTGTGGAG
This sequence comes from Dama dama, assembly GCF_033118175.1. Taxonomy (NCBI): domain Eukaryota; kingdom Metazoa; phylum Chordata; class Mammalia; order Artiodactyla; family Cervidae; genus Dama; species Dama dama. Next base: position 2,113,731 of record NW_026870900.1, read on the forward strand.
ACAGCCCCTGCCAGCAACCTCCTCACCAAGGAGGCCTGAACCGAGGCCTAGGCCCAGGGGAAAGGCACCAGCGGGGATGAGACTGGGGAGGCGCCCGGGCATGTCTTGACCCAGACCCCGCAGCCTGCCCCTTGGTGGCACAGTACCTCCGGAGGCCAGGAAGGTCTGGGCAAGGCTGGTCAGGGGCAGAGGCCCTGCTGGGTCCTGTCCCTGGCCTGTGGGGCCTCTGAGCACAACCAGCCCTCTCCCACTGGAAGACCTCCCCGGCTGCCTCCAAAGGCCGGTTTGCAAGCACTCCCGCCCACTGTTCCCGCCAGACACGCACAATGCTCCCAAGCCCGGGAGAAAAGCGCTTCGGGGTGGTGCTCTCTCCGTGCCCTTTCCCCAGAGCCTGGGGGCGAGGCAGGGGTTCCACAATCCCAGGCCAAGTCAGAACCACATGCACACGTCTGTTCCTGCCCCCTGCACCGGCAGAGAGCTCTGGGGAGCCAGAGTCTGCCAGGCAGCTGCTGGGCTGGCTGCCTGTGTGGGAAGGGGCAGAGCCGACCTAGGGGCAAGTTGGGCCTCTTGCTCTCCCTGCTGCCCTGAGGCTGCTGGGCCAAAGAGGTCTTGGGCATCCAGCCCCTTGCTGGTCCCTTCCCTCTGACGAGGCCCTCTGAGATCCAGCACCTCGCAGTGTGGAGACAGCCCCTGCCAGCATCCTCCTCTGCAACGAGGCCTCAACCGAGGCCTAGGCCCAGGGGAAAGGCACAAGCGGGGATGAGCCAGGGGAGGCGCCCGGGCATGTCTGGACCCTGTCCCCGCAGCCTGCCCCTTGGTGGGGCAGTACCCCCGGAGGCCAGGAAGGTCTGGGCAAGGCTGGCCATGGGCAGGGGCCCTGGGGGTCCTGCCCCTGGCCTGTGGGGCCTCTGAGCACAACCGGCCCTCTCCAACTGGAAGACCTCCCCGGCTGTATCCAAAGGCCAGTTTGCAAGCACTCCCGCCCACTGTTTCCGCCAGGTGCGCACAATGCTCCCAAGCCCGGGAGAAAAGTATTTTTGTGTGGTGCTCACTCCGGGCCCTTGGAAGACCTCCCTGGCTGCCTCCAAGGCCGGTTTGCAAGCACTTCTGCCTGCTGTTCCCACCAGCCGGGCACAATGCTCCCTAGCCCGGGAGAAAAGCATTTTTGGGTGGTGCTCACTCCGGGCCCTTGGAAGACCTCCCTGGCTGCCTACAAGGCCGGTTTGCAAGCACTTCTGCCTGCTGTTCCCGCCACACGCGCACAATGCTCCCAAGCCCGGGAGAAAAGCGTTTCGGGGTGGTGTTCTCTCTGGGCCCAAGAAAGACCTCCCGGGCTGCCCCCAAAGGCCGGTTTGCAAGCACTCCCACTCGCTGTTCCCGCCATCCGTGCAAATGCTCCAAGCCCAGGAGAAAAGCGCTTCGGGGTGGTGCTCTCTCCCGGCCCTTGGAAGACCTCCCCGGCTGCCTCCAAAGGCTGGTTTTCAAGGACTCCCCCCGCTGTCCCGCCAGCCGCACACAATGCTCCCAATCACGGGAGAAAAGCGCTTCGGGGTGGTGATCTCTCCGGGCCCTTGGAAGACCTCCCCGGCTGCCTCCAAAGGCCGGTTTGCAAGCACTCAATCCCGCTGTTCCCGCCCGCCGCGCACAATGCTCCCAAGCCCGGGAGAAAAGCGCTTCGGGGTGGTGCTCTCTCCCGGCCCTTGGAAGACCTCCCCGGCTGCCTCCAAAGGCCGGTTTGCAAGCACTCAATGCCGCTGTTCCCGCCAGCCGCGCACAATGATCCCAAGCCCGGGAGAAAAGCGCTTCGGGGTGGTGCTCTCTCCGGGCCTTTGGAAGACCTCCCCGGCTGCCTCCAAAGGCCGGTTTGCAAGGACTCCTTCCTGCTGTTCCCACCAGCCACGCACAATGCTCCCAATTCCGGGAGAAAAGTGCTTCGGGATGGTGTTCTCTCCGGGCCCTTGGAAGACCTCCCCGGCTGCCTCCAAAGGCCGGTTTGCAAGCACTCAGGCCCGCTGTTCCCGCCAGCCGCGTACAATGCTCCCTAGCCCGGGAGAAAAGCATTTTGGGGTGGTGCTCACTCCGGGCCCTTGAAAGACCTGCCCGGGTGCCTCCAAAGTCCGGTTTGCAAGAACTCATGCCCGCTGTTCCCGCCAGCCGCGCACAATGCTCCCAAGACCGGGAGAAATGCGCTTCGGGGTGGTGTTCTCTCCGTGCCCATGGAGGACCTCCCCGGCTGCCCCCAAAGGCCGGTTTGCAATCACTCCCACTCACTGTTCCGGCAAGCCACGCACATGCTCCAAAACACGGGAGAGAAGCGCTTTGGTGTGGTGCTCTCTCCCGGCCCTTGGAAGACTTCCCCGGCTGCCTCCAAAGGCCGGTTTGCAAGAACTCCCTCCCGCTGTCCCGCCAGCCGCACACAATGCTCCCAATCACGGGAGAAAAGCGCTTCGGGGTGGTGCTCTCTCAGGGCCCTTTGAAGACCTCCCCGGCTGCCTCCAATGGCCGGTATGCAAGCACTCATGCCCGCTGTTCCCACCAGCCGTGTACAATGCTCCCAAGCACGGGAGAAAAGCATTTTGGGGTGGTGCTCACTCCTTGCCCTTGGAAGACCTCCGCGCCTGCCTCCAAAGGCCGGTTTGCAAGGACTCCTGCCTGCTGTTCCCGCCACCCGCGCACACTGCTCCCAAGCCCGGGAGAAAAGCGCATCGGGGTGGTGTTCTCTCCGGGCCCATGGAGTACCTCCCCGGCTGCCTCCAAAGGCCGGTTTGAAAGCACTCCTGCCTGCTGTTCCCGCCACCCGCGCACACTGCTCCCAAGCCCGGGACAAAAGCGCTTCGGGGTGGTGCTCTCACCGGGCCCTTGCCCCTGAGCCAGGGGGCAATGCAGGGGGAACACACTCGCAGGCCAAGGCAGAACCACATGCACACGTCTGTTCCTGCCCCCTGCACCGGCAGAGAGCTCAGGGGAGCCAGAGTCTGTCAGGCAGCTGCTGGGCTGGCCGCCTGTGTGGGAAGGGGCAGAGCTGACCTAGGGGCAAGTTGGGCCTCTTGCTCTCCCTGCTGCCCTGAGGCTGCTGGGCCAAAGAGGTCTTGGGCATCCAGCCCCTTGCTGGTCCCTTCCCTCTGACGAGGCCCTCTGAGCTCCAGCACCTTGCAGTGTGGAGACAGCCCCTGCCAGCAACCTCCTCTCCAAGGAGGCCTCAACCGAGGCCTAGGCCCAGGGGAAAGGCACCAGCGGGGATGAGACTGGGGAGGCGCCCGGGCATGTCTGGACCCAGTCCCTGCAGCCTGCCCCTTGGTGGGGCTGTAACCCCGGAGACAGGAAGGTCTGGGCAAGGCTGGCCAGGGGCAGGGGCTCTGCTGGGTCCTGCCCCTGGCCTGTGGGGCCTCTGAGCACAACCTGCCCTCTCCCACTGGAAGACCTCCCCGGCTGCCTCCAAAGGCCGGTTTGCAAGCACTCCCGCCCACTGTTCCCACCAAGCACGCACAATGCTCCCAAGCCCGGGAGAAAAGCGCTTCGGGGTGGTGCTCTCTCCGGGCCCTTTCTCCTGAGCCTAGGGCAAGGCAGGGGGAACACACTCCCAGGCCAAGGCAGAACCACATGCCCACGTCTGTTCCTGTCCCCTGCACCGGCAGAGAGCTTGGGGGAGCCAGAGTCTGTCAGGCAGCTGCTGGGTTGGCCGCCTGTGTGGGAAGGGGCAGAGCCGCCCTAGGGGCAAGATGGGCCTCTTGCTCTCCCTGCTGCCCTGAGGCTGCTGGGCCAAAGACGCCTTGGGCATCCAGCCCCTTACTGGTCCCTTCCCTCTGACGAGGCCCTCTGAGCTCCAGCACCTTGCAGTGTGGAGACAGCCCCTGCCAGCAACCTCCTCTCCAAGGAGGCCTCAACCGAGGCCTAGGCCCAGGGGAAAGGCGCCAGCGGGGATGAGCCAGGGGAGGCGCCCGGGCATGTCTGGACCCAGTCCCCGCAGCCTGCCCCTTGGTGGGGTAGTACCCCCGGAGGCCAGGAAGGTCTGGGCTATTCTGGCCAGGGGCAGGGGCCCTGCTGGGTCCTGCCCCTGGCCTGTGGGGCCTCTGAGCACATCCGGCCCTCTCCCACTGGAAGACCTCCCCGGCTGCCTCCAAACGCCGGTTTGCAAGCACTCCCGCCCACTGTTCCCCCAGGCGTGCACAATGCTCCCAAGCCCGGGAGAAAAGCGCTTCAGGGTGGTGCTCTCTCCGGGCCCTTGCCCCTGAGCCTGGGGGCAAGGCAGGGTGTCCACAATCCCAGGCCAAGGCAGAACCACATGCACACGTCTGATCTGCCCCCTGCATCGGCAGAGAGCTCGGGGGAGCCAGAGTCTGTCAGGCAGCTGCTGGGTTGGCCGCCTGTGTGGGAAGGGGCAGAGCCGACCTAGGGGCAAGTTGGGCCTCTTGCTCTCCCTGCTGCCCTGAGGCTGCTGGGCCAAAGAGGTCTTGGGCATCCAGCCCCTTGCTGGTCCCTTCCCTCTGACAAGGCCCTCTGAGCTCCAGCACCTTGCAGTGTGGAGACAGCCCCTGCCAGCAACCTCCTCTCCAAGGAGGCCTCAACCGAGGCCTAGGCCCAGGGGAAAGGCACCAGCGGGGATGAGCCCGGCGAGGCGCCCCGGCATGTCTGTACCCAGTCCCCTCAGCCTGCCCCTTGGTGGGGCAGTACCCCCGGAGGCCAGGAAGGTCTGGGCAAGGCTGGCCAGGGGCAGGGGCCCTGCTGGGTCCTGCCCCTGGCCTGTGGGGCCTCTGAGCACAACCGGCCCTCTCCCACTGGAAGACCTCCCCGGCTGCCTCCAAAGGCCGGTTTGCAACACTCCCGCCCGCTGTTCCCGCCAGGCGCGCACAATGCTCCCAAGCCCGGGAGAAAAGCACTTCGGGGTGTTGCTCTCTCCGGCCCTTGCCCCTGAGCCTGGGGGCCAGGCAGTGGGTCCACACTCCCAGACCAAGGCAGAACCACATGCACACGTCTGTTCCTGACCCTTGCACCGGCAGAGAGCTCGGGGGAGCCAGAGTCTGTCAGGCTGCTGCTTGTCTGGCGGCCTTGTGAGCAGGGGCAGAGCCGACCTAGGGGCAAGTTGGGCCTCTTGCACTCCCTGCTGCCCTGAGGCTGCTGGGCCAAAGAGGACTTGGGCATCCAGCCCCTTGCTGGTCCCTTCCCTCTGACGAGGCCCTCTGAGCTCCAGCACCTTGCAGTGTGGAGACAGCCCCTGCCAGCAACCTCCTCTCCAAGGAGGCCTCAACCGAGGCCTAGGCCCAGGGGAAAGGCACCAGCGGGGATGAGCCAGGGGAGGCGCCCGGGCATGTCTGGACCCAGTCCCCGCAGCCTGCCCCTTGGTGGCGCAGTACCCCTGGAGGCCAGGAAGGTCTGGGCAAGGCTGGCCAGGGGAAGGGGCCCTGCTGGGTCCTGCTCCTAGCCTACGGGGCCTCTGAGCACAACCGTCCCTCTCCCAATGGAAGACCTCCCCGGCTGCCTCCAAAAGACGGTTTGCAAGCACTCCTGCCCGCTGTTCCCGCCAGGCACTCAATGCTTCCAAACCCGGGAGAAAAGCGCTTCGGGGTGGTGCTCTTTCCGGGCCCTTGCCCCTGAGCCTGGGGGCCAGGCAGGGGTTCCACAATCCCAGGCCAAGTCAGAACCACATGCACACGTCTGTTCCTGCCCCCTGCACCGGCAGAGAGCTCGGGGGAGCCAGAGTCTGCCAGGCAGCTGCTGGGCTGGCCGCCTGTGTGGGAAGGGGCAGAGACGACCTAGGGGCAAGTTGGGCCTCTTGCTCTCCCTGCTGCCCTGAGGCTGCTGGGCCAAAGAGGTCTTGGGCATCCAGCCCCTTGCTGGTCCCTTCCCTCTAACGAGGCCCTCTGAGCTCCAGCACCTCGCAGTGTGGAGACAGCCCCTGCCAGCAACCTCCTCTCCAAGGAGGCCTCACTGAGGCCTAGGCCCAGGGGAAAGGCACCAGCGGGGATGAGCCTGGGGAGGCGCCCGGGAATGTCTGGACCCAGTCCCCTCAGCCTGCGCCTTGGTGGCTCAGGACCCCTGGAGGCCAGGAAGGCTGGGCAAGGCTGGCCAGGTGCAGGCGCCCTGCTGGTTCCTGCCCCTGGCCTGTGGGGCCTCTGAGCACGACCGGCCCTCTCCCGCTGAAAGACCTCCCCGACTGCCTCCAAAGGCCGGTTTGCAAGCACTCCCGCACGCTGTTCCCGCCAGGCACGCACAATGCTCCCAAGCTCGGGAGAAAAGCGCTTCGGGGTGGTGCTCTCACCGGGCCCTTGCCCCTGAGCCTCGGGTCAATGCAGGGGGAACACACTCCCAGGCCAAGGCAGAACCACATGCACACGTCTGTTCCTGCCCCCTGCACCGGCAGAGAGCTCGGGGGAGCCAGAGTCTGTCAGGCAGCTGCTGGGCTGGCGGCCTGTGTGGGAACGGGCAGAGCCGACCTAGGGGCAAGTTGGGCCTCTTGCTCTCCCTGCTGCCCTGAGGCTGCTGGGCCAAAGAGGTCTTGGGCATCCAGCCCCTTGCTGGTCCCTTCCCTCTGACGAGGCCCTCTGAGCTCCAGCACCTTGCAGTGTGGAGACAGCCCCTGCCAGCAACCTCCTCTCCAAGGAGGCCTCAACCGAGGCCTAGGTCCAGGGGAAAGGCACCAGCGGGGATGAGCCTGGGGAGGCGCCCGGGCATGTCTGGACCCAGTCCCCGCAGCCTGCCCCTTGGTGGGGCAGTATCGCCGGAGGCCAGGAAGATCTGGGCAAGGCTGGCCAGGGGCAGGGGCCCTGCTGGGTCCTGCCCCTGGACTGTGGGGTCTCTGAGCACAACCGGCCCTCTCTCGCTGGAAGACCTCCCCGGCTGCCTCCAATGGCCTGTTTGCAAGCCCTCATGCCCGCTGTTCCCACCAGCCGCGCACAATGCTCCCAAGCCCGGGAGAAAAGCATTTTTGGGTGGTGCTCACTCCGGGCCCTTGGAAGACCTCCCCGGCTGCCTCCAAGGCCGGTTTGCAAGCACTTCTGCCTGCTGTTCCCGCCACCCATGGACAATGCTCCCAAGCCCGGGAGAAAAGCGTTTCGGGGTGGTGTTCTCTCTGGGCCCAAGAAAGACCTCCCGGGCTGCCCCCAAAGGCCGGTTTGCAAGCACTCCCAATCGCTGTTCCCGCCATCCGTGCAAATGCTCCAAGCCCAGGAGAAAAGCGCTTCGGGGTGGTGCTCTCTCCTGGCCCTTGGAAGACCTCCCAGGCTGCCTCCAAAGGCTGGTTTTCAAGAACTCCCTCCCGCTGTTCCCGCCAGCCGCGCACAATGCTCCCAAGCCCGGGAGAAAAGCGCTTCGGGGTGGTGCTCTCTCCGGGCCCTTACCCCTGAGCCTGGGGGCCAGGCAGGGGGTCCACACTCCCAGACCAAGGCAGAACCACATGCTCACGTCTGTTCCTGCACCCTGCACAGGCAGAGAGCTCGGGGGAGCCAGAGTCTGTCAGGCAGCTGCTGGGCTGGCCGCCTGTGTGGGAAGGGGCAGAGCCGACCTGGGGGCAAGTTGGGCCTCTTGCTCTCCCTGCTGCCCTGAGGCTGCTGGGCCAAAGACGTCTTGGGCATCCAGCCCCTTGCTGGTCCCTTCCCTCTGACGAGGCCCTCTGAGCTCCAGCACCTTGCAGTGTGGAGAGAGCCCCTGCAAACAACCTCCTCTCCAAGGAGGCCTCAACCGAGGCCTAGGCCCAGGGGAAAGGCACCAGCGCGGATGAGCCTGGGGAGGCGCCCGGGCATGTCTGGAACCAGTTCCCACAGCCTGCCCCTTGGTGGGGCAGTACCCCCGGAGGCCAGGAAGGTCTGGGCAAGGCTGGCTAGTGGCAGGGGACCTGCTGGGTCCTGCCCCTGGCCTGTTGGGCCTTTGAGCACATCCGGCCCTCTCCCGCTGGAAGACCTCCCCGGCTGCCTCCAAAGGCCGGTTTGCCAACACTCCCGCCCGCTGTTCCCGCCAGGCGCGCACAATGCTCCCAAGCCCGGGAGAAAAGCGCTTCGGAGTGGTGCTCTCTCCGGGCCCTTGCCCCTGAGCCTGGGGGCCAGGCAGGGGGTCCACACTCCCAGACCAAGGCAGAACCACATGCACACGTCTGTTCCTGCACCCTGCACAGGCAGAGAGCTCGGGGGAGCCAGAGTCTGTCAGGCAGCTGCTGGGCTGGCCGCCTGTGTGGGAAGGGGCAGAGCCGACCTGGGGGCAAGTTGGGCCTCTTGCTCTCCCTGCTGCCCTGAGGCTACTGGGCCAAAGACGTCTTGGGCATCCAGCCCCTTGCTGGTCCCTTCCCTCTGACGAGGCCCTCTGAGCTCCAGCACCTTGCAGTGTGGAGACAGCCCCTGCCAGCAACCTCTCTCCAAGGAGGCCTCAACCGAGGCCTAGGCCCAGGGGAAAGGCACCAGCGGGGATGAGCCAGGGGAAGCGCTCGGGCATGTCTGGACCCAGTCCCCGCAGCCTGCCCCTTGGTGGGGCAGTACCCCCGGAGGCGAGGAAGATCTGGGCAGGCTGGCCAGGGGCAGGGGCCCTGCTGGGTCCTGCCCCTGGCCTGTAGGGCCTCTGAGCAAAACCGTCCCTCTCTCGCTGGAAGACGTCCCCGGATGCCTCCAATGGCCAGTTTGCAAGCCCTCATGCCCGCTGTTCCCACCAGCCGCGCACAATGCTCCCTAGCCCGGGAGAAAAGCATTTTTGGGTGGTGCTCACTCCGGGCCCTTGGAAGACCTCCCTGGCTGCCTACAAGGCCGGTTTGCAAGCACTTCTGCCTGCTGTTCCCGCCACACGCGCACAATGCTCCCAAGCCCGCGAGAAAAGCGTTTCGGGGTGGTGTTCTCTCTGGGCCCAAGAAAGACCTCCCGGGCTGCCCCCAAAGGCCGGTTTGCAAGCACTCCCACTCGCTGTTCCCGCCATCCGTGCAAATGCTCCAAGCCCGGGAGAAAAGCGCTTCGGGGTGGTGCTCTCTCCCGGCCATTGGAAGACCTCCCCGGCTGCCTCCAAAGGCCGGTTTGCAAGCACTCAATCCCGCTGTTCCCGCCAGCCGCGCACAATGCTCCCAAGCCCGGGAGAAAAGCGCTTCGGGGTGGTGCTCTCTCCCGGCCCTTGGAAGACCTCCCCGGCTGCCTCCAAAGGCTGGTTTTCAAGAACTCCCTCCCGCTGACCCGCCAGCCGCACACAATGCTCCCAAGCCCGGGAGAAAAGCATTTTGGGGTGGTGCTCTCTCCGGGCCCTTGGAAGACCTCCCCGGCTGCCTACAAAGGCCGGTTTGCAAGCACTCATGTCCGCTGTTCCCGACAGCCGCGCACAATGCTCCCAATTCCGGGAGAAAAGCATTTTGGGGTGGTGCTCTCTCCGGGCCCTTGGAAGACCTCCCCGGCTGCCTCCAAAGGCCGGTGTGCAAGCACTCCCGCCCGCTGTTCCCGCCAGCCTCGCACAATGCTTCCAAGACCGGGAGAAAAGTGCTTCGGGGTGGTGCTCTCTCCGGGCCCTTGGAAGACCTCCCCGGCTGCCTACAAAGGCCGGTTTGCAAGCACTCATGTCCGCTGTTCCCGACAGCCGCGCACAATGCTCCCAATTCCGGGAGAAAAGCATTTTGGGGTGGTGTTCTCTCCGTGCCCATGGAAGACCTCCCCGGCTGCCTCCAAAGGCCGGTTTGCAAGCACTCCTGCCTGCTGTTCCCGCCACACGCGCACAATGCACCCAAGCCCGGGAGAAAAGCGCTTCGGGGTGGTGCTCTCTCCGGGCCTTTGGAAGACCTCCCCGGCTGCCTCCAAAGGCCGGTTTGCAAGGCTCCTTCCTGCTGTTCCCACCAGCCACGCACAATGCTCCCAATTCCGGGAGAAAAGTGCTTCGGGATGGTGTTCTCTCCGGGCCCTTGGAAGACCTCCCCGGCTGCCTCCAAAGGCCGGTTTGCAAGCACTCAGGCCCGCTGTTCCCGCCAGCCGCGTACAATGCTCCCTAGCCCGGGAGAAAAGCATTTTGGGGTGGTGCTCACTCCGGGCCCTTGAAAGACCTGCCCGGGTGCCTCCAAAGTCCGGTTTGCAAGAACTCATGCCCGCTGTTCCCGCCAGCCGCGCACAATGCTCCCAAGACCGGGAGAAATGCGCTTCGGGGTGGTGTTCTCTCCGTGCCCATGGAGGACCTCCCCGGCTGCCCCCAAAGGCCGGTTTGCCATCACTCCCACTCACTGTTCCGGCAAGCCACACACATGCTCCAAAACACGGGAGAGAAGCGCTTTGGTGTGGTGCTCTCTCCCGGCCCTTGGAAGACTTCCCCGGCTGCCTCCAAAGGCCGGTTTGCAAGAACTCCCTCCCGCTGTCCCGCCAGCCGCACACAATGCTCCCAATCACGGGAGAAAAGCGCTTCGGGGTGGTGCTCTCTCCGGGCCCTTGCCCCTGAGCCTGGGTGCCAGGCAGGGGGTCCACACTCCCAGGCCAAGGCAGAACCACATGCACACGTCTGTTCCTGACCCCTGCACCGGCAGAAAGCTCGGGGGAGCCAGAGTCTGCCAGGCAGCTGCTGGGCTGGCCGCCTGTGTGGGAAGGGGCAGAGCCGACCTAGGGGCAAGTTGGGCCTCTTGCTCTCCCTGCTGCCCTGAGGCTACTGGGCCAAAGAGGTCTTGGGTATCCAGCCCCTTGCTGGTCCCTTCCCTCTGACGAGGCCCTCTGAGCTCCAGCACCTTGCAGTGTGGAGACAGCCCCTGCCAGCAACCTCCTCTCCAAGGAGGCCTCAACCGAGGCCTAGGCCCAGGGGAAAGGCACCAGCGGGGATGAGACAGGGGAGGCGCCCGGGCATGTCTGGACCCAGGCCCCGCAGGCTGCCCCTTGGTGAGGCAGTACCCCCGGAGGCCAGGAAGGTCTGGGCAAGGCTGGCCAGGGGCAGAGGCCCTGCTGGGTCCTGCCCCTGGCCTGTGGGGCCTCTGAGCATGACCGGTCCTCTCCCGCTGGAGACCTCCCCGACTGCCTCCAAAGGCCGGTTTGCCAACACTCGCGCACGCTGTTCCCACCAGGCACGCACAATGCTCCCAAGCCCGGGAAAAAAGCGCTTCAGGGTGGTGCTCTCTCCGGGCCCTTGCCCCTGAGCCTGGCGGCAATGCAGGGGGAACACACTCCCAGGTCAAGGTAGAACCACATGCACACGTCTGTTCCTACCCCCTGCACCGGCAGAGAGCTCGGGGGAGCCAGAGTCTGCCAGGCAGGTGCTGGGATGGCGGCCTGTGTGGGAAGGGGCAGAGCCGACCTAGGGGCAAGTTGGGCCTCTTGCTCTCCCTGCTGCCCTGAGGCTGCTGGGCCAAAGAGGTCTTTGGCATCCAGCCCCTTGCTGGTCCCTTCCCTCTGATGAGGCCCTCTGAGCTCCAGCACCTTGCAGTGTGGAGACAGCCCCTGCCAGCAACCTCCTCTCCAAGGAGGCCTCAACCGAGGCCTAGGCCCTGGGGAAAGGCACCAGCGGGGATGAGCCTGGGGAGGCGCCCGGCCATGTCTGGACTCAGTCCCCCCAACCTGCCCCTTGGTGGCGCAGTACCCCCGGAGGCCAGGAAGGTCTGGGCAAGGCTGCCAGGGGCAGTGACACTGCTGGGTCCTGCCCCTGGCCTGTGGGGCGTCTGAGCACAACCGGCACTCTCCCGCTGGAAGACCTCCCCGTCTGCCTCCAAAGGACGGTTTGCAAGCACTCCCACCAACTGTTCCCGCCAGGCACGCACAATGCTCCCAAGCCCGGGAGAAAAGCGCTTCGGGCTGGTGCTCTCTCCGGGCCCTTGCCCCTGAGCCTGGGGGCCAGGCAGGGGGAACACACTCCCAGGCCAAGGCAGAACGACATGCACACGTCTGTTCCTGCCCCCTGCACCGGCAGAGAGCTCGGGGGAGCCAGAGACTGCCAGGCTGCTGCTGGGCTGGCTGCCTGTGTGGGACGGGGCAGAGCCGACCTAGGGGCAAGTTGGGCCTCTTGCTCTCCCTGCTGCCCTGAGGCTGCTGGGTCAAAGAGGTCTTGGGAATCCAGCCCTTTGCTGGTCGCTTTCCTCTGACGAGGCCCTCTGAGCTCCAGCACCTTTCAGTGTGGAGACAGCCCCTGCCAGCAACCTCCTCTCCAAAGAGGCCTCAACCGAGGCCTACGCCCAGGGGAAAGGCACCAGCGGGGATGAGCCAGGGGAGGTGCCCGAGCATGTCTGGACCCAGTCCCCGCAGCCTGCCCCTTCGTGGGGCAGTACCCCCGGAGGCCAGGAAGGTCTGGGCAAGGCTGGCCAGGGGCAGAGGCCCTGCTGGGTCCTGCCCCTGGCCTGTGGGGCCTCTGAGCACAACCGGCCCTCTCCCACTGGAAGACCTCCCCGGGTGCCTCCAAAGTCCTGTTTGCAAACACTCCCGACCGCTGTTCACGCCAGGCTCGCACAATGCTCCCAAGCCCGGGAGAAAAGTGCTTTGGAGTGATGCTCTCTGCGGGCCCTTGCCCTTGAGCCTGGGTGCAAGGCAGGGGGAACACACTCCCAGGCCAAGGCAGAACCACATGCCCACGTCTGTTCCTCTCCCCTGCACCGGCAGAGAGCTTGGGGGAGCCAGAGTCTGTCAGGCAGCTGCTGGGTTGGCCGCCTGTGTGGGAAGGGGCAGAGCCGCCCTAGGGGCAAGTTGGGCCTCTTGCTCTCCCTGCTGCCCTTAGGCTGCTGGGCCATAGAGGTCTTGGGCATCCAGCCCCTTACTGGTCCCTTCCCTCTGACGAGGCCCTCTGAGCTCCAGCACCTTGCAGTGTGGAGACAGCCCCTGCCAGCAACCTCCTCTCCAAGGAGGCCTCAACCGAGGCCTAGGCCCAGGGGAAAGGCACCAGCGGGGATGAGCCAGGGGAGGCGTCCGAGCATGTCTGGACCCAGCCCCGCATCCTGCCCCTTGGTGGGGCAGTACCCCCGGAGGCCAGGAAGGTCTGGGCAAGGCTGGCCAGGGGCAGAGGCCCTGCTGGGTCCTGCCCCTGGCCTGTGGGGCCTCTGAGCACAACCGGCCCTCTCCCACTGGAAGACCTCCCCGGCTGCCGTCAAAGGCCGGTTTGCAAGCGCTCCCGCCCACTGTTCCCAGCAGGCGCGCACAATGCTCCCAGGCCCGGGAGAAAAGCGCTTCGGGGTGGTGGTCTCGCCGGGCCCTTGCCCCTGAGCCTGGGGGCAATGCAGGGGGAACACACTCCCAGGCCAAGGCAGAACCACATGCACACGTCTGTTCCTGCCCCTGCACCGGCAGAGAGCTCAGGGGAGCCAGAATCTGTCAGGCAGCTGCTGGGCTGGCCGCCTGTGTGGGAAGAGGCAGAGCCGACCTAGGGGCAAGTTGGGCCTCTTGCTCTCCCTGCTGCCCTGAGGCTGCTGGGCCAAAGAGGTCTTGGGCATCCAGCCCCTTGCTGGTCCCTTCCCTCTGACGAGGCCCTCTGAGCTCCAGCACCTTGCAGTGTAGAGACAGACCCTGCCAGCAACCTCCTCTCCAAGGAGGCCTCAACCGAGGCCTAGGCCCAGGGGAAAGGCACCAGCGGGGATGAGCCTGCGGAGGCGCCCGGGCATGTCTGGACCCAGTCCCCTCAGCCTGCCCCTTGGTGGGGCAGTACCCCCGGAGGCCAGGAAGGTCTGGGCAAGGCTGGCCAGGGGCAGGCGCCCTGCTGGGTCCTGCCCCTGGCCTCTGGGGCCTCTGAGCACAACCGGCCCTCTCCCACTGGAAGACCTCCCCGGGTGCCTCCAAAGGCCGGTTTGCAAGCACTCCCGCCCGCTGTTCCCGCCAGGCATGCACAATGCTCCCAAGCCGGGAGAAAAGCACTTCGGGGTGTTGCTCTCTCCGGGCCCTTGCCCCTGAGCCTGGGGGCCAGGCAGTGGGTCCACACTCCCAGGCCAAGGCAGAACCACATGCACACGTCTGTTCCTGACCCCTGCACCGGCAGAGAGCTCGGGGGAGCCAGAGTCTGTCAGGCAGCTGCTGGGCTGGCCGCCTGTGTGGGAAGGGGCAGAGCCGACCTGGGGGCAAGTTGGGCCTCTTGCTCTCCCTGCTTCCCTGAGGCTGCTGGGCCAAAGAGGTCTTGGGCATCCAGCCCCTTGCTGGTCCCTTCCCGCTGACGAGGCCCTCTGAGCTCCAGCACCTTGCAGTGTGGAGACAGCCCCTGCCAGCAACCTCCTCTCCAAGGAGGCCTCAACCGAGGCCTAGTCCCAGGGAAAGGCACCAGCGGGGATGAACCTGGGGAGGCGCCCGGGAATGTCTGGACCCAGTCCCCGCAGCCTGCCCCTTGGTGGGGCAGTACCCCCGGAGGCCAGGAAGGTCTGGGCAAGGCTGGCCAGGGGCAGGGGCCCTGCTGGGTCCTGACCCTGGCCAGTGGGGCCTCTGAGCACAACCGGCCCTCTTCCACTGGAAGACCTCCCCGGCTGCCTCCAAAGGCCGGTTTGCAAGCGCTCCTGCGCACTGTTCCCAGCAGGCGCGCACAATGCTCCCAAGCCCGGGAGAAAAGCGCTTCGGGGTGGTGCTCTCACCGGGCCCTTGCCCCTGAGCCTGGGGGCCAGGCAGGGGGAACACACTCCCAGGCCAAGGCAGAACCACATGCACACGTCTGTTCCTGCCCCCTACACCGGCAGAGAGCTCGGGGGAGCCAGAGACTGCCAGGCTGCTGCTGGGCTGGCTGCCTGTGTGGGACGGGGCAGAGCCGACCTAGGGGCAAGTTGGGCCTCTTGCTCTCCCTGCTGCCCTGAGGCTGCTGGGTCAAAGAGGTCTTGGGCATCCAGCCCTTTGCTGGTCCCTTCCCTCTGACGAGGCCCTCTGAGCTCCAGCACCTTGCAGTGTGGAGACAGCCCCTGCCAGCAACCTCCTCTCCAAAGAGGCCTCAACCGAGGCCTACGCCCAGGGGAAAGGTACCAGCGGGGATGATCCTGGGGAGGCGCACGGACATGTCTGGACCCAGTCCCCGCAGCCTGCCCCTTGGTGGGGCAGTACCCCCGGAGGCCAGGAAGGTCTGGGCAAGGCTGGCCAGGGGCAGGGGCCCTGCTGGGTCCTGACCCTGGCCTGTCGGGCCTCTGAGCACAACCGGCCCTCTCCCACTGGAAGACCTCCCCGGCTGCCTCCAAAGTCCTGTTTGCAAACACTCCCGCCCGCTGTTCACGCCAGGCTCGCACAATGCTCCCAATCCCGGGAGAAAAGTGCTTCGGGATGGTGCTCTCTCCGGGCCCTTGGAAGACCTCCCCGGCTACCTCCAAAGGCGGGTTTGCAAGTACTCATTCCCGCTGTTCCCGCCAGCTGCGCACAATGCTCCCAAGCCCGGGAGAAAAGCATTTTGGGGTGGTGCTCTCTCCGGGCCCTTGGAAGACCACCCCGGCTGCCTCAAAAGGCCGGTTTGCAAGCACTCAGGCCCGCTGTTCCCGCCAGCCGCGCACAATGCTCCCTAGCCCGGGAGAAAAGCATTTTGGGGTGGTGCTCACTCCGGGCCCTTGAAAGACCTGCCCGGCTGCCTCCAAAGTCCAGTTTGCAAGAACTCATGCCCGCTGTTCCCGCCAGCCGCGCACAATGCTCCCAAGACCGGGAGAAATGCGCTTCGGGGTGGTGTTCTCTCCGTGCCCATGGAGGACCTCCCCGGCTGCCCCCAAAGGCCGGTTTGCAATCACTCCCACTCACTGTTCCGGCCAGCCACGCACATGCTCCAAAACACGGGAGAGAAGCGCTTTGGGGTGGTGCTCTCTCCCGGCCCTTGGAAGACTTCCCTGGCTGCCTCCAAAGGCCGGTTTGCAAGAACTCCCTCCCGCTGTCCCGCCAGCCGCACACAATGCTCCCAAGCCCGGGAGAAAAGCGCTTCGGGGTGGTGCTCTCTCAGGGCCCTTTGAAGACCTCCCCAGTCGCCTCCAATGGCCGGTATGCAAGCACTCATGCCCGCTGTTCCCACCAGCCGTGTACAATGCTCCCCAGCCCGGGAGAAAAGCATTTTGGGGTGGTGATCAGTCCGGGCCCTTGGAAGACCTCCCCGGCTGCCTCCAAAGGACAGTTTGCAAGCACTCATGACCGCTGTTCCCGCCAGCCGCGCACAATTCTCCCAAGACCGTGAGAAAAGCGCGTCGGGGTGGTGTTCTCTCCGGGACCATGGAGGACGTCCCCGGCTGCCCCCAAAGCCGGTTTGCAAGCACTCCCACTCGCTGTTCCCGCCAGCCACACACAATGTTCCAAAACCCCGGAGAAAAGCGCTTCGGGGTGGTGCTCTCTCCGGGCCCTTGGAAGACTTCTCTGGCTGCCTCCTAAGGCCGGTTTGCAAGAACTCCCTCCCGCTGTCCCGCCAGCCGCACACAATGCTCCCAATCACGGGAGAAAAGCGCTTCGGGGTGGTGCTCTCTCAGTGCCCTTTGAAGACCTCCCCGGCTGCCTCCAATGGCAGGTATGCAAGCACTCATGCCCGCTGTTCCCACCAGCAGTGGACAATGCTCCCAAGCACGGGAGAAAAGCATTTTGGGGTGGTGCTCACTCCTTGCCCTTGGAAGACCTCCGCGCCTGCCTCCAAAGGCCGGTTTGCAAGCACTCCCAACCGCTGTTCCCGCCAGCCATGCAAATGCTCCCAAGCAGGGGAGAAAAGCATTTTGGGGTGGTGCTCTCTCCGGGCCCTTGCCCCTGTGCCTGGGGGCCAGGCAGGGGGTCCACATTCCCAGGCAAAGGCAGAACCACATGCACACGTCTGTTCCTGCCCCCTGCACCGGCAGAGATCTCGGGGGAGCCAGAGTCTGTCAGGCAGCTGCTGGGCTGGGGGCCTGTGTGGGAAGGGGTAGAGCCGACCTAGGGACAAGTTGGGCCTCTTGCTCTCCCTGCTGCCCTGAGGCTGCTGGGCCAAAGAGGGCTTGGACATCCAGCCCCTTGCTGGTCCCTTCCCTCTGACGAGGCCCTCTGAGCTCCAGCACCTTGCAGGGTGGAGACAGACCCTGCCATCAACCTCCTCTCCAAGGAGGCCTCATCGAGGCCTAGTCCCAGGGAAAGGCACCAGCGGGGATGAACCTGCGGAGGCGCCCGGGAATGTCTGGACCCATTCCCCGCAGCCTGCCCCTTGGTGGGGCAGTACCCCCGGAGGCCAGGAAGGTCTGGGCAAGGCGGCCAGGGGCAGGGGCCCTGCTGGGTCCTGCCCCTGGCCTGTGGGGCCTCTGAGCATGACCGGCCCTCTCCCGCTGGAAGACCTCCCCGACTGCCTCCAAAGGCCGGTTTGCCAACACTCGCGCCCGCTGTTCCCGCCAGGCACGCACAATGCTCCCATGCCCGGAAAAAAGCGCTTCGGGGTGGTGCTCTCTCCGGGCCCTTGTCCCTGAGACATGGGGCAATGCAGGGGGAACACACTCCCAGGCCAAGGCAGAACCACATGCACACGTCTGTTCTGCCCCCTGCACCGGCAGAGAGCTCGGGGGAGCCAGAGTCTGTCAGGCAGCTGCTGGGCTGGCCTCCTGTGTGGGAAGGGGCAGAGCCGACCTAGGGGCAAGTTGGGCCTCTTGCTCTCCCTGCTGCCCTGAGGCTGCTGGGCCAAAGAGGTCTTGGACATCCAGCTCCTTGCTGGTCCCTTCCCTCTGACGAGGCCCTCTGAGCTCCAGCACCTTGCAGTGTGGAGACAGCCCCTGCCAGCAACCTCCTCTGCAACGAGGCCTCAACCGAGGCCTAGTCCCAGGGAAAGGCACCAGCGGGGATGAACCTGCGGAGGCGCCCGGGAATGTCTGGACCCAGTCCCCGCAGCCTGCCCCTTGGTGGGGCAGTACCCCCGGAGGCCAGGAAGGTCTGGGCAAGGCTGGCCAGGGGCAGGGGCCCTGCTGGGTCCTGCCCCTGGCCTGTGGGTCCTCTGAGCATGACCGTCCCTCTCCCGCTGGAAGACCTCCCCGACTGCCTCCAAAGGCCGGTTTGCCAACACTCGCGCCCGCTGTTCCCGCCTGGCACGCACAATGCTCCCAAGCCCGGGAAAAAAGCGCTTCGGGGTGGTGCTCTCTCCGGGCCCTTGCCCCTGAGCCTGGGGGCAATGCAGGGGGAACACACTCCCAGGCCAAGGCAGAACCACATGCACACGTCTGTTCCTGGCCCCTGCACCGGCAGAGAGCTCGGGGGAGCCAGAGTCTGCCAGGCAGCTGCTGGGCTGGCGGGCTGTGTGGGAAGGGGCAGAGCCGACCTAGGAGCAAGTTGGGCCTCTTGCTCTCCCTGCCTCCCTGAGGCTGCTGGGCCAAAGAGGTCTTGGACATCCAGCCCCTTGCTGATCCCTTCCCTCTGACGAGGCCCTCTGAGCTCCAGCACCTTGCAGTGTGGAGACAGCCCCTGCCAGCAACCTCCTCTCCAAGGAGGCCTCAACCGAGGCCTCGGCCCAGGGGAAAGGCACCATCGGGGATGAGCCTGGGGAGGCGCCCGGCCATGTCTGGGCCCAGTCCCCGCAGCCTGACCCTTGGTGGGGCAGTACCTCCGGAGGCCAGGAAGGTCTGGGCAAGGCTCCCAGGGGCAGGGACTCTGCTGGGTCCTGCCCCTGGCCTGTGGGGCCTCTGAGCAAAACCGGCACTCTCCCACTGGAAGACCTCCCCGTCTGCCTCCAAAGGCCGGTTTGCAAGCACTCCCGCCCGCTGTTCCCGCCAGGCACGCACAATGCTCCCAAGCCCGGGAGAAAAGCGCTTCGGGGTGGTGCTCTCTCCGGGCCCTTGCCCCTGAGCCTGGGGGCCAGGCAGGGGGAACACACTTCCAGGCCAAGGCAGAACCACATGCACACGTCTGTTCCTGCCCCCTACACCGGCAGAGAGCTCGGGGGAGCCAGAGACTACCAGGCTGCTGCTGGGCTGACTGCCTGTGTGGGACGGGGCAGAGCCGAACTAGGGGCAAGTTGGGCCTCTTGCTCTCCCTGCTGCCCTGAGGCTGCTGGGTCAAAGAGGTCTTGGGCATCCAGCCCCTTGCTGGTCCCTTCCCTCTGAAGAGGCCCTCTGAGGTCGAGCACCTTGCAGTGTGGAGACAGCCCCTGCTAGCAACCTCCTCTCCAAGGAGGCCTCAACCGAGGCCTAGGACCAGGGGAAAGGCACCAGCGGGGATGAGCCTGGGGAGGCGCCCGGGAATGTCTGGACCCAGTCCCCGCAGCCTGCCCCTTGGTGGGGCAGTACCCCCGGAGGCCAGGAAGGTCTGGGCAAGGATGGCCAGGGGCAGGGGCCCTGCTGGGTCCTACCCCTGGCCTGTGGGGCCTCTGAGCACAACCGGCCCTCTCCCACTGGAAGACCTCCCTGGCTCCATCCAAAGGCCGGTTTGCAAGCACTCCCGCCCACTGTTCCCACCAGGCGTGCACAATGCACCCAATCCCGGGAGAAAAGCGCTTCGGTGTGGTGCTCTCTCCGGACTCTTGCCCCTGAGCCTGGGGGCCAGGCAGGGGGTCCACACTCCCAGGCGAAGGCAGAACCATATGCACACGTCTGTTCCTGCCCCTTGCACCAGCAGAGAGCTCAGGGGAGCCCGAGTCTGTCAGGCAACTGCTGGGCTGGCCGCTTGTGTGGGAAGGGGCAGAGCCGACCTAGGGGCAAGTTGGGCCTCTTGCTCTCCCTGCTGCCCTGAGGCTGCTAGGCCAAAGAGGTCTTGGGCATCCAGCCCCTTGCTGGTCCCTTCCCTCTGACGAGGCCCTCTGAGCTCCAGCACCTTGCAGTGTGGAGACAGCCCCTGCCAGCAACCTCCTCACCAAGGAGGCCTGAACCGAGGCCTAGGCCCAGGGGAAAGGCACCAGCGGGGATGAGACTGGGGAGGCGCCCGGGCATGTCTTGACCCAGACCCCGCAGCCTGCCCCTTGGTGGCACAGTACCTCCGGAGGCCAGGAAGGTCTGGGCAAGGCTGGTCAGGGGCAGAGGCCCTGCTGGGTCCTGTCCCTGGCCTGTGGGGCCTCTGAGCACAACCAGCCCTCTCCCACTGGAAGACCTCCCCGGCTGCCTCCAAAGGCCGGTTTGCAAGCACTCCCGCCCACTGTTCCCGCCAGACACGCACAATGCTCCCAAGCCCGGGAGAAAAGCGCTTCGGGGTGGTGCTCTCTCCGTGCCCTTTCCCCAGAGCCTGGGGGCGAGGCAGGGGTTCCACAATCCCAGGCCAAGTCAGAACCACATGCACACGTCTGTTCCTGCCCCCTGCACCGGCAGAGAGCTCTGGGGAGCCAGAGTCTGCCAGGCAGCTGCTGGGCTGGCTGCCTGTGTGGGAAGGGGCAGAGCCGACCTAGGGGCAAGTTGGGCCTCTTGCTCTCCCTGCTGCCCTGAGGCTGCTGGGCCAAAGAGGTCTTGGGCATCCAGCCCCTTGCTGGTCCCTTCCCTCTGACGAGGCCCTCTGAGATCCAGCACCTCGCAGTGTGGAGACAGCCCCTGCCAGCATCCTCCTCTGCAACGAGGCCTCAACCGAGGCCTAGGCCCAGGGGAAAGGCACAAGCGGGGATGAGCCAGGGGAGGCGCCCGGGCATGTCTGGACCCTGTCCCCGCAGCCTGCCCCTTGGTGGGGCAGTACCCCCGGAGGCCAGGAAGGTCTGGGCAAGGCTGGCCATGGGCAGGGGCCCTGGGGGTCCTGCCCCTGGCCTGTGGGGCCTCTGAGCACAACCGGCCCTCTCCAACTGGAAGACCTCCCCGGCTGTATCCAAAGGCCAGTTTGCAAGCACTCCCGCCCACTGTTTCCGCCAGGTGCGCACAATGCTCCCAAGCCCGGGAGAAAAGTATTTTTGTGTGGTGCTCACTCCGGGCCCTTGGAAGACCTCCCTGGCTGCCTCCAAGGCCGGTTTGCAAGCACTTCTGCCTGCTGTTCCCACCAGCCGGGCACAATGCTCCCTAGCCCGGGAGAAAAGCATTTTTGGGTGGTGCTCACTCCGGGCCCTTGGAAGACCTCCCTGGCTGCCTACAAGGCCGGTTTGCAAGCACTTCTGCCTGCTGTTCCCGCCACACGCGCACAATGCTCCCAAGCCCGGGAGAAAAGCGTTTCGGGGTGGTGTTCTCTCTGGGCCCAAGAAAGACCTCCCGGGCTGCCCCCAAAGGCCGGTTTGCAAGCACTCCCACTCGCTGTTCCCGCCATCCGTGCAAATGCTCCAAGCCCAGGAGAAAAGCGCTTCGGGGTGGTGCTCTCTCCCGGCCCTTGGAAGACCTCCCCGGCTGCCTCCAAAGGCTGGTTTTCAAGGACTCCCCCCGCTGTCCCGCCAGCCGCACACAATGCTCCCAATCACGGGAGAAAAGCGCTTCGGGGTGGTGATCTCTCCGGGCCCTTGGAAGACCTCCCCGGCTGCCTCCAAAGGCCGGTTTGCAAGCACTCAATCCCGCTGTTCCCGCCCGCCGCGCACAATGCTCCCAAGCCCGGGAGAAAAGCGCTTCGGGGTGGTGCTCTCTCCCGGCCCTTGGAAGACCTCCCCGGCTGCCTCCAAAGGCCGGTTTGCAAGCACTCAATGCCGCTGTTCCCGCCAGCCGCGCACAATGATCCCAAGCCCGGGAGAAAAGCGCTTCGGGGTGGTGCTCTCTCCCGGCACTTGGAAGACCTCCCCGGCTGCCTCCATAGGCTGGTTTTCAAGAACTCCCTCCCGCTGACCCGCCAGCCGCACACAATGCTCCCAAGCCCGGGAGAAAAGCATTTTGGGGTGGTGCTCTCTCCGGGCCCTTGGAAGACCTCCCCGGATGCCTACAAAGGCCGGTTTGCAAGCACTCATGTCCGCTGTTCCCGACAGCCACGCACAATGCTCCCAATTCCGGGAGAAAAGTGCTTCGGGATGGTGCTCTCTCCGGGCCCTTGGAAGACCTCCCCGGCTGCCTCCAAAGGCCGGTTTGCAAGCACTCCCGCCCGCTGTTCCCGCCAGCCTCGCACAATGCTTCCAATACCGGGAGAAAAGTGCTTCGGGGTGGTGCTCTCTCCGGGCCCTTGGAAGACCTCCCAGGCTGCCCCCAAAGGCCGGTTTGCAAGCACTCCCACTCGCTGTTCCCGCCAGCCACGCACAATCCTCCAAAACCCCAGAGAAAAGCGCTTCGGGGTGGTGTTCTCTCCGTGCCCATGGAAGACCTCCCGGGGTGCCCCCAAAGGCGGGTTTGCAAGGACTCCTTCCTGCTGTTCCCGCCAGCCACGCACAATGCTCCCAAGCCCGGGAGAAAAGCATTTTGGGGTGGTGCTCACTCCGGGCCCTTGGAAGACCTCCCCGGCTGCTCCAAAGGCAAGTTTGCAAGCACTCCTGCCTGCTGTTCCCGCCAGCCGCGCACAATGCTCCCAAGCCCGGGAGAAAAGAGCTTCAGGGTGGTGCTCTCTCCGGGCACTTTCAAGACCTCCCCGCCTGCCTCCAAAGGCAGGTTTGTAAGTACTCATTCCCGCTGCTTCCGCCAGCCACGCACAATGCTCCCAAGCCCGGGAGAAAAGCATTTTGGGGTGGTGATCAGTCCGGGCCCTTGGAAGACCTCCCCGGCTGCCCCCAAAGGCCTGTTTGGAAGCACTCCCACTCGCTGTTCCCCCCATCCGAGCAAATGTTCCAAGCCCGGGAGAAAAGCGCTTCGGGGTGGTGCTCTCTCCTGGCCCTTGGAAGACCTCCCCGGCTGCCTCCAAAGGCCGGCTTGCAAGCACTCATGCCCGCTGTTCCCGCCAGCCGCGCACAATGCTCCAAAACCCGAGAGAAAAGCGCTTCGAGGTGGTGTTCTCTCCGGGCCCTTGGAAGACCTCCACGGCTGCCTCCAAAGGCCGGTTTGCAAGCACTCCTGCCTGCTGTTCCCGCCACCCGTGCACAATGCTCCCAATCCCGGGAGAAAAGTGCTTCGGGATGGTGCTCTCTCCGGGCCCTTGGAAGACCTCCCCGGCTACCTCCAAAGGCGGGTTTGCAAGTACTCATTCCCGCTGTTCCCGCCAGCTGCGCACTATGCTCCCAAGCCCGGGAGAAAAGCGCATCGGGGTGGTGTTCTCTCCGTGTCCATGGAGGACCTCCCCGGCTGCCCCCAAAGGCCGGTTTGCAATCACTCCCACTCACTGTTCCGGCCAGCCACGCACATGCTCCAAAACACGGGAGAGAAGCGCTTTGGGGTGGTGCTCTCTCCCGGCCCTTGGAAGACTTCCCCGGCTGCCTCCAAAGGCCGGTTTGCAAGAACTCCCTCCCGCTGTCCCGCCAGAGGCACACAATGCTCCCAGTCACGGGAGAAAAGCGCTTCGGGGTGGTGCTCTCTCAGGGCCGTTGCCCCTGAGCCTGGGGGCCAGGCAGGGGGTCCACCCTCCCAGGCCAAGGCAGAACCACATGCACACGTCTGTTCCTGCCCCCTGCACCGGCAGAGAGCTCGGGGGAGCCAGAGTCTGTCAGGCAGCTGCTGGGCTGGCCGCCTGTGTGGGAAGGGGCAGAGCCGACCTAGGGGCAAGTTGGGCCTCTTGCTCTCCCTGCTGCCCTGAGGCTGCTGGGCCAAAGAGGTCTTGGGCATCCAGCCCCTTGCTGGTCCCTTCCCTCTGACGAGGCCCTCTGAGCTCCAGCACCTTGCAGTGTGGAGACAGCCCCTGCCAGCAACTTCCTCTCCAAGGAGGCCACAACCGAGGCCTAGGCCCAGGGGAAAGGCACCAGCGGGGATGAGACAGGGGAGGCGCCCGGGCATGTCTGGACCCAGGCCCCGCAGCCTGCCCCTTGGTGGGGCAGTACCCCCGGAGGCCAGGAAGGTCTGGGCAAGGCTGGCCATGGGCAGGGGCCCTGCTGGGTCCTTCCACTGGCCTGTGGGGCCTCTGAGCACATCCGGCCCTCTCCCGCTGGAAGACCTCCCCGGCTGCCTCCAAAGGCCGGTTTGCAAGCACTTCTGCCTGCTGTTCCCGCCACACGCGCACAATGCTCCCAAGCCCGGGAGAAAAGCATTTTTGTGTGGTGCTCACTCCGGGCCCTTGGAAGACCTCCCTGGCTGCCTCCAATGCCGGTTTGCAAGCACTTCTGCCTGCTGTTCCCACCAGCCGCGCACAATGCTCCCTAGCCCGGGAGAAAAGCATTTTTGGGTGGTGCTCACTCCGGGCCCTTGGAAGACCTCCCTGGCTGCCTACAAGGCCGGTTTGCAAGCACTTCTGCCTGCTGTTCCCGCCACACGCGCACAATGCTCCCAAGCCCGGGAGAAAAGCGTTTCGGGGTGGTGTTCTCTCTGGGCCCAAGAAAGACCTCCCGGGCTGCCCCCAAAGGCCGGTTTGCAAGCACTCCCACTCGCTGTTCCCGCCATCCGTGCAAATGCTCCAAGCCCAGGAGAAAAGCGCTTCGGGGTGGTGCTCTCTCCCGGCCCTTGGAAGACCTCCCCGGCTGCCTCCAAAGGCTGGTTTTCAAGAACTCCCCCCGCTGTCCCGCCAGCCGCACACAATGCTCCCAATCACGGGAGAAAAGCGCTTCAGGGTGGTGATCTCTCCGGGCCCTTGGAAGACCTCCCCGGCTGCCTCCAAAGGCCGGTTTGCAAGCACTCAATCCCGCTGTTCCCGCCCGCCGCGCACAATGCTCCCAAGCCCGGGAGAAAAGCGCTTCGGGGTGGTGCTCTCTCCCGGCCCTTGGAAGACTTCCCCGGCTGCCTCCAAAGGCTGGTTTTCAAGAACTCCCTCCCGCTGACCCGCCAGCCGCACACAATGCTCCCAAGCCCGGGAGAAAAGCATTTTGGGGTGGTGCTCTCTCCGGGCCCTTGGAAGAACTCCCCGGCTGCCTACAAAGGCCAGTTTGCAAGCACTCATGTCCGCTGTTCCCGACAGCCGCGCACAATGCTCCCAATTCCGGGAGAAAAGTGCTTCGGGATGGTGCTCTCTCCGGGCCCTTGGAAGACCTCCCCGGCTGCCTCCAAAGGCCGGTTTGCAAGCACTCCCGCCCGCTGTTCCCGCCAGCCTCGCACAATGCTTCCAAGACCGGGAGAAAAGTGCTTCGGGGTGGTGCTCTCTCCGGGCCCTTGGAAGACCTCCCAGGCTGCCCCCAAAGGCCGGTTTGCAAGCACTCACACTCGCTGTTCCCGCCAGCCACTCACAATCCTCCAAAACCCCGGAGAAAAGCGCTTCGGGGTGGTGTTCTCTCCGTGCCCATGGAAGACCTCCCGGGGTACCCCCAAAGGCCGGTTTGGAAGCACTCCCACTCGCTGTTTCCGCCATCCGCGCAAATGTTCCAAGCCCGGGAGAAAAGCGCTTCTGGGTGGTGCTCTCTCCTGGCCCTTGGAAGACCTCCCCGGCTGCCTCCAAAGGCCGGTTTGCAAGCACTCCCGCCCGCTGTTCCCACCAGCCACGCACAATGCTCCCAAGCCCGGGAGACAAGCGCTTCGGGGTGGTGTTCTCTCCGTGCCCATGGAAGACCTCCCGGGGTGCCCCCAAAGGCCGGTTTGGAAGCACTCCCACTCGCTGTTCCCGCCAGCCACGCACAATCCTCCAAAACCCCAGAGAAAACGCTTCGGGGTGGTGTTCTCTCCGTGCCCATGGAAGACCTCCCGGGGTGCCCCCAAAGGCCGGTTTGCAAGGACTCCTTCCTGCTGTTCCCGCCAGCCACGCACAATGCTCCCAAGACCGGGAGAAATGCGCTTCGGGGTGGTGTTCTCTCCGTGCCCATGGAGGACCTCCCCAGCTGCCCCCAAAGGCCGGTTTGCAATCACTCCCACTCACTGTTCCGGCCAGCCACGCACATGCTCCAAAACACGGGAGAGAAGCGCTTTGGGGTGGTGCTCTCTCCCGGCCCTTGGAAGACTTCCCCGGCTGCCTCCAAAGGCCGGTTTGCAAGAACTCCCTCCCGCTGTCCCGCTAGCCGCACACAATGCTCCCAATCACGGGAGAAAAGCGCTTGGGAGTGGTGCTCTCTCAGGGCCCTTTGAAGACATCCGCGGCTGCCTCCAATGGCCGGTATGCAAGCACTCATGCCCGCTGTTCCCACCAGCCGTGTACAATGCTCCCAAGCACGGGAGAAAAGCATTTTGGGGTGGTGCTCACTCCTTGCCCTTGGAAGACCTCCGCGCCTGCCTCCAAAGGCCGGTTTGCAAGCACTCCTGCCTGCTGTTCCCGCCACCCGCGCACACTGCTCCCAAGCCCCTGAGAAAAGCGCATCGGGGTGGTGTTCTCTCCGGGCCCATGGAGGACCTCCCCGGCTGCCCCAAAAGGCCGGTTTGCAACACTCCCGCCCGCTGTTCCCGCCAGGCACGCACAATGCTCCCAAACCCGGGAGAAAAGCACTTCGGGGTGGTGCTGTCTCCGGGCACTTGCCCCTGAGCCTATGGGCAAGGCAGGGGGAACACACTCCCAGACCAAGGCAGAACCACATGCACACGTCTGTTCCTGCCCCCTGCACCGGCAGAGAGCTCGGGGGAGCCAGAGTCTGTCAGGCAGCTGCTGGGCTGGCGGCCTGTGTGGGATGGGGCAGAGCCGACCTAGGGGCAAGTTGGGCCTCTTGCTCTCCCTGCTGCCCTGAGGCTGCTGGGCCAAAGAGGTCTTGGGCATCCAGCCCCTTGCTGGTCCCTTCCCTCTGACGAGGCCCTCTGAGCTCCAGCACCTTGCAGTGTGGAGACAGCCCCTGCCAGCAACCTCCTCTCCAAGGAGGCCTCAACCGAGCCCTAGGCCCAGGGGAAAGGCACCAGCGGGGATGAGCCTGGGAAGGCGCCCGGGCATGTCTGGACCCAGTCCCCGCAGCCTGACCCTTGGTGGGGCAGTACCCCCGGAGGCCAGGAAGGTCTGGGCAAGGCTGGCCAGGGGCAGGGGCCCTGCTGGGTCCTGCCCCTGGCCTGTGGGGACTCTGAGCACAACCGGCACTCTCCTGCTGGAAGACCTCCCCGGCTGCCTCCAAAGGCCGGTTTGCAAGCACTCCCGCCCGCTGTTCCCGCCAGGCACGCACAATGTTCCCAAGCCCGGGAGAAAAGCGCTTCGGGGTGGTGCTCTCTCCGGGCCCTTGCCCCTGAGCCTGGGGGCCAGGCAGGGGTTCCACACTCCCAGGCCAATGCAGAACGACATGCACACGTCTGCTCCTTCCCCCTACACAGGCAGAGAGCTCGGGGAAGCCAGAGACTGCCAGGCTGCTGCTGGGCTGGCCGCCTGTGTGGGAAGGGGCAGAGCCGACCTAGGGGCAAGTTGGGCCTCTTGCTCTCCCTGCTGCCCTGAGGCTGCTGGGCCAAAGAGGTCTTGGGCATCCAGCCCCTTGCTGGTCCCTTCACTCTGACGAGGCCCTCTGAGCTCCAGCACCTCGCAGTGTGGAGACAGACCCTGCCAGCAACCTCCTCTCCAAGGAGGCCTCAACCGAGGCCTAGGCCCAGGGGAAAGGCACCAGCGTGGATGAGCCTGGGGAGGCGGCCGGGAATGTCTGGACCCAGTCCCCGCAGCCTGCCCCTTGGTGGGGCAGTACCCCCGGAGGCCAGGAAGGTCTGGGCAAGGCTGGCCAGGGGCAGGGGCCCTGCTGGGTCCTGCCCCTGGCCTGTGGGGCGTCTGAGCACAACCGGCCCTCTCCCACTGGAAGACCTCCCCGGCTGCCTCCAAAGGCCGGTTTGCAAACACTCCCGCCCACCGTTCACGCCAGGAACGCACAATGCTCCCAAGCCCGGGAGAAAAGCGCTTCAGGGTGGTGCTCTCTCCGGGCCCTTGCCCCTGAGCCTGGGGGACAGGCAGGGGGAACACACTCCCAGGCCAAGGCAGAACCACATGCACACGTCTGTTCCTGCCCCCTGCACCGGCAGAGAGCTCGGGGGAGCCAGAGTCTGTCAGGCAGCTGCTGGGCTGGCGGCCTGTGTGGGAAGGGGCAGAGCCGACCTAGGGGCAAGTTGGGCCTCTTGTTCTCCCTGTTGCCCTGAGGCTGCTGGGCCAAAGAGGTCTTGCACATCCAGCGCCTTGCTGGTCCCTTCCCTCTGACGAGGCCCTCTGAGCTCCAGCACCTTGCAGTGTGGACACAGCCCCTGCCAGCAACCTCCTCTCCAAGGAGGCCTCAACCGAGGCCTAGGCCCAGGGGAAAGGCACCAGCGGGGATGAGCCTGGGGAGGCGCCCGGGCATGTCTGGACCCAGTCCCCGCAGCCTGCCCCTTGGTGGGGCAGCACCCCCGGAGGCCAGGAAGGTCTGGGCAAGGCTCGCCAGGGAGAGTGGCCCTGATGGCTTCTGCCCCTGGCCTCTGGGGCCTCTGAGCACAAGCTACCCTCTCCCACTGGAAACCTCCCCGGCTGCCTCCAAAGGCCGGTTTGCAAGCACTTCTGCCTGCTGTTCCCGCCACACGCGCACAATGCTCCCAAGCCCGGGAGAAAAGCATTTTTGTGTGGTGCTCACTCCGGGCCCTTGGAAGACCTCCCTGGCTGCCTCCAAGGCCGGTTTGCAAGCACTTCTGCCTGCTGTTCCCACCAGCCGGGCACAATGCTCCCTAGCCCGGGAGAAAAGCATTTTTGGGTGGTGCTCACTCCGAGCCCTTGGAAGACCTCCCTGGCTGCCTCCAAGGCAGGTTTGCAAGCACTTCTGCCTGCTGTTCCCGCCACACGCGCACAATGCTCCCAAGCCCGGGAGAAAAGCGTTTCGGGGTGGTGTTCTCTCTGGGCCCAAGAAAGACCTCCCGGGCTGCCCCCAAAGACCGGTTTGCAAGCACTCCCACTCGCTGTTCCCGCCATCCGTGCAAATGCTCCAAGCCCAGGAGAAAAGCGCTTCGGGGTGGTGCTCTCTCCCGGCCCTTGGAAGACCTCCCCGGCTGCCTCCAAAGGCTGGTTTTCAAGGACTCCCCCCGCTGTCCCGCCAGCCGCACACAATGCTCCCAATCACGGGAGAAAAGCGCTTCGGGGTGGTGATCTCTCCGGGCCCTTGGAAGACCTCCCCAGCTGCCTCCAAAGGCCGGTTTGCAAGCACTCCCGCCCGCTGTTCCCGCCAGCCTCGCACAATGCTTCCAAGACCGGGAGAAAAGTGCTTCGGGGTGGTGCTCTCTCCGGGCCCTTGGAAGACCTCCCCGGCTGCCTCCAAAGGCCGGTTTGCAAGCACTCCCGCCCGCTGTTCCCGCCAGCCTCGCACAATGCTTCCAAGACCGGGAGAAAAGTGCTTCGGGGTGGTGCTCTCTCCCGGCCCTTGGAAGACCTCCCCGGCTGCCTCCAAAGGCCGGTTTGCAAGCACTCAATCCCGCTGTTCCCGCCAGCCGCGCACAATGCTCCCAAGCCCGGGAGAAAAGCGCTTCGGGGTGGTGTTCTCTCCGTGCCCATGTAAGACCTCCCGGGGTGCCCCCAAAGGCCGGTGTGGAAGCACTCCCACTCGCTGTTCCCGCCATCCGCGCAAATGTTCCAAGCCCGGGAGAAAAGCGCTTCTGGGTGGTGCTCTCTCCTGGCCCTTGGAAGACCTCCCCGGCTGCCTGCAAAGGCCGGTTTGCAAGCACTCCCGCCCGCTGTTCCCACCAGCCACGCACAATGCTCCCAAGCCCGTGAGAAAAGCATTTTGGGGTGGTGCTCACACCGGGCCCTGGAAGACGTCCCCGGCTGCCTTCAAAGGACGGTTTTCAAGCACTCCTTCCTGCTGTTCCCGCCACCCGCGCACAATGCTCCCAAGCCGGGAGAAAAGCTCTTCGGGGTGGTGCTCTCTACAGGCCCTTGGAAGACCTCCCCGGCTGCCTCCAAAGCCGGTTTCCAAGGACTCCTTCCTGCTGTTCCCGCCAGCCACGCACAATGCTCCCAAGCCCGGGAGAAAAGCATTTTGGGGTGGTGCTCACTCCGGGCCCTTGGAAGACCTCCCCGGCTGCCTCCAAAGGCCAGTTTGCAATCACTCCTGCCTGCTGTTCCCGCCAGCCGCGCACAATGCTCCCAAGCCCGGGAGAAAAGCGCTTCAGGGTGGTGCTCTCTCCTGGCACTTTCAAGACCTCCCCGGCTGCCTCCAAAGGCAGGTTTGTAAGTACTCATTCCCGCTGCTTCCGCCAGCCACGCACAATGCTCCCAAGCCCGGGAGAAAAGCATTTTGGGGTGGTGATCAGTCCGGGCCCTTGGAAGACCTCCCCGGCTGCCCCCAAAGGCCGGTTTATAAGCACTCCCACTCGCTGTTCCCGCCAGCCGCGCACAATGCTCCAAAACCCGAGAGAAAAGCGCTTCGAGGTGGTGTTCTCTCCGGGCCCTTGGAAGACCTCCACGGCTGCCTCCAAAGGCCGGTTTGCAAGCACTCCTGCCTGCTTTTCCCGCCACACGCGCACAATGCACCCAAACCCGGGAGAAAAGCGCTTCGGGGTGGTGCTCTCTCCGGGCCTTTGGAAGACCTCCCCGGCTGCCTCCAAAGGCCGGTTTGCAAGGACTCCTTCCTGCTGTTCCCGCCAGCCACGCACAATGCTCCCAATCCCGGGAGAAAAGTGCTTCGGGATGGTGCTCTCTCCGGGCCCTTGGAATACCTCCCCGGCTACCTCCAAAGGCGGGTTTGCAAGTACTCATTCTCGCTGTTCCCGCCAGCTGCGCACTATGCTCCCAAGCCCGGGAGAAAAGCGCATCGGGGTGGTGTTCTCTCCGTGCCCATGGAGGACCTCCCCGGCTGCCCCCAAAGGCCAGTTTGCAATCACTCCCACTCACTGTTCCTGCCAGCCACGCACATGCTCCAAAACACGGGAGAGATGCGCTTTGGGGTGGTGCTCTCTCCCGGCCCTTGGAAGACTTCCCCGGCTGCCTCCAAAGGCCGGTTTGCAAGAACTCCCTCCCGCTGTCCCGCCAGACGCACACAATGCTCCCAATCACGGGAGAAAAGCGCTTCGGGGTGGTGCTCTCTCACGGCCCTTTGAAGACCTCCCCGGCTGCCTCCAATGGCCGGTATGCAAGCACTCATGCCCGCTGTTCCCACCCGCCGTGTACAATGCTCCCAAGCACGGGAGAAAAGCATTTTGGGGTGGTGCTCACTCCTTGCCCTTGGAAGACCTCCGCGCCTGCCTCCAAAGGCCGGTTTGCAAGCACTCCTGCCTGCTGTTCCCGCCACCCGCGCACACTGCTCCCAAGCCCGGGAGAAAAGCGCATCGGGGTGGTGTTCTCTCCGGGCCCATGGAGGACCTCCCCGGCTGCCCCCAAAGGCCGGTTTGCAAGCATTCCCACTAGCTGTTCCCGCCAGCCATGCAAATGCTCCCAAGCCGGGGGGAAAAGCATTTTGAGGTGGTGCTCTCTCCGGGCCCTTGCCCCTGTGCCTGGGGGCCAGGCAGGGGGTCCACACTCCCAGGCCAAGTCAGAACCACATGCACACGTTTGTTCCTGCCCCCTGCACCGGCAGAGAGCTCGGGGGAGCCAGAGTCTGCCAGGCAGCTGCTGGGCTGGCTGACTGTGTGGGAAGGGGCAGAGCCGACCTAGGGGCAAGTTGGGCCTCTTGCTCTCCCTGCTGCCCTGAGGCTGCTGGGCCAAAGAGGTCTTGGGCATCCAGCCCCTTGCTGGTCCCTTCGCTCTGACGAGGCCCTCTGAGCTCCAGCATCTCGCAGTGTGGAGACAGCCCCTGCCAGCAACCTCCTCTCCAAGGAGGCCTAAACCGAGGCCTAGGCCCAGGGGAAAGGCACCAGCGGGGATGAGCCTGGGGAGGCGCCCGGGCATGTCTGGACCCAGTCCCCGCAGCCTGCCCCTTGGTGGGGCAGTACCCCCGGAGGCCAGGAAGGTCTGGGCAAGGCTGGCCAGGGGCAGGGGCCCTGCTGGGTCCTGCCCCTGGCCTGTGGGGCCTCT
Source organism: Dama dama (assembly GCF_033118175.1). Lineage (NCBI taxonomy): Eukaryota > Metazoa > Chordata > Mammalia > Artiodactyla > Cervidae > Dama > Dama dama. The sequence goes on from NW_026870900.1 coordinate 2,145,209, forward strand.
GAGCACGACCGGCCCTCTCCCACTGGAAGACCTCCCCGGCTGCCTCCAAAGGCTGGTTTGCAAGCACTCCCGCCCACTGTTCCCACCAGGCGCGCACAATGCTCCCAAGCCCGGGAGAAAAGCGCTTCGGGGTGGTGCTCTCTCCGGGCCCTTGCCCCTGAGCCTGGGGGCCAGGCAGGGGGTCCACACTCCCAGGCCAAGGCAGAACCACAGGCACACGTCTGTTCCTGCCCCCTGCACCGGCACAGAGCTCGGGGGAGCCAGAATCTGTCAGGCAGCTGCTGGGTTGGCCGCCTGTGTGGGAAGGGGCAGAGCCGACCTAGGGGCAAGTTGGGCCTCTTGCTCTCCCTGCTGCCCTGAGGCTGCTGGGCCAAAGAGGTCTTGGGTATCCAGCCCCTTGCTGGTCCCTTCCCTCTGACGAGGCCCTCTGAGCTCCAGCACCTTGCAGTGTGGAGACAGCCCCTGCCAGCAACTTCCTCTCCAAGGAGGCCACAACCGAGGCCTAGGCCCAGGGAAAAGGCACCAGCGGGTATGAGACAGGGGAGGCGCCCGGGCATGTCTGGACCCAGTCCCCGCAGCCTGCCCCTTGGGGGGGCAGTACTCCCGGAGGCCAGGAAGATCTGGAAAAGGCTGGCCAGGGGCAGGGGCTCTGCTGGGTCCTGCCCCTGGCCTGTAGGGCCTCTGAGCACAACCGGCCCTCTCCCACTGGAAGACCTCCCCGGCTGCCTCCAAAGGCCGGTTTGCCAACACTTCCGCCCGCTGTTCCCGCCAGGCACGCACAATGATCCCAAGCCCGGGAGACAAGCGCTTCGGGGTGGTGCTCTGACCGGCCCCTTGCCCCTGAGCCTGGGGGCAATGCAGGGGGAACACACTCCCAGGCCAAGGCAGAACCACATGAACAAGTCTGTTCCTGCCCCCTGCACCGGCAGAGAGCTCCGGGGAGCCAGAGTCTGTCAGGCAGCTGCTTGTCTGGCGGCCTGTGTGGGAAGGGGCAGAGCCGACCTAGGGGCAAGTTGGGCCTCTTGCTCTCCCTGCTGCCCTGAGGCTGCTGGGCCAAAGAGGTCTTGGGCATCCAGCCCCTTGCTGGTCCCTTCCCTCTGACGAGGCCCTCTGAGCTCCAGCACCTTGCAGTGTGGAGACAGCCCCTGCCAGCAAACTCCTCTCCAAGGAGGCCTCAACCGAGGCCTAGGCCCAGGGGAAAGGCACCAGCGGGGATGAGCCTGGGGAGGCGCCCGGGCATGTCTGGACCCACTCCCCGCAGCCTGCCCCTTGGTGATGCAGTACCCCCGGAGGCCAGGAAGGTCTGGGCAAGGCTGGCCAAGGGCAGGGGCCTTGCTGGATTCTGCCCCTGGCCTGTGGGGCGTCTGAGCACATCCGGCCCTCTCCACTGGAAGACCTCCCCGGCTGCCTCCAATGGCCGGTTTGCAAGCGCTCCCGCCCACTGTTCCCAGCAGGCGCGCACAATGCTCCCAAGCCCGGGAGAAAAGCGCTTCAGGGTGGTGCTCTCTCCGGGCCCTTGCCCCTGAGCCTGGGGGCAAGGCAGGGTGTCCACACTCCCAGGCCAAGGCAGAACCACATGCACACGTCTGATCTGCCCCCTGCACCGGCAGAGAGCTCGGCAGAGCCAGAATCTGTCAGGCAGCTGCTGGGCTGGCCGCCTGTGTGGGAAGGGGCAGAGCCGACCTAGGGGCAAGTTGGGCCTCTTGCTCTCCCTGCTGCCCTGAGGCTGCTGGGCCAAAGAGGTCTTGGGCATCCAGCCCCTTGCTGGTCCCTTCCCTCTTACGAGGCCCTCTGAACTCCAGCACCTTGCAGTGTGGAGACAGCCCCTGCCAGCAACCTCCTCTCCAAGGAGGCCTCAACCGAGGCCTAGGCCCAGGGGAAAGGCACCAGCGGGGATGAGCCTGGGGAGGCGCCCGGGCATGTCTGGACCCAGTCCCCGCAGCCTGCCCCTTGGTGGGGCAGTACCCCCGGAGGCCAGGAAGGACTGGGAAAGGCTGGCCAGGGGCAGGGGACCTGCTGGGTCCTGCCCCTGGCCTGTGGGGCCTCTGAGCACATCCGGCCCTCTCCCGCTGGAAGACCTCCCTGGCTGCCTCCAAAGGCCGGTTTGCCAACCCTCACGCCCACTGTTCCCACCAGGTTCGCACAATGCTCCCAAGCCCGGGAGAAAAGCGCTTCGGGGTGGTGCTCTCACCGGCCCCTTGCCCCTGAGCCTGGGGGCAATGCAGGGGGAACACACTCCCAGGCCAAGGCAGAACCACATGCACACGTCTGTTCCTGCCCCCTGCACCGGCAGAGAGCTCAGGGGAGCCAGAGTCTGTCAGGCAGCTGCTGGGCTGGCCGCCTGTGTGGGAAGGGGCAGAGCCGACCTAGGGGCAAGTTGGGCCTCTTGCTCTCCCTGCTGCCCTGAGGCTGCTGGGCCAAAGAGGTCTTGGGCATCCAGCCCCTTGCTGGTCCCTTCCCTCTGACGAGGCCCTCTGAGCTCCAGCACCTTGCAGTGTGGAGACAGCCCCTGCCAGCAACCTCCTCTGCAACGAGGCCTCAACCGAGGCCTAGGCCCAGGGGAAAGGCACCAGCGGGGAATAGCCTGGGGAGGCGCCCGGGCATGTCTGGACCCAGTCCCCGCAGCCTGCCCCTTGGTGGGGCTGTACCCCCGGAGGCAGGAAGGTCTGGGCAAGGCTGGCCAGGGGCAGGGGCCCTGCTGGGTCCTGCCCCTTGCCTGTGGGGCCTCTGAGCACAACCGGCCCTCTCTCGCTGGAAGACCTCCCCGGCTGCCTCCAATGGCCGGTTTTCAACCCCTCATGCCCGCTGTTCACACCAGCCGCGCACAATGCTCCCAAGCCCGGGAGAAAAGCGTTTCGGGGTGGTGTTCTCTCTGGGCCCAAGAAAGACCTCCCGGGCTGCCCCCAAAGGCCGGTTTGCAAGCACTCCCACTCGCTGTTCCCGCCATCCGTGCAAATGCTCCAAGCCCATGAGAAAAGCACTTCGGGGTGGTGCTCTCTCCGGGCAATTTCAAGACCTCCCCGGCTGCCTGCAAAGGCCGGTTTGTAAGTACTCATTCCCGCTGCTTCCGCCAGCCACGCACAATGCTCCCAATCCTGGGAGAAAAGCATTTTGGGGTGGTGCTCTCTCCGGACCCTTGGAAGACCTCCCGGGCTGCCTCCAAAGGCCGGTTTGTAAGCACTCATGTCCGCTGTTCCGGACAGCCGCACACAATGCTCCCAAGCCCGGGAGAAAAGCATTTTGGGGTGGTGATCAGTCCGGGCCCTTGGAAGACCTCCCCGGCTGCCTCCAAAGGACAGTTTGCAAGCACTCATGCCCGCTGTTCCCGCCAGCCGTGCACAATGCTCCCAAGACCGTGAGAAAAGCGCTTCGGGGTGGTGTTCTCTCCGGGACCATGGAGGACGTCCCCGGCTGCCCCCAAAGGCCGCTTTGCAAGCACTTCCACTCGCTGTTCCCGCCAGCCACACACAATGTTCCAAAACCCCGGAGAAAAGCGCTTCGGGGTGGTGCTCTCTCCCGGCCCTTGGAAGACCTCCCCGGCTGCCTCCAAAGGCCGGTTTGCAAGCACTCAATCCCGCTGTTCCCGCCAGCCGCGCACAATGCTCCCAAGCCCGGGAGAAAAGCGCTTCGGGGTGGTGCTCTCTCCCGGCCCTTGGAAGACCTCCCCGGCTGCCTCCAAAGGCCGGTTTGCAAGCACTCCCGCCCGCTGTTCCCGCCAGCCTCGCACAATGCTCCCAAGACCGGGAGAAAAGTGCTTCGGGGTGGTGCTCTCTCCTGGCCCTTGGAAGACCTCCCCGGCTGCCCCCAAAGGCCGGTTTGCAAGCACTCCCACTCGCTGTTCCCGCCAGCCGCGCACAATGCTCCCAATCACGGGAGAAAAGCGCTTCCGGGTGGTGCTCTCTCCGGGCCCTTGGAATATCTCCCCGTCTGCCTCCAATGGCCAGTTTGCAAGCACTCATGCCCGCTGTTCCCACCAGCCGCGCACAATGCTCCCAAGCCCCGGAGAAAAGCTTTTTGGGGTGGTGCTCACACCGGGCCCTGGAAGACCTCCCCGGCTGCCTCAAAAGGCCGGTTTGCAACACTCCCGCCCGCTGTTCCCGCCAGGCACGCACAATGCTCCCAAACCCGGGAGAAAAGCACTTCGGGGTGGTGCTGTCTCCGGGCACTTGCCCCTGAGCCTATGGGCAAGGCAGGGGGAACACACTCCCAGACCAAGGCAGAACCACATGCACACGTCTGTTCCTGCCCCCTGCACCGGCAGAGAGCTCGGGGGAGCCAGAGTCTGTCAGGCAGCTGCTGGGCTGGCGGCCTGTGTGGGATGGGGCAGAGCCGACCTAGGGGCAAGTTGGGCCTCTTGCTCTCCCTGCTGCCCTGAGGCTGCTGGGCCAAAGAGGTCTTGGGCATCCAGCCCCTTGCTGGTCCCTTCCCTCTGACGAGGCCCTCTGAGCTCCAGCACCTTGCAGTGTGGAGACAGCCCCTGCCAGCAACCTCCTCTCCAAGGAGGCCTCAACCGAGCCCTAGGCCCAGGGGAAAGGCACCAGCGGGGATGAGCCTGGGAAGGCGCCCGGGCATGTCTGGACCCAGTCCCCGCAGCCTGACCCTTGGTGGGGCAGTACCCCCGGAGGCCAGGAAGGTCTGGGCAAGGCTGGCCCGGGGCAGGGGCCCTGCTGGGTCCTGCCCCTGGCCTGTGGGGACTCTGAGCACAACCGGCCCTCTCCTGCTGGAAGACCTCCCCGGCTGCCTCCAAAGGCCGGTTTGCAAGCACTCCCGCCCGCTGTTCCCGCCAGGCACGCACAATGTTCCCAAGCCCGGGAGAAAAGCGCTTCGGGGTGGTGCTCTCTCCGGGCCCTTGCCCCTGAGCCTGGGGGCCAGGCAGGGGTTCCACACTCCCAGGCCAATGCAGAACGACATGCACACGTCTGCTCCTTCCCCCTACACAGGCAGAGAGCTCGGGGAAGCCAGAGACTGCCAGGCTGCTGCTGGGCTGGCCGCCTGTGTGGGAAGGGGCAGAGCCGACCTAGGGGCAAGTTGGGCCTCTTGCTCTCCCTGCTGCCCTGAGGCTGCTGGGCCAAAGAGGTCTTGGGCATCCAGCCCCTTGCTGGTCCCTTCACTCTGACGAGGCCCTCTGAGCTCCAGCACCTCGCAGTGTGGAGACAGACCCTGCCAGCAACCTCCTCTCCAAGGAGGCCTCAACCGAGGCCTAGGCCCAGGGGAAAGGCACCAGCGTGGATGAGCCTGGGGAGGCGGCCGGGAATGTCTGGACCCAGTCCCCGCAGCCTGCCCCTTGGTGGGGCAGTACCCCCGGAGGCCAGGAAGGTCTGGGCAAGGCTGGCCAGGGGCAGGGGCCCTGCTGGGTCCTGCCCCTGGCCTGTGGGGCGTCTGAGCACAACCGGCCCTCTCCCACTGGAAGACCTCCCCGGCTGCCTCCAAAGGCCGGTTTGCAAACACTCCCGCCCACCGTTCACGCCAGGAACGCACAATGCTCCCAAGCCCGGGAGAAAAGCGCTTCAGGGTGGTGCTCTCTCCGGGCCCTTGCCCCTGAGCCTGGGGGACAGGCAGGGGGAACACACTCCCAGGCCAAGGCAGAACCACATGCACACGTCTGTTCCTGCCCCCTGCACCGGCAGAGAGCTCTGGGGAGCCAGAGTCTGTCAGGCAGCTGCTGGGCTGGCGGCCTGTGTGGGAAGGGGCAGAACCGACCTAGGGGCAAGTTGGGCCTCTTGTTCTCCCTGTTGCCCTGAGGCTGCTGGGCCAAAGAGGTCTTGCACATCCAGCGCCTTGCTGGTCCCTTCCCTCTGACGAGGCCCTCTGAGCTCCAGCACCTTGCAGTGTGGACACAGCCCCTGCCAGCAACCTCCTCTCCAAGGAGGCCTCAACCGAGGCCTAGGCCCAGGGGAAAGGCACCAGCGGGGATGAGCCTGGGGAGGCGCCCGGGCATGTCTGGACCCAGTCCCCGCAGCCTGCCCCTTGGTGGGGCAGCACCCCCGGAGGCCAGGAAGGTCTGGGCAAGGCTCGCCAGGGAGAGTGGCCCTGATGGCTTCTGCCCCTGGCCTCTGGGGCCTCTGAGCACAAGCTACCCTCTCCCACTGGAAACCTCCCCGGCTGCCTCCAAAGGCCGGTTTGCAAGCACTTCTGCCTGCTGTTCCCGCCACACGCGCACAATGCTCCCAAGCCCGGGAGAAAAGCATTTTTGTGTGGTGCTCACTCCGGGCCCTTGGAAGACCTCCCTGGCTGCCTCCAAGGCCGGTTTGCAAGCACTTCTGCCTGCTGTTCCCACCAGCCGGGCACAATGCTCCCTAGCCCGGGAGAAAAGCATTTTTGGGTGGTGCTCACTCCGGGCCCTTGGAAGACCTCCCTGGCTGCCTCCAAGGCAGGTTTGCAAGCACTTCTGCCTGCTGTTCCCGCCACACGCGCACAATGCTCCCAAGCCCGGGAGAAAAGCGTTTCGGGGTGGTGTTCTCTCTGGGCCCAAGAAAGACCTCCCGGGCTGCCCCCAAAGACCGGTTTGCAAGCACTCCCACTCGCTGTTCCCGCCATCCGTGCAAATGCTCCAAGCCCAGGAGAAAAGCGCTTCGGGGTGGTGCTCTCTCCCGGCCCTTGGAAGACCTCCCCGGCTGCCTCCAAAGGCTGGTTTTCAAGGACTCCCCCCGCTGTCCCGCCAGCCGCACACAATGCTCCCAATCACGGGAGAAAAGCGCTTCGGGGTGGTGATCTCTCCGGGCCCTTGGAAGACCTCCCCAGCTGCCTCCAAAGGCCGGTTTGCAAGCACTCCCGCCCGCTGTTCCCGCCAGCCTCGCACAATGCTTCCAAGACCGGGAGAAAAGTGCTTCGGGGTGGTGCTCTCTCCGGGCCCTTGGAAGACCTCCCCGGCTGCCTCCAAAGGCCGGTTTGCAAGCACTCCCGCCCGCTGTTCCCGCCAGCCTCGCACAATGCTTCCAAGACCGGGAGAAAAGTGCTTCGGGGTGGTGCTCTCTCCCGGCCCTTGGAAGACCTCCCCGGCTGCCTCCAAAGGCCGGTTTGCAAGCACTCAATCCCGCTGTTCCCGCCAGCCGCGCACAATGCTCCCAAGCCCGGGAGAAAAGCGCTTCGGGGTGGTGTTCTCTCCGTGCCCATGTAAGACCTCCCGGGGTGCCCCCAAAGGCCGGTGTGGAAGCACTCCCACTCGCTGTTCCCGCCATCCGCGCAAATGTTCCAAGCCCGGGAGAAAAGCGCTTCTGGGTGGTGCTCTCTCCTGGCCCTTGGAAGACCTCCCCGGCTGCCTGCAAAGGCCGGTTTGCAAGCACTCCCGCCCGCTGTTCCCACCAGCCACGCACAATGCTCCCAAGCCCGTGAGAAAAGCATTTTGGGGTGGTGCTCACACCGGGCCCTGGAAGACGTCCCCGGCTGCCTTCAAAGGACGGTTTTCAAGCACTCCTTCCTGCTGTTCCCGCCACCCGCGCACAATGCTCCCAAGCCGGGAGAAAAGCTCTTCGGGGTGGTGCTCTCTACAGGCCCTTGGAAGACCTCCCCGGCTGCCTCCAAAGCCGGTTTCCAAGGACTCCTTCCTGCTGTTCCCGCCAGCCACGCACAATGCTCCCAAGCCCGGGAGAAAAGCATTTTGGGGTGGTGCTCACTCCGGGCCCTTGGAAGACCTCCCCGGCTGCCTCCAAAGGCCAGTTTGCAATCACTCCTGCCTGCTGTTCCCGCCAGCCGCGCACAATGCTCCCAAGCCCGGGAGAAAAGCGCTTCAGGGTGGTGCTCTCTCCTGGCACTTTCAAGACCTCCCCGGCTGCCTCCAAAGGCAGGTTTGTAAGTACTCATTCCCGCTGCTTCCGCCAGCCACGCACAATGCTCCCAAGCCCGGGAGAAAAGCATTTTGGGGTGGTGATCAGTCCGGGCCCTTGGAAGACCTCCCCGGCTGCCCCCAAAGGCCGGTTTATAAGCACTCCCACTCGCTGTTCCCGCCAGCCGCGCACAATGCTCCAAAACCCGAGAGAAAAGCGCTTCGAGGTGGTGTTCTCTCCGGGCCCTTGGAAGACCTCCACGGCTGCCTCCAAAGGCCGGTTTGCAAGCACTCCTGCCTGCTTTTCCCGCCACACGCGCACAATGCACCCAAACCCGGGAGAAAAGCGCTTCGGGGTGGTGCTCTCTCCGGGCCTTTGGAAGACCTCCCCGGCTGCCTCCAAAGGCCGGTTTGCAAGGACTCCTTCCTGCTGTTCCCGCCAGCCACGCACAATGCTCCCAATCCCGGGAGAAAAGTGCTTCGGGATGGTGCTCTCTCCGGGCCCTTGGAATACCTCCCCGGCTACCTCCAAAGGCGGGTTTGCAAGTACTCATTCTCGCTGTTCCCGCCAGCTGCGCACTATGCTCCCAAGCCCGGGAGAAAAGCGCATCGGGGTGGTGTTCTCTCCGTGCCCATGGAGGACCTCCCCGGCTGCCCCCAAAGGCCAGTTTGCAATCACTCCCACTCACTGTTCCTGCCAGCCACGCACATGCTCCAAAACACGGGAGAGATGCGCTTTGGGGTGGTGCTCTCTCCCGGCCCTTGGAAGACTTCCCCGGCTGCCTCCAAAGGCCGGTTTGCAAGAACTCCCTCCCGCTGTCCCGCCAGACGCACACAATGCTCCCAATCACGGGAGAAAAGCGCTTCGGGGTGGTGCTCTCTCAGGGCCCTTTGAAGACCTCCCCGGCTGCCTCCAATGGCCGGTATGCAAGCACTCATGCCCGCTGTTCCCACCCGCCGTGTACAATGCTCCCAAGCACGGGAGAAAAGCATTTTGGGGTGGTGCTCACTCCTTGCCCTTGGAAGACCTCCGCGCCTGCCTCCAAAGGCCGGTTTGCAAGCACTCCTGCCTGCTGTTCCCGCCACCCGCGCACACTGCTCCCAAGCCCGGGAGAAAAGCGCATCGGGGTGGTGTTCTCTCCGGGCCCATGGAGGACCTCCCCGGCTGCCCCCAAAGGCCGGTTTGCAAGCATTCCCACTAGCTGTTCCCGCCAGCCATGCAAATGCTCCCAAGCCGGGGGGAAAAGCATTTTGAGGTGGTGCTCTCTCCGGGCCCTTGCCCCTGTGCCTGGGGGCCAGGCAGGGGGTCCACACTCCCAGGCCAAGTCAGAACCACATGCACACGTTTGTTCCTGCCCCCTGCACCGGCAGAGAGCTCGGGGGAGCCAGAGTCTGCCAGGCAGCTGCTGGGCTGGCTGACTGTGTGGGAAGGGGCAGAGCCGACCTAGGGGCAAGTTGGGCCTCTTGCTCTCCCTGCTGCCCTGAGGCTGCTGGGCCAAAGAGGTCTTGGGCATCCAGCCCCTTGCTGGTCCCTTCGCTCTGACGAGGCCCTCTGAGCTCCAGCATCTCGCAGTGTGGAGACAGCCCCTGCCAGCAACCTCCTCTCCAAGGAGGCCTAAACCGAGGCCTAGGCCCAGGGGAAAGGCACCAGCGGGGATGAGCCTGGGGAGGCGCCCGGGCATGTCTGGACCAAGTCCCCGCAGCCTGCCCCTTGGTGGGGCAGTACCCCCGGAGGCCAGGAAGGTCTGGGCAAGGCTGGCCAGGGGCAGGGGCCCTGCTGGGTCCTGCCCCTGGCCTGTGGGGCCTCTGAGCACGACCGGCCCTCTCCCACTGGAAGACCTCCCCGGCTGCCTCCAAAGGCTGGTTTGCAAGCACTCCCGCCCACTGTTCCCACCAGGCGCGCACAATGCTCCCAAGCCCGGGAGAAAAGCGCTTCGGGGTGGTGCTCTCTCCGGGCCCTTGCCCCTGAGCCTGGGGGCCAGGCAGGGGGTCCACACTCCCAGGCCAAGGCAGAACCACAGGCACACGTCTGTTCCTGCCCCCTGCACCGGCACAGAGCTCGGGGGAGCCAGAATCTGTCAGGCAGCTGCTGGGTTGGCCGCCTGTGTGGGAAGGGGCAGAGCCGACCTAGGGGCAAGTTGGGCCTCTTGCTCTCCCTGCTGCCCTGAGGCTGCTGGGCCAAAGAGGTCTTGGGTATCCAGCCCCTTGCTGGTCCCTTCCCTCTGACGAGGCCCTCTGAGCTCCAGCACCTTGCAGTGTGGAGACAGCCCCTGCCAGCAACTTCCTCTCCAAGGAGGCCACAACCGAGGCCTAGGCCCAGGGAAAAGGCACCAGCGGGTATGAGACAGGGGAGGCGCCCGGGCATGTCTGGACCCAGTCCCCGCAGCCTGCCTCTTGGTGGGGCAGTACCCCCGGAGGCCAGGAAGGTCTGGGCAAGGCTGGCCAGGGGCAGGGGCCCTGCTGGGTCCTGCCCCTGGCCTGTGGGGCCTCTGAGCATGACCGGCCCTCTCCCGCTGGAGACCTCCCCGACTGCCTCCAAAGGCCGGTGTGCCAACACTCGCGCCCGCTGTTCCCGCCAGGCACGCACAATGCTCCCAAGCCCGGGAGAAAAGCGCTTCGGGGTGGTGCTCTCTCCGGGCCCTTGCCCCTGAGCCTGGGGGCAATGCAGGGGGAACACACTCCCAGCCAAGGCAGAACCACATGCACACTTCTGTTCCTGCCCCCTGCACCGGCAGAGAGCTCGGGGGAGCCAGAGTCTGCCAGGCAGCTGCTGGGCTGGCGGCCTGTGTGGGAAGGGGCAGAGCCGACCTAGGGGCAAGTTTGGCCTCTTGCTCTCCCTGCTGCCCTGAGGCTGCTGGGCCAAAGAGGTCTTGGGCATCCAGCCCCTTGCTGGTCCCTTCCCTCTGATGAGGCCCTCTGAGCCCCAGCACCTTGCAGTGTGGAGACAGCCCCTGCCAGCAACCTCCTCTCCAAGGAGGCCTCAACCGAGGCCTAGGCCTAGGGGAAAGGCACCAGCGGGGATGAGCCTGGGGAGGCGCCCGGCCATGTCTGGACCCAGTCCCCGCAGCCTGCCCCTTGGTGGGGCAGTACCCCCGGAGGCCAGGGAGGTCTAGGCAAGGCTGCCAGTGGCAGGGACACTGCTGGGTCCTGCCCCTGGCCTGTGGGGCGTCTGAGCACAACCGGCACTCTCCCGCTGGAAGACCTCCCCGGCTGCCTCCAAAGGCCGGTTTGCAAGCGCTCTCGCCCACCGTTCCCGCCAGGCGCGCACAATGCTCCCAAGCCCGGGAGAAAAGCACTTCGGGGTGGTGCTCTCTCCGGGCCCTTGCCCCTGAGCCTGGGGGCCAGGCAGGGGTCCAGACTCCCAGGCCAAGGCAGAACCACATGCACACGTCTGTTCCTGCCCCCTGCACCGACAGAGAGCTCGGGGGAACCAGAGTCTGCCAGGGAGCTGCTGAGCTGGCCGCCTGTGTGGGAAGGGGCAGAGCCGACCTAGGGGCAAGTTGGGCCTCTTGCTCTCCCTGCTGCCCTGAGGCTGCTGGGCCAAAGATGTCTTTGGCATCCAGCCACTTGCTGGTCCCTTCCCTCTGACGAGGCCCTCTGAGCTCCCGCACCTTGCAGTGTGGAGAAAGCCCCTGCCAGCAACCTCCTCTCCAAGGAGGCCTAAACCGAGGCCTAGGCCCAGGGGAAAGGCACCAGCGGGGATGAGCCTGGGGAAGCGCCCGGGCATGTCTGGACCCAGTCCCCGCAGCCTGACCCTTGGTGGGGCAGTACCCCCGGAGGACAAGAAAGTCTGGGCAAGGCTGGCCAGGGGCAGGGGCCCTTCTGGGTCCTGCCCCTGGCCTGTGGGGCCTCTGAGCACAACCGGCCCTCTCCCGATGGAAGACCTCCCCGCCTGCCTCCAAAGGCCAGTTTGCAAGGACTCCTTCCTGCTGTTCCCGCCAGCCACGCACAATGCTCCCAATCCCGGGAGAAAAGTGCTTCGGGATGGTGCTCTCTCCGGACCCCTGGAAGACCTCCCCGGCTACCTCCAAAGGCCGGTTTGCAAGTACTCATTCCCGCTGTTCCCGCCAGCTGCGCACAATTCTCCCAAGCCCGGGAGAAAAGCATTTTGGGGTGGTGCTCTCTCCGGGCCCTTGGAAGACCACCCCGGCTGCCTCAAAAGGCCGGTTTGCAAGCACTCATGCCCGCTGTTCCCGCCAGCCGCGGACAATGCTCCCTAGCCCGGGAGAAAAGCATTTTGGGGTGGTGTTCACTCCGGGCCCTTGAAAGACCTGCCCGGCTGCCTCCAAAGTCCGGTTTGCAAGAACTCATGCCCGCTGTTCCCGCCAGCCGCGCACAATGCTCCCAAGACCGGGAGAAATGCGCTTCGGGGTGGTGTTCTCTCCGTGCCCATGGAGGACCTCCCCGGCTGCCCCCAAAGGCCAGTTTGCAATCACTCCCACTCACTGTTCGGGCCAGCCACGCACATGCTCCAAAACACGGGAGAGAAGCGCTTCTGGGTGGTGCTCTCTCCCGGCCCTTGGAAGACTTCCCCGGCTGCCTCCAAAGGCCGGTTTGCAAGAACTCCCTCCCGCTGTCCCGCCAGCCGCACACAATGCTCCCAATCACGGGAGAAAAGCGCTTCGGAGTGGTGCTCTCTCAGGGCCCTTTGAAGACATCCCCGGCTGCCTCCAATGGCCGGTATGCAAGCACTCATGCCCGCTGTTCCCACCAGCTGTGTACAATGCTCCCAAGCACGGGAGAAAAGCATTTTGGGGTGGTGCTCACTCCTTGCCCTTGGAAGACCTCCGCGCCTGCCTCCAAAGGCCGGTTTGCAAGCACTCCTGCCTGCTGTTCCCGCCACCCGCGCACACTGCTCCCAAGCCCGGGAGAAAAGCGCATCGGGGTGGTGTTCTCTCCGGGCCCATGGAGGACCTCCCCGGCTGCCCCAAAAGGCCGGATTGCAAGCATTCCCACTAGCTGTTCCCGCCAGGCATGCAAATGCTCCCAAGCCCATGAGAAAAGCGCTTCGGGGTGGTGCTCTCTACGGGCCCTTGCCCCTGAGCCTGGGGGCCAGGCATGGGGTCCACACTCCCAGGCGAAGGCAGAACCACATGCACACGTCTGTTCCTGCCCCTTTGCACCGGTAGAGAGCTCAGGGGAGCCCGAGTCTGTCAGGCAGCTGCTGGGCGGGCCGCTTGTGTGGGAAGGGGCAGAGCCGACCTAGGGGCAAGTTGGGCCTCTTGCTCTCCCTGCTGCCCTGAGGCTGCTAGGCCAAAGAGGTCTTGGGCAACCAGCCCCTTGCTTGTCCCTTCCCTCTGACGAGGCCCTCTGAGCTCCAGCACCTTGCAGTGTGGAGACAGCCCCTGCCAGCAACCTCCTCTCCAAGGAGGCCTCAACCGAGACCTAGGCCCAGGGGAAAGGCACCAGCGGGGATGAGCCAGGGGAGGCGCGCGGGCATGTCTGGACTCAGTCCCCGCAGCCTGCCCCTTGGTGGCGCAGTACCCCTGGAGGCCAGGAAGGTCTGGGCAAGGCTGGCCAGGGGCAGGGGCCCTGCTGGGTCCTGTCCCTGACCTACGGGGCCTCTGAGCACAACCGTCCCTCTCCCACTGGAAGACCTCCCCGGCTGCCTCCAAAGGACGGTTTGCAAGCACTCCCGCCCACTGTTCCACCAGGCTCGCACAATGCTCCCAAGCCCGGGAGAAAAGCGCTTCCGTGTGGTGCTCTCTCCGGGCCCTTGCCCCTGAGCCTGGGGCCAGGCAGGGGATCCACACTCGCAGGCCAATCAGAACCACATGCACACGTCTGTCCCAGCCCCCTGCACCGGCAGAGAGCTCGGGGGAGCCAGAGTCTGTCAGGCAGCTGCTGGGCTGGCAGCCTGTGTGGGAAGGGGCAGAGCCGACCTAGGGGCAAGTTGGGCCTCTTGCTCTCCCTGCTGCCCTGAGGCTGCTGGGCCAAAGAGGTCTTGGGCATCCAGCCCCTTGCTGGTCCCTTCCCTCTGACGAGGCCCTCTGAGCTCCAGCACCTTGAAGTGTGGAGACAGCCCCTGCCAGCAACCTCCTCTCCAAGGAGGCCTCAACCGATGCCTAGGCCCAGGGGAAAGGCACCAGCGGGGATGAGCCTGGAGAGGCGCCCGGGCATGTCTGGACCCAGTCCCCGCAGCCTGCCCCTTGGGGGGGCAGTACTCCCGGAGGCCAGGAAGATCTGGAAAAGGCTGGCCAGGGGCAGGGGCTCTGCTGGGTCCTGCCCCTGGCCTGTAGGGCCTCTGAGCACAACCGGCCCTCTCCCACTGGAAGACCTCCCCGGCTGCCTCCAAAGGCCGGTTTGCCAACACTTCCGCCCGCTGTTCCCGCCAGGCACGCACAATGATCCCAAGCCCGGGAGACAAGCGCTTCGGGGTGGTGCTCTCACCGGCCCCTTGCCCCTGAGCCTGGGGGCAATGCAGGGGGAACACACTCCCAGGCCAAGGCAGAACCACATGAACAAGTCTGTTCCTGCCCCCTGCACCGGCAGAGAGCTCGGGGGAGCCAGAGTCTGTCAGGCAGCTGCTTGTCTGGCGGCCTGTGTGGGAAGGGGCAGAGCCGACCTAGGGGCAAGTTGGGCCTCTTGCTCTCCCTGCTGCCCTGAGGCTGCTGGGCCAAAGAGGTCTTGGGCATCCAGCCCCTTGCTGGTCCCTTCCCTCTGACGAGGCCCTCTGAGCTCCAGCACCTTGCAGTGTGGAGACAGCCCCTGCCAGCAACCTCCTCTCCAAGGAGGCCTCAACCGAGGCCTAGGCCCAGGGGAAAGGCACCAGCGGGGATGAGCCTGGGGAGGCGCCCGGGCATGTCTGGACCCACTCCCCGCAGCCTGCCCCTTGGTGATGCAGTACCCCCGGAGGCCAGGAAGGTCTGGGCAAGGCTGGCCAAGGGCAGGGGCCTTGCTGGATTCTGCCCCTGGCCTGTGGGGCGTCTGAGCACATCCGGCCCTCTCCACTGGAAGACCTCCCCGGCTGCCTCCAATGGCCGGTTTGCAAGCGCTCCCGCCCACTGTTCCCAGCAGGCGCGCACAATGCTCCCAAGCCCGGGAGAAAAGCGCTTCAGGGTGGTGCTCTCTCCGGGCCCTTGCCCCTGAGCCTGGGGGCAAGGCAGGGTGTCCACACTCCCAGGCCAAGGCAGAACCACATGCACACGTCTGATCTGCCCCCTGCACCGGCAGAGAGCTCGGCAGAGCCAGAATCTGTCAGGCAGCTGCTGGGCTGGCCGCCTGTGTGGGAAGGGGCAGAGCCGACCTAGGGGCAAGTTGGGCCTCTTGCTCTCCCTGCTGCCCTGAGGCTGCTGGGCCAAAGAGGTCTTGGGCATCCAGCCCCTTGCTGGTCCCTTCCCTCTTACGAGGCCCTCTGAACTCCAGCACCTTGCAGTGTGGAGACAGCCCCTGCCAGCAACCTCCTCTCCAAGGAGGCCTCAACCGAGGCCTAGGCCCAGGGGAAAGGCACCAGCGGGGATGAGCCTGGGGAGGCGCCCGGGCATGTCTGGACCCAGTCCCCGCAGCCTGCCCCTTGGTGGGGCAGTACCCCCGGAGGCCAGGAAGGACTGGGAAAGGCTGGCCAGGGGCAGGGGACCTGCTGGGTCCTGCCCCTGGCCTGTGGGGCCTCTGAGCACATCCGGCCCTCTCCCGCTGGAAGACCTCCCCGGCTGCCTCCAAAGGCCGGTTTGCCAACACTCACGCCCACTGTTCCCACCAGGTTCGCACAATGCTCCCAAGCCCGGGAGAAAAGCGCTTCGGGGTGGTGCTCTCACCGGCCCCTTGCCCCTGAGCCTGGGGGCAATGCAGGGGGAACACACTCCCAGGCCAAGGCAGAACCACATGCACACGTCTGTTCCTGCCCCCTGCACCGGCAGAGAGCTCAGGGGAGCCAGAGTCTGTCAGGCAGCTGCTGGGCTGGCCGCCTGTGTGGGAAGGGGCAGAGCCGACCTAGGGGCAAGTTGGGCCTCTTGCTCTCCCTGCTGCCCTGAGGCTGCTGGGCCAAAGAGGTCTTGGGCATCCAGCCCCTTGCTGGTCCCTTCCCTCTGACGAGGCCCTCTGAGCTCCAGCACCTTGCAGTGTGGAGACAGCCCCTGCCAGCAACCTCCTCTGCAACGAGGCCTCAACCGAGGCCTAGGCCCAGGGGAAAGGCACCAGCGGGGAATAGCCTGGGGAGGCGCCCGGGCATGTCTGGACCCAGTCCCCGCAGCCTGCCCCTTGGTGGGGCTGTACCCCCGGAGGCAGGAAGGTCTGGGCAAGGCTGGCCAGGGGCAGGGGCCCTGCTGGGTCCTGCCCCTTGCCTGTGGGGCCTCTGAGCACAACCGGCCCTCTCTCGCTGGAAGACCTCCCCGGCTGCCTCCAATGGCCGGTTTTCAACCCCTCATGCCCGCTGTTCACACCAGCCGCGCACAATGCTCCCAAGCCCGGGAGAAAAGCGTTTCGGGGTGGTGTTCTCTCTGGGCCCAAGAAAGACCTCCCGGGCTGCCCCCAAAGGCCGGTTTGCAAGCACTCCCACTCGCTGTTCCCGCCATCCGTGCAAATGCTCCAAGCCCATGAGAAAAGCACTTCGGGGTGGTGCTCTCTCCGGGCAATTTCAAGACCTCCCCGGCTGCCTGCAAAGGCCGGTTTGTAAGTACTCATTCCCGCTGCTTCCGCCAGCCACGCACAATGCTCCCAATCCTGGGAGAAAAGCATTTTGGGGTGGTGCTCTCTCCGGACCCTTGGAAGACCTCCCGGGCTGCCTCCAAAGGCCGGTTTGTAAGCACTCATGTCCGCTGTTCCGGACAGCCGCACACAATGCTCCCAAGCCCGGGAGAAAAGCATTTTGGGGTGGTGATCAGTCCGGGCCCTTGGAAGACCTCCCCGGCTGCCTCCAAAGGACAGTTTGCAAGCACTCATGCCCGCTGTTCCCGCCAGCCGTGCACAATGCTCCCAAGACCGTGAGAAAAGCGCTTCGGGGTGGTGTTCTCTCCGGGACCATGGAGGACGTCCCCGGCTGCCCCCAAAGGCCGCTTTGCAAGCACTTCCACTCGCTGTTCCCGCCAGCCACACACAATGTTCCAAAACCCCGGAGAAAAGCGCTTCGGGGTGGTGCTCTCTCCCGGCCCTTGGAAGACCTCCCCGGCTGCCTCCAAAGGCCGGTTTGCAAGCACTCAATCCCGCTGTTCCCGCCAGCCGCGCACAATGCTCCCAAGCCCGGGAGAAAAGCGCTTCGGGGTGGTGCTCTCTCCCGGCCCTTGGAAGACCTCCCCGGCTGCCTCCAAAGGCCGGTTTGCAAGCACTCCCGCCCGCTGTTCCCGCCAGCCTCGCACAATGCTCCCAAGACCGGGAGAAAAGTGCTTCGGGGTGGTGCTCTCTCCTGGCCCTTGGAAGACCTCCCCGGCTGCCCCCAAAGGCCGGTTTGCAAGCACTCCCACTCGCTGTTCCCGCCAGCCGCGCACAATGCTCCCAATCACGGGAGAAAAGCGCTTCCGGGTGGTGCTCTCTCCGGGCCCTTGGAATATCTCCCCGTCTGCCTCCAATGGCCAGTTTGCAAGCACTCATGCCCGCTGTTCCCACCAGCCGCGCACAATGCTCCCAAGCCCGGGAGAAAAGCTTTTTGGGGTGGTGCTCACACCGGGCCCTGGAAGACCTCCCCGGCTGCCTCAAAAGGCCGGTTTGCAACACTCCCGCCCGCTGTTCCCGCCAGGCACGCACAATGCTCCCAAGCCTGGGAGAAAAGCGCTTCAGGGTGGTGCTCTCTCCGGGCCCTTGCCCCTGAGCCTGGGGGCAAGGCAGGGTGTCCACAATCCCAGGCCAAGGCAGAACCACATGCACACGTCTGATCTACCCATTGCACCGGCAGAGAGCTCGGCAGAGCCAGAGTCTGTCAGGCAGCTGCTGGGCTGGCCGCCTGTGTGGGAAGGGGCAGAGCCGACCTAGGGGCAAGTTGGGCCTCTTGCTCTCCCTGCTGCCCTGAGGATGCTGGGCCAAAGAGGTCTTGGGCATCCAGCCCCTTGCTGGTCCCTTCCCTCTGACGAGGCCCTCTGAGCTCCAGCACCTTGCAGTGTGGAGACAGCCCCTGCCAGCAACCTCCTCTCCAAGGAGGCCTCAACCGAGGCCTAGGTCCAGGGGAAAGGCACCAGCGGGGATGAGCCTGGGGAGGCGCCTGGGCATGTCTGGACCCAGTCCCCGCAGCCTGCCCCTTGGTGGGGCAGTACCCCCGGAGGCCAGGAAGGACTGGGAAAGGCTGGCCAGGGGCAGGGGACCTGCTGGGTCCTGCCCCTGGCCTGTGGGGCCTCTGAGCACATCCGGCCCTCTCCCGCTGGAAGACCTCCCCGGCTGCCTCCAAAGGCCGGTTTGCCAACACTCCTGCCCACTGTTCCCACCAGGCGCGCACAATGCTCCCAAGCCCGGGAGAAAAGCGCTTCGGGGTGGTGCTCCCACCGGGCCCTTGCCCCTGAGCCTGGGGGCAAAGCAGGGGTTCCACACTACCAGGCCAAGGCAGAACCACATGCACACGTCTGTTCCTGCCCCCTGCACCGGCAGAGAGCTCACGGGAGCCAGAGTCTGTCAGGCAGCTCCTGGGCTGGCCGCCTGTGTGGGAAGGGGCAGAGCCGACCTAGGGGCAAGTTGGGCCTCTTGCTCTCCCTGCTGCCCTGAGGCTGCTGGGCCAAAGAGGTCTTGGGCATCCAGCCCCTTGCTGGTCCCTTCCCTCTGACGAGGCCCTCTGAGCTCCAGCACCTTGCACTGTGGAGACAGCCCCTGCCAGCAACCTCCTCTGCAATGAGGCCTCAACCGAGGCCTAGGCCCAGGGGAAAGGCACCAGCGGGGATGAGCCTGGGGAGGCGCCCGGGCATGTCTGGACCCAGTCCCCGCAGCCTGCCCCTTGGTGGGGCTGTACCCCCGGAGGCAGGAAGGTCTGGGCAAGGCTGGCCAGGGTCAGGGGCCCTGCTGGGTCCTGCCCCTGGCCTGTGGGGCCTCTGAGCACAACCGGCCCTCTCCCGCTGGAAGACCTCCCCGGCTGCCTCCAAAGGCCGGTTTGCAAGCGCTCCCGCACACTGTTCCCAGCAGGCGCGCACAATGCTCCCAAGCCCGGGAGAAAAGCGCTTCGGGGTGGTGCTCTCACCGGGCCCTTGCCCCTGAGCTTGGAAGCAATGCAGGGGGAACACACTCCCAGGCCAAGGCAGAACCACATGCACACGTCTGTTTCTGCCCCCTGCACCGGCAGAGAGCTCAGGGGAGCCAGAGTCTGTCAGGCAGCTGCTGGGCTGGCCGCCTGTGTGGGAAGGGGCAGAGCCGACCTAGGGGCAAGTTGGGCCTCTTGCTCTCCCTGCTGCCCTGAGGCTGCTGGGCCAAAGGGGTCTTGGGCATCCAGCCCCTTGCTGGTCCCTTCCCTCTGACGAGGCCCTCTGAGCTCCAGCACCTTGCAGTGTAGAGACAGCCCCTGCCAGCAACCTCCTCTCCAAGGAGGCCTCAACCGAGGCCTAGGCCCAGGGGTAAGGCACCAGCGGGGATGAGACTGGGGAGGCGCCCGGGCATGTCTGGACCCAGTCCCCGCAGCCTGCCCCTTGGTGGGGCTGTAACCCCGGAGTCAGGAAGGTCTGGGCACGGCTGGCCAGGGGCTGGGGCCCCGCTGGGTCCTGCCCCTGGCCTGTGGGGCCTCTGAGCTCAACCGGCCCTCTCCCAGTGGAAGACCTCCCCGGCTGCCTCCAAAGGCCGCTTTGCAAGCACTCCCGCCCACTGTTCCCACAAAGCACGCAAAATGTTCCCAAGCCCGGTAGAAAAGCGCTTCGGGGTGGTGCTCTCTCCGGGCCCTTGCCCCTGAGCCTGGGGGCCAGGCAGGGGGAACACACTCCCAGGCCAAGGCAGAGCGACATGCACACGTCTGTTCCTGCCCCCTACACCGGCAGAGAGCTCGGGGGAGCCAGAGACTGCCAGGCTGCTGCTGGGCTGGCTGCCTGTGTGGGACGGGGCAGAGCCGACCTAGGGGCAAGTTGGGCCTCTTGCTCTCCCTGCTGCCCTGAGGCTGCTGGGTCAAAGAGGTCTTGGGCATCCAGCCCTTTGCTGGACCCTTCCCTCTGACGAGGCCCTCTGAGCTCCAGCACCTTGCAGTGTGGAGACAGCCCCTGCCAGCAACCTCCTCTCCAAGGAGGCCTAAACCGAGGCCTAGGCCCAGGGGAAAGGCACCAGCGGGGATGAGCCTGGGGAGGCGCCCGGGCATCTCTGGACCCAGTCCTTGCAGCCTGCCCCTTGGTGGGGCAGTACCCCCGGAGGCCAGGAACGTCTGGGAAAGGCTGGCCAGGCGCAGGGGACCTGCTGGGTCCTGCCCCTGGCCTGAGGGGCCTCTGAGCACATCCGGCCCTCTCCCGCTGGAAGAACTCCCCGGCTGCCTCCAAAGGCCGGTTTGCCAACACTCACGCCCACTGTTCCCACCAGGCGCGCACAATGCTCCCAAGTCCGGGAGAAAAGCGCTTCGGGGTGGTGCTCTCACCGGGCCCTTGCCCCTGAGCCTGGGGGCAATGCAGGGGGAACACACTCCCAGGCCAAGGCAGAACCACATGCACACGTCTGTTCCTGCCCCCTGTACCGGCAGAGAGCTAGGGGAGCCAGAGTCTGTCAGGCAGCTGCTGGGCTGGCCGCCTGTGTGGGAAGGGACTGAGCCGACCTAGGGGCAAGTTGGGCCTCTTGCTCTCCCTGCTGCCCTGAGGCTGCTGGGCCAAAGAGGTCTTGGGCATCCAGCCCCTTGCTGGGCCCTTCCCTCTGACGAGGCCCTCTGAGCTCCAGCACCTCGCAGTGTGGAGACAGCCCCTGCCAGCAACCTCCTCTGCAACGAGGCCTCAACCGAGGCCTAGGCCCAGGGGAAAGTCACCAGCAGGGATGAGCCTGGGGAGGCGCCCGGGCATGTCTGGACCCAGTCCCCGCAGCCTGCCCCTAGGTGGGGCTGTACCCCCGGAGGCAGGAAAGTCTGGGCAAGGCTCGCCAGGGGCAGGGGCCCTGCTGGGTCCTGCCCCTCGCCTGTGGGGCCTCTGAGCACAACTGGCCCTCTCCCACTGGAAGACCTCCCCGGCTGCCTCCAAAGGCCGGTTTGGAAGCACTCCCGCCCACTGTTCCCACCAGGGGCGCACAATGCTCCCAAGCCCGGGAGAAAAGCGCTTCGGGGTGGTGCTCTCTCCGGGCCCTTGCCCCTGAGCCTGGGGGCCAGGCAGGGGATCCACACTCCCAGGCCAAGGCAGAACCACATGCACACGTCAGTTCCTGTTCCCTCCACCGGCAGAGAGCTGGGGGGAGCCAGAGTCTGTCAGGCAGCTGCTGGGCTGGCCGCCTGTGTGGGAAGGGGCAGAGCCGACCTAGGGGCAAGTTGGGCCTCTTCCTCTACCTGCTGCCCTGAGGCTGCTGGGCCAAAGAGGTCTTGGGCATCCAGCCCCTTGCTGGTCCCTTCCCTCTGACGAGGCCCTCTGAGCTCCACCACCTTGCAGTGTGGAGACAGCCCCTGCCAGCAACCTCCTCTCCAAGGAGGCCTCAACCGAGGCCTAGGCCCAGGGTAAAGGCACCAGCGGGGATTAGCCAGGGGAGGCGCCCGGGCATGTCTGGACCCAGTCCCCGCAGCCTGCCCCTTGGTGTGGCAGTACCCCCGGAGGCCAGGAAGGTTTGGGCAAGGCTGGCCAGGGGCAGGGGACCTGCTTGGTCCTGACCCTGGCCTGTGGGGCCTCTGAACACAACCGGCCCTCTCCCACTGGCAGACCTCCCCGGCTGCCTCCAATGGCCGGTTTGCAAGCCCTCATGCCCGCTGTTCCCACCAGCTGCGCACAATGCTCCCTAGCCCGGGAGAAAAGCATTTTTGGGTGGTGCTCACTCCAGGCCCTTGGAAGACCTCCCTGGCTGCCTCCAAGGCCGGTTTGCAAGCACTTCTGCCTGCTGTTCCCGCCACACGCGCACAATGCTCCCAAGCCCGGGAGAAAAGCGTTTCGGGGTGGTGTTCTCTCTGGGCCCAAGAAAGACCTCCCGGGCTGCCCCCAAAGGCCGGTTTGCAAGCACTCCCACTCGCTGTTCCCGCCATCCGTGCAAATGCTCCAAGCCCAGGAGAAAAGCGCTTCGGGGTGGTGCTCTCTCCCGGCCCTTGGAACACCTCCCCAGCTGCCTCCAAAGGCTGGTTTTCAAGAACTCCCCCCGCTGTCCCGCCAGCCGCACACAATGCTCCCAATCACGGGAGAAAAGCGCTTTGGGGTGGTGATCTCTCCGGGCCCTTGGAAGACCTCCCTGGCTGCCTCCAAGGCCGGTTTGCAAGCACTCATGTCCGCTGTTCCCGACAGCCGCGCACAATGCTCCCAATTCCGGGAGAAAAGTGCTTCGGGATGGTGCTCTCTCCGGGCCCTTGGAAGATCTCCCCGGCTGCCTCCAAAGGCCGGTTTGCAAGCACTCATGCCCGCTGTTCCCACCAGCCGCGCACAATGCTCCCAAGCACGGGAGAAAAGCTTTTTGGGGTGGTGCTCACACCGGGCCCTGGAAGACCTCCCCGGCTGCCTCAAAAGGCCGGTTTGCAAGCGCTCCCTCCCACTGTTCCCACCAAGCACGCAAAATGCTTCCAAGCCCGGGAGAAAAGCGCTTCGGGGTGGTGCTCTCTCCGGGCCCTTGCCCCTGAGCCTGTGGGGAAGGCATGGGGAACACATTCCCAGACCAAGGCAGAACGACATGCACACATCTGTTCCTATCCCCTGCACCGGCAGAGAGCTCGGGGGAGCCAGAGGCTGTCAGGCAGCTGCTGGGCTGACCGCCTGTGTGGGAAGGGGCAGAGCCGACCTAGGGGCAAGTTGGGCCTCTTGATCTCCCTGCTGCCCTGAGGCTGCTGGGCCAAAGAGGTCTTGGGCATCCAGCCCCTTACTGGTCCCTTCCCTCTGTCGAGGCCCTCTGAGCTCCAGCACCTTGCAGTGTGGAGACAGCCCCTGCCAGCAATCTCCTCTCCAAGGAGGTCTCAACCGAGGCCTAGGCCCAGGGGAAAGGCACCAGCGGGGATGAGCCAGGGGAGGCGCCCGGGCATGTCTGGACCCAGTCCCGGCAGTCTGCCCCTTGGTGGCTCAGTACCCCAGGAGGGCAGGAAGGTCTGGGCAAGGCTGGCCAGGGGCAGGGGCCCTGCTGTGTCCTGCCCCTGGCCTGTGGGGCCTCTGAGCACAACCGGCCCTCTCCCACTGGAAGACGTCCCCGGCTGCCTCCAAAGGCCGGTTTGCAAGCACTCCCGCCCACTCTTCCCGCCAGGCGCGCACAATGCTCCCAAGCCCGGGAGAAAAGCGCTTCGGGGTGGTGCTCTCTCCGGGCCCTTGCCCCTGAGCCTGGGGGCCAGGCAGGGGTCCACACTCCCAGGCCAAGGCAGAACCACATGCACCCGTCTGTTCCTATCCCCTGCACCGGCAGAGAGCTCGGGGGAACCAGAGTCTGCCAGGGAGCTGCTGGGCTGGCCGCCTGTGTGGGAAGGGGCAGAGCCAACCTAGGGGCAAGTTGGGCCTCTTGCTCTCCCTGCTGCCCTGAGGCTGCTGGGCCAAAGAGGTCTTGGACATCCAGCCACTTGCTGGTCCCTTCCCTCTGACGAGGCCCTCTGAGCTCCCGCACCTTGCAGTGTGGAGAAAGCCCCTGCCAGCAACCTCCTCTCCAAGGAGGCCTAAACCGAGGCCTAGGCCCAGGGGAAAGGCACCAGCGGGGATGAGCCTGAGGAGGCGCCCGGGCATGTCTGGACCCAGTCCCCGCAGCCTGCCCCTTGGTGGGGCTGTACCCCCGGAGGCAGGAAGGTCTGGGCAAGCCTGGCCAGGGGCAGGGGCCCTGCTGGGTCCTGCCCCTGGCCTGTGGGGCCTCTGAGCACAACCGGCCCTCTCCCACTGGAAGACCTCCCCGGCTGCCTCCAAAGGCCGGTTTGCAAGCACTCCCGCACACTGTTCCCACCAGGCGCGCACAATGCTCCCAAGCCCGGGAGAAAAGCGCTTCGGAGTGGTGCTCTCACCGGGCCCTTGCCCCTGAGCCTGAGGGCAATGCAGGGGGAACACACTCCCAGGCCAAGGCAGAACCACATGCACACGTCTGTTCCTGCCCCCTGCACCGGCAGAGAGCTCGGGGGAGCCAGAGACTGCCAGGCTGCTGCTGGGTTGGCTGCCTGTGTGGGAAGGGGCAGAGCCGACCTAGGGGCAAGTTGGGCCTCTTGCTCTCCCTGCTGCCCTGAGGCTGCTGGGCCAAAGAGGTCTTGGGCATCCAGCCCCTTGCTGGTCCCTTCCCTCTGACGAGGCCCTCTGAGCTCCAGCACCTTGCAGTGTGGAGCCAGCCCCTGCCAGCAACCACCTCTCCAAGGAGGCCTCAACCGAGGCCTAGGCCCAGGGGAAAGGCACCAGCGGGGATGAGCCAGGGGAGGCGCCCGGGCATGTCTGGACCCAGTCCCCGCAGCCTGCCCCTTGGTGGGGCTGTAACCCCGGAGGCAGGACGGTCTGTGCAAGGCTGGCCAGGGGCAGGGACACTGCTGGGTCCTGCCCCTGGCCTGTGGGGCCTCTGAGCACAACCGGCCCTCTCCCACTGGAAGACCTCCCCGGCTGCCTGCAAAGGCCGGTTTGCAATCACTCCCGCCTACTGTTCCCACCAGGCGCGCACAATGCTCCCAAGCCCGGGAGAAAAGCGCTTCGGGGTGGTGCTCTCTCCGGGCCCTTGCCCCTGAGCCTGGGGGCCTGGCAGGGGGTCCACACTCCCAGACCAAGGCAGAACCACATGCACACGTCTGTTCCTGCCCCCTGAACCGGCAGAGAGCTCGCAGGAGCAAGAGTCTGTCAGGTAGCTGCTGGGCTGGCCGCCTATGTGGGAAGGGGAAGAGCTGACCTAGGGGCAAGTTGGGCCTCTTGCTCTCCCTGCTGCCCTGAGGCTGCTGGGCCAAAGAGGTCTTGGGCATCCAGCCCCTTGCTGGTCCCTTCCATCTGACGAGGCCCTCTGAGCTCCAGCACCTTGCAGTGTGGAGACAGCCCCTGCCAGCAACCTCCTCTCCAAGGAGGCCTCAACCGAGGCCTAGTCCCAGGGAAAGGCACCAGCGGGGATGAACCTGGGGAGGCGCCCAGGAATGTCTGGACCCAGTCCCCGCAGCCTGCCCCTTGGTGGGGCAGTACCCCCGGAGGCCAGGAAGGTCTGGGCAAGGCTGGCCAGGGGCAGGGGCCCTGCTGGGTCCTGCCCCTGGCCTGTGGGGCCTCTGAGAATGACCGGCCCTCTCCCGCTGGAGACCTCCCCGACTGCCTCCAAAGGCCGGTTTGCCAACACTCGCGCCCGCTGTTCCCGCCAGGCACGCACAGTGCTCCCAAGCCCGGGAAAAAAGCGCTTCGGGGTGGTGCTCTCTCCGGGCCCTTGCCCCTGAGCCTGGGGGCAATGCAGGGGGAACACACTCCCAGGCCAAGGCAGAACCACATGCACACGTCTGTTCCTGCCCCCTGCACAGGCAGAGAGCTTAGGGGAGCCAGAGTCTGTCAGGCAGATGCTGGGCTGGCCGCCTGTGTGGGAAGGGGCAGAGCCGACCTAGGGGCAAGTTGGGCCTCTTGCTCTCCCTGCTGCCCTGAGGCTGCTGGGCCAAAGAGGTCTTGGGCATCCAGCCCCTTGCTGGTCCCTTCCCTCTGACGAGGCCCTCTGAGCTCCAGCACCTTGCAGTGTGAAGACAGCCCCTGCCAGCAACCTCCTCTCCAAGGAGGCCTCAACCGAGGCCTAGGCCCAGGGGAAAGGCACCAGCGGGGATGAGCCTGGGGAGGCGCCCGGGCATGTCTGGAACCAGTTCCCGCAGCCTGCCCCTTGGTGGGGCAGACCCCCGGAGGCCAGGAAGGTCTGGGCAAGGCTGGCCAGGGGCAGGGGCCCTGCTGGGTCCTGCCCCTGTCCTGTGGGGCCTCTGAGCACATCCGGCCCTCTCCCGCTGGAAGACCTCCCCGGCTGCCTCCAAAGGCCGGTTTGCCAACACTCCTGCCCACTGTTCCCACCAGGCTCGCACAATGCTCCCAAGCCCGGGAGAAAAGCGCTTCGGGGTGGTGCTCTAACCGGGCCCTTGCCCCTGAGCCTGGGGGCAATGCAGGGGGAACACACTCCCAGGCCAAAGCAGAACCACATGCACACGTCTGTTCCTGCCCCCTGCACCGGCAGAGAGCTCGGGGGAGCCAGAGTCTGTCAGGCCGCTGCTGGGTTGGCTGCCTGTGTGGGAAGGGGCAGAGCCGACCTAGGGGCAAGTTGGGCCTCTTGCTCTCCCTGCTGCCCTGAGGCTGCTGGGCCAAAGAGGTCTTGGGCATCCAGCCCCTTGCTGGTCCCTTCCCTCTGACGAGGCCCTCTGAGTTCCAGCACCTCGCAGTGTGGAGACAGCCCCTGCCAGCAACCTCCTCTCCAAGGAGGCCTCAACCGAGGCCTAGGCCCAGGGGAAAGGTACCAGCGGGGATGAGCCTGGGGATGCGCCCGGGCATGTCTGGACCCAGTCCCGGCAGTCTGCCCCTTGGTGGCGCAGTACCCCCGGAGGCCAGGAAGGTCTGGGCAAGGCTGCCAGGGGCAGGGACACTGCTGGGTCCTGCCCCTGGCCTGTGGGGCCTCTGAGCACAACCGGCACTCTCCCGCTGGAAGACCTCCCCGGCTGCCTCCAAAGGCCGGTTTGCAAGCACTCCCACCCGCTGTTCCCGCCAGGCACGCACAATGCTCCCAAGCCCGGGAGAAAAGCGCTTCGGGGTGGTGCTCTCTCCCGGCCCTTGCCCCTGAGCCTGGGGGCCAGGCATGGGGTCCACACTCCCAGGCCAAGGCAGAACCACATGCACACGTCTGTTCCTGCCCCTTGCACCAGCAGAGAGCTCGGGGGAGCCAGAGTCTGTCAGGCAGCTGCTGGGCTGGCCGCTTGTGTTGGAAGGGGCAGAGCCGACCTAGGGGCAAGTTGCGCCTCTTGCTCTCCCTGCTGCCCTGAGGCTGCTGGGCCAAAGAGGTATTGGTCATCCAGCCCCTTGCTGGTCCCTTCCCTCTGACGAGGCCCTCTGAGCTCCAGCACCTTGCAGTGTGGAGACAGCCCCTGCCAGCAACCTCCTCTCCAAGGAGGCCTCAACCGAGGCCTAGGCCCAGGGGAAAGGCATCAGCGGGGATGAGCCTGGGGAGGCGCGCGGGCATGTCTGGACCCAGTCCCCGCAGCCTGCCCCTTTTTGGGGCAGTACCCCCGGAGGCCAGGAAGATCTGGGCAAGGCTGGCCAGGGGCAGGGGCCCTGCTGGGTCCTGCCCCTGGCCTGTGGGGCCTCTGAGCACAACCGGCCCTCTCCCACTGGAAGACCTCCTCAGCTGCCTCCAAAGGCCGGTTTGCAAGCACTCCCGCCCACTGTTCCCACCAAGCACGCAAAATGCTCCCAAGCCCGGGAGAAAAGCGCTTCGGGGTGGTGCTCTCTCCCGGCCCTTGCCCCTGAGCCTGGGGGCCAGGCATGGGGTCCACACTCCCAGGCAAAGGCAGAACCACATGCACACGTCTGTTCCTGCCCCCTGCACAGGCAGAGAGCTCGGGGGAGCCAGAGTCTGTCAGGCAGCTGCTGTGTTGGCCGCCTGTGTGGGAAGGGGCAGAGCCGCCCTAGGGGCAAGTTGGGCCTCTTGCTCTCCCTGCTGCCCTGAGGCTGCTGGGCCAAAGAGGTCTTGGGCATCCAGCCCCTTGCTGGTCCCTTCCCTCTGACGAGGCCCTCTGAGCCCCAGCACCTTGCAGTGTGGAGACAGCCCCTGCCAGCAACCTCCTCTGCAACGAGGCCTCAACCGAGGCCTAGGCCCAGGGGAAAGGCACCAGCGGGGATGAGCCTGGGGAGGCGCCCGGGCATATCTGGACCCAGTCCCCGCAGCCTGCCCCTTGGTGGGGCTGTACCCCCGGAGGCAGGAAGGTCTGGGCAAGGCTGGCCAGGGGCAGGGGCCCTGCTGGGTCCTGCCCCTGGCCTGTGGGGCCTCTGAGCACAACCGGCCCTCTCCCACTGGAAGACCTCCCCGGCTGCCTCCAAAGGCCGGTTTGCAAGCACTCCCGCCCACTGTTCCCACCAGGCGCGCACAATGCTCCCAAGCCCGGGAGAAAAGCGTTTCGGGGTGGTGCTCTCTCCGGGCCCTTGCCCCTGAGCCTGGGGGCCAGGCAGGTGATCCACACTCCCAGGCCAAGGCAGAACCACATGCACACGTCTGTTCCTGCCCCTTGCACCAGCAGAGAGCTCGGGGGAGCCAGAGTCTGTCAGGCAGCTGCTGGGCTGGCCGCTTGTGTGGGAAGGGGCAGAGCCGACCTAGGGGCAAGTTGCGCCTCTTGCTCTCCCTGCTGCCCTGAGGCTGCTGGGCCAAAGAGGTCTTGGGCATCCAGCCCCTTGCTGGTCCCTTCCCTCTGACGAGGCCCTCTGAGCTCCAGCACCTTGCAGTGTGGAGACAGCCCCTGCCAGCAACCTCCTCTCCAAGGAGGCCTCAACCGAGGCCTAGGCCCAGGGGAAAGGCACCAGCCCGGATGAGCCTGGGGAGGCGCGCGGGCATGTCTGGACCCAGTCCCCGCAGCCTGCCCCTTGGTGGGGCAGTACCTCCGGAGGCCAGGAAGATCTGGGCAAGGCTGGCCAGGGGCAGGTGCCCTGCTGGGTCCTGCCCCTGGCCTGTGGGGCCTCTGAGCACAACCGGCCCTCTCCCTCTGGAAGACCTCCCCGGCTGCCTCCAAAGGCCGGTTTGCAAACACTCCCGCCCTCTGTTCACGCCAGGCACGCACAATGCTCCCAAGCCCGGGAGAAAAGCGCTTCGGGGTGGTGCTCTCTCCGGGCCCTTGCCCCTGAGCCTGGGGGACAGGCAGGGGGAACACAATCCCAGGCCAAGGCAGAACCACATGCACACGTCTGTTCCTGCCCCGAGCACCGGCAGAGAGCTCGGGGGAACCAGAGTCTGTCAGGCACCTGCTGGGCTGGCCGCCTGTGTGGGAAGGGGCAGAGCCGACCTAGGGGCAAGTTGGGCCTCTTGCTCTCCCTGCTGCCCTGAGGCTGCTGGGCCAAAGAGGTCTTGGGCATCCAGCCCCTTGCTGGTCCCTTCCCTCTGACGAGGCCCTCTGAGCTCCAGCACCTTGCAGTGTGGAGACAGCCCCTGCCAGCAACCACCTCTCCAAGGAGGCCTCAACCGAGGCCTAGGCCCAGGGGAAAGGCACCAGCGGGGATGAGCCTGGGGAGGCGCCCGTGCATGTCTGGAACCAGTTCCCGCAGCCTGCCCCTTGGTGGGGCAGTACCCCCGGAGGCCAGGAAGGTCTGGGCAAGGCTGGCCAGGGGCAGGGGACCTGCTGGGTCCTGCCCCTGGCCTGTGGGGCCTCTGAGCACATCCGGCCCTCTCCCGCTGGAAGACCTCCCCGGCTGCCTCCAAAGGCCGGTTTGCCAACACTCCTGCCCACTGTTCCCACCAGGCTCGCACAATGCTCCCAAGCCCGGGAGAAAAGTGCTTCGGGGTGGTGCTCTCACCGGGCCCTTGCCCCTGAGCCTGAGGGCAATGCAGGGGGAACACACTCCCAGGCCAAGGCAGAACCACATGCACACGTCTGTTCCTGCCCCCTGCACCGGCAGAGAGCTCGTGGGAGCCAGAGTCTGTCAGGCAGCTGCTGGGTTGGCTGCCTGTGTGGGAACGGGCAGAGCCGACCTAGGGGCAAGTTGGGCCTCTTGCTCTCCCTGCTGCCCTGAGGCTGCTGGGCCAAAGAGGTCTTGGGCATCCAGCCCCTTGCTGGTCCCTTCCCTCTGACGAGGCCCTCTGAGCTCCAGCACCTTGCAGTGTGGAGACAGCCCCTGCCAGCAACCTCCTCTCCAAGGAGGCCTCAACCGAGGCCTAGGCCCAGGGGAAAGGCACCAGCGGGGATGAGCCAGGGGAGGCGCCCGGGCATGTCTGGACCCAGTCCCCGCAGCCTGCTCCTTGGTGGGGCTGTAACCCCGGAGGCAGGACGGTCTGTGCAAGGCTGGCCAGGGGCAGGGGCCCTCCTGGGTCCTGCCCCTGGCCTGTGGGGCCTCTGAGCACAACCGGCCCTCTCCCACTGGAAGACCTCCCCGGCTGCCTGCAAAGGCCGGTTTGCAAGCACTCCCGCCTACTGTTCCCACCAGGGGCGCACAATGCTCCCAAGCCCGGGAGAAAAGCGCTTCGGGGTGGTGCTCTCTCCGGGCCCTTGCCCCTGAGCCTGGGGGCCAGGCAGGGGGTCCACACTCCCAGACCAAGGCAGAACCACATGCACACGTCTGTTCCTGCCCCCTGCACAGGCAGAGAGCTCGGGGGAGCCAGAGTCTGTCAGGCAGCTGCTGGGCTGGCCGCCTGTGTGGGAAGGGGCAGAGCCGACCTAGGGGCAAGTTGGGCCTCTTGCTCTCCCTGCTGCCCTGAGGCTGCTGGGCCAAAGAGGTCTTGGGCATCCAGCCCCTTGCTGGTCCCTTCCCTCTGACGAGGCCCTCTGAGCTCCAGCACCTTGCAGTGTGGAGACAGCCCCTGCCAGCAACCTCTCTCCAAGGAGGCCTCAACCGAGGCCTAGGCCCAGGGGAAAGGCACCAGCGGGGATGAGCCAGGGGAGGCGCTCGGCCATGTCTGGACCCAGTCCCCGCAGCCTGCCCCTTGGTGGGGCAGTACCCCCGGAGGCGAGGAAGATCTGGGCAAGGCTGGCCAGGGGCAGGGGCCCTGCTGGGTCCTGCCCCTGGCCTGTGGGGCCTCTGAGCACAACCGGCCCTCTCTCGTTGGAATACCTCCCCGGCTGCCTCCAATGGCCGGTTTGCAAGCCCTCATGCCCGCTGTTCCCACCAGCCGCGCACAATGCTCCCTAGCCCGGGAGAAAAGCATTTTTGGGTGGTGCTCACTCCGGGCCCTTGGAAGACCTCACTGGCTGCCTCCAAGGCCGGTTTGCAAGCACTTCTGCCTGCTTCTCCCGCCACACGCGCACAATGCTCCCAAGCCCGGGAGAAAAGCGTTTCGGGGTGGTGTTCTCTCTGGGCCCAAGAAAGACCTCCCGGGCTGTCCACAAAGGCCGGTTTGCAAGCACTCCCACTCGCTGTTCCCGCCATCCGTGCAAATGCTCCAAGCCCAGGAGAAAAGCGCTTCGGGGTGGTACTCTCTCCCGGCCCTTGGAAGACCTCCCCGGCTGCCTCCAAAGGCTGGTTTTCAAGAACTCCCTCCCGCTGTCCCGCCAGCCGCACACAATGCTCCCAATCACGGGAGAAAAGCGCTTCGGGGTGGTGCTCTCTCCGGGCCCTTGGAAGACTTCTCTGGCTGCCTCCAAAGGCCGGTTTGCAAGAATTCCCTCCCGCTGTTCCACCAGCCGCACACAATGCTCCAAAACCCGAGAGAAAAGCGCTTCGGGGTGGTGCTCTCTCCCGGCCCTTGGAAGACCTCCCCGGCTGCCTCCAAAGGCCGGTTTGCAAGCACTCCTACCTGCTGTTCCCGCCACACGCGCACAATGCACCCAAGCCCGGGAGAAAAGCGCTTCGGGGTGGTGCTCTATCCGGGCCCTTGGAAGACCTCCCGGCTACCTCCAAAGGCGGGTTTGCAAGTACTCATTCCCGCTGTTCCCGCCAGCTGCGCACAATGCTCCCAAGCCCGGGAGAAAAGCATTTTGGGGTGGTGCTCTCTCCGGGCCCTTGGAAGACCACCCCGGCTGCCTCAAAAGGCCGGTTTGCAAGCACTCAGGCCCGCTGTTCCCGCCAGCCGCGTACAATGCTCCCTAGCCCGGGAGAAAAGCATTTTGGGGTGGTGCTCACTCCGGGCCCTTGAAAGACCTGCCCGGCTGCCTCCAAAGTCCGGTTTGCAAGAACTCATGCCCGCTGTTCCCGCCAGCCGCGCACAATGCTCCCAAGACCGGGAGAAATGCGCTTCGGGGTGGTGTTCTCTCCGTGCCCGTGGAGGACCTCCCCGGCTGCCCCCAAAGGCCGGTTTGCAATCACTCCCACTCACTGTTCCGGCCAGCCACGCACATGCTCCAAAACACGGGAGAGAAGCGCTTTGGGGTGGTGCTCTCTCCCGGCCCTTGGAAGACTTCCCCGGCTGCCTCCAAAGGCCGGTTTGCAAGAACTCCCTCCCGCTGTCCCGCCAGCCGCACACAATGCTCCCAATCACGGGAGAAAAGCGCTTCGGGGTGGTGCTCTCTCAGGGCCCGTTGAAGACCTCCCCGGCTGCCTCCAATGGCCGGTATGCAAGCACTCATGCCCGCTGTTCCCACCAGCCGTGTACAATGCTCCCAAGCATGGGAGAAAAGCATTTTGGGGTGGTGCTCACTCCTTGCCCTTGGAAGACCTCGGCGCCTGCCTCCAAAGGCCAGTTTGCAAGCACTCCTGCCTGCTGTTCCCGCCACCCGCGCACACTGCTCCCAAGCCCGGGAGAAAAGCGCATCGGGGTGGTGTTCTCTCCGGGCCCATGGAGGACCTCCCCAGCTGCCCCCAAAGGCCGGTTTGCAAGCATTCCCACTAGCTGTTCCCGCCAGCCATGCAAATGCTCCCAAGCCGGGGGGAAAAGCATTTTGGGGTGGTGCTCTCTCCGGGCCATTGCCCCTGTGCCTGGGGGCCAGGCAGGGGGTCCACACTCCCAGGCCAAGTCAGAACCACATGCACACGTTTGTTCCTGCCCCCTGCACCGGCAGAGAGCTCGGGGGAGCCAGAGTCTGCCAGGCAGCTGCTGGGCTGGCTGCCTGTGTGGGAAGGGGCAGAGCCAACCTAGGGGCAAGTTGTGGCCTCTTGCTCTCCCTGCTGCCCTGAGGTTGCTGGGCCAAAGAGGTCTTGAGCATCCAGCCCCTTGCTGGTCCCTTCCCTCTGACGAGGCCCTCTGAGCTCCAGCATCTCGCAGTGTGGAGACAGCCCCTGCCAGCAACCTCCTCTCCAAGGAGGCCTCAACCGAGGCCTAGGCCGAGGGGAAAGGCACCAGCGGGAATGAGCCTGGGGAGGCGCCCGGGCATGTCTGGACCCAGGCCCCGCAGCCTGCCCCTTGGTGGGGCAGTACCCCCGGAGGCCAGGAAGGTCTGGGCAAAGCTGGCCAGGGACAGGGGCCCTGCTGTGTACTGTCCCTGGCCTGTGGGGCCTCTGAGCACAACCGGCCCTCTCCGGCTGGAATACTTCCCCAGCTGCCTCCAAAGGCCGGTTTGCCAACACTCCGCCCTCTGTTCCCACCAGGAACGCACAATGCTCCCAAGCCCGGGAGAAAAGCACTTCGGGGTGGTGCTCTCTCCGGGCCCTTGCCCCTGAGCCTGGGGCCAGGCAGCTGATCCACACTCCCAGGCCAAGGCAGAACCACATGCACACGTCTGTTCCTGCCCCCTGCACCGGCAGAGAGCTCGCGGGAGCCAGAGTCTGTCAGGCAGCTGCTGGGCTGGCCGCCTGTGTGGGAAGGGGCAGAGCTGACGTAGGGGCAAGTTGGGCCTCTTGCTCTCCCTGCTGCCCTGAGGCTGCTGGGCCAAAGAGGTCTTGGGCATCCAGCCCCTTGCTGGTCCCTTCCATCTGACGAGGCCCTCTGAGCTCCAGCACCTTGCAGTGTGGAGACAGCCCCTGCCAGCAACCTCCTCTCCAAGGAGGCCTCAACCGAGGCCTACTCCCAGGGAAAGGCACCAGCGGGGATGAACCTGGGGAGGCGCCCGGGAATGTCTGGACCCGGTCTCCGCAGCCTGCCCCTTGGTGGGGCAGTACCCACGGAGGCCAGGAAGGTCTGGGCAAGGCTGGCCAGGGGCAGGGGCCCTGCTGGGTCCTGCCCCTGGCCTGTGGGGCCTCTGAGCATGACCGGCCCTCTCCCGCTGGAGACCTCCCCGACTGCCTCCAAAGGCCGGTTTGCCAACACTCGCGCCCGCTGTTCCCGCCAGGCACGCACAATGCTCCCAAGCCCGGGAAAAAAGCGCTTCGGGGTGGTGCTCTCTCCGGGCCCTTGCCCCTGAGCCTGGGGGCAATGCAGGGGGAACACACTCCCAGGCTAAGGCAGAACGACATGCACACGTCTGTTCCTGCCCCCTACACCGGCAGAGAGCTCGGGGGAGCCAGAGTCTGCCAGGCAGCTGCTGGGCTGGCGGCCTGTGTGGGAAGGGGCAGAGCCGACCTAGGGGCAAGTTGGGCCTCTTGCTCTCCCTGCTGCCCTGAGGCTGCTGGGCCAAAGAGGTCTTGGGCATCCAGCCCCTTGCTGGTCCCTTCCCTCTGACGAGGCCCTCTGAGCTCCGGCACCTTGCAGTGTGGAGACAGCCCCTGCCAGCAACCTCCTCTCCAAGGAGGCCTCAACCGAGGCCTAGGCCTAGGGGAAAGGCATCAGCGGGGATGAGCCTGGGGAGGCGCCCGGCCATGTCTGGACCCAGTCCCCCCAACCTGCCCTTTGGTGGCGCAGTACCCCCGGAGGCCAGGAAGGTCTGGGCAAGGCTGCCAGGGGCAGGGACACTGCTGGGTCCTGCCCCTGGCCTGTGGGGCGTCTGAGCACAACCGGCACTCTCCCGCTGGAAGACCTCCCCGTCTGCCTCCAAAGGACGGTTTGCAAGCACTCCCACCCGCTGTTCCCGCCAGGCACGCACAATGCTCCCAAGCCCGGGAGAAAAGCGCTTCGGGGTGGTGCTCTCTCCGGGCTCTTGCCCCTGAGCCTGGGGGCCAGGCAGGGGGAACACACTCCCAGGCCAAGGCAGAACGACATTCACACGTCTGTTCCTGCCCCCTACACCGGCAGAGAGCTCGGGGGAGCCAGAGACTGCCAGGCTGTTGCTGGGCTGGCTGCCTGTGTGGGTCGGGGCAAGCCGACCTAGGGGCAAGTTGGCCCTCTTGCTCTCCCTGCTGCCCTGAGGCTGCTGGGCCAAAGACATCTTGGGCATCCAGCCCCTTGCTGGTCCCTTCCCTCTGACGAGGCCCTCTGAGCTCCGGCACCTTGCAGTGTGGAGACAGCCCCTGCCAGCAACCTCCTCTCCAAGGAGGCCTCAACCGAGGCCTAGGCCCAGGGAAAGGCACCAGCGGGGATGAACCTGGGGAGGCGCCCGGGAATGTCTGGACCCAGTCCCCGCAGCCTGCCCCTTGGTGGGGCAGTACCCCCGGAGGCCAGGAAGGTCTGGGCAAGGCTGGCCAGGGGCAGGGGCCCTGCTGGGTCCTGCCCCTGGCCTGTGGGGCCTCTGAGCATGACCGGCCCTCTCCCGCTGGAGACCTGCCCGACTGCCTCCAAAGGCCGGTTTGCCAACACTCGCGCCCGCTGTTCCCGCCAGGCACGCACAATGCTCCCAAGCCCGGGAAAAAAGCGCTTCGGGGTGGTGCTCTCTCCGGGCCCTTGCCCCTGAGCCTGGGGGCAATGCAGGGGGAACACACTCCCAGGCTAAGGCAGAACGACATGCACACGTCTGTTCCTGCCCCCTACACCGGCAGAGAGCTCGGGGGAGCCAGTGTCTGCCAGGCAGCTGCTGGGCTGGCGGCCTGTGTGGGAAGGGGCAGAGCCGACCTAGGGGCAAGTTGGGCCTCTTGCTCTCCCTGCTGCCCTGAGGCTGCTGGGCCAAAGAGGTCTTGGGCATCCAGCCCCTTGCTGGTCCCTTCCCTCTGACGAGGCCCTCTGAGCTCCAGCACCTTGCAGTGTGGAGACAGCCCCTGCCAGCAACCACCTCTCCAAGGAGGCCTCAACCGAGGCCTAGGCCCAGGGGAAAGGCACCAGCGGGGATGAGCCAGGGGAGGCGCCCGGGCATGTCTGGACCCAGTCCCCGCAGCCTGCCCCTTGGTGGGGCTGTAACCCCGGAGGCAGGACGGTCTGGGCAAGGCTGGCCAGGGGCAGGGGCCCTGCTGGGTCCTGCCCCTGGCCTGTGGGGCCTCTGAGCACAACCGGCCCTCTCCCACAGGAAGACCTCCCCGGCTGCCTCCAAAGGCCGGTTTGCAAGCACTCCCGCCCACTGTTCCCACCAGGCGCGCACAATGCTCCCAAGCCCGGGAGAAAAGCGCTTCGGGGTGGTGCTCTCTCCGGGCACCTTCAAGACCTCCCCGCCTGCCTCCAAAGGCAGGTTTGTAAGTACTCTTTCCCGCTGCTTCCGCCAGCCACGCACAATGCTCCCAAGCCCGGGAGAAAACCATTTTGGGGTAGTGATCAGTCCGGGCCCTTGGAAGACCTCCCCGGCTGCCCCCAAAGGCCGGTTTGGAAGCACTCACACTCGCTGTTCCCGCCATCCGCGCAAATGTTCCAAGCCCGGGAGAAAAGCGCTTCGGGGTGGTGCTCTCTCCTGGCCCTTGGAAGACCTCCCCGGCTGCCTCCAAAGGCCGGTTTGCAAGCACTCCCGCCCGCTGTTCCCGCCAGCCGCGCACAATGCTCCCAATCACGGGAGAAAAGCGCTTCCGTGTGGTGCTCTCTACAGGCCCTTGGAAGACCTCCCCGGCTGCCTCCAAAGGCCGGTTTGCAAGGACTCCTTCCTGCTGTTCCCGCCAGCCACGCACAATGCTCCCAAGCACGAGAGAAAAGTGCTTCGGGGTGGTGCTCTCTCCGGGCCCTTGGAAGACGTCCCCGGCTGCCTCCAAAGGCCGGTTTGCAAGCACTCATGCCCGTTGTTCCCACCAGCCGCGCACAATGCTCCCAAGCCCGGGAGAAAAGCATTTTGGGGTGGTGCTCACTCCGGGCCCTTGGAAGACCTGCCCGGCTGCCTCCAAAGTCCGGTTTGCAAGAACTCATGCCCGCTGTTCCCGCCAGCCGCGCACAATGCTCCCAAGACCGGGAGAAATGCGCTTCGGGGTGGTGTTCTCTCCGTGCCCATGGAGGACCTCCCCGGCTGCCCCCAAAGGCCGGTTTGCAATCACTCCCACTCACTGTTCCGGCCAGCCACGCACATGCTCCAAAACACGGGAGAGAAGCGCTTCGGGGTGGTGCTCTCTCAGGGCCCTTTGAAGACATCCCCGGCTGCCTCCAATGGCCGGTATGCAAGCACTCATGCCCGCTGTTCCCACCAGCCGTGTACAATGCTCCCAAGCACGGGAGAAAAGCATTTTGGGGTGGTGCTCACTCCTTGCCCTTGGAAGACCTCCGCGCCTGCCTCCAAAGGCCGGTTTGCAAGCACTCCTGCCTGCTGTTCCCGCCACCCGCGCACACTGCTCCCAAGCCCGGGAAAAAAGCGCATCGGGGTGGTGTTCTCTCCGGGCCCATGGAGGACCTCCCCGGCTGCCCCCAAAGGCCGGTTTGCAAGCATTCCCACTAGCTGTTCCCGCCAGCCATGCAAATGCTCCCAAGCCGGGGGGAAAATCATTTTGGGGTGGTGCTCTCTCCGGGCCCTTGCCCCTGTGCCTGGGGGCCAGGCAGGGGGTCCACACTCCTAGGCCAAGTCAGAATCACATGCACACGTTTGTTCCTGCCCCCTGCACCGGCAGAGAGCTCGGGGGAGCCAGAGTCTGCCAGGCAGCTGCTGGGCTGGCTGCCTGTGTGGGAAGGGGCACAGCCGTCCTTGGGGCAAGTTGGGCCTCTTGTTCTCCCTGCTGCCCTGAGGTTGCTGGGCCAAAGAGGTCTTGAGCATCCAGCCCCTTGCTGGTCCCTTCCCTCTGACGAGGCCCTCTGAGCTCCAGCATCTCGCAGTGTGGAGACAGCCCCTGCCAGCAACCTCCTCTCCAAGGAGGCCTCAACCGAGGCCTAGGCCCAGGGGAAAGGCACCAGCGGGAATGAGCCTGGGGAGGCGCCCGGGCTTTACTAGACCCAGTCCCCGCAGCCTGCCCCTTGGTGGGGCAGTACCCCCGGAGGCCAGGAAGGTCTGGGCAAGGCTGGCCAGGGGCAGGGGCCCTGCTGGGTCCTGCCCCTGGCCTGTAGGGCCTCTGAGCACAACCGGCCCTCTCCCACTGGAAGAACTCCCCGGCTGCCTCCAAAGTCCTGTTTGCAAACACTCCCGCCCGCTGTTCACGCCAGGCTCGCACAATGCTCCCAAGCCCGGGAGAAAAGCGCTTTGGAGTGATGCTCTCTGCGGGCCCTTGCCCCTGAGCCTGGGGGCAAGGCAGGGGGAACACACTCCCAGGCCAAGGCAGAACCTCATGCCCACGTCTCTTCCTGTCCCCTGTACCGGCAGAGAGCTTGGGGGAGCCAGAGTCTTTCAGGCAGCTGCTGGGTTGGCCGCCTGTGTGGGAAGGGGCAGAGCCGCCCTAGGGGCAAGTTGGGCCTCTTGCTCTCCCTGCTGCCCTGAGGCTGCTGGGCCAAAGACGTCTTCGGCATCCAGCCCCTTGCTGGTCCCTTCCCTCTGACGAGGCCGTCTGAACTCCAGCACCTTGCAGTGTGGAGACAGCCCCTGCCAGCAACCTCCTCTCCAAGGAGGTCTCAACCGAGGCCTAGGCCTAGGGGAAAGGCACCAGCGGGGATGAGCCTGGGGAGGCGCCCGGCCATGTCTGGACCCAGTCCCCCCAACCTGCCCTTTGGTGGCGCAGTACCCCCGGAGGCCAGGAAGGTCTGGGCAAGGCTGCCAGGGGCAGGGACACTGCTGGGTCCAGCCCCTGGCCTGTGGGGCGTCTGAGCACAACCGGCACTCTCCCGCTGGAAGACCTCCCCGTCTGCCTCCAAAGGACGGTTTGCAAGCACTCCCACCCGCTGTTCCCGCCAGGCACGCACAATGCTCCCAAGCCCGGGAGAAAAGCGCTTCGGGGTGGTGCTCTCTCCGGGCCCTTGCCCCTGAGCCTGGGGGCCAGGCAGGGGGAACACACTCCCAGGCCAAGTCAGAACGACATGCACACGTCTTTTCCTGCCCCCTACACCGGCAGAGAGCTCGGGGGAGCCAGAGACTGCCAGGCAGCTGCTGGGCTGGCTGCCTGTGTGGGACGGGGCAAGCCGACCTAGGGGCAAGTTGGGCCTCTTGCTCTCCCTGCTGCCCTGAGGCTGCTGGGTCAAAGAGGTCTTGGGCATCCAGCCCTTTGCTGGTCCCTTCCCTCTGACGAGGCCCTCTGAGCTCCAGCACCTTGCAGTGTGGAGACAGCCCCTGCCAGCAACCTCCTCTCCAAGGAGGCCTCAACCGAGGCCTAGTCCCAGGGAAAGGCACAAGCGGGGATGAACCTGGGGAGGCGCCCGGGAATGTCTGGACCCAGTCCCCGCAGCCTGCCCTTTGGTGGGGCAGTACCCCCGGAGGCCAGGAAGGTCTGGGCAAGGCTGGCCAGGGGCAGGGGCCCTGCTGGGTCCTGCCCCTGGCCTGTGGGGCCTCTGAGCACAACCGGCCCTCTCCCACTGGAAGACCTCCCCGGCTGCCTCCAAAGGCCGGTTTGCAAGCGCTCCCGCCCACTGTTCCCAGCAGGCGCGCACAATGCTCCCAAGCCCGGGAGAAAAGCGCTTCGGGGTGGTGCTCTCACCGGGCCCTTGCCCCTGAGCCTGGGGGCAATGCAGGGGGAACACACTCCCAGGCCATAGCAGAACCACATGCACACGTCTGTTCCTGCCCCCTGCACCGGCAGAGAGCTCGGGGGAGCCAGAGTCTGTCAGGCAGCTGCTGGGTTGGCTGCCTGTGTGGGAAGGGGCAGAGCCGACCTAGGGGCAAGTTGGGCCTCTTGCTCTCCCTGCTGCCCTGAGGCTGATGGGCCAAAGAGGTCTTGGGCATCCAGCCCCTTGCTGGTCCCTTCCCTCTGACGAGGCCCTCTGAGTTCCAGCACCTCGCAGTGTGGAGACAGCCCCTGCCAGCAACCTCCTCTCCAAGGAGGCCTCAACCGAGGCCTAGGCCCAGGGGAAAGGCACCAGCGGGGATGAGCCTGGGGATGCGCCCGGGCATGTCTGGACCCAGTCCCGGCAGTCTGCCCCTTGGTGGCGCAGTACCCCCGAGGCCAGGAAGGTCAGGGCAAGGCTGCCAGGGGCAGGGACACTGCTGGGTCCTGCCCCTGGCCTGTGGGGCCTCTGAGCACAACCGGCACTCTTCCGCTGGAAGACCTCCCCGGCTGCCTCCAAAGGCCGGTTTGCAAGCACTCCCACCCGCTGTTCCCGCCAGGCACGCACAATGCTCCCAAGCCCGGGAGAAAAGCGCTTCGGGGTGGTGCTCTCTCCCGGCCCTTGCCCCTGAGCCTGGGGGCCAGGCATGGGGTCCACACTCCCAGGCCAAGGCAGAACCACATGCACACGTCTGTTCCTGCCCCTTGCACCAGCAGAGAGCTCGGGGGAGCCAGAGTCTGTCAGGCAGCTGCTGGGCTGGCCGCTTGTGTTGGAAGGGGCAGAGCCGACCTAGGGGCAAGTTGCGCCTCTTGCTCTCCCTGCTGCCCTGAGGCTGCTGGGCCAAAGAGGTCTTGGTCATCCAGCCCCTTGCTGGTCCCTTCCCTCTGACGAGGCCCTCTGAGCTCCAGCACCTTGCAGTGTGGAGACAGCCCCTGCCAGCAACCTCCTCTCCAAGGAGGCCTCAACCGAGGCCTAGGCCCAGGGGAAAGGCACCAGCGGGGATGAGCCTGGGGAGGCGCGCGGGCATGTCTGGACCCAGTCCCCGCAGCCTGCCCCTTGGTGGGGCAGTACCCCGGAGGCCAGGAAGATCTGGGCAAGGCTGGCCAGGGGCAGGGGCCCTGCTGGGTCCTGCCCCTGGCCTGTGGGACCTCTGAGCACAACCGGCCCTCTCCCACTGGAAGACCTCCTCAGCTGCCTCCAAAGGCCGGTTTGCAAGCACTCCCGCCCACTGTTCCCACCAAGCACGCAAAATGCTCCCAAGCCCGGGAGAAAAGCGCTTCGGGGTGGT
This sequence comes from Dama dama, assembly GCF_033118175.1. NCBI lineage: Eukaryota > Metazoa > Chordata > Mammalia > Artiodactyla > Cervidae > Dama > Dama dama. Next base: position 2,185,501 of record NW_026870900.1, read on the forward strand.
GCTCTCTCCCGGCCCTTGCCCCTGAGCCTGGGGGCCAGGCATGGGGTCCACACTCCCAGGCCAAGGCAGAACCACATGCACACGTCTGTTCCTGCCCCCTGCACAGTCAGAGAGCTCGGGGGAGCCAGAGTCTGTCAGGCAGCTGCTGTGTTGGCCGCCTGTGTGGGAAGGGGCAGAGCCGCCCTAGGGGCAAGTTGGGCCTCTTGCTCTCCCTGCTGCCCTGAGGCTACTGGGCCAAAGACGTCTTGGGCATCCAGCCCCTTACTGGTCCCTTCCCTCTGACGAGGCCCTCTGAGCTCCAGCACCTTGCAGTGTGGAGACAGCCCCTGCCAGCAACCTCCTCTCCAAGGAGGCCTCAACCGAGGCCTAGGCCCAGGGGAAAGGCACCAGCGGGGATGAGCCAGGGGAGGCGCCCGAGCATGTCTGGACCCAGTCCCCGCAGCCTGCCCCTTGGTGGGGCTGTACCCCCGGAGGCCAGGAAGGTCTGGGCAAGGCTGGCCAGGGTCAGGGGCCCTGCTGGGTCCTGGCCCTGGCCTGTGGGGCCTCTGAGCACAACCGGCCCTCTCCCACTGGAAGACCTCCCCGGCTGCCTCCAAAGGCCGGTTTGCAAGCGCTCCCGCCCACTGATCCCAGCAGGCGCGCACAGTTCTCCCACGCCCGGGAGAAAAGCACTTCGGGGTGGTGCTCTCACCGGGCCCTTGCCCCTGAGCCTGGGGGCAATGCAGGGGGAACACACTCCCAGGCCAAGGCAGAATCACATGCACACGTCTGTTCCTGCCCCCTGCACTGGCAGAGAGCGCAGGGGAGCCAGAGTCTGTCAGGCAGCTGCTGGGCTGGCCGCCTGTGTGGGTGGGGCAGAGCCGCCCTAGGGGCAAGTTGGGCCTCTTGCTCTCCCTGCTGCCCTGAGGCTGCTGGGCCAAAGAGGTCTTGGGCATCCAGCCCCTTGCTGGTCCCTTCCCTCTGACGAGGCCCTCTGAGCCCCAGCACCTTGCAGTGTGGAGACAGCCCCTGCCAGCAACCTCCTCTGCAACGAGGCCTCAACCGAGGCCTAGGCCCAGGGGAATGGCACCAGCGGGGATGAGCCTGGGGAGGCGCCCGGGCATATCTGGACCCAGTCCCCGCAGCCTGCCCCTTGGTGGGGCTGTACCCCCGGAGGCAGGAAGGTCTGGGCAAGGCTGGCCAGGGGCAGGGGCCCTACTGGGTCCTGCCCCTGGCCTGTGGGGCCTCTGAGCACAACCGGCCCTCTCCCACTGGAAGACCTCCCCGGCTGCCTCCAAAGGCCGGTTTGCAAGCACTCCCGCCCACTGTTCCCACCAGGCGCGCACAATGCTCCCAAGCCCGGGAGAAAAGCGTTTCGGGGTGGTGCTCTCTCCGGGCCCTTGCCCCTGAGCCTGGGGGCCAGGCAGGTGATCCACACTCCCAGGCCAAGGCAGAACCACATGCACACGTCTGTTCCTGCCCCCTGCACCAGCAGAGAGCTCGGGGGAGCCAGAGTCTGCCAGGCAGCTGCTGGGCTGTCTGCCTGTGTGGGAAGGGGCAGAGCCGACCTAGGGGCAAGTTGGGCCTCTTGCTCTCCCTGCTGCCCTGAGGCTGCTGGGCCAAAGAGGTCTTGGGCATCCAGCCCCTTGCTGGTCCCTTCCCTCTGAGGAGGGCCTCTGAGCTCCAGCACCTTGCAGTGTGGAGACAGCCCCTGGCAGCAACCTCCTCTCCAAGGAGGCCTCAACCGAGGCCTAGGCCCAGGGGAAAGGCACCAGCGGGGATGAGCCTGGGGAGGCGCCCGGGCATGTCTGGACCCAGTCCCCGCAGCCTGCCCCTTGGTGGGGCAGTACGCCCGGAGGCCAGGAAGATCTGGGCAAGGCTGCCCAGGGGCAGGGGCCCCGCTGGGTCCTGCCCCTGGCCTGTGGGGCCTCTGAGCACAACCGGCCCTCTCCCACTGGAAGACCTCCCCGGCTGCCTCCAAAGGCCGGTTTGCAAACACTCCCGCCCTCTGTTCACGCCAGGCACGCACAATGCTCCCAAGCCCGGGAGAAAAGCGCTTCGGGGTGGTGCTCTCTCCGGGCCCTTGCCCCAGAGCCTGGGGGACAGGCAGGGGGAACACAATCCCAGGCCAAGGCAGAACCACATGCACACGTCTGTTCCTGCCCCTAGCACCGGCAGAGAGCTCGGGGGAGCCAGAGTCTGTCAGGCAGATACTGGGCTGGCTGCCTGTGTGGGAAGGGGCAGAGCCGACCTAGGGGCAAGTTGGGCCTCTTGCTCTCCCTGCTGCTCTGAGGCTGCTGGGCCAAAGAGGTCTTGGGCATCCAGCCCCTTGCTGGTCCCTTCCCTCTGACGAGGCCCTCTGAGCTCCAGCACCTTGCAGTGTGGAGACAGCCCCTGCCAGCAACCTCCTCTCCAAGGAGGCCTCAACCGAGGCCTAGGCCCAGGGGAAAGGCACCAGCGGGGATGAGCCTGGGGAGGCGCCCGGGCATGTCTGGAACCAGTTCCCGCAGCCTGCCCCTTGGTGGGGCAGGACCCCCGGAGGCCAGGAAGGTCTGGGCAAGGCTGGCCAGGGGCAGGGGACCTGCTGGGTCCTGCCCCTGGCCTGTGGGGCCTCTGAGCACATCCGGACCTCTCCCGCTGGAAGACCTCCCCGGCTGCCTCCAAAGGCCGGTTGGCCAACACTCCTGCCCACTGTTCCCACCAGGCTCGCACAATGCTCCCAAGCCCGGGAGAAAAGCGCTTCGGGGTGGTGCTCTCACCGGGCCCTTGCCCCTGAGCCTGAGGGCAATGCAGGGGGAACACACTCCCAGGCCAAGGCAGAACCACATGCACACGTCTGTTCCTGCCCCCTGCACCGGCAGAGAGCTCGTGGGAGCCAGAGTCTGTCAGGCAGCTGCTGGGTTGGCTGCCTGTGTGGGAAGGGGCAGAGCCGACCTAGGGGCAAGTTGGGCCTCTTGCTCTCCCTGCTGCCCTGAGGCTGCTGGGCCAAAGAGGTCTTGGGCATCCAGCCCCTTGCTGGTCCCTTCCCTCTGACGAGGCCCTCTGAGCTCCAGCACCTTGCAGTGTGGAGCCAGCCCCTGCCAGCAACCACCTCTCCAAGGAGGCCTCAACCGAGGCCTAGGCCCAGGGGAAAGGCACCAGCGGGGATGAGCCAGGGGAGGCGCCCGGGCATGTCTGGACCCAGTCCCCGCAGCCTGCCCCTTGGTGGGGCTGTAACCCCGGAGGCAGGACGGTCTGTGCAAGGCTGGCCAGGGGCAGGGACACTGCTGGGTCCTGCCCCTGGCCTGTGGGGCCTCTGAGCACAACCGGCCCTCTCCCACTGGAAGACCTCCCCGGCTGCCTGCAAAGGCCGGTTTGCAATCACTCCCGCCTACTGTTCCCACCAGGCGCGCACAATGCTCCCAAGCCCGGGAGAAAAGCGCTTCGGGGTGGTGCTCTCTCCGGGCCCTTGCCCCTGAGCCTGGGGGCCTGGCAGGGGGTCCACACTCCCAGACCAAGGCAGAACCACATGCACACGTCTGTTCCTGCCCCCTGCACCGGCAGAGAGCTCGCAGGAGCAAGAGTCTGTCAGGTAGCTGCTGGGCTGGCCGCCTATGTGGGAAGGGGAAGAGCTGACCTAGGGGCAAGTTGGGCCTCTTGCTCTCCCTGCTGCCCTGAGGCTGCTGGGCCAAAGAGGTCTTGGGCATCCAGCCCCTTGCTGGTCCCTTCCATCTGACGAGGCCCTCTGAGCTCCAGCACCTTGCAGTGTGGAGACAGCCCCTGCCAGCAACCTCCTCTCCAAGGAGGCCTCAACCGAGGCCTAGTCCCAGGGAAAGGCACCAGCGGGGATGAACCTGGGGAGGCGCCCGGGAATGTCTGGACCCAGTCCCCGCAGCCTGCCCCTTGGTGGGGCAGTACCCCCGGAGGCCAGGAAGATCTGGGCAAGGCTGGCCAGGGGCAGGGGCCCTGCTGGGTCCTGCCCCTGTCCTGTGGGGCCTCTGAGCACATCCGGCCCTCTCCCGCTGGAAGACCTCCCCGGCTGCCTCCAAAGGCCGGTTTGCCAACACTCCTGCCCACTGTTCCCACCAGGCTCGCACAATGCTCCCAAGCCCGGGAGAAAAGCGCTTCGGGGTGGTGCTCTAACCGGGCCCTTGCCCCTGAGCCTGGGGGCAATGCAGGGGGAACACACTCCCAGGCCAAAGCAGAACCACATGCACACGTCTGTTCCTGCCCCCTGCACCGGCAGAGAGCTCGGGGGAGCCAGAGTCTGTCAGGCCGCTGCTGGGTTGGCTGCCTGTGTGGGAAGGGGCAGAGCCGACCTAGGGGCAAGTTGGGCCTCTTGCTCTCCCTGCTGCCCTGAGGCTGCTGGGCCAAAGAGGTCTTGGGCATCCAGCCCCTTGCTGGTCCCTTCCCTCTGACGAGGCCCTCTGAGTTCCAGCACCTCGCAGTGTGGAGACAGCCCCTGCCAGCAACCTCCTCTCCAAGGAGGCCTCAACCGAGGCCTAGGCCCAGGGGAAAGGTACCAGCGGGGATGAGCCTGGGGATGCGCCCGGGCATGTCTGGACCCAGTCCCGGCAGTCTGCCCCTTGGTGGCGCAGTACCCCCGGAGGCCAGGAAGGTCTGGGCAAGGCTGCCAGGGGCAGGGACACTGCTGGGTCCTGCCCCTGGCCTGTGGGGCCTCTGAGCACAACCGGCACTCTCCCGCTGGAAGACCTCCCCGGCTGCCTCCAAAGGCCGGTTTGCAAGCACTCCCACCCGCTGTTCCCGCCAGGCACGCACAATGCTCCCAAGCCCGGGAGAAAAGCGCTTCGGGGTGGTGCTCTCTCCCGGCCCTTGCCCCTGAGCCTGGGGGCCAGGCATGGGGTCCACACTCCCAGGCCAAGGCAGAACCACATGCACACGTCTGTTCCTGCCCCTTGCACCAGCAGAGAGCTCGGGGGAGCCAGAGTCTGTCAGGCAGCTGCTGGGCTGGCCGCTTGTGTTGGAAGGGGCAGAGCCGAACTAGGGGCAAGTTGCGCCTCTTGCTCTCCCTGCTGCCCTGAGGCTGCTGGGCCAAAGAGGTCTTGGTCATCCAGCCCCTTGCTGGTCCCTTCCCTCTGACGAGGCCCTCTGAGCTCCAGCTCCTTGCAGTGTGGAGACAGCCCCTGCCAGCAACCTCCTCTCCAAGGAGGCCTCAACCGAGGCCTAGGCCCAGGGGAAAGGCACCAGCGGGGATGAGCCTGGGGAGGCGCGCGGGCATGTCTGGACCCAGTCCCCGCAGCCTGCCCCTTTTTGGGGCAGTACCCCCGGAGGCCAGGAAGATCTGGGCAAGGCTGGCCAGGGGCAGGGGCCCTGCTGGGTCCTGCCCCTGGCCTGTGGGGCCTCTGAGCACAACCGGCCCTCTCCCACTGGAAGACCTCCTCAGCTGCCTCCAAAGGCCGGTTTGCAAGCACTCCCGCCCACTGTTCCCACCAAGCACGCAAAATGCTCCCAAGCCCGGGAGAAAAGCGCTTCGGGGTGGTGCTCTCTCCCGGCCCTTGCCCCTGAGCCTGGGGGCCAGGCATGGGGTCCACACTCCCAGGCCAAGGCAGAACCACATGCACACGTCTGTTCCTGCCCCCTGCACAGGCAGAGAGCTCGGGGGAGCCAGAGTCTGTCAGGCAGCTGCTGTGTTGGCCGCCTGTGTGGGAAGGGGCAGAGCCGCCCTAGGGGCAAGTTGGGCCTCTTGCTCTCCCTGCTGCCCTGAGGCTGCTGGGCCAAAGAGGTCTTGGGCATCCAGCCCCTTGCTGGTCCCTTCCCTCTGACGAGGCCCTCTGAGCCCCAGCACCTTGCAGTGTGGAGACAGCCCCTGCCAGCAACCTCCTCTGCAACGAGGCCTCAACCGAGGCCTAGGCCCAGGGGAAAGGCACCAGCGGGGATGAGCCTGGGGAGGCGCCCGGGCATATCTGGACCCAGTCCCCGCAGCCTGCCCCTTGGTGGGGCTGTACCCCCGGAGGCAGGAAGGTCTGGGCAAGGCTGGCCAGGGGCAGGGGCCCTGCTGGGTCCTGCCCCTGGCCTGTGGGGCCTCTGAGCACAACCGGCCCTCTCCCACTGGAAGACCTCCCCGGCTGCCTCCAAAGGCCGGTTTGCAAGCACTCCCGCCCACTGTTCCCACCAGGCGCGCACAATGCTCCCAAGCCCGGGAGAAAAGCGCTTCGGGGTGGTGCTCTCTCCGGGCACCTTCAAGACCTCCCCGCCTGCCTCCAAAGGCAGGTTTGTAAGTACTCTTTCCCGCTGCTTCCGCCAGCCACGCACAATGCTCCCAAGCCCGGGAGAAAACCATTTTGGGGTAGTGATCAGTCCGGGCCCTTGGAAGACCTCCCCGGCTGCCCCCAAAGGCCGGTTTGGAAGCACTCACACTCGCTGTTCCCGCCATCCGCGCAAATGTTCCAAGCCCGGGAGAAAAGCGCTTCGGGGTGGTGCTCTCTCCTGGCCCTTGGAAGACCTCCCCGGCTGCCTCCAAAGGCCGGTTTGCAAGGACTCCTTCCTGCTGTTCCCGCCAGCCACGCACAATGCTCCCAAGCACGAGAGAAAAGTGCTTCGGGGTGGTGCTCTCTCCGGGCCCTTGGAAGACGTCCCCGGCTGCCTCCAAAGGCCGGTTTGCAAGCACTCATGCCCGTTGTTCCCACCAGCCGCGCACAATGCTCCCAAGCCCGGGAGAAAAGCATTTTGGGGTGGTGGTCACTCCGGGCCCTTGGAAGACCTGCCCGGCTGCCTCCAAAGTCCGGTTTGCAAGAACTCATGCCCGCTGTTCCCGCCAGCCGCGCACAATGCTCCCAAGACCGGGAGAAATGCGCTTCGGGGTGGTGTTCTCTCCGTGCCCATGGAGGACCTCCCCGGCTGCCCCCAAAGGCCGGTTTGCAATCACTCCCACTCACTGTTCCGGCCAGCCACGCACATGCTCCAAAACACGGGAGAGAAGCGCTTCGGGGTGGTGCTCTCTCAGGGCCCTTTGAAGACATCCCCGGCTGCCTCCAATGGCCGGTATGCAAGCACTCATGCCCGCTGTTCCCACCAGCCGTGTACAATGCTCCCAAGCACGGGAGAAAAGCATTTTGGGGTGGTGCTCACTCCTTGCCCTTGGAAGACCTCCGCGCCTGCCTCCAAAGGCCGGTTTGCAAGCACTCCTGCCTGCTGTTCCCGCCACCCGCGCACACTGCTCCCAAGCCCGGGAAAAAAGCGCATCGGGGTGGTGTTCTCTCCGGGCCCATGGAGGACCTCCCCGGCTGCCCCCAAAGGCCGGTTTGCAAGCATTCCCACTAGCTGTTCCCGCCAGCCATGCAAATGCTCCCAAGCCGGGGGGAAAATCATTTTGGGGTGGTGCTCTCTCCGGGCCCTTGCCCCTGTGCCTGGGGGCCAGGCAGGGGGTCCACACTCCTAGGCCAAGTCAGAATCACATGCACACGTTTGTTCCTGCCCCCTGCACCGGCAGAGAGCTCGGGGGAGCCAGAGTCTGCCAGGCAGCTGCTGGGCTGGCTGCCTGTGTGGGAAGGGGCACAGCCGTCCTTGGGGCAAGTTGGGCCTCTTGCTCTCCCTGCTGCCCTGAGGTTGCTGGGCCAAAGAGGTTTTGAGCATCCAGCCCCTTGCTGGTCCCTTCCCTCTGACGAGGCCCTCTGAGCTCCAGCATCTCGCAGTGTGGAGACAGCCCCTGCCAGCAACCTCCTCTCCAAGGAGGCCTCAACCGAGGCCTAGGCCCAGGGGAAAGGCACCAGCGGGAATGAGCCTGGGGAGGCGCCCGGGCTTTACTGGACCCAGTCCCCGCAGCCTGCCCCTTGGTGGGGCAGTACCCCCGGAGGCCAGGAAGGTCTGGGCAAGGCTGGCCAGGGGCAGGGGCCCTGCTGGGTCCTGCCCCTGGCCTGTAGGGCCTCTGAGCACAACCGGCCCTCTCCCACTGGAAGAACTCCCCGGCTGCCTCCAAAGTCCTGTTTGCAAACACTCCCGCCCGCTGTTCACGCCAGGCTCGCACAATGCTCCCAAGCCCGGGAGAAAAGCGCTTTGGAGTGATGCTCTCTGCGGGCCCTTGCCCCTGAGCCTGGGGGCAAGGCAGGGGGAACACACTCCCAGGCCAAGGCAGAACCTCATGCCCACGTCTCTTCCTGTCCCCTGTACCGGCAGAGAGCTTGGGGGAGCCAGAGTCTTTCAGGCAGCTGCTGGGTTGGCCGCCTGTGTGGGAAGGGGCAGAGCCGCCCTAGGGGCAAGTTGGGCCTCTTGCTCTCCCTGCTGCCCTGAGGCTGCTGGGCCAAAGACGTCTTCGGCATCCAGCCCCTTGCTGGTCCCTTCCCTCTGACGAGGCCGTCTGAACTCCAGCACCTTGCAGTGTGGAGACAGCCCCTGCCAGCAACCTCCTCTCCAAGGAGGTCTCAACCGAGGCCTAGGCCTAGGGGAAAGGCACCAGCGGGGATGAGCCTGGGGAGGCGCCCGGCCATGTCTGGACCCAGTCCCCCCAACCTGCCCTTTGGTGGCGCAGTACCCCCGGAGGCCAGGAAGGTCTGGGCAAGGCTGCCAGGGGCAGGGACACTGCTGGGTCCAGCCCCTGGCCTGTGGGGCGTCTGAGCACAACCGGCACTCTCCCGCTGGAAGACCTCCCCGTCTGCCTCCAAAGGACGGTTTGCAAGCACTCCCACGCGCTGTTCCCGCCATGCACGCACAATGCTCCCAAGCCCGGGAGAAAAGCGCTTCGGGGTGGTGCTCTCTCCGGGCCCTTGCCCCTGAGCCTGGGGGCCAGGCAGGGGGAACACACTCCCAGGCCAAGTCAGAACGACATGCACACGTCTTTTCCTGCCCCCTACACCGGCAGAGAGCTCGGGGGAGCCAGAGACTGCCAGGCAGCTGCTGGGCTGGCTGCCTGTGTGGGACGGGGCAAGCCGACCTAGGGGCAAGTTGGGCCTCTTGCTCTCCCTGCTGCCCTGAGGCTGCTGGGTCAAAGAGGTCTTGGGCATCCAGCCCTTTGCTGGTCCCTTCCCTCTGACGAGGCCCTCGGAGCTCCAGCACCTTGCAGTGTGGAGACAGCCCCTGCCAGCAACCTCCTCTCCAAGGAGGCCTCAACCGAGGCCTAGTCCCAGGGAAAGGCACAAGCGGGGATGAACCTGGGGAGGCGCCCGGGAATGTCTGGACCCAGTCCCCGCAGCCTGCCCTTTGGTGGGGCAGTACCCCCGGAGGCCAGGAAGGTCTGGGCAAGGCTGGCCAGGGGCAGGGGCCCTGCTGGGTCCTGCCCCTGGCCTGTGGGGCCTCTGAGCACAACCGGCCCTCTCCCACTGGAAGACCTCCCCGGCTGCCTCCAAAGGCCGGTTTGCAAGCGCTCCCGCCCACTGTTCCCAGCAGGCGCGCACAATGCTCCCAAGCCCGGGAGAAAAGCGCTTCGGGGTGGTGCTCTCACCGGGCCCTTGCCCCTGAGCCTGGGGGCAATGCAGGGGGAACACACTCCCAGGCCAAAGCAGAACCACATGCACACGTCTGTTCCTGCCCCCTGCACCGGCAGAGAGCTCGGGGGAGCCAGAGTCTGTCAGGCAGCTGCTGGGTTGGCTGCCTGTGTGGGAAGGGGCAGAGCCGACCTAGGGGCAAGTTGGGCCTCTTGCTCTCCCTGCTGCCCTGAGGCTGATGGGCCAAAGAGGTCTTGGGCATCCAGCCACTTGCTGGTCCCTTCCCTCTGACGAGGCCCTCTGAGTTCCAGCACCTCGCAGTGTGGAGACAGCCCCTGCCAGCAACCTCCTCTCCAAGGAGGCCTCAACCGAGGCCTAGGCCCAGGGGAAAGGCACCAGCGGGGATGAGCCTGGGGATGCGCCCGGGCATGTCTGGACCCAGTCCCGGCAGTCTGCCCCTTGGTGGCGCAGTACCCCCGAGGCCAGGAAGGTCTGGGCAAGGCTGCCAGGGGCAGGGACACTGCTGGGTCCTGCCCCTGGCCTGTGGGGCCTCTGAGCACAACCGGCACTCTCCCGCTGGAAGGCCTCCCCGGCTGCCTCCAAAGGCCGGTTTGCAAGCACTCCCACCCGCTGTTCCCGCCAGGCACGCACAATGCTCCCAAGCCCGGGAGAAAAGCGCTTCGGGGTGGTGCTCTCTCCCGGCCCTTGCCCCTGAGCCTGGGGGCCAGGCATGGGGTCCACACTCCCAGGCCAAGGCAGAACCACATGCACACGTCTGTTCCTGCCCCTTGCACCAGCAGAGAGCTCGGGGGAGCCAGAGTCTGTCAGGCAGCTGCTGGGCTGGCCGCTTGTGTTGGAAGGGGCAGAGCCGACCTAGGGGCAAGTTGCGCCTCTTGCTCTCCCTGCTGCCCTGAGGCTGCAGGGCCAAAGAGGTCTTGGTCATCCAGCCCCTTGCTGGTCCCTTCCCTCTGACGAGGCCCTCTGAGCTCCAGCACCTTGCAGTGTGGAGACAGCCCCTGCCAGCAACCTCCTCTCCAAGGAGGCCTCAACCGAGGCCTAGGCCCAGGGGAAAGGCACCAGCGGGGATGAGCCTGGGGAGGCGCGCGGGCATGTCTGGACCCAGTCCCCGCAGCCTGCCCCTTGGTGGGGCAGTACCCCGGAGGCCAGGAAGATCTGGGCAAGGCTGGCCAGGGGCAGGGGCCCTGCTGGGTCCTGCCCCTGGCCTGTGGGGCCTCTGAGCACAACCGGCCCTCTCCCACTGGAAGACCTCCTCAGCTGCCTCCAAAGGCCGGTTTGCAAGCACTCCCGCCCACTGTTCCCACCAAGCACGCAAAATGCTCCCAAGCACGGGAGAAAAGCGCTTCGGGGTGGTGCTCTCTCCCGGCCCTTGCCCCTGAGCCTGGGGGCCAGGCATGGGGTCCACACTCCCAGGCCAAGGCAGAACCACATGCACACGTCTGTTCCTGCCCCCTGCACAGGCAGAGAGCTCGGGGGAGCCAGAGTCTGTCAGGCAGCTGCTGGGCTGGCCGCCTGTGTGGGAAGGGGCAGAGCTGACCTAGGGGCAAGTTGGGCCTCTTGCTCTCGCTGCTGCCCTGAGGCTGCTGGGCCAAAGAGGTCTTGGGCATCCAGCCCCTTGCTGGTCCCTTCCATCTGACGAGGCCCTCTGAGCTCCAGCACCTTGCAGTGTGGAGACAGCCCCTGCCAGCAACCTCCTCTCCAAGGAGGCCTCAACCGAGGCCTAGTCCCAGGGAAAGGCACCAGCGGGGATGAACCTGGGGAGGCGCCCGGGAATGTCTGGACCCAGTCCCCGCAGCCTGCCCTTTGGTGGGGCAGTACCCCCGGAGGCCAGGAAGGTCTGGGCAAGGCTGGCCAGGGGCAGGGGCCCTGCTGGGTCCTGCCCCTGGCCTGTGGGGCCTCTGAGCACAACCGGCCCTCTCCCACTGGAAGACCTCCCCGGCTGCCTCCAAAGGCCGGTTTGCAAGCGCTCCCGCCCACTGTTCCCAGCAGGCGCGCACAATGCTCCCAAGCCCGGGAGAAAAGCGCTTCGGGGTGGTGCTCTCACCGGGCCCTTGCCCCTGAGCCTGGGGGCAATGCAGGGGGAACACACTCCCAGGCCAAAGCAGAACCACATGCACACGTCTGTTCCTGCCCCCTGCACCGGCAGAGAGCTCGGGGGAGCCAGAGTCTGTCAGGCAGCTGCTGGGTTGGCTGCCTGTGTGGAAAGGGGCAGAGCCGACCTAGGGGCAAGTTGGGCCTCTTGCTCTCCCTGCTGCCCTGAGGCTGATGGGCCAAAGAGGTCTTGGGCATCCAGCCACTTGCTGGTCCCTTCCCTCTGACGAGGCCCTCTGAGTTCCAGCACCTCGCAGTGTGGAGACAGCCCCTGCCAGCAACCTCCTCTCCAAGGAGGCCTCAACCGAGGCCTAGGCCCAGGGGAAAGGCACCAGCGGGGATGAGCCTGGGGATGCGCCCGGTCATGTCTGGACCCAGTCCCGGCAGTCTGCCCCTTGGTGGCGCAGTACCCCCGAGGCCAGGAAGGTCTGGGCAAGGCTGCCAGGGGCAGGGACACTGCTGGGTCCTGCCCCTGGCCTGTGGGGCCTCTGAGCACAACCGGCACTCTCCCGCTGGAAGGCCTCCCCGGCTGCCTCCAAAGGCCGGTTTGCAAGCACTCCCACCCGCTGTTCCCGCCAGGCACGCACAATGCTCCCAAGCCCGGGAGAAAAGCGCTTCGGGGTGGTGCTCTCTCCCGGCCCTTGCCCCTGAGCCTGGGGGCCAGGCATGGGGTCCACACTCCCAGGCCAAGGCAGAACCACATGCACACGTCTGTTCCTGCCCCTTGCACCAGCAGAGAGCTTGGGGGAGCCAGAGTCTGTCAGGCAGCTGCTGGGCTGGCCGCTTCTGTTGGAAGGGGCAGAGCCGACCTAGGGGCAAGTTGCGCCTCTTGCTCTCCCTGCTGCCCTGAGGCTGCTGGGCCAAAGAGGTCTTGGTCATCCAGCCCCTTGCTGGTCCCTTCCCTCTGACGAGGCCCTCTGAGCTCCAGCACCTTGCAGTGTGGAGACAGCCCCTGCCAGCAACCTCCTCTCCAAGGAGGCCTCAACCGAGGCCTAGGCCCAGGGGAAAGGCACCAGCGGGGATGAGCCTGGGGAGGCGCGCGGGCATGTCTGGACCCAGTCCCCGCAGCCTGCCCCTTGGTGGGGCAGTACCCCGGAGGCCAGGAAGATCTGGGCAAGGCTGGCCAGGGGCAGGGGCCCTGCTGGGTCCTGCCCCTGGCCTGTGGGGCCTCTGAGCACAACCGGCCCTCTCCCACTGGAAGACCTCCTCAGCTGCCTCCAAAGGCCGGGGTGCAAGCACTCCCGCCCACTGTTCCCACCAAGCACGCAAAATGCTCCCAAGCCCGGGAGAAAAGCGCTTCGGGGTGGTGCTCTCTCCCGGCCCTTGCCCCTGAGCCTGGGGGCCAGGCATGGGGTCCACACTCCCAGGCCAAGGCAGAACCACATGCACACGTCTGTTCCTGCCCCCTGCACAGGCAGAGAGCTCGGGGGAGCCAGAGTCTGTCAGGCAGCTGCTGGGCTGGCCGCCTGTGTGGGAAGGGGCAGAGCTGACCTAGGGGCAAGTTGGGCCTCTTGCTCTCGCTGCTGCCCTGAGGCTGCTGGGCCAAAGAGGTCTTGGGCATCCAGCCCCTTGCTGGTCCCTTCCATCTGACGAGGCCCTCTGAGCTCCAGCACCTTGCAGTGTGGAGACAGCCCCTGCCAGCAACCTCCTCTCCAAGGAGGCCTCAACCGAGGCCTAGTCCCAGGGAAAGGCACCAGCGGGGATGAACCTGGGGAGGCGCCCGGGAATGTCTGGACCCAGTCCCCGCAGCCTGCCCCTTGGTGGGGCAGTACCCCCGGAGGCCAGGAAGGTCTGGGCAAGGCTGGCCAGGGGCAGGGGCCCTGCTGGGTCCTGCCCCTGGCCTGTGGGGCCTCTGAGCATGACCGGCCCTCTCCCGCTGGAGACCTGCCCGACTGCCTCCAAAGGCCGGTTTGCCAACACTCGCGCCCGCTGTTCCCGCCAGGCACGCACAATGCTCCCAAGCCCGGGAAAAAAGTGCTTCGGGGTGGTGCTCTCTCCGGGCCCTTGCCCCTGAGCCTGGGGGCAATGCAGGGGGAACACACTCCCAGGCTAAGGCAGAACGACATGCACACGTCTGTTCCTGCCCCCTACACCGGCAGAGAGCTCGGGGGAGCCAGTGTCTGCCAGGCAGCTGCTGGGCTGGCGGCCTGTGTGGGAAGGGGCAGAGCCGACCTAGGGGCAAGTTGGGCCTCTTGCTCTCCCTGCTGCCCTGAGGCTGCTGGGCCAAAGAGGTCTTGGGCATCCAGCCCCTTGCTGGTCCCTTCCCTCTGACGAGGCCCTCTGAGCTCCAGCACCTTGCAGTGTGGAGACAGCCCCTGCCAGCAACCACCTCTCCAAGGAGGCCTCAACCGAGGCCTAGGCCCAGGGGAAAGGCACCAGCGGGGATGAGCCAGGGGAGGCGCCCGGGCATGTCTGGACCCAGTCCCCGCAGCCTGCCCCTTGGTGGGGCTGTAACCCCGGAGGCAGGACGGTCTGGGCAAGGCTGGCCAGGGGCAGGGGCCCTGCTGGGTCCTGCCCCTGGCCTGTGGGGCCTCTGAGCACAACCGGCCCTCTCCCACAGGAAGACCTCCCCGGCTGCCTCCAAAGGCCGGTTTGCAAGCACTCCCGCCCACTGTTCCCACCAGGCGCGCACAATGCTCCCAAGCCCGGGAGAAAAGCGCTTCGGGGTGGTGCTCTCTCCGGGCACCTTCAAGACCTCCCCGCCTGCCTCCAAAGGCAGGTTTGTAAGTACTCTTTCCCGCTGCTTCCGCCAGCCACGCACAATGCTCCCAAGCCCGGGAGAAAACCATTTTGGGGTAGTGATCAGTCCGGGCCCTTGGAAGACCTCCCCGGCTGCCCCCAAAGGCCGGTTTGGAAGCACTCACACTCGCTGTTCCCGCCATCCGCGCAAATGTTCCAAGCCCGGGAGAAAAGCGCTTCGGGGTGGTGCTCTCTCCTGGCCCTTGGAAGACCTCCCCGGCTGCCTCCAAAGGCCGGTTTGCAAGCACTCCCGCCCGCTGTTCCCGCCAGCCGCGCACAATGCTCCCAAGCACGGGAGAAAAGCGCTTCCGTGTGGTGCTCTCTACAGGCCCTTGGAAGACCTCCCCGGCTGCCTCCAAAGGCCGGTTTGCAAGGACTCCTTCCTGCTGTTCCCGCCAGCCACGCACAATGCTCCCAAGCACGAGAGAAAAGTGCTTCGGGGTGGTGCTCTCTCCGGGCCCTTGGAAGACGTCCCCGGCTGCCTCCAAAGGCCGGTTTGCAAGCACTCATGCCCGTTGTTCCCACCAGCCGCGCACAATGCTCCCAAGCCCGGGAGAAAAGCATTTTCGGGTGGTGCTCACTCCGGGCCCTTGGAAGACCTGCCCGGCTGCCTCCAAAGTCCGGTTTGCAAGAACTCATGCCCGCTGTTCCCGCCAGCCGCGCACAATGCTCCCAAGACCGGGAGAAATGCGCTTCGGGGTGGTGTTCTCTCCGTGCCCATGGAGGACCTCCCCGGCTGCCCCCAAAGGCCGGTTTGCAATCACTCCCACTCACTGTTCCGGCCAGCCACGCACATGCTCCAAAACACGGGAGAGAAGCGCTTCGGGGTGGTGCTCTCTCAGGGCCCTTTGAAGACATCCCCGGCTGCCTCCAATGGCCGGTATGCAAGCACTCATGCCCGCTGTTCCCACCAGCCGTGTACAATGCTCCCAAGCACGGGAGAAAAGCATTTTGGGGTGGTGCTCACTCCTTGCCCTTGGAAGACCTCGGCGCCTGCCTCCAAAGGCCGGTTTGCAAGCACTCCTGCCTGCTGTTCCCGCCACCCGCGCACACTGCTCCCAAGCCCGGGAAAAAAGCGCATCGGGGTGGTGTTCTCTCCGGGCCCATGGAGGACCTCCCCGGCTGCCCCCAAAGGCCGGTTTGCAAGCATTCCCACTAGCTGTTCCCGCCAGCCATGCAAATGCTCCCAAGCCGGGGGGAAAATCATTTTGGGGTGGTGCTCTCTCCGGGCCCTTGCCCCTGTGCCTGGGGGCCAGGCAGGGGGTCCACACTCCTAGGCCAAGTCAGAATCACATGCACACGTTTGTTCCTGCCCCCTGCACCGGCAGAGAGCTCGGGGGAGCCAGAGTCTGCCAGGCAGCTGCTGGGCTGGCTGCCTGTGTGGGAAGGGGCACAGCCGTCCTTGGGGCAAGTTGGGCCTCTTGCTCTCCCTGCTGCCCTGAGGTTGCTGGGCCAAAGAGGTCTTGAGCATCCAGCCCCTTGCTGGTCCCTTCCCTCTGACGAGGCCCTCTGAGCTCCAGCATCTCGCAGTGTGGAGACAGCCCCTGCCAGCAACCTCCTCTCCAAGGAGGCCTCAACCGAGGCCTAGGCCCAGGGGAAAGGCACCAGCGGGAATGAGCCTGGGGAGGCGCCCGGGCTTTACTGGACCCAGTCCCCGCAGCCTGCCCCTTGGTGGGGCAGTACCCCCGGAGGCCAGGAAGGTCTGGGCAAGGCTGGCCAGGGGCAGGGGCCCTGCTGGGTCCTGCCCCTGGCCTGTAGGGCCTCTGAGCACAACCGGCCCTCTCCCACTGGAAGAACTCCCCGGCTGCCTCCAAAGTCCTGTTTGCAAACACTCCCGCCCGCTGTTCACGCCAGGCTCGCACAATGCTCCCAAGCCCGGGAGAAAAGCGCTTTGGATTGATGCTCTCTGCGGGCCCTTGCCCCTGAGCCTGGGGGCAAGGCAGGGGGAACACACTCCCAGGCCAAGGCAGAACCTCATGCCCACGTCTCTTCCTGTCCCCTGTACCGGCAGAGAGCTTGGGGGAGCCAGAGTCTTTCAGGCAGCTGCTGGGTTGGCCGCCTGTGTGGGAAGGGGCAGAGCCGCCCTAGGGGCAAGTTGGGCCTCTTGCTCTCCCTGCTGCCCTGAGGCTGCTGGGCCAAAGACGTCTTCGGCATCCAGCCCCTTGCTGGTCCCTTCCCTCTGACGAGGCCGTCTGAACTCCAGCACCTTGCAGTGTGGAGACAGCCCCTGCCAGCAACCTCCTCTCCAAGGAGGTCTCAACCGAGGCCTAGGCCTAGGGGAAAGGCACCAGCGGGGATGAGCCTGGGGAGGCGCCCGGCCATGTCTGGACCCAGTCCCCCCAACCTGCCCTTTGGTGGCGCAGTACCCCCGGAGGCCAGGAAGGTCTGGGCAAGGCTGCCAGGGGCAGGGACACTGCTGGGTCCAGCTCCTGGCCTGTGGGGCGTCTGAGCACAACCGGCACTCTCCCGCTGGAAGACCTCCCCGTCTGCCTCCAAAGGACGGTTTGCAAGCACTCCCACCCGCTGTTCCCGCCATGCACGCACAATGCTCCCAAGCCCGGGAGAAAAGCGCTTCGGGGTGGTGCTCTCTCCGGGCCCTTGCCCCTGAGCCTGGGGGCCAGGCAGGGGGAACACACTCCCAGGCCAAGTCAGAACGACATGCACACGTCTTTTCCTGCCCCCTACACCGGCAGAGAGCTCGGGGGAGCCAGAGACTGCCAGGCAGCTGCTGGGCTGGCTGCCTGTGTGGGACGGGGCAAGCCGACCTAGGGGCAAGTTGGGCCTCTTGCTCTCCCTGCTGCCCTGAGGCTGCTGGGTCAAAGAGGTCTTGGGCATCCAGCCCTTTGCTGGTCCCTTCCCTCTGACGAGGCCCTCTGAGCTCCAGCACCTTGCAGTGTGGAGACAGCCCCTGCCAGCAACCTCCTCTCCAAGGAGGCCTCAACCGAGGCCTAGTCCCAGGGAAAGGCACAAGCGGGGATGAACCTGGGGAGGCGCCCGGGAATGTCTGGACCCAGTCCCCGCAGCCTGCCCTTTGGTGGGGCAGTACCCCCGGAGGCCAGGAAGGTCTGGGCAAGGCTGGCCAGGGGCAGGGGCCCTGCTGGGTCCTGCCCCTGGCCTGTGGGGCCTCTGAGCACAACCGGCCCTCTCCCACTGGAAGACCTCCCCGGCTGCCTCCAAAGGCCGGTTTGCAAGCGCTCCCGCCCACTGGTCCCAGCAGGCGCGCACAATGCTCCCAAGCCCGGGAGAAAAGCGCTTCGGGGTGGTGCTCTCACCGGGCCCTTGCCCCTGAGCCTGGGGGCAATGCAGGGGGAACACACTCCCAGGCCAAAGCAGAACCACATGCACACGTCTGTTCCTGCCCCCTGCACCGGCAGAGAGCTCTGGGGAGCCAGAGTCTGTCAGGCAGCTGCTGGGCTGGCCGCCTGTGTGGGAAGGGGCAGAGCCGACCTAGGGGCAAGTTGGGCCTCTTGCTCTCCCTGCTGCCCTGAGGCTGATGGGCCAAAGAGGTCTTGGGCATCCAGCCCCTTACTGGTCCCTTCCCTCTGACGAGGCCCTCTGAGTTCCAGCACCTCGCAGTGTGGAGACAGCCCCTGCCAGCAACCTCCTCTCCAAGGAGGCCTCAACCGAGGCCTAGGCCCAGGGGAAAGGCACCAGCGGGGATGAGCCTGGGGAGGCGCCCGGCCATGTCTGGACCCAGTCCCCCCAACCTGCCCTTTGGTGGCGCAGTACCCCCGGAGGCCAGGAAGGTCTGGGCAAGGCTGCCAGGGGCAGGGACACTGCTGGGTCCTGCCCCTGGCCTGTGGGACGTCTGAGCACAACCGGCACTCTCCCGCTGGAAGACCTCCCCGTATGCCTCCAAAGGACGGTTTGCAAGCACTCCCACCCGCTGTTCCCGCCAGGCACGCACAATGCTCCCAAGCCCGGGAGAAAAGCGCTTCGGGGTGGTGCTCTCTCCGGGCCCTTGCCCCTGAGCCTGGGGGCCAGGCAGGGGGAACACACTCCCAGGCCAAGTCAGAACGACATGCACACGTCTGTTCCTGCCCCCTACACCGGCAGAGAGCTCGGGGGAGACAGAGACTGCCAGGCTGCTGCTGGGCTGGCTGCCTGTGTGGGACGGGGCAAGCCGACCTAGGGGCAAGTTGGGCCTCTTGCTCTCCCTGCTGCCCTGAGGCTGCTGGGTCAAAGAGGTCTTGGGCATCCAGCCCTTTGCTGGTCCCTTCCCTCTGACGAGGCCCTCTGAGCTCCAGCACCTTGCAGTGTGGAGACAGCCCCTGCCAGCAACCTCCTCTCCAAGGAGGCCTCAACCGAGGCCTAGTCCCTGGGAAAGGCACAAGCGGGGATGAACCTGGGGCGGCGCCCGGGAATGTCTGGACCCAGTCCCCGCAGCCTGCCCCTTGGTGGGGCAGTACCCCCGGAGGCCAGGAAGGTCTGGGCAAGGCTGGCCAGGGGCAGGGGCCCTGCTGGGTCCTGCCCCTGGCCTGTGGGGCCTCTGAGCACAACCGGCCCTCTCCCACTGGAAGACCTCCCCGGCTGCCTCCAAAGGCCGGTTTGCAAGCGCTCCCGCCCACTGTTCCCAGCAGGTGCGCACAATGCTCCCAAGCCCGGGAGAAAAGCGCTTCGGGGTGGTGCTCTCACCGGGCCCTTTCCCCTGATCCTGGGGGCAATGCAGGGGCAACAAACTCCCAGGCCAAGGCAGAAACACATGCACACGTCTGTTCCTGCCCCCTGCACCGGCAGAGAGCTAGGGGAGCCAGAGTCTGTCAGGCAGCTGCTGGGCTGGCCGCCTGTGTGGGAAGGGGCAGAGCCGACCTAGGGGCAAGTTGGGCCTCTTGCTCTCCCTGCTGTCCTGAGGCTGCTGGGCCAAAGAGGTCTTGGGCATCCAGCCCCTTGCTGGTCCCTTCCCTCTGACGAGGCCCTCTGAGCTCCAGCACCTTGCAGTGTGGAGACAGCCCCTGCCAGCAACCTCCTCTCCAAGAGGCCTCAACCGAGGCCTAGGCCCAGGGGAAAGGCACCAGGGGGGATGAGCCTGGGGAGGCGCCCGGGCATGTCTGGACCCAGTCCCCGCAGCCTGCTCCTTGGTGGGGCAGTACCCCCGGAGGCCAGGAAGGTCTGGGCAAGGCTGGCCAGGGGCAGGCGCCCTGCTGGGTCCTGCCCCTGGCCTCTGGGGCCTCTGAGCACAACCGGCCCTCTCCCACTGGAAGACCTCCCCGGCTGCCTCCAAAGGCCGGTTTGCAAGCACTCCCGCCCGCTCTTCCCGCCAGGCACGCACAATGCTCCCAAGACCGGGAGAAAAGCACTTCGGGGTGTTGCTCTCTCCGGGCACTTGCCCCTGAGCCTAGGGGACAGGCAGTGGGTCCACACTCCCAGGCCAAGGCAGAACCACATGCACACGTCTGTTCCTGCCCCCTGCACCGGCAGAGAGCTCGCGGGAGCCAGAGTCTGTCAGGCAGCTGCTGGGCTGGCCGCCTGTGTGGGAAGGGGCAGAGCTGACCTAGGGGCAAGTTGGGCCTCTTGCTCTCCCTGCTGCCCTGAGGCTGCTGGGCCAAAGAGGTCTTGGGCATCCAGCCCCTTGCTGGTCCCTTCCATCTGACGAGGCCCTCTGAGCTCCAGCACCTCGCAGTGTGGAGACCGCCCCTGCCAGCAACCTCCTCTCCAAGAAGGCCTCAACCGAGGCCTAGTCCCAGGGAAAGGCACAAGCGGGGTTGAACCTGGGGAGGCGCCCGGGAATGTCTGGACCCAGTCCCCGCAGCCTGCCCCTTGGTGGGGCAGTACCCCCGGAGGCCAGGAAGGTCTGGGCAAGGCTGGCCAGGGGCAGGGGCCCTGCTGGGTCCTGCCCCTGGCCTGTGGGGCCTCTGAGCACAACCGGCCCTCTCCCACTGGAAGACCTCCCCGGCTGCCTCCAAAGGCCGGTTTGCAAGCGCTCCCGCCCACTGTTCCCAGCAGGCGGGCACAATGCTCCCAAGCCCGGGAGAAAAGCGCTTCGGGGTGGTGCTCTCACTGGGCCCTTGCCCCTGAGCCTGGGGGCAATGCAGGGGGAACACACTCCCAGGCTAAGGCAGAACCACATGCACACGTCTGATCTGCCCCCTGCACCGGCAGAGAGCTCAGGGGAGCCAGAGTGTGTCAGGCAGCTGCTGGGCTGGCCGCCTGTGTGGGAAGGGGCAGAGCCGACCTAGGGGCAAGTTGGGCCTCTTGCTCTCCCTGCTGCCCTGAGGCTGCTGGGACAAAGAGGTCTTGGGCATCCAGCCCCTTGCTGGTCCCTTCCCGCTGACGAGGCCCTCTGAGCTCCAGCACCTTGCAGTGTGGAGACAGCCCCTGCCAGCAACCTCCTCTCCAAGGAGGCCTTAACCGAGGCCTAGGACCAGGGGAAAGGCACCAGCGGGGATGAGACTGGGGAGGCAACCGGGCCTGTCTGGACCCAGTCCCCGCAGCCTGCCCCTTGGTGGGGCAGTACCCCCGGAGGCCAGGAAAGTCTGAGCAAGGCTGGCCAGGGGCAGGGGCCATGCTTGGTCCTGCCCCTGTCCTGTGGGGCCTCTGAGAACAACCGGCCGTCTCCCACTGGAAGACCTCCCCGGCTGCCTCCAAAGGCCGGTTTGCAAGCACTCTCGCCCGCTGTTCCCGCCAAGGACGCACAATGCACCCAAGCCCAGGAGAAAACCGCTTCGGGGTGGTGCTCTCTCCGGGCCCTTGCCCCTGAGCCTGGGGGACAGGCAGGGGGAACACAATCCCAGGCCAAGGCAGAACCACATGCACACGTCTGTTCCTGCCCCGAGCACCGGCAGAGAGCTCGGGGGAGCCAGAGTCTGTCAGGCAGATGCTGGGCTGGCCGCCTGTGTGGGAAGGGGCAGAGCCGACCTAGGGGCAAGTTGGGCCTCTTGCTCTCCCTGCTGCCCTGAGGCTGCTGGGACAAAGAGGTCTTGGGCATCCAGCCCCTTGCTGGTCCCTTCCCTCTGACGAGGCCCTCTGAGCTCCAGCACCTTGCAGTGTGGAGACAGCCCCTGCCAGCAACCTCCTCTCCAAGGAGGCCTCAACCGAGGCCTAGGCCCAGGGGAAAGGCACCAGCGGGGATGAGCCTGGGGAGGCGCCCGGGCATGACTGGAACCAGTTCCCGCAGCCTGCCCCTTGGTGGGGCAGGACCCCCGGAGGCCAGGAAGGTCTGGGCAAGGCTGGCCAGGGGCAGGGGACCTGCTGGGTCCTGCCCCTGGCCTGTGGGGCCTCTGAGCACATCCGGCCCTCTCCCGCTGGAAGACCTCCCCGGCTGCCTCCAAAGGCCGGTTTGCCAACACTCCTGCCCACTGTTCCCACCAGGCTCGCACAATGCTCCCAAGCCCGGGAGAAAAGCGCTTCGGGGTGGTGCTCTCACCGGGCCCTTGCCCCTGAGCCTGGGGGCAATGCAGGGGGAACACACTCCCAGGCCAAAGCAGAACCACATGCACACGTCTGTTCCTGCCCCCTGCACCGGCAGAGAGCTCGGGGGAGCCAGAGTCTGTCAGGTAGCTGCTGGGTTGGCTGCCTGTGTGGGAAGGGGCAGAGCCAACCTAGGGGCAAGTCGGGCCTCTTGCTCTCCCTGCTGCCCTGAGGCTGCTGGGCCAAAGAGGTCTTGGGCATCCAGCCCCTTGCTGGTCCCTTCCCTCTGACGAGGCCCTCTGAGTTCCAGCACCTCGCAGTGTGGAGACAGCCCCTGCCAGCAACCTCCTCTCCAAGGAGGCCTCAACCGAGGCCTAGGCCCAGGGGAAAGGCACCAGCGGGGATGAGCCTGGGGATGCGCCCGGGCATGTCTGGACCCAGTCCCGGCAGTCTGCCCCTTGGTGGCGCAGTACCCCCGGAGGCCAGGAAGGTCTGGGCAAGGCTGCCAGGGGCAGGGACACTGCTGGGTCCTGCCCCTGGCCTGTGGGGCCTCTGAGCACAACCGGCACTCTCCCGCTGGAAGACCTCCCCGGCTGCCTCCAAAGGCCGGTTTGCAAGCACTCCCACCCGCTGTTCCCGCCAGGCACGCACAATGCTCCCAAGCCCGGGAGAAAAGCGCTTCGGGGTGGTGCTCTCTCCCGGCCCTTGCCCCTGAGCCTGGGGGCCAGGCATGGGGTCCACACTCCCAGGCCAAGGCAGAACCACATGCACACATCTGTTCCTGCCCCTTGCACCAGCAGAGAGCTCGGGGGAGCCAGAGACTGCCAGGCTGCTGCTGGGCTGGCTGCCTGTGTGGGACGGGGCAAGCCGACCTAGGGGCAAGTTGGGCCTCTTGCTCTCCCTGCTGCCCTGAGGCTGCTGGGTCAAAGAGGTCTTGGGCATCCAGCCCTTTGCTGGTCCCTTCCCTCTGACGAGGCCCTCTGAGCTCCAGCACCTTGCAGTGTGGAGACAGCCCCTGCCAGCAACCTCCTCTCCAAGGAGGCCTCAACCGAGGCCTAGTCCCTGGGAAAGGCACAAGCGGGGATGAACCTGGGGCGGCGCCCGGGAATGTCTGGACCCAGTCCCCGCAGCCTGCCCCTTGGTGGGGCAGTACCCCCGGAGGCCAGGAAGGTCTGGGCAAGGCTGGCCAGGGGCAGGGGCCCTGCTGGGTCCTGCCCCTGGCCTGTGGGGCCTCTGAGCACAACCGGCCCTCTCCCACTGGAAGACCTCCCCGGCTGCCTCCAAAGGCCGGTTTGCAAGCGCTCCCGCCCACTGTTCCCAGCAGGTGCGCACAATGCTCCCAAGCCCGGGAGAAAAGCGCTTCGGGGTGGTGCTCTCACCGGGCCCTTTCCCCTGATCCTGGGGGCAATGCAGGGGCAACAAACTCCCAGGGCAAGGCAGAAACACATGCACACGTCTGTTCCTGCCCCCTGCACCGGCAGAGAGCTAGGGGAGCCAGAGTCTGTCAGGCAGCTGCTGGGCTGGCCGCCTGTGTGGGAAGGGGCAGAGCCGACCTAGGGGCAAGTTGGGCCTCTTGCTCTCCCTGCTGTCCTGAGGCTGCTGGGCCAAAGAGGTCTTGGGCATCCAGCCCCTTGCTGGTCCCTTCCCTCTGACGAGGCCCTCTGAGCTCCAGCACCTTGCAGTGTGGAGACAGCCCCTGCCAGCAACCTCCTCTCCAAGAGGCCTCAACCGAGGCCTAGGCCCAGGGGAAAGGCACCAGCGGGGATGAGCCTGGGGAGGCGCCCGGGCATGTCTGGACCCAGTCCCCGCAGCCTGCCCCTTGGTGGGGCAGTACCCCCGGAGGCCAGGAAGGTCTGGGCAAGGCTGGCCAGGGGCAGGGGCCCTGCTGGGTCCTGCCCCTGGCCTGTGGGGCCTCTGAGCACAACCGGCCCTCTCCCACTGGAAGACCTCCCCGGCTGCCTCCAAAGGCCGGTTTGCAAGCACTCTCGCCCGCTGTTCCCGCCAAGGACGCACAATGCACCCAAGCCCAGGAGAAAACCGCTTCGGGGTGGTGCTCTCTCCGGGCCCTTGCCCCTGAGCCTGGGGGACAGGCAGGGGGAACACAATCCCAGGCCAAGGCAGAACCACATGCACACGTCTGTTCCTGCCCCGAGCACCGGCAGAGAGCTCGGGGGAGCCAGAGTCTGTCAGGCAGATGCTGGGCTGGCCGCCTGTGTGGGAAGGGGCAGAGCCGACCTAGGGGCAAGTTGGGCCTCTTGCTCTCCCTGCTGCCCTGAGGCTGCTGGGACAAAGAGGTCTTGGGCATCCAGCCCCTTGCTGGTCCCTTCCCTCTGACGAGGCCCTCTGAGCTCCAGCACCTTGCAGTGTGGAGACAGCCCCTGCCAGCAACCTCCTCTCCAAGGAGGCCTCAACCGAGGCCTAGGCCCAGGGGAAAGGCACCAGCGGGGATGAGCCTGGGGAGGCGCCCGGGCATGACTGGAACCAGTTCCCGCAGCCTGCCCCTTGGTGGGGCAGGACCCCCGGAGGCCAGGAAGGTCTGGGCAAGGCTGGCCAGGGGCAGGGGACCTGCTGGGTCCTGCCCCTGGCCTGTGGGGCCTCTGAGCACATCCGGCCCTCTCCCGCTGGAAGACCTCCCCGGCTGCCTCCAAAGGCCGGTTTGCCAACACTCCTGCCCACTGTTCCCACCAGGCTCGCACAATGCTCCCAAGCCCGGGAGAAAAGCGCTTCGGGGTGGTGCTCTCACCGGGCCCTTGCCCCTGAGCCTGGGGGCAATGCAGGGGGAACACACTCCCAGGCCAAAGCAGAACCACATGCACACGTCTGTTCCTGCCCCCTGCACCGGCAGAGAGCTCGGGGGAGCCAGAGTCTGTCAGGTAGCTGCTGGGTTGGCTGCCTGTGTGGGAAGGGGCAGAGCCAACCTAGGGGCAAGTCGGGCCTCTTGCTCTCCCTGCTGCCCTGAGGCTGCTGGGCCAAAGAGGTCTTGGGCATCCAGCCCCTTGCTGGTCCCTTCCCTCTGACGAGGCCCTCTGAGTTCCAGCACCTCGCAGTGTGGAGACAGCCCCTGCCAGCAACCTCCTCTCCAAGGAGGCCTCAACCGAGGCCTAGGCCCAGGGGAAAGGCACCAGCGGGGATGAGCCTGGGGATGCGCCCGGACATGTCTGGACCCAGTCCCGGCAGTCTGCCCCTTGGTGGCGCAGTACCCCCGGAGGCCAGGAAGGTCTGGGCAAGGCTGCCAGGGGCAGGGACACTGCTGGGTCCTGCCCCTGGCCTGTGGGGCCTCTGAGCACAACCGGCACTCTCCCGCTGGAAGACCTCCCCGGCTGCCTCCAAAGGCCGGTTTGCAAGCACTCCCACCCGCTGTTCCCGCCAGGCACGCACAATGCTCCCAAGCCCGGGAGAAAAGCGCTTCGGGGTGGTGCTCTCTCCCGGCCCTTGCCCCTGAGCCTGGGGGCCAGGCATGGGGTCCACACTCCCAGGCCAAGGCAGAACCACATGCACACATCTGTTCCTGCCCCTTGCACCAGCAGAGAGCTCGGGGGAGCCAGAGACTGCCAGGCTGCTGCTGGGCTGGCTGCCTGTGTGGGACGGGGCAAGCCGACCTAGGGGCAAGTTGGGCCTCTTGCTCTCCCTGCTGCCCTGAGGCTGCTGGGTCAAAGAGGTCTTGGGCATCCAGCCCTTTGCTGGTCCCTTCCCTCTGACGAGGCCCTCTGAGCTCCAGCACCTTGCAGTGTGGAGACAGCCCCTGCCAGCAACCTCCTCTCCAAGGAGGCCTCAACCGAGGCCTAGTCCCTGGGAAAGGCACAAGCGGGGATGAACCTGGGGCGGCGCCCGGGAATGTCTGGACCCAGTCCCCGCAGCCTGCCCCTTGGTGGGGCAGTACCCCCGGAGGCCAGGAAGGTCTGGGCAAGGCTGGCCAGGGGCAGGGGCCCTGCTGGGTCCTGCCCCTGGCCTGTGGGGCCTCTGAGCACAACCGGCCTTCTCCCACTGGAAGACCTCCCCGGCTGCCTCCAAAGGCCGGTTTGCAAGCGCTCCCGCCCACTGTTCCCAGCAGGTGCGCACAATGCTCCCAAGCCCGGGAGAAAAGCGCTTCGGGGTGGTGCTCTCACCGGGCCCTTTCCCCTGATCCTGGGGGCAATGCAGGGGCAACAAACTCCCAGGGCAAGGCAGAAACACATGCACACGTCTGTTCCTGCCCCCTGCACCGGCAGAGAGCTAGGGGAGCCAGAGTCTGTCAGGCAGCTGCTGGGCTGGCCGCCTGTGTGGGAAGGGGCAGAGCCGACCTAGGGGCAAGTTGGGCCTCTTGCTCTCCCTGCTGTCCTGAGGCTGCTGGGCCAAAGAGGTCTTGGGCATCCAGCCCCTTGCTGGTCCCTTCCCTCTGACGAGGCCCTCTGAGCTCCAGCACCTTGCAGTGTGGAGACAGCCCCTGCCAGCAACCTCCTCTCCAAGAGGCCTCAACCGAGGCCTAGGCCCAGGGGAAAGGCACCAGCGGGGATGAGCCTGGGGAGGCGCCCGGGCATGTCTGGACCCAGTCCCCGCAGCCTGCTCCTTGGTGGGGCAGTACCCCCGGAGGCCAGGAAGGTCTGGGCAAGGCTGGCCAGGGGCAGGCGCCCTGCTGGGTCCTGCCCCTGGCCTCTGGGGCCTCTGAGCACAACCGGCCCTCTCCCACTGAAAGACCTCCCCGGCTGCCTCCAAAGGCCGGTTTGCAAGCACTCCCGCCCGCTCTTCCCGCCAGGCACGCACAATGCTCCCAAGCCCGGGAGAAAAGTGCTTCGGGGTGTTGCGCTCTCCGGGCACTTGCCCCTGAGCCTGGGGGACAGGCAGTGGGTCCACACTCCCAGGCCAAGGCAGAACCACATGCACACGTCTGTTCCTGCCCCCTGCACCGGCAGAGAGCTCGCGGGAGCCAGAGTCTGTCAGGCAGCTGCTGGGCTGGCCGCCTGTGTGGGAAGGGGCAGAGCTGACCTAGGGGCAAGTTGGGCCTCTTGCTCTCCCTGCTGCCCTGAGGCTGCTGGGCCAAAGAGGTCTTGGGCATCCAGCCCCTTGCTGGTCCCTTCCATCTGACGAGGCCCTCTGAGCTCCAGCACCTCGCAGTGTGGAGACCGCCCCTGCCAGCAACCTCCTCTCCAAGGAGGCCTCAACCGAGGCCTAGTCCCAGGGAAAGGCACAAGCGGGGTTGAACCTGGGGAGGCGCCCGGGAATGTCTGGACCCAGTCCCCGCAGCCTGCCCCTTGGTGGGGCAGTACCCCCGGAGGCCAGGAAGGTCTGGGCAAGGCTGGCCAGGGGCAGGGGCCCTGCTGGGTCCTGCCCCTGGCCTGTGGGGCCTCTGAGCACAACCGGCCCTCTCCCACTGGAAGACCTCCCCGGCTGCCTCCAAAGGCCGGTTTGCAAGCGCTCCCGCCCACTGTTCCCAGCAGGCGGGCACAATGCTCCCAAGCCCGGGAGAAAAGCGCTTCGGGGTGGTGCTCTCACTGGGCCCTTGCCCCTGAGCCTGGGGGCAATGCAGGGGGAACACACTCCCAGGCCAAGGCAGAACCACATGCACACGTCTGTTCCTGCCCCTACACCGGCAGAGAGCTCAGGGGAGCCAGAGTCTGTCAGGCAGCTGCAGGGCTGGCCGCCTGTGTGGGAAGGGGCAGAGCCGACCTAGGGGCAAGTTGGGCCTCTTGCTCTCCCTGCTGCCCTGAGGCTGCTGGGCCAAAGAGGTCTTGGGCATCCAGCCCCATGCTGGTCCCTTCCCTCTAACGAGGCCCTCTGAGCTCCAGCACCTTGCAGTGTGGAGACAGCCCCTGCCAGCAATCTCCTCTCCAAGGAGGCCTCAACCGAGGCCTAGGCCCAGGGGAAAGGCACCAGCGGGGATGAGCCTGGGGAGGCGCCCGGGCATGTCTGGACCCAGTCCCCGCAGCCTGCCCCTTGGTGGGGCTGTACCCCCGGAGGCAGGAAGGTCTGGGCAAGGCTGGCCAGGGGCAGGGGCCCTGCAGGGTCCTGCCCCTGGCCTGTGGGGCCTCTGAGCATGACCGGCCTTCTCCCGCTGGAGACCTCCCCGACTGCCTCCAAAGGCCGGTTTGCCAACACTCGCGACCGCTGTTCCCGCCAGGCACGCACAATGCTCCCAAGCCCGGGAGAAAAGCGCTTCGGGGTGGTGCTCTCTCCGGGCCCTTGCCCCTGAGCCTGGGGGCCAGGCAGGGGGAACACACTCCCAGGCCAAGTCAGAACGACATGCACACGTCTGTTCCTGCCCCCTACACCGGCAGAGAGCTCGGGGGAGCCAGAGACTGCCAGGCTGCTGCTGGGCTGGCTGCCTGTGTGGGACGGGGCAAGCCGACCTAGGGGCAAGTTGGGCCTCTTGCTCTCCCTGCTGCCCTGAGGGTGCTGGGTCAAAGAGGTCTTGGGCATCCAGCCCCTTGCTGGTCCCTTCCCGCTGACGAGGCCCTCTGAGCTCCAGCACCTTGCAGTGTGGAGACAGCCCCTGCCAGCAACCTCCTCTCCAAGGAGGCCTTAACCGAGGCCTAGGACCAGGGGAAAGGCACCAGCGGGGATGAGACTGGGGAGGCAACCGGGCCTGTCTGGACCCAGTCCCCGCAGCCTGCCCCTTGGTGGGGCAGTACCCCCGGAGGCCAGGAAAGTCTGAGCAAGGCTGGCCAGGGGCAGGGGCCATGCTTGGTCCTGCCCCTGTCCTGTGGGGCCTCTGAGAACAACCGGCCGTCTCCCACTGGAAGACCTCCCCGGCTGCCTCCAAAGGCCGGTTTGCAAGCACTCTCGCCCGCTGTTCCCGCCAAGGACGCACAATGCACCCAAGCCCAGGAGAAAACCGCTTCGGGGTGGTGCTCTCTCCGGGCCCTTGCCCCTGAGCCTGGGGGACAGGCAGGGGGAACACAATCCCAGGCCAAGGCAGAACCACATGCACACGTCTGTTCCTGCCCCGAGCACCGGCAGAGAGCTCGGGGGAGCCAGAGTCTGTCAGGCAGATGCTGGGCTGGCCGCCTGTGTGGGAAGGGGCAGAGCCGACCTAGGGGCAAGTTGGGCCTCTTGCTCTCCCTGCTGCCCTGAGGCTGCTGGGACAAAGAGGTCTTGGGCATCCAGCCCCTTGCTGGTCCCTTCCCTCTGACGAGGCCCTCTGAGCTCCAGCACCTTGCAGTGTGGAGACAGCCCCTGCCAGCAACCTCCTCTCCAAGGAGGCCTCAACCGAGGCCTAGGCCCAGGGGAAAGGCACCAGCGGGGATGAGCCTGGGGAGGCGCCCGGGCATGACTGGAACCAGTTCCCGCAGCCTGCCCCTTGGTGGGGCAGGACCCCCGGAGGCCAGGAAGGTCTGGGCAAGGCTGGCCAGGGGCAGGGGACCTGCTGGGTCCTGCCCCTGGCCTGTGGGGCCTCTGAGCACATCCGGCCCTCTCCCGCTGGAAGACCTCCCCGGCTGCCTCCAAAGGCCGGTTTGCCAACACTCCTGCCCACTGTTCCCACCAGGCTCGCACAATGCTCCCAAGCCCGGGAGAAAAGCGCTTCGGGGTGGTGCTCTCACCGGGCCCTTGCCCCTGAGCCTGGGGGCAATGCAGGGGGAACACACTCCCAGGCCAAAGCAGAACCACATGCACACGTCTGTTCCTGCCCCCTGCACCGGCAGAGAGCTCGGGGGAGCCAGAGTCTGTCAGGTAGCTGCTGGGTTGGCTGCCTGTGTGGGAAGGGGCAGAGCCAACCTAGGGGCAAGTCGGGCCTCTTGCTCTCCCTGCTGCCCTGAGGCTGCTGGGCCAAAGAGGTCTTGGGCATCCAGCCCCTTGCTGGTCCCTTCCCTCTGACGAGGCCCTCTGAGTTCCAGCACCTCGCAGTGTGGAGACAGCCCCTGCCAGCAACCTCCTCTCCAAGGAGGCCTCAACCGAGGCCTAGGCCCAGGGGAAAGGCACCAGCGGGGATGAGCCTGGGGATGCGCCCGGGCATGTCTGGACCCAGTCCCGGCAGTCTGCCCCTTGGTGGCGCAGTACCCCCGGAGGCCAGGAAGGTCTGGGCAAGGCTGCCAGGGGCAGGGACACTGCTGGGTCCTGCCCCTGGCCTGTGGGGCCTCTGAGCACAACCGGCACTCTCCCGCTGGAAGACCTCCCCGGCTGCCTCCAAAGGCCGGTTTGCAAGCACTCCCACCCGCTGTTCCCGCCAGGCACGCACAATGCTCCCAAGCCCGGGAGAAAAGCGCTTCGGGGTGGTGCTCTCTCCCGGCCCTTGCCCCTGAGCCTGGGGGCCAGGCATGGGGTCCACACTCCCAGGCCAAGGCAGAACCACATGCACACATCTGTTCCTGCCCCTTGCACCAGCAGAGAGCTCGGGGGAGCCAGAGACTGCCAGGCTGCTGCTGGGCTGGCTGCCTGTGTGGGACGGGGCAAGCCGACCTAGGGGCAAGTTGGGCCTCTTGCTCTCCCTGCTGCCCTGAGGCTGCTGGGTCAAAGAGGTCTTGGGCATCCAGCCCTTTGCTGGTCCCTTCCCTCTGACGAGGCCCTCTGAGCTCCAGCACCTTGCAGTGTGGAGACAGCCCCTGCCAGCAACCTCCTCTCCAAGGAGGCCTCAACCGAGGCCTAGTCCCTGGGAAAGGCACAAGCGGGGATGAACCTGGGGCGGCGCCCGGGAATGTCTGGACCCAGTCCCCGCAGCCTGCCCCTTGGTGGGGCAGTACCCCCGGAGGCCAGGAAGGTCTGGGCAAGGCTGGCCAGGGGCAGGGGCCCTGCTGGGTCCTGCCCCTGGCCTGTGGGGCCTCTGAGCACAACCGGCCCTCTCCCACTGGAAGACCTCCCCGGCTGCCTCCAAAGGCCGGTTTGCAAGCGCTCCCGCCCACTGTTCCCAGCAGGTGCGCACAATGCTCCCAAGCCCGGGAGAAAAGCGCTTCGGGGTGGTGCTCTCACCGGGCCCTTTCCCCTGATCCTGGGGGCAATGCAGGGGCAACAAACTCCCAGGGCAAGGCAGAAACACATGCACACGTCTGTTCCTGCCCCCTGCACCGGCAGAGAGCTAGGGGAGCCAGAGTCTGTCAGGCAGCTGCTGGGCTGGCCGCCTGTGTGGGAAGGGGCAGAGCCGACCTAGGGGCAAGTTGGGCCTCTTGCTCTCCCTGCTGTCCTGAGGCTGCTGGGCCAAAGAGGTCTTGGGCATCCAGCCCCTTGCTGGTCCCTTCCCTCTGACGAGGCCCTCTGAGCTCCAGCACCTTGCAGTGTGGAGACAGCCCCTGCCAGCAACCTCCTCTCCAAGAGGCCTCAACCGAGGCCTAGGCCCAGGGGAAAGGCACCAGCGGGGATGAGCCTGGGGAGGCGCCCGGGCATGTCTGGACCCAGTCCCCGCAGCCTGCCCCTTGGTGGGGCAGTACCCCCGGAGGCCAGGAAGGTCTGGGCAAGGCTGGCCAGGGGCAGGGGCCCTGCTGGGTCCTGCCCCTGGCCTGTGGGGCCTCTGAGCACAACCGGCCCTCTCCCACTGGAAGACCTCCCCGGCTGCCTCCAAAGGCCGGTTTGCAAGCACTCTCGCCCGCTGTTCCCGCCAAGGACGCACAATGCACCCAAGCCCAGGAGAAAACCGCTTCGGGGTGGTGCTCTCTCCGGGCCCTTGCCCCTGAGCCTGGGGGACAGGCAGGGGGAACACAATCCCAGGCCAAGGCAGAACCACATGCACACGTCTGTTCCTGCCCCGAGCACCGGCAGAGAGCTCGGGGGAGCCAGAGTCTGTCAGGCAGATGCTGGGCTGGCCGCCTGTGTGGGAAGGGGCAGAGCCGACCTAGGGGCAAGTTGGGCCTCTTGCTCTCCCTGCTGCCCTGAGGCTGCTGGGACAAAGAGGTCTTGGGCATCCAGCCCCTTGCTGGTCCCTTCCCTCTGACGAGGCCCTCTGAGCTCCAGCACCTTGCAGTGTGGAGACAGCCCCTGCCAGCAACCTCCTCTCCAAGGAGGCCTCAACCGAGGCCTAGGCCCAGGGGAAAGGCACCAGCGGGGATGAGCCTGGGGAGGCGCCCGGGCATGACTGGAACCAGTTCCCGCAGCCTGCCCCTTGGTGGGGCAGGACCCCCGGAGGCCAGGAAGGTCTGGGCAAGGCTGGCCAGGGGCAGGGGAACTGCTGGGTCCTGCCCCTGGCCTGTGGGGCCTCTGAGCACATCCGGCCCTCTCCCGCTGGAAGACCTCCCCGGCTGCCTCCAAAGGCCGGTTTGCCAACACTCCTGCCCACTGTTCCCACCAGGCTCGCACAATGCTCCCAAGCCCGGGAGAAAAGCGCTTCGGGGTGGTGCTCTCACCGGGCCCTTGCCCCTGAGCCTGGGGGCAATGCAGGGGGAACACACTCCCAGGCCAAAGCAGAACCACATGCACACGTCTGTTCCTGCCCCCTGCACCGGCAGAGAGCTCGGGGGAGCCAGAGTCTGTCAGGTAGCTGCTGGGTTGGCTGCCTGTGTGGGAAGGGGCAGAGCCAACCTAGGGGCAAGTCGGGCCTCTTGCTCTCCCTGCTGCCCTGAGGCTGCTGGGCCAAAGAGGTCTTGGGCATCCAGCCCCTTGCTGGTCCCTTCCCTCTGACGAGGCCCTCTGAGTTCCAGCACCTCGCAGTGTGGAGACAGCCCCTGCCAGCAACCTCCTCTCCAAGGAGGCCTCAACCGAGGCCTAGGCCCAGGGGAAAGGCACCAGCGGGGATGAGCCTGGGGATGCGCCCGGGCATGTCTGGACCCAGTCCCGGCAGTCTGCCCCTTGGTGGCGCAGTACCCCCGGAGGCCAGGAAGGTCTGGGCAAGGCTGCCAGGGGCAGGGACACTGCTGGGTCCTGCCCCTGGCCTGTGGGGCCTCTGAGCACAACCGGCACTCTCCCGCTGGAAGACCTCCCCGGCTGCCTCCAAAGGCCGGTTTGCAAGCACTCCCACCCGCTGTTCCCGCCAGGCACGCACAATGCTCCCAAGCCCGGGAGAAAAGCGCTTCGGGGTGGTGCTCTCTCCCGGCCCTTGCCCCTGAGCCTGGGGGCCAGGCATGGGGTCCACACTCCCAGGCCAAGGCAGAACCACATGCACACATCTGTTCCTGCCCCTTGCACCAGCAGAGAGCTCGGGGGAGCCAGAGACTGCCAGGCTGCTGCTGGGCTGGCTGCCTGTGTGGGACGGGGCAAGCCGACCTAGGGGCAAGTTGGGCCTCTTGCTCTCCCTGCTGCCCTGAGGCTGCTGGGTCAAAGAGGTCTTGGGCATCCAGCCCTTTGCTGGTCCCTTCCCTCTGACGAGGCCCTCTGAGCTCCAGCACCTTGCAGTGTGGAGACAGCCCCTGCCAGCAACCTCCTCTCCAAGGAGGCCTCAACCGAGGCCTAGTCCCTGGGAAAGGCACAAGCGGGGATGAACCTGGGGCGGCGCCCGGGAATGTCTGGACCCAGTCCCCGCAGCCTGCCCCTTGGTGGGGCAGTACCCCCGGAGGCCAGGAAGGTCTGGGCAAGGCTGGCCAGGGGCAGGGGCCCTGCTGGGTCCTGCCCCTGGCCTGTGGGGCCTCTGAGCACAACCGGCCTTCTCCCACTGGAAGACCTCCCCGGCTGCCTCCAAAGGCCGGTTTGCAAGCGCTCCCGCCCACTGTTCCCAGCAGGTGCGCACAATGCTCCCAAGCCCGGGAGAAAAGCGCTTCGGGGTGGTGCTCTCACCGGGCCCTTTCCCCTGATCCTGGGGGCAATGCAGGGGCAACAAACTCCCAGGGCAAGGCAGAAACACATGCACACGTCTGTTCCTGCCCCCTGCACCGGCAGAGAGCTAGGGGAGCCAGAGTCTGTCAGGCAGCTGCTGGGCTGGCCGCCTGTGTGGGAAGGGGCAGAGCCGACCTAGGGGCAAGTTGGGCCTCTTGCTCTCCCTGCTGTCCTGAGGCTGCTGGGCCAAAGAGGTCTTGGGCATCCAGCCCCTTGCTGGTCCCTTCCCTCTGACGAGGCCCTCTGAGCTCCAGCACCTTGCAGTGTGGAGACAGCCCCTGCCAGCAACCTCCTCTCCAAGAGGCCTCAACCGAGGCCTAGGCCCAGGGGAAAGGCACCAGCGGGGATGAGCCTGGGGAGGCGCCCGGGCATGTCTGGACCCAGTCCCCGCAGCCTGCTCCTTGGTGGGGCAGTACCCCCGGAGGCCAGGAAGGTCTGGGCAAGGCTGGCCAGGGGCAGGCGCCCTGCTGGGTCCTGCCCCTGGCCTCTGGGGCCTCTGAGCACAACCGGCCCTCTCCCACTGAAAGACCTCCCCGGCTGCCTCCAAAGGCCGGTTTGCAAGCACTCCCGCCCGCTCTTCCCGCCAGGCACGCACAATGCTCCCAAGCCCGGGAGAAAAGTGCTTCGGGGTGTTGCGCTCTCCGGGCACTTGCCCCTGAGCCTGGGGGACAGGCAGTGGGTCCACACTCCCAGGCCAAGGCAGAACCACATGCACACGTCTGTTCCTGCCCCCTGCACCGGCAGAGAGCTCGCGGGAGCCAGAGTCTGTCAGGCAGCTGCTGGGCTGGCCGCCTGTGTGGGAAGGGGCAGAGCTGACCTAGGGGCAAGTTGGGCCTCTTGCTCTCCCTGCTGCCCTGAGGCTGCTGGGCCAAAGAGGTCTTGGGCATCCAGCCCCTTGCTGGTCCCTTCCATCTGACGAGGCCCTCTGAGCTCCAGCACCTCGCAGTGTGGAGACCGCCCCTGCCAGCAACCTCCTCTCCAAGGAGGCCTCAACCGAGGCCTAGTCCCAGGGAAAGGCACAAGCGGGGTTGAACCTGGGGAGGCGCCCGGGAATGTCTGGACCCAGTCCCCGCAGCCTGCCCCTTGGTGGGGCAGTACCCCCGGAGGCCAGGAAGGTCTGGGCAAGGCTGGCCAGGGGCAGGGGCCCTGCTGGGTCCTGCCCCTGGCCTGTGGGGCCTCTGAGCACAACCGGCCCTCTCCCACTGGAAGACCTCCCCGGCTGCCTCCAAAGGCCGGTTTGCAAGCGCTCCCGCCCACTGTTCCCAGCAGGCGGGCACAATGCTCCCAAGCCCGGGAGAAAAGCGCTTCGGGGTGGTGCTCTCACTGGGCCCTTGCCCCTGAGCCTGGGGGCAATGCAGGGGGAACACACTCCCAGGCCAAGGCAGAACCACATGCACACGTCTGTTCCTGCCCCTACACCGGCAGAGAGCTCAGGGGAGCCAGAGTCTGTCAGGCAGCTGCAGGGCTGGCCGCCTGTGTGGGAAGGGGCAGAGCCGACCTAGGGGCAAGTTGGGCCTCTTGCTCTCCCTGCTGCCCTGAGGCTGCTGGGCCAAAGAGGTCTTGGGCATCCAGCCCCATGCTGGTCCCTTCCCTCTAACGAGGCCCTCTGAGCTCCAGCACCTTGCAGTGTGGAGACAGCCCCTGCCAGCAATCTCCTCTCCAAGGAGGCCTCAACCGAGGCCTAGGCCCAGGGGAAAGGCACCAGCGGGGATGAGCCTGGGGAGGCGCCCGGGCATGTCTGGACCCAGTCCCCGCAGCCTGCCCCTTGGTGGGGCTGTACCCCCGGAGGCAGGAAGGTCTGGGCAAGGCTGGCCAGGGGCAGGGGCCCTGCAGGGTCCTGCCCCTGGCCTGTGGGGCCTCTGAGCATGACCGGCCTTCTCCCGCTGGAGACCTCCCCGACTGCCTCCAAAGGCCGGTTTGCCAACACTCGCGACCGCTGTTCCCGCCAGGCACGCACAATGCTCCCAAGCCCGGGAGAAAAGCGCTTCGGGGTGGTGCTCTCTCCGGGCCCTTGCCCCTGAGCCTGGGGGCCAGGCAGGGGGAACACACTCCCAGGCCAAGTCAGAACGACATGCACACGTCTGTTCCTGCCCCCTACACCGGCAGAGAGCTCGGGGGAGCCAGAGACTGCCAGGCTGCTGCTGGGCTGGCTGCCTGTGTGGGACGGGGCAAGCCGACCTAGGGGCAAGTTGGGCCTCTTGCTCTCCCTGCTGCCCTGAGGGTGCTGGGTCAAAGAGGTCTTGGGCATCCAGCCCCTTGCTGGTCCCTTCCCGCTGACGAGGCCCTCTGAGCTCCAGCACCTTGCAGTGTGGAGACAGCCCCTGCCAGCAACCTCCTCTCCAAGGAGGCCTTAACCGAGGCCTAGGACCAGGGGAAAGGCACCAGCGGGGATGAGACTGGGGAGGCAACCGGGCCTGTCTGGACCCAGTCCCCGCAGCCTGCCCCTTGGTGGGGCAGTACCCCCGGAGGCCAGGAAAGTCTGAGCAAGGCTGGCCAGGGGCAGGGGCCATGCTTGGTCCTGCCCCTGTCCTGTGGGGCCTCTGAGAACAACCGGCCGTCTCCCACTGGAAGACCTCCCCGGCTGCCTCCAAAGGCCGGTTTGCAAGCACTCTCGCCCGCTGTTCCCGCCAAGGACGCACAATGCACCCAAGCCCAGGAGAAAACCGCTTCGGGGTGGTGCTCTCTCCGGGCCCTTGCCCCTGAGCCTGGGGGACAGGCAGGGGGAACACAATCCCAGGCCAAGGCAGAACCACATGCACACGTCTGTTCCTGCCCCGAGCACCGGCAGAGAGCTCGGGGGAGCCAGAGTCTGTCAGGCAGATGCTGGGCTGGCCGCCTGTGTGGGAAGGGGCAGAGCCGACCTAGGGGCAAGTTGGGCCTCTTGCTCTCCCTGCTGCCCTGAGGCTGCTGGGACAAAGAGGTCTTGGGCATCCAGCCCCTTGCTGGTCCCTTCCCTCTGACGAGGCCCTCTGAGCTCCAGCACCTTGCAGTGTGGAGACAGCCCCTGCCAGCAACCTCCTCTCCAAGGAGGCCTCAACCGAGGCCTAGGCCCAGGGGAAAGGCACCAGCGGGGATGAGCCTGGGGAGGCGCCCGGGCATGACTGGAACCAGTTCCCGCAGCCTGCCCCTTGGTGGGGCAGGACCCCCGGAGGCCAGGAAGGTCTGGGCAAGGCTGGCCAGGGGCAGGGGACCTGCTGGGTCCTGCCCCTGGCCTGTGGGGCCTCTGAGCACATCCGGCCCTCTCCCGCTGGAAGACCTCCCCGGCTGCCTCCAAAGGCCGGTTTGCCAACACTCCTGCCCACTGTTCCCACCAGGCTCGCACAATGCTCCCAAGCCCGGGAGAAAAGCGCTTCGGGGTGGTGCTCTCACCGGGCCCTTGCCCCTGAGCCTGGGGGCAATGCAGGGGGAACACACTCCCAGGCCAAAGCAGAACCACATGCACACGTCTGTTCCTGCCCCCTGCACCGGCAGAGAGCTCGGGGGAGCCAGAGTCTGTCAGGTAGCTGCTGGGTTGGCTGCCTGTGTGGGAAGGGGCAGAGCCAACCTAGGGGCAAGTCGGGCCTCTTGCTCTCCCTGCTGCCCTGAGGCTGATGGGCCAAAGAGGTCTTGGGCATCCAGCCCCTTGCTGGTCCCTTCCCTCTGACGAGGCCCTCTGAGTTCCAGCACCTCGCAGTGTGGAGACAGCCCCTGCCAGCAACCTCCTCTCCAAGGAGGCCTCAACCGAGGCCTAGGCCCAGGGGAAAGGCACCAGCGGGGATGAGCCTGGGGATGCGCCCGGGCATGTCTGGACCCAGTCCCGGCAGTCTGCCCCTTGGTGGCGCAGTACCCCCGGAGGCCAGGAAGGTCTGGGCAAGGCTGCCAGGGGCAGGGACACTGCTGGGTCCTGCCCCTGGCCTGTGGGGCCTCTGAGCACAACCGGCACTCTCCCGCTGGAAGACCTCCCCGGCTGCCTCCAAAGGCCGGTTTGCAAGCACTCCCACCCGCTGTTCCCGCCAGGCACGCACAATGCTCCCAAGCCCGGGAGAAAAGCGCTTCGGGGTGGTGCTCTCTCCCGGCCCTTGCCCCTGAGCCTGGGGGCCAGGCATGGGGTCCACACTCCCAGGCCAAGGCAGAACCACATGCACACGTCTGTTCCTGCCCCTTGCACCAGCAGAGAGCTCGGGGGAGCCAGATTCTGTCAGGCAGCTGCTGGGCTGGCCGCTTGTGTGGGAAGGGGCAGAGCCGACCTAGGGGCAAGTTTCGCCTCTTGCTCTCCCTGCTGCCCTGAGGCTGCTGGGCCAAAGAGGTCTTGGGCATCCAGCCCCTTGCTGGTCCCTTCCCTCTGACGATTCCCTCTGAGCTCCAGCACCTTGCAGTGTGGAGACAGCCCCTGCCAGCAACCTCCTCTCCAAGGAGGCCTCAACCGAGACCTAGGCCCAGGGGAAAGGCACCAGCGGGGATGAGCCTGGGGAGGCGCGCGGGCATGTCTGGACCCAGTCCCCGCAGCCTGCCCCTTGGTGGGGCAGTGCCCCCGGAGGCCAGGAAGATCTGGGCAAGGCTGGCCAGGGGCAGGGGCCCTGCTGGGTCCTGCCCCTGGCCTGTGGGTCCTCTGAGCACAACCGGCCCTCTCCCACTGGAAGACCTCCCCGGCTGCCTCCAAAGGCCGGTTTGCAAACACTCCCGCCCTCTGTTCACGCCAGGCACGCACAATGCTCCCAAGCCAGGGAGAAAAGCGCTTCGGGGTGGTGCTCTCTCCGGGCCCTTGCCCCTGAACCTGGGGGACAGCAGGGGGAACACAATCCCAGGCCAAGGCAGAACCACATGCACACGTCTGTTCCTGCCCCGAGCACCGGCAGAGAGCTCGGGGGAACCAGAGTCTGTCAGGCAGCTGCTGGGCTGGCCGCTTGTGTGGGAAGGGGCAGAGCCGACCTAGGGGCAAGTTGGGCCTCTTGCTCTCCCTGCTGCCCTGAGGCTGCTGGGCCAAAGAGGTCTTGGGCATCAAGCCATTGCTGGTCCCTTCCCTCTGACGAGGCCCTTTGAGCTCCAGCACCTTGCAGTGTGGAGACAGCCCCTGCCAGCAACCTCCTCTCCAAGGAGGCCTCAACCGAGGCCTAGGCCCAGGGGAAAGGCACCAGCGGGGATGAGCCTGGGGAGTCGCCCGGGCATGTCTGGAACCAGTTCCCGCAGCCTGCCCCTTGGTGGGGCAGTACCCCCGGAGGCCAGGAAGGTCTGGGCAAGGCTGGCCAGGGGCAGGGGACCTGCTGGGTCCTGCCCCTGGCCTGTGGGGCCTCTGAGCACATCCGGCCCTCTCCCGCTGGAAGACCTCCCCGGCTGCCTCCAAAGGCCGGTTTGCCAACACTCCTGCCCACTGTTCCCACCAGGCTCGCACAATGCTCCCAAGCCCGGGAGAAAAGTGCTTCGGGGTGGTGCTCTCACCGGGCCCTTGCCCCTGAGCCTGAGGGCAATGCAGGGGGAACACACTCCCAGGCCAAGGCAGAACCACATGCACACGTCTGTTCCTGCCCCCTGCACCGGCAGAGAGCTCGTGGGAGCCAGAGTCTGTCAGGCAGCTGCTGGGTTGGCTGCCTGTGTGGGAACGGGCAGAGCCGACCTAGGGGCAAGTTGGGCCTCTTGCTCTCCCTGCTGCCCTGAGTCTGCTGGGCCAAAGAGGTCTTGGGCATCCAGCCCCTTGCTGGTCCCTTCCCTCTGACGAGGCCCTCTGAGCTCCAGCACCTTGCAGTGTGGAGACAGCCCCTGCCAGCAACCTCCTCTCCAAGGAGGCCTCAACCAAGGCCTAGGCCCAGGGGAAAGGCACCAGCGGGGATGAGCCAGGGGAGGCGCCCGGGCATGTCTGGACCCAGTCCCCGCTGCCTGCCCCTTGGTGGGGCTGTAACCCCGGAGGCAGGACGGTCTGTGCAAGGCTAGCCAGGGGCTGGGGCCCTCCTGGGTCCTGCCCCTGGCTTGTGGGGCCTCTGAGCACAACCGGCCCTCTCCCACTGGAAGACCTCCCCGGCTGCCTGCAAAGGCCGGTTTGCAAGCACTCCCGCCTACTGTCCCCACCAGGCGCGCACAATGCTCCCAAGCCCGGGAGAAAAGCGCTTCGGGGTGGTGCTCTCTCCGGGCCCTTGCCCCTGAGCCTGGGGGCCAGGCAGGGGGTCCACACTCCCAGACCAAGGCAGAACCACATGCACACGTCTGTTCCTGCCCCCTGCACAGGCAGAGAGCTCGGGGGAGCCAGAGTCTGTCAGGCAGCTGCTGGGCTGGCCGCCTGTGTGGGAAGGGGCAGAGCCGACCTAGGGGCAAGTTGGGCCTCTTGCTCTCCCTGCTGCCCTGAGGCTGCTGGGCCAAAGAGGTCTTGGGCATCCAGCCCCTTGCTGGTCCCTTCCCTCTGACGAGGCCCTCTGAGCTCCAGCACCTTGCAGTGTGGAGACAGCCCCTGCCAGCAACCTCTCTCCAAGGAGGCCTCAACCGAGGCCTAGGCCCAGGGGAAAGGCACCAGCGTGGATGAGCCAGGGGAGGCGCTCGGCCATGTCTGGACCCAGTCCCCGCAGCCTGCCCCTTGGTGGGGCAGTACCCCCGGAGGCGAGGAAGATCTGGGCAAGGCTGGCCAGGGGCAGGGGCCCTGCTGGGTCCTGCCCCTGGCCTGTGGGGCCTCTGAGCACAACCGGCCCTCTCTCGTTGGAAGACCTCCCCGGCTGCCTCCAATGGCCGGTTTGCAAGCCCTCATGCCCGCTGTTCCCACCAGCCGCGCACAATGCTCCCTAGCCCGGGAGAAAAGCATTTTTGGGTGGTGCTCACTCCGGGCCCTTGGAAGACCTCCCTGGCTGCCTCCAAGGCCGGTTTGCAAGCACTTCTGCCTGCTTCTCCCGCCACACGCGCACAATGCTCCCAAGCCCGGGAGAAAAGCTTTTCGGGGTGGTGTTCTCTCTGGGCCCAAGAAAGACCTCCCGGGCTGTCCACAAAGGCCGGTTTGCAAGCACTCCCACTCGCTGTTCCCGCCATCCGTGCAAATGCTCCAAGCCCAGGAGAAAAGCGCTTCGGGGTGGTGCTCTCTCCCGGCCCTTGGAAGACCTCCCCAGCTGCCTCCAAAGGCTGGTTTTCAAGAACTCCCTCCCGCTGTCCCGCCAGCCGCACACAATGCTCCCAATCACGGGAGAAAAGCGCTTCGGGGTGGTGATCTCTCCGGGCCCTTGGAAGACCTCCCCGGCTGCCTCCAAAGGCCGGTTTGCAAGCACACATGCCCGCTGTTCCCGCCCGCCGCGCACAATGCTCCCAAGCCCGGGAGAAAAGCGCTTCGGGGTGGTGCTCTCTCCCGGCCCTTGGAAGACCTCCCCGGCTGCCTCCAAAGGCCGGTTTGCAAGCACTCAATCCTGCTGTTCCCGCCAGCCGCGCACATAGCTTCCAAGCCCGGGAGAAAAGCGCTTCGGGGTGGTGCTCTCTCCCGGACCTTGGAAGACCTCCCCGGCTGCCTCCAAAGGCTGGTTTTCAAGAATTCCCTCCCGCTGACCCGCCAGCCGCACACAATGCTCCCAAGCCCGGAAGAAAAGCATTTTGGGGTGGTGCTCTCTCCGGGCCCTTGGAAGACCTCCCCGGCTGCCTACAAAGGCCGGTTTGCAAGCACTCATGTCCGCTGTTCCCGACAGCCGCGCACAATGCTCCCAATTCCGGGAGAAAAGTGCTTCGGGATGGTGCTCTCTCCGGGCCCTTGGAAGACCTCCCCGGCTGCCTCCAAAGGCCGGTTTGCAAGCACTCCCGCCCGCTGTTCCCGCCAGCCTGGCATAATGCTCCCAAAACCAGGAGAAAAGTGCTTCGGGGTGGTGCTCTCTCCGGGCCCTTGGAAGACCTCCCAGGCTGTCCCCAAAGGCCGGTTTGCAAGCACTCCCACTCGCTGTTCCCGCCAGCCACGCACAATCCTCTAAAACCCCGGAGAAAAGCGCTTCGGGGTGGTGTTCTCTCCGTGCCCATGGAAGACCTCCCGGGGTGCCCCCAAAGGCCGGTTTGCAAGAACTCCCTCCCGCTGTCCCGCCAGCCGCACACAATGCTCCCAATCACGGGAGAAAAGCGCTTCGGGGTGGTGCTCTCTCAGGGCCCTTTGAAGACCTCCCCGGCTGCCTCCAATGGCCGGTATGCAAGCACTCATGCCCGCTGTTCCCACCAGCCGTGTACAATGCTCCCAAGCACGGGAGAAAAGCATTTTGGGGTGGTGCTCACTCCTTGCCCTTGGAAGACCTCGGCGCCTGCCTCCAAAGGCCGGTTTGCAAGCACTCCTGCCTGCTGTTCCCGCCAACCGCGCACACTGCTCCCAAGCCCGGGAGAAAAGCGCATCGGGGTGGTGTTCTCTCCGGGCCCAAGGAGGACCTCCCCAGCTGCCCCCAAAGGCCGGTTTGCAAGCATTCCCACTAGCTGTTCCCGCCAGCCATGCAAATGCTCCCAAGCCAGGGGGAAAAGCATTTTGGGGTGGTGCTCTCTCCGGGCCATTGCCCCTGTGCCTGGGGGCCAGGCAGGGGGTCCACACTCCCAGGCCAAGTCAGAACCACATGCACACGTTTGTTCCTGCCCCCT
Source organism: Dama dama (assembly GCF_033118175.1). Taxonomy (NCBI): domain Eukaryota; kingdom Metazoa; phylum Chordata; class Mammalia; order Artiodactyla; family Cervidae; genus Dama; species Dama dama. Next base: position 2,227,215 of record NW_026870900.1, read on the forward strand.
GCACCGGCAGAGAGCTCGGGGGAGCCAGAGTCTGCCAGGCAGCTGCTGGGCTGGCTGCCTGTGTGGGAAGGGGCAGAGCCGACCTAGGGGCAAGTTGTGGCCTCTTGCTCTCCCTGCTGCCCTGAGGTTGCTGGGCCAAAGAGGTCTTGAGCATCGAGCCCCTTGCTTGTCCCTTCGCTCTGACGAGGCCCTCTGAGCTCCAGCATCTCGCAGTGTGAAGACAGCCCCTGCCAGCAACCTCCTCTCCAAGGAGGCCTCAACCGAGGCCTAGGCCGAGGGGAAAGGCACCAGCGGGAATGAGCCTGGGGAGGCGCCCGGGCATGTCTGGACCCAGGCCCCGCAGCCTGCCCCTTGGTGGGGCAGTACCCCCGGAGGCCAGGAAGGTCTGGGCAAAGCTGGCCAGGGACAGGGGCCCTGCTGTGTACTGTCCCTGGCCTGTGGGGCCTCTGAGCACAACCGGCCCTCTCCCGCTGGAATACTTCCCCAGCTGCCTCCAAAGGCCGGTTTGCCAACACTCGTGACTGCTGTTCCCGCCAGGCACGCACAATGCTCCCAAGCCGGGAGAAAAGCGCTTCGGGGTGTTGCTCTCTCCGGGCCCTTGCCCCTGAGCCTGGGGGCCAGGCAGTGTGTCCACACTCCAAGACCAAGGCAGAACCACATGCACACGTCTGTTCCTGCCCCCTGCACCGGCAGAGAGCTCAGGGGAGCCAGAGTCTGTCAGGCAGCTGCTGGGCTCGCCGCCTGTGTGGGAAGGAGCAGAGCCGACCTAGGGGCAAGTTGGGCCTCTTGCTCTCCCTGCTGCCCTGAGGCTGCTGGGCCAAAGAGGTCTTGGGCATCCATTCCCTTGCTGGTCCCTTCCCTCTGACGAGGCCCTCTGAGCTCCAGCACCTTGCAGTGTGGAGACAGCCCCTGCCAGCAACCTCCTCTCCAAGGAGGCCTCAACCGAGGCCTAGGCCCAGGGGAAAGGCACCTGCGGGGATGAGACTGGGGAGGCGCCTGGGCATGTCTGGACCCAGTCCCCGCAGCCTGCCCCTTGGTGGGGCTGTAAACCCGGAGGCAGGAAGGTCTGGGCAAGGCTGGCCAGGGGCAGGGGCCCTGCTGGGTCCTGCCCCTGGCCTGTGGGGCCTCTGAGCACAACTGGCCCTCTCCCACTGGAAGACCTCCCCGGCTGCCTCCAAAGGCCGGTTTGCAAGCGCTCCCTCCCACTGTTCCCAGCAGGCGTGCACAATGTTCCCAAGCCCAGGAGAAAAGCGCTTCAGGGTGGTGCTCTCTCCGGGCCCTTGCCCCTGAGCCTGGTGGCAAGGCAGGGTGTCCACACTCCCAGGCCAAGGCAGAACCACATGCACACGTCTGATCTGCCCCTTGCACCGGCAGAGAGCTCAGGGGAGCCAGAGTCTGTCAGGCAGCTGCTGGGCTGGCCGCCTGTGTGGGAAGGGGCAGAGCCGACCTAGGGGCAAGTTGGGCCTCTTGCTCTCCCTGCTGCCCTGAGGCTGCTGGGCCAAAGAGGTCTTGGGCATCCAGCCCCTTGCTGGTCCCTTCCTTCTGACGAGGCCCTCTGAGCTCCAGCACCTTGCAGTGTGGAGACAGCCCCTGCCAGCAACCTCCTCTGCAACGAGGCCTCAACCGAGGCCTAGGCCCAGGGGAAAGTCACCAGCAGGGATGAGCCTGGGGAGGCGCCCGGGCATGTCTGGACCCAGTCCCCGCAGCCTGCCCCTTGGTGGGGCTGTACCCCCGGAAGCAGGAAGGTCTGGGGAAGGCTGGCCAGGGGCAGGGGCCCTGCTGGGTCCTGCCGCTGGCCTGTGGGGCCTCTGAGCACAACCGGCCCTCTCCCACTGGAAGACCTCCCCGGCTGCCTCCAAAGGCCGGTTTGCAAGCACTCCCGCCCACTGTTCCCACCAGGGGCGCACAATGCTCCCAAGCCCGGGAGAAAAGCGCTTCGGGGTGGTGCTCTCTCCGGGCCCTTGCCCCTGAGCCTGGGGGCCAGGCAGGGGATCCACACTCCCAGGCCAAGGCAGAACCACATGCACACGTCTGTTCCTGCCCCCTACACCTGCAGAGAGCTGGGGGGAGCCAGAGTCTGTCAGGCAGCTGCTGGGCTGGCCGCCTGTGTGGGAAGGGGCAGAACCGACCTAGGGGCAAGTTGGGCCTCTTGCTCTCCCTGCTGCCCTGAGGCTGCTGGGTCAAAGAGGTCTTGGGCATCCAGCCCTTTGCTGGTCCCTTCCCTCTGACGAGGCCCTCTGTGCTCCAGCACCTTGCAGTGTGGAGACAGCCCCTGCCAGCAACCTCCTCTCCAAGGAGGCCTAAACCGAGGCCTAGGCCCAGGGGAAAGGCACCAGCGGGGATGAGCCTGGGGAGGCGCCCGGGCGTGTCTGGACCCAGTCCCCGCAGCCTGCCCCTTGGTGGGGCAGTACCCCCGGAGGCCAGGAAGGTCTGGTAAAGGCTGGCCAGGGGCAGGGGACCTGCTGGGTCCTGCCCCTGGCCTGTGGGGCCTCTGAGCACATCCGGCCCTCTCCCGCTGGAAGACCTCCCCGGCTGCCTCCAAAGGCCGGTTTGCCAACACTCACGCCCACTGTTCCCACCAGGCGCGCACAATGCTCCCAAGTCCGGGAGAAAAGCGCTTCGCGGTGGTGCTCTCACCGGGCCCTTTCCCCTGAGCCTGGGGGCAATGCAGGGGGAACACACTCCCAGGCCAAGGCAGAACCACATGCACACGTCTGTTCCTACCCCCTGCACCGGCAGAGAGCTAGGGGAGCCAGAGTCTGTCAGGCAGCTGCTGGGCTGGCCGCCTGTGTGGGAAGGGGCAGAGCCGACCTAGGGGCAAGTTGGGCCTCTTGCTCTCCCTGCTGCCCTGAGGCTGCTGGGCCAAAGAGGTCTTGGGCATCCAGCCCCTTGCTGGTCCCTTCCCTCTGACGAGGCCCTCTGAGCTCCAGCACCTTGCAGTGTGGAGACAGCCCCTGCCAGCAACCTCCTCTCCAAGAGGCCTTAACCGAGGCCTAGGCCCAGGGGAAAGGCACCAGCGGGGATGAGCCTGGGGAGGCGCCCGGGCATGTCTGGACCCAGTCCCCGCAGCCTGCTCCTTGGTGGGGCAGTACCCCCGGAGGCCAGGAAGGTCTGGGCAAGGCTGGCCAGGGGCAGGCGCCCTGCTGGGTCCTGCCCCTGGCCTCTGGGGCCTCTGAGCACAACCGGCCCTCTCCCACTGGAAGACCTCCCCGGCTGCCTCCAAAGGCCGGTTTGCAACACTCCCGCCCGCTGTTCCCGCCAGGCACGCACAATGCTCCCAAGCCCGGGAGAAAAGCACTTCGGGGTGTTGTTCTCTCCGGGCCCTTGCCCCTGAGCCTGGGGGCCAGGAAGTGGGTCCACACTCCCAGACCAAGGCAGAACCACATGCACACGTCTGTTCCTGACCCCTGCACCGGCAGAGAGCTCGGGGGAGCCAGAGTCTGTCAGGCAGCTGCTGGGCTGGCCGCCTGTGTGGGAAGGGGCAGAGCCGACCTAGGGGCAAGTTGGGCCTCTTGCTCTCCCTGCTGCCCTGAGGCTGCTGGGCCAAAGAGGTCTTGGGCATCCAGCCCCTTGCTGGTCCCTTCCGCTGACGAGGCCCTCTCAGCTCCAGCACCTTGCAGTGTGGAGACAGCCCCTGCCAGCAACCACCTCTCCAAGGAGGCCTCAACCGAGGCCTAGGCCCAGGGGAAAGGCACCAGCGGGGATGAGCCGGGGGAGGCGCCCGGGCATGTCTGGACCCAGTCCCCGCAGCCTGCCCCTTGGTGGGGCTGTAACCCCGGAGGCAGGAAGGTCTGGGCAAGGCTGGCCAGGGGCAGGGGCCCTGCTGGGTCCTGCCCCTGGCCTGTGGGGCCTCTGAGCACAACCGGCCCTCTCCCACTGGAAGACCTCCCCGGCTGCCTCCAAAGGCCGGTTTGCAAGCACTCACGCCCGCTGTTCCCACCAGGCGCGCACAATGCTCCCAAGCCCGGGAGAAAAGCGCTTCGGGGTGGTGCTCTCTCCGGGCCCTTGCCCCTGAGCCTGGGGGCCAGGCAGGTGATCCACACTCCCAGGCCAAGGCAGAACCACATGCACACGTCTGTTCCTGCCCCCTGCACCGGCAGAGAGCTCGCGGGAGCAAGAGTCTGTCAGGCAGCTGCTGGGCTGGCGGCCTGTGTGGGAAGGGGCAGAGCTGACCTAGGGGCAAGTTGGGCCTCTTGCTCTCCCTGCTGCCCTGAGGCTGCTGGGCCAAAGAGGTCTTGGGCATCCAGCCCCTTGCTGGTCCCTTCCATCTGACGAGGCCCTCTGAGCTCCAGCACCTTGCAGTGTGGAGACAGCCCCTGCCAGCAACCTCCTCTCCAAGGAGGCCTCAACCGAGGCCTAGTCCCAGGGAAAGGCACCAGCGGGGATGAAACTGGGGAGGCGCCCGGGAATGTCTGGACCCAGTCCCCGCAGCCTGCCCCTTGGTGGGGCAGTACCCCCGGACGCCAGGAAGGTCTGGGCAAGGCTGGCCAGGGGCAGGGGCCCTGCTGGGTCCTGCCCCTGGCCTGTGGGGCCTCTGAGCATGACCGGCCCTCTCCCGCTGGAGACCTCCCCGACTGCCTCCAAAGGCCGGTTTGCCAACACTCGCGCCCGGTGTTCCCGCCAGGCACGCACAATGCTCCCAAGCCCAGGAAAAAAGCGCTTCGGGGTGGTGCTCTCTCCGAGCCCTTGCCCCTGAGCCTGGGGGCAATGCAGGGGGAACACATTCCCAGGCTAAGGCAGAACGACATGCACACGTCTGTTCCTGCCCCCTACACCAGCAGAGAGCTCGGGGGAGCCAGAGTCTGTCAGGCAGCTGCTGGCCTGGCCGCCTGTGTGGGAAGGGGCAGAGCCGACCTAGGGGCAAGTTGGGCCTCTAGCTCTCCCTGCTGCCCTGAGGCTGCTGGGCCAAAGACGTCTTGGGCATCCAGCCCCTTGCTGGTCCCTTCCCTCTGACGAGGCCCTCTGAGCTCCAGCACCTTGCAGTGTGGAGACAGCCCCTGCCAGGAACCTCCTCTCCAAGGAGGCCTCAACCGAGGCCTAGGCCCAGGGGAAAGGCACCAGCGGGGATGAGCCAGCGGAGGCGCTCGGCCATGTCTGGACCCAGTCGCCGCAGCCTTCCCCTTGGTGGGGCAGTACCCCCGGAGGCGAGGAAGATCTGGGCAAGGCTGGCCAGGGGCAGGGACTCTGCTGGGTCCTGCCCCTGGCCTGTGGGGCCTCTGAGCACAACCAGCCCTCTCTCGCTGGAAGACCTCCCCGGCTGCCTCCAATGGCCGTTTTCAAGCCCTCATGCCCGCTGTTCCCACCAGCCGCGCACAATGCTCCCTAGCCCGGGAGAAAAGCATTTTTGGGTGGTGCTCACTCCGGGCCCTTGGAAGACCTCCCTGGCTGCCTCCTAGGCCGGTTTGCAAGCACTTCTGCCTGCTGTTCCCGCCACACGCGCACAATGCTCCCAAGCCCGGGAAAAAAGCTTTTCGGGGTGGTGTTCTCTCTGGGCCCAAGAAAGACCTCCCGGGCTGCCCCCAAAGGCCGGTTTGCAAGCACTCCCACTCGCTGTTCCCGCCATCCGTGCAAATGCTCTAATCCCAGGAGAAAAGCGCTTCGGGTTGGTGCTCTCTCCGGGCCCTTGGAAGACCTCCCCGGCTGCCTCCAAAGGCTGGTTTTCAAGAACTCCCTCCCGCTGTCCCGCCAGCCGCACACAATGCTCCCAATCACGGGAGAAAAGCGCTTCGGGGTGGTGATCACTCCGGGCCCTTGGAAGACCTCCCCGGCTGCCTCCAAAGGCCGGTTTGCAAGCACTCATGCCCGCTGTTCCCGCCCGCCGCGCACAATGCTCCCAAGCCCGGGAGAAAAGCGCTTCGGGGTGGTGCTCTCTCCGGGCCCTTGAAAGACCTCCCAGGCTGTACCCAAAGGCCGGTTTGCAAGCACTCCCACTCGCTGTTCCCGCCAGCCACGCACAATCCTCCAAAACCCCGGAGAAAAGCGCTTCGGGGTGGTGTTCTCTCCGTGCCCATGGAAGACCTCCCGGGGTGCCCACAAAGGCTGGTTTGGAAGCACTCCCACTCGCTGTTCCCGCCATCCGCGCAAATGTTCCAAGCCCGGGAGAAAAGCGCTTCTGGGTGGTGCTCTCTCCTGGCCCTTGGAAGACCTCCCCGGCTGCCTCCAAAGGCCGGTTTGCAAGCACTCCCGCCCGCTGTTCCCACCAGCCACGCACAATGCTCCCAAGCCCGGGAGAAAAGCATTTTGGGGTGGTGCTCACACCGGGCCCTGGAAGACCTCCCCGGCTGCCTCCAAAGGACGGTTTTCAAGCACTCCTGCCTGCTGTTCCCGCCACCCGCGCACAATGCTCCCAAGCCCGGGAGAAAAGCGCTTCGGGGTGGTGCTCTCTACAGGCCCTTGGAAGACCTCCCCGGCTGCCTCCAAAGGCCGGTTTGCAAGGACTCCTTCCTGCTGTTCCCGCCAGCCACGCACAATGCTCCCAAGCCTGGGAGAAAAGCATTTTGGGGTGGTGCTCACTCCGGGCCCTTGGAAGACCTCCCCGGCTGCCTCCAAAGGCCAGTTTGCAAGCACTCCTGCCTGCTGTTCCCGCCAGCCGCGCACAATGCTCCCAAGCCCGGGAGAAAAGCGCTTCAGGGTGGTGCTCTCTCCGGGCACCTTCAAGACCTCCCCGCCTGCCTCCAAAGGCAGGTTTGTAAGTACTCATTCCCGCTGCTTCCGCCAGCCACGCACAATGCTCCCAACCCCGGGAGAAAAGCATTTTGGGGTAGTGATCAGTCCGGGCCCTTGGAAGACCTCCCCGGCTGCCTCCAAAGGCCGGTTTGCAAGCACTCCTGCCTGCTGTTCCCGCCACCCGCGCACAATGCTCCCAAGCCCGGGAGAAAAGCGCTTCGGGGTGGTGCTCTCTACAGGCCCTTGGAAGACCTCCCCGGCTGCCTCCAAAGGCCGGTTTGCAAGGACTCCTTCCTGCTGTTCCCGCCAGCCACGCACAATGCTCCCAAGCACGGGAGAAAAGTGCTTCGGGGTGGTGCTCTCTCCGGGCCCTTGGAAGACATCCCCGGCTGCCTCCAAAGGCCGGTTTGCAAGCACTCATGCCCGTTGTTCCCACCAGCCGCGCACAATGCTCCCAAGCCCGGGAGAAAAGCATTTTGGGGTGGTGCTCACTCCGGGCCCTTGGAAGACCTCCCCGGCTGCCTCCAAAGGCCAGTTTGCAAGCACTCCTTCCTGCTGTTCCCGCCAGCCGCGCACAATGCTCCCAAGCCCGGGAGAAAAGCGCTTCGGGGTGGTGCTCTCTCAGGGCACTTTCAAGACCTCCCCGGCTGCCTCCAAAGGCCGGTTTGTAAGTACTCATTCCCGCTGCTTCCGCCAGCCACGCACAATGCTCCCAATCCCGGGAGAAAAGCATTTTGGGGTGGTGCTCTCTCCGGGCCCTTGGAAGACCTCCCGGGCTGCCTCCAAAGGCCGGTTTGTAAGCATTCTTGTCCGCTGTTCCCGACAGCCGCACACAATGCTCCCAAGCCCGGGAGAAAAGCATTTTGGGGTGGTGATCAGTCCGGGCCCTTGGAAGACCTCCCCGGCTGCCTCCAAAGGACAGTTTGCAAGCACTCATGCCCGCTGTTCCCGCCAGCCGTGCACAATGCTCCCAAGACCGTGAGAAAAGCGCTTCGGGGTGGTGTTCTCTCCGGGACCATGGAGGACGTCCCCGGCTGCCCCCAAAGGCCGCTTTGCAAGCACTCCCACTCGCTGTTCCCGCCAGCCACACACAATGTTCCAAAACCCCGGAGAAAAGCGCTTCGGGGTGGTGCTCTCTCCGGGCCCTTGGAAGACTTCTCTGGCTGCCTCCAAAGGCCGGTTTGCAAGAATTCCCTCCCGCTGTTCCACCAGCCGCACACAATGCTCCAAAACCCGAGAGAAAAGCGCTTCGAGGTGGTGTTCTCTCCGGGCCCTTGGAAGACATCCCCGGCTGCCTCCAAAGGCCGGTTTGCAAGCACTCCTGCCTGCTGTTCCCGCCACACGCGCACAATGCACCCAAGCCCGGGAGAAAAGCGCTTCGGGGTGGTGCTCTCTCCGGGCCTTTGGAAGACCTCCCCGGCTGCCTCCAAAGGCCGGTTTGCAAGGACTCCTTCCTGCTGTTCCCGCCAGGCAGGCACAATGCTCCCAATCCTGGGAGAAAAGTGCCTCGGGATGGTGCTCTCTCCGGGCCCTTGGAAGACCTCCCCGGCTACCTCCAAAGGCGGGTTTGCAAGTACTCATTCCCGCTGTTCCCGCCAGCTGCGCACAATGCTCCCAAGCCCGGGAGAAAAGCATTTTGGGGTGGTGCTCTCTCCGGGCCCTTGGAAGACCACCCCGGCTGCCGCAAAAGGCCGGTTTGCAAGCACTCAGGCCCGCTGTTCCCGCCAGCTGCGCACAATGCTCCCAAGCCCGGGAGAAAAGCATTTTGGGGTGGTGCTCACTCCGGGCCCTTGAAAGACCTGCCCGGCTGCCTCCAAAGTCCGGTTTGCAAGAACTCATGCCCGCTGTTCCCGCCAGCCGCGCAGAATGCTCCCAAGACCGGGAGAAATGCGCTTCGGGGTGGTGCTCTCTCCGGGCCCTTGAAAGACCTCCCCGGCTGCCCCCAAAGGCCGGTTTGCAATCACTCCCACTCACTGTTCCGGCCAGCCACGCACATGCTCCAAAACACGGGAGAGAAGCGCTTTGGGGTGGTGCTCTCTCCCGGCCCTTGGAAGACGTCCCCGGCTGCCTCCAAAGGCCGGTTTGCAAGAACTCCCTCCCGCTGTCCCGCCAGCCGCACACAATGCTCCCAATCACGGGAGAAAAGCGCTTCGGGGTGGTGCTCTCTCAGGGCCCTTTGAAGACCTCCCCGGCTGCCTCCAATGGCCGGTATGCAAGCACTCATGCCCGCTGTTCCCACCAGCCGTGTACAATGCTCCCAAGCACGGGAGAAAAGCATTTTGGGGTGGTGCTCACTCCTTGCCCTTGGAAGACCTCGGCGCCTGCCTCCAAAGGCCGGTTTGCAAGCACTCCTGCCTGCTGTTCCCGCCACGCGCGCACACTGCTCCCAAGCCCGGGAGAAAAGCGCATCGGGGTGGTGTTCTCTCCGGGCCCATGGAGGACCTCCCCGGCTGCCCCCAAAGGCCGGTTTGCAAGCATTCCCACTAGCTGTTCCAGCCAGGCATGCAAATGCTCCCAAGCCGGGGGGAAAAGCATTTTGGGGTGGTGCTCTCTCCGGGCCCTTGCCCCTGTGCCTGGGGGCCAGGCAGGGGGTCCACACTCTCAGGCCAAGGCAGAACCACATGCACACGTTTGTTCCTGCCCCCTGCACCGGCAGAGAGCTCGGGGGAGCCAGAGTCTGTCAGGCAGCTGCTGGGTTGGCCACCTGTGTGGGAAGGGGCAGAGCCGACCTAGGGGCAAGTTGGGCCTCTTGCTCTCCCTGCTGCCCTGAGGCTGCTGGGCCAAAGAGGTCTTGGGCATCCAGCCCCTTGCTGGTCCCTTCCCTCTGACGAGGCCCTCTGAGCTCCAGCACCTTGCAGTGTGGAGACAGCCCCTGCCAGCAACCTCCTCTCCAAGGAGGCCTAAACTGAGGCCTAGGCCCAGGGGAAAGGCACCAGCGGGGATGAGCCTGGGGAGGCGCCCGGGCATGTCTGGACCCAGTCCCCGCAGCCTGCCCCTTGGTGGGGCAGTACCCCCGGAGGCCAGGAAGGACTGGGAAAGGCTGGCCAGGGGCAGGGGACCTGCTGGGTCCTGCCCCTGGCCTGTGGGGCCTCTGAGCACATCCGGCCCTCTCCCGCTGGAAGACCTCCCCGGCTGACTCCAAAGGCCGGTTTGCCAACACTCCCGCCCACTGTTCCCACCAGGCGCGCACAAGGCTCCCAAGCCCGGGAGAAAAGTGCTTCGGGGTGGTGCTCCCACCGGGCCATTGCCCCTGAGCCTGGGGGCAATGCAGGGGTTCCACACTCCCAGGCGAAGGCAGAACCACATGCACACGTCTGTTCCTGCCCCCTACACCGGCAGAGAGCTCGGGGGAGCCAGAGACTGCCAGGCTGCTGCTGGGCTGGCTGCCTGTGTGGGACGGGGCAGAGCCGACCTAGGGGCAAGTTGGGCCTCTTGCTCTCCCTGCTGCCCTGAGGCTGCTGGGTCAAAGAGGTCTTGGGCATCCAGCCCTTTGCTGGTCCCTTCCCTCTGACGAGGCCCTCTTAGCTCCAGCACCTTGCAGTGTGGAGACAGCCCCTGCCAGCAACCTCCTCTCCAATGAGGCCTCAACCGAGGCCTAGTCCCAGGGAAAGGCACCAGCGGGGATGAACCTGGGGAGGCGCCCGGGAATGTCTGGACCCAGTCCCCGCAGCCTGCCCCTTGGTGGGGCAGTACCCCCGGAGGCCAGGAAGGTCTGGGCAAGGCTGGCCAGGGGCAGGGGCCCTGCTGGGTCCTGCCCCTGGCCTGTGGGGCCTCTGAGCACAACCGGCCCTCTCCCACTGGAAGACCTCCCCGGCTGCCTCCAAAGGCCGGTTTGCAAGCGCTCCCGCCCACTGTTCCCAGCAGGCGCGCACAATGCTCCCAAACCCGGGAGAAAAGCGCTTCGGGGTGGTGCTCTCACCAGGCCCTTGCCCCTGAGCCTGGGGGCAATGCAGGGGGAACACACTCCCAGGCCAAGGCAGAACCACATGCACACGTCTGTTCCTGCCCCCTGCACCGGCAGAGAGCTCAGGGGAGCCAGAGTCTGTCAGGCAGCTGCTGGGCTGGCCGCCTGTGTGGGAAGGGGCGGGAGCCGACCTAGGGGCAAGTTGGGCCTCTTGCTCTCCCTGCTGCCCTGAGGCTGCTGGGCCAAAGAGGTCTTGGGCATCTAGCCCCTTGCTGGTCCCTTCCCTCTGACGAGGCCCTCTGAGCTCCAGCACCTTGCAGTGTGGAGACAGCCCATGCCAGCAATCTCCTCTCCAAGGAGGCCTCAACCGAGGCCTAGGCCCAGGGGAAAGGCACCAGCGGGGATGAGCCTGGGGAGGCGCCCGGGCATGTCTGGACCCAGTCCCCGCAGCCTGCCCCTTGGTGGGGCTGTACCCCCGGAGGCAGGAAGGTCTGGGCAAGGCTGGCCAGGGGCAGGGGCCCTGCTGGGTCCTGCCCCTGTCCTGTGGGGCCTCTGAGCACAACCGGCCCTCTCCCACTGGAAGACCTCCCCGGCTGCCTCCAAAGGCCGGTTTGCAAGCGCTCCCGCCCACTGTTCCCACCAGGCGCGCACAATGCTCCCAAGCCCGGGAGAAAAGCGCTTCGGGGTGGTGCTCTCTCCGGGCCCTTGCCCCTGAGCCTGGGGGCCAGGCAGGTGATCCACACACCCAGGCCAAGGCACAACCACATGCACACGTCTGTTCCTGCCCCCTGCACCGGCAGAGAGCTCGCGGGAGCCAGAGTCTGTCAGGCAGCTGCTGGGCTGGCCGCCTGTGTGGGAAGGGGCAGAGCTGACCTAGGGGCAAGTTGGGCCTCTTGCTCTCCCTGCTGCCCTGAGGCTGCTGGGCCAAAGAGGTCTTGGGCATCCAGCCCCTTGCTGGTCCCTTCCATCTGACGAGGCCCTCTGAGCTCCAGCACCTTGCAGTGTGGAGACCGCCCCTGCCAGCAACCTCCTCTCCAAGGAGGCCTCAACTGAGGCCTAGTCCCAGGGAAAGGCACAAGCGGGGATGAACCTGGGGAGGCGCCCGGGAATGTCTGGACCCAGTCCCCGCAGCCTGCCCCTTGGTGGGGCAGTACCCCCGGAGGCCAGGAAGGTCTGGGAAAGGCTGGCCAGGGGCAGGGGCCCTGCTGGGTCCTGCCCCTGGCCTGTGGGGCCTCTGAGCACAACCGGCCCTCTCCCACTGGAAGACCTCCCCGGCTGCCTCCAAAGGCCGGTTTGCAAGCGCTCCCGCCCACTGTTCCCAGCAGGCGGGCACAATGCTCCCAACCCCGGGAGAAAAGTGCTTCGGGGTGGTGTTCTCACCGGGCCCTTGCCCCTGAGCCTGGGGGCAATGCAGGGGGAACACACTCCCAGGCCAAGGCAGAACCACATGCACACGTCTGTTCCTGCCCCCTGCACCGGCAGAGAGCTCAGGGGAGCCAGAGTCTGTCAGGCAGCTGCTGGGCTGGCCGCCTGTGTGGGAAGGGGCAGAGCCGACCTAGGGGCAAGTTGGGCCTCTTGCTCTCCCTGCTGCCCTGAGGCTGCTGGGCCAAAGAGGTCTTGGGCATCCAGCCCCTTGCTGGTCCCTTCCCTCTGACGAGGCCCTCTGAGCTCCAGCACCTTGCAGTGTGGAGACAGCCCCTGCCAGCAATCTCCTCTCCAAGGAGGCCTCAACCGAGGCCTAAGCCCAGGGGAAAGGCACCAGCGGGGATGAGCCTGGGGAGGCGCCCGGGCATGTCTGGACCCAGTCCCCGCAGCCTGCCCCTTGGTGGGGCTGTACCCCCGGAGGCAGGAAGGTCTGGGCAAGGCTGGCCAGGGGCAGGGGCCCTGCTGGGTCCTGCCCCTGGCCTGTGGGGCCTCTGAGCACAACCGGCCCTCTCCCACTGGAAGACCTCCCCGGCTGCCTCCAAAGGCCGGTTTGCAAGCACTCCCGCCCACTGTTCCCACCAGGCGCGCACAATGCTCCCAAGCCGGGGAGAAAAGCGCTTCGGGGTGGTGTTCTCTCCGGGCCCTTGCCCCTGAGCCTGGGGGCCAGGCAGGTGATCCACACTCCCAGGCCAAGGCAGAACCACATGCACACGTCTGTTCCTGCCCCCTGCACCGGCAGAGAGCTCGCGGGAGCCAGAGTCTGTCAGGCAGCTGCTGGGCTGGACGCCTGTGTGGGAAGGGGCAGAGCTGACCTAGGGGCAAGTTGGGCCTCTTGCTCTCCCTGCTGCCCTGAGGCTGCTGGGCCAAAGAGGTCTTGGGCATCCAGCCCCTTGCTGGTCCCTTCCATCTGACGAGGCCCTCTGAGCTCCAGCACCTTGCAGTGTGGAGACAGCCCCTGCCAGCAACCTCCTCTCCAAGGAGGCCTCAACCGAGGCCTAGTCCCAGGGAAAGGCACCAGCGGGGATGAACCTGGGGAGGCGCCCGGGAATGTCTGGACCCAGTCCCCGCAGCCTGCCCCTTGGTGGGGCAGTACCCCCAGAGGCCAGGAAGGTCTGGGCAAGGCTGGCCAGGGGCAGGGGCCCTGCTGGGTCCTGCCCCTGGCCTGTGGGGCCTCTGAGCATGACCGGCCCTCTCCCGCTGGAGACCTCCCCGACTGCCTCCAAAGGCCGGTTTGCCAACACTCGCGCCCGCTGTTCCCGCCAGGCACGCACAATGCTCCCAAGCCCGGGAAAAAAGCGCTTCGGGGTGATGCTCTCTCCGGGCCCTTGCCCCTGAGCCTGGGGGCAATGCAGGGGGAACACACTCCCAGGCTAAGCAGAACGACATGCACACGTCTGTTCCTGCCCCCTACACCGGCAGAGAGCTCGGGGGAGCCAGAGTCTGCCAGAGAGCTGCTGGGCTGGCGGCCTGTGTGGGAAGGGGCAGAGCCGACCTAGGGGCAAGTTGGGCCTCTTCTTCTCCCTGCTGCCCTGAGGATGCTGGGCCAAAGAGGTCTTGGGCATCCAGCCCCTTGCTGGTCCCTTCCCTCTGACGAGGCCCTCTGACCTCCAGCACCTTGCAGTGTGGAGACAGCCCCTGCCAGCAACCTCCTCTCCAAGGAGGCCTAAACTGAGGCCTAGGCCCAGGGGAAAGGCACCAGCGGGGATGAGCCTGGGGAGGCGCCCGGGCATGTCTGGACCCAGTCCCCGCAGCCTGCCCCTTGGTGGGGCAGTACCCCCGGAGGCCAGGAAGGACTGGGAAAGGCTGGCCAGGGGCAGGGGACCTGCTGGGTCCTGCCCCTGGCCTGTGGGGCCTCTGAGCACATCCGGCCCTCTCCCGCTGGAAGACCTCCCCGGCTGACTCCAAAGGCCGGTTTGCCAACACTCCCGCCCACTGTTCCCACCAGGCGCGCACAATGCTCCCAAGCCTGGGAGAAAAGTGCTTCGGGGTGGTGCTCCCACCGGGCCATTGCCCCTGAGCCTGGGGGCAATGCAGGGGTTCCACACTCCCAGGCGAAGGCAGAACCACATGCACACGTCTGTTCCTGCCCCCTACACCGGCAGAGAGCTCGGGGGAGCCAGAGACTGCCAGGCTGCTGCTGGGCTGGCTGCCTGTGTGGGACGGGGCAGAGCCGACCTAGGGGCAAGTTGGGCCTCTTGCTCTCCCTGCTGCCCTGAGGCTGCTGGGTCAAAGAGGTCTTGGGCATCCAGCCCTTTGCTGGTCCCTTCCCTCTGACGAGGCCCTCTTAGCTCCAGCACCTTGCAGTGTGGAGACAGCCCCTGCCAGCAACCTCCTCTCCAATGAGGCCTCAACCGAGGCCTAGTCCCAGGGAAAGGCACCAGCGGGGATGAACCTGGGGAGGCGCCCGGGAATGTCTGGACCCAGTCCCCGCAGCCTGCCCCTTGGTGGGGCAGTACCCCCGGAGGCCAGGAAGGTCTGGGCAAGGCTGGCCAGGGGCAGGGGCCCTGCTGGGTCCTGCCCCTGGCCTGTGGGGCCTCTGAGCACAACCGGCCCTCTCCCACTGGAAGACCTCCCCGGCTGCCTCCAAAGGCCAGTTTGCAAGCGCTCCCGCCCACTGTTCCCAGCAGGCGCGCACAATGCTCCCAAGCCCGGGAGAAAAGCGCTTCGGGGTGGTGCTCTCACCGGGCCCTTGCCCCTGAGCCTGGGGGCAATGCAGGGGGAACACACTCCCAGGCCAAGGCAGAACCACATGCACACGTCTGTTCCTGCCCCCTGCACCGGCAGAGAGCTCAGGGGAGCCAGAGTCTGTCAGGCAGCTGCTGGGCTGGCCGCCTGTGTGGGAAGGGGCAGAGCCGACCTAGGGGCAAGTTGGGCCTCTTGCTCTCCCTGCTGCCCTGAGGCTGCTGGGCCAAAGAGGTCTTGGGCATCTAGCCCCTTGCTGGTCCCTTCCCTCTGACGAGGCCCTCTGAGCTCCAGCACCTTGCAGTGTGGAGACAGCCCATGCCAGCAATCTCCTCTCCAAGGAGGCCTCAACCGAGGCCTAGGCCCAGGGGAAAGGCACCAGCGGGGATGAGCCTGGGGAGGCGCCCGGGCATGTCTGGACCCAGTCCCCGCAGCCTGCCCCTTGGTGGGGCTGTACCCCCGGAGGCAGGAAGGTCTGGGCAAGGCTGGCCAGGGGCAGGGGCCCTGCTGGGTCCTGCCCCTGTCCTGTGGGGCCTCTGAGCACAACCGGCCCTCTCCCACTGGAAGACCTCCCCGGCTGCCTCCAAAGGCCGGTTTGCAAGCGCTCCCGCCCACTGTTCCCACCAGGCGCGCACAATGCTCCCAAGCCCGGGAGAAAAGCGCTTCGGGGTGGTGCTCTCTCCGGGCCCTTGCCCCTGAGCCTGGGGGCCAGGCAGGTGATCCACACACCCAGGCCAAGGCACAACCACATGCACACGTCTGTTCCTGCCCCCTGCACCGGCAGAGAGCTCGCGGGAGCCAGAGTCTGTCAGGCAGCTGCTGGGCTGGCCGCCTGTGTGGGAAGGGGCAGAGCTGACCTAGGGGCAAGTTGGGCCTCTTGCTCTCCCTGCTGCCCTGAGGCTGCTGGGCCAAAGAGGTCTTGGGCATCCAGCCCCTTGCTGGTCCCTTCCATCTGACGAGGCCCTCTGAGCTCCAGCACCTTGCAGTGTGGAGACCGCCCCTGCCAGCAACCTCCTCTCCAAGGAGGCCTCAACTGAGGCCTAGTCCCAGGGAAAGGCACAAGCGGGGATGAACCTGGGGAGGCGCCCGGGAATGTCTGGACCCAGTCCCCGCAGCCTGCCCCTTGGTGGGGCAGTACCCCCGGAGGCCAGGAAGGTCTGGGAAAGGCTGGCCAGGGGCAGGGGCCCTGCTGGGTCCTGCCCCTGGCCTGTGGGGCCTCTGAGCACAACCGGCCCTCTCCCACTGGAAGACCTCCCCGGCTGCCTCCAAAGGCCGGTTTGCAAGCGCTCCCGCCCACTGTTCCCAGCAGGCGGGCACAATGCTCCCAACCCCGGGAGAAAAGTGCTTCGGGGTGGTGTTCTCACCGGGCCCTTGCCCCTGAGCCTGGGGGCAATGCAGGGGGAACACACTCCCAGGCCAAGGCAGAACCACATGCACACGTCTGTTCCTGCCCCCTGCACCGGCAGAGAGCTCAGGGGAGCCAGAGTCTGTCAGGCAGCTGCTGGGCTGGCCGCCTGTGTGGGAAGGGGCAGAGCCGACCTAGGGGCAAGTTGGGCCTCTTGCTCTCCCTGCTGCCCTGAGGCTGCTGGGCCAAAGAGGTCTTGGGCATCCAGCCCCTTGCTGGTCCCTTCCCTCTGACGAGGCCCTCTGAGCTCCAGCACCTTGCAGTGTGGAGACAGCCCCTGCCAGCAATCTCCTCTCCAAGGAGGCCTCAACCGAGGCCTAAGCCCAGGGGAAAGGCACCAGCGGGGATGAGCCTGGGGAGGCGCCCGGGCATGTCTGGACCCAGTCCCCGCAGCCTGCCCCTTGGTGGGGCTGTACCCCCGGAGGCAGGAAGGTCTGGGCAAGGCTGGCCAGGGGCAGGGGCCCTGCTGGGTCCTGCCCCTGGCCTGTGGGGCCTCTGAGCACAACCGGCCCTCTCCCACTGGAAGACCTCCCCGGCTGCCTCCAAAGGCCGGTTTGCAAGCACTCCCGCCCACTGTTCCCACCAGGCGCGCACAATGCTCCCAAGCCGGGGAGAAAAGCGCTTCGGGGTGGTGTTCTCTCCGGGCCCTTGCCCCTGAGCCTGGGGGCCAGGCAGGTGATCCACACTCCCAGGCCAAGGCAGAACCACATGCACACGTCTGTTCCTGCCCCCTGCACCGGCAGAGAGCTCGCGGGAGCCAGAGTCTGTCAGGCAGCTGCTGGGCTGGACGCCTGTGTGGGAAGGGGCAGAGCTGACCTAGGGGCAAGTTGGGCCTCTTGCTCTCCCTGCTGCCCTGAGGCTGCTGGGCCAAAGAGGTCTTGGGCATCCAGCCCCTTGCTGGTCCCTTCCATCTGACGAGGCCCTCTGAGCTCCAGCACCTTGCAGTGTGGAGACAGCCCCTGCCAGCAACCTCCTCTCCAAGGAGGCCTCAACCGAGGCCTAGTCCCAGGGAAAGGCACCAGCGGGGATGAACCTGGGGAGGCGCCCGGGAATGTCTGGACCCAGTCCCCGCAGCCTGCCCCTTGGTGGGGCAGTACCCCCAGAGGCCAGGAAGGTCTGGGCAAGGCTGGCCAGGGGCAGGGGCCCTGCTGGGTCCTGCCCCTGGCCTGTGGGGCCTCTGAGCATGACCGGCCCTCTCCCGCTGGAGACCTCCCCGACTGCCTCCAAAGGCCGGTTTGCCAACACTCGCGCCCGCTGTTCCCGCCAGGCACGCACAATGCTCCCAAGCCCGGGAAAAAAGCGCTTCGGGGTGATGCTCTCTCCGGGCCCTTGCCCCTGAGCCTGGGGGCAATGCAGGGGGAACACACTCCCAGGCTAAGCAGAACGACATGCACACGTCTGTTCCTGCCCCCTACACCGGCAGAGAGCTCGGGGGAGCCAGAGTCTGCCAGAGAGCTGCTGGGCTGGCGGCCTGTGTGGGAAGGGGCAGAGCCGACCTAGGGGCAAGTTGGGCCTCTTCTTCTCCCTGCTGCCCTGAGGATGCTGGGCCAAAGAGGTCTTGGGCATCCAGCCCCTTGCTGGTCCCTTCCCTCTGACGAGGCCCTCTGACCTCCAGCACCTTGCAGTGTGGAGACAGCCCCTGCCAGCAACCTCCTCTCCAAGGAGGCCTAAACTGAGGCCTAGGCCCAGGGGAAAGGCACCAGCGGGGATGAGCCTGGGGAGGCGCCCGGGCATGTCTGGACCCAGTCCCCGCAGCCTGCCCCTTGGTGGGGCAGTACCCCCGGAGGCCAGGAAGGACTGGGAAAGGCTGGCCAGGGGCAGGGGACCTGCTGGGTCCTGCCCCTGGCCTGTGGGGCCTCTGAGCACATCCGGCCCTCTCCCGCTGGAAGACCTCCCCGGCTGACTCCAAAGGCCGGTTTGCCAACACTCCCGCCCACTGTTCCCACCAGGCGCGCACAATGCTCCCAAGCCTGGGAGAAAAGTGCTTCGGGGTGGTGCTCCCACCGGGCCATTGCCCCTGAGCCTGGGGGCAATGCAGGGGTTCCACACTCCCAGGCGAAGGCAGAACCACATGCACACGTCTGTTCCTGCCCCCTACACCGGCAGAGAGCTCGGGGGAGCCAGAGACTGCCAGGCTGCTGCTGGGCTGGCTGCCTGTGTGGGACGGGGCAGAGCCGACCTAGGGGCAAGTTGGGCCTCTTGCTCTCCCTGCTGCCCTGAGGCTGCTGGGTCAAAGAGGTCTTGGGCATCCAGCCCTTTGCTGGTCCCTTCCCTCTGACGAGGCCCTCTTAGCTCCAGCACCTTGCAGTGTGGAGACAGCCCCTGCCAGCAACCTCCTCTCCAATGAGGCCTCAACCGAGGCCTAGTCCCAGGGAAAGGCACCAGCGGGGATGAACCTGGGGAGGCGCCCGGGAATGTCTGGACCCAGTCCCCGCAGCCTGCCCCTTGGTGGGGCAGTACCCCCGGAGGCCAGGAAGGTCTGGGCAAGGCTGGCCAGGGGCAGGGGCCCTGCTGGGTCCTGCCCCTGGCCTGTGGGGCCTCTGAGCACAACCGGCCCTCTCCCACTGGAAGACCTCCCCGGCTGCCTCCAAAGGCCAGTTTGCAAGCGCTCCCGCCCACTGTTCCCAGCAGGCGCGCACAATGCTCCCAAGCCCGGGAGAAAAGCGCTTCGGGGTGGTGCTCTCACCGGGCCCTTGCCCCTGAGCCTGGGGGCAATGCAGGGGGAACACACTCCCAGGCCAAGGCAGAACCACATGCACACGTCTGTTCCTGCCCCCTGCACCGGCAGAGAGCTCAGGGGAGCCAGAGTCTGTCAGGCAGCTGCTGGGCTGGCCGCCTGTGTGGGAAGGGGCAGAGCCGACCTAGGGGCAAGTTGGGCCTCTTGCTCTCCCTGCTGCCCTGAGGCTGCTGGGCCAAAGAGGTCTTGGGCATCTAGCCCCTTGCTGGTCCCTTCCCTCTGACGAGGCCCTCTGAGCTCCAGCACCTTGCAGTGTGGAGACAGCCCATGCCAGCAATCTCCTCTCCAAGGAGGCCTCAACCGAGGCCTAGGCCCAGGGGAAAGGCACCAGCGGGGATGAGCCTGGGGAGGCGCCCGGGCATGTCTGGACCCAGTCCCCGCAGCCTGCCCCTTGGTGGGGCTGTACCCCCGGAGGCAGGAAGGTCTGGGCAAGGCTGGCCAGGGGCAGGGGCCCTGCTGGGTCCTGCCCCTGTCCTGTGGGGCCTCTGAGCACAACCGGCCCTCTCCCACTGGAAGACCTCCCCGGCTGCCTCCAAAGGCCGGTTTGCAAGCGCTCCCGCCCACTGTTCCCACCAGGCGCGCACAATGCTCCCAAGCCGGGGAGAAAAGCGCTTCGGGGTGGTGCTCTCTCCGGGCCCTTGCCCCTGAGCCTGGGGGCCAGGCAGGTGATCCACACACCCAGGCCAAGGCACAACCACATGCACACGTCTGTTCCTGCCCCCTGCACCGGCAGAGAGCTCGCGGGAGCCAGAGTCTGTCAGGCAGCTGCTGGGCTGGCCGCCTGTGTGGGAAGGGGCAGAGCTGACCTAGGGGCAAGTTGGGCCTCTTGCTCTCCCTGCTGCCCTGAGGCTGCTGGGCCAAAGAGGTCTTGGGCATCCAGCCCCTTGCTGGTCCCTTCCATCTGACGAGGCCCTCTGAGCTCCAGCACCTTGCAGTGTGGAGACCGCCCCTGCCAGCAACCTCCTCTCCAAGGAGGCCTCAACTGAGGCCTAGTCCCAGGGAAAGGCACAAGCGGGGATGAACCTGGGGAGGCGCCCGGGAATGTCTGGACCCAGTCCCCGCAGCCTGCCCCTTGGTGGGGCAGTACCCCCGGAGGCCAGGAAGGTCTGGGAAAGGCTGGCCAGGGGCAGGGGCCCTGCTGGGTCCTGTCCCTGGCCTGTGGGGCCTCTGAGCACAACCGGCCCTCTCCCACTGGAAGACCTCCCCGGCTGCCTCCAAAGGCCGGTTTGCAAGCGCTCCCGCCCACTGTTCCCAGCAGGCGGGCACAATGCTCCCAACCCCGGGAGAAAAGTGCTTCGGGGTGGTGTTCTCACCGGGCCCTTGCCCCTGAGCCTGGGGGCAATGCAGGGGGAACACACTCCCAGGCCAAGGCAGAACCACATGCACACGTCTGTTCCTGCCCCCTGCACCGGCAGAGAGCTCAGGGGAGCCAGAGTCTGTCAGGCAGCTGCTGGGCTGGCCGCCTGTGTGGGAAGGGGCAGAGCCGACCTAGGGGCAAGTTGGGCCTCTTGCTCTCACTGCTGCCCTGAGGCTGCTGGGCCAAAGAGGTCTTGGGCATCCAGCCCCTTGCTGGTCCCTTCCCTCTGACGAGGCCCTCTGAGCTCCAGCACCTTGCAGTGTGGAGACAGCCCCTGCCAGCAATCTCCTCTCCAAGGAGGCCTCAACCGAGGCCTAAGCCCAGGGGAAAGGCACCAGCGGGGATGAGCCTGGGGAGGCGCCCGGGCATGTCTGGACCCAGTCCCCGCAGCCTGCCCCTTGGTGGGGCTGTACCCCCGGAGGCAGGAAGGTCTGGGCAAGGCTGGCCAGGGGCAGGGGCCCTGCTGGGTCCTGCCCCTGGCCTGTGGGGCCTCTGAGCACAACCGGCCCTCTCCCACTGGAAGACCTCCCCGGCTGCCTCCAAAGGCCGGTTTGCAAGCACTCCCGCCCACTGTTCCCACCAGGCGCGCACAATGCTCCCAAGCCGGGGAGAAAAGCGCTTCGGGGTGGTGCTCTCTCCGGGCCCTTGCCCCTGAGCCTGGGGGCCAGGCAGGTGATCCACACTCCCAGGCCAAGGCAGAACCACATGCACACGTCTGTTCCTGCCCCCTGCACCGGCAGAGAGCTCGCGGGAGCCAGAGTCTGTCAGGCAGCTGCTGGGCTGGACGCCTGTGTGGGAAGGGGCAGAGCTGACCTAGGGGCAAGTTGGGCCTCTTGCTCTCCCTGCTGCCCTGAGGCTGCTGGGCCAAAGAAGTCTTGGGCATCCAGCCCCTTGCTGGTCCCTTCCATCTGACGAGGCCCTCTGAGCTCCAGCACCTTGCAGTGTGGAGACAGCCCCTGCCAGCAACCTCCTCTCCAAGGAGGCCTCAACCGAGGCCTAGTCCCAGGGAAAGGCACCAGCGGGGATGAACCTGGGGAGGCGCCCGGGAATGTCTGGACCCAGTCCCCGCAGCCTGCCCCTTGGTGGGGCAGTACCCCCGGAGGCCAGGAAGGTCTGGGCAAGGCTGGCCAGGGGCAGGGGCCCTGCTGGGTCCTGCCCCTGTCCTGTGGGGCCTCTGAGCATGACCGGCCCTCTCCCGCTGGAGACCTCCCCGACTGCCTCCAAAGGCCGGTTTGCCAACACTCGCGCCCGCTGTTCCCGCCAGGCACGCACAATGCTCCCAAGCCCGGGAAAAAAGCGCTTCGGGGTGATGCTCTCTCCGGGCCCTTGCCCCTGAGCCTGGGGGCAATGCAGGGGGAACACACTCCCAGGCTAAGCAGAACGACATGCACACGTCTGTTCCTGCCCCCTACACCGGCAGAGAGCTCGGGGGAGACAGAGTCTGCCAGAGAGCTGCTGGGCTGGCGGCCTGTGTGGGAAGGGGCAGAGCCGACCTAGGGGCAAGTTGGGCCTCTTCCTCTCCCTGCTGCCCTGAGGATGCTGGGCCAAAGAGGTCTTGGGCATCCAGCCCCTTGCTGGTCCCTTCCCTCTGACGAGGCCCTCTGAGCTCCAGCACCTTGCAGTGTGGAGACAGCCCCTGCCAGCAACCTCCTCTCCAGGGAGGCCTCAACCGAGGCCTAGGCCTAGGGGAAAGGCACCAGCGGGGATGAGCCTGGGGAGGCGCCCGGCCATGTCTGGACCCAGTCCCCCCAACCTGCTCTTTGGTGGCGCAGTACCCCCAGAGGCCAGGAAGGTCTGGGCAAGGCTGCCAGGGGCAGGGACACTGCTGGGTCCTGCCACTGGCCTGTGGGGTGTCTGAGCACAACCGGCACTCTCCCGCTGGAAGACCTCCCCATCTGCCTCCAAAGGACGGTTTGCAAGCACTCCCACCCGCTGTTCCCGCCAGGCACGCACAATGCTCCCAAGCCCAGGAGAAAAGCGCTTCGGGGTGGTGCTCTCTCCGGGTCCTTGCCCCTGAGCCTGGGGGCCAGGCAGGGGGAACACACTCCCAGGCCAAGTCAGAACGACATGCACACGTCTGTTCCTGCCCCCTACACCGGCAGAGAGCTCGGGGGAGCCAGAGACTGCCAGGCTGCTGCTGGGCTGGCTGCCTGTGTGGGACGGGGCAAGCCGACCTAGGGGCAAGTTGGGCCTCTTGTTCTCCCTGCTGCCCTGAGGCTGCTGGGTCAAAGAGGTCTTGGGCATCCAGCCCTTTGCTGGTCCCTTCCCTCTGACGAGGCCCTCTGAGCTCCAGCACCTTGCAGTGTGGAGACAGCCCCTGCCAGCAATCTCCTCTCCAAGGAGGCCTCAACCGAGGCCTAGTCCCAGGGAAAGGCACAAGCGGGGATGAGCCTGGGGACGCGCCCGGGAATGTCTGGACCCAGTCCCCGCAGCCTGCCCCTTGGTGGGGCAGTACCCCCGGAGGCCAGGAAGGTCTGGGAAAGGCTGGCCAGGGGCAGGGGCCCTGCTCGGTCCTGCCCCTGGCCTGTGGGGCCTCTGAGCACAACCGGCCCTCTCCCACTGGAAGACCTCCCCGGCTGCCTCCAAAGGCCGTTTTGCAAGCACTCCCGCCCACTGTTCCCACCAGGCGCCCACAATGCTCCCAAGCCCGGGAGAAAAGCGCTTCGGGGTGGTGCTCTCACCGGGCCCTTGCCCCTGAGCCTGGGGGCCAGGCAGGGGATCCACACTCCCAGGCAAAGGCAGAACCACATGCACACGTCTGTTCCTGCCCCCTCCACTGGCAGAGAGCTGGGGGAAGCCAGAGTCTGTCAGGCAGCTGCTGGGCTGGCCGCCTGTGTGGGAAGGGGCAGAACCGACCTAGGGGCAAGTTGGGCCTCTTGCTCTCCCTGCTGCCCTGAGGCTGCTGGGCCAAAGAGGTCTTGGGCATCCAGCCCCTTGCTGGTCCCTTCCCTCTGACGAGGCCCTCTGAGCTCCAGCACCTTGCAGTGTGGAGACAGCCCCTGCCAGCAACCTCCTCTCCAAGGAGGCCTCAACCGAGGCCTAGGCCCAGGGGAAAGGCACCAGCGGGGATGAGCCAGTGGAGGCGCCCGGGCATGTCTGGACCCAGTCTCTGCAGCCTGCCCCTTGGTGGGGCAGTAACCCCGGAGGCCAGGAAGGTCTGAGCAAGTCTGGCCAGGAGCAGGGGCCCTGCTGGGTCCTGCCCCTGTCCTGTGGGGCCTCTGAGCACAACCGTCCGTCTCCCGCTGGAAGACCTCCCCGGCTGCCTCCAAAGGCCGGTTTGCAAGCACTCCCACCCGCTGTTCCCGCCAGGCACGCACAATGCTCCCAAGCCCGGGAGAAAAGCGCTTCGGGGTGGTGCTCTCTCCGGGCCCTTGCCCCGGAGCCTGGGCGCAATGCAGGGGGAACACACTCCCAGGCCAAGGCAGAACCACATGCACACGTCTGTTCCTGCCCCCTGCACCGGCAGAGAGCTCAGGGGAGCCAGAGTCTGTCAGGCAGCTGCTGGGCTGGCCGCCTGTGTGGGAAGGGGCAGAGCCGACCTAGGGGCAAGTTGGGCCTCTTGCTCTCCCTGCTGCCCTGAGGCTGCTGGGCCAAAGAGGTCTTGGGCATCCAGCCCCTTGCTGGTCCCTTCCCTCTGACGAGGCCCTCTGAGCTCCAGCACCTTGCAGTGCGGAGACAGCCCCTGCCAGCAACCTCCTCTCCAAGGAGGCCTCAACCGAGGCCTAGGCCCAGGGGAAAGGCACCTGCGGGGATGAGACTGGGGAGGTGCCCGGGCATGTCTGGACCCAGTCCCCGCAGCCTGCCCCTTGGTGGGTCTGTAACCCCGGAGGCAGGAAGGTCTGGGCAAGGCTGGCCAGGGGCAGGGGACCTGCTGGGTCCTGCCCCTGGCCTGTGGGGCCTCTGAGCACAACCGGCCCTCTCCCACTGGAAGACCTCCCCGGCTGCCTCCAAAGGCCGGTTTGCAAGCACTCCTGCCCACTCTTCCCACCAAGCACGCAAAATGCTCCCAAGCCCGGGAGAAAAGCGCTTCGGGGTGGTGCTCTCTCCGGGCCCTTGCCCCTGAGCCTGGGGGCCAGGCAGGGGGAACACACTCCCAGGCCAAGGCAGAACAACATGCACACGTCTGTTCCTGCCCCCTACACCGGCAGAGAGCTCGGGGGAGCCAGAGACTGCCAGGCTGCTGCTGGGCTGGCTGCCTGTGTGGGACGTGGCAGAGCCGACCTAGGGGCAAGTTGGGCCTCTTGCTCTCCCTGCTGTCCTGAGGCTGCTGGGCCAAAGAGGACTTGGGCATCTAGCCCCTTGCTGGTCCCTTCCCTCTGACGAGGCCCTCTGAGCTCCAGCACCTTGCAGTGTGGAGACAGCCCCTGCCAGCAACCTCTCTCCAAGGAGGCCTCAACCGAGGCCTAGGCCCAGGGGAAAGGCACCAGCGGGGATGAGCCAGCGGCGGCGCTCGGCCATGTATGGACCCAGTCCCCGCAGCCTGCCCCTTTGTGGGGCAGTACCCCCGGAGGCGAGGAAGATCTGGGCAAGGCTGGCCAGGGGCAGGGGCCCTGCTCGGTCCTGCCCCTGGCCTGTGGGGCCTCTGAGCACATCCGGCCCTCTCTTGCTGGAAGAACTCCCCGGCTGCCTCCAATGGCCGGTTTGCAAGCCCTCATGCCCGCTGTTCCCACCAGCCGTGCACAATGCTCCCTAGCCCGGGAGAAAAGCATTTTTGGGTGGTGCTCACTCCGGTCCCTTGGACGACCTCCCTGGCTGCCTCCAAGGCCGGTTTGCAAGCACTTCTGCCTGCTGTTCCCGCCACACGCGCACAATGCTCCCAAGCCTGGGAGGAAAGCTTTTCGGGGTGGTGTTCTCTCTGGGCCCAAGAAATACCTCCCGGGCTGCCCCCAAAGGCCGGTTTGCAAGCACTCCCACTCGCTGTTCCCGCCATCCGTGCAAATGCTCCAAGCCCAGGAGAAAAGCGCTTCGGGGTGGTGCTCTCTCCCGGCCCTTGGAAGACCTCCCCGGCTGCCTCCAAAGGCTGGTTTTCAAGAACTCCCTCCCGCTGTCCCGCCAGCCGCACACAATGCTCCCAATCACGGGAGAAAAGCGCTTCGGGGTGGTGATCCCTCCGGGCCCTTGGAAGACCTCCCCGGCTGCCTCCAAAGGCCGGTTTGCAAGCACTCATGCCCCCTGTTCCCGCCCGCCGCGCACAATGCTCCCAAGCCCGGGAGAAAAGCGCTTCGGGGTGGTGCTCTCTCCCGGCCCTTGGAAGACCTCCCCGGCTGCCTCCAAAGGCCGGTTTGCAAGCACTCAATCCCGCTGTTCCAGCCAGCCTCGCACAATGCTCCCAAGCCCGGGAGAAAAGCGCTTCTGGGTGGTGCTCTCTCCCGGCCCTTGGAAGACCTCCCCGGCTGCCTCCAAAGGCTGGTTTCAAGAACTCCTTCCCGCTGACCCGCCAGCCGCACACAATGCTCCCAAGCCTGGGAGAAAAGCATTTTGGGGTGGTGCTCTCTCCGGGCCCTTGGAAGACCTCCCCGGCTGCCTACAAAGGCCGGTTTGCAAGCACTCATGTCCGCTGTTCCCGACAGCCGCGCACAATGCTCCCAATTCCGGGAGAAAAGTGCTTCGGGATGGTGCTCTCTCCGGGCCCTTGGAAGACCTCCCCGGCTGCCTCCAAAGGCCGGTTTGCAAGCACTCCCGCCCGCTGTTCCCGCCAGCCTCGCACAATGCTCCCAAGACCGGGAGAAAAGTGCTTCGGGGTGGTGCTCTCTCCGGGCCCTTGGAAGACCTCCCAGGCTGTCCCCAAAGGCCGGTTTGCAAGCACTCCCACTCGCTGTTCCCGCCAGCCACGCACAATCCTCCAAAACCACGGAGAAAAGCGCTACGGGGTGGTGTTCTCTCCGTGCCCATGGAAGACCTCCCGGGGTGCCCCCAAAGGCCGGTTTGGAAGCACTCCCACTCGCTGTTCCCGCCATCCGGGCAAATGTTCCAAGCCCGGGAGAAAAGCATTTTGGGGTGGTGCTCACTCCGGGCCCTTGGAAGACCTCCCCGGCTGCCTCCAAAGGCCAGTTTGCAAGCACTCCTGCCTGCTGTTCCTGCCAGCCGCGCACAATGCTCCCAAGCCAGGGAGAAAAGCGCTTCAGGGTGGTGCTCTCTCCGGGCACCTTCAAGACCTCCCCGGCTGCCTCCAAAGGCAGGTTTGTAAGTACTCATTCCCCCTGCTTCCGCCAGCCACGCACAATGCTCCCAAGCCCGGGAGAAAAGCATTTTGGGGTAGTGATCAGTCCGGGCCCTTGGAAGACCTCCCCGGCTGCCCCCAAAGGCCGGTTTGGAAGCACTCCCACTCGCTGTTCCCGCCATCCGCGCAAATGTTCCAAGCCCGGGAGAAAAGCGCTTCGGGGTGGTGCTCTCTCCTGGCCCTTGGAAGACCTCCCCGGCTGACTCCAAAGGCCGGTTTGCAAGCACTCCCGCCCGCTGTTCCCGCCAGCCGCGCACAATGCTCCCAATCACGGGAGAAAAGCGCTTCCGGGTGGTGCTCTCTCCGGGCCCTTGGAAGACCTCCCCGTCTGCCTCCAATGGCCAGTTTGCAAGCACTCATGCCCGCTGTTCCCACCAGCCGCACACAATGCTCCCAAGCCCGGGAGAAAAACGTTTTGGGGTGGTGCTCAAACCGGGCCCTGGAAGACCTCCCCGGCTGCCTCCAAAGGCCGGTTTTCAAGCACTCCTGCCTGCTGTTCCCGCCACCCGCGCACAATGCTCCCAAGCCCGGGAGAAAAGCGCTTCGGGGTGGTGCTCTCTCCTGGCCCTTGGAAGACCTCCCCGGCTGCCTCCAAAGGCCGGTTTGCAAGGACTCCTTCCTGCTGTTCCCGCCAGCCACGCACAATGCTCCCAAGCACGGGAGAAAAGTGCTTCGGGGTGGTGCTCTCTCCGCGCCCTTGGAAGACGTCCCCGGCTGGATCCAAAGGCCGGTTTGCAAGCACTCATGCCCGTTGTTCCCACCAGCCGTGCACAATGCTCCCAAGCACAGGAGAAAAGCATTTTGGGGTGGTGCTGACTCCGGGCCCTTGGAAGACCTCCCCGGCTGCCTCCAAAGGCCAGTTTGCAAGCACTCCTGCCTGCTGTTCCCGCCAGCCGCGCACAATGCTCCCAAGCCCGGGAGAAAAGCGCTTCGGGGTGGTGCTCTCTCCGGGCACTTTCAAGACCTCCCCGGCTGCCTCCAAAGGCCGGTTTGTAAGTACTCATTCCCGCTGCTTCCGCCAGCCACGCACAATGCTCCCAATCCCGGGAGAAAAGCATTTTGGGGTGGTGCTCTCTCCGGGCCCTTGGAAGACCTCCCGGGCTGCCTCCAAAGGCCGGTTTGTAAGCACTCATGTCCGCTGTTCCCGACAGCCGCACACAATGCTCCCGAGCCCGGGAGAAAAGCATTTTGGGGTGGTGATCAGTCCGGGCCCTTGGAAGACCTCCCCGGCTGCCTCCAAAGGACAGTTTGCAAGCACTCATGCCCGCTGTTCCCGCCAGCCGCGCACAATGCTCCCAAGACCGGGAGAAAAGCACTTCGGGGTGTTGCTCTCTCCGGGCCCTTGCCCCTGAGCCTGGGGGCCAGGCAGTGGGTCCACACTCCCAGACCAAGGCAGAACCCCATGCACACGTCTGTTTCTGACCCCTGCATCGGCAGATAGCTCGGGGGAGCCAGAGACTGCCAGGTTGCTGCTGGGCTGGCTGCCTGTGTGGGACGTGGCAGAGCCGACCTAGGGGCAAGTTGGGCCTCTTGCTCTCCCTGCTGCCCTGAGGCTGCTGGGTCAAAGAGGTCTTGGGCATCCAGCCCTTTTCTGGTCCCTTCCCTCTGACGAGGCCCTCTGAGGTCCAGCACCTTGCAGTGTGGAGACAGCCCCTGCCAGCAACCTCCTCTCTAAAGAGGCCTAAACCGAGGCCTACGCCCAGGGGAAAGGCAGCAGCGGTGATGATCCTGGGGAGGCGCACGGACATGTCTGGACCCAGTCCCCGCAGCCTGCCCCTTGGTGGGGCAGTACCCCCGGAGGCCAGGAAGGTCTGGGCAAGGCTGGCCAGGGGCAGGGGCCCTGCTGGACCTGCCCCTGGCCTGTGGGGCCTCTGAGCACAACCGGCCCTCTCCCATTGGAAGATCTCCCCGGCTGCCTCCAAAGTCCTGTTTGCAAACACTCCCGCCCGCTGTTCACGCCAGGCTCGCACAATGCTCCCAAGCCCGGGAGAAAAGCGCTTCGGGGTGGTGCTCACTCCGGGCCCTTGGAAGACCTCCCTGGCTGCCTCCAAGGCCGGTTTGCAAGCACTTCTGCCTGCTGTTCCCTCCACACGCGCACAATGCTCCCAAGCCCGGGAGAAAAGCGTTTCGGGGTGGTGTTCTCTCTGTGCCCAAGAAAGACCTCCCGGGCTGCCCCCAAAGGCCGGTTTGCAAGCACTCCCACTCGCTGTTCCCGCCATCCGTGCAAATGCTCCAAGCCCAGGAGAAAAGCGCTTCGGGGTGGTGCTCTCTCCTGGCCCTTGGAAGACCTCCCCGGCTGCCTCCAAAGGCTGGTTTTCAAGAACTCCCTCCCGCTGTCCCGCCAGCCGCACACAATGCTCCCAATCACGGGAGAAAAGCGCTTCGGGGTGGTGCTCTCTCCGGGCCCTTGGAAGACCTCCCCGGCTGCCTCCAAAGGCCGGTTTACAAGCACTCATGCCCGCTGTTCCCGCCCGCCGCGCACAATGCTCCCAAGCCCGGGAGAAAAGTGCTTCGGGGTGGTGCTCTCTCCCGGCCCTTGGAAGACCTCCCCGGCTGCCTCCAAAGGCTGGTTTTCAAGAACTCCCTCCAGCTGACCCGCCAGCCGCACACAATGCTCCCAAGCCCGGGAGAAAAGCATTTTGGGGTGGTGCTCTCTCCGGGCCCTTGGAAGACCTCCCCGGCTGCCTACAAAGGCCGGTTTGCAAGCACTCATGTCCGCTGTTCCCGACAGCCGCGCACAATGCTCCCAATTCCGGGAGAAAAGTGCTTCGGGATGGTGCTCTCTCCGGGCCCTTGGAAGACCTCCCAGGCTGTCCCCAACGGCCGGTTTCCAAGCACTCCCACTCGCTGTTCCCGCCAGCCACGCACAATCCTCCAAAACCCCGGAGAAAAGCGCTTCGGGGTGGTGTTCTCTCCTTGCCAATGGAAGTCTTCCCGGGGTGCCCCCAAAGGCCGGTTTGGAAGCACTCCCACTCGCTGTTCCCGCCATCCGCGCAAATGTTCCAAGCCCGGGAGAAAAGCGCTTCTGGGTGGTGCTCCCTCCTGGCCCTTGGAAGACCTCCCCGGCTGCCTCCAAAGGACGGTTTTCAAGCACTCCTGCCTGCTGTTCCCGCCACCTGCGCACAATGCTCCCAAGCCCGGGAGAAAAACATTTTGGGGTGGTGCTCACACCGGGCCCTGGAAGACCTCCCCGGCTGCCTCCAAAGGACGGTTTTCAAGCACTCCTGCCTGCTGTTCCCGCCACCTGCGCACAATGCTCCCAAGCCCGGGAGAAAAACATTTTGGGGTGGTGCTCACACCGGGCCCTGGAAGACCTCCCCGGCTGCCTCCAAAGGCCGGTTTGCAAGGACACTTTCCTGCTGTTCCCGCCAGCCACGCACAATGCTCCCAAGCCCGGGAGAAAAGCATTTTGGGGTGGTGCTCACTCCGGGCCCTTGGAAGACCTCCCCGGATGCCTCCAAAGGCCAGTTTGCAAGCACTCCTGCCTGCTGTTCCCGCCAGCCGCGCACAATGCTCCCAAGCCCGGAAGAAAAGCGCTTCAGGGTGGTGCTCTCTCCGGGCACTTTCAAGACCTCCCCGGCTGCCTCCAAAGGCAGGTTTGTAAGTACTCATTCCCGCTGCTTCCGCCAGCCACGCACAATGCTCCCAAGCCCGGGAGAAAAGCATTTTGTGGTAGTGATCAGTCCGGACCCTTGGAAGACCTCCCCGACTGCCCCCAAAGGCCGGTTTGGAAGCACTCCCACTCGCTGTTCCCGCCATCCGCGCAAATGTTCCAAGCCCGGGAGAAAAGCGCTTCTGGGTGGTGCTCTCTCCTGGCCCTTGGAAGACCTCCCCTGCTGCCTCCAAAGGCCGGTTTGCAAGCACTCCCGCCCGCTGTTCCCACCAGCCACGCACAATGCTCCCAAGCCCGGGAGAAAAGCATTTTGGGGTGGTGCTCACACCGGGCCCTGGAAGACCTCCCCGGATGCCTCCAAAGGACGGTTTTCAAGCACTCCTGCCAGCTGTTCCCGCCACCCGCGCACAATGCTCCCAAGCCCGGGAGAAAAGCGCTTCGGGGTGGTGCTCTCTACAGGCCCTTGGAAGACCTCCCCGGCTGCCTCCAAAGCCCGGTTTGCAACACTCCCGCCCGCTGTTCCCGCCAGGCATGCACAATGCTCCCAAGCCCGGGAGAAAAGCACTTCAGGGTGTTGCTCTCTCCGGGCCCTTGCCCCTGAGCCTGGGGGCCAGGCAGTGGGTCCACACTCCCAGACCAAGGCAGAACCACATGCACACGTCTGTTCCTGACCCCTGCACCGGCAGAGAGCTCGGGGGAGCCAGAGTCTGTCAGGCAGCTGCTGGGCTGGCCGCCTGTGTCGGAAGGGGCAGAGCCGACCTAGGTGCAAGTTGGGCCTCTTGCTCTCCCTGCAGCCCTGAGGCTGCTGGGCCAAAGAGGTCTTGGGCATCCAGCCCCTTGCTGGTCCCTTCCCGCTGACGAGGCCCTCTGAGCTCCAGCACCTTGCAGTGTGGAGACAGCCCCTGCCAGCAACCTCCTCTCCAAGGAGGCCTCAACCAAGGCCTAGTCCCAGGGAAAGGCACCAGCGGGGATGAGCCTCGGGAGGCGCCCGGCCATGTCTGGACCCAGTCCCCGCAGCCTGCCCCTTGGTGGGGCAGTACCCCCGGAGGCCAGGAAGGTCTGGGCAAGGCTGGCCAGGGGCAGGGGCCCTGCTGGGTCCTGCCCCTGGCCTGTGGGGCCTCTGAGCACAACCGGCCCTCTCCCACTGGAAGACCTCCCCGGCTGCCTCCAAAGGCCGGTTTGCAAGCGCTCCCGCCCACTGTTCCCAGCAGGCGCGCACAATGCCCCCAAGCCCGGGAGAAAAGCGCTTCGGGGTGGTGCTCTCACCGGGCCCTTGCCCCTGAGCCTGGGGGCAATGCAGGGGGAACACACTTCCAGGCCAAGGCAGAACCACATGCACACGTCTGTTCCTGCCCCCTGCACCTGCAGAGAGCTCAGGGGAGCCAGAGTCTGTCAGGCAGCTGCTGGGCTGGCCGCCTGTGTGGGAAGGGGCAGAGCCGACCTAGGGGCAAGTTGGGCCTCTTGCTCTCCCTGCTGCCCTGAGGCTGCTGGGCCAAAGAGGTCTTGGGCATCCAGCCCCTTGCTGGTCCCTTCCCTCTGACGAGGCCCTCTGAGCTCCAGCACCTTGCAGTGTGGAGACAGCCCCTGCCAGCAACCTCCTCTCCAAGGAGGCCTCAACCGAGGCCTAGTCCCAGGGAAAGGCACCAGCGGGGATGAACCTGGGGAGGCGCCCGGGAATGTCTGGACCCAGTCCCTGCAGCCTGCCCCTTGGTGGGGCAGTACCCCCGGAGGCCAGGAAGGTCTGGGCAAGGCTGGCCAGGGGCAGGGGCCCTGCTGGGTCCTGCCCCTGGCCTGTGGGGCCTCTGAGCACAACCGGCCCTCTCCCACTGGAAGACCTCCCCGGCTGCCTCCAAAGGCCGGTTTGCAAGCGCTCCCGCCCACTCTTCCCAGCAGGCGCGCACAATGCTCCCAAGCCCGGGAGAAAAGCGCTTCGGGGTGTTGCTCTCTCCGGGCCCTTGCCCCTGAGCCTGGGGGCCAGGCAGTGTGTCCACACTCCCAGACCAAGGCAGAACCACATGCACACGTCTGTTCCTGACCCCTGCACCGGCAGAGAGCTCGGGGGAGCCAGAGTCTGCCAGGCAGCTGCTGGGCTGGCCGCCTGTGTGGGAAGGGGCAGAGCCGACCTAGGGGCAAGTTGGGCCTCTTGCTCTCCCTGCTTCCCTGAGGCTGCTGGGCCAAAGAGGTCTTGGGCATCCAGCCCCTTGCTGGTCCCTTCCCGCTGACGAGGCCCTCTGAGCTCCAGCACCTTGCAGTGTGGAGACAGCCCCTGCCAGCAACCTCCTCTCCAAGGAGGCCTCAACCGAGGCCTAGGCCCAGGGAAAGGCACCAGCGGGGATGAACCTGGGGAGGCGCCCGGGAATGTCTGGACCCAGTCCCTGCAGCCTGCCCCTTGGTGGGGCAGTACCCCCGGAGGCCAGGAAGTTCTGGGCAAGGCTGGCCAGGGGCAGGGGCCCTGCTGGGTCCTGCCCCTGGCCTGTGGGGCCTCTGAGCACAACCGGCCCTCTCCCACTGGAAGACCTCCCCGGCTGCCTCCAAAGGCCGGTTTGCAAGCGCTCCCGCCCACTGTTCCCAGCAGGCGCGCACAATGCTCCCAAGCCCGGGAGAAAAGCGCTTCGGGGTGGTGCTCTAACCGGGCCCTTGCCCCTGAGCCTGGGGGCAATGCAGGGGGAACACACTCCCAGGCCAAGGCAGAACCACATGCACACGTCTGTTCCTGCCCCCTGCACCGGCAGAGAGCTCAGGGGAGCCAGAGTCTGTCAGGCAGCTGCTGGGCTGGCCGCCTGTGTGGGAAGGGGCAGAGCCGACCTAGGGGCAAGTTGGGCCTCTTGCTCTCCCTGCTGCCCTGAGGCTGCTGGGCCAAAGAGGTCTTGGGCATCCAGCCCCTTGCTGGTCCCTTCCCTCTGACGAGGCCCTCTGAGCTCCAGCACCTTGCAGTGTGGAGACAGCCCCTGCCAGCAACCTCCTCTCCAAGGAGGCCTCAACCGAGGCCTAGGCCCAGGGGAAAGGCACCAGCGGGGATGAGACTGGGGAGGCGCCCGGGCATGTCTGGACCCAGTCCCCGCAGCCTGCCCCTTGGTGGGGCTGTAACCCCGGAGGCAGGAAGGTCTGGGCAAGGCTGGCCAGGGGCTGGGGCCCTGCTGGGTCCTGCCCCTGGCCTGTGGGGCCTCTGAGCACAACCGGCCCTCTCCCACTGGAAGACCTCCCCGGCTGCCTCCAAAGGCCGGTTTGCAAGCACTCCCGCCCACTGTTCCCACCAAGCACGCAAAATGCTCCCAAGCGCAGGAGAAAAGCGCTTGGGGGTGGTGCTCTCTACGGGCCCTTGCCCCTGAGCCTGGGGGCCAGGCAGGGGGAACACACTCCCAGGCCAAGGCAGAACGACATGCACACGTCTGTTCCTGCCCCCTACACCGGCAGAGAGTTCGGGGGAGCCAGAGACTGCCAGGCTGCTGCTGGCTGGCTGCCTGTGTGGGACTGGGCAGAGCCGACCTAGGGGCAAGTTGGGCCTCTTGCTCTCCCTGCTGCCCTGAGGCTGCTGGGGCAAAGAGGTCTTGGGCATCCAGCCCTTTGCTGGTCCCTTCCCTCTGACGAGGCCCTCTGAGCTCCAGCACCTTGCAGTGTGGAGACAGCCCCTGCCAGCAACCTCCTCTCCAAGGAGGCCTAAACCGAGGCCTAGGCCCAGGGGAAAGGCACCAGCAGGGATGAGCCTGGGAAGGCGCCCGGGCGTGTCTGGACCCAGTCCCCGCAGCCTGCCCCTTGGTGGGGCAGTACCCCCGGAGGCCAGGAAGGTCTGGGAAAGGCTGGCCAGGGGCAGGGGACCTGCTGGGTCCTGACCCTGGCCTGTGGGGCCTCTGAGCACATCCAGCACTCTCCCGCTGGAAGACCTCCCCGCCTGCCTCCAAAGGCCGGTTTGCCAACACTCACGCCCACTGTTCCCACCAGGCGCCCACAATGCTCCCAAGTCCGGGAGAAAAGCGCTTCAGGGTGGTGCTCTCACCGGGCCCTTGCCCCTGAGCCTGGGGGCAATGCAGGGGGAACACACTCCCAGGCCAAGGCAGAACCACATGCACACGTCTGTTCCTGCCCCCTGCACCGGCAGAGAGCTAGGGGAGCTAGAGTCTGTCAGGCAGCTGCTGGGATGGCCGCCTCTGTGGGAAGGGGCAGAGCCGACCTAGGGGCAAGTTGGGCCTCTTGCTCTCCCTGCTGCCCTGAGGCTGCTGGGCCAAAGAGGTCTTGGGCATCCAGCCCCTTGCTGGTCCCTTCCCTCTGACGAGGCCCTCTGAGCTCCAGCACCTTGCAGTGTGGAGACAGGCCCTGCCAGCAACCTCCTCTCCAAGAGGCCTCAACCGAGGCCTAGGCCCAGGGGAAAGGCACCAGCGGGGATGAGCCTGGGGAGGGGCCCGGCCATGTCTGGACCCAGTCCCCGCAGCCTGCCCCTTGGTGGGGCAGTACCCCTGGAGGCCAGGAAGGTCTGGGCAAGGCTGCAAGGGGTAGGGACACTGCTGGGTCCTGCCCCTGGCCTGTGGGGCCTCTGAGCACAACCGGCACTCTCCCGCTGGAAGACCTCCCTGTCTGCCTCCAAAGGCCGGTTTGCAAGCACTCCAGCCCGCTGTTCCCGCCAGGCCCGCACAATGCTCCCAAACCCGGGAGAAAAGCGCTTCGGGCTGGTGCTCTCTCCGGGCCCTTGCCCCTGAGCCTGGGGGCCAGGCAGGGGGAGCACACTCCCAGGCCAAGGCAGAACGACATGCACACTTCTGTTCCTGCCCCCTACACCGGCAGAGAGCTCGGGGGAGCCAGAGACTGCCAGGTTGCTGCTGGGCTGGCTGCCTGTGTGGGACGTGGCAGAGCCGACCTAGGGGCAAGTTGGGCCTCTTGCTCTCCCTGCTGCCCTGAGGCTGCTGGGTCAAAGAGGTCTTGGGCATCCAGCCCTTTGCTGGTCCCTTCCCTCTGACGAGGCCCTCTGAGCTCCAGCACCTTGCAGTGTGGAGACAGCCCCCGCCAGCAACCTCCTCTCCAAGGAGGCCTCAACCGAGGCCTAGTCCCAGGGAAAGGCACCAGCGGGGATGAACCTGGGGAGGCGCCCGGGAATGTCTGGACCCAGTCCCTGCAGCCTGCCCCTTGGTGGGGCAGTACCCCCGGAGGCCAGGAAGGTCTGGGCAAGGCTGGCCAGGGGCAGGGGCCCTGCTGGGTCCTGCCCCTGGCCTGTGGGGCCTCTGAGCACAACCGGCCCTCTCCCACTGGAAGACCTCCCCGGCTGCCTCCAAAGTCGGGTTTGCAAGCGCTCCCGCCCACTGTTCCCAGCAGGCGAGCACAATGCTCCCAAGCCCGGGAGAAAAGCGCTTCAGGGTGGTGCTCTCTCCGGGCCCTTGCCCCTGAGCCTGGGAGCAAGGCAGGGTGTCCACACTCCCAGGCCAAGGCAGAACCACATGCACACGTCTGATCTGCCCCCTGCACCGGCAGAGAGCTCGGCAGAGCCAGAGTCTGTCAGGCAGCTGCTGGGCTGGCCGCCTGTGAGGCAAGGGGCAGAGCCGACCTAGGGGCAAGTTGGGCCTCTTGCTCTCCCTGCTGCCCTGAGGCTGCTGGGCCAAAGAGGTCTTGGGCATCCAGCCCCTTGCTGGTCCCTTCCCTCTGACGAGGCCCTCTGAGCTCCAGCACCTTGCAGTGTGGAGACAGCCCCTGCCAGCAACCTCCTCTCCAAGGAGGCCTAAACCGAGGCCTAGGCCCAAGGGAAAGGCACCAGCGGGGATGAGCCTGGGGAGGCGCCCGGGCATGTCTGGACCCAGTCCCCGCAGCCTGCCCCTTGGTGGGGCAGTACCCCCGGAGGCCAGGAAGGACTGGGAAAGGCTGGCCAGGGGCAGGGTACCTGCTGGGTCCTGCCCCTGGCCTGTGGGGCCTCTGAGCACATCCGGCCCTCTCCCGCTGGAAGACCTCCCCGGCTGCCTCCAAAGGCCGGTTTGCCAACACTCCCGCCCACTGTTCCCACCAGGCGCGCACAATGCTCCCAAGCCCGGGAGAAAAGCGCTTCGGGGTGTTGCTCCCACCGGGACCTTGCCCCTGAGCCTCGGGGCAATGCAGGGGTTCCACACTCCCAGGCGAAGGCAGAAACACATGCACACGTCTGTTCCTGACCCCTGCACCGGCAGAGAGCTCGGGGGAGCCAGAGTCTGCCAGGCAGCTGCTGGGCTGGCCGCCTGTGTGGGAAGGGGCAGAGCCGACCTAGGGGCAAGTTGGGCCTCTTGCTCTCCCTGCTTCCCTGAGGCTGCTGGGCCAAAGAGGTCTTGGGCATCCAGCCCCTTGCTGGTCCCTTCCCGCTGAAGAGGCCCTCTGAGCTCCAGCACCTTGCAGTGTGGAGACAGCCCCTGCCAGCAACCTCCTCTCCAAGGAGGCCTCAACCGAGGCCTAGTCCCAGGGAAAGGCACCAGCGGGGATGAACCTGGGGTGGCGCCCGGGAATGTCTGGACCCAGTCCCTGCAGCCTGCCCCTTGGTGGGGCAGTACCCCCGGAGGCCAGGAAGGTCTGGGCAAGGCTGGCCAGGGGCAGGGGCCCTGCTGGGTCCTGCCCCTGGCCTGTGGGGCCTCTGAGCACAACCGGCCCTCTCCCACTGGAAGACCTCCCCGGCTGCCTCCAAAGGCCGGTTTGCAAGCGCTCCCGCCCACTGTTCCCAGCAGGCGCGCACAATGCTCCCAAGCCCGGGAGAAAAGCGCTTCGGGGTGGTGCTCTAACCGGGCCCTTGCCCCTGAGCCTGGGGGCAATGCAGGGGGAACACACTCCCAGGCCAAGGCAGAACCACATGCACACGTCTGTTCCTGCCCCCTGCACCGGCAGAGAGCTCAGGGGAGCCAGAGTCTGTCAGGCAGCTGCTGGGCTGGCCGCCTGTGTGGGAAGGGGCAGAGCCGACCTAGGGGCAAGTTGGGCCTCTTGCTCTCCCTGCTGCCCTGAGGCTGCTGGGCCAAAGAGGTCTTGGGCATCCAGCCCCTTGCTGGTCCCTTCCCTCTGACGAGGCCCTCTGAGCTCCAGCACCTTGCAGTGTGGAGACAGCCCCTGCCAGCAACCTCCTCTCCAAGGAGGCCTCAACCGAGGCCTAGGCCCAGGGGAAAGGCACCAGCGGGGATGAGACTGGGGAGGCGCCCGGGCATGTCTGGACCCAGTCCCCGCAGCCTGCCCCTTGGTGGGGCTGTAACCCCGGAGGCAGGAAGGTCTGGGCAAGGCTGGCCAGGGGCTGGGGCCCTGCTGGGTCCTGCCCCTGGCCTGTGCGGCCTCTGAGCACAACCGGCCCTCTCCCACTGGAAGACCTCCCCGGCTGCCTCCAAAGGCCGGTTTGCAAGCACTCCCGCCCACTGTTCCCACCAAGCACGCAAAATGCTCCCAAGCGCAGGAGAAAAGCGCTTGGGGGTGGTGCTCTCTACGGGCCCTTGCCCCTGAGCCTGGGGGCCAGGCAGGGGGAACACACTCCCAGGCCAAGGCAGAACGACATGCACACGTCTGTTCCTGCCCCCTACACCGGCAGAGAGTTCGGGGGAGCCAGAGACTGCCAGGCTGCTGCTGGCTGGCTGCCTGTGTGGGACTGGGCAGAGCCGACCTAGGGGCAAGTTGGGCCTCTTGCTCTCCCTGCTGCCCTGAGGCTGCTGGGGCAAAGAGGTCTTGGGCATCCAGCCCTTTGCTGGTCCCTTCCCTCTGACGAGGCCCTCTGAGCTCCAGCACCTTGCAGTGTGGAGACAGCCCCTGCCAGCAACCTCCTCTCCAAGGAGGCCTAAACCGAGGCCTAGGCCCAGGGGAAAGGCACCAGCAGGGATGAGCCTGGGAAGGCGCCCGGGCGTGTCTGGACCCAGTCCCCGCAGCCTGCCCCTTGGTGGGGCAGTACCCCCGGAGGCCAGGAAGGTCTGGGAAAGGCTGGCCAGGGGCAGGGGACCTGCTGGGTCCTGACCCTGGCCTGTGGGGCCTCTGAGCACATCCAGCACTCTCCCGCTGGAAGACCTCCCCGGCTGCCTCCAAAGGCCGGTTTGCCAACACTCACGCCCACTGTTCCCACCAGGCGCCCACAATGCTCCCAAGTCCGGGAGAAAAGCGCTTCAGGGTGGTGCTCTCACCGGGCCCTTGCCCCTGAGCCTGGGGGCAATGCAGGGGGAACACACTCCCAGGCCAAGGCAGAACCACATGCACACGTCTGTTCCTGCCCCCTGCACCGGCAGAGAGCTAGGGGAGCTAGAGTCTGTCAGGCAGCTGCTGGGATGGCCGCCTCTGTGGGAAGGGGCAGAGCCGACCTAGGGGCAAGTTGGGCCTCTTGCTCTCCCTGCTGCCCTGAGGCTGCTGGGCCAAAGAGGTCTTGGGCATCCAGCCCCTTGCTGGTCCCTTCCCTCTGACGAGGCCCTCTGAGCTCCAGCACCTTGCAGTGTGGAGACAGGCCCTGCCAGCAACCTCCACTCCAAGAGGCCTCAACCGAGGCCTAGGCCCAGGGGAAAGGCACCAGCGGGGATGAGCCTGGGGACGGGCCCGGCCATGTCTGGACCCAGTCCCCGCAGCCTGCCCCTTGGTGGGGCAGTACCCCTGGAGGCCAGGAAGGTCTGGGCAAGGCTGCCAGGGGTAGGGACACTGCTGGGTCCTGCCCCTGGCCTGTGGGGCCTCTGAGCACAACCGGCACTCTCCCGCTGGAAGACCTCCCTGTCTGCCTCCAAAGGCCGGTTTGCAAGCACTCCAGCCCGCTGTCCCCGCCAGGCCCGCACAATGCTCCCAAACCCGGGAGAAAAGCGCTTCGGGCTGGTGCTCTCTCCGGGCCCTTGCCCCTGAGCCTGGGGGCCAGGCAGGGGGAGCACACTCCCAGGCCAAGGCAGAACGACATGCACACTTCTGTTCCTGCCCCCTACACCGGCAGAGAGCTCGGGGGAGCCAGAGACTGCCAGGTTGCTGCTGGGCTGGTTGCCTGTGTGGGACGTGGCAGAGCCGACCTAGGGGCAAGTTGGGCCTCTTGCTCTCCCTGCTGCCCTGAGGCTGCTGGGTCAAAGAGGTCTTGGGCATCCAGCCCTTTGCTGGTCCCTTCCCTCTGACGAGGCCCTCTGAGCTCCAGCACCTTGCAGTGTGGAGACAGCCCCCGCCAGCAACCTCCTCTCCAAGGAGGCCTCAACCGAGGCCTAGTCCCAGGGAAAGGCACCAGCGGGGATGAACCTGGGGAGGCGCCCGGGAATGTCTGGACCCAGTCCCTGCAGCCTGCCCCTTGGTGGGGCAGTACCCCCGGAGGCCAGGAAGGTCTGGGCAAGGCTGGCCAGGGGCAGGGGCCCTGCTGGGTCCTGCCCCTGGCCTGTGGGGCCTCTGAGCACAACCGGCCCTCTCCCACTGGAAGACCTCCCCGGCTGCCTCCAAAGTCGGGTTTGCAAGCGCTCCCGCCCACTGTTCCCAGCAGGCGAGCACAATGCTCCCAAGCCCGGGAGAAAAGCGCTTCAGGGTGGTGCTCTCTCCGGGCCCTTGCCCCTGAGCCTGGGAGCAAGGCAGGGTGTCCACACTCCCAGGCCAAGGCAGAACCACATGCACACGTCTGATCTGCCCCCTGCACCGGCAGAGAGCTCGGCAGAGCCAGAGTCTGTCAGGCAGCTGCTGGGCTGGCCGCCTGTGAGGCAAGGGGCAGAGCCGACCTAGGGGCAAGTTGGGCCTCTTGCTCTCCCTGCTGCCCTGAGGCTGCTGGGCCAAAGAGGTCTTGGGCATCCAGCCCCTTGCTGGTCCCTTCCCTCTGACGAGGCCCTCTGAGCTCCAGCACCTTGCAGTGTGGAGACAGCCCCTGCCAGCAACCTCCTCTCCAAGGAGGCCTAAACCGAGGCCTAGGCCCAAGGGAAAGGCACCAGCGGGGATGAGCCTGGGGAGGCGCCCGGGCATGTCTGGACCCAGTCCCCGCAGCCTGCCCCTTGGTGGGGCAGTACCCCCGGAGGCCAGGAAGGACTGGGAAAGGCTGGCCAGGGGCAGGGTACCTGCTGGGTCCTGCCCCTGGCCTGTGGGGCCTCTGAGCACATCCGGCCCTCTCCCGCTGGAAGACCTCCCCGGCTGCCTCCAAAGGCCGGTTTGCCAACACTCCCGCCCACTGTTCCCACCAGGCGCGCACAATGCTCCCAAGCCCGGGAGAAAAGCGCTTCGGGGTGTTGCTCCCACCGGGCCCTTGCCCCTGAGCCTCGGGGCAATGCAGGGGTTCCACACTCCCAGGCCAAGGCAGAACCACATGCACACGTCTGTTCCTGCCGCCTGCACCGGCAGAGAGCTCGGGGGAACCAGAGTCTGCCAGGGAGCTGCTGGGCTGGCCGCCTGAGTGGAAAGGGGCAGAGCCGACCTAGGGGCAAGTTGGGCCTCTTGCTCTCCCTGCTGCCCTGAGGCTGCTGGGTCAAAGAGGTCTTGGGCATCCAGCCCTTTACTGGTCCCTTCCCTCTGACGAGGCCCTCTGAGCTCCAGCACCTTGCAGTGTGGAGACAGCCCCTGCCAGCAACCTCCTCTCCAAAGAGGCCTCAACCGAGGCCTACGCCCAGGGGAAAGGCATCAGCGGCCATGATCCTGGGGAGGCGCACGGACATGTCTGGACCCAGTCCCCGCAGCCTGCCCCTTGGTGGGGCAGTACCCCCGGATGCCAGGAAGGTCTGGGCAAGGCTGGCCAGGGGCAGGGGCCCTGCTGGGTCCTGACCCTGGCCTGTGGGGCCTCTGAGCACAACCGGCCCTCTCCCACTGGAAGACCTCCCCGGCTGCCTCCAAAGTCCTGTTTGCAAACACTCCCGCCCGCTGTTCACGCCAGGCTCGCACAATGCTCCCAAGCCCGGGAGAAAAGCGCTTCGGGGTGGTGCTCTCTCCGGGCCCTTGCCCCTGAGCCTGGGGGCAAGGCAGGGGGAACACACTCCCAGGCCAAGGCAGAACCACATGCCCACGTCTGTTCCTGTCCCCTGCACTGCCAGAGAGCTTGGGGGAGCCAGAGTCTGTCAGGCAGCTGCTGGGTTGGCCGCCTGTGTGGGAAGGGGCAGAGCCGCCCTAGGGGCAAGTTGGGCCTCTTGCTCTCCCTGCTGCCCTGAGGCTGCTGGGCCAAAGAGGTCTTGGGCATCCAGCCCCTTGCTGGTCCCTTCCCTCTGACGAGACCCTCTGAGCTCCAGCACCTTGCAGTGTGGAGACAGCCCCTGCCAGCAACCTCCTCTCCAAGGAGGCCTCAACCGAGGCCTAGGCCCAGGGGAAAGGCACCAGCGGGGATGAGCCAGGGGAGGCGCCCGAGAATGTCTGGACCCAGTCCCCGCAGCCTGCCCCTTGGTGGGGCAGTACCCCCGGAGGCCAGGAAGGTCTGGGCAAGGCTGGCCAGGGGCACGGGCCCTGCTGCGTCCTGCCCCTGGCCTGTGGGGCCTCTGAGCACAACCGGCCCTCTCCCACTGGAAGACCTCCCCGGCTGCCTCCAAAGGCCGGTTTGCAAGCGCTCCCTCCCACTGTTCCCAGCAGGCGTGCACAATGCTCCCAAGCCCGGGAGAAAAGCGCTTAAAGGTGGTGCTCTCTCCGGGCCCTTGCCCCTGAGCCTGTGGGCAAGGCAGGGTGTCCACACTCCCAGGCCAAGGCAGAACCACATGCACACGTCTGTTCCTGCCCCCTGCACCGGCAGAGAGCTCGCGGGAGCCAGAGTCTGTCAGGCAGCTGCTGTGCTGGCCGCCTGTGTGGGAAGGGGCAGAGCTGACCTAGGGGCAAGTTGGGCCTCTTGCTCTCCCTTCTACCCTGAGGCTGCTGGGCCAAAGAGGTCTTGGACATCCAGCCCCTTGCTGGTCCCTTCCATCTGACGAGGCCCTCTGAGCTCCAGCACCTTGCAGTGTGGAGACAGGCCCTGCCAGCAACCTCCTCTCCAAGGAGGCCTCAACCGAGGCCTAGGCCCAGGGAAAGTCACCAGCTGTGATGAACATGGGGAGGCGCCCGGGAATGTCTGGACCCAGTCCCCGCAGCCTGCCCCTTGGTGGGGCAGTACCCCCGGAGGTCAGGAAGTTCTGGGCAAGGCTGGCCAGGGGCAGAGGCCCTGGTGGGTCCTGCCCCTGGCCTGTGGGGCCTCTGAGCATGACCGGCCCTCTCCCGCTGGAGACCTCCCCGACTGCCTCCAAAGGCCGGTTTGCCAACACTCGCTCACGCTGTTCCCGCCAGTCACGCACAATGCTCCCAAGCCCGGGAAAAAAGCGCTTCGGGGTGGTGCTCTCTCCGGGCACTTGCCCCTGAGCCTGGGGGCAATGCAGCGGGAACACACTCCCAGGCCAAGGCAGAACCACATGCACACGTCTGTTCCTGCCCCCTGCACCGGCAGAGAGCTCGGGGGAGCCAGAGTCTGCCAGGCAGGTGCTGGGCTGGCGGCCTGTGTGGGAAGGGGCAGAGCCGACCTAGGGGCAAGTTGGGCCTCTTGCTCTCCCTGCTGCCCTGAGGCTGCTGGGCCAAAGAGGTCTTGGGCATCCAGCCCCTTGCTGGTCCCTTCCCGCTGATGAGGCCCTCTGAGCTCCAGCACCTTGCAGTGTGGAGACAGCCCCTGCCAGCAACCTCCTCTCCAAGGAGGCCTCAACCGAGGCCTAGGCCTAGGGGAAAGGCACCAGCGGGGATGAGCCTGGGGAGGCGCCCGGCCATGTCTGGACCAGTCCCCCCAACCTGCCCCTTGGTGGCGCAGTACCCCCGGAGGCCAGGAAGGTCTGGGCAAGGCTGCCAGGGGCAGGGACACTGCTGGGTCCTGCCCCTGGCCTGTGGGGCGTCTGAGCACAACCGGCACTCTCCCGCTGGAAGACCTCCCCGTCTGCCTCCAAAGGATGGTTTGCAAGCACTCCCACCCACTGTTCCCGCCAGGCACGCACAATGCTCCCAAGCCCGGGAGAAAAGCGCTTCGGGGTGGTGCTCTCTCCGGGCCCTTGCCCCTGAGCCTGGGGGCCAGGCAGGGGGAACACACTCCCAGGCCAAGGCAGAACGACATGCACACGTCTGTTCCTGCCCCCTACACCGGCAGAGAGCTCGGGGGAGCCAGAGACTGCCAGGCTGCTGCTGGGCTGGCTGCCTGTGTGGGACGGGGCAGAGCCGACCTAGGGGCAAGTTGGGCCTCTTGCTCTGCCTGCTGCCCTGAGGCTGCTGGGTCAAAGAGGTCTTGGGCATCCAGCCCTTTGCTGGTCCCTTCCCTCTGACGAGGCCCTCTGAGCTCCAGCACCTTGCAGTGTGCAGACAGCCCCTGCCAGCAACCTCCTCTCCAAGGAGGCCTAAACCGAGGCCTAGGCCCATGGGAAAGGCACCAGCGGGGATGAGCCTGGGGAGGCGCCAGGGCATGTCTGGACCCAGCCCCGCAGCCTGCCCCTTGGTGGGGCAGTACCCCCGGAGGCCAGGAAGGTCTGGGCTAGGCTGGCCAGGGGCAGGGGACCTGCTGGGTCCTGCCCCTGGCCTGTGGGGCCTCTGAGCACATCCGGCCCTCTCCCACTGGAAGACCTCCCCGGCTGCCTCCAAAGGCCGGTTTGCCAACACTCCCGCCCACTGTTCCCACCAGGCGCGCACAATGCTACCAAGCCCGGGAGAAAAGCGCTTCGGGGTGGTGCTCTCACCGGGCCCTTGCCCCTGAGCCTGGGGGCAATGCAGGGGGAACACACTCCCAGGCCAAGGCAGAACCACATGCACACGTCTGTTCCTGCCCCCTGCACCGGCAGACAGCTCAGGGGAGCCAGAGTCTGTCAGGCAGCTGCTGAGCTGGCCGCCTGTGTGGGAAGGGGCAGAGCCGACCTAGGGGCAAGTTGGGCCTCTTGCTCTCCCTGCTGCCCTGAGGCTGCTGGGCCAAAGAGGTCTTGGGCATCCAGCCCCTTGCTGGTCCCTTCCCTCTGACGAGGCCCTCTGAGCTCCAGCACCTTGCAGTGTGGAGACAGCCCCTGCCAGCAACCTCCTCTCCAAGGAGGCCTCAACCGAGGCCTAGGCCCAGGGGAAAGGCACCAGCGGGGATGAGCCTGGGGAGGCGCCCGGGCATGTCTGGACCCAGTCCCCGCAGCCTGCCCCTTGGTGGGGCAGTACCCCCGGAGGCCAGGAATGTCTGGGCAAGGCTGGCCAGGGGCAGGCGCCCTGCTGGGTCCTGCCCCTGGCCTGTGGGGCCTCTCAGCACAACCGGCCCTCTCCCACTGGAAGACCTCCCCGGCTGCCTCCAAAGGCCGGTTTGCAAGCATCCCGCCCGCTG
The DNA here is from genome assembly GCF_033118175.1 of Dama dama. NCBI lineage: Eukaryota > Metazoa > Chordata > Mammalia > Artiodactyla > Cervidae > Dama > Dama dama. The sequence goes on from NW_026870900.1 coordinate 2,271,379, forward strand.
TTCCCGCCATGCACGCACAATGCTCCCAAGACCGGGAGAAAAGCACTTCGGGGTGTTGCTCTCACCGGGCCCTTGCCCCTGAGCCTGTGGCCAGGCAGGTGATCCACACTCCCAGACCAAGGCAGAACCACATGCACACGTCTGTTCCTGACCCCTGCACCGGCAGAGAGCTCGGGGAGCCAGAGTCTGTCAGGCAGCTGCTGGGCTGGCCGCCTGTGTGGGAAGGGGCAGAGCCGACCTAGGGGCAAGTTGGGCCTCTTGCTCTCCCTGCTTCCCTGAGGCTGCTGGGCCAAAGAGGTCTTGGGCATCCAGCCCCTTGCTGGTCCCTTCCCGCTGACGAGGCCCTCTGAGCTCCAGCACCTTACAGTGTGGAGACAGCCCCTGCCAGCAACCTCCTCTCCAAGGAGGCCTCAACCGAGGCCTAGTCCCAGGGAAAGGCACCAGCGGGGATGAACCTGGGGAGGCGCCCGGGCATGTCTGGACCCAGTCCCCGCAGCCTGCCCCTTGGTGGGGCAGTACCCCCGGAGGCCAGGAAGGTCTGGGCAAGGCTGGCCAGGGGCACGGGCCCTGCTGCGTCCTGCCCCTGGCCTGTGGGGCCTCTGAGCACAACCGGCCCTCTCCCACTGGAAGACCTCCCCGGCTGCCTCCAAAGGCAGGTTTGCAAGCGCTCCCTCCCACTGTTCCCAGCAGGCGTGCACAATGCTCCCAAGCCCGGGAGAAAAGCGCTTCAGGGTGGTGCTCTCTCCGGGCCCTTGCCCCTGAGCCTGGGGGCAAGGCAGGGTGTCCACACTCCCAGGCCAAGGCAGAACCACATGCACACGTCTGTTCCTGCCCCCTGCACCGGCAGAGAACTCAGGGGAGCCAGAGTCTGTCAGGCAGATGCTGGGCTGGCCGCCTGTGTGGGAAGGGGCAGAGCCGACCTAGGGGCAAGTTGGGCCTCTTGCTCTCCCTGCTGCCCTGAGGCTGCTGGGCCAAAGAGGTCTTGGGCATCCAGCCCCTTGCTGGTCCCTTCCCTCTGACGAGGCCCTCTGAGCTCCAGCACCTTGCAGTGTGGAGACAGCCCCTGCCAGCAACCTCCTCTCCAAGGAGGCCTCAACCGAGGCCTAGGCCCAGGGGAAAGGCACCAGCGGGGATGAGCCAGGGGAGGCGCCCGAGCATGTCTGGACCCAGTCCCCGCAGCCTGCCCCTTGGTGGGGCAGTACCCCGGGAGGCCAGGAAGGTCTGGGCAAAACTGGCCAGGGGCACGGGTCCTGATGCGTCCTGCCCCTGGCCTGTGGGGCCTCTGAGCACAACCAGCCCTCTCCCACTGGAAGACCTCCCCGGCTGCCTCCAAAGGCCGGTTTGCAAGCGCTCCCTCCCACTGTTCCCAGCAGGCGTGCACAATGCTCCCAAGCCCGGGAGAAAAGCGCTTCAGGGTGGTGCTCTCTGCGGGCCCTTGCCCCTGAGCCTGGGGGCAAGGCAGGGTGTCCACATTCCCAGGCCAAGGCAGAACCACATGCACACGTCTGTTCCTGCCCCCTGCACCGGCAGAGAACTCAGGGGAGCCAGAGTCTGTCAGGCAGCTGCTGGGCTGGCCGCCTGTGTGGGAAGGGGCAGAGCCGACCTAGGGGCAAGTAGGGCCTCTTGCTCTCCCTGCTGTCCTGAGGCTGCTGGGCCAAAGAGGTCTTGGGCATCCAGCCCCTTGCTGGTCCCTTCCCTCTGACGAGGCCCTCTGAGCTCCAGCACCTTGCAGTGTGGAGACAGCCCCTGCCAGCAACCTCCTCTCCAAGGAGGCCTAAACCGAGGCCTAGGCCCAGGGGAAAGGCACCAGCGGGGATGAGCCTGGGGAGGCGCCCGGGCATGTCTGGACCCAGTCCCCGCAGCCTGCCCCTTCGTGGGGCAGTACCCCCCGGAGGCCAGGAAGGACTGGGAAAGGCTGGCCAGGGGCAGGGGCCCTGCTGGGTCCTGCCCCTGGCCTGTGGGGCCTCTGAGCACAACCGGCCCTCTCCCACTGGAAGACCTCCCCGGCTGCCTCCAAAGGCCGGTTTGCAAGCACTCCCGCCCACTGTTCCCACCAGGCGCGCACAATGCTCCCAAGCCCGGGAGAAAAGCGCTTCGGGGGGGTGCTCTCTCCGGGCCCTTTCCCCTGAGCCTGGGGGCCAGGCAGGTGATCCACACTCCCAGGCCAAGGCAGAACCACATGCACACGTCTGTTCCTGCCCCCTGCACCGGCAGAGAGCTCGCGGGAGCCAGAGTCTGTCAGGCAGCTGCTGGGCTGGCCGCCTGTGTGGGAAGGTGCAGAGCCGACCTAGGGGCAAGTTGGGCCTCTTGCTCTCCCTGCTGCCCTGAGGCTGCTGGGCCAAAAAGGTCTTGGGCATCCAGCCCCTTGCTGGTCCCTTCCCTCTGATGAGGCCCTCTGAGCTCCAACACCTTGCAGTGTGGAGACAGCCCCTGCCAGCAACCTCCTCTCCAAGGAGTCCTCAACCGAGGCCTAGGCCTAGGGGAAAGGCACCAGCGGGGATGAGCCTGGGGAGGCGCCCGGCCATGTCTGGACCCAGTCCCCCCAACCTGCCCCTTGGTGGCGCAGTACCCCCGGAGGCCAGGAAGTTCTGGGCAAGGCTGCCAGCGGCAGGGACACTGCTGGGTCCTGCCCCTGGCCTGTGGAACCTCTGAGCACAACCGGCCCTCTCCCACTGGAAGACCTCCCCGGCTGTCTCCAAAGGCCGGTTTGCAAGCGCTCCCGCCCACTGTTCCCAGCAGGTGCGCACAATGCTCCCAAGCCCGGGAGACAAGCGATTCGGGATGGTGCTCTCACCGGGCCCTTGCCCCTGAGCCTGGGGGCAATGCAGGGGGAACACACTCCCAGCCAAGGCAGAACCACATGCACACGTCTGTTCCTGCCCCCTGCACCGGCAGAGAGCTCGGGGGAGCCAGAGTCTGTCAGGCAGCTGCTGGGCTGGCCGCCTGTGTGGGAAGGGGCAGAGCCGACCTAGGGGCAAGTTGGGCCTCTTGCTCTCCCTGCTGCCCTGAGGCTGCTGTGCCAAAGAGGTCTTGGGCATCCAGCCCCTTGCTGGTCCCTTCCCTCTGACGAGGCCCTCTGAGCTCCAGCACCTTGCAGTGTGGAGACAGCCCCTGCCAGCAACCTCCTCTCCAAGGAGGCCTCAACCGAGGCCTAGGCCCAGGGGAAAGGCACCAGTGGGGATGAGCCTGGGGAGGCGCCCGGCCATGTCTGGACCCAGTCCCCGCAGCCTGCCCCTTGGTGGGGCTGTACCCCCGGAGGCCAGGAAGGTCTGGGCAAGGCTGCCAGGGGCAGGGGCCCTGCTGAGTCCTGCCCCTGGCCTGTGGGGCCTCTGAGCACAACCGGCACTCTCCCGCTGGAAGACCTCCCCGTCTGCCTCCAAAGGCCGGTTTGCAAGCACTCCAGCCCGCTGTTCCCGCCAGGCCCGCACAATGCTCCCAAGCCCGGGAGAAAAGCGCTTCGGGGTGGTGCTCTCTCCAGGCCCTTGCCCCTGAGCCTGGGTGCCAGGCAGGGGGAACACACTCCCAGGCCAAGGCAGAACGACATGCACACATCTGTTCCTGCCCCCTACACCGGCAGAGAGCTCGGGGGAGCCAGAGACTGCCAGGCTGCTGCTGGGCTGGCTGCCTATGTGGGACGGGGCAGAGCCGACCTAGGGGCAAGTTGGGCCTCTTGCTCTCCCTGCTGCCCTGAGGCTGCTGGGTCAAAGAGGTCTTGGGCATCCAGCCCTTTGCTGGTCCCTTCCCTCTGACGAGGCCCTCTGAGCTCCAGCACCTTGCAGTGTGGAGACAGCCCCTGCCAGCAACCTCCTCTCCAAAGAGGCCTCAACCGAGGCCTACGCCCAGGGGAAAGGCACCAGCGCGGATGATCCTGGGGAGGCGCACGGACATGTCTGGACCCAGTCCCCGCAGCCTGCCCCTTGGTGGGGCAGTACCACCGGAGGCCAGGAAGGTCTGGGCAAGGCTGGCCAGGGGCAGGGGCCCTGCTGGGTCCTGCCCCTGGCCTGTGGGGCCTCTGAGCACAACCGGCCCTCTCACACTGGAAGACCTCCCCGGCTGCCTCCAAAGTCCTGTTTGCAAACACTGCCGCCCGCTGTTCACGCCAGGCTCGCACAATGCTCCCAAGCCCGGGAGAAAAGCGCTTTGGAGTGATGCTCTCTGCGGGCCCTTGCCCCTGAGCCTGGGGGCAAGGCAGGGGGAACACACTCCCAGGCCAAGGCAGAACCACATGCCCACGTCTGTTCCTGTCCCCTGCACCGGCAGAGAGCTTGGGGGAGCCAGAGTCTGTCAGGCAGCTGCTGGGTTGGCCGCCTGTGTGGGAAGGGGCAGAGCCGCCCTAGGGGCAAGTTGGGCCTCTTGCTCTCCTTGCTGCCCTGAGGCTGCTGGGCCAAAGACGTCTTGGGCATCCAGCCCCTTACTGGTCCCTTCCCTCTGACGAGGCCCTCTGAGCTCCAGCACCTTGCAGTGTGGAGACAGCCCCTGCCAGCAACCTCCTCTCCAAGGAGGCCTCAACGGAGGCCTAGGCCCAGGGGAAAGGCACCAGCGGGGATGAGCCAGGGGAGGCGCCCGAGCATGTCTGGACCCAGTCCCCGCAGCCTGCCCCTTGGTGGGGCAGTACCCCCGGAGGCCAGGAAGGTCTGGGCAAGGCTGGCCAGGGGCAGGGGCCCTGCTGGGTCCTACCCCTGGCCTGTGGGGCCTCTGAGCACAACCGGCCCTCTCCCACTGGAAGACCTCCCCGGCTGCCTCCAAAGGCCGGTTTGGAAGCGCTCCCGCCCACTTTTCCCAGCAGGCGCGCACAATGCTCCCAAGCCCGGGAGAAAAGCGCTTCGGGGTGGTGCTCTCACCGGGCCCTTGCTCCTGAGCCTGGGGGCAATGCAGGGGGAACACACTCCCAGGCCAAGGCAGAACCACATGCACACGTCTGTTCCTGCCCCCTGCACCGGCAGACAGCTCAGGGGAGCCAGAGTCTGTCAGGCAGCTGCTGGGCTGGCCGCCTGTGTGGGAAGGGGCAGAGCCGACCTAGGGGCAAGTTGGGCCTCTTGCTCTCCCTGCTGCCCTGAGGCTGCTGGGCCAAAGAGGTCTTGGGCATCCAGCCCCTTGCTGGTCCCTTCCCTCTGACGAGGCCCTCTGAGCTCCAGCACCTTGCAGTGTGGAGACAGCCCCTGCCAGCAAGCTCCTCTCCAAGGAGGCCTCAACCGAGGCCTAGGCCCAGGGGAAAGGCACCAGTGGGGATGAGCCTGGGGAGGCGCCCGGGCATGTCTGGACCCAGTCCCCGCAGCCTGCCCCTTGGTGGGGCAGTACCCCCGGAGGCCAGGAAGGTCTGGGAAAGGATGGCCAGGGGCAGGGGCACTGCTGGGTCCTGCCCCTGGCCTCTGGGGCCACTGAGCACAACCGGCCCTCTCCCACTGGAAGACCTCCCCGGCTGCCTCCAAAGGCCGGTTTGCAAGCGCTCCCGCCCACTGTTCCCGCCAGGCACGCACAATGCTCCCAAGACTGGGAGAAAAGCACTTCGAGGTGTTGCTCTCTCCGGGCCCTTGCCCCTGAGCCTGGGGGCCAGGCAGTGGGTCCACACTCCCAGACCAAGGCAGAACCACATGCACACGTCTGTTCCTGACCCCTGCACCGGCAGAGAGCTCGGGGGAGCCAGAGTCTGTCAGGCAGCTGCTGGGCTGTCCTCCTGTGTGGGAAGGGGCAGAGCCGACCTAGGGGCAAGTTGGGCCTCTTGCTCTCCCTGCTGCCCTGAGGCTGCTGGGCCAAAGAGGTCTTGGGCATCCAGCCCCTTGCTGGTCCCTTCCCGCTGACGAGGCCCTCTGAGCTCCAGCACCTTGCAGTGTGGAGACAGCCCCTGCCAGCAACCTCCTCTCCAAGGAGGCCTCAACCGAGGCCTAGTCCCAGGGAAAGGCACCAGCGTGGATGAACCTGGGGAGGCGCCCGGGAATGTCTGGACCCAGTCCCCGCAGCCTGCCCCTTGGTGGGGCAGTACCCCCGGAGGCCAGGAAGGTCTGGGCAAGGCTGGCCAGGGGCAGGGGCCCTGCTGGGTCCTGCCCCTGGCCTGTGGGGCCTCTGAGCACAACCGGCCCTCTTCCACTGGAAGACCTCCCCGGCTGCCTCCAAAGGCCGGTTTGCAAGCGCTCCCGCCCACTGTTCCCAGCAGGCGCGGACAATGCTCCCAAGCCCGGGAGAAAAGCGCTTCGGGGTGGTGCTCTCACCGGGCCCTTGCCCCTGAGCCTGGGGGCAATGCAGGGGGAACACACTCCCAGGCCAAGGCAGAACCACATGCACACGTCTGTTCCTGCCCCCTGCCCCGGCAGACAGCTCAGGGGAGCCAGAGTCTGTCAGGCAGCTGCTGGGCTGGCCGCCTGTGTGGGAAGGGGCAGAGCCGACCTAGGGGCAAGTTGGGCCTCTTGCTCTCCCTGCTGCCCTGAGGCTGCTGGGCCAAAGAGGTCTTGGGCATCCAGCCCCTTGCTGGTCCCTTCCCTCTGACGAGGCCCTCTGAGCTCCAGCACCTTGCAGTGTGGAGACAGCCCCTACCAGCAACCTCCTCTCCAAGGAGGCCTCAACCGAGGCCTAGGCCCAGGGGAAAGGCACCAGCGGGGATGAGACTGGGGAGGCGCCCGGGCATGTCTGGACCCAGTCCCCGCAGCCTGCCCCTTGGTGGGGCTGTAACCCCGGAGGCAGGAAGGTCTGGGCAAGGCTGGCCAGGGGCCGGGGCCCTGCTGGGTCCTGCCCCTGGCCTGTGGGGCCTCTGAGCACAACCGGCCCTCTCCCACTGGAAGACCTCCCCGGCTGCCTCCAAAGGCTGGTTTGCAAGCACTCCCGCCCACTGTTCCCACCAAGCAGGCAAAATGCTCCCAAGCCCGGGAGAAAAGCGCTTCGGGGTGGTGCTCTCTCCAGGCCCTTGCCCCTGAGCCTGGGGGCAATGCAGGGGGAACACACACCCAGGCCAAGGCAGAACGACATGCACACGTCTCTTCCTGCCCCCTACACCGGCAGAGAACTCGGGGGAGCCAGAGACTGCCAGGCTGCTGCTGGGCTGGCTGCCTGTGTGGGACGGGGCAGAGCCGACCTAGGGGCAAGTTGGGCCTCTTGCTCTCCCTGCTGCCCTGAGGCTGCTGGGCCAAAGACATCTTGGGCATCCAGCCCTTTGCTGGTCCCTTCCCTCTGACGAGGCCCTCTGAGCTCCAGCACCTTGCAGTGTGGAGACAGCCCCTGCCAGCAACCTCCTCTCCAAGGAGGCCTCAACCGAGGCCTAGGCCCAGGGGAAAGGCACCAGCGGGGATGAGCCTGGGGAGGCGCCCGGCCATGTCTGGACCCAGTCCCCCCAACCTGCCCCTTGGTGGGGTAGTACCCCCGGAGGCCAGGAAGGTCTGGGCAAGGCTGGCCAGGGGCACGGGCCCTGCTGCGTCCTGCCCCTGGCCTGTGGGGCCTCTGAGCACAACCGGCCCTCTCCCACTGGAAGACCTCCCCGGCTGCCTCCAAAGGCCGGTTTGCAAGCGCTCCCTCCCACTGTTCCCAGCAGGCGTGCACAATGCTCCCAAGCCCGGGAGAAAAGCGCTTCGGGGTGGTGCTCTCACCGGGCCCTTGCCCCTGAGCCTGGGGGCAATGCAGGGGGAACACACTCCCAGGCCAAGGCAGAACCACATGCACACGTCTGTTCCTGCCCCCTGCACCGGCAGAGAGCTCGGCAGAGCCAGAGTCTGTCAGGCAGCTGCTGGGCTGGCCGCCTGTGTGGGAAGGGGCAGAGCCGACCTAGGGGCAAGTTGGGCCTCTTGCTCTCCCTGCTGCCCTGAGGCTGCTGGGCCACAGAGGTCTTGGGCATCCAGCCCCTTGCTGGTCTCTTCCCGCTGACGAGGCCCTCTGAGCTCCAGCACCTTGCAGTGTGGAGACAGCCCCTGCCAGCAACCTCCTCTCCAAGGAGGCCTCTACCGAGGCCTAGTCCCAGGGAAAGGCACCAGCGGGGATGAACCTGGGGAGGAGCCCGGGAATGTCTGGACCCAGTCCCCACAGCCTGCCCCTTGGTGGGGGAGTACCCCCGGAGGCCAGGAAGGTCTGGGCAAGGCTGCACAATGCTCCCAAGCCCGTGAGAAAAGTGCTTCGGGGTGGTGCTCTCACCGGGCCCTTGCCCCTGAGCCTGGGGGCAATGCAGGGGGAACACACTCCCAGGCCAAGGCAGAACCACATGCACACGTCTGTTCCTGCCCCCTGCACCGGCAGACAGCTCAGGGGAGCCAGAGTCTGACAGGCAGCTGCTGGGCTGGCCGCCTGTGTGGGAAGGGGCAGAGCCGACCTAGGGGCAAGTTGGGCCTCTTGCTCTCCCTGCTGCCCTGAGGCTGCTGGGCCAAAGAGGTCTTGGGCATCCAGCCCCTTGCTGGTCCCTTCCCTCTGACGAGGCCCTCTGAGCTCCAGCACCTTGCAGTGTGGAGACAGCCCCTGCCAGCAACCTCCTCTCCAAGGAGGCCTCAACCGAGGCCTAGGCCCAGGGGAAAGGCACCAGCGGGGATGAGACTGGGGAGGCGCCCGGGCATGTCTGGACCCAGTGCCCGCAGCCTGCCCCTTGGTGGGGCTGTAACCCCGGAGGCAGGAAGGTCTGGGCAAGGCTGGCCAGGGGCCGGGGCCCTGCTGGGTCCTGCCCCTGGCCTGTGGGGCCTCTGAGCACAACCGGCCCTCTCCCACTGGAAGACCTCCCCGGCTGCCTCCAAAGGCCGGTTTGCAAGCACTCCCGCCCACTGTTCCCACCAAGCAGGCAAAATGCTCCCAAGCCCGGGAGAAAAGCGCTTCGGGGTGGTGCTCTCTCCAGGCCCTTGCCCCTGAGCCTGGGGGCCAGGCAGGGGGAACACACTCCCAGGCCAAGGCAGAACGACATGCACACGTCTCTTCCTGCCCCCTACACCGGCAGAGAACTCGGGGGAGCCAGAGACTGCCAGGCTGCTGCTGGGCTGGCTGCCTGTGTGGGACGGGGCAGAGCCGACCTAGGGGCAAGTTGGGCCTCTTGCTCTCCCTGCTGCCCTGAGGCTGCTGGGCCAAAGACATCTTGGGCATCCAGCCCTTTGCTGGTCCCTTCCCTCTGACGAGGCCCTCTGAGCTCCAGCACCTTGCAGTGTGGAGACAGCCCCTGCCAGCAACCTCCTCTCCAAGAGGCTTCAACCGAGGCCTAGGCCCAGGGGAAAGGCACCAGCGGGAATGAGCCTGGGGAGGCGCCCGGGCATGTCTGGACCCAGTCCCCGCAGCCTGCCCCTTGGTGGGGCTGTAACCCCGGAGGCAGGAAGGTCTGGGCAAGGCTGGCCTGGGGCCGGGGCCCTGCTGGGTCCTGCCCCTGGCCTGTGGGGCCTCTGAGCACAACCGGCCCTCTCCCACTGGAAGACCTCCCCGGCTGCCTCCAAAGTCCTGTTTGCAAACACTCCCGCCCACTGTTCCCAGCAGGCGCGCACAATGCTCCCAAGCCCGGGAGAAAAGCGCTTCGGGGTGGTGCTCTCTCCAGGCCCTTTGAAGACTTCCCCGGCTGCCTCCAAAGGCCGGTTTGCAAGAACTCCCTCCCGCTGTCCCGCCAGCCGCGTACAATGCTCCCAAGCCCGGGAGAAAAGCGCTTCGGGGTGGTGCTCTCTCCCGGCCCTTGGAAGACCTCCCCGGCTGCCTCCAAAGGCTGGTTTTCAAGAACTCCCTCCCGCTGACCCGCCAGCCGCACACAATGCTCCCAAGCCCGGGAGAAAAGCATTTTGGGGTGGTGCTCTCTCCGGGCCCTTGGAAGACCTCCCCGGCTGCCTACAAAGGCCGGTTTGCAAGCACTCATGTCCGCTGTTCCGGACAGCCGCGCACAATGCTCCCAATTCCGGGAGAAAAGTGCTTCGGGATGGTGCTCTCTCCGGGCCCTTGGAAGACCTCCCCGGCTGCCTCCAAAGGCCGGTTTGCAAGCACTCCTGCCCGCTGTTCCCGCCAGCCTCGCACAATGCTCCCAAGACCGGGAGAAAAGCGCTTCGGGGTGGTGTTCTCTCCGTGCCCATGGAGGACCTCCCTGGCTGCCCCCAAAGGCCGGTTTGCAAGCACTCCCACTCGCTGTTCCCGCCAGCCACGCACAATCCTCCAAAACCCCGGAGAAAAGCGCTTCGGGGTGCTGTTCTCTCCTTCCCCATGGAAGACCTCCCGGGGTGCCCCCAAAGGCCGGTTTGGAAGCACTCCCACTCGCTGTTCCCGCCATTCGCGCAAATGTTCCAAGCCCCGGAGAAAAGCGCTTCTGGGTGGTGCTCTCTCCTGGCCCTTGGAAGACCTCCCCGGCTGCCTCCAAAGGCCGGTTTGCAAGCACTCCCGCCCGCTGTTCCCACCAGCCACGCACAATGCTCCCAAGCCCGGGAGAAAAGCATTTTGGGGTGGTGCTCTCTACAGGCCCTTGGAAGACCTCCCCGGCTGCCTCCAAAGGCCAGTTTGCAAGCACTCCTGCCTGCTGTTCCCGCCAGCCGCGCACAATGCTCCCAAGCCCGGAAGAAAAGCGCTTCAGGGTGGTGCTCTCTCCGGGCACTTTCAAGACCTCCCCGGCTTCCTCCAAAGGCACGTTTGTAAGTACTCATTCCCGCTGCTTCCGTCAGCCACGCACAATGCTCCCAAGCCCGGGAGAAAAGCATTTTGGGGTGGTGATCAGTCCGGGCCCTTGGAAGACCTCCCCGGCTGCCCCAAAAGGCCGGTTTGGAAGCACTCCCACTCGCTGTTCCCGCCATCCGCGCAAATGTTCCAAGCCCGGGAGAAAAGCGCTTCGGGGTGGTGCTCTCTACAGGCCCTTGGAAGACCTCCCCGGCTGCCTCCAAAGGCCGGTTTGCAAGCACTCATGCCCGTTGTTCCCACCAGGCGCGCACAATGCTCCCAAGCCCGGGAGAAAAGCATTTTGGGGTGGTGCTCATTCCGGGCCCTTGGAAGACCTCCCCGGCTGCCTCCAAAGGCCAGTTTGCAAGCACTCCTGCCTGCTGTTCCGGCCAGCCGCGCACAATGCTCCCAAGCCCGGGAGAAAAGCGCTTCGGGGTGGTGCTCTCTCCGGGCACTTTCAAGACCTCCCCGGCTGCCTCCAAAGGCAGGTTTGTAAGTACTCATTCCCGCTGCTTCCGCCAGCCACGCACAATGCTCCCAAGCCCGGGAGAAAAGCATTTTGGGGTGGTGCTCTCTCCGGGCCCTTGGAAGACCTCCCCGGCTGCCTCCAAAGGACAGTTTGCAAGCACTCATGTCCGCTGTTCCCGACAGCCGCGCACATTGCTCCCAAGCCCGGGATAAAAGCATTTTGGGGTGGTGATCAGTCCGGGCCCTTGGAAGACCTCCCCGGCTGCCTCCAAAGGACAGTTTGCAAGCACTCATGCCCGCTGTTCCCGCCAGCCGTGCACAATGCTCCCAAGACCGTGAGAAAAGCGCTTCGGGGTGGTGTTCTCTCCGGGACCATGGAGGACGTCCCCGGCTGCCCCCAAAGGCTGGTTTGCAAGCACTCCCACTCGCTGTTCCCGCCAGCCACGAACAATGTTCCAAAACCCCGGAGAAAAGCGCTTCGGGGTGGTGCTCTCTCAGGGCGCTTTGAAGACCTCCCCGGCTGCCTCCGATGGCCTGTATGCAAACACTCATGCCCGCTGTTCCCACGAGCCGTGCACAATGCTCCCAAGCACGGGAGAAAAGCATTTTGGGGTGATGCTTACTCCTTGCCCTTGGAAGACCTCCGCGCCTGCCTCCAAAGGCCGGTTTGCAAGCACTCCTGCCTGCTGTTCCCGCCACCCGCACACACTGCTCCCAAGCCCGGGAGAAAAGCGCATCGGGGTGGTGTTCTCTCCGGGCCCATGGAGGACCTCCCCAGCTGCCCCCAAAGGCCGGTTTGCAAGCATTCCCACTAGCTGTTCCCGCCAGGCACGCACAATGTTCCCAAGCCCGGGAGAAAAGCGCTTCGGGGTGGTGCTCTCTCCGTGCTCTTTCCCCTGAGCCTGGGGGCGAGGCAGGGGTTCCACACTCCAGGCCAAGTCAGAACCACATGCACACGTCTGTTCCTGCCACCTGCACCGGCACAGAGCTCGGGGGAGCCAGAGTCTGCCAGGCAGCTGCTGGGCTGGCTGCCTGTGTGGGAAGGGGCAGAGCCGACCTAGGGGCAAGTTGGGCCTCTTGCTCTCCCTGCTGCCCTGAGGCTGCTGGGCCAAAGTGGTCTTGGGCATCCAGCCCCTTGCTGGTCCCTTCCCTCTGACGAGGCCCTCTGAGCTCCAGCACCTTGCAGTTTGGAGACAGCCCCTGCCAGCAACCTCCTCTCCAAGGAGGCCTCAACCGAGGCCTAGGCCCAGGGGAAAGGCACCAGCGGGGATGAGACTGGGGACGCGCCCGGGCATGTCTGGACCCAGTCCCCGCAGCCTGCCCCTTGGTGGGGCAGTACCGCCGGAGGGCAGGAAGGTCTGGGCAAGGCTGGTCAGGGGCAGGGGCCCTGCTGGGTCCTGCCCCTGGCCTGTGGGGCCTCTGAGCACAACCGGCCCTCTCCCACTGGAAGACCTCCACGGCTGTCCACAAAGGCCGGTTTGCAAGCACTCCCGCCCGCTGTTCCCGCCAGGCACTCAATGCTCCCAAACCCGGGAGAAAAGCGCTTCGGGGTGGTGCTCTCACCGGGCCCTTGCCCCTGAGCCTGGGGGCAATGCAATGGGAACACACTCCCAGGCCAAGGCAGAACCACATGCACACGTCTGTTCCTGCCCCCTGCACCGGCAGAGAGCTCGGGGGAGTCAGAGTCTGTCAGGCAGCTGCTTGTCTGGCGGCCTGTGTGGGAAGGGGCAGAGCCGACCTAGGGGCAAGTTGGGCCTCTTGCTCTCCCTGCTGCCCTGAGGCTGCTGGGCAAAAGAGGTCTTGGGCATCCAGCCCCTTGCTGGTCCCTTCCCTCTGACGAGGCCCTCTGAGCTCCAGCACCTTGCAGTGTGGAAACAGCCCCTGCCAGCATCCTCCTCTGCAACGAGGCCTCAACCGAGGCCTAGGCCCAGGGGAAAGGCACCAGTGGGGATGAGACTGGGGAGGCGCCCGGGCATGTCTGGACCCAGTCCCCGCAGCCTGCCCCTTGGTGGGGCAGTACCCCCGGAGGAGAGAAAGGTCTGGGCAAGGCTGGCCAGGGGCATGGGCCTTGCTGGATTCTGCCCCTGGCCTGTGGGGCCTCTGAGCACAAGCGGCCCTCTCCTGCTGGAAACCTCCCCGGCTGCCTCCAAAGGCCGGTTTGCCAACACTCGTGCGCGCTGTTCCTGCCAGGCACGCACAATGCTCCCAAGCCCGGGAGAAAAGCGCTTCGGGGTGGTATTCTCTCCGTGCCCTTGCCTCTGAGCCTGGGGGCCAGGCAGGGGATCCACACACCCAGGCCAAGGCAGAAACACATGCACACGTCTGTTCCTGCCCCCTCCACCGGCAGAGAGCTGGGGGGAGCCAGAGCCTGTCAGGCAGCTGCTGGGCTGTCCGCCTGTGTGCGAAGGGGCAGAGCCGACCTAGGGGCAAGTTGGGCCTCTTGCTCTCCCTGCTGCCCTGAGGCTGCTGGGCCAAAGAGGTCTTGGGCATCCAGCCCCTTGCTGGTCCCTTCCCTCTGACGAGGCCCTCTGAGCTCCAGCACCTTGCAGTGTGGAGACAGCCCCTGCCAGCAACCTCCTATCCAAGGAGGCCTCAACCGAGGCCTAGGCCCAGGGGAAAGGCACCAGCGGGGATGAGCCAGTGGAGGCGCCCAGGCATGTCTGGATCCAGTCCCCGCAGCCTGCCTCTTGGTGGGGCAGTACTCCCGGAGGCCAGGAAGGTCTGAGCAAGGCTGCCATTGGCAGGGACACTGCTGGGTCCTGCCCCTGGCCTGTGGGGCCTCTGAGCACAACCGGCACTCTCCCGCTGGAAGACCTCCCCGGCTGCCTCCAAAGGCCTTTTTGCAAGCACTCTCACCCGCTGTTCCCGCCAGGCACGCACAATGCTCCCAAGCCCGGGAGAAAAGCGCTTCGGGGTGGTGCTCTCTCCCGGCCCTTGCCCCTGAGCCTGGGGGCCAGGCATGTGGTCCACACTCCCAGGCCAAGGCAGAACCACATGCACACGTCTGTTCCTGCCCCTTGAACCAGCAGAGAGCTCGGGGGAGCCAGAGTCTGTCAGGCAGCTGCTGGGCTGGCCGCTTGTGTGGGAAGGGGCAGAGCCGACCTAGGGGCAAGTTGGGCCTCTTGCTCTCCCTGCTGCCCTGAGGCTGCTTGTCAAAGAGGTCTTGGGCATCCAGCCCCTTGCTGGTCCCTTCCCTCTGACGTGGCCCTCTGAGCTCCAGCACCTTGCAGTGTGGAGACAGCCCCTGCCAGCAACCTCCTCTCCAAGGAGGCCTCAACCGAGGCCTAGGCCCAGGGGAAATGCACCAGCGGGGATGAGCCTGGGGAGGCGCCCGGGCATGTCTGGACCCAGTCCCCGCAGCTTGCCCCTTGGTGGGGCAGTACCCCCGGAGGCCAGGAAGGTCTGGGCAAGGCTGGCCAGGGGCAGGGGCCTTGCTGGGTCCTGCCCCTGGCCTGTGGGGCCTCTGAGCACAACCGGCACTCTCCCGCTGGAAGACCTCCCCGGCTGCCTCCAAAGGCCGGTTTGCAAGCACTCTCACCCGCTGTTCCCGCCAGGCACGCACAATGCTCCCAAGCCCGGGAGAAAAGCGCTTCGGGGTGGTGCTCTCTCCGGGCCCTTGCCCCTGAGCCTGGGGGCAATGCAGGGGGAACACACTCCCAGGCCAAGGCAGAACGACATGCACACGTCTGTTCCTGCCCCCTGCACCGGCAGAGAGCTCAGGGGAGCCAGAGTCTGTCAGGCAGCTGCTGGGCTGGCCGCCTGTGTGGGAAGGGGCAGAGCCGACCTAGGGGCAAGTTGGGCCTCTTGCTCTCCCTGCTGCCCTGAGGCTGCTGGGCCAAAGAGGTCTTGGGCATCCAGCCCCTTGCTGGTCCCTTCCCTCTGACGAGGCCCTCTGAGCTCCAGCACCTTGCAGTGTGGAGACAGCCCCTGCCAGGAACCTCCTCTCCAAGGAGGCCTAAACCGAGGCCTAGGCCCAGGGGAAAGGCACCAGCGGGGATGAGACTGGGGAGGCGCCCGGGTGTCTGGACACAGTCCCCGCAGCCTGCCCCTTGGTGGGGCAGTACCCCCAGAGGCCAGGAAGGTCTGGGCAAGGCTGGCCAGGGGCAGGGGCCCTGCTGGGTCCTGCCCCTGTCCTGTGGGGCCTCTGAGCACAACCGGCCCTCTCCCGCTGGAAGACCTCCCCGGCTGCCTCCAAAGGCCGGTTTGCAAGCACTCCCGCCCGCTGTTCCCGCCAGGCATGCACAATGCTCCCAAGCCCGGGAGAAAAGCGCTTCGGGGTGGTGCTCTCTCCGGGCCCTTGCCCCTGAGCCTGGTGGCCAGGCAGGGGTTCCACACTCCCAGGCCAAGGCAGAACCACATGCCCAAGTCTGTTCCTGTCCCCTGCACCGGCAGAGAGCTTGGGGGAGCCAGAGTCTGTCAGGCAGCTGCTGGGTTGGCCGCCTGTGTGGGAAGGGGCAGAGCCGCCCTAGGGGCAAGTTGGGCCTCTTGCTCTCCCTGCTGCCATGAGGCGGCTGGGCCAAAGACGCCTTGGGCATCCAGCCCCTTACTGGTCCCTTCCCTCTGACGAGGCCCTCTGAGCTCCAGCACCTTGCAGTGTGGAGACAGCCCCTGCCAGCAACCTCCTCTCCAAGGGGGCCTCAACCGAGGCCTAGGCCCAGGGGAAAGGCACCAGCGGGGATGAGCCTGGGGAGGCGCCCGGCCATGTCTGGACCCAGTCCCCGCAGCCTGTCCCTTTGGGGTCTGTACCCCCGGAGGCCAGGAAGGTCTGGGCAAGGCTGCCAGGGGCAGGGACACTGCTGGGTCCTGCCCCTGGCCTGTGGGGCGTCTGAGCACAACCGGCACTCTCCCGCTGGAAGACCTCCCCGTCTGCCTCCAAAGGCTGGTTCGCAAACACTCCCGCCCGCTGTTCCCGCCAGGCCCGCACAATGCTCCCAAGCCCGGGAGAAAAGCGCTTCGGGCTGGTGCTCTCTCCAGGCCCTTGCCCCTGAGCCTGGGGGCCAGGCATGGGGAACACACTCCCAGGCCAAGGCAGAAGGACATGCACACGTCTGTTCCTGCCCCCTGCACCGGCAGAAAGCTGGGGGGAGCCAGAGTCTGTCAGGCAGCTGCTGGGCTGGCCGCCTGTGTGGGAAGGGGCAGAGCCGACCTAGGGGCAAGTTGGGCCTCTTGCTCTCCCTGCTGCCCTGAGTCTGCTGGGCAAAAGAGGTCTTGGGCATCCAGCCCCTTGCTGGTCCCTTCCCTCTGACGAGTCCCTCTGAGTTCCAGCACCTCGCAGTGTGGAGACAGCCCCTGCCAGCAACCTCCTCTCCAAGGAGGCCTCAACCGAGGCCTAGGCCCAGGGGAAAGGCACCAGCGGGGATGAGCCTGGGGAGGCGCCCGGGCATATCTGGACCCAGTTTCCACAGCCTGCCCCTTGGTGGTTCAGTACCCCCGGAGGCCAGGAAGGTCTGGGCAAGGCTGGCCAGGGGCAGGGGCCCTGCTGGGTCCTGCCCCTGGCCTGTGGGGCCTCTGAGCACAACCGGCCCTCTCCCACTGGAAGACCTCCCCGGCTGCCTCCAAAGGCCGGTTTGCAAGCGCTCCCGCCCACTGTTCCCAGCAGGCGTGCACAATGCTCCCAAGCCCGGGAGAAAAGTGCTTCAGGATGGTGCTCTCTCCGGGCCCTTGCCCCTTAGCCTGGGGGCAAGGCAGGGTGTCCACACTCCCAGGCCAAGGCAGAACCACATGCACACGTCTGATCTGCCCCCTGCACCGGCAGAGAGCTCGGCAGAGCCAGAGTCTGTCAGGCAGCTGCTGGGCTGGCCGCCTGTGTGGGAAGGGGCAGAGCCGCCCTAGCGGCAAGTTGGGCCTCTTGCTCTCCCTGCTGCCCTGAGGCTGCTGGGCCAAAGAGGTCTTGGGCATCCAGCCCCTTGCTGGTCCCTTCCCTCTGACGAGGCCCTCTGAGCTCCAGCACCTTGCAGTGTGGAGACAGCCCCTGCCAGCAACCTCCTCTGCAACGAGGCCTCAACCGAGGCCTAGGCCCAGGGGAAAGGCACCAGCGGGGATGAGCCTGGGGAGGCGCCCGGGCATGTCTGGACCCAGTTCCCGCAGCCTGCCCCTTGGTGGGGCTGTACCCCCGGAGGCAGGAAGGTCTGGGCAAGGCTGGCCAGGGGCATGGGCCCTGCTGGGTCCTGCCCCTGGCCTGTGGGGCCTCTGAGCACAACCGGCCCTCTCCCACTGGAAGACCTCCCCGGCTGCGTCCAAAGGCCGGTTTGCAAACACTCCCGCCCACTGTTCCCACCAGGCGCGCACAATGCTCCCAAGCCCGGGAGAAAAGCGCTTCGGGGTGATGCTCTCTCCGGGCCCTTGCCCCTGAGCCTGGGGGCCAGGCAGGTGATCCACACTCCCAGGCCAAGTCAGAACCACATGCACACGTCTGTTGCTGCCCCCTGCACCGGCAGAGAGCTCGGGGGAGCCAGAGTCTGCCAGGCAGCTGCTGGGCTGCCCGCCTGTGTGGGAAGGGGCAGAGCCGCCCTAGGGGCAAGTTGGGCCTCTTGCTCTCCCTGCTGCCCTGAGGCTGCTGGGCCAAAGACGTCTTGGGCATCCAGCCCCTTGCTGGTCCCTTCCCTCTGACGAGGCCCTCTGAGCTCCAGCACCTTGCAGTGTGGAGACAGCCCCTGCCCGCAACCTCCTCTCCAAGGAGGCCTCAACCGAGGCCTAGTCCAAGGGGAAAGGCACCAGCGGGGATGAGCCAGGGGAGGCGCCCGAGCATGTCTGGACCCAGTCCCCGCAGCCTGCCCCTTGGTGGGGCAGTACCCCCGGAGGCCAGGAAGGTCTGGGCAAGGCTGGCCAGGGGCAGGGGCCCTGCTGGGTCCTGCCCCTGGCCTGTGGGGCCTCTGAGCACAACCGGCCCTCTCCCACTGGAAGACCTCCCCGGCTGCCTCCAAAGTCCGGTTTGCAAGCGCTCCCGCCCACTGTTCCCAGCAGGCGCGCACAATGCTCCCAAGCCCGGGAGAAAAGCGCTTCGGGGTGGTGCTCTCACCGGGCCCTTGCCCCTGAGCCTGGGGGCAATGCAGGGGGAACAGACTCCCAGGCCAAGGCAGAACCACATGCACACGTCTGTTCCTGCCCCCTGCACCGGTAGAGAGCTCAGGGGAGCCAGAGTCTGTCAGGCAGCTGCTGGGCTGGCCGCCTGTGTGGGAAGGGGCAGAGCCGACCTAGGGACAAGTTGGGCCTCTTGCTCTCCCTGCTGCCCTGAGGCTGCTGGGCCAAAGAGGTCTTGGGCATCCAGCCCCTTGCTGGTCCCTTCCCTCTGACGAGGCCCTCTGAGCTCCAGCTCCTTGCAGTGTGGAGACAGCCCCTGCCAGCAACCTCCTCTCCAAGGAGGCCTCAACCGAGGCCTAGGCCCAGGGGAAAGGCACCAGCGGGGATGAGCCTGGGGAGGCGCCCGGGCATGTCTGGACCCAGTCCCCGCAGCCTGCCCCTTGGTGGGGCAGTACCACCGAAGGCCAGGAAGGTCTGGGAAAGGCTGGCCAGGGGCAGGGGACCTGCTGGGTCCTGCCCCTGGCCTGTGAGGCCTCTGAGCACAACCGGCCCTCTCCCACTGGAAGACCTCCCCGGCTGCCTCCAAAGGCCGGTTTGCCAACACTCACGCCCAATGTTCCCACCAGGCGCGCACAATGCTCCCAAGCCCGGGAGAAAAGCGCTTCGGGGTGGTGCTCTCTCCCGGCCCTTTGAAGACTTCCCCGTCTGCCTCCAAAGGCCGGTTTGCAAGAACTCCCTCCCGCTGTCCCGCCAGCCGCGTACAATGCTCCCAAGCCCGGGAGAAAAGCGCTTCGGGGTGGTGCTCTCTCCCGGCCCTTGGAAGACCTCCCCGGCTGCCTCCAAAGGCTGGTTTTCAAGAACTCCCTCCCGCTGACCCGCCAGCCGCACACAATGCTCCCAAGCCCGGGAGAAAAGCATTTTGGGGTGGTGCTCTCTCCGGGCCCTTGGAAGACCTCCCCGGCTGCCTCCAAAGGCCGGTTTGCAAGCACTCCTGCCCGCTGTTCCCGCCAGCCTCGCACAATGCTCCCAAGACCAGGAGAAAAGCGCTTCGGGGTGGTGTTCTCTCCGTGCCCATGGAGGACCTCCCTGGCTGCCCCCAAAGGCCGGTTTGCAAGCACTCCCACTCGCTGTTCCCGCCAGCCACGCACAATCCTCCAAAACCCCGGAGAAAAGCGCTTCGGGGTGCTGTTCTCTCCTTCCCCATGGAAGACCTCCCGGGGTGCCCCCAAAGGCCGGTTTGGAAGCACTCCCACTCGCTGTTCCCGCCATTCGCGCAAATGTTCCAAGCCCGGGAGAAAAGCGCTTCTGGGTGGTGCTCTCTCCTGGCCCTTGGAAGACCTCTCCGGCTGCCTCCAAAGGCCGGTTTGCAAGCACTCCCGCCCGCTGTTCCCACCAGCCACGCACAATGCTCCCAAGCCTGGGAGAAAAGCATTTTGTGGTGGTGCTCTCTACAGGCCCTTGGAAGACCTCCCCGGCTGCCTCCAAAGGCCAGTTTGCAAGCACTCCTGCCTGCTGTTCCCGCCAGCCGCGCACAATGCTCCCAAGCACGGGAGAAAAGCGCTTCAGGGTGGTGCTCTCTCCGGGCACTTTCAAGACCTCCCCGGCTGCCTCCAAAGGCACGTTTGTAAGTACTCATTCCCGCTGCTTCCGTCAGCCACGCACAATGCTCCCAAGCCCGGGAGAAAAGCATTTTGGGGTGGTGATCAGTCCGGGCCCTTGGAAGACCTCCCCGGCTGCCCCAAAAGGCCGGTTTGGAAGCACTCCCACTCGCTGTTCCCGCCATCCGCGCAAATGTTCCAAGCCCGGGAGAAAAGCGCTTCGGGGTGGTGCTCTCTACAGGCCCTTGGAAGACCTCCCCGGCTGCCTCCAAAGGCCGGTTTGCAAGCACTCATGCCCGTTGTTCCCATCAGGCGCGCACAATGCTCCCAAGCCCGGGAGAAAACCATTTTGGGGTGGTGCTCATTCCGGGCCCTTGGAAGACCTCCCCGGCTGCCTCCAAAGGCCAGTTTGCAAGCACTCCTGCCTGCTGTTCCGGCCAGCCGCGCACAATGCTCCCAAGCCCGGGAGAAAAGCGCTTCGGGGTGGTGCTCTCTCCGGGCACTTTCAAGACCTCCCCGGCTGCCTCCAAAGGCAGGTTTGTAAGTACTCATTCCCGCTGCTTCCGCCAGCCACGCACAATGCTCCCAAGCCCGGGAGAAAAGCATTTTGGGGTGGTGCTCTCTCCGGGCCCTTGGAAGACCTCCCCGGCTGCCTCCAAAGGACAGTTTGCAAGCACTCATGTCCGCTGTTCCCGACAGCCGCGCACATTGCTCCCAAGCCCGGGATAAAAGCATTTTGGGGTGGTGATAAGTCCGGGCCCTTGGAAGACCTCCCCGGCTGCCTCCAAAGGACAGTTTGCAAGCACTCATGCCCGCTGTTCCCGCCAGCCGTGCACAATGCTCCCAAGACCGTGAGAAAAGCGCTTCGGGGTGGTGTTCTCTCCGGGACCATGGAGGACGTCCCCGGCTGCCCCCAAAGGCCGGTTTGCAAGCACTCCCACTCGCTGTTCCCGCCAGCCACGAACAATGTTCCAAAACCCCGGAGAAAAGCGCTTCGGGGTGGTGCTCTCTCAGGGCGCTTTGAAGACCTCCCCGGCTGCCTCCGATGGCCAGTATGCAAACACTCATGCCCGCTGTTCCCACCAGCCGTGCACAATGCTCCCAAGCACGGGAGAAAAGCATTTTGGGGTGATGCTTACTCCTTTCCCTTGGAAGACCTCCGCGCCTGCCTCCAAAGGCCGGTTTGCAAGCACTCCTGCCTGCTGTTCCCGCCACCCGCGCACACTGCTCCCAAGCCCGGGAGAAAAGCGCATCGGGGTGGTGTTCTCTCCGGGCCCATGGAGGACCTCCCCGGCTGCCCCCAAAGGCCGGTTTGCAAACATTCCCACTAGCTGTTCCCGCCAGGCACGCACAATGCTCCCAATCCCGGGAGAAAAGCGCTTCGGGGTGGTGCTCTCTCTGTGCCCTTTCCCCTGAGCCTGGGGGCGAGGCAGGGGTTCCACACTCCAGGCCAAGTCAGAACCACATGCACACGTCTGTTCCTGCCACCTGCACCGGCACAGAGCTCGGGGGAGCCAGAGTCTGCCAGGCAGCTGCTGGGCTGGCTGCCTGTGTGGGAAGGGGCAGAGCCGACCTAGGGGCAAGTTGGGCCTCTTGCTCTCCCTGCTGCCCTGAGGCTGCTGGGCCAAAGTGGTCTTGGGCATCCAGCCCCTTGCTGGTCCCTTCCCTCTGACGAGGCCCTCTGAGCTCCAGCACCTTGCAGTTTGGAGACAGCCCCTGCCAGCAACCTCCTCTCCAAGGAGGCCTCAACCGAGGCCTAGGCCCAGGGGAAAGGCACCAGCGGGGATGAGACTGGGGACGCGCCTGGGCATGTCTGGACCCAGTCCCCGCAGCCTGCCCCTTGGTGGGGCAGTACCGCCGGAGGCCAGGAAGGTCTGGGCAAGGCTGGTCAGGGGCAGGGGCCCTGCTGGGTCCTGCCCCTGGCCTGTGGGGCCTCTGAGCACAACCGGCCCTCTCCCACTGGAAGACCTCCACGGCTGTCCACAAAGGCCGGTTTGCAAGCACTCCCGCCCGCTGTTCCCGCCAGGCACTCAATGCTCCCAAACCCGGGAGAAAAGCGCTTCGGGGTGGTGCTCTCACCGGGCCCTTGCCCCTGAGCCTGGGGGCAATGCAATGGGAACACACTCCCAGGCCAAGGCAGAACCACATGCACACGTCTGTTCCTGCCCCCTGCACCGGCAGAGAGCTCGGGGGAGCCAGAGTCTGTCAGGCAGCTGCTGGGCTGGCCGCCTGTGTGGGAAGGGGCAGAGCCGACCTAGGGGCAAGTTGGGCCTCTTGCTCTCCCTGCTGCCCTGAGGCTGCTGGGCAAAAGAGGTCTTGGGCATCCAGCCCCTTGCTGGTCCCTTCCCTCTGACGAGGCCCTCTGAGCTCCAGCACCTTGCAGTGTGGAGACAGCCCCTTCCAGCATCCTCCTCTGCAACGAGGCCTCAACCGAGGCCTAGGCCCAGGGGAAAGGCACCAGTGGGGATGAGACTGGGGAGGCGCCCGGGCATGTCTGGACCCAGTCCCCGCAGCCTGCCCCTTGGTGGGGCAGTACCCCCGGAGGCCAGGAAGTTCTGGGCAAGGCTGGTCAGGGGCATGGGCCTTGCTGGATTCTGCCCCTGGCCTGTGGGGCCTCTGAGCACAAGCGGCCCTCTCCTGCTGGAAACCTCCCCGGCTGCCTCCAAAGGCCGGTTTGCCAACACTCGTGCGCGCTGTTCCTGCCAGGCACGCACAATGCTCCCAAGCCCGGGAGAAAAGCGCTTCGGGGTGGTGCTCTCTCCGGGCCCTTGCCTCTGAGCCTGGGGGCCAGGCAGGGGATCCACACTCCCAGGCCAAGGCAGAACCACATGCACACGTCTGTTCCTGCCCCCTCCACCGGAAGAGAGCTGGGGGGAGCCAGAGCCTGTCAGGCAGCTGCTGGGCTGTCCGCCTGTGTGCGAAGGGGCAGAGCCGACCTAGGGGCAAGTTGGGCCTCTTGCTCTCCCTGCTGCCCTGAGGCTGCTGGGCCAAAGAGGTCTTGGGCATCCAGCCCCTTGCTGGTCCCTTCCCTCTGACGAGGCCCTCTGAGCTCCAGCACCTTGCAGTGTGGAGACAGCCCCTGCCAGCAACCTCCTATCCAAGGAGGCCTCAACCGAGGCCTAGGCCCAGGGGAAAGGCACCAGCGGGGATGAGCCAGTGGAGGCACCCGGGCATGTCTGGATCCAGTCCCCGCAGCCTGCCTCTTGGTGGGGCAGTACCCCCGGAGGCCAGGAAGGTCTGAGCAAGGCTGCCATTGGCAGGGACACTGCTGGGTCCTGCCCCTGGCCTGTGGGGCCTCTGAGCACAACCGGCACTCTCCCGCTGGAAGACCTCCCCGGCTGCCTCCAAAGACCGGTTTGCAAGCACTCCCACCCGCTGTTCCCGCCAGGCACGCACAATGCTCCCAAGCCCGGGAGAAAAGCGCTTCGGGGTGGTGCTCTCTCCCGGCCCCTGCCCCTGAGCCTGGGGGCCAGGCATGGGGTCCACACTCCCAGGCCAAGGCAGAACCACATGCACACGTCTGTTCCTGCCCCTTGCACCAGCAGAGAGCTCGGGGGAGCCAGAGTCTGTCAGGCAGCTGCTGGGCTGGCCGCTTGTGTGGGAAGGGGCAGAGCCGACCTAGGGGCAAGTTGGGCCTCTTGCTCTCCCTGCTGCCCTGAGGCTGCTTGTCCAAAGAGGTCTTGGGCATCCAGCCCCTTGCTGGTCCCTTCCATCTGACGTGGCCCTCTGAGCTCCAGCACCTTGCAGTGTGGAGACAGCCCCTGCCAGTAACCTCTTCTCCAAGGAGGCCTCAACCGAGGCCTAGGCCCAGGGGAAATGCACCAGCGGGGATGAGCCTGGGGAGGCGCCCGGGCATGTCTGGACCCAGTCCCCGCAGCTTGCCCCTTGGTGGGGCAGTACCCCCGGAGGCCAGGAAGGTCTGGGCAAGGCTGGCCAGGGGCAGGGGCCTTGCTGGGTCCTGCCCCTGGCCTGTGGGGCCTCTGAGCACAACCGGCCCTCTCCCACTGGAAGACCTCCCCGGCTGCCTCCAAAGGCCGGTTTGCAAACACTCCCGCCCTCTGTTCATGCCAGGCACGCACAATGCTCCCAAGCCCGGGAGAAAAGCGCTTCGTGGTGGTGCTCTCTCCGGGCCCTTGCCCCTGAGCCTGGGGGCAATGCAGGGGGAACACACTCCCAGGCCAAGGCAGAACGACATGCACACGTCTGTTCCTGCCCCCTGCACTGGCAGAGAGCTCGGGGGAGCCAGAGTCTTTCAGGCAGGTGCTGGGCTGGCGGCCTGTGTGGGAAGGGGCAGAGCCGACCTAGGGGCAAGTTGGGCCTCTTGCTCTCCCTGCTGCCCTGAGGCTGCTGGGCCAAAGAGGTCTTGGGCATCCAGCCCCTTGCTGGTCCCTTCCCTCTGACGAGGCCCTCTGAGCTCCAGCTCCTTGCAGTGTGGAGACAGCCCCTGCCAGCAACCTCCTCTCCAAGGAGGCCTCAACCGAGGCCTAGGCCCAGGGGAAAGGCACCAGCGGGGATGAGCCTGGGGAGGCGCCCGGGCATGTCTGGACCCAGTCCCCGCAGCCTGCCCCTTGGTGGGGCAGTACCACCGAAGGCCAGGAAGGTCTGGGAAAGGCTGGCCAGGGGCAGGGGACCTGCTGGGTCCTGCCCCTGGCCTGTGAGGCCTCTGAGCACAACCGGCCCTCTCCCACTGGAAGACCTCCCCGGCTGCCTCCAAAGGCCGGTTTGCCAACACTCACGCCCAATGTTCCCACCAGGCGCGCACAATGCTCCCAAGCCAGGGAGAAAAGCGCTTCGGGGTGGTGCTCTCTCCCGGCCCTTTGAAGACTTCCCCGTCTGCCTCCAAATGCCGGTTTGCAAGAACTCCCTCCCGCTGACCCGCCAGCCGCACACAATGCTCCCAAGCCCGGGAGAAAAGCATTTTGGGGTGGTGCTCTCTCCGGGCCCTTGGAAGACCTCCCCGGCTGCCTACAAAGGCCGGTTTGCAAGCACTCATGTCCGCTGTTCCGGACAGCCGCGCACAATGCTCCCAATTCCGGGAGAAAAGTGCTTCGGGATGGTGCTCTCTCCGGGCCCTTGGAAGACCTCCCCGGCTGCCTCCAAAGGCCGGTTTGCAAGCACTCCTGCCCGCTGTTCCCGCCAGCCTCGCACAATGCTCCCAAGACCAGGAGAAAAGCGCTTCGGGGTGGTGTTCTCTCCGTGCCCATGGAGGACCTCCCTGGCTGCCCCCAAAGGCCGGTTTGCAAGCACTCCCACTCGCTGTTCCCGCCAGCCACGCACAATCCTCCAAAACCCCGGAGAAAAGCGCTTCGGGGTGCTGTTCTCTCCTTCCCCATGGAAGACCTCCCGGGGTGCCCCCAAAGGCCGGTTTGGAAGCACTCCCACTCGCTGTTCCCGCCATTCGCGCAAATGTTCCAAGCCCGGGAGAAAAGCGCTTCTGGGTGGTGCTCTCTCCTGGCCCTTGGAAGACCTCTCCGGCTGCCTCCAAAGGCCGGTTTGCAAGCACTCCCGCCCGCTGTTCCCACCAGCCACGCACAATGCTCCCAAGCCTGGGAGAAAAGCATTTTGGGGTGGTGCTCTCTACAGGCCCTTGGAAGACCTCCCCGGCTGCCTCCAAAGGCCAGTTTGCAAGCACTCCTGCCTGCTGTTCCCGCCAGCCGCGCACAATGCTCCCAAGCACGGGAGAAAAGCGCTTCAGGGTGGTGCTCTCTCCGGGCACTTTCAAGACCTCCCCGGCTGCCTCCAAAGGCACGTTTGTAAGTACTCATTCCCGCTGCTTCCGTCAGCCACGCACAATGCTCCCAAGCCCGGGAGAAAAGCATTTTGGGGTGGTGATCAGTCCGGGCCCTTGGAAGACCTCCCCGGCTGCCCCAAAAGGCCGGTTTGGAAGCACTCCCACTCGCTGTTCCCGCCATCCGCGCAAATGTTCCAAGCCCGGGAGAAAAGCGCTTCGGGGTGGTGCTCTCTACAGGCCCTTGGAAGACCTCCCCGGCTGCCTCCAAAGGCCGGTTTGCAAGCACTCATGCCCGTTGTTCCCACCAGGCGCGCACAATGCTCCCAAGCCCGGGAGAAAAGCATTTTGGGGTGGTGCTCATTCCGGGCCCTTGGAAGACCTCCCCGGCTGCCTCCAAAGGCCAGTTTGCAAGCACTCCTGCCTGCTGTTCCGGCCAGCCGCGCACAATGCTCCCAAGCCCGGGAGAAAAGCGCTTCGGGGTGGTGCTCTCTCCGGGCACTTTCAAGACCTCCCCGGCTGCCTCCAAAGGCAGGTTTGTAAGTACTCATTCCCGCTGCTTCCGCCAGCCACGCACAATGCTCCCAAGCCCGGGAGAAAAGCATTTTGGGGTGGTGCTCTCTCCGGGCCCTTGGAAGACCTCCCCGGCTGCCTCCAAAGGACAGTTTGCAAGCACTCATGTCCGCTGTTCCCGACAGCCGCGCACATTGCTCCCAAGCCCGGGATAAAAGCATTTTGGGGTGGTGATCAGTCCGGGCCCTTGGAAGACCTCCCCGGCTGCCTCCAAAGGACAGTTTGCAAGCACTCATGCCCGCTGTTCCCGCCAGCCGTGCACAATGCTCCCAAGACCGTGAGAAAAGCGCTTCGGGGTGGTGTTCTCTCCGGGACCATGGAGGACGTCCCCGGCTGCCCCCAAAGGCCGGTTTGCAAGCACTCCCACTCGCTGTTCCCGCCAGCCACGAACAATGTTCCAAAACCCCGGAGAAAAGCGCTTCGGGGTGGTGCTCTCTCAGGGCGCTTTGAAGACCTCCCCGGCTGCCTCCGATGGCCAGTATGCAAACACTCATGCCCGCTGTTCCCACCAGCCGTGCACAATGCTCCCAAGCACGGGAGAAAAGCATTTTGGGGTGATGCTTACTCCTTGCCCTTGGAAGACCTCCGCGCCTGCCTCCAAAGGCCGGTTTGCAAGCACTCCTGCCTGCTGTTCCCGCCACCCGCGCACACTGCTCCCAAGCCCGGGAGAAAAGCGCATCGGGGTGGTGTTCTCTCCGGGCCCATGGAGGACCTCCCCGGCTGCCTCCAAAGGCCGGTTTGCAAGCGCTCCCTCCCACTGTTCCCAGCAGGCGTGCACAATGCTCCCAAGCCCGGGAGAAAAGCGCTTCAGGGTGGTGCTCTCTCCGGGCCCTTGCCACTGAGCCTGGGGGCAAGGCAGGGTGTCCACACTCCCAGGCCAAGGCAGAACCACATGCACACGTCTGATCTGCCGCCTGCACCGGCAGAGAGCTCGGCAGAGCCAGAGTCTGTCAGGCAGCTGCTGGGCTGGCCGCCTGTGTGGGAAGGGGCAGAGCCGACCTAGGGGCAAGTTGGGCCTCTTGCTCTCCCTGCTGCCCTGATGCTGCTGGGTCAAAGAGGTCTTGGGCATCCA
Organism: Dama dama; assembly: GCF_033118175.1. Classification (NCBI taxonomy): domain Eukaryota; kingdom Metazoa; phylum Chordata; class Mammalia; order Artiodactyla; family Cervidae; genus Dama; species Dama dama. The sequence continues at coordinate 2,298,404 of NW_026870900.1, forward strand.
GCCCCTTGCTGGTCCCTTCCCTCTGACGAGGCCCTCTGAGCTCCAGCACCTTGCAGTGTGGAGACAGCCCCTGCCAGCAACCTCCTCTCCAAGGAGGCCTAAACCGAGGCCTAGGCCCAAGGGAAAGGCACCAGCGGGGATGAGCCTGGGGAGGCGCCCGGGCATGTCTGGACCCAGTCCCCGCAGCCTGCCCCTTGGTGGGGCAGTACCCCCGGAGGCCAGGAAGGACTGGGAAAGGCTGGCCAGGGGCAGGGGACCTGCAGGGTCCTGCCCCTGGCCTGTGGGGCCTCTGAGCACATCCGGCCCTCTCCCGCTGGAAGACCTCTCCGGCTGCCTCCAAAGGCCGGTTTGCCAACACTCCCGCCCACTGTTCCCACCAGGCGCGCACAATGCTCCCAATCCCGGGAGAAAAGCGCTTTGGGGTGGTGCTCCCACCGGGCCCTTGCCCCTGAGCCTGGGGGCAATGCAGGGATTCCACACTCCCAGGCCAAGGCAGAACCACATGCACACGTCTGTTCCTGGCCCCTGCACCAGCAAAGAGCTCAGGGGAGCCAGAGTCTGTCAGGCAGCTGCTGGGCTGGCCGCCTGTGTGGGAAGGGGCAGAGCCGACCTAGGGGCAAGTTGGGCCTCTTGCTCTCCCTGCTGCCCTGAGGCTGCTGGGTCAAAGAGTTCTTGGGCATCCAGCCCTTTGCTGGTCCCTTCCCTCTGACGAGGCCCTCTGAGCTCCAGCACCTTGCAGTGTGGAAACAGCCCCTGCCAGCAACCTCCTCTCCAAGGAGGCCTAAACCGAGGCCTAGGCCCAGGGGAAAGGCACCAGCGGGGATGGGCCTGGGGAGGCGCCCGGGCGTGTCTGGACCGAGTCCCCGCAGCCTGCCCCTTGGTGGGGCAGTACCCCCGGAGGCCAGGAAGGTCTGGGAAAGGCTGGCCAGGGGCAGGGGACCTGCTGGGTCCTGACCCTCGCCTGTGGGGCCTCTGAGCACATCCGGCCCTCTCCCGCTGGAAGACCTCCCCGGCTGCCTCCAAAGGCCGGTTTGCCAACACTCCCGCCCACTGTTCCCACCAGGCGCGCACAATGCTCCCAAGCCCGGGAGAAAAGCGCTTCGGGGTGTTGCTCTCTCCGGGCCCTTGCCCCTGAGCCTGGGGGCCAGGCAGTGGGTCCACACTCCCAGACCAAGGCAGAACCACATGCACACGTCTGTTCCTGACCCCTGCACCGGCAGAGAGCTCGGGGGAGCCAGAGTCTGTCAGGCAGCTGCTGGGCTGGCCGCCTGTGTGGGAAGGGGCAAAGCCGACCTCGGGGCAAGTTGGGCCTCTTGCTCTCCCTGCTGCCCTGAGGCTGCTGGGCCAAAGAGTTCTTGGGCATCCAGCCCCTTGCTGGTCCCTTCCCGCTGACGAGGCCCACTGAGCTCCAGCACCTTGCAGTGTGGAGACAGCCCCTGCCAGCAACCTCCTCTCCAAGGAGGCCTCAATCGAGGCCTAGGCCCAGGGGAAAGGCACCAGCGGGGATGAGCCTGGGGAGGCGCCCGGCCATGTCTGGACCCAGTCCCCGCAGCCTGCCCCTTGGTGGGGCAGTATCCCCGGAGGCCAGGAAGTTCTGGGCAAGGCTGCCAAGGGCAGGGACACTGCTGGGTCCTGCCCCTGGCCTGTCGGGCCTCTGAGCACAACCGGCACTCTCCCACTGGAAGACCTCCCCGGCTGCCTCCAAAGGCCGGTTTGCAAGCACTCCAGCCCGCTGTTCCCGCCAGGACCGCACAATGCTCCCAAGCCCGGGAGAAAAGCGCTTCGGGCTGGTGCTCTCTCCGGGCCCTTGCCCCTGAGCCTGGGGGCCAGGCAGGGAAACACACTCCCAGGCCAAGGCAGAACGACATGCACACGTCTGTTCCTGCCCCCTACAGCGGCAGAGAGCTCGGGGGAGCCAGAGACTGCCAGGCTGCTGCTGGGCTGGCTGCCTGTGTGGAACGTGGCAGAGCCGACCTAGGGGCAAGTTGGGCCTCTTGCTCTCCCTGCTGCCCTGAGGCTGCTGGGTCAAAGAGGTCTTGGGCATCCAGCCCTTTGCTGGTCCCTTCCCTCGGACGAGGCCCTCTGAGCTCCAGCACCTTGCAGTGTGGAGACAGCCCCTGCCAGCAACCTCCTCTCCAAAGAGGCCTCAACCGAGGCCTACGCCCAGGGGAAAGGCACCAGCGGGGATGATCCTGGGGAGGCGCACGGACATGTCTGGACCCAGTCCCCGCAGCCTGCCCCTTGGTGGGGCAGTACCCCCGGAGGCCAGGAAGGTCTGGGCAAGGCTGGCCAGGGGCAGGGGCCCTGCTGGGTCCTGCCCCTGGCCTGTGGGGCCTCTGAGCACAACCGGCCCTCTCCCACTGGAAGACCTCCCCGGCTGCCTCCAAAGGCCGGTTTGCAAGCGCTCCCTCCCACTGTTCCCAGCAGGCGTGCACAATGCTCCCAAGCCCGGGAGAAAAGCGCTTCAGGGTGGTGCTCTCTCCGGGCCCTTGCCCCTGAGCCTGGGGGCAAGGCAGGGTGTCCACACTCCCAGGTCAAGGCAGAACCACATGCACACGTCTGATCTGCCCCCTGCACCGGCAGAGAGCTCGGCAGAGCCAGAGTCTGTCAGGCAGCTGCTGGGCTGGCCGCCTGTGTGGGAAGGGGCAGAGCCGACCTAGGGGCAAGTTGGGCCTCTTGCTCTCCCTGCTGCCCTGAGGCTGCTGGGCCAAAGAGGTCTTGGGCATCCAGCCCCTTGCTGGTCCCTTCCCTCTGACGAGGCCCTCTGAGCTCCAGCACCTTGCAGTGTGGAGACAGCCCCTGCCAGCAACCTCCTCTCCAAGGAGGCCTAAACCGAGGCCTAGGCCCAAGGGAAAGGCACCAGCGGGGATGAGCCTGGGGAGGCGCCCGGGCATGTGTGGACCCAGTCCCCGCAGCCTGCCCCTTGGTGGGACAGTACCCCCGGAGGCCAGGAAGGTCTGGGCAAAGCTGGCCAGGGGCAGGGGCCCTGCTGGGTCCTGCCCCTGGCCTATGGGGCCTCTGAGCACAACCGGCCCTCTCCCACTGGAAGACCTCCCCGGCTGCCTCGAAAGGACGGTTTGCAAGCGCTCCCTCCCACTGTTCCCAGCAGGCGTGCACAATGCTCCCAAGCCCGGGAGAAAAGCGCTTCAGGGTGGTGCTCTCTCCGGGCCCTTGCCCCTGAGCCTGGGGGCAAGGCAGGATGTCCACACTCCCAGGCCAAGGCAGAACCACATGCACACGTCTGATCTGCCCCCTGCACCGGCAGAGAGCTCGGCAGAGCCAGAGTCTGTCAGGCAGCTGCTGGGCTGGCCGCCTGTGTGGGAAGGGGCAGAGCCGACCTAGGGGCAAGTTGGGCCTCTTGCTCTCCCTGCTGCGCTGAGGCTGCTGGGCCAAAGAGGTCTTGGGCATCCAGCCCCTTGCTGGTCCCTTCCCTCTGACGAGGCCCTCTGAGCTCCAGCACCTTGCAGTATGGAGACAGCCCCTGCCAGCAACATCCTCTCCAAGGAGGCCTAAACCGAGGCCTAGGCCCAGGGGAAAGGCACCAGCGGGGATGAGCCGGGGAGGCGCCCGGGCATATCTGGACCCAGTTTCCACAGCCTGCCCCTTGGTGGTTCAGTACCCCCGGAGGCCAGGAAGGTCTGGGCAAGGCTGGCCAGGGGCAGGGGCCCTGCTGGGTCCTGCCCCTGGCCTGTGGGGCCTCTGAGCACAACCGGCCCTCTCCCACTGGAAGACCTCCCCGGCTGCCTCCAAAGGCCGGTTTGCAAGCGCTCCCGCCCACTGTTCCCAGCAGGCGTGCACAATGCTCCCAAGCCCGGGAGAAAAGTGCTTCAGGGTGGTGCTCTCTCCGGGCCCTTGCCCCTTAGCCTGGGGGCAAGGCAGGGTGTCCACACTCCCAGGCCAAGGCAGAACCACATGCACACGTCTGATCTGCCCCCTGCACCGGCAGAGAGCTCGGCAGAGCCAGAGTCTGTCAGGCAGCTGCTGGGCTGGCCGCCTGTGTGGGAAGGGGCAGAGCCGCCCTAGCGGCAAGTTGGGCCTCTTGCTCTCCCTGCTGCCCTGAGGCTGCTGGGCCAAAGAGGTCTTGGGCATCCAGCCCCTTGCTGGTCCCTTCCCTCTGACGAGGCCCTCTGAGCTCCAGCACCTTGCAGTGTGGAGACAGCCCCTGCCAGCAACCTCCTCTCCAAGGAGGCCTAAACCGAGGCCTAGGCCCAGGGGAAAGGCACCAGCGGGGATGAGCCTGGGGAGGCGCCCGGGCATGTCTGGACCCAGTCTCCGCAGCCTGCCCCTTGGTGGGGCTGTACCCCCGGAGGCAGGAAGGTCTGGGCAAGGCTGGCCAGGGGCAGGGGCCCTGCTGGGTTCTGCCCCTGGCCTGTGGGGCCTCTGAGCACAACCGGCCCTCTCCCGCTGGAAGACCTCCCCGGCTGCCTCCAAAGGCCGATTTGCCAACACTCCCGCTCGCTGTTCCCGCCAGGCACGCACAATGCTCCCAAGCCCGGGAGAAATGCGCTTCGGGGTGGTGCTCTCTCCGGGCCCTTGCCCCTGAGCCTGGGGGCCAGGCAGGGGGTCCACAATCCCAGGCCAAGGTAGAACCACATGCACACGTCTGTTCCTGCCCCCTCCACCGGCAGAGAGCTGGGGGAAGCCAGAGTCTGTCACACAGCTGCTGGGCTGGCGGCCTGTTGGGAAGGGGCAGAACCGACGTAGGGGCAAGTTAGGCCTCTTGCTCTCCCTGCTGCCCTGAGGCTGCTGGGCCAAAGAGGTCTTGGGCATCCAGCCCCTTGCTGGTCCCCTCCCTCTGACGAGGCCCTCTGAGCTCCAGCACCTGGCAGTGTGGAGACAGCCCCTGCCAGGAACCTCCTCTCCAAGGAGGCCTCTACCGAGGCCTAGGCCCAGGGGAAAGACACCAGCGGGGATGAGACTGGGGAGGCGCCCGGGCATGTCTGGACCCAGTCCCCGCAGCGTCCCCTTGGTGGGGCAGTACCCGCGGAGGCCAGGAAGGTCGGGGCAAGGCTGGCCAGGGGCACGGGCCCTGCTGGGTCCTGCCCCTGGCCTGTGGGGCCTCTGAGCACAACGGGCCCTCTCCCACTGGAAGACCTCCCCGGCTGCCTCCAAAGGCTGGTTTGCAAGCACTCCCGCCCACTGTTCCCACCAGGCGCACACAATGCTCCCAAGCCCGGGAGAAAAGCACTTCGGGGTGGTTTTCTCTCCGGGCCCTTGCCCCTGAGCCTGGGGGCCAGGCAGGGGGTCCACACTCCCAGGCCAAGGCAGAACCACATGCACACGTCTGTTCCTTCCCCCTGCACCGGCAGAGAGCTTGGGGGAGCCAGAGTCTGTCAGGCAGCTGCTGGGCTGGCCCCCTGTGTGGGAAAGGGCAGAGCCGACGTAGGGGCAAGTTGGGCCTCTTGCTCTCCCTGCTGCCCTGAGGCTGCTGGGCCAAAGAGTTCTTGAGCATCCAGCCCCTTGCTGATCCCTTCCCTCTGACGAGGCCCTCTGAGCTCCAGCACCTTGCAGTGTGGAGACAGCCCCTGCCAGCAACCTCCTTTCCAAGGAGGCCTCACCCGAGGCCTAGGCACAGGGGAAAGGCAACAGCGGGATGAGCCTGGGGAGGCGCCCCGGCATGTCTGTACCCAGTCCCCGCAGCCTGCTCCTTGGTGGGACAGTACCCCAAAAGGCCAGGAATGTCTGGGCTAGGCTGGCCAGTGGCAGGGGCCCTGCTGGGTTCTGCCCCTGGCCTGTGGGGCCTCTGAGCACAAGCGGCCCTCTCCCGCTGGAAACCTCCCCGGCTGCCTCCAAAGGCCGCTTTGCCAACACTCCCGCCCGTTGTTCCCGCCAGGTACGCACAGTGCTTCCAAGCTGGGAGAAAAGCGCTTCGGGGTGGTGCTCTCTCCGGGCCCTTGCCCCTGAGCCTGGGGGCCAGGCAGGGGATCCACACACCCAGGCCAAGGCAGAACCACATGCACACGTCTGTTCCTGCCCCCTCCACCGGCAGAGAGCTGGGGGAAGGCAGAATCTGTCAGGCAGCTGCTGGGCTGGCGGCCTGTGTGGGAAGGGGCAGAACCGACCAAGGGGCAAGTTAGGCCTCTTGCTCTCCCTGCTGCCCTGAGGCTGCTGGGCCAAAGAGGTCTTGGGCATCCAGCCCCTTGCTGGTCCCCTCCCTCTGACGAGGCCCTCTGAGCTCCAGCACCTGGCAGTGTGGAGACAGCCCCTGCCAGCAACCTCCTCTCCAAGGAGGCCTCTACCGAGGCCTAGGCCCAGGGGAAAGGCACCAGCGGGGATGAGACTGGGGAGGCGCCCGGGCATGTCTGGACCCAGTTCCCGCAGCGTCCTCTTGGTGGGGCAGTACCCCCGGAGGCCAGGAAGGTCGGGGCAAGGCTGGCCAGGGGCACGGGCCCTGCTGGGTCCTGCCCCTGGCCTGTGGGGCCTCTGAGCACAACCGGCCCTCTCCCACGGGAAGACCTCCCCGGCTGCCTCCAAAGGCTGGTTTGCAAGCACTCCCGCCCACTGTTCCCACCAGGCGCGCACAATGCTCCCAAGCCCGGGAGAAAAGCACTTCGGGGTGGTTCTCTCTCCGGGCCCTTGCCCCTGAGCCTGGGGGCCAGGCAGGGGGTCCACACTCCCAGGCCAAGGCAGAACCACATGCACACGTCTGTTCCTTCCCCCTGCACCGGCAGAGAGCTCGGGGGAGCCAGAGTCTGTCAGGCAGCTGCTGGGCTGGCCCCCTGTGTGGGAAGGGGCAGAGTCGACGTAGGGGCAAGTTGGGCCTCTTGCTCTCCCTGCTGCCCTGAGGCTGCTGGGCCAAAGAGTTCTTGGGCATCCAGCCCCTTGCTGGTCCCTTCCCTCTGACGAGGCCCTCTGAGCTCCAGCACCTTGCAGTGTGGAGACAACCCCTGCCAGCAACCTCCTCTGCAACGCGGCCTCAACCGAGGCCTAGGCCCAGGGGAAAGGCACCAGCGGGGATGAGCCTGGGGAGGCGCCAGGGCATGTCTGGACCCAGTCCCCGCAGCCTGCCCCTTGGTGGGGCTGTACCCCCGGAGGCAGGAAGGTCTGGGCAAGGCTGGCCAGGGGCAGGGGCCCTGCTGGGTTCTGCCCCTGGCCTGTGGGGCCTCTGAGCACAACCGGCCCGCTCCCACTGGAAGACATCCCCGGCTGCCTCCAAAGGCCGGTTTTCAAGCACTCCCGCCCACTGTTCCCAGCAGGCGCGCACAATGCTCCCAAGCCCGGGAGAAAAGCGCTTCGGGGTGGTGCTCTCTCCGGGCCCTTGCCCCTGAGCCTGGGGGCCAGGCAGGGGATCCACACTCCCAGGCCAAGGCAGAACCACATGCACACGTCTGTTCCTGCCCCCTCCACCTGCAGAGAGCTGGGGGGAGCCAGAGTCTGTCAGGCAGCTGCTGGGCTGGCCGCCTGTGTGGGAAGGGGCAGAGCCGCCCTAGGGGCAAGTTGGGCCTCTTGCTCTCCCTGCTGCCCTGAGGCTGCTGGGCCAAAGAGGTCTTGGGACTCCAGCCCCTTGCTGGTCCCTTCCCTCTGAGGAGGCCCTCTGAGCTCCAGCACCTTGCAGTGTGGAGACAGCCCCTGCCAGCAATCTCCTCTCCAAGGAGGCCTCAACCGAGGCCTAGGCCCAGGGGAAAGGCACCAGCGGGGATGAGCCAGTGGAGGCGCCCGGGCATGTCTGGACCCAGTCCCCGCAGCCTGCCCCTTGGTGGGGCAGTACCCCCGGAGGCCAGGAAGATCTGGGGAAGGCTGGCCAGGGGCAGGGGCCCTGCTGGGTCCTGCCCATGGCCTGTGGGGCCTCTGAGCACAACCGGCCCTCTCCCGCTGGAAGACCTCCCCGGCTGCCTCCAAAGGCCGATTTGCCAACACTCCCGCCCACTGTTCCCGCCAGGCACGCACAATGCTCCCAAGCCCGGGAGAAAAGCGCTTCGGGGTGGTGCTCTCTCCGGGCCCTTGCCCCTGAGCCTGGGGGCCAGGCAGGGTGTCCACACTCCCAGGCCAAGGCAGAACCACATGCACACGTCTGTTCCTTCCCCCTGCACCGGCAGAGAGCTCGTGGGAGCCAGAGTCTGTCAGGCAGCTGCTGGGCTGGCCGCCTGTGTGGGAAGGGGCAGAGCCGACGTAGGGGTAAGTTGGGCCTCTTGCTCTCCCTGCTGCCCTGAGGCTGCTGGGCCAAAGAGTTCTTGGGCATCCAGCCCATTGCTGGTTCCTTCCCGCTGACGTGGCCCTCTGAGCTCCAGCACCTTGCAGTGTGGAGACAGCCCCTGCCAGCAACCTCCTCTCCAAGGAGGCCTCAACCGAGGCCTAGGCCCAGGGGAAAGGCACCAGCGGGGATGAGCCTGGGGAGGCGCCAGGGCATGTCTGGACCCAGTCCCCGCAGCCTGCCCCTTGGTGGGGCTGTACCCCCGGAGGCAGGAAGGTCTGGGCAAGGCTGGCCAGGGGCAGGGGCCCTGCTGGGTTCTGCCCCTGGCCTGTGGGGCCTCTGAGCACAACCGGCCCTCTCCCACTGGAAAACATCCCCGGCTGCCTCCAAAGGCCGGTTTGCAAGCGCTCCCTCCCACTGTACCCAGCAGGCGCGCACAATGCTCCCAAGCCCGGGAGAAAAGCGCTTCGGGGTGGTGCTCTCTCCGGGCCCTTGCCCCTGAGCCTGGGGGCCAGGCAGGGGGTCCACAATCCCAGGCCAAGGCAGAACCACATGCACACGTCTGTTCCTGCCCCTGGACCGGCAGAGAGCTGGGGGGAGCCAGAGTCTGTCAGGCAGCTGCTGGGCTGGCCGTCTGTGTGGGAAGGGGCAGAGCCGACCTAGGGGCAAGTTGGGCCTCTTACTCTGCCTGCTGCCCTGAGGCTGCTGGGCCAAAGAAGTCTTGAGCATCCAGCCCCTTGCTGGTCCCTTCCCTCTGACGAGGCCCTCTGAGCTCCAGCACCTTGCAGTGTGGAGACAGCCCCTGCCAGCAACCTCCTTTCCAAGGAGGCCTCACCCGAGGCCTAGGCCCAGGGGAAAGGCACCAGCGGGGATGAGCCTGGGGAGGCGCCCCGGCATGTCTGTACCCAGTCCCCGCAGCCTGCTCCTTGGTGGGACAGTACCCCAAAAGGCCAGGAATGTCTGGGCTAGGCTGGCCAGTGCCAGGGGCCCTGCTGGGTTCTGCCCCTGGCCTGTGGGACCTCTGAGCACAAGCGGCCCTCTCCCGCTGGAAACCTCCCCGGCTGCCTCCAAAGGCCGGTTTGCCAACACTCCCGCCCGTTGTTCCCGCCAGGCACGCACAGTGCTTCCAAGCCCGGGAGAAAAGCGCTTCGGGGTGGTGCTCTCTCCGGGCCCTTGCCCCTGAGCCTGGGGGCCAGGCAGGGGATCCACACTCCCAGGCCAAGGCAGAACCACATGCACACGTCTGTTCCTGCCCCCTCCACCGGCAGAGAGCTGGGGGAAGCCAGAGTCTGTCAGGCAGCTGCTGGGCTGGCCGCCTGTGTGGGAAGGGGCAGAACCGACCTAGGGGCAAGTTAGGCCTCTTGCTCTCCCTGCTGCCCTGAGGCTGCTGGGCCAAAGAGGTCTTGGGCATCCTGCCCCTTGCTGGTCCCCTCCCTCTGACGAGGCCCTCTGAGCTCCAGCACCTGGCAGTGTGGAGACAGCCCCTGCCAGCAACCTCCTCTCCAAGGAGGCCTCTACCGAGGCCTAGGCCCAAGGGAAAGGCACCAGCGGGGATGAGACTGGGGAGGCGCCCGGGCATGTCTGGACCCAGTCCCCGCAGCGTCCCCTTGGTGGGGCAGTACCCCCGGAGGCCAGGAAGGTCGGGGCAAGGCTGGCCAGGGGCACGGGCCCTGCTGGGTCCTGCCCCTGGCCTGTGGAGCCTCTGAGCACAACCGGCCCTCTTCCACTGGAAGACCTCCCCGGCTGCCTCCAAAGGCTTGTTTGCAAGCACTCCCGCCCACTGTTCCCACCAGGCGCGCACAATGCTCCCAAGCCCGGGAGAAAAGCACTTCGGGGTGGTGCTCTCTCCGGGCCCTTGCCCCTGAGCCTGGGGGCCAGGCAGGGGGTCCACACTCCCAGGCCAAGGCAGAACCACATGCACACGTCTGTTCCTTCCCCCTGCACCGGCAGAGAGCTCGGGGGAGCCAGAGTCTGTCAGGCAGCTGCTGGGCTGGCCGCCTGTCTGGGAAGGGGCATAGCCGACCTAGGGGCAAGTTGGGCCTCTTGCTCTCCCTGCTGCCCTGAGGCTGCTGGGCCAAAGAGTTCTTTGGCATCCAGCCCCTTGCTGGTCCCTTACCTCTGACGAGGCCCTCTGAGCTCCAGCACCTTGCAGTGTGGAGACAGCCCCTGCCAGCAACCTCCTCTCCAAGGAGGTCTCAACCGAGGCATAGGCCCAGGGGAAAGGCACCAGCGGGGATGAGAATGGGGAGGCGCCCGGGCATGTCTGGACCCAGGCCCCACAGCCTGCCCCTTGGTGGGCAGTACCCCCGGAGGCCAGGAAGTTCTGGGCAAGGCTGGCCAGGGACAGGGGCTCTGCTGTGTACTGCCCCTGGCCTGTGGGTCCTCTGAGCACAACCGGCCCTCTCCCGCTGGAAGACTTCCCCGGCTGCCTCCAAAGGCCGGTTTGCCAACACTCCCGCCCGCTGTTCCCGCCAGGAACGCACAATGCTCCCAAGCCCGGGAGAAAAGCACTTCGGGGTGGTGCTCTCTCCGGGCCCTTGCCACTGATCCTGGGGCCAGGCAGGTGATCCACACTCCCAGGCAAAGGCAGAACCACATGCACACGTCTGTTCCTGCCCCCTGCACCGGCAGAGAGCTCGGGGGAGCCAGAGTCTGTCAGGCAGCTGCTGGGCTGGCCGCCTGTGTGGGAAGGGGCAGAGCCAACCGAGGGGCAAGTTGGGCCTCATGCTCTCCCTGCTGCCCTGAGGCTGCTGGGCCAAAGAGGTCTTGGGCCTCCAGCCCCTTGCTGGTCCCTTCCCTCTGACAAGGCCCTCTGAGCTCCAGCACCTTGCAGTGTGGAGACAGCCCCTGCCAGCAACCTCCTCTCCAAGGAGGCCTCACCTGAGGCCTAGGCCCTGGGGAAAGGACCCAGCAGGAATTAGCCTGGGGAGGTGCCCGGGCATGTCTGGACCCAGTCCCCGCAGCCTGCCCCTTGGTGGGACAGTACCCCCAAAGGCCAGGAAGGTCTGGGCAAGGCTGGCCAGGGGCAGTGGCCCTGCTGGGTCCTGCCACTGGGCTGTGGGTCCTCTGAGCACAACCGGCCCTCTCCCGCTGGAAGACCTCCCCGTCTGCCTCCAAAGGCCGGTTTGCAAGCGCTCCCGCCCACTGTTCCCAGCAGGCATGCACAATGCTCCCAAGCCCGGGAGAAAAGTGTTTCAAGGTGGTGCTCTCTCCGGGACCTTGCCCCTGAGCCTGGGGGCAAGGCAGGGTGTCCACACTCCCAGGCCAAGGCAGAACCACATGCACACGTCTGATCTGCCCCCTGCACCGGCAGAGAGCTCGGCAGAGCCAGAGTCTGTCAGGCAGCTGCTGGGCTGGCCGCCTGTGTGGGAAGGGGCAGAGCCGACCTAGGGGCAAGTTGGGCCTCTTGCTCTCCCTGCTGCCCTGAGGCTGCTGGGCCAAAGAGGTCTTGGGCATCCAGCCCCTTGCTGGTCCCTTCCCTCTGACGAGGCCCTCTGAGCTCCAGCACCTTGCAGTGTGGAGACAGCCCCTGCCAGCAACCTCCTCTCCAAGGAGGTATCAACCGAGACCTAGGCCCAGGGGAAAGGCCCCAGCGGGGATGAGCCAGGGGAGGCGCCCGGGCATGTCTGGACCCAGTCCCCGCAGCCTGCCCCTTGGTGGCGCAGTACCCCTGGAGGCCAGGAAGGTCTGGGCAAGGCTGGCCAGGGGCAGGGGCCCTGCTGGGTCCTGCCCCTGGCCTGTGGGGCCTCTGAGCACAACCGGCCCTCTCCCACTGGAAGACCTCCCCGGCTGCCTCCAAAGGCCGGTTTGCAAAAACTCCCGCCCACTGTTCACGCCAGGCACGCACAATGCTCCCAAGCCTGGGAGAAAAGCGCTTCGGGGTGGTGCTCTCTCCGGGCCCTTGCCCCTGAGCCTGGGGGCCAGGCAGGGGGAACACACTCCCAGGCCAAGGCAGAACCATATGCACACGTCTGTTCCTGCCCCCTGCACCGGCAGAGAGCTCGGGGGAGCCAGTGTCTGTCAGGCAGCTGCTGGGCTGGCGGCCTGTGTGGGATGGGGCAGAGCCGACCTAGGGGCAAGTTGGGCCTCTTCCTCTCCCTGCTGCCCTGAGGCTGCTGGGCCAAAGAGGTCTTGGGCATCCAGCCCCTTGCTGGTCCCTTCCCTCTGACGAGGCCCTCTGAGCTCCAGCACCTTGCAGTGTGGAGACAGCCCCTGCCAGCAACCTCCTCTCCAAGGAGGCCTCAACCGAGCTCTAGGCCCAGGGGAAAGGCACCAGCGGGGATGAGCCTGGGAAGGCGCCCGATCATGTCTGGACCCAGACCCCTCAGCCTGCCCCTTGGTGGTGCAGTACCCCCGGAGGCCAGGAAGATCTGGGCAGGCTGGCCAGGGGCAGGGGCCCTGCTGGGTCCTGCCCCTGGCCTGTGGGGCCTCTGAGCACAACCGGCCCTCTCTCGCTGGAAGACATCCCCGGCTGCCTCCAATGGCCGGTTTGCAAGCCCTCATGCCCGCTGTTCCCACCAGTCGCGCACAATGCTCCCTAGCCCGGGAGAAAAGCATTTTTGGGTGGTGCTCACTCCGGACCCTTGGAAGACCTCCCTGGCTGCCTCCAAGGCCGGTTTGCAAGCACTTCTGCCTGCTGTTCCCGCCACACGCGCACAATGCTCCCAAGCCCGGGAGAAAAGCGTTTCGGGGTGGTGTTCTCTCTGGGCCCAAGAAAGACCTCCCGGGCTGCCCCCAAAGGCCGGTTTGCAAGCACTCCCACTCGCTGTTCCCGCCATCCTTGCAAATGCTCCAAGCCCGGGAGAAAAGCGCTTCGGGGTGATGCTCTCTCCCGGCCCTTGGAAGACCTCCCCGGCTGCCTCCAAAGGCCGGGTTGCAAGCACTCAATCCCGCTGTTCCCGCCAGCCGCGCACAATGCTCCCAAGCCCGGGAGAAAAGCGCTTCGGGGTGGTGCTCTCTCCCGGCCCTTGGAAGACCTCCCCGGCTGCCTCCAAAGGCTGGGTTTCAAGAACTCCCTCCCGCTGACCCGCCAGCCGCACACAATGCTCCCAAGCCCGGGAGAAAAGCATTTTGGAGTGGTGCTCTCTCCGGGCCCTTGGAAGACCTCCCCGGCTGCCTACAAAGGCCGGTTTGCAAGCACTCATGTCCGCTGTTCCCGACAGCCGCGCACAATGCTCCCAATTCCGGGAGAAAAGTGCTTCGGGATGGTGCTCTCTCCGGGCCCTTGGAAGACCTCCCCGGCTGCCTCCAAAGGCCGGTTTGCAAGCACTCCCGCCCGCTGTTCCCGCCAGCCTCGCACAATGCTTCCAAGACCGGGAGAAAAGTGCTTTGGCGTGGTGCTCTCTCCGGGCCCTTGGAAGACCTCCCAGGCTGGCCCCAAAGGCCGGTTTGCAAGCACTCCCACTCGCTGTCCCGCCAGCCACGCACAATCCTCCAAAACCCCGGAGAAAAGCGCTTCGGGGTGGTGTTCTCTCCGTGCCCATGGAAGACCTCCCGGGGTGCCCCCAAAGGCCGGTTTGGAAGCACTCCCACTCGCTGTTTCCGCCATCCGCGCAAATGTTCCAAGCCCGGGAGAAAAGCGCTTCTGGGTGGTGCTCTCTCCAGGCCCTTGGAAGACCTCCCCGGCTGCCTCCAAAGGCCGGTTTGCAAGCACTCCCGCCCGCTGTTCCCACCAGCCACGCACAATGCTCCCAAGCCCGGGAGAAAAGCATTTTGGGGTGGTGCTCACACCGGGCCCTGGAAGACCTCCCCGGCTGCCTCCAAAGGACGGTTTTCAAGCACTCCTGCCTGCTGTTCCCGCCAGCCGCGCACAATGCTCCCAAGCCCGGGAGAAAAGCGCTTCAGGGTGGTGCTCTCTCCGGGCACTTTCAAGACCTCCCCGGCTGCCTCCAAAGGCAGGTTTGTAAGTACTCATTCCCGCTGCTTCCGCCAGCCACGCACAATGCTCCCAAGACCGGGAGAAAAGCATTTTGGGGTGGTGCTCACTCCGGGCCCTTGGAAGACCACCCCAGCTGCCTCAAAAGGCCGGTTTGCAAGCACTCAGGCCCGCTGTTCCCGCCAGCCGCGTACAATGCTCCCTAGCCCGGGAGAAAAGCATTTTGGTGTGGTGCTCACTCCGGGCCCTTGAAAGACCTGCCCAGCTGCCTCCAAAGTCCGGTTTGCAAGAACTCATGCCCGCTGTTCCCGCCAGCCGCGCACAATGCTCCCAAGACCGGGAGAAATGCGCTTCGGGGTGGTGTTCTCTCCGTGCCCATGGAGGACCTCCCCGGCTGCCCCCAAAGGCCGGTTTGCAATCACTCCCACTCACTGTTCCGGCCAGCCACGCACATGCTCCAAAACACAGGAGAGAAGCGCTTTGGAGTGGTGCTCTCTCCCGGCCCTTGGAAGACTTCCCCGGCTGCCTCCAAAGGCCGGTTTGCAAGAACTCCCTCCCGCTGTCCCGCCAGCCGCACACAATGCTCCCAATCACCAATCAAGGAGAAAAGCGCTTCGGGGTGGTGCTCTCTCAGGGCCCTTTGAAGACCTCCCCGGCTGCCTCCAATGGCCGGTATGCAAGCACTCATGCCCGCTGTTCCCACCAGCCGTGTACAATGCTCCCAAGCACGGGAGAAAAGCATTTTGGGGTGGTGCTCACTCCTTGCCCTTGGAAGACCTCCGCGCCTGTCTCCAAAGGCCGGTTTGTAAGCACTCCTGCCTGCTGTTCCCGCCACCCGCGCACACTGCTCCCAAGCCCCTGAGAAAAGCGCATCGGGGTGGTGTTCTCTCCGGGCCCATGGAGGACCTCCCCGGCTGCCCCCAAAGGCCGGTTTGCAAGCATTCCCACTAGCTGTTCCCTCCAGCCATGCAAATGTTCCCAAGCCGGGGGGAAAAGCATTTTGGGGTGGTGCTCTCTCCGGGCCCTTGCCCCTGAGCCTGGGGGCCAGGCAGGGGGTGCACACTCCCAGGACAAGGCAGAACGACATGCACACGTCTGTTCCTGCCCCCTACACCGGCAGAGAGCTCAGGGGAGCCAGAGTCTGTCAGGCAGCTGCTGGGCTGGCCGCCTGTGTGGGAAGGGGCAGAGCCGACCTAGGGGCAAGTTGGGCCTCTTGCTCTCCCTGCTGCCCTGAGGCTGCTGGGTCAAAGAGGTCTTGGGCATCCAGCCCTTTGCTGGTCCCTTCCCTCTGACGAGGCCCTCTGAGCTCCAGCACCTTGCAGTGTGGAAACAGCCCCTGCCAGCAACCTCCTCTCCAAGGAGGCCTAAACCGAGGCCAGGGCCCAGGGGAAAGGCACCAGCGGGGATGGGCCTGGGGAGGCGCCCGGGCGTGTCTGTACCGAGTCCCCGCATCCTGCCCCTTGGTGGGGCAGTACCCCCGGAGGCCAGGAAGGTCTGGGAAAGGCTGGCCAGGGGCAGGGGACCTGCTGGGTCCTGACCCTGGCCTGTGGGGCCTCTGAGCACATCCGGCCCTCTCCCGCTGGAAGACCTCCCCGGCTGCCTCCAAAGGCCGGTTTGCCAACACTCACGCCCACTGTTCCCACCAGGCGCGCACAATGCTCCCAAGACCTGGAGAAAAGCGCTTCGGGGTGGTGCTCTCACCGGGCCCTTGCCCCTGAGCCTGGGGGCAATGCAGGGGGAACACACTCCCAGGCCAAGGCAGAACCACATGCACACGTCTGTTCCTGCCCCCTGCACCGGCAGAAAGCTAGGGGAGCCAGAGTCTGTCAGGCAGCTGCTGGGCTGGCCGCCTGTGTGGGAAGGGGCAGAGCCGACCTAGGGGCAAGTTGGGCCTCTTGCTCTCCCTGCTGCCCTGAGGCTGCTGGGCCAAAGAGGTCTTGGGCATCCAGCCCCTTGCTGGTCCCTTCCCTCTGACGAGGCCCTCTGAGCTCCAGCACCTTGCAGTGTGGAGACAGCCCCTGCCAGCAACCTCCTCTCCAAGAGGCCTCAACCGAGGCCTAGGCCCAGGGGAAAGGCACCAGCGGGGATGAGCCTGGGGAGGCGCCCGGGCATGTCTGGACCCAGTCCCCGCAGCCTGCCCCTTGGTGGGGCAGTACCCCCGGAGGCCAGGAAGGTCTGGGCAAGGCTGGCCAGGGGCAGGCGCCCTACTGAGTCCTGCCCCTGGCCTCTGGGGCCTCTGAGCACAACCGGCACTCTCCCACTGGAAGACCTCCCCGGCTGCCTCCAAAGGCCGGTTTGCAACACTCCCGCCCGCTGTTCCCGCCAGGCCCGCACAATGCTCCCAAGCCCGGGAGAAAAGCGCTTCGGGCTGGTGCTCTCTCCGGGCCCTTGCCCCTGAGCCTGGGGGCCAGGCAGGGAAACACACTCCCAGGCCAAGGCAGAACGACATGCACACGTCTGTTCCTGCCCCCTACAGCGGCAGAGAGCTCGGGGGAGCCAGAGACTGCCAGGCTGCTGCTGGGCTGGCTGCTTGTGTGGGACGTGGCAGAGCCGACCTAGGGGCAAGTTGGGCCTCTTGCTCTCCCTGCTGCCCTGAGGCTGCTGGGTCAAAGAGGTGTTGGGCATCCAGCCCTTTGCTGGTCCCTTCCCTCTGATGAGGCCCTCTGAGCTCCAGCACCTTGCAGTGTGGAGACAGCCCCTGCCAGCAACCTCCTCTCCAAAGAGGCCTCAACCGAGGCCTACGCCCAGGGGAAAGGCACCAGCGGGGATGATCCTGGGGAGGCGCACGGACATGTCTGGACCCAGTCCCCGCAGCCTGCCCCTTGGTGCGGCAGTACCCCCGGAGGCCAGGAAGGTCTGGGCAAGGCTGGCCAGGGGCAGGGGCCCTGCTGGGTCCTGCCCCTGGCCTGTGGGGCCTCTGAGCACAACCGGCCCTCTCCCACTGGAAGACCTCCCCGGCTGCCTCCAAAGGCCGGTTTGCAAGCGCTCCCTCCCACTGTTCCCAGCAGGCGTGCACAATGCTCCCAAGCCCGGGAGAAAAGCGCTTCAGGGTGGTGCTCTCTCCGGGCCCTTGCCCCTGAGCCTGGGGGCAAGGCAGGGTGTCCACACTCCCAGGCCAAGGCAGAACCACATGCACACGTCTGATCTGCCCCCTGCACCGGCAGAGAGCTCGGCAGAGCCAGAGTCTGTCAGGCAGCTGCTGGGCTGGCCGCCTGTGTGGGAAGGGGCAGAGCCGACCTAGGGGCAAGTTGGGCCTCTTGCTCTCCCTGCTGCCCTGAAGCTGCTGGGCCAAAGAGTTCTTGGGCATCCAGCCCGTTGCTGGTCCCTTCCCTCTGACGAGGCCCTCTGAGCTCCAGCACCTTGCAGTGTGGAGAGAGCCCCTGCCAGCAACCTCCTCTCCAAGGAGGCCTCAACCGAGGCCTAGGCCCAGGGGATTGGCACCAGCGGGGATGAGACTGGGGAGGCGCACGGGCATGTCTGGACCCAGACCCCGCAGCCTGCCCCTTGGTGGGGCAGTACCCCCGGAGGCCAGGAAGGTCTGGGCAAGGCTGGCCAGGGGCAGGGGCCCTGCTGGGTCCTGCCTCTGGCTTGTGGGGCCTCTGAGCACATCCGGCCCTCTCCCACTGGAAGACCTCCCCGGCTGCCTCCAAAGGCCGGTTTGCAAACACTCCCGCCCGCTGTTCACGCCAGGCACGCACAATGCTCCCAAGCCCGGGAGAAAAGCGCTTCAGGGTGGTGTTCTCTCCGGGCCCTTGCCCCTGAGCCTGGGGGACAGACAGGGGGAACACACTCCCAGGCCAAGGAAGAACCACATGCACACGTCTGTTCCTGCCCCCTGCACCGGCAGAGATCTCGGGGGAGCCAGAGTCTGTCAGGCAGCTGCTGGGCTGGCGGCCTGTGTGGGAAGTGGCAGAGCCGACCTAGGGGCAAGTTGGGAGTCTTGTTCTCCCTGCTGCCCTGAGGCTGCTGGGTCAAAGAGGTCTTGCACATCCAGCGCCTTGCTGGTCCCTTCCCTCTGACGAGGCCCTCTGAGCTCCAGCACCTTGCAGTGTGGAGACAGCCCCTGCCAGCAACCTCCTCTCCAAGGAGGCCTCAACCGAGGCCTAGGCCCAGGGGAAAGGCACCAGCGGGGATGAGCCTGGGGAGGCGCCCGGGCATGTCTGGACCCAGTCCCCGCAGCCTGCCCCTTGGTGGGGCAGTACCCCCGGAGGCCAGGAAGGTCTGGGCAAGGCTGGCCAGGGGCAATGGCCCTGCTGCGGCCTGCCCCTGGCCTGTGGGGCCTCTGAGCACAACCGGCCCTCTCCCACTGGAAGACCTCCCCGGCCGCCTCCAAAGGCCGGTTTGCAAGCGCTCCCGCCCACTGTTCCCAGCAGGCATGCACAATGCTCCCAAGCCCGGGAGAAAAGTGCTTCAGGGTGGTGCTCTCTCCGGGCCCTTGCCCCTGAGCCTGGGGGCAAGGCAGGGGGTCCACACTCCCAGGCCAAGGCAGAACCACATGCACACGTCTGATCTGCCCCCTGCACCGGCAGAGAGCTCGGCAGAGCCAGAGTCTGTCAGGCAGCTGCTGGGCTGGACGCCTGTGTGGGAAGGGGCAGAGCCGCCCTAGCGGCAAGTTGGGCCTCTTGCTCTCCCTGCTGCCCTGAGGCTGCTGGGCCAAACAGGTCTTGGGCATCCAGCCCCTTGCTGGTCCCTTCCCTCTGACGAGGCCCTCTGAGCTCCAGCACCTTGCAGTGTGGAGACAGCCCCTGCCAGCAACCTCCTCTCCAAGGAGGCCTAAACCGAGGCCTAGGCCCAGGGGAAAGGCACCAGCGGGGATGAGCCTGGGGAGGCGCCCGGGCATGTCTGGACCCTGTCCCCGCAGCCTGCCCCTTGGTGGGGCAGTACCCCCGGAGGCCAGGAAGGACTGGGAAAGGCTGACCAGGGGCAGGGGACCTGCTTGGTCCTGCCCCTGGCCTGTGGGGCCTCTGAGCATATCCGGCCCTCTCCCGCTGGAAGACCTCCCCGGCTGCCTCCAAAGGCGGGTTTGCCAACACTCCCGCCCACTGTTCCCACCAGGTTCGCACAATGCTCCCAAGCCCGGGAGAAAAGCGCTTCGGGGTGGTGCTCTCACCGGGCCCTTGCCCCTGAGCCTGGGGCAATGCAGGGGGAACACACTCCCAGGCCAAGGCAGAACCACATGCACACGTCTGTTCCTGCCCCCTCCACCGGCAGAGAGCTCAGGGGAGCCAGAGTCTGTCAGGCAGCTGCTGGGCTGGCCGCCTGTGTGGGAAGGGGCAGAGCCGACCTAGGGGCAAGTTGGGCCTCTTGGTCTCCCTGCTGCCTTGAGGCTGCTGGGCAAAAGAGGTCTTGGGAATCCAGCCCCTTGCTGGTCCCTTTCCTCTGACGAGGCCCTCTGAGCTCCAGCACCTTGCAGTGTGGAGACAGCCCCTGCCAGCAACCTCCTCTGCAACGAGGCCTCAACCGAGGCCTAGGCCCAGGGGAAAGGCACCAGCGGGGATGAGCCTGGGGAGGCGCCAGGGCATGTCTGGACCCAGTCCCCGCAGCCTGCCAATTGGTGGGGCTGTACCCCAGGAGGCAGGAAGGTCTGGGCAAGGCTGCCAGGGGCAGGGGCCCTGCTGGGTTCTGCCCCTGGCCTGTGGGGCCTCTGCGCACAACCGGCCCTCTCCCCCTGGAAGACCTCCCCGGCTGCCTCCAAAGGCCGGTTTTCAAGCACTCCCGCCCACTGTTCCCAGCAGGCGCGCACAATGCTCCCAAGCCCGGGAGAAAAGCGCTTCGGGGTGGTGCTCTCTCCGGGCCCTTGCCCCTGAGCCTGGGGGCCAGGCAGGGGATCCACACTCCCAGGCCAAGGCAGAACCACATGCACACGTCTGTTCCTGCCCCCTCCACCGGCAGAGAGCTGGGGGGAACCAGAGTCTGTCAGGCAGCTGCTGGGCTGGCCGCCTGTGTGGGAAGGGGCAGAGCCGACCTAGCGGCAAGTTGGGCCTCTTGCTCTCCCTGCTGCCCTGAGGCTGCTGGGCCAAAGAGGTCTTGGGCCTCCATCCCCTTGCTGGTCCCTTCCATCTGACGAGGCCCTCTGAGCCCCAGCACCTTGCAGTGTGGAGACAGCCCCTGCCAGCAATCTCCTCTCCAAGGAGGCCTCAACCGAGGCCTAGGCCCAGGGGAAAGGCACCAGCGGGGATGAGCCAGTGGAGGCGCCCGGTCATGTCTGGACCCAGTCCCCGCAGCCTGCCCCTTGGTGGGGCAGTACCCCCGGAGGCCAGGAAGATCTGGGCAAGGCTGGCCAGGGGCAGGGGCCCTGCTGGGTCCTGCCCATGGCCTGTGGGGCCTCTGAGCACAACCGGCCCTCTCCCGCTGGAAGACCTCCCCGGCTGCCTCCAAAGGCCGGTTTGCAAGCCCTCATGCCCGCTGTTCCCACCAGCCGCGCACAATGCTCCCTAGCCCGGGAGAAAAGCATTTTTGGGTGGTGCTCACTCAGGACCCTTGGAAGACCTCCCTGGCTGCCTCCAATGCCGGTTTGCAAGCACTTCTGCCTGCTGTTCCCGCCACACGCGCACAATGCTCCCAAGCCCGGGAGAAAAGCGTTTCGGGGTGGTGTTCTCTCTGGGCCCAAGAAAGACCTCCAGGGCTGCCCCCAAAGGCCGGTTTGCAAGCACTCCCACTCGCTGTTCCCGCCATCCTTGCAAATGCTCCAAACCCGGGAGAAAAGCGCTTCGGGGTGATGCTCTCTCCCGGCCCTTGGAAGACCTCCCCGGCTGCCTCCAAAGGCTGGTTTTCAAGAACTCCCTCCCGCTGACCCGCCAGCCGCACACAATGCTCCCAATCACGGGAGAAAAGCGCTTCGGGGTGGTGATCTCCCAGGGCCCTTAGAAGACCTCCCCGGCTGCCTAAAAAGGCTGGTTTGCAAGCACTCATGCCCGCTGTTCCCGCCCGCCGCGCACAATGCTCCCAAGCCCGGGAGAAAAGCGCTTCAGGGTGTTGCTCTCTCCCGGCCCTTGGAAGACCTCCCCGGCTGCCTCCAAAGGCCATTTGCAGGCACTCAATCCCGCTGTTCCCGCCAGCCGCGCACAATGCTCCCAAGCCCGGGAGAAAAGCGCTTCGGGGTGGTGCTCTCTCCCGGCCCTTGGAAGACCTCCCCGGCTGCCTCCAAAGGCTGGGTTTCAAGAACTCCCTCCCGCTGACCCGCCAGCCGCACACAATGCTCCCAAGCCCGGGAGAAAAGCATTTTGGGGTGGTGCTCTCTCCGGGCCCTTGGAAGACCTCCACGGCTGCCTACAAAGGCCGGTTTGCAAGCACTCATGTCCGCTGTTCCCGACAGCCGCGCACAATGCTCCCAATTCCGGGAGAAAAGTGCTTCGGGATGGTGCTCTCTCCGGGCCCTTGGAAGACCTCCCCGGCTGCCTCCAAAGGCCGGTTTGCAAGCACTCCCGCCCGCTGTTCCCGCCAGCCTCGCACAATGCTTCCAAGACCGGGAGAAAAGTGCTTTGGCGTGGTGCTCTCTCCGGGCCCTTGGAAGACCTCCCAGGCTGCCCCCAAAGGCCGGTTTGCAAGCACTCCCACTCGCTGTCCCGCCAGCCACGCACAATCCTCCAAAACCCCGGAGAAAAGCGCTTCGGGGTGGTGTTCTCTCCGTGCCCATGGAAGACCTCCCGGGGTGCCCCCAAAGGCCGGTTTGGAAGCACTCCCACTCGCTGTTTCCGCCATCCGCGCAAATGTTCCAAGCCTGGGAGAAAAGCGCTTCTGGGTGGTGCTCTCTCCAGGCCCTTGGAAGACCTCCCCGGCTGCCTCCAAAGGCCGGTTTGCAAGCACTCCCGCCCGCTGTTCCCACCAGCCACGCACAATGCTCCCAATCCCGGGAGAAAAGCATTTTGGGGTGGTGCTCACACCGGGCCCTGGAAGACCTCCCCGGCTGCCTCCAAAGGACGGTTTTCAAGCACTCCTGCCTGCTGTTCCCGCCAGCCGCGCACAATGCTCCCAAGCCCGGGAGAAAAGCGCTTCGGGGTGGTGCTCTCTCCGGGCCCTTGGAAGACTTCCCCGGCTGCCTCCAAAGGCCGGTTTGCAAGGACTCCTTCCTGCTGTTCCCGCCAGCCACGCACAATGCTCCCAAGCCCGGGAGAAAAGCATTTTGGGGTGGTGCTCACTCCGGGCCCTTGGAAGACCTTCCCGGCTGCCTCCAAAGGCCAGTTTGCAAGCACTCCTGCCTGCTGTTCCCGCCAGCCGCGCACAATGCTCCCAAGCCCGGGAGAAAAGCGCTTCAGGGTGGTGCTCTCTCCGGGCACTTTCAAGACCTCCCCGGCTGCCTCCAAAGGCAGGTTTGTAAGTATTCATTCCCGCTGCTTCCGCCAGCCACGCACAATGCTCCCAAGTCCGGGAGAAAAGCATTTTGGGGTGGTGATCAGTCCGGGCCCTTGGAAGACCTCCCCGGCTGCCCCCAAAGGCCGGTTTGGAAGCACTCCCACTCGCTGTTCCCGCCATCCGCGCAAATGTTCCAATCCCGGGAGAAAAGCGCTTCGGGGTCATGGTCTCTCCTGGCCCTTGGAAGACCTCGCCGGCTGCCTCCAAAGGCCGGTTTGCAAGCACTCCCGCCCGCTGTTCCCGCCAGCCGCGCACAATGCTCCCAATCACGGGAGCAAAGCGCTTCGGGGTGGTGCTCTCTCTGGGCCCTTGGAAGACCTCCCCGGCTGCCCCCAAAGGCCGGTTTGCAAGCACTCCCGCCCGCTGTTCCCGCCAGCCACGCACAATGCTCCCAAGCCCGGGAGAAAAGCTCTTCGGGGTGGTGCTCTCTACAGGCCCTTGGAAGACCTCCCCGGCTGCCTCCAAAGGCCAGTTTGCAAGCACTCCTGCCTGCAGTTCCCGCCAGACGCGCACAATGCTCCCAAGCCCGGGAGAAAAGCGCTTTGGGGTGGTGCTCTCTCCGGGCACTTTCAAGACCTCCCCGGCTGCCTCCAAAGGCCGGTTTGTAAGTACTCATTCCCGCTGCTTCCGCCAGCCACGCACAATGCTCCCAATCCCGGGAGAAAAGCATTTTGGGGTGGTGCTCTCTCCGGGCCCTTGGAAGACCTCCCGGGCTGCCTCCAAAGGCCGGTTTGTAAGCACTCATGTCCGCTGTTCCCGACAGCCGCACACAATGCTCCCAAGCCCGGGAGAAAAGCAATTTGGGGTGGTGATCAGTCCGGGCCCTTGGAAGACCTCCCCGGCTGCCTCCAAAGGACAGTTTGCAAGCACTCATGCCCGCTGTTCCCGCCAGCCGCGCACAATGCTCCCAAGACCTTGAGAAAAGCGCTTCGGGGTGGTGTTCTCTCCGGGACCATGGAGGACGTCCCCGGCTGCCCCCAAAGGCCGGTTTGCAAGCACTCCCACTCGCTGTTCCCGCCAGCCACACACAATGTTCCAAAACCCCGGAGAAAAGCGCTTCGGGGTGGTGCTCTCTCCGGGCCCTTGGAAGACTCCGGGCCCTTGGCTGCCTCCAAAGGCCGGTTTGCAAGAATTCCCTCCCGCTGTTCCACCAGCCGCACACAATGCTCCAAAACCCGAGAGAAAAGCGCTTCGAGGTGGTGTTCTCTCCGGGCCCTTGGAAGACCTCCCCGGCTGCCTCCAAAGGCCGGTTTGCAAGCACTCCTGCCTGCTGTTCCCGCCAGCCACACACAATGTTCCAAAACCCCGGAGAAAAGCGCTTCGGGGTGGTGCTCTCTCCGGGCCCTTGGAAGACTCCGGGCCCTTGGCTGCCTCCAAAGGCCGGTTTGCAAGAATTCCCTCCCGCTGTTCCACCAGCCGCACACAATGCTCCAAAACCCGAGAGAAAAGCGCTTCGAGGTGGTGTTCTCTCCGGGCCCTTGGAAGACCTCCCCGGCTGCCTCCAAAGGCCGGTTTGCAAGCACTCCTGCCTGCTGTTCCCGCCACACGCGCACAATGCACCCAAGCCCGGGAGAAAAGCGCTTCGGGGTGGTGCTCTCTCCGGGCCTTTGGAAGACCTCCCCGGCTGCCTCCAAAGGCCGGTTTGCAAGGACTCCTTCCTGCTGTTCCCGCCAGCCACGCACAATGCTCCCAATCCCGGGAGAAAAGCATTTTGGGGTGGTGCTCACACCGGGCCCTGGAAGACCTCCCCGGCTGCCTCCAAAGGACGGTTTTCAAGCACTCCTGCCTGCTGTTCCCGCCACCCGCGCACAATGCTCCCAAGCCTGGGAGAAAAGCGCTTCGGGGTGGTGCTCTCTCCGGGCCCTTGGAAGACTTCCCCGGCTGCCTCCAAAGGCCGGTTTGCAAGGACTCCTTCCTGCTGTTCCCGCCAGCCACGCACAATGCTCCCAAGCCCGGGAGAAAAGCATTTTGGGGTGGTGCTCACTCCGGGCCCTTGGAAGACCTCCCCGGCTGCCTCCAAAGGCCAGTTTGGAAGCACTAATGCCTGCTGTTCCCGCCAGCCGCGCACAATGCTCCCAAGCCCGGGAGAAAAGCGCTTCAGGGTGGTGCTCTCTCCGGGCACTTTCAAGACCTCCCCGGCTGCCTCCAAAGGCAGGTTTGTAAGTATTCATTCCCGCTGCTTCCGCCAGCCACGCACAATGCTCCCAAGTCCGGGAGAAAAGCATTTTGGGGTGGTGATCAGTCCGGGCCCTTGGAAGACCTCCCCGGCTGCCCCCAAAGGCCGGTTTGGAAGCACTCCCACTCGCTGTTCCCGCCATCCGCGCAAATGTTCCAATCCCGGGAGAAAAGCGCTTCGGGGTCATGGTCTCTCCTGGCCCTTGGAAGACCTCGCCGGCTGCCTCCAAAGGCCGGTTTGCAAGCACTCCCGCCCGCTGTTCCCGCCAGCCGCGCACAATGCTCCCAATCACGGGAGCAAAGCGCTTCAGGGTGGTGCTCTCTCTGGGCCCTTGGAAGACCTCCCCGGCTGCCCCCAAAGGCCGGTTTGCAAGCACTCCCGCCCGCTGTTCCCGCCAGCCACGCACAATGCTCCCAAGCCCGGGAGAAAAGCTCTTCGGGGTGGTGCTCTCTACAGGCACTTGGAAGACCTCCCCGGCTGCCTCCAAAGGCCAGTTTGCAAGCACTCCTGCCTGCAGTTCCCGCCAGACGCGCACAATGCTCCCAAGCCCGGGAGAAAAGCGCTTTGGGGTGGTGCTCTCTCCGGGCACTTTCAAGACCTCCCCGGCTGCCTCCAAAGGCCGGTTTGTAAGTACTCATTCCCGCTGCTTCCGCCAGCCACGCACAATGCTCCCAATCCCGGGAGAAAAGCATTTTGGGGTGGTGCTCTCTCCGGGCCCTTGGAAGACCTCCCGGGCTGCCTCCAAAGGCCGGTTTGTAAGCACTCATGTCCGCTGTTCCCGACAGCCGCACACAATGCTCCCAAGCCCGGGAGAAAAGCAATTTGGGGTGGTGATCAGTCCGGGCCCTTGGAAGACCTCCCCGGCTGCCTCCAAAGGACAGTTTGCAAGCACTCATGCCCGCTGTTCCCGCCAGCCGCGCACAATGCTCCCAAGACCTTGAGAAAAGCGCTTCGGGGTGGTGTTCTCTCCGGGACCATGGAGGACGTCCCTGGCTGCCCCCAAAGGCCGGTTTGCAAGCACTCCCACTCGCTGTTCCCGCCAGCCACACACAATGTTCCAAAACCCCGGAGAAAAGCGCTTCGGGGTGGTGCTCTCTCCGGGCCCTTGGAAGACTCCGGGCCCTTGGCTGCCTCCAAAGGCCGGTTTGCAAGAATTCCCTCCCGCTGTTCCACCAGCCGCACACAATGCTCCAAAACCCGAGAGAAAAGCGCTTCGAGGTGGTGTTCTCTCCGGGCCCTTGGAAGACCTCCCCGGCTGCCTCCAAAGGCCGGTTTGCAAGCACTCCTGCCTGCTGTTCCCGCCACACGCGCACAATGCACCCAAGCCCGGGAGAAAAGCGCTTCGGGGTGGTGCTCTCTCCGGGCCTTTGGAAGACCTCCCCGGCTGCCTCCAAAGGCCGGTTTGCAAGGACTCCTTCCTG
Source organism: Dama dama (assembly GCF_033118175.1). Lineage (NCBI taxonomy): Eukaryota > Metazoa > Chordata > Mammalia > Artiodactyla > Cervidae > Dama > Dama dama. The sequence goes on from NW_026870900.1 coordinate 2,324,359, forward strand.
CTGTTCCCGCCAGCCACGCACAATGCTCCCAATCCCGGGAGAAAAGTGCTTCGGGATGGTGCTCTCTCCGGACCCTTGGAAGACCTCCCCGGCTACCTCCAAAGGCGGGTTTGCAAGTACTCATTCCCGCTGTTCCCGCCAGCTGCGCACAATGCTCCCAAGCCCGGGAGAAAAGCATTTTGGGGTGGTGCTCTCTCCGGGCCCTTGGAAGACCACCCCGGCTGCCTCAAAAGGCCGGTTTGCAAGCACTCAGGCCCGCTGTTCCCGCCAGCCGCGTACAATGTTCCCTAGCCCGGGAGAAAAGCATTTTGGTTTGGTGCTCACTCCGGGCCCTTGAAAGACCTGCCCAGCTGCCTCCAAAGTCCGGTTTGCAAGAACTCATGCCCGCTGTTCCCGCCAGCCGCGCACAATGCTCCCAAGACCGGGAGAAATGCGCTTCGGGGTGGTGTTCTCTCCGTGCCCATGGAGGACCTCCCCGGCTGCCCCCAAAGGCCGGTTTGCAATCACTCCCACTCACTGTTCCGGCCAGCCACGCACATGCTCGAAAACACAGGAGAGAAGCGCTTTGGAGTGGTGCTCTCTCCCGGCCCTTGGAAGACTTCCCCGGCTGCCTCCAAAGGCCGGTTTGCAAGAACTCCCTCCCGCTGTCCCGCCAGCCGCACACAATGCTCCCAAGCCCGGGAGAAAAGCGCTTCGGGGTGGTGCTCTCTCAGGGCCCTTTGAAGACCTCCCTGGCTGCCTCCAATGGCCGGTATGCAAGCACTCATGCCCGCTGTTCCCACCAGCCGTGTACAATGCTCCCAAGCACGGGAGAAAAGCATTTTGGGGTGGTGCTCACTCCTTGCCCTTGGAAGACCTCCGCGCCTGCCTCCAAAGGCCGGTTTGCAAGCACTCCTGCCTGCTGTTCCCGCCACCCGCGCACACTGCTCCCAAGCCCCTGAGAACAGCGCATCGGGGTGGTGTTCTCTCCGGGCCCATGGAGGACCTCCCCGGCTGCCCCCAAAGGCCGGTTTGCAAGCACTCCCGCCCACTGTTCCCACCAGGCGCGCACAATGCTCCCAAGCCCGGGAGAAAAGCGCTTCGGGGTGGTGCTCTCTCCGGGCCCTTGCCCCTGAGCCTGGGGGCCAGGCAGGTGATCCACACTCCCAGGCCAAGGCAGAACCACATGCACACGTCTGTTCCTGCTCCTTGCACCGGCAGAGAGCTCGCGGGAGACAGATTCTGTCAGGCAGGTGCTGGGCTGGCCGCCTGTGTGGGAAGGGGCAGAGCTGACCTAGGGGCAAGTTGGGCCTCTTGCTCTCCCTGCTGCCCTGAGGCTGCTGGGCCAAAGAGGTCTTGGGCATCCAGCCCCTTGCTGGTCCCTTCCCTCTGATGAGGCCCTCTGAGCTCCAGCACCTTGCAGTGTGGAGACAGCCCCTGCCAGCAACCTCTTCTCCAAGGAGGCCTCAACCGAGGCCTAGGCCTAGGGGAAAGGCACCAGCGGGGATGAGCCTGGGGAGGCGCCCTTCCATGTCTGGACCCAGTCCCCCCAACCTGCCCCTTGGTGGGGCAGTACCCCCGGAGGCCAGGAAGGTCTGGGCAAGGCTGCCAGGGGCAGGGACACTGCTGGGTCCTGCCCCTGGCCTGTGGGGCGTCTGAGCACAACCGGCACTCTCCCGCTGGAAGACCTCCCCGTCTGCCTCCAAAGGACGCTTTGCAAGCACTCCCACCTGCTGTTCCCGCCAGGCACGCACAATGCTCCCAAGCCCGGGAGAAAAGCGCTTCGGGCTGGTGCTCTCTCCGGGCCCTTGCCCCTGAGCCTGGGGGACAGGCAGGGGGAACACACTCCCAGGCCAAGGCAGAACGACATGCACACGTCTGTTCCTGCCCCCTACACCGGCAGAGAGCTCGGGGGAGCCAGAGACTGCTAGGCTGCTGCTGGGCTGGCTGCCTGTGTGGGACGGGGCAGAGCCGACCTAGGGGCAAGTTGGGCCTCTTGCTCTCCCTGCTGCCCTGAGGCTGCTGGGTCAAAGAGGTCTTGGGCATCCAGCCCTTTGCTGGTCCCTTCCCTCTGACGAGGCCCTCTGAGCTCCAGCACCTTGCAGTGTGGAGACAGCCCCTGCCAGCAACCTCCTCTCCAAAGAGGCCTAAACCGAGGCCTACGCCCAGGGGAAAGGCACCAGCGGGGATGAGCCTGGGGAGGCGCACGGACATGTCTGGACCCAGTCCCCGCAGCCTGCCCCTTGGTGGGGCAGTACCCCCGGAGGCCAGGAAGGTCTGGGCAAGGCTGGCCAGGGGCAGGGGACCTGCAGGGTCCTGCCCCTGGCCTGTGGGGCCTCTGAGCACATACGGCCCTCTCCCGCTGGAAGACCTCTCCGGCTGCCTCCAAAGGCCGGTTTGCCAACACTCCCATCCACTGTTCCCACCAGGCGCGCACAATGCTCCCAAGCCCGGAAGAAAAGCGCTTCGGGGTGGTGCATCCACCGGGCCCTTGCCCCTGAGCCTGGGGGCAATGCAGGGATTCCACACTCCCAGACCAAGGCAGAACCACATGCACACGTCTGTTCCTGACCCCTGCACCGGGAGAGAGCTCGGGGGAGCCAGAGTCTGTCAGGCAGCTGCTGGGCTGGCCGCCTGTGTGGGAAGGGGCAGAGCAGACCTAGGGGCAAGTTGGGCCTCTTGCTCTCCCTGCTGTCCTGAGGCTGCTGGGCCAAAGAGTTCTTGGGCATCCAGCCCCTTGCTGGTCCCTTCCCGCTGACGAGGCCCTCTGAGCTCCAGCACCTTGCAGTGTGGAGACAGCCCCTGCCAGCAACCTCCTCTCCAAGGAGGCCACAACCGAGGCCTAGGCCCAGGGGAAAGGCACCAGCGGGGATGAGACAGTGGAGGCGCTTGGGCATGTCTGGACCCAGGCCCCGCAGCCTGCCCCTTGGTGGGGCAGTACCCCCGGAGGCCAGGAAGGTCTGGGCAAAGCTGGCCAGGGACAGGGGCCCTGCTGTGTACTGTCCCTGGCCTGTGGGGCCTCTGAGCACAACCGGCCCTCTCCCGCTGGAAGACTTCCCCGGCTGCCTCCAAAGGCCGGTTTGCCAACACTCCCGCCCACTGTTCCCACCAGGCGCGCACAATGCTCCCAAGCCCGGGAGAAAAGCGCTTCGGGGTGGTGCTCCCACCGGGCACTTGCCCCTGAGCCTGGGGGCAATGCAGGGGTTCCACACTCCCAGGCCAAGGCAGAACCACATGCACACGTCTGTTCCTGCCCACTGCACCGGCAGAGAGCTCAGGGGAGCCAGAGTCTGTCAGGCAGCTGCTGGGCTGGCCGCCTGTGTGGGAAGGGGCAGAGCCGACCTAGGGGCAAGTTGGGCCTCTTGCTCTCCCTGCTTCCCTGAGGGTGCTGGGCCAAAGAGGTCTTGGGCATCCAGCCCCTTGCTGGTCCCTTCCCTCTGACGAGGCCCTCTGAGCTCCAGCACCTTGCAGTGTGGAGACAGCCCCTGCCAGCAACCTCCTCTGCAACGAGGCCTCAATCGAGGCCTAGGCCCAGGGGAAAGGCACCAGCGGGGATAAGCCTGGGGAGGCGCCCGGGCATGTCTGGACCCAGTCCCCGCAGCCTGCCCCTTGGTGCGGCTGTACCCCGGAGGCAGGAAGGTCTGGGCAAGGCTGGCCAGGGGAAGGGGCCCTGCTGGGTCCTGCCCATGGCCTGTGGGGCCTCTGAGCACAACCGGCCCTCTCCCACTGGAAGACCTCCCCGGCTGCCTCCAAAGGCCGGTTTGCAAGCACTCCCGCCCACTGTTCCCACCAGGCGCGCACAATGCTCCCAAGCCCGGGAGAAAAGCGCTTCGGGGTGGTGCTCTCTCCGGGCCCTTGCCCCTGAGCCTGGGGGCCAGGCAGGTGATCCACACTCCCAGGCCAAGGCAGAACCACATGCACACGTCTGTTCCTGCTCCTTGCACCGGCAGAGAGCTCGCGGGAACCAGATTCTGTCAGGCAGCTGCTGGGCTGGCCGCCTGTGTGGGAAGGGGCAGAGCTGACCTAGGGGCAAGTTGGGCCTCTTGCTCTCCCTGCTGCCCTGAGGCTGCTGGGCCAAAGAAGTTTTGGGCATCCAGCCCCTTGCTGGTCCCATCCCTCTGACCAGGCCCTCTGAGCTCCAGCATTTTGCAGTGTGGAGACAGCCCCTGCCAGCAACCTCCTCTCCAAGGAGGCCTCAACCAAGGCCTAGTCCCAGGGAAAGGCACCAGCGGGGATGAACCTGGGGAGGCGCCCGGAAATGTCTGGACCCAGTCCCTGCAGCCTGCCCCTTGGTGGAGCAGTACCCCCGGAGGCCAGGAAGGTCTGGGCAAGGCTGGCCAGGGGCAGGGGCCCTGCTGGGTCCTGCCCCTGGCCTGTGGGGCCTCTGACCACATCCGGCCCTCTCCCGCTGGAAGACCTCCCCAACTGCCTTCAAAGGCCGGTTTGCCAACACTCGCGCCCGCTGTTCCCGCCAGGCACGCACAATGCTCCCAAGCCCGGGAAAAAAGCGCTTCGGGCTGGTGCTCTCTCCGGGCCCTTGCCCCTGAGCCTGGGGGCAATGCAGGGGGAACACACTCCCAGGCCAAGGCAGAACCACATGCACACGTCTGTTCCTGTCCCCTGCACCGGCAGAAAGCTAGGGGAGCCAGAGTCTGTCAGGCAGCTGCTGGGCTGGCCGCCTGTGTGGGAAGGGGCAGAGCCGACCTAGGGGCAAGTTGGGCCTCTTGCTCTCCCTGCTGCCCTGAGGCTGCTGGGCCAAAGAGGTCTTGGGCATCCAGCCCCTTCCTGGTCCCTTCCCGCTGACGAGGCCCTCTGAGCTCCAGCACCTTGCAGTGTGGAGACAGCCCCTGCCAGCATCCTCCTCTCCAAGGAGGCCTCAACCGAGGCCTAGGCCTAGGGGAAAGGCACCAGCGGGGATGAGCCTGGGGAGGCGCCCGGCCATGTCTGGACCCAGTCCCCCCAACCTGCCCCTTGGTGGGGCAGTACCCCCGGAGGCCAGGAAGGTCTGGGCAAGGCTGCCAGGGGCAGGGACACTGCTGGGTCCTGCCCCTGGCCTGTGGGGCGTCTGAGCACAACCGGCACTCTCCCGCTGGAAGACCTCCCCGTCTGCCTCCAAAGGCCGGTTTGCAAGCACTCCCACCCGCTGTTCCCGCCAGGCACGCACAATGCTCCCAAGCCCGGGAGAAAAGCGCTTCGGGCTGGTGCTCTCTCCGGGCCCTTGCCCCTGAGCCTGGGGGACAGGCAGGGGGAACACACTCCCAGGCCAAGGCAGAACGACATGCACACGTCTGTTCCTGCCCCCTACACCGGCAGAGAGCTCGGGGGAGCCAGAGACTGCTAGGCTGCTGCTGGGCTGGCTGCCTGTGTGGGACAGGGCAGAGCCGACCTAGGGGCAAGTTGGGCCTCTTTCTCTCCCTGCTGCCCTGAGGCTGCTGGGTCAAAGAGGTCTTGGGCATCCAGCCCTTTGCTGGTCCCTTCCCTCTGACGAGGCCCTCTGAGCTCCAGCACCTTGCAGTGTGGAGACAGCCCCTGCCAGCAACCTCCTCTCCAAGGAGGCCTAAACCGAGGCCTAGGCCCAGGGGAAAGGCACCAGCGGGGATGAGCCTGGGGAGGCGCACGGACATGTCTGGACCCAGTCCCCGCAGCCTGCCCCTTGGTGGGTCAGTACCCCCGGAGGCCAGGAAGGTCTGGGCAAGGCTGGCCAGGGGCAGGGGCCCTGCTGGGTCCTGCCCCTGGCCTGTGGGGCCTCTGAGCACAACCGGCCCTCTCCCACTGGAAGACCTCCCCGGCTGCCTCCAAAGTCCTGTTTGCAAACACTCCCGCTTGCTGTTCACGCCAGGCTCGCACAATGCTCCCAAGCCCGGGAGAAAAGTGCTTTGGAGTGATGCTCTCACCGGGCCCTTGCCCCTGAGCCTGGGGGCAAGGCAGGGGGAACACACTCCCAGGCCAAGGCAGAACCACATGCCCACGTCTCGTCCTGTCCCCTGCACCGGCAGAGAGCTTGGGGGAGCCAGAGTCTGTCAGGAAGCTGCTGGGTTGGCCGCCTGTGTGGGAAGGGGCAGAGCCGCCCTAGGGGCAAGTTGGGCCTCTTGCTCTCCCTGCTGCCCTGAGGCTGCTGGGCCAAAGACGTCTTGGGCATCCAGCCCCTTGCTGGTCCCTTCCCTCTGACGAGGCCCTCTGAGCTCCAGCACCTTGCAGTGTGGAGACAGCCCCTGCCAGCAACCTCCTCTCCAAAGAGGCCTAAACCGAGGCCTACGCCCAGGGGAAAGGCACCAGCCGGGATGATCCTGGGGAGGCGCACGGACATGTCTGGACGCAGTCCCCGCAGCCTGCCCCTTGGTGGGGCAGTACCCCCGGAGGCCAGGAAGGTCTGGGCAAGGCTGGCCAGGGGCACGGGCCCTGCTGGGTCCTGCCCCTGGCCTGTGGGCCCTCTGAGCACAACCGGCCCTCTCCCACTGGAAGACCTCCCCGGCTGCCTCCAAAGGCCGGTTTGCAAGCGCTCCCTCCCACTGTTCCCAGCAGGCGTGCACAATGCTCCCAAGCCCGGGAGAAAAGCGCTTCAGGGTGGTGCTCTCTCCGGGCCCTGGCCTCTGAGCCTGGGGGCAAGGCAGGGTGTCCACACTCCCAGGCCAAGGCAGAACCACATGCACACGTCTGATCTGCCGCCTGCACCGGCAGAGAGCTCGGCAGAGCCAGAGTCTGTCAGGCAGCTGCTGGGCTGGCCCCCTGTGTGGGAAGGGGCAGAGCCGACCTAGGGGCAAGTTGGGCCTCTTGCTCTCCCTGCTGCCCTGAGGCTGCTGGGTCAAAGAGGTCTTGGGCATCCAGCCCCTTGCTGGTCCCTTCCCTCTGACGAGGCCCTCTGAGCTCCAGCACCTTGCAGTGTGGAGACAGCCCCTGCCAGCAACCTCCTCTCCAAGGAGGCCTAAACCGAGGCCTTGGCCCAAGGGAAAGGCACCAGCGGGGATGAGCCTGGGGAGGCGCCCGGGCATGTCTGGACCCAGTCCCCGCAGCCTGCCCCTTGGTGGGGCAGTACCCCCGGAGGCCAGGAAGGACTGGGAAAGGCTGGCCAGGGGCAGGGGAACTGCAGGGTCCTGCCCCTGGCCTGTGGGGCCTCTGAGCACATCCGGCCCTCTCCCGCTGGAAGACCTCTCCGGCTGCCTCCAAAGGCCGGTTTGCCAACACTCCCGCCCACTGTTCCCACCAGGCGCGCACAACGCTCCCAAGCCCGGGAGAAAAGCGCTTCGGGGTGGTGCTCCCACCGGGCCCTTGCCCCTGAGCCTGGGGGCAATGCAGGGATTCCACACTCCCAGGCCAAGGCAGAACCACATGCACACGTCTGTTCCTGCCCCCTGCACCAGCAGAGAGCTCAGGGGAGCCAGAGTCTGTCAGGCAGCTGCTGGGCTGGCCGCCTGTGTGGGAAGGGGCAGAGCCGACCTAGGGGCAAGTTGGGCCTCTTGCTCTCCCTGCTACCCTGAGGCTGCTGGGCCAAAGAGGTCTTGGGCATCCAGCCCCTTGCTGGTCGCTTCCCTCTGACGAAGCCCTGTGAGCTCCAGCACCTTGCAGTGTGGAGACAGCCCCTGCCAGCAACCTCCTCTCCAAGAGGCCTCAACCGAGGCCTAGGCCCAGGGGAAAGGCACCAGCGGGGATGAGCCTGGGGAGGCGCCCGGGCATGTCTGGACCCAGTCCCCGCAGCCTGCCCCTTGGTGGGGCAGTACCCCCGGAGGCCAGGAAGGTCTGGGCAAGGCTGGCCAGGGGCAGGCGCCCTACTGGGTCCTGCCCCTGGCTTCTGGGGCCTCTGAGCACAACCGGCACTCTCCCACTGGAAGACCTCCCCGGCTGCCTCCAAAGGCCGGTTTGCAACACTCCCGCCCGCTGTTCCCGCCATGCACGCACAATGCTCCCAAGCCCGGGAGAAAAGCGCTTCGGGCTGGTGCTCTCTCCGGGCCCTTGCCCCTGAGCCTGGGGGCCAGGCAGGGGGAACACACTCCCAGGACAAGGCAGAACGACATGCACACGTCTGTCCCTGCCCCCTACACCGGCATAGAGCTCGGGGGAGCCAGAGACTGCCAGGCTGCTGCTGGGCTGGCTGCCTGTGTGGGACGGGGCAGAGCCGACCTAGGGGCAAGTTCGGCCTCTTGCTCTCCCTGCTGCCCTGAGGCTGCTGGGTCAAAGAGGTCTTGGGCATCCAGCCCTTTGCTGGTCCCTTCCCTCTGACGAGGCCCTCTGAGCTCCAGCACCTTGCAGTGTGGAGACAGCCCCTGCCAGTAACCTCCTCTCCAAGGAGGCCTAAACCGAGGCCTAGATCCAGGGGAAAGGCACCAGCGGGGATGAGCCTGGGGAGGCGCCCGTGCATGTCTGGACCCAGTCCCCGCAGCCTGCCCCTTGGTGGGGCAGTACCCCCGGAGGCCAGGAAGGTCTGGGCAAGGATGGCCAGGGGCAGGGGCCCTGCTGGGTCCTGCCCCTGGCCTGTGGGGCCTCTGAGCACAACCGGCCCTCTCCCACTGGAAGACCTCCCCGGCTGCCTCCAAAGGCCGGTTTGCAAGCACTCCCGCCCACTGTTCCCACCAGGCGCGCACAATGCTCGCAAGCCCGGGAGAAAAGCGCTTCGGGCTGGTGCTATCTCCGTGCCCTTTCCCCTGAGCCTGGGGGCCAGGCACGGGTTCCACACTCCCAGGCCAAATCAGAACCACATGCACACGTCTGTTCCTGCCCCCTGCACCGGCAGAGAGCTCGGGGGAGCCAGAGTCTGTCAGGCACCTGCTGGGCTGGCCGCTTGTGTGGGAAGGGGCAGAGCCGACCTAGGGGCAAGTTGGGCCTCTTGCTCTCCCTGCTGCCCTGAGGTTGCTGGGCCAAAGAGGTCTTGGGCATCCAGCCCCTTGCTGGTCCCTTCCCTTTGACGAGGCCCTCTGAGCTCCAGCACCTTGCAGTGTGGAGACAGCCCCTGCCAGCAACCTCCTCTCCAAGGAGGCCTCAACCGAGGCCTAGGCCCAGGGGAAAGGCACCAGCGGGGATGAGACTGGGGAGGCGCCCGGGCATGTCTGGACCCAGACCCCGCAGCCTGCCCTTGGTGGGTCAGTACCCCCAGAGGCCAGGAAGGTCTGGGCAAGGCTGGCCAGGGGCAGGGGCCCTGCTGGGTCCTGCCCCTGGCCTGTGAGGCGTCTGAGTACAACCGGCCCTCTCCCACTGGAAGACCTCCCTGGCTGCCTCCAAAGGCCGGTTTGCAAACACTCCCGCCCACTGTTCATGCCAGGAACGCACAATGCTCACAAGCCCGGGAGAAAAGCGCTTCGGGGTGGTGCTCTCTCCGGGCCCTTGCCCCTGAGCCTGGGTGACAGGCAGGGGGAACACACTCCCAGGCCAAGGCAGAACCATATGCACACGTCTGTTCCTGCCCTCTGCACCGGTAGAGAGCTCGGGGGAGCCAGAGTCTGTCAGGCAGCTGCTGGGCTGGCGGCCTGTGTGGGATGGGGCAGAGCCGACCTAGGGGCAAGTTGGGCCTCTTGCTCTCCCTGCTGCCCTGAGGCTGCTGGGCCAAAGAGGTCTTGGGCATCCAGCCCCTTGCTGGTCCCTTCCCTCTGACGAGGCCCTCTGAGCTCCAGCACCTTGCAGTGTGGAGACAGCCCCTGCCAGCAACCTCCTCTCCAAGGAGGCCTCAACCGAGCCCTAGGCCCAGGGGAAAGGCACCAGCGGGGATGAGCCTGGGAAGGCACCCGGGCATGTCTGGACCCAGTCCATGCAGGCTGCCCCTTGGTGGGGCAGTACCCCCGGAGGCCAGGAAGGTCTGGGCAAGGCTGGCCAGGGGCAGGGGCCCTGCTGGGTCATACCCCTGGCCTGTGGGGCCTCTGAGCACAACCGGCCCTCTCCCGCTGGAAGACCTCCCCGGCTGCCTCCAAAGGCCGATTTGCCAACACTCCCGCCCACTGTTCCCGCCAGGCACGCACAATGCTCCCAAGCCCGGGAGAAAAGCGCTTCGGGGTGGTGCTCTCACCGGGCCCTTGCCCCTGAGCCTGGGGGCCAGGCAGGGGTTCCACACTCCCAGGCCAAGGCAGAACCACATGCACACGTCTGTTCCTGCCCCTTGCACCGGCAGAGAGCTCGGGGTAGCCAGAGTCTGTCAGGCAGCTGCTGGGCTGGCCGCTTGTGTGGGAAGGGGCAGAGCCGACCTAGGGGCAAGTTGGGCCTCTTGCTCTCCCTGCTGCCCTGAAGCTGCTGGGCCAAACAGTTCTTGGGCATCCAGCCCCTTCCTGGTCCCTTCCCTCTGACGAGGCCCTCTGAGCTCCAGCACCTTGCAGTGAGGAGAGAGCCCCTGCCAGCAACCTCCTCTCCAAGGAGGCCTCAACCGAGGCCTAGGCCCAGGGGAAAGGCACCAGCGGGGATGAGACTGGGGAGGCGCACGGGCATGTCTGGACCCAGACCCCGCAGCCTGCCCCTTGGTGGGGCAGTACCCCCGGAGGCCAGGAAGGTCTGGGCAAGGCTGGCCAGGGGCTGGGGCCCTGCTGGGTCATACCCCTAGACTGTGGGGCCTCTGAGCACAACCGGCCCTCTCCCACTGGAAGACCTCCCCGGCTGCCTCCAAAGGCTGGTTTGCAAGCACTGCCGCCCACTGTTCCCACCAAGCACGCAAAATGCTCCCAAGCCCGGGAGAAAAGCGCTTCGGGGTGGTGCTCTCTCCGGGCCCTTGCCCATGAGCCTGGGGGCCAGGCAGGGGGAACACACTCCCAGGCCAAGGCAGAACCACATGCACACGTCTGTTCCTGCCCCCTACACCGGCAGAGAGCTCGGGGGAGCTAGAGACTGCCAGGCTGCTGCTGGGCTGGCTGCCTGTGTGGGACGGGGCAGAGCCGAACTAGGGGCAAGTTGGGCCTCTTGCTCTCCCTGCTGCCCTGAAGCTGCTGGGACAAAGAGGTCTTGGGCATCCAGCCCTTTGGTGGTCCCTTCCCTCTGACGAGGCCCTCTGAGCTCCAGCACCTTGCAGTGTGGAGACAGCCCCTGCCAGCAACCTCCTCTCCAAGGAGGCCTAAACCGAGGCCTAGGCCCAGGGGAAAGGCACCAGCGGGGATGAGCCTGTGGAGGCGCCCGGGCGTGTCTGGACCCAGTCCCCGCAGCCTGCCCCTTGGTGGGGCAGTACCCCCGGAGGCCAGGAAGGTCTGGGCAAGGCTGGCCAGGGGCAGGGGACCTCCTGGGTCCTGCCCCTGGCCTGTGGGGCCTCTGAGCACATCCGGCCCTCTCCCGCTGGAAGACCTCCCCGGCTGCCTCCAAAGGCCGATTTGCCAACACTCACGCCCACTGTTCCCACCAGGCGCGCACAATGCTCCCAAGTCCGGGAGAAAAGCGCTTCGGGGTGCTGCTCTCACCGGGCCCTTGCCCCTGAGCCTGGGGGCAATGCAGGGGTTCCACACTCCCAGGCCAAGGCAGAACCACATGCACACGTCTGTTCCTGCCCCCTGTACCGGCAGAGAGCTAGGGGAGCCAGAGTCTGTCAGGCAGCTGCTGGGCTGGCCTCCTGTGTGGGAAGGGGCAGAGCCGACCTAGGGGCAAGTTGGGCCTCTTGCTCTCCCTGCTGCCCTGAGGCTGCTGGGCCAAAGAGGTCTTGGGCATCCAGCCCCTTACTGGGCCCTTCCCTCTGACGAGGCCCTCTGAACTCCAGCACCTTGCAGTGTGGAGACAGCCCCTGCCAGCAACCTCCTCTCCAAGGAGGCCTCAACCGAGGCCTAGGCCCAGGGGAAAGGCACCAGCGGGGATGAGCCAGGGGAGGCGCCCGAGCATGTCTGGACCCAGTCCCCGCAGCCTGCCCCTTGGTGGGGCAGTACCCCCGGAGGCCAGGAAGGTCTGGGCAAGGCTGGCCAGGGGCACGGGCCCTGCTGCGTCCTGCCCCTGGCCTGTGGGGCCTCTGAGCACAACCGGCCCTCTCCCACTGGAAGACCTCCCCGGCTGCATCCAAAGGCCGGTTTGCAAGCGCTCCCTCCCACTGTTCCCAGCAGGCGTGCACAATGCTCCCAAGCCCGGGAGAAAAGCGCTTCAGGGTGATGCTCTCTCCGGGCCCTTGCCCCTGAGCCTGGGGGCAAGGCAGGGTGTCCACACTCCCAGGCCAAGGTAGAACCACATGCACACGTCTGATCTGCCCCATGCACCGGCAGAGAGCTCGGCAGAACCAGAGTCTGTCAGGCAGCTGCTGGGCTGGCCGCCTGTGTGGGAAGGGGCAGAGCCGACCTAGGGGCAAGTTGGGCCTCTTGCTCTCCCTGCTGCCCTGAGGCTGCTGGGCCAAAGAGGTCTTGGGCATCCAGCCCCTTGCTGGTCCCTTCCCTCTGACGAGGCCCTCTGAGCTCCAGCACCTTGCAGTGTGGAGACAGCCCCTGCCAGCAACCTCCTCTCCAAGGAGGCCTAAACCGAGGCCTAGGCCCAGGGGAAAGGCACCAGCGGGGATGAGCCTGGGGAGGCGCCCGGGCATGTCTGGACCCAGTCCCCGCAGCCTGCCCCTTGGTGGGGCAGTACCCCCGGAGGCCAGGAAGGACTGGGAAAGGCTGGCCAGGGGCAGGGGCCCTGCTGGGTCCTGCCCCTGGCCTGTGGGGCTTCTGAGCATGACCGGGCCTCTCCCGCTGGAGACCTCCCCGACTGCCTCCAAAGGCCGGTTTGCCAACACTCGTGCCCGCTGTTCCCGCCAGGCACGCACAATGCTCCCAAGCCCGGGAAAAAAGCGCTTCGTGGTGGTGCTCTCTCCGGGCCCTTGCCCCTGAGCCTGGGGGCAATGCAGGGGGAACACACTCCCAGGCCAAGGCAGAACCACATGCACACGTCTGTTCCTGCCCCCTGCACCGGCAGAGAGCTCGGGGGAGCCAGAGTCTGCCAGGCAGCTGCTGGGCTGGCGGCCTGTGTGGGAAGGGGCAGAACCGACCTAGGGGCAAGTTGGGCCTCTTGCTCTCCCTGCTGCCCTGAGGCTGCTGGGCCAAAGACGTCTTGGGCATCCAGCCCCTTGCTGGTCCCTTCCCTCTGACGAGGCCCTCTGAGCTCCAGCACCTTGCAGTGTGGAGACAGCCCCTGCCAGCAACCTCCTCTCCAAGGAGGCCTCAACCGAGGCCTAGGCCCAGGGGAAAGGCACCAGCGGGGATGAGCCTGGGGAGGCGCCCGGGCATGTCTGGACCCAGTCCCCTCAGCCTGCCCCTTGGTGGGGCAGTACCCCCGGAGGCCAGGAAGGTCTGGGAAAGGCTGGCCAGGGGCAGGCGCTCTGCTGGGTCCTGCCCCTGGCCTCTGGGGCCTCTGAGCACAACAGGCCCTCTCCCACTGGAAGACCTCCCCGGCTGCCTCCAAAGGCCGGTTTGCAAGCACTCCCGCACGCTGTTCCCGCCAGGCACGCACAATGCTCCCAAGACCGGGAGAAAAGCACTTCTGGGTGTTGCTCTCTCCGGGCCCTTGCCCCTGAGCCTGGGGGCCAGGCAGTGGGTCCACACTCCCAGGCCAAGGCAGAACCACATGCACACGTCTGTTCCTGCCCCCTGCACCGGCAGACAGCTCAGGGGAGCCAGAGTCTGTCAGGCAGCTGCTGGGCTGGCCGCCTGTGTGGGAAGGGGCAGAGCCGACCTAGGGGCAAGTTGGGCCTCTTGCTCTCCCTGCTGCCCTGAGGCTGCTGGGCCAAAGAGGTCTTGGGCATCCAGCCCCTTGCTGGTCCCTTCCCTCTGACGAGGCCCTCTGAGCTCCAGCACCTTGCAGTGTGGAGACAGCCCCTGCCAGCACCCACCTCTCCAAGGAGGCCTCAACCGAGGCCTAGGCCCAGGGGAAAGGCACAAGCGTGGATGAGACTGGGGAGGCGGCCGAGCATGTCTGGACCCAGTCCCTGCAGCCTGCCCCTTGGTGGGGCTGTAACCACGGAGGCAGGAAAGTCTGGGCAAGGCTGGCCAGGGGCCGGGGCCCTGCTGGGTCCTGCCCCTGGCCTGTGGGGCCTCTGAGCACAACCGGCCCTCTCCCACTGGAAGACCTCCCCGGCTGCCTCCAAAGGCCGGTTTGCAAGCACTCCCGCCCACTGTTCCCACCAAGCACGGAAAATGCTCCCAAGCCCGGGAAAAAGCGGTTCGGGGTGGTGCTCTCTCCGGGCCCTTGCCCCTGAGCCTGGGGGCCAGGCAGGGGGAACACACTCCCAGGCCAAGGCAGAACGACATGCACACGTCTGTTCCTGCCCCCTACACCGGCAGAGAGCTCGGGGGAGCCAGAGACTGCCAGGCTGCTGCTGGGCTGGCTGCCTGTGTGGGACGGGGCAGAGCCGACCTAGGGGCAAGTTGGGCCTCTTTCTCTCCCTGCTGCCCTGAGGCTGCTGGGTCAAAGAGGTCTTGGGCATCCAGCCCTTTGCTGGTCCCTTCCCTCTGACGAGGCCCTCTGAGCTCCAGCACCTTGCAGTGTGGAGACAGCCCCTGCCAGAAACCTCCTCTCCAAGGAGGCCTAAACCGAGGCCTAGGCCCAGGGGAAAGGCACCAGCGGGGATGAGCCTGGGGAGGCGCCCGGGCTTGTTTGGACCCAGTCCCCGCAGCCTGCCCCTTGGTGGGGCAGTACCCCCGGAGGCCAGGAAGGTCTGGGCAAGGCTGGCCAGGGGCACGGGCCCTGCTGCGTCCTGCCCCTGGCCTGTGGGGCCTCTGAGCACAACCGGCCCTCTCCCACTGGAAGACCTCCCCGGCTGCCTCCAAAGGCCGGTTTGCAAGCGCTCCCTCCCACTGTTCCCAGCAGGCGTGCACAATGCTCCCAAGCCCGGGAGAAAAGCGCTTCAGGGTGATGCTCTCTCCGGGCCCTTGCCCCTGAGCCTGGGGGCAAGGCAGGGTGTCCACACTCCCAGGCCAAGGTAGAACCACATGCACACGTCTGATCTGCCCCATGCACCGGCAGAGAGCTCGGCAGAACCAGAGTCTGTCAGGCAGCTGCTGGGCTGGCCGCCTGTGTGGGAAGGGGCAGAGCCGACCTAGGGGCAAGTTGGGCCTCTTGCTCTCCCTGCTGCCCTGAGGCTGCTGGGCCAAAGAGGTCTTGGGCATCCAGCCCCTTGCTGGTCCCTTCCCTCTGACGAGGCCCTCTGAGCTCCAGCACCTTGCAGTGTGGAGACAGCCCCTGCCAGCAACCTCCTCTCCAAGGAGGCCTAAACCGAGGCCTAGGCCCAGGGGAAAGGCACCAGCGGGGATGAGCCTGGGGAGGCGCCCGGGCATGTCTGGACCCAGTCCCCGCAGCCTGCCCCTTGGTGGGGCAGTACCCCCGGAGGCCAGGAAGGACTGGGAAAGGCTGGCCAGGGGCAGGGGCCCTGCTGGGTCCTGCCCCTGGCCTGTGGGGCTTCTGAGCATGACCGGGCCTCTCCCGCTGGAGACCTCCCCGACTGCCTCCAAAGGCCGGTTTGCCAACACTCGCGCCCGCTGTTCCCGCCAGGCACGCACAATGCTCCCAAGCCCGGGAAAAAAGCGCTTCGTGGTGGTGCTCTCTCCGGGCCCTTGCCCCTGAGCCTGGGGGCAATGCAGGGGGAACACACTCCCAGGCCAAGGCAGAACCACATGCACACGTCTGTTCCTGCCCCCTGCACCGGCAGAGAGCTCGGGGGAGCCAGAGTCTGCCAGGCAGCTGCTGGGCTGGCGGCCTGTGTGGGAAGGGGCAGAACCGACCTAGGGGCAAGTTGGGCCTCTTGCTCTCCCTGCTGCCCTGAGGCTGCTGGGCCAAAGACGTCTTGGGCATCCAGCCCCTTGCTGGTCCCTTCCCTCTGACGAGGCCCTCTGAGCTCCAGCACCTTGCAGTGTGGAGACAGCCCCTGCCAGCAACCTCCTCTCCAAGGAGGCCTCAACCGAGGCCTAGGCCCAGGGGAAAGGCACCAGCGGGGATGAGCCTGGGGAGGCGCCCGGGCATGTCTGGACCCAGTCCCCTCAGCCTGCCCCTTGGTGGGGCAGTACCCCCGGAGGCCAGGAAGGTCTGGGAAAGGCTGGCCAGGGGCAGGCGCTCTGCTGGGTCCTGCCCCTGGCCTCTGGGGCCTCTGAGCACAACAGGCCCTCTCCGACTGGAAGACCTCCCCGGCTGCCTCCAAAGGCCGGTTTGCAAGCACTCCCGCACGCTGTTCCCGCCAGGCACGCACAATGCTCCCAAGACCGGGAGAAAAGCACTTCTGGGTGTTGCTCTCTCCGGGCCCTTGCCCCTGAGCCTGGGGGCCAGGCAGTGGGTCCACACTCCCAGGCCAAGGCAGAACCACATGCACACGTCTGTTCCTGCCCCCTGCACCGGCAGACAGCTCAGGGGAGCCAGAGTCTGTCAGGCAGCTGCTGGGCTGGCCGCCTGTGTGGGAAGGGGCAGAGCCGACCTAGGGGCAAGTTGGGCCTCTTGCTCTCCCTGCTGCCCTGAGGCTGCTGGGCCAAAGAGGTCTTGGGCATCCAGCCCCTTGCTGGTCCCTTCCCTCTGACGAGGCCCTCTGAGCTCCAGCACCTTGCAGTGTGGAGACAGCCCCTGCCAGCACCCACCTCTCCAAGGAGGCCTCAACCGAGGCCTAGGCCCAGGGGAAAGGCACAAGCGGGGATGAGACTGGGGAGGCGGCCGAGCATGTCTGGACCCAGTCCCTGCAGCCTGCCCCTTGGTGGGGCTGTAACCACGGAGGCAGGAAAGTCTGGGCAAGGCTGGCCAGGGGCCGGGGCCCTGCTGGGTCCTGCCCCTGGCCTGTGGGGCCTCTGAGCACAACCGGCCCTCTCCCACTGGAAGACCTCCCCGGCTGCCTCCAAAGGCCGGTTTGCAAGCACTCCCGCCCACTGTTCCCACCAAGCACGGAAAATGCTCCCAAGCCCGGGAAAAAGCGGTTCGGGGTGGTGCTCTCTCCGGGCCCTTGCCCCTGAGCCTGGGGTCCAGGCAGGGGGAACACACTCCCAGGCCAAGGCAGAACGACATGCACACGTCTGTTCCTGCCCCCTACACCGGCAGAGAGCTCGGGGGAGCCAGAGACTGCCAGGCTGCTGCTGGGCTGGCTGCCTGTGTGGGACGGGGCAGAGCCGACCTAGGGGCAAGTTGGGCCTCTTTCTCTCCCTGCTGCCCTGAGGCTGCTGGGTCAAAGAGGTCTTGGGCATCCAGCCCTTTGCTGGTCCCTTCCCTCTGACGAGGCCCTCTGAGCTCCAGCACCTTGCAGTGTGGAGACAGCCCCTGCCAGAAACCTCCTCTCCAAGGAGGCCTAAACCGAGGCCTAGGCCCAGGGGAAAGGCACCAGCGGGGATGAGCCTGGGGAGGCGCCCGGGCTTGTTTGGACCCAGTCCCCGCAGCCTGCCCCTTGGTGGGGCAGTACCCCCGGAGGCCAGGAAGGTCTGGGCAAGGCTGGCTAGGGGCAGGCGCCCTGCTGGGTCCTGCCCCTGGCCTCTGGGGCCTCTGAGCACAACCGGCCCTCTCCCACTGGAAGACCTCCCCGGCTCCCTCCAAAGGCCGGTTTGCAACACTCCCGCCCGCTGTTCCCGCCAGGCACGCACAATGCTTCCAAGCCCGGGAGAAAAGCGCTTCGGGGTGTTGCTCTCTCCCGGCCCTTGCCCCTGAGCCTGGGGGCCAGGCAGTGGGTTCTCACTCCCAGGCCACGGCAGAACCACATGCCCACGTCTGTTCCTGTCCCCTGCAGTGCCAGAGAGCTTGGGGGAGCCAGAGTCTGTCAGGCAGCTGCTGGGTTGGCCGCCTGTGTGGGAAGGGGCAGAGCCGCCCTAGGGGCAAGATGGGCCTCTTGCTCTCCCTGCTGCCCTGAGGCTGCTGGGCCAAAGACGTCTTGGGCATCCAGCCCCTTACTGGTCCCTTCCCTCTGACGAGGCCCTCTGAGCTCCAGCACCTTGCAGTGTGGAGACAGCCCCTGCCAGCAACCTCCTCTCCAAGGAGGCCTCAACCGAGGCCTAGGCCCAGGGGAAAGGCACCAGCGGGGATGAGCCAGGGGAGGCGCCCGAGCATGTCTGGACCCAGTCCCCGCAGCCTGCCCCTTGGTGGGGCAGTACCCCTGGAGGCCAGGAAGGTCTGGGCAAGGCTGGCCAGGGGCACGGGCCCTGCTGGGTCCGGCCCCTGGCCTGTGGGGCCTCTGAGCACATCCGGCCCTTTCCCGCTGGAAGACCTCCCTGGCTGCCTCCAAAGGCCGGTTTGCAAGCGCTCCCGCCCACTGTTCCCAGCAGGAGGGCACAATGCTCCCAAGCCCGGGAGAAAAGCACTTCGGGGTGGTGCTCTCACCGGGCCCTTGCCCCTGAGCCTGGGGGCCAGGCAGGGGGAACACACTCCCAGGCCAAGGCAGAACCACATGCACACCTCTGTTCCTGCCCCATGCACCGGCAGAGAGCTCAGGGGAGCCAGAGTCTGTCAGGCAGCTGCTGGGCTGGCCGCCTGTGTGGGAAGGGGCAGAGCCGACCTAGGGGCAAGTTGGGCCTCTTGCTCTCCCTGCTGCCCTGAGGCTGCTGGGCCAAAGAGGTCTTGGGCATCCAGCCCCTTGCTGGTCCCTTCCCTCTGACGAGGCCCTCTGAGCTCCAGCACCTTGCAGTGTGGAGACAGCCCCTGCCAGCAACCTCCTCTCCAAGGAGGCCTCAACCGAGGCCTAGGCCCAGGGGAAAGGCACCAGCGGGGATGAGACTGGGGAGGCGCCCGGGCATGTCTGGAGCCAGTCCCCGCAGCCTGCCCCTTGGTGGGGCTGTAACCCCGGAGGCAGGAAGGTCTAGGCAAGGCTGGCCAGGGGCAGGGGCCCTGCTGGGTCCTGCCCCTGGCCTGTGGGGCCTCTGAGCACAACCGGCCCTCTCCCACTGGAAGACCTACCCGGCTGCCTCCAAAGGCCGGTTTGCAAGCACTCCCGCACACTGTTCCCACCAAGCATGCAAAATGTTCCCAAGCCCGGGAGAAAAGCGCTTCGGGGTGGTGCTCTCTCCGGGCCCTTGCCCCTGAGCCTGGGGGCCAGGCAGGGGGAACACAATCCCAGGCCAAGGCAGAACGACATGCACACGGCTGTTCCTGCCCCCTACACTGGCAGAGAGCTCGGGGGAGCCAGAGACTGCCAGGCTGCTGCTGGGCTGGCTGCCTGTGTGGGACGGGGCAGAGCCGACCTAGGGGCAAGTTGGGCCTCTTGCTCTCCCTGCTGCCCTGAGCCTGCTGGGTCAAAGAGGTCTTGGGCATCCAGCCCTTTGCTGGTCCCTTCCCTCTGACGAGGCTCTCTGAGCTCCAGCACCTTGCAGTGTGGAGACAGCCCCTGCCAGCAACCTCCTCTCCAAGGAGGCCTCAACCGAGGCCTAGGCCCAGGGGAAAGGCACGAGCGGGGATGAGCCAGGGGAGGCGCCCGAGCATGTCTGGACCCAGTCCCCGCAGCCTGCCCCTTGGTGGGGCAGTACCCCCGGAGGCCAGGAAGGTCTGGGAAAGGCTGGCCAGGGGCACGGGCCCTGCTGCGTCCTGCCCCTGGCCTGTGGGGCCTCTGAGCACAACCGGCCCTCTCCCACTGGAAGACCTCCCCGGCTGCCTCCAAAGACCGGTTTGCAAGCACTCCCGCCCACTGTTCCCAGCAGGCGTGCACAATGCTCCCAAGCCCGGGAGAAAAGCGCTTCAGGGTGGTGCTCTCTCCGGGCTCTTGCCCCTGAGCCTGGGGGCATGGCATGGTGTCCACACTCCCAGGCCTAGGCAGAACCACATGCACACGTCTGATCTGCCCCCTGCACCGGCAGAGAGCTCGGCAGAGCCAGAGTCTGTCAGGCAGCTGCTGGGCTGGCCGCCTGTGTGGGAAGGGGCAGAGCCGACCTAGGGGCAAGTTGGGCCTCTTGCTCTCCCTGCTGCCCTGAGGCTGCTGGGCCAAAGAGGTCTTGGGCATCCAGCCCCTTGCTGGTCCCTTCCCGCTGACGAGGCCCTCTGAGCTCCAGCACCTTGCAGTGTGGAGACAGACCCTGCCAGCAACCTCCTCTCCAAGGAGGCCTCAACCGAGGCCTAGGCCTAGGGGAAAGGCACCAACGGGGATGAGCCTGGGGAGGCGCCCGGCCATGTCTGGACCCAGTCCCCGCAGCCTGCCCCTTGGTGGGGCTGTACCCCCGGAGGCCAGGAAGGTCTGGGCAAGGCTGCCAGGGGCAGGGACACTGCTGGGTCCTGCCCCTGGCCTGTGGGGCCTCTGAGCACAACCGGCACTCTCCCGCTGGAAGACCTCCCCGGCTGCCTCCAAAGGCCGGTTTGCAAGCACTCCAGCCCGCTGTTCCCGCCAGGCCCGCACAATGCTCCCAAGCCCGGGAGAAAAGCGCTTCGGGCTGGTGCTCTCTCCGGGCCCTTGCCCCTGAGCCTGGGGGCCAGGCAGGGGGAACACACTCCCAGGCCAAGGCAGAACGACATGCACACGTCTGTTCCTGCCCCCTACTCCGGCAGAGAGCTCGGGGGAGCCAGAGACTGCCAGGCTCCTGCTGGGCTGGCTGCCTGTGTGGGACGGGGCAGAGCCGACCTAGGGGCAAGTTGGGCCTCTTGCTCTCCGTGCTGCCCTGAGGCTGCTGGGTCAAAGAGGTCTTGGGCATCCAGCCCTTTGCTGGTCCCTTCCCTCTGACGAGGCCCTCTGAGCTCCAGCACCTTGCAGTGTGGAGACAGCCCCTGCCAGCAACCTCCTCTCCAAAGAGGCCTAAACCGAGGCCTACGCCCAGGGGAATGGCACCAGCGGGGATGATCCTGGGGAGGCGCACGGACATGTCTGGACCCAGTCCCCGCAGCCTGCCCCTTGGTGGGGCAGTACCCCCGGAGGCCAGGAAGGTCTGGGCAAGGCTGGCCAGGGGCAGGGGCCCTGCTGGGTCCTGCCCCTGGCCTGTGGGGCCTCTGAGCACAACCGGCCCTCTCCCACTGGAAGACCTCCCCGGCTGCCTCCAAAGTCCTGTTTGCAAACACTCCCGCCCGCTGTTCACGCCAGGCTCGCACAATGCTCCCAAGCCCGGGAGAAAAGCGCTTCGGGGTGGTGCTCTCTCCGGGCCCTTGCCCCTGAGCCTGGGGGCAAGGCAGGGGGAACACACTCCCAGGCCACGGCAGAACCACATGCCCACGTCTGTTCCTGTCACCTGCAGTGCCAGAGAGCTTGGGGGAGCCAGAGTCTGTCAGGCAGCTGCTGGGTTGGCCGCCTGTGTGGGAAGGGGCAGAGCCGACCTAGGGGCAAGTTGGGCCTCTTGCTCTCCCTGCTGCCCTGAGGCTGCTGGGCCAAAGACGTCTTGGGCATCCAGCCCCTTACTGGTCCCTTCCCTCTGACGAGGCCCTCTGAGCTCCAGCACCTTGCAGTGTGGAGACAGCCCCTGCCAGCAACCTCCTCTCCAAGGAGGCCTCAACCGAGGCCTAGGCCCAGGGGAAAGGCACCAGCGGGGATGAGCCAGGGGAGGCGCCCGAGCATGTCTGGACCCAGTCCCCGCAGCCTGCCCCTTGGTGGGTCAGTACCCCCGGAGGCCAGGAAGGTCTGGGCAAGGCTGGCCAGGGGCACGGGCCCTGCTGGGTCTGGCCCCTGGCCTGTGGGGCCTCTGAGCACATCCGGCCCTCTCCCGCTGGAAGACCTCCCTGGCTGCCTCCAAAGGCCGGTTTGCAAGCGCTCCCGCCCACTGTTCCCAGCAGGCGCGCACAATGCTCCCAAGCCCGGGAGAAAAGCACTTCGGGGTGGTGCTCTCACCAGGCCCTTGCCCCTGAGCCTGGGGGCAATGCAGGGGGAACACACTCCCAGGCCAAGGCAGAACCACATGCACACGTCTGTTCCTGCCCCCTGCACCGGCAGAGAGCTCAGGGGAGCCAGAGTCTGTCAGGCAGCTGCTGGGCTGGCCGCCTGTGTGGGAAGGGGCAGAGCCGACCTAGGGGCAAGTTGGGCCTCTTGCTCTCCCTGCTGCCCTGAGGCTGCTGGGCCAAAGAGGTCTTGGGCATCCAGCCCCTTGCTGGTCCCTTCCCTCTGACGAGGCCCTCTGAGCTCCAGCACCTTGCAGTGTGGAGACGGCCCCTGCCAGCAACCTCCTCTCCAAGGAGGCCTCAACCGAGGCCTAGGCCCAGGGGAAAGGCACCAGCGGGGATGAGACTGGGGAGGCGCCCGGGCATGTCTGGACCCAGTCCCCGCAGCCTGCCCCTTGGTGGGGCTGTAACCCCGGAGGCAGGAAGGTCTGGGCAAGGCTGGCCAGGGGCAGGGGCCCTGCTGGGTCCTGCCCCTGGCCTGTGGGGCCTCTGAGCACAACCGGCCCTCTCCCACTGGAAGACCTCCCCGGCTGCCTCCAAAGGCCAGTTTGCAAGCACTCCCGCCCAGTGTTCCCACCAAGCACGCAAAATGTTCCCAAGCCCGGTAGAAAAGCGCTTCGGGGTGGTGCTCTCTCCGGGCCCTTGCCCCTGAGCCTGGGGGCCAGGCAGGGGGAACACACTCCCAGGCCAAGGCAGAACGACATGCACACGTCTGTTCCTGCCCCCTACACTGGCAGAGAGCTCGGGGGAGCCAGAGACTGCCAGGCTGCTGCTGGGCTGGATGCCTGTGTGGGACGGGGCAGAGCCGACCTAGGGGCAAGTTGGGCCTCTTGCTCTCCCTGCTGCCCTGAGGCTGCTGGGTCAATGAGGTCTTGGGCATCCAGCCCTTTGCTGGTCCCTTCCCTCTGACGAGGCCCTCTGAGCTCCAGCACCTTGCAGTGTGGAGACAGCCCCTGCCAGCAACCTCCTCTCCAAGGAGGCCTAAACTGAGGCCTAGGCCCAGGGGAAAGGCACCAGCGGGGATGAGCCTGGGGAGGCACCCGGGCATGTCTGGACCCAACCCCGCAGCCTGCCCCTTGGTGGGGCAGTACCCCCGGAGGCCAGGAAGGTCTGGGCAAGGCTGGCCAGGGGCAGGCGCCCTGCTGGGTCCTGCCCCTGGCCTCTGGGGCCTCTGAGCACAACCGGCCCTCTCCCACTGGAAGACATCCCCGGCTGCCTCCAAAGTCCTGTTTGCAAACACTCCCGCCCGCTGTTCACGCCAGGCTCGCACAATGCTCCCAAGCCCGGGAGAAAAGCGCTTCGGGGTGGTGTTCTCTCCGGGCCCTTGCCCCTGAGCCTGGGGGCAAGGCAGGGGGAACACACTCCCAGGCCACGGCAGAACCACATGCCCACGTTTGTTCCTGTACCCTGCACTGCCAGAGAGCTTGGGGGAGCCAGAGTCTGTCAGGCAGCTGCTGGGTTGGCCGCCTGTGTGGGAAGGGGCAGAGCCGCCCTAGGGGCAAGTTGGGCCTCTTGCTCTCCCTGCTGCCCTGAGGCTGCTAGGCCAAAGACGTCTTGGGCATCCAGCCCCTTACTGGTCCCTTCCCTCTGACGAGGCCCTCTGAGCTCCAGCACCTTGCAGTGTGGAGACAGCCCCTGCCAGCAACCTCCTCTCCAAGGAGGCCTCAACCGAGGCCTAGGCCCAGGGGAAAGGCACCAATGGGGATGAGCCTGGGGAGGCGCCCGGGCATGTCTGGACCCAGTCCCCGCAGCCTGCCCCTTGGTGGGGCTCTACGCCCGGAGGTATGATGGTCTGGGCAAGGCTGGCCAGGGGCAGGGGCCCTGCTAGGTCCTGCCCCTGGCCTGTGGGGCCTCTGAGCACAACCGGCCCTCTCCCACTGGAAGACTTCCCCGGCTGCCTCCAAAGGCCGGTTTGCAAGCACTCCTGCCCACTGTTCCCACCAGGCGCGCACAATGCTCCCAAGCCCGGGAGAAAAGCATTTTTGTGTGGTGCTCACTCCGGGCCCTTGGAAGACCTCCCTGGCTGCCTCCAATGCCGGTTTGCAAGCACTTCTGCCTGCTGTTCCCACCAGCCGCGCACAATGCTCCCTAGCCCGGGAGAAAAGCATTTTTGTGTGGTGCTCACTCCGGGCCCTTGGAAGACCTCCCTGGCTGCCTCCAATGCCGGTTTGCAAGCACTTCTGCCTGCTGTTCCCACCAGCCGCGCACAATGCTCCCTAGCCCGGGAGAAAAGCATTTTTGTGTGGTGCTCACTCCGGGCCCTTGGAAGACCTCCCTGGCTGCCTCCAAGCCCGGTTTGCAAGCACTTCTGCCTGCTGTTCCCGCCACACGCGCACAATGCTCCCAAGCCCGGGAGAAAAGCGTTTCGGGGTGGTGTTCTCTCTGGGCCCAAGAAAGACCTCCCGGGCTGCCCCCAAAGGCCGGTTTGCAAGCACTCCCACTCGCTGTTCCCGCCATCCGTGCAAATGCTCCAAGCCCAGGAGAAAAGCGCTTCGGGGTGGTGCTCTCTCCCGGCCCTTGGAAGACCTCCCCGGCTGCCTGCAAAGGCTGGTTTTCAAGAACTCCCTCCCTCTGTCCCGCCAGCCGCACACAATGCTCCCTATCACGGGAGAAAAGCGCTTCCGTGTGGTGATCTCTCCGGGCCCTTGGAAGACCTCCCCGGCTGCCTCCAAAGGCTGGTTTGCAAGCACTCATGCCCGCTGTTCCCGCCTGCCGCGCACAATGCTCCCAAGCCCGGGAGAAAAGCACTTCGGGGTGGTGCTCTCTCCCGGCCCTTGGAAGACCTCCCCGGCTGCCTGCAAAGGCTGGTTTTCAAGAACTCCCTCCCTCTGTCCCGCCAGCCGCACACAATGCTCCCTATCACGGGAGAAAAGCGCTTCGGTGTGGTGATCTCTCCGGGCCCTTGGAAGACCTCCCCGGCTGCCTCCAAAGGCCGGTTTGCAAGCACTCATGCCCGCTGTTCCCGCCCGCCGTGCACAATGCTCCCAAGCCCGGGAGAAAAGCGCTTCGGGGTGGTGCTCTCTCCCGGCCCTTGGAAGACCTCCCCGGCTGCCTCCAAAGGCTGGTTTTCAGGAACTCCCTCCTGCTGACCCGCCAGCTGCACACAATGCTCCCAAGCCCGGGAGAAAAGCATTTTGGGGTGGTGCTCTCTCCGGGCCCTTGGAAGACCTCCCCGGCTGCCTCCAAAGGCCGGTTTGCAAGCACTCATGTCCGCTGTTCCCGACAGCCGCGCACAATGCTCCCAATTCCGGGAGAAAAGTGCTTCGGGATGGTGCTCTCTCCGGGCCCTTGGAAGACCTCCCCCGCTGCCTCCAAAGCCCGGTTTGCAAGCAGTCCCGCCCGCTGTTCCCGGCAGCCGCGCACAATGCTCCCAATTCCGGGAGAAAAGTGCTTCGGGGTGGTGCTCTCTCCGGGCCCTTGGAAGACCTCCCAGGCTGCCCCCAAAGGCCAGTTTGCAAGCACTCCCACTCGCTGTTCCCGCCAGCCACGCACAATCCTCCAAAACCCCGGAGAAAAGCGCTTCGGGGTGGTGTTCTCTCCGTGCCCATGGAAGACCTCCCGGGGTGCCCCCAAAGGCCGGTTTGGAAGCACTCCCACTCGCTGTTCCCGCCATCCGCGCAAATGTTCCAAGCCCGGGAGAAAAGCGCTTCTGGGTGGTGCTCTCTCCTGGCCCTTGGAAGACCTCCCCGGCTGCCTCCAAAGGCCGGTTTGCAAGCACTCCCGCCCGCTGTTCCCACCAGCCACGCACATTGCTCCCAAGCCCGGGAGAAAAGCATTTTGGGGTGGTGCTCACACAGGGCCCTGGAAGACCTCCCCGGCTGCCTCCAAAGGACGGTTTTCAAGCACTCCTGCCTGCTGTTCCCGCCACCCGCGCACAATGCTCCCAAGCCCGGGAGAAAAGCGCTTCGGGGTGGTGCTCTCTACAGGCACTTGGAAGACCTCCCCGGCTGCCTCCACAGGCCGGTTTGCAAGGACTCCTTCCTGCTGTTCCCGCCAGCCACGCACAATGCTCCCAAGCCCGGGAGAAAAGCATTTTGGGGTGGTGCTCACTCCGGGCCCTTGGAAGACCTCCCCGGCTGCCTCCAAAGGCCAGTTTGCAAGCACTCCTGCCTGCTGTTCCGCCAGCCGCGCACAATGCTCCCAAGCTGGGGAGAAAAGCGCTTCAGGGTGGTGCTCTCTCCGGGCACTTTCAAGACCTCCCCGGCTGCCTCCAAAGGTAGGTTTGTAAGTACTCATTCCCGCTGCTTCCGCCAGCCACGCACAATGCTCCCAAGCACGGGAGAAAAGCATTTTGGGGTGGTGATCAGTCCGGGCCCTTGGAAGACCTACCCGGCTGCCCCCAAAGGCCGGTTTGCAAGCACTCCCACTCGCTGTTCCCGCCAGCCACACACAATGTTTCAAAACCCCGGAGAAAAGCGCTTCGGGGTGGTGCTCTCTCCGGGCCCTTGGAAGACTTCTCTGGCTGCCTCCAAAGGCCGATTTGCAAGAATTCCCTCCCGCTGTTCCACCAGCCGCACACAATGCTCCAAAACCCGAGAGAAAAGCGCTTCGAGGTGGTGTTCTCTCCGGGCCCTTGGAAGACCTCCCCGGCTGCCTCCAAAGGCCGGTTTGCAAGCACTCCTGCCTGCTGTTCCCGCCACACGCGCACAATGCACCCAAGCCCGGGAGAAAAGCGCTTCGGGGTGGTGCTCTCTCCGGGCCTTTGGAAGACCTCCCCGGCTGCCTCCAAAGGCCGGTTTGCAAGGACTCCTTCCTGCTGTTCCCGCCAGCCACGCACAATGCTCCCAATCCCGGGAGAAAAGTGCTTCGGGATGGTGCTCTCTCCGGACCCTTGGAAGACCTCCCCGGCTACCTCCAAAGGCGGGTTTGCAAGTACTCATTCCCGCTGTTCCCGCCAGCTGCGCACAATGCTCCCAAGCCCTGGAGAAAAGCATTTTGGGGTGGTGCTCTCTCCGGGCCCTTGGAAGACCACCCCGGCTGCCTCAAAAGGCCGGTTTGCAAGCACTCAGGCCCGCTGTTCCCGCCAGCCGCGGACAATGCTCCCTAGCCCGGGAGAAAAGCATTTTGGGGTGGTGCTCACTCCGGGCCCTTGAAAGACCTGCCCGGCTGCCTCCAAAGTCCGGTTTGCAAGAACTCATGCCCGCTGTTCCCGCCAGCCGCGCACAATGCTCCCAAGACCGGGAGAAATGCGCTTCGGGGTGGTGTTCTCTCCGTGCCCATGGAGGACCTCCCCGGCTGCCCCCAAAGGCCGGTTTGCAATCACTCCCACTCACTGTTCCGGCCAGCCACGCACATGCTCCAAAACACGGGAGAGAAGCGCTTTGGTGTGGTGCTCTCTACCGGCCCTTGGAAGACTTCCCCGGCTGCCTCCAAAGGCCGGTTTGCAAGAACTCCCTCCCGCTGTCCCACCAGCCGCACACAATGCTCCCAAGCCCGGGAGAAAAGCGCTTCGGGGTGGTGCTCTCACCGGGCCCTTGCCCCTGAGCCTGGGGGCAATGCAGGGGGAACACACTCCCAGGCCAAGGCAGAACCAAATGCACACGTCTGTTCCTGGCCCCTGCATCGGCAGAAAGCTCAGGGGAGCCAGAGTCTCTCAGGCAGCTGCTGGGTTGGCTGCCTGTGTGGGAAGGGGCAGAGCCGACCTAGGGGCAAGTTGGGCCTCTTGCTCTCCCTGCTGCCCTGAGGCTGCTGGGCCAAAGAGGTCTTGGGCATCCAGTCCCTTGCTGGTCCCTTCCCTCTGACGAGGCCCTCTGAGCTCAAGCACCTTGCAGTGTGGAGACAGCCCCTGCCAGCAACCACCTCTCCAAGGAGGCCTCAACCGAGGCCTAGGCCCAGGGGAAAGGCACCAGCGGGAATGAGCCAGGGGAGGCGCCCGGGCATGTTTGGACCCAGTCCCCGCAGCCTGCCCCTTTGTGGGGCTGTAACCCCGGAGGGAGGACGGTCTGGGCAAGGCTGGCCAGGGGCAGGGGCCCTCCTGGGTCCTGCCCCTGGCCTGTGGGGCCTCTGAGCACAACCGGCCCTCTCCCACTGGAAGAACTCCCCGGCTGCCTCCAAAGGCCGGTTTGCAAGCACTCCTGCCTACTGTTCCCACCAGGCGCGCACAATGCTCCCAAGCCCGGGAGAAAAGCGCTTCGGGGTGGTGCTCTCTCCGGGCCCTTGCCCCTGAGCCTGGGGGCCAGGCAGGGGGTCCACACTCCCAGACCAAGGCAGAACCACATGCACACGTCTGTTCCTGCACCCTGCACAGGCAGAGAGCTCGGGGGAGCCAGAGTCTGTCAGGCAGCTGCTGGGCTGGCCGCCTGTGTGGGAAGGGGCAGAGCCGACCTGGGGGCAAGTTGGGCCTCTTGCTCTCCCTGCTGCCCTGAGGCTGCTGGGCCAAAGAGGTCTTGGGCATCCAGCCCCTTGCTGGTCCCTTCCCTCTGACGAGGCCCTCTGAGCTCCAGCACCTTGCAGTGTGGAGACAGCCCCTGCCAGCAACCTCTCTCCAAGGAGGCCTCAACCGAGGCCTAGGCCCAGGGGAAAGGCACCAGCGGGGATGAGCCAGGGGAGGTGCTCGGACATGTCTGGACCCAGTCCCCGCAGCCTGCCCCTTGGTGGGGCAGTACCCCCGGAGGCGAGGAAGATCTGGGCAGGCTGGCCAGGGGCAGGGGCCCTGCTGGGTCCTGCCCCTGGCCTGTAGGGCCTCTGAGCACAACCGTCCCTCTCTCGCTGGAAGACCTCCCCGGCTGCCTCCAATGGCCAGTTTGCAAGCCCTCATGCCCGCTGTTCCCACCAGCCGCGCACAATGCTCCCTAGCCCGGGAGAAAAGCATTTTTGGGTGGTGCTCACTCCGGGCCCTTGGAAGACCTCCCTGGCTGCCTACAAGGCCGGTTTGCAAGCACTTCTGCCTGCTGTTCCCGCCACACGCGCACAATGCTCCCAAGCCCCCGAGAAAAGCGTTTCGGGGTGGTGTTCTCTCTGGGCCCAAGAAAGACCTCCCGGGCTGCCCCCAAAAGCCGGTTTGAAAGCACTCCCACTCGCTGTTCCCGCCATCCGTGCAAATGCTCCAAGCCCGGGAGAAAAGCGCTTCGGGGTGGTGCTCTCTCCCGGCCCTTGGAAGACCTCCCCGGCTGCCTCCAAAGGCCGGTTTGCAAGCACTCAATCCCGCTGGTCCCGCCAGCCGCGCACAATGCTCCCAAGCCCGGGAGAAAAGCGCTTCGGGGAGGTGCTCTCTCCCGGCCCTTGGAAGACCTCCCCGGCTGCCTCCAAAGGCTGGTTTTCAAGGACTCCCTCCCGCTGACCCGCCAGCCGCACACAATGCTCCCAAGCCCGGGAGAAAAGCATTTTGGGGTGGTGCTCTCTCCGGGCCCTTGGAAGACCTCCCCGGCTGCCTACAAAGGCCGGTTTGTAAGCACTCATGTCCGCTGTTCCCGACAGCCGCACACAATGCTCCCAAGCCCGGGAGAAAAGCAATTTGGGGTGGTGATCATTCCGGGCCCTTGGAAGACCTCCCCGGCTGCCTCCAAAGGACAGTTTGCAAGCACTCATGCCCGCTGTTCCCGCCAGCCGCGCACAATGCTCCCAAGACCTTGAGAAAAGCGCTTCGGGGTGGTGTTCTCTCCGGGACCATGGAGGACGTCCCTGGCTGCCCCCAAAGGCCGGTTTGCAAGCACTCCCACTCGCTGTTCCCGCCAGCCACACACAATGTTCCAAAACCCCGGAGAAAAGCGCTTCGGGGTGGTGCTCTCTCCGGGCCCTTGGAAGACTCCGGGCCCTTGGCTGCCTCCAAAGGCCGGTTTGCAAGAATTCCCTCCCGCTGTTCCACCAGCCGCACACAATGCTCCAAAACCCGAGAGAAAAGCGCTTCGAGGTGGTGTTCTCTCCGGGCCCTTGGAAGACCTCCCCGGCTGCCTCCAAAGGCCGGTTTGCAAGCACTCCTGCCTGCTGTTCCCGCCAGCCACACACAATGTTCCAAAACCCCGGAGAAAAGCGCTTCGGGGTGGTGCTCTCTCCGGGCCCTTGGAAGACTCCGGGCCCTTGGCTGCCTCCAAAGGCCGGTTTGCAAGAATTCCCTCCCGCTGTTCCACCAGCCGCACACAATGCTCCAAAACCCGAGAGAAAAGCGCTTCGAGGTGGTGTTCTCTCCGGGCCCTTGGAAGACCTCCCCGGCTGCCTCCAAAGGCCGGTTTGCAAGCACTCCTGCCTGCTGTTCCCGCCACACGCGCACAATGCACCCAAGCCCGGGAGAAAAGCGCTTCGGGGTGGTGCTCTCTCCGGGCCTTTGGAAGACCTCCCCGGCTGCCTCCAAAGGCCGGTTTGCAAGGACTCCTTCCTGCTGTTCCCGCCAGCCACGCACAATGCTCCCAATCCCGGGAGAAAAGTGCTTCGGGATGGTGCTCTCTCCGGACCCTTGGAAGACCTCCCCGGCTACCTCCAAAGGCGGGTTTGCAAGTACTCATTCCCGCTGTTCCCGCCAGCTGCGCACAATGCTCCCAAGCCCGGGAGAAAAGCATTTTGGGGTGGTGCTCTCTCCGGGCCCTTGGAAGACCACCCCGGCTGCCTCAAAAGGCCGGTTTGCAAGCACTCAGGCCCGCTGTTCCCGCCAGCCGCGTACAATGTTCCCTAGCCCGGGAGAAAAGCATTTTGGTTTGGTGCTCACTCCGGGCCCTTGAAAGACCTGCCCAGCTGCCTCCAAAGTCCGGTTTGCAAGAACTCATGCCCGCTGTTCCCGCCAGCCGCGCACAATGCTCCCAAGACCGGGAGAAATGCGCTTCGGGGTGGTGTTCTCTCCGTGCCCATGGAGGACCTCCCCGGCTGCCCCCAAAGGCCGGTTTGCAATCACTCCCACTCACTGTTCCGGCCAGCCACGCACATGCTCCAAAACACAGGAGAGAAGCGCTTTGGAGTGGTGCTCTCTCCCGGCCCTTGGAAGACTTCCCCGGCTGCCTCCAAAGGCCGGTTTGCAAGAACTCCCTCCCGCTGTCCCGCCAGCCGCACACAATGCTCCCAAGCCCGGGAGAAAAGCGCTTCGGGGTGGTGCTCTCTCAGGGCCCTTTGAAGACCTCCCTGGCTGCCTCCAATGGCCGGTATGCAAGCACTCATGCCCGCTGTTCCCACCAGCCGTGTACAATGCTCCCAAGCACGGGAGAAAAGCATTTTGGGGTGGTGCTCACTCCTTGCCCTTGGAAGACCTCCGCGCCTGCCTCCAAAGGCCGGTTTGCAAGCACTCCTGCCTGCTGTTCCCGCCACCCGCGCACACTGCTCCCAAGCCCCTGAGAAAAGCGCATCGGGGTGGTGTTCTCTCCGGGCCCATGGAGGACCTCCCCGGCTGCCCCCAAAGGCCGGTTTGCAAGCACTCCCGCCCACTGTTCCCACCAGGCGCGCACAATGCTCCCAAGCCCGGGAGAAAAGCGCTTCGGGGTGGTGCTCTCTCCGGGCCCTTGCCCCTGAGCCTGGGGGCCAGGCAGGTGATCCACACTCCCAGGCCAAGGCAGAACCACATGCACACGTCTGTTCCTGCTCCTTGCACCGGCAGAGAGCTCGCGGGAGACAGATTCTGTCAGGCAGGTGCTGGGCTGGCCGCCTGTGTGGGAAGGGGCAGAGCTGACCTAGGGGCAAGTTGGGCCTCTTGCTCTCCCTGCTGCCCTGAGGCTGCTGGGCCAAAGAGGTCTTGGGCATCCAGCCCCTTGCTGGTCCCTTCCCTCTGATGAGGCCCTCTGAGCTCCAGCACCTTGCAGTGTGGAGACAGCCCCTGCCAGCAACCTCTTCTCCAAGGAGGCCTCAACCGAGGCCTAGGCCTAGGGGAAAGGCACCAGCGGGGATGAGCCTGGGGAGGCGCCCTTCCATGTCTGGACCCAGTCCCCCCAACCTGCCCCTTGGTGGGGCAGTACCCCCGGAGGCCAGGAAGGTCTGGGCAAGGCTGCCAGGGGCAGGGACACTGCTGGGTCCTGCCCCTGGCCTGTGGGGCGTCTGAGCACAACCGGCACTCTCCCGCTGGAAGACCTCCCCGTCTGCCTCCAAAGGACGGTTTGCAAGCACTCCCACCTGCTGTTCCCGCCAGGCACGCACAATGCTCCCAAGCCCGGGAGAAAAGCGCTTCGGGCTGGTGCTCTCTCCGGGCCCTTGCCCCTGAGCCTGGGGGACAGGCAGGGGGAACACACTCCCAGGCCAAGGCAGAACGACATGCACACGTCTGTTCCTGCCCCCTACACCGGCAGAGAGCTCGGGGGAGCCAGAGACTGCTAGGCTGCTGCTGGGCTGGCTGCCTGTGTGGGACGGGGCAGAGCCGACCTAGGGGCAAGTTGGGCCTCTTGCTCTCCCTGCTGCCCTGAGGCTGCTGGGTCAAAGAGGTCTTGGGCATCCAGCCCTTTGCTGGTCCCTTCCCTCTGACGAGGCCCTCTGAGCTCCAGCACCTTGCAGTGTGGAGACAGCCCCTGCCAGCAACCTCCTCTCCAAAGAGGCCTAAACCGAGGCCTACGCCCAGGGGAAAGGCACCAGCGGGGATGAGCCTGGGGAGGCGCACGGACATGTCTGGACCCAGTCCCCGCAGCCTGCCCCTTGGTGGGGCAGTACCCCCGGAGGCCAGGAAGGTCTGGGCAAGGCTGGCCAGGGGCAGGGGACCTGCAGGGTCCTGCCCCTGGCCTGTGGGGCCTCTGAGCACATACGGCCCTCTCCCGCTGGAAGACCTCTCCGGCTGCCTCCAAAGGCCGGTTTGCCAACACTCCCATCCACTGTTCCCACCAGGCGCGCACAATGCTCCCAAGCCCGGAAGAAAAGCGCTTCGGGGTGGTGCATCCACCGGGCCCTTGCCCCTGAGCCTGGGGGCAATGCAGGGATTCCACACTCCCAGACCAAGGCAGAACCACATGCACACGTCTGTTCCTGACCCCTGCACCGGGAGAGAGCTCGGGGGAGCCAGAGTCTGTCAGGCAGCTGCTGGGCTGGCCGCCTGTGTGGGAAGGGGCAGAGCAGACCTAGGGGCAAGTTGGGCCTCTTGCTCTCCCTGCTGTCCTGAGGCTGCTGGGCCAAAGAGTTCTTGGGCATCCAGCCCCTTGCTGGTCCCTTCCCGCTGACGAGGCCCTCTGAGCTCCAGCACCTTGCAGTGTGGAGACAGCCCCTGCAAGCAACCTCCTCTCCAAGGAGGCCACAACCGAGGCCTAGGCCCAGGGGAAAGGCACCAGCGGGGATGAGACAGTGGAGGCGCTTGGGCATGTCTGGACCCAGGCCCCGCAGCCTGCCCCTTGGTGGGGCAGTACCCCCGGAGGCCAGGAAGGTCTGGGCAAAGCTGGCCAGGGACAGGGGCCCTGCTGTGTACTGTCCCTGGCCTGTGGGGCCTCTGAGCACAACCGGCCCTCTCCCGCTGGAAGACTTCCCCGGCTGCCTCCAAAGGCCGGTTTGCCAACACTCCCGCCCACTGTTCCCACCAGGCGCGCACAATGCTCCCAAGCCCGGGAGAAAAGCGCTTCGGGGTGGTGCTCCCACCGGGCACTTGCCCCTGAGCCTGGGGGCAATGCAGGGGTTCCACACTCCCAGGCCAAGGCAGAACCACATGCACACGTCTGTTCCTGCCCACTGCACCGGCAGAGAGCTCAGGGGAGCCAGAGTCTGTCAGGCAGCTGCTGGGCTGGCCGCCTGTGTGGGAAGGGGCAGAGCCGACCTAGGGGCAAGTTGGGCCTCTTGCTCTCCCTGCTTCCCTGAGGCTGCTGGGCCAAAGAGGTCTTGGGCATCCAGCCCCTTGCTGGTCCCTTCCCTCTGACGAGGCCCTCTGAGCTCCAGCACCTTGCAGTGTGGAGACAGCCCCTGCCAGCAACCTCCTCTGCAACGAGGCCTCAATCGAGGCCTAGGCCCAGGGGAAAGGCACCAGCGGGGATAAGCCTGGGGAGGCGCCCGGGCATGTCTGGACCCAGTCCCCGCAGCCTGCCCCTTGGTGCGGCTGTACCCCGGAGGCAGGAAGGTCTGGGCAAGGCTGGCCAGGGGAAGGGGCCCTGCTGGGTCCTGCCCCTGGCCTGTGGGGCCTCTGAGCACAACCGGCCCTCTCCCACTGGAAGACCTCCCCGGCTGCCTCCAAAGGCCGGTTTGCAAGCACTCCCGCCCACTGTTCCCACCAGGCGCGCACAATGCTCCCAAGCCCGGGAGAAAAGCGCTTCGGGGTGGTGCTCTCTCCGGGCCCTTGCCCCTGAGCCTGGGGGCCAGGCAGGTGATCCACACTCCCAGGCCAAGGCAGAACCACATGCACACGTCTGTTCCTGCTCCTTGCACCGGCAGAGAGCTCGCGGGAACCAGATTCTGTCAGGCAGCTGCTGGGCTGGCCGCCTGTGTGGGAAGGGGCAGAGCTGACCTAGGGGCAAGTTGGGCCTCTTGCTCTCCCTGCTGCCCTGAGGCTGCTGGGCCAAAGAGGTCTTGGGCATCCAGCCCCTTGCTGGTCCCATCCCTCTGACCAGGCCCTCTGAGCTCCAGCATTTTGCAGTGTGGAGACAGCCCCTGCCAGCAACCTCCTCTCCAAGGAGGCCTCAACCAAGGCCTAGTCCCAGGGAAAGGCACCAGCGGGGATGAACCTGGGGAGGCGCCCGGAAATGTCTGGACCCAGTCCCTGCAGCCTGCCCCTTGGGGGAGCAGTACCCCCGGAGGCCAGGAAGGTCTGGGCAAGGCTGGCCAGGGGCAGGGGCCCTGCTGGGTCCTGCCCCTGGCCTGTGGGGCCTCTGACCACATCCGGCCCTCTCCCGCTGGAAGACCTCCCCAACTGCCTTCAAAGGCCGGTTTGCCAACACTCGCGCCCGCTGTTCCCGCCAGGCACGCACAATGCTCCCAAGCCCGGGAAAAAAGCGCTTCGGGCTGGTGCTCTCTCCGGGCCCTTGCCCCTGAGCCTGGGGGCAATGCAGGGGGAACACACTCCCAGGCCAAGGCAGAACCACATGCACACGTCTGTTCCTGTCCCCTGCACCGGCAGAAAGCTAGGGGAGCCAGAGTCTGTCAGGCAGCTGCTGGGCTGGCCGCCTGTGTGGGAAGGGGCAGAGCCGACCTAGGGGCAAGTTGGGCCTCTTGCTCTCCCTGCTGCCCTGAGGCTGCTGGGCCAAAGAGGTCTTGGGCATCCAGCCCCTTCCTGGTCCCTTCCCGCTGACGAGGCCCTCTGAGCTCCAGCACCTTGCAGTGTGGAGACAGCCCCTGCCAGCATCCTCCTCTCCAAGGAGGCCTCAACCGAGGCCTAGGCCTAGGGGAAAGGCACCAGCGGGGATGAGCCTGGGGAGGCGCCCGGCCATGTATGGACCCAGTCCCCCCAACCTGCCCCTTGGTGGGGCAGTACCCCCGGAGGCCAGGAAGGTCTGGGCAAGGCTGCCAGGGGCAGGGACACTGCTGGGTCCTGCCCCTGGCCTGTGGGGCGTCTGAGCACAACCGGCACTCTCCCGCTGGAAGACCTCCCCGTCTGCCTCCAAAGGCCGGTTTGCAAGCACTCCCACCCGCTGTTCCCGCCAGGCACGCACAATGCTCCCAAGCCCGGGAGAAAAGCGCTTCGGGCTGGTGCTCTCTCCGGGCCCTTGCCCCTGAGCCTGGGGGACAGGCAGGGGGAACACACTCCCAGGCCAAGGCAGAACGACATGCACACGTCTGTTCCTGCCCCCTACACCGGCAGAGAGCTCGGGGGAGCCAGAGACTGCTAGGCTGCTGCTGGGCTGGCTGCCTGTGTGGGACAGGGCAGAGCCGACCTAGGGGCAAGTTGGGCCTCTTTCTCTCCCTGCTGCCCTGAGGCTGCTGGGTCAAAGAGGTCTTGGGCATCCAGCCCTTTGCTGGTCCCTTCCCTCTGACGAGGCCCTCTGAGCTCCAGCACCTTGCAGTGTGGAGACAGCCCCTGCCAGCAACCTCCTCTCCAAGGAGGCCTAAACCGAGGCCTAGGCCCAGGGGAAAGGCACCAGCGGGGATGAGCCTGGGGAGGCGCACGGACATGTCTGGACCCAGTCCCCGCAGCCTGCCCCTTGGTGGGTCAGTACCCCCGGAGGCCAGGAAGGTCTGGGCAAGGCTGGCCAGGGGCAGGGGCCCTGCTGGGTCCTGCCCCTGGCCTGTGGGGCCTCTGAGCACAACCGGCCCTCTCCCACTGGAAGACCTCCCCGGCTGCCTCCAAAGTCCTGTTTGCAAACACTCCCGCTTGCTGTTCACGCCAGGCTCGCACAATGCTCCCAAGCCCGGGAGAAAAGTGCTTTGGAGTGATGCTCTCACCGGGCCCTTGCCCCTGAGCCTGGGGGCAAGGCAGGGGGAACACACTCCCAGGCCAAGGCAGAACCACATGCCCACGTCTCGTCCTGTCCCCTGCACCGGCAGAGAGCTTGGGGGAGCCAGAGTCTGTCAGGAAGCTGCTGGGTTGGCCGCCTGTGTGGGAAGGGGCAGAGCCGCCCTAGGGGCAAGTTGGGCCTCTTGCTCTCCCTGCTGCCCTGAGGCTGCTGGGCCAAAGACGTCTTGGGCATCCAGCCCCTTGCTGGTCCCTTCCCTCTGACGAGGCCCTCTGAGCTCCAGCACCTTGCAGTGTGGAGACAGCCCCTGCCAGCAACCTCCTCTCCAAAGAGGCCTAAACCGAGGCCTAGGCCTAGGGGAAAGGCACCAGCGGGGATAATCCTGGGGAGGCGCACGGACATGTCTGGACGCAGTCCCCGCAGCCTGCCCCTTGGTGGGGCAGTACCCCCGGAGGCCAGGAAGGTCTGGGCAAGGCTGGCCAGGGGCACGGGCCCTGCTGGGTCCTGCCCCTGGCCTGTGGGCCCTCTGAGCACAACCGGCCCTCTCCCACTGGAAGACCTCCCCGGCTGCCTCCAAAGGCCGGTTTGCAAGCGCTCCCTCCCACTGTTCCCAGCAGGCGTGCACAATGCTCCCAAGCCCGGGAGAAAAGCGCTTCAGGGTGGTGCTCTCTCCGGGCCCTGGCCTCTGAGCCTGGGGGCAAGGCAGGGTGTCCACACTCCCAGGCCAAGGCAGAACCACATGCACACGTCTGATCTGCCGCCTGCACCGGCAGAGAGCTCGGCAGAGCCAGAGTCTGTCAGGCAGCTGCTGGGCTGGCCCCCTGTGTGGGAAGGGGCAGAGCCGACCTAGGGGCAAGTTGGGCCTCTTGCTCTCCCTGCTGCCCTGAGGCTGCTGGGTCAAAGAGGTCTTGGGCATCCAGCCCCTTGCTGGTCCCTTCCCTCTGACGAGGCCCTCTGAGCTCCAGCACCTTGCAGTGTGGAGACAGCCCCTGCCAGCAACCTCCTCTCCAAGGAGGCCTAAACCGAGGCCTTGGCCCAAGGGAAAGGCACCAGCGGGGATGAGCCTGGGGAGGCGCCCGGGCATGTCTGGACCCAGTCCCCGCAGCCTGCCCCTTGGTGGGGCAGTACCCCCGGAGGCCAGGAAGGACTGGGAAAGGCTGGCCAGGGGCAGGGGAACTGCAGGGTCCTGCCCCTGGCCTGTGGGGCCTCTGAGCACATCCGGCCCTCTCCCGCTGGAAGACCTCTCCGGCTGCCTCCAAAGGCCGGTTTGCCAACACTCCCGCCCACTGTTCCCACCAGGCGCGCACAACGCTCCCAAGCCCGGGAGAAAAGCGCTTCGGGGTGGTGCTCCCACCGGGCCCTTGCCCCTGAGCCTGGGGGCAATGCAGGGATTCCACACTCCCAGGCCAAGGCAGAACCACATGCACACGTCTGTTCCTGCCCCCTGCACCAGCAGAGAGCTCAGGGGAGCCAGAGTCTGTCAGGCAGCTGCTGGGCTGGCCGCCTGTGTGGGAAGGGGCAGAGCCGACCTAGGGGCAAGTTGGGCCTCTTGCTCTCCCTGCTGCCCTGAGGCTGCTGGGCCAAAGAGGTCTTGGGCATCCAGCCCCTTGCTGGTCGCTTCCCTCTGACGAAGCCCTGTGAGCTCCAGCACCTTGCAGTGTGGAGACAGCCCCTGCCAGCAACCTCCTCTCCAAGAGGCCTCAACCGAGGCCTAGGCCCAGGGGAAAGGCACCAGCGGGGATGAGCCTGGGGAGGCGCCCGGGCATGTCTGGACCCAGTCCCCGCAGCCTGCCCCTTGGTGGGGCAGTACCCCCGGAGGCCAGGAAGGTCTGGGCAAGGCTGGCCAGGGGCAGGCGCCCTACTGGGTCCTGCCCCTGGCTTCTGGGGCCTCTGAGCACAACCGGCACTCTCCCACTGGAAGACCTCCCCGGCTGCCTCCAAAGGCCGGTTTGCAACACTCCCGCCCGCTGTTCCCGCCATGCACGCACAATGCTCCCAAGCCCGGGAGAAAAGCGCTTCGGGCTGGTGCTCTCTCCGGGCCCTTGCCCCTGAGCCTGGGGGCCAGGCAGGGGGAACACACTCCCAGGACAAGGCAGAACGACATGCACACGTCTGTCCCTGCCCCCTACACCGGCATAGTGCTCGGGGGAGCCAGAGACTGCCAGGCTGCTGCTGGGCTGGCTGCCTGTGTGGGACGGGGCAGAGCCGACCTAGGGGCAAGTTCGGCCTCTTGCTCTCCCTGCTGCCCTGAGGCTGCTGGGTCAAAGAGGTCTTGGGCATCCAGCCCTTTGCTGGTCCCTTCCCTCTGACGAGGCCCTCTGAGCTCCAGCACCTTGCAGTGTGGAGACAGCCCCTGCCAGTAACCTCCTCTCCAAGGAGGCCTAAACCGAGGCCTAGATCCAGGGGAAAGGCACCAGCGGGGATGAGCCTGGGGAGGCGCCCGTGCATGTCTGGACCCAGTCCCCGCAGCCTGCCCCTTGGTGGGGCAGTACCCCCGGAGGCCAGGAAGGTCTGGGCAAGGATGGCCAGGGGCAGGGGCCCTGCTGGGTCCTGCCCCTGGCCTGTGGGGCCTCTGAGCACAACCGGCCCTCTCCCACTGGAAGACCTCCCCGGCTGCCTCCAAAGGCCGGTTTGCAAGCACTCCCGCCCACTGTTCCCACCAGGCGCGCACAATGCTCCCAAGCCCGGGAGAAAAGCGCTTCGGGCTGGTGCTATCTCCGTGCCCTTTCCCCTGAGCCTGGGGGCCAGGCACGGGTTCCACACTCCCAGGCCAAATCAGAACCACATGCACACGTCTGTTCCTGCCCCCTGCACCGGCAGAGAGCTCGGGGGAGCCAGAGTCTGTCAGGCACCTGCTGGGCTGGCCGCTTGTGTGGGAAGGGGCAGAGCCGACCTAGGGGCAAGTTGGGCCTCTTGCTCTCCCTGCTGCCCTGAGGTTGCTGGGCCAAAGAGGTCTTGGGCATCCAGCCCCTTGCTGGTCCCTTCCCTTTGACGAGGCCCTCTGAGCTCCAGCACCTTGCAGTGTGGAGACAGCCCCTGCCAGCAACCTCCTCTCCAAGGAGGCCTCAACCGAGGCCTAGGCCCAGGGGAAAGGCACCAGCGGGGATGAGACTGGGGAGGCGCCCGGGCATGTCTGGACCCAGACCCCGCAGCCTGCCCTTGGTGGGTCAGTACCCCCGGAGGCCAGGAAGGTCTGGGCAAGGCTGGCCAGGGGCAGGGGCCCTGCTGGGTCCTGCCCCTGGCCTGTGGGGCGTCTGAGTACAACCGGCCCTCTCCCACTGGAAGACCTCCCTGGCTGCCTCCAAAGGCCGGTTTGCAAACACTCCCGCCCACTGTTCACGCCAGGAACGCACAATGCTCACAAGCCCGGGAGAAAAGCGCTTCGGGGTGGTGCTCTCTCCGGGCCCTTGCCCCTGAGCCTGGGTGACAGGCAGGGGGAACACACTCCCAGGCCAAGGCAGAACCATATGCACACGTCTGTTCCTGCCCTCTGCACCGGTAGAGAGCTCGGGGGAGCCAGAGTCTGTCAGGCAGCTGCTGGGCTGGCGGCCTGTGTGGGATGGGGCAGAGCCGACCTAGGGGCAAGTTGGGCCTCTTGCTCTTCCTGCTGCCCTGAGGCTGCTGGGCCAAAGAGGTCTTGGGCATCCAGCCCCTTGCTGGTCCCTTCCCTCTGACGAGGCCCTCTGAGCTCCAGCACCTTGCAGTGTGGAGACAGCCCCTGCCAGCAACCTCCTCTCCAAGGAGGCCTCAACCGAGCCCTAGGCCCAGGGGAAAGGCACCAGCGGGGATGAGCCTGGGAAGGCACCCGGGCATGTCTGGACCCAGTCCATGCAGGCTGCCCCTTGGTGGGGCAGTACCCCCGGAGGCCAGGAAGGTCTGGGCAAGGCTGGCCAGGGGCAGGGGCCCTGCTGGGTCATACCCCTGGCCTGTGGGGCCTCTGAGCACAACCGGCCCTCTCCCGCTGGAAGACCTCCCCGGCTGCCTCCAAAGGCCGATTTGCCAACACTCCCGCCCACTGTTCCCGCCAGGCACGCACAATGCTCCCAAGCCCGGGAGAAAAGCGCTTCGGGGTGGTGCTCTCACCGGGCCCTTGCCCCTGAGCCTGGGGGCCAGGCAGGGGTTCCACACTCCCAGGCCAAGGCAGAACCACATGCACACGTCTGTTCCTGCCCCTTGCACCGGCAGAGAGCTCGGGGTAGCCAGAGTCTGTCAGGCAGCTGCTGGGCTGGCCGCTTGTGTGGGAAGGGGCAGAGCCGACCTAGGGGCAAGTTGGGCCTCTTGCTCTCCCTGCTGCCCTGAAGCTGCTGGGCCAAACAGTTCTTGGGCATCCAGCCCCTTCCTGGTCCCTTCCCTCTGACGAGGCCCTCTGAGCTCCAGCACCTTGCAGTGAGGAGAGAGCCCCTGCCAGCAACCTCCTCTCCAAGGAGGCCTCAACCGAGGCCTAGGCCCAGGGGAAAGGCACCAGCGGGGATGAGACTGGGGAGGCGCACGGGCATGTCTGGACCCAGACCCCGCAGCCTGCCCCTTGGTGGGGCAGTACCCCCGGAGGCCAGGAAGGTCTGGGCAAGGCTGGCCAGGGGCTGGGGCCCTGCTGGGTCATACCCCTAGACTGTGGGGCCTCTGAGCACAACCGGCCCTCTCCCACTGGAAGACCTCCCCGGCTGCCTCCAAAGGCTGGTTTGCAAGCACTGCCGCCCACTGTTCCCACCAAGCACGCAAAATGCTCCCAAGCCCGGGAGAAAAGCGCTTCGGGGTGGTGCTCTCTCCGGGCCCTTGCCCATGAGCCTGGGGGCCAGGCAGGGGGAACACACTCCCAGGCCAAGGCAGAACCACATGCACACGTCTGTTCCTGCCCCCTACACCGGCAGAGAGCTCGGGGGAGCTAGAGACTGCCAGGCTGCTGCTGGGCTGGCTGCCTGTGTGGGACGGGGCAGAGCCGAACTAGGGGCAAGTTGGGCCTCTTGCTCTCCCTGCTGCCCTGAAGCTGCTGGGACAAAGAGGTCTTGGGCATCCAGCCCTTTGGTGGTCCCTTCCCTCTGACGAGGCCCTCTGAGCTCCAGCACCTTGCAGTGTGGAGACAGCCCCTGCCAGCAACCTCCTCTCCAAGGAGGCCTAAACCGAGGCCTAGGCCCAGGGGAAAGGCACCAGCGGGGATGAGCCTGTGGAGGCGCCCGGGCATGTCTGGACCCAGTCCCCGCAGCCTGCCCCTTGGTGGGGCAGTACCCCCGGAGGCCAGGAAGGTCTGGGCAAGGCTGGCCAGGGGCAGGGGACCTCCTGGGTCCTGCCCCTGGCCTGTGGGGCCTCTGAGCACATCCGTCCCTCTCCCGCTGGAAGACCTCCCCGGCTGCCTCCAAAGGCCGATTTGCCAACACTCACGCCCACTGTTCCCACCAGGCGCGCACAATGTTCCCAAGTCCGGGAGAAAAGCGCTTCGGGGTGCTGCTCTCACCGGGCCCTTGCCCCTGAGCCTGGGGGCAATGCAGGGGTTCCACACTCCCAGGCCAAGGCAGAACCACATGCACACGTCTGTTCCTGCCCCCTGTACCGGCAGAGAGCTAGGGGAGCCAGAGTCTGTCAGGCAGCTGCTGGGCTGGCCTCCTGTGTGGGAAGGGGCAGAGCCGACCTAGGGGCAAGTTGGGCCTCTTGCTCTCCCTGCTGCCCTGAGGCTGCTGGGCCAAAGAGGTCTTGGGCATCCAGCCCCTTACTGGGCCCTTCCCTCTGACGAGGCCCTCTGAACTCCAGCACCTTGCAGTGTGGAGACAGCCCCTGCCAGCAACCTCCTCTCCAAGGAGGCCTCAACCGAGGCCTAGGCCCAGGGGAAAGGCACCAGCGGGGATGAGCCAGGGGAGGCGCCCGAGCATGTCTGGACCCAGTCCCCGCAGCCTGCCCCTTGGTGGGGCAGTACCCCCGGAGGCCAGGAAGGTCTGGGCAAGGCTGGCCAGGGGCACGGGCCCTGCTGCGTCCTGCCCCTGGCCTGTGGGGCCTCTGAGCACAACCGGCCCTCTCCCACTGGAAGACCTCCCCGGCTGCCTCCAAAGGCCGGTTTGCAAGCGCTCCCTCCCACTGTTCCCAGCAGGCGTGCACAATGCTCCCAAGCCCGGGAGAAAAGCGCTTCAGGGTGGTGCTCTCTCCGGGCCCTTGCCCCTGAGCCTGGGGGCAAGGCAGGGTGTCCACACTCCCAGGCCAAGGTAGAACCACATGCACACGTCTGATCTGCCCCCTGCACCGGCAGAGAGCTCGGCAGAACCAGAGTCTGTCAGGCAGCTGCTGGGCTGGCCGCCTGTGTGGGAAGGGGCAGAGCCGACCTAGGGGCAAGTTGGGCCTCTTGC
Source organism: Dama dama (assembly GCF_033118175.1). NCBI lineage: Eukaryota > Metazoa > Chordata > Mammalia > Artiodactyla > Cervidae > Dama > Dama dama. Next base: position 2,366,498 of record NW_026870900.1, read on the forward strand.
TCTCCCTGCTGCCCTGAGGCTGCTGGGCCAAAGAGGTCTTGGGCATCCAGCCCCTTGCTGGTCCCTTCCCTCTGACGAGGCCCTCTGAGCTCCAGCACCTTGCAGTGTGGAGACAGCCCCTGCCAGCAACCTCCTCTCCAAGGAGGCCTAAACCGAGGCCTAGGCCCAGGGGAAAGGCACCAGCGGGGATGAGCCTGGGGAGGCGCCCGGGCATGTCTGGACCCAGTCCCCGCAGCCTGCCCCTTGGTGGGGCAGTACCCCCGGAGGCCAGGAAGGACTGGGAAAGGCTGGCCAGGGGCAGGGGCCCTGCTGGGTCCTGCCCCTGGCCTGTGGGGCTTCTGAGCATGACCGGGCCTCTCCCGCTGGAGACCTCCCCGACTGCCTCCAAAGGCCGGTTTGCCAACACTCGCGCCCGCTGTTCCCGCCAGGCACGCACAATGCTCCCAAGCCCGGGAAAAAAGCGCTTCGTGGTGGTGCTCTCTCCGGGCCCTTGCCCCTGAGGCTGGGGGCAATGCAGGGGGAACACACTCCCAGGCCAAGGCAGAACCACATGCACACGTCTGTTCCTGCCCCCTGCACCGGCAGAGAGCTCGGGGGAGCCAGAGTCTGCCAGGCAGCTGCTGGGCTGGCGGCCTGTGTGGGAAGGGGCAGAACCGACCTAGGGGCAAGTTGGGCCTCTTGCTCTCCCTGCTGCCCTGAGGCTGCTGGGCCAAAGACGTCTTTGGCATCCAGCCCCTTGCTGGTCCCTTCCCTCTGACGAGGCCCTCTGAGCTCCAGCACCTTGCAGTGTGGAGACAGCCCCTGCCAGCAACCTCCTCTCCAAGGAGGCCTCAACCGAGGCCTAGGCCCAGGGGAAAGGCACCAGCGGGGATGAGCCTGGGGAGGCGCCCGGGCATGTCTGGACCCAGTCCCCTCAGCCTGCCCCTTGGTGGGGCAGTACCCCCGGAGGCCAGGAAGGTCTGGGAAAGGCTGGCCAGGGGCAGGCGCTCTGCTGGGTCCTGCCCCTGGCCTCTGGGGCCTCTGAGCACAACAGGCCCTCTCCCACTGGAAGACCTCCCCGGCTGCCTCCAAAGGCCGGTTTGCAAGCACTCCCGCACGCTGTTCCCGCCAGGCACGCACAATGCTCCCAAGACCGGGAGAAAAGCACTTCTGGGTGTTGCTCTCTCCGGGCCCTTGCCCCTGAGCCTGGGGGCCAGGCAGTGGGTCCACACTCCCAGGCCAAGGCAGAACCACATGCACACGTCTGTTCCTGCCCCCTGCACCGGCAGACAGCTCAGGGGAGCCAGAGTCTGTCAGGCAGCTGCTGGGCTGGCCGCCTGTGTGGGAAGGGGCAGAGCCGACCTAGGGGCAAGTTGGGCCTCTTGCTCTCCCTGCTGCCCTGAGGCTGCTGGGCCAAAGAGGTCTTGGGCATCCAGCCCCTTGCTGGTCCCTTCCCTCTGACGAGGCCCTCTGAGCTCCAGCACCTTGCAGTGTGGAGACAGCCCCTGCCAGCACCCACCTCTCCAAGGAGGCCTCAACCGAGGCCTAGGCCCAGGGGAAAGGCACAAGCGGGGATGAGACTGGGGAGGCGGCCGAGCATGTCTGGACCCAGTCCCTGCAGCCTGCCCCTTGGTGGGGCTGTAACCACGGAGGCAGGAAAGTCTGGGCAAGGCTGGCCAGGGGCCGGGGCCCTGCTGGGTCCTGCCCCTGGCCTGTGGGGCCTCTGAGCACAACCGGCCCTCTCCCACTGGAAGACCTCCCCGGCTGCCTCCAAAGGCCGGTTTGCAAGCACTCCCGCCCACTGTTCCCACCAAGCACGGAAAATGCTCCCAAGCCCGGGAAAAAGCGGTTCGGGGTGGTGCTCTCTCCGGGCCCTTGCCCCTGAGCCTGGGGTCCAGGCAGGGGGAACACACTCCCAGGCCAAGGCAGAACGACATGCACACGTCTGTTCCTGCCCCCTACACCGGCAGAGAGCTCGGGGGAGCCAGAGACTGCCAGGCTGCTGCTGGGCTGGCTGCCTGTGTGGGACGGGGCAGAGCCGACCTAGGGGCAAGTTGGGCCTCTTTCTCTCCCTGCTGCCCTGAGGCTGCTGGGTCAAAGAGGTCTTGGGCATCCAGCCCTTTGCTGGTCCCTTCCCTCTGACGAGGCCCTCTGAGCTCCAGCACCTTGCAGTGTGGAGACAGCCCCTGCCAGAAACCTCCTCTCCAAGGAGGCCTAAACCGAGGCCTAGGCCCAGGGGAAAGGCACCAGCGGGGATGAGCCTGGGGAGGCGCCCGGGCTTGTTTGGACCCAGTCCCCGCAGCCTGCCCCTTGGTGGGGCAGTACCCCCGGAGGCCAGGAAGGTCTGGGCAAGGCTGGCCAGGGGCAGGCGCCCTGCTGGGTCCTGCCCCTGGCCTCTGGGGCCTCTGAGCACAACCGGCCCTCTCCCACTGGAAGACCTCCCCGGCTCCCTCCAAAGGCCGGTTTGCAACACTCCCGCCCGCTGTTCCCGCCAGGCACGCACAATGCTTCCAAGCCCGGGAGAAAAGCGCTTCGGGGTGTTGCTCTCTCCCGGCCCTTGCCCCTGAGCCTGGGGGCCAGGCAGTGGGTTCTCACTCCCAGGCCACGGCAGAACCACATGCCCACGTCTGTTCCTGTCCCCTGCAGTGCCAGAGAGCTTGGGGGAGCCAGAGTCTGTCAGGCAGCTGCTGGGTTGGCCGCCTGTGTGGGAAGGGGCAGAGCCGCCCTAGGGGAAAGATGGGCCTCTTGCTCTCCCTGCTGCCCTGAGGCTGCTGGGCCAAAGACGTCTTGGGCATCCAGCCCCTTGCTGGTCCCTTCCCTCTGACGAGGCCCTCTGAGCTCCAGCACCTTGCAGTGTGGAGACAGCCCCTGCCAGCAACCTCCTCTCCAAGGAGGCCTCAACCGAGGCCTAGGCCCAGGGGAAAGGCACCAGCGGGGATGAGCCAGGGGAGGCGCCCGAGCATGTCTGGACCCAGTCCCCGCAGCCTGCCCCTTGGTGGGGCAGTACCCCTGGAGGCCAGGAAGGTCTGGGCAAGGCTGGCCAGGGGCACGGGCCCTGCTGGGTCCGGCCCCTGGCCTGTGGGGCCTCTGAGCACATCCGGCCCTTTCCCGCTGGAAGACCTCCCTGGCTGATTCCAAAGGCCGGTTTGCAAGCGCTCCCGCCCACTGTTCCCAGCAGGAGGGCACAATGCTCCCAAGCCCGGGAGAAAAGCACTTCGGGGTGGTGCTCTCACCGGGCCCTTGCCCCTGAGCCTGGGGGCCAGGCAGGGGGAACACACTCCCAGGCCAAGGCAGAACCACATGCACACCTCTGTTCCTGCCCCATGCACCGGCAGAGAGCTCAGGGGAGCCAGAGTCTGTCAGGCAGCTGCTGGGCTGGCCGCCTGTGTGGGAAGGGGCAGAGCCGACCTAGGGGCAAGTTGGGCCTCTTGCTCTCCCTGCTGCCCTGAGGCTGCTGGGCCAAAGAGGTCTTGGGCATCCAGCCCCTTGCTGGTCCCTTCCCTCTGACGAGGCCCTCTGAGCTCCAGCACCTTGCAGTGTGGAGACAGCCCCTGCCAGCAACCTCCTCTCCAAGGAGGCCTCAACCGAGGCCTAGGCCCAGGGGAAAGGCACCAGCGGGGATGAGACTGGGGAGGCGCCCGGGCATGTCTGGACCCAGTCCCCGCAGCCTGCCCCTTGGTGGGGCTGTAACCCCGGAGGCAGGAAGGTCTAGGCAAGGCTGGCCAGGGGCAGGGGCCCTGCTGGGTCCTGCCCCTGGCCTGTGGGGCCTCTGAGCACAACCGGCCCTCTCCCACTGGAAGACCTACCCGGCTGCCTCCAAAGACCGGTTTGCAAGCACTCCCGCCCACTGTTCCCAGCAGGCGTGCACAATGCTCCCAAGCCCGGGAGAAAAGCGCTTCAGGGTGGTGCTCTCTCCGGGCTCTTGCCCCTGAGCCTGGGGGCATGGCAGGGTGTCCACACTCCCAGGCCTAGGCAGAACCACATGCACACGTCTGATCTGCCCCCTGCACCGGCAGAGAGCTCGGCAGAGCCAGAGTCTGTCAGGCAGCTGCTGGGCTGGCCGCCTGTGTGGGAAGGGGCAGAGCCGACCTAGGGGCAAGTTGGGCCTCTTGCTCTCCCTGCTGCCCTGAGGCTGCTGGGCCAAAGAGGTCTTGGGCATCCAGCCCCTTGCTGGTCCCTTCCCGCTGACGAGGCCCTCTGAGCTCCAGCACCTTGCAGTGTGGAGACAGACCCTGCAGGAACCTCCTCTCCAAGGAGGCCTCAACCGAGGCCTAGGCCTAGGGGAAAGGCACCAACGGGGATGAGCCTGGGGAGGCGCCCGGCCATGTCTGGACCCAGTCCCCGCAGCCTGCCCCTTGGTGGGGCTGTACCCCCGGAGGCCAGGAAGGTCTGGGCAAGGCTGCCAGGGGCAGGGACACTGCTGGGTCCTGCCCCTGGCCTGTGGGGCCTCTGAGCACAACCGGCACTCTCCCGCTGGAAGACCTCCCTGTCTGCCTCCAAAGGCCGGTTTGCAAGCACTCCAGCCCGCTGTTCCCGCCAGGCCCGCACAATGCTCCCAAGCCCGGGAGAAAAGCGCTTCGGGCTGGTGCTCTCTCCGGGCCCTTGCCCCTGAGCCTGGGGGCCAGGCAGGGGGAACACACTCCCAGGCCAAGGCAGAACGACATGCACACGTCTGTTCCTGCCCCCTACTCTGGCAGAGAGCTCGGGGGAGCCAGAGACTGCCAGGCTCCTGCTGGGCTGGCTGCCTGTGTGGGACGGGGCAGAGCCGACCTAGGGGCAAGTTGGGCCTCTTGCTCTCCGTGCTGCCCTGAGGCTGCTGGGTCAAAGAGGTCTTGGGCATCCAGCCCTTTGCTGGTCCCTTCCCTCTGACGAGGCCCTCTGAGCTCCAACACCTTGCAGTGTGGAGACAGCCCCTGCCAGCAACCTCCTCTCCAAAGAGGCCTAAACCGAGGCCTACGCCCAGGGGAAAGGCACCAGCGGGGATGATCCTGGGGAGGCGCACGGACATGTCTGGACCCAGTCCCCGCAGCCTGCCCCTTGGTGGGGCAGTACCCCCGGAGGCCAGGAAGGTCTGGGCAAGGCTGGCCAGGGGCAGGGGCCCTGCTGGGTCCTGCCCCTGGCCTGTGGGGCCTCTGAGCACAACCGGCCCTCTCCCACTGGAAGACCTCCCCGGCTGCCTCCAAAGTCCTGTTTGCAAACACTCCCGCCCGCTGTTCACCCAGGCTCGCACAATGCTCCCAAGCCCGGGAGAAAAGCGCTTCGGGGTGGTGCTCTCTCCGGGCCCTTGCCCCTGAGCCTGGGGGCAAGGCAGGGGGAACACACTCCCAGGCCACGGCAGAACCACATGCCCACGTCTGTTCCTGTACCCTGCACTGCCAGAGAGCTTGGGGGAGCCAGAGTCTGTCAGGCAGCTGCTGGGTTGGCCGCCTGTGTGGGAAGGGGCAGAGCCGACCTAGGGGCAAGTTGGGCCTCTTGCTCTCCCTGCTGCCCTGAGGCTGCTGGGCCAAAGACGTCTTGGGCATCCAGCCCCTTACTGGTCCCTTCCCTCTGACGAGGCCCTCTGAGCTCCAGCACCTTGCAGTGTGGAGACAGCCCCTGCCAGCAACCTCCTCTCCAAGGAGGCCTCAACCGAGGCCTAGGCCCAGGGGAAAGGCACGAGCGGGGATGAGCCAGGGGAGGCGCCCGAGCATGTCTGGACCCAGTCCCCGCGCCTGCCCCTTGGTGGGTCAGTACCCCCGGAGGCCAGGAAGGTCTGGGAAAGGCTGGCCAGGGGCACGGGCCCTGCTGCGTCCTGCCCCTGGCTTGTGGGGCCTCTGAGCACAACCGTCCCTCTCCCACTGGAACACCTCCCCGGCTGCCTCCAAAGGCCGGTTTGCAAGCACTCCCGCCCACTGTTCCCAGCAGGCGTGCACAATGCTCCCAAGCCCGGGAGAAAAGCGCTTCAGGGTGGTGCTCTCTCCGGGCTCTTGCCCCTGAGCCTGGGGGCATGGCAGGTTGTCCACAATCCCAGGCCAAGGCAGAACCACATGCACACGTCTGATCTGCCCCCTGCACCGGCAGAGAGCTCGGCAGAGCCAGAGTCTGTCTGGCAGCTGCTGGGCTGGCCGCCTGTGTGGGAAGGGGCAGAGCCGACCTAGGGGCAAGTTGGGCCTCTTGCTCTCCCTGTTGCCCTGAGGCTGCTGGGCCAAAGAGGTCTTGGGCATCCAGCCTCTTGCTGGTCCCTTCCTTCTGACGAGGCCCTCTGAGCTCCAGCACCTTGCAGTGTGGAGACAGCCCCTGCCAGCAACCTCCTCTCCAAGGAGGCCTCAACCGAGGCCTAGGCCCAGGGGAAAGGCACCAGCGGGGATGAGCCTGGGGAGGCGCCCGGGCATGTCTGGACCCAGTCCCCGCAGCCTGCCCCTTGGTGGGGCAGTACCCCCGGAGGCCAGGAAGGACTGGGAAAGGCTGGCCAGGGGCAGGGGACCTGCTGGGTCCTGCCCCTGGCCTGTGGGGCCTCTGAGCACATCCGGCCCTCTCCCGCTGGAAGACCTCCCCGGCTGCCTCCAAAGGCCGGTTTGCCAACACTCCCGCCCACTGTTCCCACCAGGCGCGCACAATGCTCCCAAGCCCGGGAGAAAAGCACTTCGGGGTGGTGCTCTCACCGGGCCCTTGCCCATGAGCCTGGGGGTAATGCAGGGGTTCCACACTCCCAGGCCAAGGCAGAACGACATGCACACGTCTGTTCCTGCCCCCTACACCGGCAGAGAGCTCGGGGGAGCTAGAGACTGCCAGGCTGCTGCTGGGCTGGCTGCCTGTGTGGGACGGGGCAGAGCCGACCTAGGGGCAAGTTCGGCCTCTTGCTCTCCCTGCTGCCCTGAGGCTGCTGGGTCAAAGAGGTCTTGGGCATCCAGCCCTTTGCTGGTCCCTTCCCTCTGACGAGGCCCTCTGAGCTCCAGCACCTTGCAGTGTGGAGACAGCCCCTGCCAGCAACCTCCTCTCCAAGGAGGCCTAAACCGAGGCATAGGCCCAGGGGAAAGGCACGAGCGGGGATGAGCATGTGGAGGCGCCCGGGCATGTCTGGACCCAGTCCCCGCAGCCTGCCCCTTGGTGGGGCAGTACCCCCGGAGGCCAGGAAGGTCTGGGCAAGTCTGGCCAGGGGCACGGGCCCTGCTGCGTCCTGCCCCTGGCCTGTGGGGCCTCTGAGCACAACCGGCCCTCTCCCACTGGAAGACCTCCCCGGCTGCCTCCAAAGGCCGGTTTGCAAGCACTCCCTCCCACTGTTCCCAGCAGGCGTGCACAATGCTCCCAAGCCCGGGAGAAAAGCGCTTCAGGGTGGTGCTCTCTCCGGGCCCTTGCCCCTGAGCCTGGAGGCAAGGCAGGGTGTCCACACTCCCAGGCCAAGGTAGAACCACATGCACACGTCTGATCTGCCCCCTGCACCGGCAGAGAGCTCTGCAGAACCAGATTCTGTCAGGCAGCTGCTGGGCTGGCCGCCTGTGTGGGAAGGGGCAGAGCCGCCCTAGGGGCAAGATTGGCCTCTTGCTCTCCCTGCTGCCCTGAGGCTGCTGGGCCAAAGACGTCTTGGGCATCCAGCCCCTTACTGGTCCCTTCCCTCTGACGAGGCTCTCTGAGCTCCAGCACCTTGCAGTGTGGAGACAGCCCCTGCCAGCAACCTCCTCTCCAAGGAGGCCTCAACCGAGGCCTAGGCCCAGGGGAAAGGCACCAGCGGGGATGAGCCAGGGGAGGCGCCCGAGCATGTCTGGACCCAGTCCCCGCAGCCTGCCCCTTGGTGGGGCAGTACCCCCGGAGGCCAGGAAGGTCTGGGCAAGGCTGGCCAGGGGCACGGGCCCTGCTGGGTCTGGCCCCTGGCCTGTGGGGCCTCTGAGCACATCCGGCCCTCTCCCGCTGGAAGACCTCCCTGGCTGCCTCCAAAGGCCGGTTTGCAAGCGCTCCCGCCCACTGTTCCCAGCAGGCGCGCACAATGCTCCCAAGCCCGGGAGAAAAGCACTTCGGGGTGGTGCTCTCACCAGGCCCTTGCCCCTGAGCCTGGGGGCAATGCAGGGGGAACACACTCCCAGGCCAAGGCAGAACCACATGCACACGTCTGTTCCTGCCCCCTGCACCGGCAGAGAGCTCAGGGGAGCCAGAGTCTGTCAGGCAGCTGCTGGGCTGGCCGCCTGTGTGGGAAGGGGCAGAGCCGACCTAGGGGCAAGTTGGGCCTCTTGCTCTCCCTGCTGCCCTGAGGCTGCTGGGCCAAAGAGGTCTTGGGCATCCAGCCCCTTGCTGGTCCCTTCCCTCTGACGAGGCCCTCTGAGCTCCAGCACCTTGCAGTGTGGAGACGGCCCCTGCCAGCAACCTCCTCTCCAAGGAGGCCTCAACCGAGGCCTAGGCCCAGGGGAAAGGCACCAGCGGGGATGAGACTGGGGAGGCGCCCGGGCATGTCTGGACCCAGTCCCCGCAGCCTGCCCCTTGGTGGGGCTGTAACCCCGGAGGCAGGAAGGTCGGGGCAAGGCTGGCCAGGGGCAGGGGCCCTGCTGGGTCCTGCCCCTGGCCTGTGGGGCCTCTGAGCACAACCGGCCCTCTCCCACTGGAAGACCTCCCCGGCTGCCTCCAAAGGCCGGTTTGCAAGCACTCCCGACCAGTGTTCCCACCAAGCACGCAAAATGTTCCCAAGCCCGGTAGAAAAGCGCTTCGGGGTGGTGCTCTCTCCGGGCCCTTGCCCCTGAGCCTGGGGGCCAGGCAGGGGGAACACACTCCCAGGCCAAGGCAGAACGACATGCACACGTCTGTTCCTGCCCCCTACACTGGCAGAGAGCTCGGGGGAGCCAGAGACTGCCAGGCTGCTGCTGGGCTGGATGCCTGTGTGGGACGGGGCAGAGCCGACCTAGGGGCAAGTTGGGCCTCTTGCTCTCCCTGCTGCCCTGAGGCTGCTGGGTCATTTAGGTCTTGGGCATCCAGCCCTTTGCTGGTCCCTTCCCTCTGACGAGGCCCTCTGAGCTCCAGCACCTTGCAGTGTGGAGACAGCCCCTGCCAGCAACCTCCTCTCCAAGGAGGCCTAAACTGAGGCCTAGGCCCAGGGGAAAGGCACCAGCGGGGATGAGCCTGGGGAGGCACCCGGGCATGTCTGGACCCAACCCCGCAGCCTGCCCCTTGGTGGGGCAGTACCCCCGGAGGCCAGGAAGGTCTGGGCAAGGCTGGCCAGGGGCAGGCGCCCTGCTGGGTCCTGCCCCTGGCCTCTGGGGCCTCTGAGCACAACCGGCCCTCTCCCACTGGAAGACATCCCCGGCTGCCTCCAAAGTCCTGTTTGCAAACACTCCCGCCCGCTGTTCACGCCAGGCTCGCACAATGCTCCCAAGCCCGGGAGAAAAGCGCTTCGGGGTGGTGTTCTCTCCGGGCCCTTGCCCCTGAGCCTGGGGGCAAGGCAGGGGGAACACACTCCCAGGCCACGGCAGAACCACATGCCCACGTCTGTTCCTGTACCCTGCACTGCCAGAGAGCTTGGGGGAGCCAGAGTCTGTCAGGCAGCTGCTGGGTTGGCCGCCTGTGTGGGAAGGGGCAGAGCCGCCCTAGGGGCAAGTTGGGCCTCTTGCTCTCCCTGCTGCCCTGAGGCTGCTGGGCCAAAGACGTCTTGGGCATCCAGCCCCTTACTGGTCCCTTCCCTCTGACGAGGCCCTCTGAGCTCCAGCACCTTGCAGTGTGGAGACAGCCCCTGCCAGCAACCTCCTCTCCAAGGAGGCCTCAACCGAGGCCTAGGCCCAGGGGAAAGGCACCAATGGGGATGAGCCTGGGGAGGCGCCCGGGCATGTCTGGACCCAGTCCCCGCAGCCTGCCCCTTGGTGGGGCTCTACGCCCGGAGGTATGATGGTCTGGGCAAGGCTGGCCAGGGGCAGGGGCCCTGCTAGGTCCTGCCCCTGGCCTGTGGGGCCTCTGAGCACAACCGGCCCTCTCCCACTGGAAGACTTCCCCGGCTGCCTCCAAAGGCCGGTTTGCAAGCACTCCTGCCCACTGTTCCCACCAGGCGCGCACAATGCTCCCAAGCCCGGGAGAAAAGCATTTTTGTGTGGTGCTCACTCCGGGCCCTTGGAAGACCTCCCTGGCTGCCTCCAATGCCGGTTTGCAAGCACTTCTGCCTGCTGTTCCCACCAGCCGCGCACAATGCTCCCTAGCCCGGGAGAAAAGCATTTTTGTGTGGTGCTCACTCCGGGCCCTTGGAAGACCTCCCTGGCTGCCTCCAATGCCGGTTTGCAAGCACTTCTGCCTGCTGTTCCCACCAGCCGCGCACAATGCTCCCTAGCCCGGGAGAAAAGCATTTTTGTGTGGTGCTCACTCCGGGCCCTTGGAAGACCTCCCTGGCTGCCTCCAAGCCCGGTTTGCAAGCACTTCTGCCTGCTGTTCCCGCCACACGCGCACAATGCTCCCAAGCCCGGGAGAAAAGCGTTTCGGGGTGGTGTTCTCTCTGGGCCCAAGAAAGACCTCCCGGGCTGCCCCCAAAGGCCGGTTTGCAAGCACTCCCACTCGCTGTTCCCGCCATCCGTGCAAATGCTCCAAGCCCAGGAGAAAAGCGCTTTGGGGTGGTGCTCTCTCCCGGCCCTTGGAAGACCTCCCCGGCTGCCTGCAAAGGCTGGTTTTCAAGAACTCCCTCCCTCTGTCCCGCCAGCCGCACACAATGCTCCCTATCACGGGAGAAAAGCACTTCCGTGTGGTGATCTCTCCGGGCCCTTGGAAGACCTCCCCGGCTGCCTCCAAAGGCTGGTTTGCAAGCACTCATGCCCGCTGTTCCCGCCTGCCGCGCACAATGCTCCCAAGCCCGGGAGAAAAGCACTTCGGGGTGGTGCTCTCTCCCGGCCCTTGGAAGACCTCCCCGGCTGCCTGCAAAGGCTGGTTTTCAAGAACTCCCTCCCTCTGTCCCGCCAGCCGCACACAATGCTCCCTATCACGGGAGAAAAGCGCTTCGGTGTGGTGATCTCTCCGGGCCCTTGGAAGACCTCCCCGGCTGCCTCCAAAGGCCGGTTTGCAAGCACTCATGCCCGCTGTTCCCGCCCGCCGTGCACAATGCTCCCAAGCCCGGGAGAAAAGCGCTTCGGGGTGGTGCTCTCTCCCGGCCCTTGGAAGACCTCCCCGGCTGCCTCCAAAGGCTGGTTTTCAGGAACTCCCTCCTGCTGACCCGCCAGCTGCACACAATGCTCCCAAGCCCGGGAGAAAAGCATTTTGGGGTGGTGCTCTCTCCGGGCCCTTGGAAGACCTCCCCGGCTGCCTCCAAAGGCCGGTTTGCAAGCACTCATGTCCGCTGTTCCCGACAGCCGCGCACAATGCTCCCAATTCCGGGAGAAAAGTGCTTCGGGATGGTGCTCTCTCCGGGCCCTTGGAAGACCTCCCCCGCTGCCTCCAAAGCCCGGTTTGCAAGCACTCCCGCCCGCTGTTCCCGCCAGCCGCGCACAATGCTCCCAATTCCGGGAGAAAAGTGCTTCGGGGTGGTGCTCTCTCCGGGCCCTTGGAAGACCTCCCAGGCTGCCCCCAAAGGCCGGTTTGCAAGCACTCCCACTCGCTGTTCCCGCCAGCCACGCACAATCCTCCAAAACCCCGGAGAAAAGCGCTTCGGGGTGGTGTTCTCTCCGTGCCCATGGAAGACCTCCCGGGGTGCCCCCAAAGGCCGGTTTGGAAGCACTCCCACTCGCTGTTCCCGCCATCCGCGCAAATGTTCCAAGCCCGGGAGAAAAGCGCTTCTGGGTGGTGCTCTCTCCTGGCCCTTGGAAGACCTCCCCGGCTGCCTCCAAAGGCCGGTTTGCAAGCACTCCCGCCCGCTGTTCCCACCAGCCACGCACATTGCTCCCAAGCCCGGGAGAAAAGCATTTTGGGGTGGTGCTCACACAGGGCCCTGGAAGACCTCCCCGGCTGCCTCCAAAGGACGGTTTTCAAGCACTCCTGCCTGCTGTTCCCGCCACCCGCGCACAATGCTCCCAAGCCCGGGAGAAAAGCGCTTCGGGGTGGTGCTCTCTACAGGCACTTGGAAGACCTCCCCGGCTGCCTCCACAGGCCGGTTTGCAAGGACTCCTTCCTGCTGTTCCCGCCAGCCACGCACAATGCTCCCAAGCCCGGGAGAAAAGCATTTTGGGGTGGTGCTCACTCCGGGCCCTTGGAAGACCTCCCCGGCTGCCTCCAAAGGCCAGTTTGCAAGCACTCCTGCCTGCTGTTCCGCCAGCCGCGCACAATGCTCCCAAGCTGGGGAGAAAAGCGCTTCAGGGTGGTGCTCTCTCCGGGCACTTTCAAGACCTCCCCGGCTGCCTCCAAAGGTAGGTTTGTAAGTACTCATTCCCGCTGCTTCCGCCAGCCACGCACAATGCTCCCAAGCACGGGAGAAAAGCATTTTGGGGTGGTGATCAGTCCGGGCCCTTGGAAGACCTACCCGGCTGCCCCCAAAGGCCGGTTTGCAAGCACTCCCACTCGCTGTTCCCGCCAGCCACACACAATGTTTCAAAACCCCGGAGAAAAGCGCTTCGGGGTGGTGCTCTCTCCGGGCCCTTGGAAGACTTCTCTGGCTGCCTCCAAAGGCCGATTTGCAAGAATTCCCTCCCGCTGTTCCACCAGCCGCACACAATGCTCCAAAACCCGAGAGAAAAGCGCTTCGAGGTGGTGTTCTCTCCGGGCCCTTGGAAGACCTCCCCGGCTGCCTCCAAAGGCCGGTTTGCAAGCACTCCTGCCTGCTGTTCCCGCCACACGCGCACAATGCACCCAAGCCCGGGAGAAAAGCGCTTCGGGGTGGTGCTCTCTCCGGGCCTTTGGAAGACCTCCCCGGCTGCCTCCAAAGGCCGGTTTGCAAGGACTCCTTCCTGCTGTTCCCGCCAGCCACGCACAATGCTCCCAATCCCGGGAGAAAAGTGCTTCGGGATGGTGCTCTCTCCGGACCCTTGGAAGACCTCCCCGGCTACCTCCAAAGGCGGGTTTGCAAGTACTCATTCCCGCTGTTCCCGCCAGCTGCGCACAATGCTCCCAAGCCCTGGAGAAAAGCATTTTGGGGTGGTGCTCTCTCCGGGCCCTTGGAAGACCACCCCGGCTGCCTCAAAAGGCCGGTTTGCAAGCACTCAGGCCCGCTGTTCCCGCCAGCCGCGGACAATGCTCCCTAGCCCGGGAGAAAAGCATTTTGGGGTGGTGCTCACTCCGGGCCCTTGAAAGACCTGCCCGGCTGCCTCCAAAGTCCGGTTTGCAAGAACTCATGCCCGCTGTTCCCGCCAGCCGCGCACAATGCTCCCAAGACCGGGAGAAATGCGCTTCGGGGTGGTGTTCTCTCCGTGCCCATGGAGGACCTCCCCGGCTGCCCCCAAAGGCCGGTTTGCAATCACTCCCACTCACTGTTCCGGCCAGCCACGCACATGCTCCAAAACACGGGAGAGAAGCGCTTTGGTGTGGTGCTCTCTACCGGCCCTTGGAAGACTTCCCCGGCTGCCTCCAAAGGCCGGTTTGCAAGAACTCCCTCCCGCTGTCCCGCCAGCCGCACACAATGCTCCCAAGCCCGGGAGAAAAGCGCTTCGGGGTGGTGCTCTCACCGGGCCCTTGCCCCTGAGCCTGGGGGCAATGCAGGGGGAACACACTCCCAGGCCAAGGCAGAACCAAATGCACACGTCTGTTCCTGGCCCCTGCATCGGCAGAAAGCTCAGGGGAGCCAGAGTCTCTCAGGCAGCTGCTGGGTTGGCTGCCTGTGTGGGAAGGGGCAGAGCCGACCTAGGGGCAAGTTGGGCCTCTTGCTCTCCCTGCTGCCCTGAGGCTGCTGGGCCAAAGAGGTCTTGGGCATCCAGTCCCTTGCTGGTCCCTTCCCTCTGACGAGGCCCTCTGAGCTCAAGCACCTTGCAGTGTGGAGACAGCCCCTGCCAGCAACCACCTCTCCAAGGAGGCCTCAACCGAGGCCTAGGCCCAGGGGAAAGGCACCAGCGGGAATGAGCCAGGGGAGGCGCCCGGGCATGTTTGGACCCAGTCCCCGCAGCCTGCCCCTTTGTGGGGCTGTAACCCCGGAGGCAGGACGGTCTGGGCAAGGCTGGCCAGGGGCAGGGGCCCTCCTGGGTCCTGCCCCTGGCCTGTGGGGCCTCTGAGCACAACCGGCCCTCTCCCACTGGAAGAACTCCCCGGCTGCCTCCAAAGGCCGGTTTGCAAGCACTCCTGCCTACTGTTCCCACCAGGCGCGCACAATGCTCCCAAGCCCGGGAGAAAAGCGCTTCGGGGTGGTGCTCTCTCCGGGCCCTTGCCCCTGAGCCTGGGGGCCAGGCAGGGGGTCCACACTCCCAGACCAAGGCAGAACCACATGCACACGTCTGTTCCTGCACCCTGCACAGGCAGAGAGCTCGGGGGAGCCAGAGTCTGTCAGGCAGCTGCTGGGCTGGCCGCCTGTGTGGGAAGGGGCAGAGCCGACCTGGGGGCAAGTTGGGCCTCTTGCTCTCCCTGCTGCCCTGAGGCTGCTGGGCCAAAGAGGTCTTGGGCATCCAGCCCCTTGCTGGTCCCTTCCCTCTGACGAGGCCCTCTGAGCTCCAGCACCTTGCAGTGTGGAGACAGCCCCTGCCAGCAACCTCTCTCCAAGGAGGCCTCAACCGAGGCCTAGGCCCAGGGGAAAGGCACCAGCGGGGATGAGCCAGGGGAGGTGCTCGGACATGTCTGGACCCAGTCCCCGCAGCCTGCCCCTTGGTGGGGCAGTACCCCCGGAGGCGAGGAAGATCTGGGCAGGCTGGCCAGGGGCAGGGGCCCTGCTGGGTCCTGCCCCTGGCCTGTAGGGCCTCTGAGCACAACCGGCCCTCTCTCGCTGGAAGACCTCCCCGGCTGCCTCCAATGGCCAGTTTGCAAGCCCTCATGCCCGCTGTTCCCACCAGCCGCGCACAATGCTCCCTAGCCCGGGAGAAAAGCATTTTTGGGTGGTGCTCACTCCGGGCCCTTGGAAGACCTCCCTGGCTGCCTACAAGGCCGGTTTGCAAGCACTTCTGCCTGCTGTTCCCGCCACACGCGCACAATGCTCCCAAGCCCGCGAGAAAAGCGTTTCGGGGTGGTGTTCTCTCTGGGCCCAAGAAAGACCTCCCGGGCTGCCCCCAAAAGCCGGTTTGAAAGCACTCCCACTCGCTGTTCCCGCCATCCGTGCAAATGCTCCAAGCCCGGGAGAAAAGCGCTTCGGGGTGGTGCTCTCTCCCGGCCCTTGGAAGACCTCCCCGGCTGCCTCCAAAGGCCGGTTTGCAAGCACTCAATCCCGCTGGTCCCGCCAGCCGCGCACAATGCTCCCAAGCCCGGGAGAAAAGCGCTTCGGGGAGGTGCTCTCTCCCGGCCCTTGGAAGACCTCCCCGGCTGCCTCCAAAGGCTGGTTTTCAAGAACTCCCTCCCGCTGACCCGCCAGCCGCACACAATGCTCCCAAGCCCGGGAGAAAAGCATTTTGGGGTGGTGCTCTCTCCGGGCCCTTGGAAGACCTCCCCGGCTGCCTCCAAAGGCCGGTTTGCAAGCACTCATGTCCGCTGTTCCCGACAGCCGCGCACAATGCTCCCAATTCCGGGAGAAAAGCATTTTGGGGTGGCGCTCTCTCCGGGCCCTTGGAAGACCTCCCCGGCTGCCTCCAAAGGTCGGTTTGCATGCAGTCCCGCCCGCTGTTCCCGCCAGCCTCGCACAATGCTTCCAAGACCGGGAGAAAAGTGCTTCGGGGTGGTGCTCACTCCGGGCCCTTGGAAGACCTCCCAGGCTGCCCCCAAAGGCCGGTTTGCAAGCACTCCCACTCGCTGTTCCCGCCAGCCTCGCACAATCCTCCAAAACCCCGGAGAAAAGCGCTTCGGGGTGGTGTTCTCTCCGTGCCCATGGAAGACCTCCCCGGCTGCCTCCAAAGGCCGGTTTGCAAGCACTCCTGCCTGCTGTTCCCGCCACACGCACACAATGCACCCAAGCCCGGGAGAAAAGCGCTTCGGGGTGGTGCTCTCTCCGGGCCTTTGGAAGACCTCCCCGGCTGCCTCCAAAGGCCGGTTTGCAAGGACTCCTTCCTGCTGTTCCCGCCAGCCACGCACAATGCTCCCAATCCCGGGAGAAAAGTGCTTCGGGATGGTGCTCTCTCCGGACCCTTGGAAGACCTCCCCGGCTACCTCCAAAGGCGGGTTTGCAAGTACTCATTCCCGCTGTTCCCGCCAGCTGCGCACAATGCTCCCAAGCCCGGGAGAAAAGCATTTTGGGGTGGTGCTCTCTCCGGGCCCTTGGAAGACCACCCCGGCTGCCTCAAAAGGCCGGTTTGCAAGCACTCAGGCCCGCTGTTCCCGCCAGCCGCGGACAATGCTCCCTAGCCCGGGAGAAAAGCATTTTGGGGTGGTGCTCACTCCGGGCCCTTGAAAGACCTGCCCGGCTGCCTCCAAAGTCCGGTTTGCAAGAACTCATGCCCGCTGTTCCCGCCAGCCGCGCACAATGCTCCCAAGACCGGGAGAAATGCGCTTCGGGGTGGTGTTCTCTCCGTGCCCATGGAGGACCTCCCCGGCTGCCCCCAAAGGCCGGTTTGCAATCACTCCCACTCACTCTTCCGGCCAGCCACGCACATGCTCCAAAACACGGGAGAGAAGCGCTTTGGTGTGGTGCTCTCTCCCGGCCCTTGGAAGACTTCCCCGGCTGCCTCCAAAGGCCGGTTTGCAAGAACTCCCTCCCGCTGTCCCGCCAGCCGCACACAATGCTCCCAATCACGGGAGAAAAGCGCTTCGGGGTGGTGCTCTCTCAGGGCCCTTTGAAGACCTCCCCGGCTGCCTCCAATGGCCGGTATGCAAGCACTCATGCCCGCTGTTCCCACCAGCCGTGTACAATGCTCCCAAGCACGGGAGAAAAGCATTTTGGGGTGGTGCTCACTCCTTGCCCTTGGAAGACCTCCGCGCCTGCCTCCAAAGGCCGGTTTGCAAGCACTCCTGCCTGCTGTTCCCGCCACCCGCGCACACTGCTCCCAAGCCCGGGAGAAAAGCGCATCGGGGTGGTGTTCTCTCCGGGCCCATGGAGGACCTCCCCGGCTGCCCCAAAAGGCCGGTTTGCAAGCATTCCCACTAGCTGTTCCCGCCAGCCATGCAAATGCTCCCAAGACGGGCGGAAAAGCATTTTGGGGTGGTGCTCTGTCCCGGCCCTTGCACCTGTGCCTGGGGGCCAGGCAGGGGGTCCACACTCCCAGGCCAAGTCAGAACCACATGCACACGTCTGTTCCTGCCCCCTGCACCGGCAGAGAGCTCGGGGGAGCCAGAGTCTGCCAGGCAGCTGCTGGGCTGGCTGCCTGTGTGGGAAGGGGCAGAGCCGACCTAGGGGCAAGTTGGGCCTCTTGCTCTCCCTGCTGCCCTGAGGCTGCTGGGCCAAAGAAGTCTTGAGCATCCAGCCCCATGCTGGTCCTTTCCCTCTGACGAGGCCCTCTGAGCTCCAGCATCTCGCAGTGTGGAGACAGCTCCTGCCAGCAACCTCCTCTCCAAGGAGGCCTCAACCGAGGCCTAGGCCCAGGGGAAAGGCACCAGCGGGAATGAGCCTGGGGAGGCGCCCGAGCATGTCTGGACCCAGTCCCCGCAGCCTGCCCCTTGGTGGGGCAGTACCCCCGGAGACCAGGAAGGTCTGGGCAAGGCTGGCCAGGGGCAGGGGCCCTGCCGGGTCCTGCCCCTGGCCTGTGGGGCCTCTGAGCACGACCGGCCCTCTCCCACTGGAAGACCTCCCCGGCTGCCTCCAAGGCTGGTTTGCAAGCCCTCCCGCAAACGGTTCCCACCAGGCGCGCACAATGCTCCCAAGCCTGCGAGAAAAGCGCTTCGGGGTGGTGCTCTCTCCAGGCCCTTGCCCCTGAGCCTGGGGGCCAGGCAGGGGGTCCACACTCCCAGGCCAAGGCAGAACGACATGCACACGTCTGTTCCTGCCCCCTGCACCGGCAGAGAGCTCGGGGGAGCCAGAGTCTGTCAGGCAGCTGCTGGGCTGGCCGCCTGTGTGGGTAGGGGCAGAGCCGACCTAGGGGCAAGTTGGGCCTCTTGCTCTCCCTGCTGCCCTGAGGCTGCTGGGCCAAAGAGGTCTTGGGAATCCAGCCCCTTGCTGGTCCCTTCCCTCTGACGAGGCCCTCTGAGCTCCAGCACCTTGCAGTGTGGAGACAGCCCCTGCCAGCAACCTCCTCTCCAAGGAGGCCACAACCGAGGCCTAGGCCCAGGGGAAAGGCACCAGCGGGGATGAGACAGGGGAGGCGCCCGGGCATGTCTGGACCCAGGCCCCGCAGCCTGCCCCTTGGTGGGGCAGTACCCCCGGAGGCCAGGAAGGTCTGGGCAAAGCTGGCCTGGGACAGGGGCCCTGCTGTGTACTGTCCCTGGCCTGTGGGGCCTCTGAGCACAACCGGCCCTCTCCCGCTGGAAGACTTCCCCGGCTGCCTACAAAACCCGGTTTGCCAACACTCCGCCCACTGTTCCCACCAGGAACGCAC
The DNA here is from genome assembly GCF_033118175.1 of Dama dama. Classification (NCBI taxonomy): domain Eukaryota; kingdom Metazoa; phylum Chordata; class Mammalia; order Artiodactyla; family Cervidae; genus Dama; species Dama dama. The sequence continues at coordinate 2,384,863 of NW_026870900.1, forward strand.
AATGCTCCCAAGCTCGGGAGAAAAGCACTTCGGGGTGGTGCGCTCTCCGGCCCCTTGCCCCTGAGCCTGGGGCCAGGCAGCTGATCCACACTCCCAGGCCAAGGCAGAACCACATGCACACGTCTGTTCCTGCCCCCTGCACCGGCAGAGAGCTCGGGGGAGCCAGAGTCTGCCAGGCAGCTGCTGGGCTGGCCGCCTGTGTGGGAAGGGGCAGAGCTGACCTAGGGGCAAGTTGGGCCTCTTGCTCTCCCTGCTGCCCTGAGGCTGCTAGGCCAAAGAGGTCTTGGGCATCCAGCCCCTTGCTGGTCCCTTCTATCTGACGAGGCCCTCTGAGCTCCAGCACCTTGCAGTGTGGAGACAGCCCCTGCCAGCAACCTCCTCTCCAAGGAGGCCTCAACCGAGGCCTAGTCCCAGGGAAAGGCACCAGCGGGGATGAACCTGGGGAGGCGCCCGGGAATGTCTGGACCCAGTCCCCGCAGCCTGCCCCTTGGTGGGGCAGTACCCCCGGAGGCCAGGAAGGTCTCGGCAAGGCTGGCCAGGGGCAGGGGCCCTGCTGGGTCCTGCCCCTGGCCTGTGGGGCCTCTGAGCATGACCGGCCCTCTCCCGCTGGAGACCTCCCCAACTGCCTCCAAAGGCCGGTTTGCCAACACTCCCGCCCGCTGTTCCCGCCAGGCCCGCACAATGCTCCCAAGCCCGGGAAAAAAGCGCTTCGGGGTCGTGCTCTCTCCGGGCCCTTGCCCCTGAGCCTGGGGGCAATGCAGGGGGAACACACTCCCAGGCCAAGGCAGAACCACATGCACACGTCTGTTGCTGCCCCCTGCACCGGCAGACAGCTCAGGGGAGCCAGAGTCTGTCAGGCAGCTGCTGGGCTGGCCGCCTGTGTGGGAAGGGGCAGAGCCGACCTAGGGGCAAGTTGGGCCTCTTGCTCTCCCTGCTGCCCTGAGGCTGCTGGGCCAAAGACGTCTTGGGCATCCAGCCCCTTGCTGGTCCCTTCCCTCTGACGAGGCCCTCTGAGCTCCAGCACCTTGCAGTGTGGAGACAGCCCCTGGCAGCAACCTCCTCTCCAAGGAGGCCTCAACCGAGGCTTAGGCCCAGGGGAAAGGCACCAGCGGGGATGAGCCTGGGGAGGCGCCCGGGCATGTCTGGACCCAGTCCCCGCAGCCTGCCCCTTGGTGGGGCAGTACCCCCGGAGGCCAGGAAGGTCTGGGCAAGGCTGGCCAGTGGCAGGGGCCCTGCTGGGTCCTGCCCCTGGCCTGTGGGGCCTCTGAGCACAACCGGCCCTCTCCCACTGGGAGGCTTCCCCGGCTGCCTCCAAAGGCCGGTTTGCAACACTCCCGCCCGCTGTTCCTGCCAGGCACGCACAATGCTCCCAAGCCCGGGAGAAAAGCGCTTCGGGGTGGTGCTCTCTCCGGGCCCTTGCCCCTGAGCCTGGGGGCAAGGCAGGGGGAACACACTCCCAGGCCAAGGCAGAACCACATGCCCACGTCTGTTCCTGTCCCCTGCACTGCCAGAGAGCTTGGGGGAGCCAGAGTCTGTCAGGCAGCTGCTGGGTTGGCCGCCTGTGTGGGAAGGGGCAGAGCCGCCCTAGGGGCAAGTTGGACCTCTTGCTCTCCCTGCTGCCCTGAGGCTGCTGGGCCAAAGAGGTCTTGGGCATCCAGCCCCTTGCTGGTCCCTTCCCTCTGACGAGGCCCTCTGAGCTCCATCAACTTGCAGTGTGGACACAGCCTCTGCCAGCAACCTCCTCTCCAAGGAGGCCTCAACCGAGGCCTAGGCCCAGGGGAAAGGCACCAGCGGGGATGAGCCAGGGAAGGCGCCCGAGCATGTCTGGACCCAGTCCCGCAGCGTGCCCCTTGGTGGGGCAGTACCCCCGGAGGCCAGGAAGGTCTGGGCAAGGCTGGCCAGGGGCACGGGCCCTGCTGCGTCCTGCACCTGGCCTGTGGGGCCTCTGAGCACAACCGGCCCTCTCCCACTGAAAGACCTCCCCAGGTGCCTCCAAAGGCCGGTCTGCAAGCGCTCCCTCCCACTGTTCCCCCCAGGCGTGCACAGTGATCCCAAGCCCGGGAGAAAAGCGCTTCAGGGTGGTGCTCTCTCCGGGCCCTTGCCCCTGAGCCTGGGGGCAAGGCAGGGTGTCCACACTCCCAGGCCAAGGCAGAACCACATGCACACGTCTGTTCCTGCCCCCTGCACCGGCAGAGAGCTCGGGGGAGCCAGAGTCTGTCAGGCAGCTGCTGGGCTGGCCGCCTGTGTGGGAAGGGGCAGAGCCAACCTAGGGGCAAGTTGGGCCTCTTGCTCTCCCTGCTGCCCTGAGGCTGCTGGGCCAAAGAGGTCTTGGGCTTCCAGCCCCTTGCTGGTCCCTTCCCTCTGACGAGGCCCTCTGAGCTCCAGCACCTTGCAGTGTGGAGACAGCCCCTGCCAGCAACCTCCTCTCCAAGGAGGCCTCAACCGAGGCCTAGGCCCAGGTGAAAGGCACCAGCGGGGATGAGCCTGGGGAGGCGCCCGGGCATGTCTGGACCCAGTCCCCGCAGCCTGCCCCTTGGTGGGGCAGTACCCCCGGAGGCCAGGAAGGTCTGGGCAAGGCTGGCCAGGGGCAGGGGCCCTGCTGGGTCCTGACCCTGGCCTGTCGGGCCTCTGAGCACAACCGGCCCTCTCCCACTGGAAGACCTCCCCGGCTGCCTCCAAAGTCCTGTTTGCAAACACTCCCGCCCGCTGTTCACGCCAGGCTCGCACAATGCTCCCAATCCCGGGAGAAAAGTGCTTCGGGATGGTGCTCTCTCCGGGCCCTTGGAAGACCTCCCCGGCTACCTCCAAAGGCGGGTTTGCAAGTACTCATTCCCGCTGTTCCCGCCAGCTGCGCACAATGCTCCCAAGCCCGGGAGAAAAGCATTTTGGGGTGGTGCTCTCTCCGGGCCCTTGGAAGACCACCCCGGCTGCCTCAAAAGGCCGGTTTGCAAGCACTCAGGCCCGCTGTTCCCGCCAGCCGCGCACAATGCTCCCTAGCCCGGGAGAAAAGCATTTTGGGGTGGTGCTCACTCCGGGCCCTTGAAAGACCTGCCCGGCTGCCTCCAAAGTCCGGTTTGCAAGAACTCATGCCCGCTGTTCCCGCCAGCCGCGCACAATGCTCCCAAGACCGGGAGAAATGCGCTTCGGGGTGGTGTTCTCTCCGTGCCCATGGAGGACCTCCCCGGCTGCCCCCAAAGGCCGGTTTGCAATCACTCCCACTCACTGTTCCGGCCAGCCACGCACATGCTCCAAAACACGGGAGAGAAGCGCTTTGGGGTGGTGCTCTCTCCCGGCCCTTGGAAGACTTCCCTGGCTGCCTCCAAAGGCCGGTTTGCAAGAACTCCCTCCCGCTGTCCCGCCAGCCGCACACAATGCTCCCAAGCCCGGGAGAAAAGCGCTTCGGGGTGGTGCTCTCTCAGGGCCCTTTGAAGACCTCCCCAGTCGCCTCCAATGGCCGGTATGCAAGCACTCATGCCCGCTGTTCCCACCAGCCGTGTACAATGCTCCCCAGCCCGGGAGAAAAGCATTTTGGGGTGGTGATCAGTCCGGGCCCTTGGAAGACCTCCCCGGCTGCCTCCAAAGGACAGTTTGCAAGCACTCATGACCGCTGTTCCCGCCAGCCGCGCACAATTCTCCCAAGACCGTGAGAAAAGCGCGTCGGGGTGGTGTTCTCTCCGGGACCATGGAGGACGTCCCCGGCTGCCCCCAAAGGCCGGTTTGCAAGCACTCCCACTCGCTGTTCCCGCCAGCCACACACAATGTTCCAAAACCCCGGAGAAAAGCGCTTCGGGGTGGTGCTCTCTCCGGGCCCTTGGAAGACTTCTCTGGCTGCCTCCTAAGGCCGGTTTGCAAGAACTCCCTCCCGCTGTCCCGCCAGCCGCACACAATGCTCCCAATCACGGGAGAAAAGCGCTTCGGGGTGGTGCTCTCTCAGTGCCCTTTGAAGACCTCCCCGGCTGCCTCCAATGGCAGGTATGCAAGCACTCATGCCCGCTGTTCCCACCAGCAGTGGACAATGCTCCCAAGCACGGGAGAAAAGCATTTTGGGGTGGTGCTCACTCCTTGCCCTTGGAAGACCTCCGCGCCTGCCTCCAAAGGCCGGTTTGCAAGCACTCCCAACCGCTGTTCCCGCCAGCCATGCAAATGCTCCCAAGCAGGGGAGAAAAGCATTTTGGGGTGGTGCTCTCTCCGGGCCCTTGCCCCTGTGCCTGGGGGCCAGGCAGGGGGTCCACATTCCCAGGCAAAGGCAGAACCACATGCACACGTCTGTTCCTGCCCCCTGCACCGGCAGAGATCTCGGGGGAGCCAGAGTCTGTCAGGCAGCTGCTGGGCTGGGGGCCTGTGTGGGAAGGGGTAGAGCCGACCTAGGGACAAGTTGGGCCTCTTGCTCTCCCTGCTGCCCTGAGGCTGCTGGGCCAAAGAGGGCTTGGACATCCAGCCCCTTGCTGGTCCCTTCCCTCTGACGAGGCCCTCTGAGCTCCAGCACCTTGCAGGGTGGAGACAGACCCTGCCATCAACCTCCTCTCCAAGGAGGCCTCATCGAGGCCTAGTCCCAGGGAAAGGCACCAGCGGGGATGAACCTGCGGAGGCGCCCGGGAATGTCTGGACCCATTCCCCGCAGCCTGCCCCTTGGTGGGGCAGTACCCCCGGAGGCCAGGAAGGTCTGGGCAAGGCGGCCAGGGGCAGGGGCCCTGCTGGGTCCTGCCCCTGGCCTGTGGGGCCTCTGAGCATGACCGGCCCTCTCCCGCTGGAAGACCTCCCCGACTGCCTCCAAAGGCCGGTTTGCCAACACTCGCGCCCGCTGTTCCCGCCAGGCACGCACAATGCTCCCATGCCCGGAAAAAAGCGCTTCGGGGTGGTGCTCTCTCCGGGCCCTTGTCCCTGAGACATGGGGCAATGCAGGGGGAACACACTCCCAGGCCAAGGCAGAACCACATGCACACGTCTGTTCTGCCCCCTGCACCGGCAGAGAGCTCGGGGGAGCCAGAGTCTGTCAGGCAGCTGCTGGGCTGGCCTCCTGTGTGGGAAGGGGCAGAGCCGACCTAGGGGCAAGTTGGGCCTCTTGCTCTCCCTGCTGCCCTGAGGCTGCTGGGCCAAAGAGGTCTTGGACATCCAGCTCCTTGCTGGTCCCTTCCCTCTGACGAGGCCCTCTGAGCTCCAGCACCTTGCAGTGTGGAGACAGCCCCTGCCAGCAACCTCCTCTGCAACGAGGCCTCAACCGAGGCCTAGTCCCAGGGAAAGGCACCAGCGGGGATGAACCTGCGGAGGCGCCCGGGAATGTCTGGACCCAGTCCCCGCAGCCTGCCCCTTGGTGGGGCAGTACCCCCGGAGGCCAGGAAGGTCTGGGCAAGGCTGGCCAGGGGCAGGGGCCCTGCTGGGTCCTGCCCCTGGCCTGTGGGTCCTCTGAGCATGACCGTCCCTCTCCCGCTGGAAGACCTCCCCGACTGCCTCCAAAGGCCGGTTTGCCAACACTCGCGCCCGCTGTTCCCGCCTGGCACGCACAATGCTCCCAAGCCCGGGAAAAAAGCGCTTCGGGGTGGTGCTCTCTCCGGGCCCTTGCCCCTGAGCCTGGGGGCAATGCAGGGGGAACACACTCCCAGGCCAAGGCAGAACCACATGCACACGTCTGTTCCTGGCCCCTGCACCGGCAGAGAGCTCGGGGGAGCCAGAGTCTGCCAGGCAGCTGCTGGGCTGGCGGGCTGTGTGGGAAGGGGCAGAGCCGACCTAGGAGCAAGTTGGGCCTCTTGCTCTCCCTGCCTCCCTGAGGCTGCTGGGCCAAAGAGGTCTTGGACATCCAGCCCCTTGCTGATCCCTTCCCTCTGACGAGGCCCTCTGAGCTCCAGCACCTTGCAGTGTGGAGACAGCCCCTGCCAGCAACCTCCTCTCCAAGGAGGCCTCAACCGAGGCCTCGGCCCAGGGGAAAGGCACCATCGGGGATGAGCCTGGGGAGGCGCCCGGCCATGTCTGGGCCCAGTCCCCGCAGCCTGACCCTTGGTGGGGCAGTACCTCCGGAGGCCAGGAAGGTCTGGGCAAGGCTCCCAGGGGCAGGGACTCTGCTGGGTCCTGCCCCTGGCCTGTGGGGCCTCTGAGCAAAACCGGCACTCTCCCACTGGAAGACCTCCCCGTCTGCCTCCAAAGGCCGGTTTGCAAGCACTCCCGCCCGCTGTTCCCGCCAGGCACGCACAATGCTCCCAAGCCCGGGAGAAAAGCGCTTCGGGGTGGTGCTCTCTCCGGGCCCTTGCCCCTGAGCCTGGGGGCCAGGCAGGGGGAACACACTTCCAGGCCAAGGCAGAACCACATGCACACGTCTGTTCCTGCCCCCTACACCGGCAGAGAGCTCGGGGGAGCCAGAGACTACCAGGCTGCTGCTGGGCTGACTGCCTGTGTGGGACGGGGCAGAGCCGAACTAGGGGCAAGTTGGGCCTCTTGCTCTCCCTGCTGCCCTGAGGCTGCTGGGTCAAAGAGGTCTTGGGCATCCAGCCCCTTGCTGGTCCCTTCCCTCTGAAGAGGCCCTCTGAGGTCGAGCACCTTGCAGTGTGGAGACAGCCCCTGCTAGCAACCTCCTCTCCAAGGAGGCCTCAACCGAGGCCTAGGACCAGGGGAAAGGCACCAGCGGGGATGAGCCTGGGGAGGCGCCCGGGAATGTCTGGACCCAGTCCCCGCAGCCTGCCCCTTGGTGGGGCAGTACCCCCGGAGGCCAGGAAGGTCTGGGCAAGGATGGCCAGGGGCAGGGGCCCTGCTGGGTCCTACCCCTGGCCTGTGGGGCCTCTGAGCACAACCGGCCCTCTCCCACTGGAAGACCTCCCTGGCTCCATCCAAAGGCCGGTTTGCAAGCACTCCCGCCCACTGTTCCCACCAGGCGTGCACAATGCACCCAATCCCGGGAGAAAAGCGCTTCGGTGTGGTGCTCTCTCCGGACTCTTGCCCCTGAGCCTGGGGGCCAGGCAGGGGGTCCACACTCCCAGGCGAAGGCAGAACCATATGCACACGTCTGTTCCTGCCCCTTGCACCAGCAGAGAGCTCAGGGGAGCCCGAGTCTGTCAGGCAACTGCTGGGCTGGCCGCTTGTGTGGGAAGGGGCAGAGCCGACCTAGGGGCAAGTTGGGCCTCTTGCTCTCCCTGCTGCCCTGAGGCTGCTAGGCCAAAGAGGTCTTGGGCATCCAGCCCCTTGCTGGTCCCTTCCCTCTGACGAGGCCCTCTGAGCTCCAGCACCTTGCAGTGTGGAGACAGCCCCTGCCAGCAACCTCCTCACCAAGGAGGCCTGAACCGAGGCCTAGGCCCAGGGGAAAGGCACCAGCGGGGATGAGACTGGGGAGGCGCCCGGGCATGTCTTGACCCAGACCCCGCAGCCTGCCCCTTGGTGGCACAGTACCTCCGGAGGCCAGGAAGGTCTGGGCAAGGCTGGTCAGGGGCAGAGGCCCTGCTGGGTCCTGTCCCTGGCCTGTGGGGCCTCTGAGCACAACCAGCCCTCTCCCACTGGAAGACCTCCCCGGCTGCCTCCAAAGGCCGGTTTGCAAGCACTCCCGCCCACTGTTCCCGCCAGACACGCACAATGCTCCCAAGCCCGGGAGAAAAGCGCTTCGGGGTGGTGCTCTCTCCGTGCCCTTTCCCCAGAGCCTGGGGGCGAGGCAGGGGTTCCACAATCCCAGGCCAAGTCAGAACCACATGCACACGTCTGTTCCTGCCCCCTGCACCGGCAGAGAGCTCTGGGGAGCCAGAGTCTGCCAGGCAGCTGCTGGGCTGGCTGCCTGTGTGGGAAGGGGCAGAGCCGACCTAGGGGCAAGTTGGGCCTCTTGCTCTCCCTGCTGCCCTGAGGCTGCTGGGCCAAAGAGGTCTTGGGCATCCAGCCCCTTGCTGGTCCCTTCCCTCTGACGAGGCCCTCTGAGATCCAGCACCTCGCAGTGTGGAGACAGCCCCTGCCAGCATCCTCCTCTGCAACGAGGCCTCAACCGAGGCCTAGGCCCAGGGGAAAGGCACAAGCGGGGATGAGCCAGGGGAGGCGCCCGGGCATGTCTGGACCCTGTCCCCGCAGCCTGCCCCTTGGTGGTGCAGTACCCCCGGAGGCCAGGAAGGTCTGGGCAAGGCTGGCCATGGGCAGGGGCCCTGGGGGTCCTGCCCCTGGCCTGTGGGGCCTCTGAGCACAACCGGCCCTCTCCAACTGGAAGACCTCCCCGGCTGTATCCAAAGGCCAGTTTGCAAGCACTCCCGCCCACTGTTTCCGCCAGGCGCGCACAATGCTCCCAAGCCCGGGAGAAAAGTATTTTTGTGTGGTGCTCACTCCGGGCCCTTGGAAGACCTCCCTGGCTGCCTCCAAGGCCGGTTTGCAAGCACTTCTGCCTGCTGTTCCCACCAGCCGGGCACAATGCTCCCTAGCCCGGGAGAAAAGCATTTTTGGGTGGTGCTCACTCCGGGCCCTTGGAAGACCTCCCTGGCTGCCTACAAGGCCGGTTTGCAAGCACTTCTGCCTGCTGTTCCCGCCACACGCGCACAATGCTCCCAAGCCCGGGAGAAAAGCGTTTCGGGGTGGTGTTCTCTCTGGGCCCAAGAAAGACCTCCCGGGCTGCCCCCAAAGGCCGGTTTGCAAGCACTCCCACTCGCTGTTCCCGCCATCCGTGCAAATGCTCCAAGCCCAGGAGAAAAGCGCTTCGGGGTGGTGATCTCTCCGGGCCCTTGGAAGACCTCCCCGGCTGCCTCCAAAGGCCGGTTTGCAAGCACTCAATCCCGCTGTTCCCGCCCGCCGCGCACAATGATCCCAAGCCCGGGAGAAAAGCGCTTCGGGGTGGTGCTCTCTCCCGGCCCTTGGAAGACCTCCCCGGCTGCCTCCATAGGCTGGTTTTCAAGAACTCCCTCCCGCTGACCCGCCAGCCGCACACAATGCTCCCAAGCCCGGGAGAAAAGCATTTTGGGGTGGTGCTCTCTCCGGGCCCTTGGAAGACCTCCCCGGATGCCTACAAAGGCCGGTTTGCAAGCACTCATGTCCGCTGTTCCCGACAGCCACGCACAATGCTCCCAATTCCGGGAGAAAAGTGCTTCGGGATGGTGCTCTCTCCGGGCCCTTGGAAGACCTCCCCGGCTGCCTCCAAAGGCCGGTTTGCAAGCACTCCCGCCCGCTGTTCCCGCCAGCCTCGCACAATGCTTCCAAGACCGGGAGAAAAGTGCTTCGGAGTGGTGCTCTCTCCGGGCCCTTGGAAGACCTCCCAGGCTGCCCCCAAAGGCCGGTTTGCAAGCACTCCCACTCGCTGTTCCCGCCAGCCACGCACAATCCTCCAAAACCCCAGAGAAAAGCGCTTCGGGGTGGTGTTCTCTCCGTGCCCATGGAAGACCTCCCGGGGTGCCCCCAAAGGCGGGTTTGCAAGGACTCCTTCCTGCTGTTCCCGCCAGCCACGCACAATGCTCCCAAGCCCGGGAGAAAAGCATTTTGGGGTGGTGCTCACTCCGGGCCCTTGGAAGACCTCCCCGGCTGCCTCCAAAGGCCAGTTTGCAAGCACTCCTGCCTGCTGTTCCCGCCAGCCGCGCACAATGCTCCCAAGCCCGGGAGAAAAGAGCTTCAGGGTGGTGCTCTCTCCGGGCACTTTCAAGACCTCCCCGCCTGCCTCCAAAGGCAGGTTTGTAAGTACTCATTCCCGCTGCTTCCGCCAGCCACGCACAATGCTCCCAAGCCCGGGAGAAAAGCATTTTGGGGTGGTGATCAGTCCGGGCCCTTGGAAGACCTCCCCGGCTGCCCCCAAAGGCCTGTTTGGAAGCACTCCCACTCGCTGTTCCCCCCATCCGAGCAAATGTTCCAAGCCCGGGAGAAAAGCGCTTCGGGGTGGTGCTCTCTCCTGGCCCTTGGAAGACCTCCCCGGCTGCCTCCAAAGGCCGGCTTGCAAGCACTCATGCCCGCTGTTCCCGCCAGCCGCGCACAATGCTCCAAAACCCGAGAGAAAAGCGCTTCGAGGTGGTGTTCTCTCCGGGCCCTTGGAAGACCTCCACGGCTGCCTCCAAAGGCCGGTTTGCAAGCACTCCTGCCTGCTGTTCCCGCCACCCGTGCACAATGCTCCCAATCCCGGGAGAAAAGTGCTTCGGGATGGTGCTCTCTCCGGGCCCTTGGAAGACCTCCCCGGCTACCTCCAAAGGCGGGTTTGCAAGTACTCATTCCCGCTGTTCCCGCCAGCTGCGCACTATGCTCCCAAGCCCGGGAGAAAAGCGCATCGGGGTGGTGTTCTCTCCGTGTCCATGGAGGACCTCCCCGGCTGCCCCCAAAGGCCGGTTTGCAATCACTCCCACTCACTGTTCCGGCCAGCCACGCACATGCTCCAAAACACGGGAGAGAAGCGCTTTGGGGTGGTGCTCTCTCCCGGCCCTTGGAAGACTTCCCCGGCTGCCTCCAAAGGCCGGTTTGCAAGAACTCCCTCCCGCTGTCCCGCCAGAGGCACACAATGCTCCCAATCACGGGAGAAAAGCGCTTCGGGGTGGTGCTCTCTCAGGGCCGTTGCCCCTGAGCCTGGGGGCCAGGCAGGGGGTCCACCCTCCCAGGCCAAGGCAGAACCACATGCACACGTCTGTTCCTGCCCCCTGCACCGGCAGAGAGCTCGGGGGAGCCAGAGTCTGTCAGGCAGCTGCTGGGCTGGCCGCCTGTGTGGGAAGGGGCAGAGCCGACCTAGGGGCAAGTTGGGCCTCTTGCTCTCCCTGCTGCCCTGAGGCTGCTGGGCCAAAGAGGTCTTGGGCATCCAGCCCCTTGCTGGTCCCTTCCCTCTGACGAGGCCCTCTGAGCTCCAGCACCTTGCAGTGTGGAGACAGCCCCTGCCAGCAACTTCCTCTCCAAGGAGGCCACAACCGAGGCCTAGGCCCAGGGGAAAGGCACCAGCGGGGATGAGACAGGGGAGGCGCCCGGGCATGTCTGGACCCAGGCCCCGCAGCCTGCCCCTTGGTGGGGCAGTACCCCCGGAGGCCAGGAAGGTCTGGGCAAGGCTGGCCATGGGCAGGGGCCCTGCTGGGTCCTTCCACTGGCCTGTGGGGCCTCTGAGCACATCCGGCCCTCTCCCGCTGGAAGACCTCCCCGGCTGCCTCCAAAGGCCGGTTTGCAAGCACTTCTGCCTGCTGTTCCCGCCACACGCGCACAATGCTCCCAAGCCCGGGAGAAAAGCATTTTTGTGTGGTGCTCACTCCGGGCCCTTGGAAGACCTCCCTGGCTGCCTCCAATGCCGGTTTGCAAGCACTTCTGCCTGCTGTTCCCACCAGCCGCGCACAATGCTCCCTAGCCCGGGAGAAAAGCATTTTTGGGTTGTGCTCACTCCGGGCCCTTGGAAGACCTCCCTGGCTGCCTACAAGGCCGGTTTGCAAGCACTTCTGCCTGCTGTTCCCGCCACACGCGCACAATGCTCCCAAGCCCGGGAGAAAAGCGTTTCGGGGTGGTGTTCTCTCTGGGCCCAAGAAAGACCTCCCGGGCTGCCCCCAAAGGCCGGTTTGCAAGCACTCCCACTCGCTGTTCCCGCCATCCGTGCAAATGCTCCAAGCCCAGGAGAAAAGCGCTTCGGGGTGGTGCTCTCTCCCGGCCCTTGGAAGACCTCCCCGGCTGCCTCCAAAGGCTGGTTTTCAAGAACTCCCCCCGCTGTCCCGCCAGCCGCACACAATGCTCCCAATCACGGGAGAAAAGCGCTTCAGGGTGGTGATCTCTCCGGGCCCTTGGAAGACCTCCCCGGCTGCCTCCAAAGGCCGGTTTGCAAGCACTCAATCCCGCTGTTCCCGCCCGCCGCGCACAATGCTCCCAAGCCCGGGAGAAAAGCGCTTCGGGGTGGTGCTCTCTCCCGGCCCTTGGAAGACCTCCCCGGCTGCCTCCAAAGGCCGGTTTGCAAGCACTCAATCCCGCTGTTCCCGCCAGCCGCGCACAATGCTCCCAAGCCCGGGAGAAAAGCGCTTCGTGGTGGTGCTCTCTCCCGGCCCTTGGAAGACTTCCCCGGCTGCCTCCAAAGGCTGGTTTTCAAGAACTCCCTCCCGCTGACCCGCCAGCCGCACACAATGCTCCCAAGCCCGGGAGAAAAGCATTTTGGGGTGGTGCTCTCTCCGGGCCCTTGGAAGAACTCCCCGGCTGCCTACAAAGGCCAGTTTGCAAGCACTCATGTCCGCTGTTCCCGACAGCCGCGCACAATGCTCCCAATTCCGGGAGAAAAGTGCTTCGGGATGGTGCTCTCTCCGGGCCCTTGGAAGACCTCCCCGGCTGCCTCCAAAGGCCGGTTTGCAAGCACTCCCGCCCGCTGTTCCCGCCAGCCTCGCACAATGCTTCCAAGACCGGGAGAAAAGTGCTTCGGGGTGGTGCTCTCTCCGGGCCCTTGGAAGACCTCCCAGGCTGCCCCCAAAGGCCGGTTTGCAAGCACTCACACTCGCTGTTCCCGCCAGCCACTCACAATCCTCCAAAACCCCGGAGAAAAGCGCTTCGGGGTGGTGTTCTCTCCGTGCCCATGGAAGACCTCCCGGGGTACCCCCAAAGGCCGGTTTGGAAGCACTCCCACTCGCTGTTCCCGCCATCCGCGCAAATGTTCCAAGCCCGGGAGAAAAGCGCTTCTGGGTGGTGCTCTCTCCTGGCCCTTGGAAGACCTCCCCGGCTGCCTCCAAAGGCCGGTTTGCAAGCACTCCCTCCCGCTGTTCCCACCAGCCACGCACAATGCTCCCAAGCCCTGGAGACAAGCGCTTCGGGGTGGTGTTCTCTCCGTGCCCATGGAAGACCTCCCGGGGTGCCCCCAAAGGCCGGTTTGGAAGCACTCCCACTCGCTGTTCCCGCCAGCCACGCACAATCCTCCAAAACCCCAGAGAAAACGCTTCGGGGTGGTGTTCTCTCCGTGCCCATGGAAGACCTCCCGGGGTGCCCCCAAAGGCCGGTTTGCAAGGACTCCTTCCTGCTGTTCCCGCCAGCCACGCACAATGCTCCCAAGACCGGGAGAAATGCGCTTCGGGGTGGTGTTCTCTCCGTGCCCATGGAGGACCTCCCCAGCTGCCCCCAAAGGCCGGTTTGCAATCACTCCCACTCACTGTTCCGGCCAGCCACGCACATGCTCCAAAACACGGGAGAGAAGCGCTTTGGGGTGGTGCTCTCTCCCGGCCCTTGGAAGACTTCCCCGGCTGCCTCCAAAGGCCGGTTTGCAAGAACTCCCTCCCGCTGTCCCGCTAGCCGCACACAATGCTCCCAATCACGGGAGAAAAGCGCTTGGGAGTGGTGCTCTCTCAGGGCCCTTTGAAGACATCCGCGGCTGCCTCCAATGGCCGGTATGCAAGCACTCATGCCCGCTGTTCCCACCAGCCGTGTACAATGCTCCCAAGCACGGGAGAAAAACATTTTGGGGTGGTGCTCACTCCTTGCCCTTGGAAGACCTCGGCGCCTGCCTCCAAAGGCCGGTTTGCAAGCACTCCTGCCTGCTGTTCCTGCCACCCGCGCACACTGCTCCCAAGCCCGGGAGAAAAGCACATCGGGGTGGTGTTCTCTCCGGGCCCATGGAGGACCTCCCCGGCTGCCCCAAAAGGCCGGTTTGCAAGCATTCCCACTAGCTGTTCCCGCCAGGCATGCAAATGCTCCCAAGCCGGGGGGAAAAGCATTTTGGGGTGGTGCTCTCTCCGGGCCCTTGCCCCTGTGCCTGGGGGCCAGGCAGGGTGTCCACACTCCCAGGCCAAGTCAGAACCACATGCACACGTTTGTTCCTGCCCCCTGCACCGGCAGAGAGCTCGGGGGAGCCAGAGTCTGCCAGGCAGCTGCTGGGCTGGCTGCCTGTGTGGGAAGGGGCAGAGCCGACCTAGGGGCAAGTTTGGCCTCTTGCTCTCCCTGATGCCCAGAGGCTGCTGGGCCAAAGAGGTCTTGAGCATCCAGCCCCTTGCTGGTCCCTTCCCTCTGACGAGGCCCTCTGAGCTCCAGCATCTTGCAGTGTGGAGACAGCCCCTGCCAGCAACCTCCTCTCCAAGGAGGCCTCAACCGAGGCCTAGGCCCAGGGGAAAGGCACCAGCGGGGATGAGCCTGGGGAGGCGCCCGGGCATGTCTGGACCCAGTCCCCGCAGCCTGCCCCTTGGTGGGGCAGTACCCCCGGAGGCCAGGAAGGTCTGGGCAAGGCTGGCCAGGGGCAGGGGCCCTGCTGGGTCCTGCCCCTGGCCTGTGGGGCCTCGGAGCACGACCGGCCCTCTCCCACTGGAAGACCTCCCCGGCTGCCTCCAAGGCTGGTTTGAAAGCCCTCCCGCCCACTGTTCCCACCAGGCGCGCACAATGCTCCCAAGCCCGGGAGAAAAGCGCTTCGGGGTGGTGCTCTCTCCGGGCCCTTGCCCCTGAGCCTGGGGGCCAGGCAGGGGGTCCACACTCCCAGGCCAAGGCAGAATGACATGCACACGTCTGTTCCTGCCCCCTGCACCGGCAGAGAGCTCGGGGGAGCCAGAGTCTGTCAGGCAGCTGCTGGGCTGGCCCCCTGTGTGGGAAGGGGCAGAGCCGACCTAGGGGCAAGTTGGGCCTCATGCTCTCCCTGCTGCCCTGAGGCTGCTGGGCCAAAGAGGTCTTGGGCATCCAGCCCCTTGCTGGTCCCTTCCCTCTGACGAGGCCCTCTGCGCTCCAGCACCTTGCAGTGTGGAGACAGCCCCTGCCAGCAACCTCCTCTCCAAGGAGGCCACAACCGAGGCCTAGGCCCAGGGGAAAGGCACCAGCGGGGATGAGACAGGGGAGGCGCCCGGGCATGTCTGGAACCAGGCCCCGCAGCCTGCCCCTTGGTGGGGCAGTACCCCCGGAGGCCAGGAAGGTCTGGGCAAAGCTGGCCAGGGACAGGGGCCCTGCTGTGTACTGCCCCTGGCCTGTGGGGCCTCTGAGCACAACCGGCCCTCTCCCGCTGGAAGACTTCCCCGGCTGCCTCCAAAGGCCGGTTTGCCAACACTCCGCCCACTGTTCCCACCAGGAACGCACAATGCTCCCAAGCCCGGGAGAAAAGCACTTCGGGGTGGTGCTCTCTCCGGGCCCTTGACCCTGAGCCTGGGGCCAGGCAGGTGATCCACACTCCCAGGCCAAGGCAGAACCACATGCACACGTCTGTTCCTGCCCCCTGCACCGGCAGAGAGCTCGCGGGAGCCAGAGTCTGTCAGGCAGCTGCTGGGCTGGCCGCCTGTGTGGGAAGGGGCAGAGCTGACCTAGGGGCAAGATGGA